>NW_023425405.1:40409024-43001524 GCF_014108245.1 Pipistrellus kuhlii | reverse complement strand
ATCCACTGAGCCAAACCGGCTAGGGCTAGATTTAGTGTTTAGATGCTAATCTCTCAGGCCTAGGAAATCTTTTGTTTCTCTAAGACTGATTAAATAGTCTCATTAACAGAGTCTGGAAATACCTGTATGTCCTCAGAGATTGACTTTAGTTCACATTAGAATAGCCTATATTTATCAGTGTTTTCGTCTATTATAAGAGCTCAAAAAATAAGTTATAATGATTTTTGTTATTATTATGTGTGTCAGCTCTAACTCCTGGAGACCCTAAGAATGAGTGATGTCCACAATGCCCCATCCTCCACAGCCCTGCTCAGCTCACGTAGTCTCATGCCTATGGCTTTTTTTATGGAGTCAATCCATCTCATATTTGGTCCTCCTCTTTTCCAGCTGCTTTCTATTTTTTGAAAGAATTATGTTTTCTAAAGAATCCTGCTTTCTTATGATGTCCCTGAAGTACAATAGCTTCAATTCTGTCATTTTTGTCTACAGCAGTGTTTCAGGCTTAATTTGCTCTAGGACCTATTTGTTCATCTCTCTGGCCATCTAGTCTATCCATTGAGCTTGCCTCCAACACCGTTTTTCAAATGAATCAATATATACATTTTTTTTCCCTATCAGCCTTCTTCAGTGTCCAACTTCTACATCTGTTCATAGTGATTCAGACTATGAAGGTGTAGATCATCTTAGCCTTGGCCTCTTCTTGACATGCCCTTGCTCTGAGTGATATCTCCTAATTCTTCCTTTGCTTCTCCAAATCTCAATCTGCTCTTGATTTCTTTGCTTTAGTCTCTTTTTTTATTTTGTGATTGAAGCAAGGTAAGAAAAATCTTTAACAATTTTGAAAAGTTCATTTTCTAAAATAAAGTTGTGCATTTCTTCTGTAGTCATGATTTTTGTCTTATTCAAATACAGTCCTTCTTGGGGACACTTTCTCTTTTCCACTCTCATCAGAAATCGTTTCTGATCATTGCCATTTTCTGCCAGTAAGATGGTGTCATCTGCACATCTTATGTTACTGAACTTTTTTCCACCAATTTTGACCATTTCTTCATCTGAGGGTATCCAGTTTTGTTTTGTTTTTTATATGAGATGTTATGCATACAAGATTAAACAAATAAAGAAAATAAAGTGCACTCTTATCTGACACCTTTGCCCATTGGAAACCATTCTGTATCTATATTCTGTCCTGACAGGGACTTTATATTGTATAGGTAGCATGTAAAAAAGATTAAGGGCTGAGGCATGCCCATTTCCTTCATAGCAACCCACAGCTTTTCATATCCACACAATCAAGGGCTTTACTGTCTTTTATAAAATATAGAGTAATATTTTATTTATATATAGGTAAAATTAGTACATGCAAAAGTTCATAATGAAAGAAAGTAAATACAAAATTCCAGGGAACCTCTCATTCTAGTTTACTCATGATACTTTAAAATGTGTATATTCTAGGGGTTTTTAATGCATTTAACTTGTCAGGGGTTTTCTGTGCTAAAATGTTCTTGAGCAAAAAGATGTTCTTGCCTTATGCCTTATCTATAAGGTTTTCTGGTCTAAGTTGGCTCAGACAGAGGCACTGGGTATTTGTTTTTTTCCAAGAAAACAAAAATAGATATATAGGATGCACTTGCTTCAACATTGATAAGTACTAATTTATTTGCATACTAGAGGCCCAGTGAATGCCATTCATGCACTAAGGGGACCAGCCCTCAGCTTGGCCTGCACCTCTCACAGTCCGGGCCCCTTTGTGGAAATGTTTGACTGCTGGGAAGTAGGCCTCAGCAAGCATTCGGACATCCCCCAATGTATCAGGCTTCTGGCTGAGCTGCACTCCCTCTGTGGGAATGCACTGACCACCAGGGGGCATCTCCTGCATCGAGCGTCTGCCCCCCTGGTGGTCAGTGCACATCATAGAGACCAGTCATTCCACCATTCAGTCAATTTGCATATTATCCCTTTATTATATAGGATAGGATACTGTAACATATATAAACTTGTAAAATAAAATAAAATTTTATTTAAATGTCAATAATAATGCCAAGTTAAATATCTCTTATATAAGAAATTTTAATCAACTTTACTAAAACTTGTAAAACACTTGGAAAAAATAATTTTAAGCTAACAATGTTCTTTTTTTTATTTCATGGAAAGGAAGAAACCCCACCCATGTCAATTTTTTATCTCCATTTTATAATTATTATAATTAATTAAAATACAAATTATAAAGAGTAAATTAATATACAGGAAAGAATGGAAAAAAAGTTTCTAAGACAGACTTATGGTCATTTGTATGATCTAGCCACAACTCCAAACTCTTGGACAATAAGTGTATGGACACTGCCAAGTTAAATATCTCTTATATAAGAAAGATATTAATTAAATTCCAGAAGAATGAAAATATATAAACCATGATATTTGTAATGGCTTACATTTGTGATGATATAAACTGAAACAAAATTATATCTATGTATATATTTTTTTCATTTCATTATTGTTGCTGTTGTTTTTTTGGTGTTTCCTTTAACCCCAACATTTATAAATTTAAAATTATAAATATTTAATAGTATAACTCTGTTTGGTATACAAAAAGGCATAGGGAGAAATCACTACTTTTGATTGAATTGTTTAATCCATTCACATTAAGTGCTATTATTTATATAGTTGGATTTACATTTGTTATTTATAAAAATATGTGAATTTTTTGCTTCTCTGCACTTTTTCTGCTTTCTATTGCACTAGCTGTATATTTGCTAGTGCGACATAATTAAAAATTGTTTCCTTTCTATTTCTGAGTTTATGATTAAGGATTTATTATATGCATTTTAGCTTATCAGGATTATACTAACTTAATTCTAGATATAGAAGATACTATTTCTATATATTAATAGTTCTATTCCTTTCTCTGGTTTGGGGTGTTTTTTGTCCTGTGTATTATATTTAGATATCTCACAAACCCAGTGTTACATTATAATAATGGCTACTTTATATAATCTAATTTTTTTCACAGAAGCTGAAGGATAAAGGTGAGGAAATATATAAAGTGTGTTAATTAAACTTTTTAGTTTTAATTTCTGATTTTCTTTATCTCTTCCTGTAGATTAGACTTATGATCTGGTCATAAAGTCAGATTCCTTAGTGAGAGTTTCAGAGTTCTGAGGGCCTCTGCCCAAGGCCAAGCCTTTGTGCAGTGGCATCCACTTTTCTTGGAGCCATCCCCTGCTGTATAAATGGGGAGGAGGGTGACAATGGTAGGTCTTGATCCCAGTTTGCCTCTCCAGGTTAGGGAACCTTTGTCCTAAATGTGATCTGGTATTAGAGTGATTGGGTGCAGAGCATTCTCATCCTGCCATATCTTTTTATAAATGTGTTTAAGCATTTAATTCAATATAATTTTTAATACCTTTAAATTTAGGTCTAGCTTTTTTTTTTTCTTATTACCCCTACTCTGTTCCCCCCTCTTTTTTTTTTCCTCTCCTGAGTTTTTGAATATTTATTATTTAATTTAAATGTATCTCATAATTTTTTCTTTATCTCTTTGCATAGTTCTTTTAGTGATTGTCCAAAAAGATTATAATTACGTGCTTATCTTTTCACATTCTACTTAGAAACAATATTTTATTACTTCCAGTAGAGATAGAAACTTGTGTATTATACCTATTCCTTCATCTCTGTCCTTATGCTGTATTTGCCTTCTAGTTCCCCTTCATACATTGAAATTCTATTAGGTAATGTCAAAAATTTTCATTCAACCATCAAATGCAGTTTAAAGAACTCACTTGCAGATAAGCTCTCTACAATGCTTACCCAGGTACTTAACGTTTCTGCTGTTGCTCTTCCTTCATTCTTAATGATACAAGTTTACTTCTTGCTGAAAATCTTCTGCTAATGAAGTCAGTTGGCAACACATCTCTTACTTTATTTTATCTAAAGGAATGTGTATTTTTTTCCTTCCTCTTTAAAGGATATTTTCACAAGATATAAAATTCTAGGCTAGAAGTTTGTATTTCATTCAGCACTTTAAAATTTTTCTTTCAGTAAATCTGTCCTCCATTATTTCTGAAGTAAAATTTATTACCCAACAATCAATGTAATATTATTATTTGGCTGGTTGCCAGTTTTTTTCTTTGGCTCTAATTTCTAGCACTTTTATTATGACTGATGTGAATAAAGATTTCTTTGGGTTTATTGCGTATGGGGTTGATGAGTTTCTTGAATCTAGTTATGTCTTTCATAAAATCAGGCAAGTGGTCAGCTAATATTTATTCAATTATTTTTCCTGCAATAAACTTTTTCTTCCCTCCTTCTCTGGTTATTTTGCTTTGTCCCATATACCTCTTACGTTCTGTGCATTGTTTTATATGTGTTTTGTATCTGATGTTTAGATTAAATTGTTTCTATTGATCTATCTTCAATTTACTTATTCTTTCCTCTGTCACATTCACTCTATTAAACATATCCACTGAAATGTATTTGGGAGGTGTTATTTTTAAGTTGTAAAATTTCCATTTCTATCTTCTTTATATATCCTATTTGTTTTCTGAGGTTTTCAGGCTTTGCATTCATTTAAAATGATCACTTTTACTTACTGTAACATTTTTTATTAGCTGCTTCAAGGTCTTTTTGAATAATCCCAACACCTGTGTCATGCCATTGGCATACATTGATTGCTGTATCATATTCTTGTTGATAATGCCCTTTTGTGTGTGGAGTACTATTTAAATGCTTCCTGGACCTCTTGAATTTTTAGTTATGAGACTCTTATGATTTCTAAAACCTGTAATGTTTATATTTTGTTTTAGTAGAACATTGCCTTGGCTTTATGCCAGAAGTTCCACCCAGCCATCTCTAGATTTTGCTTTTAGCATTATTTTTGTTTTCTATTTCCAGAGAGTGCTACACACTGGAAGAGTCTGGGAACTGGATGACTGTCTGTCTTTTAGCTTAGTTCCCAAAGTACTTTGTTTTCTTTTTAGGAAAGATCCATGTATGCATATCTTGACGTGTGTATGGGTCAAGGAGGCATGAGGTGTGTGTAGTCTCAGGAGTTGAAAGAGAAATCTGTAAATTTGCTTTCAAGTTCTTCCCTTTTTTCTGAGCTCCGTGGTACCTTCCAATGCCCTGGAAGTAGTACCCTTTTTGGTCCTCCAGCTAAAATGCTGACTCTTGATTTACAATATGCCACTGTACGTTCTCTGTCAATGTGCCTGCATCTGTCAATTGGATTGCGAGATAAAAGATCAACCAAGATTTGCCCCCCACACGTGTGTGAATCTATAGCTTCTCCAATCAGAGAGGAAGCTTTACTTCTCTCAGAGTTGTGGACAGCCATGGGCCCCTGCTGCCTTGACGTTGCTGCCAGGAAGCCGCTTCTCTAACGGCAGGCTTGAACTAAAGAGTAACTCTTGGAATGTTCTCTGCATGTTCCAGTGCCACCTTCCAGGTAGGCAACCATTGACTCAAGTGAAGGGATCACAGAGGAAAAAGATTTAAAAAAATAATTTAAAAAATATATATAATGACTTCATCATTGATCCATGTTATATTGAATTCTGATCTTTCCCCCAAAATGTCCTGTTACTATTTCCTTTTCAGTGTTCACATATCTGCCATGAATTCTGTCTAGGATTTTTAGCTTTATTGATTAGACTTACAGAGTGCAGTAGGCTTTTTCTTTCTCACCTAGAACTGGAGCAACTATTGATAGCATAAATTAGTTAAGATTAATAGTAAAATGATTTTTGATAATTGGCCTATATAATATAGTTCTGGGAAAACTATACATATAGTTTTATTAATCATATGGGACATATTTATACACAATTTTGAGATTCTTGATGAATAGTTCATTCTCAAGGTAGAGTAAATAAAAGTACCCTAATAATTTACATCATCATCCTACACATAAAGAGCAGTGACTTTTACTTTGATATTGTATGACCATTTAAAGAAAAAACTATCATACTGTATACTTCCACATTGTTGATCATCTCTGTAGAGAAAAAGAAGTGTCTGGTTCATATGCAACTTATACATATGAACAAAATCAAAGGAGGATAAAAGTTTGAGAAATATTGCCTTAGACCATAGCTTTCAAATGTCATTGTCCTGAGTTTTTATAGAGCTTGGTCAGAAATATTTCTTGATTTAGGTTCTAGATATCTTATTGGAACTCTTAAAAATAGGTCTTTTTGTTATTGATTTCAAATATTGGAATTAATTACTAATAACAGACTATAGTGTTTGCCCCGTGTTTAATAATAATATTTTAAAAAACATGTTTGACCTCTTCTTGGTTAAAATATAGAAGTACTTGGGATCAGAGTCAACTCAACCTGTACTTCAAGTTAATGCTGTAAAGATAGATGATTTAGTATTAAATGCAAACTTATAGAGGGCCCATTGTGCCATAACACAGAGCAACATGACTTGAATCTGAATCAGTTCTTGAAAGCTGTTGTTATTTAATATACAAATTATTTATGAAAAGAAGTTCCTTTAAGAATCTGAGTTGGAGCAGCAGTGAGTCATTTTAGAAACCCATTTAATAAGGAAAAACATAACCAGCAGATTATACTACATAGCCCATAAAAATGCAACTTAAATTTTCAATGAATTTAAATTCAAAATTGAACGGGGTATGAAAAGTTAGATGACATTTACAAAGAATTAGCTAAATGCCAATTTAACTTAGTCCCAAAGCCATTATTTCAGCTAGATTTTTTTTTATATTGTGCTGTGTCAACAACATTGATGAGTGCAATTATCCACAGATCCCAAGACATAAAAGGATCCATCACACTCCACAGTATCTATGATGCCAAAGTGCACCATAATGATGCCATAGTTTATTGTAAAATACTTTCTGAGCTTCACTTTGATATTCAATATATAATTTTTTTGTGTGTGACAGACCTTGTAAAAAGAACACTGTGTATATCAAACCATAAAAGTGCCTTGCTTTAATTAGGGGCATTATTTTAGAGTGTTTTTATAAGCTGTCTGTTGTCAGTGTGTGTGTACACTTAAGATATCAGGAAAAGAAAGAAAAAAATAATAATTTATTTGTTTTTTTACACCCCAGTGACCAGATATTACATAATTTAATACATGTTCATTCCAATAAATCCAGCACCCATCCAGCACCACGCCTAGGTATTAGAATAGTCTGACTATATTCCCTATGCTATACTTTATATCCCCATGACTATTCTGTAACAATCAATTTGTCCTTCTTAATCCCTTCACCTTTTTTCCCAAACCCACAAAAAGTGATCATATAAGGCTACATTCCAACCCAATGGAAAATTAACACTAATATGGAAACTGGCTCTTACCATTGCTGAAACTCAGCCTATCCTGTGTGCAATAATATCCTGGAACAGACTTTTGGTGACCAAGGCAAAGTCAAGCGCCAAGCCTGAATTAGGGGAGTTCTGCAAATGAGACATATCATGTTACCACAAACATTTTATTGGACGTTTGCTGGAGTGTTTTTTATTATGACTCATATAATTTCATCTCCTTGTGTTATCCTCTCTAAACAGCAAGTAGTTATAAATATGGTATGAATATTGACTATTGTTTTGGCTATTCAATTCTTCCTTGATAGGATAACCTAGGATTTGGGTTTTACTTGTGGGATTTTAGCATACTGCCTGAATTTTAAGCAATTTAAGCTATATAGTGACATAGTATTTTGAAACTTGGTTTCTCCTTAAAAAGGCATGTTTGTTCCTTTGAAATATGAATGCATGCATGTATAGGATACAGGAAAATCTCTTGAGAGTCGGAATCTAACTTAAAAATGTGGTTAAATTTAAATTAAATCTATTTAAAAGTGAATCTACTACTATATATAAATTTAGAGTGTCCAAGTGCATATGTGTGTATATAATAAATTACATACTTAGAAATGTGATACTTACAGTTGGTTGGCTTTGCCTTTACCATTCCCAGGAGTTATGACTATCCTATATAATAAAAGGGTAATATGCAAATTGACCGATCGGCAAAACAACTGAACTACCAATCAAAGTGTAATATGCTAATGATATGTTAAGGCTGCTCAACCACTTGCTATGACGTGCACTGACCACCAGGGGACAGTTAACTGGTGGACCAGTAGCTATGACATGCACTGACCACCAGGGGGCAGATGCTCCGACCAGTAGGTTAGCTTGCTGCTGGGGTCCAGCTGATGGGGGCTGAGTGAGATGGGCCAGACATGTTTTAGAGCCCTCCCATGGCCCCTTCTCAGCCTGATCATGCACCAGTCGGATCCTTCAGCCTGGCCTGTGCCCTCTTGCAATCTGGGACCCTTTGGGGAATGTTGGAGAGCCAGTCTCAGACCAATCCTGCAACCCACTCCCCTTGGAGGGCACCAGATGCAGGGCTCATGGCTGGTGAGCACTTCTGCAGCCGCACAAGCCTCTCCTGATCTATCAGGGCTGATTGGGCACAAGCCAGTGGCAGGCACAGTGGGGTCGGAATGAGTGGGAGTGGTAGGTAGGAAGGAGCTGTAGTCAGCATTGGACTGCAGGCAGCATTGGACTACAGGTTTCAGCCCGATCCCTGCAGACTACCCAGAGGGACCCCACCAGTACATGAATTCATGCACTGGGCCTCTAGTATTAGCATAAGATGTTAAGATGAGCATGAGTTCTAGTATAAGTATCTAGATGTTAAGATGAGCATGAGTTCTGTATACTTGGTAAATAGCAATATAATCCTTCATACTTATTTCAAGGCTGCTTTTCATTGTTTCTAAATAGTATTTTTTGTTGTTAGCTGACCATTTAGGTTATAAATACCGTTGGTGATCTGCTTTTTTTAAAAAAATATATTTTATTGATTTTTTACAGAGAGGAAGAGAGAGGGATGTTAGAAACATCGATGAGAGAGAACCATCGACCAGCTGCATCTTGCACACCCCCTACTGGGGATGTGCCCGTAACCAAGGTACATGCCCTTGACTGGAATCGAACCTGGGACCTTTCAGTCCGCAGGCCAATGCTCTATCCACTGAACCAAACCGGTTTCGGTGTTGGTGAGCTTTTAATCTTTGTTCTAAAGCCTTACAGTGATTTAACTTTTTTACTCCATCTTTCTACTGCTTAGTTTTCATATATGATTATGATTCTATATATAAGAAGTGAGACCAGCATCTATAAAAGTAGGGCCTTCCATCTCAGTTGAAATTTCAGTGTGTCAACCTGAAGACTAATGTAACTGTAGTAAAATTTCTGTCCAAACTTCAAAATTATAGGTCATCAGAAACAAGATGCACAAGATTCTATCCTGATTGGTCTGTGTACAAATATTTAGCTGGAATGTGGGGATAAAATGACTCACATTTTCCTAAACTTTTGACTATTTTTCAAAATGACTAAATTATTGGCTAAATAATATATTACATCAGACTTAAGTATATGGTCTACACATATGCATATCATTTCTTACATTTTTTCATATTATGATGATCTAATCACATAAATGGAAAGTAATGATGTAGCCATAGAATAAAGCTATATGATAGATTATGTGGTTACATGATTTGTAGTGTAAACTGCTGGATTTGATATGGTTATCAGTGTTGAAATGGATGCTAACTTACATTTTTATTTCTATTAACTAGTTTTGAAAGTAAAGAGTTTAATATTAGATATCATTTTAGATATGTGGTCATGGAGAATCTTTTTTTTTTTTTTTAACAGGAAGAGAATCCTGTGTTTTCTTTTTAATGTTTTTATTGATTTTTAAAGAGAGAGGAAGGGAGAACAGAGGATAGAAAGACAGAAATATCAATGAGAGACATTCATTGGCTGCCTCCTATATGCCCCCATTTGGGGACTGAGCCAGCAACGGGGCATGTGCCCTAACTAGAAACTGAACTGTGATCTCCTGGGTCATGAGTCGATGTTCAATCACTACACAACACCAGCTGGGCAACTCCTGCTTCCTAACTTTGATGTTGGATTAAATGCACAGAAAAGCTGTAGCAGTTTTTCTAAAGTTCAAGATTTCACTCTCAGAAATTTTAAAATAATAAGTTTATTGTAAAATACTGAAATAATATTTACAAATAAAAACCAATAACTGGCACACTTCATGTGTCCCTTACTCCTTATTTCCTTAAAGTGTAACTGATGTAGAAAGGTGCCTTCACCTTGCTTCAGCATTTCTGAAAGTATTATGGGGAGGCTGAATCATATTGTATACGTCTTTTGGGAGGGACTGAATCTAAAATCATGTGAAGCAATTCATAAACATAATTTTTCATACATATATATATAAGTACTTATTCATATAATATTTTTTAATATATTTTATTGATTTTTTACAGAAAGGAAGAGAGAGGGATAGAGAGTTAAAAACATCGATGAGAGAGAAACATCAATCAGCTGCCTCCTGTACACCCCCTACTGGGGATGTACCCACAACCAAGATACATGCCCCTCACCGAAATCGAACCCGGGACCTTTCAGTCCGCAGGCCGACACTCTATCCACTGAGCCAAACCGGTTTCGGCTTATTCATATAATACTTTGTGGCAAAACTTTGTTACAATTGCACTGATGGCAAACATTGTCAGTATCTTCAGGCATGTCTTCATAATAACAAGGAACCATATTGAGATATATGTCTTATATGCCAACCATTGCAAATACTGATAATTTTTTAAAATATCTTTATTGAAAATATTACAGATGTCCCACTTTTTCCCCCCATTATCCCCCTAAACCCTATTCCAGCCTCCCACCAGCCTTAATAGTACCACACTTTTTTAATTGACATAAACTAAACTACCTGGATTAACAGAAGCGGATGGTTAAACATTTTCAACATAACAAATATTTATTTTTATTTCACTACCAATAAATCTTTGCTTTTATAATTTAGAAGCGCTCTGTTTTACAAAAGTTATTTTTTTAAGATTGTATGAAAATCAAAGATTATTTTGACTTTAAATGATTAGGCATTATATTTTGTGTTACACAAAGCACCTAACAAAATTGAAATACGTAAAACACACTGAAAATATAAGCTATCCTTAAACCAACTCCCCACCCCCTTTCACTTCTATGTATGACAAACTTTTCCTCCATTCCAGATGTCCTGGAAAGTCTCACTCCGTGTCCCAGGGGTCTCTTTTACAGTTTCATGTGGTCAACAATCACTGACAAAGCAACTGCTCTAAGTGTGTCATGCATACGTTTATCTAAGAGTTAGAAAGACAATTCAAGGGAAAGTCTCTGTGTTTGAGTTTTACCGAGCTTTCATTTGCTTCAGTATGACTTGACAATTCCTGGTGCGTACTTTTAACTGGTTAATCAGAGAAGTATGTGTTAGCTCATCTCTCCTTGGAATATTCTTTAGTTAATCTTTATTCTTAGGCACATTGCAGCTATGGAGAGCAAAAACTTCCCTTTAAAAAAAAAAAAAAGTAAAAATAGCTACTTTTTGATGTGGCCAAACTGAATTCCTATTCCCCAGTAAATATTAACAGGGAGATCATGGCACCATACATGATATCATTAAATGATATAGCTACCACCCCAAATTTGGTATTTTCTGACCATTATGGAATAAAGTATACTTAACAAAATTTGGACAGTGCACTGAATCTTCCACAATGGTGCATTTTATAGGCATGTTTGTGTTGGTTTGAACCATGGAAGCTGGGGTCCTATAGCTCTGTTTGCCACAGCATAGAAGATGCAGAGATGAAGGGTACACCCAGGGACCATCCTAATTTACACCCTGGACTATAAAATGCTTCCTTCTATCCTGAAGTGAAAGTTGAGGGAAATAGGAAATAAGCAGAGATGTCAAACCTCACTCCAGATCACTGAAGTTGTTGATGTGGTTGAGGGACTGAGGACTGTGGAAACTGAGGAGGGACTACATTTGATAAAATCCATAATGTTTTTTGGGGGACCATATTTGATAAAATGTGCCAGAAATTCAAAATAGTGTCAGGAAGCTAGCAATCACTATACAACTGGTTGTTGTTGTTATTCACCCCTGAACTTAGTTTCTCTAACAGCCATGTTGCACATACTCATTATCTTTTATTATTATTTTTTTTTTAAGAAGAGAACACAAAGCTTTGGGGAAAACTTTTGAGTGAGTTTTTGAAGTATTTTGGAATCCAAGCTGTCATGTTGCTGTGTGTCGGATAGGAGGTAGCATATTGGCAGCCATTCTATAATAAAAATCATAAACTTGAAAGTGCCTGTAGTTATTTCTTAACTAATTTTTATAAATTTAGTTTTGAGTCATCAGCAAAAAATGCTAATTTAATAGTATTATTACTACTAATCATGATAAAACTGTTACAAAATTAGTGGTTCTTATCTATGAGGGGTGAAATTCTGATAAAATTTCATACCATGGTAATAACTTGGTTATTATTTAACAGAAAAGGAATTAAGGGGAGACTAGGTAACATAGGCAGGCCATTTATAAAGCTTTGCCAGAAAGTTGCATTTAACTCTCTCCAAACCTGTTCCCTGCCAATTGATGGGGGAAGGGACTGGACAAAGGCAGTTTGGATGCATGCCAGTAAGATCTGAATGATGTGAGCAGGTGCCTATCTGTCTGCCAGTCACACCTGGGAACAAATTAATAGGATGGATGTGGTTACTGCAATGGCACAGAGCCTACACATTAAAATTCTATACGAAGAAGCACACTCTCCTCTCTTTCCTGCTCCTCTGAGCTCCTGTGAGTCCTGTTGCAGGGAAATGCGCCCCCTCCCACCCCCACCCCCTGCTCCCCCATGGCTCCTAGCCAACCAGGGACTCCACACATGGATTAATGGGCTCAGTGGGCTTGGATGCTGAACTGCGCCCACTGCAGCATGGAATGGAAGCTCTGGACACTGCCCTCCTTGGGGTTCTCCTGGAACCCCAGCTGGTTTAAGAGACAGGGTACTTGGGAACCCCAGAAATCTGACTCCATGCGACTAAAGCCTTTTACCACACTTCATTCTCCCCTAAGGGCTTCTGAAAATTCTTATTTCAATGGCACCCAAGAACCTTGCTCCCACGTGTGCAATAGAGGGATTTGATTCTCTGGTAACATACTTATATGCCTAAAGTTCTTTTAGTTCTTTTTTAAAAATATTTTATTTTTGATGTTTTGTGAACTTGCTGAACTACATCTTTGTACCTCAGCCTAAGAACCTCTGAATAAGAGATTGCTTCAACCAAATTCAAATGTTAACTCTTTCACTACATAATACCCAAATATAATTTCATTATAAAAATTCTAAAAATATATATAACATGTTATTTTTAAAATAGCATGGTGTTATTCTTTGGGTATAATATTAGCTGTTTAATGTTAATATATAAAGATCTGAACAAGAGAAGCTACTTTGATTTTTTTTTTTAATATTCTCTAAAACCAGGAGCAAGAATTAGCCCTCACACATCGATGCATCAGACAGATGAACTGGGACTCATGTGTCTCTAGATCTAACCATTGATTACATGTGTGACATACTCCAGGCTCCAGAATGCTTCCTCAGAGGCCACCATGTTTCCCCAACGACTTGGCATATCTGTGAAAAGATAAGACTGGCCTAGAAAGTTCAATCAAGGAGGTGTTATTCTCCTTAGTTTTCATAATGTAGTCAGTAAGTTCAGATTCAGGAAATTGCAGAACTAACTGGATATATCAAGGGAAAAAATGTACTGGGCTCCTTCTTAGACAAAGAATGAAGAAAGCTAGTACCTGAGTAAGCTGAGTAAATGAACTACTAACTTTTCTGCTAAGACACACTTAATGCCAATGCTTTATAATCTCCCGTTACTTCTGAAGTCAAATCACCTTTCCTCAAATTAAAGACAATACATGTGAGTTTATGACACTAAATCTATTTTTTTAAAATAATTAAACATTTTGACATAGTACTGCATACTTTAGGTCATGTACACAGTAAAAATATGCAACATTGCACATCAATCACTGAAGACTGTGCAGAAATGTCAAAATTCTATGTCCCATTTCCAGTGAGCCAGAAGGGTTCTCTCATAAGTGAAGTCTCCAAACAGACAGGAGAACATTTGGCACGTGATTTGTCTGATTATAACAATCTGTTTCCAGAACTAAAATAAAAATAATCCTGAAATGTGATGCTGATTAAGGGAGTGCAGCACAATGAGGTTACCAGTATCTTCCTACTCAAAGGAATTCTATTTTCCAAACATGTAATATTCAATCTATTTCTTACTAGCAGATGTTATGAGAGTAATCATGTATAAAAAAATAACATCAACTATGTATCAATGATTAGCATAAACTGCCAGTTATATTATTTTTTTCTCAAAAATAATGAGATACAAACACATGATTAGAATTCTGCTTCTTTTTGTCTTCATTTAGAATGGTCACATCAGACAAATTACCACTTTCAAGACTGAGTTTCAAATGAATCATAATCGCAACACCAACTAAGCTTGCAAGTGATATTATGCTGATGTCTATTTGCCCTCCATTGATATCATTAACTGAACCAATGGGAGGGTTGCATGGTGTACTGAGTGCTCACATTCTGAGGTCAGTATTTCTTTAAAAAGCCAAATGCTGGTTGATACCACATTTTTTAAAATTGTGACTTAGTTTGCAATTTCAGTAATATTTTCATACTTTAAAAAGAAAGAGGACCACTTCTTACATGAAAGTTATGTTTTCAATATATAAAAGAGAGAAGAGAGGAATTGGACAGGTTGAAGAGTCAGAGCAAGAATCCCACTCTCTTTGCTTTCCATTCCCTCCAAGTTTTTGAGGGGATGAAAATGACTAAGCCAATTACCTTCTTTTCTTATTTGAACCTAAGCTGACAGAAGGAGAGAACTTTTCTCCAGTCACTTGTCTGAAGAGTAAGAGCCTTTGACTGTTCTGACAGAATAGCTAATAAGCTGCCATTCACTTATCTCCCTGAATGCTGTCTCCTGATATCTTACTATAATATGTTCCTAAAAGTTTCCCCAGAAGCCTGAGTCTGCAGTGCACGCTACAACTCACATTGAAGCATAGATTATACAGCATGCCAACAGACTCTATATATCACACAGAAGAAAACAGGAAGGAAAGCAAATTCTGCTTTTGTTCATTTGCATATTATATTACCAGAAGGTTTACCCTTTCCAAATAATATGCAGATGGAAAGTTAGGCAACATGCTGCTGGTAATTGCTGTTATTGCTGTGGTGGTGTCAGGAGAAAGCAGTCAAAGGGTTCATTTTTCTTCCAAGATAATCATACTTTTTCAAATGCATCTGAACAACAGCCAAGGGGTTACTTCTTATCTGGCTGTAACTAATGCTCTTTCCTACAGTCTTGGATGTAAAAAGAAACCACCTCATTGTACTAACAAGTATGCCAAGGTCAGCTACAGCCGCCCAGTTTTGAAAGAGGGGATGGGCAGACCACAGGCTGGGCTATGGTTCCTGCTTTTAAACGGCCTGTGTGAGCAGTTTCTGAATGAGTCTGAGGGCTCTCAGGGCCGGGTCTTTATGGCCCTTCTGAGGCACGCATTTGTCAGATTTGCAAAAAGCACAGGAAAGTACTCTGTTTTCTGGGGTGGGGGGAAAACTCTTAAAGGAATGACAGAGGCATTCTTATAACCGATGGCCTCTCTGTCTCCCCAAAGGAAATCTTCCCAGGAGCCTCTTATGTCATTCATATTACAATGATGAGTGAGGAAAGGGGACTGGATTCAGTTAATTAACTGAGCCTTCAGCTCCAATTCCTGCCAGACATGTCCAGGTGACAGGACTATTCCAGACAGGCATAGAGTAAAAAAAAAATGTCAAGTTCATCTTTCTGCCAGCTGCCATATCTGAAAAGCTACGTGGCTCATACTGAAATACTAAATGCTTATATGTGTACATGCATATAGTACCAGCATTTATTTCTAGCTCCAAATAATTCATTTAATTGTATATACTTTTCAGTGTTAGGAAGGTGAAGAGGCTCCTAAGAGATGATGCAGGTAAAAAAAATATACTTAGCGTGGAAAGTAAAACCAAAAAAGATCAATGAGGGCACATTTTACAATATAAGTTGGGAAATTAAGAACAGGTATAAAAATGGTGCTAATTTTCCAGGGAGAGCCTATGAAGAAATAGCTTGATTACCATTTTGACTCCACTTATTCAGAATTTTTAGGGATGTAGGAAATTCAATATAAATTTCCTTTCAATATAAAAATAGCTTGAGCTACACCTTTGAATTGATAGACAAGATCAATGATATTGATTTTAGATTTAAATTTTGAGAAACAAAAACAATCATGCCCAGCCAGTGTGACTTAGTGGTTGGGTGCCGACCTATGAGCCAAGAGATCAGGGTTCAATTCCTGGTCAGGGTATATGGCTAGATCTCCAATAGGGGCATACAGGAAGCAGCTGATCAATGAATCTCTCTCATCGTTGATGATTCTATCTCTCCCTTCCTCTCTGTAATCAATGAAGTTATGGACTTTTTACAATATTTATTCTTCAAATTCTTGAGCTCAAAATATCTTTCCATTTATTTGCGTCCTTTTTAATTTCATTTTACTATTGTCTTATAGTTTTCAGTGTATAGACTTTTCATCTCCCTGGTTACATTTAATCCTAGGTACTTTATTCTTTTTGATTCAATTATAAGTAGGATTGTTTATGTAATTTATTTTCTGATAGATTTTTAGGAATAGCAACAACTTATTTTTGTGTATTTGTATATTTGTATCCTGCAACTTTACTGAATTTATTAGTTCTAACAAGTGTTTTTGATAGTCTTAAGGTTTTCTACATATATCATCTCTTCTGCAAATAGTGACAGTGTTACTTCTTTCATTCTAATTTGGGTGCCTTTATTTCTTTTTCTTGCATAATTGTTCTGGCTAAGACTTCCACCATTGTTGAATAAAAGTAATGAGACTGGGCATCCTGGTCTTGCTTTTCACTGTGACTGTGAAGTTAACTATAGGCTTGTCATATATGGCCTTCATTATGTTGAAGTGTGTTCCCTCTCTACCCCTCTATATCAACAAAGGTTGAGAGTTCTTTTTATCATAGGTAAATATTTAATTTTTCAAATGCTTTTATTGTATCAATTGATATGATTGTGTGGTTCTTATCTTTTATTTTGTTAATGTAGTATATCACATTGATTGATTTGTGGATGTTGAACCATTTTCGCATCCTTGGAATAAATTCTGCTTGATCATGATGTATGACCTTATAATGCAATGTTGAATTAAGTTTGCTAATAATTCCTTAAGGATTTTTGAATCAATGTTCATTTATATTGACTGGCAATTTTATTTTCCTATGCCATCCTAGCCTAGTGAAGGTATCATGGTAATGCTGGCATCATAAAGTGAGTTTGGAAGTATTCCCTAGTTTTCTATTTTTTAGGGACAGATTTAGAAGATAAGTTATTAATTCTCGATTTAATATTTGGTAGAATTCACCAGTCAAGCTATTGTCCAGTATTTTTGTTTATTGGCAAGAAAAAATACTTATGTTAATTGTTTCTTTCTTTTTAAAAAAACAAACATATTTTTTATTGATTTCTCATTGAGATGAAGGGAGAGAGACAGAGCGTCAGAAACATCCATGAGAGAGAAACATCTATCAGCTGCCTCCTGCACACCCCTACTGGGGAAGTGCCACAACCAAGGTAGGTGCCCTTGACTGGAATCAAACCTGGGGACCTTTAGTCCACAGGCCGACGCTCTATCCACTGAGTCAAACCGGTTTCAGCACTAATTGTTGTTGCCAGTAAATTTTCTCCGAAGCACTGTGACACAAATCACTGGAGATCAGGTGGATAAATCTATTTTGTCTTATGCTTTGAGCATAGTAAGTCTTTTTTTTTTTTTTAAGACTTTCATTATCAATAGTATTTCTATGTTCTCTTAAATTATGATATATCCTGGTAGGTTTTGTAGACTGTTCATAACTAAGTTCCTGGAAGAGGCCTATAAAACTGTCTAGACATATGGAATCTTAGTGGTAAACATTGCAATAAAAGAGGGAGTCACACATTCACACTGCCTCCACCCCATATATACATGCAAGTGTATTAATACTTACATTTATACATGAAATATTATTCTGACTTTCTAAAGACTAAGAGAAAAATAAGCTATTTGAAACTACCCTCAATATATGAAAACACACCCCCAAATTCCTAACAGGTTTTGTAACACCACACTTTTTCATTCTTTTCATAGTAGCAGCTGTCCTCACTACCTCTCACAAAGTTCTTTCAAAGTTCAAGTGAAATAGCAAACATAAGTGTCATTGCTTACTATAGGGGAAACAAAAAATATAGAAAACTCATAGCACTAAAACTCTGCCTCCATAATTCATACTGACAGCACAAACCAAGGTATGCAAAGCATTGTTCGCTTGGAATAGCTTCACACCTCTATTTAAAACATGTTACACCATGGCAAAGGGCTGGAACCTGAGCATTGAGTCTTTAACTGAGAGTAGGTATCAAGAGCAAAAAACTGTCCCGTGTCAGTTTTTCCATTGATTGGGTAGCATACATTTACTAACACATTCAACACAAGATAGCTTTTGAGCACAATGTTAGCATTATTTAAGACGCTAGATAATGAACCTCTCTCAACCTCAGATATTTCCTCAATATATTGTGAGGGGGAAAAAGAGTTGGTCCAGTCCAGAAGTGTGCTGTCTAAAATTCTAAATTCTTTGATAAGAAAAAGACAATTGGGAGAAACACACTTAAATGCAGCCAACTCTAGGAAACACATTTAGAAACACTGAAAATAAGCACATGATATTAATGGCATTCTGAAGAGAATATTTTGTTTTTACTGGGAACTATATTTTAGAAGTTTATAAAATTTATTATGATATATGGAAATTCATGCAGCCCACATCTCCAATTTCTGAAAAAAAAATTTATAACATCATTGGAGACAGTAATAGAACATCTGACTGCCTCAATTTCCTGGGGGAAATATAAAAAGATTCTTTGTTTTTCATAGATATTCAATCTGTAAACCATTTACCACACAACCAGGAAGAAGCACACAGACTATTACATTTGGCAGCTATTTTATTATATCTTTTTTGTTTTTTCTTTTTAAAGCAGTTTGTCAAGATTGGGTGTAATTTATGACAGGGTTTGTGTGGATATATTCCTTCAAAGTTGTGTCATAATTTTACTTAAATCTATTTAGCTATGCCTCCCCCTAAGTAATGATTATTTTTGAAGACTCACAATTGTGCTTTGGCTTCACAAGATATATGGTCTTCAAAATTATCTTGTGAACGACTTAAGAAAACCTATTCTGAGATACAGCAGGGTTATTATATGCCACATGGACTATTTCAAAGGGTGCCTAATATCACTCTTGCAATATATTGTCCACAGAAAAAATATGCAGGTTTTATATTAGTGCTTTCCCTCACTGTTTCACCCTGAGACTTAACTGAAGCCATGTGTTTAGTGAGATCTATCAGAAGAAAGAGGCTCACACTATTTTATGTATATAGGGGATAAAGCATTGCCTGATATTAATTAATTTATTAGGACCCATTAGCTACCATTTAAGGTAATCAGAGTGAAAACAAATGATTGACTAGGAAATTGGAGGTCTGTTTGCCAAAGCTAAATAGGATGGTTTTGTGTGCAAATTTATTATTTTCAAAATATTTTGTAAATGATATCTCATGTAATTGCTAACATACAATTTTTGTGGGTAATTGGAGCACATTCAACAATAATAAAAATAATAAAACAAGAACAATGAAAGCCCCCTTTGTGCCAGTTTCTATTCTCTTTGCTTTACAAATGAGAATTTATTTAATCCTCGCTATTCCTCTGTGAGTTAGGTACTTTTAATGCATCTATTTTACAGATAAAGAAAGTCAGTCAAAGAGGGATTAAGTAACTTGTCTGAGGAAACAAAGTTAACAAATGGTGAAACCAGGCATTCTGCTAGTGTCACATCAATAATAGTCTAACTTGGCTAGAGTCACTTAGCACTTTTGGCAAATACATTTGTGTCTTTGAGTAAGGCAGTTTTAAGATAAAGAAAAGAAAAAGGCACTTAAGAGACCCTGAGCTACTGATTAGAGTGAGAATAAATGAATAGTATTTTTGCTTAATGTGTTTTCATCTTTGGTAATGACCATTTTATTCACACTTATTAAAATATCCATGAGTGTTTTGATAGTCATTCAAAAACACCTGATAGATATTCAAGACTATCCCCTGTTCTAATGTAGTATACTAGAAAGTAGCTGAGTGGATAGAACCAAATATTCCCTTATAACTTCTGCTGTCCATGTGACTAATTCTCACAGAATATGATCTATGGTGATTTAGAAGAACTAGGGCTTTTCCCACTACTCTTCTCCCATCTTCCTACTTAAAGATGATGACCAGAACAATGTTGGAAAACTTCTGAGGATCAAGGAAAGTGTCAGACAACCTGGAATGTTCATTTTGAATTGTTGGGAATGGGCCATCATGATTTAAGATTTAAATTGGGGCATTTTTTATTTAACAGTATTCTCACTACCTTATACAAATGCCTTTTCAGTGGAGTACTATTTTAAAATTTTTTAAAAATAGTCATAAACACAAATTACAAAATTTATATATATATATATATATATATATATATATATATATATATATATCATATCTAATAAAAGAGTAATATGCAAATTAACCATCACTCCAACACACAAGATAGCTGCCCCCATGTGTTCAAAGATGGATGCCACCATGTGGACACAAGATGGCTGCCACAAGATGGCCAGCAGGGGAGAGCAGTTGGGAGGGACCAGGCCTGCAAAAGAGGGCATTTGGGGGCAATCAAGCCTGCAGGGGAGGGCAGTTAGGGATGGCCAGGCTGGCAGAGGAGGGAAGTTGGGGGCAACCAGGCCTGCAGGGAAGGGCAGTTAGGGGTGACCATGCCTGCAGGGGAGTGCAGTTTGAGGTGACCAGGCCTTCAAGGGAGGGCAACTAGGGGTGACCAGGCCAGCAGGAAAGGGCAGTTAGGGGCAATCAGGCTGGCAGGGGAGTGGTTGGGGGGTGATCATGCTGGCAGGCAGAAGTGGTTAGGGACAATCAGGAAGGCAGGCAGGCGAGCAGTTGGGAGCCAGCAGTCCTAGATTGTGAGAGGGATCCCTATTGGGATCAGTCCTAAAGGGGTAGTTGGACATTCCTCAAGGGGTCTCAGATTGGAGAGGGTACAGTGCACAAATTCTGTATACCGGGCCTCTAGTACATATATATGTATATACCTATGTATATGTACTACAGGCCGGTGCACGAAAATTCATGCACTAGAGAATGGGTACCACAGCTTACCCTGCCTGCTCTCACAGTCCAGGAACCCAAGGGGCAGCAGGAAACTGGGAAATCATGAGAAGGTGACACCCCCATCACAGCTCTGTTGCTGCTACTGCCAGTAGCACAAGCCTTGGCTAGCCTTGGTTACCTGAGCCTTGGGTGGCCCTGGACAGCTGGGCAGCTGCCATTTGTGACTTGCCTGCACTTGGACCAGCCCTGGGTGGGTAGGCAGATGCCATCCAAGGCTTACTTGAACCATGGGCCAGCCCTGGGTAGCTGGGGGACTGAAGGGGCTGGGGGACTCTGGAGGCAGGCGCATGGAGCAGCCAGACCCAGCTGTGGGCAGGCCTGGCCATGCCACATGCCTGCCACCCCGGTGGAGCTGAGGGCACTGAACACTGCCATCTTGTGGCTCTGGGAACCCCCATCTTTTGAAGGTGTGGCAGTCAATTAGCATACTCCCTTCTTACTGGCTGTGGATGCTGCCATTTTGTGAGGTTGTGATGGTCAATTAGCATATTCCCTCTTTATTAGATAGGATATATCAGAAAGCATGCTAGTAATTATTTTTCCACTCTTAAAAAATAACAGAAAATGGAGAACTAAAAAAAAAGTCTCTGAACCATGCCTCCCTTTTAAAATTTCAGAAAAATTACCTTGTATAAAAATAAGCAACAAATAATTATCAAGATCAAATTCCATGCATATTTATTATAAGAAAAAATAAGTTGCAGAATAATATCTCTACAGAAAATAAAAAAAATTAATATTAGCTTGTCATTTAAAATGACATAAGTCATGAAAGAGCAAAGTACATGAGTATTAAGACAAAACAAACTGCCATTTAAATTTAGAAGATTAAAAGAAAATTTAAAAAATAGACATTAAAAAATGGTAGTTATTGAAGATAAACAAAAAAAAGATTTAAAAAATACATGATAAGACTTTCAAGAAGAAACCAAAGTAGAAAAAAATAATATATTGTTAAATATAAGAATATAAACATAAATAGAAAAAATTTATTTTCTAAATAAAAACCTCATATCAAATTTTTAATTTTTAATAAGAGGAATGGCTACTAATATAAAAGTTAAGTTGTGCTTTATTTGATTGTTTATACCCTAAGTGTTTAGTTTCTGTGGCATAGTCTGTATTAAAAAATGCATTGAGAGTTATAATGCTTTTTTCCCTAAAAAAAAAAAAAGGGATTTTCAAATTTCTTAAGGATTTTTTCTCTAATCAATTGAGTTGCACATGTCTTTCCCTCAAGCTATATTGGATAAAACTACATAATACAGTGTGTTGACATATATGAGTTCACCTGATGATATGTACCATTTCCTGTTCTTTATGAATATCATATGTCAAATACCTGTTCTACTCACTCCAAAACTCTATATACAGAACAGGTTTTTTAAACTAACAACACAAGGAAAGTAAATAACCAATTTTAAAAGTATTCTTATTGTGCCAAAGTTTCATTACTACTACCTACAACTATAAGTAAAATAATTACATCCATGTCTAATTCTAGTTCTCATTATTTAAATGTGTTTTGATATTCAAGTGCTTATGCTTTCTGGATTACTCATATTTCATTAAAGCATTCAAGTCTTGCCAAAGCCTTCAACTCTTAGAAACCCCATGGGGGATTATTCGAATAAGCTTCCAGTGTTTTATATACCTGAAACTGCATTTTCTCCTGGGTTCTGGACTATGTAACCATCATCGTTGAAAGGCTATGAATCTACCTGAAACATTATGCCTGTAACCTAAATGAGGGGTTGAAGTAACCAGCCTTTCTAATATTATTTCCTAAGATACAAATAATTATTGTAGCAAAAAGATGGCATTAATGAAAAGAGATATCAAAAACTCTGCTGCTATGAAGACTAGCACAGATAATTGATTACTTAAAACAAATTTCAGGTACCTATGTACCTAGCTCATGCCCTGCTACTGTTTTTCTATGGTTAAGACATGGGAGGATAGATAACTAGTATGCATAATCATGCTTGATAGGTTTACTGTCTTCTGTTGCTCCCTAAATGATAAAATAGGGACAGAGAGAAGGAAAAGGCAAGCATCAGGAAAACCATAACCATGACCAATAGACCCTGAGCAATGGATGAATACCGTATTTTCCGGCGTATAAGATGACCCCCTAATTTTACAGTTAAAACATAGGTTTAGGCCTATATTCGCTGTATAAGACTACCCCCCACTTCCGAGGCAACACCAGTTCTTTTTTTAATTAAATTTTTAATGAATGACATTTTTCGAACATAAAGTAATATACCATACATTGACACGATAAATGGAAGGTCTCTTCACAAATGGCAATGCCATGAACTTGACCGAGACGTTTTTTCAGGATATACTCGGCGTATAAGACGACCCCCCCCCCCCCCTCCCCCGATTTTTCGGTTGACTTTTTTTGTTTCAAAAGTCATCTTATATGCCGGAAAATACGGTAATTACTTTGACACATGATTGCTGTGAAAGAGAGGGCTAAGGGACCGCTTGGTTATAGAAACCAAACAGCCCCTTTCACCTGTCTCCTCAGGCTTTTATTGCAATAGCAGCTTGAACTGAAGTTACAATAGATACTATCAACAAGGTAAGCATTCTTGAGAAGACACATTGGTCTGCAGTGTCCTTTAAGTAAGGATGTATAAATATTAAGCATAAATATTCCAGTAAACACTTCGGGGTTTGCATGTACACAGTTTAGAAAGGTCAAGGACCAATCAGGGGTGGTTGCCTTTAGTCAACTGCCCCACGAGGTTTCAACCTTTTGGAGTTTCCTCCTTACAGATTTTCCAATCAGGTCCCATGCTTCCTCACAAAAATCATAACCAAACAGATGCAAGGATATTTTTTTCCCATAGAAGGGAAAGGTCTCAAAGTTACTGGTATCTTCAGGTATGTTCTTCCAATATACTTTTTGTGGGAAGTATAGCAACCAATGAAATAAAAGCTGGACAATATATTTTTTTTCTTAGAGTTTTTATAGTTATTTAAATATTTTAGTAGGATGACGTTCTCATAAAATGGAACTAATGCCAATTAGATTTAAAATAATTGATAGCCACAAAATCAACTTTTTCTACATATGTTCAGGCATGCCATTTTTAAGCCACTCATAAAAAATGAAAGACACTGAAATTTCAAAAGAAAGAAACATTAGCAGTGGTATGAAACAGCCTCCATATGTCATCTATCCTATGATCCATGTAAAATTGCTTAAAAAGAAAAGTCAGAATGTGTTGGCTAAGGAAGAAAGGCCATACTGGATCGATCAACTTCTTCCTTGGGGAGTTTTAGTACAACCCAACCATAGGTATCCATGTTGTATCTAAATGAAATGTTGAAAAGAAAATGCATGATGGAAAAATGGTTATTAAAAAATTCATTATTTTATATAACTATGTACAAATATAACATTTTTGTCACTGTAGAAATGTTCCTTTTAGTGGTAGCATGGTACCTAGCAATGACAATATTTGAATACCTCTTTACTACAGGAGTTGCTAAGGAGAATGAAAAATGATTTAAGAAGATTTGTCATTAAACTCTCACAAGATTTTAAATCTTCAGTAATTCTAGACTTAGTCCTGCAGTGGATGTTAGCAGAGCTCAGATGTTCACCTCTCATGTCTCTCAAACAGTGGAGCATATGGTCCATGGTCAACTCTAATATCTCAGATCCATGAGTGCTGCACTCACTTAAGAATCATTCTCGGTGTCATTGTAAAAAAAAAAAAAAATGACATTGTAAAAACTGCTTTTCAGAAAGCCCATGGAGTGGTCAGAGTTGGAAATGGCTGACAACATATAAAAAACAAAATTCACGTCCATAACTGTTTTTAGTTTCTGGTCATATTTTGTATATTAACCTTTGAAGGAGACAATATACAATATCTCTGTTTTATAAATGAGAAAAGGGACATTTGGAAAGCTTACGAGGTTTTTCATGGGTTCATATGTCATTTTTTTCAGAGATGAGTTTGATATCAAATTCTAGAATTCTTAATCTTATAAGAGTTAACTGTATTTGTGCTCTGCCTATGCATAGTTCAAGGAAAACTCTCAAATCCCTATAATCTTATAAAGAAAGTTTTTTGTAGACCTTGAAATGTTTTGAAATAGAACAGATAAGATTAGTTCAAAGAGAAGCAATATATTTTAGTTAAAATTTATAGTTATCTTGATATATCTACTTAAAATTGGCACACAATGCAATATACAGATCATGTGTCATAGAAATGTATACTCGAAACCTACATAATCTAATTAACCAATGTTACCCCAATACATTGGGACAATGAAAAATAGGATAAATTACATGTATTTATAATTTGAAATAAACTACCAAAATAAAAATAACAGTAAAGAAACATGAAAATATTAAGAAGTGGGAAGGAATTTTAATTTATAAATAAAAGTCAATGTTAAAGGCTTATGTATCTAATACCATGTACTATATTTAAAATATAGCTTAGTGAACAACCTACATTTCCTAGCTCCTAGAGAAGAGGTTGTGAAATTGTTAATTATCAAAAAAGCAGTAATATTAATGGTAGAAACTAGCGGAATAAATGGATAGAACTTTAATTTTAAAATGAGCTAACTTAAAAAATGGAATAAGGATAGAACTAGAGAAAGATTAAAATCAAAGACTGATAACTTTTTGGAAAAAATATTTTCTTATGTTTACATTGATAATAATATACACATAGAATATGAATCCATTTATTCAGTAGATAATTTATTACAACATATATCTTATTACCAATTCTGTTATCAAAGTGTCAAAAATTAAATTTGGGCATTAAGTCAAATAATGTTAGCAATTAATAACAGTGTATTTAAGGACTAAATGTCCAACCATTGAGCTTAAATAAAGGGAGCTTAATTGTTAGGGTTTTTTGTTTGTTTGTTATTTGTTTTGTTTTTTCTTTTTTCTTTTTTCTTTTTCTTTTTTTTTTTTTTTTTTGTGGCAAGGAGACATCGATCTCAAAGGAGAATGAATGTAAGATGTTTAATGTAAGCAGCCTTCACAGTGCCCAGCTCCACTACTTCTTAGCAATAGGAGTCAGATCTAATTTAATAGTTTGCCATTGCAAAAACAAGTCTACATTCTACATGTTTATTTTGTTTTTGCTCTTAATTCTATAATGATCTTGTTCTCTACCATATCTCAGCACCAATTTCCAAGTGCAAAATTTAGATTTTAATATTATCAATAAATATTGCTTTCTTGAAAAAAATATTGGAAGACATTTTTAGTGTCCCAATTCAATCTAAGTTTATCTAAGAGTTTATCTAGGACCCAATCACATTTTATTATCCCTCACTTTTCTTAAATCAACTTACTCTTTAACCTATCTTGGATTTTATGGCCCTTATATATGACATCAGCTCTTTTGACCAAACTAGCCTACTTATACATCCTTGGGACATCCTTGATTGTAGTTAAATTCATTTCTCTATTTAGTTTATGGTGCCCCTATAAAGCTAGACATGCTTAAAATTACACCCCATTCTTACTCATCTTATTTTAAATACAGGATCATTATTCCTGCTAACACTGATAGTAGACTCCATTTTAATACCAATGCTCACACTAAAAATATCTTGAAAAGTTGGATACATATATTACAGTGGTGCCATAAATTTATAATGGATTGAAAATATAAAATTATAAATCCTATCACCTAACAATGTAGCTGGCATAACACCATAGTACAATGCTTTCCATCCTACTTGTGATTTGCTGCTGGAAATGAAACTACTTCCCATCATAAAAACACAGTGTATGGTATTTTACTGTCCCTTTACTATTTTTAGTTATGTTGAGATACTACCCTGTTTCCCCGAAAATAAGACAGTGTCTTATATTAACTTTTGCTCCCAAAGATGTGCTAGGTCTTATTTTCAGGGGATGTCTTATTTTTCCATGAAGCAGAATACGGTACATATTTATTGTTAAATGAAAATAAAGGAAATTTATTACCTGTATACAGTACGGTAGTACGGTAGTTGTCAACACAAACCAGACAAACTGTGAATCCTACAGTATCAAGAATTTACTCATTTATTCAATGACAATCATGTCATCATCTTCTGGAACATCATCATAACAATCCAATTCCTGAATTTCCTGGTGAATTTCTTGTGACTCCATTTCTTTCGGAATCAGTGGACCAAATCTCTCATGTTTAGCCTAGGGGGGCCTTATTTTCGGGGGATGCCTTATATTTCACTCAGAAAGAAACCTGTAAGTAGGTCTTATTTTCAGAGGATGTCTTATTTTCGGGGAAACACGGTAAATACCTTTGTGTTACAATTGCCTATAGCATTCAGTGCAACAATATACTGTACAGGCATATGGCCTTGGAGCGATAAGCTACACCTTATAGCCTAGGGGTGTACTAGGCTATCTAGATTTAGGCGCACTCTGTTTTAATCACATAATAATGAAATTTCCTAAGAATGCATTTCTCAGTACGCATCTCCATTGTTAAGTGGTGTATAACTGCACATAATTTCCAATTGTTTAATAAAAATGAATTAAAATACTACTCAAACCCTAGCTGGGTTGGCTCAGTAGATAGTCTGTGGACTGAAAGGTCCCAGGTTTGATTCCAGCCAAGGGCACATGCCCTGCTCAGGTTGCCAGCTTGGTCCCCACTAGGGGGTGTGCAGCAGGCAGCGGATCAATGACTCTTTCTCATCATTGACATTTCTCTCTCTCTCCCTCTCCCTTGCTTTCTGAAATCAATTAAAATATATTAAAAGATAATAAATAAAAGAAAATACTACTCAACATGAAAGAGAACAAAACTCAAAATAGGCAAGAGTAATAAACATAAAACTTAAACCTCTGTTAGAAATTATAGCGGTGAAGGCAGATTTATGCTTCAATTAAAACCAAAAGGATACAAGTTTAAATTAAAAATTCAAAATATGCAACATTCACTATAGACACACATTACACATTAAGAAACAGAAAGTTTGACATTAAAACTTAGAAGCCTATCCCAAGCAAACACCAACCAAAAGAAATATGGTGTCGTTTTAGTAACTTAAAACAGATAGTAAGATGAAAAACATTTCTTGAGATAAAGGATGTAACATCATTGAAAACAAAAGTTCAGTCCACCAATTATACAACAATTTTCATCAGTGTAAATTCCAGTGGACTTATGACATGCAGAACAAGTTCTCGCACAACAGTATAATTAAGCTAGCAAGTAATAATAAAATTTTTAGAAAAATCTTCATATTATTGGAAGTTAAGAAACTCATGAATTACCATAGGTTGTAGAAATATTTTTAAGAGAGAATAATTAAACAGTGTATTCTAACAATTTGTGATGCACTTATAACAATTTTTAGAGTAAAAATTCCACTAATGCTACCTTGATAATTGATATGTGACAAAGAAAATTCAGGAGGGAATGATTTAATAAAAACTAAGGTGGAGGGACTTTAGAAAGTTGAAATTTTAAACAGCATCATATACTCCAGAGAAGTCACATAGGATAAATGAACATGAGATCATTATGTAGTCTAGGAATAAAAATTAAATGAAAATTATGAATAACTCATGTGCTACCGTATCTATTAATTCCACCTTTTCTCACATCCAACATGTAAGCAAGAGAATTCAAGGTCATCATCAGCTTCTCAGTGACCCTCATACTTCTGCAACCGTTTTACCTCAGGGACTATTGACTTTTCTTCCCAACTGTCCCTGAAACCAACTTATTTATATTTCTCTTTACTTTCTTCCTTTACTTATAAATCAGTTTCTTATAATCTCCCAATCACTTTACCTACTTAGAGGTAATTAATGAAAAGAGTAAAGTTCTATTGTCATTATATATCAAGTTGAGAAAGAACATTGTCTTCCATAGAAGCGATTCTAGAGAAAACAATCACAGATCTGATATTAAAAGACCAGACTAAACATATATTATAAAGTACTATAAAAGTTCAATAATGGTCAAATTATTTTTAATGCATTAATGATGCCAAGAAAAAGAAAGCTTTTTTCAAGTTATTCAAAGTAAAATAAATACTTGCAATAATTTTCCTTTTGGTCCATATTTACTAGAATATTTAAACTAGAGGCCCAGTGGATGAAATTCATGCACTCAGAGGGGTCTCTCAGCCCAGCCTATGCACTCTTGCAGTCCAAGAGCCCTCTGGGGATGTCCAACTGACTGCGTAGGCCCACTCCCTGGGGGCAGCCAGCCTAAACTGTCAGTCAGACACCCTTAGCGCTGCTGCAGAGGCAGGAGAGGCTCCTGCCATCGCCAGCCTTGAGCTCAGCTCAGGGATTCTGGCTGAGCTGCTCCCCCTGTGGGAGTGCACTGACCACCAGGGGGCAGCTCCTGCATTGAGTATCTGCCCCCTAGTGTTCAGTGCACATCATAGTGACAGGTCATTCCACTGTTTGGTCGATTTGCATATTAGCCTTTTATTATATAGGGTATTTTAATACTTATGGAGAAAAGGTGAGATTTTTCCTAAGAAAATGATGACTTAATCCTCCATAGTACAGCAAGTAGTTTGAACAGGGGTGGTATTACATAGTGGTTTCAAGAATAGGCAATCAGTTCTGATGATATTCAATCTGTAACTTGGATAGTTTGCTTATAACCAATTCTAGCCTCAGTTATTTTTGTAAACTGTGGCTATAATTGTGACCATTATATGCAATTGCTTTGAAGCATAAATAAAATATGCTCGATAAATATTAGTCAGTTTTATGACCCATATATTTTATTTTTATAATAATTTAATAATTCATTGAAAATCAGTTTTGTTTTTACATTCTTCTACCTTCACTTCCATACTTTTGTAAAAACAAGTCCTGTGGTAAGTATGGTTAGCAGTGTGTTTTTAGTATACTAACTAATATTAAGGATTTCAAAGTTCTCAGCTTATAAGAGAAGACAGCATTATTGATATTTTACATAGAAATTTCCCTTTACTTTTATGCTCTAATTCCTATTTCCTTTTTCTCTGCTATAATCATATTTTTCTTTCTTGGAACCATGAAACTCTGTAGAGAGCCATTATATCTACATATTTTCTTTTCATATTGGCTACCTTAATTCACTTACTAATAAAAAAAAGTCACCTTAAATTTTCTTAATTCTTTGTCATATATCTAATATCTAAAATCATTTTTAGTTCTCCTCTAAAATTCCTATACCAGTTTACATATTCCTTTTCAGTTTTTAATTAAGTGTTAAACAGATTACATAATTGACCATAGAGATGCAAAACCTGAACTTTTCTTTAAAGTCTCCCTGAAGTTTTATCATTTCTCCCATTCCTTAATTTTACCCTTTGCTCCATCGAAGCAGAAGCCCTTCATAGTTTTCTGATTGCCAATGACTAATCTTCTGCTTTCCAATCACTTCAACAGACTCTTTCACATCCTGTGGTAGTTGTATGAACCTACTTTCCATATGACTATATATAAAAGAAAATGTTGTATTGAAGTATTTTTTCCGTATTACCAGGCAGTATTGCACTTTCTGGAACCCAATTTGTTGTGAGGCATGCTGCCACGCTTTGGGGTTTTGCAAATAAATAGGTCCTGGCGTGAAAGATTAGGACAAAATGCTCCATTCCATTTGGCTAATATACTCAGCGAATTTCTGATTCATTCATCTTTGGCAACAGAACTCTTGGAAACACTGAGGATAAGCATCCATAGAAACCAAATATTTGTATAAAGGTGCTTAAAGGAATTTAAAAAATAAGAGTGCAAATTAAAATTGCATTTTGATGACAAAAATATTCCCAACTTTTTTTTTTTTTTAAAGTATACTAGTACATAAGGGACATTTGCCTAAGCAATAAAATACATGTGCCTAAGCAATTTTCATCTGCCTAATGTGAACTCTTCACAGTCTATAAAGTGATGGAGCTTATGACGGTATGCACTCAATCCTGGGGAATCACCATCACCAACCGATAAACATCCATTTTGCTCTTATTCTTTGAAAAGCAAAAAAATCTGTGTGGTTATAAAGAGCTACAAACATATGTAATCCTTTCCAACTTGTGGTTGGCTGGCAGAAATTCACTTCAGAGGGGAGGAAAAAGAATTCACTTGGCCTTTCCCTTACCATACTGGGGCAAAGAAAATGAAAAATCTTGAGAAATTAAAGACTCCTTTAAAATATATATGTACTTAGTGGTTCAAGAGTGGACTTCACAGATGTTTTATCTAAAATTATACATATTCCCCTTTCTTATTATAGTGTGGAAAAAATTGTGATGTCCAGAAATTAGAATAAAAGAACCTCCTACAACTTACATGGTTTGAAATGTTTTGATTTTTTTTTTTTACATAGGCATTCTAAGGACAAGCTCTTAAAACTTGATGTTTTTATTTCTAACTTGCTTGACAAAGTTGCTTGAGAATTTTATTTTAAACCATTTAAGTTGTAGAGAAATGAGAATCCATAGGTGTTATTATTATTTTTTTTTTTATTCTCACTAGTTGTCTTTTTAAAGTTAATTCTTGGTTAGTCCCATATTTTAGTTTTCATATACTGACATTTATTAAATTAGTACTCTCATTGAGTTTACAAATACCCAAGCCTGTGACAAGATCAGGGGACTTTCTAACCTTAGTCATGGAGACAGGCAAAGGTGCTTGAGCATATGAATGGGCTCCGAGCAGAATGCAGACACACAAGAGAATTCATCACATTTTCAGTCTATTCACTTCTCCGCTTTCCCCCACCCTACTAGTTTTAATTTGATGGGTCCAGAGAGAATTGCATAGTCTGGCTCGACAGTCTAGAGAGGTCATTTATTTTTATTGGGCGGGAGAAAATGTAAGTACCTTATGGGGCAAAGAGAAGCCTGAGGTAATGTTGCACCTCTTGGCTGTAAGAGGCATTTATATTCGAGTGTATACTCCCTGCACCTATATTTTCCTCTGACACAGTAAGAGAACCACACCTCAGGGAATGTATCCAGGTAAATTATTTCCAGAAACGTAATGGCGAAAGAAGAACACCGTGTTCCTTGCCTCCATATCATTTCATGGTACATTTCTGAGCTACTTCACCTAACTCCCATGAGAGAGCATGTCCTCTCTGTGGATGTTTATGTTGGCATAATCTTGCCTCTCTACTTTTCTTCATCTTTCCTAACCTTGCAGAGACAAGAAGCCCCTTGGTATTAGGGAACCAGACAAACTCAAACCTTTTATTCAAGTTCTTCCAGGGGAAGATAGCATTCCGAGTGTGGACAAGGAAAACTGAGATCTGTACCCACAAATCATAGTCTGTAACTAGCCTCTGCAATTCTGATAATCTGCTCCTCTCATTTCTATTGATTCCTCTTCAGCAAAGAGGTACTTTAAGAAGGTCTCAATATCTCACTCCCCCTTTCTCTATTTTTCCCTTAAAAGCATTAAGATTCCCTTAAAATCCATGGCCAGTTTGGCTCAGTGGACAGAGCATTGGCCTGCAGACTGAAGGGTTCCAGGTTTCATTCTGGTCAAGGGCACTTACCTCGGTTGCAGGCTTGATCCCCGGTCCTGGTGGGGGCATGAGAAAGAGGCAACCAATGAATGTGTGTCACTCACAATGATGATTCTCTCTCTGTCTTTCCTCTTCCCTTTGATTCTCGGTAACAATAATTGGAAATGTGTCCTTGAGTGAGGATGAACACCACACCAAAAAAAAAAAAAAAAAAAAAAAAAATCAGATACTTTATTTTTCAGTTAAATATTTTAAATATTCATAACAAAATCTTCAAAATTTAAAAATCTATTACTATCTAACTATTTCATATATTTTTTTTTAAATATACTGATTATCAAAATAACTGTTGGGTCAACTTCTGTCTCTGCCACTGTTTGGGGAGAACTTTGTATTTCCTAACTGTGCTTTCTTGAACATTAATGGAACGAAGCTTTGATATTGTGAAAAATCAGTAGATATATATTTTATGGCAGTTGATGCCCCACAAAGTTGTTGTCTTTCATTGATAAACAGCAGCCATTGTGTTATAACATTGCATGGCTGTGCTCACTTCAGAGTTTTATCACATAATCACCACTATAGAGGCATGCAGACTCACTTGTAATAAACCTGCTTTAAACTTTATCCTTTTAGATCACAATGGGGTAGCACATCAGTGAAATAAGAGTTCCTGGCAAAATACAGCCCACTGGTTAAAAATGTTGTCTTTCTATAATACTTACAAGTTGGCTTGCTTCACACCCAGTCCAGATTCTCTGCATTATCCATTATTGTGGCTGAAGGGTCAGATAAGACCGAAAACACCTTAAAATACTGAGAATTATTAATTTTCAGGTGTTGTGCTTTTTTACCCATTTTCTCATTGAATTCTCATGTAAACTCTGTGTTATGATTAGCATGAAAGGCCTTAGATTTAGATAAACGAAGCAAATTTCCAGAGATCAGCATGAAAGGCCTTAGATTTAGAGAAATGAAGCAAATTTCCAGAGATCTCACAGCCCCCTAGCAGAGGACCTGGGTTTGGATGCCAGCTGTTTGCTCAGAGCCTGTCATAACCCACCAGTAATTGGAGCATATGTTTGGCCATCCATCTTTTTAAAGTGCTTCTGACTATAGTTCTAGGCTTTTGACACCATTTACTGAGCCCTGTTCTCGAACACAGACAAGTTGGCAGAAATTGCATCTCTACCCAAGAGAAAAAGTGCTAAAGAGCAACACATTTACAGACCAGGGGAGCAGCCCTGCCTTTATGTTGAGTTTTATCTTCTTTGTTTAATGTAATAAACCATTTTCTCATTTAAAGAATGGGTCCACTTTCTATTTTTGTTATCACAAACAAGAAATCTGCTTATCTGTCAGAAGGAAGAAATTAGTTTATCTATTTGTCTTAAAACTTGATCCTATCCCATAACTAAAGGAAGCAGCATGTGTGGACAGAAATACAGAGTCAGGGCCAGGGATTTAAATCTTTTCTGATTTGTAGAGCAAGGACTTGGTAGAGAAAGCATGGTTCTCATTCTTAATTTTCAGAAGGTGTCTCATTACCTGTGCTACCCTTATGTATTAGCTTGTATTATGTAAACTCAGATATATATCAGAATTGAATTAGGGGATTGTGAAAATCTTGTTGATTAGTAGTGGTTGCCCTCTCTACCCATGAGAAGATGGAGCTTAAAAAGTACCATCACCTCTATCTACTTAATTCCCAGGCAGTACCTCCAGTCATGCTAAATACTCTCATTTTTTCCCCCAAACTCTGTTGATTCTACCTGTTCTTTACTTCAGACCAGTGGATCACATCTCAAACCTTAATCTTTATAGGAGCCTGAGGAACTTGTAGGAGTGTGGTAGGACCTGAAGGTCTTCATTTCTAATAAGTTTCAGGAGGTGCCCGTGCTACTGGCCCAAACACCACCCTCTGAATAGAAAGGCTTCATTTTCAAAGTGACCCTGGACCAGCAGCATCACTGTTACTTGGGAACTGTTTGAAATGCATTTTCTCAGGACCTATTCCAACATCAAAAACTCTGAATCTGGCCCTAGCTGGTTTGGCTCAGTGGATAGAGCATCAGTCTGGGGACTGAAGGGTCCCAGGTTTGATTCAGTCAAGAGCATATACCTTGGTTGCGGGCACATTCCCAGTGGGAGGTGTGTAGGAGGCGGCTGATCGATTTTCTCTCATTGATGTTTCTGACTCTTTATCCCTTTCCTTTCCTCTCTGTGTAAAAAAAAAAAAAAAAAAAAATCAATAAAACATATTTTAAAAAAACAAAACAAAAAACTTTGAATCTGATGTCCACTAATTTTGGAGGGATCCCAGTTTCAGACCTTTTTTTGTTTCTCTATTCCTCTTTTTTTGTTTCTCTATTTCCCTATTCTTCTTGCCATTGTCTTTGCTCAAGTGCACATCAAATATCTCTTAGACAACCCAACAATCATTCTAATTGATCTTTTCCCTCAAATCTCATTTTGTTACAAACCATTCTGCCCATTGACGCAATGATTTTTAAACGGAAATTTGGAAAATTTTGTCATGTGGAAATCTCTCCAATGCCCCCCTTTCCTTGCAAAAGAGAGTCTAATCTTTGTAATTTAACATAAGTTAATTAAAATCTAGTGGATTTTCAAATAAGAAGTGATAGTTTAAGATAAATTTATAGTTAGAGTTACACATTGAGGTAAAAAGTTGTATATGGAGAATTCATGCAAGAAAAATTATGATTTTTTTTTTCTCTAGGAAAAAAAAATGAGTAATGGTAGTACTTGTTGCTCAATGAGGATTAGTTAATAATCTCCCTCAACTTCTAGGCAGTTTTCTGAAAGAACTAGAATATGGAGAGAAAAATTGGGTCAAACTGTAGACTTTGGAAAGTTACAACTATTTGTAATTGCTTTATTTCTATGCCAAACTTTTTTGTTGTTGTGCTTTTTCCAATCATAGTGCCACAATTTTGCATTTTTGGTGTGAGGAGTAAAGTTTAAAAATGCACACTCTCTAATTTCATTTCCCAAGATCTGTTTTTAGGTTAGGTAGATGAACCCACTTATGAATTTCCTTCCAGAATTGCTCAGTGTGATATTTTCCTTTTGAAAACTGAGCCCATAGGTGTGGTTATAGTCTGTGTTGTTTAAAGAGGGATTTTAAGGACTTGTCTGATGAACAGCCCATACTTATTCCAGTTTGAGACAATCTTGCTATGTTACAAATATTTTTCTTTCATTTGAAAGCTTTTACTTTTGCTCTGATTTATTTTGTTTTGTGGATATTCCTAAGTAATGTAAGATTCAAAGTTAAATTAATTACAAATAGTTTAGAAAGTAGAAAATGATGAAAGCTCTTTCCAAAGAAAATAGACTGTGTAGTTTTATAAAAGTTTGCATCAAGGTTTGCATAGTTTTGCTAGAAGCTATTGGCAACTGGGGTAGCCATTCAGTTAGATTAACTTCCTGATTAAATTTATACAAACCCTCAAATGAACCAAGCGCAGTGAAAGATTAAACAAAATGCATTATGTGTCTACATTATTTCTCTTGTGTAACCTAAAGAAAAAGAAGAAGAAAAAAGGAAGTCCTTATGTCCTGTAAGTCCAGACATTTGCAAATCATAATTATCAGCAAAACCGGGTTTTGAGAAAACTTATTCAATTTCAGTCTCACTGAAATAAAATTCCCTCTTCATTTCACATCAGAGTGTTAGGGGAACTCCTCTTCTGGCCATTGCCCAGTCTGGGAGCCTGGTGTTGAGCTAGGTATTTCACTCCTCAAGGGGGACTCCTGCCGAAAATCGATTTGGCTCAATGGATAGAGCGTTGGCTTGGGGACTGAAAGGTCCTGGGTTAGATTCCGGTCAAAGGCATGTACCTTGGTTGCGGGCATATCCCCAGTAGGGGGTCTGCAAGAGGCAGCTGGTTGATGACTCTCATCGATGTTTCTAACTCTCTATCTCTCTCCCTTCCTCTCTGTACAAAATCAATAAAATATATTTTTAAAAAAGGGGGGGGGGGACTCCTTCACAGTTGAGATATCCTTCCTGATTCTTAATTGCCACATGGTAGGTATGTATTGGTGTCCCACATTGGACACCATAATACCAGGGTTCTTTTCCCAGCCTTACAAAGGGTCCAGCATTCTGGAGAAAGTTGCTGTGTATAGATGATTAAAGAGTTTGGAGACAAAAGATAATTTTGAAAGGGATTGGGGGTCAGAGAATTTTCAGCTGAAGGAGCTAAAGACTCCTACCTTGACCAAGGACCCTGCTTTTATTAGTACAATTTGTCCTAAGGCAAGGTGTAGATAATACACTTAAAAGGGTAGGATATAAAAGGATATTGTCAGTTTGGGGAATAGCTGTTCAGGTGTTTGGCCAACAGGAGGCAATGAAATGCCATGAGCTGTCTGGCAGTTAATCCTATTCAGGTTTGGGGGAAGTGCCATTTAGCTGTTTCCAACAGGTAAACTAGATATATGGCTCACCCTCGTAGAGCCTACCCAAGTCCCATCAACCTTTTGATGAGACTCTTGTAATTATTACATGCAGGAATTGGTTCTCAGCGGGTGTGGAACCTTCCTGTTCAGAGTCTCCATCCTTCCTACCTGTCTTATTCTGGCTTCTTCTTAGAGCCTTAACTATATGCCTTCTGTTCAGCAAGTCTGAAGGTGGTCCTCAATGATGGTTTTTCTAGAATTCAGTTGTCATTTTCATGTGGAAGGAGGTGAGCTCAGTGCTTACTATTGCCTACTTTGCCATATTAACCAGAAGTCATGATTCAAGCTAACTCTATGGTTTTCTGTGTTTGGTTTCAAGTTGTCAAAACCACCATTACTTGGAAGTAGCACACCATAATTTGGAGGTCACTTAAGAGCTGAAAATCTGTGTTATGTAATATTTATAACACACAAATTTGTCACTATACCCTAGTAAAATTGCTTCATAGTTAATACAGAGAGAAAGGTTATATAATAAGTTGTGTCTATTATTAAATTATAGGTCAGTAATGGTAGCATGAGTTCAATTACTAGATGGGTTGTGTGAGATTTAAAGTTAGTATTTTCCAAACATACATTAAAACACATAATAAAAGGAAAATTTACTTAGCCAATTAAACCAAATACTTACAAGCATCAGTTTCAAGTTTTCACCAAAGATTTTAATATTCCTCACAGATACTTTAATGATATTAGTTAGCTTCTAAAGAAATACTAATGAAGCCACATTAAAAATACCTCTGGAGAAAAATATGACTTAAAATAAAAAAAAAGGAAATGATCAAATTTGTGTGGCACTCATATTTTCTAATTTTAAAACCAGTCTTTGATTTTGATGTCCTTTGTCATAATATTTTCAAAGGTAAAGTGTTCACATTATAAAATATTAATAACAAAATAGTGGGAAATTTTAAGTCTAGACGTTTCTTATTTATCACCTTCCTTTATATGCTACATTATTATTTGGACTGTACATGTTAAAACAGTTTACAAACTTAGGGGATAAAACAGATTACTCAACATAGTGTATGTATCTGAAGGCTGACTAAGCATCCAACATGTCTGAATTATTTTCTTGCTAAATATGCTTTCTGTTTCAGAAAAGATTTAGTAGTGACAAAGTATTATAATATTTTCAGGAATAGTGTAACTTATTTAGTCCTTTCTGCAGCAGACAGAAGTGACTAAAAAGTCACAAAATAGAATTTGTTTTGGAAATTCTAGTTAAGATAATAAAAAACAACAACTCAATTTAATCCTCCAAAAAATGTGCTGTTTACATTATGCATCTGATTAATTTCTAGAACACTTTTTGTTCAGTAAATATGACTGCATGCATTTCTTATATTACATTTTACAGATGACAGATGGCCCTAGCACGTGTTCTATTTTGGCTCACAATCAGAATCCTAATTCCAATGACTATGCATGCATGCATTTGTGTGCCTATGTGCATGTAATAATTAATATGAACATTCACACCACATGTAACTTGTCTCACATTAAAGAGGGGAAAAGTGACTGGTTATTAACAACAAATGATTAAAGGGATCAGGACTCTGTTTTCTTGGTATAATAGGGAAATAGGAGTAAAGGTCTCCTCAAGCAACCTGAAGTGGTTTGTCGGGAATGCCCCACATTCAAAATATGTGTGTGCCCTAGAAGTCATCTGGCATCCCTCATTTTAAGAAAAGGACTGGAAGTTATAATCTGGAAGATTTAAGTAAATAAACAAGATCACAATAGTAAATGTGAAAGAATGCTGTTTCAGGTGAGCAATATAATACAATAATTAACAAATGATAATACAAGAATAGAGTCTGTGTTTTTGCATACTCACAACTGTAAAACTTAGATAAATGAATCATTCCTTAGAAGTCACAGACTAATACAAATTGTACAACAATAAATAGATAACTTCATTAGTTCTGTACCTAACCCTCCTGCTCCTGCTCCCCTTCTATCTGTCCATCTCCATACTGTTGTCTGTGCCTGTGGGTTATGCACATATTTTTTTTTTGCTAAACCCCTTCACCTTCCCTCCCAGCCCCCACCTCCTCCTACCCTCTGACAGCTCAGTCTCTTCAATGTACCCATGCCTATTTCTATTTTGTTCACTAGCTTATTTTGCTCATTAGTTTCCACATATGAGTGAAATCATATAGTACTTGTCTTTCTCTGACTGGTTTATATCCAATCTTGAGAAAGTCTGTTTCCCACTAGGTTACATAAAAATAACTTGATTCAAGGGAATTCATTTAGGAAATTCTTAGATAAATGCAAGTGACTCCAAAATGGTTTTTCTGAATGAGAATTTTTGAATAAGTATATGAAAGAACAATAGAGAAATTCCTTAAAACAAAAGAAAATAAAGAGCTTGAAATGAAAACTTGTTGTAATAATTCTCTGACAAAATATAATCTATAGCACTTGACTTGGCATGGTGGGAAGAATAAGGGTCCCCCACAAATGTCAGTGCCCTAATTCTCGGCAACTCTGACTGTGCAACATGGCAAAGGGACTTTGCAGAGGGATGTAAACCTGCTTGCTAATCAGCAGAGAGTTGCGACTGCATTGAGAGGTCAAGAAAGGTGTGGCTTGAAAAGGATTTGACTTACTCTTCCTAGCTGTGGGCTGTCAAGAGGAGGCAAGACTGGAGAAAAGCTCTAAGACCTAAGGCCAATCATCAGCTGACAGCCAGGAATAAAACAGGGATTTCTGTCCTACTGATACAAGGAGATCAAGCTGCCAACAACCTGCTTGTCCCTAAAAACAGATTATATCCCAGAGCTCCCAGAAAGGAATGCAGCCCTGCCTGCTTTGTCTACTCAGACCAGACAAACCAGCCAATCCCACTGGACTGCTGACCCACAGAACTGCGAGATAACAAATCTGCGATGTCTCATGTTGCCAAGTTTGTGGGAATTTGTGGCAGCAGAAATAGAAACCTAATATATTGAGTAAGTATTGTTCTGCGGCGTTGGGTATAATGGCACTCACCAGGGATATACAAAACAGATCATGAACTAAAAATCCTTTCTTACCTTACAGAGAGAGGCCTCTGTTATTGACACTACCAGTCTTAAACCTGGTACTTTCTAATTTTTTAATTTAAATCTCCGTTACTACACCTCTATATTAGTCAAGTATTTTATAAAAGCCAATCTTCATCCATATAGCTATAAAAGAAGCAATGAATATTGAATGTAACTTCTGACACAAATAGGATTCATTCAGATTCTCATTGCATGGTGTTTTTTTTTAATGCATATATCTCACAAGTCATTCTTAGTGGAAATGCCCTTTTTTTCCTGTTTTTTCTATTCTATCATGCCCTAAATACATGTTACTGAGTAATTTTACTTCAGGGGTCATAGAAGGGGCCCCCAAACAAGGTTGACCCAAATTTTCATTCAGACATACTCTTAGCAGCGTTGTTATTAGAAATGCCTGAAAATTCCATTTTATTTCCAATGTCACAGTTAGATAAAAACTCTGAATCTATGAAATCTTGACCTCCTCCTATTTTTAACAACAAACTCAGCAGTAGTTCTTTAAAGAGCTGTTCTGGGTGGCCACTGTTCGGCCTAAGGCAGTGATTTGAATATAGATAAGCCAGGGATAAAACTCTGTTTCCTGTCTAGTAATTCTGGCAAACGTTTGTTTGATGTATTAATTTTTATCCGAACAGAGTGTAAGTAAGGCTCAACTGAGCCCCAGTAAAAGGACAATGAAAGAGGCCCAACTCAATTGTCCTTTAGATAAATAAACAGATGAAGTTTATTTAAAAAAAGCTTTGCATCTTAAAACTTCCTTTTCCTTTCTAAAGGGTAAAAAAGGCAGTGGGGGTGGGTGTTGGGGGAAGGGGGGGTGTTAAGGTTAGACCTCAGACCTGAGATAATGGTGTGCAGTGCTTGATCTGAGCACACACTCCCTCCTCCCTCAGCCAGCACAGTAGTCCTGAGTGTAATTCCCTGCCTTCATACACAAGAGATTTAGGTTTTATCTCTCAGATCCATTCTCCACTCCAGAGCTGGCCACAGCTGCGATTTCTGCCGATCCAGTCTCTAAGATTCTGGGGTGAGAATGTTTGAGCCACACATGACTTTTCATCGACCCCACCACTCACAGAGGGACTGGCCTAAGGCTGTCTGGGAACTGTGCTACACGGTTTAAAGAGGTCTGACAGCTCTCCCATCCGATCCTATCACTCACGGGAGGTTGTTACTTAAATATGAAAATCTTCCTTAACCCTGCCCAGCTTTTTCCAAGAGCAGGCAATGCCTTGGCATTCTCCTAGAACTGTAATGTGAAAAAAAAAAAAAGGCTGTATTTTGACAAAGCGAAGGTGTATCTCATAATACGTCTCATAGTGCTTTTATTCCACGTTTTAATATTGTCATACCTAGAAATGTAAACCAGGTCCAACTTTTAGCCCTCAGAATCTTCCCATAAAGGACTGTTTTCAGAGGTCCAGAGTAAGTCTGTCTAACTTATCAAGGCTTTTGCTCAATGTTTAGTCTCCCACTAATGCCCTGACAGTGTTGATGGGCCATCGTGATGTTGACAGGCCACAGAGCAGCCCAAATGCAAATGTTTATTTCCATCTAAAGCACCCATATGGGTAGATACATGGAGAGAGCTTTTTTTCCCAGGGGATACATAATCTTTATATAATCAAAATATTTCATGAGAAAGCATCACCAAGTCAGACCAAAGCTTTGATCTTGAGAGCACAATATTAAGTATATAAAACAGGATACAGTGCTTTTAATAAAGAGAAACAAAAGGCGAAGCTTCCAATACCTGAGCTATATATTAATTTTACGTGTTTTCTGCTAAGAATAAGCATAACTAAATGGAGTTTAAATATCTTCGTTTATGTAAAATACCCACAGAAGGTTACTCATCTTATCTCTCCCCCCTCCCCCCCCCATTCTCCAGCTCTATTGTAAGGTACCCAATGAGATATCCCTGCACCTGACAAGTATGAGCACTTGTTAGCAAAGTTCGCCATCTTGTGGCAAATATATTAATGCAATTTATTGTGCAGAGTTTAACGCCTCTCAAGGTTTAAAGTTCATTAGAGAATTAAATGATGCATTAAAATGTGTAATAACATTCTATATAGTATATTAGAGAATCTGAATATTTTTGTTGACATTTAAGTACTTTTGAATTACCCTGGGTATAAATATTTTATCCACATGGCACTCTCAGAGGCATTGCAGGTTAACGGTGCTACTAGCTAAGCTCTGGAGACAGAGAGTCTGGGTCAAACCACAACTGAACCATTTTCTAGCGGTATGACCTTGGGTAATGTAGCTTATCTCAGGATGCCTCAGTTTCCTTATATGCAAGATGGGAATCATTGTAGGACCTTGGGTTGAGATGGTAATTACATGCAGCATGTAACAAGTTTAGGATAGTGCTAGGCAAAGTGGATATTTCTGTGTATATGGCACTTATAATTATTATTTTTTTGTGCCTTAGGTTTTCTGGGATGTTCCTGAATACAGTAATGCATTTTATTGTCAATTAATAGGTTATGTTTTTCACTGAGCTCTGGAGAAAATATGTGGAGAGAATAATGAATGATATTTAACAGGTATATGGTGCTAGGCACTCTTCTGAGTACTTCTCACACCTGAATGTATTTCATCCTCATAGCAGACCGACAAGATAGATACCATTATTTCCCCAGTTTTACAGATGCAGAAATAGAAGCAGAGAGAACTGAAGTAACTTTCTAAGGTCACAGAGCTACTACTGGAGCTTTAAGATTTAGGCCTTGATCACCTTGCATTATAGCTTGAGCTTTTAACCACTGCACATATTGCCTCTTGATATAACTTATGTTTGGGTGAATTAGTAAATATTGAATGGCTACTTAAGGACAAAAATAGTTACTAGGACAGTATCATACCAGCAGTAAAAAGTTAGTAAGTTTCAGCAGAAGTACTAGGTCCTTAAAAATCTTCTTAGCTATTCCAGTCCCATATGAGGCCTCCCCTCCATAGTATCATTAGTTCTATTCCGATTTGTTTTTGTTATATTCCATTTTTAAAATGAGCTCAATGAAAGTTCCATACTACTTACATTTTCTCTCAGAACTATCTAGTAGTGTATTATGTGGGGGTTTTTTTCCCTTCTCTTCCTCCTTCCCCTCTAAGAACATTATAAAAATTAGCATAAAGCAATAGTTCAATTTTTTACCTCTATTTTGAAGATACTGTATCAGTGGAAACGCATAAATTTTCTACATGAGGCAGTCAATTAATGTTCATTGCATAATTTATATACAATTAAAGGCTATGTTATTATACCTTTAATTAAATGATAAAGTAGGGAAAATCTACAATCTAAAAAAAATGTATGTTTAAATAACACAACAATTCTAAGAGCATATGCATTACCATCTCATCTCTTTCATATAGTGTTCTTGAATGGTACGCAGAGCAATTATTACCTGGATGTCATTTCTAAGGAAGGTGAGTGAAGGCTGCTTTCTTCGGCCAGGGTGGTCCCATGGTTAACCTGAGAAAAGTGAGGAGTGGAAATTCAGAGCTTTTTTTTTTGCAAATTTTCAAGGTCATTAAAATCCTGTTATTATTTCTATTAAAAATGAATTTTATATAGTATCATTAGTAATGTGTTGCTAAACAGGTATTTTTCCAAATTTTGTTGTTGATGTTGGAGAATTTTTTTCTTTTCTGTTTTATCTTATAATTTGTTTTCCTATGAGAAAAATCTGCAAAAGCCATTCATTCCTTTCAACCAGAGAAAGAAGTTAACTTCCTCTGAGAGGAACAAAAAAGAAAGCGTGGTCTCCACATGGCCCTTCAGTGTCTGCTGTGAGAGGAAATTGGAAAGTGTATGGTTAAAGGAGAGTGTATCTTACATTTCCAAACCCTCGCTACATTTATCTTTTTTACTTATTATACTTTTGATCTATGGGGATACTTGACGTATATATGGTAGAAAGTGGCTTGTGTGACTGATGTATCAATTACCATGGAGGGAACGGACTCCAGTGTTACCACAAGTTCCAAACAGTGGAATGACTGTGTAGAAACAAAGGGAAGTTTATACATTTGTCCTGAAGAAAGAAAATAACAGGAGAGTATTACTAGGATATTCAATACACTTAGCGATGCCAAGATTTCATAAAATCTGGACCTACAGTTGTGTGTTTCTTGAGGTTAGTAAGATTTACTTCATGCCATTCCTGAATAAGAGATGGAATCAGATCAAGCCCTGGTTTTTAATAGGTGTACATTTGAACACTTTCTTCATGACAGGCACTCCTCTGTGGCCGACCTTTGACCTCACTGTCTGTACTTCAGACTCAGCATCTTTCCTAGGGACTGGCTAGGAACTCATAATGGTCCAAGTCAGTAAATAGCTAGGAAATGATGGCCAATTTTGGAGGGCTTTGCTGAATACAATTCCTAAAACTTGAAGCATTTGAAAATTAAAAAAAATAATAATTACTTAATTTTTAGATAAAAACCCAAAAGTAACAAACAATATCTGCCTACCTGTTCGTGGAGAGGACAAAAATTAAAAGTTAACAAATATTGCTCTTTATTTTGAATGAAACATATCCATGATTTATAAATGCTCATTGCCATTATTTATGAAACCCTTCTTAAAAAGTTATAATACTCTCTACCTTATGTTTCTTCAATTTAAAAGGGAATAGTTTATCAGGTGGTAATGTATGTTTCTAAAATAGTTAGACTTCTATATAAATGTCATTTTAAAACTATACTTCCAGGTAATTTTACTCAAATTTCACAGTATCCAACTGTCATTTTCTGACTATAGAAAACTGTGGAATTACTTATGAAGATTTCTGTTGGTTGACTTCCAAATTGCCAGTTTCTACAGCTATTTTATAACTTGATCAATAAAGCAGCTATTAAAGAGTTCAGTTAACATTCAGCACATACTGACAGTTAAAAAAATTAGGCTGTTTATGTAAAATAGGAAAAGTCTTTCTAACATATTGTTTTTCACAAATAGACAAAGTAATGTGTTCTGCAGATGGATAGAAATACGCTAAGAGATCACATGTCCAGATATTTCATCGGTTAAAACCCATTAGCATTATTTTCCATTCTTTGTTTTTCATGTTTGCAAACTAAACCCAGTTGCGCTATATAATACTCACAGGTCATAAAGCCAAGGGATGCATACTTGGATCTGGTGTGCTTCCAGTTCAAAATGCCTGTGCATTGGAGGAATCCACACAGAATTACGCAGTATTAATCAGCCCACAAAAATGCAATGCACCGAATCAGCATAGAAATGCCATGCCAAGAGGAAATCAAGAGAAAATGTTAAAATGTTTAGTTGCATACTAAACATTTAACATATTTTTATCGAGAAAAAAACATTTTTAATTGTAAAGCTGAACTGTCATTGCTGATGCAAAATGAGAGCATTTTTTAAAGTTTACAACTTCCATGCTGCCATCGGGAGATGGAAAAATAACTAGACATAATAAATATGCATTTTTTAAAGTATACACTGTATTAAAATATTATTAACTTAATTTCAGTTTTCTATTGCAGATAGATAATTTGGGGAAGTCTTTCTTTCTGTGGCTTTAAAGTATCCCAAGTATATAAACTTTTTTTTTTTAATTGATTAAAGCCATTATGCAGAAACATATTTTTTCAATAGACTAATGCAGCACAGAGTGAGGAAAAGAGAGAGAGAGAGAGAGAAGAGAGAGAGAGAGAGAGAGAGAGAGAGAGAGAGAGAGAGAGAGAGAGAGAGAGAGAGAGAGAAGAAAGGGAGAGCCTTCACATTTATCTTGAGAAAGCTTTAATTTCAGTGCATTCTAAGAATGACTAAAGAATGACTATAATGGAGTATATCATGATAGTAGCACAAACTTTCAAAAGCCAAGGTGAGCCAAATATCTCAGCAGGAAATCTGGTTTACTGTTAGGAGGATTCTCACTATGTTAATAAAAAATAGCAGGTGTGTTAGTGACTTCCCATAGAGTATACCAAGGTATCAAAAACCCCAAACCATGTTAAGATTTAAACCCTGTCACTCCAAAAAAAGATTTGAAATGACTAGTGTTAGGAAAAGTGTATAATAACTAGGGTCTCCAATGTCACCATTTCCCCCGCGCCCCCCCCACAAAAAAACCCAAAAAACAAAAAACTAGTACAAGCTTTAAGTGTTTTTTATTTTATTATGATGTGCCAAGAATTATGTATTCAGAAAATAAACCCTTGGAAGAATACTCGCATTTTTATTCTTATGTGTCTCAAGTAAGAGAGTGTCAGGAGTTTTTTTAAGATAAAGATTTGTCCCTGCTAGAATACATTTGGCAAACGGGGCCCCATTCAATGTGCAACTATGAGGGTGGTGAGAAGATCTTTTCCCAGGATTGAGTCCTATCAGGCTTACCTTCCTATAGTAGTTGACCTTCGTATTTCTCAGGCCATTTTTCAGATCACTCAGTCTGAAATATAGTATTTCCTAAGTTCTTAAAGTATAAATAAGTATTTATACTTTAAGTATAAATATATATTTATACTTTAAAAAAGATATTCATATATTTAAATATACAATTGTAAATATTGTATTTACAATATTCAACTCTGTAAATATACAATTGTTAACTAAATTATTTTAAATTTATCTTATTCCATTTATCTTATTTCACTTTTTTCTATACGTCCATGTAATATATATATATATATATATATATATATATATATATATATTAGATAAAATAAATACTAGTCAAAAATTAGCAAAAGGAAAAAACATGTGGTAATGTTTAAAATTATTAGGACAGACCATAGAAAAGGAACCAATGTGGTTCACTTCCATAGGATCCTAGACTTTTGAAGCAGGAGGCAGCTTTGGCTTCACCCAGTCCAGCTGTTTTTAACCAGGAAGTAACGTCAGAAGCCCAAGGTATTCACCACGGTGCTGCTTCTCTGGGAGGTGAGCGAAGGGAAGCCCCTGGGATCCCTCTTGTTAAGCATGGTTGGGGGAATCGGAGTATGTTAGCTCTGCCCCAGAAAAAGAATATAAAGTAGCTGAGAGAGAAAAATCCAAATCACTCTGCGAGGGGTCTTAAAAGTGATATAGAGCACACTGACAGCCTAAAGTACAGGGTGGGCCATCCTGCCACGATGAGACAATAACATGCTTACATTTTAGATCACAGAACTGGGCTCCGAGAACCAGAGAAATCGCTGAGGCAAATTACATCGCATGATAGGCCAGCATAAAACTGAGGCAGATAAACACTAAGGCATGAACAACATCTTTCTGGCAGTGGGGAGGGGACTGGAATTTTTCTGAGTTTTCAACTTAATCCATTCAATGATTATGTATCCAGTATCTGTTCTGTGCCATGCGCTGACACAAAATAAAAATCCTGTACCTCTTGAAGTTTAAACTCCAGCAAAATTGGACTATGTTTATACTGAAGAGACAAGATTAAATTTTCTGAATCTGAAATATGAGTCTTCAATGCCATAAATATATTGAATTGCAGAAAATAAAGATAAAAATATAGTTTTGTTGTGCATGATATGCGAAGAGTATTTGGCACAGCCCTCCTCATGTAGTAACTACTCAAAAATGTTAATTCTGTTTTCTAGTACTCCCACCCCTTAAAATAAAACCGAATCTGGAATGTATTTACCAATTTTATAATTTTAATATTTTATAATATACTAGTGACCCAGTGCATGAATGCTTTGGGTGGGGGTGTCCCTCAGCCTGCCTGCATCCTCTCCAAACTGAGACCCCACAGGGATCGGGCCTACACCGGCAGTCAGAAATCCCTCTCGCAATTTGGGACCACTGGCTCCTAACTGCTCCCCTGCCAGCCTGCTCACCCCCTTCTGCCCCCTTCCCCCACTGGCCTCAACCAGCTGTTCTGCCCTTGTGGCCAGATCACCCCTAACAACCTCTGCCTGGGCCCCACCACCATGGCTTTGTCTGGAAGGATATCAGGAAGGTCTTCAGGTCTAATTAGCATATTACCCTTTTAATAGTATAGATTATCTTCTGCTTTGTTTCATCAATCTGTCAGTGTGATTTCCTGTTTTTCTTTTTTTTCAATTATTTTACTAATATTTAACGTATTCTATTTTTATTAATGAGAAATTATTTAGGGCTAAATGATAAATCATTTAAAGTTTCCTCTCATAAGAAACTTTATCTGACTTCATATTTTTGATATGTAGAATTATAAAAATATTCAGAATAATAGAGTTTATTTATGTTTTATCCAAGAGTTAGGGGAGTTTAAAAATATTCTTATTTATTTGATAGTAAACTTTTCTCTTAATTTAAAGAGTTAAACTTTAATGTTATTGCTTTATTTCTCCTTTAAAAATTATTGACACTTCCTTTCTGTGCTAATTTATATTTAAGTTCTGCCACTTGGTCATTGTTCTTGCCTCTCCCCCTTTATTATTAAGAATTTTACATTTTTATTAGTAAATTCTACATATAACTGAAGACATGAGATAGGAAGAAATAAAATCAAGAAATTGATGTTGAACTTTTATTTATTCTGTGATTAAATTCTCTCTTTTATGCTCTGGAGATTCTAGATGGTAATTTGGACATATAGTTTTGTCTCAACTGAATAGGGTTAAAAGGCACGTAAGAGAACACTTGCCTGATGGATTTTTTTTTTCCTTCCAAATTTTACAGCTTCAACTTTATTTTTAATGAGATCCAAATGGCTTTTCAAATATACAATCATTTGAAAAGCTCTGGCATGCTCATAGTACTCTTGTAAAAGAAAGGGATGGATGGAAGGTCCTGAATCATTCTAGATCTAGGTATTTCAAATTGTTAGCAATAAATAATTAGAAATGAGAAACCACCTAAGGAAAACATCTCAATGAGCCCATTTATTAAACACTGACTTTTTCTGGCTCAAAATTATTTGAAGTTATTCCATCTAAATGTCATAATAAACCAATCTGCCTCCATAAATTAGGTTTGTCTCTTAATATTGCTGATGAGAAAAAGCAGTTAACTTGAAAATCACTTTGCTAAGTCATTTTATAATGATATGGGTCATGAAGCCATATATGTAATATTGTACCAATGACTATGTTTCCTTATAAAGCCATACAAAAATGAAAAGCAAGTAGAAACACAAACATGTTGTAATCAGAAATGCATATAAAATAAGAAACAGTCATAGATCTATTTTGAAATATTGAGAGTAAAATAAAAAGTATGTTTAACTAGTCAACATATTAATATTAGTTTAAGAATAAAAATATTCTCATTTCATATTTTTCATATATTTCTTTAGTTCATGTGTATGATATTACAATAAATGGGGCTAATTCATATAGGTGGAGTTTAGTTTTTCAAATGTTTCAAGTAACTGAAAGGCTTCCGATATGTAAATGAATGGGGAGGGAGGGAGGTATAGAAAGGAGGGTGAAAGTTATTTGTTGTTACATCTATCTGTGCATTCACTGGTTGAGTCTTGTATGCACCCTGACTGGGGATCGAACCCACAACCTTGGCATATCGGGGAGACATTCCCACCAACTGAGCTACCTGCCTAGGGCTCTTTCTATCTTCTAATAACAGATAATGTTGATATTTAAGCTCTTTTAGAAAAGTGAAAATATTGGACTGATTTGTTATTAAAATTTTAAAATATAATAATCCTGGTACCATTATCTGAAATATACAGCACAGAAAAGAAACTATAGCTCAGTTTAAAACAAAATATAGATGCAAACTTTCTGAATAAATCATTAAAACTTTTCAAAGTAAATACTGGGCACCTAGAATAGAAATGGTATAGTTTAACTCACTTATTAAGGCAGCACCACTGATATACTACTATGTTAGCACTTAAAATATAGTCTAGATATAAATTATCTTACCTTTCAAGTTGTTAATCACATAAACTATAATGCAAGGTACTGTAACAAATTCTTATTGTGATGATTCCTCAAGTCTACAAAACTTACAGAAACTATCCTAGAGATAACAACCTGAAACAAAGAGCTTATATGTGGCTTATGTCCAATTTCAATTCTACAGCTTTCTGAAACCTCTTCTGATACTGTTTTTAAAGAATTGCTCAGTGGACAGAGTGTTGGAACATGGATTGAAGAGTCCCTGGTTTGATTTTGGTCAAGAGCACATACCTTGGTTGCAGGCTAGATCCCCATTCTGGTCAGGGACCATGTGGGAGGCAACCAATCACTGGGTCTCTCTCATATCAATATTTCTCTCTCTGTCTCTCCCCGTCTTTTCCACTCTCTCTAAAAATCAGATGAGGGTTAACAAACCAACAAACAAACAAAAAGAATGGCTCCTCACATCTCATTCTGATATTTTGTGGGAAGACATATTTTGTTAGTCTCCAATTGGGAGAACTTAATGAGAGGCAAAATCAAGAAAGAATTTAAATCTACAAAATTATCCCCAAAGGTTTTGTTCACTTGAGATCATCACATCAAACACAGAAATTCAATTAATTTGTAAAGATTAAAGGCAATCCTCAAAGCAGGATAAGTAAGAGTGAAGACAATAAAATATTATTTTAGCTGGCTATTACAAACTGTGTGATTAAATGTGTTTTATAAAAACTAAAGAACATTTGTCAGGCGTTCTCCCCATCAATTTTTGAGTTTGGCATCTAGCCAATGAAATTCAATCTATTTACAATTAAACCATCAAAAGAGTAGGTTTTTAAAAACCTGTTTGGTAATGAAAGTACCCTTATTCAATAAGCCTTTTATAATCTTTAAATTGGAAGATTTCAATTCATCAAACCCATTGAGACATAAAAGCTTTCAGATCAAGATATCACCTTTAGGACAGGCTAAACAGTGGATTAAATGTGATAAGCTCCACATTCTCCTGAGACATGCTCAGTAAACTTAAAAGAAGCTATTTGTAATTTCAAGATGCATAGTAATCCTAAAGGAAGAAAATGTAAATATGGTAGAGTATATTTGCCAACATTAAAAAAAAATGTTCTCTTTTTATAATACCCAGATCCCTTAAACCATATCAGTACCTGCTCACCATTTCTGAGTAGCATAAGCAATTTATTCCTGAAACCTCTGGCACACAAAGCTAATATATTTGGTGGTATTTGAAAATATATGCAAACAATTATTCAATTTTAAAGTTGCTGTAACTTTCTTCAAGCAAATAGAGTATGGAAAAGGAAAATAAGTTTACAATAGAAGAAATCTTGAACCATCACTTTAATTTTATTAATATGCATAGAACCAGTAGGGTTATCAACTCCCTCATTCCTGATATTTTGTCTTCTACCTTTTTTACATGATCACTATGGTTAGAGTTTATCAATTTTATTGATCTCCTCAAAAAGTAGGTTTGACATCATTTTTCTGGGGTTATTATTTTCTATTTCACTGATTCTTTTGCTCTGATCTTTACACGTTTCCCCCCTGTTTACTTTGGGTCTAATATTTAATGAAAGTTTATTGTCAGCAGCATATAATTGGGTCTTGCTTTACTACCCAATCTGACAATTTCTACTTTTTAGCTGGAAGTTTTTAACCACTCAGTGTGTGTGTGTGTGTGTGTGTGTGTGTGTGTGTGTGTGTGAGAATTCAGGACTGGTGCATGAATTCATGCATGGGTGGGGTCAGCCAGCCTGGCCAGGGGTAGAGGTAAGGAACATGGGCAGTTGGCCAGCCTGCCTGCTGGTCAAACTTCTGTCCAAGAGAACAATTTGCATATTAGCCTTTTATTATATAGGATATACACTAAGTGGCCAGATTATTATGCGCTCAGAGATCATAATAATCTGGTCACTCAGTGTACAGTCTTTATATTTAACATCTATTTGTCTCATTGGTGTTTTTAAATATCTTTTTATGCCATGAGTTAAGTATTTTTTAAGATTCCATTTTTTATGCTTTATAGACCCTAGCAGATTTACCTCTTGTTTTGCTATTCCAGTGCTTCCTTGAAGGTTTACAGTATATAATCTTAACTCCCTAGATAAGAGGTCTTATATAATTCACATGTAGTGCAAATATCTTACTGCAGTATAATTTGATTTCTTCTCTCCTGACATTCTTGCTATTATTATCACGTGTTTATTTCTACATTTATAAGTTTAAAAAGATAACATTCATTTTCCTATTTTTGCTTTAAATTGTCATCTAATTTTTAAAGTGAATAAATTAAAATATCTGATATTCTTGGTATTCTTTATTCTCTTGTGTAAAAGTTTTCTTTTTAAATCTTTATTGTTGAAAGAATTACAGATGCTCCTCTTTCCCCCCATTAAGCCCTTCCACCGCGCACATCCCCAGGCCTTCACCACACTACTGCTTGTGTCCATGGGTTATACGTACATGCATATAAGTATACTAGATGCCCTATGCATGAAATTCGTGCAAGGGGCTCAACCCTCACAGCCCTGGCTTCATCCAGAAATTTCTTGAATGGTTGTTCTGGTGTTCAGTCTAATTAGCATATTAGCTCTTCATTATATGGGATAATTTCCCCAAGTAATCTCTCCCCACCCACCTTACCCTGCCTTTCCTCTGAGATTCCACAGTCTGTTCTATGCTTCTATGTCTCTGGATCTATTTTGTTCATCAGTCTATTTTGTTCATTCCATTCCACATATGAGTGAGATCATGTGATACTTGTCTTACTCTAACTGACTTATTTCACTTATCATAACACTCTCCAGGTCCATCCGTGTTGCTGCAAATGGTAAGAGTTCTTTTTTATAGTTGTGTAGTATTCCATTGTATAAATGTACCACAACTCTTTTACCTACTCTTCTGCTTATATTTTAAATTTACATGTGAGTTTCAAGATCTCTTCATGTGAAATAAATACATATCAATCATAAAAGATATTACTTAAAAAATCATGATGTATTGTTTTTTTTTTCTTAGGGTTGCTGTGATATAAAATACCACAATCTGGGATGGCTTAAACACAGAAATTTATTCTTTCACAGCTCTGGAGGTTAGACATTTCAAATTAAGGTATCAACGGGGTTCATTTCTTCTAAAGTTTCTGAAGGACCATCTGTTCCCTCCATTGCTCTTGGCTTCTGGTTTCAGCCAGCAACCCCTGGAGTTGCTCAGCTTGTAGATGCATCACACGAATCTCTACTTCTCTCTTCGCACACAGACTTCCTGTGTGTATCTGTCTCCCCATAGTGTCCTCCTCTTCTGTTTATCTGTGTCTACATTTCTCCCTTATTACAAGGATACCAGTCCTTAAATCAAGGATTCCCTTTCTCTGATATGATCTCAACTGAACTGTGCTAATTACATTCGCAACAATCCTATCTATACTAATAAAAGGGTAATGTGTTAATTAGAGCCGTCATCCACCCATCCAGACAAAGCCACAGCGATGGGAGGCCTGGGGCTCAGGCAGCCATGGACACAGGCAGCCATGAGCCCCGGAGTTGTGAGGTCTGGAGCTCAGGCCTTGCAGCCGCAGTGGCCAGCAGTGGCAATAGTGACAGCAGTAGCAGGGTGATGGGGACAGAACCTTCCCCAGATCCACCTGGTTGCCTACTGTAGAGGGAGGCCAGACTGTGGCTTAGGCTCGCACCCCCTGGGGAGTGAGCCTAAGTCATCAGTAGGATACCGGCTGAGGGCTCCTGGACTGTGAGAGGAGGCAAGCTGGGCTGAGGGGCCCCCTCCAGTGCACAAATTTTTATGCACCAAGCCTCTACTCTATACATATATAAAAGGCTAAGCAACCATCTGAATGTCTGACTGGCAGTAGAGATGACGTGCACTGACCACCACGGGGCAGACACTCAATGCAGGAGCTGCCGGGCTGCAGTGACTTGGCAGCAGCAGTTCTCCGGTGACGCACCCTGGAACCAGAGAGGAGGGGGTCCAATTCTTCAGGGGCCACATGATTCCCCCTCCGGCCATAGGTTATGTTATTGCTGGGGCACTGTCAGCCCCGAATCTGCTCTACTGCACACTTGCATTCCACACCCTGTATGGCAGCAGTTTTGCAGAGTGTCCCCGGGAGGTGTTGGAGAGCCAGTTTTGGCCCAATTCTTGCAGGCCAGGCTGAAGGACCCCACCTGCAGGAGGGACCCTGCTTACTCCACAGAAGTCCTTTGAGCCACAGCACTGCCTCAGGTGTTACAGATCTGGGAGGGACCAGGGGACGTTGGCTCCAGGGCATGTCTGGCCCTTCTCAACCAGTCCTACCCTACCAGCCACCTTCTAATTAATTTTCTTTCAATGAGCATGAATCTGAGCACCAGGCCACTGGTTTCCAAATAAGATCACATTCAGAGGTACGAGAGTTTAGGACTTTAAGATATTTTTGGGGGAAGTCACTCTTTAATCCATAACATATAGGAGTTACTTAAATATTTTGGTCATGTAAGACAGGGTCTAATGGTATTTACCAATATTTGATTCACCTTTCTTTCCTCACACATGGTTAGAGGATATTTTGTAGGAGCTTTGCACTTGAGTGGGGCCATGTGATCATTTCTTATCCATGGAATATGAACAGAAGTGATTGAAGTGATTTAAAATATATGCAAGTTGAGCAGTTAAGGGCCAGATGCTCATACCTTTTCCTCCCTCTCTACTCTTCCCTAATCACTGACTCTGCTGTTCAGACACTCAAATTCTAGTAATAACTTTCCTGGCAGAGATATTTCAGAGATAGAACCCAAATTTTGGAGTAACTCTGCAAACTGTTTCTTCTATCCCTACTTGCAAGGGATATTATTTGACTAAGAAAATAATTTTATGTTATGTTTATAAGATTTGAAAATTATTTAACAATTAGAAAAGAAAAATGTTAAGTGGGTGCTATGGTTGGTTAAGAAACTTATAACAGTGGCCTGGAATGAGGGATTCTGTCATGTAGCTATAAAACCCTAGATAAAAATGTCACCTGCAACAACTTGAAAAGCAAAATATAGCCTTATTTAGCCTGTGTCTCTCTTCAGTGGCTCCTGGAGATTTCCTTTGACAGTGTATTACCAGAAAGAAAAAAAAAATGAGACCAGAAAGTAATTGGCAGTTTGTGAGTAAAAATAAAAAGGAATAGAATAAGTCCATAAATTTTAAACTTTTCAGAGTTTTAAAAGCTAAGTACTTTTCTCCACCCAAAAATGATATGTAGGGATTAAAAAAAAAAATCTAGTGAGAATCCTCAGTTGAACTGTGTGAGTTGGTCTTGAAGTAACTATGACATGAAGGATGTTACTTCACATGCAATTACTTTGTTCCAGGTGGGGCCTAATGGCCCACAATTAGGTAAGGAAAAGCCATGGGGCAAAACAAGCAACAAAATAAATCATAGTTGAAATCTGTGTCTAAAAAAGAACTCTGGGAGTGGTTCCTGGCACATGGAGCTAACTGAAAATAAATAAATGAAAAGCATAAAAGATTCTAAAGATAGTTGATGTGCCAAAGAAACATTGAGTTTGGAATTTTAAAAAGTCCTGTAGCTGTTAAGAGAGTCATAAAAATGATATTCACATTAAATCTTAGATATGCCAAAGGAATTTGATCCTCAGTGAGTGGAAAAACTTTAAAAAAATATTTTGTGAATAATTAGAATGAGATTTGCTATAGGCTAAGAAAGAGAATCTTTCTACTTGCACATTGTTGAAAACATTGTTCATGAACATAATCTAGACCAAAAGAGCCATGTTTTAAATTTCTTTTAAAACCCCACTTCACATAAAATAAACATTTTTAATTTTTTCCCCAAATTTTGTATTTAAAAAGAAAGTGCTTAATTAAATTAATAATTACTTATCTTAGTAATTTACTTATATAATTGACTTTTTTTCCTTTGTCTTTATGATTCCGTATGTTTTAACAGTGAATTTTATTACAATTTGCCTAAACTAATTTCTGGAAATACATATGATATAAATAATAAGTCTATGATGAATTGCTGTGCACATTGAATTCAGATTATAATTGCTGCTACCACTCATTTTTTTCTAAAGTGTATGACATGAGTACCTGTGTTTTATGTATATGTGATGAGAGAGATCCATTGGCAGAACCAACATTAGAGAAGGAGATCTATTGCTGAAAAAAAACATTGCTTTTGGCTGCCATTGTTAGAAGGCTGAATATTTCCCAACTCTAGGCAATTCCATCTATTTATATGCTTGTATTTAGATTTCACTGCTGTGGTCAAATCACATAACATAGACATCATATTAAATATCCCCTGTATGTCCTTAAAAAGGCATCATTAGCAATAAGTCAAGTACCCTGTACAACCATGCATATTTGCAAAAGTGAGTGGTATGCCTTAGGCTTATGCAGATGCAAAGCGCGGACAGCGGCTGTACCTTGGAGATAGTAACAACATTTGTGTTGGATGTGTACTTATAATTTACAAGTTTGATACAACCAAAAAGTAAAACACCAGAGTAAAATAAAAACAAAAACATGGTATTTCATTTGCAATGCATGAGAAATGGTTAACATCTTTAATCATAAACAAGCGCTTAAAAACCCATCAGAGGTTTTTCAATCTTTTAATAAAACTTTGATAAAACAGTTTAATAAGTGATTCTGGGAGGAGGAGCGAAAATAGGTTTAAGGCTCATGAGCTGGGATCAATTTTGAAATTTATTTTAAACCTAAGAAGCTATTCTTTCAGGGGCTGATAATCAATTCAACAGTAATTGCCTCCAAAAATCTAATACTGAATTCAAAATTAATAGACATTTACTCATAGGGCATTTTGTTTCCATTTTATTGTTATTAAACTTCAAAGTCCTTGTTGATTGAGGCAGTGTTCTACCACCATCTAGTGTTACCAAATAGGAATTTCATTTTCAGTTTATAGATTTTTAACTTTAAAATTTTGCATGATTTTGACAGTATGAGATTTGTGACACACTTCAATTGTCAACACTTAAAAGAGGTAATACTGTCTTTGCGAGATAAATATAAACAAGTTACCCAAAAATGTGCCTAATAGTACTGGAAATAAAGTTATATTTAATATCCAATATAAATATTTATTGAAGAATTTTATTTCTGAGTTACAAAAAGACAAATAATTGACAATCTACTTTTTAAGTGCACTGAAATGGATGGCATATAATTCTCTATTCTAAAACTCAATCCACTATTCACTGTTCAATTCAACATCACTTGCATCTTAGAAATCTTGTTGATGAACTCAAAACCTGTTATACATTTAAATTGAAAATAATCTTCGTGTCTCATAGTTTTATGGGCTCTTGTGTGTTCAAAATTAAATTTTGTTTTTCTCTGGTTAATAAAGTAAAATAAAATGGCAAATAACGTGTTAGTAATTTTTCATCTTAACTTCCAAATGTTTTTGTGTTGTTCAACCAATGTAATCAGTACTTCTAGTTACAATTCTGATTGTTTTGCATTCTGTATTTTATTTAATACATTTTAATTCATCTGCAATTATTATCTGATGCTGGAATGTTGATCTGTGTTAGATTATTTTACATTTCATTAGCAGTTAATCAGTTAATGTTCAGAATTTACTTTACACTCTTATGACCTTGAAGAGTAATATCCTGCTTATCTCAAAATATTTTGTTCTTTTGATCTTTGGTCAGTCTTGTAGACAGTATAATCAACATTAAAAATTGTATATTGACCAAGGAGAAAATATAGCAATTAGTAATCAATTTATGGGCATGTTAGTAGTTTTAAAAAATTACTCTTAAGGTTTATATATTGCATTAACATAACAGATAATGTCCTTGTTTTATTAAAATATTTTGATATTTAGGACAATTAACAGCTACAAAAAAATATCTTACTACCTCTTGTTATTATGAGCCCACATGGTTCAAATTTTGACACCATGACTAAAGGAATCACAGATAAAACAGTCCTATGCTAATTACATTTCATAACAATGGCAAATTTTGGAGATAATCTGCGAAGGAGAGAGATTAACAGTTGTCTTAAAGTTGACTGTACTGTTCTGAGTTTCTAAAATTTGATCTCCGATCATTTGACATTTCTATTTACTTGTACATCAGAGGAGAATTCTGAAGTGTTTTATACACTACTGGCAAGCTCATTCTACCCAAATTTACTTCTCAGTTCTGGGGTCCTTCTTGACACCCAGACTCACATATCAAATTGCCCAATGTACATTTCTAATTGAAGAACTAATTGGCATTTCAAAATGCACATGTTCAAAACTAAACTTCTTCCCTCACATGTTCCCTTATTTGTATTTTCCTTTTGTATATATGTTGTCCTTATTATTATTATTGATTTTAGAGAGAAAGGGAGACAGAAAAATGTCAGTGTGAGAGGTGCCCCCTAATGGGAATCAAGCTTGAAACCCGGGCCTGTGCTCTAACCAGGAAGTCACTCTGGTGACCTCTCAGTCCCTGAGACATTGTTCTACCAACTGAGCGGCACCAACTAGAGCCCCTATCTGTATTTTCCATTCCAGTTGCAGGCAAGTCACGATTTCATGTTGCATAATTCACAAACCTCACTCCTCTTTCTCTTATCACACCCCATGCTCACTGGCAACTTTCAAATATACCCAGAATCTGATAACCTCACACCAGGTCCACAGCTTCCACAGTGGTCCTAACAACTTGCAACAAACTCTTAACTTGTCTCCCCCTGTTGTAATTCTCTCCCATTCCGTTCCCTCCTTTTTTCATTTCAGTTCAATAAATTAGCCAGAGTAATCTTTCCAAAACATAAATTTAAAACATCCAGTGACTCCCGATATCACTCATTGGGAAGGCCAATGTTTTTACAGTGACCTCCAGAGGGCTACGCATCTTGCCTGCCACATTAACTCCCACACATCATCTCCTCTTTGTCTCCCTTACTCCTTGTTCCCCACCATTCCGTGTCCTCCTTTTACTTCTTTACACACACCATGGTGCTTCCATCACTTGTACTTACTACTTCATTTACCTGGATTGCTCTTGAGCCAACACCTCCTGGTGCCTTTCTTTTAATCCTTCTTGATGGCACTTAAATATCACCTTCAATGGGGGTTTTCTCTAGCCATCTATTTGTATCACCCGCATTGCACGTTGATGTACTTCACGGTGCTTATCACCATTTAACATGCCATTTATGCTATTCTTTTGTTGTTTTTGTTGTCTCCACTGTCCAGAATTTAAACTTTGGGATATATACTTTTTCTTCCCACTCTTCACAGTTATATTCTAGTACATAGAAGAGTGTCAGGAACTTTATACATATAATGGCTCAATGAATGCACTCAGTTTTCACATAGAAAATGGTCTCAATTGATTTCAATATGAGAACAGTTTATAGCTCTTGGGCAAATTAACTCCATTTTATCCATTTTTGAAAATTAAACATTATGAATTATGATATGATGTTACAAATATTTAAAATACTGCCTGTTGAGGAAGTCAAAGATACCTCTGCAGGTTAGTTCACAAGAGACAAAAGCCTGTCCTCCAGGCAAACAATGTGTTTCATTTATTTTCCTTTTATTATTTCTGACTGCACACCTGGCTTCCTACCAACTAACTAGCAGTATTCTTTTCCATATGTAAAGTTATTTTAAACTGTGCAACCATAGTTTAAGGTAGGATGTGCTATGGCATGTTATAATGGAACATAAATATGATTAGGAAGAAGCCAAAACACATGCTTATTAGTTTCAGAGGTATTCTGAGCATTACTTAAATATTTTATACAGCAAGCTGAATGAATAAGAAAAAAAGTATGTCTGTGTATGGGAATTTTAGTATTCTTTCTTTTCCCCTCTCTCTTATGAGTAATAAATCATATGCTATAACTATTTTTTTTAGTATATGAGCAGTAATAAAACACCAGAACTAATTATTAGTGATTAATCAAATATATTAACAGAATTATATTTACTTCTTTGTATATTGATTGCAATGAAGAGAACTAATATTTCTATAGTGTTATTTTTATACATATAGAAGAGTCTGTATCTTTTATCACTCAGTCTTCTCTAAACTCTATAATAATTCTCTATATATGTAAAAGCCTAAGGGATTGGTGGACTGTTCAACTATCCAACTGGTAGCTATGATACACACTGACCAACAGGGGTCAGATGCTAAACACAGAAGTGCTAAGCTGTGATGACTTGGCAGCTGCAGGTCTTGGGTGACACACCCAGAACCAGAGAGGAGGAAGCCCGATTCTAGGGTGCATTTCCTGAGAACTGCTCTCTCACAATCGGGGACCCCTCAGGGGTTGTCAGAGAGCCAGTTTCAGGCCAATCCCCACAGGCCAGGCTGAGTATCAGGCACTTTATACATATAATGGTTCAATGAATGCACTCAGTTTTCACATAGAAAATGGTCTCAATTGATTTCAATATAAGAACAGTTTATAGCTCTTGGGCAAATGAAGTCCGTTTTATCCATTTTTGAAATTAAACTATGAATTATGATATGACGTTACAAATATTTAAAATACTGCCTGTTGAGGAAGTCGAAGATACCTCTGCAGGTTAGTTCACAAGAGTCTATAATATTAAAAGCATAATATGCAAATTGACTGAACAGCCTAACAGCAGAATGACCATCTGGACAATCATGCTATGACATGCCCTGGAGCTAGGCCAGCCAAGGCGGGAGCAATGCAATTGGTCAGATGACCTGCCATCACCCCAAGATCACTTCACAGAGGGAGGCCCAGGCCACCAGCCAGCAGGGTTATCAATCATGGGACTCTGCAATAGCCCCAAAGAGGGAGGCCTAGAGCATCTTCTGCAGGGTGATCAATCGGGAGGCTCTGTGGAACCAGGGAACTGGGGATGTGTGGTGGCAGACATGGCAACACCAGGCCAAGGCGGGTGTGGACAGAGAGCAGGGCTGAAGGACCACATGGAAGCTAAAGAAATGAGGGCTTCAGTAGCCAGGGCTGCGAAGGCCTACCCTTGTATGAAGTTCATGCATTGGGCCTCTAGTCCTATATGATAAAAGGCTAATATGCAAACAGACCAAACAGTAGAACAACCAGTCACTATGACATGCACTGACCACTAGGGGCAGATGCTCAATGCAGGAGCTGCCCCTGGTGGTCAGTGTGCTCCTACAGGGGGAGCAGTGCTCAGCCACGAGCCTGGCTCACGGCAGGTGAGTGTAGAAGTGGTGGCAGGAGCCTCTCCCGCCTCTGTAGCAGTGCTAAGGTTGTCTGACTGCTGGCAATCAAGATAGCAGTTGAACATTCCCTGAGGGCTCCTGGACTGTGAGAGGGCACAGGCAGGCGGAGGGTGCCCCCCTGCAGTGCATGAATTTCGTGCACCAGACCTCTAGTATATAATAAAAACCTAATATGCTAAGCATCCAATCATCTGTTCAACAGTTCAACCAGTCGCTATGACATGTACTGACCACCACGGAGCAGATGCTCTGACTGGTAGGTTAGTTTTGCTGGGTTCTGTCTGATTAAGGCTGTGTGAGATGGGCCAGACACACCCTGGAGCCTTCCTGCAGTCCCTCCCTGGCTGGCTAATCTCCTTGGTCCCTCCATGGCCTCTAAAATATTTCTTCTAATTAACTTCCTTTCAATGTGCACTGAGCTGTGCACTGGGCCTCTAGTAAGTTACAAGTTGAATTTGAACTAATCAAGACAATGGGAATACACTGTATGTTTTATGATATTTAGTATATCCACCATATAAACTTAAATTCACTAAGCACAACTTGTGTGCTTAACAATTTGGGGGTAATATAAATACAATGCATCTATATTTACTAATATAAAAAAAACCATAAAACTTTGAAAAAAGAAACACCTCCATTTTCTCTCTGCTGACAACTAGATAATTTCATTTATTCTTCAAAATTAAGTAATATTTTTCTGGATAACTAGAATTTATTTCAAGTTTGACTATTGGATCTATATTTATATATTTACATGCCCTAAATAAATGCATATAGGAAAATTTTATTCTAATTTTTTATGAAAAATAGAACAAAATTAAAATTCTCATTTTATTAGAGATTTGATAATACTTATGGATGATTTTATTTACAATTAATTTTTAATTTTTCCTTTATAATATTTTATAGGACATAAAACAATAAAGTTATTTATTTTTCTTCAGTTTTATTTGTATTATAAAGTCTTTTTTATTGTAAAATACTTTCTTAGAAAATGATTTCAACAATGTAGGAGGCAAACTGCCAAGAATTATAGATAAGTTCTTATGTTTCCCATCATCCAACACTCTACTCAGGGAGAATATTGTTATATTAACCTCAAAATAAAATATTAAAACCAGGAAATAAATAACAAAATAGATGACTTTCCCAATTGATTTCAAATTTCACTTAATTTAAAAAACAGAGACTTTCAAAACAATTGTTATAGAGTAACATAAAATTGAGCTATCATATTACAATGAGATATATGTTCTTATAAAACAACATAATTAAAAGTATTGATGGAGGTTATTCTTTCTTTTATCACAATCCTTCACCCCCACCTCCCCCGAAAAATAACAAAATAAGTAATTAAATTTTAGTAAAACAAGTACCATTAAAATATCTAAATTGTAAAGGGGTTAATGACTTGAAGGTTGACTGTAGATTCATGAATAACATAAAATAAAGTGAGATTTTATAAGAACCTAAGAATGTCAAAATTTAATAATTTAAGGATAAATAACAATGAATGGTTTCCCTTTTGTTACTTATATTTAAATTTCTATATTTTAAGTGTAGAATTTATTTAATTTTTTTTGTATTTGAATTTTTCAATTAAAGTTTACTTTCAATATTATTTTGTATTGGTTCAGGTATACAGCATAGTGATTAAGCAATCATATACTTTACAAAGTATTCCCCCTCAACATTTCCAGTACCCACTTGGCACCATAAATAGTTATCTCAATATTATTGACTACATTCCACTCAAAAGAGAATAGAGAATTAGAAACAAATATGACTTGTATTGAAAGTATAATAACTTTGTCTTTGTGTATAATAATATTCTTTTAATTTTTTTACATTCATTCTTTATCTTTACAATAATGCTGGTACATTCAAGAAAATAACCTCATAATTTCAAATTGTATTACTTTTAAATGGTTCATACAAAATATGATCCAATTTTTTTAATGGAATAATATGATATGTGTTTTCTTATACTTCTTATTCTCCATTCTTAAACTGTTAATTTAGTGATATATTAATAATGATCTCATGCAATATTATATAATTTATATAGCTAGGTTCTCATAAAATCTAGCAGACAACTTTGTAAAAAGTGTTTTATGAATATTTATTCATTTAATTTGAAAAACAAACTCATTAATATTTTATAGGCATTAGACACAATAGTTCCATGGTATAATATTATCTTAATTATATAAGTTATCACTCCTCTTCATAATAAGCAATGGATGTAGTGAATGGTCAATAATAATTCCTCAATACCAAGGACCAAGAATCCCTTTATGTTGCCCAATTCAATATGATGTTTACAAATTTGTTTGACTGCTTTTATAGACATTAAGTAGTTATCCATACCTAGAATTCATAGAAATTTGTGTTTTTAAAAAAATACAGTTCAAAGTCCCTTTGTTATACAGCTTTGGATTTCACTGAATAATGGATATAATGATTATTGTGTATAGCACTAGCTGTTGCCAGCATCTACCTATATTATAAAGGCCAGTGGCTGGAACACCTAAAGGACTAGTCACCAGAAGGTGCATTGAGGGTCCCATGACAGCGGCAGGAGGGACTCTGGGTCTCATGTGATTTCGTGCACTGGGCCTCTAGTTGTTCTATAAATGGAGCTCTTTCCTTAAATAGAGGAAGCCTTTTGTAGCAGGATGAACAAAAGGAAACTTTTCCATGCCAGGCCTATGATGCTACAATTTTTAAACTCAGATTTAAAATAATCACACTGCCGGAACCAATTTGGCTCAGTGGATAGAGCTTCGGCCTGTGGACTGAGGGGTCTTGGGTTCGTTTCCAATCAAGGGCATGTGCCTTGGTTGCAGGCACATCCCCAGTAGGGGGTGTGCAGAAGGCAGCCGATCTATGTTTCTCTCTCATCGATGTTTCTGGCTTTCTATCCTTCTCTCTGTGAAAAACTCAATAAAATATATAATAAATAAACAAACAAATTAACTAATAAATTAATTAAATAATCACACCAACTTCTTTCTAATGCTATCTTCCTCTCAGTTTGTTTTTCTAATAGTTTTCTCTCTCCATTGCATTCACTATATTGTGGTCATAGTCCACATGTTGTAGAGAACATAAAGCTCAACTCAATGTATAATTTACCACAGTCTAAGTCATGTGAACCAGAACTTCTGGAAGGCTTGTGAGCTGTCCTTCCATAAAAAAGAAGGGCAGACATTACACTTGCTGTTATCTAAACATCCCAGATGCCCTTGATTTTTTTTTTTTTTTTTTTAACAGGGATAAAGACTTGGTACCAGCAAACACTGCAGAATTCACTGCTTTTTTTCTATAGAATTTGTGAACTAATCCCCTCAGCAGGCATGAAAAATATTGCTGAAGCATTTTAAGTATGTCTGTATGTGAATTTAGTCTTATGCTAAAGCTATGGAGGCTTAGAAAAAATTGTTACAGGAAAAAATGTTTGAAAAAGTGAGTCAGGGGAAAAGGGATACATCTTCAAGGTCAGCATTTGACTGAATAATGTTACTTATAAAACATGTAGATTGCTTTTTGTAAAGTAAAATATATGTATGTACATGTATGTGTATGTGTATATGTGTAGTAGGATACATAGTGTGTGTAAGAAAAATATATATCTTCTAGTATATGTAATTGTTATGTGCTGAAACTTTAAGCAGGAAATATTCTAGTTGTGTCAGCATTGAAAACTATGCTGGTCTAAAGCCAGATCATCAGTATAGTTTCCTGTATTAGTCTGGAAACAATGGCAACATCTTATGTCTAAAAGGGAACAGGGGCATTCTTCACTAGGAAGGTATTAGCTCTGACCTGGTACAGTAAAACAATATGAGGAGCTATGGGTGTGCACCTACCCTTTGCTTATGTGTTTTAAAAAGTCAGAAGGAGCATTGTACTTCGATGCAAAGCACTGGAAAAACAAGCAATTGTGGAGGTATTTGGTAAATGAAAATATGTTATGCTGCTATTGGAATGATAGATTCTTAGTTCTATTTGGATTATTTATTGATTTATTTAAACTAACTTTCAAAGATAATACTTCAAAGCTCAGACAGCCAGTATGGCATTGTTTAATTTACAAAGTATCTGTAACCTCTAAACAAACCAGATGCTATGTTTGCAACGAACCCATTTTATTCAAATGGCCTGAATACTTCTAGGAATGTGGAAGTCAGCAGTGAGGTCAAGAGGTCCATGTACTAAGAGAGATATCTCCACACTGTCTCAGAGCCTAGTCTAATTTTGAGCCAAGTTCCTGAAAGTTTGATAAGGCAGTTTCCCAGCTCACAGAAGCTTCTGAATAGTAAATAAGAAAAATGGATTAGGAAGAAGAGGATCAAAGACATGGCCTTGGGTGGAGTGGGGGTGGGGGAATCTATGATGATTAATGAGACAGTCTTACTCTTTAGAATCCCAACACCTAAGATAAGGATAGCTTAATTGTGAATGGAAAAGAATAATTACAAAAATCAAACCAAACAAAGAATGGTGGTTCATAGAAAGGCAAGACTATTAACATTTTCCAACATATTTTGAAGAGTTTGTTTGTCCTTGCAGCTTTTGCTCCTTTGCTGTTCATTATAACAATTAATTGTTTTGAGATACTCTATCTGTGTAAGATAAGATTAACTTATATTTATCCACTACATTTAACTATATGAGGGACACACACAGTAATTGAGAAATCAATAAATGCTGTGTTTTGAAATAAAGATAAGCTCTTTAAAAATTAAGCTTAAGCCAGCTAGAAAATTATCTTTTGTAGAATCCTGTTCCCTGGACATGTTGATTAGGATCCTTCATTGAAATTTAAAATTATTTTGGGACCTTGAGAACTATGGGAAAAGGTCATAAGCATTTTTATGAATTTAATACTATAATTCTCGTGATTTCTGCAGTAATAACATGTGAGACTTTTAAAATCTGTGCTATGCTTCATAGCTATGAGAAACAGTTCTTAAGGTTTAGCAAGTAATAAGAGAACAGGCAAACAACTGCCTTCAAACCTTGGCTTCATCATTTACTAATCTTCATGACTAAGTACCTCATATATATGGTAGCCTTGCCTATATTTATTGATGTCATCAAAAATAGTTAAAATTTACCTGTTTGGTTATTTAAGATTATACGTGATCTTTGGTTCTCTTAATTGTTAAGGTGGTAAAGAAAAACAAATAATATGAGCTTTTACTATTTATTTTAGGCTATTAGACTGTGTAGACTTAAACTTCATAATCTTTAGGCTATTTCTAAAATTGAGAAAGAGTAGCTGGACATAGCTATGTAAGAGTTGTGTTTTGAGGTAAGAGTTTTATGAAAAGTTTAAAATATGTGTAGAGAAATTAGGGGACACATGAAAGCAAGTATGTCCTCCATTTGCTAATAAGTTGACTTTAACATAGAAAACATGTTAAAACATTGAGTTAGTTAAATTAAGGTCTTATCTACAATATGTAGCACTCCGAGTATGTGTCCATCAGTCACTCTGCTAATTTTTAACTGCAAATCATGAAAAAAAAATCAAATATGCATTTTGCTTTATGTTTTCTAAAATACTTCTAGCCATATAGTCTCATTTGGTCTTCAGAACTCTAGAGCAAAGGTCTTGTTAGTATATGCATTTTATATCAGGAAAGGAAAGAGAATAAATAATTTTTAGATGAGGAACACTGATAAATATCACCTTTAATGTAGTTTTTACTATGCCTTTTATATACTATAATTTATCCCTTAAAATCACTCCATAATATGGACATCTTAGAATAGTTTTTTTTTTTTTTAACAAATGTGCATTTTAATAAATGATTTTGCCCAAGGTTATGCATTTAGTAAATGATAAAACCAGGATTTGAAAGCAGGTGTTTCTGGTGCTAAAACTGTCTTGTGTTTTTATTTACTTTTTTTAAACTTATACCTTCATATTTGATCATAGTTTTTTACCTTTGTTTTACAAATGATTTAATTGATAGTAAAAAGATGTCAATAAATTTATTTTTAACTTAAACTTATACATCTGATTTTTAAATGCTGGACTCAATCTGTATATTGTTGGCTTCCCACTGTGAGGCTAATTAAGATGTATTTGTTATTTTATTTTTTAAATTTGCTTTCTTTGCCTACTACAATAATACTCTTTTCTACAGCGTGTCATCAAAACTATATGCAAACTGAATGACCTTTATGAAGTAACAATTTATTACATCCAATTTTAATTGAAACATGTTGCTACTTATTTAGAAAAAGTTGAGGTAGATTAATTTCAAATATAAGTACAGAAATAATGCAACAGTAATTTTTATATCAATATAAAACTGTCATTTATAATCTACAGATGCTTTAAGGGCATGCATTAACCACATAATTTCATAGCCATGCAATCTCTACGCAGTTATTTTGGTGTTATGAAGAATGCCGCTTTTCCTGTCTGTGTTCTTTATTACAACAATAAAGGAAACAAAGTTAGCAATTACGCTTTCCATATTAATAGGCATGCAGTTTTTTCTACAAACTGGAGCTAGTTCTAAGGCCAGCTGTGCTAGTACATTTAGATATTTTGCTGAGAGTGAGGGCCTGGATGAAGAGCAAATTAGTTACAAATGGCATGGGAACCAATCTTTTTTTTCCCCCCCAAAAGGCCAGTGGCTTTTGTTGTAGTTATGTTTTTGTTTTTATAATAAACATGTGCTTTACGTACATCAAGCTCCTTTGTGATGTATGCAAATAATTATGGGATTTCTGGTAGGGTTAGTTTTTCCTCACTTTCCCACAATATGAAAATAAATCTAAATATGAGAACAATTATTTAAGATTTTTTAGCTCTTTGGAAAAAAAAAAAGAGAATTTTGAAGATGATATTATGCTAAGGATCTTGATATGGGGACATGTTCTTGTCCTATCCCACCGGGTCCTACATGCAATCACATGTATCTTTAAAGATGAAGACATGGGAAGATTTCACACACACAGAAGTGGAGAAGGCAATGTGACCATGAAAGCCAAGAATGGAGTGACAGCCTCAGTGGGCAGCCCATTCATCCACTTGCAGCCAAGGCCTCAGGCAACCACTGGGAGCTGGAAGAGGCGGGAATGGGCTCTCTGCTGGAGCCCTGCTGAAAGCCTGATTTGGGCCCATTGATGTTAATGTCAGAAATTTGGCCTCCAGCACTAAGCGAGAACCCATTTCCGTTGTTTCCAGCCATCAGGTCAGCAAAATTTCTCTAGCAGCCACCTGAAACCAATACAGCTCCTCACACACACCTAGGTGATATGGGAGAAAACGTGTACTCTGCACGATTCGGAATTGTTCCAGCGAAGGTAAGCCTGGAAATCTGTAGAGTTTCTGGCAGGCACTTTCCTTGTATTTCTTTGTATTCTGTACCATATGGTTGGTTGTCATTAGAGCATTCTCGAATGCAATCTGTAGAGGCTTGTGATTCCTGTCAATCATCTATCTAACCTCTGTACTCTCTGCACTTCACGTTATGAAGGAGTTTTGTTAACAATCCCTGACTCAACAGTTTAATAACCCCTGACTCAACACTTTGTGGGGAGGAAGAAAGTGGGCTTGAGAAACCTTTGTTGCCATTGTTGCTGGGGTGAGGTCACACAAACATGGCAAGCATTGATGGTAGGAAAAAAAAACAAACGTATAGATGCCACTTGCAGTTGGAAGTTCCTAGGTCCTGGGAATTTGCTGAATCAAACACAATAGAAATTCTAATAAAATGGAAGTCTCAGCTGCTTTTGTTTTTTTAACAAAATAAAAATAACCAAGAAATGGTCTGCAAATACTAGAACCACAGAATTAAACATGGTGTTTCCCTCTATAAACTGGGGGGCACATTTATTGCCAAAGAGGGAGTTGGCAAATATCTGGTTTAATTTCCATCAGATGAATAGTCAATAATATGAGTATGCAGGTCACAGGAGAGATTCAATAGATGCCTGAAACATGGTATCTTAATTGGTAGCTGTTGTCCATACTGCTATTGAGATGAATTTTGTTCATGAAAAATACAGAAGCTTTTTTTCCTGTATTAAATACTCTAAAATGGAAGAGCATTTTTATTTTTAGACTTTCTCGGGACCCTCACTTAGCTTCAGCTTCTGAAGAAGTACAGATGGAAGGAGTAAATCCCTACCACCAAGGCTAAGAAAAAATAGATATGTACATATTCTAAAAAAAGAAAACTACCCAATGCCATCTTTTGATGTTAAATAAAGAATATTCTTTATGAGGCTACTAAAATCTTGTTAATGTAATCAGCATAGAACTGGTTATATCACACTAGGAAGGATTCTTCTCATCCTTATATTCCCCGCCCCCCCCCCCCCCCAATTTGGTTGAGGCTGTGCTAACATTGACACCAGCTACTTATGTGACTTTGTTTGTTTAGGTATTGTCATCTATCAATTTATACTTTCATCACCATGAGAGCAATTTTTCAGGTGCTCTTGTAACCTAGAATTCCATAACAGAATAAGTAAGAAGGTAAAGTAAGTTTGTATATTAAAAGGATTCACATATCATTGGTTAGAACTCAGAACATATTTTGCAATTTAAAAACTATATTGTAAATAATAATTATAGTCCCATGCCTATTTAATCCGTAATCCAGCCAAAATAGTAAAATATTAAGTAAAATGCTAGAAAACATTATGACATTTCTTCTAAGCATGGTAATATGTTTGTAAACATAGAATATATTAAAAGATATAAGGAAACACTTTTCTGACATTTTTTTATTTTTACAGCTTTGTTGAGGTGTAATTTCTATACCAAAACTTGCCTTATTTAATATATACAATTTTATGGATTTGGGCATATGCATACACCCATGAAGCCACACCACAACCAATGTAATAAACATATTTATCACCTCCAAAAGTTTCCTTTTGTGTATACATGTTGGTATGTATATGAATGTGTTGAGATAAGAATATGAGATCTACCCCCTTTATACATTTTTAAGTGCACATTACAGCCTTGGTGACTATAGGCCCTATTTTCTAGAGCACAACTATAGAAGTAATTCATTGTATATAACTGAAATTTATATCAATTGACATTTTTTTTGGGGGGGAGAAGGGGATGAAGGGAACAAAATGATGCCAAACTGCTCTGAATGGGGATGAATAAAGGGTCAACATTTTGACTTATTCAGAATAAAAGAGAAAGAATAATGTAGGTAAAAACAATTAAACTGAATAGAGATGTAAAGATGGTTGACTTAAAATGTTATAGAGAGGGAGAGATGGAGTAGCTCCTAAAATTCTAATGGATTACCGTGAGAGAATAAATGGTCTGGGTGTTCCATCAACTCCTCAAACAATCAAAGAACAACTACAGAGTCATTTAATTTATGCTAGCCTTTGAGGCTTAAAAATTCTGATTATACAAAAGATAAATCTATAATCCCTTTGGAGCTAGTTCCAATTAAAATAGTTTGAGATGAAAGAGAGGATTATGACTCTGTAATAGAAAGACAGAGGACCCAAGTAGTTTGCCCTGGTAAAGGTAAAATGCTGGCGGGCTTGTTGAATCCTGATATATGATGTATGGTCATATGTAAACTTGCTAAAGTAACAGGGTTTGGTAAAACAACTGGAGAAGGTTTGCAAGTGAAAGTAGGGCTCAACGCAGGAATTTATAATAAAAGCTTTGATAATTATAATAAAAAGTTGTTGCTTTATCCCTACCTGAGTATATTCTTGGGATGAAACTGTTGTACAGATGTGGGATTCTTCCCTAACTTAAGTCATCAGGGGGAAAATATTGTGCAAATTTATTCTTTGTTTTCAATCTCAAATGCTTGACCAAAATGTCTAGAATTACCTAAATCCACTCAATTCATCAATTTATAAAAATACCAAGTTTCTGGGGGCACCAGGAAATCTTGATTTTAATGAAAGATCTATAAGATACAAGCAAATTCTTATCCACAAGTTCCCTTTTTATAGGACGGTATAATCTGTTAAGAAAAAAAAAAAGATGGATCCTAGGGGCAGGTTGTAGATTGATAAGTCTTAATTAAAGTAATGCCTGAGTTCCCTCAATACCATTTGTCATGCCTGATGGGGTATTACCAATTCAAGCTGTGAGACATTCTACAGGACATTCATTTTCTCTAATCAGTTTGGTTAATGCTGTCTTTTCAATTTTTATCTTGGAAGAAATCTGTGGCTAGTTGAGTCAGTTTGTATTCATGTAGGATGGACTTCAGTATACCTGTATTATTCTCTCCAACAAGGTTACTTATATTAATCTGTTTATTACTGCAAGTTGGTGAGAATAGGTCTATATTCCATTGAGTTAAAAAGTACTGTTATTTATTCTTTTGAAAATATAATGCTGCTATTTCAGTCTGAAGACAAAGTTAAAAATAAAGTGCACATGTGCCATTGCCATATGACCACACAGGATGCCTGAATAACACACATTAAGGACAGGGTCAGGGAAAATGGAGAAGCTTTTATGCACAATTTAGACAAAAGTCACAAGAGGCAAAGAGGCATTCCTTAGACACCATAAATAAGTCAATGTCATTTTCAGTTCAAAAAAGCAAAGCGAGAAGATCAAAGGTTAATTTAATTATTTGGTCTTTGGCAAAATCACACAACTAGGGTGATTTTATTAATGCTGTTTACAAAGTTATGAGGAAATAAAAACTAAATTTGCCTGCAGCTCAAAGGAACAGAAGACTCAGGAGTTCCAAAGAGCTGTAGCACAATGCAGCCTTCTGGGTCTTGATTTGTCATAGTCAGATGATATGGCAAGCATCTCTGCACCATAATGATGCTGACTGGAGCCCTTGGGAAAAGCCCAAGGGAGCCAACGAGTGGCAGCTTTGGGGAATCTAGACTAGAAACTTGCTTTGCACAGCTTCAAGATAGCACAACTTCTGACTAATAATTTGTGGTCCATTACTGGGCATTAGTTGCAACTGATTCTATTAAGAAAGTCATCACATTCTTTTGATGCCTGAAATGTCCATTGCATCTTGGTTTATGTCAGATCATCATCCCAATAGGGAAAGGTATGTGCAGAAGAGGTTCATTATTAAATAAAATGATATATTTAGTAATATACCACAGGGGGACCACTGAAAGTGCCCTTTGCACACATGGAAAGGTGATTGAGCTCTGCGATAGATCTCCTCGAGCTGAGTGGGCCCTTTTCTATAACTAGTTATCGCGTGATACCAAATATGCAAGGTTTAAGTAGTAACTCCAGAGTGGATGCTAGTCTCTCAAACTGGAAAACAATTGGATTACAACAGTTGGATTATTATTGTAACTTGAAGATAAGGTAGATACATCTGCTTAAGTAGAATTAAGATTGGTATTGTTTGTGCATTAAATAAACAAGAAAATAATAGCACTTTATGGTATGGCTTTTTATTGTTTTAGGGGTTTAGTAGCCAATAAACTGGTAAGAAGTTCTAAATATAGGGCTTTGATGAACTGCAAGGTAAAAGGGAACTCATATGGAATGTTGTATGATGAAAGTCTTGATGAATTTGGAATGGAAAATCAAAATGTGTCCAGACTAATGTACACCTAGAGTCTAGGATGTGGTCCTTATTCCCAAAATGGAACATTTCTGTCTCAGCTGAACACAGAGTTCTCAAAGAAGCATTAAGAGCTGGACTTCTACATCCTCTAATTCTCTTTGACCTCTACTATCTTAGTTCTGTTTTCAGTACCATGCTAGCCATTCTCTGTAAGCATTATATGCATTTCCCCTGTGTACACAGAACTCAGCCCTCAATCAAGTACTATTGTTTTCAAAAAGATAATTTCAGTATTTTTCATGGCTTTCCTAGTTCTTCCATTTAGAAGCTGTCACTGGGTCTGCATCCTGCCCTGGAGCTAAAATCTCTTTAAGCTGCATTGAACTTTTCAAGTGATTTTCTCTTCAGTTCTGGTGCTAAGATTTTCTAACAAGGTATTCTTTCCCTTGATTTATTCTTCATTCTTTTCCCACATAGTTCCTAAGTCTCTTTTTGCTAACTCTCCTCATTTCCAACTTTTAACCACTGTTTTTGCCTCTAAGACACACTGCATCCTTATAGCTAGTTTCCTATTCTTAACAAATTTACATCTACAAATGTGTAAAACTAATATGTTCCTAGATTAAAACAATGAAGGAGAGCATATTATATTTATTGTTTAGGGCTAATTTGATGATGACTGTTTCATCAAATAGAATTATCCTATTAGCATTTTATTGTAGATAAACCTCCAAAGGCATAAGATTCATTTAAATCTGGGAAAAACAAAGATATAACACTTATCTGAATTTTATTGTAAATTTATTTTTGACATATGTTATCTTGGTGTGTTATTATTCATAATTGGTTATATCTACATGTTTATTAGTACTCTAAGGAACCTAAACATTGCTTGGAATGGCAGAATGTTATTTTGAGAAAATAATAATCTCTTCCTTCCTTGCAACTTTCCCTTTTACTTCTTCTTATTTATGCTGGTGGGAGTTTTTATGCTAATTGTTACGTGGGACAAAAATTAGCAGAAACAGAGTTTACAGATGTCTTTGCATTTATTTTTAAAGACTAAACTCTTAAGAGGAGAATATTTTTAGCTACATAATGAATATGTTGAAGAAACAGAAAGGTAGAAATGCTTTTTTTTTTTCTTTCCAGAAGAATAAAGGTAATTCCTTAAACTCACAGGAAGGTCATGAAGTGAAAACTGTCTTTTTTCAGGGTGCTATAAAAGCAACACAAGCACTATGAAGGCTCGCAGCATAGAACATCTTAACAGCCATGATTTCAAGTTTTCACTGAGATCTACCTACACGTGTGGCAGGCACAAGAGAGCTGCACAACCAGAAGCGATCAAAGGCCTGACATTTTGGAGATTCAGAAATAGCATTTCTGTGTGGACTGAGGAAAGAGAACACCCCAGCCTCTCTCAGCCCCAAATGATGTCCCAGAGAGCCTTCAGAGTTTGAAATAGAATAAAGCCACATTTAGTTCCTTACTGTTAGAAACTAAATGACGTTATATAAAGTAATACTACTTTCATGATAAAAAATGTTATATGTCTTTAATGATGAGATATAGAGAGATATTCCTACCCCTTAGATGAAGTAGTTGTTCTTGCAGAATGCTTCCCTTTTAGCAGAAAGTGATTAGCAAAGCAACTGAAGTATTTGGCATTTAGGTAATGCTTTTGGTCATGTAGTAATGTTTTTATCCTCAAGGGGGCACTTTAATATAAGCTAAATTGCCTCCCAGAGGTTGCTTTCAGTTTCTGTGGGGAAAATGCGTATTTCACTGAGCATCTGTCTTTTGATAGGACATTCTCCATATGTAGTATCTGCATTCTTCCCAGTGTTCCTTCAAACTAAACAGAGTTATTGTGTAAAATGTAAAATTTTGTTCAAGATTGGTCCATCCCATTCTTCCATTTTTCTTTTTAGCATTTTCCTTATTGAGATAGGCTTTCTCAGATCAACTGCTTCCAGGATTTGCTCAGGAACTCATATTATCTGAGTGAAAATTTAAATATTTTTTGACAGCCTCAACATGGCTTCTTCTTTATATCCTTATGGGAAACTGTGTAGTTTTCAAGCAGTTCTCAAGCAGCTTTTCTGTAATTTACTTGTAGTATTTTAATGTGATTGTGGGGTGAGATGAACAGTGTTTACCTACTTCACCATCCTCAGCAAGAGCCTAGCCTGAAAGTCTTACAGAAAGCAAAACTATGAATAACACCAGTAAACATTTGAAAACTATATTAGCAAAGTATTATCATATTTGCTAATCTCAAGACTATGTAACTTGAAAAATTGCTTTATAAGGATGTGTTTTTTAGATGCTAAAATGTTTCTTATAGGACCCTTATCCAACAATATGCTATATTTATATACTATAAATTTAATATCACGACTACCAAATACCTGTGTGGTATGTCAGGTTACTGAATTTTGTATCATAGTTTTTCTTCCTTATAAAGTGAGCATTCAACTTCAAAACTTTTTTATTATTCATAATTTCAGCCATATTGTCAATACGCTTGTAGTGACTAAAGTTCAATATGTTGAACTTCAAGTTTGATATGAGTGTCTTGGTAGCTAGAGAAGACTAGAAAAACATTGCTGTAAACTGTGTGCTATCCCTGATGATCAAATTATCTTTGGATGAGGTACTGTATACTCTACAACTGTGGCTGAATTTGCTTTCGGGAACCCAGGAGGAATCTGCACTAAAAATGCCACAGTAAGGTCCAAAATCTGAGTTGATTATTTAATATCAAGGAGTAGTAACTGGCACAGAGTCCAAGTCTAGTGGCTATCATTTGGCAGAAGAAATGTTCCAGTTTTTTTTTTTTTAATCACTAAAAACAGGAAATTTTTATATATCATTTATGAACATGTGTCATGTCTCAAATATCTTCCCTAAAAATATGGATGTAAATCTTAAAAAGGATATGCCTGGGATAGGACTATTATCATCATAATTATCAAGTTATTGATATTCATGATAGGAAAAGAGCAAAGGGAGACCAGACATTTTAAGTGTGGTTACCTGGGTAGCTTCACCAGGAAGCTGCAACTTCACATCCCTCAGTAAAACACCAGTCCATTCCCTGCAAACCAGTGGGGGAAGGGGTCAAACAAAGGGTGAGATGGACAGATGTGCAGTAAAGTTGGGATGATGTAGGGAAGAGGCTTAACTGTCAGTCTGATCTGGAAAAAAGATGAGTGGCTGAGGCAAGGGGGGTGAAACCACTAGGAGTACACAAAATCTTAAAGGGATATTTGTTTAAGCTCCTGGTTATAGTCCCTAGACATAGAATTCTCTCTCTCTTGCTTCACTCTTGCATACTTGATCCTTTCTTATTCCATGACTTGCACTTGCCCATCCTCTCATCATAGCCATGTGGTATAAACAGCCACGTGATGTGGCCCATAGCCATGCAGATGCCATACACACACAAGATGCTGATCTGGACTGGACTTTAATACAGAGTAGAGACTTTTGGTAATGGTCTTAATTCTTGCTCTGCTGAAAACAATATTGGACTTTTTCTATGCTGGACTGGGGGAAATTAAACATTGAGGCCCAGGGGTTTAGTTCCATGGAAATAAAAATCACTCATTCTCCCCTGCAATTCTCAGGAAATTCCTTTCTTTGAGACATTGTAGGTACTCCATTTCTACTGATAACAGGTGGGAGCACAGAGGGCACACCACCAATAATAAGACTAGCAGATGTCATTGAAGTAGTATAAGAAAAAAAAAAATGGCAGTCTACACAGGGAACATGAAAAAATCCAATTTAAATAAAATCTACACTAATAAAAGAGAAACATGCAAATTGACCATACCTCCACTACACACACAAGCCATGCCACAATCCAACCAGGAGTGATTATGCAGATTAACCCAGCCAAGATGGCTGCAGCCATGGAGCAAGCAGGAGGCTTGGGTTTCCTCAGCAATATAGGAAGCCAAGCACCCTGACTGGCCCTGGCCTTTGCTCAAGGTTACAAAGTTTCAATTATAGAAGATAAATAAATCCCAGATACCAGAGCCTCCACTTGGGTCACCAGGGGGCATGGTCGGCCTGCAAACCACCACAGGTCCCTCGCTCAGGCCACCCTATGCCCAAAGGAACCCCCAACCTGACCTGGGACACCCTTCAGGGCAAACCAGCTGTCCCCCACCCTATCGAATAAAAGAGTAATATGCAAATTGACCGTCACTCCACACAAGATGGTTGCCCCCATGTGGTCAAAGATGGCTGTCACCATGTGAACACAAGATGACCACAAGATAGCCACAGGGGAGGGCAGTTGGGAGAGACCAGGCCTACAAAAGAGGGCAGTTGGGGGTGATCAAGCCTGCAGGGGAGGGCAGTTAGGGTGACCAGGCTGGCAGAGAAGGGAAGTTGGGGGCGACCAGACTAGCAGGGGAGAGAAGTTGGGGGAACCAGGTCTGCAGGGGAGGGCAGTTGGGGAAGACCAGACCTGCAGGGGAGGTAGTTAGAGGTGACCAGGCCTGTATGGGAGGGCAGTTAGGAGCAATCAGGCTGGCAGGGGAACAGTTAAGCATCAGTCAGGCTGGCAGGGGAGTGGTTAGGGGGTGATCAGGCTGGCAGACAGAAGTGATTAGGGGCAATCAGAAAGTCAGGCAGGTGAGCAATTGGGAGCTAGCAGTCCTGGATTATGAGAGGATTCCAGTTTGGAAAGGGTAAAGGCTGGGCTGAGGGACACACCCCCATGCATGAATTTCATGCACCGGGCCTCTAGTATATAAATAATACAATTTATTATACTTCATTTAATAGTTTGGTTCAACATACATAGGTTGTCCTCCAAAAATGTATACACATGTAGTGTTTATTAAAATACGTTTTCAAAAATCTCGCTATCAACCCTGGCTGGTCTGGCTCAGTGGATAGAGCATTGGCCTGCAGACATAAGAATCCTGGGTCTGATTCCATTCAAGGGCACATAACTCAGTTGCAGGCTCTTCCCTGGCCTGTGCCCTGGTTGGAGTGCATGCAGGAGGCAACCAATCGATGTGTTTCTCTCACTCTCTCTAAAATCAACAGAAAAATATCCTCTGATGAGGATTAAAACAAATGAGCTTTCAACGGTTAAATTGTGTATACATCATTTTGGGACACCCTGTAAATGACTCCTAAACTGGTTGTATTGGACATTAAAAACTAACATCATGGTAACTTAATCCTTCTGAGATTACTATTTCTTACTATCTTTGAGAACTTGAATTCTTTCAAGAGAGTAAATTTCCAGGAAATATTTATTTCTCATATACAACAATTAGGCAGTGAGGTTCACAGCACTAGAGAGTTTAGTAATTGAACTTACACCAGCTATTTATCCAAAGAAGCCTCTATTCAAAATATAGTTAGCACTTACTTTTTGAAAGTTCAGGTTACTCCACATTGCTTTAACAAAAGACCATATAAATGAATAGTAATTGCTTCTTTGCTTTATGCCATTTAAGTTTACAAAATGTGTCATAGCAATGCATGAGGGCTATAAAAATTAAATATTTTTCTCCCACTTTCAATGTTCTAGCTGGGTGAATAATCAAGTTAATAGAAATAAACTTGCAGGAGAAAATAATATTTTAATACCTATGCATGGAGAATTCACATATCATGGACATTTTAAAGACAGTGAGGCAGCAGGGGTATATATGGCATTTTGAACAAAGGAGAAAAGGGGGAGAACAGGGTAGTAGATTCCAGAACTGAGAATGGGCTATTTACAATTAGGAAGATGCAAACACACATGGCAGATACATTTTTACTAGGCAACTCAATAACAACAGGACATAGGACTATCTAGCAAACAGATCCCTGCCTAAAGCCTTTATATTTACCATTTTTATTCAGATTTGGCTAAAGCAAACATCTTAAAATTGACTTCCTAAAGCATTTTTTTTTCTTATCTGAATCTCTTGAGAGGTTAAAGGTTTTTTCTGAGTCTGTGGTTTCTTGATAAACAGCTTAAAATCAATATCCCAAAAGTTAGTTTCAGGGTGGTAAAACTTTGGTCTCCTTCAAACTCTTTTTCTCTGGCTAGTGGAGAATACCTACTATCTTAAGGTTTTTATGTGTGTTATGTGTATTACTCAAATGACATTAGTTTAGACATGTAATTTCCACAAAACTAATAAAATTTAGACTTTAAAATGCATGAACACAATATTATAACATACACCTTTATAGGACAATGTCTTGAAACACTAAAAAAGTAATAAAGAAGTTTCATTTTACTTCTTTTTAAAGTTGGACTAAACTCTTGAAGCTCCAGTTAATTGGATGTCAAGATATCAAAGAATAGGAAGAACTTGGCACATGCAGCGAACTTTCTTCCCTTGAGAACTTGTGTTAGATAAATGATAAGTGAACTTGAAAGTGTTAGGTTTTCTGTCTCCTCTTAACCTTTACATTTCTTACAACCATTAAAAGAAAGTTTTAAGTACCAAGTTGAGATCCAAAGAAAGACTGAAAAGTGAGAATTAGACTTTAGGGGGACCAGAGTTTGCCACCCCAAAATACATCTTTTGGGTACTGATTTTAAGCTGATTGTTTTCATAAAAGGGGAAAGAAAAAAAAAAAAGACTCAGAGAGTTTGACCCTCCTCCTTTACTTGTCTAGGAATTATGATAGAAAAATCTGCTCTAGGAAGGAAACCTTAGCATAAAGGATTTAAGCATGGCAGACAGGGAGACATCCCGTTTGTTCGTCTTCTTTCCCCCTATGTCTTATTGTTTCTGGGTGATCCAGGAAGAATTCTTTTACTACACATTTACTCTTTTTAAGCTACTTGCAAATTGCCTGCTTTCCTTTTGAAATCCTAGACCTCTACCCTCTTTCTCCACAGACCAGAAGAGCATACCAACCTCGATAGCCAAATACATCTTTGGGTCTCATATGCTTATGGAACATCTATAATAAATTTCAATTTCCTCCTTTTAATCTGCCTCAGGTTAATTTTATTACTGACCCAGCCAGAAAAACTTAGAAGTCTGGAATAAAAAATAAAAAAAAAATTAGAACCCCACAGACTGCTACTGGTGGAATATTTTGATGGTCTAATGTGGGTCAAATTAATCCATAATATAGGCTTTGTAAACTTTTCCCCAGAGCTAAAGGTAAACAAGTGAGAAAAACTTGTTACTTTCTATGGTATATCTAGGTTCAAATCAGAAAAATTAAGGTGTACTATAAATACATGCTTATATAATACATTCCTATACATGTCAAATAGCCATTTAATTATAGGACAGCAATATTTTTCCTGTGACTCTAAAGTGATATTAGGTGATAAGTACAGTCTCATGAGAAAATATTTTTTGAAACATCCAATATAATAAAAGCCCAGTGACCCAACAGCGGAACGACTGGAACAACTAGAATGACTGGTGGTCGACCAGTTGTTATGATGCGGACTGACCACCAGGGGGAAGATGTTCAATGCAGAAGCTGCCCCCTGGTGATTAGTGCTCTCCCACAGTGGGAGTGCTGCTTAGCTGACTGGAATGAGCAGTTGCTACCACAGCAGGTGATCCCCACAGGCCACGCCCCCTACTAATTCAGGAAATCTGTGCATCAGGCCTCTAGTGTTCTATATATTATCGTTTTGGATTCATAGTTCAGTGATTTGATATAAAATACCACAAAAAGCCACTAGTAGGGCTCTATGTGGGTTGGAAAAATTAAAGCCTGAAATTAAAAATCAAAGTAAGTACCTGAAGTCAGGCATTGCATGTATTAAAAATCCTTATGGCACTTAAATATGTTTGCTATAGCACCCAGTTGAAAATTGCTGAGCTAGAATATGATGAAGCCCAGATGTTGGTCAAACTAAGGAAACTTAGAATATAAAATGGGAGGGGTAAAACTAGAAAAATGGGGACATTTCTGGAGACCAAATTTCTTCCTCATGACTTTCAGCACTTCAACCTGGCATATGTATGTAAATCCGCACTCACAGAAACCACCAAAGTCTCAAAAGTGTTGGAAGTCTCTTGGAAATGGTGATTAAGCAGTGTAATCACAGAACCAACTCAAAATAGTTCTTCCTGTTTAAGGAGATACTGAGTTGCTTTTCAGAGAAGACCAAAACCATAAGTTATGCGGCCTAAGAATGTGCAGAGAACTTTGACCTCCAGTTGCACCCAGATTCAGTCTTGCCTACCGCCCCCCCCCAATCACACACACACACAAAACAAAGGTTTAGGATCTAACCAGAACTTGAACATCAGAACCCTTTTAGAAGCCAAGGGACACTGTCCAGAAAGATCTGGTGTTGATGCCTTTTGACCATAAAATGCCAAATTCCAAGGTCCTCTAGTTAAAACTCGCCCCACCAGTATTTCCGAATGCCTGTTCTCCTTAATTCCTTCAAAACCCCTTAACTTAGTCCAGCTAGCAAGATGTTTTTGAGGCACCATCAAGTCCCCCATCTTCTCAGCTGGCACCTTCTCAATCAATAAACTTTTCCTTACTCCAGACTCAAATGTTTTGAATTGTGCCTTTTGTAGTGTTGGGCACACAAACTTGGATTTCTGTAATAGTAGTATTGGACTAACACAGGTAGAATAACAGCAATACTTAGATATTGAAGAAAGCAGAGCATATGGAAGTCAAAATAATGTAAAATAGAAATACAAGAGGATTTTAGACAGTCAGAAGCTTTAAAATCAGTGGTTCAGCCAGAATAAATACAAGAGAAAGCATCCCTTTATAGGAAGTGAGGTCAAATAGGTCCACACATCATCATCTGCTAGCAGCCAGGTGTGATTTTCTCCTTACACCATTTGTTTTTCTTTAAAAGTAGGACTCTGGTAAGTATATAAAAAGTTTTTTATCCTTGAAATAAATCCTCACATTGGCCTTCTATTTTATAGTTTGAATGAGTTTGAGCGCTGTAACAGAATGCCATGTTGGAAAATCGAGGGGACTTTATCTTTGCTGAAATAATCCAATTCTGAAGGGAGAAAAGCCTATTTCTGAGTTTGTTATCTATCCATACAATTCACAGTGAGTTCATTGTGTGGCCAACATTCAAAGCACAGCCTCTGACTGAGCAATGGCATCGGAAATCCAAATTTAAGCAATTATCCCGGCTTGCTATAGCTGCCGGCAGTGTACAGAGCTTGACACAATCATTAGTTTTTATGCTATTTTAGAGCAAATGTGTTACCAGAAACCAAATATACTCCTAACAGAATACTATTAGGCAACCAAAGCATGAAGACTGTCAAAAGCTTTCTCCAAGTAAAGCAAGCTACTGACGTAAGGTGCCCTGCCATAAAAAAGATATTTGTATACTTTTTTAACACTTTTTTTTTTTTTTTTTTTTTTGCCTCCTCATCCATTCCCACAAATACGCCATTTCCTGAACTGGTGATATTTAATATTAACAAAGAACATTTTTTTTCTAAGTTAAAAACCCCTACTGTATGGATACTGGCACTCTATTTTAAATGGTAGTGGAACAGCTGGCTGCATGTTGGTGGTGAAATAAAAAGAGGGAGGGTAACAGAATGTGCACCAAGTGAAATATAAGGTTAATAAGGTTACAAGCAATGAACAGAGATGAAGAGCTTGAAAACTCCTTTCAAGAGCCTTTACCCCTTGCTCAACCACATCCTGACACTTGAAACTTTTCAAAGCATGACTTTGAAAGGTATATCATAAGATGAGAAGTAAATATCAGCCTGAATAATGTGACTGTGTTGTAATGTACTTTCTTACTCTTAATCAGCAAAACAACTAAAATACTGATGGTTTATAAAGCTAAAAGCCCTCACCCCCCTGGGGTCTGTGTCCATTGGTTATGCCTATATGGCATGAGCCGGGGAAAGGGATGTTATGGAGAGATAAGGACACGTATGTAATACCTTAATCAATAAAGCAACAAGCAAAGAAACAAACAAACAGAAATAAAAAAAGAAAGAAAAGCTAGAAGTCACTTCCTTTCTGATGAGCATTTATTTATTTATTTATTTTATTAATTTGAGAGAAAGTAAGTTTGAACTGTCATCTCACCTATCCACTCATTCATTGGTTGATATGGATGTTATGGTTGTGATTTGTACTACAATTACACAAAATGTTACCATTGAGAGAAACTTCTTGAATGGTATGTGGGATATTTCTTGCAACAGAATGCAAATATACATTTTTTTTAAAAATTTACAAATTAGCTGCTAGCCCCAGGAAGAGAAGGTTAAAGTAGACAGAATAGCTATGTTGTGAATAATGTCAGTGAGGAAATCTATGGAAAGACAACTTCTGATTTCATGGATCACATAAATTAAACTCGCTATATATATATAGCTTGGAGCTGCTTGACCTATGAACAAAAATAAGAATAACTGCCTGTTGTGTTTATTTATTTATTTTTCCTTAATGGCAAGTACTTTGCCTTTGCCTAAAATTATAGTCACAAGGTGAGTTCATTAAGTGCTTCATAATGTGGATGATGAACCAACTGTAACAAAATTGCCTGGTGTGCTTCTGAAGCAATTCTCACTCCTACGCCATACCCCTAACCTGACTTATTCAGGACCTGGGTGCACAATAGTGACCTCCAAGAAATGACTTACCGCTTCTCTAAAACAATTCCAGCATTTTCGTGCTAAATGTCCTGTTTACTGGGAGGAAAAGTAGCATGTACTCTGGTTGAGCCCTTGCTTTGAAACCAGGCAGGCATATTTTAGATTTCCTTCTCCATTACTTCTTAACTGTTGCAATTTCATTAAATGTGCTAACTCCTTAAAATATCAATTTATTCACTGATTAAATAACAGTAATAACTAGTAATAAGATGGGATTTGATCAGGATTCGGTGAGTCTAAGATTTATATTGCTTGGAAAGTTACCTGACAAAAACTACATACTTGGTAACACCCATACCAATGGATCTATCTTTCCATCCCTCTATCCTTCTATCCATGTATTTGTCTATTTTTCTATTACATTTATCTACCATATCTACATTTATTTTTCTATAATTTTCTAATATTTAAGTGCTTAGTTTAATTGTATATATTATAAGACAAAGACTTGAATTTTTACTTTTATATCTCACTAGAGTCCTGGATATCCTGGTTGATCTAAAAGCTGATTGACATCTTCTTTAGTGGTATAGAGGTTGATACCTTTTTTTTAAAAAAAAAATGGGCTTTGAAGTAGTTGGCCCAATATTATGAGAAGAAATTAATAAACTTCACAACTTATTTATTTCTTATGTTTCTTAAAAAATTTGCAAGTTCTGGTTTATAACCAGAATTTGACATTGACTTATCTTTCTAAGACACTTGAACTTATTTTTTTCTCATTTGCCTTATTTCAAAATTGGTGCTAAAGCTAATACAATAGTGAATAAAAATATTGGCAAGAAATGATTCATTATATTCCAGCTTGTAATTTATGTGTCGTTAAATATATTATGGAGTCTTCAAATTAAATTAACTCACTGTTTTGAAACAAGCAAGTATTTTTTGTTGTTTATTTTATGTCACTTTTGATTTCAAAAAAATAAGGCATATTAACTCAGTCAAATGTGAATATATTTCTGACAGTACTGGGGGTGTTCACTAGTGCTGTGCATTTTGGCATTGACATTTGTTGAAACAAATGTGTGTGTTTTTCGCCCTCACTTCACTATCATCTTAAGAGCTACTAAATTCTTGGAAGCACTGTGGAAAATTAGTCTCTAAATGATGCATGAAATTAAATATCCGTGCCAACTTCAGATAACAGGCTGAGTTCTGCTATGCTCTGTCACTTTTTTGAATGTGTATTTGTGTTCAATCCTACTTAACTTTCGTATTTGAATTTCTTTTAAAAAATTAGAAAATATATTATTTTTTCTTTATTGATTAAGATATTACATATGTGTTCTTATCCCCAGATGGCCCCTCACTCCCTCACTCATGCCCTCACTCCCTAGTGTCTGTGTCCATTGGTTAGGCTTCTATGCATGCATACTAGTACAAGACCTTTGGTTGATCTCTCTCCCTTTCCCACCCACCCCACCTTCCCTCCTAGGTTTGATGGTCTGATTGTTGCTTCTCTGTCTCTGGATCTGTTTCCCACTTCTAGGACTATAACCCAAGAAATCAGAAACTCCTATCAGAAAGGATATATGCACCCTTATGTTCATAGCAGCACAATTTACAATAGCTAAGATTTGGAAACAGCCCATCAGCAGATAAGTGGATTAAAAAACTACATCTATACAGTGGAATACTATGCTGCAGTAATAAAGAAGGAATTCTTACCATTTGCAACAGCATGGATGGAAATGGAGAGCATTATGCTAAGCAAAATAAGCCAGTCAGAGAAAGATAAAATCACATGATCTCACTCATTTGTGAAATATAATGAACAACATAAACTGATGAATAGAAACTGATCTAGATAATTATGTAGACCTTATAAACTGTTATTGAGATTAACCTAGAAAATTCCATTGTGGCATATAACTGTATCCCAGATATTATTTATGGGTGGAAACATAGTATTTTCTTTATTTGTTAAAGTATAGTGATGTAAAAAATCATTTAGTTCAATTATGGGCTGGGAAAAATGAATTTATTCAAATAATATTATATATATTATTTATTTAAAAGAGAAATGGAGAGGGAAATAGAAACATCAATGATAAGAGCTATTCATTGATTGACTGCCTTCTGCACATCCCACACTGGGGATTGAGCTCACAATGTGGTCATGTGCCCCTATCTGGAATCAAACCTTGACCTCCTAGTTCATGCTGGGCTATTCAAATAATTCTGAGTTTCACTACCCACAACTGAATTTTGTTTTGTACTGAGTTAACATTAAAGAAATCAGCTAACCATGCTTATTATCAATGTAAGAAATTTGAGTTTGAAATTATCCACAGGTTTTAAATTTTATTTTTCAATGATAAAATATTTTAAACCACAGAGATTTGGAGGAAAGTACTTCGAAATTCAATTTGAAATTTAATAGTTCCTCCCTAACTCTTCCTTGTACATGCATGCATAAACCCTGATTCTTTAATTAAATACTTTATTTATCTAACACCTCTAGTTGTTCTTTCTCAACCCAGACTGGTATATCACCAAAACCAGATTCACCTTTCAAACTGGGATATGAAAGAATGGACAGCGTGATAGGACACACAGTGTGCTCTGAGAGAATACGTGGTCATCCACTTGTCAGATGGAATCAATTCAATCCTTAAAATCAAGTAAAAATGGAGTGAATGCCCAAGGCACCCTTTATTCACATAACAACTAAAATTTCAGAGAGGAAAGACATTCCATAAATTATCTATTACTACACCTTAAACTCTCACATAAATATAGAAAGTAAAATGAATGACTTCACTCAAGTTAATTAAGTAACTTGTTCAGTTCATTAAATATATTTATGATAGTACTGGGATTAAAAAAGGTAATAATTCCTATGTTTAAAGAGTTTACAATTTATTAACTATGATCTAGTCATTATGATTCCTTTTCTTTATGAATACCTCAAAGGTGACACACACACACACATATTAATGTATAAATATACAATTTGTATAAAATTTATTTAAATTAATGTATATAAATTTATATAAATATTATATATGTATATATCATATATCAATGCACATATTTATTAAATTTTATATAAATTTTATATAAATTGCATATTTATATGTATATATATATATCATACATCAATACACATATATATACAGATCAATGAAGTTCTTCATATTCTCTGAGGCAATTGCTTTTTCACTTCTACTACATGCAGATTTCTGTATTATGAATTTACATTAGCAAAAATTCAGAAAGATTGTCTAAATATAACTATTTTAATTTAATATATACCTTATTTGTTGAGAATTTCAAAGGTCAGCACCAGTGGAAGGACTAACAGGACTCAGCATATAGTCGTATCCGCAGCTATGATTTACAAAAGTGAAAGAATACCAGGAAAATTCACCAAAAAGAAAAGTCTCATGGAGTAAAAGTCTGAGGGAAAATAAAAGCCAGCTTTCAAAGATCCCCTCCCCATGAAGTCCATGGAACTGTAGCAAGTTGTGAGCACAAATATACCAAGTTTGTTATAAACACAGTGCCCATGGATTTTATTGGTTTTTAGGATACTGCCTGTTAAGTAACCTAATTCCAAATCACCAGAAAGAAAATAGGTCTTTAGCATAAACCATATTGTTTGTTCAAATAGATTAAGTACTGCAAGCCACTCTTATCAATTAATACTGAGGAGCTTCCCAAAATGTAAATCCTCAGATGTCAGCCAAGGGCCAGCTTTGGAAGTCAGCCTCCCAAAGGGCAACAGTAAGAACTATGTTAAGTCTCCTCTGTACATTCTAATATTCATAACTTAGCTGAAAATGTAACTAAAACCCACCACAGCTGTTACCATGGATTTCAGGAAATAAAACAAAAGTAATCTCTTTTGGTTTGGGAATGTTTGGGAAGATGAAGTGTTGCTTCACTCCTTCTGGGATTTCAAGAGATCACTACTCTGTACAATAGCCATAGGGCAAGCGAGTTAGCAGATTTTTCTCAGTTTGATAGATAACCAGCTTCATTGTTGATTTTCCAATTTCATGCACTCTGAAACAATATCACTTACCTTACAGCATTGCACTCTGTTTTTATGTTTTGTTGTGTGTTGTTTGTTGTTGTTTTTGCTTTTTTAAAAATAGAGTTGTATATATCAATGTTATAGCTCACTTCACAGACACTATAAAATCAAAACCACAATTTTATCCTCTTCTCCATTTCTTCTGAGTTAACTGTTAGGTGTTTCCTTCTGTAGATGCCTACAGCTCTCTGAATTTGTTTCTGTGATAATATATCACCTTGTAATGTAAACATTTGTTATTACATATCTGTCTCGCCACTCTTCAAACCATGAACTTCTCAAAAATCATGACTGAACCCAGGACTAGTACATTAGATAATATTAGTATTCAAACATACTTATTTTTTAATGAGTGAATTTTTCTGTAGGTATATGTTTGTATTGAGATAATGGGCTAATTGTATGAATAACAGTAGTTAGAAAAGCATCAAAACAGACCTTGTAAACCTAAAATAAAAATGAAGAGAGAAGATAATAAAATAGACAAAAGGCTGCATGAAATATTAAATATATTGGGGGTACCTTTTGTGTTTCTTTCTACATGCTTTATTTTAAGAGCTTTTAGGATAATCATTTTCTAATTTGAAAATGATTACAATCTTTAGATATTCCAGGATCTTTGAAGAAGCTGATGTTAGGTTAATAGATTGCAAATGTACTCAAAACATTAGTTTGCACTGCAAAAATTCAGAGAAAGTAAAATAATAACTCCAACTGCAAGGAAGATTATAGTGCAAATGATTTCTAACTACATTGCACTGGATAAAGTAGAAAGAAGGAAAGTGGTTCTCTCCTCAAAAAAGATTTCTATCCACCAAGAGCCAGGGAATCTTACATAAGTCCTCCTACAACAGCAGGCATTTAGATTCATACATTCCTTGGTATTTACCAGCAGCTGTAGCTAGCAGAACTGTAGGAGAGTTCTACCTCCCAGTGTTTTAGAATTTGCAAAGATCTGTGCATAGCAAATAGAAACTGAAATAGCCAGAGCTATGAAATAAACTTGGTCAAAACAGGTCTGAAAATTGGTACTTGAATCAATTCCAACCTGAGAGATTAAACACTCTGCATCTATAATGCCAGTCTTCATGCAAGGATATGGCCACTTGATAAGACACTTAATTGAATGCATCAAAATGAAGAATTGACAGATTTTTTTTTAATGGGACATAGACTTCTCCATTTCCCTAAGAATTTTCTGGCCAAAAGCTTTTATTAATACCTAATATGGAATTTTGGGTAATAAATGTTACAACTCAATTATATCTCTTTAAGTGCAACTTAAAAAATTAGTAAGCTACTCTTTTTCCCCAAATCACTGTACTGCTGCTGTTACCTGCCCAAGTCCTTTAGTCTTCCAATTCTGTTCTTTTCCAGTTTTACTGAGGTAATTGACACACAGTGTGTAAGTTTAATGTGTACATCTGTCAGCTCAGTTGATTACCTTTTCTTGTGTGCACATGGTGAGAATACTGAAGATCTGCTCTCTTAGCAACTTTTAAGTATACATTACGGTATTGTTAACTATAGTCACCATGCTGTACATCAGGTCCCCAAAACATGTGCATCTCATATCTAGGAGTTTGTACTATTTGAGTGATATCTTTCCAATTCTCCAACCTCACAGCCCCTGGCAACCACCATTTTATTCCCTGTTTTCTAATGAATTTGGCTTTTTTAGATTTCACATATAAATGAAGTCATAGTATTTGTCTTTCCCTGACTTACTTCACCAGTATGATAACCTCAAAGTCCATTCATTTCGTGGCCAGTGCCAAGATTTTATTCTTTCTTATGGGTGGCTGAGTAATATTTCAGTGTGTGTGTGTGTGTGTGTGTGTGTGTGTGTGTGTGTGTGTGTTTGTGTATGAATGTATATGTGTTTGCACATCACATTTTCTTTATTCATTCATCCAGAGATGGAAACTTTAGTTCCATGCCTTAGCTATTGTGAATAATGTTACAGTAAGTATGGGGTGCAGGTATCTCTTGAGGATAGTGATTTTATTTCCTTTGAATATATACTAAGGAATAGAGTTGCTGGGTCATATGATAACTATAGTTTTATATTTGAGGAATCTCAATACAATTCTCCATAGAAGCTGTACCAATTTATATGCCTAACAAAAGTGTACAACAGTTCCCTTTTCTCTTTATCATTGCCAGTATTTATCTCTTATTGTTTTATAATAGCCATCCTAAAATGTGTGTGTTGACAACTTATTGTGTTTTGTGTGTGTGTGTGTGTGTGTGTGTTTAACTTGCATTTTTATGATGATTAATGATGAATTTCTTTTCATAAACTTGTTGGCCAATTGTATGTCTTTTTTAGAAAAAAAGTCTATTCAGGTCTTTTGCCCATTTCCTATTGAATTACTTATGGATTTTGTTTTGTTTTGTGATTGAGTTGTATGAGTACTTCATATATTTTGGATATTAGCCTCTTTTTTTATATATGATTTTCGAATATTTTCCCTTTATGTAGATCCCCTTTCCATTTTGTTGATTGTTTATTTTTCTGTGCAGAAAATTTTTTTGGTATTATGTAGTCCAGCTTGTTTATTTTGGCTTTTCATGCTTGTGTTTTGGTATCATATATACAACATTGTTAGCAAGACCAAAGTAAAAGAGATTTTTTTCCTTATGTTTTCTTATAGGAGATTTATGGTTTTAGGTCTTACATTTAAGACATTTTTTCATTTTGAGTTAATTTTTATGAGTGATATAAAATATGGCTCCCAGTTCATTATTTTCTATGTGGATATTCAGTTTTCCACACACCATTTATTGAATAAACTCACCTTTCTTCCTTAATTATTCATGACCCCCCTTGCCAAATATGAGTTGATATTTACTCTTTAATGTATTGTTATTATTTTTTAATCCTGCAAAAGATAAGCAGGAAAGTATCACATTTCCTTATTTGTACAGGATTTTATTTTTATAATTTTTATTTAATTTCCCTTTTTTATATTGTACACTTTGTTTATATCATGTTTTTAATTATATTCAAGTGACATGCCATATCACCTATTCTCATGAGTCCTCTTTACCCCTAAAACCTCCCTCCATGGGCTCACTATCTTCTATAAAATGTAATCCCTTATCTTTAGGTCTGATGCAAAACTATCATCCTGGGACCACCCTTTACTCTGTTTATGAAGTCAAAGTTTCCTGACTCTGATATCTTTCACTTTCATGTTTCACTTACATGTTTTTGATATATTATATTCATGAGGAATTTGTTAAGCTAGAATGCTTCAGAGTTAAATATTTTTATCCTATGCATATTGAATATACATATTTTGGGTCGTTCCCATAAATAAATCGTCTTAGAATTTAGGATTCTAACATGTTTTTCTCTGATCTTTAAAATAATTTTCCTTTATCTTATAAAATAGTAATATTTTATATGAGAAAGTCAATGATAGTCTTATTCCAATTCTTTCCAGGTGATTTCTTTTGTATCTTAGATGTTTCTTTTTATTCCTTATACTGGACCATTTTAAAGAGCGAACTTTTGCAAGTGAACTGACTTCTAGTATATTTGAGTAATAGTTTGAGATGGAAAAGGATGCCCTGCTACTTTTTTCATATTTCTTTTCAAAGTTTCTCTGAGAATGTAGGAATTTTAAAAAGGGTGGTATCTAAAATAATTAGTGTAAAGAATCTGCTACTAGTGGAAGAGTCATCCAGATAGTAATTGCTATAAAAAGACCTTTTAAAAATAGAAATAAAGAACCAAGGCATAAGTTATTAAAACCATTATACAGAGTCAGCTGCCAGCCGCCCTGGTTAAAAGTTGGACAGTTTATTCTTTTAAAATGCACTGTCTCATTTCATTAGGCAATCGATGCCTTCTCAGGGGAGCTGATGGGTAGCCTCTGAGTGACTTAGTGAATCATTGGGAAAATTGCAAACAATGTCAGATTTACAGCTTAAGTTTTAAGAATTGTTAATTACTTTTAATTTAACTTTTTTCTACTTTCTGTTATCAAGCATGTGCTTCTCTCTCAAAACTCAGCTGAGAGAGCTCAGTAATGGTGCGTAAAAGGCCTACATTTGTGAGAATTGAGAATTCTGGAATCTTAAGCCACTGATTTTCAGACTTTAAATGCCAACAAAGCAGAAGAGAAATGAAAAATTTAAATATTTAATTCAAATGACAGATTTATGGGATTTCTATTTTAAAAAGATGACAATAATTAGCTAAGACACAAAGAGAGTAGACCCAATAAATTAACTAGTTAAAAGAAAAGAAAATTAAGTTCACTTTCAAAATAGAAAATGCAAGCCAAAACAAAATATAAAACCTTTAATTGCAGGTATTCTGATTAAAGTATTTTGTGCACACAGTCATTTATTTGTCATTGTAGAAGGCAAAGCTCATGAGAGAAGGGCTTAGAAATCAAATATTTATTTTAAAATGCATTCAATATTTTAATTTTATTATCTTAGATTTTGGTATAATTTTATGAGCTGAAACCATAGATGGTAATTTTTTTTTTTAAAAAAGCATGTATTATTGCTGAAAAACTGTATAAAAATAATAAATTGTTTGTCTCCATTTCATTTAGCTCTTTTCCTGGAGAGTCCTCCTGTTCTTCTTGCATTTGGACCTCTTTCTTTGTCTCTCCATGGTGGCTGCCTCTTTGTGTCTGTTTTTATGTATTAGATAGGTCAGAAATGACTCCCATTCTTTGTGTGGTGGCCTTATGTAGTAGATGTTCTGTGAGAACCAAGGGATTAAGCAAAGAAAACAAACAAAACAAAATGAAAGACTCATGGACATAGCCCACAGTATGATGATTACCAGAGGGAAGGAGGAGTCATGGGGGAGGTGGGGAGGGGGCAGGAGGCAAAGGAGAGAGAAATGGTGATGGAAAAAGACTTGATGTGAGTTGATAAACATGCAATGCAATATATAGGTAATGTATTGTAGAATTGTATACCTAAAATCTGTATAATTTTATTAATCAATGTCATCCCAATATATTCAATAAAAAATAACAATCTTCCTAGTCTTGACCTTGAACTCAATAAGGCCTATTCTTTGCAAACCTCTCCTACCCTACACATCCAATATCACTGGTTATAAACACAGTGGAATGTTGTTTGTGCCACTTTAGAAACCTCTAGATATTTATTATGATTTCAGATAATACCCTGACACTTGAGGTCAAAGGAAAACCACCTTAGTCTTCTTGGTTTCAACTCACTCTGAAGACCTATTTGAATGTACTTGAAATGTCTCATCACATAAATAGCACAGAGTTATAACCCACACCTCTACTGCCATATTCTTTTCAATTTTGCTTAATGAATAATTATTTTAATTCTCACCTGAGGATATGTTAGTTGATTTTAGAGAGAAAGGAAGGGAATAATAGAGAAAGAGAGAGACCCAACTGAGGATCAAACCCATAACCTAGCATGTGCCCTGATGGGAATTGAACCCGAAACCCTTTGGTGTATGGTATGATGCTCTAAGTACCTTAGCCACCTGGCCAAGGCTGAATAATTCTTTTTAATTTTATTATTTCTATTTCCTTTCATCCTTAATAACTTCTAAAACCTTTAAATTCTTTTTTATTTATATTGGCTTCAGTTCTAAAATGATTTTAAACTGTTGAAGAGACAATTAAAAACCATACTTGAAACAATAATAGCAAGTGAACATTATTGAAAAATGTATATTTGATTACTATTTATTTCTTCTGGGAATGTTTATTAACTTATCTGGTAGATAGTAGAACTTAGTAGTAAGGCTTAAAATGCAATAAAAATGACATTCTGCTCAGGTTTGAATCCATGTTTCAAAATGTCTTGTAATGTATAATTTAACTTCTCTTTTATCAGTTTCCTTATGAGAAAAATGAATGTTATATTAGACCCTAACTCAGCATTTTTTGTGTGTGAAGATGAAATGTATGTAAACCTCTCAAATTATTATCAGACATGTAGGAAGGTAATAAGTATTTTCTGCACTAATGGTACTTATGTGAATTATATATCCATTAAGATATTGTCAAAACAAGAAGATAGTAAGTGTGAAGAATGAGGAGGATATGAAAATTATAGTCCCAAGAATAATACTTTGCAGATAACACTTAATGAATGCAACCTTGATAAAAGCTAATTAAACTAAACTTAATTAACATTGCTTGAGTATATATTACATGCTGATTCCTGCATTTTTCAGGTGAGAAAACTGAGGATTGCTGTGAGGTAAGCACTTACTCAAGTTGGTAAAAAATGTGTAGCAAGATTACAATCTAGGTTTGCATTAAAGCCCTCTCAGCTGCTTCACCCAGTAACTTTCTGTAAACCTTCTTTTATTCATATTACTATGCCATCAGCTTTAACAAAGTTTTCTAAATCCTATCAGAACTCACTTGTAAAAACAAATTAGTATTATATTTCAAGGCATTGAAAGAATTTCAAAAATAAATGTGTATATTTCAGAAATAAAGTTGAAAATTAAAGTTTTACTTATACTGAAAACTCTCCTGAAAGAGATTCAATTAAAGGAAATCAAAGATCAATAAGTAAAAAAACAAAGAATATGAATAATTCAGAGAAGTTGAGGGTTGGTTTTGGTGTCACAGCCTAAAATCTGTCTCTTGTTATAGTTAGGCTGGCTCGGCCTCCCTGTTTACCATTCTGCAGTGCAGATTATATTGTGGTAATGCTGACTGACTCCCAAACTTACTCTCTCTTATCTCTTTGTAATAATCCATGATTTTATCTTGCAGAATGCAGAGGTTTCAAGAAGCTGGCCCTACCCTCTTTCTAACAAGGGGTTAGAACACCTGACAGAAGCTTAATTAACTAGTACATCCTATACCCAATCCAAATTTATAAACTACCTTGCTCTACCCAGAGTGAAACCCAGGACCCTGGCTTGGTATGTGGAATAAATAAAACCACACTGCATACCTATCTCCATGACTACTGCAGACACCTGTTGCCCTTAGAGGCAGTCTGAAAAGCCACTAGAAAGGAACAGCCCAGAAATCCTCACTGGGCTTTAGAGCTTGGATGACACTGATTAAACTCTCCTGAAGCCCACCTGACTTTGAGCCTTTTTAATTGGGTGTATCAGTAAATTTTCTTTATTTTTTCATAGTATTTTAGATGAATATTTATGTGTTTGCAATATCAATAGCTGTTTGTAAGGTTTAAAAATGCAGGTTGACAATCCGCAACTTAATTATCTGAGGAAAGGTATATATATTTTTAACTTCTAAACAGGAGATGCATTGCAGATACTATGTAAGAGCTAACACTGTCAGGGGGATCTGTGGCAGTAATCTGTCATCCTTATAAAATGTGTGAACAATTACAATTAGTTGTTTGTTTTTCCTAAAAGACTACAAGTAGCCTAGTGGTTGTTCAAGTCAGGCTTTTATAAAAAGTCAGTTTTGAAAAAAAGGAAATATTGATGCATAGTTCTCTGGATTTTAGATATGCAGCTAAGGTTATGTGTATCTCTCTCTGTTCTTTGTCTCTGTCACTCTCATATATATATTATCACACACACACACACACACACACACACATATATATATATATATATATATATGTATTCTCTCTCTCATATATATATATACATGTATATGCATTCTCTTTATTATTAAAATCTACATGATCAAAAATATAAATGATAGTTTATAAAATATATTGCCCTATTTCTAAAATGCACTTAGACTAAACTAACAGCCAAGTTTGCTGGAAGGTAAAAAATGTATTATGGTTGGCTCTGTTTTAATTGGACTTTTCACCATTTCCCTGCTTTGACACAAATCCTATTAAAAATCAGTCTGACATTCATTAGAATGAGTAACCCAGCTCTTGAGAAACATATGCTATGTCAGCAATTATTCATTCTGTTTCTTTGAAAAAAAATGGCATAAGTTAGTTCTTGTTAGACAAAAAAAGAAAATCAGCAAATTAAAAATAAAAATTTTACTCTTATTGTAGTTTTTCCTCACTAAGATCATATGAGGTATGCTAAAACAGATTTAACACTCAAGACATAGTTAATAAACCCACATAATAAAGGAGTAAAATTGTATTTAATATGTAATATTGGAGTAGATACATTTCAACTTTAGATTTTTTTCTATAACTATATTGATTATTTGGGGATAATTATGTTTATTAGGGAATAAAACTTTCTGACTTTAATTGGAGATAAGCAATATTTAAATAATATTTTTAAATTTTGCTTCATTAGCTATTCCCAAGAACTTGTATGTATATATGCATAACCTATGGACATAGACAATAGTGAAGTCTTGGGGTGGGGGGGTGAAGGTGGGATTGAAGAAGTTAATAGGGGAGAAAAGGCGAACATATGTAATAAGGACATATTTCATTAAAATATGAAGAGGTCCATCAAATCTGAAGTCGTAGAGACCCAGGCTGGGCATGTACAGAACCATGACCAAATTATACCCCTGGTCTGTTCTAATGAACAATCTCTTTGGCTGCTACTGAGCATGAGAATGACAGCACTGCTATTAGGACCTTGGCATGCTCCCCATACACATTGGCTGTTTCTGGGCAGTGTCTCATTAATGTCGCTCTTCTAATCAGCATCCCTCTACATGTATGGAAAGTGCAAAGTCCATGTCAAGTGTTTGGGTTTGGCTTCAAAGGTGATGGGAATGTGTTGCTGGCCTTCACTTTACAAAGCAGAATGTCTTTAAAATGCTTATCCCTAAAATTTAGAAAAGGATGTAAAATTTCTAGATGATCCATAAGTATGAAATATTTTAGTCAAAATAGTAGGATTTAAAAATACAGCAGGTCCTCAAATATGTCCTATTGTTCAAAGTTGTTTCATTGTAACATGAAAGTAGAATAAAATAAAATAATTGGCTGAAACCGGTTTGGCTCAGTGGATAGAACGTCAGCCTTCAGACTGAAGGGTCCCAGGTTTGATTCTGGTCAAGGGCTTGTAGTTTGATTATAGGCACATCCCCAGTAGGGGATGTGCAAAAGGCAGCTGATCGATGATTCTCTATTGATGTTTCTAGCTTTCTATCCCTCTCTCTTCCTCTCTGTAAAAAAATCAATAAAATATATATTTTTAAAATTGATTCCAGTTGGGGCCGGGAGATGTTCCCCCAAGTCTACATGGGTTTTCTCCAGGCACCCCAGTTTCTGCCTACATCTGAGATGTGCACATGAGGTGAACAGGAATATCTAACTTGTACTAGCCTGAGTGTGACTGTGGGTGTGAGTGGCCCTGTGATGGAAGGTTGCCCTGTCCAGGGTGGGTCCCTCCTGCTGCCCTGAGCTGCCAGGATAGGCTCTGACTACATGCTACCCTGAACTGGGGGGAAATTCTATTGTTTTTATTCATTGTTCTTAAATGTCTGCATAGTTCATATTTATTTAAATGTTTAACATTAGAAGTGTTTGGGGACTTTGTTTAGAAGTTTGGGATGTTTCTGTGAGAAAAGTAAACCATAGATGGAGGGAAAATGTAATCGCATTTTCTGATATATACTAAGCTGGGTATGTACATTTTTCTTCCTTTGAAATACTTTCCAAAGGATGAAAAAAAGAACATTTGTGAGGGACATGAGATAAGCAAAGAAACACTGCAGCATTAAAAGATAACATCAACTTCACTGATACACCAATTCTGAAAGCTCTCTAATTCTGAAAGTAAGATAAAGAGTTGCCAGGTTACAAAAACACTCTGTATCTTTCTTATTTGGGGAAGACTAGGATGCTTTTGCTCCTATGATTATGTCACATATCTTTGCTTTAGAAAAAAATAAAATTCTTGTTCCTTTAGTACATCTTATACTGCTATAATACCTCTATCTGAGATACTTTATATAAAATATGTTATTTATTTCATTTAAAAGGGTAAGAGGAAACCTCATAATAAGAAGGTGGAAAATTTATCAGAGAAACATATAAGTATGATGGACCAAAACTACTTATTACTTAGAGCTTTCATTGTTTTAAGTTACAACAATCTGAGATTTATTTTAAGGGGTCTTCTTTAATTGTACTTAACCTCTTGGTGAGAAAATAAGTGATTGCAGTTAATGTTTTGCTTTATATCGATATCATTTTCTGTTTCTGGCATGTATTTGCATAGAAGTGGGAGTGGTAGAACAAGAGAGCTATACTAAGACCCTAGGAAAATAGTGATTAAAAGTTCTTTAAAGAATAAAAACCAACACCTATGAGAGGAGTACCATTGGTTTAAGTATTAATACTCCAAGGTACTTCTGCACAGGGTTATTAAGTTGTATTTAACTTTAAGCAAAGAAAAATGTGATCCAGAAGCAGATATTCCAGAAAACATATGGTGTCAGATTATAATGAGACCCACATAAAAATATCCAGATTGGCAGAAATGACATTGCCTGAACTTGGTATAGTTTGAATGTAGCTTAATCTCCAAGATTCCCCAGTTTCCCAGCTATCTCAATTCCAGGGATTTTTCTTTAATTCCTGGGACTGTCCTTAGGGAGCACCCGGAGGACACAGCAGATCCTAGCCTGAGCCAGAGGCATGGAGTACCATCCCCGCATGGGAGTCACCCACTTGTCCCTAGTGCTGCTCCTGGGGTAAGTGTGGGCAGAGGGCAGAGGAATCATGCTCCCGATAGTAAGCTGTTCATGTTGGACCTAGGGGTCCATCATACTTATTTGGATAAGAATCTTTCCAAAAATCAAGACTTTTTAAAAACACCGCAGGATGTGGGGCAAATTGTTAAAAATTGGGACTGTCAGCCAAAAGCAGGACGTCTGGTCACCTTAAGTTAGGGGCGATCAGGCAGGCAGGCTGATGAGTGGTGGGAGCCAGCAGTCCTGGCTTGGGAGAGGAATCTCTAACTGCTCGTTTAGGCCGGATCCCAGCAATGGGTGTAGGCTGGGCTAAGGGACACCCCTCCCCCATGCACGAATTTTGTGCACTGGGCCTTTAGTACTATAAGTTTAAGATTCAATGTAAAACATGGTGACTATGATTGTTAACACTGTTAAGTAATTTGCTAAGATAGGAAACTTAAATATGCTAATTTTAAATAAGGATAAATTACCACTAGACAAAGAGAATCCTTTCAGAATATGTGCATATATAAGTCATCATATTGTACAATTTAAATAACTTGCAATTTTATTTATCACTTATACCTCAATAATGCAGAAAATTTTATTTTAAAAAACTTTTAATAAAGATATATTCAAAGTATTGCTAATTTAGCCCAATTATTTTCTCTTCAATGCCACTAAAATTTCTTAAATATATATTATTTTCCAGATTCTTTTATTTAGCACATTCTCTGCAATCCTCTATTAATTTATTATAGCAGCTAAAATAGAAACACAGAGGAAATACTAAAATGTAAATATCTCTAGTTTGCTAATCCTTTCTTTTTTTTCTTTCTTTTTCAGAAGAAAAAAGTTTCTGAAAGTTTTTTTTTTTTTAAACTGCTTGTAAAATATTCTTTATATGTGTAATTCTGCCTGGATAAAATTAGAAAAGGGCTCAGTGAAGGTTAATATGTCAGAGAAAATTGCTTCGTGTAATGGAGACTAAGTCATTCTCTCAATACAAAATGACATGATGTGGGGTCATTATAATTAACACTAGTCTGAAAATAAATTTGGCACTTCTACGGGATAATGTTCTAGAAATAAGTTCAATAGGACAAGGAATGTGGGCGATGACAGCTTAGATTGTGAGAGAGGGCCCTATGCAGAGAGAAAAAGCTCTTATTCCGGAGAAAATTTGGAGCAGAGAAGGCATAGTATAATAATTTCACCCAGGCTGATGCAGAGCCAAAGCATCAAGCCCTGGCTCCTCACCCCTGCATATTAGCATCCTGACCTGAAGGAGGAAAAACAAAGGGTTGTTTGGAGACAGAAGATAGTGAGTGTGGTAGGGCATCCATTTCTCTCTGCAGCCTGACCATTGAATCATAGGATGGTGAGGTCACTGGTAACAATTAATTACTCTGTAGCACCTTCAGTTTTCATTCAATTCCCTCTGTACCTCCTAAAATACACAAGAAAAAACAAAACAGTCAATTACCCATCCCCACTCTAGCAGACATATTTACATAGATGGCAAAGAGATATATTATAAAGAAAGTACTACAGGCTTTGGATACAAATAATAATAATAATAATCTGTGTATCTTCCAGTTGTGAACTGCCAGTTTATAGCTACGAATCATAGAATCATAGGATTATTGGGGAGGATTTATAAGAGAGAGTTGAGATCTCCCACCATACTGTCTTCATTCAAATTTCTCTTTGTCACGTAATATTTAATGGTGCACAAGTTGCTTAATTTCTATATGTTTCTCTCTCTCTCTCTCTCTCTCTCTCTCTCTCTCTCTCTCTCTCTCTCATAAATATAAGATATTTTGGCTTATAATTATTGTGATTGATTGTGCTAAAATTTCCTACTATGGTTATGTATTGGCCTATCATTCAACTGTGTCAATTTTTCTCTCAAATATTTTCATACTCTTTGAGGTCAGACATAAGTCTCTCCCAAGAGGATTTCCCTCTGCCAGAAACCACAAATTGCTATTAAACATAAATCTAATTTAAATTAAACTTTGACTTAGTAACTATGCAACAATTGTATTGATAAATTCAAACCAATATGTACATGAAGCCACACATGTTTTTATGAATGGTCAAATTTTTTTTCTTTTTTCTATATTTTTAAGTTCTCCTTTGCATCCACCCTGATATACAGTATATTGTGGTTTTCTAATATTGCCAGTAGTAAAACTTTCATAAATCCATATTTTCCTAAAGTTACATCTCTTTAATGGTTTTATTTTAGGCAGAAGTCTTATTTATAATAACCACCTTACCATGCCTAAAGCAATGATACCTTCCTATTCCTTATGCAGACATTCAAACCCAAACTCAGCTACTGAACTCAGTAAATGCCCTCAGGACATTCCTGATTTCAGGGCTCACTTAACACTGTGGTTTTCAGTTTATTTTTCATTTTATGCTTTTCAGGATTTCCCTCAACAGCTATGCATTTAGAAATAGCATTTCTATGTATTTTATGCAGGTAGCTCCCCCACCCTCATCCTCCGATGGTATACATTTAGTGGCCAGATATATGATCTCTGAATGCATAATAATCTGGCCACTCAGTGTAAATCCTGTATAATAAAAGGCTAATATGCAAATTGTCCCCTCGAGCAGGAGTTTGACCAGCAGGCAGGCTGGCCAACTGCCTATGTTTCCTCCCCCTGGCCAGGCTGGCTGGACCCTACCTATGCACCACAAATTCATGCACCAGGCCTCTAATACACACACACACACACACACACACACACACACACACACATACACACACCCCCACATACACACACACAAACACACACACTAAGCACTGAGTGGCCAGATTATTATGCATTCAGAGATCATAATAATCTGACTACTCAGTATATATATTAGAGGCCTGGTGCATCTGGCACATGAATTCATTTTATTCCAAACACCTGGATATTTTCTTGTTGATTTAAGAGTTATTCAGACATAGTTCCTCAAAACTGAGACAGGAATAGGCTGTGAGTGATAAGTAAGGTGGAGTGATAAGTCTTATGAGTGTTTAAGTCTAAAAGATTTAGCAATTGAATTAATATTGGGCTTGACATTCAGGTAGACAATAAAACACTATTTAGCAGATTTAACATAATGCAAAATAGTTTAGAGAAGATGATCAAACGAATATTTTAATTAAAATTTAAACATAAGTTTGCTTATTATCTTAAATGGTTTGACATTCACAGACAATGAAATGTGGAGCACTCAGAGTGAAATTTCACTCCTTTTTCATGGTTCACCATGTTCCATGAGGGAATAAATTCCCTCATCCAAACTATTGTTCTTTTAATGAAGGTTCTCAAAATCTGTCATGTATACAACTGTGATCACTTTCTAATAGCCTCTAAATGCCTATAAATGTCTCTAACACTAGGCTACCTGAATATATATATATATATATATATATATATATATATATATATATATATATATAATCTCCTATATAAAAAAGAGCTAATATGCTAATCATACTGGATGGCAGAATGACCTTCTGGAATGACAAGTGGGTGAGAGGTGGGGCTGAGGGACTGTAATGCAGCTGGGCCCTAGAAGGCTGAGTCCCTTGCACAAATCTGGTACATCGGCCTCTAGTGTGTATAACTATCAAATATTTCTATGTCATAATTAGTTGTTAAAATTTTGAATACTAACACATTTTATTGATATAGGGTTAATTCATTGTTAAAGTCTTCTTTTACATAAAAAATTCAGACTATTATTAGACTTATATGAATGGTAAGTTGAATTCTGGCTATCTTAAACAGTTAATTATACAGCCTGTTTTTTTAGAGCTTCACTAGGATCTTTCAGTTCCTCTCCATTGTTTTTTCATGCAGTACATCTTGAGATATAAATTACTCTAATATAAATCTCATATTACTCTTCTGATTATAAGCCTTCAATTTTCTAAAATAGTGGGATAAAAAAATATATATCCAGCATCATTTATATCCAGACTTCTTACTGCCATCATATCTACGTACTAGTCATTAGATACACCAAAACTTTTCTCTCCAACAAATATGGCTCTCTTAATGCTATTTGCTTTTTTGAACATAGAGATCACTCTGCTTGATTAATCTTTTGCTATTCTATTCTGGCCAAACTTCTACACATATTTCAAATATTTTTTTCTGAAATATGTCTGCTTTTTGGAAGTTATATGATATAACTTGACAATTATTCTCCCACTCTTTCTGGCTTACAGAGTATATAGTTTATGTGTATATAAAAGCAAGTATCATAATGTCCGCAATTATTTGTATGGCAATTATTTTCTCCTAGGATGTCAACTTCAGTGTAGTAAGATTCTATCATCATTTCCTAAAAGGATGGTAGAAATTAGATTCTCAGTTTTAGCTGAGATCCTAAGATAACAGGCATGGAATATCTTTGTCTAAAGACTATTGTTATCAACCAATATTGAATTTTCTTAAATGATAGAGGAAAATGGGTTTTGCGGCTATCGCTCATTTTCTGGCTATCAAATTGATCATTCAAAAAGGAGTTTGGAAACTGAAGATATTTCTTGCAGAAAAATTTGGTTTGAATAATAATTCATAATTCAATAAGGAAAGGAGGAAAGGTTACTTTTTCTCATTTTAAGCCCCAGAAGGGGGGCTTCAAACAGAACATTTGGAGAGTCTGAGGGAAGCTATAAACCAATATGTACATAAGAAATATAAAGAATGAGAATTTGAAATTGCATATGGCAACAGAATAGAGGGTTGGACTTGGATGACTAACAACATTTCTGTATATATAGATTCAAAAGAGTGTTTCCCAAAGATCAAACATGCCCATGTGAAGAGAGAGAGAGAGAATTTGTCTACACCTGTTTTAAATGATTTTGACGTATATATTTTTATTTTATTTTTTAAAATTTCTTTATTGATTAAGGTACTACATATGTGTCCTTACCCCCCTCCCCCCAATTATGTCCCCAATTCCCCCACTCATGCCCTCAACCCCTGTTGTCTGTGTTCGTTGGTTAGGCTTATATGCATGCATACAAGTCCTTTGGTTGATCTCTCCCCCTTTATCCCCACCCTCCCCTACCTTCCCTCTGAGGTTTGACGGTCTGATCAATTCTGATGTATATTTCTTGTCTACGGATCCCCATAGGGACCCTCAGAGTATACGTAAACTGCCATGATAAAAAGCCATGTGGAGAATAACAAGTGGCAGCTGTACAGTGGAGTGTTTTACCTACTATATAGGGCACTAGACAAGTGATGAGCAATTTGAGGATGTCTATAATGAACCCACAAAGCACTCTGAAGGAAAAATGCTATTTCTCAGTATCCACTGCAGCCAGAGGATATCAAAGTTACTTTAAGCAATATTAATCTATTAAGACTTTGTCCGGTTTTCCACTCTGCTCTTAGCTGGGAGATGTCACAGGAAGACTGAGATAAAAGCCTCGCTACAGAAATAATGATGAGGCCAATCATGACCCCCTTTTCCCACTACAGACAAAGTGGAGCAGGAGGAAAACATTTCATTCAAATAAAATTTGTAGATTTGACTGTTCCTGATATGAAATTATACCTTTGATCAAAAATGACAAGAGGTATTTTTATTGACTGAGCGTGACTGCATAAATCATAGGACTTGCCCCAGATTTTATCTAAGAGTCAGAAGAAAATGGTATAGAGTAAAGAGAAGATAATCTTGATTTTTATTCACAGCCTTTAAACTCGTTTTTAAGTTACTACTGCAATACTAACACCCTGCATAGAATATGACATATAATAGGTAGGCACTGAGGAAATTGTCAGTTGAATGAGTGATTCTGTCCTACAGAAAGCAGACCAAGTTTCTGTTTGAACCACTGAAGCCATTTTAAAAACAAGAAAATACTATTTGGATGCCACTAAAAAAGACAGCATAAGAAGTCTAATGAAGAAATCTTCTGAATCAGAAATGGGAGTTATTTCTGTATCCAGTCTTGAGATCTATAGATACCCAAGCATTTACTGAGTGCATTCTATGAGCTAAAAGTGATGCTAGGCGTTATGAATGCAAATCAGCAAATTATACTTAGTCTTGATTTAAGAAGTTTGTAGACTGTTGAGAAAAAAATGGATACTAGAAAAATAAGGTTTAAAAGTACCATAGGTTCAATTTTTTTTTATAAGCATTGGGTTTACCGTGGCACAAAAGTGAAAGTGATCAATTCTACTTAGGCCAAAAGAGTTATTTGTGTCTGAACCAGTGTGAAAAAAAAAATAGTATAGGAAATGCAAATTCAAAGGATTAAAATATTCAAAATGAAAAAATCTGACAGGGAACTACCTTGCCTCTAATTGAAAATTAAGTATTCAATGAAGTATACAGTCAGGGAATGAAATTACTAGAAACCAAAATGCACACCAGCGTGCTTTGAAATCGTGGCACTGGGTAGAGGAACGTAATCATGAGACTGTGTGACCATAATCCAGTCCTTTTATGCACTGTTGGGGCTGAATTCATACTATGTGGGTTGTACAAACATTTATTTTGTTTAGGGTCATACACTGGCCCACCATGCTAAAATGGGAAAGCAAATGGGACTTAACTAATAATTGTAAAGTATCAAATTTCTGAGAGATTATGTAGGATCAAAAATATTGCTTTTCCTATAAACTAACTTTGGACAACTCTCTGTATAGTAGTGACTATTGAAATATTTTAGTGGTGCATACAAATGGTCAGATTTCTGTTTGAATTATAAAATTTTTAGAGCCTTTTTCAATGCTAAGACTTAGGAAAGCAAAAGCTCTGCAGAATCTCCAGAAGCAATCAAGTAAAGGGAAGGAGACTTACCGTATTTTCTGGCGTATAAGATGACCCCTAATTTTACAGTTAAAACATAGGTTTAGGCCTATATTCGCTGTATAAGACTACCCCCCACTTCTGAGGCAACACCAGTTCTCTTTTTAATAGACTGCCTCTCTGACTCTGGCCAATCTGAGCAGGCTTTTTTTTCGTTTCAAAAGTCGTCTTATACGCCGGAAAATACCGTAACTGAGTCAGTAGCCTTTAAGTTTTACCTAAGAAGATGGAATTGCAAAAAACAAAACAGAACGAATGAAACCATTATCTATTTGTGCTAAGATTTGAGTGAAGAGGAAAAGAAGAATTTTCAGGTTTCTGAGACGGATGAGTGAACAGATGGTAATGCCATGTGCTCAGATACAGAAGATGCGTATATTTTTAAACATATTCAATCTGTGTATTTCCCAGGAAAACCCAGAAAGAGATATAAGCAGCTGTATATGAGAATTAAAAAAAATATTTTTGATATACCAATTTTACTGCCTTGAGAATACAGATAGGTTTTTTAACCCAAGAACACATTATATAATCCAGAGAATGAGACCAATCTTTTGTGAACATCAACTGATAAATAAAGAAACCCACCAAGAGGATTGAATAGGAAGTATATAAACATGGAAGAGAAAGCACGAAAAGGGGGGGAGGGGGAGGGAGGGAGAGAGAGAGAGAAACCGACTCACCTTTGGGAAGGAAAAAGTCACTAGTGTAAAATATGGCAGTACAGTAACTTAAGACTGAAAATACCATTAGCCCTTATTTTCTTGCCCCACAATTTTGAAGACATGCAGCACTGATCAAGGGGCATACATTCTGAGAAATGCATCCTAAGGTAATTTCTTGATTGTGTGAAAATCATAGAGTGTACTTACACAAACCTAGGTGGTATAGCCTACTACTGTAATTGTATGTGCTGTACTTTTATATAATAGCACAGAAGGTTTGTTTATATCACCAACACTGCCAACACATGAGTAATGCATTGCACTATGAGGTTATAATGACTATGAGGCTACTAGGCAATGGGAATTGTTCAGTTCTATTATAACCTTATGGGACCATAGTCATATATTAGTATGTGGTCCATCAATGACTGAAAATTCATTATGCAATGCAGGACTGTACTGACAATTGCCATAGGTATAAAAAAATGGTTAGGTAGTAAAATGTGTATTGTGATAGGTTAAAGTGAATTTATAAAGTGAGAAATTAGAGACTGTACATGTATATTAGAATTTTTGAATCAATTATGCATGAATGAATTGCCGCTTAAATGAATGAATGTATGAATAAATAAATGAACAATAGTTCTTGTGGTCATTAGAAAACATTACTAGTATGTAAGTTTATAATAAATATTTTTAAAATTAAGGTACTGAGTAATCTTGCAACAAATCATTGTGTTTTACTTTATTTAATTCAAATGCTCTCCAAATTATCAGATCTTGTAATGTTTTCATAAAAATATTTGAAATACAAATCTCATGGGAAATATTGGCACTGATGTCAATTTTATGAGAGCAGCAGCTCAGAAGTTAGATAAAGAACAGGGTTAGGACAATAGCTAATGGTGTTTATCAGGTTACAGAATGGGTTCATTTCATGTTATTTTTTATGATGAGATACATTTGAGCATATTAATATCTGTGGGAGGGAAATATACATATATATTTAAGTAGAGGTAGAAAATATGAGAGCAGATTAACCTGGTATTGCAGAATTCAGGTGCCAGAATGGTTCAGAACAGGGCAATTTAGAGAGCATTAAGGTAATTGGAATTTTAGGTATTTAATGGAACAAATGAAATTGTGAAAGAGACACCTACAACGAAATAACAGCTGTAATCTATATAAAAGGGTAATATGCTAACAAGTGTGGATGTCTTCCAGATGTCCATCTGGACAAAACCACAGTGGCTGTGAGTCCCAGGGCTCATGGCAGCAGTGGGCTCACAGTAGCCATGAACCCTGGTGGCTGCAGGATGCCTCCCAGCCACCTTGGCCAGCAGTGGCAACATTAGCAGGGTGATGGGGGCAGCACCTTCCCCTGAATAGGCTGGTTGCCTCCATGCCATCAGTAGGACATCCTCTGAGGGCTCTTAGACTATGAGAGGGGGCAGGCTGGGCTGAGGGACCCACATCCAGTGCATGAATTTCCATGCACCGGGCCTCTAGTGAAGTGATAATTAAGATCAAATAAAATTCCCTGGCCAGTGTGGCTCAGTTGGTTGAGTACTGTCCCATGGACAGAGAGGGCCCTGGTTGGATTCCAGCTCCAGGCACATGCCCAGGATTATGGGCTCCATCACCCATAAGAGGTATGCAGGAGGCAGCCGATTGATGTTTCTCTCTATCCCTCTCGCTTCCTCTCTGTCTAAAATCAATAAAGTCATGTTTTTTAAAATAAGACTAAAAAGAGCCAGAGTTACTAAAGTATTACTCAGATGAGAAAAAAGAGAATAAAGAAAATTCATTTAAATAATTTTTTTACTTATTATTTTTTCTAATACTATGTTGTTGTACAAAGCCTTGAGTGGTCAAAAATAAAAAGACAGCCAAAGACGGTTTGGGTCAGTGGATAGAGCATCTGTCTGCGGACTGAAAGGTCCCAGGTTTGATTCCCATCATGGGCATGTACCTTGGTTGTGGGCCTATCCCCAGTTGAGGGTGTGCAAGAGGCAGCTGATCTATGATTCTATCTCATCATTGTTTCTAACTCTCTATCCCTCTCTTTTCCTCTCTGTAAAAAATCAATAAAATATATAAAAATTACTTTAAACAAAAATAAAAAGACAGTCTTATCAATGCTACTCTGTCTCTGGGTCTGTTTTTGTTCATCAGTTTATGTTGTTCATTATATTCCATAAATGAGTGAAATTATGTGATATTCATCTTTCTCTGACTGGCTTATTTCACTTAGCATAATGCTCTCCAGTTCCATCCATGCTGTTGCAAATGGTAAGAATTCTATCAGACTGTCAAACTTAAGAGGGAAGAGAGGGGAGGGTGGGGGTAAGGAGAAGAGATCAAACAAAGGATTTGTATGCATGCCTATAAGCTTAACCAATGAACACAGACAATAGGGGTTGAGGGCATGAGTGGCGGGGATGGGAGGCAATGGGGCAATAAGGACACATATGTAATACCTTAATCAATAAAGAAAAAAATAAAAAGATTGAAATTGGGATTAAGAGATAGAAAAGGCAAGTGTCACAGCTGTTAACAGAAGGCCAGGAAGGTGACAGGAGGAGGTGAGCTGGGTGGCCCTGGAGAGGCCACACCCCTAAGGAACACCTGCTCCTGATGTGCTTTTCCTCTCAGATAAAAGGTAAACAGAGAAATCAACAGAATCATTCTGCTTTATGATATGAATATAGAAAAAACAAAATTTGAAAGCTTTTTATTGTTATTGCTAGTTTTATTGCAATATTAGGCATTTGTATGGTTTATATTGGGTCGGCAGCTAAGTAATTGCGGGTTTCACACATATATGGCTTCAGTTGAATTTTTAGGTTTGCAGACGTAGTACAAATGTAAAACACATTTTGTTATTTGATAGTTGGCTATTCAGCTGTTAATCAGTAAAAAAAGTTTTTTGATCTGTTTTGTAGTTTTTGTTTGGCGTTCGTTGAAAAATGGAAAATCAAAAGGAACATTTTTGTCATATTTTGCTTTTTTATTTCCGCAAAGGGAAAAACGCATCCCAAGCTCATAAAAAGTTATGTGCTGTTTATGGTGACGAAGCCTTAAAAGAACGGCAGTGTCAAAATTGGTTTGCCAAATTTCGTTCTGGTGATTTTTCACTCAAAGATGAAAAACGCTCTGGTCGTCCAGTTGAAGTTGATGACGCCCTAATCAAAGCAATAATCAATTCGGACTGTCACAGTACAACACGTGAGATTGCAGAGAAGCTTCATGTATCACATACATGCATTGAAAATCACTTAAAACAACTTGGCTATGTTCAAAAACTCGATACACGGGTTCCTCACAAACTGAAAGAATCACAGTTAACGCAACGCATTAGCAGCTGCGATTTGCTAAAGAAACGTAATGAAAATGATCCATTTTTAAAACGACTGATAACTGGCAATGAAAAATGGGTTGTTTACAACAATATCAAGCGGAAAAGATCGTGGAGCAGGCCAGGTGAACCAACTCAAACAACATCAAAAGCTGATATTCATCAAAAGAAGGTTTTGTTATCAGTTTGGTGGGATTACAAAGGAATTGTCTACTTTGAACTCTTACCACCCAACCAAACGATCAATTCTGATGTCTACATTGAACAACTAACGAAATTAAACAATGCAGTTAAAGAAAAGTGGCCTGAATTGACAAATCGAAAAGGTGTTGTATTCCATCATGACAATGCAAGGCCACACACATCTTTGGTCACTCGGCAAAAATTAATGGAGCTTGGTTGGGATGTTTTGCCACATCCACCATATAGTCCTGACCTTGCACCATCTGATTACTTTTTGTTTCGATCTTTACAAAACTCCTTGAATGGTAAAAATTTCAATAATGATGATGATGTCAAATCGTACCTGATTCAGTTTTTTGCTAATAAAAACCAGAAGTTTTTTGAACGTGGGATTATGATGCTGCCTGAAAGATGGCAAAAGGTCATTGATCAAAATGGGCAATACATTACAGAATAAAGTTATTTAGTTCCATAAAAAAATTGTCTTTGATTTTCTTTAAAAAATCCGCAATTACCTAGTTGCCGACCCAATATTATAATTCTACACAGGCCTACCAGTGATATTTGTTTGTTAATGAGTCTGACTTACATAAAAGCAACTGAGCACTATTTTGAACAACCATAGGGAACAACAATCTTAGTGTCAGATACTTTTGGCACTGGTCATAAGATTTAGGACTTCTTGTTGCTGTCCCCGTGATCCTTATGAATTATTTGCTAACCATTTAGTCTTACATGCTATCAATTTTAAAACTAAACAAGCCTTATGAACTTTCCAATAAATTTATCTCCTGGATATGCCATTTTAATTTCTGTTAATGGATCCATTTCTGCCTTGACCTTCATATTTCACTTGATATATGCTTTCCTGATTACCTGTCACATTTTGAGATGGAGAAATTTTAGCAAAACTTTGTCATGAATACTCTTTGGATAATGTCCAAATTAGTATAGATTCTTGGCATCTGTACAAGAGGCCAGATAATAGAAGATGTGACTGATAGCTCATCCATCCCCATCATTGAAAGCACTTAAAATTTCCACATTTCAGCAGAAGACTGGATAAAATATGAATAAAATATGAATGTGTTTATGATATTCAGTTTAAAAAGGAATAAAGAGCATGTACATTTTAAAAACCCCAGCAACAATAAAGAAAAAAACTTGAACAATCACTGTTTGGGTAATTTAAATGTTTTTTTCTTTTTGATCAAAAAGTCAAAGTAGAAGCTAATCAAGTGTACAAATACAGACCTAATCTTGATAAAACCTGGAATAAGCCTAAATAGAATTGGACCTGGGATTAAAAATAAATTTATTCATGTTTTTAATATATACAGTATTTATTGAATGCCCCATGAGTGTCATCTGCCCTACCAACCATGAAAGATTTGTAAAACATATATGAATAAAACATAATGTGCAGAAGGACAAGGAATTCAATGTGTACAGATACATAGTCATATCAATAAATAATGGAGTATGCATAGTAGTAGAAAAATATGTATTAACACCAAATATGGAGAGGCTTCTAATTGAGCTTGATAGTACTGGGAGAAAAGCAGGGAAGGTCTTCTGTAAGAGTAGACAACCAAGCTAACCTTCACTCATTTCTTCAGAGAATATTTACTGAGAATTTATTATATGCCAGACACTGGTGCTGGCAATAAGGCAATGAACTAAACATTCTAGTGGATGAATTACATTTACATTTTAAATTCTAGTGGATTAGAATCTAATGAGGCAACTCTAACTTACAGGAGGTACTTGTTAAGAGAAATCACAAGAAAGGAGCAATGGGAAATTAAACAAAGGAGAATGGGGAGTTGGTGATCATAGCATGGAGAGCCCATAGTTCATGCTAGTATTTGGTACTGCTAATAAATTAATTCAGATTCTCTGTGTACCACTTCATGTATAGATAATAATAAGATATTGATTAACAAATGCCATACAATCTCCCCTCCATATCCATGGGGAATTGGCTCCAGGACCCCTGTCGATACCAAAATCCATGGATGCTCAAATCCCTTATACAAAATGGTGTAGTGTTTGCATATAATCCACTAGCGATCCAGTGCATAAATTTGTGCATGGGTGGGGTTTGGTCAACCCACCCCAGTGGGGCCAATTGGGCTGAGGAAAGGACACAGGAAGTTGGCCTGCCATCCCCACCCTGATTGGGTTGCAAGGGAGGGGCTGTTCGTGGGTAGGACTGGCCAGAGTGAGGGGCCGTGGGTGGTTGGCCAACCAGCCCCACCCTTGATTGGGGTGGGGGTTCAGTTGGGATCCAGGCTGCCTAGGGAAGGGGCCATGGGAGATTGGCAAACTGGTCCCACCTCCATTTGAGGTGGAGGGCACCCATCAGGGTCTGGGCCAGCCAGGGGGAGAGGCTACCCTCCCCGCCCCCTGAATGGGCCAGTTGGTTGGTCACAATGCATGTCATAGCGACCAGTTGTTCTGGTCATTCTGGTCATTTCAGCATTTCAGTAGCTTGGCTTTTATATATATATATATATAGATGCATATACTTTAATACATCTCTAGATTATTTGTAATACCAGATGCAATGTAAATGCCATATCAACAGTTATTATACAGTACTGTTTTGGGAATAATGACAAGTAAATGTTTAGTACAGACACAATAACTATAGCCTTAACAATGTAGTACATCAGCAACAACATAACTTTTCCCCCAAATATTTTATTATTGGCTTCCATAGTGGTTGAAACTATGGAAGCCAAATTCATACAGATGGAGTGTCAACTGTAGTCTTATTTTTATTTCAAGTAGATCCCTCAGGAATTATAGTATATATGGAATATTGCAGGAGTCATGAGAGAACTAAATATAAAAGCCAGATAACTTAGAGAATATTTTTGCATCTTAATTGGTTGCCATCAAGTTATATGTCTTTTAAATAATCTACATATATGAGGTAAAGTATAAGAATCTCTGGCTAATGCCGGGACCGGTTTGGCTCAATGGATAGAGCGTCGGCTTGGGGACTGAAGGGTCCCGGGTTCGATTCCGGTCAAGGGCATGTACATTGGTTGCGGGCATATCCCCAGTAGGGGGTGTGCAAGAGGCAGCTGATCGATGGCTCTCTCTCATCGATGTTTCTGGCTCTCTATCTCTCTCCCTTCCTCTCTGTACAAAATCAATAAAATATATTAAAAAAAAAAAAAAGAATCTCTGGCTGAGGAGAGTAAACCTATATTTAACCATATTATATGGTATTCTCTCAAGACATGATAGGATTTTATAATTGCAGAAACTGCTGTAGAGGCATTTTTCAGAGTATGAGATATGAGAGGGTCCTTTTGCACCCAGTTTTTACATAACAGTATAATTTTCTTTCTAAGGCACCATATTATGGTGTAACAATTATTTAGAAAAGAGAATAATTAGATAAAAAGATATTCTGATGCAATGCTAATCATGCACTTTTTTTTTTCTTCCCCCAAAGTGGTTTAAGTTTTTGGATGTAGGAGTACATCATCTAACTTTGTCCTTGGATCAATTAAATCATCCTATGTTTAAAACAATTTTGGACATACAGCATCCTTTCCAGAAATCTAATATGTTTGTTTGAAAGGGAATTATATACAGACTTATTTGAAGTACTTCATTTATTCCAACACAGAAAACATTCTCCTAAAATCTACTGTGAGAAAGCAACCATGATTAGGAAACTTGTCAAAATGAGTCAGAGTTCTGCCAAATTCTTTTGAAGTGCAAATATGCTAACAATGAAGTGTATGTTGCAGAATAGTACTTAGAGAAAAGACACTAGATAAATATTGAACTTCAGGTGTCCATAGTAAAATGGCTCTTAAAAAGGAATCAACTTCACTGCCATGAACATCTAATTCTTAGAGATCAGAGGTACATTTATTACTACATAAAGATATATATCAAAAGATATATTTTCAAGTTCAATTATTTTAAGAATAAAAGGCATATATATTGAAACAAAAATAAATAAAGCAAACATATAAAATTAGGGTTTGGATGACTGACTTTTCACTTACTTAATGGTTCTTGAATTTTCCCATTACTCTTTACTAGTAATATTGGTATTTGGGCTATTCTTCACAGTTATTTAGTTTATTTATAGGCTCTGACACACACACACACACACACACACACACACACACACACATATATATATATATATATATATATATATATATATATAGAGAGAGAGAGAGAGAGAGAGAGAGAGAGAGAGAGAGAGAGAAAGAGAGAGAGAGAGAAAGAGAGAGAGAGAGAGAGAAACACATTCACAAAGTACTTTCACTTTCATTATCAAGGTCAATATATTTGGGAAACACTGCCTGAAGATTTTAGTGGAAAATATGTAAACACAACTTTGATGCTTTGATGGGATAGATATACATATCTTCCAATCATTTGTGATTGATAAAATTAGTAAATGAATGCTGTTGGAAAAACTGAACAAATACCTGAAAAAAATAATGAAATTGGACTACTTTCTCAAACCATATACAAATCAAATTTAAAATAGATTAAAGGCTTAAATGTAAAATCTGAAATCATAAAACTCCTAGAAGAAAAATAGGATGTAAACTCTTGGACATTGATCTCAGCAATATTATTTTAAATACATCTTCTTGGGCAAGGACATCAAAAGTAAACAAATGAGACTACAGTACATGCCCCCCTATGTTCATTGCAGCCTTATATACAATAGTATATGTGAAAGCATCCTCAGTGTCTATTGATAGAGGAATTGATAAAGATGTTCACACCAATTCTCAGAGTTGATTTCATTCGTTCAGAAGCAGTTCTTGCTAATGCTGGAAGTCATTATGTGGCTCTACCCAAAAATTTTATGCGTTTCTCACCCAGATCTGGGAGCCTCAATGCTGATCAAACTGCTCAGGGGGTTGCTATCAATAGCAGTCATGACCCATATCTCTGGTTGCAGGTAATGAGCTCTCAAATGTGTCAAAGCTTTTCCTACTTCCATAAACTGCAAATAAATTATTGTCTGCTTTTTGTGCCCCAGAACCCTTTTTAGAACTAGAGACATCACTTGAAAACTCACCCTTTGTTTTAGGTTTTCTTTCCCCCTTCTTGTTTCTGCATATGAGAAGATAATGCTATTCCTCATTTCCAAACTCCATAAACATTCAGTTCCAGAAACTTTATTTTCTGAGATTTGAAAAGTGGGTCAAATGACACTTTGAATATATTTCAAATGATGACACCTTAAATACAGATTTGTAAATCAAATTTATTTCCTATAGACTTCTTGGTTTAGAGAGGCTCATGGTAGTTCTAAATATAAGGGGTTTAGCTTTCATGGAAATAATATTCACAAATTCTGAGGCTAAAGAAAGACAGGAGATTAAAGGAAGAAGAAGGAGTTGGAGGAGAAGAAAGAGTAGGGGGGAGGGAGCAGGAGACAAAAGAAACAGAAGAAGGAATAATAATGAATACGCTCATTCTGAGAGCCTTTTTTATATTTAGGCTGAGTAGATATTTTATAATGAATATTAACATAGCTGAGATATTAGCCACTGTCTGTAATATTTTAAGGAAAAATAAAGTTAGGAGATAAGATGCTGATTGACACTATTTCACAGCTGGTTTAAATCATGAGTGAGGGGCAAAAATTCAGAACTTCATGCTGTATAACCTGTTACATTTATAAACAGCCAGTAGCTGTTCACTGTGAACAGGATAGAAAATAGTGGAAATTTGATGCTGTCTTTAAGATTTAACCTTGTAGCTAATCACTTTACACCTGCTGACTTTTGAAAAGTATATTATTTCTATCACTTTTAGTTCATATAATTTGTCTTCAATTATCTTGTAGTTTATATTCTGATTCATCATTTCTGTGAAATGCCATTTCTGATCTTATTCTTGTTCTCAGACTAAAATGTCTTTGTCCATCCTGTCATTTCTTATTTCATTTGCTATAATGGGGTTGTTGTAATGACAAGTGCTAGCCAGTTTCTGTGGATTTGATTGATAGGAAAATTATGAAGATGATTTGGGCCAGCACTAAAAATAGCTCACTTATTCTTTAAAGTGTCAAAGGACTATAAGCACTGTCCTCTGAAAATTTGTTTACTTCAAGGGATCTATGCTTAGTGCTTTTTGTTGTTTGTTTGTTTGTCTTTAAGAGAGCAGAGATGCATTCAGAAGACTGACATAAAGGTTTTCAGTTTTGTTTATGTATTGAAACAAGCTTCGTCATTTAGGCTAGGTACCTAAAAGGTTAAATAATTATAATCCAACCTTTGAAATGCCACAACATATGAGTTAGTAGATTCCAACCCACTTCAAGTTATTGTTGATTTTTCTTCCCTTCTTAATTTGTTTTATTTTACCTTTATGTTTTGTTGCTACAAACAACTCAGAATCAAAGAATGCACAATTAAGTAGTAACTGTATACTACTGAGCATGATGTGGAAAATATGCCCACAGTCTGTAAAGGATGTGAAACACCCTGATTGCCTTAGAGAAAGGATGTGAAACATCTTTTCTCAATTATTTTCAGACTTCTAGTCTGAATCTCCTGAAAAGTTCTATTTTCCTAAGTACTATATACACTTACATTTTATTAAGAATATAATCAGCCTAACACTTGTGGCTTAAATCAGCAAATAATATCATCGTTCCAATGCTTTGAATTCACTGGGAAGTTGTAATTCAGGCAGTTTAGCCAGTCTCTGTTTAGCAGGCAGCTTGGCTGGAACAAGATGGTCTATGATGCTTTTATTCATATTTGTCAGCAGATTCAAAGATAAGGATGACCCAGTTAGGGTTTCTCATCATCCCAAGGCTTCCTGGTTCATTCACATAGTAGATGTTCTCAATAGGCGCAAGACTGGGCATGTTGCAATGCAAAAGCACCTTTTCCTTCTCTGCCTCTATAACATTTACATTGATTCAATTGAGCCATATGACTGAAGCTATGAGTCAAAATCTTAATGGAATAACCAAGGGCAGGATGCAGGGATCCCATATTGTTTTAATTTTTACAAATTTATGTTTACACTTGTTGGAAGATAAGATTCTTAGAAAGATGATCCATTTATGTGTTTACTTAATAAGTTATCAAAATTTAAATATTTTAATATGAGCTAGGCTCTAGAAATATATTGAAAAATATAAAAGACACACAGTAAATAGACTTAGGATTGAAGGTTTTAGTATCTCCAATACTTTTCTTATTTCTTATTCTTTTGATACAGTCTCCTTTGTAAGATAGCTAAATATAAATTCTGAATTACTATATCCAAGAAGGTTTATTTATATAAAACAAAAGTTATAGTGATACCCATACAACTGCCTAATGAAAGAACCATTTTAATATTTGACAAAAGCATTTCTAAAAAATGAATGGTTCATACAGACTCTCTCCTTCCCACTGGCAAAACATGGTGTAATAAAAAGTAGAATATTAAGTTAGAGAAGACAGAACATTTTAAAGTTTAAACAAAACAAAAGAGAAAGATTTTTAACTTATAAGTTGAGCAAATATATTCAAACATTTGTAAATTATTATATTATTCCTGGGGATACACAAACTATACTTCTAGCTGGTGTGGCCAAGTTCAAGTCTCATCAAAGAATGTAAACAATACTGACATGCGATTTCTGGCCCAAGGCTTTTAGAAATTGCACTAAAAATGTGAGAGCCACTGATTAAACAGGAACATTAGCACTTTCCTGTTAAGTAAGCAAGAAATTGTGCTTGGGTATATTAGTTACCCAATCTGGTCCACCCTGATATAAAGTAGTTTAATGTAAAGAATTGAGAATTAAAAGTTAAGAAAATAGTCTGTTTCTTCCATAATTTAGCTGTGTTTTGTAAAATTATTAACATTTTTGTATTTTGTCATTTGTAAGATATGGTTATTGAGTTCTAAATTATCTGTGCATTCTATTTTGAAGTCCCATATAATGTTTGAAATGTCTTTTAACTTTTTTTTTAAATCATGGCTGTGTATTAATAATACTTACCTAATATTTATCAAATATTAAGATTGAAAACATATTACTTAATGAGTTTTTATGTTAACCAAATGTGGTATCACTTTAGAAAACATACAAAGACAAAAGTTACTATTTTTTACCTAATATTTTTTACATCAATAGTATACTGACAATTACATTAGTACACTAATATCTCATTTGTTTCATACTACAATGATATAATGCATTAATTACTTATATTTTATTAACAAAAAATACTTTTGTGAAAAAACCTGATGATTGCTAAACTCTTTTTTCTTAAAATATATTTTTATTGATTTCAGAGAGGAAGGGAGAGGAAGAGATAGAAACATCAATGATGAGAGTGAATCACTGATAGGTTGCCTTCTGCAAGCCCCCAGTGGGAATGGAGACCGCAACTCAGGCATGTGTCCTGACCAGGAATTAAACCTTGACCTTCTGATTCACAGGTCCATGCTCAACCACTGAACCATGCCTGCTAAACTCTTTATATCAAAATGTCGGTCACTAAAATGTATATGGGGCAAAATAGCATGCATTTATAAATTAAACAAGGTATATGACAAAAGGGATAGGTGGAGATATCCTGAACTCTTAGGGTTCTTTATAATGGGTTTTAGGTGCAAATTTTTGCTATATCAGGACTTCTGAGAAAAAAATATATCTCTTGACAGAATAAGACTCACATGCCACCAGTTGTGACCTTTACTGTATTCTTCCTTTAAACTTTTTTAACTTATCACTCTTTTTGGCTTTAGTTAAAACGAACTAACATTTTATATGTACCAGGCATCATGCTTGGCCTTCAGAAGGAAATAGTAAGTAAGATAAAGGCTCATTTCTACAAAGACAGGCCGGCTTTCACCATGGTTTTGATACTGTGGTCACTTCACCACTTTTTTTTCTCACTATTACTTTATTTGCTTTTGCCCCACACATTTTATTATACGTTCGTTAATCCCTAATCTCAGTTAAAATATTTCCTATTCCAATGTCCACTATGACCAACATGTATGAATAAAGCATGAGAATCAAGCCAATTGTCCCTGATATAAATGAAGTCTTATGTCAGGGAAAAAAGAAAGCTAATAAATCAGTAGGCCCCAAAATTTCATTAAGCGGATGAGAAATTGGGTTCTTTAAGATATTCAATAAGGTGAAGAGAGTAGGAAAAACAGAGCAAACAAATAAATATATATAGTGTCACATAGACATGGACAACAGTATAGTGATAGCCAGAGGGAAAGGGAGTTGGGAGGGTAGGTAGAGGAAGGCAAAGGGAGGATAAATGGGGAAGAAAAAAGATTGTAATTTGAGTAATAAGCACACTATGCAATGTATAGGTAATCTTTCATTGAGTTGTATACTTGAAACCTGTATGTGTTTTTAAACAATGTCTCCCCAATAAATTCAATACAAATAAATTTTAAAAGGATATGTAGTATTTCTTACCTCTCCTCCCAACAAATGTATATATTTTTAGGTTAATTTATAGAAAATATATTTGAGATTTATCAATTTTATATTTTACATGGCTTATTTTATTTAAAAAAAATGCAGAAGCTATGGGTATGTTTGGATATGCCAAGATAGTTGAATATTCATGGAATGTTGTCCTAGACATTTTTTATATTTGGACAGAATATTAATTCAAACAGTCTTAAAAATAATATTAGTTTATTTAGTCAGAATGTTCAGAAAACAGCCTGGCTGTAAGAATATCTGTATTCAGATAGTCAAACAAAAGAAAAATCAATTCCTCAGTCCCAGGACTGTGATTTCCTTTTCAAATATGATACCATCCATATGCTGGCATAAATAACTAAAGGAAGATCCAGGTTTATCATTTATCAAAATAAAATAAAATAAAATAAAAACTCAGGGAGAGAAAGAGGATATTTCCAACAAAATTCTTGAAATAGAGTCTGATTTGTTTTAGACTGGATTACACAGCTACATCTAACTTAATCACCAAGGCTAAAATAATGATAGTCTGGTTAGTCCCATCTGGATATGTTTAGAGATGAGGGGGCATTTCAAGATCCATTTAATCCATTATGAATGAAAATGAAAAAGAGAACCACAGAAAGGTTACCAGAAAGGCCATAGAAACTGGTAAGGCAAACACTCCAGGTTTCTACTATTATATCTCATTGGAGCAATGCTGAGAATCATATTATACATACTCATATCCTATCTAATAAAAGAGTAATATGCGAATTAACCATTACTCTGCAACAAAAATGGTGATGCCCATAGCCATAAGATGGCGGCGCCCAGTCCTCTTAGCCCTGCTGGCGTCCCCAAGTCCACCCAGCGGCGGCAGTCCAGGGTGTTTAGCTGGGAGGCACCTGTCCCCCACGGAGCAATCCCTGCCCAGTGGCAGCAGCCGGGGTGTCCGGCTGGGAGGCGCCAGTGCCCAGCGTGATTCCAGACAGCAGTGGCAGCTTGGGCTGGGATCTCAGGCCAGCAGGGCAGCGCACCCCTGCGGCAGCCAGGGCTGGGGTCTGAGACCTGCAGGGCCGGGCACCCTCACTGTGCAATCACCCATCCAGTGGTGGCAGCCTGGGCTAGGGTCTCAGCCTGGCCAGGGTGCGATGTCCTTCCAGTGGTGGCAGCCTGGGGTATCAACCAATGAGTCAGATATGGAGGAATTTTAAATGTTTCTTTTTAAAAATATATATTTTATTGATTTTTTACAGAGAGGAAGGGAAAAGGATAGAGATCTAGAAACATCGATGAGAGAGAAACATCGATCAGCTGCTTACTGCACACTCCCCACTGGGGATGTGCCCCCAACCAAGGTACATGCTCTTGACTGGAATCGAACCTGGGACCCTTGAGTCTCCAGGCCAATGCTCCATCCACTGGGTCAAACCAGTTAGGACTGTCCAATATGCTAAAGAAAAAATCTTATCTAATCAAGGGAGGGCATTTGGGGGTGACCAGGATTTCAGGGGAGGGCAGTTGAGGACAATCGGGCTGGCAGGGGAGTGGTTAGGGGGTGATCAGGCTGGCAGACAGAAGAGGTTAGGGGCAATCAGGAAGACAGATTAGCAAATAGTTGGGAGCTAGCCATCCTAGATTGTGAAATAGATGTCTGACTGCCTATTTAGGCCAGATACCAATTGGGCCAAAATAGGCAGTCGGACATCCCCTAAGAGGTCCCAGATTGGAGAGGGTGCAAGTAAGGCTAAGGGACACCCCTCTTCTCTTACATGAATTTTGTGCACCGGGCCTCTAGTATAAATATAATATATATTCTATCTATATATCACCTACCTATACTATACCTATATCTATAGCTATCATCTATTTATATAAAGTTTTAAAATAAATATTTAAGAAACATGATATGTATTTCAAGTCAGAGTGTCACACTTTAAGTTCAATTTAACTTGGTGTTAAATTCCATAATAAAAAATAAGCCAGGATAAAATAAAGTATTACTTGTAGTTCAGTTGCTCTAATGTGAATATAAAATATTTATGAAAAGGTTTATATGGTTATACACGTTAAAAAAAAAACAATTAAAATTCCAGTGAAATACAATTGCACACTTACTATTCCTAGACATTATTCCATCTTATTATATTTCTACTTTACTACTTCCATTTTAATAAGCTAATCAACACAATATTACTTAAGGGCATAGCGTGAAAATTACTAGGTTCTATGCAGTATTTTCTATTATCATTACATAATTTCAATTTTCTATTATTATTACCATAATTCCCACTTTAACATACATATTTAAGAAACTGACAATTATCTTATTAGAAAATAAAATTAATTAAATGAAGTGTGATTTGATTGTGTAAGTGTTCATTTTGACACTAAGATTGAAGTATCTGTTTTAGAATATAGAAAAGAGGAGTAAAAAACATCAAATACTGCATCTTCAACCTTACATATATCAGATTTATGTGCTTAGCATCATTTAACATTGTGCCTTCTTTAATTCACACTTTCTAAGCCTTTTGTGTGGGTATTTAAAAAAAATAAAACACATCACAGTGAAATAATCTAGTAAAATTCTCTTGTCATTAAAAACTTTATTTTTTAGTTCTGAAAAAATAAATGTCAATCACTGTAATTCTGCTGGGAAATGTTTTATCTAGTCTGCGATGTTAGGTAATTACCACTTGTTTGCAGACAATTTTGGCAATTTTAGTTTATGCCATGCATTAAATAAAAATACATGAATTTAGACAAATATTCTTCTCTTCCACTATTTCTACTCTTTAAAAAAGTCTTTAAATCAAATCACATTTTGAAGTTTGTGACAATGAGAAGCCACATTTATTCTCTATTGTCAGCATTAAAACACTTTAATTCTACTACCTTTAAATTTGCTCTCTATTTATTTGAAAACATAAGGTACCACCCACACAATCTGAGTCCTCAGCTACTCAAGGTTTGTTGTTATCTGCAGCATTCTGTTATTGCCTTTAATGAAGAAGAAAGAGCAAATAATGCTTGCATGGTTCGTTTATAAAATATAAATCATTTATTTTATCAAAGAGAACTAATAAATCATATGCAAAATGTATTGCTTTTGGAACTATGCATTGAAGAGTAATGCTATTATGATACCCCTTCAAAAAAAGCAATGTGATATTACTTTCATCATTCTTTCTCTTGAATTACAACATGCAAAGTATTTATTTAATTCTCCTTCAGGGATATAATTTTATTTTTCTACATAATGATTCCAAATAATGGCATCTCTTTTCTTGTGTGTGTTTGAAATGCATATGTCTCCTTTGATACAAATGTTCTTATGTCTTCATTTTTTTTTGTTCTATTATGAGATAAAGTGACTGTACTGACACAAATACAATGTAAAATGCCTTGAAAAACTACATTCCCCCAGCTACCATGTTAAAAAAAAAGTATGTACTTCTTGATTTCATCACAGAACTTCAAAATATGTTAGAAAAAAAAACAAAAGATCAAAATAAACCTGCAGTAAGCAGAAATGAGATACTGACAAAAATTAGAATAAAATTTAATGAAATAGAAAACTGGAAAATATACTAAAGCAATAAAACCAGAGGTTAGTTTTTGAAAAGACCAACATTGGCAAATTTTACCAAGTAAAGAGAGCAAAGCAGCAAAAAAAGAAAAGACCTAACTTTCTAAAATCAAGACTGAAGGAGAAACTCATTATTTACATTACAGAAACAAAGGCAAATGCTATGGAAATAAGGGAGTACTATTAAAAAGTGTATACTGACAAATTAGATAGCTTAGATGTAATGTGTAAGTTTCTAGAAAGTAACAAAATACAAAAACTGATTTAAGAAAAAATAAACAACCTAAGTAGACCTAATGAATAAGACAATTGCATTGATAATTAAAAATCTGCCAAGACCGGGTTGGCTCAATGGATAGAGCGTCGGCTTGGGGACTGAAGGGACCCGGGTTCGATTCCAGTCAAGGGCATGTACCTTGGTTGCAGGCATATCCCCAGTAGGGGGTGTGCAAGAGGCAGCTGATCGATGATGACTCTCTCTCATCGATGTTTCTAGCTTTCTATCTCTCCCTTCCTCTCTGTACAAAATCAATAAAAAATATATTAAAAAAAAATCTTCCATTAAATAAATGCTCAAACAGTGGTATCTTCAGTAGTGAATTCTAACATTTAAATAATAACAAATCTTAATTTATTCCAAAAAAAAAAAAAAATAGGGACACTTCCCCACTGATTGTATGAGATCAGTGTATTCCCTAAAACCAAAAGCAGACAAAAAGGTTATAAGAAAAAAAAAATTTAAACCTACAGAGCAATACCATTTAGACACAAAAATTCTCAACAAAATACTATCAAATAAAATATAGCAACATATAAGAAGAATTATAAAGTATGACAAAGTGGAATGTATCCCAGAAATGAAAAGTTCATATATGAGAATAATCAGTATATTTATATACAGCCAGAGAAATCTGACAAAATATACCCTATTAAATAAATTTTTAAAATTAAACAAATTATGAATAAAAGGGAATGTCCTCATTTTGATAAAAGGCATTTATGAAAATCCTACAGCTAGGTAGGCATGAAAAACTAATTACATTCCTCCTAAGATCAGACACAGGACACAAATCTGCCCTTTTGCCACTTTAATCCACCTGAATATTCTAGGTAGGGCAAATAGACAAGAAAAATACATTTTAAAAAAGAAGTCTTCTAGTTTGGAAAAGGAAGAAGTAAAATTATTTCTATTTGCACATGCAATTACCTCTTAAATAAAAACTCCTTAGAAATCCATAAAAACTATTAAAAGTTACAAACTAGTTCAGCAAAGTTGCAGGATAAATAAGTACTAATGTACAAAAAAATCAATTCTGTTTCTCTGCACTAGCACAAATAAAATTATGAAAATGTTATTCACAAAAAATGCCTAAGAGTACAATTGCTAGGTAGTATGATAAGCACTTATCTGGTTTTGCAGGAAACCACCTTCCTATTTTCCAGTTGCATAAAATTTTAGTAGATGATTTACTTTTTGAACATCTATTACATGCTAGATTTATTTGAAGCTACACTTCTGGAGGTTTGAAAAAAGCAATGCATAAAGCATAAAACAATCCTTCCCTCATATAGCACTCATTCTTGCTCAGAGAGATAATTGATTAAACAAAATAAACACAAATAAAATATCAGCTCTTAAAAAATGCAATGCAGAAAAAAGACAACTGAGGAGGATAAGAAATGCTAGCACTCAGGATATATAGTAGGGTTTAAAAAGGCCTTTTTAAAACTTCGTATTTCCTGATGCCTCAATATCCCCCGTGAGCAATCTGAGCACACTGTGTCCAAGCAGCTGGGTGAATCAGTGTGATAAGGCCCCTTCCTCTCCTCCCTTGTCTGTGACCTAGTGACATTCAAAGGCACCAATGAAATCCCTGATGGCTTTACCTGTCTACTCCACCTGAACCTTCCAAAAAGGCATTTGCCCACAGGTCATCATCTCTCCTCACTCCATTGGAGCTCCTGCCATGTGATCCCCCATGTGCTGTGCCTCCCCCTCTTCTGAGACCTGTGAGTATAATAAATCTCTTTCTCTTACATGAGCCTCTCCAGAGTGTAACCCCTCCTTACAAATCATCCTAAAAATTCCATTATTAGAAATACAATTATTCTTTACAACATCACTGTGGCTATTTGGAGGCATCACATTTCAGATATTCCTAATTAAGTATAAAGTATATTATTCAGAAAGCATAGGGAGTAGGGCCCACCTGGCCAGTAGGCTCTGTAGGTAGAATACTTTGAGTCTGGTGGTATAGACAGAGGAACTCAACTCCCCTAACCAAAAGGAAACTGGGATCGACTACTCTCTGCCTCATCGTAACTTCTCTAGTAAGAGCCCAGAGTGTCTTTCCTAAGATCTCTATGATTCGCTCCAGTTGCTGCTTCTACATTCAGACAAATAAATGCAGCAATGTAAACTAAAAGGGTGATAATGGCTGAATGCTGACAATGACAACAGCATAGGTATAGAAACTTTTTGTGTTTTCTGCAATCAGGAGGCATATTTGTGTATTAATATCATTTACTCCCCAGTCCCCTGTGATGATGGTCTTGGGAGCAGTTATAGTGAATATTAGATGTTTTCAAAATTTGTATCTATGGCAGTGATTTTCAAATAAATAGTGCCATCAATACAGAGGGAATGAGGTTATTGAGAAAGGAGTTGGAAGATGCGGGGGTGATGTGGTATCAGGAGGGAGTGATAGTGGAACTGACTGGCAGAATGCCCCCGGATGTCTGAACATGTGAGGTGGGCTCTGCTCTATGGTAATGAATGGCCCAATATAATAGAACATGCACTTTGATTTGGTTTTACAGTGATTCTTTGGTCTACCTCGTATTCTTGCTCTCTTATGAGAAATAATCATATGCAATAATTGAGTCAGCTTCCCAAGGGGAAGAAATACCTAAAAAAGAAAAACTCTTTCTCTAAAAAGAGATCAAAATTGTAACTACTTCTTTATTTAATGGGATACTCAATGAACTGAGCTACAAACCCAACTCAGATCTCTGTAGATAGTTGTAATACATTCAGAATGATTCTGAAACGTAAAGTTTGCTTGAAGTACATGGATATGTATGTGTGAGAACTGTGGTTTATGGGAGCTTTTGCCCAGAAACTTTTACAGTTTTCTGATCAATCATAGAAAGCACAGTGGGAAAATATCCTCCTCGAGTTCATTCTAAAAACCATAATGAAATCCACAGGTCAAAAAACTCCTATTATCGCTGGGACCGGTTTAGCTCAATGGATAGAGCATCGGCTTGGGGACTGAAGGGACCCGGGTTCAATTCCGGTCAAAGGCACGTACCTTGGTTGCGGGCATATCCCCAGTAGGGGGTGTGCAAGAGGCAACTGATCAATGACTCTCTCTCATCGATGTGTCTGTCTCTCTCCCTTCCTCTCTGTACAAAATCAATAAAATATATAAAAAAAACTCCTATTATCTTCTGTAAATTATCTCTTTTAATTATAATTCAAATGAATCATCAAGAAAACTTTCAGAAACATAGTGATTAGTCAAAAAGGATTGAGGTGCCCATGAAAATTTTCAGTTTTAACAAGCTATGTTTCATATTTATACCATGAACAAGGAATCCAGGTGGTTGTGATAATAAGTGAGGACACTATAATATTGGGACACATAGTCCTTCAAATGAGACAAACTCCAGCCACTTGCTGCCTTTTACAAACATCACTTTGCCACTTGCTGGAGTTTGCTTTAGTTGTCAGCTTTTCTGTTGACCTGATTAGCTTAGCTAAGTATTTAAATTTTATTTATTTATTCATTACTTGCGTCTGCCAATTTCCAGAAAGGATTTAAGGTGAGCTTAACTGGAGGGCCTTAACAGAACCCTAGGCCTTGTTTTAAATTCACAAATCATTGCCACTTCTGCATAGGATGGCCTTATCTGGTTCCCAAAATTTTGCATTTTACAAATTTGTATTATTTATTCTCTTAGTCGTCCTCTCTGCATATCTACTTGTAGTTTTGATGTTTCTTTGGACTCTTGAGTTTACATGTCCTGCATATCAATATTTCTTATTTGTTTGAATCCACTCATTCTGCTACTACACACACACACAGAATGTTTCCTAAAAATAAGATATTTTTAAAATAAATACTCTCTGACCAAATGTTATTTAACCTTTGAAATGTTAAGAAATATTTAATTCAGCCAAAACCGGTTTGCCTCAATGGATAGAGTGTCGGCTTGGGGACTGAAAGGTCCCGGGTTCGATTCCGGTCAAGGGCATGTACCTTGGTTGCGGGCATATCCCTGGTAGGGGGTGTGCAAGAGGCAGCTGATCGATGATGACTCTCTCTCATCGATGTTTCTAACTCTCTATCTCTCTCCCTTCCTCTCTGTACAAAATCAATAAAATATATTTAAAAAAAAAGAAATATTTAATTCAGAAGATTTTTAGACCAGAGCACTCAAGATAGCATCTGAAATAAAGATCACTATAATCAGCTATCCTTCTATGAATTATCCTATCTAATAAAAGGATAATATGCAAATTAATCATCACTCCATCACAAATATGGTGGTACCCATAGTCACAAGATGGCAGCACCCAGTCCTCTCAGCCCCAAAGAGTCCCTCAGACCTGGGGTGGGGGGGACGGGGACAGCTGCTGAGAGTGGACAGAGTTAGCTGCCTGGCAGAATGCTTGCTTTGTTGCCACTGTGATGAGGCAAGCATTCCGCCCAGGCTGTGGAGGGCCTCTGGGCAGCATGCATAGAGCAGCCAGGCTCGGCAGAGGGCAGAGAATTATGGAGAGTGGGCCTAAGCCGTCACAGCTCCTGGATTGGAGAGGGTGCAGGTTGGGCTGAGGGACTCACACCCCATGCATGAATTTCGTTCACTGGGCCTCCAGTAATTACTTAAAATGATGTATTGATATAATTTTTAAATGGTTACATAGTAATCAATCATAAGTCAAAATTGTGTCTTTAAAAAGCAGATTTGAGCTATTAATATTTTTATTAAATATTATTGTACAAATGGCATTTGTATTATTTATTCTTTTAGTTGTCCTCTCTGTGTATCTACTTGTAGTTTTGATGTTTCTTTGGACTCTTGAGTTTACATGTCCTGCATATCAATATTTCTTATTTGTTTGAATCATCTCACTCTGCTACCTCACAACACACACACACACACACACACACACACACACACACACACACACACAATTTTCAGTACAATATTAATTTTATTGTACTGAAAATTAGGTGGGATTTTCTTATTATGTACTTGTTGTCTATGCCTGAGAAAGTATCTACCAAATACGGCAGCTCTGTCTAACCAAAACCATTTAATCCAGTCCGATCCACAGCCTGTAAAACTCTCTGTGAGTCAAAATATGTCTTTTCTAGTATGAGCCTGTGATCATATGTTAGACTTTAAGTTATTTTGCTAGTTAGAGTCTTTTAGAGTCTTTCCTCCTACTTGAAATAAGAGCTTTAGTCACACAGAGCCATGGGAGTCTTTGAGTAATAGTCATATTTCCACCAGTCGATAAGCATTTAGTACATTTCTGCTTAGTTGCTCTGTCACTGCCTAACTACCATATGTCTTTGGGAAAATATACGCCCACTTAAATGTCTTCCTTCTAAAACTCTTGTTAAAGGACAGATAAGTCACAAATTACCATAAGCCCAGGGATTTTTGACAGTGAATCATGGCAGGGTGTTGTCAGAAACAACCCATTTAGCAATATGTCTGGCATGTAGCATTTATTCAGCCAAATGATTCCATGCTCATGAGAGATGAGAATTTTTCTGTACTTAAAAGTTAATTTTTTTTCTTTATCTCATTAAGCTCTTGGTAAAATAATCTTTATATTTCTCTATAAAACAACAACAACAACAAAAAACAAACCCAGCATCACTATATTAAAAGCAAGTCTCTTCCAACTCAAAATTTAACATTACCACCTAGCCCCTGATTTCCTTAATATTCACAGAATTAGTCAATGGTTTTCTGTGTTCCCTGGCCCATTCTCATTACAACAGTGTCATTTCTTCTGATATCCCTTGTCCTTAAGGCTTGGAACTGCCTTTAAAACCAACCTGAGAACATCAGGAATTATCTCCTACCCTGATTCCCATCTAGGGCCTTTGAAAAGCAGACATTATACAGTGCCTGACACATAGTAGATAGACAACCAATATTTCTTAAATGAATAAATAGTTCTTTAACATCATTAAAAATTTAGCAGATAATTTTTACTTTTTTTTTAAAACAGAAATTGATTTAACATCATTTATTAAAATGTAAATCATATTATTTAAGTAGAGTTTAAAGGTGCTTTCAACCCTATTATAGGATAGGCCTTCACCCAAAAACTTCCACCTGCTACACCTACCACTACTGAACCAAATAAGCAAATATTCCATGTGTGTTAACTAGTATCTTAACAATGCTCCTCCTTCATGATACATTACAAGGTTCTTGAAAATTTCCTCGAGCCACTGAGTCGCTTTAGGATCTGCCTTCTACCTTCTGTATTGAAATCTTTCCAACTTTTCTCAAACCTCCAGTTTGTAATCATATCTCACAATTGGGTTCCATATTTTATGGACAAACCTGCAAGACTGATGCCTTTATAAAAATGTTGGCCTTGTTTTTGATTTCCATTCCATTCTGAATGTTCTCTCTCTATCCACATCAGTCACCCATTGTAAAGGTGACTAAAGAGTTTTGAACTATGTCTTTCATCCCAGGACCCCACCCATCTCAGACAGGCAAACCTCAATGTAAATTAATGCTCAGTAGACTTGGTTTTCATGCCATTGTTTACTTATATATTAATTTACAAATAAACTGCTTTCAAAAGTAGTTTTAAGCACTGAATATAAAATACCTATTTAAGTCAATGAAACATTAAAGGTATGATTGATGAACACAGTATATTATATTTTCTTACATTTATGTAATATTAAAAATTAACTTAATTTCTGTTTTTCACATGCAAAATCTATAATGAATATTGGCTATTGGTGGTTAGAAAAGAAGGTTGACTTTAAATAAAGAACATCATCTAGTGGTGATAATTATAACACTTTAAATGTGAGTTGCTGTGTGCTATGTTTAATAATATATGTATATTAAATAACACTTATAGAATAAAAATTATGAACAAAATAGATATATTGATATTTCTGAGTTTAAAATAGTGAAAATTTTTCTGTCAAATATATTCTGCTCTTGGCATTGAACACGTAAATATTGCCTTGTCATATGAAATTTTAAGATTGTAAAGAAGTAATATTCATTCTAGCATGCCAATCTTAAAATCATGGAGTAAGATGCTTTCTAACTTTCAGAATAATACATTTATAATTTATTTGGCTTGCATCCATAGTCACACAAAAATGCTCACATATTGTATTAAAAAAAAAACCCAAAACCCTTGCCTTTTATTTAAAATTTTTTTGGTGAGTTAATAACAGCAGGAGATTAAGGAGCTAGCATGTTGGCCAAAGGCCACTACTCTGATGGAGTTTTATTTTAATGGAAGGTTTTTTTTGTTTTGTTTTGTTTTTTTTTTCCCTACTGAAGACTTAGAGTTTAAAACGGATCCCTGCAATGTATAAGTTACCTCACAAAGTGATTTGCTTTAATTTTGAATCTCAGTTGCACATATCAAAATGCACAGAAAATAATTGTCTACTTCACGAAGTGTTGTGAAGGTTAAATAAAATGTTACATGAAATGGATCTTTAATGCACAAAATGTTAGTTACAATAGTGTCATACAAAAACTTATCCTCTGCTGTGATATTTCCAAGAATAGGAATGGTACTAAATGTATTTCAAAAAAAATAAAAATATTTACAAATAAGCAGAGAGAAAAATCAATGACAAACTCTTAAAGAGGCAAAACAATATGGAACTTGACAGGAACACATCTGAATTGGTGAAGCTGGAGTCGATAGGCCATCTCTGCATCTGGCTGAGCCAGAATCTGTTCATTGCCTACCTTTTCATTGAATCTCTAAAAATGGATTTATCCTCTTCTTTCTATGTGTAGATTCCATATTTTAGTTATAAGTTTATCATATCATTTAATACATTTTCTATTGCATTTATTTTTAAAGGTTTATGTCTATGCCTATCTCCTAAATAGATATTTTCTAGTATAAAACTAAATTTCTAATTTTCTAAATATTCTCAAAGCATGAAACAGATGACCTTGTAAGTTTTTATTATAGTTAATTAGAAAATTTTATTATTGTAAACCATCCAAAGGCATGCATAGTTACCACTTACCACATTAAAAAATAAATAAATCAGTGTGAGTGGAAAGAATTTTGCAAGGCATATTTGCTAATGTTATATGTGTACAGGAATTTCACAAACTAGGTTAAATGTATATAAATTATGAATATTGACATTAGCTACAGAGCATAAGCTCTAACTTGGCGGTGGGGGGGGGGTCGTGCTATAATATTGTGAGAGTTGCATTAGCAAGGTTACTTGCTGGCAAAAAAAATACCACAATCCTAACAAGTTTTATCAGAAAATAAGCGGCATTTTCATCCTGACATTTTCACTTTTCTCTCAATAGATTTTTAAGTCAGAGAGAGAAGAATGTGAACTATCTATTGTCTCTCAAATTATAGCAAGGGTAACTTAGGTCACCGAGTGGCAAGAAAATAACAATTTCTAATTATTGACTTGTCCTCTAAAATCACAACAAGGAATAGAAAAAGAAAACAATACTTAGAATTGGATATATTTAGATATCCTTCACAGATGGGCTAGAAAATTGTCAATAATTGTGATTTATTCTGTTCTGTTTACCTGAGTTCCCTGAAAATTACAAAAGGAATATGATTAAATTGCTGCAAGAGAGAAAAATATAGAAAGTGATTGAAAGGGAATAGATAAATATATTTTTTAATTTAATGTTTCATAAATGGATGAATTCAACATTATATCTAAGTTATGTATCTTGACAAACTCTTTTAAAAAATCTGTAACAAGATAATTGCAGCCGGTTGTGCATGAAAGAGAAATTGTAAATCAGTTAAATAGATGCTCAGTATCTGACTTGCTCCAAGTTATTATTTTTGGAATTTGGATGTCTAGGTCTAAAAAAGATTTTAAATAGCACAATATTCAACTTAAGATACTTTATAAAATAATGAATATATTTGAGCAATTATAATCCATTGTTTTTAAACAGTTCTTTCTAACTGTATAAAATGACTCTAAACCAAGATAGAATTTATTCTAAAAACAACATGATTTTAATGAATTTTTCTATTACAATCTGCACTATAAATCTGTACTTTTCTTTACAAAGTATTTGACTTAGAACACTGGACTGTTATAAACTAGAGGCCTAGCCTGATAGGGGTGTCGAACTCAATCAGAGAAGGGGCCAAAATCTAAAATCCAGCCTAAATCGCGGGCCGAATGGTTTACTGAACAGTCATAAACTGTCATTGTGATGGAAACGCAGCGGAGTGCAGTGATGACAGCGCGGTGCGGGCCACATTGCAAGGCCTGGCGGGACGGATTTGGCCCGCGGGCCTTGTGTTTGACACATGTGGACTGTGTTGAAGAAACAATGTTATAGGTATGCTCTTCGTTTCAGTAACCTAAAGTCTGCATATGAATTATTTTAGGCCAGTAATGGCCTAAAAATTATGTTTGATAGAGGGAAGAGTTGAAATGGAAACTGATTTTAGAAAAATAACCCATGAACAATGGGACATTAATTTGAATCATTCAAATGTCATTCTGGCTGATCTATTTTCCATAAAAAAACAACTACTGAAACAGATGAGATGTTCCCTCTTGGAAGACAGCAGTGTTCTTTCACTCCCACTGCTGACTGTGGGTCTCCCCTTCTCTCCCGACCCAGAATCTTATTCAACAGAATTAATCATTATTAATGAAGAGTTATGACAAACTTTGCAGAAGTATTAAGCTAAACTCAGATTTACCTCAGAAGGAAAAATTACTTCAAAGAGGACAAACAAAAACAAACTCTTTACATTAAAAAAAAAAAAAAATCAGTCCAGATGGTGTGGCACAATGGTTGAGTATCAACTCAGGAACCAAGAGATCACAGTTCAATTCCTGGACAGGGCACATGCCCAGGTTGCTGGCTCAATCCCCAGTGTTGGATGTGCAGGAGACAGCCAATGGATGATGTTCCTCTCTCATGGATGTTTCTATCTTTCTAGCCCTCTCCCTTCCTCACTCTCTAAAAATCAATAAAACATATTTTAATAAAATTAAAAAATTAGATGTGATTCCTCAAATATCAGAATATTTATTTATTAGAAAAGATAAATACTGAGAACTTACAATGTGCTAGATCTGAATTATGTGTGAAAAAATAGCAGAGAGATAAGGAAAACAATCACATACATTTTCAAAAGAGACAGACAAAAATAACAAATAGTCTAGTACACCAGAAAGTAATAATTGCCATGAAGAGAAGTAAAGTTAAGGATGAGTGGTACCAGGGTAAGGATGCACAATATTAACATAACTTTTATAGAATCACTTACCTAACAGATGGTATCTGCAAAAAGACTGGATGGAAGTAAAGGAGAAAATCATGCATTTGGAGGGAACAGCAAGGGCAGAAGTTCTACTTGTGGCAGGAGGTGGGGTGGCAGGAGAATCGCAGGAAGGCAGAATTGCTGGGGTGGACAGCATGTGAGTAAGGATAGTCTGATCAGGACAGAGAGCTCATCTTCTGGGGCTTTGACGGTGGTTGTAAGGATAGTGGGTTTCCCCTGAGTGAGATGGAAAGAAACCGAGTTTTACACAGAAGTTAGGCCTGATCTGATCTGTATTTTACAAGTTCTTCCTGGCTGTTACTCTTTTGACAATAGAAGGAAGATGGACCAATGTGAGAACAGAATAACTACTTAAGAGGTATAGCCATAATTAGGTGGAACATTAAATTGCCTTAAACCTGCATTGTAGCAGTGGAAGTGATAAGAAACTTTGAAATCTGCATATATCTTGAAAGTAAAACGATGACATTTGATAAGGGATTGGATGGGTAAGTGAGAAAAAGAGTTGATAAGAATGATGCCTAAGTTGTTAGCTTTAGTTACTAGTAGGTGTTGACATTCTGACAATGAGGAGGATCGTAAGTGGAGCATAATATAGGAGGAAATAGAGGTGTCCAGCTTGAAATATATATTAGAGATGCTTAATATACTTCCAGATGGCTTTTTCAAGTAGTTTGTTCAATACAATTCTGGATATCAGAATATAAAGCCAGGGTCTAGAGAGTAAAACCAGAGAGAATGTTTAGATGGAGAAGACGTTCAAGTATGAAGTCCTAGGACACTCTACAATAATAGGGAAGACCATAAAAAAAGCATGTGGTATCTTAGAAATCAAGTAAAGGAAGTACTTCAATTTTAAAGGAGTGATACACTGTTTTAAATACTGCTAACAGTTCAAATAAGATAAGGAAGAGGGTTTTTTTGTGGGTGTTTTTGTTTTGTTTTACAAAATTAAACATGCTCTGACCATAAGATCCAGTAATAGTGCTCCTTGGTATGAACTTCAAAGGAGCTAAAATGTATGTCCACAAAAGAACTTACACATGAATATTTACAGAAGCTCTTCATAATTGCTGAAATGTGGTAGTAAGAAAGATGCCATCCAGTAGGTGAATGGATATTATTATTCCAAACAATATTACTAAGTACTGTAAAGATATGAGCTATCCAGCCATGAAAAGACATAGAGGAAACTTAAATACATACCACTAAGTGAAACAAAACTTATATGGTTCTAACTATATGATATTCTGGAAAAGGAAAAACTGTGCAAAAAATAAATTTAAAAAAATCAGTAATTGCCCATGGTTGGGTAGAGGAAAGAATGAATAGGCAGAGCACAAAGAATTTTTGGGACAGTAAAAATACTCTGTATGGTACCATAATGATGGATACATCTATAGAATCTATAATAATAAAAGTGTGATATGCTAATTAGACCAGATGACCTTCTGGAGAAAGTTGGGACAGCAAAGGAAGCCCAAATCCGAGGTGCCAGAAGGAAGCCGGTGTCAGCAGCAGGGAGAAGGAAGACATACTCTTGCACAACTTTCGTGCATCAGGCCTCTAGTAGGTATATAATTGTCTAAATCCATAGGAGAAGAGAAAATTGTGATATAAACTATGGACTTTAGGTGATAATGATTGATAAAGGATTGGATGGGTAAGTGAGAAAGTAAGTTATCCTTGGAAACTAATGGGACCACTCTGGCGAAGAATATTGATAATGGGGGAGGCTGCAAATGTTGGGGCAAGATGCATGTAGGAAATTGCTGTGTTCTCTCCTTGATTTTTTTTATAAGCCTAAAACTTCTATAAAAATAGTCTAAATTTTTGAAAAATGGATTTCAGTTTGCATCTCACTGGGATTAATTCTGGAATCCAGTGTGGTACAAAATGAGCCCTAGGCACTTCAAATTTTTCTCTAACTATGATCCATCTCAACTGAGTTTGTTATAATAAATACTGTTTGTCAGTATTTGTAAGTGTACTTTTTCTAAGAAATGTATGGAGAGTTGGTAAAAGACAAAGTCTCTGACTAAGCACCTATTTTGACACCAAAACATTCTGGTATACATTGCAGATGGTATCCAGGCTACAACAATCCTATATAATAAAGATGTAATATGGCCATAAAGCATAACGACCAGATCAAGGATCAGCAGGAGGGTGTGACAGCGAGCTACAGGTGTACAGATTTGTGCACAGGGCTACTAGTACTTTAATAACCTGTAATGACAAAATTACATTAAATGTATGTAGGAATAGAGGTATATATATACACACACACACACACACATACATACACCTGTGGTACAGCTGAGATCCAAATATTAACACTAAGTGCTTGATAAAACTATTTTACTAAGTATTTTAATATTTATAATCATGTTCTTAAAGCTCCAGATCTGCCAAACTTATAGAAAAACCAGAGATTGCATAACATAATTTGGCAACAGCTGCAATTAATATCCAAAATACTCTTTTTTATTTTATTTCCTACCCCTTTAAAAATGTCGGGCTTTGTGGAAGGTAATCAACTGGAATGCAAATGTCATCCAACAGCATCTTGAATACTGAGAAGGTCAAAGAAGCACAATCCTTAATGTTTAATCTTTCAAATATGAAGCATTTGGGGAATTTGACACATTGGAGTTCAGGTGTTCTCTTTTCATGACAACATTATCAATGAGAGAGGAAAGTGGAACCACAGTAATATGTTATTTTGACAAAGACTATAACTACAATGGAAAGGGGAACATTTCCCATTCCAATTTATTCTAGACCTTTTAAAAATGTTGTTCAGCAATGGCAAAGCATAAATAAAAAGTAAAATCCAAAATATTTTATTTAAATTATAATAGGTCAGGCAAAAACAAGTGCATTCATGTGAATTAATAGCATGTTTAAACATTTCATTTTGATCTACTTTTAAATTTACATAAGTTGCAAAGAAGTGTAGAGATTTCCTATATGCTCTTCATCGAGTTTTCCCTTAGGTTAGCATTTTATATAGCAGTAAGATATGTTTTATAACCAAATAATAAACTTTGGTACACTAATATTAATTAAATCACAGAAGTTATTTAGATTTTAGCAATTTGTTCACAAAGGCCCTTTTTCTTTTACAGGACTCAATTCAGTATTCCATTATACATATTGTTAATTCCCCTTGGCTAACTCTAGCCTATGACTGTCTTACTTCTTTTTCATTTTCTTGACCTTTGAAGATAACTGGTGAGATATTTTGTAGACTGTATCTTGATCCGCATTTGAAACTTGTTTGATTATTTTTTCAGGACTAGAATGAGGTTATGCATTATAGGCAAGAATAACAGAGAGGTTGTATGCTCTTCTCAATATTCCACATTAGAGGGTATAATACCAGCATTCATTCCTGGCCATATTAACTGTGACCACATGACCAAAAAGTGTGTCTCCCATGGTTCTCCTATTGTTCCCTTTGTCATTACCAAATATTTTGAAAGATATACTTTGAGGCTGTGAAAAAAAAATATATATGTTTCTGCTTAAAATTTCACCCATGCATTTCATATCCATGCTATAATTCTAATGGTGATTTTTCTATATCTTTCATTTGTTCTACATTTAATCAATGAAATACTTTGGCATGATAGGAGAAGTTATTATACATCCTCCATTTATTTCTTCCTTTAGTAATTTTTTTTAATTGGTATGGATTCATGGACATTTATTTGGTTTTGAGATTATAATCCAGAACTATTATTACTTATTTTGTTGCTTAAACTGCTCCAACTTAATATTGGGAACTCTTTTTCCCCCTCACCTTTATGGAGATACAATTGACATTTAATGCCTTTGCCCTTTCAGTGTGATTTCACCAATCTACCCATCCCCCTTCCTTTTTTTTTTTTTTTTTTTTAACACTTTCTCACTTTCCAGCAGTACCAGAGTTTTCAGGCCCCTTTTATACTTTTCTTCCTCTAGTTCTAGAACCCTTTTAAGGCAGCACTAGAGGCCCAGTGCACAAAATTTATTCACTGGAGGAGTGTCCCTCAGCCCAACCTACACCCTCTTCAATTTGGGACCCCTCAGGAGGTGTCTGACTGCCTGTTTAGGCTTGATCCCATAGGCAGTCAGACATCCTTTTCACAATCCAGGACTGCTGGCTTCCAACTGCTTGCCTGCTTGCCTGATTGCTCCTAACCACTCCTGCCTGCCAGCCTGATCATCCCCTAACCATTCCCCTGCTAGCCCGATTGACACCTAACTGCTTTTCTGCTGTCCAGATAGTCCCCAACTGCCCTCCCCTGACAGCCCCGTTGCCCCCAAATGCCCTCCGTTGCATATTTCCTCTTTATTAGATAGGGTTTTTTTCTTTAACATATTGGATAGCCCTAACTGGTTTGGCTCAGTGGATGGAGCATAGGCCTGTGGAATCAAGGGTCCCAGGTTTAATTCTTGTCAAGGACATGTACCTTGGTTGTGGGCACATACCCAGTGGAGAGTGTGTGTGAGGCAGCTGATTAATGTTTCTCTCTCATTGATGTTTCTAGCTCACTATTCCTTTACCTCTTTCCCCCTCACCTTTATGGAGATATAATTGACATTTGCCCTTTCAGCATGATTTCACCAACCTACCCACCCTGTAAAAAAAATCAATAATATATATATATTTTTTAAAAAACATATTGGATGGTGTACCTGCCATGGTCTTGACAAACCAATAAAAATGTAAACCCAAACTAAAATTCTCATAAAATAAACTACCTCAGACATTTCTTTTGTGGTTTGTAAAGATTTTTAAAAATCCCATTTACCTCCCTAACCTGGTCAGAAAAGTTTCTACCTAATGGGAGAGGGTTGCTGGGCAGCATTGCCCAGATACTCCCACCCCCACCTCCAATCATTTGACTGGGGGCAATGGAGGTTCCAAGGTGGACTCCCCATGGATGCCAGTAGGGCTGCATCACTCTCCCAAGTCCCAGGCGCTTCTGAGGCTGAGCCCCTGAGGCTATAGGTATGTGTGTGTGTGTGTGTGTGTGTGTGTGTGTGTGTGTGTGTGTGGCGGGGGGGGGGGGGGGGGGGGGGGGGGGGGGGGAAGGGGGATCACTCCACGAGGGCGTAGGCTCTTTCAAGGCTGAGACTCCAGGCTGCTGCTGGGATCACTCTGAGAGGTACAGGCGCTTCCAAGGCTAAGACCTGAGGGTGCTGCTGGGAGGAGATTGCTCCAGGGGGGTGTGGCCACCTCCCAGGCTGATACCCCAGGCTGCCACTGGGAGAGGATAGCTCTGTGGGGGTGCAGGCGCCTCCAAGACTAACACCTGAGGCTGCAGGTGTGTGAGGGGGATCACTCCATGGGGAGTGAATTTGTTTTTGTTTTTTATAAAGGGTCAGGAGGGCCTCTAGAAGTCTAGGCAGCATTCTGCCAGGCTGCTCATGCTGCCTGATCTCAGCAGATGCCCTCCCTGGGACTGGGGGGCTTTGGAAGGGCTGAGAGGACTGGGTGCTGCCATCTTGTAGCTATGAGTGCCACCATTTTGTCGTGGAGTGAGGGTTAATTTGCATATTACTCTTTTATTAGATAGGATGGTATTTAGAAACTGAGATTTGAGAACTGGTATGCTCATTGCTATTGGAGTGTCACCACTTCTTGCCTGATAGTGGATAGATATAAGGAATATATATTTGCTCATTCATACATGCATCCTCAAATTTACTAATATTTATTTCTATGCCAGTACATATATTTTAATAATCTATGCCTGAGTCTGTACTAACACCTCTATCCAGTGTTCATTCCAGCCTTCTTTCTTTTCCTTAACTTCTTTCTCCTACAGTGAGAAAACTCTCCTTGTCTATATTTTCCACCCTATTTTGCTAATAAAGTAGTTTCAAAATTCCTAAACCATACCCCTGAAACAAATTTACCAGCTGGAATACAACATTTTTGTTCAGGTTTTTGTTGTTGTTGTTGTTCATTTATTTGTTTGTTTTGCCTTTAGAGTCACAGTATCCATTCAAATTATTTTTTCAAGTTACACAGGCCAGCTTCTTTCTTTCCCAGAGTACTCAATTCAGTATATAATTCACTGAAAAAATAGATCCACTTGTCACAGTTTACACTCTATCTCTCCCCCATATGCTAGTAAATTAAAAAGAATTATGATAGAGTGTAATAGTTGTTTGTGGCACCTTCTTATCAGTTTTAACAATTGCATAGAGTCACAGAGCCTTGGGCATAGTTTTTTGCAGAATAAAACTGTTTTTACCCTAAAGTCCCCTATACTATCTTCCTATCAATGACTCTACTCTTTACCCCTCAACAATTGGCAGTCACTAATCTGTTTTTCTTCATAAATTTGCCTTTCCCAGACTTTCATCTAAATGAAATCACACAACATGAATCTTACACTTAAACACATGCTTTTCATATTCATCCACATTGTTGCAGGTATCAACAGCTTGTCCCTTATGGTTGTTCAAGCAACATTCCTTTCCATAGTGTTCCTAGCTTTGTTTACCTTTAGCTCAGGCAGGTTTGAGCTATTCCCAGTTTGGAGAAATGCTAAAGTTGCTATTCAATTTAGTCATATTTAAATTAAAAAAAAAAAAAAAATATATATATATATATATATATATATATATATATATATATGTGTGTGTGTGTGTGTGTGTGTGTGTGTGTGTGTGTGAGTGTGTGTTATGATGGTAAAACTGCATTTTAAAAGTATTTTAAAATGAAAGAAAAACTTTCCTATAAGTTTTTCTCACATTTATTTTATTAATATGGTTGTAAACTGACCCCAGAGCTATTCTGATCAAAGTTCAGGGACACATTTGTTGAGTCATTTAAAAAATATGTATGATATGATCATTTAAGAACCAACTGAAGGTTGATCTTTTGTGGTAGAAAATATTTTCATTTTCTCAAGGAATAATAAACATGCCCTAAAAGACTATTGAAAATAGTATTTATAATGAGTATACTTTGTCTAATACAAATAATTATTTTTAATTATGTGTTTACTGTATAAAGTCTAAATTCTAAAATTCTAAATTAGTTTTGAAAGTAGTTCAGATTCCTTGTGCTAAATATCTCAAATAGTTAAATTACTTTATAAAACCTACTTTATTCCAGTTTTCCAAACTATTTTGGAAACAGAAGATAAGGTTTGTCTTTAAAAATTTAGCCATTATCTATCCTTTTCTCTCTAAAATTGCATTTCAGATAATACAAAGGATTTTAAAAAGTGGTTATTATTTTATAATAAAGCTACTTAATAACTAAAACTTACACTGATTGAATGGCTACAAGACCAAGTACTGAGGAAAGATGATTTTAATAATCCTTCCTTTATCTAGATATGCTGCTGCTTTTAATCATAAATGAAACTTTTAATTCATTACCATTATAATAAATAAAAGGAATGCCTTTGTCAGAGGCAAGCATTTGTCAACTTCAATTAAACTTCAGCACAACTTTGTGTTGAGGACATGCATAGAAAGATGAATCAATCTAGATTATTCTTTTTTAATTATTTCATAGTTCTCTGTATTGCTGTCATTTGTTGTTTTTTTTTAACATGGTAAAAAATATTAAATTGATGTGTTATTTGTCATTTTCATTTTTAAAATGAGTGAATCTAAGTTTTGTTTTGTTAATATTATAATCATAGTGTTCAGTTTTGTTAGCTATAAAGTTAAAAATACAGTTAGTTATATCAAATGTGTTTTTTTATTGTCTATAGTGTGAAACAGCAAATTATATAATGGAGACTTAATGAACATTGGAGAATTTCTAATTTATGTAATTTTCAAAACGTTCTTAATATAACAATTATCTTTTTCCTTTACTTTATTTATACTTGGGTTAATTTTATTTCAGTTCTATATGTGCCCCAAGGTTTACAACATAGTTATTTAAACTCTTATGGTAAATATATATATTAGAGGCCCAGTGCACGAAATTCGTGCACAGGTAGAGGGGTTTCCCTCAGCCCAACCTGCACCCTCTCCAATCTGGGACCCCTTGGGTGATATCCGACTGCCTGTTTAGGCCTGATCCATAGGACAGTCGGTCATCCCTCTCACAATCTAGGATTGCTTTCTCCCAACTACTTGCCTGCCTACCTTCTTGATTGCCCCTAACCATTCCCTGTCAGCCTGATCAATGCCTAAATGCTCCCCTGCCATCCTGATTGTACCCAACTGCCCTCCCTTGCAACCCTGGTCACCCCCAAATGCCCTCCCTTGCATATTCACTCTTTATTAGATAGGGTTTTTTCTTTAGCATATTGGACAGTCTTAACTGGTTTGGCACAGTGGATGGAGCATTGGCCTGCAGACTCAAGGGTCTCAGGTTAGATTCCTGTCAAGGGCATGTACCTTGGTTGGGGACACATACCCATTGGGGGGTGTGCAGGAGGCAGCTGATCGATGTTTCTCTCTCATAGATGTTTCTAGCTCTCTATCCCTTTCCCTTCCTCTCTGTAAAAAATCAATAAAATATATATATATATATATATATATATATATATATATATATATATATATATATATATATATATTTTTTTTTTTTTTTAAAAGAAACATTTAAAATTCCTCCATTTCTGCCTGTCAGGTGTGACTCAATGGTTGAGACCCCAGGCTGCCACCACTGGAAGGGGATTGCACCTTGGCCAGGATGAGACCCCAGCCCAGGCTGCCTCTGGAACCCGGGATCACGTGCCTTTGGTGCAAGGCCCTGGGAGCCTGAGAACCCAGCTCTGGCTGCCACTGTGACTGGGGAATGTGCAGCTTGGGTGCAAGGCCCTGCAGGTCTTAGACTCCTGCCCTGGCTGCCTCTGCTGGTCTGAAGATCGGGTGCCAGGGGTTCGCTGCCCTGCAGGCCTGAGATTCCAGCCCAGGCTGCCCCCATGGCTTTGGTGCAAGGCCCTACAGGTCTGAGACCCCAGCCGCGCCAGGTACTGGCGCCTCCCAGCCTGACACCCCGGGATGCCACCACTGGGCAGGGATTGCTGTGTATGGGGGGGCGGGTGCCTCCCATTTAGACTCCCTGGACTGCCACCACTGGGTGGTCTTGGGGACTCCAGCAGGGCTAAGAGGACTGGGCACCGCCATTTTTGTCTTGGAGTGATGGTTAATTTGCATATTACTCTTTTATTAGGATATATATATATATATATTATATATATAATTTCACTTGATATTAATGCAAAAACTACTAAAATTTGATAACTGCAGTATATGTATGTCTGTTCAGGCATAACTGACAATAAAGAGTAGCGAGGAACATAGTTGGCCATTGACAAGAAATAAGAATAACCAACTTACTCTAAAATACTATAAAATCATCATGGGTTTGATAATGAAATATTCACTTTAAATTCCAGCATAGCTATTTCTTGGTGTTCTTTTTTTAAATTTTTAAACATAATTATCAATAGTTAAATCAAACAATGATAATATTTTTGGTATTTTTAAGGTATTTACAGCAAATAGTAATCTTACTAATATAATTCGTTATTGTTAACGGTAAGTTCCAGAAATTATAATCAGCAAACACTGATGTAACCTGAAAGCTGTGCTTAATGTTACTGACTGCTCAATGTGGAGAACAAAGGCCACTGTATACGTTATTAATTAGAAGCTCTATCAAATTTTGTAGTGTGAGCATTACTGTTTTTTAATCTAATAATGGAAAAAATAAAGATAAGAGAGAAATTCTGCAACCTAGAAATAGTATTTTTAAATATGTATTTACATTTAGTTTTATTGATTTGAGAGAGAGGAAGGGGGGGGGCGGAAGAGAGAGTGATGCATCTATTCGCTGCCTCCCCCAGACACGCTCCCTGATGGTCGATGGCGACCACAACCTGGCATCAGCCTGCCTGCCCTGACCAGGAATTGAAAGAGTGACCTTTGGGTACATGGGATAAGGCCAAACCAACTGTGCAATACCAGCCAGGGCTGGAAATAGTACTTTTAAATTAAATGATTCAAAATATCACAAGCTAATATAGTTAGACTGGTTTTCTAAATATTCATAAACCATTAGTCTTTTTTTTAAATGGCATATACTGATAATAAATACAGTAAAAGAAAATATAACAATTATCTTTTTTCTTTATTCAGCCTCAGAGTTTGTATTTTTTTTTAATATATTCCTTTCCACCTTTTCAGTTGAACCATTTGGCAGACATTATCATTTCAAATGCTTTCATATAAATAACACCAAATGATAGTTGTCAAATTGTTGTTATATATTATGGACTTTTAAAAAAAAGGTCCTTGTTAGCATTTTGAATTTTCTGTTCTTAGTCCAAATAATTTATAACAGTGTTCTGATGCCTGTCATATTAACAACTTTTGCCAAATTTTCATAATAACTGACTGAAATGTTCTCCAATTTATGTGTTCTTTTTCTGATTTTCTTTTTTCATTATTCTGAATTTAAAAACTATGCTTTCTTATTTCTAAAAACGATAAAAACATCTTCAGGACATTAAAAATCTAATCATAGATTCTTATAGTAAGTACTGATTTTGAAATAAAAATGATAGTCTTATGTGGTCTTTTATTTCTTGAATTTCTTAGAATGAGCAAATATGAATTTGCACTATCACATGTTCCCCAAATTTAGTGACTATATGTTCTTATATTGGAACTTTATTGTATGGCTAATGTCTTTCCTAAATAAAGACATACCATGACATGCTTAATCTTAAAAAAAATCAACAAAGAATGACACTCCTCAATTCAATACATTATTTGCTTTTCCTTCTGAACTAGAGGGTCAGTGCACAAAAATTCGTGCATGGGGGAGTTCTCACAGCCCGGCCTGCACCCTCTCACAGTCCAGGAGTCCAAAAGGAGATGTCCTACTAATGACTGCAATCTGGCCTCCCTCTGCATGAGGTGACCGGGCAGGCCCCCAAATCGCCCCTCTGCCATTGCTGGTTACTGCTGCTAATCACCCCCCCCCCAAAAAAAAATTGCTGTTCCCTCCCTCTGCCTGCTGGCACAGGACACACAGTTTGAGAGCCTCTGGCAGGGTCACCTAAGACCATCAGAAAGCACAGGTATTTACATTACGATTCATAACAGTAGCAAAATTACAGTTATGAAGTAGCAACGAAAATAATTTTATGGTTGGGGGTCCCCACAACATGAGGAACTGTATTAAAGGGTTGAGGCCATTAGGAAGGTTGAGGACCACTGGTGTAGAGGAACACAGCTATTCCCTTCTCTAAGAAGTTCTTCAGGAGAGAGGAGTCTCTAAGAAGTTCATCAGGAGAGAGGCAGACTCAGGGTCACCCAGGATACATAAAGAGGTCCTTCTGGAAGAATAAAAGTTAGGATATAAATAACATACATTTACATATCTGAAATTACATAATGTCACTTCCTTTTTTTAAAGTGTCCCCCCCCCTTTATTTGTTTACTTAATATTTTTTCACACTGAAGGAGAAAACTCATAGTCATTTCTTTACTTGTTAAAAACGTAAAGCAGTGGTTTTTAAACAGTAAAAGCTGGTTTCTTCTCCCAAAGTAGATTTCCCTTGGTATTAGCTGTATGTGGTATCAGATTAGAGAGGGTGTGTGGGTGTGTGTGTGTGTGGGTGTGTGTGTGTTTGGGGGGTGGGCAGGAAAGGATAGGACCAGGCAGCACTGTGTAAACCTCGCTTCTCTCTGGCTTAGAACATAAATCTCTTTGTGTGACTGACAAATTATGTAACATTGGCCAGTTCACTTTGCTTCTACCTTAAATCCTGCAAGCTTGCTTCAGTCCCAATGTCTATTGAACAAGCAGAAAATATGTCACAATTTCAAGGCATATCTCAAAGCTGCAACGTTTGTGCATCTCAAATCAAACCCATCATCTGGATGTACAGATTTCTTCCAACTTGATCTTTTTTAAAAATTAAATTTATTTGAGTGCATTGGTGAATAAGACTATATAGGATCCAAGTGTACATGTCTGTGATACTTCACTGATCTGTATATTTCACTGTGTGCCCTCCACCCAAATCAATTTATCTACCATCACCAGATATTTGGCCCCCTTTATTCTTTACTATCCCAATCCCTCTGGTAATCATCATACTATTGTCTGTGTCAATGAGTTTTTGTTTGTTTGCTTATTTTACTTTTTTGTTCATTTGTTAGTTTCAGTTTTATACCCCATAAATAAGTAAAATTGTATGGTTCTTAACTTTTTCTGATTATTCCACTTAGAATGATATTCTCGAGGCCCATCCATGTTGTTGTGAAGGGTAGTATTTCATATTTCCTCACAGTAGTGTTCCATTGTATATATGTACCACATCTTCTTTATCCAATCATCATTCAAAGGACACTTCCACTGTTTCCATGTCATGTTGCAATGGACATAGGGGTGCACATATTTTTGTGAATAAATGTTTCCAATTTTTAAAAAAATATATTTTATTGATTTATTGATTGACAGAGAGGAAGGGAGAGAGATAGAGTTAGAAACATCGATGAGAGAGAGTCATCGATCAGCTGCCTCTTGCACACCCCCTACTGGGGATATGCCCGCAACCAAGGCACATGCCCTTGACCGGAATTGAACCTGGGACCCTTCAGTCCCCAAGCCGACACTCTATCCATTGAGCCAAACTGGTCCCGGCTGTTTCCAATTTTTTTCAGGTAGCTACCCATAAGAGGCCATATGGAAACTCTCTTCTTAATTTTTTGAGAAACTTCCATATTCTTTTCCATAGTGGCTATACCAGTTTGCATTTCCACCTATTTTTCTTTATCTTTGCTTTATTTTCTCTCAGCTCTTCCCCACTGAGTTTCCTCAGGGCAGATGTGTTTTACATTTATAATACATAGCTTCTAAAGAATTAAAGAGCACGGATCTTAGTGATGAATGTATGTAAATATGGATACTGTTCCCTTTTGGAATGTGATGTATGATATTCATAATTATAAGCTATATTAAGAAGCAAGTATGCAAGAATATAATCTTTTTACATTTTTTAACTGAGCCTGTAGTCCACAAAAGCAGCAGACTTAGTCAACTAAATAACATGATCTTTTCCCCTGAAGCTCCTTCTATATTTTTAGATCACTTAAAAAGTAAATTAAAGTGATTAGAGGAATGGGCACTAAGATCATGGCCTGGCATCTGCCGAGACTTTTATGGTTTCATCTCCTCTGATCTGAGCTCAGTCAGGGTTTGCTGAGTCTTCCCTCCACATTCATGGCCTTTATTTACATCCATTGCCTTCCTCCTCTCCCTGTCTCCAGCCTTCTGCATGCCACATGCCCCTTCTAGCTCAAGGCAATAAAAACCACGGAAATAAAATAATGGTAACAAACTTAATATTGGACAAATGAAGTCAGGTACAAAAGGCTTTATGTTTGATGATTTTCAAAAATAGGCAAAGTAATCTATGGTGTCAAAAGTCAAAAATGGCAGTGAACTTGTGGAGCAGGTGTTAAGGGAAAATGAGAGGTGCTTCTTAGATCATCAGCCCTACATAATCTGGGCTCAGTCACTTAGGTTTGTTTATTTTTTGAAATTCATTTAAATATCCGGATGCATTTATAATTATACACATACCCATACAAATTAAACTTATCATAATTGTTTGTAATTTGTAACTAGCAGTGGTCAGTCTCAATTAGAGGACTGAGTCTCCAATTAGAGGATTTTCTACAAAGCGTTTAGATATCTGGGGAGAGGAACAGGAAGGAATCCTGCCCTATATTCCAGTCAGCACGCTAGGGCTTGTTCCCCGTGTAAGCTATTCGCGCTTGCTATTTTTAGATCTGTTTACGAATGTAATACGTTGCATTTGATACTCTCATTATCTCATCTCTAATCTTCATCTCCAGTATCTATCCTTTTTTACTTTCCCCATACCTGCTGCTGCTTAAGATTAGCTAGACACACGAATGGAAAATAAACTGATTTCATCACACTGTTGGCTGAATCTATCTTTTTGCATTCTCTATTTCACCTCCTTTTCCTTTGACATTATTTATTCATAGTATAGACCCTGACAAGATGCCAAGCCTAAAAATATCCAGTGACAATGATAAAAAAAATGTGGCATTATGCTTTTTGATATTTGGCAAATCCCAGTTTAAGTTTTGATGGCAAATGATGGAAAAAAAATTTTTAGTAAGAAACAAATAAAAATAGATTAATTTTCAATTAAATTTTGGGTAATCAGAGCTAAGTTTGGGTTACATATTATTTGTTGGTGAAGTTAAAGACAGTCTTAAAAGGCATAGTTCACAAGGCCATCCAATTTTTAACTAATCTAGTGATCAGGATGTTCTTTTCATAATGGCTCCCTCATAAAAGGAGTTAAAAATCCCTCCTTTTAATTACCAGGAAAATATATGGCAAATCTTTTATTTTCTCCTTAAAATTTAGAAGAATTTGTCAGTGGGAAACCTTAGGCTAGGGTTTTAGTTGGCAATTTTTTTAACAATACATTCAATTTCTTCAGGCATTATTAGACTAGACAGGTTTTCAATTCCTTCTTCTGGTCAGCTCTGGAAGCTATATATTGTCATCTATGTGTTGAAATTTATAAATATATTTTTGCCAGCATTTTTTACTATCTTCTGCCATTGTGGTCTTAATTTGTTCTCTAAGCACATTATCTCTACATGACTTTCTATAGTGTCTCACATTGAGGCTGCTTTGGGAAACTTGTGAACCTTTTTTTTTTTTTTATTGGTGAAATTTTTTCTTCTCTTATAGCAACTGAAAATGGACTTTTCCAGTTGTTTATAATTTTACTTTTGTGCATCAAGCAAGATAAGAATATTTCTGTCTCCTACTATTCTGTTTATCATAGAAGTCTTCCCTGCCCATTTTGAAAATAGAATGAGAAAAAAAAAAGTTTCCTTTCCTAAGTCTCTTTAATGTTTTCCTCTAAAGTAGTGCCCACAGTTGCCATATATCCAAATTATTTGTGAAAGTACATTACCCCAGATTCAATAATTTGACAATATACAAAGAAGTAAATATATGCTAGAGGTGGTATTAAATTGGGGGGGGGGGGCAGGGCACGACTGGAAATAGCAGTACTAAAATGATAAACCTTAGAGCATTGAAAGTATGAGTTGCATTATATTTCGAAGAAAGAGGTTGAACAGGAATTTTATGTGGCAAAGTTTTTGCTCAGAATGGCTGTGCCAGTGGGTTTATTGCTTCAGATGACGCTTCTTCAGTCAATTTAGAAATCTGAGATGACCCTGCAGGCCAATTTCCCAAAATTGTGACAGTTATTAAGGAAGCAAAGTCTCATAGCCTGTAAAGTAAGAAAAAGAAAAAAACAACTGGTAAATCCCTATATTAAAAAATGTACATTCCCTTAATATTCGCTATTATTCCTAGATATACTAGTACCTTATTACATGGAGCAAGTATGCAATTCATTTTTTGATGATTCTCTCTTTGTTATCATAACAACTATACTTCTTGCTAATTCCTAGGACAGAAATGTTCATTTATTACTTGATTTAACATTTTTACATGTCATTTAAAATTGTTATATGTCACTGAGCTATTTATATTTTTGCTATATTTCTAACAAAACAATCACCTAAAGCTTTGCATTCTATGAATAAATTACAAACATCCCTAACAGGCAAAACGTTATCTTTTGGGCTTTGATCCCTGATTTGGTGTTTAGAATACAATACCCACAACCATGTCATTTATGTGAATGCTGGCACTGCTTTTAACTGCAAGGCAGAATGCTCACCAAGTAGAACAGATTCTTTTGGGGCAGCAATATAATGCCTCTGAAATCATATATCAGCAAAGTACACTCACAAGGCCAGCAGTTTTCATCCTCTGTGCTAAGTACTGAATTGCTTTTTATATGCTTTATTTCCCTTCTAATAGTATGGACACTGATAGGATAAAGTTTGTTGTTTTAAAACACTATCAGCATAAAAAGTGTAGATAACCTTTTCTAAAAATAAGATTTAGCACAAACTCTACTATGCTCTTTAGCAAGATTACTCTATTTGCTGAATATAGTAAGATTTGCTATCTGTACTGACTTATTATCAAAAGAGAAACATTGAATTCTTTTCAAACAAGAAGATTGCTGTCACAATTACTCAAACTCTGATTCTCCTCTTCAATGTTTTTTCCTAAAGTACTGCACACAGCCCTCACTGGTTTGGCTCAGTAGATAGAGCCTTGGCCTGTGTACTGAAGGGTCCTGGGTTCGATTCCAATCAAGGGCACATAACTCAGTTGCAGGTTCCTCCCCATCCAGGCCCTGGTCCAGGCTCATACAGGAGGCAACCAATTGATGTGCTTCTCTCACATCAATCTTTCTTTCTGTCTTTCCCTCTCTCTTCCAACCTCTCTAAAAATCAATGGAAAAATATTCTAGGGGGCAGATTAAAGTAGTGCACACAAAATTCAACTTTCCACACCCCTGAAAAGAACAAGTTTACAGACAAAAAAATGAAGCTGCTATTATAAATCCTATAATGTAATTGAGAATATAAATTCTCAATACTATATTTATATCATAAAATGTAATGTCCCTGGAGTATGCTGTCAAAATGCAAACATCAGAATTCAGGCATTTCTCATGTCTGCTTTTTATGAAAGACATCCAAAGAAATTTTTTTGTCTTTCTAAAGAAAATAGTAGCTGTTACATATTTTTTTTCTTCTCTATACAAAGAAGTGGTAAGAAAATATTATATTTTGGATATGTTTTAAATAGAAATATTTTTAAAAATAAGCCCATGAAAGTGAGCCATTCATATATATATATAACTCATCACAATGAAAATACAGTAGCTAATTTTAATATTCTGCTTCTTCAAACATATCTTCTTGTCACTATCCTTTTAAAAAGAAAATATACATAGTTGTAAGCACATTTTGTTTTTTTATGACTTTCTAGTTACAGATAATTAGAAATTTTAAAATTCCCTGTAGTTTCATAGAGGAGTTACATATGAAAGTTACTGCTGGTGATTACATTGATGTCTTCCAATTTCTCCTATTATTACCATCCCATCTACTGCCTAAAATACTCTAATGACAAAAATACAAGGAGAAAGATAAATATCACATGAGCTCACTCATTTGTGAAATATAATGAACAACATAAACTGGTGAACAAAAACAGATCCAGAGACAGAGAAACATCAATCAGACTGTCAAACCTCAGAGGAAGTTAGGGGAGGGTGGAAGTAAGAGGGAGAGATCAACCAAAGGACATGTATGCATGCATATTAGCCTAACAGACACCGGGGAGGGTGAGGGCATGAGTGGGGGGTGCTTAGTGGGGGGGTATAAGGGGGAAGAAGGGCACATATGTAATATCTTAATCCATAAAGAAAAAAAAATTCAGGGGAAAAAACAATTATCGATAATTGATTTATGAATCCCTTAAACACACACACACACACACACACACACATAAAAAAAATACAAAAACTTAAAATAGCATTATAAATTAGGACTTAAATAAAATGATATATAGTATTATCAGAAGAGATTTCCTAATTTCAATGCTAACCAACTGTATTAAATAAATGGAAGAGATTTATCCCCCTTAAAACTGATGTTTATACTCAGCAGAAAACTTGTCTCACTTCTTTGCCTTGTAGTGTATACTGACCAAATCATTACTGTTTTGCAAATATAAGTTGGTTAGCCCTCCTATTAGAAATTTTCATCCATTTCTTTCTTGAGTTTATTTTTAAAAGAAATTTTAGGATCAAAACAAAATTTAGAGTTTTCCCATATATTCCTTGCCTTCACACTTATATTTCCTCCCCCATTATCAATATCACTCACCAAAATGGCACTTTTTATTTTTAACCAAGAATGACTCTACATTGACATATCATAATCAACCAAAGTACAAAGTTATCCTTAAGGTTCACTCCTGGTGCCTTACATTTAATAGGTTTGGATGGAGCATAATCACATATATTAATCATTACAATATCCAAAAGTATTTCCATTGCTTTAAAAATCCTGTGTACTGCCTATTTATCTTTCCCTCCTTTCTCCCCTGCAACCACTGTGCTTGTTTTGTTTTTGTTTTTTTAGTTGTCTCCATAGTCTTACCTTTTTTTGGAATGCCTTATGTTGAAATTATGTAATATGTAGCCTTTTCATATTGGCTTCTTCCACTTATTAATATGCATGTAAGTTTTCTCTATTCCTTTCCTTGTCTTGATATCTTACTTCTTTTTATCACTGAATAACATCCCATTGTTTTGATATACCACAGTTTATTTATCCATTCGCTTATTTAAGCACATTGTGGTTCCAGAGTCTATCATTGTTTTTTATCATCTAAAAAATATCTGTTCTTCAAATTATATGATTTATATTCATTTACCTTCAAGTTCACCAAATATTCCTTTATCATCTTCATTCTGCTAAGCCCATTTACTGAAGTTTTATTTCAGATAATGTGCTTTTCATTTTCAGAGAATTAATTTGGTTCTTTTTTTAAAGTTTATATTTTCCTGCTGAAATTTTCCTTTTTGTTAATTTGAATATATTTCTATCAGTGTCTTAAGCATAGTTATAATAGTTTAATTTTTTGTTTGCTAATTCTGATATGATTGTTATCTTGGATAATGACTGTTGATTATTTTTTTCCTCTTAGAAAAAGTCTATTTTGTTTTTGTTTTGTTGGTATGTTAAATCACTTTGTAATATATTCCCAGACATTTTGAGAACAATATCTGGACTCTGTAATATTCCCCTGAAAATCATCCTTTCAAATATCAGGCAGTTAATTTAGCTAATATCCACAGTTAAAACTGCCTTATGCCCTAACGGGTTTGTCTCAGTGGATAAAGCGTCAGCCTGCAGACTTAAAGGTCCCATGTTCAATTCCGGTCAAGGGCATGTACAATACCTTGGTTGCGGGCACATCCCCAGTAGGGAATGTGCAGGAGGCAGCTGATTGATGTTTCTCTCTCATCAATGTTTCTTACTCTCTATCCCTCTCTTTTCCTCTGTAAAAAATTAATAAAATATATATTTTTTAAACTGCCTTAAGTGCTGATAAGCCAAATTTCAAATCAGTAATTTTTACTTTACCCAGGCTGCTTGGAATCTGTCTTATTTATTCCTGAGTGAGGGGTTAGTCAAGCATTTAAGCAAAGTTCATTCCTGGCAATTTTCACCTTATTTTCCAATGCATGTGATAGACTGAGTTCTTTTAAACACAAGATTTTAAGGTTTAATCTGTCATTTAGACACACTAGGACTTCAAACTCCCCCATTATCAATATCACTTAAATCTTTCAGGATTAAATATATAGAAAAAGGAAACACATCTGATGGCATTCACTCCTTCCAAATGTTGACTCCTTTCCCTCTGTTTACTCTCCATCTACTAGTATCAAGCCTATTTTGTTGTTGCTGATGTTTTTGGTTATTATGTTTCAACATTTAGTTTTATCTGTGAGACATTTGATTTCATCAGAGTTATTTGTTCATACTGGACGCAAATGTTAATTAGTTGCCCTCCAAATCCAATTTGTAACCATGAAATGGAAAACCTCATGCTCCCAAATAAAGATATTAAGACCTCACCAGGAATTTTGTCAATGACACAATATACACTGCAGTTTTATCAATGACACTTGGTGATGAAAGAGAGACAGAATCATCTTTCTGACAGGAGGTGCCCCCTCTTTATCCATTTCTTGACTTCTCAGACATTTATGAACTACATATATATCTATGCACTTGTAATACAGCTATTAAGAAAGTTATAACACTTGTCTTTATAGCGTTTATATTTCAGGAGACAAATGTGAAACAGTAGGCATGTTGTCAGACCTCAGAGGGAAGGTAGAGGAGGGTGAGGGTAAGGGGGAAAGATCAACCAAAAAACTTATGTGCATGCATATGAGCCTAACCAGTGATCACAAACTACAGGGGTTGGGGGCATGTGTGGGGAGGGGTTTGGGATGGAAATGGGGGGATGAGGACAAATATGTGATACCTTAATCAATAAAGTAATTATTTTAAAAAAGTTAAAAAAAGAAATTTGTTTACTATAAAGATAGTAAGTGTCATGTAAATTAGGGGCATGGAAACAGGTGTGAGAGATAGTGGTGCTTGAGATTTTGCTCATGTACACAGGTGTGTCACTTCATTGAAAAGTAGGGTAGTGAGTAGTATCATAAAGGAGACAAAATGAGTTAACCTTGTGGATGTCTGGTGTTTCTTTTCTTCACAGGAAAGGCCTCTAGGACCTGCAAGCAAGGAGGTCAGTGGGTCCAGAAGAGAGATTCATGAGGTGAGTAGTGGGAATCGAGGACAGAGAAATTATATAGAGCCTGTTTGTATATGGTATATCAGCTTTTATAGTGAATGTAAAGGGAGAGTCATTAAAAGGGCTCAAGCACTGGGGTTACAGTATCTGATTCAGACAAAGCATCAAATCGGTTGAGTACTGAAAGTAGACTGCAGCAAAGACATTTAGTAAGAAATTGTCCTGCACTGGTATAAGTTTATAGATAACAAATGCTATGGCTTAACCTGACCTTATAATTCTCATGATTGCAAGACACTTTCACAATAATAATTTAAAGAAAAGTTTATTAAGTTTATTACTCACAGTTCCTGAAAAGCAAATAACATGTTTGTGGGTAAAGAAAAGGAGAACCACAGGCCTGGGGTTCTATTTTTGTTGGGGTATCAAGGATGGGGACCTAGAGTTTGTGGGTTCATTCTTTATTGGTGAATTTGAAGCATAAGTGCCAGAATTTAAAGCATGGGAAAAGGAAACAAATGATCATCCAAATGTTCAATTATGGAAACCAACCAAGATCTCAAAAACAAAGGAGACTAGGAACAAGAGGTGGTGGGGCGGACTGGTGGGGAGTCAGTACTGCCTGGCTCTTTACCTGGTCTGAGGCTGGCCACAGGTAAGTTCCAAATAGCCATCACTGAAGTGGATGCCTGGGCAGGCAATCAAAGTTCTATCAGGAACTTGCATTATAAATAAAAGAAAACCCAACTCTAGGACTTAACACTATAAAAGCTATCAAAGTAATGCAAGTTATCCACATTGGGGAATTATACCAGGTAATTACCCAGTAGTCAGATTATGAATATTTTTCAAAAGCAGACAAGAAGGTTTATGATGAATTATTTGTGGGGAATAAGAAAATCAGAGGAGTTAAGATAACTGAAATTCTTGGCTTGACAAACTAAAAATCCCAAAATAAGAAAGCTTATTAAGAAATATTGAAATGAAATAGATGTGTTGTGGGTGGAGATCAAGACTGGTTTTAGACATACAGATTTTGAGAGGTCTTGTCTGCCATTAAAGTGAATAGACAACTAGATATGTGAATCTGGGGTATAAATCTTGATATTTGAATGACACAAAAGTGTGAGCTAGAAATATTCATGTATTAGGTTTGTACAGATATACCCTATTCAAAGCCACGAAAGTGGATGCCAAAAAAGTAAGTATAGTCACAGTTTAAAAAAGGACCACTAAGTCCTGACACTCTTTATCATTAACTCACAGCAGTCCTTGAGTTATCTCTATGTGGATCTGTGGCTGACAAAACATGAAAGCCACTCATTTTCCTGTGTGAGATCCTCAGTTTACTTAGGTACGAACTGGAAGAGGGATGGGTTGGAGTATAAAATAATGTATCCAATACCAACAAAAAAAGTAATATAGAGTTAAGGTGTCCAACTAACTTGCTAATAATTAGAATACTCCTCATAAAATAAGAGGGGGAACGGTTAGCAAGTATTTCTCCAATAAGACCCAAAGGATGGATGTCTATGTTTAGCAAATAATTATAAAGTATTCCCTGTGCTCAAATTAATTAAGCATGGGCATACACTTAAAGATGCTTGTATATAACTAATATACTTGAAACCATCAAAACAGGTGGCTGTGTGAGGAGGGTTGCTTCCCCTGCTGGTCCCCTGGATTCTTGAAACACTACTTGAATGGATCCACAGTGCTGTTTGTTGTCACCTGCAGTGAAGAGGCTGGCATGTTCCAGTTCACAGTGCTAACGTCAAACACACTCGGTCAGGTAGAGGGTTCACAGATGACTTTCCTTCCATGAATAAATTCCCCTTTCCTATTTAAAAAAAAAATTGTGGGGGGTGAAGTGTTATGTGAATTCAACATCCTTTATCACACTTCTACCATTTTTGTCGGTTACAGAATGAAAGAAAGGAAAATTACATTGTACTTTCAGAGGAAATAATATACACAAAATGATGGTCTAGTTGAGTTTTATAGAAACATTTACTGAACTAATAGACTCTCATGCTTGAACTCCTAAATTTCCCCCGTTATGTATTAGATGAAAACATCCTGTAATAAAATATTTTATCTTGTGTACAAAGATAAAACTCTCCAGAAAAAAATATTTTATGTTTATATGGAAGCATTTATATTGAAGAATTTCAAGACTATTTTCCCAACTTTGTAAATAACATCATTTCACACACTGTTGGATTTCAGCTGCTATTAAGTCACTAGTCATCAGCAGCAGACAGTAATTCTCAGACTATAAAAAATGATAATGTCCTATTTAATGGACTGGGATCTTAAATATATGGAGCGTGTTGACTGTTGCACATCAAACAATATCTAGTCAATAAATTGTAGAGCAGCCTTATTTTCAGGAGTAGATATTTCTCTCTAAAATAATGAATTTGAATATAGAGACTAGATAACATCTTTCATTCTCTATTGGGTAGTTCTGTCATATTCACTATGTGTAACATGTTTTCTATGCCCTCCCTGCTCATACAACATGATTCTATACATAGGGCTCCAAGATAACATTGAGCTTTCTTACTAAGAAAGCCATGTAGCAATTAATGACTAAATAACCATGGCGAATGGCTATATGGAACCACCCTCACTCACTTCACTAAGATTCTTTTGATTTCCCTAGTAATATGACATCTCTGATCTGCCAGTATTTTTTTAATTACAGTTTATATTCAATGTTATATTGTATTAGTTTCAGGCATATAGCAGAGTGGTTAGACAGTCATATAGTTTCCATGGTGTCCCCCCTGGTATTTCTAGTATCCACCTGGCACCTCACATAGTTATTCAATACTATTCCCTACATTCCCTGTGCTGTACTTTACATCCCCATAATGACTGTTTTGTAGCTGCCAATCTGCCAATACTTTCCATAATTTCAGAAATAAGCTGTTTAGTATTGATTGATTTTATTATAGTCCTATATTAGATCTGCTAATGGGTAGAGACAAAGACATGTTTAAACTAACTACACCCAAGGCAAAAAATAAATAAATAAATAAATAAACCAAAAAACAAATTTACTTACTGTTTCCAATTGGCCTTCTTGATGCTCACAGATTCCTCTTCCCAGAGCCATAAATGTCACTGGGAATGCAGCGTCACGACTGTTTGTCTCTCTCCCACTAATCAGCCTAAGTTTAAAAATCACTGCATCCTTGCTTAGATCTGTAATACATTTATCTTTGTGAGGACCCATTCCTGCAGCATGTTCCAATTGTTTCCGTCCTTCCTAAGGCACCATTTCTACTCTGATTTTCATATGGTTTATTACTTATACACCCACTTTTTTATGCAGCTGGTCTCTTTTGGTTTTCGAGTTTCACACTGAATTCTAAATGACATGGAGTTATTAGTATTCTGGGGTTTCTAAAGCATTATGTAGTTTTTAATAATTTAGTCCTGTTTTGTTTCACATAGCACCTGATCAGTACCCAATTTTTAAAAATACAAAATAATGTTTTTTTCAATTTCCAAATGGGACTCTATGGAGAATAGAAATGGCACTCTATGGTGCTGTCAGCCAGAGTGGAGTCGAAGCACATGACAAGACTAAGGCACTTACTTAAATAGTCCTCACAACAAACAGTCCTTCTTGAATGATATTATTTCCCTTATTTTATAGATACAATAAGTAGGATGTTAAAATATAATTTACTTAATTCATAAAGATTATATAACATAGGTGCATAAAGAAACAGTGGAATCTGTATCTTTAATTCATACTTTATCCTTTGCCCGCATCCACTTCTGTATTTTTTAAATGATATTGTTACTTACAATTTTGCCACAGATTATGATGAGTGTTTTTATTTCCTCTTATGATTTATATTGTGAATACATTTTTTAAAATATAGCAGTGTGTGTAAATATATTGGTCTTATGGTGCCTTTAAATTTTGTTCATTTAATTTTTTATTTTTAATACATTTTTATTGATTTCAGAGAGGTAGGGGGGAGAGAGAGAGAGACAGAGAGAGAGAGAGAAGAAGGGAGAGGAAAAGAGAGAGAGAGGGAAACATCAATGATGAGAGCAAATCCCACATACCCCAAACTGGGGATGGAGCCTGCAACCTGAGCATGTGCCCTGACCAGAAATTGAACTGTGACCTCCTAGTTCATAGGTCAGTGCTCAACCCCTGAGCCACACCTACAGGGTCATTTCTTTTTTTATCTATAAAAATTTAGATGCCTTTTAGTTCAAAATCCCCACAGTAGGTTTAGTTAGGTGAATGTCCAGGGTCACATTTACTGGCATATACAAATGCTGTATTTTAGTGTCTTACTCACAGTAAATATTTCTTTATCTTTTCCTATAATGGATTACTGTTTGATATCTAAAAGAAAAATGTAGGTAAAAACCAATTTACTTTCTGTTTTAAAAGATAAGAGCAAATTCAAAGTGGAAAAACAACCAGCAGGAAAGAGCTAAAATATAAGAAAAAGCAACAGATCATAACCATCTGAAAGATAAAAAAGGTATGTTGAAAATTTAAAGTAAATAAAGCATTTACATTTACTTTTAGAGGAACTTTCCATTTATAATATTAACCTCTCTGAATTTCACTGGCATTTTATTATAATCATATGTTTTATGAAACATATATTGATTTATATTCATATATAGGGCAAGGCAAAAGTAGATTTATAATTGTGAGTACATGGAACAGAGTTTATCCTTATATTATTATTTGTTAATTATTGTATTGTTTTCTATACAATGAGCTGTACAAACCTACTTTTGTCCCACCTTGTATAGTCATAATTTCTATATTATAATGAAGGATTACATATATGTATTTGAATTCCTTAGCTGACCACGCTGCTTTCTAGTCATATATAACAATTGACCAACCACATTACACAGCTGTTTTTTTTTATAAAGCAGGAATTCATAATCGCCTGACATTATTGCTCTTAATAAATATTTTAGAAAATAACTGAGTCAATAAGTAAGTGAATTTGTCAATGAGCTAATAGTTCCTGCCAAGTCTTGTTAGAAGTAAGTGGTTAACACTACTAATTGAGACCATTATTGATTCATGATTGCTAACCTCAGCTGGGGCCTCAGGAATGCTTCATAATTCTGTTTACATTTTTACCACTTCCTTCAAATTCACTATGCAATTTCTGTAAGCCTCTGTTACACTTACACAATGAAGGTTAATGTCAGTAAAAAGGAACTTCCTTAAATCTCTCCCTTTGCCTTATATTTACAGTCCTATAATGCTCAGAAATATAGAATTTCTTTGGGACAGGAATGGGGAGAGACTAGCAGCGCAGATTTAAACTAGACCTGTGACCTGCACTGTTGTTCACCACAGTTGCAGCAGAAAACAGAGACATAAAGTGAGGCAGAAAAAAATAAGCCAACAAAAAACACAACATTTGAGGAGAAACCAAGATGGCGGCATAGGGTAGACACCCGAATACAGCCTACCACAACAAATTTGAATTTAGAACTGAAAAACAGGGGAGGCATTGCCCTGAAGCGCCAGACGGCTGGCTGAGAGGAGGCTCTGCCATCTGGGAAGGAGAGAGAAGGCACGCTGAACCTTAGGAACTGTGAAGGTACTGAGAACTGTGTGTGCGAAAAGGCGCTGGCTTAATCCCAGTGCAGAGAGGAAGGGCCGGACCGAGATTGCTGCTGGCTTACTTCCTGCACACAGAGAGGGCGGGCCGGGCTGAGTTCACTACTGGCTTACTCCTGGCGCGGAGGGGGCGAACAGCTAACGTGGCTGGCTTTCTTGTCCAAGAGGAAAACAGAATCAGCCTATTGCTCTGATAAACGGCCCCAGACAGGGAGAGGCCAGACTGTCAGGCAGTGGGCAGAGATCTCTTGGAGGTGTGTGAAGCCAGAGGCCATTACTGCAGGACTTGGGGAGGAGCCGAAGGGAAAACAAAGTTTGTCTGCACCAACCCGAGACTCCGCCCTACCTGTGGCTGAGCACAGAAGCTCTCCCAGAGGCTGGCTTTCTCTAAGGAGGGACTTGCAGGAATCCAAAGCTTGTCTGCACCTTTACCAAAGAGGTGCATGTGCGCCTGCAACCAATCTTCCAAAACTCTCCACGAACAGGACTTTTCTAAGGCGAGACTGACAGGGAACCAAAGATTGTCTGCGCAACCCCGAGACCCCGCCCTATTCAAGCAGAGTATGGAAACCCTCCAAGCTGAGACACTGCTGATCCTCACAGCCAACTGGCTTGGAGATCAACGCTTCCCAGTGATACCAACAATAAGCAAGGCTTAACAACAAGACTGCACACACAGCCCACAAAGGGCTACACCAAGACTGTTTACTGCAGGTAACTGGGAAGGCTGTGCTACTAGGCTCTACCAAAACACCTAGCACACAAAGCTATTCCATCAAATCAGGGAAACAACTAAAATGCAGACAAGAAGAAGGACACAAAGGAAGGAGATGGAGGAAAAAAAAGATTGGACATTGAGTTCAAAACTACAGTTATAAGGTTATTCAACAATATCCTAAAAAAGGCTGATAAAATAAATGAGACCTATGAGGATATGAAAAAGGAGCAACTAGAAATAATAAGGGATCAACAAGAAATGAAGAAAACATTGTCTGAAATAAAAAATATTATACAAAGTCCTAAAAACAGACTGGAAGATCGCAAGAATCAAGACAAAGATTTAGAACACAAAGAGCCAGAAGACACTCCTCTGCAGAAGGGAGAAGATAAGAGAATCCAGAAAGTTGAAGATAGTGTAAGAAACCTCTGGGACAATTTCAAGCGAACCAACATCAGAATTATGGGGATTCCAGAAGAGAGAGAGCAAGATACCGAAAGAGTACTAGAAAAAATAGTGACAGAAAACTTCCCCCACCTGGGGAAAGAAATAGACTTACAAGTCCAGGAAGCCCGCAGAACCCCAAACAAAAGGAATCCAAGGAGGACCACATCAAGACATATCATAATTAAAATCCCAAGAGCAAAAGACAAAGAGAGAATATTAAAAGCAGCAAGAGAAAAGCAGGTAGTGACCTATAAAGGAGCACCCACAAGATTGTCAGCTGATTTCTCAACAGAAACCATGCAGGCCAGATGGGAATGGCAAGAAATATTCAAGGTGATGAATAACAAGAACCTACAGCCAAAAATAATCTACCCAGCAAAGCTATCACTCAGAATCAAATGACAGATAAAGAGCTTCACAAATAAAAAAAAGCTAAAAGAGTTCATCACCACCAAACCAGAATTATATGAATTGCTGAAGGAGGTTATTTAGGAAGAGGAAGAAGATAAAGATAAAAATTATGTTCAACAAATACGTAGCTATCAACAAGTGAATCTAAAAACCAAGGGAATTTAAAAATCTGATGAACAATATTAACTGGTGAATATAATAGAATCAGAGGTATGAAAGGGGAGTGGACTGACGATTCTCAGGGAAAAGGGGAGTGGGGGTGCGGGAAGAGACTGAACAAAAACTGTGCACCTATGGATGAGGATAATGGGGGATGGGGAAAGGACAGAGGGTGGGGTGGGAACCTGGTGAAGGGGAGCAATTGAGGGGGGGAAGAGGATCACATTTGTAATAATCTGAACAATAAAGATTTATTAAAAATAAATAAATAAAATAAAATAAAAAAATAAAAAAACACAACATTTGATACTGTGCTTCTTTTGTCATATTCAGAATTTCATATATTCCACATCAAATCCACTATGCCCTGACTATCCCAGGTGATGGTTGGTTCTGATCTTTTACAAAGCAATATCAATGAGACTGTGATGAACAAGGTTTTTCTTCACAGTTGATTCTGGGAATACAATTGTTTTCTTCATTCCATTCTCTACCACCCATTCTCTATTTCTCACACTCTGGGATGTTATTTCAGCTTGTCTGGTGAGATGGCCCAAACTTTCATTTTTAAGGAGTGTAAACCCTTGACTTCCTGGGTCTTTTATTGGTTAGAATTCAAAAATTTTCTCTCATCACCAGATATAGAATCAATAAGAGAATGCTTAGGGAATCTTCCAAGTTTCAGACTTATTCTACTGCCCCAATATAGTATCTAATCTAAATTTTTATTATAATCCATTTAATTACCCCAAATTGTGTAAATTGCCTTTGATTGATGGTCATTGTCATGAGAATAAGTGGCAGTCATAGTTTCAAGTTCATCAGAATCCTTTATTTGTCCTCTGGTTAAGGCACCACAATCCAGGAAATATATAGGATCTCTAAACCAAAATATTTTGAAGCTGCGGGCACAGGAGACACAAAATCTGTAAAACACAGGAAATATGGTAAAAGAGGCCAATTCTACTTCTACCCCTCAATTTCTAGAAACATCTTTCTAGCTGTTTAGAACTTAGCAATTGACATTGACCATTGTTTCCACATTTTGAGGGACAGAATCCACAAATGACTTATTCCGGCATCTTACTTGATCCCAATGTTTTATGAGGCTGACTGTTTTTAAGACAGTGGAGGATAGAATATGACCAATGGTTCTGAATGTCATACCTCCTTTATACAAAATGTTAGATATCAAATTCCATGCTTATAAATCAGGCATTCTAAAACAACCTGATAGTGATGCCTGAAACTTCCTGAGCAGGGAAGTTAAATATGTATCTGTGATTCTTGTCAATCCTAGTAAAGATAAATGATTTTCCTCCCCAGGGCAGAAGATGTATACAACTTGACATCAAGTGGTTATATGGTTTCTATCCACCAACGTATTATAGTAAGGGCTCAGCTTTGGTCTCGGTTGCTGGAGGATTAGACCTTCATCAGAGGCAGAAGCTGTATCAACTGCAGGAAGAAAAAAAAAAAGCATAACTGTGGTCCCAACTTTGACCTCGATTGTTGGCACCATGGCTGCTTTGCTCTTGACTCCATTATGGTGGCTGAGAGCAGAATTTCTCAGACCTCCATTGCTTAACTCACCCTTTCTGCCCAGTTTCTTAGTGCCTTCTCTACACTAGATCCTCTTTCATGAGTAATGGCATGAAACAGAGTTGCACACAGAAAACACACTCACCTGAGTCCATTTACACACCTCTTTTCCAGGCCTTTTAGTCTCTTATTTTCCCAATTCCACACTTCTAGGCCCTTAGTCAGCTTGCCCTGGTAATAGAGGTATGAAGATTAAATAAAAGTATGATTTTTGTTTTTCCCCTCTTTTGTTCCTTTTTCCTACCTTAATTTCCTTTTTTTACTAACAGAATATGTAATTGATTAATCAACTGTATTCAGACCTTTTGTTCTATTGATAGCTAAGAGTTGTTGCAGTTCTCAGTCAACCAGGCAAACAGAGGCTTTAGCTCAGCCTTGAACTTCCACCCTTCCCTACTAAGAATGCTGAGGGTGATTAGATCAGGTTTCAGAAACACCAAGATGAGGCACACTCGATTACCACTTGACCAGTTTCAGAACACTAATCATCCTGTCCTGGGGAGTCATAATGATACATTCACCAAGATCCAAGACCCCCAAAGGGACTCAAATTCCAGGACTGCAAATCACCAGAAACCCCTTGTACTGTTTATCCAGATTCCTTTTCTCTGATTCCCTATATATGCTCCCTCAGCTAACAAGCTTAAGAGAAAGATGAAAGGTAGGGTTTTCCATTCATCACTTTCTCAGATTTACAGCATCAGATATTATTAAATGTTCACTTGTAATCCAATCACTGTCTTTGCTTTTTGGCTGGGTGGTGACAGGTAGCATGAACGTGGGACTTGGTTGACCTCTGGTTCCAATGACACCCTATTTATCCTTATTCCAGGCCAATTCCCTTCACAGAAAGTAGACAAGCAAGAGTACTGCTCAAAGATCTTTTGACTGAAAAATGTTCTTGTGATTCTATTAAATCCCTCCTAGAAGAGGGCTTTAATATGGCAGTAGTAAATTTTTGGCTTGCACTATCATATCATGTTGAACTATTTCAAAAACAATCCTCCAATTTTTCTCCTTTGTCAGCCTTAAGCTTGAAAGATTGTCTTCTATTTTTATATAAAACAAGGAAGATTAAGATGAAACTTTTATTCTAGAGCATATTTTTCATCTAGGATTTATGACCAGTGAAATTTGAAAGCAATAGCACATTACTAATGTCCTCTTATGAATTTTAAAGTAAACATTTAAATAGTTTTTGGATTTATCTTAAAGATCAATTAGCACTATCCAGGGAGCTTAATATGCAAGAGCTAAATATTTTATTTTAATGTAGTACTTTGCAATTGACCATAAGTGTACCACATGTCCTTTCTAGTTTTTACCTTTATCTCTTGGACAAAGAAACATATTTTATTATGAAATTAAATCTTTGTTAAGCATCTCTGGAAGGTATAGCTATATGAAAATGTATATCTTTGGCTTTATATTAAATTGCTATAATGATTACTGATTTTTACTGCTTTTAATAGGTTAAAATTCAATATAGGCAAGAAAGCACTAATACTGTCATAAAATAGATTTTGCCAAGTTATACAGTCTTTTCTATTAAATCACAATCTCTTCAATGGATATGAAAAATTCTATTTTTACTACTGAAGCTCTAAATATGAATGAGACCATTGCATTTGCATACTGTTAACAGTCTAATTGTGAACAAGTGTGCTTGACTTTTACCTCAAATTTCATTGACTTGTCAGACTCAAGAGATGTAGAGTAAAATTGGAGTTTATGACACCTTGAAAATCTCTCTTAGTATAAATTCTGTGACTATTCTAAGTTCATTAAAAACATAATACATAGAAACTGAATAAATCCTAAAGATGCTAAATGATATGGTAACTGAGAATTCAGAGTTAAAAAAAATGTAAATGATTCAAGGGTAAATGTAGGAGAGCTTTTCCTGCTACAAAAATATTTGCAATGTTATATTTGATTCTAAATCCTAAATGCTGGCCTTTTCAGCATAATCAAAAACAAGAATAATGGCAACAAGACTAGATATATTTGGTATGTGGATTTTACAAATATGTCTCTTATCCTGTCATCATCTGGAATTTCAATTTTAAAACTATTTTGTGTATAGAAAACAAAAGACCAGAGGATAGATAACTTGCTCAAGATCTAAACACAATCCTTTTTCAAGACATCCTGTTTCATTTTAACATTTAAATAGTATAATAGGAAAAAGTATATCTGAAACAGTTAAAATTCCACTTTTAGTCTGTATTAATTCTCATGACCAATCTTGCTCCATCCTTTATAATAAAAGGGTAATATGCAAATTGACTAAGCGGTGGAAAAACCCATTAATGGGTGGTTGGGCTAGTGAGAATGGGGCATCAGGCCAGCCAAGGCAGGTGTCAGCAAGCAGAGGGAGGGGAAGGTGATCAGGGGGCAGGGCAAATAGCAATATTAAAACATTTCTTCTAATTAATTCACTTTCAATGTGCATGAATTCATGCACTGCGCCACTAGTTCTAATATAAAAGCCAGCATTTTTCATAGTAATATCAAAGTCAAATTTTTACTCATACCAAAAACAAATTTGACCATGTTTCTCTACATTATCAATGAGTCAGGAATTTCCAAATATTAAAGATTAAATCCACACTCCTCAGTATGGTGAAAAAGACTTGACTATCCTATTGGCTTTTTCCAATATCCATTTGCCATCTTCTAACTTCTATGGATTTTCTTTTTTAAAATATAGTTTTATTGATTTCAGAGAGAAGGGGAGAGGGAGAGAGAGAGAGCAACATCAATTATGAAAGGAAGTCATTGATCAGCTGCCTCCTTTACTCCCCCTTTGTGGGATGAAGGCCATAATTCAGCATTTTCCCTGACCAGGAATTAAATTGTGACCTCCTGCTTCATAGGCCAACACTTAACCACTAAGCCACACAGGCCAGACTTCTATTCATTTTCTCATGGTAACCTTAAAATTTTTAAATTTTAAATCTTAAAATTTGCATATTTTTATTTTTTGAGAAAAAATAAATATTTTAGGGCAAAAGGTCATATTTTTCTTTTTTTAAACTAATATTTTACCCCAAATAAAAATATATTCTCACTAATATGTAGCCAATTACTTAACTTGCCAAGAAATGTTGCTTCAAATTTCAGGGTATCTTTGAAATACTTAGAAGAATCAGAAACTAATGATATGCCTTCTGGTGTAGCAACTTGACATGTTGATAGATTAAGTATTTCCAAGAAAATACCACTATAATTGTGCTGTAATTATAAGGGTCAATGTGCAGATCTTCTCTTTTGATTATGCTTTATGTCTTCTGCCTTATTAAATCAGTAATTTATTATGGAACTTTATCTTCAGAGAGCAAAGCTCATCTGTTGAATCTATTGTTTTTGTCTTTTACTTCCCATTATTACTTGCAATGTAGGTATACCTACCTACATTGCAAGTAATAATGGGAAGTAAAAGACAAAAAATAAAACAAGTAGCTACCAGATACTTTTCCCCCCCTTTGTTTTACTCTATACTAGAGGCCTGGTGCATGTAATTTGTGCACAGTTGTGAGTGGGGTGTCCCTCAGCCCAGGCTGCACCCTCTCCAATCCTTGAGGGATGTCCAACTGCCCATTTAGGCCCAAGGCTTAAGTGGGCAGCCAGACATCCCTCAATCCAGGACTATTGGCTCCCAACTGCCCTCCCCTGCAGGCTTGGTCCACCGCCAACTGTTCTCCCCTACAGGCCTAGTCCCTTCTAACCGCTCTCCCTTGCTCCTGGCCTTCCCCAACTACCTTTCTCTGCTGCTCAGTCACACATAACTGCCTTCCCCTGCAGGCTTGATCCCCCCAACTGCCCTATCTGCATGCCTGGTCCCCACCAACTGTCCTCCCCTACAGAACTGGTTCCCCCCAACTGTCCTCCATTGCAGGCCTAGTCCTCCCAAACTGTCCTCCACTGTAGGCCTGGTCCACACCAACTGCCTTCTCCTGCAGGCCTAGTTTCTCCAATTACTCTCCCCTTCAGGCCTGGCCCTCCCAACTGCCCTCCTCTGCCAACTGGTCACCCCCAACTGCCATCCCCTGCAGGCCTGTACACCCTCTACTGCCCTCCCCTGCAGTCTTGGGTCACTCCCAACTGCCCTCCCTTGCTGGCCTGGTCTCCCCTATGGCACTCCTCTGCTGACCTGGCCAACCCTAACTTCCCACAACTGCCCCCCACCTGCAGGCCATCTTGGGGTGGCCATCTTGTGTCCACATGGTGGCAGCCACCTTTGACCATATGGGGGCGGCCATCTTGTGTCTTGTTGTGAAGGTCAATTTGCATATCACTCTTTTATTAGATAGGATGTACCTGTTGATTTGCTTTAAGCTTTGTTGGTTAGAAGGACATGGGAGTTTATTGGCCACTGTATTGCTCCAAATTCAAAAATAGTAGAAACATTTTGCTGAGAGTAGTGAGTGTGGTATTTCTAGTAATCTAGTAAGAGGCACAGAAAAAAAAATGATATAGTTGTCTTACTTTTCATTATCATTAATGGATCAGTTCTTAAAGAGTGGCAAGTTTTATATTTGTAAGTTTAAATTGCAAAAATGTCTAAAAGTTCCTCATAAATAGAAATAGAAAGTGAAATCCTTGCAATTTGTCAAGGCTTAATGTGATGGCAAACAGGTGAAAAAACAAATCCAGTGATACATTGTTTAATTCCATTCATAAGATTATTAACATACATACAGAATATTTTTTTCTTACTCATCATGGTACAATTTGGGGTTATTAAGATATTTTTTGCTGAGGTTTATGTGAGCAGCATTAGTGGCCAAATATATTGGGAACAGGTAAACCTGTACTGTTGTCTATCCGTTTTTTTTACTAACTGGAATATCATTTAAATCTCCCAGTGTCTTAGTTCTTTTAGCCATAAAAGAGCATGAGCCTGAAGGAGAAGAAATTTAGGAGAGGGAGGCTAGCTAATGCAGGGTGGTTGATGATTTCATTTTGGCTGTATGACCAAAAAAAAAAAAAACAACTTCTCTTGTCAAGTCTATGCTCTATTTGTTTTACAGTATGTAAGAGAAAAGCACACTAAATGTATAGCAGGCCTCAATTTATCCATCAATTAAAGTAAATAAAGAAGAAAGTTTACATGTATTCAATGTAGCTGCCCAGGGGAGCACTATCCTGGCGTAGGATATTAACTATCACTTTGCTTAACAAAACAGTAGAGACTCTGGCAGTTGTCAAAAAAAAAACCCAAAAAACAAACAAACAAAAAAAACACACAAAAAGAACTTCTGTGAGCTTCCTAAAAATAAGAGGAAAGTGCAAACCTTTAAAATCTTTTTCCAAGTTATTAGAGCTTTAGAATGTGCCAGAATACTCAATAGTTGTATTTTCAAAGCCACTGCTAATTAATGCTAAAAAGGTAAAAATTAAACCTCCAGAGTAGCTTGGAATCAAAACTGTATATGACTTTTAAATTTAGAAACCTTACTGAATAATATTCCACATTCCTTTTTACTCTACCATGGTTTCTGGGTTGAAGTCTTTGAACCCACTAAATTTGTACCACCCTTGCAACCCTGTATTACTCAGGTATACTTTGTGTGGAAATTTGACTTGTGTCTCCTTTCCTTTCTTTACCATCCCTTTCCTTTTCTTTCTTCTCCCCTTCCTTTTTCTCCTTTAATTTATTATTACAAGAAATTAATACTGATATATTATGAACTAAAGTGCAGGGTTAATATGGTGTGTTGATGTTTTATATTGAATACTTTTACTTAGTAATATGCATTAAAGTTTCTCCTTGTCATTTTATGGCTTGATCACTTATTTTGTAATGCTGAGTGATATTTCATTATATAAATTTCTACAGTTAAGTTAGCCATTTATTCACTGCAGGACATCTTGAGATTATAAATAAAGCTGCTATAAAAATGTTATGTAGGTTTCATTGTGGACATACATTTTCAAAGTAGTTGGATAAATAAACGCCTAGGAACGTGCTTTTTGGATTTCAAAGTGAGGTTATATTTAGTTTTGTAAGAAAGTGCCCAATTGTCTTTCAATATAGCTGTGTGTTCTTAAACAGGAGTGAGAGTTTCAGTTGTCTGCACCCTCACCAGCATGTGCTCGTCAGGTTTTGTGGTTTTAGTCATTGTCTGTTGTTGTTTTAGTCATTTTAATAAGTGTGACAGTTTTTAATATGCCATTTCCTTATAATGAGTTTTCAACTGTAAATGCTCCTTAATAGGCTGTCTGTTCAGATATTTCCCCCATTTTCCCAAAGGATTGTTTGCTTGTTTTGTTACTGTTGAGCTGTAAGATTTCTTTGTGTATTTTGGTTATAAGTTCTCTGTCAGATAATGGGTTTGTCAAGTGTTTTCTCCAAGTTATGGTTTTTTTTGATATCATCACATCGTCTGTTATAGATATTCATTTGCTTCAGCATATTTTGTTGAAAAGAATACAATTTCTCCATAAAATTACCTTTGCTTCTTTGCAAAAATCAGTTGTCATAATTGTGTGTGTCTATTTCTGGGCTGTCTCTTCTGTTCCATTTATCCATATACATATTCTTTCACAATACTACACCATCTTCTTTTTTTATTTTTATTTATTTATTTATTTGTTTGTTTGTTTGTTTATTTATTTATTTATTTATTTATTAAGGTATTATATGTGTACATCTTCTTTACTGTAGCTGTATATTAAGCCTTGAGTGTGTAGAGGCAGTTTTGTTGATCTACATGTCTTTTTTTTGTTTAACCTATATCACACTGTCCTAATTACTGTAGCCTTATAATAAGTTTTCAAATTGTGTAATGTTACTTCTTCAACTTTGTTCTTCTTTAGTATCATGTTGGCTATTTAACTTCTAGTTTTTCGTACAAACATTAAAATCAGTTTGTCAATATTGACAAAATTATCTGCTGGGATTTAGTGCAGAATTACGACTATAGCTCAAACTCAGAAAAATTGACATCTTAATAATAGCGAGTGTTTCTGTTCATGAAAAAGAACTCCATTTTCATTCATCCTTAATTTTTCTCGAGAGTCTTTTTTAGACATATTTGTTATTTAGAAGTAAGCTGCTCAAATGCTAAATGTATAGAGATTATCCTGTTTCATTTCTGTTATTTATTTCTAGCTTAAATCCACACAATATAAAAGATATTTTATTTTATGTCTATCATTTTAAATTTATTGCATTTATTTGGTCCAAAAGTATGGCATATCCTGGTACATGTTTTATTTATTCTTGAGAAGAATGTGTACTCTGCTGTTGTTGGATGGAATATTTCATAATATCAATTAGATCAAGATATTTAAAAATAGCCAAGCAATTTAAATTTCCAGCTTTTACATTATTTATTCTGTAGAAGAATAGGATTATAGTTTGAAGATTTAACAAACATGTTCCATACTTAATGGCCTATAATATATTAGGTGGTAGAAAAGGAGAAGATACCATGTTTAAAAAAAATAGAAAGAACATGGTCATTTCACTATGTTGCATCCTAGTAATTTTAATTTTAATATGCAGCACTAAGGCTCACAACACACACACACACACACACACACACACAGGCAAATAAACAACAACAAAACCCTATTTTTATAACCTATGTAAAGAGAAAAGATAAAGGACATCTGGTCTTATGTAGGTGACATATCCATACTTACTGAAAAATTACAGAGAACCCTCAAATTATCTAGAAAGTTGGTTAAGTTAAAGTAAGTTCAAAGTAAGTCATAATTCTCTAACTTTGAGGAGGTTAGCATAGGTAATTTTCTTGGACCTCATAGAAAATGTATTGAATGTAAAAGAGTGTAATCAGAACTCACTAAAAACTTTATTGGTCCGTTTTAATAACACATTGGTAGGTAATAATCTACCAATGATTCTTGAGCTATTAGTTATACCCTTTTATAAATTTCTCTCCTATTATAATTCTCATCTGAATATATATTAAATTCTTAAATACCAGACTCTCCTTTACTACTCTGAATGTCATTTGAACTGTCCTTAATCATTTAAATGTCAGTAAGGTTAAAATGAATATTTTTAACTGATATTTTATTTGTGGCAGTCACTTCAAAAAAAGGCTGCAAAATCTTCTTTACTACCTCAAAGTCATAAAAAGGCATTTCGCGTTTCTAGAATGTATATTCTATTTGTTTTTAAAGATTACTTTTAAAGCCTTAGCTAGTTTGGCTCAGTGTCAGACCAAGGACTGAAGGGTCCCGGGTCCGGTTCCATTCAAGGGCATGGCATGAACCTCAGCTACAGGCTCTATCCCTGGCTCTGGTTGGGGGTATTTTCTCTCTCTCCCTCTGTCTCTCTCATTTCTCCTCTTCCTCCACTCAGTCTGAAAATTAGTGGGAAAATATCCTTAGGTGAGGATTAACAACAACAAAAATATTATCTTTTAACCCTGCTAAATTTTGAACTAATGTAAGCCTATTTTGTTCTGTAATGTATACAAAGAAAGTTAACTCATAATTGAAAATCTTAAATTTATTTTATCAAACCTTATATTATTATGTTTCTTCATTTTCTTATCGTAACATGGAAGACACAGCAATGAGATAGGAGAAGACTTCATGAAGTCTTTCAAAGACCTCCATTTTCTGCAGATAGCACTTTGTATTGATTCATATCTTAGATCTGAGAAGGGCATAAGATAAACTATAACTTCAATAAATATTTTTGTTTTCATAGCAAAAGCTATTCATAGCAAAGCCCCCACTGACTTCAAAGTTTTCCTTTTCTTTCCCATATCAGTGCCTGGTTCTCCATTTCATTAGGTCTTGACTTGTTTATGTGATTTTCCACTTGGGTGGTGGAAGTTGTATGTCCTGACTTTTCTTGAAAGTGTAGTATTTAACTCTGCCACAGATTCGTAAGAGGTCAATAAATAGGCATGGTGGCTGCTGTTGTCTTCAACTTACCTTTTAGACATCCCTTTGAGTTAAAGCTGTTACAGGTTTCAAATTTATAGATTATCACATTGAGACACTAAGTTGTTTAGAATTAATATAAAGGTCTTTGTAAGATCAGGCTTCAGCTCTATTAATTTCTAATCATGTACTTTCAACTGAAACACAATGTCTTATAAAATTATATTGGATTCCTTCTCTTTGGAAATGTCAACCATATTGGTAACTGGAAAAGGAAATGATTATATCCACAGAGAATAGTACTATAACAGAAAAAGGAAAATAAAAAGACTTATAAAGTAAAACATTTGGAATATACAAAATGATAGAGATTCATACAGAAATCATGAAGTATTTAGTACTTTTGTGATTTTTAAAAAAAATTATATTATCAAAAATTATATTAAACTATCAAAAATAAGAATTATATATCTTTAGGATCCTTTTTAATGATATATTGATCTTTGAGTGTTTCTGAACTTCTTGATCAGAACTCTTTCCATAACAGATTAAATGTTCTCTTGATATCTGGTTTCTAAGTTTAATTGCCTGTATTTTACTATAATGAAAATTTACCTGATAAGTAATGATTAAAAAATGGTGATCTGGAACATTTTTGAGAAACCAATAATATATTAAAAATATTTTTTAAGTGTAAAACAATGTTGGTAATAGTGCTAGCAAGTGTAGTAGAGGTAGCATGAGTGACCATAGTACCAGAAATAGTAGTTTGCATCAGGAGAATATTGGAACAAATGCCTAAAAACCCAAAACCTAATCTACTCTGCTATCAATAATTATTACTCTATTCAGATCTTTTTTTTTTTTTTTTTTTTTTTTTTTTTTTTTTTTTTTACTGTCTTTGTGTTGTTTCCTCTTTTATATGAGACTAGACGCCTGGTACACAAAAATTTGTGTACTTGGGGAGGTCCTTCAGCCCTTTCTGTACCTTCTCGCAATATGGAAGTCCTCAGGGGATGTTCAACTGATGCCCTAGGCCTGCTCCCTGGAAGGCAACTGGTGGGCAAATGAGGGGACGGTGGGGGCTAGCAAGAAGCCATCCCTGCATCACCAATTGCTTCACTGCCACTGCCGCCCCCATTGCTGTCCCCTCCCTCTGCCTGGTGGCATGTACCTTGGATGACCTGGCATCACCTGCTCGCTGGTCCCACCCCTCGCCAACTTGTTGTTACGCCATCAGGTCAATTTGCATATTACACTTTTATTATATATATATTTTATGTTATGGCTGACATAAATTTGGGGAATAATTTTATGGAAGATGAATTGAATAATAAAATAAAACATTTTTCTTTTCTCTCATTAATATATCATGATGACTATATGTTATATTTGTTTTATTTTTTAATTTTGTTTTAAATTTACCATTTAAATATCTGTATTTTGTATAGACGTGTTATCTAATTCAATTATTAATAGAGAGGTTAATAAGCTTTAATAGGGAAGTTGGGGTGTATGACAATTTGAAATGTGATTTAGAATTACAACTAACCCCATCAATGGTAATAAACTAACGGAGAAACAATAAGCTAACAAAAGCATATTGGAAAAATATTGAGTTGTATGAAGTTGAAATTCATGCAGAAAACAAATAATTTTAAACACTATATTTCTTTGGATTTGTGAAGATATTCAGATATAGGAATTTAGAAAGTTTTTAATGAACAAATTATAAAAGTGATGATTAGTTTGAAATAAAGAATAAATTAGATTATGAAGTTTGGGTTAATTGAATTCCCTTGGGCTATTTAAAAGAATCTGATCCAGGAAATCAGAGGTCCATCTTATGAATAATACATTTGTACTATTAGAACACAGGATTACATTTCAGAATTATCAATAAAAAGAATTTGAAATGTTAAAATTAAGGTTACTACAGGTCCTTTTTCTCCTATTCTTTGGGGACAGAGTCAGCCATAACATAAAATCAAAGTACCATGAGTTAAATATATAAAGTATTTGGGATACCAATGTAAGCAGAGATTAATTTTTGATGTAGTGGATGGAATTGATGTATGCAAATATATTTCACCCACATATTTACCAGTAAGGAAAATGATCATTGCCTTACCTTTTTAAAAAGTTTAATGATGTTATTTCATTAGTTGTGAATAAAAACTGTGGTTTTTAATTATATCTCACATTTGATAAATTATAAAAGAAACACATAGTTAGAAGAATAGAGTTTCTACTTTGAGAAAAAATATATTGTATGAATTAAAAATATTTTTAATTTAACATCATTTTCCCCCCAAAACCCCATGCCATATAACTCTAAAGAATGGCATGGAAAAGTTCAAATATCCTTTTTAAAAGATACATTGTGATATTGTGTAATTGTATTATAACCACTATTAATCTATTATTTTATCAGTTGAACCCTCCCTTACCACCTTCTAATAACTTAGAAAAACCATTGGGGAATAATTTTATGGAAGATGAGTTGAATAATAAAATAAAACATTTTTTTCTCTCAATATATCATGATGACTATATGTTATATTTGTTTTATTTTAAAATTGATCAAACAATCTATTTAATCACCTTTATAGAGATCAACAGTTAATGTAAAGTATTTTAAACCTATTTTTATAAAATCAGTAAGGTAATGACATTAAACAAGTAGCACACACAGAAGTGAAAAACAATATTTTCATAGAAGATCAATACATAATTTTGACAAGATTACTCTAAAAAATAAAGCATCAATGTATATAGTTTGCATTAGATAATTGGTGCCATCACTTAAGCTTAGCTGACAAAAAAGTTTTTGCATGCATGTATGTATTTATTTCATAAATCTCTGTTGTCTTTCATTTTTCCAGTCTTCATTTAGTCTCTGATCCCTATGTTTGTTATATAAGGTTATGACCACACCTATGAGTGCTACAGAAAGCATCAACCTTGTCACAGGTTTAAATTTTCTTCTTAGCAAACAAAAAAGGGAAATCAGAAGAAAGGATATAGTATTTTGAAGTTCTAAATTAGCTGTTTAAATGCATTTTACAATGTACTATTTCCAAATGCGAAAGCAAATCATGAATATTTCAATAGATATAGCCTTCTCTTTTAATTTTCCAAAATCTATGTAGATTTCTAATACCATTCCAATTAATTGTAATGGGTATTTGCAACTCAGATTCAAAGCAATACCAAAGAGAACATTTAGAGGTCAATATTTAACAATATTTTATTGGAATACTATCAACAGAAAATTCTCATTTATTATGCTTCTGTAGCTCATAGCCACTTTATCTCTAAACAGTTTGTTCCTAAAAATGACATTTCATTTCTAACATATCCAAACGGTAAGGATTTTAATCTCAGATAAATAGATATAATTGAAGTGAACATTTCACAAAATGACATCAGATTTTTATATTTTCATTTGAGGAAGTCTCCCTTTTAAGAAAAAAACAAATAGTAACTGCTCATTTTAAGAAAGTCATCTCCCATATAATATGTTTCTCATTCAAAGCCTAAGTGCCTCAACCAGTGGTATTTATTACCTGCTTATTAAAAACGGAGCACAATTTATTCTGCCTTTCTGATTTATTTTTGCTACCTCCACCAGACAAATTCAGGAGTGCAAGGAATGTACAGATAAATGGAAAATAAGGATTGCAAATACAAGAATGAGCAGAGTGTGAAACTAAGAAAGAATCTTGGCATCTGGTCAAGATTTAGCTAGCATGGACCAGAAGAATTAAGAGTACCATTGCATGAGTAACTCACCCTAGTCTGCAAAAGTTTAGAACTTTTCACTTATATATTGCACCCGTGGCATTAATTGTTAGATAAGTAATTGCAGAAATGATTTAAACTGTTTTCTCCTTGTAACAAATTGTTCTGAGCACCCTCCTCAAAATCAATGGTTCCTCCAAAGATATATATTTTAATATATCTATAAAATGCTTTATAGACAAACATGCCAATAAGCCAACCAGATATTCAAGCTCTAGTCTTGCGTATTGATTACCATAAGTGTTTAAGCATTGCCAGGATAAAGTGACTGTCATCACCTGTGAAAGCTGATGTTGCAGGCTTTTGGGGGGGGCTCATCTGAGAGCAAGGTAGGGATGGAGGACACATTAATGATAATAAGCTGAGAACCTCACACACCATTAAACTCTGTCATCACACGATTAGCCTAATTTAGGCAAAGCCAAAACCACCCTGTCTTCTGGAAGTCTGCAGTTCAGAGAAGAGAGAAACTGTCTCCAAATAGTAGACATAATCAGTAACCAACTCTTTTCAACACCAGAGAGTTTGTGATCCATTGCCTCTTGTTTTTTGAACAATATTCTCCTCTCTACTTCAGCCTTCACTGGCATTTCATTGCTGCTCTGAAGAAGGCATTTGGCAACAATTTGAAAAATGACAGCAGGGTTATTTAGGAGACCTCATGCCCCATTCTGCCTTTTTGTCATTCTGCCTTTTCCCAGTAGCTGTGTAGAAACACTAATGTGACAGCAAAGTACCTATGCTATGTATTCAGAGATTAATTAGCTTGTCTTGGCCTGGTGGTATCTTCTGTAAAATGAGCTAACTGGAAAAGAAAAGACAAAGCTATATTAAGCATATAAATTGAAGAACATTCCATTTTGACAGGGTTTCACATTGACAGAAATATTTCATATGATTTATTTTGTATTTATTTAGACAAAGAAGATTTTCATCTTGAAAAGATGGTAACTAGATATTGGTGCTAGAGCAGGGATTTTGACTAGGGATTTTGCTAATGCTATGAGAGAAAAATAACAAGTTGGGAAGTATTATTCTTAAATCACTGGTAAGGTTATCATATAATAAGTTAAAGTTGCTTGAAAATCATATTGTCTGGATAGTGTGGCTCAGTAGTTGAGTGTTGACCTATGAACCAAGAGGAGACCATAGTTTGATTCCTGGTCAGGGCACTTGCCTGGGTTGCAGGCTTGATCCCCAGTGTGGGGCATACAGGAGGTGGCCAACTAATGATTCTCTCTAATCATTGTTGTTTCTATATCTCTCTCCATCTCTCCTTCTCTCTGAAATCAATAAAACTATATGAAAAAAAGAAAATGCAAACAAGTTAGAAGATGGCAAATGGATCTTGGGGCAAAATGAATTCGATCAAATGCACTCTGCTGCAGCCACCTGTGATCAAATGTATGCTAGATGATGGGAAAATAAAAGAAAACTGCTGGAATAGGAAGCTCCTCTTCAATAAACATATGTGCTGGTCATTGTGGCCAAATTGCTTTTGCTGTAGTTGAATATCAATGTAATTTTCAGTAATTTATTTACCCATACATTACCAAGGCACAAAAACAAAAGAGACTAGATTTGAGTTTTCAGCATAAGAAATATGGTTATATCCAAATAACTTTGGACTTAAAGAAACCTGATTGGAACAAGAACAAGACTATGAATAAGTATAGAAAAAGGAGAAGTCATGGCCTCCATCTTGTTCTTCCTGGTAAGCCCTGTGCTTTGAAAGCAGGTTTTCAGCTGAAGTATCTCTAATGAGTGAGGCAGGTTACTTCTCTCTGGCTGTCTACAAATTCTTGGCTTCTAACAATTATATTAACAGTAAGGGCAAGAATAAATGGGAAAAAATAAAACTCTATCAACAGAATCAGTACAGTGGGGGCACAAACCATAACATGGAACAGTATTCACTCAATTTGCAAGTCCTTTGCTCCTTCATCTGACTGTGTCCATCTCCTGCATATTAAGCACGCCTGGAATTCCACTGAGTATTCTGCTAAGAGTTCAGGAAGAAATAATTGATTAGAATTCCATAGCTGCATGAGCTATAATTGATTTTTCCCCTTAATAAATGTTTAGAAAATACCAACTATGCATGGATCCTTTACACTGTATCTGATTTTGTTAGTTTTCTCTGAGGCATTGGAACCGGGGGAAACATTTCTTCATGGTGTGATGGAATGGAAAAGGGATTAGTAGACTTTTCTATTTCTCTGAGTTAAAATTCACTTTATAGCATTTCAACACGAAACCACAATGCCAGATATTCAAAAGGAACCAAAAAAACAAGCAATGGAACAAAGAGTTACTGGCATGTATTCATTTATCTTGAGGCCTGAGAGGATGATACGTTGCTTAATGAAACACAAGAACAACGTGGAAACATCCCCAGGATTCCTGCAGTGTTTGGTGCTCGTTTCTTCTTGCCTATACATCATTCTAGAAATGCTTCTGTCTTCCTCTGGCATATTTTATTTTTCTTTCTTTACTGGTTCATTTACTGGTTCAGCAAACTTTCATTTAAAACCATTTTTGACTTGACTTTTGCCTCAAGTTTCTACCCATTCCTCCAGTGCCCTTTAAATTGAGAGTATTATCTATTGTTTCTATCTACAGCCCCTCATCTATCTCCCATCAAACCTCTTTAATCAGACTCTCATCCCAATATGGCACTATAACTCTTCTGTCAAAGTAGCAAATCACCTCTCTGTTACTAAATCTAATATAAAACCTCAGTCGTAATCTTAATTAATGTGGAGTTTCTGGAATATTCAGAAGCTGTCCCTGAGAGTCAAGAGACAATTGCTCCGCTGTTGTTCCTTGATCTTTAGCCTCCATTAAAGCTAATTATCTTGGCTATTCAGCCTGATGAATTTGATTATCAATCAGAAACAAAGACTACTACTTAATACCACTTAATCATTTGTGGATATTAAAGATTGGCTTAGTTGAGTCAACTGTTCATCAGGGGAATTAAAATGAAAATCAGAATGAGGCCGGGACCGGTTTGGCTCAGCGGATAGAGCGTTGGCCTGTGGACTGAAAGGTCCCGGGTTCGGTTCCGGTCAAGGGCATGTACCTTGGTTGCGGGCACATCCCCAGTTGGGGGTGTGCAAGAGGCAGCTGGTCAATGTTTCTCTCTTATCAACGTTTCTAACTCTCTGTCCCTCTCAATTCCTCTCTGTGTAAAATCAATAAAATATATTAAATTTAAAAAAGAAAAGAAAATCAGAATGAGGATATTAACAATGCTGTTCTTAGTGTTCCTACAAAATCACCAGTTCAAGGGTGATAATGTACCCTGGCTTACGTGGCTGTAATTTCAAAGGCACAATATACCTTCTCCACTTATCCTAAATTGATTACATTTAAATACAATGGTCCTTAGGAATAGTCTAAAAAAGAACTGGTGAGATGCATTAATGAAGGCTTTTCCCTTGCGGGGCTATAGTTGGATGTTGAAAAATGTTTGTCTTTGGTTTCAGTGGTCATGCCCAAAACCAGCTGTATATTTAATAGCTTTATTGATATATAATGTATATACCATACAAGTCACTCAAGCCCCTTTTTGTAATTAATATTAAGGAGTACCATATATTAGGATTTAAACCTTAATTGTATTGTTTTTTTATAATATACTAGTGACCCGGTGCATGAAATTTATGCTCAGGTAGAGTTCCTAGGCCTGGCTGGTGATCAGAGCCAATAGGGCCTTCTGGCTGCTGACAGGGGCCTTCCTTCATTCCAAGCCTCTCCCTGGTAGTCAGCACAGGTTATAATGAGTGATCAAATTCCCTGTCTCCTGGTCGAACTCCCGAGGGGACACTTTGCATAATAGCCATATATATATATATATATATATATATATATTAATTTTCCACTAATCTTCTACCCCTTGCTTATGTTTTTACATCCTTTAAATTTTAAAATATTTTAAATATTTTTCCTTAAATAAATCTCTTATAGTCAATATAGGTTTTCTTTTCTCTTTAATTCATTCTGATAGTCTCTCCTTTTTTTTTTTTTAAATAGATGGTTTTAATATGCCTATATTTTATATCTTCCTGTGAGAATTTATTTTAGTTTCTTTTCAGCTATGTAATTTACTATAGAAATATCTTCAACTCCAAACTTTTTTTTACTTATTCTCCTATCCTTATAAACATAACCAGGAAATTGGAATGCTTTACATAACCACAGAAGAACATATCTATTCTTTTTATGTTTTAACAGAATTTTTGTTTCTTCATTTTAAATTATGAATTTATTTTACATTAAATACATACCACTTACCAATGTTTTTTTTTGTTTTTCTCTCCCCTCCCCCCCAACAACTCTGCACTTTTCAACCATCTTTAAGACAGGAAAGATTTTTTTTTAAATTTTAATTAATTGCATCTCAGTATTGTTTCACTAAAACACCATAGAAGTCAACAAATTTGTTAGCTTTTCTATGTGTATGTGAAGGACAACTTTTTCATCAAGTTTTTGAAAATTAGATGATTCCTTAGTAAGACAGTCCAGAGCTACATGGATTCTATCACTGATTATTATATTGTCTGTTTTGAGGTTTTGTTGTTTTGTTTTGCTTTCTTGCCTTTCAGTCTGGAGGCTTCTATTGCCATCTCCCCGAGCTCAGAGGTCATTTTCTCAGCTGTGTCCACTCTACTAGCAAGCCAGCCAAAGGCATTCCTCATTTCTGTTACAGTGGGTTTTATCTGTAGCATTTCTTTGGGGGTTTTCCTTAGCGTTGTCATCTCTCTGCTTGCATTGCACATTGATGTTCACATGCTATCTACTTTACCCCCTAGAGCTCCTAGCATAGTCATCACAATTGATTTAAACTCCTGACCTGATCATTGTAACATCCTTGCCATGTCTGGTCTGGTGCTTACTTGATCTCTTCAAATTGAGTTTTGTTTTGTTTTGTTTTTTTGTTTGTTTTGTTTTGTTTCTTTTCGATATGCCTTTTAATTTTTATTCATAATTGTAAAAAATTGGAAGCAACCAAGATAGGTGAGGTACAGGCTAAAAGGAATAGCTATAAATAAGACTTTGGAATAGTGGCAGTGAAGTGGGAGAGGGAGGAAGAGAGAAGCATTCTATATAGTCCTACAATTAAATCTCAAACTCTTGGTCTTTTAGAGAGCCTATGCCTCTGGGATATGAACTTCACAAGTGTTTCTCAGCTGTTTCTTCTCCCTCAGGTCAGACAGGATGGCTAGAGCTGGCTGGAGTTGTGTATTTATTTCCCCTCTCCCCTGTAGAAAGTTAGAGCGGCTGGACACGGGTGTTTCCCTTCCCCCAGGTCAGCTGAGGACACTCCAGGTTAGGCTCTGGCTCACTAGTTTCACCTGAGCTCAGGCCCTAAGAACAATAGTGTGCTTTGGTTATTTTTCTTTTCTTCTTTTTCTTTCTTTTCTTTTTTTTTTTTTTTTAATGATATAATAGGTTTTACTATTGTGGAAATTTCGAATATTCACTAAAGTAGGAGTAATATTAGTATAACGATTCCTGATTACTGAGCATTCATCTTTATTAGCAACAGTTGCCCATGCCCTAGCTCCTGCTCCCCGCCCCCTGCCGCACCCACGTGAGGATTCTATCAAAACCTGGTCAGGCTCCTCCGGGACAGTCTTGTGGGGCCTTCCTCTGAGGAAACGGAGGAAGGAGGTTTCTTAACTGAGTTATCTGACCTGAGCCTCCAGCAGTTCACGAATTAGAGTTCAAGTTTTCCTCCTGCTCTGGTTCCGCAATGGTAGAATCCTGCTGCAGAAGCCTCAGGTAGGCCCTGACTCCCTGCACTCACTCCTCTCCCTGTTTGCGCCCTGTTTGCCCTGCTCCCTCGCGTCTCTTATAGATCCAAGAAGAGTTATTAAGCTTTCCGTCTGTTTAGCTTTCTAATTAATTTGGAGGACAGGTCTGGGGGTTTTCAAACTCCTACCATACGGAACTGAACTGAAATTATTTTCTAATTAATTGACTATTTTTGAGACTTGTTTGGGGTAAAGGAAAATGCAACTACAGAGTGTCCATACACCCTCCTCCCCTACGAAGTTCCCCTATTTGGTTCCCCCCATTATTAACACATTTCGTTGATACGTTTGTTAAAAGTGACCAATCATTATTGATATGTAATTATTTCTTAATAGATATATGTGGTTTACATTCGGGTTCACTCTTTTTGCTGTAGCCATTATGCCACTGACAAATGAGTGATGTCGTTTTATGTACCATTACAGTCACATGCGGAGTTTTCACTGCTCTCACACGCCCTGTGTTCTACCTGTTAATTCCTTACCCCCTGTCTACCCCTGATTCCCAGCACCAGGAACTTTATTACTGTCATCATACTAGTGTTTTTCAGAATGCGTTTAGTTGGAATCATACAATCTGTAGTCTTTTCAGACCAGCTTATTTCACTTAAAATAAGCATTATCACCCAGTAAAACCATTTAGGGTTTCTTTGGGTTTTTGTTTTGTGTGGTGGTGTTTTGTTTTTTTGTTTGTTTTGTTTTTGTTTTTGTTTCTTTGTTTTTTCCAGTGGCTTGGTAGTTTATTTTCATTGCTGAATAATAGTCCACTGTCTGGGTGTATTGCAGTTTGTTTATTTACCTATTGAAGGACATCTTGTTTGCTTCCATTTTTTACAATTATAAATACCGGTAAGCTGTATAAAATGGATGTACATGTTTTATTGAGAAAATAAATGTTCAACTCATTACATAAATACTTAGAAGTGTAATGGATGGGTCATATAAGACTATGCTTAAGTGTTGTAATAAACTGCCTTTCAATTGGAAGTGGCTGTACCAGTTTGCATTGCTGCCAGCAATGAATGAGTTTGTTGTTCTACGTTTTCATCAGCATTTGGTTGTGTTAATATTTCCGTTTTAATTCTTCTAGATATGAGGTGGTGTCTTTAAATTCCCCTAGTAGCATATGATGAGCAGTTTCTCATACGTTTAATTTGCCATGTGTATTATTTCTCTCCTCCCATCCTGTGTGCCTTTTATGTATTTTTTTTTTCTCTGACTGTTTTAGCAAGGGCTTGCAGTGCAATGTTTAACAGGAGTAGTGAATTTCGACATCCTTGCCTTAATGTTAGGGGTAAAGTACAGGCATACCTTATTTTATTGTGATTGGCTTTATTATGCTACACAGATGTTGCAGTGTTTTACAAATTAAGGCAAGAACCTCCATGAGCAAAATGATGATGACTCGCTTTACTACAGTGATATATACCCAAAGCAGTACTGTTTCCTTGGAACACATGTATCTATTGTAGTTTCTCATAACTTAGTAAGACAGGGCATTATGTAGATCTTTAAAAGTCAAGTTGAGGACATTCCCCTCTATTACTGCTATTGGATTTTTTCAAATACTTTTTTTCTGTATCTATTGATATGATCATATGATTTTTCTTATTTAACTAATGTTATTAATTAATTGGTTTTTAAATATTGAAATCACTTTGCATATCTGAAATAAATCCCACTTGTTCATGGTATATAAGTACTTTTATTCATGGTTGAATCTTATTCACTAATACTTTGTTGAAGTTTTTTATCTGTTTTCATGAACGATATGGTTTGTGATTTTTTTTTTTTGCTCTTATATCATCTTCTAGTTTAGGTATTCAGGCAATATTGGCCTTTTAGTATGAGGAAGGAAATGTTTTCAATGCTACTATATATATATATTTTTTTTTTTTTTTTGCAAAAAATATATAGGAAATTGGCATTATTTTTCTTCAACTATTTGGTAGAATTTACTGGTGATACCATCTGGGACTGATAATATTCGTATTAGAGTATTATTAATTATTGATTTAGTTTTTTTTTTAAATAAAGGCCCATTCAGATGATCTATGTCTTTTTGTGAGTTTCTTTAGATTATTCCTTTCATGGAATGTCCTGTTTCATATAAATTGTCAAATTTGTGGGCAGATAGTTATTTATAATATTCTTTGATAACCTTTTAATGACCATGGCATCAGTAGTGATAGCCATTCATTAATTTCTGATTTTTGTAATTTGTGCTTTCTCTTAAAATGTTTCATTTATTTACTTTTGGTAGCCTGTCTAGAAGCTCATCAATTTTATTGTTATAGGAAACTGAAAAGTGGTAACCAATATATTTCTTTGGCAAAATAAAACTGTCATCTGGTTAAAGTAGGAAAATATACCTACTGAATGTGCTTTGGGATAAGTTTAGAGACAGATTGTTACTGTTGCAGGTTGTTTATTACTAACTTTATATCATTAATGACTATAATGAAGAGTTTAATTCAAAGGAAGTAGAATGTTTGCAATCAGGAATTCCCTGAAAGGAACAACATACAGATAGAACTAGAACTTTCAACATGGGGAGTTGCTACTATTTCTTTTATTAAATTAAACTAGATAAATTTGAGAAGAGAAGTATCACTTGGCAACTTGAGATACCTTCCTGGGACAAAGATAACATTAAAGGAGACATGTTTGTAAAATTTATTGGCAAGGTATCTGAATGCATTGATATACTTCTGAGAGAATATTTTCATTTGTATGTCACAATTCAAATTTTCTATAAGCCGGTCAAAGCCAACATGACCCAGAATTATTGAGCCAACTATTTGAGATACAACCATCTGTCATACCTCACATAATCTGAGTTAAAGCAGGATATTTCTGTAAGCCATTGAGAATGAGTGTTTTGTTTTGCTACAGAAAAAAAGTAGCTGTATGGGAGAAAGGGACATATTACAATTATTATTTATCTACAAAAGTCTAGCTTTCTGAATATTATGTGTATTTTGTAGTTCTTATTCAAAAGGCTTTCACACTTGTGTTGTCTGGTCTTAGTAATAGTGTTGTGAGCTAGACCAAACATATTATGTTTATCCTCTAAGTTTTGCAGTAGAAAAACCAGAGTTTTGTAGTGGTAATTTTCTAGCACCTTGGAAAAAATAAGTTGGATCTTTTGATATCACTGCTAGTACTTTTTTAAATTATTATTATACTAACTTGTTTGAAAATTATTAAGCATTTATTATGTTTTTAAGCATTTATTATGAATTTCCCTTTTTCATATTAATAATAATTTAAATGTAAGACATTAAAAAAAAACACACACACACACAACACTCCTCAAAGAGATTTAGGCATTATTAACATATCCTTTATTGGTGTGAGAACACGATAAGTAATTCAGGAATCAGACTATATGTGGTCATAAAAAGCACAGATATCAGCTTGGTTTTATAAAACATTAGCTGCATCTGGCTTCCTAATATGTGTCATAAGTAATGTTTAACTATCTAGCATTCCTATCTGCTCTGTACCATTTTTCATCTCCAATATTTACATATCATCTAGTATCCTTACATAGATTAAAATCTCCTTGAGAACAGCAAGTTTATTTTTTTTCTATCTTCTATTATGATATTCACATAGATTTAAGAACAAATGTTTAAACTTTATAATTTTATTTTTCAGTTTTTATTTCATATTATTTTTTCTTTTCTTTTTTTCCTTTTAAAAAATATATTTTATTGATTTTTTTTACAGAGAGGAAGGGAGAGAGATAGAGAGCTAGAAACATCGATGAGAAAGAAACATCGACCAGGTGCCACTTGCACACCCCCCACCAGGGATGTGCCCGCAACCAACGTACATGCCCTTGACCAGAATCGAACCTGGGACCTTTCAGTCCGCAGACCGACGCTCTACCGCTGAGCCAAACCGGTTTCGACTATATTAATTTTTCTTTAGTTTCATGGGTATAGCGTTGCTGTTAGACAATCATATATTTAACCAAGTGTTCCCCCACTATTTCTAGTACCCACCTTGCACTATACATAGTTTTTACAATATTATTGACTATATATGCAGACATAATGCTACCAATAATCATGCCTTTTATTGCCGAAATTAATTTTTGTTTGCTATTGTTACAATGTTGTTGATCTATGCTAAGGCTAACCTTAAATTTATCTCTGTGCATGTATATATACTTTTCTTCTGATTTAGAAATGTAAATTCTTGTGTGTCCTATATTGACCTTTAAAGAGATTAAGTCATTATATGTACAGTAAGTCCTTACTTTATGTGCTCAGCATGTTCTATGGCTTTAAACAAAATGATGTATAAATAAACCAATTTTACCGTAGGTTAATTGATGTTCAACAAGAGTTAATTTCCTAGGTTAACTCATCAACATATAATAAAACAATATGGAACAAAATATTGTTATTTTAGGACTGGGTATATAGTACATATAAAATGTACATGTCGGTTAAACAAAAATGAAAACAGTTTTTTACTTCAGATTTCTTATGTTATAGAATGCTTAGTAAAATTAACATACAATTATGATTATTAAAACTTTCAAAAGAAATTATAAAATTTATTCTTTAAAAAGGGAATAATTTTATACTTTACGTTCATGTAATTTAATTTTATTGTTAACTAAAAAGTTCAAAACCGTTAATAGATAAATGTTTTCAGCCTTATTAATGTCAAATTTTAGAAATAATCATAGATTATAGCATGTATATTCCCTTTGTCAGCAAAGAATCACTGTAGGACTATTTTCTGAGCATACATACCATCCAAATTTTTAAATTAAAAAGATACAGCAGAGCAGAAAATATTCTATCTAAATTAATATAATACCTGTGCCAGGGAAATGACCATTTTGTGTTTTCATAATGTATTATCCAGAGCAATTTTCTTATGTATTTTTTGCCTATCTTTGCAGCATTTTATTTTTGGTAGAAATATTTCTGTAAACCTATAATTTTTGTCTACCTGGGCTAGATGATCTTGACATTTCCAAAAAAAATACTACAGTAGTTATGATATTTTAAAAAAATATTTAAGAGTATGTAGCATACTCAGACTTTCAGTTACAAAAACAAATCTGATTGCATTAATCAGCACTTACCGTACTTTTAAAGCCAGTATCTTCTCTGAGGCAGTCTCTGTATCCATTAAAGGCAAGCAGGTAAATCTCAGGTTTGGAAAACCTAAGTGCATTCTTAGATTTTTGTCACCATTATTTTCTCTGTGCCTGGTGTGTGTGTGTGTGTGTGTGTGTATGAATGTATATTCTTAAAAAATAAAGCACACCAAGATATTTGCTGTTAAACATGACAGATAATATGATTATCATGGTTAATATAACCATGAGGTAAAAAAATATATATCTCCTCTATACAAAATACTTATTGACCTGTCAAATACCTAAAAAATTTCAGCTTAAAAATACGTTTATTTGTGGTAAATTTTGTTTTCCAGAACTTTTGTTAAAATAGAATTTGTTTATTCTATTATCCAGGCTCTCCCAATATAGCCTCCTAATTTGAAAATGGGTCAGCTCATTTTTTAATTCTAGTTTTATTTAACAAGTGCTTGAGAGATTAGTGAATATACAGTTTGTAAAGAATGCTAGAATCTGATACCCCAAAGTCATGGTGATAAGACAAATGTTATAGTGATAAGAAAAAAGGATTACACAGAAATAAGAGTCTCTTGGGAGACACAGTTTATGCCCAAGATTTGCTTTGAGAAACAAGATGAATATACATTATAGATGTTTTCCATATAACTTACACACGTAAGTGTATGCACATGCATGCGCTTACTTGCATGTGCATATCTGTACTTCTTGACTTCTTTTAAAACCATAAAAAATTAACTTAAATGTATGAATTGTAGGACAGTGAAATTCAGTACAGGAGCTGCTATTGTACATACACAGTTAAGACAGCTAGTGTACTTTAACTGTTAACTTTTACTTATTGTATAATTATTAATTTAAAAAAATCTTTAAAAGGTGGTACTTATAAACAGATTAATGTTAGCTCATGTGTGAACACTTATGCTTAAGAGTTCCAATACTGGTTTTTAATTATTCTTTTGGGGAAATATCTATTTTGTTGTTGTTTTCAGTCACATTTTACTTCTACATATCTTCCAGCTTTATTCATTATTGGGTGTGTGTGTGTGTGTGTGTGTGTGTGTGTGTGTGTGCATGTGTGAGCATGTGTGAGCGTGTGTGTGTGTGTGTGTATATATCTGTGAGGGTATTTATATGTGTGTAACTTATTGTCTCACTCCCACATCCTTAAAATGCAAGCTCATTATTGCAAACTTCATTTATTTTCCTAGACTGTATCCACAGGGCCTAAAACATGCCTGTTTGTAAGATAGATGTTCTTTGAAAATATATGTTGAATAAATTAAAAATAAGTACAAGTAGTTTATCTCTATTGGCACTGCATATCTCAAACACATCCTAACCTCTTAGAGTATATAAAATGTATACTTTACATGGGGTTAAACATGTCTAACTTTTATATTTTTAGAAAGTTGTGATATTTACAGAAAAGCCAGTACAGTATTTGCATATTCTACTGGGAAATATAATTTAACTGAACTATATATATTTTACCAGAACATACATATTTATAATCAATCTAAATTACCATGTGTGAATAAAACCTCTTAAATTTTAGAAATTTTCTTAACATTATTCAGTGTATATCATTGAAAATATATATATATATATATATATATATATATATATATATATATATATACACACACACACTGAGGTTTTGTGAACACCAAAAATAACTAGGTAATCCAGGGATTCTGGAAATAAGTTTATGAATATAAATAAAATCAGGCTTGCAAGTTTATGAACAGTATGGAGTAAGGAGTCTTGTCACTTAAGTATACAGAATTTTTTGTATAGATATTAACACAGAGAGCAATAATTTACTTGAAAGTCAATATGTAAAAGTCAGGACCTTTTGAGACATAAGGATAACGATGTGAAAGCAGTTTTAAGACATGATGTTTAAGGTTTTCAAAGTGTGTCCATTACTGCTGATGATAAAGTTGTAGGAAATTTCAATCTTTTCCAAAAAAATTAAAGTCAGCATCTCATTGAAATATATATTTTTTAAAATAAATTAGGCAGTACTCTGTAATCCTCATTCCAGTGTTTAAGAATCATATGAAAGGGTGCCGATAAGAAGAAACCTTGTTGCAGAAGGCTGACTAAGCAAAATCAATAAGCTATTAGCTGCAAGAGAAAAACAATCCTATGGAGTGACAGACAATGTTGCTGACTCAACAAATCCTTTACCTTTCAGAACTGTCCTCAATTCCCTAAATATGATTTTAGGTTAGTGGTTGGCTAACATTATTAACAAAAGAATTCTAGGTTATATAGTGTATTCAGAAGCACATAAGAAATGTTTCTAAAATTCCTCCATAAAGTCCTGATGTCACATTCATAGTTTTAGTCACACTCAGCTTTTTTTTTTTGCTAGAATATATTCATCAACATCCAAGACAACTATAACTGACTCTTTGCAAGATGGTGAGCAGACTTGTGCACAGTTCCCATTTCCTCCAAGCCTCCAACTCTACACAGCAATACCCAAGAATTACTGTTTTCTCTAGGAATGACCCAGGCTGGGATCAAATTCATCCCATATATTTCATTAGGGTTATTTTATAGTTAACTCTCTGGTTACCCTAGTATAACTTCTATAAGATCAGACAAGAGGAAAAATAACTCAATGAGATATGAATGTATCAACTCCATAAAGCATATAAGTATAGTATATGAGAACTCCTGTCACATTTCTACTCATTTAATTTTCTCAACAACTTTGTGATGTGCATTTGAGAAACTGAAGATCAGAAAAGTTAAGCTACCTATTAAAAGTCACACAGCTGGTAAAGGCCAAAGCCAAAATTCAAATCTAGGTTGTTTCTGTAACTTCATTGTTAAGCTAAACATTACATTGCAGGTTCTGTTTTGATAGTTTTAAATTGTTTCTTTTTTAGCAGAATGTATAATCTAGTGACCTTAAAGGCCTGATAAAATTTTATTTCTATTAATATAACAATAGCTGCACAGAGAATACTTAAGGGTTTTAGATAATCAAGAGAAGGGAGGTTTATATCAATTAAAATGTCATACAGGCTTCAAACAAAAAAAATATTTATAAACCTACAAGACCCAAGGAAAACAGAAAGATGATGACAACCATGTACTATAAGAAGATGAAAGAAAGTTGTTAATGGAACATGAAAACAGACTCCAGGGTCAAAAATAGGAAATGTGAGAAACATCCAGTTTCAATGAAGTATACACAGAGCTTTCAAAATTTATGACATCAGGCACTTCGATAAGTTGGGGTTGGAAATAACTGGCATGGATTATTTTTTTGAAATTTTTAATTTTTAAGATTTAAGCAGGAGAGAGAGGAGGAGGAGGGGGGAGGATTGGGGAGGGAAAAGGAGAGGGGAAAGAGGAAGGTCGGGGGGAAGGGGAGGGAGAGATACTACTGAAAACAGTCTATTTATGAAATACAAATAAAGTTATATATGATGTTAAAATGAGAGGACTTATATTACTATAAGATGGGCTGTGTATTGGTTTACATGAGAATTTTTCTAGTAGTCTGATACTTTGAGCCAACAGGTGTTGTTGTTATGGGAGAAAAATGTGGGTGGTCTTTCTTCATTGCCATACCCCTCCATTCTTATAAGGCTGTGATAGCAAAGTTTTGTCTTCAGCAAGGTGGATATTCTGGAAACTCTGATTTCTCTTATAGCCCTTTGGTATCTGTTTCAACATTCTCCGCATCTCACCCAGCGCATGCACTATTTAGGAATTGATCAATATCTCAGGATAAAATTGTGTGCAGAATTCTGGGCTCATTTACTTATATTTCCCTGACAGTGAAATAAAACCAAGCTGCCTTTTTATCTCATTCATTTAAATATCTTTTTAAAAACTGTATATTGTTTTAGTTCTTGCCAAGAGATTTAGTATAAAACAAGCTAAATGTGAAAATTTCTCTAAATATATATATTAGGTTAATATCTGTAGCTATTTCAAAGAAGAAAGTTATGTAATTGAGTTCTAAGAAATGAGAAAAGATATTTCTTCTTCCTTTTCCAGACCAAAAATATTAATGATAAATGCTAATACCTTTCTATCTTTGAGTCATATTTTTAATTATAGTATCACAGAGTCTACTGGTACCCTATAGTTATCATGATAATTAAAAGTTTTCTTGTACCTTGGACGTTTTCATAAATACACACAGACACATACCTTTTCTTTTTTATAGTGAGAGCAAATAGAATTTTCCTAAAAACAAACATAAAACAAATAATTCTGTGTATTTAGAAAAAAAACACATCACCACCAACAAACAAACAAACAAACAAATAGAAACAAGAAGCAAGGTTGGAAAAATAATTTGGCATAATATGACCCAGTGCATAATAAAATGCAGGGCCCTTGTCTCAAAAAATAAAAGCTTTCAAGATGCCTACAACAGAACATTAATTTAGAAAATAACATGTACTCCTTATTTCTGAAGTTTCTAAATAGGCTAGAATAGAAACAATTCTAAAATTCCCCTCATTGTAATGTCCTAAATGATTTCACTAATAATTATTCTTATGGTACCCAATGCTATATGTAGGCAGTAATATATAATCCACTGAGAGAAAATCCCATATAATGACAATGTGCATAATAAGTCTTATTTTTTAAAAGGATATATATGACTATGAAGGAAAAGAATTTACCTCTCTCACCTTAGTTACAAAAAAAGGTAAAAAAACAAAACAAAACAAAAAAAAATGCATTTTCTATTCTAAATATGTCTTTTTGTGAATTCCCCTGGGAGCTGTCTTTTATTTATTTATTCATTTATTTATTTATTATGCTGGGAGCCATTATCTTTCCTTCTGCTGAATTATTCTGAGCCCAGATATCCACATATTTTTTCCCCATCTCATCATACTGTGCTTCTTGCTAAATTGACTTACATGTAAATCAAGCCAATAGTCTTGTAACCATTCCAATTAGAAACAGATTTAACCAAAATGAGTTTCAGACCAGCATGTGTGTGTTTGAGTACCAAACCATCTATCAACCAGGATGTCGAGATTTGATTCCTGGTCAGGGCACATGCCTGGGTTGCAGGCTTAATCCCCATTATGGGAGAATCTCCAGTGTGGGAGAATCATTGATCAGCCTCCTGCCGACCAATGATTCTCTCTCATCATTGGTGTTTCTATCTCATTCTCCTTCTCCCTTTCTATCTGAAATCAATAAAAAAAAAATACTTTTTAAAAATACAATAAATGTGTTCATATCCTTTAGCAACCATTATCTTTATTCCTGTTTTATCCACTCTTCTTTGAAAGTTACATTGTCTAATTTTTCCTTTTCATAATCATTCTTAATATTAGCAAAAAATACATTGTTCCTACCTCCAACAGAAAAAGCAATTCATTCTGTTTGTTGTTGGATAACCTTTGTTATAATTATTTAGAAACGGCACACTAATTTGCACTTTCTTGCACGGTAATTTATTCTGTTATGATTTCTTCTTAAATCTGCTTTTCATCCTGGGTTTAGTTTTTGTCTTAATACACAGTGAGTATAATGCTTTCTAACATGGTCTATCAGTAGTAAATTTTCTTATTCATTCTTCTATCTGTAAATGTTCTTTTTGTCCTTAGACTTGAATGATAACTTAGGGCCATATTATCTAAATGCTAGTTATTATCACTAACCAAATAAAAAATGTTTTCTAGTGTCTGCCCTCTATTGCAAATATGAGTCCTGCCATTGGCTTAAATGCTTATAATGTCATTTTTATAATGCCTGCCCTTTTCTCTATCAAAAGATTATTTTTTGCTTTTATTTTCTACATTTTTATTATAATATCTACATATGTGGAGATGTGTAGGTGGCTATACATAGAGATGTTTATATAGATACTAGAAGCCCAATGGATGGAGATTCATTCTAGAACGTGCCTTCCTTTCCTTGGCTGTGTCACTGCCTTTCCACTCTGGCCCCAGAGCCACCTCTTTCTGCTCTGGCCCAGCCTACCTATGCTTCCCAGAGGTCCTGAGAGACGTGGGGTGGGGTGGAATGCCTGCATCATCGCCATGGCAACACAAGCATCTCACCCATCCTGTCTTTCTGCACCTGTGTATGCAAATTAACCACCATCTTTATTGGGTTAATTTGCATATCACTACTGATTGGCTGGTGGGTGTAGCGGAGGTATGGCCAATTTACATGTTTGTCTATTGGTAATATGTTGAGATAGAAATATGTCTATGTCTATGTATCTATTTATAGAAATAATAACATGTCTCCTTAAGTGAAATATTCATATATTTCAACAATTCTCAAAAATGATCAATTATTATCTTTTCTAATACTGTCTCTCTCAAACTTCTTAAATTTCTATTACATTCATATTTTGATGTCTATAAATCTCTTTCCCTATATTGTTTTTCTTTAGAAATGGTAATAGTTGATATGATGGTGGTATTAGCTCTTGCTAAAATGGTAATCATATTTCAATATATCAAATCAATATGTGTACACCTTAGACTTAAACAGTGTTATATATCAATTATATCTCAACTAAAAGCCCCCTGCACCAAATTCTTGCATGGGGAGGTGCCCCTCAGCCCAGCCTGCACCCTTTCCAATCTGGGACTCCTCAAGGGATGTCTGACTGTCCGTTTAGACCCAATCCAAAATAGAAAGTCAGACATCCTTCTCACAATCCAGGACTGCTGACTCCCAACCTCTCATCTGCCTGCTTTCCTGATCACCCTCTAACCATTCCCTTTCCATCCGGATTGGTGCCTAACTGCTCCCCTGCTAGCCTGATTGCCCCTATCTGTCCTCCCATGAAAGCCTGGTTCCCCCCAACTGCCCTCCCCTGCAGGTGTGGTCCACCCCAACTATTCTAAACCTAAAGGCCTGGTTTCCCCCAACTGCCCTCCCCTGCAGGCCTGGTCCCTCCCAATTGCCATCCCCTACTGGCCTGATCACCCACAAATGCCCTCCCTTGCTGGCCAACTTGGGTGGCAATCTTGTGTCCACATGGAGGCGGCCATCTTGTGTGTTGGAATGACAGTCAATTTGCATATTACCTCTTTATTATATAGGATGAATCCGGGGGGATTTATAAGGACTGCATTTGGGTGAATTTATGCAGAACTATAAATATTATTTATTTACTTTTCAGAGTTTTTGAAGATTTTCTTCAGTTGACTTTTTCTGCTGAATATTTAAAAAAATAGCAGTATTTTGATTTCTAATTTATAGAAATTCTGCCTGTCAATTTTTCTGTTGTCTAACTTTTTAATTTAAATTTTTTTCTTTTATGGCTTCAGAAACTTACTTGAAGGGCTTTTCAGATTTTCTTGTTTCTGAAGTTCATTGGTGCTGTTCCTCCTATCTGGATATGTCTTCTGAAACTATCCCATTGTGTATGTTTTGTGTGAACTAATTTTTAGTGGAGATTGTTTGAAATTGTAGAAATCCTGTGAAGCATGAATCGTGAAAACAGCCTGCATAGCAGGTTAGTTGGATCATATTAATATATTGGTTGGCAGTATAGGTTCAGACTCTGAAATTTTTGATGACATAAGTTAGAAGTTGGATTTTTTTCCCCCCTCTTATGGTGACAACTTGTGTTTATCTTGTATATCCTCCTCACACAGTAGAGATAAGCAGCCCTCGTCTCCTTGGTCAGTGAGTGAAATTCTAAACTCTTGTCACTTAGAAGTCTGTTATCCTGTAACTCATGAGAATCTGTGTGAATTCTTATTTGAATTTCACTAACATGTTCAGAAACAATGGTTTATTTTAGAATTTCCTTGTTTTTCATTCAGCATTTGAGAATCATGGAGTAGGAAATGGTCTTGTTATTTTAGTTCATCCTATTGTCAGATTGTTCTCTAGGTAGTTTACACATCATTTAACCTTTATAAATCTGTTCCCCTATATGTAGAGAAAAAATTTGGTCTAGATTTTACTTTTTTTTAAATAGTGAGATTAAAGAAAATTTAGGCTTGTGGGTCATATAGTTTCTGTTGTAGCTTCTTAACTCTGACATTAGAAAATGAAAGCAACCTCGAGTAATACACAACTGAGTAAGGCTGTTTTCCAATAAAACACCATTTACAAAAACAGCCAATTGGCTGGATTCTGCCTACGGGTTTATATTTTGCTAACCCCTGATTGGATCACAGATTCTTATTCTAATTTTAAAATATCTTTAAAAACATACAGCTATGTAAGACTTTTTGTAAATGTGTGTGTGTGTGTGTGTGTGTGTGTGTGTGAGTGTGTGTATCTAAATGTCAGTAAAAGTGTATTTGATGTGAGAGTCTGTGCACACACCTAAATTTTTTTTCTCTGGGGAAAGTCAGATCTTTCTTCAAATTTTTATAGGATCCAAGCCTCTAAAAATATTCATAAATCATGGAAATAGCCCTGAATTCTAAAACACTAGAATTCCCTGATCAGTGTTTTTCTAAATACATACCCTTCCCAGCATAAGAATAATACACTACATTTTAAATAGTGTTGTAATGACAAAAGGACCCAAATATTACATCTTAGTGAGAGCATAGACGAGAGAGCAGATATGTGAAAGGCAGACTCATAAGGCCTGCTGCTAACATTCTTTTTGGATAATTCTAACCATACCATAATATATGAAGAAGTTAAGTTCAACTTATTGAACAAAATGCTTCCTCTCTCACTAATTTCAACTGCTAAATTTAACCTCCTATCTGCAAAACTTCATGTTCAATTCCAGATGCAGCAACCAAACCACCCATCCCAATGCACTCTATTATTTTCATCATTAATTATTGGCTTCAAAAAAATACTGGTAGTGCAACCATAGCTTAACCTTCTGAAGAGAATAGAAGCTTTCCTCTTTTCTTCCTTTATTTTTTTGATCACCTGGGCTAAGCTAGACCTAGTAAACACAGGTGCTTATTTCTGGCTTTGTGTCAAAGTTTCTATTGAAGGTGGTTGAGTGGGAGGAAGTCATCTCTGGCAGGTATTTTGGGCTTAAACAGTTTTTATAGAATGAAGGTAATTTATAATCTAATAATTTCTTTCTGAGCTTTTGGAATTGATTCTCTTATCTATGAATTTGTATGTATTCATAACAATCACAAATGATACCATGTGATCAAGTCTATCTGGAACTCTAGTTGGAAATATTAAACTAATATTTGAATGCCATATAGCTACAGCCATTGATAAATTTTAAGAATCTACCTTAGTGAATTGTCATGTAGTCAAAAATGTCACATATCACAACTTGAATATTATCTTTTTGAAAAAGTAAAGAAATTAAAATATTCTTAGAAAAATTCATTTTAGAATCATATTTTAGGGTTTTATAACAACCAAAGCATACTGCTTATACAAAATCAGTTATAAAACATTTCTTCTTACAAATTAAAAAAAAAAGTAGAACTGAATCTGTAATTCTGGCCCATCTCATTTTACCCAGTTCGTGTTTGTAGAGTAATTGTGTGAATGCATTTTAAATTTTATTTTTTTCTTATCTTTATTGAAAAATACATATGTATACATACACATGCCTATATATATACAAATTATATATACTTTAAAATGTTACTATATATTTAGCTATAGACTTTTAAAATCTTTATTATTGAAAGTATTGCATATGCCCCTTTTTCCCCCATTGACCTCTTCTAGCTCGCCCCCACTCTTCCACCCAGGCCTTCACCCCTTCACCTGTGTCCATGGGTTATGAATATATGAATATGTGTGTGTGTGTGTGTGTGTGTGTGTGTGTGTGTGTGTGTGTGATATTAATTGCAACCAGACAATGTGGGAAATTATAAACAATTACCAGTTAGAGATGATGATAAAGCTTTATTTTCAGGGGAAAAAATAAAATTTTGATTTGGTTCTGATTGAATCTGGGTTTCATAGGTTAGTATAAACTGTGCATTAATTGAATGTAGAGAATTCCACAAACAGTACTATTAAACCTGAGACACAGAATGCAGTCCAAAATAAAACATTACAACTTAAAAGATCCAGTTGCATTGACAATATTTATTTATCACATTTTCTGATAAAAACAAACAAGTCCTATTTAGTTGGAGGGCTGAGGACATTGTTAGTCACAGAGCAGTCCATTACCAATGAGGAAAGGCTCATAAAGACTATGTAATAACTATTTTAGATAATTTTAATATAAAAATGAAGAGGGTCATGGATTGTAACTCAGTTTTCTGTAGAAAAACTAAATCTTTAATAAAGCATCCACCTAGACTTCTATTCTGAAGGTAAAACATTGACTAATACTATTAACCCTTATAAATGTCTTGTATAATATTTCAGACAGGTATCAATCTTTTTCTTTGTTCTCTATGTTGATATCACTCAGCAAAGTTAATCTAATCACTGGCTTTAAATTTACACATCCCAAGAGAAACATACTACATTTATGTTTGTCCCTCATAGTACATGTTCTTTATAGGTTTTGTAAAATGAGGAAGATAGTGTCCAAGTGTAATGGGAAAAAAAGAGGAAAGTGCCTGTCACTATTGAGAAATATTTGAAAAAATATCCTGTTAGTCCACCATCCAGGATTTCAAAGTAAAGATATTAAGCCGAGGCCAGTTTGGCTCAATGGATAGAGCGTCGGCTTGGGGACTGAAGGGTCCCGGGTTCGATTCCGGTTAAGGGCATATACCTTGGTTGCGGGCACATCCCCAGTAGGGGGTGTGCAAGAGGCAGCTGATCGATGACTCTCTCTCATCGATGTTTCTAACTCTCCATCTCTCTCCCTTCCTCTCTGTACAAAATCAATAAAACATATATATCAAAGTAAAGATATTAAGATACCCATCAGCAGATGAGTGGATTAAAAAACACCTACACAATGGAATGCTATGCTGTGGTAAGAAAATAAGGAATTCTTACCATTTGCAACAGCATGGATGAAACTGGACAACATTATGATAAGCTAAATAAGCCAGTCAGAGAAAGATAAATATCACATGATCTCACTCATTATGTAATATAATTAACAAAGTAAACTGATTAACAAAAACAGATCCAGAGTCAGGGAAGCATCTATTAGACTGTCAAACGTCAGAGGGAAGGTAGGAGAGAGTGGGGATAAGGGGGAGAGGTCAACCAAAGGATTTGTGTGCATGCATATAAGCCTAATAAATGGACATAGACAACAGGAAATGAGGGCATGAGTGGGGTGGGGGTCAATGGGGGGTTAAAGACACATATGTAATAACTTAATCAATAAAGAAAATGTTAAAAAGATATTAAGAAGTGGATGTTGAAAGGAAGGCACTTGACATAAACGGAAGTGTTTAATCACAAACTTCTATTCATGTTCATTCATTGATCTACTAATTAATTCATCTTGACTAAAGTTTATTACTTATGCAATGATATACTCTGTGCTAGAAGTACAGATTAATAAATAAATAGAACACATAAAAATCTCTACCATTTTATACCTTATATTCTAGTGCAAGGAGTCAAAGAAAGTGGTAATATAAAACATGCATAATATGTCATATTGTTATGAGTGTTTTGAGAAAAAATATAAGGAAGGAAGGATAGATATTGTGTATAGCACATGTGTCAAACACAAGGCCCGCGGGCCAAATCCGTCCCGCCAGGCCTTGCAATGTGGCCCGCACCGCGCTGTCATCACTGCACTCCGCTGCGTTTCCTTCACAATGACAGTTTATGACTGTTCAGTAAACCATTCGGCCCGCAATTTAGGCTGGATTTTAGATTTTGGCCCCTTCTCTGATTGAGTTCGACACCCCTAGTGTATAGGAAGGATTAGGGGGGAGGCAACAATATGGATTTATAGCAAAGACAGGAGGAATGGTATGTGTCTTCGGATTTTTTTATGATAACCTATAGAGATAGAGATAGAGAGCATAATAATAATATACCGGATAGTCTCAAGGGTAATAATCATTTTTAAGACATAGCACCTTTGAGGAACACTCTCTCTTTTTTTTTTAGTCTCAACTTTTCCCAGTGACCTGTGAGAGCTAATTTTATTTTTTCTATTCAACTCAGCTTTAGTAGAATTTTTATCAATTCTTGGCCAGCACAGGCCCCATCACAGTAATTACTGGGTGTGATATTTTCAGTTCCTGACCTTTGTATATGATAGAATACTGTAAAGAGAATAAAAGGTTTGAGATTTAACCCTACTTCCAAGCTAGCAATTTAGCCTGCCACAGTTTTATAGATGCTGGCAGAAGACACAAGACTCCTGAGCCAGAGACAAAGGATTTTATTACTTATGGCATAGCAGGCAATACAATGTGGTTTGGGTGGGTTAGAAAATTACCAGGTTTATGAAAGGGCTTCTGGCAATCCTGCCTTACCTTCCCCCGCCCCTCCCTCAACCCCCACAAGAAGACATGAACAACCTGCAAGAAAACTAATCTCTTTCATGGCTGATTGCTATAAAAAAATCCTTGATGTCAAGATCAGATGTTGTCCATTGCCCTTTGTAAAATGTGTAGAATCACAAAAAACATGTTCGTGATTGCTCATTCTCCAAGTGCCAAGACTTTTATGCTACCGTTGATTTGCAATCATAACTCACTTCTTTCTTAGCAAGAATGTTTTAATTCCTGACTCCACTTCCATAATTCTGTGGGTCTTCCAAATTCAATGGTCAATATCTGTTATTCTTATACAATTTTAATTAAATTTTATTATCTTACAGGAGTTTGAAGGAGCTAAAATTTAATTAATTCTAGTATCTTAAACTTCTGTAATATTTCTTTATACTGTTTTATTACATATATATTCTTGCCTTAAGGTAGGGATTTGAAAAATATTTCTATGGAGTTAATAATTGATAACAGACTGAATTAATTACCCCTTCAAGGACATTTTGTGGTTTAACAAGTGTCAAGTTATAGCCACAGGAATTGTCATTATTTGGATTAGCAATAAAAGTTAATGGAAAAGTTGTGGTGAGTCACAATGAGGCTTTTGTGACATTATCTATTAGATTTTGAAGAGTTGTGGCCTTAACTGCATGAAGCTGACCCAAGCAAGCCTGACCTGTTTTATCCAGAGTATCTCTGCTTTTTTCTCTGTTTTACATTGGATCACAACCAGAGATTTCACTGAATTTATAGCTCTGCACTTTAAGAAAAGAAAACATCTTCTGCAATAAGAAAAACATCTGAAGAGCACTGGTCTAATTTACTTATGACTTGAAGTGGTTCATACTTTGAATTCATTCCTCTTCTCTCTGGCTGTAGGTTAAACATCATTAAGGAGGCAGTATTTGGAACAGATCATGCCTGTCTATGTTTCCTGTTAGCCACAGGACTGAGTGTTCTTAACCCAAACTTACCTCAGTAGAATTTGAAAAATGTAACTTAAATGATGGTGATTTAATGCTTCCCTATTTTAGAGGACAAATATTGGACAACGTATATAAATCTATTTCAAAATATTCAGTTATCTAAACAGAATATTTCTTTAAAATTAGCACTTACTGCTAATTTCTACATAATGAGATGTTTTCTCTTTATTTGGTGTGATAGAATGCAGTGTTTATGCCAATCTTAGAATATAAATTGTAGAATATAGTCAAATATCCAGGGCATAATTGATAGGAATTTGCATTATGCCTTTTCAAATAAAAATGGTTCTTCTTTCTATTACTCTATTCCCAGAATACCAATTATTTCAACTCGACAAGAAATACTAAAGACTTATTTCTGTCTTAGTCACTCAATCATTAAAAACTACATGATGGGAAGAAATTTGATTAAAATATGCAATAGGGAATGAATATTCTTCAGGAAAAAAATAATACATGCTTGTCTTCTTAGGATTTTTTTCTTTTCTACAATGATGCATTATAAAAAACCAGCTTCCCCCCTCCAAGTAATTATGTTGTTAAATTTCAAAGCTAATTTTAATTTCATTATTCTTTTGGAGAAAGGAACTTTTAACAATTTCAGCACTGTTGGTGTTTTCCATGTTCACAGAAATTCAAGCTAACATATTTATGGGCTACAGTCAATTGTCAGTCAGGCTTGCACCACTGTCCCTCACCTTCAGGAGATGTTTGCCTCAAGTCTTCATGATCATTTGCTAAGTACCTGGTGATAATCTGTCTGCTTTGGTTGACAGCCATCCAATCCTGTCTAGAGATATGGTGCGTCACTCTAGGAGTTTCATAAATAAATCGCTGTCACTTCTCCTACTGCCTATTAATCCTAGGAAATCAATATGCTGCTTTTTATGTGTGGGCTTCCAGGAAAGTTTCTCATAAAAACTGTCAAGTTGCTTGATAACTGGACTACTTCCAGTTTTAAGCACGTAAAGTTGCCAGTTTTGGACCCACTGTAAAAGCACAATGTTAATACAAATGTAATCTGGCTATTTAAAAACACCATATTTGTGTATTAGGATTCTCCTATACTAAGGCTTGTATGCCCCATAAAGTACATGCATTCTGTCTTTTGTCCTTACTGAGTTTCCTGACAACGATTCTGCATATCTTTAAGATAGTTCTTCAATCAATTGTAGTGAATGTTTTTTATTTGCTTTTGCTTACCTTTATGGTTGTCTTTATTTGATCATTGTGATACATTATTAAAATAATTTGTAATCCTTAATGTTGGTAATTTGTATTTTGTAAAATTAATGTATAAAAATGTGTTAATGTTTTTATCAAAACTGCGAATGCAGCCAAACTTAGAAATATATAACTTTAAAGTAATGTATTTTCAGTATTTTTTGTAATGTGTTTCATATGCATCCGATAGAAAATAAAGAAAACTAAACCCCTCAAATTTTAAATTTTAAAGATATGTATGGCATTCAATAACATTAAAAATGAAAATATAAATTACAGGCTTTATTTTTCAAAGATACTACTAAAAGTGAGTAAAAACTACTAAACAAAAATATCATAAATTTTAAAAGATATAATCACTACCTATTTCTTGCACATAGTTAAAAATTAAAAAAATATTAGGGATAACTTTATTCCAATAACTGTCAAATCATACCATATAAAAATCCAAAGAAAAATTGTTATTTGCAAATTTAACCAAGAAAATTCAAAATCTAATATTTTTAAAACTATTAAAGAAATCTAATCTATAATTTCAAATGCTCTCAACAGAAATTCTGGACTAAGACAGCTATACTGAATAAATAATGAATGAGTAATACCAGTCTTACATAGACTATAAAAGTTTGATGAGGCCAGCATAACCTTAATTTTTTGACAATATAAATATGTAAATATCTCCAAGTTTACTGTGTATATTCAATGTAATCACAATGGATATTTCATAATTTTTGTTTTATGTAGAACTTGACTAATGAGTTTAAATTTACATGAAAATAGATATTTGGGACATAAAATATAATGAGGAAAGATTTGCTTTACTGATATCAAAAGTTTTGATAAAATCCAGTCATCAATAATGTGGGTTTTTTTGGGGGGGGGGAAAGAAAAAAGAAAAGAAAAAAAAAAAAAGACTAGTGGTACTCAATAGAGAATTCAGAGATGGGCCAAGGACCAAATTTAGGAAAAATCAACATTATAAAGTACTGAGGGAGGGGGGAGGTTGTCCTTTTCTGTAAATGGTGCTAAATCAATTAGATAACCTTAAGGAAGTAAAGAAAACAATTTCTGCCTAATGTCATCACAAATTAAATTACAGTTATATTATGGATCAACATGTAAAATGAAAAATAATTAAACTTGAGAAGTTAATACAGAAAAATATATCTTTGATTCACCCTCTCACAATCCAGGACCTCTCTGGGGATGTTGGACTGCCAGTTTTGGCCCAATCCCCACTGGCCAGGCCTAGGGACCCCATGGGTGCACAAATCCATGCATCCCATTTCTATTGATACTATGCATATAAGATCTTTGGTTAATCTCTTCCTGCCCTTCCCACTGAGATTCATCAGTCTATGTTTCCATGCCTATGCATTGAGCTCTACCACTGGTGGTCAGTGCATGTCAGATGGTCAGTTAGGCATATATATATATATATATATATATATATATATATATATATATATATGATATTTAGAGTAAGCTCTGACTATAATCGTGAAAACATAAATTTATCTGTGTGTAAGAATGTATAACTGCATCTGTTAATTAATGAAAATTTTGAAACAACTCAAGTTCCCCTGAATAGTACAATGCATAAATAACCTGTGTTTTACTTATATAATGGAATACAGTGAATTATATAAAAATCAAACTGTAGTTAAATTCACCAACACAAGTGAATCACACAAACATAATCTTGAGCATAAGAAGCAAACATAAATAAAAGAAGCCAGACCAAAAAGTATACATCTCATATGGTTTCATTTACATAAAGTAAAATGAGGTGTAAAGGCTATAAATATGTTCTCCCATGCAGTGGGATTTCTTGTTTTGTTGATGGCTTCTTTTGCTGTGCAGAGGCTTTTTATTTTGATGTAGTCTCATTTGCTTATTTTCTCTTTTAATTCCCATTGCCCTAGAAGCTATATTGGTGAAGCTATATTGCTTCGGCATGTGTCTGAGATTTTGCTGCCAGTAGATTCCTCTAAGATTTTTATGGTTTCCCATCTTATGTTTAAGTCCTTTATCTATTTTGAGTTTATTTTTGTGTATGGTGTAAATTGTTGGTCTAGTTTCAATTTTTTTTGTAAGCCCACTGCATGGGAGAACATATTTTCTAATGTTATCTCCGATAAGGGTTTAATCTTCAAAATATATAGGAAACTCATACAACTTAACAAAGGAACATAAATAACCCAATCAAAAAATGGGCAACAGATTTAAATAGATACTTTTTGAAAGAGAACATTAGGAAGGCTAAGGGACGTATGAAAACATGCTCAAAGTCAGTAATCATTCAAGAGATGCAAATCAAAATGACAATGAGGTGCCATCTCCAAATCAACAAATGACAAGTGTTGGTGATAATATGGAGAAAAAGGAACTTTCTCCAGCACTGATGGTGGGAATGCAGACTGGTGCAGACACTGTGGAGAACAGTATGGAGTTTCCTCAAAAAACTAAAAACCAAACTCCCATTTAACACAATTTTTCCACTTCTAGGAATCTATCCCAAGAAACCAATCAGGATATATGCAGCCCTATATAGGAATTCATGATTCGCAATAACTAAGATTTGGAAGCAGACTAAGTGCCCATCAGCAGAGGAGTGGATTAGGAAATTGTGTAATACTACACAATGGAATACTACACTGCTATAAAAAGGAAGGATCTCCTACCATTTGCAACAGCATGGATTAGGCTAGAGAGCATTATGCTAAGTGAAATAAGTCAGTCAGAGAAAGATATCACATGATCTCACTCATTTGTGGAATATAATGAACAACATAAACTGATGAACAAAAACAGATCCAGAGACAGAGAAGCATCAATCAGACTGTCAAACCTCAGAGGAAAGGTAGAGAAGGGTGAGGGTTAGGGGGAAAGATCAACTAAAGGACTTGTATGCATACATATAGGCACATAGCCAATGGGGGTGAGGAAATGAGGGGGGAGGCAGTGCTGGGGGATAAGGACACATATATAATGCCTCAATAAAGAAAGGGGAAAAAAAAGAAAAGCTATAAATGCAAATAAATCATTGTCACAAATGTCAAGATAGAAGTAACAGTAAATAGATCATAATTGAGATTTCTAGAGGGACTATGGTGTGCTGATTATATTCTGTTTTATAAGTGCCTTAATTAACCACATGTTAACTTTGTGATATATTATTAAACTGTCAAATTCTGTGTTCTCATATTTTATTAAATCTAACATATAATGGATTAAAACAAAGGGAACAATAAGAAGACAGAGGACAAAGAAACAAGAGGGAATAGGCTCTGTGTTCTTCTATTGTAATTAGCTGGTATTTTTGCATAATTTTTTCAAAATATATGTAGGTATTAATACTGTATAATAAAGAGCTAATGTGCTAATTAGACCGAATGGCTGAATGACTGTCCGTACAATATTCCGGATGAAGGCATGGCTGCGAGGAGCTGCAAGGGCCAGCAGGGGCTGCGAGGGCCAAGCCCTTTGCACAAATTTCATGCATCAGGCCTCTAGTTTTGGTATATTTAAACATGAGTTTCCAGTTTGAACTTAACCCTAGTTCATCTTTAGTGGTATTGTGGTATTCAGAAAAACTCTAAAATCTGGCTTAAATTGTTACAGGTAACATACACACTTATCAAATAGAGAACTACAAAACAGATGGCCAAAACTAAACATGGTATCATAGTTGGGCTGGCCAATATCATTTTTCACTTCATCGATATGCACGTTCTCTTGTTAGTTTCCCAACAGAGTTCTAAAGATATGAATTAAAATGTTACCAAGAAACACTGTGTAATCTTTAATAAATTTAATTTTAAAAAGAAAAACATTCATATATCTAATCTGTTCCTGTCTCTGGACAAAGATGCACCAATAAATCTGATGGCTGGTGACTGGTACTATTATATTTTAAGCTCTCCAATGTTTTAATTCATGATATCTTTTTATATTATTGAATATGAAATAATTATATGAAATTTGAAAGCTAAATGACTATTTGCTATAGCTAATCCTTTATATTTTAAAGTCTAGGTTAGATTAAAGTTTTTTCTTGAAGGAAATAATACTTTCATGTTTGTACATCATGTAAAACTAGTAGCCCAGTGCATGGATTTGTGCACATTCAAAGCAAGTTAATTAGAAAATTCGTGCAGCATTACTTTAATGCAAAAATTACATGTCAAAATAGTATATATAATAAAGTATTATAAAATTAAAATACAAAATATTTTAATATCACTAGTCACCTTTTCTCTATAATAGAAGTGTCAGAGATGAAAGAAAAATTGGTAAATTGTATATGAAAGTAATATAAAAATGTTAATAAATAACATGAAATAAAACAACAAAGACATGATAAAAAAATACTAAAAACATGCTATAAAAACAACATTGATAAAAACAATGACTGATAAATTGATTAACTTATTCTAATATCTCCCTGTACACCACATTGAGTAAAAACACTTTCAGAATGCTTGGCTAATTTCCCTTGTGATGAAGTGTTTACAACTTTAACATCACACGCTCTTTGAACTCAAGAGAAAGCAACATGTAACTGACCATGTCTGAAACATGTGCAGTAGGAATATTCCTACTCTGTCTAGAGTTTGTCTGTGTGATTTTTTAATAGTCACTGCAAATGCTGTCATCATGGGAACTGTCTTGGAGTTAATTTAAATGGGAGGCCAGTGTCAGACAGGGACAAATCAGTTCTTGGAAGCAGAACATCTCCTTCCACAGATCCTGTTAATACTTCAGCTTTGATTATGTTAGGTCACAATAGTTGGTCTCAAACACTGCTTTCTTTCAACTTCAGAGGTACATTGTGCCAATAGATAGTCTTCAGATATAATATATTCTGGCAAGAGCATATTGAGCACCTACAAGTCAATGTTTATTTTTAAGGAAATATTGCCAGTGCATGTCATATGTACCAGCCGATTGGTCAGTCACAGTTAGATCGACAGATGATTGGTCATATGGACATTATATATATATATATATATATATATATATATATATATATATATATATGAATTTTTAAAAATGCTGTTATGGCTTTCATAATGTAGGAGACCACAATTTGAAAATAATTCGATTGGTGCATTCTTTATAGTAGTAGAAGTTCCAAAATTAAGTAAAAAGTCAATATGATTTTAGTAAAAACAATACAGGTAATCATTCACTTGGAAATAATTTACAGTATTGGCTAGCACAATCAGTTTTCTTCTGATGGCAAATGGTTTATTCTGCATTTATATGCTTTAGATTTGTCAGGGCTTTGTAATTGTTTTTTAAGAACTAATGCTAAATTAGCAGCTTCATTCAAAAATTAAAAGTACCTTTTAAAACTGCAAAGCCTAAATTAATTAAAACTTAATGACAAGAGGGAAAATCTTCCCTAAAGGTAAAATTTAATATTCACTTATTTGATTTAGATTCATCTAAAAACTAACAAAACGTACTAGTATTCAACTCTCATGAATACTGGCAGTACAAAGCAAACAAATTCTGGTAAGAAGTTTCTAAAATCATAAAAATCTTGCATTTCATTGAAAATTATTTTTGTTTGGATTTTCAAAAGCTGGCTTTGCTTTTCTCATTTATGTTTTTTTTATGCATTTGAGTGGCACAAGCTATTTTGTACTAAAGTGTTTGGTCAGCATTCTTGGCAGGCTGCAGATTTAGATTTAAAGAATTGTTAGTATGTTACTATTTCCACTCTCCCAATCCTGCTTTCTTACCTGGTTTAAAGCAGTGCCAGCACAAGTAGGAAGATAATGAAAGGTCAAATAAACAACATAAAACATAAATATAATTTTAATTATACTAGGACTTTACAATGAATTTAGATGCTAAGAATATCTCTTATATTCTTTCTACATGCTGATAATGGTATTAATCTTTTGGAAAAAATATATTGAAAATAATTCAACAGAAACATGGGAAGTGATTGATATTTTGTGTATTCATACAGATTGAAGGATAAACAATAAGGCTTAATTTCTCTAAAGTTTTGTTCATGTTTTTCCAGTTGTCTTATTTTTTTCTCCCCCTAAAAGTCATTATGGTTCAAATTTGCAGTAATTTTACTATTTAATTAGTCACCAATCAGATAGCTATCATGAATATTTCATTATTTGAGGGCATATAACTTGTATTAATATCCAATTTCTTAATAGATAATGTTTGTACAAATACATTCCTGTGATAGGTATAGGTTTCTATAACTCATATAGTCTGTTATCATATATCTTCACAATCTTATAAGAATCATTAGAAATTTTTCAAGCTAGACAAAGGACAGTAATCATGTAATTTCCTTTTCCCACTATTTAATGTACTAAAAATAAGTTTCCTACTTCCAATGTCAGAGAGCACATATCAGTAATGTCTTTCCAAATATTATTTTCTGTGCTCTTCAAGCTCTATCTCTGTGAAAACTTTTTCCCAGTATATCAAAAGTATAGAAAAACAAAGATATACTTATTGCAAAGTAATCATTTGCAATAAATATATCTTAGGAAATCTGTATTTCCAGGTTTAATTATTTTAGAACACACATTAAATGAGCTCATACTCTGAGATTCCAAAATATATAAGATTTCCTAGTAGGAGTAATCTTTTTTTTTTTAAAAATTGCTAGAAAGATCAAACAAAAGTTTACAATTAAATTATATGATAGCTCCATGAGACTGAGGCATCAGATGAAGATGAGCTACTAAAGAAGAATCAAACACTTACATTCATTCAGTATATGTAGACATTAAGGCCTTTTGGTGCTGATATATGGCCTTTAACATGCATACATCAGACTTTCTTTATAGTGTGAATTAAGTAGAGCAGCATAAAAAAGATAAAACTCCATTATTATTTCTTCTTTGAAAAACTTGCAGAAAATAAACCCCCTTCCCCCCTCCCCCCACTTCTTTCCCCCTTTTATTCTTCTGTAGATTAAAGTTGTTCTCATCTGTGGAGCGAGGTTTATGCTTCATATCACCTACATAAATCCTTTTTACTTTCTTTTATAGGCAAATAGGCTCCCTGTTGACTAATTTAACACCTGCAGATCGGCCTCATTATAAGCATAAAATCTGAATAACTTAGATGGTTAGAGTTGCTTGTGCTCATGCAAAAGATTCTGCCTGGCACTAAAATGTCTATCATAGCCAGGAACACACAAAGTGAATTTTGAACTGAGCAAATAAAATAGAGTGAGTGTCCCCACGTGATAATTCCAAGGACTTATGCTGCTCTATTTAGAGAATTGATATTTCACATGTAAAGGGTTTCTCAGTTACTTCTTTATAACCCCCTTAACTCAGTCCATGTTTATTAAACACGATTAGCACTAAGGAAAGTCTTCTGTGTGGATAGAAGCTCACAGGTACTATGAGCAGTAACATGACCAGAATATCCCGGAAAACTGTTAATCGACTAGATGCCATACAAGTATATGCTAAGCCACCACTGAGATATTATATGTAAATGCATCCTAATATTGTACAAGTGCCTAAGAACACTCAAGTTTAAGGGATATTCAAGGTGAAATAGAATTAATCTAGTAATATTTTTTAGGGAAGTCAATTCTTAAACCAAGAGTTTAAAGCAAATGATGAGCACAGATTGCTAAAGGAGAGTTGTTTACCTTCTAGCCAGCACTGATTTATAAGGTAGAATTGCCTTATTAAAAGTCCATATGGCATCATTCATTTAGCCTTTTTAAATCACTTACCACATTTGATTTCTTTTTTTTTATTATATTATTAAGCCGAATCTCCATGAAGGCAAAAACCATAATGTTTCACCCGTAATTGTATTCCTAGAAATTAACATTGTCTCTGCTATAGTAGCCAACAATTCGGCATTTGTGCCCCCCATATTTCAGATATCATATTGTCATCTCCCACATTTGCTATGAATTCCCCCTCTGAGAACTGCTTTTTCTGTGTCCCATAGATTTTGAGTTGATGGTTCTATAATTTAGCAAAAATCCAACTTGTTGTCAGGAGGAGCCAATATTATTATTATAATGCTGATTATATATATATATATATATATATATATATATATATATACACACACACACATATATATACACACACACACACACACACACACACACACACACACATATATATATATATATATATATATATATATATATATATATAAATTCTTTATTGTTTAAATTATTACATATATATCATTTTCCCCCATTGACCTCTTCCGGGCTTCTTCTACCCCCAAGCTCATGCCCTCACCCCCTACTGTTTGATGCATACAAGTCCTTTGCATTGATCTCTTACCCACACCCCCCTCCTCTGCCTTCCCTCTTAGGTTTGACAGTCTGTTCAATGCTTCTATGTCTCTAGATCTATTTTTGTTCATCAGTTTATGTTGTTCATTCTATTCCACAAATGAGTGAGATCATGTGATATTTACCTTTCTCTGATTGGTAAAAGGTACCATTGTTTTTTAATCCACTCCTCTGCTGATGAGCACTTAGACTGTTTCCAAATCTTAGCTGTTAGGAGCATAGGGCTGCATATATCCTTTCTGACTGGTGTTTCTGATTTCTTTGGATATATACCTAGAAGAGTAATTACTGGGTCAAATGGGAGTTCCATTTTTAATTTTTTGAAGAAACCCCATACTGTTTTCCACAGACTGCACCAATCTGCATTCTCACCAGCAGTTCACCGAAGGTTTCTTTTTCTCCACATCCTCACTGCACTTGATGTTTGTTGAATTGTTGATGATAGCCATTCAAACAGGTGTGAGATAGTACCACATTGTTTTGATTTGCATCTCTGGATGATTAATGACATTGAGCATGTTTTCATATGTCTCTTGGCCTTCTGTATGTCCTCTTTTGAAAAGTGTCTATTTAGGTCCATTGCCCCTTTTTTTTTTATTGGATTCTTTATCTTTTGTTAAGTTGTATGAATTTCCTATATATTTTGGATATTAAGCCCTTATCAGAGATAACATTGGCAAATAGGTTCTCCCATGCAGTGGGCTCTCTTGTTGTTTTATTGATTGTTTCTTTTGCTGTGTATAAGCTTTTTATTTTGATGGTAGTCTCATTTGTTTATTTTCTACTGAGCTTCCATCATCCTAGGAGCTGTATTAGTAAAGATATTGCTACGACATGTGTCTGGTATTTTGCTACCTATGGATTCTTCTAAGATTTTTGTAGTTTCCCTCATCTTTAAGTCCTTTTTTCATTTTAAGTTTATTTTTGTGTATGGTGTAAGATAGTGTAAGATAGTGATTTAGTTTCTTTTTCTTTCTTTTTTTTTTCATGTATCTGTCCAATTTTCCTAACACAATTTATTGAAGAAACTGTCTTGACTCCTTTGTATGCTCTCACCTCCTTTGTCAAATATCAATTGAGAATAATGGGTTGGGTCATTTCTAGGTTCTCTGTTCTGATCCATTGGTCTCTATGTCTGTTCTTGTGCCAGTATCAGGCAGTTTTGAGAACAGTGGCTTTGTAATATAGTTTGATATCTGGTATTGTGATCTCTCCAGCTTTGTTCTATTATTATATAATACTAGTAGAATTATGATATTGTTAATATTCTAATAAGCTAATATTATTTCTCCACTCTATTGACTTCACTAGCTTAATAGTTTATAAGCAAAAGTTTCTATTTTTACTAAAATCCTTTAATTAACCCTTTTCCATCCAATACATAAATCTTGGTCTTCTCTAGGGCCATAATGTTCACCTAAGTTTTTCTCTTAAAGTTATTTTTTACATCTATGTGAAATGTATTTAATATATATTGTGAACCACTTTTGAGTTCATTGTGTATCTTAATGTTCTATAGTGCCTAGTTTAGGAACTACAGGGGTATTAAGGTTTCATATTTTTTCTTTTGTATACTTGTTTTATCGCCCAGTTCAATGTCTATACTGGTAAATATTCCATTTGCAGTTGAGAATTGTATTCTCAAGGTATTGGCTGTAGTGTTCTATAAATATCATTAGGACTAAAGTAATCAATAGTGATATTCAGATTTTTCATATCTATATTGATGCTTATCTATTTTATCTGTCAATTACTGAGTGGTGTTAAAGATTACAAGTATGATTATGGATTTGCCATGCCATTTTGCAAAAACATATTTTATGTATTTCCCATTATTTGGGAAATGCACATTGATAAACGTTATGTTTTCTTGATATATGGAACATGTAGTCATTATGAAATGTCACTGTGCCCTTTGGTAATACTTTTTGACTTGACAGCTATTTGTTCCTAAATGTAGTCACTCCAACCTTATTATGATTCAATATGCATAGTGTTCTAGTATAATATTTTTCCTTTTAGTTTCAGTGTCTTTGTATCTTTATATGTAACATGTATCTTTACTAAAAGTTGTAAACCAAGAAAGAAGCTTAAGCTAAGAGAGGGAAAAAAAATTATATTTTAATGTTAGTGGTTACAACTGATTCAGGTAACAGTTTGAAGAGTGCTTTGAAAGGCTTGCGTTACATTTATCCTTCTCATTCTGGACCTCTGTATGTAAATGAAGGATTCTGGTTAGGTTAATAAGGATTGGCTGCGTTTAACATGCAAATGAAGAAAGCTGGTTGGTAGAATGGGTTAGCTCCTTTCAAAATAAAGAATGTAGATGGTCTGGTTGTCATGGTGAGGAAGAGATTAAGGTCCAAGAATGAGCAGTTCAGAAGTTCATGGAGAAACATGCTTCATTGTACCTGACAACTATATCTAGTGTCGTACAGAATTGTTGTAGTGCCCTTTCTCTACTTAGTCATTCTTCCATTCTGCCCACCCCAAGAAACCCCCTGGCAATCACTGATCTTTTTACCATCTACATTGTACTGCCTTTTCTATTGTAGAATGTCTCATAGTTGGAGTCATATACTATTTACTTTTCTAATATTAAGTTCCTTCGTTTAGCAAAATGTATTTAGGCATTTTCATGGCTTTTAATTCATTTCAGCTTAGCATTAAACAATATTCCATATCTGACCTTACCACAGTTTGTTTATCCACTCACATATTGAAGAACATCTCAGTTGCTTTCAAATTTTGGTGATTATGCATAAAGCTACTGTTAACATTCATGTGCCTTTGGGTATAGGGGTGGGAAGTGGGGCATAGTTTCCAGAAGTTGCTTTTTCTTTGTCAACCTCCTTCTGACCTTCCCAAAGTTGTATAGCTCAGTGGTCAGCAAAGGATTTCCAAAGATTTTACATGCCCATTTCAGTGCTCTCCTCCTTGGTTCCCTCCTTCCCATGTGGTTTTCACCCAGCCCTGAAATCTGTGCTCTGTGACATACCAATTCATTAACACTGTAGCTCTCTGCCTTCGCAAGCAGCCCAAGGATTAGGGATTGTACTTGAATAAAGACCCACAAATGAGTTATTTCCATAAGAGTGATTTCTGTATTGTGATTGTAGACCCCTAGTTGGTATCACTCTGCTTTTGCTCACTTTACATCACCTTTAAGTAGATGTTTCCTCCAGATTTTCTATAGGGACATTAATCTAAATTAACTGCTTTGTGTTGACAGTGAAGGAGTTCAGAACATGCCATTCCCAAATATATGCCATTTGTTATATTGATTAATTTGAGCTGAAGGCTCTCTCTGAACTTCCCTCATCTGTCTAAAAAAGGATCCTCCGAAAGAAACTCAAGTCTTCATAAATCTTCTCCCTGGGGGTTTCATCCACCAGAGTAGATGGCTTCTTATTACCAGAAGAAATCTAGAAGGTGACAACCACACCCAGACATGGTTTGTCACAAACTGTCAGGCCCATTCATCTTTCCTAAAAATTATTTTCTTTCCCCTAAGATGCCTACATCCCGCTACCCCTTTCCATATTAACATGGAATATAAACTCTCAAATGTCACACCATTTACTGTATTTTACGGCGTATAAGATGACACAGTGTTCTAGTAAAAAGCCTGCTCAGATTGGCCAGAGTCAGAGAGGCGGTCTATTAAAAAAAGAACTGGTGTTGCCTCGCAAGTGGGGGGTAGTCTTATACAGCGAATATAGGCCTAAACCTATGTTTTAACTGTAAAATAAGGGGGTCGTCTCATATGCCAAAAATACAGTAGGTATTCATTTCTTTTCCTATGATAATCCTGCCCATTATTAACTTATTAAAATCAATAACTGTATATACCTTTGTTCTCTTAATCTGCTTGCTTCAGTTTGTTTTATAGACTCAACTATTAAACCTCGGAGTATAGAGGGAAAGTGTCTCCCCTCCTACATACAACTCAGGAGCTCTGAGTTGTAAGTCATCAGTAGCAGTGAAAGGCATGGCCTTCTCTGATGCTTTCATAGTTTATGCACGTGGGGAAGAAAAATGTAATGAATGTAGGTTTTTACTTTTTAGTAGTTTATTAGCACAGGGCAATATGTAAATTTTGCCAAAACAAGACCTTAAGTTTGGATCATTTTCTAGAAGAGCGTTGTTGAGTTGTTCCTTTTTGCTTTCATTTAAGAAGACAGTTTTGGCTGTGTTAAAACCTTGGAATAATGTTGTTGTTTTTTTGTACAATGAGAAGCAGTTGTTTTGGTTAGACTTTTTCCGGTAAAAGAAAGAACTCATAACTCAAAAGCAAAATGGCAGACAATCTAATTAAAGTAGACAAAAGGTAGAACATGTTCAGAAAACTCTTTGCCAGTTGCTTTATATATATATAGCAGAGAACTGAAGAAGTAAATCCATGAAAAGTCTTGTACAAAGAATCTTTATAGCTTTTTTATGCATAGTAACTCAAAAGTGGAAATAACACAGATGTCCATAAATGGGGCAATGAATAAAAAAACTACAGTATTCTAATAAAATCAAATACCTCTTAGTCATAAAAAGGAATTAGCTACTGATGTGTGCAACAACATGGGCGAATCTCAAAAATAATTATACTTAATTGAAGAGTTTTATTCACAAATAAATATGTGTATAAGAAGCTCCATAATGTTTAGAACTACTATATCGTGATAAAAATAACATCAGTGTTTCTTCTGGGCATTTGGGGTAGAAAAATGATTGATTGAGAAAAGACACAATAAATATATTCAAGAACTATAGAAATGATCTATGCCTTGATAATAATGCAGGCTATATGAGCATATGGATTTTCAAAGTTCAACTGTCAAGTAATTTTAAGATCTGAATATTTCATTGTAGGTAAATTATACTTTAATAAAAAGATGAAATGAATTGCAAAAACTTATAGAGAAACTTGATTAAAAAAAGACATCATTTTTAGTTATCAGGAAAGAGAAAATCAAAAGGAGATAGATCTCACTCACACCAGAATGATTTAAAAAATGATATCAAATGTTGGTGACAATATAGAGAAGAAGAACTTGGTAAAATGTTACTGTGATTGGCAATTTTTAATAGGATTAAACATATACCTTCTGTATTACCCAGTGATTTTATTCCTAGTTATTGGCTCAACCTAAGTCATCTATGTTCCAGGAAGCAGGTGGTCAGGGGTGAGTGCGCTTCCTGATCATCCATGTGAAGATAGTAATGTCAGACACAGGAGGAAGCTGGACATTGAGGGGGGAGTATTTCATCGCCAATGAGAGAGAAAGGCAGTGATAGGGATCCAGGGTTGAAAGGAAATAGGTTTTCAGCAGTCTGGAGAATGGGATGGTTTTCAGCAGTCTGGAGAATGGGATGGTACAAGGTCAGACAGAGGAGGTAATCAGAGTGATTGGAGTTTTGTTACACTGAGCAAATAAGTTTGTGGATTAGTCAAATAAGTCAATAATTTGGGACTGGTTGGATTTACAAGTATCTTACCTATTGAGAAATTATTTTACAACCATGGAAAAAGAGAAGGCTTAGTAGAATTTGAGGTTTTTGCATTAGAAGTAGAGGAATGAAATGTATTTTGTTCTTTTAAATGTATATTCTTTCCTCAGGATTCACAGATTACATATTTGAGAATTCACTTGCTTGCTAGAATTTATCTGTAACTCCAAAGTCAATACAGCTCTCATGGTCCTTCGTGGACATGTGAAAGTTTTAGTTGCCTGACTGGCCCGGGCCCCGCTGAGGTTGATCAAGGCAATGCTCTGCCTTCTGTTTCACTCTGTTTCACATTTTTGTTTTTTGTTGGTGCTTTGGCTGTTTAAAATGCCCCCCACGCGAAGTGTTAAAGTTCTGTCTAATCTTCCTAAGCAAAACACAACTATGATGAGCCTATGGAGAAAATTCATGTGTTAGATATGCTTTTATTCAGACAGGAGTTACAGTGTGCTGGGCAAAGAGTTCAGTGTTAATGAATCCATAGCACATATTAAATCTGGTGTCTTTAAATATACATAATACAAGTTTAGGTATTGATCAATTGGTGAAAATGTGATCAGATGCTCATAGAAATGGTTTAGTGCTCCCTAATTTGGAGTTTGCAGGGACTTGATAGAGCAAAATTATTTTAAATAATGAGAAACAACTTTGTATATATGCACGCGCGCACGTGTGTGTGTGTGTGTGTGTGTGTGTGTGTGTTGCTGAAATATACTCAGGGTATCCCCCCAAAATGTATATACTCTTTGAATAATTATTAATTCCAGTGGGTTAAATCAGAAAATAAACACCAATTGAGCTATCAGCTGTTAAGTGTGTATACATACATACATATGAGCAGACTCCATGATATGGCACACAGAAAAGTTCTTGTTTTGAAATAGCATTAAAAACTTGTCCAGGACATGCACAAAGGATGATAAAAACATGTCAAAAATATTTAAGAGCCTGTTTGAAGGTTCTCTTGCTGAGCAAACTTAGAACAATTTGAGCATAAAAATAAATTAAATTATCAGATTATACCTCATTTCATAAAATAGGGAGAAAATACTCTTCTTTAACAATAACTGAAAATAATGAGGGAATGATAGATGATCATAATTTGGAAAAATCATAATGGTGACTGAAGTTTTGCTAAAGAACAGTATGCTGGTGGAATATTGGAATAACTCTCTATACAATGACTTTACCACAGAGAAACCTGAGTCTGGTTATGAGGAAGCATTGTCCAGACCTAGGTGTTCATGGTCTTCTAGCACAGAAGGCCTGTAACACTCTAGACCAGTGGTCAGCAAACTCATTAGTCTACAAAGCCAAATATCAACAATACAACAATACAACAATTGAAATTTCTTTTGAGAGCCAAATTTTTTAAACTTAAACTTCTTCTAATGCCACTTTTTCAAAATAGACTAGCGCAGGCCATGGTATTTTGTGGAAAAGCCACACTCAAGGAGCCAAAGAGCCACAGTTTGCTGACCCTGGCTCTAGACTATTAATGACATAAGAGACAGGGACAGATTAACCAACTCTACCAGATTAAAGATTTCTGAGACCTAAAAATTAGAAGCAACACTATTTTCTGTACAGGTATGTGGACTGAAAATGATATATTTTCCAAATAAGTTATATTTGGAAAAAATTAAAGCAGAGTTGGTGGATTAGAAGATAACATTGTTGGAGTCTTGATTTCCTAAATGAATGAGTTGTATGGCGGTAATATAGGAGAGTGAACCTGGAGTATTTTTAAGAGTGAAGGGACATGATAACAGAAAAAATAACTATGTCCATCTTTCTCTCTGTTTTAGTATCTTTCTTTTGGTCTATGTTATGTATAAAAGACAACAATATTTCTCAATCTTTTTATTCTGGGGAAATCCTTGAAATATTTTTTAAGGTTTCTCAGAAGCAAAATTATATACCTTTGGCTGTTAGTAACTTAATGAGGGCGGTAAGTTATAGATCTAATGTTATAACAATTTTAAGTAGAAAATTATATGTTCCTATGAATGTGCTTATTTTAGCCAGTTCATTAGCCTATGACCTTTGTATGGTTGCCCTTCCTCATTAACTGCATTCACTTTAATGTAAGCCAGTGAGGCAGATAAAAAAATTTTTAGTTTTTCCATTTTTTGTATCCAAGTAGGTCTTAAATTCTTATAGATTTCTGCTATGCAAGTATCTAATGAAGTATATATATATATATATATATATATATATATACACACACATATACATGGCACTGTTGTTTAAGGACAATTTCAAGCTTTCTTCTTTTTTATTATTTTTTTAAATTTTGTTGATTATGGTATCACATTATTGCCCTCAACCCAAACCCCTCCCCACAAATGCCCCCACCCCCCTGTTGTCCATGGCCACTGGCTAGGCCCATATGCATGCACACAAATCCTTTGGTTGATCTCTCCCTCAAGCTTCCTTCTTTTTAAATCTGTAGACAACCTTTCTTGGAAATAATGGAAAGGTGGTTCAGCATAGCTTACCTTTTGTGAATTTAATTTTGTTTCTTTGTAAAAATTTTTTAAACTATAAGGCAAACTTAAGTTTTTGTTAAATTGTGGCTTATGGGAAAATGGGACTTAATTTATAAAGGTAGGCTAAATATATTTAATTTAAATAAAAGTTGTAAGTTTATTTTTATTGATGAAATTGACAATATTCAAATAGCAAATCTGATCAAACATGATCCAAACAATATGTATACAAACTTGCCTAAGATACTAATTTATATAAGGCTTAGAAACACTTTCTTTCACTGTGTGGTATCATAAAAGATAATATATAAGCATAGTGATACAAAATTATAATAGAAAGGTGCTGGTTTCTTGAACTCTTCTTATAGGCCTATGTGTGCTTAAAATTATTATTTTTAATAATACAAAATAAAGAATAAAATGTCTTTAATGTGAAAAGAGTATTTACATTTTGTTATACAAAATACTCAATTCTCAGATAAAATTGGGAGATACAAAGGCATTTATTTTCAATTAGAAATTACATTAATTACATTGCTCAAGATGCTTGTTACACAAAGCAGCTTAGTCACACATGTAAGAAGCTGAAAACAGGAGCAAAATGTTTATTGCATTATTAAGAATGGCCTGATCTTCTGTCACAGAAATTGTGAAAGAAATGGACTGCTTGCTTAGGATAGCAAGTATAACTGCAGTGCAACTCACTGGCGTGGTCTTCTCTCAAAGTCCAATTCTCTGCCCAACAGCAGGTTCTGAAGAAGGATTGCACGACTCAGCCTAGAAAGGGAAGGCAAATACTGTTAAACTTTGGTCTGCAATTTTTTTTTTATATAATCTTTTGCTAGATTTGAGGCTTGATTATTTTTCCTCTGTCCAAGCCTATAGTTCAAGATTTTTTTTTGTTGTTTTGGCTTTTTTGGCAACATGATATTTCATAGGACCTTGTTCCCTGAAGTCAAAGCATTTTCTCCAAGGCCTGGAAGAAACTTGTTCAACTGGTTGATGTGTTGAAAACTCTCTTTTAAGCAGATTAGTTTTGAACTCATTCTTTTACCTTCAAAGCAGTAAGCAAAATCTGGCCTGCTATTTTCTTAAACGTTCTCATGTAGCTCGCGTTTTGGCTAGAGCGTCGTGTCTCACAATCTTCCTCTGCTAAACCATCACAACGGTCTTCACTTAGCAGATGATTTATGTGCTCCTTGTCTGCATTTTCATAGTTTGTAAATATGCTCACGTGAACTGGTTTTTGAATAATAAAGCCAGGATTTTCATAAACTATACATATCCTCCCCCCAATTTATTATTAAAAATTGTGGATGTAGCATCTCTCTGTGGGAAAACAGTTCTGCATTGTAATGTCAGGGTTTTCGCTCCCCCCCTTTTTTTTTCTTTAAGAGTCAAAACCTCTGCTAAAACAAATTTCTGATGGAAAATGATAAATATAGATACCGATATAGTTTTTTCCAAAATAGTCCTTTTGTTTCTAGATATAAAGACAAAAATACGAAGTATGTCTTTACCTTTGCTTGTTTCAAGCAGTATTTTGCAACAGAAATTTTTTTTCCTAAATTTCATCATCATTTATAAAACTCTAAAAGGCTAGAGCCTGATACTTATTGCTGAAATAGGATTGCTCATCATCTGAATAGAACTGCTATTTTTCAGTTATTAAAAAAAACACCTTGTTTAGCATATTGACTTTTCCTGCTGTTTGAGAATGAAATGGTTTAGATTTTGCACACTGAGACTTGTCCTAGAATTTTACTGACTATAATTTTACCTGCTAGCATCAGATCCTCTTCAATGGCAAGACTTTTCCTATCCTAGGCATCAATTACTTGAACTAAATAACTTGCTTCCTGATAACTGTTATTAAATGTGACATTTTTAATAATGCTTTATTCTGTATGTTTTAAGATTTGAGTGGAATGTTAAAGAAATCAGCACCTTTTCTTCTCATATAAAAGTCATTTTTAGTTGTTTCCTTTCAATTTGAATGAAGCTGTTGCTTTATTTGTAAGTTATTTGTTGCAAACTATGGAAAAGCAATAGGGAAAATTGGAATATCTAGTCATGAAAAAAGTTTACATACGTTTGTTATATGGGTGAACTTCTTTAGTGTCTTTTGTTGCAATAGTGTATATGCACTATAGTGAGTATGTACATGGTTCAGAAGCTTGCTATTGTTCACATTAACCTTGTCAGAATTTACTGAAGGTTAAAGCCTAGTCTTCTCCTCTGTATCAAAACTAATATTTCAATATTGCTATATAGGATTTTCAAAGCAATGTAAACACACTCATAAAATATAAAACATAAAACAAATACAAATTAAAAATGAGCAAAAATTTTTTTAAAAAAAACATGAAGAATTACAATACTATCCATATCTGACCTTCACAATCCATGTTTTGCAATGTTTAAAAAAATACTCAGAAAATTACGGTGGTGTAGGAAAAGGCAAGTGAGTTATATAGCCACAAAAATGCTTGATATAGAATAAAAGTTTCTTCCTATATTCTGCCAGTTTAATAACTTGTAGATATTGTTCCTCTCCAAAAATTAACCTAGTGGATTAAGAGGAAACTGAGAATGGTAATTAGAGAGAAAGAGATTTATGCAGTTCACAGTTTACCAATTGTCTCTGATATTCTCACCTCATTTTAAAACCCGAGAAGGGAATGAGTCATGTGAACACTGCATTCCTCCAGTGGCATGTATGGCCATCAATTAATCTACTAACAGAGCTGCTTCATTAGTGTCCATCACTGCAAACTTTAATGTCACCTGGCGCCCCAAGTTTTAGTGACATTTCATGACATTCTAAATGTCTACAAAACTATTTGAAAACTATTTGTGTATATAAAATTAATATTACTATATATAATACTACATATGTTGTATATACATACAAATTACTATATATGTAAGGAAAATACAGAGCTGGTTCCTTTCATATTCATATATATGTATATATATTATATGTGTGTATATTTATATACATACACAGTCAGAGAAAACTGTTAATAGTATTTTGTCACTGCTAAATTTCAAATTTCCTAATTCTATAATTGTACAATATTTAGGTAATTAATGTTATCAAATGCCTAACGTTTACAAGATAATAGAGAATGGTGTTTTCAATTTTTCAATGGTTTGAAAAAAAGAGGAATACAAAATCCAATGGGAAAAATGCAAATAGTTGAGGAATCTGGAGAAATATATATACATATGCCTTATATTACTTTTGCAACATAATGTGAAAATAAAATAGAAATCAGCTAACATTAACCCTAATGAAAACTACAAATTTTGGATAATAATGATGTCAAAGTAGGTTGTAACAAATAAGAAAATTTGCTTTTTTGTTTTCTTTTGTTGTTAATCCTCACCTGAGAATATTTTTCCATTGATTTTTTAGAGAGAGTAAAAGGCAGAGAGAGAGAAACATCAATGTGGGAGAGACACATCAATTGGTTGCTTTCTGCATGCACCCCAACCAGGGCCAGGGAACTTGCAACCAAGGCACATGTTTTTATATACAATATATTGTTGATTTTTTATATATTATTTATATATTATATATATATATTATTGATTTTTTACAGAGAGGAAGAGAGAGGGACAGAGAGTCAGAAACATCGATGAGAGAGTCATTGATCGGCTGCCTCTTGCACACCCCCAACCAGCGATGGGCCTGCAACCAATGTACATACCCTTGACTGGAATCAAACCTGGGACATTTCAGTCCGCAGGCCTACACTCTATCCACTGAGCCAAACTGGTTTCGGCAAGGCACATGCTCTTGACCGGAATCAAACCTGGGACCCTTCAGGCCTTGAGCATACACTCTATCCACTGAGTAAACTGGCTAGGGCAAGGAAATTTGCTTTTCATTAAAGGTCCTGCTGCTTCTTTTAAATTATTTGTAAGATTATTTTGATAAGTCATCAAATCAATTTTTGTCATACAGCAAGCATTAACCTAATCAATTTGCATTTTCTCATAACAGGTTTCTTAACACTCGCAGTAGCAAATTTCAGATCTAATTGTGATATCAATAAGGAAAACATAGACTGGTTCTCTGAATCACTACTTCCTGTACACTTCACAAAAACCAAATGATTTTGTTTTTCTATATTTAAAGTCTTTTTTTGCTTGATTCTTTATGCCAGCTGTTGTGATGGTTTGATTTGGTTTTTAAGAAACTCATAAAACATTTTATGTCATTCCAACTATAAGCAGAAGGCACTAATAGTCCTCAAGGTACAGAGCCATAGCATTTCCTTCTGGAACATTGAAAATTTCTTTGAAAAATGAAGGCAATTGCATGTTTTAAAACATTTTGGAAGATAATCCAACAAAAACAATGATATTTCATTTGCATCAGCCTCTCAAGCATTCCAGCGTTTTTCAGGAGTGCCTTAATCAAACTTGCGCATCTGCTGATGCTACAAGGGCAAATTTAAAAGCTGAGATCAGCTTGGATTAGCTTTCAAGTTCACTTAAACTTGTTACATTGGTCAAATACTTATTCTGTCCATTTCTGGTTTCCTCATGTGGGACACAGTATTAATTATTTCTATCATGTGTGTATGTTTTGAAGTTATATGTAACTGGCTTTTTACTATTCCTGGAAAAAAATGAACTCTGTACTTCATGGCAGGTGATGTGGTAGCTGCTGCTGAGGGTTCTGACAAAATTGATCGTCCTCATTGTAAACCCCAATCTTCTCAACAGAGCCTTTTGTTTTTCCTGGGTGTTATTCAACAGCTGCAATATCACTAATTCTCCCTTCAAGCCAACAATATGCCTGGCTGCATAGATGTCAGCAGTAGATAGATAGATATGCTGAAAGAGATGGCATAATGAGCAATTCAAGGTCTGACCACAGAAAATGTAACTACATTTCTTATGGCACTTATAAAATGCCTTTCTAGCTAATTCCAGGTGAGCTGCTACTCTAAAGAGAAGTCAGTGATTGAAAGAATACTGTCAGGTTGGTGATGATTTAGGAACACAATAAATATTTGACTTATATAAGTTCTGGTATGTATTAGAAAGTTTATTTCATACTCATATTTTATGCTACTGTCAACAGAGTACAGAGATATTATGTTAAAGGAAAAATACTTAGCCCTGACCAGTGTTGCCCAATGGGTAGAATGTTGGTCCATGTACTGAAGGGTCATGGGTTCATTTTCCTATCAAGGGCAAGTACCTGAGTTATGGGTATGCTCTCACCCTCAGTCAGGGCACATAAAGCAAGTATAATTTTTTTAAATTATATACTTGATATACAAAAAAAAAAGTGCACGTAGTTTCACTTTCAAATGCAAAACAAAAAGGGCTCTTGATTCTGTCACAAGTACATAATCTAAATAGAATGATTGAACAACATTATCAAAATTCTCAAACTAATAAGTCAAGAGGGCTCCATTTTGCCGTATTATCTGTAAAGAACTCATACACACCCTCTGGATAAATCCACATATTCTTGAGCACTTTTAAGATGTATTTCATGAGGTTCTACATTCTTTATTAAATTGCTTTGTTGAGTGGAATATGGTTATCGAGAGAACTAGTTTTCTAGTGTTCAGATGTCATCAAGCATGAAAGTATTCAACGATAAGATCACAAAATGCGTTTTCCTCAATAAATATCCGCATAACTTGAGCCTAAATTCAGGTGGACCTGGTGTTAGTGCTGTATATGGAACATACTGGTCTCTACAACCACTTTGTCACCTTCTCTATTTTCTGAGTCACACTGGTATTTATTTTTGCTGGGCACATTCACTTCTATCATGTTTTCGTGGTGCTATTTTCTGCTGTGCTCTAAATGATCATATACGTACAACCCCTGGCTGCTTTATCCCCTGGAGTCCATTTCAGAATACAAAATCTCTTGGCTTTGGTTTTTGTTTACTTTGTGCCAAGTACTTCACCATCTGGACATCCTCCTCTATTATCTACCAATCACACTGACATCCCCTATTCAACATTTCTGTTGTTAGATGTGTGGCTTTTTTTTTTTTTTTTAATGAGAAAGCAACAGGCGCTGAAACCGGTTTGGCTCAGGGGATAGAGCGTTGGCTTGTAGACTGAAGGGTCCCAGGTTTGATTCAGGTCAAGGGCATGTACACTGGTTGCGGGCACATCCCCAGTGTGGGGTATGCACGAGGCAGCTGGTGGATGTTTCTCATCGATGTTTCTGGCTACCTGTCCCTCTCTTCCTTTCTATAAAAAATCAATAGAATATATTTTAAAAAAGAAAAAGAAAAGGAAAAGTAACAGGCTACAGCAGTTATTATACTTCTTTTTTTCTTCATGTTGATTCAAATTTCAAATTAGCTTCTTTCTATTGATATTTAATAGCTCTTTGTTTACTATATTTTAAGTAATGTGGGGTTGAATATTGTATGGCATCAAAGCAGGAATAAAAATTTCCACACAGTACAGCCCTGGCTATCTGTGCACCAGCTTGCTTCCCTTCATAATGGTTACCTATGTAACTGGGCAGTGCATGGAAGTGGAAAACAGTTATTGTTCCCTTCTGTGAATTCCCATTTTTGTCAAAGTCATCTACTCAATTACATAGCTTTTATCTGCGTACTTAGCTTTCATGAATTAGAAGTAAATTTCAATCTTTTGACAAAGTCATATTTTGGTAGTAGTATTTTTAAAAGCCAAAGGAATTTGAGAAACTGGAAAATCAAAATCTCTCCATAGATAATCAAGTCAGTTTTTGCAAACTATACATTTGTGACTGACAATGATTGAGAAGTAAATTTCCTGCCTCCTCTTTCCAGTTCGCTTTAATACACACACACACACAAGCTCTCCTTGCTGCTTTTACTCTTTAGGGCCCATAAACTATAATATTTACCTCTGCTGCTTCAAATCTTTCTCTATGCACAGCAGATGAAAGATGCATTGAAGCTGCTAATATTATAAATCCCTACAGTGTTTAGTAAAATGTACATGAGCAAAACTTTCAACAGGAATAGAATTTCAACAACACCACCACTCAGTGATATGAGTATTTTCTTCACAAATAGCAAGGCTAAACCAACCTGTCATTATACTTTGCCTCTAAAACATGAAATGAATCAGTGTGGTGTCAGGTACCTATCGTGATTTTTATAAGTCAATTAATGGCCTACACAGTCTTGGGCTGGTTGCCACTCCTTTGGGAAGACATACCTAATGCTTTATTGTGCAAGGTTTCCTGTGGGCCGCTGTGATGAGGCAGGCATTTTTTTCTGCAATACCGACCATATAGCTCTGTGCCATCACCACCTGGAGGGAAGAAAGAGCAAGTTCATACTTCGGTAATTTTTTCCTCTTTCCTATCTTCAAAAATCAGAAAATATTAAGGTATAAGGATCGCTAAAGATTAGGAAACATAATTTTACTTTTGTTTCTTGCTAGAATCTGCTCTGACATTTTTAGCTAATTTGCTATTTCATTCATCAATGATCTCAACACAACTTGGCTCATGAAATTGATTCATTTATACATTCATTCATTGACTGCTCTGAATGTATAATGGTTATACTATAACCGATATGTAAAAAGCAAAATTCCCAGCTCTCATGATTTTCACATTCTAGTAGGAAAGATAAAAACCAGAAACGATTAAGTAAAAAGACAGGATGTTAGTATCACTAAGTGCCATAGGTGAAAACAAAGCAAGAAATAGGGAAAGAAAGGGAAAGAAATTGCTAAAGAGAATAAGCTCAATTTTAAATAAGACAATTAGGAGAGGACTCATTGAGAGAGTTTCTGGGGAATAAAGATTAAGGAGGTGAGTGCAGGTATTATTTGTAGGGGAGCTTTCTGGGCAAAATAAACAGACCAAAATCAAGTACCTATGGATGTTAAGGCCTTAAGTATATATATTACCAGGTGTGGGGTGAAAACAGAGTGAATGAGGGGAATAATAACAGGATATGAGGTTAGAGAGGACATGTGATTAGAAGATAAAACATACAAATCATGTAAGTCACAGGAGTGGGAAACCTTTTTTCTGCCAAGGGCCATTTGGATAGTTATAATTCCATTCGATTAATATAATTCACTTAGTAGAAATTTATGTTATGAAAAAAAGCTCCTGCATTTATTAAATTTCAAGTCCTGCCTGCAGTTGCCTTGACAGGGCCAGACCAAATGATTTTGTGGGCCTTATACAGCTCAGGCCAAATGTTCCCATTTCATTTCTGGTCTGGGACATTGTAGGCTACTATGATATTTTTTTGCCTTCTTTCTGCTTTCTGACTGGTATGGGAAGGCATTAATCAGCTTTGAGACATGAGAGCAACATTATATGATTGGCATTTAAAAATATGTCTATATTCTATACAATAAAGTGGTAATATGCATTGGGATTGGGCCTAAACAGGCAGTCAGGCATCCCTTGAGGGGTCCTAGATTAGAGAGGGTACAGGCTGGGCTGAGGAAGAAACACCCCACCCCACCCCACCCCCATGCACAAATTTCATACACTGGGCTTCTAGTACAAATATATTGATGTCAATATAGACATAGATACAGATATGGCTATAATAGACAAGTTTCCCACAGATTCTGTGTGGATATTAGACAATTGGACCAAGATCAGAATCAGGGAACAAATTAGGTGTCCTTTGGTCATGTCACTGTGGTGGAGGTCATACATAAACTATTAGCTGAATTTCAAATATGTTTTGAAAGTAGAGCTGATAGGATTTGCTGCCAAATTGAATGTTTTCTATAAAAGAAGAATTATCAAGGGTGATGAGATTTTAGCTTTAGCAGCTGAAGACTAGTGTAGCTGCAACAAAGATGAAGATTTCAGGAAAGGCAGGCTTTGGGGGATAAAGCAAGTCTGCATTGAAAATGTTAACTTTGAGATATCTTTTGAAGACTTTACTAGAGATATTGAGTAGGTTGTATTATATAGGTTGGAATTTAGGGATTTAGAGATGTCCAGGCTGGAGAATACTTTTATAATTTATTGGCATTTAGATAATATTTAAAGCCACAATTATGTGGCCTGTCACTCCTGGCAAACTGAAAGGTACGCAAAGACATGGAGCTTATCATTTTTTATTGCAGTGTATAACTAGCACTTGTCACAAAATAGGGACTCAATAAATATGAGTTTAAGGAAAGGAGGAGGAAAGGAACTTATGAGTGATGGATAACTAAATGAAAGGAGGAGTGAAAGAGTTTTAGGCAGAGGAGAATTCAGAAGAGTAGGTTCTGAAGTAAGGAAGAATGTAGTGTGGAGATATGAAGTGGTCTAACCAGTGTAATTAGCTGAGTGGGAAGTGGCAGAAAAGATGGTTTATAAAAAAATTAGTACATTGATGGTGTAATGAATCAAAATTCAATTTTAATTACTCTTAATACAAAAGAAAATATTATTGATCACTTCTATGTGTCATAAATATGTCAGTCATGATGACTCCTTAAAAAATGATCAATGGCCAGAAGGGCTTCAAAAGTATGTTTAGGTTATATTAGAAAAAGCTTAAACAAAAACTGTGTAACACTGAAATACTATATGAAAGTGTGTTGTTGTTTTAGTAAAAAAAAAAAAAAAGTAACTAATACATTAATTTCATAATCTTTTATAACATTCAAAAACTTGTTAAAATATAAGTAATGGGCTTTGTATTAACATATAGCCATTGGATGTTAAGGGAAGGGAGAGGTTACTCGGAAGAGAAATGTATCCCTGTGGTTTTGCCCTTAGTGGAGTATTGCATGTCCTTTATCAAGTCAGGCAGTATTGGTGTCAGGAGTAAAACATTGAATGTAATGATCTTGGATTTGTTTTCTCTAAAATTTTATAATTTCCTATTGGTAACTACTATTTATGAGGATGATTTTGCTAAGTTCTTAAAATTTCTACAGTGTAGTTTCTCCCTGAAGGGACTATTATTTATTGTTTGAAATTTTGATAATGATTAGGTCAAAATTAACTGTAGATCACTTTTTTAAACCACTCAAAGATGAACTACTTTCAGAAAATAAAACCCCCAAGTATATATTACAAACTGTATAAAAAAGAATTGCATTCCCTTCTGAATATGTTTGTCAATAATTCCAAATACTTTCATATGACTCCCATTCTCCTTTGGTATATAGGGGAGCATAAAAATAAATAACAGCAACTTTTCAAAGATCTCTCAAGACTGCAAATATCTTTGTGACTTTTATGGGGTAGAATGAATCATGCCCTATTTTTAACATGGTTCTAATAGTAAATGGTTATTGACTTGTTTACCCCGGCCAATTTTCCCTATACCACCCATTATGTTGTGTAATGTTTATTCATTTCAAATGATAAAATATGCCATTAGGTACATGAGTGTGCAGTACTGCCAAAATAGGGAAGGTAAAAAGAACTTTTTTGGGGAACTTTGTATGCATGTGGTGAAAGGTTGCTACATTGTTGTAAAAAAAAAATCTAACAACTTATCAGATAGCTTAGACAGAGACTATCATTGAGTTTTGCTTTGTAGAAATACATAATGCAGTATTACTAAACCAAATACAATAATGATTATATTGAGAACAAAATGAAGTTTTTTTCTTGTTTCTGACTCTAAAATCATATTCTACTGGCAAAAATAATACCTTTGGCAAAAATGGAAGATTGTTTAAGTACAGAAGCATGCAAAAAGAGGAGGTAGACATCACATGGGACTTTGGAAAAATGCTCCATATTCTGTTAAGTATTAGCCTTTTTTTTTTTGTAGAAAAAATTTTTATTTTGCTTGGGAGCATGTTCTTTTAATAAGCAAAATAACATTGAGTGCTTTTCTCCCACTAATAGGTTTATTTTTAACATTTTCATCTAGCATGATTTTCTGGTTAACTTCAGCATCTAATGCTATTGCAATCTGGCCTCCCACTGAGCTTACTGTACCAAAGCCAGGTGAATTGTGAGCTATCTAATTGATGTTCTATTGCTTTTTAATTATCTCCCTTTTATAGAAACTCTAAACCAATAAACCAAGAATCTTGAGTGTTTTAAGTCAAATAACTTCCGTAATCACTGCATCTCTTCTACAATCAACCTTTGGACTACTTTGCTCCACATGTTTCTAGGGAATTCCAGTCATTGTTGCTCCTCTTGTGTGTGTTGTTTGTTTATTTTTCTACTTCAGGTCACTGGACAAATACTTAAACTTTAGGGGAATATTATGTTAAAATGAGTATAATAATGAAGGAATATTGCTACATGCAATAGAATGTATAAATTTCACAAAAATAATGTTGAAGAAATAAAAGAGTGAATATATTTAAAGTTGAAACTTAGACATAACTAGAAGTCACAATCACCTGTTACATTTCCCAGTTCTTCCTAGGAAAAAAAAAATAGAGTGATTTATAAAATATCTTGCATTAAAGTTTGAAATATGCAGATGATTTATAAAATACCTTGCATTAAAGTTTGAAATATGCAGAATTTGAGCAGTACCTGCCACTTACTTAGTGATAGTATTTGTTTTTAAAGTATCTAAAAGGAAAAGGCATTTTGAAGGCTGAAGTAGCATATAAAATTGCATATGCCTATTGTAAAACATGTAAGAATGAAAATAGAAGAATATATCTATCCTCATCAGTTAGCAAAAGTTCACTTATGAGGTGTTAAATTAGATTCATTATTGTGAAAGGCTCATCATTTGAATGTTAGCATTAGAGCATATACGTTATTTATTTTATAAGGAGATAACTAGATCCTTCTGCCTTTAATGTTTATTAATTTTAAAAAAATTATTTCAGAGAGAGGAAGGGAGAGACAGAAACATGGATTGGCTGCCTCCTGCATGCCCTCTACTGAGGGCTGAGCCTACAACTAGGCATATACCATGACCTCCTGGTTCATGGGATGATGTTCAACCAACTGAGCCACAATGTCCAGGCAGTATTTATTTGTTTAACTCGCGACATGCTTCAGTTTCAGTATTATGTATTTTCCAAGACTATGAATGCCAATAATCATCATCATCACTATCTAAGCAAGTCTTTTGCTAGAGGTTCAATTCTAGAAAACTTTTTATTTTATTGTTTAAAGTATTACCAATAGTAGTACATATGTCTCCTTTATTTCCCCATTGACCTTCCTCTGGCCTCCCCCAATTCCCAGCACAGGTCCTCACACACCACACACACACATTGTCTGTGTCCATTGGTAATGCTTATATGCATGCATACAAGTCCTTTAGTTGATCTCTTACCGCTGCCCACAACCTTCCCCAGCCTTCCTATTGTAGTTTGACAGACTGTTTAATGCTTCTTTGCCTCTGTATCTATTTTCGTTCATTAGTTTATAGTGTTCTTTATATTCCACAAATGAGTGAGCTCATGCGGTATTTTTCTTTCACTGACTGGCTTATTTCACTCAGCATAATGCTCTCCGGTTCCATTCAGGCTGTTGCAAATGGTAAAAAGTCCTATTTTACAGTGGCATAGTATTCCATTGTGTAGCTAATACCACAGCTTTCTAATCCATTCATCTGCTGATGGGCATTTAGGCTGTTTCCAAATATTAGCTATTGTGAATTATACTGTTATGAACATAAGGGTGCATATATCCTTTCTGATTGATGTTTCTGTTTTCTTGGGATTTATTCCTAGAAGTGGGATTACTGTAACAAATGGCAGTTCCACTTTTAGTTTTTTGAGGAAACATCATCCTGTTCTCCACAGTGGCTGCACCAGTCTGCATTTCCACCAGCAGTGCACGAGGGTTCCTTTTTTCTCCACATCCTCGCCAGCACTGGTCTGTTGATTGCCATCTGACAGGTGTGAGATGGTACCGCATTGTTGTTTTGATTTGCATCTCTAGGATTTTAGTGACTTTGAGCATGTTTTCATTTGTCTCTTGGCCTTCTGTATGTCCTCTTTTGAAAAGTGTCTATTTAGGTGCTTTGCCCATTTTTTATTGGATTATCTTCCTTTGGTTAAGTTGTTTGAGTTCCCTGTAAATGTTGGAGATTAAACCTTTATAGAAGATTAAACCCTTATAGGAGATAACACTGGCAAATATGTTCTCCCACACAGTGGGCTTTGTTTTGTTGATGAAACTTAACTTGTGTCTGCCTCTATTTGCTGTATGCCTAGAGAACAAGTTAGAGGTAGATAGCCATTTCATAATATTTCATTGACACACATTTTTACAGTCCAGTCATATATCTTCACCAAACAAAGCTATGCTAAAACCCAAGCCTTTAAGAGGAATAGATTTGTATAGACAAAATATAGCAAGAGGTTGAAAAGTTCAATGAATCAAATGAATAGGGTATGTCACTTGGTCAGCAACTAAAATGGAAGCACCAAATGTAATATCAATTGTCCAAGAATAAAATGGACTTCCAGGGCAAATATGATTTATTCATGCCATGCCAAACTATTGTGCTAAAGGAGATAACATCCATCATTGTAAGAAAGTGCTGTTTTCAGGCTACCCAACAGCCATGAAATATTCTCAGCCCAATTAAAGACCAAGTCAGAACTTTAAAAACTGACAGCTTATCATTTATCTCTATTTAGTAAAGAAAACTTTTCACTTTATATGTCACTGCTTACAGCCTCTGCTTTCTTAGAAATCTGAAAGAAAAATAAGTGTTCTCTTTCTTTTATGGTTTATTAACTTTCTTATATGTGATGTTTGTGAGAATGCACTGTCTTTGAAAATATTTCTTTTCCTAAAGGAAAAAAAATAAAGATCTAAATGATTTTTAGCCCAAAAAGCAAAATAACATTTTCCCGATTGGTAAATTTACTCAAAATGGAATATTAAAGTCAAATAGCTCCAGGCAAAGACAGTGACAATTAAGGACAATGAGTATGAAAAACAAGGATTTATGAGGGAAAAGGAAATCACTTTGTCCTTAAAAGTGAAAATGATTCTAACATATCAGTCTCACTATAGACTGGTTGATGAGGCAGAGAGCAAATGCTCTTGTTGGCAAATGCTTAGCTGACATCAAAGAATATTGTAAAAGGAGAAAAAGAGCAAACAGTGAATATAAGCAAGGTGCTCTATCAGAAAATTCACTTGTACCTCTCTATTCACATATAAATACTACTGACTATAAATCTGTACAGGAGGTTGAGAAAAATAAGCCATTGATTATTTTGTTTATTCAGAAATAATTCACTAAGCTCCTAGTATGTGACAGGTACTGGGCCCAGTTCTACTAATTTTACCCAGTTAGGGGAGGGGGGCAGGGCATAGTAATATATAATAAAATGTGCTCACTCCTTCAGAAGATTGTAGATTAGAAGCAATGGCCAATAATCATAGTTATAATAGGTAACTACTAACACACCACTTCCTATGTGCCACAGATTGTTGTAAATTCTCTACACATGCTAAATTATTTAATCCTGATAACCATTCTAGGGGCCTGATGCACAAAATGCATGCCAGAGGCTTGGCCCTTGCAGCCCCAACTTCGTCTAGCTATCTGGTCTAATTAGCATATTACACTTTTATTATAGGTGAAGCAGGTGCTATTATTAAGTACAGTTTTCAGATAAGAAAAAATGCATTCTGGTAAATTATATTGCATAAGATCATTCAAATATTAAGAAGCAGAGGTGAGTTTCAGACCTATGGTCACCTGGCTTCATAGAACTGTAGAAATTAATTTATGAAATCATGAAGATCTATGCAAAACCCCATACATTTCTTATTGCATATGGTCACGGCAATTATGATGTTGTACAGAATGATACCAACCTTCAAAAAGCCCCCTTTGCATTATTAAACAAGCTTTAGAGACAAAGGATTACAGAATGATGATACTCCAATACTTTGTGGCACCAAGCAAATGACAGGAAAAAAGAACCTGTGTTCTAAGTCATTTGATGCCTCCAACAATTTTTAAATCATTGGATATTTGACAAAACCAAAATTGCCTCAGCAACTTTAATCCATTTATACTTTAAAGTTAGTGTATTTCTAAGGAATTAAAATCTCTACTTGTCTAATTCAATTTGTCAAAATGTGTCCAAGGGCTATGTGCTGCTGTAGAATATTTATGATTCTTGGAGAAAATAAAAGTGTATTGACTGTAAGAAAAACTGAAATAACATGAGTTGGTTTAAGTGTCCTTTTGCTCATTTGTACCAAATTAGTTATATCTCATCCTCTAGAAATTTACTAAGAAATGATGATGCTATTCACAATGACCTTTTCTTTGTTTGTTTAAATATTTTTTAAATTTATTTCAGAGAGGAAGGGAAAGAGAGAGAGAGAGATAGAAACATCAATAATGAGAGAGAATCATTGATTGGCTGCCTCCTGCACAACCCCAACTGGGGGTAGAACCTGCAATCCCGGCATGTGCCCTTACCAGGAACTGTACCATGACCTCCTGGTTCATAGGTCAACACTCAACCATTGAGCCATGCTGGCTGGGAAGACCATTATTCTTTGAACACTAATCATGTGCTAGGACCCGTAATAAGATAAAGAGTAAGATTCTAAAGCTTGGGCTAGTTGCTGCTTCCCAAGCCTTGTAGATGGCCTTGACTAGCTTAGCTGTATTAGATAGAAATCTTAGTTAGAAGAGGGTAGACTCTACTGCAAATTTTTATATAACTGATTGGAAATTTCTATCAAGTTAACTTGATAGAAATTTCCAATCAGTTATATAAAAATCAAGTCAGTTGGCTCCAGGACTCAAAGTGTTTTTGAGGATCCAATCTTATCTTTCTCATCTCTGCTCAGCTTTCTTTTGTATTGTTTTTGTTTATCTTGAATTGCATAGTGTCTCTCTGGTGGCTCCTGGCTTACATTCTAACCCTTTTCAACCACCAGAGGAAAGACTGTTTCTGGTTCTAGTAGTTTTACCAGAGGTAATATGGTTTCTTTGGACCTGGCTAAGGAGAAAACCCTATATCTTATTCTAGGACTTCTAGATTAACCACACTATGACTATTACGGGGTGGGGACACTTTCTGTACCTAATTATAGTATCTGGCTCACTTACAAGATTGCCTTCCAAAACATATCAATGACAAATAATCCAAGATCTTTACAGAAATTACAGAAGAACAGAATCAATTCTTACTGAGGGGGTTAAAAAGTTGTTAGAATATTACATAGGTATGCATGAAATACTTGAAACATAGTAAAAAAAAATATTACTTATATGAAGATCAAATTTTAGCTGAATATTCCATATCTTTATTTGTTAATGTCTTGAACAAGGTTGCCAGATTTATCTGTTTATGTGATAAATTATTTTTTTCCAGATATGTTAATATGCATGTCCTAAAAGTACACTCATCAATAAAATAATAATAAACTAATAGACCAAATCATACATGGCAAGAATGGCATATTCTATGTGCCAAGATTTATTCAAAACTCTTTTTATGCAATAACTGATATAATCTTCTAAAATCCTGGGAAGTAAAAAATTTTATTATCTTTGTTTTACAGTAAGCAAATTGGGGCGCAGAGATGTTACGTAACTTGTGGAATGTGAGATGGCCAGCAAGGATGGAGTCAGCATTGGACCAAGGTGAGTGGCTGCAGAGACCTCTTACAGGTAAGTCTTCCAATGCTATCATCTCTATTGCATTCCAGCACAGAATTAACAAAGCTACCAGTACTCAGGAAAAGATCAAACTTTCATTTCTCTACTCAGGTCTTCATAGCCAGCTCTCTAGTGCTCTAATTGCAAATTACATGACCTTTTCCATATACTTGAATTCTAAATTCTAAATGTAGTTATTATTAGTTGATAAATTAAGAAGACCCATTTCCCCTATTAGCATCATATCCAGTATCTCTACTATTTCCATATAATCTACTAAAAAGACAGAAATCTAGCTTTACCTCTAGAGAACTTAGATCTAACTAAATTCCATGACATTTGCTTCCCTGAGTTACTGCGGAAAACTAGTCCCTAACACTGGGGCCAGTAATGTTTTGCCCTGCTAAATAGCTGTGTACTGTGGCTCTGTATTAATGCACTGAACTCAGATGAACCCTAGGTTCTCCATAGTTGGAGTCGCAGACTTCAAGGTCTTAGTCCAAATATTATTTTACTCCCTGAGGTACAAAATGCTCCTCCAAGCCCCTTTAATTCATTCAGGAAGAAAAATCTGACAACACTTTTTGGTTGGTCACCCAAGTACATAAGTTAGATTTCTCCCTGTCACTCTCAAGAATCAAAGTGGCCTGTAAGTGTTGCAGGTGAGAATTTTTTATAAGTAAATTTTATTGTAACAATTTCTATTCTGGGCTCTTAGAGGAACATAATTGTATAAAAGCTGCTGCAGCTGAGTGGTCAACAGAATTATAAAGAGGTTTTAAACTAGATTTAGGAAGTTATTTTTAAATTTTCCAAATAGAGGTTGACTTTTTTTTTTTTTCAACTGCTCTAATACTGCCAAATTATGCAAAATATTCTGAGTGATTTCCCACAAATCCTCTGAAAGGTTAAGGCACTTTTCACCATAATATACTTATGTTAAAGTGTCTGATTAAAATATATGTAAACTAGGTGTCTTTTCAGGGTCAATTTAGATGCCAAATTCCTGCACACAGATATAAAAACAAAGATACCTTTTTAAACCCATTTTTTAAGAAAATGATCAGTACTATTTAGCAAAAGAAATTGGAGAAAAATTAACATAATGCACTAGGTATCATAATGCATTAGGTACATAATGTTTCAAATATTGTCAACTTCCCACTCTCCTCTAAACACCGATATGACCTTCCAAACACAGTCACACAAAATATTTTCTCATGAAATTAAAAAAAAAATACCTTCACATGGTAAGCAGAAGGCATTTGTGCTTGCTAAGACAGGCAACTTTTTAAAATAAATTTGCAGCCAGGCACTAGTCCCTGATCCTGCCTGAGGAGCAGTAGGACATGTGGGCCTTTGCCTCATTGTCCTGCATTCTCTCCATTCCTTAGCACCTCGGCCACCTCCTAAGTAAAGTAGGATTTATCTCTGGATGCAGCAGCTTGACTTTTTCTTTACAAAGAAAAGGCATATGAGTGATGAGTTGATTTAGAAATGAGTGCAAGAAAAACCTATAAACATTTTATTTCTTAAAGTAAATCCTGAATCCTTGCATTATATTTAGGGGGCTTCTTTTTTTTAACACTTATTTGGGACCACCCTGGATCAGCTGTTCTAAACCTCTGGATGGAGCAGAGGAATCAGAAAAGGAGACTATGGCAATCTGCTGGAAATGAGCGATCCGTATGCCTTTTTTCGTAACAGTGGTTTCTAGATAGGGAAAACTACCGTGGGAACTTGGCCCGTTATTCTGAAAGGTAATATTTAGAAGCATATCCAGGCAGCTAGATCTGGGTTCAAATCATGACCCTGTCACTTAGAGGTGTCCATTACCAAACCTTCTGTAGTCTGTTCCCCCGCCGAATGTTAGGAGAATGTAAGTGTGTACAACATCTGACACATACTGAACAGTCAATAATGATAAGCCATTGTTATTGAAACCAAAGTGTGAGTGGAGTCCAAGTTATTGTCTTGAGAAATAGAAAAATAGAGTTGCAGACAAAAAATGATGAATGGAACCAAAGTTTATTGGCAGAAGCCAGTCCTGGGAAAGGTTCTAGGAGCAGGCCAGTGTGCGGAGCTTCCTTTCCAGGGTACAGTCGGGAGTAGTTTAGCAACCAAGCTAATTCAAGTCTAGCGGTCCATGTGTGGAGGCCCCCGGCCATAAGCATGTGGGTGCAGGGATGTGCTCCCCATCACAGGAACGACCATCAGGAACCCACTGAGTGCCGGGTAGAAGAGAAAGAGAAAGCAAAGCGCATGCCTTTTAATTTAGGGGGTGGAGACAGCCTTGCTAGTCTTGATCTGTCTTTTCAAAGAGTTTTGCCTTGGTAACATCCTGGGGATTAGTTTATTTGCCTACTGCCTTGTGATTGGTTATCTGCGTGCTGTCTTAGCAATATCCATACATTTTGAAGTTTGATGCTTCTCATGTTTACCCTTCCTTCCCTGCTAAATTGGCGTGTCTTAGTGACTCTGCCTAGTTAAGTTCTTTCCCTTCCCCTGGCCCCACCCCCATCTACCTAGCTTTTCTGTCTCCTCATGATGATGAAAAAAAAAAAAAAAAAAAGCATATTACTAAATAGAATTCATAATAAGTGTCTATGATATTTTAAAGAAATAGATCATTTGAAGCCCTTTTTTTTTAACTTCAGTCTGCTCTGCGTGTATTCACATTTCCTTGGAAGGTTTGGGGAGCTCTGGCCTGTAGGAGGAAGGAATTTTTGTTTTCTTTTTTCTTTTTTTCTTTAAAACATTGTAATTAACTAGTCCTTTCTTTCTTTGAAATCTGGCTATTATTAGTGCTTGCTATTATCTAGTCCTTTCTCAAACAGGTGCTATTATCAGGCCTGAGACTGACTGACCATGGCTGAGAAAATGACTAAGGCTAACTGAAATAAACTTCAGATGAAGACTCCAGAATGCTAAATCATTCATTTTTAACTTAATAAATGTCAAAGGGATTTTGAATACTCATACTGACATGAGCATCATATTCTTTCCCTTAGGGCAGGCTATTAGGCTATAATAAAAAAGACAAATATATTAAAAAGCAGCATTTTTTTATTTGAAATCAGAACTTGTAATCATAGAAATAAGTCCCAGAAGCAGTCTGTCCTATTTTCTGAACGCATAGGAATCAGAAGAGTGCTAAAAAAGGTATTGACTGAGAACAAAAGGACCTCTACAACCCAAATTTTAATGGCAATGGGTTATAGTCTAGTTTTGCCCCCGGCTCTGCAATCCTCACAGTCCACCAACCAAAATCGCCCATAGCCATCTCCATTTGGGATTTAGCTTTGTCATCCTCACTGGCAAGATGGAAATCCATTAGCTAAGAAGCCCTTTCCTATGGACAGCAAACACAAGATCACCTTCAAAGCTGTTCTAAAAAGCTGTTCCTAAAATTTTGGTTTTCCTTTTTTTTTCCCCTTTAAAGCCTACAAAATATACTTTCTATAACTTTAACAGAGTTACTTTTCAGTTACATTAATACATTCAACTGTAGAGACTCTTGCCTTTTTGAGTCTGTACCTGAAAAAAAATGCAACATTTTTTATCCTTCCATCCATCCTAGCTCTGTTCACCAAAAAGGCCTAGAAGTAATAGCTGCAGTAGGACTAGACACCTCTATACTAAAAAATGTGAACTCTGAAATGCTACAGCAACTAATGCAGTTTGAATTATTGACTGATTCCAGAACCAATAGAAGAAATGTTCAGAGTTAGTCTGCCACATATATATGTGAAAGCAAAGGAACAGTAAAAGTCTGAGAGTGCTGGAAGGAGTTAGAAACAGGGCTAGGCGGACAGGGTAAGGGGTGAAAGAAGAAGAAAGTACAGACATAACTGCAGGGCCGAGCTCCAGCCCATAAGGATGTTGATCTTGCAGGTGCAGAATGTTACAGGATTCCAGGGCAGGAGGAATAGGGAAACAGACAGAAAGTTAAAAAAGCAAGACCCAACAGCATGGGCCATTGGCAGCCAGCTTGTAGCTAACAACCATTATCTTCCCTAGCCACAGACACAGCCAGTGCTTAGAAAAACTTCCCTCATAATGAGAGAATGCAGAAAGGGAGAGGGAGAAGGAAAGGAAAAAAGGATCCTTTTACTCCCCAAGCACAGAATCCAGCAGCCTCAAAGCTTAGCAAGATAAAGGTGTGTCAGGTGCCTCTCATGAAAATTCTGGGGAGGCCACAACCAAGTGAAAAGGGACCATGAGAATTAATCTGTACCAAATAGTCAGCAGAGGAATTGAGGCCTACAGACAGGAGGGTATATAATGCTTCATTCCCCCATCCAACTAGTTCTTCTGATTAGCTAAATATACAGGTTTGCTTGAGCCAGATATACAGGTTTCATGAGCCAGATAAACAGGTTTGCTTACTTTGCACAATGAATTCAATGTCTCCCATATAAAATCATTATATGAGAAGACAAGAGTGGAGGTTGGAGACAGCCCACTCCCACTGGCCCAGGGACTCTCTCACCAACCAACAACACCTCTCTAGTGTCGATGAGAGGTGCCTATAACAGTTAAATCAAAAGAACCTTAAGACAAAAATAAAAGAATTTCCAATGAATTTCCAATGAACAAAGAGTAAAATTTGTGTAGCAAAAGTCAGGTTCTATTGATTAACATACTAGTACATTTAATATAATATATATATAATTTCCAAACAGCAAGTTAATAAGAACAGTGGGTATGGTTGAAAAACAATAAATAACACACAAAAACTATTGATCACCACTTGTGCATCTAGAGTACCACTTTCTTACCCTGAAATTGGCAATTAAAGGAGAACTTAATATCAATCTCAAATTAACTGCATTTTAGTATAACCCAATAGTCCTACCTAATGATGGAAGGTTTTTAGGAAAATAATTTAGTTACTAAATGAGGTAGAAACACCAGAATTAGAACACTGCCATTTTGCAATTTATAATGATATAATTGTTTCAGGCAAAGGAGTAAACAATTACATGAAAGATTGATGGGAACTTTACAAAGGAGAAATTAGACCGTGGCCTGCAGAGCCCATGATCAATCTTATTATCAAAAGGGAAAAGGCCAGATATTTTGTACCTCTTCGAACCATGCCCAAAGTTGAACTTGAATCTAAGCAAACGTCTAACTAGTATTTACAGTTTTGAAGGGAAAGAAATCGTTCCTCTAGCAATTTAAAAAGCATCAAAAGGAAGGAAACAGGCAAATCAATAATGTAATTCATACCATTGGATAACTAACTTGATTTTTGCGATGCAGCAAGAGCATGAAAAAAGAAAAAGCAGAATTTGGAAAGAAAGAATCATTCTAGATTAATAGAAAGACAGAAACATAACAATGAAATCAGTGATGTAACTTGAGTACTAATTTGAACAAACATTTTGAGGGACTATGATTTGAAATAATATTAAAGGTACAGGAACTTTCAGATTTGTTTTGAAAAATTTCCCATGGCTTTTTCTATTAAAAAGCCTAACAAAACTTATTAAGGTGCGTGCTTGAGGAACCATGGCAAAAAGGTACATCTCTTTTTCTGTATGTGTAAGTGCTCAATTAATTCTAGGAAAATCCCTCTGCCTGACTCCTTGTCTTATCTTAAGCAAGAAATGCCACCAAGTTGAGAATTTGCAGAAATTTTATTAGGTAGTATTTTTTTTCCAAAGTTATTTTGAGGGATTTTTGTATTGTTGTTGTTGTTTGTTTGTTTTTGTTTTTTTCATTTAATTTTGGAGCAGTTCTAAGTTTAGGAACTGACCATGTACAGGACTTGAAATAAGTCTTCTGTGTATCTTGTTCTCAAACATCCATAAACTTTTTTGAAAGTAAAAGCATTTTTATCCATTACCAGCACTGGAAATTTTCTAATTGTCTTGCCACTGTGCCTTTCAGAAGGGCAGACTATCAATTCCAGACCAAATTTTAGGCCTTGAATTTTGCCAACATGTGATGCAATTATCTATTTGCACCCAAAGAGACATCCAAAATGAATGCAAATATTAGATTGGATGGTTCTTTGTGGAATAAACACTTCCCATTTCTAAATGAAGAGATGTTTGCTATAATCTTAAAATATTGATTTGTTCATGCTTTAACTGGAGAGAACACTAAATTTTGAAAGGCAATATTTATATGTTGTCTAGATAAGATCATCATTCTCTAAAATGAAGATATGTGTTAACCATGAAAATAAACTTTACATTCAAATACCATATTTTCTGGCGTATAAGATGACCCCCTAATTTTACAGTTAAAACATAGGTTTAGGCCTATATTCGCTGTATAAGACTACCCCCCACTTCCGAGGCAACACCAGTTCTTTTTTTAATAGACCGCCTCTCTGACTCTGGCCAATCTGAGCAGGCTTTTTACTAGAACACGGTGTAGCTTCCGGTACAGAACATGTACAATTTGCATGCATAAAAAGCCTGCTTGGATTGGCTGAGTTAGAGAGGCGGTCCAAGCAGCCTTGCAGTGATTGATGCGGGATCGAGTTGGAAGATTCATTTAGCGGCATATCGAGATGATTTTTTGGGATTTACTCGGCGTATAAGACGACCTCTGATTTTTGGTTGACTTTTTTTTCATTTCAAAGTCGTCTTACACGCCAGAAAATATGGTGAACAATTCTCACTGTTCCCAAACATTGTTTTGATAACACAGTTGGCTTTTCTTTTAACAAATCAAAAATTTGTCAGGTCATAACCTGAAAGTTTCTGAAAGAATTTTTTAAAAAATATATATTTTATAAATTTTTTGACAGAGAGAAAGGGAGAGGGATAGAGATCTAGAAACATTGATCAGCTGCCTCCTACACACCCCACACTGGGGATGTGCCCGCAACCAAGGTACATGCCTTTGACCGGAATCTGACCAGGGAGGCCGAGACTCTCTCCACTGAGCCAAGCCGGTTCCTGCTAAAAGAATTTTTTAATGACGTCACTGAGAAAGATAATCTTCTTGCATGGTAATTGGCTTCAGCCAAAACATCTCGAGAAATCATTATGACAGATCAAGAATTTCAGTTTCCCAGGTTTTTCTGGTTTTACTATACATAGTTCAGTTGCTGACTTAAGCGTCTTTTGAAAAGTACATACTAGTGAAAATTTTAGATGGAAAACAAGTTGCAATTAACTCTAAATGTGTCTTCCTTGAGGCATATCACAAAATAGTTGTAGCTGATGAAGTAGGCAAAATACTCACTATAAAAATATTTATAACCTGAAGATAAGAACCTCTGAATTCTGGTTCTTTCTTTAAATAATAACATTCTTACAGCAGGGTTCAAGTTATGGGGACACACATACAAGAATTTGTATTGCTTAATTATCCCTTCTGCTATATTGTATGAACCAAATCAAGTCACAAGGCCAGCCCTGTTTTAAGGGTTAAGACAATAAACTCTTGCCAGTGTGAGAAGTTTCAAAATCATATTGCAAAGGCATGGATGACAAAAAAGCTCAATAATTGGGGCAAAAATATGCATTGTAAAGGAATGAAGACATTTCTGTAGAAAATAAAATAGCACAATACAAATTTATAAGATTAGTGATACTTTTCTATCTATATATATATATAAAAGCCTAAGTGACTGGCCGACTGACTGGTAGCTATGATGTGCACTGACTATGAGGGAGTGGACACTCAATGCAGGCACTGCCTACCTACAGCAACTTTGCAGAGTGCCATCTTGCACTCCAGGATCCCTGGAGGATATCAGGCTGCCAGTTTCAGCCAGGCCGAGGGACCCTACTGGTGCACAAGTCCATGCACTGGACCTCTAGTATATTTTATAATATATTAAATAATGATATAAGATAGCATAGGATATGCATATTTTTTTCATAGTCAGTTAATATAGTATTTATCTTAGCTGCTTGGTTCAAATACCAAGCATCTCAACTATGTATTTTACTGATTGTTGAAACTCATTTATGATTTAAAAGGCTAATGCACTATTCTGTTCATTAAATGAAAACCTATATCCCTTCAGCATTCTCAGCCAGGGTCACAGGAGAGAATTAAGCTCAATGCCTTAAGGCATCGCTTTGGTGTAATGAATTAACTTTTTCTCCGTGCATCTACAATGATACTAACTAAGTACCATGCTTGACAAAATCGAGAACAAAATATAACAAATAAATATACTTTATTAAAATTAATATGCTCTGCTTTTTCATAGAATTGATTCAATCTTACTAAATAATAAGTATTTGAAGTTCAAGTTTTCATTGAACATCTAATAATCAACATAAAGAATTGGTATTATGCTCCATTTATGTTACAAATAGTCCTACAATATAGATTATTTAGTATAATCAAGTATTCCCCAAATATCATCTGCAAATGTGAACACTACCCAAATCATGAGTACCTTTAGAGCCATAATTTCAAACATCAAAGGAATAAAACAAATGTTTGCTTGGCTCTACTTGGAATATTTTACTGTACAAATAGTGTCATTACCATTTTTGCTCTATAAAATGGATTTTATTAATTAAAACAAAAACGTATTTGTCTTTTCTCACTTAGAAACTTTCTGAACATTTGAACAGAGCAATGTCTTTCAATTCCAGCAGTGGCACAACCCAGTGTTCACAGCATTTAGGTACCATCAAGTTTCCTGTTGGGACACAGGGCACAGGCACATAGAGGCTCTCGTTGGCCTAAGCTTGCTAGATTTATCAAATAAAAATGTAGGTTTCTCAATGTAATAACACATTTTTAATATATGTCCCATAGATTGCAAGGGGCATCATTATTTATATGAAACTTAAATCTCAGTGTCTGTTCTGTATTTATCTGGCAATCCTACATTAGCTAATAAAAGTGATATTAAGGGTATGGGTTAAAAAATTGTATTTGTTGAGCATAAAATCCTACTGACCAAATTCGCCAGTTATTTTTTTACAATTGTATTTTTTGTTGGCTTGAGATGTTCCAGGTCCTCAAAATGGCCAAATTGCCAGACCCACAGCAGGGCATGGTGGTACTGTGCCTGGATCCTATTTTATACTTTGCCATTTTTGGCCAGCTCCTCTTATTATCCTTCAATACACTGCTTTTTTCCAGAAGAGGGAAGAAAATTTATTTACTTCACATGCATCTGTAATTAAGAGCCAAAAAAAATTTAATTGATTTTAGAGAGAGGAAGGGAGAGATAGAAACATCAGTGATGAGAGAGACACATCCATTGGTTGGCTGCCTTCTTTCTGACAGTTGTAAGCACACATCAAGTCCTTGTTTTACAAGTTTGGAAGAAATATTAAGACCTTGAGTCTTACATTGGGAGCTTATAGTTTAGCTTATTAAACCAAACTATCCAGGCATCCAGTACATTTTTAATTCCTTTACCATTCTGTGGTGCAGTGAAACAGCAGAGTACTTCTGAACCAGCTGAGTTCTTAACCTTTGGAACTGCACCTTGCATTTCACATTAGAATAGTGCCCTCAAGTATCACCTCAAGCTCAGTGTGACTTCAATTTCTGGGACCAAAGCAAAATTGACCTTAAACAGAAAAAAACTGAATCACCTCACATTCTTGTTCTCAACCTCATCACTGCTGCTCATTCAAGCATAATGCTGTTTTAGTTCTGACTATTCAGCTTACATTTATTTTCTAAATTTATTCTGAAGAAAATCTCTGTGAAGAGATAACTAGTGTCAATAATTGCCAAAGCTTTGAGTTCCATATATCAAAATACATAAGTAGTTCAAATAGAGATAGAGACAATATTTTAAAGTGGATGTACCTACCAGGTCTACAAATGAAGATATTCTCATGAAATTATAGATTCAAATGAAGAATCAATTGCTGTGACTGAAAGTCAGAAATTGGTTTCACTGAGCTTAAATCAAGGTATCAGCAGGATTGCATGCCTCCGGTTCCAGAGGATAATGTTTCCTTGTGTTTTACAGCTTCTACCTGGATTAGGGCCTAAATATGTCTGGATCTGCCTATAGATAAACTGTCCTACCACAAAGACTTTGTGTAGCCTTTGAATTTCTGTTTCTTCTATAAAATGGGGCTAATCAGGATATTTGAGAATTGAACAAAATTAATATTGTCATATTGGAGGCAATTATATCATCTCCCAATTTATATTATTAGTTTGAACATTTAATATTAACCCTTTTTTGATACTTTCTATAGCAAATTTTTTCAAAGGGAATTTTTCATTTACACGAGACTACTTCTCTGACTTTGTTGATTTTGTTATTTGGAGGTTTTAGAGGTTTTTAGCATATTAAGAAAAGCTAATCAAATCACAGGTGGGCCAGACATAAATCCAAAGACAGATGCCAACATATCACTTAATGCTCCAAATATTCATTTTGAGTGAATTGATGAGAATTATCTAGACTATGCCCTTGGAATTCCAGACATCCTTGCTCTGTCTTAAACTTATCAGCCAAGTCATCTCTTCAATTAATAGAGGCAGATTTAGTGAAAATCGGTCAGAGTAACTTAAAGGAGAAATGGGTTTCCCTGAAACCAGCTTAATATCTCAAGGTCTCTGAAAGTTATCAAAAACAGTTAAAGCTTTTTCAGAATACCTGAAGGAGAGAAAGCTGTGAAATTGACACAGGTATTAGAGGTAAAATTTGCTTTTTATAAAGAGACACTGACTAAGACATAGCACCTTAATCTTATTGGAGACCTAGACCAGAGTTTGGATCAATAAACTTATATCCCAACTTTAGCTAAGGAACTAATTCTCTGCTTTTGACCATAAACATTATCAGCTATTCAATATTGGTGTTTATTTAAGTCATTTTATTGCACCAACATATTTTAAAAGAGCCTAGAATTTTGGAAATATAACTTTTTTTCAAAAGCAGGTTTTTATATAGTGTTGATGGCTGAGTTTAAGACTAGACTGTATCTTTATTTTGCCTAATTCCTTGGCATGCTATTTATTGTGAAATATATTCTGGGATATTTAATTCTGAGATTTTATAGTTGGCTACGTTTCATTATTCAATTTCTGACTTAGATGTTATACCTAAGATAAGCAATTCATGAACATTTATTATAAATTAGTATTTCCTACCCAGTTACTATTTGTAACATCGCCCAGTTTTACTTTCTGCATAACATTTGTCTCTCTAAAATTACCCATCCATTATGTGGTTTTCCATAGCATGTAAGTTCCATAAAAACAGAGACCTCTATATATCAAGTATCTACTAGAGAGCCAGTTCTCTATTTAGGCACATAAAAAATGCTTGAATTAATGAAATACCAAAAATACTTTTTGGGTCTTGGAATTTTATGATTACATGCTTTCTAATATGGTAATTTCTCTAGGCTTGGTAAACTTTCTAATGTATCTTACTACTCAAGAGGTTCACTGGAGTTGGCAAGTTCAGAAAACTGAAATCATTGTTCTCAAAGGTCTTTGAAATGCAATTCTAGTACCAATTGCAAAAGAAAGTCATAGGGCCTACCTTTTCTAGAAACTTGACCTAACAAGAGTTTTACCTTAGACATGTGTTCTTTAACTTTTGTAATGAGACAAGCTAGAAGAAAAAAATTAATTTTGCCCTTTTGAAGTTTTCTCTCATAGAAAAGAGTATCTCTGATAGAAAAGAGTATCAGTTGACTTAGACAAATGCAGGAGGATAATTGACCTTCAAGAGACTTTTTTAAAAAGAGATTTTCATACATTAACTGAGATACTATTGTACTTCTCTCTAAAGAGTACTATGAAAAGTTCCTAATTGTTTATTTCTAGAATTTAAACCAGTGGAAAGATTACATTTGTGTGTTTTTTTCCTAAATGAATAATTTTACTACCTTTAGTACCAGTCCATCATGAAGTGATCTAAAGGTTTGACCAATGTCAAAGATAATGCGTGTTAGGAATCATGATTTATGCTCATGAATTTACATGTATATGAATTGGGTGTTTCTAGAAACAAAACCAAGGTGACTATTTTAGTAGGTGTACTCATTCATATTTAGAGTAGAATATATTTTTCTGTGAACTTGGTCTGTTATTCTATTAACTTATTAGGAAAACAAATAGAGAAAGCTGCCAAATTCATGCAAAATTATGAGATGCCATTTTTGCCTGCCAGTATCCAACAATCACACTTTTCCTTGAAAAAGAGAACCCCCCGTCTCCTATTCTCAATCCTTACAGCTTTAGAGGGTATAATCCTCCCAGCTCCAGAAGTAGGCCTTGATTAATATAAAATAATCATCAAATTTTACACCCTACTCCCAAGTTAGTACATAGAAAAAATATAGACAGCATCATTTAGACCCTGAATTAAGCTTCATTTGAAATCAATCCCATCCCCAGATTTTCCAGTCAAGTGAGTCATTAAATACCCTTTAGCTTAGGTTGTTCTGGGTGGTTTCATTTCTATATATATATGTATCTATAATATTATCATTTTATTAGTCCATGTGTTTTACATGTAATACTGTAAATTTTCCCAAGAAAATCATGCTTATGACCAAAGGTAATATGCAAGATTAAAAGAAATATATTTTAAGATTTTAGAAGCTTCCCTGTGAATTGAATACCAAGTGCAAATTTCTGAATTGTGGCTGAGATTAAACACAAGATCCCCTTATACCCACAAAAGGTTGCATGAACTTAAATATGAAAAAAAATGTATATATGCATTTTGTAGATTAAAAAAATGAATAGGTAGGGAGATACAGGAGTAATGGGAAAATAGTGAAAGGAATTTGGTAGTTAAAAATCTCACTGAGTATAAAGTAATGCTGTTATACAAACATGTAGGACTAATAACAAAGATCAGGTACCCTAGCCATCTAAAGTCACAGATTGTGTGTTATAAAGCTTTAGAAAGTCATTAGATCATTTAAAGAGGTGTTTAGAAAGTCATGAATTAGAACCCTCTGGCATTGACTTTTTGGCTTTCCTACCTCCCAAAATATGTTGGTCTCAGCCTATCAATGATGAGAAGGCCTGCTGATCCTAGATTGCAGCCAGACCCAGGCAAAGAAATGGCCTACCTCATCCTGGTAAAGCCATATCTGTCTTCATTGACACAGGGCATTTTCACAGCCTCAACACTTCCCTTAGTGACTGGCACAGAGAAGATACAGAAGAGAATATAGTACGCCTGAATTAATGAGCATACAAATAGATGGAGGAGTCAATGAATCATGTAGCTCCTATCAAGTTTATGAAATTCTCAAGTTGAGGTAACTTTATCATAAGGCTTTCAGGTGACCACATAATAAATGCCTTTAGATGCCCGTTTGACAAACAGAGAGTAAACTGCAGAGTTGCATATTCTGTCCCTTTACAAACATTCATTATCATCTGAAACATGCCCATGACTGACAATTCTGCTGTTTGAATATCACCCCAAGAAAAAAAATGAAATTGCCCTAAAATAGCCATATATTCTTCTGACATTCCTGAACTATGCTAAATAAATATTTTTTATAATTCTGCAGTTTCCCAGTAGGAATAAAATCACCAAATCAGGGGTAACAAGTATCTTCAAAAACACTTAAATATTTATAGTATTCATTATCTTTATACAACCTAATGCTATGGTGTGTTTGTTTTTTTCCTTTCCATTTGGAAAGTTTGTGAACTGTGCATATGTTCTAAAAGATAAGAAATATTTTTAGATGCAACTTTTTTTTTTACTAAGAAGCTAGGTCTTTTACAGTTATCTTTTGGGAAATGAAATAAACAGAGAGTATTAAACACATAAAAAATGTTATTCCATGACTGTGACTGTTTTTAAGATATAAGAAGAAAGTTGTTTGGAATTCTGAAGACAGGACTAAATTGAGCACAGCAGAATTTAGAGTGTCCTTTGAATCCAAGCTTCAGTTCAGGAAATAGCCAAGGTAGCACAAAAGTAATTTTCCTTAAAAATAAAAGAAAAAAATATTTTGCACCTGCCTGTAAACAACCAAAGACTCTGCTGTAGTCTGCACCTAATTTACTTAGACTCTTCAAATCAATTTTTCAGCCTGGACTTTCAAAAGGGCAGAATGAAACTAAGCATACCAATAACGTTAATAGAAAATTATATTTATATACCCTTAGAGTACAGGAAGGCCTTTCCTACACTCCCTAACTTGAACCTCTGAACAGTCTGTGAGAGTCGCAGGAATGGTCCCCTTTGACCACATGGGCAAATGACCCATCTACTGTTTCATAGTGTTTCAGTATAAGATTTCACCAACCTTTCATGGAAGACTCCTTACAATACAAATTGCTCTGTATATGTGAATGTGCATATTATGAATAATAGATATCATCAGTTATTATGGCGTCTGCCATATGCCATCGAGAGAGAATGGCATTATGACATTCCATAAGAAGACATATGTACAGGAACAACAGTGTTTATTAAGGAACTTTTTGTATTAATTACTAGTTGATTAAATTCTTTGTTGAAAAAGTAAATCAGTTGTTTATTGCTGTATAATGAACCATCTAAAACTTAAATGCTTAAAACATGAATATTTTGCTCACTAATCTGTAATTTGGTCAGGTTGTGATGTGACATACTCTCACTGCTTTAGAATGATCTGATGAAGTGACTCACCTGGGGACCAGTGAATTCACATTTTTTAATTAAATTTATTGGTTAGATTGGTTAAGAACATTATATAAGTTCCAAGCATGAAATTTTTTAGTCATCAGTACATTTCATTGTATGCTCTCACCATCCAAAGTCTAATCCCTCTGATACCATATATTTGACCTCCGTGCCTTTACCAATCAACTTCCCTCCCTATCTCTGACCCCAGGTAACCACCACACTATTGTAGCTATAAGTTTGTTTTGTTCATTTGTTGCTTTTACATCCCACACATGAGTGGAATCTGGAATTGTATGGTTCTTGTCCATTTAATTTATTTCACTTAGCAGGATCTACCCATGTTGTCACAAATAGCAGTCTTTTATTCCTTTTTATGATTGAGGAGTATTCCATTGTGTATATGTGCCACATTTTTATTCAATTGTCCATTAAAGGACACTTAAGTTATTTCCTTATTTTGGTTAACCATGATTAATACTGTGATGAACATATGGGGTATATGTATTTTTACCAACAAGCATTTTCAAATTTTTCAGGTAGCTACAGAGAAGAGGGATTTCTGGATCATATGATAGCTCCATTCTTAATTTTTATAGAAAATTGCGTAATGTTTTCCAAAGTGACTACACCAATTTACATTCCCACCAGCAGTGTATGAGAGTTCTTTTTCCTCTACAACCCCTCCCAGCTTATTACTTGTCTTATTGATAATAGCTCTTATAATAGGTGTGAGATGACATCTCATTATAATTTTGATTTGCATTTCCATAGTAATGTTCAGCATCTTTTCATATCTTTGTTAACCATTTGTATATCTTCTTGGGAGAAGTATCTGTTAAGTACTCTGCCCATTTTAATTGGGTCATATGAGTTTTTTTTAAATTATATTTTAAAATCATGGTTTGCAAATATGGAATCCCATTCAGTTGGTTGCCTTTTTTGCTTTGTTGGTTTCTTTTGTTGTGCAGAAGCTTTTCAGTTCAATATAGTCCCATTAGTTCTTGTTTTTACTTTCCTTGCCTTTCAGGTAGAATTCATAAAATACTCTCTTAAGACCAAGGTCTAGAAATTTGGAACCTGTATTTTCTGTTATGTATTTTATTGGTTCAGGTCTTAAATATTTAAGTCTTTGACCCAATTTTAGTTCATCTTTGTGTACGGTGTGAAATAGCAATCTAATTTTATTATTTTGCATGTGGCTTTCCAATTTTCCCAGGCTTTCTTGTCTCCATTGTAGGTTTTTGGCCTTTTTGTAAAACATTTGTTGCCTATATATGTGTGGGTTTAGTTGTGGGCCCTCAATTCTATTCCATTGGTCTGTGTCTGTTTTTCTTCCAACAACATACTTTGATTATTGTAGCTTTGAAGTATAAGTTAAAGTCAGGGAGTGTGATACCTCCAGCTTTTTTTATTTTTCTTCCTCTCAGGATTGCTTTGTCTATTTGGGGTCTTTTATGCTCCCACACATATTTGATTACTTGTTGTTCCATTTCTTCAAAATATGCCACTGGGATTTTGAAAGGGATTGCATTAAGTCCTCTTATAAAACAATATAGTTAAAACTATTGTTTTAGGTAATATGATCATTTTAACTATATTGTTTCTTCCTATAATGAACAGGAAATATATTTCCATTTCTTTGTATCATCTTCAATTTCTTTCCAGAAATGTCTTGTAGTGCCGCTGTGTATCTTAAGGTTGCCCATTTGATTCCAGGTCATAGCATACACTTGGATTGCAGGTTCAATCCCCGAGTTGGGACATGGAGACACTGATCAATGTTTCTCTTTCACATTGGTATTTCTCTCTCCCTCTCTCTAATCATGTCACCAGGTGAGGATTAAAAAAAATTAAATTAAAAAATAGAAAAGTCTTGTAGTTTTCAGTGCATAGATCTTTTATTTCCTTCATTAATTGTATTTCTAATTGTTTTATCCTATTTGTTGCCATTGTAAAGAATTATTTTTTTCTGATATTTCATTGTTAATATATACTAGAAATGCATCAGATTTTTGTATCCTGCAAATTTCCCTGTATTTGTTCATTATTTCTAAAATCTTTTAGTGAACTCTTTAGGGTTTTTTATATATAGTATCATGGCATCTTTGAAAAGTTACAATTTTACTTCATTCAAAATTTGGATGCCTTTTATTTTTTTTCTCTTGTCTGATTACTCAGACTAGAAATCCATGTGCTACGTTAAGTAACAGCAGTAAGAGTAAGCATCCCTATCTTGTTCCTGATCTTACAGGAAAAGCTTTCTATATTTTACCATTGAGTCTGATATTAGCTGAGGATTTATCAGACCTGGTATATGGTCTTTATTATGTTGAGGTACTTTCCTTCTATAACCCTTTTATTGAGTAATTTAATGAATGTTGTATCTAGTCAAATGCTTTTTATGCATCTATTGATGTAACCATGTCTTTCATCTGTTGTTGTGGTGAATCACATTGATTGATTTGCATATGTTGAACCATATTTGCATCCCTAGAATGAACCCTACTTGATTGTGATGTATTGTTTGTTGTACTTGATTAGCTAGTGCTTTGTTTACGATTTTTTATTCTGTATTTATCAAAGATTTGGTCTGTAGTTTTCTTCTTCTGCATTGTCCTTGCCAGGTTCTGGTATCGAGGTAACGTCGGCCTCATAAAATAAGTTAGGAGTTATTGCTGCTTTTGCTTTTTTTTTTGGAAAGGTTTAAGAATGGGCATTAAATATTCTTTGAATGTTTGATAGTTTACTAGTAAAGTCATCTGATCTTAGACTTTCGTTTTCTGAGAAGTTTTGATGACAGTTTCAATTTTCTTATTGTTGTTCAGTCTGGGTAGATTTTCCAGTTCTTCATGATTTAGTCTGGGGAGGTTATATATTTCTAAAAATTTGTCCATTTCTCCTAGGTTATTGAACTTGGTGTTGTAGAGCCTTTTATAGTATCCTTGAATAACCTTTGTATTTCTTTACTGTTCATTGTAACCTCTCATTTTTTATTTTGAGTCTTTTTCTCTTGTTTTCCTTGGTGAATCTAGCCAGAGATTTGTCCATTTTATGTATCTTTTCAAAGAACCAGCTCTTTGTTTTATAATTTTTTGAATTTTTTTTTCTTTCTCATTTATTTGTGTCTGTTCTCATTTATATTATTTCATTGCTTTTGCTGACTTTAGGCTTCATTTGTTTTTCTCTTTCTACTGCCTTAAAGTAAAATGTTTGGTTGATTATTTGAGATCAGCCTGTAATGCTAGAAAAGTCTTAGTACCACTTTTTCTACATCCCCAAAATTTTGTTATGTTATCATTCTCATTTATTTCTATGTATGTTTTTATCTTTTTCTTCTTTGTCCCTATCGTTGTCCAGTACCATGTTGTTTAATCTCCACATGCTTATGGTTTTTCCAGCTTTCTTTTTGCAGTTAAGTTCCAGTTTCAAACCATTGTTGTCAGAGAATATACTTGGTATGATTTTAATTTTCTTAAATTTCTTGAGACTAGTTTTAGTTTTGAGTGCCAACATATAATCTATCTTTGAAAATAGCCTAGGTACACAAGAGAAGAATATATATTTTTGATGCTATGGGATAGAAAGCTGTATAAATATTGAGCATGCCCATTTGCTCCAATGTGTCATTTAAGCCTGATATTTCCTTAATGATTTTGTTTTGGATAATCTATCTATTGCTGTCAATGAGATATTTAGCTCCCCTACCATGATTGTGTTTTTGTCATTTTTCTTCCTATAGTTCCATTAGTATCTGCTATATATATTTCAGTGTTCCCTGATTGGGTACATACATTTTTTTCTTGATATAGGGTCCACTTTATCATTATACAATATCCACCTTTGTCTCTTGATACCTTTTTTATCTTGAAATCTACTTTGTCTGATATAAATATGGCTACACCTGCTTTTCTCTGGATGCTATTTCCTTGGAATATCATCTTCTACCCTTTCCCTTTGTCTATGCTTATCTTTGTAGTGGAGATGGATCTCCTAAAGGCAATATATAGTTGAGTCATTTATTTTAATCTATCCTGCTATTCTGAGCTTTTTAAATATATATCAGTGATTTTAGAGGAAGAGGAAGGCAAAGGGAGCAAAAAAAACATCTATTGGTAATAAATTCATAACCCAGCTATGCTTCCTGTCCAGGAATAGATCAGGTGCACAGGATGATGCTCAACCTAAAACTTTTACCCTTTTAACCTTAAGTTATATTTAAGTGTTTAAATACCCTATCCTGAACATGTATTGCGATTTCCTGCTTCTGTCTGTTAATCATCTTATTCATAGTTTTGTTTCTTTTTGCCCTTTTGTCTAATTTAGAAAATATTCTTTCAACATTTCTGGTAATGTAGGACTTTTGTGTTTATAAATTTCCTCAGCTTCTGTTTGTCTGGAAAAGTATTTCTTATTCATATCTAAAAGATAACTGCTGGATATGTTATTTTTGGCTGGTGATTTTTTTTAGGAGTTTGAATTTGTAATTCCACTCTCTCCTAGCTTTAGGTTTCCATTTAAAAAATCTGATCATTATCTATTGGGATTTTCTTTATAGGTTACTATTGTCTTATTTTCTCTCTTTATCTTGAGAATTCCTTCTTTGTCATTAACTTTTGACAGCTTTAATATAATGTGCCTTGGATAAGTTCTTTTTACTTTCATACAATTAGGTGTTCTATTTTTCTTCTTGGCTGCCATACATTTGGGAAATTTTCATCAATTGTTTGAATAGATTCTCTTTTCTCTTCCTTCTGGTACAACAGTTATTTTTATATTGCTCTTTCTAGTAGAGTCATATAGTTCTTACAGAGTTTGTTTTTTTCTTTTTATTCTTTATCTACACTCCTTTCACCTGAGCCATTTTTAGGTTTCTTGCTTCAATATCACTAATTCTTTCCTTCATCTGACCCATCCTATTTCCTAAACTCTCTCATATATCCTTTACCAGCTCCATCATTTCTGTTTGGTTCTTTCTGTTTGGTCCTTTTTTATAGTTTTATTATCTTTGATAAACTACTCCTTTTGTTCATTGATCTTATTCCTGAGCTCATTGTACTGCCTTTTCTGAGTTTTCTTGTATCTTGTTGGTATTTTCAGCCCTACAGTCTTGAATTCTGTATCATTTAAATTACAGTCTTTAAGTTTATTTTTAGAGATGTTTTATTTTCTCTCTGAACTATATACCTTGTTACCTTGGGTATTCATGGTACTTGATGGATTATTTCTCTTCCTGAGCACATGAGTAAAGGTTTTCGCTTTCCAGTAGATGGTGCTACAGTGGAAGTTTTTGTTTTTTTTCTTACCTGCACTACTGGTACTTTGGGATCTCTTTGGCTTAGTTACTCCTCTTCTGTGGAAAATGCTCCATATTCCCCTAAGAGTTCGGTGTCCTTTCTTATGTCTCAGGGCACTAAACCCGCGGTGGGATGGCAGGTGATGGGGCCTCTGGCCTGTGTGTTCCCAGTGTTGCTTTCCTGCAGCCAGAAGCCACTACCCAGGCCACATTGTCTGAGGTGTTGCAACTGCCTTCCTAGTTCCCCCGCCATGGGTACAGGAGGGATGGATGGAATAGCTGGTTCTGCCATATGAGTCTTTGTTTCTTTCACTGGGTTTCACCCCACTGAGTACAGACCACTTAGGCTGGAATGTTGCCTCTGCTCCTTTGCAATCTGCCAAGGGAGGTCTGTAGCTGGCAGTGGGAGGATGCGTTGGGGTGTACATTTCTACATCTCTGGCTTTTTTTCCTGGTGATGGAGTGTGTTCCACCTGTGGCCCTGCCTTCCTTTGCTAGCATATCTGCTGGAGCCACAGTGGCTGCCAAACTATGCCCATTCAGCTCACTTCTTCATTCTTCCCCCCATCCTGCCTCTCCTGCTTGCTCCCATGTGCCCACCTTTAGGTATTTTGATGCACAGATCTCTCAGATGTGCTTGTGTGCTGAGCAGGGAATCTTTTGTCTAATTAAAGTTATCCAGGAGGTTTTCTGGTGCTGCTGTGATGGCTTGGATGTACTGTTAAGATGACTCACTGACATAGCTGCCAGGTTGGTGCTGGCTGCCAAAAATTGTGTGAAGGCAGTGGGTCAAGTGGGCTACTCTGTTCCAAGTGGGCCTCTTTGTTCATAAAAATAAAATGTGTGATTTTTCACAAAAAGATCTTAAACAAAACTTGCAGACTAAATAAAACATATAGACCTTATCAGATCTTCCTCCTAACAGGATTGAAACATTTTTATACTATAACTAACATAAAAGCAAAGATTTAAAGCTTCTCCCTTTTCCGTAGTTTAGAACACACACACAGCATTGCTTTCAACCAGATTGGTTAAGAAAACAAAGCAACCATGGCTGTTCATTCATTTATACACTCAATGGCAAGTCAAACACCTAACTTGTGCATAGTAAAAAAAAGATCAAGGTTTTATATTCAGATTCTGTAAAGCATAATAAAGCACTGTTAGATCAAAATTAAATGTGCCTACATATTTTTTAAATTAAGCTAATTACATTTACTTTTGTTCTTGTGATCAAAGTATAATACATTGCTCCTGATTTAAGTGCACAACTCATTGTATTTGGACAATAAATATGTAAAAACCCAGCCATAATCAAGATACAGAATAATTCTACCATCCTCAGAAATCTCCCTATTATTCAGCAATCTATATCCCTCTCTCTGTGCCCAGATCCACACAACCACCTGTAACTTTTTTTCACTATAGACAAGTTTGCATTTTATGGAATGCCATATAAATAAAATCATACAATAGGTATATTTTATATTTGACTGTCATTAAAATAATGATTTTGAGGTTTATCCATGGTGGTGCATAGATCAGTAGTTTGTACATATTTTTAGGTCATTTTCCTGCTGATGGGAATTTATTTCTTGCTTGGGCTACTGTGAATCAAGCTGTTATAAATATTCTCATATAACCACAGGTGCATGGTTTAGAAAGCAGGAAGAGACTTGGATGTGTCTATGGCCACCATGGCCACCATAAAGTCTTTTCTAGAGAGCTTGTTTGGAGGTTCTAGCAAGGGAGCGCAACTACTCGTATACCCTTGACCGAAGACCGGTCCTCTCCTCTTGGGGGAAAGTCGTCCTCTTCGACTGAGCGCACAGCTTCAGGAGGGATGCACATGGATCGGTGAGGGAAGAGGGGGACACCCGCCTAGCCAGCCAGATCAGCCGAATCAACCCTGGCGATCAATGGGGTGACATGTCGCAGTCAAGATCGCCCTCACATTCAAGTCTTTTCTACAATTTCTCATGTCAGCAGCATAGTAGAATTTCTAACATAGCTTCTGCTGCCCACACCATCATGAATCACAGTTTACCCTCAGTTTCAATCCACACAAGTGAATAACCCACCACAAGGTGGTCCATTTGTTCAGATTTTAACACCTCCAAAATCTGCACGTTTTTATTCACTTGCTAGATTTAGATTGTTAATTTTAGTATTCTATTCAGATTTTATCTGAGGAAAGGGGTGTTGTTAGGAGCTTATTCTGATACTGACTTTTTTCATATATAAGACTCATCCTGCACCCTGGATTTGGCTAATTATTTTCTCATGGTGAGCTTTAACTCTTCTTTATATCTCTTTCATTTCCTTAGACATGGATATTTGTTCACAGGTTTTATTAGATTAGGTTAAACATTTTTGGGTAAGAACAACATTTAGATGTCCTTATATACTTATTATATCACATGGAGAATGATGTCAGTAGTAATGCTTTGATGATTAAGGTAGTCACTGCCAGCTCTCTCTATTGTAAAGACAAAATTTTCACTTGGCAAATGTAAGCAATCTGTCTGTGTTATACTTTGGCACTGTGCAAATATTGTGGTTCCCACAACATTTTATGAAAAATTATTTCCTGAATCAATTATTATAGTGTGAAAGGTAAAATAGTGATTTTCTTAATTGTAACACTTCTTTACTTATTGGTTGACATGAACAGATTTTTCTTTACTTATGTGACAATTACAGTAACTAATTACCAGTTATTTACTGCATATTTACTGCAGTGACCCATCAGATAGCAGGTTCAAGAGAGAGTCTGGATATATCTGTAGAGACACTGGAAGAGGAATATATGGAGTCTTACATGATATGGCAGCACTGAGACCAGACCACAAAAGCAGATCCTAAAGGTGCAAAGTCAACCTAAAAGTTTGACAGAAACCACTTGCCAGTTATTCAAATTTTAGACACTAATTTGCATTCTATATATCTAATCCTGAAATTATAATGAAAAACAACACCTATTTAAAGAGTTTGAAAATTTTTGTCCTTACAATAATACCAAATAAATCCTTGGCATGTTGTGAGAAGCATATTTCTAAACATGTTGTAGAATTTTTTCAAGGAAGCTCAGATATGTATAGACACTGCTAAACAAAAGAAAAGGTAAGAAAGAGGGCAGGGGATAGGAAATGTATTCTGATTGCCCTTTAAGAATGCCAGTGAAAACAAGTAAGCTGACATGAAAAATTTAGATAACTTTATAAATAAGTTATATAATGTGTGAGTGTGTTTAGAATGCCTCAGTAATGGAGGAGCCTTTTGAAGTTATATATATAATCAACAATGTATTTGATAAAGGCGATGAGCTGTTACTGATGGAGAATTTCCCTGGAGTGCAGTCTGTCTCAACTTTAGTCCTGTTTCCTTGCATTATAAATACAAAATTCATTGTCTTGTAGCATTATAAATACAAAATTCATTGTCTTGTAGCATTAACGACCATAATTTTAAACAAATGTACTTGGTGCACCTGCTACATTACAGTGTGTTGATTCAAGTACTATGTTTCATACATTATAAAGGCAATCCCTACCATGTGACAGCCTTTAAATATTTGAATTGTGAGGCTTTCAGTGCAGACACACCTTGAATAAAGATGCCATGGAAAACAATGGAGATCCATTTAGTTTTCAAGAAAAAATAAAACATATGCGTTTATTAAAAACTAGAGGCCCAGTGTACAGGTTTGTGGGGTCCCTCAGCATGGCCTGCGGGGATTGGGCCAAAACTGGCTCTCTGACATCCCCTGAGGGGTCTCAGATTGTGAGAGGGTGCAGGCCAGGCCACGGGACCCCACTGGTACACAATCAGGGTCCGGGAGGGACCGCAGGAGGGCTCCAGGGTATGTTTGGCCTATCTTGCCCAGTCCGGATTGGCCAGAACCTAGCAGCAAGCTAACCTACCAGTCAGAGCATCTGCCCCCTGATGGTCAGTGCACATAATAGCGAATGGTTGGACAATTAGCATAGTAGGCTTTTATAATATAGGAGTATAGTTATGTTTAGATGGATATGGGAACTACTAATCATCACCACTTATGTTAAATAATTTTGTTTTTTCATAATTTAGGAATTAGTAAAGAGAATGAGTTTTTGTTTTAGCTTGGATTTTTTGTCTACCAATTAAAAGTTAAAGTAAGGCCGAGGCCGGTTTAGCTCAATGGATAGAGCATCGGCTTGGGGACTGAAAGGTCCCGGGTTCGATTCCGGTCAAGGGCATGTACCTTGGTTGTGGGCATATCCCCAATAGGGGGTGTGCAAGAGGCAGCTGATTGATGACTCTCTCTCATTGATGTTTCTAACTCTCTATCTCTCTCCCTTCCTCTCTGTACAAAAATCAATAAAAAATATATTTAAATAAATAAATAAATAAATAAATAAATAAATAAATAAAAGTTAAAGTAAGGCTCTAATATAATATTTGGATTATTAAAACCAAGTAAAACATATTTTAACTGATATTCATAAACAAAAATGAAACACATTGCCAAGTTTCAGAAAGGAGTAAAATAAGTAGCACTCTTCCCATCTACAGCAGTGTTGGGTGCTGGCTGAGGGCACCTAACTTCGATTGTTCAGTGACCTCCCCTTCCATTTAATCTGAATGCTGTTCTGACAGCTTTAATCAACCATAAAATGTTACCAGCCGAAAACAAAGTAAAACCTTCAGATGGTTTGCATAATTACTCAATATTGTCATAAGAAATAAGCATTGTTTTCAATGTTCACTCTTCCCCTACCTCAACCCCAATTATGCTTTTCAAATAAAATTGAGCTGCATAATAAAAAGCTTGGTAGAATATGATTAATTAACATCCATTTCCCTCAACAATGGGATCTTCCTATTCAGAAAGGGAAGTCAAGTGGGAAATATTCTTGCTGAACAAATTGGGCCAGGAAATCCCTCTCCCTAAATAAAACGGTATTAAATTTAGCACACTGGTATTCAACTGGATATATACCTGTTGGTATACTGCCTACTTCTATTGAAATACTTACACAAAAGCAATGTAATAAAAGATTAGGCAAAAATTCCATTATGCTCTATTTCTATGAAGGCACCCGGTTAGGTGGGCTTACCGTAGGTATATTCACGTGGGCTCTATCTCTGTGTACCAGGTAGCCAGCTGTCAGGGGTAGCTTCAATAACTTGGACACCTTAAAAGCCTTATGCCACAGTAAGAAGTTTTTTGGATCCTTCAAAATTGAATGTTGAGAAAGCCCTCAATCATTGGTAGCAATGCCCACTAGAAACACTGTTGTTACACTCCCAGCTGTACAAAGAATAGAATTCTGAAAGTCCACTACCTGCTATTAGCTATGGTTGCCTTTGGTGTGCAAGCAGAGGTATACGGAGCCAGTAATTGTTCCAAGTGAGGACAGCAGAAGCAGACCTCAATCAAGGGCAGTGGTTGCTTCAGCAATTAGAGTGAGAACAGCCACCTCACATCTACTTGTGTCAGCTTAGGGCTTATGCAAACAAACAATTTCAGATGTGTTTCAGCAAACATAGACCACTGCAATCAGCTTTGTCTCCAGCACTAAACACAATCCTGGCTCAATACATTTCTTGTTCTTACTGAAGACTTCTCATCACCCACCAATACCTTATTTAATTTAGAAAATGGCTTGACATGCCTATCCTTTTATGTCTGTTTGCATAATATAGAGCATTTGGCTGTATCTTGGAAAAATTATCTTCAATGTTCTGAAAAAAAGAAATTCATGATAGTTGAACTAGAGCTCGTCACTGAAGGAAAGGCTGACAAAAAGACTGAGAGGCTGCTCTGAATATAGGGGTGCATATATTCTTTCTGATTTCTTGGGGTATATTCCTAGCAGTGGGATCATTGGGTCAAGTGGCAGTTCCATTTTTTTTTTTTTTTTTTGAGGAAAATCCATACTGTTTTCCACAGTGGCTGCACCAGACTACATTCCCACCAGCAGTGCACCCGAGTTCCTTTTTCTCCATATCATCGTCAGCACTTGTTTGTTGATTTATTGATAGTAGCCATTCTGGAAGTGTGAGGTGATACTTCATTGTAGTTTGTACTGGCATCTGTCTGGTAATTCGTGACCTTGAACATTTTTTCCTAGATCTATTGACCATCTGTTTGTCCTCTTTGGAGAAGTGCCTATTCAAGTTTTTCACCCACTTTTCAATTGGATTGTCTTCCTGGGGTTGAGTTGTACAAGTTCTTTATACCTTTTGGAAATTAACTCCTTGTCAGACCTATCTCTGATGAATATGTTCTCCCATAAAGTGGGTTCTGTTTTCATTTTGTTGATGGTTTCTTTTTGCTGTGAAAAAGCTATTTAGCTTGATTTAGTCCCATTTTTTTATTATTTTTTCCAGAGTTTCCCTTGCCTAGGATATGTATTGGCAAAAATATTGCTCTGAGATTTTACTGTCTATGTTTTCTTGTAGGATTTTATAGTCTTGTGATTACATTGAAATCATTTATCCATTTTGAGTTTATTCTTGTGTATCATATAAGTTTAGACAGGTATATGCAAAAAAATAAAATGCAACTAATTTTCCTAACTCCATTGTATGTTCTGGCTTCTCTTGTCATATATTAATTGACATGAAAGGGATGAGTTGATTTCTGGGCTGTTTGTTCCATTGGTTTATATGCCAGCACCAGGCTATTTTGATTACAATGACATTGTAGTATAGTTTGATATCTGGTATTGTGATACTTCCAACTTTGTTCTTATTTCTCAGCTATTCATAGTCTTGTTTGGTTCCATATAAAATTTTGGAATTTATTTTAGTTATGTGAAATATGTATCTTAAAATAGAATTTCAACTAAAATGTATATTAATTGTATTCCACCCATATCCAGTCACTTCTCTTAAAGACAACTCTAGTCTATGGAAACATTTCTAAAAGAAAATTGCAAAGAGGAGATTAAAATCACCTGCAACATTACCTTAGAAATAATCCCTATAAAACTGTTCCTGTTAAAATGTTGTAGAGAAATGTATAGATACACATTTAATGAATCAATGAATGTAATGAAGATAATCAATACAATATACATAAAATATGCACTAGAAGTCTTAACCATTGTTGCCATATTTTCTGGATGGCTCGCAACACTTTTCACTTAAATATAGTATATCCTAAATATGACCTCATATCACTAAATGTTTTGCAGTAACAATGTATTTAATGTTGAATAGCAGTCCATGTTGTCAATATAATGAGTCAATGAAATGGAAGCTTTACATGACATTACAGAGTTAAAAGGACACTATGCTGATTGCAAATGTCTAAATAACATTTCTACCTAAGCTAATAATGTCAGCTTCCAAATTAACCTTCTGAAGTGATTTAAAGGGGGGAAAAGTCAAGCTTTGCTGTTTTGTAGGATATAGCAAGTTTTACCTTTACTTTCAAATTTGTCATCTTTTACTGAGCATGAGAGAACATTAAACAGAGGAATTGCACCCTTCTTTATTGTATACTCTCAGCCACTCTATTCAGATTAACATGAAAACCAATAGTAGCTATTACAATTTCCCCATTATTTACCAAAGAAATTAAGTAGATTGCAAATGTTTATAATAGAGTTCTCCACTTATTCAAACTGCACTATTTATTGGATAAACTTTTTCATAGATAATGTTGGCTTTTTAATTTATTTTTCTCGCTATAAATTGCTGAAGATTTTCCTAAAGATTTGGGTATTAGATGTATTCATACCTACATTCATACCTACATTAATATAAAGATGCCTCAGCTATTTCTGCATTTACCAGGTACACTCCCTGTATCTATTTTTAAAACTAGATTCATATACACCCCAACACTTGTAGATGTTTTTTTTTTCTATTGCAGGATTTCCAAGTTTAGGTATACAGTCCCTAAAACTAGAAAGAACTTGTGGGAGCAGTTAATCCATTGGAGACACTGATGCTACTATCCCTGAGAGACTAATATCTAATGGTGTTTTTTCAAAGAGAATGCAAAGTAACTAAATTTAAATTTGAGTGCCAACAGAAAATAAATTAGATTTCTTGTGCCTGAGCACTTAAAAGCTCCCTGATGGGCTTTAAACTAGCATCCACTATTATTGAAGGATAAATCCCTCTTTATAAATCAAGATACTTTTGTCATTAAAAAACAAAGCAATACACACACAAAAAAAAACAACAAACAAACAAACAACACACACACACAAAAAACAACAACACTGTGCTATAAAAATCATTGTGGAGCTGCAGCTAAAACTAAAATATTGTGGGGTTATAAAAACGTGGGGTTGTAAAAACTTGAGCTTTGCCTTCCAAGTTATATTCTAATCCCAATCCTGACTCTTGTGAGAAAACCAAAGTCCACCCTCTTGATTGTGATAAAATGATTTTCCTTTATATCCTATAATCCAAAGTTGGCTTGATTAAAACACAATCATAGACTCTTTCTTACATAAATTCTTCCTTAATATTGAATGAGCTTAGCTCTGGATTTAATCTATCACCCATTCCTTGTGCAACACAATTCTTTACTCCTATTCTGCAAATGAACAGTGGACAAACACAGAATGCTAACCTGAATTTGTAATTTTTATCTTCCAGTCATGGGATTAACTTGACTGAAGGAAATACTTTGAAAATATTGAAGTAGGAAAGACTTGACGGGTCATGATCCTACAGAGAAGAAATGCCCCCAAATGTGACTACTATATGCAATGCTGTATTTCCTCTGCAAAGGTTAGTGCCTTATTAACTACAGCACTGTAGACATTTTGGAAAATCTGTTACTTATGACAATATAGATGAAACCTGAGGGCATTATTGCTAAGTAAAGTAAGTCAGACAGAAAATATAAATATTATATGATCTATATTATATGTGGTTTAAAAGTCCAAAATCATAGAGATTGAAATGGTGATTGCCTGGGGCTCAGGTTTGGCAGAAATTGGGAGAAGTTGTTCAAAGGGTACAAAATTTCAGTTATAAGATGACTAGGTTCCTTGGGTCTAATGTAAAGCTTGGTGAATATAAGGAACAATACTGTACCAGGGATATTCATGGGATATCCATGAGCCGTGGGACCCAGTGTGTGCGCACAGACACCCATAAGCCGTGGGACCCAGTGTGTGGGAGAGAAGTAAATATTAAAGTTTCTCAGCATAAAAACACACACATGGTAATTATGTGAAGTAACATACCTTAAATTTACACAATGTTATATACCAATTATATCTTTATAGTTTGAAAAAATAATTATAGATTTTATGTACTTGTTCTATACCCGTCTATTTCTCCATCACCTGAGGATCTAGAAGCAACAACACCCCTTAGCAACAAGCAAACCCAATTGAGTTTTAAGACCATTCTCTATCAATAGGAACCTGACTCCTTGGAGAAATGACTGACTCTTGTGCTAAGCAAGGGGATATAGAAGCTGAGCCTGCAGCATCTTCTATTGTCAGAAACTAAGTACTTAAAAAACAAAACCAATTTAAATATGCCAAAAGGACATAGGAGCCAACTGAGAGCTCCCAGTGGTCAAAGATAAAGATTTAGCAGCAAAGTAATATCTGATTACAAACCAAATTAGAAAACAAATATCCCTCAGCCTATACTGAAATGACAGATAAGATCCTGAGCAAGAGAATTCCAGTTAATGTATGTAGATAAGCTCCCTCTAGGGTTTTAATTCCCCAGTCCTAAAAACTGGGCTTGCACATACTAGTACAATATGGAAAGGAATAAAAAAATACTTTTGTCATTAAACAACTTTCCTCAGTAGAAACCTGGCAAACACTTCCTCAACCTCATGATCAAACTTAGCATTCAGAGTGATAGGTTGTGCTGATGACATGTATCCCTTATAAAATTCTATGAGAACTGCATTTTACCTCTATGTTCTTCCTTAAAAAAAAAAAAAAAAATTATCCCAGTCTAAGCAAATTCCCAGCTGAGTGAAATTCCACAAAATATCTGATCAGTACTTCCCTAAACTAACACACTAGCCAAAAACTAAGGAAATACATATAAAATATGGATTTAGTTCATGGTAATCCATCAATTCTGGTTCTTTAATTCATTTAAGTATATGTCACGTGTAAAATTTTAACAGCAGGGGAAGCTGCATGTGGAATATGTGGGAACTCTCTTGGAAATTTTCTGTACATCTGAAACTATTCTTGAAAAGCTTATTGTAAAATAATTGTGCCATGAAGAAACAGCTACTGTGATTAAGGGACTAAAAAAAATGTAAAATTGTTCATCGAAACTGTCCCATATGGGTGGCATTGTTAAAAAATTATTTTATATTGTTTTTATTTTTTTCATTAAAAAAACTTTGAAATTGCCGAAACCAGTTTGGCTCAGTGGTAGAGCGTCGGCCTGCAGACTGAAAGGTCCCAGGTTCGATTCCGGTCAAGAGCATGTACATTGGTTGCAAGCACATCCCCAGTAGGGGGTGTGCAAGAGGCAGCTGGTTGATGTTTCTCTCTCATCGACGTTTCTAGTTCTCTATCCCTCTCTCCTCCTCTCTGTGAAAAATCAATAAAATATATTTTTAAAAAAAACTTTGAAATTGGAGAAAATAAATAAAAGCAGAATGATGAACTCCATAAAAAAGATTTTTGTTTAAAAAGCTATGTAAGCACTTAAACCAAAATGTTATTGTAACTAAACTTTGGATTACATCAAAATGACCAAAGCCAGCTTAATTGGAAGTCTGGGTCACTAGAGCTAACCTTGCAAAATGATGAATGAATCATCCACAAATGACGGGAACTGAGAAATGCCCATCTGGTCAGTCTTAGGAGGATCTCAGTGTGTTCTAGTAAGTATAAGGCAAACTTCCAGGTTTCTCTTTTAATTTCCTATTATTAGATCATATATATCTAAATATCATTCAAGCAACATGTGTACATATCATCCATCCTTATAGATCTAGTGATAAAGAATGACACATGTTGGTACACCAATAATTAAGTCATACTTTAGAAAGGCTTTCTCACTCTTAAAAGTGAACATTGTCTGGGTATGATGTGTGCAATTACTGTAACCTTTTGCATCTATGAGGAGACAAATCCTGATTACCAACTGTTGGATTGGACTAATTAGCATAAAAACTAGAAAGAATCAGTCATGGTGAAGCCAAAAAAAAAAAAAAAAAAAAAAGAAAACCCACTGAAATAATTTAAGTAATGATTTATGAAATCCTAGAACTGCTTGTTAGTGAGATAATAAATAGGCTTGTTTTTTAATCCAGTTAAGTTTCAAAACCATGCTTCTAAATTTGTGATTGTTACTCCCACCAGAATTGTCAATACATTATTCAAGTTAAATGAAAGAATAAACTAATTGAATGGAAGCATATCTTACTTAATGTAGGTTAAATGTCCTGAGACTTAGGAAACACTGTTAAATGGGATAAAATGAAGCTTTAAATAAAGTTATGTATATATCAGAGCATGAAAGCTGTAATATGCTTTATGAAGAAAAATCAACTTTGTTATGTAAATGAATATTTCTAAAAATGTGTGTCAATACTACTTCCATGGAATAGATATCCAAGCAAAAGAGCAAAGTCACTTAAAAGGAAGTATTGGTTATTTTAGAAAGCAAGTGCTTAGAAAAAGTCCTACACATCTATGAAAGCTTGGTTAAGCATCACTTTTGAAGGCTCAGAGAATTGCATTTGTCTGGACTGTAAAACCCAAGTTTAGATAAGGAATGTAGCAATAAAGCTGAAAGGCAGAAAGGAACATGGTATTGTTAGTGCTTATCACTTCTCAGGTCCATGCAGTTCAATGACAGTTTCAAGGGGATGTGCTGATAGAGGGTTTGCTTGCAGTTTGAGTGGTTGCTTGTGCAGTGGTCCCACTAAGCCTCCTCCACAACAAAAAAGTTAAGAGAAGCTTCTGAAGCTTGAATAGATGAACAACAGTGGCAGGAAGCCTTTCCCCTCAGACCTTTTTATATATAATGATAAACTATAACATGTATAGGCTATAGCATATGCTATGTGTGGGTATATTACTGTGCTAATCCCAAAGAGGTAACCGAAATTACTGCCTTAGCCCCAGAAATTTTTATAAGAGCATATAGCAAAATCCTAAATGTCCAGGAAAATAGCATTGTTTTTATTTTATTATTATTTTATCATTCAATTTCCTGGAATTTTCTAAACCCTATCAATGAATATGCCAGTGCATTAGTAGCAATGACAAAAAACATGCCAGAAAATAATAGGATATATGATTTTTATTCTATTTTATCAATATAGCATCATGTATCTGATTACTTTTAGGGACTTCTGGATATTGTTTATGAGAACACGCCAAATAAGTTGAAGGATGAGATGATGTTAACTTCTTAGAAATAGAATCAATATCTACATTTAAATCTTGCCTACTGGCAAATTACTTGAGACATTTTCAGATGCTTTGAAACTGGGACTTTAGGACCAGTATATTTCCAATTCACTCTTTCCTGGAGGTAGCCTACTATTTGAAAACTAACTTAAAGTGTAGGAACGAAATCAGACACCCTGATCCTGAGTGCATGTTGACCAAAAATTTTTGTCCGCTAATCCTAGTAAATTTGCTAAAGGTCCAATTGCCTCTTAGTTTCTCAGCCTCCTCTTTTAGAAACAGGCGATATCCTCAAGGGTCTTTGTGGCACCAGAAGCATTTTGCCCATTTTGCAATGGGACAGAAGTGTAAGTTGGCTTGATGTTATACTGTCACAATTCTTAATAGTTGGTACTTGGTTTATACACTTACTATTTCTTTCTTTCAAACACCAGCCATTCATTTAATTTAGAAATGAATAAAAGAGTTGCATGTATGCAACTTAAGTCATTTTATATATTTCATTCTGTATAAGTTCCATACTCTCCATTTTGACAGCGTTTTTCATCCATCTTTACCAATAGATTTTAATGTTTTTTTCCGGTGCATTTTTCTTTCTTATAAAATGTTTCAAACAGTATTTAATGTTCAAAGAATCTATCTGCCTCATTATAAGTTCTTTTAAGCCATTTTTATTAGTATCTTTCTTGACCAAAAAGAATATATTATTGAATTTATAAAATTTATGTTTAAGAAAAGGATAAATGAGCTTTAACAACAAAAAAAAAGTGACACCTATGAGAGCAAGACAGAAAATCAAATACAGAAGACCTAAAAAGTCTTTGACTCTGATATTAAAGCAGTTGTTACATAGTCTAAAAGTTGAAAGGTAATAACTCTTGAGAATTCTTTAATTGGCCAATCTCAAATAAGAGAAATTTACAAGTTGACTTCAAATCTCTTAGTAATTTATTTTTAAATCTATAAATATATAATATTATTAACATAAGGTCATATATTGTATAACTAGCCTTCATAAGGACAGTTTATGAATGAGATTAGTGCCCTCCTGGAGTGGCTCACTTGATTGGAGCAGCATCCTGTGCACAGGAGCATTGCTAGTTCGATCCCTGGTCAGGGCACATACCTAGGTTGTGGTTTTGATCTCTTAGACGGGGCTCATGTGTAAGGCATCTGATCAATGTTTCTCTCCCTTCCCCCACCACTCTCCTTCCTCTTTCTAAGCATGTCCTTGGGTGAGGATTAAAATGGAATAAAAAATAAATGATTTGAATGGTGTGTTTTTTCAGTCCATATTATTAAAGAAGTGCTGCTGTACTTGAAATAACTCACTTCAAGAGAATGTGTGGACAAAGGAAAAGGACAAATAGGAAATTGACTGAAATGCTGTCATGCCAAGTAACTGACAGATGTTTCTCAAATGCATATTCTTCTGACTTTTCAGAATTCTACTTATACCATCTACTGCTGGACATTTTTTAAGTCATGGAACAGACTCCTAAAAGTTCGCTGCAGAAAAATCTACGCCTTTATTTTCCTTTTGGATTTTCAGGTTGCGAAGGTAGCATTTGTTCAAAGTTCATCATGTGTATAGTTTAATCACAAAGAACACTGGGAACTGTAGTTAGAGGAACCCTGCAAAAGGGACAGAGACGTGCAGGAGACTTTGGATCTAAGTTCTCTTTTTATACCATATTGTCTTCCAACGTCTCATAAGCTTAAATTTTCCAAAGAAGTTTGTATTTTACATGTTAACTTTTATGAAATTTTCTTAGAGAATGTCTAAATATAATACCATTTATTATCAAGCCCTGAATGGTTTTTTGAAAAATGCAGTGTCCTTTTTTTATCTGCCAGAATGAGAACAGTGGCCTTCTGTACCTGATTGAATCTGCATAGCATCCTGATCATACTCATTCTTGTTCCAGGACAGTGAAGTCAATTGAGCAATCATCAAATGTATGCAAGGTTTTTAGCTAGTGTAGAGATCTGTGTGTATATAAACTACTATAATGTGACTGAGAATGTGCCATGGACTAACCCAAGCTATGTTAGTCATCTGTTTCGAGAGATATTTTTATATTTACATCTCTAGCAAAGTGTTAAAATAATTGAGAGTTTTGGGTTTACATTGTACTCATGAGAGAAGGAAGGAAAACATTTAATGAATCAGCCAGCTTAAAGGAAACTTTAACTATGAGAACTAGCTATGGTAGTAGAATATAAAATAATCTCTGATAAAGAGCAATTATCCTTTTTTTAATATATTTTATTCATATTTTACAGAGAGGAGGAAGGGAGAGAGATAGAGAGCTAGAAACATCGGTGACAGAAAAACATCGACCAGCTGCCTCCTGCACACCCCCCACCGGGGACGTGCCTTCAACCAATGTACATGCCCTTGACCAGAATCAAACCTGGGACCTTTCAGTTCACAGACCGACGCTCTACCACTGAGCCAAACCGGTTTCAGCAAGAGCAATTATCCTTTAAATTAAATGAGTTTAGCCCTAGTGAACAAAAGGTAGACACTAATTCAGATGTTTTTACATCTCCATTTTCAAGGAGATTGACAATCTTGATTCAAATCAATAGGACCAATTCCACTGCCGTATTCTTCCCTGTGATAGAAGTACAGATAACAAGATAAGCCCAATTTTATTAACTTCTGCAGGCACTGAAAAAATAATATAACTACTAGTACAGCATCAGCTGAATTCATAACTTTAGGATAGGGAGGTGACAAATGTGCAGCAAATATAATCCTTGGTTATGTTTTACAACTTTGATGTCACATCTCATCACATGCCTAACATAAACTTGTCCAATGCTGAGCTTTTAATGGAGTTATTTGGAAAATTAACTAGATTAATTACTACTACTACTGTGTTATATGCCCCTTAATCCTGAAAAACAGTACTTAAAATTTTTGTGTTTGTACAGAGTTGTATTTCTGTTCTTTGATTCTGTCTTCCAAATTACATTATAATTTCTCTGAGGGAAAACATTTTTTCCATCCCTCACAGCATCCAACAAAATGTCTTAAACACCATATAATTGAATATTTGTTTAAATAAGTATTCTACTTGATCTTTCACTTTGAAAATCTAAACAAATATATATCATGAAATGTCACAGTCTTACTTAATACTTTTGGGAAATAAGTAATTTCTATTATATGGAATGTGAAACAGAGACCAATCATTAAATGGTATGTAAAAAGAAAACATCCTGTATAATAAAAGGCTAATATGCAAATCAACTGAACAATGAAATGAATGTTCACTATGACATGCACTGAACCAGGAGGCAGACCCTCAATGCAGGAGTTGCCCCCTGGTAGTCAGCGCACTTCCACAGGGAGAGTGCAGGGAGCAGGCCTAAGCCATCAGTCAGACATCCCCCAAAGGCTCCCAGACTGCAAGAGGGCACAGGTTGGGTTTAGGGACTCCCCTACCCCCCACGTCCGTGCATGAATTCTGTGAACAAGGCCTCCAGTAGGATATAAACCCATACTCTCCGATATCTGTTAAAGTTTTCTCATTGCCTTTTAGCAATAGTTACACATTTTGTTTTACATTTGTTTATTATGGCTTATGGTGTTTATTTACCAAATAGATAATTACACATCCTAAGGAACTTTCAGCTTAAAAAATTTGGAAGCATACAATTTAGCTCTAGCTTGAGAAAAATTTCCTTGCTAAGCCCTACAACAAGATGTTTTAGAAAAAAAGTAAATTTGTTTATGCAGTATTTTGTTTATTTATTTATTTATTTATTTTACTAGAGGCCTGGTGCACTAAATTTGTGCACAGGGCAGTCCCCTCAGCCCAGCCTGCACTCTCTCCAATCAGGGACCCTTCAGGGAATGTCCAACTGCCAGTTTAGGCTCAATCCCTAGCCTGGTCTTCCCAACTGTCCCCTTCTGCCGCCCTGATCGCCCCTCACTGCCCCCCTCCTGGCCTGGCTGCCCCATGCAGCCTGCTGCTCTGGCATTTGGTCACCTACTCACTAACCCCCTGCCAGCCTAGTTGCCCCATGCAGCCTGTTTGGTTGTCTGTTCGGCTCCGATGGTTGCGTAGGCATATATATATATATATATATATATATATATATATATATATATATTCTTTTTAATGGTATAATTGTTTAATGTGGATATTTTTATTTTAACTTAACATTTCCCTAAGCAAATAGCATTCCTACATCATAAGCCAAGACAAGGCCAGTCCTCCCAGGAGAAAATTAATTGCAGCTTCCATGCAAGTAAGTAGAAATGAAGGGGATACAATTAATTTAATGCTAATTCCCCAGTTTTCTCTGCCTGGGCCTAGATTAATTAAAGTCCCAAGATCACTGCAACTCTGAGTTCAGTCATCTTATGGTCTCTAAACAGTAAAGTTAAGGGTAAGCAAGACCATAAACAGCCATGGCTTAAAGCTGCTCTCCCTGACATATGCCTTAGGTTCCAGTATTTGTGGGAACCACAATGCATGTCAGTTACCAGAGCATACAGAAATATTATGTTCAAGTGTATAAAGTTGTGATTATTCTACCATCTTTCACCTGAAAGTTTCATATTTTGACCTCACATCCAACAATCTTATGGATGGGTATTAAGCTCCACCTCTTAAAATAGAGTACCAAAGAATTTTTAAAACCCCGCACAACAAATAAACATTTAAAAGCAAAGCTGATCTCAGCATAAAGTATGGAAACTCCTTTATGGCTATAAACAAATTGAAATCCAAAAGCAAAGAGGTAAAGGAGCTGTACAGGGGCATCTGCCTATTAAAGAAACCTAGAGAATTATTAGAAATATATCTGTAAACTCATTTTCTAGCATCCCTTGCACTAAGATTAGTCCTGTGACTCTACTGTCCAATCAAATATGAATGAGAGTAGTGGGTGATTTTTGCATGCCAAGGTAGGTAATTATTCATTATGTTCTCTTCCTTTCTTCTCCCCTCTGTGTCGCTGATGGTGAAAGGCTCCAAAATGCCAATCACATGATCAAAAATGTTTAGACGCTGAAGTTACTATTTGATAAGGAACTCACCAGGCCTCTAATAAGCACTGAACTTTACCTTGGTGAAAAAGTATACTTTTATGATGTCAAATCTCTGAAATTTCAGAGTTCATTGGGTACTGGAGAGTGCCTTGTTCACTCCAACCGATCTAGAAATATGTTCTCTAAAGTGGTGTTCATCTATTATTTGATATGTTTTTTTTCTTCTATAACAAAAACATAAAATATGTGGCAATGGTCAGCAAACTTCTCCCAAGGACCAGCTTATAATATTTTAGTCTTTGATAACTATATGGTCCCTGTTTAAACTATTCAACAATCCTATACTCATGCATAACTTATCGTCTACAGCTAACCATGGCTGAGTTCCAATACCACCTTATTTACATAACAGGTCAAAAGCCAGATTTGGCCCACAGGCAGTGATTTGCTGAACCAAGGCTTACAGTATTACAAGGAAATTAATAATGAATATGGACATTTTATGCTCCATGTTATGCAATACCAAAATGCTTAGCAAAACTGTTGCTGCCATGATATGGCCTCCCATATCATGTGCCTAGTGAATTAGGAAAGGTAGCAAAAACTATTCTTAAATCCCAGCACAGCTGTGGGCATGCTAATACAGGCTGTCTAACAATGTATAGGAAGAAAAGAGCTAAACAAAGGAGAATGGGTCATTCAGCAAGTAGAAATGAAAAGATATCCTAGGTTTGAAGAATTAGAAAAGCTGAATATTTTTTAGGACTCCCCTATCTCTCTCTCTTACACACACACACACACACACACACACACACACACAACAAAAGAGATTAAAATGTAAATGGATTTGAGCAATAAAAAGCTGGAAAAGTTTCTCACTTGCATAAAGTGAATAAGGGGTCAAAAAAAAAAAAAAAAAAACCAGACAAGAGAGAAGTGCCTTCACATCTACTTCATTAGGGAGTCCACTGGGCTAAGGGAGGGGCCAAAAAGCAAAGTTGAATTGTCTGGGAAGTGAAGGTACAGGTGCTTACTAAATTTTTAAGGGGCCTGTATTGCCAAGGAAATTATACTCAGATGCAAAAGCTTTGTTGTAACTACAGACTTTGGATACTGTGTAGTTAAAAAAAAAAAAAAATCACCCTGAATCTCTTACCAGAGAGCAGGATTAACTGCACTGTTTACCTATGAAAATTCTATGCCATATCATACCCTCTGACCTGAAGACAGAGAATGCAAATTATTGTGAATACAAAAGAAAAATCATAAGGGTATCAGTGTTTTAGTGCCCTGTGCTCCCACCTATTCCCAGGCACCTCAGAGCTTTCTGGCAAACAGAGGCAGAAACAACTGCAAGACATACATAGGAGAAGCACAAGATAAGCTGAAGCAACCACAGGAAAAATGAAATCTACACTAAATTTGAAGATACTGGGGAAATGTTGGGTATAACACAGATGATACAATAAATAGGTGATTTCAAAGTGCATGCTCTTTAAAAAAAAACAGATTTTAAAAGAACACAAATGAAGAATTTTGATAGATGGATTCCATTTCAGGCATCCAATTTCAAGAAGTAAATTATTAAGGGGACAAGCATTTTAGTCAGGCTTTGTAACTTTAGTAAGTTTCATGGAATAATCAAGGGAAAGTAATGATCAGGCATGTTTGTTAATGGACTTTCTCAAGCTAGTTCAGTGGCTACTATTTTCAACTGAGTTTGTGTCTTTTAGAAAAACAAAATATTTTTTACTTAAATGCATTTTTCTGTCTCCTCCAACACTTGTAAAGGGGGGAAAAGCATAATTTTAAAAACAGTATTTTAAACATAAAACTTCTGGAGAGGAAAAGTAAAAAAGTGCACTCTGGCAATAGGTGATAAAAAGAAAAAAAAAGTGCAGGGTTCTGCAAGACAAAAGACATGTATGCTCTTTTCTACCACCAAACAAGATATGTACTGAATTAATTACAAGTTCTTTGTTAAACTAACAGTAAGCAGTGTCATTAAAAGAAGAACCTTGTAAATTACCAGGATATTATTCAAAATAAACTCAAGAAAAGTACAGTCCGCAGAAATTTATTGCAGAAAATCAGCAAATTTACATACAATTTAACTGAGGAATCCCCTCCACGCACTGAAATGCCATCAACACAACGAAAACTATGGCTCTACACACCAATGTACTCAAAACTATTGAAATAACCAGGTGACGATATAAAAAGCCACTTTGGATCACAAATTAAAAACTAAAACTCAAAATGGATTTTTTAAAATGCATGAGGCTCCATCCAACCAAAGTTATGACTGAAACTTTTCAAAGAAAGCAAGCATTTTTAAAAATATACAAATATACCCATAAAGTTAGAGATGAGGGGGAGATTAATATGTATTTGTATTATGTATGTGTATATATGTTATTGAGATATAATTGACATATTAGTTTCAGGTGTACAACATAATTAAACGGTGTTAGAAACAGGATTAGGCAGTCAGGTCAAGGGGTGAAAGGAAAGAGGAAACATGGACCACTGTAAGAGCCAGCTAAAACTGCTACAGGATTCCAAGGCAGGGGAATGGGAAACAGGAGAGTTAAAACAAGGCCAAAGAGTGGCAATTTCAGCCAGTCCGTAATTAACAACCATTGTCTTCCTCAGCCCAGGACACAGAACAAATGGTTAAAACAGCCTCCCTAAGGACGGAATGAAGAAAGGCAGATGAGAAAGGGGAAAGGAAAAAATGGCTCTTCTACTCCCTAACCAGAAAAGCCAGCAGTCTCCGGACTTGGCAAGATAAAGTTGCCAGGGCCTTTCATGAATTCTGGGGAGGCCACAACAAAGTTAAAAAAAAAAAAAATGGAGGGAGTGGGGGACTTTGAGAATTAATCTGTACTAAAATAGTCAGCAGAGGAATTTTGAAGCCTATAGACAGGAGGGTATATAATGCCTCAGACAGCTACTCCACCTGCTCTTTCGGTTAGCTGAGAGCCTGTCCGTGCTTCCTCAGCCAGGTGTACAGGTTTGCTTTTGCTTTTTCCAATAAAGATGCATGCTTTAATCAACTGGCTTTTCACAATGCAAAGTCTCTCGTATAAATGCCCTTATAGGAGAAGACAAGGATTGAGGTTGGGGGCGGCCCTCTCTCACTGGCTCAGGGGGCTCTCTCATCCAGTAATACCCCTCTGGTGTGGCTATCACATAATGATTTGGTATCTGCATATACTGTAAAAGAATCACCATAATAAGTCTAGTTAACAATCATCAGCACATGGTTACCAATTTTTATTTCATCATAATGAGAACTTTTAGAATTTATTCTTTTAGCAGCTTTCAAATACACAGCAGAGGATTAACTATTGTCACCATGCTGCATGTACATTACATTCCCAGGACTTATTTATGCTAATAATATTTAAATAACTAGAAGTTTGTACCTTTTGACCCACCACCTTTGTGTTATATATTTGTAGCACAGAAATAATGCAACTAAAATTTGAGAGAAAAATGGAGAAGAGGAAAACACAATTTTATTCTTGTATAGACAATTGGAAGGTATTAAAGAATCCCACCAAATAACAAAACAAAACAAAAACACTGATAAAGCAGATAGTTAAAGATTAAATTAAAAATACAGGGAACGGAAGTCACTAAAGGAGATAAGCACCATGTTAGCCTCTAGAACAAACCATTCAACTTTGTGAAGTATCCATTTTTTATAAAAGGGAAGAAAATGCACATTCTGTAAACACAGAAAATGCAACAAAAGACAAAATTATAAATTATAGTGCAGTTGAAACTTATCCAATCAACCCTAAAAATAAATATGAATGCACTTAATCCTTCTAATAAGAAAAAATTTTCAATTTGGCACACACACATATATGCACATAAAAACACAATATTTTCAATGTTAATAAGACTAACAGATCTGACAGAATTAATTTTATCACATAAGGGACTAACATAACTACTAGTATGATCAAAATTGTCTATCCTGGCCTGTGTGGCACAGTTGGTTGAGGATCATCCCATGCATGTAAAGGTTGCCAGTCCAATCCTGCCTGGGGTTAGGGGCTGGATCCCGGTTAAAGGGCATGCAGGAGGCAGCTGATCAAAGTTTCTTTCTCCCCTTCTCCTTTCTTCTCTAAAAATCCATTTTAAAAAATATTAAAAAAACAAAACAAAACAAAAAACCTGTTTCCTTTTTTTTTCTCCCACAGAGACTTTTAGTTGCAATTTCTGATTCAGGAAATGTAACAGCAGTGAGTTTGATAGAGTAATAAGGGGATGATATGAAATGCATGTGGGGTATTCCCAAGCTAGTTCAGCAGCCACTATTTTCAGCTGAGTTCTGCTGTCTTTTGGGGAAACAAAACATTTTTTTTTATTTATTTAGATGTATTTGCCTGTCTCATACAGGACTTGTGAGATTTGGTCTCCATCTGTGCTTTCACCCTTCCTGCTGCACCATGCCCAACCACAGATGTCTGTGTTCATTATATCCCTAAGCCAGTTATATATGTCCTTCCATCTGTCGTTAACACAGCACTGTTCTTCAGTCTTCTTTTCCAGCGATGCCTCTGCCATGCTGGCATTGGTGTTGCATTATTCTGTTTTCTTTATCTGAACTTTTAGAAAATATGGTTTCAATATTTCTAATGTTAAAAATGTAACCTAACACTAACTCCATACAAAGTAAATCCACAGGCAAGGTCAGAGAATGTCTGCTGTCATCCCCAACTACAATACATTAGAGCTGCACACCTAAGTCCTAGCACTGAGAGTGAGGCAACACTGGCTAAACACTGTACACTTCAAGACATGATCACCAGTATCAGTCATCAGAAACAGCCACGTCAGAAACAGTGGCTACATTTATTGGTAATCTCAATGGTATCCATTTCACACTAAAATGAAGGATTAAGCAGCTTCTGAGGAAAAAAAAATATATAGTAAGATGAAAAAATAAATAGTAAGTTAGGACTTGTGCAATAAAGACTGGTAGGCTTACCCTATTTCCTTTAAGAAGTAGAAAACCATACTTTTCATATTAACTCTGGGAAATTTCAAATCGTAGGGACACAGTAGCATGGACCTGTTTCACATTGCAACGCTGAAAGGAGTTCATCGTTCTCCCTTTGGGTGGAACACGGCAGAACACAGAAAGGTTGCCACATTGCACACCTCCTGAGCAGCTGCCCGTGGCCTCTGCAAGTTCCAGGTGCTAGCGAGTCAGCAGGAATCTCGACTTAATGACAGCCAGACCCCTCAAGAAGGGAGAGCAGGGTTGTTTGGCATGGTCGATGGTGCCTGACAGAGCCTCAAAGGTGCTCATCTAAAGTTGGGGTGCCAATGCCAAAACCAGTTTGGCTCGGTGGATAGAGCATCGGTCTGCGGACTGAAGGTCCCAGGTTCGATTCCGGTCAAGGGCATGTACCTTAGTTGTGGGTACATCGCCAGTAGGGAGTGTGCAAGAGGCCGCTGATTGATGATTCTCTCTCATCAATGTTTCTAACTCTACCCCTCTCTCTTCCTTTCTGTAAAAAATCAATAAAATATATTTAAAAAAATAAAAATAAATAAATAAAGTTGGGGTGCCAACCAGATGTGCCATTAGATTAATGTTATTTTAACATGGCCAATTCATACAGATATTTCTTCTTACTTTCAGTGGCTTGTGAAATAAAGTTGCATTAATTAGAACTCTCCCCTGGCAAACCAATTTTAGTTCCCACGTAAGTGGCAGCATCGAGGACAGAAGCAGCACGTGAGGAGCTGGGCAGGAGATTGAGTTCCTTTCGATGGAAGCCTAACAGCCCTATGACCCCGGAGGGAATCTGTGGCATGTCAGTGATGTGGACTGAAATGTCTGATGAAGCTGACAGTGAAGCAGCCAACACAAATGGTAGGTCTCGGTGCTGCCACCTTTTCTAGACACTACAGAGATGATTCTTCTGAAGGTTTTCTGGACTTAAATGGGAATACTTTTTTTCTGAGTGTTAACTATATTTGCAGTCAATATTGGGTACGTAAGATTATTGAGGTAAGAAAATAAATTCAATTAGAGTTTAAAGGAGACCTTAAAAATATAGTAGTTGACTTTACAAAAAGTCTCTCCAAATTTCTTTAATATTTTATTAATTGTGCCCACATAATTTGTTCACATATCAGAGATCATGTTATCATTTTATTAGCTAATTATTGTATCTTTATTTTAAAAGCTGTGGCAAAATTTTTCATATTGTTCTGAGTGAGCTCAAGTCTCACTGTAAGGCTGAACTCTGACATTTGATAGATAAGTTCAATACAATTTAGAGAGCCCTTTGAAGGTGATAATTTCAAATGTATATATATATTAGAGGCCCCATGCACAAAATTCATGCACGGGGGAGGGTGGGTTGGACCCCTCAGCCCAACCTGCACCCTTTCCAAGTTGGGACCCCTTGGGGAATGTCCAGTTGTTAGTTTAGGCCTCTATGGGCATGATGCCTGTAATTAAACATGCATTTGTTTTGCTTTGCTTTATTTCACTTTGAGTAGTGGCTTCCTCTTGCTTCCTTTGTTTATCAAATAATTATTTTATTTTTGATATCTCAAGACTTCCCCCTGATAAGAGCTACCCACATGATATTTAAAGCACAGGTGCCTTTTTTTTGAGAGAAAGAGAGAAAAAAAGCACCAGACTCAATGTTCTAAGTAATTATAACTATTGCATTGAGGACCTCTCCACTTCCCAAGGTGATGAAAGATGAATGGAATTGGGGAAAAGTAGGGCAAGTTTTTGTAACTTGGTAGTTTTAAAAATATCTCTGGCCCTTTCCTTCTTCCTTTCTAAGTCTTCCCTGCACTAGACTAACCTCCATAGCATATTAGATGCCATAAGCCAATAAAATTTATTGAGATTGTGTTGGTTTAAAGATCCTAGCCTTGTTCTGTGTTCTTTTATAATCAACCTGGAACAGAGAGGTCAAAGATTTCATTGTGAACATATTTTAATAGTTATAATATGCTTAGGAACATATCATTTCCAGGAAAGGTTAACCTAAACTTATATCAGAATAGCATCATCCCTTCTCTCAAATCAGTTTGTCCCAAATTATCTTTTCTGCAAAGGTAGCTTTAAAATACCTCATTATAGTGAGATTTGCTTTATTTCATTTCAATAGGTTTTTACAAATTGAAGGTTTGTGGGAACCCTGTGTCAAGCAAGTTTTTATTTGCATTATTTTTCCAACATTTGTTCACTTTGTGTCTCTGTCACAGTTTGGTAATTCTTGCAATATTTCAGATTTTTTTTTTATTATATCTGCTATGGTGACCTGTGATCAGTGACCTTTGATGTTACTATTGTCAGTGTCTGGGGACACCATGAAGCACACCCAAGTAAAACTGTGAACTTAATCAGTATACGTTGTTGTGTGTTCTGACTGCTCACCTGGCTGGCCATTCCCATGCCTCTCTCTCTTTTTTTGGGCCTTCCTGAGACACAACAATATTGAAATTGGTCCAATTTATAATCCTGCAGTGGCCTCTAAGTGTTTCAGTGAGAGAAAGAGTCAATCAATGTGGCAAATTTCATTGTTGCCTTAGTTGAAAAAATTGCCACAGCCATCCCATCTTTCAGCAACAACCACCCTGACCAATCAGCAGCATCAACATAAGACAAGACACACCACCAGCATAAAAATTATGACTTGCTGAAGGCTCACGTATTGGTTAGCATGCCTTAGCAAAAGTACTTTTTAGTTAAAAATCTATAAGTTGTTTTTTAGACACACATAATGGACTGCAGTATAGAATAAACACAACTTTTATATGCACTGGGTAATCAAAATATCTGTTTGATGCATTTTATTGTAATAATTGCAGCAGCCTGGAAATGAACACACCATATCTCTAAGGTATATCTGTATTAATAAATTATTTAGCCTAGAAATACCTAAAGTATTTAAAATTCCTCCAGTGAATATGCAAATGGCCATGTAAATGTAAGTGGTCATCTCTGATTTATATGTTCATTGATTACAAATTACCAACTTTTACACTTTACAAATATTTAGCACAGAGACACTTCAGGAATGAGCCACAAAATAACTTATCTGAATGATAACAATGAACAATAAATTGGATGGGAACCAAGATAAACATTCCAAATATATTGTTTTGCCTGAAGCTGGCAATTTTATCATTTATGTAATCCAAATGATAATCAAAATGTATAATTTAATAATGATCTATTATTCATAACTGTATCACTAAGGTCTTTCAAAGGGCCTGGTTTATAGCAGAAACTCAAATATTAATTAAAAGACTGAATAAGTAAGTGAATGAGAAAATAATCATAGCAACTAGAGTGCAATCGCTGAACATGGAAATGAACATGGACTCAGGTTTAAAACTTCATTAGTTCTTCACAAAGAGCTATAAATTCCCTTATCAAAGAACAAATATCTTGATTTCTACCTCTGGCCAAAATGGAGTAATAGCTATACTTGTAACAAAACAGTATAAGATCTGATTACTGCAAAATGCTTATGAAAAAGTCAAAAATCTAAATAGATCATTTATGTTCATAAATAGGAAGTCTCAGTATTGTTTAGATGTCAGTTCTCTGTAGTTTGATATACAGATTCAATGATATAATGAAAATCCCAGCAATTTTTTATATAAACAAACTAATTGTAAATATGATGAGACAAAAGACCCAGAGCAGCTAAAACAGCATAGGATAAAATTAGAAGATTGGCATTACTTAACTTTATCATTTATCATAAAGCTATAGTCATCAGGACTGTGGTATTGGCAAAATAATAGACAAATAGATAAATTGAGCAGAATTGAGAACCTAGATATACACCAACAAAAATAGAGTCAGCTGATCTTTACCAAAAAAGCAAAGACAAGTCAATGGGGGAAGGAAATACTTTTCCAACAAATGGAGCTGGAACAACTGGACATCCATGTACAAAATAACGAATTTGGCACAGACTTTAAACTGTCCACTACAATGAGCTCAAAATAGAATATAGATTTTAAGTGTAAAACTTCTAGAGGATAATACAAGAAATTCTAAGTGGCTTGGATTTGGTGATAGTTTCTTAATATAAACCCAAAGCACGATCCATGAAATAAAAAATTGAGAATGTGGACTTAAATTAAAAATCTTTGCTCTGCAAAATGTACTTGAGAAATAAAAAGACAACTGCAGACTGAAAGAAAATATTTACAAAACACGTCTGACAAGTGACTTCTATCCAAAATATGCAAAGAATTCTTAAAACACAAAAAATAACTGCATTTTAAACAGTACAAAAAATCTGAACACATGCCTTACCAAGCAGATATGTAGATAGCAAACAGCAATGAAAAGATACTCAAAATCATATATCATTAAGTAATTGCAAATAAAACAGCAATGAGATAACATATTGGAATGGCTAAAATCCAAAACATTGATAATACCAAATGCTGACTAGGAAATGGCACACAGATAACTCTCACTCACTGCCAGTGGTAATGCAAAATGGTACAGCCATTTTGGAATACAGTTTGACAGATTCTTAAAATGCGAAGTTTAGTCTTACCATACTCTTAGCTGTCACACTCATAGGTATGCACCAAAAAAAATGTACGTGAACGTTTAATTCTCAAAACTTGGAAGCAGCTAAGATATCTCTTTAATAGGTAAATGAATAAACAAACTGCAATGCCCAATAGTGCAAACAGATTATTCAATAATAAAAGAAATGAGCCATCAAGTCATAAAAATATATGGAGAAACAATTCTTCTAGAGGAAGCCAGCCCAATAAGGTCGCATTCAGTATGATTCCAATTATATGACATTCTGGAGAAGCCACAACTACATTGCTGGTGAAAAAATCAGTGGTTGCCAAGGATATGGAGAGAGAAATGGAAGGAGCCCAGTGGATTTTTAGAGCAGTAAAACTATTCTTCATGATACTATAATGATGAAAAGTTTACATTATATGCATTTGTAACCCATAAAATTATATGACACCATATATATATATAGTATCCCCACAGAATGTATACATACTTTTACAGATGCTAGCTCAATTGATGTGTTTTTTTTTTTCAGATGGAACCCATTGGAATTAATGATTATTCAAAGTATGTATAATATCAGAAGTGGGGTTCATCCATTAGGAAATTAAAGTCATTAACTTATTTATCAACAGGCTGAACTTTATCAACATGGTCTTCTATAAGGAAGGGGGACAATAGTAAGATATATACACAGATAATCATTTAATAAAAATAAATAAATAATAAAAAAGGAATGGTAAAGGTATAATAAAATCAAAATCCATTATGGATAAAGTTAAATAAATTTGGAATAAAAGAAACTTCCTCTGCCTGATCAGGGGCACCTACAAAAACCTACAGCAAGCCTTCACCAATGTTTCTCAGTGCTTGGAGCATTAACCTACATACCTACATAACCTATCAAGGGGCACGGGTTCAATTCCCAGTCAAGGGCACATACCCAGGTTGGTTTGATCCATGGCAGGGTGTGTACAGGAGGCAACCAGTTGGTGTTTCCTCTCATGTCTCTGTCTCTCTCAAACAAAAAGATCATTAAAAACAGCCCTGGCTGGTGTAGCTCAGTTGGTTAAGCTCTGTCCTGTGCACTGAAAGGTCACAGGTTTGTGGCTGGTCCGGGTACATGCAAGAGGGAACTGATTGATGTTTCTTTTTCACATCAATGTTTCTCGCTCTCGCTCGCGCTCTCTCTCTCTCTCTCTCTCTCTCTCTCTCTCTCTCTCTCTCTCATCAATAGAAAAATTTATTTAAAACATACCCTCAGGTGAGGATTAAAATAATAATAATAATAATAAACAATAAAATATGCTCCAGGTAGCCAAATAATTATATTTATGCAATTATATGTAATGGCCATTCCCTATAACTAAAACTCCAGTTAATTCTCTGAACATTTATTTTCTACATTAAGTGTCAGATGCTATACCAGGAGCTGAGAATTAAAAGAGGCAGTAGAGTATATAAGTAATATTTTAGCATAATGGCTCAGAGCCCTGGACTTATAATATATTATCTGGTTTCACCATCCAGCACCACTCCTTCCTACCCAAATGATTAAAGCCAAATACTCAAATTAGCTAAGCCTTAGTTTCCCCTACTATAAAACAAGATTAAATGAGATAACACATATATTATCTTGTTTAACTAATGAATGGGACTTGGTATATGTTCAATAAGTTATTACTATTGCCATATTACTATTAACATAAGAATAATGCTTTCAAGCCTATCATCAAGATTATAGAGAACATTGAAAATATTTTAATAGATAGGATTATTTCTCTTCACAGAAGTAGTAATCATTTGTCATTTTAAAAAATATACTTTCTGGAAACCTTCTGCCTTTAGTATCCTATTTTTCCATGGCTAAAGAAACAAAAATGCCTTCAAAATGTCAGAATGGTACCTGCCTCACCAACTAAAGTTGTCTTAGTTAGCAAACTGCAATTTAATTATCTGTGTGTAAGATGAAGAAAATAAAACTTCAGAACAGTCTAAAGGCCTTCTGTCAGCTGTAGCAAAGATCACCTGCTGTTTGAAAGTTGTATTCAGCCAAAACATCTAATATACTTTTTTTTTTTTCTCCCATTTCACTTAGGACATAGAATGTCTCTACTAGCAGTCTTTAAAGATTTCTTATTTTGTTGAGTCTCAGAAAATTCTTTTTTTAAGTCTTTATTTTTATTTTTATTGTTTAAAGTATTATAAATAGTAGTACACATGTCATGTGTCTTCTTTTTCCCCTTTTAAACCCCCCCCCCCCACCTTCCCCACCCCTGGGCACATGCCCTTACCCTCCTAGTGTCTGTGGCCATTGGTTATGCATATATATGTAAATTTTGAACTAGAAAGTGATTGTATTTCTGACCATCGCTTTTGGTATAGGAGGCAGGCCTGGGAAGAAACAAGTGAAAGACCCTCTTTAAAATATGATTTTAAATATAACCCTCTTTAAAACATGATTTTTCCTTTGCAAGCAGCAGCAAGAGGGTCAGACACTGTGAATGGGTTCAGCCTGGACACAGTGGAGATCCCACTACTACCTTCTTCAGAATTTCCAGACTAAGTATCTATTTCAGTGGCTAGAAAGGGCCACTACTCAGAGGCTATGATGTTTTATAAAAATAAATGAGCCCTACACAATGCTTATGCCAGAAGGTACCTTTTTTAAGTACCTAACTCCTGGATGCCAAGGTCTAGAAATGATCTGACAGAGGAGAAAATAAGTAGATGATAATTGGACATTTTAGACTGAATCTCCCATTCCCTCTCCCAACACTGGTGAATCATAAACAGCTCCTGGCATTCTCCTTGTAAAGTTTTACCAGTGGTAAATTGGTATGCATTAGCTGGTACAATGTACCAAGCACTTGAAACTATGTAGGGAATAGTTATAAATTCAGTGGGATTGCATGGTTATTTCTAAACCTCATTGATGCTGTAGAGCAAACATGTCAAACTCAAAAGGCTAACACGGGTCAAATAAACAAGGTTTAAGTTTATGTGGGCCAAAAAAATAATAAGCTTCAATTTTCTTAGAAATGTAGGTTTATTTTGAATAGTATAAAAATAAAGAACAAGAGTAATGATAAAATTAATGTTTTCTTCCTGACACTTGGCATCTCTTCTCTGCTACTATCTTTCCTACTGCAAGGGAAATCTTGTTCACAGTGATTACTTTCAAAACTGACCCAAGGTGAATGTCAGTAATTCTGAATCTGACAGAAGACTTATTTCCTTTCATAACTGTAAATAACTGATCACACTGTTATATTGGCTGGGCTGCAAACATATTCATTGTGGGTACATGCAGCCCATGGGTTGGGTTTGACATGCTTCTGTAGAGAAAGATAATGAAATGCCGAAGGCAGTTACCAAGCATAAAACCCAGGAATAAAAGCCTGAAGGCCTCCTTGGTAACATAAAATGCCCTTATCTCCTACTCAGGAGTACAGACTAAATTGTGTATCCTGGACAGAAGACCAACCCCAGAATACTATAGATTGCGAGGCTTCCAAAGGACAAATGGTCTAGCCAGATAAGTCGTGATCAATGAAGGCATCAAGGAGAAACTTCTGAGATTTTAGGCACCCAGATTCCTCGAACCTTCTGGGCCTACAGAAGTGGCTGATCTGATGAAGAGCCAGCGCTTCACTCCTGCCTGCAGCAATGCAGAGGCCTCTCCCCATCCAGGCAGCAGTTTTCCCCTTGGGACCTGCCCTGCCTCCTGTCCAGGGTCACTAGGCTCGTAGCTATGGTTAAACTGTCGTATAGACTAGTTGAGGATATACCAGGCTTAAGAAAGGAAAGGTCATATATCCCATGGGAACTGCAAGAACTATTTAGCATGGACCTGCAAAAACTGAAGGAATATGCATAGGAGTGCTTATTCAATGGATCCAGAATCAAAAGTGACTGGGAAGAGTTAATAGATTTGAAGTACTCTCCTAAGATAGAGGATTTTAAGCAAGCAAAGACTTCAGGAGATAGTTCCTCATAAAATGGGAAACAGGAAGAGAAGGTCGGTGTTAAGGAAGGTTGCACTGCTGTGGCAGATGGTGGGGGAGGGGATGAATTTCAAAGGCTCAGGTAACTGTGCATACTTGAATAAATATAATCTATATGTTCAGAACCCACCAGATTATTTCCTTCTAAGGAAAGACATAAAAACAAAGGAATGCCTCGAAGGAGGCATAAAAACTTAACAATTAACTCCTCTTTTCTCTAGACCGGAGCTAAAGGTAGGCAAGGCCTTTTACAGACCTTTGCTTGTTGACAGTAACCAAGATCACAGATGCTGTAAAGAGCCAAGTAGCTGAGTTTGCAGGTTGCAAGTGAGGGTCATATTGATTGACAAGGTTGCAGTTGTAGCCCCAAAGGCCTGGTATTTAGACCTTTATTGAGTGGATTAATAGAACCATAACAATCCTAGGGGCTACATGGATGGGTGTCCAGCAAGTATGTACCCACTCAGCTTGTCCAAGAATGGCTGGGGGGCTGAGAGGATATCCCATATATCAAAGTGATAGTTTGATTAATTTAAAATAACTTTTAAGCCAATTTCAAAGAGAGCAATACATTAGAAAGGGAACACACAGAAGATTTAATTTGGTGAACATTTTGATAATCTGTCTATGTCTATGTTGTCTATATCTCACAGATAAGTAGGATGAGAAAAATTAGATAGGCCCATCTTCCAAAGAGAGCAGAGATTAGGCAGACTGGCTCTGTGATCTGAACCTCTAAAAAAATTCCTTAGACTAGAGATGAACTCATTGAAGGAGGAAAACGAGATATGTGGAATTAAATATATATTTGAATATCAGCAATAATTCAATATCCATGCAAGGAGAGAGTGAAGGATGGAGGGAAAAAAAGGAGAAATAGAAGAAGGGAAGAAGGAGATTAAAGGGAAGAGAAGAAAGAGAGAGGATGGACGAAAGATAAAATTTAGTGAACAAAATTCCCTGATTCTAAAGATTGTTAGACACTAATGCAAAAAATCACTCCCTGGGGATTATGTAGAAAAGTGTAAACAGCTCTCATTCTGAACTGGTTTGAATGTGCTTAAATAGAAGTTCCTTAGCTGGGAATAAAGTTCCTTCTACTTTAGTCCTTCTCTATCTTGCCTTGGAGCTAGACAATGCCTCATAAAAAGTTCTCTCAACTCCTAGGCTTGAAAGTTTGAGCTAGTTTTGCTGAGATTCACACTTCAGTATTACTGATCTAAGAGGTTTGTGAGCACATATAAATGTTTGGATACTGATCTGAACTACACCCTAGGGCTTCTAGGGTTGTCTGCTACTTAATTAGACCTTCCACACAGGAAAAGAGCAATGAGCTGGTGTCCCATCTCCAACAGATGCCTATGCCAGATGCTCCCAGAAACATACACTCCATTTCCCATAATGTTGTCTATTGTTCATTTTTATATTGTCAAGAAAGCTTTTCTGAGAATATTTCTTGAATTCACAATGAAAACAAATAGCCTATAAATAGTAAAGGGTCTAGCCTCTATTTCAATATATTTCCTGCATGTGATTTTTTTTATGATTTTCCTTTCCTCTTGTTCTATTGCTCACACTGTAACTTCTACTTAAAATTTTTGGGGAAGTTAATGTGCACCAAAAAGAGCCCTGATTATCCACAACATCCGAGAGCAATGGATGATGCCTGAAATTTTATGGTCAGATATTAATTTGTTCACCTTAAAGCAAGCTTTGACAAAATCCTATGTTGAGGGCATTGCCAACTAATGCAGTGGGAAAAGATGGAAGAAAACAAAGACTATTCTTAAGATATAAATAACTCCAAGAAAAAAAGTAAACTAATGATAAATTATATCCACTGTGTTGTTTTGCTCATATTAGTCTCTATAAAGCTTCTCAGGAAGGCATTAGAGGACGGAACTCAAGGAGAGGACATCTAGCAACACTCAGTCAAATTTATTTAGGATCAACACTGATTTTGCCATTAAAAAATACCAGTGATATTATTATGTACCTCACATTACATCTGATGTAAGAATCTACTTGAGAATATTTTTCTAGAACTAGGTAAGATCGTATTCAGGGGCATCTTGGAATTGCAATCACATTTCTTACTTCATGAATGCACAAGGGGATGTAGTAGAGAGAACACAAGTTTGAAGGCAAATCCAATTCTTATCACTTACTAGCTATATTGTAGTCTCTAGTCACCTCACATGTGTCATTTGGAAATTGTAATAATAACTAGCATAGAGAGTCATTAAATTCCAAAGATTAAAAATATGCAAAGCATGTAGCATAGTTCTTAGTACACAGCAGTTGTTCAGTAAATATTAGTTTCCTGCTCATTACTCCAATCCCCAACATAAAACTTTTCTCTCTAGAATAATTTTTCATGTGATTCATCCTCTATTTCCCCTCATATATAATGTACCAGACATATCAAGTTCATAACAGCCTGCCTTTGGATATTTTGCTAAAATTACCTCAATCTTCTACCTCAAATTTTACATGAAATCTAATGCCTTCTCTAAAATTTCAGCAGATTCTCAAGAGCTTACATTCATGGCCAGGTCTGGATCCTGGTTTCTGCCTCAACGAACTCTCAAATTCCCTCTCATCTCACCATCTGCTGACATTTGTTTCTCTCTACTCCATGAGGATTCCTATACCAAACTAATTTTTATCCTTGATTTTTGCAAGAAAAAAAGTTACATAAGCAATAAAGATTCAATATAGGTGAAAGACTTAGAGAAATACTCTCTGTTTCTGCACATCCCTTGACTTTCCAGAGTTGGACATATTTTTCCTCATGCTCCAGCCCTTTACCCCATTGTTTAGCCTCACTGTGTCTTCATTATTCTCATTTTTTTGTTGTTTTTTTCCCCCCTACCATTGAATTTATGCTCATATCAGTTCCTATATATCTTCCCTACATCTTCCCAACTTGCTTCTTCTGGAGCTCACTTTCCACCCTCTGTTAACTTAGAACAAATTTAGTTTCTTCACTCAGAAAGACTTTGACTCCAATATTAAAATTATATTTGTCGTATCATTTTAAGAGTACCGGATATACTTGTGGAAAGTGAATATAATTAATGATAATTATTTTTTACATAAATATGATGTAAAATATAAAGGTTAAATATATTCCCACAGCATATCAAAATAAACCTTATTTTCCTTTTTAATCTTTTTTTCCTTGTATAAATGAACCACTTTCAACATTTATGAATAATCTAATTCACTGTCACATTCTACCCTGAGCCTCTAAGAATAAATAAACCCTAATTTATTATCAGAATCAAAACAAGCCTTCCTAGCACAGAACACATAATACTAGAGAGTTCTATGTTGCTCTGACACCCCAATTAGACTACAGCCTTCATGAGGGCAGAAATTTTGTTTTATTCACTGTTAAATCCCTAAAATGGTGAAACAGTGCTTGGCATCGTGTTCAGAAATATGCAAAACAATATTCATTCAATAGAAACTGAGTAGGCTAAGCAATGATGTCAAGTAGGTTAGATTTATTCAATTCATTTTTACTTATAATATTTTCAATTTACTTATAATATTTTCTATTTTCAATTCATTTTTACTTATAATATTTTCAATTTACATTTTTACTTATAATATTTTCCATTTTCAATTACTTATAATATTTTCAATTTATTGGGACATAACTTCACTCACATGCCTGGCTCTTCAGTGCTCTTCCATGTGATTTCTATCGCTAGAAGATATTTGAGTATTTATTGGTAGGACAGAACTCTACAACATTGAGGCACAAACTGCTAATTCTACATTATTTCACATGTTACTCATGACAACTCACTGAGAGAAGTACTACCATTGTCACAGGCACTCAGAGAGGTGTAGCATGTGCTCTTGGTCCTTGTAGTCTGGCTGACTTTGATGCCCAGGCTTCCATCAGTATGAAATATAAACTCTGACTTAGTTCACCAAAAGATACTACTGAAACTTTCAGAGTAGTCTAGAACAGCCTGTATACAAAAACCAGTAAAACATAATACATTATTCATTTTTTGGTAAGTGATTTCTTCTTGATATTAAAGCATGATTAATTTTCTCTAATTAAACTTTCCTTTCTATTTTACCAAGAAATCATAAGGAAAACAAAGATGCCCTTACCTATAGAAGTGGATAATTAAGATGGATGAGTAAAATTGGTTTTATAAATTACTTTACACATTGCATTGTTCAAAATTATCCCTTAAAATATATAAATGAAAACAACATTATATAGATCTTAAGGCAGTTTTATAGATGTTTAGTTGTTTAATCCTTCCAAAATCTGAAACTTTCCATTCTGAATTTCACATATTCAGATATGTCTTTTCCTTCTATTCTGTAGTTTGGCATTCTGTTAGGAACCCAGTATGATTGAATGATGTGGTCACAGATTAGCTTTAACTTTCAATTTAAAGTGCATTTGCTTAAAGGGAAAGAATTTATTTATTTGCCATTATCAAGTCCCTATAATGTGTCCCTATGTTTAGTCCAGTACATTGTGTCTTGGAAAAGCAGAACTAGCATTTCAAATTTCCCAAGTGACTGAAAGAAAAGAACTCAGTGGTGGAGACTCAAAGGAGAATGTGAACTTGCATTTAAAAATTAAAAACGGAATCATAATCCTTGATAATAAGTCTTTCTTATTTTTCCCTACTCTCCAATTCTTCAGGGACTAAGAAAGTGGAAGCCAGCCTAGAATTATTCTAATAGCCCAGAGCATAATCACAAAAATAGGGCACACAGTCTGAAATCTTGAGTTGATTTCCTGGCTTGCCCTAAATTGGTTAGGAATTGGGGAGGGGTTGCAAAGATTAAACTTAAAGTAAATGTTACTCCCTATGAAAATGAAACATCATTCTATCATTCAACACCTCTTGAATCTATAATTAATATTTATAGTGCTGAGGCTTGGTAGAAATTATGTTACTTAGTCTAATTATATGAAGCTTGTAAGATTAGACAAACCTTAGCATGATTTCAGAATAAAAGAAAAGTTTTATTCTGGGGATTTAAATTAGCACCAAAAATAACTGCAAACTTTATAATGAATCTTTTTCAAAATGAAGTTATAATTTTCTATCCACACTTAGTAATCAAGGTAGACTTTGAATAATAATGAGTACTTTCTAAACTCTAAATACAGTTCCTAAACTATGGTTTAAAACTTAAGAGTTTTGGTTCCCTTTTGTCTCTAGTGATTTAACTAGTTCAATTTGTAAGCTATATACAAGTTATCTCTGAATCATTTATGAGTTAACATGGAAAGCAGTGCACTAAGTTGATGAATATGGGACTTAATAAAAATAAATTCCTACTGTGAGGGGGGGAAATGGTGAGGGGCAGGTGCTTCTTAACTGAAGAGTTTATTGAAATATCAAAAAATAGATGACAGACAATATACATAGAAACACTGTCATTTCTCTTCTAATAAATACAAATCTCTTCTCCTGGAAGCCAGAGACAACTTAATTTATAGAGGAAAAATATGCAAACTGCTCCATTGATCTTTATGAAAGGAAAGATAATCAATTCTAATAGCCCACTTAGGAACAATGAATGTCTTTCATCCTACGTTTAATGTAGATGGGGAAATGAAGGAACAGAAGAAATAGCAATAAAGAGGGGAAAAAAAAAAGATTGTTAAAACATCCTCCTTCGATTGGTTCCCAGCCCAGAGGACCCTCCAGAACAGAGACCAAGACAGCCGGGCTGTGACATATTTGCTTGTGTTGGGATTAAGTTATCATGGCAAGAATATTCTATAGCAATTAGCTTATTTGATATTGGTTGAAAGATACTTTTTTATATTTACCATATATTTAGTATATTGCAATTATGAGCTGATTCTCTGGAGTATAAGGTAAACTCTGACAGGAGCGAAGATTTATTTCATTTGCATTTCTATTGAACCATGTCTATTCTTAACCATCATAAGTTAGGCTCTCTCTCCAGTGTTAAGAAAACACAAAATATTCATATATAAGCTATATAGGATGTTATGCTAGAGTTCCTTAACACTTAAAGAAACCCTTAAACTGAACAGAGAAAAGTGATTTTTACTTTACATGGTGAGAAGTTATTATACAATCATTTTGTTTACTTCCAAAGGGTTTAAAGTTATTGTACCACAAAATCAAGTCCAATACAGGCAAATAATATTTGGATGTAAAAGGTTACCTAATGAATTAAAGGAATATACCTAAAAAAAACTAAGTCCTGGAAAAACTACCCTGTCTACTATTCAATTCAACTCCTTGATGATTCTCCAATACCCTCATGGCTTTGACTTGTAAAAAATAAATAAATAAAAATACTATTTTATGCTTTTGTGGACTTTATGTAAAGCTATAAACTCATATTTGTTCAAATTTAGATAAAAGTTAAAATATAGCTAGTAGTTCAAACCATTTTAAGATTCAAAATGCTAAATACCTATTACTACATTTTAAGTCCTTGAATATCCAGCTTTCTGCTAATATTTGGCATTAACATTATAAAACTTTTGGACTTTTAACTGAGCAAAAATAGAGTTGAATGATAGCAAAATACATACCTGAAGATACATTATCTAATTTCATAAATTAGTACGTGGCATGACATACTTTTCTAATGATTTAACTGGGATCACAATTATAAAATTTCTTGAGGCATATTGTGAATATATGGTGGCATAATCGAAATGTGATTAGTACATGTGGATAGGCTAAAATGCTTTGTGCTGCTAAATAAATGTGAGAGATTTTACAGCTGGAAGTGTGAACTTAAACTACAGGATTGTGAATGTGTCAAGGGCAATAGATATAGACTAAAACATGATGAGATATTTTGTTCACAATGATGATCTAAAATTGGATCTTGCAGTTTAAACAAGAACATTCCCTTAAACCATGAGGAGAAATAAAATATAAAGTCTAAATGTAAAAAATAAAAAATAAATAAATGTGATGAATTTAGATTACAAAACCAACTGCCTAAAAGACTTGTAGGCTGCTAAGTTTAAAGTAAATTTATGTTAATCCCTTTATATTTTTATGTTTCCACCTTCCAGTAAAGTGCAGATATCTAAACTAATGACACAAACACGGGCAACTCTATGTCAATTCAGTCTCTTCACTAAAAGTTAAATTAAATGCCTTTTCGCATGAAGTGGAAAAAACAACTTTTTCTCAACAAGTTATTTGAATTGCTATACTAGGGTCATTCAAAAAGTATAAGAGTCTCAAGAAAGTGTCAAGCTATTAGGCAACAAGAAGCCCTCATCTGGAAATAGTAGAACATTTGCTTTAGTTAAAAAGATGGTATCACTACCAGTCAGAATAATCTGGGTTGTACAGCCTGGAACTCAGTTGTTTAGTGCAACAGAGTTCAGATTCTATTGACATAAGTGGCAAAACCATGATTGGCAAAAGCAATTTATTATCTAAAAATAATGATATCAAGTATAACTAAAATAGTCCTGGATAAAAATAATTCAGTAAATAAAAATTCCTAGAAGGCAGCCATGGTGGGTGTGGCTCTTCTTAAGTCTTGTACTTTCCCCAAAATTCAAAGGATAAAGTTGGTCCTTCACTTAGTCCTAACCCAATCTTTTATCTTTGTGTTCTGTGAATATTTTTTGTCTGCTTTAGTAAGACCTGGGCCCCAAATAAAGCCAACACTACAGGTCATAACTGAGTAGTACATAACACACTGGCACTGTCTTAACTTGGCACACACTTATTACTGCATTTCAGGTAGTATCATTTTAACTTTTGTAATAGCCAAATCAAGCTACTGAATTGTATTTAGGTCTGAAATAATAGAGCACATTGATTGCCTTGACAAAGTGTATAGTTATCTCTCTATCTTTATAGTATGGATATTTACACAGCTGACAAATCATTTGAGGACATCGTCAACATCCTACTACCAGGCATGATATATATTCAACATGCTCAACTTGAACTCTTATCTTTCTCCCTAAACCTTTCTTCTACTCCTGTATTATACTCATTAAGTATGGTAAACAATGGCCTAGCATGGTCATGTTTGTTCTCTACTTTAGATAAGTGAAAGTTCTTGGCTCAGCCTTGCCATTCTCAGCCTTGCCATTCTCTTACTTAAACCATTTAGTGAATCTTAATAACTTACAAGTAAAAATTCTAATCCCAGTCCTTGCCAGTTTTCTCATTAGTTAGAGTATTGCCCTAGGACCAAAGGATCACAGGTTCAATTCCCAGACAAGGGCACATACTTCGATTGCAGGCTGGATCCTCGGCCCTGGTCGGGGTGAAATGGGAGGCAATCAATCAATGTCTCTCTCTCACATAGATTTTTTTTTTCTTTTTCTCTCTCCCTCCTCCATTTTCCTTCACTCTCTTAAAAAAATAATGAGACAAATATCCTTCAGTGAGGATGAAAAAAAAAAATCAATCAAATTCTATAATAGTATCTTCCAGGACCTCCATGCAGTAAACCTTGTCCACCTCTCCAATTTCAGTTCTCACCATGTCTTCACTCACTTGTATTGTTCACACTGAATTTTTATAGTTCTCCACAAATATCAGGATATTTCCACTTACTCTTGCTCCTCCTATTCAGTAATACCTTTCCATTCTCTTCCATTAATTAACATCATAAGACAGATCATCTGTCATCTCCTACAGAAAACAGAATTCTAATTCCTTTTCCTCCCTTCCAGAAATAATTTTATTGCTGTACTTCCTGTTTAATTTTACAAATTACCTTTGCCTGATTCTACATTCCTTGATTTCTCTATGGTTCTATCATTTGACTCCTAACTAAATAAGAGGCATTCAGTATAGATCTAAAGGAGAAATGCATACATAGATATCATCTCAGCTAGGCTTTGAAAATATAGGCAAGGTAGTGACGTATACAAATGACAGGAATGTTGTTTCAGGCAATTACATACCCTGACCAGACATGTGAGGACAAAAGCAGGGAGCACATACAATGTAAAGCCATTCACAATGAAAATGGTTAAAACAGCATGATGCAATGGCTACTACCAACCTCGCTTTGTCTTCTCTAGGTATTTAAAATTACCAGGAGAGCCTGTCCAATTCAGGAATGCCTCTTAAGCACTTTATATAGATAACAAATTGAATTTAATCATTCTCAAAAAAATCCAACTTTATAAGAAATACTATCCAAAGTCAATAAAAATATAATTTCCTTCATCATTTGGTAGGAAGAATATAGAGTTTTGTGTATTTCCACTTTCCTCTTGATCAGGAACTAATAGAAAGCCTTGTTAATGATTATTAACAATTTGCTGATGTTCTAAGAGAAGAGTCTCAGCTCTGGGCTTCAGTTCTCTTTCTTTCTTTCTTCCTCCCTACCTACCTCCCTCTCTCCCCCCATTGTCCTCATGCTATACTATTCTGTGCTGGATGCTTTCATCCTTGCATTACAGAACTTCAGTCCCTACTTTAAGATCACCTTAAGTATTTTTTTTTTAAATCCAAGTAATTATTAAGCTAGTTTAGTTCCTCTCTGTGATGAGCTACCAAATGTCTGGCCTGCATTGCTTGGTACTGTGAACTGACTTCTATTTGAGGGGACCTGGATTTTTCTGACTCTAATCTTAGGACATTGTGTTCTCTAGCCATCTGCTTCTGGGCTCTGCCTACACAGCAGAGATTGAAAAGAACAGAGCATTTTATAACCTATTACTTTTGTAGGAAAGAGTAACTTCTAGATTTGGTGTAAACTAACCAGAGAATCCCTACTGCCTGAGAATGTGGAGGTCATGAGTTTTCAGGTATAAAACATGATGCCCACCCCTAAGTCCATCAACACAGTTATTTTTCAATGGAAAACTTTATACTCAATATCATGTAACTTAAGATAAAATAATTCATGGCAGGAAAGTAAAATTATGAAGCTACTATAATACATTTGGAAAATCAGATGAAATTTTAAAAAATTATGGAGGATTTTACATGAAAGGTTGTATAAAGACAGAACAGAGAAACATTTAAAGGTAATTCCGTAAAAATAATAAATCAAAATAGAAATACTTATCACACTGAATTGTTTCTGTAACAGTACCTTATACTGTTAGAATAAAATAGTGCTTTTACTTTTATATTGGGAATGTTATGTGAGATGCAGGTATTGCCATTATGCACATTAGAGTTTGGTTATAAACATATCATGTGCTCCAAAATTCTACATAGATATACTTTTTAAAACATGAGTTGAAATTTTCCACTAAAAGTCATGACCTTTTTCCATAACCAACAAGAAAAACCTTGTTTTTCCAGGTTGTTTTAATACTAAAAATAAATTGCTCCTGAGCAGACATGCATTTATACAAGAGTATTATCTATAGCAGCTATTGCTAAAGGAAAACTGTACCAACTGAAAGCATAGAAGTTGACCTGTATTTACCCTTAGAAATTGAAAATTCTTAGTGGCATGTGTTATGTTTGATAACAATGTTACTTGGAAAACAAATTAATGATGTTCAATCAACATCAAAAAGGCATATTGAAACATGTCAGAAAAAAAACGTTATTTTGACATTTAAAATGTGGTACATATTCCTAAAAGATCTTTTTAAGTTTAATTTATTTCATTCAAGTTGGATTTCCTTCAGATAAATATTACATATATAATTTTAATATAGCATATTTAGCATTTAATCATAAGTTATTCATTGATATGTTTTGGCTATCATGGCACTTTATTTTTCTTTTGCTATTATGGACTTCTCTATATAGTACAGGGTACCTCTATTTCAAAAATGAAGAAAAATGGCCTTTAGATCTTAAAACTACAAAACTCAAATTTTATATGTAAATCATATTAATCTGATATTTTAAAATATTTCTTCATTTTAATCACATTGCCGATTTTGTCATTGTACGTCTTGCTTTTAAACAATATTGATACTTTCTCACAAATTTTTAAATTACTACATAAATATGACTACTCCAGATTAATAGTTCATTCCTTCCTTTTTATTTTTGTACTAGAGGTCCGGTGCACGAAATTTGTGTGTGTGTGGGGGGGGGGGGTGTTCCTTAGCCTGGCCCGTACCCTCTCCAATCTGGACCACAATCTGGGACTGATAGCTCCTAACTGCTCGCCTGCCTGCCTGCCTGCCTGATTGGCCCTAACCACTTCTGCCTGCCAGCCTGATCTCCCCCTAACCACTCCTCTGGCAACCTGATTGCCTCCAACTGCCCTCCCCTGCAGGCTTGACCTTGTCCCCAACTGCCCTGCCTTGCCAGCCTGATGGCCCCCAACTGCCCTCCCCTGCTGGTCTGTTCACCCCCAACAGCCCTTCCATGCTGGCCATCTTGTGGTGACCATCTTGTGGCAGCCTTCTTGTGACAATGTGAGGGTGACATCTTGTAGTGGCCATCTTGTGATGGTGCCACAGAAGCCATCTTGTGACATCACGAAACGCCACCTGGGCTTTTATTATATAAGATATATATGTAATTTTTTGTTACCTCAACATTTCAATGTTCTAGATATAAAAACATTATGAGAGGTTGAATACATATGCAAGAGTGACTTCCATGGATATTTTCTTTTAAAATATGGAAATGTATGAAAATATAATGCCAATTTGAAACTTTAGACATGAAATATATAAAGGCTCAACAATAGATTTGCTCTCATTTATTATTTAGAAAGCATAAAAGATTATCTAACATACCAAAATCTTAATATGTCTGGATCTTTCTGACTCTGTAGTAGATACTCTAATATGGCACCCAGATCTTTCCTTTAGGGCTAAAGCACTCATCCCCAGGTGCAATAACTGCTGCCTTCTCTTGATCACAATGACCTCCTCATTAGAAATAGCTCTCCACAAAAGAGATGACTCTGTTACGGTTACATACTCTTCCCAGCCAATATCTAATAATACTATTGATGTTGGGGTACAGAGATCTATCCTCCTTGCCACAATTGTGAATACGTCTGAAGGACTTGAGTTTCAGAGCTCCACTGGGGACTGATGACCCCTCTATTGATAATGCATCACTATTCAATTTCTCCCTTCCCCATTCCCTCATCCCTCACTCTCTTATTGGTATCAATTTTATACCAGTACACCAACTGCATGAAAATGTCCATTCTGGATCCTATTTCCAGGAGGAAATGACTTATGATAATTAGTGCTGGGAAACAGAGCCTAGCATGAGATTTTGGAAACATTGCATCCACTGTCCAAACAACATCCCCATCACTGGTGTTAGATTTAGATGAAGCACAGACAGACTCTGGCATGTGGTTTTCCCTGCTGGTGAGCTGGGGTAGGACATCAGTAGAAGGGAATGTGCTGGTGAATATACTGACACATTTGAGAGCTTCAGAGTAGTAGCAATTATAATGACCATGGAACCACGTGGCCCTTACTGTGTGTTATTGATACATCAGAGAAAAAATATAAAAAGGTAGACTTTTCAAGCCAGAGTCTGAAAGCCAGAAGACTTCCCTGGTAAAATATAAAAACAATCGTATCTCCTGCATCATGCAGATAGGAGATGATTCGTATCACACCCAGGACTTAAGAGTAGAAAAAACTCCCAGTTAGATTGACTTTTCAACTCCAACAAGTCTTCTATGTTAAGGTCATATCTACTATTGGGAAGCTGTGAAGATATAAAATGAAATTTGGAAAACCTGTGTATACAAACTAAAATATATCAAGTCCCCACATGCCCCAGGACCCCTCTGGTCCTGTAAGCATGGGTCACTGCTCTTTTTCCATGACTGATGCTCCTTCCTCTTGAATAGGCACGTAAAACTTGAGTTAATTGAAATGGGGACAGTTTTATTGATTCAATATTTAAAGTCCTAGCAAGGACCTAGGAGACAAGTACAAAATTATATTAGGATGGCTCTTAGAATCATAGAAAAAGTCATGATTCATAATTAAGTGAAGTGAAAGTGAAAAATGTCATGGAAAATGTTAGAAGCAAAGTTCAAAAGACCCAGAGAAGTAAGCATGCTAGCAGAAGTAAGCTATGTAAAACAAGAAAAGTCCAAAAACTCACCAGATAACTATGTTCCACAGAAAAACCAGGAGGACCCTTTGTCTAGAAAAGTGATGAGAAATTTGTCTGTGAGAAAGGCACTGACATTATTAAGAAGCTCAGTGGTGGCTGTCCTCTGTAGGACAAGGATAACAGTAGGAGATGCTATTACAGAAATAGGTTTCTGATAGCAAAAAGGATGATGTAATCCCAAAATAGTAAAGGCCATATGGTGTCACTTAACCAAAGACCAGAGTTGGAACAATTATCCTAATGAGAAGCAAGTCTGGACTGGTAGCAGGGGTGGCCTGACACATAGACCCTGGGAAAAGGCTAATAGAACAGTGTCTATAGGGACATGATAAGGTGTTATTCAGTCAATACAAACAAAGAAATCAAGGTTGGGTAATCAGGAAGCTAAAGGTGGCTACCTCCTAAAACTCATAATCCCTGCAGAGTATCCAGAACTGAGTCAATTTTTAGATCCAGAACCCCTTGTTTAAATGATAGGCCAGGTCCCTGGAGAAAGGACTCTCTTACTGCAGAAAGGGTATGTAGAAAAATGTCCTCTAGCACATTACCCAAGGGATCTGTGACCATTTACTGAACTTTACATTGAGGAAAATGAATAAGCGTATTTTTTGTGACTCATGGACAGTAATTTTCTGAGTTGAAAAAACTGAAGTATCTACACGTCCATTCCTCACCTCCACCTTTGTCAAAAGTAAGGATTGTGGAGGGCAAGCAGTAATCTGTGTCCTTTCTAAGCCTGACCTCTGCAGGTCCACTTGGTCCACAAATCTTTTTTACAGTAATTCCCCTCGTCCCTTAATACATAATTAGAATGGATACATAGTACAGTTGTCAAAATCCCCACATTGGTCCTATGGTTTATGAGGCAGGAGCTATTACAGTTGGAAAAAACACATGGACGTCTCTGAAACTAACCCTACTTTCAGTCAAGATATTAAATTACCTAACTATATCAAATAATGTATACAATATTATAAATACTTAAAGGGTAAAGGGCTAATGGTCCCCATTATAACCCCATTAACTTTTCCATTCTAGCCCTCTCACAAACCATACAGATCCTGAAGAATAACAATGAACTACTGCAAACTCAACCAAGTAGTTCCCCAGTTTCATCTTCTGTGGCTGATGTGCTATTTTTGTTAGGGAAAAATCAATAGCCCTGAAGTACACTAGCATTAATTTGAACCCATTTTCCCCCCATACCTATCAAGAAGCAGTTCACATTCACATGGGGATGACTACAGTATACATTTCAAGTTTTCCTCCAGGGCTAAGTTTACTTTACTGCACTTTGTCATAATGGTATCTGAAATACTCTACAACATTTATATCATCTTCAGAACATTACAATAGTCCATACATTGAATATACACAGTCCATATATGTGAAGTTTTTATATGTCCTATGGGCTGAGGTATGCCAGGACACATACCTTTGTAAAGGACAAAGTATGGTATAACTTCTCCCACCACTAAGGAAACAACACCACCTGGCTGGACTCTTCAGAATCTAGAAGCAATATAATCCAAGATTGCAGAACACTGATCCAAACCCATTATTTACTCCAAATATAAAATGCATTTCCTGATTGCACAAAAGGCTCCCAATTTTGAGTGGAACCAAGAAAAGAATACAGCTCTATAGCAGGTGTAGATTTCAATGCAAGCATCCCTGCCTCTTGGGCTGTATGATCAAATAGACTCTAGGGTTTTACATATATGTATACACACACACACACACACACACACACACACACACTATAGATAGAGATAGAGATAGAGATAGAGATAGAGATAGAGATAGAGATATAGTGGGGAAAGATACAATGTGTAGAATTCTCCAACAGAAAAATTGCAACATAGACTCCTAGGGTTCATGATCAAGGCCATACCATCTGCAGCAGGGAGTTAAATGTTATTTGAAAACAAACTGTATTGTCCTCCTGGCTCTTGGCAGAGCTATGCCAAATGTCCAAGCAGCTAGAATACCACATTGTGAATTGCATTCTGTCCTAATGTACTGAACCCAACAACAATCTCTTTTAAAAATGAAAATGGAATATGTGGAATCAGGCAAGGACAGACACAGATGGCACAGGGTCTGTTCACAAACAGGAAAAACAGATTTTGGTCTCTCTGTTCTGTCTCTTACCCCCTGACAATGCCTGTATGCCAGGAGATGATCCCTTAAGACTAGACCATGAAAGAAAAAGAGGCAACCTGGAATCATGGGTATATCAGCTCACTGTGTGAATTTAATAGAATAATTAACAGAAAATGCAGGTTATCTTCCTCTAGGGATGGCCATGGATGTCAGCCATAAGAGAAATCCTTAGTGGTCAGAACTTCTGACGGAGTAGGCCATCTACTTGGTGTGGGAAAAATGGCCTGAAATATGAAAATGTATCATCTAATAAGTGGTGGTAAATGACTTGGCTACTAGGTCATGGGCATGGAAAGAGAAAATTGGAAGACTAGGAGGTCTGAGGGGAATGTATGTAAATAAATCTATGGGAATTTCATTGTATTGTATGTCAACACCCATCCAAGAACATCCACCACAGAAATGTCACTAATATCATAGATGGAATGAGCCATTTGACATCAGCCAGCCTCTGTCATTAGCTACCAGAGTGCTCTGGAGTCCTGAACAGAATAGTTATGATGGGAGAGATAGAAGCCATACACGGGCCCGATAGCATGCATTTCCATTCACTAAAGCTGATGCAATTATTACCAGTACTAAATATCTACATTTTCAGCTACAGAGACCAAATCTCAGGCACCAAAATACAGTGGAAAACTAGTAAGTATGTAACAACTGATTATTAAAAGAAGTTCTTATTTCTGAGATATTAATATTACCAGCATGGTAAATTATAAGTTACTAACCAGATATTACTAAATGCAGATGTGTGAAGAGATGTGCACCATCACCAATTGAGAGACAACTCAAGCCAGCTATAGCACAGCATTGCCAATATGGTATCGTCCCTTCAGGAGACCAACCAGGAACTTGTGGCCAGTTGATTATATTGAACATTTTTTGTCCTTGAAAAGACAGTGAGTCATCTTGATTGAGATTGATTTACACATATCATTAATAGTTGCTTTTCTTACCTCTAGGGCTTCAAAGAGCAATGAGTGTTAAGATCTGAAGGATAACGGAATGACATGGGTTCCCAAGTAACATCATACTTAATATAAGAGAACTTATATTAAAGAAATGTGGTTGTGGGAACATGGTCATGGGATATAGTAGTTCTATCACATACTATACCATCCCTACAGAAGCTGCTAGCCAGAGAGAACAATGAAATGGACTTTTGAAGGTGCAAACATTTGCTTAGAAATTATAACCTTGACAGTATGAAGCATTATCCTCTAGGACTCAGAATATAGCCCAAACCAATGACTGTTGCTTCTTTAATAGGTTGATTGTGTGGAACCAAGATGGTGGATAAGAAGAGACCATGGTAATTAAGAATCCTGGTTTCCTGTTTGGAAATTAGTGCTTCCAGCTCCTGAAATCCTAGTTTCTGCAGTTCTGGATGCCTCATCCTTACAGAAAGTAAACACTTGTAAAAGGGAACTCAGCAAGAGCCCCCACTGAATTGCAAATTCTCATTCTCAACTACAGAGACTATTGACTGCTGAGAGCTCATACTATAATAAAATGCCCTCTGAGGGAGGTCACTGCCTTATCCACAGTTGCACCCTCCTCTCAGGGACAGCTTGCATCAAATGCCCTGACCAGCTTACCTCAATTTGGGACACCTAAGAAGGGCTATCCCAGATCCAGGGTCCCACTTGTGCCAGATGAACCCTCTGTTGCAACTGAAAACAGCTCAACTTCTCCCCCTGCCCAGTCCCTCGCCCCTTACTTCCTCACAGGTGCTGCTCCCAAGAGCACTTCTTACCAGCCACTCACTGGAGATTCTCCATTTTAGCATCTAATTCCAGAGAAGCTCAAACTGTTATAAATGCCATTGATCCTTTAAGCTCTTCTTCGGAAACTTGTTCCAAATTTTCTACCCTTTATTTTTAAGCTACTTCTTACTAAAACTTCAAAGGTTTTACTTTTTTCATTCTTGCTAACTTACTTTAAAAAAAATACTGGAAGCAATGTTCATGCAATCTGGTGTTCAATTTTATATTGACCATTTTATCAGCAGCAAATATACAGCTTTAAATGAAATTACCCCATTCTCTGCAACCTCAGATAGAACACAGTCTGACTTCTCTATAGATCCGAGTGTTAGAAAGAGAAAACGACCATAAAACTACTGCTCAATTTAAAACAAAACCATATACCTTTCAGACAATTCCCACATGCAATTATAGACCAATGAATGACATCACTATAAATAGCAATGTTCTTTTTCCTCTAAAATTGCTCCAAAGATTAATGTACAGGTTTCCTTATAATTTTAACAAATGTATAGGTAGGTGGTGAGGCCTTCCTCCTTTTCTGATTGTGAAAAAAGGCTTCATGAATTATAAAAAGTATTTTACTTTTTAACACATGATTAAATCTTTACGTACTTTTAGAACTTTTTAAAAACTCTACTCACTTTTCCAACCCATTCAGAATAGAAATACTGCTGAAATAAATAGGGTGTTAAAAGAAAACTTCTAACTAGGTCATTACATAGGTGAGACAAACAGTACTGCCAGGTAAAACTTTTCTTCTTAAATTGGTCTTTCATTTCCCAAACCTCCTACTTTTCTTAAAGTTGTCTAGCACCATGAAAACTCACAGATTCAGGTACTGGTTTTGTTTTCCCTTCTATTTTTTAAAAGAGTTCCTTCCAGAGGAAAGATGTAATTCATGTTCTAGTTGGCTCCTACACCATGAATTTCAATGTAATTGAAAAAAAATAGAAATGGTTAACAAGAAAAATTTGTCTCTATATCTACTGAAGTCTATGGATTAAAAACAATATAGGCAAAGAAGTTGAGGTGTTTCCTGACACAATAATATATGACATATGAGCAAGATAAATTATAGAAAGCTATTCATTTCACTGTAAATAGCACATTACAATATCAATAACATGAATCGCTCTCTATCCCCATAACTCACCTTCCTTGCCCTCTCCTTAATGTGACTCCACTCTAGTGATCAGCAAATCTAAAGTCAATTTAATTACAGGATTGATCTCCCATTTTTTTAATCCAAATTCCATATATTATTCCCAACATACATGTAGTTGCTATGTCATTTTTTAAAAAGACATAAAATTAACTCTATTGTTGTTTTTAATAATGTATATTTAATCATAATTGGCCTTAAGGTAGAATCAGCATCCAACACATGCAAGATGAAAAGGGAAAACACATTCTTTAAATTTTCAGAAAAGCAAGTTTATAATTTATAACATGATAGCCAACAAAATACACCATTTACCCTGTTTCCCCCAAAATAAGTGTCTTATATTAAATTTTTTCTCCCAAAGTTGTGCTAGGTCTTATTTTCAGGGGATGTCTTATCTTTCCATATGCTAGGTCTTATTTTCGGAGGATGTCTTATTTTGGGGGAAACACAGTAGTATGTATTTAGGGAAATTATGTTTAGGAAAATATGAATCCTTTATTACCTTTTTTACTTTAGGTCTATCTTCCTCTCTCTTTCTGCCTATAATATAATATTTCTTCCAGGATCTCAAACATAGCATTATATAGTTCCCATAGAAAGTTTTCAATAGAAAATCAATGAGTAATTGAATTTAAAACTGATTGAATTTAAAGAAGCTATAGTAATAAATCTATATCAGCTGAAAGGCAAATCTTTTTTCGAAACAAGATCAAATAAGCACACCAACTGCATTCTATGATTTTATTGACAAAGCATTTAAGAGGCTCACAGAGTAATATGTAAAGAAATCAATCTCATGTATTGTGGAATTGTGCACCTGAAACCTGTATAATTTTATTAACCAGTGTCACCCCAATAAATTCAATAAAAAGAAAAAAAAATCAATCTCATCACTTTATTAGAATTCTTTAGAAATTATAGGATCTCTCAACAAGATAAAGTGAGTTTGAATAAAAATTTTATACTTTTTCTCTTATTACAAACAAAAATGAAATAATCTCATATTTGACAAATAGTGTGCAATTCTCATATTTTGGGGGGAAAATAAACTGGTACTTCATGATTATAATTCAAAATACACAGTTAATATTAAGGCTGACCATCTCACAAAATTCACTCAGAAGTCACTGTCTAATAGTCCCTGGAATCTATAGTGGATTAAGTAGGGCCAGTAAAGCGATAAATGAACAGGCCCAAAGCTTTTAAAAGTGGAAGCTACAAGTTACACCAAACTGAGCACTATAATAGGTTTCTTATAGTGCGTGACAGTGGAAAGTGTCTTTTACTCAAAAATCAGTATGGTTGACTAGGAATTTAAAATCCTGGTATGGTTTCATCAGATTAAGAAATTCAACTAGACTTCACTCACTTTGTAAGTGAGCAAGTCATCTCTTCTCTGTTTGCTCTGATTATTTGCTATATAAATTGGCGGTAGTCTCATCTTCCCTTGAATTTCAACAGATGGCATGAGGTTTAACTAAAAAATTTAGGAAAAGAAATATTGATAAATAATTATAAAATGTTATAATTTTCCTACAGTGAATTTGATCTTAACACATCATCAAAGTATTTGTAGCTATATTTGGAATCAATCAGAAGCTCACCACAACACAAGATTTATTACTTCAGTCACATTCTTAATTATACAGTGGCGCCTCACACAACGAACTTAATTCGTTCCAGGAGCAAGTTTGTTATGCGAAAAGTTCGTTATGTGAAACGCGTTTTCCCATAACAATACATGTTAAAAAAAATAATTCGTTCTGTAGCATAAAATATGCTAAGATGACATAAAAAAAGATAAATTTTTTGTTATTATTTTTATTTAGATACATCTAAAAACATAATTTTTAAAAAAAAAACCACACATTTTTTTAATTTTAAGACAGACTAAGTAGAGTCTACCGAATCTTGCACATCTTTATCCATTTTCTGCTTTTTGGCCGATGGTTTCATGAAAAACCTGTCCAAAGTCGTTTGTTTTTCTCTTTTCTCCAACATCTGCCAGAAATAACGGACAAGAGTATCGGAGTAAAGATCGTTGATCCTGTTTGCTTCAGCTGAATCCGGATAGTGGGCATTGGTAAACTCCTGAACTGCTTTCCATTTGACCAGGATGTTCTTGATGTCAGCAGTTGGGATTGGTTAATTGTTTGATTGTTGCTCCTTGTTATCAGATGAGGCTTCCCTTTGAGCATTGTCCTGTTTCATTTCAACAGAAATCACCTTCCTGCTTTTTTTAGAAGCCATGATATAAAAAAAATATTGAGTTTAACTTAAAAGGACGACTGCCGTGATACGTGCGTGATTTAATTCGTAATGAAGAACGATTGCCGCGATACGTGCTTAAGTTAAGCGCAGTGACTAACGACTGCCTGCAGTGCCTGCGCGGAAGGATGCAATACATCGGCAGCGATCGTGGAAGCTCGGGCGAAGCAGTCGTGGAAGCTCGGGCAACTTCGTTGTGTGAAACAAAGTTCGTTGTATGAATCATGAAATGAAGTTCGTTGTGTGCAGCGTTCGCTGTGCGAGGCGTTCTTTATGCGAGGCACCACTGTACCTGATGAAAATTCTCAATAATTTGAGAGACTTCAAACAAAACACTCAGTCCTCAGCCTTACACAGTTTATCTCCTTCCTCAACAACTCATCAGAAAGACACCTGGCAGCTACGGAAGACCCTTGAACAACACAGGGTCAGGGTACTGACCCCAGCATAGAAATCCACATGTAACTTTGACTCCCAAAAATCTTAGCTACTAATAATCTACTTTTGACTGAAAGTGTTACCAATAACAAACAGTCCATGAACACATTATTTTGTTTGCTACATGCATTAATTATAGTCTTACAATAAAGTAAGCTAGAGAAAACATGTTATTAAGAAAAACATAAGGAAGAGAAAATACATTTATAGTCTTTTTTGAAAAGTTCTGTATATAAATGGGCCTCCACAGTTCAAACCTATGTTGTTTAAGGGTCAACTGTACTTAAAACTATAAGATTCATTTATTTTCCCACTAAACACTCACTTCATATTGTCATTCATCAAGCCCTTTCCAGATGTTGAAAATACAAAGATGACTGTAATATATTTCTTACATGCAATGATCTCCAACCCCTAGCCTAGAGTTTCTTTAGGGTTATGATACTATAGGACTCTTGTGATTAATCATCTCCAACCTCTCACTCGGGGCCACTCACTCAAGGAAACATCAGCCTTAATAACAAACCTAGGGTTACATTTTATGAGGCAGTTACTAGCTTTTTGTGAAAGCAGTTTGTCCCCAAAGCACAATCCTAACCCTTGACCTTTGCCCTTTTCTAGTCAAATTCTTTTAGCTTCTGCACACCAGAATTCACTGCAGCCCAATTCCATCATAAAAAGTTTAAGAGCTTATACTCCACAGCTTTACTAACTGTATTCAAATCTTGTTTCTCTCATTTACTAGCTATATACACATAAGTACGGGAGAATTTTATCCCTCATTGTTCTCATCTGTAAGAGTGTTTATAATAGTACCCAGGGTTTGGGGAGACAAATAAATATAAAGCACATAGAATGGTGCTTGGCACATAGTAAGGGCTTAATGGCAAATGATAAGTCCCCTCATCATCTTTATCATCACTATTACTAAATGCCAGGAATAAACTTAGAGGTGGTTGGTAACAAATTGCTTAATATTATAGTATCTATTCCCAAATGCCAAATCACCCAATCAATTTTAATAATCCCTCAAAATTATCTTTGTATTAAAATAGGTCAGAAATGGCTAACTTGATGTTATAAAATGCACCTTTATAATAAACTAGAGGCCCAGTGCACAAAATTTGTGCTTGGGGGAGGAGGGACAGAGGGTCCCCCTCAGCCCAGCCTGCACCCTCTGCAATCTGGTACCCCTTGCAGTCTTGGACCACTGGCTCCTAACTGTTCATCTGCCTGCCTACCTGATTGCCCCTAACTGCCCCCCTCCTGCCAGCCTGATTACCCTTAACCGACTCTGCATTCCTTCAATTTGCTAATGCCTATTCATCTTTCAACTGTCCACACCAGATCCCTTTCTCAGAGAAACCAGACTAGATGAAATCATCTTTTAGAAATCATACTTCTACCTCCTGACACTTAGCAATAATATAATTATATTATTAATTGTACAATTTATTGATTAACATATGTTTCCTCAAGTTTAATGTAAATTACAAAAGGGGGAGAGGGGCCTTGTATCTTTCATTCACAGTTGATTTCCATAGAAACACAATATATTTTTTGGTGCACAAATACATAGTCTATGAGTTTATTTATTATGACTCTGCAGAGCTACCAACAGCCAGTTAATTTCTTAGATATCTTGGATTTACTGACATTTAAAATCTTGATTCCTAATTCCACATTTTATTTTAGAATAAGACAAAACCACTTCCACTTCCTAATGTTTCATGGTTTTTTTATTAACGGCAAATTCAGGTATCAGTTCTAGAAGCTTGCTCAGCTCTTCACAACAGAAAAGTAATTAGTATTGTATTCACATTTTAAAGAACGGAACATCATAGCACAAAAAAAGTCATCTGTAGGAGTTTTCCTTCTGCCTGAAGGGAAAGGGGCAAATAACCACCAGTCCCAAGGTCTTCAACAAGCCTAGAGTATGAGAAATTTAAAACTATCCTTAGTGTTCTAAGAAAACATGTATTTTGACTAGGAAGAGAAATTTACCAAGCATTCCTGCCTTTATATGAGAGGATATCCAAACCATGCCTTAATGCATTCTCCTTGCACTTTCCTTTGCATTTCCCTTGGCAAAGCATCTGGCAAGGTGGTTCTTCTGCAAGAAACATACCTGTATTCTCCTCCAATTATACATGATTACTTAGACTCAAAATATGTTTCTTCACTTTTCTGGAAAGATGCTTCTCTTGTGTTTTCCACTTATATTTTTGGGCACTCCTTTTAAGTTTTCTTGAAGGGTGCTTTTTTTTTTTTTTTCTCTAAGAGCAACTTAAATATTTATGATCTCTTAGATCCTGACTTGGCAATCTGGTAGATTGCATTTGTTTACCAAATGTCTGCTCTCTCCTCCCCTGGGGAGAGCATTATACTTCCCCATCCTTTAGAAGTCAGGATTTGTGACTTGCTTGACATGGAAATGTGAGTAATTTCATGTATTATAAGCAGAAGTTGTAAGTATCCAGCAGGCACAAGTGCTGTTCTGCATAGAAGTTGTTCAGGAAGGCTGTGTCCCAGAAATAAGGACAGAGTCAAAGCCCACCCACATGGGACATGTAGCAAAAGAGAGAAGTAACCCTTTGTGATCGTAAATCATTGTGGTTTGAGCAGGTTGTTACTGTAGCATAACCATACCTACCCTGACTGATAGAGTCATCTATTTTCTCTATCCCTGGTCTATAATTCTATAATCATAGCTTCAAATGTCGTGTGTGTGTGTGTGTGTGTGTGTGTATGTATGTATGTATTATTATTATTATTATTATTATTATTATTATTATTATTTTATTACTATTTCCCCCAAAAGAATATTTTTCTCTCCCAGGAAAAATCACCTAATCACTATAAACATTTTTACATGCTTCCTGAACAATTTTACCTGAGTGCTGTTCATGCAATTGATAATCATGACCAAAACTAAATTCAGCATCTTTTTTTCAAAAATGTTATCTACCTTCCCTTATTTCAATATCATTTATCTGTGAGAATAGTACTCATCTGCTATCTTTCTCAACCCCTTTCCATATCTAATTAATTTTCAAGTTTTGTTAATTCTGCAACCCAAGTAGCTATTGAATCTATTCCATTCTCTTTATCTCACTGAGAAAGTTCTGGTTTAAATCTTCATCATCAATCTCCTAGGATTTTAGACTAACCACCCAATTTGTCTCCACCTCCAATCTTACACGATTTCAAATTATTCTCCAAATTTTCACCAGTGTGGTCTTCCTAAAATTCAAGTGCACCTTTATAACTTCACTGTTTAGAATCTATTATTAAAAACCCAAATATTCTGTACAAAGTCCAAACCCTTAGCACAGCATTTGAAATTCCTCATAATCTGACTCTAACCCACCTCTTTAGTTATACCCATAAAGATACTCGACTTTCATCTTTCAATCTACCAAAAGTTTCCTAAAAGCATCATATGCTCTAAGACCTATTCCTTTGCATGATTTTGTTTATCAGTGTTGCTTTGCTCCCAACAACTTGGCTAGCTAACGCTCCTTATGCCTGTGAGCCAGTCACAACTGTGGTGATCAGCAAAAGCAGTGGCAGACACAGACAAGCCCCTATGAACTCGACCAATTCATGCATACTGTATAAGAAAAAGGGTGGTCAGCAGGACACAAATAGAACTGAAGCCTAATGGGTCATGAAAACAAATGGAATACAGAATCTTTAAAAGTAGGGAATAATCTAATGTTAAAAAAAAAATCCAGTTGGATAAGAATGAAAAACTTTCTGTTGGATTTATCTATTACATGAGATGGTAGTTTGCAGTAGGCTAAGTAATTGGTAGGTGAGACTTGAAACATTAAACTAAGAATTTCTCTTAACTAGTATGGATCAGTCAGGATCCAAAAGCCTCATGAAAGAGCTAGAGGAGACATACTAGGAAGAGAGATTCTTCTCAGGATAGGATATCAGAGTAGAGCCTGGAGACTGAGTCTTAAAGTCAAAGGCACTTTTTTTTTTTAAAGGAGTCAGAGTCTGAAATAGTAAAATGGTAAATCCAAATACTATTTTTGCCAGGGCGAGGAAGAATGAGAAGTACATGCTTAGTCATGTTGAGTTTTAAGGGGGTTGAGTTTAAAGTAGAAATACCATACAGATTTGAAAATATTGGTGTGATAGTAGGTGAAAGGTCACAGTTGACCTTTTGTAAATCACGTCCATTTATTTCCTAAGAAATCAAGACTAAAAACTATCAAGATGTTCTCAATGGGATGAAGCACAGAGTTGCATTTATCATGTTCCAATCTATGTTTCAAAACAGTACTTTTAATGTGGTTTCACTTAGCATCACTTAAAAAATCATTTGACAAAATAAAATGATTTTTTTTATCTTTAAGAAGAGCAAATGCAGTACCAAATGGTGTTTAGATGATGTGAAAAGTTGGGAGATGTATAAATCACACAAATAAATATATAAACAAAGAACCATAGTGAGTTCCTGAAAGAGACAGAGAGGGAAGAAAAAATGATTTTTAATTTTTAATCTGTCTGTTGAAAAACAGGTTTTATTTGGGAGTATAGAATGATCTTTCCTTACTGGGGTAACTTAATTCCTTTGAAATTAATTTTCCCTTTGCTAAACTAACGTCAAAATCTTAGGTCCCATCCCCAAATTATATGGATGTTTTGAATATTAGATTTTGCTTATAACGCAAATAGTCACCTTAAAGAAAAGTTAGTCTCTCTATATAAATTATGAATCTGTATACAAACACAAATATAAAATCAAATGTGAGCTATAATACATTGCTTTGGAAGATATAGTTTCTAAGAGCTCAGCATTATTTCTAATTAAAACGATTTTTCCCAAAACCACATTTCTAGAGATTTTAAGGTTTCTTTCATCAGAGTGACTCTCACCTTAGACTTTTAGATTGAAACATGCTTTCTTAAAAAACTTAGAACTAGGTTACAATGCCTTTGAAATACTTTATTGAATTTTTCTACACAACTTTGACTTTACTTTCTCTGAGTGTGATAAAAATGGATGTGGATAACCACATGGTCTGTTGCTCTCGCACCACTACGTTGTCAATGAAAATTACATGTACTCTAGTATGTCTTTATAACATTAAAAATTCACATGCTATGTGAGTGTTCAAAGGATTCCTACAATCAGATACCTACCCATTGTTAGAGATTTTTAAATCACTGATATATATTAGAAAAACATATATGTTCCTGCCATTAAGGGGTGGAACACCTTTTTTATGCTCTAATTAAGATACTTAAAAAACATGGCAAAAAGGGCACTGCTGCTACTATTTTAACTTTGAGTTTTGTAGCCCTTTTCGAGTCTGATTTTTCCTTTATCATGCTGCAGCACTTTAATTCATCTTTGTTACTGAGCCCCACAGACAGAACAAACAACTTTGAGCTTATGGGACCATGTGACCAATGACTATGTGACAGAGAGGGGAAGCACCCACATGCCACTCTTTGGCGGCCAGTGTGAAATGCATCAGTAGATGGTGAGTGTCAACATCAAGAAAATGCACTGTTACAATTGATTCTTCAAAGTCTTAGAGGAATTTAACTTGAATGAGAAAGTTCTAGTTCACAGCCTCTTATAATTCACAGTCATGATACCGTGTTAAATTTTTTTAATATATTTTTATTAATTTCAGAGAGGAAGGAAGAGGGAGAGACAGACAGAAACATCAATATTGAGAGAGAATCATTGACCGGCTGATTCCTGCACACCCCATATGGGACATGGAGCCTGCTACCCAGGCATGTGCCCTAACCTGGAATCGAAACATGACCTCCTAGTTCATAAGTCAATGCTCAAGCACTGAACCGCACCAGGCTGTGCTAAATTTTCTTTGTAAATATCTTCAGCCATGCCAAAACACAATAATTTTTATCTTTTGTGATAATCTAGTTCTTGCGATCACAAACATAGTTAAGGTCCAGATAGCTACTTGAAGGTGAACATTTTGAATAATTAGGTCAATTAAGGAGAGCCTGTTAAAAGTCAGAGCATCTTTTTTGGACATTGACACAACAAAAATAATGAAGAGTACAAAACGGTGAAAGAAAAGCTATCGCTAGGTATAAAAAGGAAAGCAGTATTAGAAAATCATCCCAGATACAGAATCTACTTGACAATGTTATATAAAAACTAAGTTCTAAACCTCCAGCTTGCTTTTATATTTTTATGCACAATACACAACCATAAAAAAGTAAACACCCTGCAGGGCTAATCATCTGGCACCCAAAGCAATATTCCCCATCCATTGCTACGTGGGACTGAGGGAAATCTGAGGCCGCATGGAGGAAGGCCACAAAGCACCACACAGCACAGTTACTTGTGACTTTAGATTGTAGGCAAATGCCTATATAATTCATCTAAAAGGAACACAAATGTTTTATGATCTTCATGTACGAAAATCAAGTCAAAACAATTACTTAAATACCATACATACTTTATCACAATCTTGCACTGTGTTTTCCATAGTGAAATACAATTCTTTATGATACTTTCTATTTATGTGGCTGCTAAATATCTACCTTATCAGAAGCCTTTTCCAACCGCCCAATTTGAAACTGTAGCCGCTTTCCATGCAGAGAATACTTCACCCTTTACGTTGCTTTCTTTCCTCGGGTTTTTCCCTCCTATCTGAAAGGATACTGTCGATGTCCTGTCTGACTTGGTTATTCCCTGCTTCTCTCCCGCTAATAATGTAAGCTGCTGGGCTCAGAGAGGACATCTGTTTTGTTCACCCTGGGCCCCAGCACCTAACATAAGGTTTCCCTCCGGAAGATGCTCCTGCTGTTCTTGAATGAACAAGTTACCACATTTCAGTCAGAGTTTTTTTTAATGTATGCTTTCAGCTGTATTGGAAAGCCTTGTTTTATACTCTCCCTTCCCCCCTTCCCCCCTCCCCAAAGGGAAAAAAAAAACACATTTCAGCTACTACAATAATCAGAAGAAAGAGAAAAAGTGCACAGGTTTATCACTTGACAAATGCTGGTAAAAACATCCCTTCCATGTTTAATCTTTAATACCTTTGATGCCCCCCGCCTCTCTGGGGAACAAGGCCCACAATCTCTCCTTTTACACGTGTGTGTGGATGTGGGACAAGTTATTCCCACACTGGCACCATTCAGGAGGTTATCATCTCCAATACGGAATATTATCTTAACATTACATTTTAGAGCGAACTCACTGTGGCAAATATCTCCGCAGCAGCTCTGATCTAGAACAGCAGGTTAGCAATGGAAAGCATCAGCAACTGATGCAGCCTTACCTTGATCTCCTCAGGAGCTGGTGCTGGGAAGGCCTCTGAACCGGTGCTGCTTGCTGGTTTCTGCAGAGGACTTACCTGTGTGTGTTTTTTTGTTTGTTTTGTGTGTTTTTTTCCAGTTTAAATGAGACTTAGCCCCAGAAATGTTGTTTTGTTTTTTTCAAAATAGACAACTGAAGTCAAGAATATATTAAAGGCAATATGAAAAAGATAGCATTGAGGATGTCACTTGTGTCAATTGAACATTTAAATTCCCAAAAATATAATCAAAATTGTACCTTCAAGAAAGCCGCTGGGATGACCTGCTCTCTTCGCCGCGCCTCACCTCCTGGGGAAAGAAGGAATGGAAGAGTCAGAGAGGGAAGGAAAGGCAATCGAAGTAGAAAAGGAGGCACCAATGCATCAGCTGCCCTAGAACCAGTCACCAAGCGCAACCAGGGAGAGTGGTTCCTGCCATGGTGAGGGCCATTTCATAGAAGGCCCTGATCCAAGACCTCCCCATCATCTCAATGCTCCTCATCTGTGGATTGATATTAGCATTTCTATTCCGATTGGCTTGAAGGGAATAGTAATAAATGCCTCTGGGGGAATTCTAACCTTAATTTGACTATTTAACCTTGTTGACTGAAGAGGGAGAAATATGCAGGAAAAACAGGAAGGGTTGGGTATAAGACAGAGTGGCTAGTGAGGAGACTTCAAAGTCATTTCCTACAGTCACAGTGTCCTTTCTCTAAAGTGAAACAATGAATTGAGTGCTGGAGATGCTTTTGGCTTTTTCATTTGTTTTATTCTCTAACATGCAGGTCGGTTTTACTGCACATACAAGTTACAATAAGTGTGGCCTTCAATCATTCCCAGAGCTTGAAAAAAATGCCACTCAATTTTGCCTAGTCTATTCTCACTTAAAGTAGATATTTTCTCTCCCCACTTCCCACCCCAAAGACAGTATTTTCCTCCCAGACCCAGCACTATGTCAAACTAACTAATCACGAAATTGTAACTTTAAGAATGGGCATTAGCTTGTAGCTCTATAAAAGCAAAGCCTTAGCAATGTAGCAGATAATAAATTGGACTTGTGATGGTTATTTTATGGGGATCCTGACCCTATAATGTAATATTTTTAAAATATATTTTATTGATTTTGTAAGGAGAGGAAGGGAGAGAGAGAAAGAGTTAGAAACATCGATGAGAGAGAGTCATCCATCAGTTGCCTCTTGCACACCCTCTACTGGGGATATATCCGCAACCAAGGTACATGCCCTTGACCGGAATCGAACCCTTGGGGACCCTTCAGTCCCCAAGCCGATGCTCTATCCATTGAGCCAAACCAGTTTCGGCTAAGCTATAATGTAATATTTTTAAATAGAGAGTATTTTACAAAGGAAAAAAATGAGAGAGATAGTAAGAGAATAAATCTGGTCTAATCATGAACGGTTCAAAAGAGCCGAATTCTTTGATTTAGTATTTAGGACCTCCTTCCAAATCGCTCTTGTTTTATTTGTCCTTTCTCTTACTCCTTTTTTGCCAACCCAGACCTCTGGAGGCAGAAGTGACCTAATTGCCCCACCCCCACTCCCGACTCTCAATACAGCTTCCAGAGAAACATTAGGATAAAACAGAACTAACATCTTAGATATTATAGCCTGGGTGTGTTTTTTGTTTCTTTGTTTTTTGTTTTTTTAAACTTAAACAAAAACACAATTTTATTTCAAGTAGGAAATATCCAACTAGTTTCAGAGCAAGAAAAAAAATCCCATGTCAGTAGATTGCAGAACACAGGCCACTGGAGATATTTCACGTTTACTTTCTGTTGTTCTGTTATTATCAAGGAATCATTGGGAAATTGGATCCCTCTGGGGATTCTGGGCTTTTTAACAGTTTGACTGAAGGTGCATCCCTTGATACAGAGCAATTTCTCTGGTGTCTGTATCTGACAGAGACTCCTTTGACCAAAGGACAGCAATTAGAGGAGTTTAAAGGGAAGAGCCTAATCAAGAGGGAGTTCCCTGATGTAAGGCTTTATCTCACGTAATCATCACAATAAAACCCTGAAAGTATCATCAAACCCATTTCACAGAGAAGAGAACTGAGGCTTCATAATCTGTTCCTTGTTACCTAGCTTCTAAGTGATGGATCTAGATGTAGATCATTTTATCTGACCTTGAAATCTGTGTCTTTCCAACACTCTGCACTGCCTCTCTTTCTGGTCTTTATCGACTTCCTCTCAGCTGGCCAGCAATGGGATTGAATTAACTAGTTCCACCAGAGCCTGAGTAATGAGTGAGACTTAATATGCTTTGCTCCAAGGAGTGCACATGTTTACACAGGAGGGGAAAATGCCTTAACTAATGAAGGATTTCCTAAGTCAAAATCTCTGGGCTAAGCATCACTTTTCTGGTTGAGGGACGCTGGGGCTGAAAGCTCCACTTGCTTCCTTCGGTAGGTCACGGCTCTCGATAGTCAAATATATTTAGTCCGAGGAGACAATTAAGCATTATGCTACACCGTTTGTTTTGTTCTTCAGTGATTGGTGCTGGCAGGCTTTCAAGCAGTTGCTATAACGTTTGGGAGAACACTGTTTTGCTGGGGGAATTTGGTTCAGTTCTTAATAAATGCATTTGTCATTTTCCTAATTTTCTTTTTTGTATACTTCAAATGCTGTTGCTTCCAAGAGTTTAAAACGAGATAACCTCCCTTAGATTCTGTTATGGTCTCTCTTGTCTCCCATAGGATATCCAAAAAGACAGAAGCAACATGAATTCTTGGCAGTAATAGACTTTTCCATAGGTGTGAGCGCATCACAATTGAGAGTGGTTGGAACTGCTTTAGTCAGGCCATGGGGGGGGAAGTAATAAATTAACCTCATGCTGTGACTACTTCCTGAACTACAAATGGCTTTCATACTGGCATCTCACTGGGCAATTATCTAGAGCAGCAATTTTCAACCATTGTTCCACAAAGCTTTTTAATAGATGCAATACCTGACTATTTAGTCAGGGGCACTGACATCTTTTTCCCTTAGATTGTCAAATAAAAGAATGACAACAGCCAACAACCATAGCTGTGCTAGTATGAACGAATCAAAATTGTATCTATTTTTTTGTCAGATTGGCAAAAAAAAAAAAAAAAAGTAAAATTTTTTTTTTGGTGTGCCACAGAATGTTAGTAATTAGTTTATGTGTGCCATGAGATAAAAGGAGTTGAAATCTCTGGTCTAGAGCAATGAGCTTCACGTACACCATATCTGGTAAGAGTTAAGGTTCAAGTTCCAGAGCTAAACTTCCTCAACTTGAATCTGTTTACTTGAAGCTTCGTGGACTATTATTAACTCACTTAGTTTCTCTTGCTTATATTTTTATTTAACAAGTGAAAAATTACAGTGCCCACCTCATTACCTATATGATTAAATGAGTAATTCATATCTATATACTAGTATATAAAACCCTAATATGCAAATAGACCAAACAACTGGTCACTATGACCTGCGCTGACCACCAGGGGATGCGCATGGAACATGGCGGGTGTCAGCAGCAGTGGGGGCTCCAGACCAAAGTGGGGCACTGGTCACTGTCATCAGGGAGAGCCTCTGATGGTTACTGAAAATTCTTTGCTTGCACATGGTCCCACCTTTGAGTGCTCATGCCTGCTTCTGGTGCGGGCTCTGCTTGTACCTGCTGCCAGCGCCATCAGTGGGTGCAAGCAGCAGTTGCCAGCCCCAATCACCCGAGGGCCTCTCCACCTCACCCTGCTCCTGAAGGAGGGTCAGGGCCCACAGCCCCCTCTCACATCCACTGCCAGTGATGGCCAGACTCACACCCACTGCTGGGCACCCACTGCTGGTGCCTGGCGCCAGTCCAAATCACTTTTCAATGTCAGGAGATGAGAGTGGGTCCAGTACCATCAGGGCAGTGGCAGAAGCAGGGCTTCCAGCAGAGATAGGACCAGGGGCCGTGGTGAAAGGGGCCAAGCAGGGGCAGGAAGGATAGGCCAAAACCCACCCCTGTGCCCACAGCAGCCTTGCAGCCCACAGTTCTTTTCAAGGTGCACAAATTTGTGCCTTGGGCCCCTAGTTAAGTATATGAAAGAGTGCCTGACTCATTCTGTTATTACATATTATATACCAAACTGTTTTGTAATTCACTTAGTACTTCAGACACATGTGATGTGATTGTGTGGCATCAGATGGAGCAAGAAGGGGTTCACTGTCATCTTCCTCAGGATGTGAGAAAACAGGATTCATGTGTGGTGCATAGGAGAGCCACGTATACAGCATTACATTCAATCTCCATACTACAAAGTAAGCAGTGCTCAAAGGGGACAGTGTTTGTCCACTGCATTAGGTCAGAGGCCAGGGGAAAGAGGAGGCCATCACCCTGAGGGCCTCCACATTGGGCAATCACATTGGTCATAATCACAATGACTTCTCAGAACCAGAGACAATAAAATTCCATGAGACCTCAAAGAAAATCACTCTTTTAAAAAATGCTAAATGGATCCAAAACAGGGGTTACAATGATAAAATACAATAATCTAGAAGAGGTCCTAAAAGCAAAGGTGATTAAGGCAAAAGCAAGGAATCCTTATAGACAATGGGGGGATGTGGTTGAGCATACAGTTCTGGTTTATATTGGCTTAGCTGCACAATGCATTAGTAAGAGTAAATTTTTAGAGGACCAACTCAACTTTCGAAAAAAAAACCTTTCTCTGGGAATGTTGAGATATGATCAAATAGAAGTATGATTGGTAACACTTTTATTTTCACTGAGGACAAATTTATTGACTGAGAGCCTGGATAGACAGGTATGGAAAGCAGAGAAAAGCAGCAGAATAGAATATAGGAAAGTTCCAGAGGCAAGTTCATGTATTGCCAAAAATAAATAAAACTGTGTTTTCACAGCTACAGCTCCTGCCTGTCCTCCACCACCCACAAATCCTCAGAGTTACTGCCCTGGATTGCTACTGGAAATCAGTCAGGCAAACCATCCCAACACATGTAGCGTTTAACAAACCTCTGGATCTGAGCATGAACAGGGTAAGAGCAGGTGAAAACAAGGAACATCCCAGGAGAGCTGATCATTAGTAAAAGTCCTCTTTCCAGGACTGCCTACAAGTTTCCCTCAGCCCCAGCACATTCTCCCATGTGAACAGAATGATTTAATATATTGTTATATCATCTGAATGTTCTCAATTAGAAATCTGAGATGTTAAACATCTACTTCTAAAAATGAAGATGCCTCTGGGAATGTGAAGAAACTTGCCTCCTGAAAATTTAGCAGAGACGAACTGCTTTGGAGAATTGGGTTTTAACCAAAGCTGGATGAGGTGAAGTAACTCGTAAGTAAGAAAAATTCAAGCAGGTAGTCAGACCTCAATAGGAAGACATTGAGTGACAAAATAGGAGCCAGTGGGTAGGTAGGTACCCAGGGAAGTGGGAGGAAGAAGCAGAAAGGGAAAGAGAGAAGAACCACTGTTACATTTTCCATCAAGTTCAACATTTTCTTTGGACTATCCCTAGCCCAAGAAAGTAAAGAAACTCTTCCCTCTGTAATTCTATTCTAGACTGGATAAATCCCAGAGCTTGGGCTAGATATTTTTAAGTAGTGACTATTTTATTTCAGTAACATTTAGTATCAGTTAACAGATTTCTGAACACTGGTTTTGAACCTAATTATAGAACTTTTGGGACTGTGTGCCATCTCATGTCTATTTAAAATTATTAGAAATTTTAATTGACAGAAACTAGGGAAGAGAACAAACTGCAAGTGCAATGGAGAAAAATGAACGTAGGCTCAGAGAAGAGTGGGTGAACATACAGGTGCGCCTCAAAGGCATTGCGGGCTCTGCTCCGGACCACCACCATAAGGCTAGCATTGTAATAAAGCAAATCATAATCTTCCTGCTGATGGAGGGTCTTGCTTTCCTTTTGTAAAAATGCAACCCCTGTGAAGCACCATAAAATGAGATATGTCGGAATAAAGGGTCAAGCCATCCACAAGAACAAAAGAAGGGGTGTCGTCAGCCACTTCCTTTTCCTAACCCTTTCCCTGTAGGGTTAGGAAATGAAGTGTGGAAAACTGATCCTCAGCAACTCCAGGTGCCAGACAACACAGCTGAGGGCCGGCATATTTAAAGAAGAAACCTGGCAGCAAAAGAACGGAAGGAATGAGACCCCAAATTTAAGTATACATTCTGCACAAATCCCTAACTGATAGCTAAATTACTTGTGCATATGGAGGGGCTGGTGAAGCATGGTGGGAAATCAGGCCAAGGCCAGAGGAATTTATTCTTGAATGACAGAAGAGTTTGTGAGTTTAGTGCTTTTATTGCTGGATACATTCCACTACACATGAGACAGATGAAATGTAAAAGATTGACAATGCACTGTACTGGTAAGAATGTGGGACAACTAGAACTCTCATTAATTGCAGATGGGGTGTAAATGTGTTCTGTCGTTTTAGAAGAGGATTTTGCAGCATCACAAATTGACATGTACAACTATCATATGGCCTACCAACCGCATTCATAGATATTTTCCCAAGAATGAAAACATATCCACACAAAGATCTGTATGTGAATTTTCATATTGACTTTATCATAATAGTTCAAAACTGGAAATAATCTTTCTGCTGATTGAAAGGTCAGGTTGATACAGTACAGTTTGTTTTTTGCAATGCGTGGAAAAGTCAACTGTAGAATGGATAAAACCAATTGTGGCATTTTTGTACAGTGGGAAAATACTAAGCAATATAAAATGATTGAACAACATGGATATAACTCACAATCATTAAAGAAGCCAGACACATAAGAATATATACTGTATTACCCCTTGTGTGTAAAGTCCTAGAAAACGCAAACTAATCTATAGTGATCAAAAGTAGATGGGTCTTTTCCTGACTTGATAAAGACAGACTACAAAGAGAAATGAGGGACCTTTGGGGGGGTGGGGTGATGGAGTTGTTTATATTTTTCAAAATCCAGTGAATCACAGAATTATAATACAGAGGTTCAGAGGTTTATAATGCATATAAACTATATCTCAGTTACATTGTTTTAAGAACCAAGTGGTAACTTGTAGTTCATTGGAATAATTCAAAAATCATTTTTCATGTGCCTTTAAACAATTATTTACATAATCTTAGTTATTTTTCTAAAATAGCAAAGTCAGCAATACTTGTGAATAAAAAACAGAAATGTAGCCAGTTTGACATTTGGACATTTCTTGCTTTCTCTATTTCCCATTCAATTGTGTGCATAGCATTTCTCCTGTCCCACTCCTCTCTCCTCACTCCTCTCTCCTCACTCTTCAGACACTTAAAAATGCTTATCACCTAAACATTTTTCTAACAGTTTAGAAGTTCAATACACTTTAAAAAATTGGTTCTTTATATGAAAGACCTTTTTATAAGTGAGAAAAGAAATACTGGGGGGAGGAAAAGAGGTAAATACTTCATTTTTATTTTGGTATCTACAGAAGGGCCTTTAAATGCTTTATAGCACTGTGGCAAACCGTTAGGCCCATCTTTCCCCTTCTTCTTGATTAACAGAAGCATAATTTCACTTGCTATGGCATTTCTCTCCACTAAAAAACCAACAAATAAACAAATACAATAGTATTACTTCATTCTCCCACCTCCCTTGCAACGAGGAGTGGCCATATGGCACAGCTGAGATCAATTAGACTTAGGCAGAAATGGCTTATGGGAAATCTTAATAAGGGGTTGATATAGTTCAGGTATGATTTATATGCTGTGCTCTTTCCCTTCTCTTCCCCTTAAACACAGACTCAATGCTGGAATCAGAGAAGCCATCCTGAAACCACACAATATAAGCATAACAACAACTCTAAGGTTGGTGAAGCAGAAAGATAAATGGAGCCTGAGTCTAATGGCTTCCTTGGGCTATCTAGCTAAACTTGTATTTTTTAACTGGACTTTTTGTTATGTCAAAAACAGAACAGCTAATTTAATTAAGTTGAATTTTATATGCCACTGAATTTATTCATAAATGATACATGCAACTCCTCCACAAAACCTCTTTTTATAGATAAGAGAATGGAGGCGAAGAAGATTAAGTGGCTTCCTTCTCAAAGTTCTCCCTCTACTTTTAATTAATGACTCAGTTCTGAAATCCAGGTCTTTTGACTCTCCATACTGTAAAAGACTCTCTAATATATGAAAAAGCCCAGAGAAGACAAATTTATTTCTTTAACCATACAAATGCAAAAAAAGCTAAAAGAAACCACCGGAGTTTAAAAATTTGAACTACAGATATTTACATTAAAGGATTTTATTTTGCATTAAGTGTACCTAGGATTTGAGGTAAACTATATGCAACAGGGGTTAAAAGTACTAGTAACTAAAAAAATGTATCTTCCTGAAATAAAACGAAAAAGAGAAATTACTATTAAAATATACCATGATCTTGGATAAGAGACACAACATTGTTAAGGTACCTTTCCTGCCTGAGTTAATTTACAATCTCATTAAAAATAAATATTCAGAAGTTAGCTAGGTTTATTATCAAGTTCATCTAGAAACCAATCAAGCAAGATTGTCCAGGAAAACCTGACACTCCCTTCCCCAATGAAATTAACAAACTTTATAAATCTATCATATTTAAAACTACATGATATTAGCACATAAATATTGCATACACACACACAAGGTAAATAAATGAACTGATGGCTATGTAAATTAACTTGATGGAGAGAAGTCTTCACATACAATGTATTACGTGTATATCAAATCATTATGTTATACATTTTAAATATCTTACAATTTTGTCCATTATATTCTCTGTAAGGCGGGAAAATGGTCAAAAAATCATCTAATTTTGTCTGTAAATTTAGCATATAACTAAATGATGTTAATACTATTTTAGGCATAAAAGAAAATGAAGAAGATTCATTGCTTATTCTACTCAGTAGGATAAATTCCAGAAAGATCAGAAATGTAAATAGTAAAAATGAAACCATATAAACATTAGACAAAAATATGGATACAATTCCCTGTAATTTTACTGTTTGGAAAACTTCTCTAACCAAGTCAAATCCAGATGCAAAGGGGGGGGGGGGGGAATTGCTAAATTGTGACAAATAGATTAAAGTAAAAATGTTTCATGGCAAACACCAACATAGTGATATATGATATAAGCACCATGACATCCTATCTAATAAGAGTAATATGCAAATTAACCATCACTCCACTGTGTCCATAAACCATGCCCACTAGCCAATCAGAAGGAAATATGCAAATGGACCCGACCAAGATGGCTACAGCCACAGAAAGCAGGAGGAAGGCTTGGGTTTCCCCAGCAATGGAGGAAGACAAGCTTTCTGCCTACCATTGCCAGCCTAGGCCTCCACTCAAGGCTACAAAGTTTCAATTATATCGATAGAAGGTAAACAAATCCAAACAGAAATGGTGGCAGCCACAGAGCTGGAAAGAGCTGGAGGCTAGGGTTGCCCCTGGCAATGGAGGAAGCTAAGCTTTCCATACACCCTGGCTTGCCCAGGCCTCCTCTTAAGAATACAAAGTTTCAATTATAGAAGATACATAAACCCCAACAAAAATGGCTGCTGCCATGAAGCAAGCAGAAGGCTTGGCTCTGTTCCAGGCTACAAAGTTTCAATTGTAGAAGATAAATAAACCCCAGATACCAGGGCCTTCACTTGGGTTGCCAGGTGCCATGGCCAGCCTGAAAACCACCACAGGCCTCTCACCCAGGCTGCCCCATGCCCCAAGGGACTCCCACCCTGATTCAGGACATCCTTTAGGGAAAACCAGTTGGCCCCCACCCGTGCACCAGGCCTCTATCCTATCTAATAAGAGTAATAATGCAGATTGACCATCACTCCAACACACAAGATGGCTGCCCTCATGTGGTCGAAGATTACTGCCCCCATGTGGGCACAAGATGACCACAAGATGGCCAGCAGGGGAGAGTAGTTGGGAGGCACCAGGCTGGCGGATGAGGAAAGTTGGGGGTGACTGGGCCTGTGTGGAAGGGCACTTGGGGAGGACCAGGCCTGCAAGGGAGGGCAGTTAGGGGTGACCAGGCCTACTGGGGTTGGCAGTTAGGGACAAATAGGCTGGCAGGGGAGCAGTTAAGCATCAATTAGGTTGCAGAAGAGTGGTTAGGGGGTGATCAGGCTGGCAGGCAGAAGCAGTTAGGGGCAATCAAGAAGGCAGGCGGGCAAGCAGTTGGGAGCAAGCAGTCCTCAATTGTGAGAGGATGTCATGGAGATTGGGCATAAATGGGCAATTGGACATCCCTTGATGGGTCCCAGATTGGAGAGGGTGCAGGCTGGGCTGAGGGAGATCTCCCTTCCCCCCATGCCTGTGCACAAATTTCGTGCACCAGGCCTCTAGTAATAATAATGTCCAATTTACAAAATACAAATATCACCAGAATGTGTGATTTTCTAAAAAGAGAAAAAATATTGGCATAGTTCACAAAGAAATATAAATGCCCTTAACCATATGAAAAGATTTCAACTTCTTCATTCAAACTGAATCCAAATTAAACCTAAATTAAATTTTCATTTCTCAGCTCAGATTAGAAAATATCAGAACTTCTGACATTATACTTTGCTAACAAGGTTGGTTAAAATAGTTAATCTTAGGTGTGAAAAGTAGAACTATATATAAGAGGCAACATCTGACAAAATTATGTAAACATTTACCCTTGCCACAACAGTTCTAACTTCTAGTAATCAACCTCAAAGGTACACCGACAATTTTAAAGAGGCATATGTACAAGGATTTTCATACAGCAAGAGCCCAGCAAGAGGGGACTGGTTGAATGAGCTATAGTTTGCCCTCAGAGTGACATACTATGCAGCAGCCAAAAAAAAAAAAAAAAAAAAAAAAAAAAAAAAAAAAAAAAAGGGAATATTTGTTTTATGATTGAATAATTTCCAATAATTGTTCTTTAAATTTTTTTCATTACAGTATAGCTGGCATACAATATAATTTCATATATACAACACAGTGGTTCAACATTTATGTTTCTTAAGCTATGAACACAATGATAAGTCTAATAACCATCTATCACTGGGCAATTATTTTTATGTGAAAAAAAAAAAAGATGGAGCCAGGCTGGTGTTGCTCAGTGGTTGAGTGTTGATCCATGAATCTGGTGGTCACAGTTTTATTCCCAATCAGGGAATGCGGGAGGCAACTGATCAATGATCCTCTCTCATTGATGTTTCTCTCTCTCTCCCCCTCTCCCTTCCTCTCTGAAATCAATAAGAATATATTTTTTAAAAGATGGAGAAAATTGGGTATTTAAGAAAGTAGAATAAAAATGTATATACATTTAACTATAATAGAAGGTTAAACCATATTCTTAAATTAAAATAATGGGAAGAAATAGGGTTTTGTAGATAATAAAAAAAAGCTAGAGATACCCAGATATATTTTGGAACTCAATTATTTTTACATAATTGTAAAACAAGCATACATTTAAACATGTTCTCCAAAAGCTTGGCTTTGCAATGGTATGGATGAACCTAAGCATTAAGTTAATGGCATCGTAACAAAGAGAAAAACTATTACAACTTACTTTAAAACACAGTCACTTCATACATCCCAAACTGTATATACACTAAGCCAAAATAAAGAAAAATTTAAAAAAGGAGAACGGTCTTTTTAAAAATCTTAAGCTGTTTTCACTAACTATATTTTTATGGCAATGTTAGTGGGTTTTATTCTACTACTACTTCATAGTGTGTGTTGTGGGATAAAGAAATCATGTTGGCATCTTTGAAATCCAGGATTTTATGCATTGTCAAGGGAAACATGTGACTAATGAAATAAAAACCTAAACTAAAATGGAAGTATTAGCATAAATGTACAACTTCAGTCTTTATAAAATAAACTACCATTTCCAAGCTCTGTTCATTGGAAAAGCCTAGAAACACTGACCAATCAGTGGTAACGATGACCCTTAGTAACCAGGTGGTCACCTTTAATGAGCTCTCAACACTATCTCTCAGTAAAAGCAATTGGTCTTCCTGAGGCAAGACTGATCTGAGGTCTAGGGCAGGACATTTCCCTGGAAACCTTTGTGATAATACAAAACAAGAAGCTACCAAAGATGACTAGAGGCTTATCAAATGGCCTGTCCTATGAGTCAAAAGAAAGAGTGCCCATTACACAAGAACAGGAATAACTGAAGATTCTATAGATAAAAGCTACAATGGATTGAAACACAGCAAGTATCTTTAAATGCATGAACTCATAACTACCAATGGAGGATTGGCCATCACTGGCAGATGCTATTTTTAAAACTAGTCAATAGATACTTTGCAAAAGAAGACAAAAGAAAGGCCAAGAGACATATTAAAATATATGCAAAGTCACTAATCATCCAAGAGATGAAAATCAAAACAATGTGGTAACCTGTCAAAATGGCTATCATCAACAAATCTACAAACAACAAGCGCTGGCAAGGATGCAGAGAAAAAGGAACCCTCGTGCACTGCTGGTCGGAATGTAGACTGGTGCAGCCACTGTGGATAACAATATGGAGTTTCCTCAAAAAACTAAAAAGGGAATTCCTATTTGACCCAGTGATCCCACTTCTAGGAATATATCCTAAGAAACTAGAAATACCAATCAGAAAGGATACATTCACCCCTATGTTCATAGCAGCACAATTTACCATAGCTAAGATTTGGAAATTAGCCTACGGGCCCATCAGTAAATGATTGTATTAAAAAACTGTGGTACATCTACATAATGGAATACTATACTGCGGTAAAAAGAAGGAATTCTTACCATTTGCAACATGGATGGAGCTGAAGAGTATTATGCTAAGTGAAATAAGCCAGTCAGAGAAAAATAAATATCACATGATCTCACTCATTTGTGGAATATAATGAACATAAATTGATGAACAAAAACAGATCCAGAGACAGAAAAGCAGCGACAAACCATCAAACTTCAAAGGGAAAGTAGAGGAAGTGGCAGGAAGAGGGAGAAATCAACCAAAGGACTTGTATGCAAGCATATAAGTGTAACCAATAGACACAGACACTAGGGGCGTGAGGGCATGAGGGGGGGGGGGGGCGCAATGGGACACATATGTAATATCCTAATCAATAAAGATAAAAAGTAAAATAAATAAAAACTAGTCAATAAAGGGAAGTGATGGGTATCTATCCATTTCTTGAGGCAACCACATATTGATGGAATATGAAGCAAAAATTGTAGAAGAAGTATTTGTGTTCATAAAAAAATAGAATTAAAATCTCTGTTTTACAACCCCAAAAGAAATAATGGATATAAACCACAATCACTGACTGTTAAAAATATACAAACGGGCCGAGACCTGTTCACACATACAAAACAAGCTCATTTCTTTCTTCCTTTTCCTCCTTTTTTTGTGCTATAAATGCCTCTAAAAAGTTCTATAGTTTAGATGTAAAATGATTTTGAATATTACCCAAAGCAGTAAGATATTAATTACCTCTTTAGGACATTAATTACAGCCACACCAATCATTATTATTATAAAACCAGACTCATATCATGACTATATCACCAAAAGAACATGCTCATGAAAAAACAAAATCAACCAAATAAACTATTTTAATGGATTTCATGAATGAGTACAGTTAATCCATGTACCATTAATTAAAAGACAGTCCAAACTAAGCAGATTACCCATGAATAATGGTTGGCTACCTCAACATAGAGGCTGCCTACATGTAGACAGATATTTACATCGCATTGAAGAAAAAAATTAAAGTGTTAAATAGTATCAACCTGTTCTCAACACTTCGCCATTCTGAATTGGCAAATCAAATTACTATAGAATTCTTGAACTTTGTAAACAGTTAAGTACATTTACTGATAATAAAACCAAAGCACACAATGTAACCCAGCTGGTAACTTAGAAAAATTTATCACTTACAAGAGTTGCTAACAAAATACCACTAGACCCCATGTTTTCTACTGCATTGATGGTCCATATGGTGATGCATTTATTCTATGTTGGCAGACGGAAAAGAAATCAGATTGACACATCGCTTTATTTTTGCACACCCTGCTAAGTTTAGTTATGAGCTTGTTATGTGTGAAATATGGTGTGTCTGTTGATGGGTGAACTTGGATTATATTTTTAATCAAAGAAATAATTTGCGATATATTTCCATGCTATAATCATCCAATAACTGATGTCCCCCCAGGAAGAATGAAAGAGAGCAGGGCTGGTGGCCACAGGTTGTCTGCAGAGGCAAGTGCTCCTTAAAAGTTGCTGTGCAATCTCCAACAAAGTTTTTGGACAAACCTAGACTACTAGCATCAGTCTGGAGCCAACATGACTTTGAATAAATGGCAGACTCAAGGAATGAGTTGATCAGTTTTTTGGTCCTGGCCACAGAATCTGGTATTGTTCTGCCACCTGGTGGTTACTTTCTCACACATGACTTGGCAGCATTTATACCTGTGTCTCCATCTGCAGAGGAGACAGTGATGCTTGGAATGGCCTTGCAGAAGCCTAGTAGGCTGCTTTCTACCATGTGAAGAAAGAAATCACCCAGGTTTTAAAAGATAAAATATAAATGTTCCTATATTTAATATATAAGACAGGTAATTTGGTCTTAATAATATTTAATATATAAGACTTTGTAATTTGGTCTCTCTCTGCCCACGGCCCAAATTATCTCACCCCTAGACTCCTCCATCAAGACCAACCTGCTATTACCCAAATGCACTGTATTCTCCCATGAGCTTCTCAGGAGGCATAATTCCCCCACTCATTTGGCTACATGGAGCATTCCTATATCAACTTGATAATTATGTCCCCAGGGTGCCTACACGGACTCCCAGTCAATTTCCCATGTGTTACTGAAGGTAAATTCTTTGAAAGCAAGGATTTTACCTTGGGTTGCCTCAGCACTTGATGTGCCTTTGTCCCATAAATATATGGTGTTTGTATTGATCTGTTCAGCCCATTAGAAGGGTGCTTAATTTCTAATTCAGCACAATTATTGTTATATAAAAGTAAAGCAAACATTTATTGAAAAATGATTTTCCAGGCATGGTCTTTTAATGCTTTGGAATAAGATTCCTCGGTTGTTCCACATGATGTAAGTATATTCATGTACATTTTTTGGAAAATTTGGATCCTTGACCTTACAAGAAATGAAATCCTAAATAGTGCTGGAAATTTTTTCTAAGGTTGAGTATAAAAGAAAATCTAAAGAAATTGTAAACATCATTTTTAAGTTCATTCTGCCTGAAAGGTTGAAATGGAAAAAAATAAAACTGAAAGTACAATATATATACCTTACTTGAGGAATAAAATTCCCAGAATTAGTCTTCAAGTGTGAAAATCTTTCATCTCAAATGTGCAATACAAATTTTCATGGTGGTCAGAAGGTAATTATGTAAAACCACCACTTTTTACTTGATTTAGCTCATCTGGCTTATCTTTAAGCCACACCTGCTTGCTGTATCAACCAAAATAAATATTTACTCATTTCCGTATTACAATAACTGAATAGTTTGGAAGAGTCAGCTTAGATTTTTCTTTCATTACCTGCTGAGTTTATAGCTAAATTCTGGTTTCAAATTTTTATTGCCCAGAGATATCTGACAGAAGATAAAGTTTGATTCTCAAGGTTGCTGTGAAGAGTTTGCAGAACTATTGGTTATGAAACATAATCACTCATATGTGTAGATGGGACATTTGATATGGAGAAGTATTAACAGCAAAGGCTTAAAGGGCTGTGATGAATGATTTCATGTAGCACTCTTTAGCAGGTAACTGAGTACAATCCATCATCAAAATGGTCTTATTGTGAGAGTTCACCTGATTCATTTCTCATGTCTTGGATGACTGTTTGTCAGATAACTTTGATAGATTTAGAATAAACAAAATACCTGCTGTATTAATTTCATTTATCTGGTTTTTAAAGAGGTTAAAAACAGAATTGTATGAATTATTATGAAGTACCATGTATATCACAGTAGGTATGTGAAATCTTAGCATATTGGCATCAGTGTGCTTTTAAAGACATAAAACCGAAAGCAATGAAATGTCATCTTTTGGAAGGGAATTCATATTAAATATGAATGTAAGTTTGTCTTAAATTTAATTGAAATCAAATAAACCAAAATCAATTTAAAAAGGAAATGATTCTATTTATTGTTCTCTCTCTTTACAGCAGATAGATATATTATTTTTTATGCTAAGTTAATTTTGAATTTTCAAACCTAAGAAAAGCTTGAGTGACGTGATACAAACCCAACAAGCCTTTAGCTCTATACAGAGAGGTAGTTTCCAAACTTGGGTTATAATGTGTCCTGGGAATTTTCTAAATACATTGATGCCTTGGTTGTGGCAAGGCCTACAAAAACAATCTCTGAGGGTAAAGCCTGGAATCTATTTTAAAAGCTTTCCAGGCAATTCCTACATATGGCCTTTTAGATGAGTCTACTGGTTGATGTTTGAGAAGAATGGGTTCTCAAATTGTGATTTGCTGAGCAATTTGCTGAGCTTGTTAGAAATACAAATTGTCAGAGCTCACTGACCTACTGAATCAGAAATTCTGGGGGTGGGCCCAGAAACAGCATTTTAATGGGCCCTTCAGGTGATTTTGAAGGTACTGTTTGAGGACCTCTAGTTCTGAAAAGCAAGTTGAAATTTTATTTAATGCATTAGCATTTATCAAATGTTCACTATTTTAAGTAAACAACCTAAGATCCTTAACCTTAATGAGAACACAATATGAGCAGTTAGATTATGTCTTTGTGATTCCTTTCTGTGATTTAAATTTATTTTTTAAATAAGTGTATTAATTTTAGAGAGAGATAAGAAGGGGCAGAAGGAGGAAAAGGGGAGAGAGAGATTTGTTGTTTCACTTATTTATGCATTCATTTGGTTGCTTCTTGTATGTACCCTGACCTGCAAGAGAACTTGCAAGCTTGGTACAATCTTGGCATAATGGGAGGATTCTGTAACCAACTGAATTACCTGGCCAGGACTTTTTTTCTGATTCTTTACTTATTAATATATACACTTATAACCATTATTTATGTCCTCTAGTTTAACATTATAGATCCTATATGCAATGGGTTACATTTAAATACCTTTTTTAAAAAAGATTGAATTAAAATACCCTTTTCATGATTCAGCAAAAAGTTTCTTCTTTTTGCTGAATCACATAATTTAGAGGGATTACTAGGGTTAGTAATGTTGCCTCCTTTTATAGACTGACAAAATAAAAAGCAAAATTAGACTTTGAAATTTAAGCAGAAAGTTTTGCCCATGATAACAGACCCCTAGAAAGTTAGACAGCTTTCCCAAATATTATATTGTTGTCAGATCACTGTGTGATAGACATTCCTATTATAATATAAATGTAGGAAAAATGAAGTAAATGTCTTATAGACATGCATCTGGTAAATATTAAGGCTCAGGTTATAAAATCAAATACTATTCAATTTCAATCCCATGCTTTTTACATTAGATCCCACTGTCTACTCAATTGAAAATACATAGGAGGCATTCAATGTATATTTGTATAATTGAAATAAAAAAATAGCCTTATTTCCAAAACTAGGAAGAACAAGTCATTGATTTTCTAGTCTATTAATTTCCTCTGGAGAGAGATATCTTAAGAAATAGCACTTGGAATTCCTAGCCATGAACATAAAGTAAAAAAAAACCAATGTATCTGCATTGAGAATACTGATTTTTGGAGGTATACAAAGTGAACTAAAATTCTAAAGAATTCAATTTGGTACACGGAGAATATCTAGGGTTAATTGTTTTCCTGCAGCAAAAGCTTGAATTCACTATTCTTCAGGTTATAAAACAAATTACTACTACCACAATCTAAAGAACTCATGTTTTTAAATACCTCATCAACATTGTAAATGAGTCATGTATTTTTCTAAACAGATTTCGGCTGAACTATTGATCACTATGAATTTTTGTGTAATGAGTATGAATTGCTCCATGGCTTCCAGAATGCCAGACACCTCACATTTATCTTCAATCAAATCAAAATTGGATTATAGCCCAGCCAGTGTGGCACAGTAGTTGAGCCTCAACCTATGAGCCAGGAGGCCGAAGTTAAATTCCCAGCCGGGACACATGTCTGGGTTCAGCTCACTCTCCTGTGGGGTCATGCAGGAGGCAGGTGATCAATGATTCTTTCTCATCAGTGATCTTTCTATCCTTCCTTTCAGTAAAATCAATTTTTAAAAATATTAAAAAAAAAGATTCTAACTCCCAATTATCATAGTTCACAGAGCTAATATCAACCCATTTTCAAGTGTGAATCCTTATTATTGATCAAACAAGAATGCCAAAGTTCAATAACATGAAGTCCTGCCCTCACACCACCCCACACATGTTTCTTCATGTCGGGTATCAAAGCCACTGACCTATGGCTCAGGCCTAAGGGATACTCAGATATATGACAGGCACTTTGCATTTCTTTAGTCAGTCTTTTAAAGGACCTCTGAGTTATAGTTCTCAACATACAGTCTTCTCACAAACCCACACACTTCTATGATTCAAGAACCAATTCTCAAAATTTCAGCAGATTCTTCCTCTCCTTTCTCAGATATCCTAATCTCAGGACTTTAATTATTTGTTACAGGCTATTTCTCTCTTTAAACCTCAAAACACAAAAGCATCTCTCCTCCCTCCCTCTCTCACATGCTAGCTCCCAGCACCCAACTCATTTGCTTAATGGACCAGAACAAGTGGATTAGGTACTTGCCTGATTTTACCTTACATTATATGGAAAACTTTTCTTTCTCTAAGTTCCGAAAAGCCATTTATTTCTCTTAGAGCATGAAGAGCCCAGATTTTACAAATGTATTTTTTCGCTACTCTGATGAGTCTATAGCAAGTATTACTGTTAATAATGATAATGATAATCAGTTAAACAGATAAAACAAGTATAATGCTTTAGTATATTACTGTGCATATAAATCTCTTAACTTCCCAGAAGTTCTGTGCAGTCTAGAAAAATTATGAAGGAACACAAGAGCCTTCTTTCATTATTTTCTTAATTAACCTTAAAGATCACTTCAACTTCTTCTCATAATTTCATTAAAAAAAAACAAAACTAAATTTATGGGAGACTTATTTATCTTCAGTGACATTTCCTGTCATGAGTAAAGTACAAGAAAGATATGTATGGGTCCACGACACACACACACACACACACACACACACACACACACACACATATGCACGCACACACTCTCACACTCACACACATCCTGTAGACTCCATACCTCACTCATGGACACTACATATCATTAGCATAGAGAGATAGAGACTAATAAAGGAAGGGAGAAAATGGAATCAGTCAACAAGCATAATAAGTCAGGCACTAAGCCTGCTTCACTAGGAAGTGCAGCCTTCATAGGCTCCCCAGAGTACTACTGCATCCTCCACTCTTGGGACTTAATCCTCCACGCCAGTAAAAAGGATTATTACTGGTCATTAACTGGTATTACCAAGGGAAAGATAAAACAATAAAGTGAGAGGTAAGTGCATGCCCACTAGGAGCCAAGATGGCACAGGGGGAGGTTCTTCTGTTGAGGCATGTGCAGTAGAAGCCAGGGTGGTGACCATAAGGGGAAATGCCTAACCTGGGAAAAGAATTGGATTGGAAAAGGATCACAGAACCCTAGAAGATCTAGGAAATGGATTGATTATGGGGAGGAACCAGCACAAGCCCACAAAGAACTGGAAAACTGATTGGTTAGTTTGAAAGAGCACCTGATCCTTTCCAAGCATGGTTTAACAAAAGCAAAGCCCCTCTTGCCCCCTCTCTCGCCCCCCCCCCCTTCCTACTTTCTCCCCCTCACTCCACCTCTCTCTCTTGCCCTCCACCATCTCCATCTCCATCACTGTCTCGGTAACATGTACATACTTTTGTGTGTCCAAATGCATTTTTTCTCCATAACATCCGTGCAGGCCTAGCAGCCACTTAGAACCCAGCAGCTATGTGGGCTCCAAGTGCAAACTTCAAACATGAGCCCGAGTACAGCAACACAGTGCTGGCCTAAGCAGTGCTTGCCTAAGCACAGATGGTGGCAGAGACTAAGCCAAGCAACTGGGAATGGAGGCTGAACAGGACTGAACTATGACATGCACTGGACCAATGGCACAGAATTTCTGGACCTTGGCCTTTCTTCTGGGTGTGATGAAGACAAGACTAGGCTTTTACACAACCAGACTGAACTGAACCCAGAATTGTCTTTTATATTATAGCTCCAGCTTCAAATGCTTTTTTTCAGGACATCACCAGGACGCCATTTCCCCCAGCAACAATATGACATGTACTCTAAAGGTGGAGGTTGAGAGGAGGAATTCATCCTAGTGGGACTATACTAGCAAAGCTGATTATTTATGCAAACTATTTAGAAAAATTGGAGACTGACCTAGGTAGCTAATGAAATGTGGAGAATGAAGAAGTTAAAGATAATGGAGAGGTCAAGTTCATTTTGGACATATTGAGTTTAATGCCTCTGAGATGTGCAAGGATGAGTTATCACACAGAAGTTCCCAGTAGAAAGATATTTGGGTCTGGAACTCGGGGGAGAGGTCTGAGCATTAAAACTTCAACTTTGTACCAAAATGTCCAGCTTCAAGCATCAGAAACTTGAAATTGCCTTTTTATTATAATTATTTTAATCACTTTAGTGCTAAAGCCTAATCTTTCCTTGCATTCTACTAATCCACAGAATTTAAATTCCTGTGCCCTCTTTTCCAGGGCACAGTATCTATCTTTGGATATATTGGGAGGGCAGAGGGAGGAGGCAATTTGCTGTTAAAAATGAAAGCTGAGAGATTTCAAAGTTTTAAATAAACTCCAGGAGCTCTGAGACCTTATGGTTGTAAGTCAATTGAAAAGGAAAGCATTCTGTATTTTATGGTCTTAAGCAAAAATCCTAAGGGTCCAGAGACCAAATTTTATGGAGCTAATAGGTAAAAAGCTCAGTTGATCCAATTGGTGTGAATAAGTCATCTTGAGTTATAAAGATAATTTAATCTTAGTAAGTTGCCACTCCCCTTGTTGTTCCTCCCAGTTTTCTTCAATCAATGAAACCATTATGTACTTAATCTCTTAAATCTACAAAACTTTTTCTCTAGCAATGCCTCAGCTGAAATTTACCAAATCTACTCTTTTTTTCTACAAACCTAATCTGCCTGCTCTCATTTGGACCTTACTGACAGCCAATAGCCACCATGTCTTTCTGCCTAGTGTTTAGAATCATACAAGCCTTGCTATGAATCCTGGCTTTTCTCATGATCCCTCCACTCCAGCCTCTATCCTATTTACTTTCTGGGAAAACTGGTGCAAATTTAGCTTCTCTGAAAATCTGTTTCCTTAGATGTACAATGGGGGTGATTATAACTATTTCATAATAATGTGTACTAAGGCACTTTGCACCTTAATAGATAAATAATAATGGCTGAGCATCATAAGCACAAACTTTTTATTTGTTTTCTTAAAAAAAAAAATTATATATATATATATATATATATATATATATATATATATATATACACACACACACACACACACACACACACACACACACACACATAATTTCAGAGAGGAAGGGAGAAGGAGAGAGAGAGAAACATCAATGATAAGAGAATCATGGTTCGGCTGCCTCCTGAATGCCCCAACTGGGAGTCAAACTAGTGACCAGGGCAGACACTCAATGCAGGAGCTGCCATGACATGTACTGGCCATTCAAAATTGAACAGCACCACAGACCTGGAGCTGACAAAACAACACTCAGCTTCCCTCAAGTGGGACACAGGCCCCACCACCACCCTGGAACAACACCCCACCAAATTACAACCAATACTGCAAAGGCCCCATGGCGCAAAATGTGGCCCACAGCCCAGCAGTCACTGTGGGCAATGGGTAATGACATCACATAGCAATGGCTGACTTCCTCTCCCTACCTACTAGCCTCCTTAGAGTTTCTTTAGCCCAGGAACATGACTTGCTTTATAGCCAGGTGTAAACATTTCACACTTTAACCAGATGCCTGTGAAGTGTTTTCCTGTGCCTGTCTCATTTGATGCTCACAAAAAGTTCTGGAATAGATAGATAGGAGACTCAGTAGAATCCTTTTTTTTTTTTTTTTTTTTTCCATTAGCAAGATAACAGAGATTTAGAAAGTTTAGAAACTTGACCCGACTAAAAAGAAGTAAGAAATGATGGAACTTGAAAACAACTTCAGGTTTTCTTACTGTGCAGAATATAGTCAAACACTGCTGCAGTTAAATATTTTACCCTTTGTTCTCCCTGCATGATCTATAATAATAATCCGCTTCATGTTGATTTTTACTGCTGTGTTGCTCACAATTACTTGAAAGAGAAGTTGGGGTGCTTCAATGGGCTGGAAAATGTTTAGCTAAATCGGAAAGATCTAATTAAGCAAGTTTATATATATCAAAGGCTAAGTTGACTAGAGCATGCATAATACATATAATGCTCTTGCTGGCATCAATCGCACATATGTGTTTCGATCTGTCATTGTCAATGTGAATTTAGTTGACATTTCTCTTATAGAGAAAAGACAAGTAGCAATATTAATATATTTATCCTAATTAATTTCCTTTCAATGTGATGAATCCGTGCACCAGCTCACTAGTTTTTTACATAATAAAGGTCCAACCATAACACCCCTGGTTTAAGTTTTCCAAGTTTTCCCCAGTATAAAGTTAAATATCCAACACCTCTCATCCTGGTTCTCAATGTAACTCTTCAGGAGCATGGTAGGATGCAGTAATAACATCAGCTAAACTGCCCTATATGGTGCAGCTACTACACTATAATCACTGAGGGAAATACTAGAGATACTCATTCCTCATCATTGTGATCATGTATGGAAGATATCATTACTATGTTTTATAATTAAGAAACCAAAAAGTAATGGAGAGTAACTCCTAAGTCTGTGTTTATCCCTATGACTATGCTGCCTCCTTGCACTTCTGCCAACATATGCTTGCTCCAGTTCTGCACCTGCGTACATGCCATTCTTTGCATGTACGCAGGATGCCCTTCAGTCCCTTCACTACATGGGGAACTGAATCTCATGTTTCTCTGCTAGCTCAAATGTCACCTCTTTTCTGAAGCATGTTTTATGTCCAAACACAAAGATAGCAGCTTTGTCTTCCCTGAGCCCAGAGAGCATTCTATATAACTGTCTATATAAATAATGATTAAAGTGCCAGTAAGCTGTGGAATCCTCAAGGGCAGAAACTATTTTATTCTTCTCTGAAAACAGTACCTATCCCAGAGCTTCCTGCATATTAGGGCTTCAATAAATCTTTCAAAATCTTTTACACACTGTCTCATTTCCCCTATTTTGTGCAGTTCTCCATAACTACCTTCTCTCTAAATGTGAGCATGCCCCAGAGCTCAGTCCTTGAACTTCTTTTCACTTACATACTTGCTTTTTAGAGTATTTCCACCAGTCCCTTGCTGATGCTTATATTATTTATTCATGTGAAATTCATATACGCAGACTCATATTCCACTATGAGTTTAATAGTATAGATCATAGTTAAAATATATAAAACTGAGTTCCCTGTCTTTCCCATAATCTGTTCCTTGCACTCTTTTGCAACTTCATCATTCCAATTCTGGTATTTGGGTCATCTTTGACACTTTATGTTCTCTAAATTCCAATGTCCAATCCATCAGGAAACCTACCAATTTATACCATGACATAGAGCAATAATCTGATTATTTCTTTCATCCCAATTGTTACTATCTTGGAACAATGACCACTATTTATGAGCTCTTGTTTTCCTCCAACCCTATTCTTCTTAACTTTATTCTCCATATGACAGGCAGATTGATCCTTTTAAAATATAAGACAAATCACCTCTTGGCTTAAAACCCTCTAATGGCTGACTATCATATTCAAAATCTAATTCAAAGTCCATATGATGGCCTACCTATCCCAATATTATCCACGCCCAACCTCCCACCTTTCTGATTTTATTTCTTAATCTTCTCTGTATATCTCCACTCAAGCTTCCTTGATGGTTTTTTTAACACAAAATGTCCCCACCTTAGTGTCTATGTACTTTCTGTCCCTTTTTGAACTTTTCCCTTTCCAAATGCTCATATAAACTTACTCTCACTTTCTCCAGGTCATTGCTCAAATGTTGTTCTGTCTATAACATCCTGATCTCCAACTGTTACTCTGTTGCTTTACAAGCTTTATTTTCTTTCCATGGCACTTATCACCATCTGGCATAGTGTAGGTCTAATTGATTATTTGTTCATTATCTATTTCCTGACTCAATGAAAGCTTCATGAGAGCTGGAATGATTTTTGGTTCACTGCTTAGTCCCATTGCCTAAAATAGTAGTAGACTCATTAACACTCAAATGTCTTTTGTCAAATAATTAAAAGTATAATAACTTAACCAATGATATAATGAAAGCAATCAGCCAATGTTGCCCAGACAAAACCCATACTTCCCAAATTTCTTTTGCCCAATTTTATTTTTCTATTAGTTCACAATTTCTCTCTATTAAACATTGAAACATAAAATGCAATGAAATATCATAGGAAAGATAACTGCTTTCTGTGACTTGGCACTCAGTATACTGAATCAAAGCCCATGATGTGTTGGAGTGCATGGACCATTGAATAAACAAATTAAGACCTATTTGCTTAGCCAAAATTTAACTTCAGACACTGACCATTTTATACTCTGGGACTAGTGATGAGGGAGAGTCTCAAAAAGAAGCCAGATTCAGCTCAGACATCCTGCAATTCTCCCTAGAGTAAATGGCAATGATAAGTAGAAAGTGGTGGGCACAGGAGGTTGGAAGAGGGATTTATACAGAACTAATAGTGAGCTTCCCTGCAAGTGCTCTCCCAAGCCTTCTTTGGAGTAAAGATGACTAGAAGCAAAGATGACTGGCTAGGTAGCTTAGTTAGATAGATCACCATCTCAATACACCAAGGTTGGGGAGTTGGTCTCCCATCAGGGAATATACAAGAAGCAACCAGTGAGCCCTAGCTAGTTTGGCTTAGTGAATAGAGCATCCACCTCAGAACTGAAGGGTCCCAGGTTGGATTCCAGTCAAGGCCACATGCCCAGGTTGTGGGCTTGATCCCCAGTAGCGGGGTGTCCAGGATGTAACCAGTAATTAATTCTCTCTATTTATGTTTCTATCTGTATCTTTCTTATGCCCTTTCTCCTCCTGAAATCAATAAAAATATTTTTTAAAAGAAGCAACCAGTAAGTGCATAAATAAGTAGAACAAATTGATACTTCTCTTACTCCCTACCTTTCTTCATCTCTCTAAAATAAAAATATTTTTAAAAAGAAAGAACTAAATGTAGATTGAGTCTAAAACCCCTGATAGTTTCAACAGTCTAACAAGTCATATAAGCATTCTTAATTAAGGGCCGGTGAAATCTTTGCAATTTTTAAAAAATGAAATGAATTAATCATTCATTAACTAAGATAATAATAAGAATATTGGACCCAACTTCATAAAAATAAATACCCCACAAAAAGCAGAAGTCTTATTGCAAGTTCTACTACGCCAATATAACTTTATAGATCCCCAGATACTCTTTTTCATGCCATTATCTAAGTGATTTCTTTGAAGTATAGGTCTATTTGCATAAACAGGGTCTGGCTAAAAAATAATCACCCATATAATATTTTTTAATTAGTCAAGGTGAATGCAAGATTTCTCATTAAAACTTCATACTCAAGGGAAATATCGCCTTAAAACTAAGCTTGTTCTAGAACTTTTTAATAACTGGATGTGTTAGCCACAGTAAAACTCTTGGAAAAGAAGTGTGCACTTATGTATAGGCGCCAGAAAATCTGGGACCTCCCTGTTGAGGTCAAATGTTTCCATTATTTTCTGCAGATTCATGCTCTCAATGAATCAAGCCATTAGAAGAGCAGACCACAGATGTCCTTTGAAAAACAAGCAACTGGCAGGTCTCCCTTAGAATGAGACTGTTTCAGAATTGATATTGTTTATTCCTCCTAACTTCAAGTAAGCAGAAAGATCGAAACCATTTTTAATCTTTGAATAAAATAAAATAAAAAACTGACTCAATTCAATAAATATGTATAGATTATTCACTTTGCAGTCTTTAATGTCCTTTACCCCATGGGAGAATACTAAGAGGTAGAAGACCCATTTCCTGCCTTTGGGGCTATTATAAATGAATAGGTCTGAAAGCTATGACTAACATTAAAAAAAAAAAAAAGCAGGAGATGATATCTGAGACAAGCAGATGTGTGTCAAATGCTTTGGGCACTTTGATATTGGGAGAATCCCACTTAACTGAAGAATTCAAAGGGGTTCACACTAAAAAAGGAAATCACCATTAATTTGGACCGTGAAGGCTGAGATGGGTTTGAGGAAACTTTTACAGGGGGGGGAAAAAAAGGAAATTCTTAAACAATAACTCAGAGAGAGCCAAATTCAGGATGTATTTAGAGAATAAGGATGGTCTATGTAAGAGGCAGCTTTTAAGATGACCTTCAAACATCCCTACACCCTGTTATTCACACCACCAGATTGTTCCCTCCCCACGAGTGTGCCATGGACCTAGCAATTAGCTTAAATAAGTCAAGTCAAAACTGGTGGGAGGTCATTTCCACGGTTAGATTACAAATGACCTCAACTTCCATCTTCCTATACTCTTTCTATTACCTTCTTGGCTTTTAAACTTTGATGGAGCAAGATGCCTTGTTGAAGAGACCCACTTACCAACAAACAGGGGACAGTCTTCAGCTACCAAAAAGAGAGAAACTTAGTCCCACAGCCTGAAACCAGTTGGATCCTGCCAACAACAATGTGAATGAGCCTGGACTCAGCTCCTTCTTCCTATATGAACCGCAAGATGACTATTGACACAACAGACACCTTCACTGCAGAAAGTGAGAGACCCTGAAGCAGATTTAATTCAGCTATATACAGACTTCTGACCTAACATACAGGCATACCTGAGATATCGAGGGGCAGATCCAGACCACTGCAATAAAGTGCTTCTCTGGTGGAGGTCCTGCCTTCCATTTTTAAAGAGGGCACCACCTGTGAAGCACAATAAAGAGATGGGAGATGAAACTAGGCATGCCTGTACTATAAGACAACTATTGTTTTAACCCAAAGTTTTGGAGTAATTTGTTATCAGAGACAAAAAACTTTTGCAGTAGAGTTGGCTGTAGGCATTGTCTAGAATAATTATTTACATGGGGCTTTACTATCTCCAAAAAGCATTTCCTCATGCATTGTCACTGGCTTTTAGCAATCCAGTGAGACAGAAATAGCAGATTTGAAATACTCATTTTATAGATCAGGAGAGATTGCTGTGGTTTTATGGTTGAAACTAGGTGTCACACAACTAGTTAGTGTTTTGTCTTTAGTTCAGTACTCTTTTCATTACAATACTCAGGGGGGTGGAAGGTTGAAAACATGAAAGGCTTCACATATACTAGGATTACACTCTTTAATGTGGATGAACAGAAATGGCAAGTGCCTGCTCACAAAAGGATTGGCTTTGCTATTTATCTTTGCCATCCTAACTCTTAAAATCAGAATGCTTTATAAATAAACGTTCTGCTGGATTTTATAGCTTTGTTTTGGTGTCTTTGTGCTTCTTCTAAGTATGTCACTAAAATGTCAAAGTACGTTGACATTTCAGTTGGTTTTGAATGGCCTTTGATTAAAAAAAAAAAATGAATAGGTCTGATATGCAAACAGGCAGGTTTTTCCATAAGGTACATGGCATATGCATGTACTGTAATACATTTTTACTGAGTTTTTTAAAAAATCCTGGTAAATGCTCAAGTAATTAATGTTTATTTACTAAATACTAAATACTCCTTGCAGTGTTAACATTTATTTATTTTACTATTAGGAACTTATAAACATATACCTCTCATCAGAAATATACACAATAATAAATCTTTCCTGATAAATCAGTTAAGATAGACTCTGCTCTGATACAGTAATACTCTGAACAACACTAAATATTGCTGCATTTTGTAACATTTAGACCTCCCCCAAACCCTCAGGACTTTCATAACTTAAAGCATTGAGTTTTCATTTTTTACTCTTAGCCTCACCATCAGTTTGCCAGGTATAAGTTTATTGCCATTGTTTTTATTTATTCCTATACTGGAACCGTTCATTGCTAACTTACTTTTTCTGTGAAGGGGAACTCAGAAACTAGACAATAAGAGTAATGACGATTTTTGAAATAGGACTATACAAGAGTTTAAGTGAAAACATGACAGAGGCTGTAGGAGACACCTGGCAGGGGTTTGAAGCTTACCCCTTAGTAGCTGCGCTAACATTAGAAAACATAAAATATTTTGTGCCTCTAAAAATAATTCTTTTTTTTTTTATGAAGTTGTTGTGGAGACTAAATAAGTTAATACTTTAAATATGAGTTTGAATCCCAGATATTAGTGTTCAATACAAAGTTTCTTAGGTGATTCCAGTGAGCAGCCATTCATTTAAATCAGTGGTTCTCGGCCAGGATGCCCCTCAGGATCACATGGTAGCTCTTAAAAATAACCAATGGTCGCCCTGGCTGGCATGGCTCAATGGTCAGAGAGTCAGTCCACATTCCAAAGGGGCATGAGTTCGATTCCTGGTCAAGGGCATGTAACTGGGTTGCAGGTTCTATCCCAGGCCCCAGGGCACGTGCAGGAGGCAACCAATTTATGTGACTCTCCCACATCGATATTTCCCTCTCTTCTCTCTCTTTCTCTCTCTCCCTCCCCACTCTTTCCCTCCCTTCCACTCTCTCTGGAAAAAAAAAAAGGAAAAAAAATCCTCGGGTGAGAATTAATAGTAAAATAAAATTTTAAAGTAACCAATACTTGGGCCCTGTGTTATTTCCCATCGCTTCTGTAACAAACCACCACAAACTTGGTACTCAAAACTACGCCGACTTGTGCATTTACCATTCCGGAGGTCCAAAGTGCAGGCTGTGTCTCTCCTGGTGCCCCTCAGCCTGCCAGCGGGATGCGCTCCCTTCAGGAGGCTCCAGGGGAGATTCTGCTCCTTCCTTTCTTGGCTTCTAGAGGCCGCTTTAGCAGTGGCTCCTCATCCCATCTTGAAAGCCTGTGAGGACAGCGGAGTGTCTTCCTCACACTGCATCACCCCAACACTCACTGGCCCGCTGCCCTTCCTCTCCTGCATTTAAAGCGCCTGTGAGGACCGTGGGCCCACCTGGGCTCTGCAGAACCCTGCAGGGAGACCGTTAACAGCCCTCACCCCAGCTGCTACCTACATCCCCTTGGCCATGGAGGAGCTCACAGGTTCCAGGAGTTAGCACCTAACCATCGTGGGAGGCAGGTATTCTGCTGACTGCAAGCTCCCGCCTTCCGAGGACTCAAACTTGATTCTCTTGGCAAGAAAATGCTTCACAAACTCACTAAGTGATTTTAATGTCCAGCTGCTTGTGAGAACTGCGGATCTAAATATCAGGGGGTCCCTTGAAATAGTAAGCCCAGGAACTGTCCCTGGTAGAGACAGGAAGAAGTTCCGGAAGAGAGAGAGAAAGCTGCCCCGCCTTGCTTAACCAGCCTCAAACTTCTCCGAGGAACACCTGTTTTGGAGGAACACCCATTAAGAGCCCCGGGAATTGTTTTTCTGCAGGGGTCTTCAAACTTCTCTCATTATGAGAATCACCTGGTGGAGCTGTTAAAACACCGATTCCTGATAGCACTTCTTATAGTTGGGATCGGGAATCTGTGTTTTAACAACTCCACCAGGTGATTCTCATAATGAGAGAAGTTTGAAGACCCCTGGTAAGGCTTCTGAGGGCTAGGATTGTAAGGAGGAAAATGAGTGTAATGACATTTTGTCTTGTTTTCTTTATTAGGATTTTTTTTTTTTTGGGGGGGGGGGAGGGGGGTCAATTGTTTGTTTTACTGTTCAACTATATGTCGAATCCAGGACATGGTCAAATTTAACTTCTAGACAATCTAGTCAGAATTGTATTACTAGACATATTAATAAGAACCACGTGGTTCACATCGTATAATTTAATTATTATTTGAAGAAGGAGAGTTAGAAAGACCCCAAAATGTAACTTTTACTACATAAAATATTTGGTTTCTTCGTGCTAATATCTGAGGACTGATTTGTCTACACAAAATCATATATGACTTAACAGCACATATAGAAGTGTGTCCTTCTATTTATGTATGTATATTGTGAAGATAGGCTATAGCTGAAAAATTGTACAAATCATTAGGTCCATATTTCTTAGAAAGCTCACAAATATATAAAGTACCTTTTAAAAAAAGCCTCTAACAAAATTTACTTTTTTGAATAGGAAGTAAGTATGGAGCATATGGTGTTTGGAAAATTTTGTGGACAATAAAAAGAGACTCCCTATTAATAATTGAAGTAATTTTCCAGCTACACTCTCATCTTTCAGAAGAGGGACCATTCAGAACAAATAACCAAAGAGACTAAATAAACAGTTTTGGTGGTAAAACAGCAAGCAGGCTACTTATGAAAGATTCTCCCTTCAGATAAAACAAGTCAAATGACTCTTTCTGATTACTGAATTACCCGCTCCAATGGTTAGACTGTCCCCAAATGCACACTGGAGTTAGACCCATTCAGCAGAGCTTCTGGGGACAGAATTGCCTGTAAAAGTTGAGTGTAAGCTATTGTCTAAGGTTACCAAGAAAGAAAACATTCCACCACTGCCTTGCTGCCAAACTCAAAAATCACTGTGCGGGGCTTGTGCTCCATCCGGGAAGGGGCACACACTGGCATCCACTGCAGTGCTGGTTAATGCCCCAGCTCTGTAGCCCAGATACCTCCCCTTAAAAGCCTGCCTGCACCCTTTACTGGGTGTGTGACCTTAGGCAGGTTACTTAACCTCTGTGGCCCTGGATTGCCCGCATACAATAACATTCCTCAATGCTTGGAATTTAGAAAAAAGACTCACTAAATTGTACTTTCTATTTCACTATATTTTCACTTCTATAAAAGTAGTATGATCCCTACCCTAGCCAGTGCTTCTTGATGGTTAACATGTTGGCCGCAGAAGAGAGTCATAGGTTTGATTCCCAGTCAAGGGCATGTACCTAGGTTGCAGGTTCGATCCCAGGCCCCAGCCCAGGTCTGGAGCATGCAGGAGGCAACCAATTGATGTCTCTCACCTGGATGTTTCTCTCTCCTTTCTCTCTCCCCCTTCTTCCCTCCCTTCCACTCTCTCTAAAAATCAATGGAAAAAATATCGTAGGGTCAAGATTAAGATTTTTAAAAAGTAATATGAGCTCTGGCTGATGTGGCTCAGTTGGTCAGGTATTGTCCTAAGCCTTAAAAGGTTGTCAGTTCAATTCCCAGTCAGGGCACATCCTCGGTGACATGCAGAAGGCAGCCAGTCAGTGTTTTGCTCTCACATTCATGTTTCTTTTCCTCTCTGACTCTCTCTTCCTTCTCTCTTTCTAAAAATCAATAAAAATATATTTTTAAGGTAATATGATTAAATGGGTAGGCAAATTTATTTAGTAAATTTTATTAAAAGTACATTTCCAATTCATACAAGAAGTTCAGAAACTAAGTGAAATTTAATTTGAAATACTGCTACGTGTGATGCACATAATTTTTCCACTGACTTTTTAAAAATTGAAACAATTTTAAAACCACAATGTCTATGCTCAAATAAAACATTGAGTCCAAAAGAGATTGACTCATATTTTTAAACATACACTCGCAAAGAAAAAAATGCAAAGTTGCAAAGATTTTATGATAAACAATTTTACTTTATTAAGATCTAAAAACTACTTTAATTTCTTGAAAGAAGATTTTTGTACTTAAGATTCTCAAAATAATTCACTCAGAATTATTATGTGCCATCACCAGTCACCATACTCAATGCTGAACAAGAGCTGGACAGTGATAAAAAGGTATTGAGAATTCATAAATTGAGATATATTTTTTTTGATAGAATGGAAAGGGCCCTTTGACTCTCACATTTTTATATTACTGACAAGGTCATCAAATTTAGAAAATGTTTAAATAACTTGCTCATAATCCCTCAGTCAGCAAATGATGTACTTAAGTTCCATGACTCCAGTTTGTTTACCTGGCAAATGCTGACCTTCACAGGAAATCCTGAAGCATAAGGAAACAAAGCCATCCAATCCTTATATTGAATGAAGGGGAAAGAGGTGTTGCAATATTAAAGTGTTTTCTAAGTATTTATTTCTATTAAAAAAAAACTATAAGAAACCAATTTTGAACTTTCTCATGGAATATTGGATTTTTTTAAAGGTCTCGAATTTAAAAAGCAATTTTACTTTGAAATTACAAGTTTATTTCTATTAGCAAGATAAAGTAGAAACAATCATCAGCTGTCTCCTGGCAGTCAGAGCAAGAGGCACAGGCCTTCTCACGTTTCACACAATGTCATTCCAGTTGCTGATGTGCAGCTTGAGATTCCATATTATGTACAATATATGCCTGCAACCTGGCATATGCTCTGACCAGGAATCAAACCGTGACCTTCTGGTTCATAGGTTGACACTCAACCACTGAGCCAAGCCGATCAGGCCAGCTGAGATTCTTGATCTGATCTTTCTCTGACCTGTGCTATTTACTTCATTCCACCTAACAACTGCCCTGTATTTCCAATCTCCTAATATTGGGCTTCTGCTGTTTCTGATCCCTATGCTAGATTGAGCAAACAAATATTAAATATTTCTTCTAACTCCAGTCAGTGTTTCCTTATCAATAAAAGGGTTTTAATGAATAAACTGGAGTTGGTTGCATCATCGATGGTTTGTACAGCTCACTAATCTCATACAAGGATCAATCCAGAATCTGGCCTCAGTAGCACCAAGATCTGATGAAACTGAATTAACTGGAAATTATTTATTTACTTTATTAATTATACTTTTTTTCATCATGTATTAATTGGTAATGTACTAGAGGTCAGTTTAAGTTTTGCTTAACAACAATTGATCCTTAGCTGAGATCATGCCTTGAATTATGGAATGTTTAAAATAAACTTCTCAAACTACAACCTCTTTGACTCCTCACTGAATAATTTCTTTCAAGATTTGCAAAGTCATAGGGAAAAAATGTCTTTATCTAAAAAGTGTCTTGTAAATATATGATCTAATAACTGCTTTAAGCTCAAAGCCATAATAACTCTATTCAATGAAAGCTAGAAAGAGTTAGCTTGATGCAGCTTTTAAACTGTATAAATGGTTCCAAATAAACCAATGTCTTGGCACCACATAATTTCAGAGAAACATTAGGAAATATATTCATTTTAACTTTGTGAGTTTATGAGGAAATAAGCTTACATTAGTTCTAATTGCAGAGATTGAGGTTTCTAGCTGCCATTATTTTGAGTTCCCTCAATAAGATTTCTTTGAAGAAATAAGCAGGAGTTAGGAGGAAAAACATCTAGTTTTTCATAAATCTCTCATCAAGAATAAGAATAGAAAATATTTATAATCAAGTGACTTGGGGGAAAATAATACAGTTTTGTATAATCTATGAAGGGTACTGGATGAAGTAAAAGTATAACCAAGCAAATGTATGAATACTTTAATTGTACACATAGAAAAGCAAGAATTTGATGATTTTAAGAAATACTGTCAACACAGAGCATATTAATTCAGAGTTGTCTTGAGTAAATGAAAATAACCCTGGATAATTTAATGAAAGCTTTTAAGGAAGCAAGGATATGAAAGCAGTTAGTTGTTTTTGTGTGTGTGCTATTGTTGCCTCTATTATGTGTGTATATATTTCCTATAATGAAAAAAGTATAACACTGAGCTACTGCCCTGACAATGTTCTCTGGATGGAGCAAATCCCAAGATCTACTTACAGTAAATACTAAGGACATTGAAAAAAAATACTAAAAGAGAAACTGGAAAATGAACTTAAATCTAGAAGAGAATGTGTACAATTTTTATCTCTATTAATAAAATAAAACTTTTACAGATGTAGAAGAGAGAGGAAGGAGAAATATGGACATATTTAGTGACCAGGCAACCAAAAAGTGAAGATTATTTTATTATAAAGCTAAGTAAGAACTATTCTAGGCAGATAAATTCTAAAATTATCCTTAATAGCATTGCAATGAGATAAATCACATGCACATGAAGCAAACAGTCATTTGAATTGGAGAAAGGAGAGACGTCTAATAAACAAGGATCTTAAGAAGTTCTGAAATAATACAGGAAATAACTTGAATTTAAAAAGGATTAAAATAAGTTTGTTCTCTCAGCTTCTAATATCTGCACATACTGTTTCTGCCATCAATTTGTTTACTGGTAATTCCAAAATGTCAAGGGGTTGCACTCTAACATTGTCCTAACATCATCCTTCCACTCTGCTGCCAGAAAGAAAAGCTGATTTAAAAAATGAAGAGTCTCATTGACCAGCATAATTTGGTTAGGAATCAAAGCAACTATAACAGCCTATGACTTAGATCAGTCATTCTCAAATAACACATTGAAATATAGAAAAAAAAATTTAAATACTGATCCGTGATTCCATTCCTACCCATTCTGATTCTCTTGATGAAATCTGCAACTTAAAAATCTCTATGTTTAAAAAGCTCTGTAGGTGATTCTCATGTGCAGCCAAGGCTGAGAACCATTGATTGGGATTTTTCTCCCTACTCTCCTTCTATGGCTCAGGGAATTGAGCCCTCTCATGGAGAGTGAGAATCCAGGGGAGCAGAATAAGAGTTAACACATTGGATTATTAACGATTAGCTGGACTTTATCATATAAACTGTGATGAATGGAAGGAAGGAAAGAAGCAAGGAAGGAAGGAAGGGAGGAAAGAAGGAAGGAAGGAAGGGAGTTGCTAAGTCATGTTCCTAAAACAAACTTAATAACTCACCTTATTGCCCATTTCAGCATCTCCCAGGTGTAGAATTTTAAACCAATCAGTCTGGAATTTTCTGGTCAACACCAGTGAGGTAATCTGTCCCTCTCTATCCCATGTAGAAAGATGAGGCATTCCACAAGATAAAACCCTTGTCACTTCCTTCCCCCACAAAAGAAGTCAGGCCTAAAAATAACTGTTTTTCTTTTGTTCGTAGTTCCCTTGCCCCAAGCTTCTCCCATTTTGTGCAACCCCTGGAGGGCCCTTCTGGTTGCTAGATGGGATGCAGCAGGATCCATGAATGGCTTAATAAAGCCAACTACAATACATCTTTGAATGTACACTATTGAATTTTGTTCTTTACAAGTTGATATACACATGTGTGTTTATGATGTGTGAGGCATTTTTCCTAGGGCCTTAGAATACACCAGTGAACAAAACAAACAAAAGTCCCTTCTCTTCCGAAGCTTCCATTAGCCAGGAAAAACACAACAAGCCATTAATATAACACACAAAAAATGTATTAAAAAGGTGATAAGGTGCCGTATAAAAAGAGAAAAAGTGGAGCAAGGTGAGGAGAATCAACAGCACCGGGAGAGGTGAAGGAATTACAATTTCAGAAAGTCACCTGACCTCTGATAAGCACTCTCTATGGCTTTATTCCTTCTCCCTTGCAGCCTTTGAGTATTATTATCCACATGACAGGGAAGTGACAGACTCAAAGAGGTAAAAAGCAACCTGCTTAAAATAAAAAATAATAAGGTAGGTTGCAGAGCCATGAATAAAATTCAGGTTTGTTTTGTGAGAGGCAGTTAGACAGAAATGAGCAGAGCAAGGGCAAAGGGCCAGATACAGAACGTCACCACGGTAGGAAAGTCTCAGGTGCTAACAAAGGACAGTTGGAGGGTGGGACCCTGGCCCTAGGGTGACCTTTATCCCTAGCATATAACCTTTCTTCCCTAAGATAACATATAGGCCTCAGTTGTATTTCAGCTCCAGGTCCAGAAAAGGAGCAAAACCAAACCACGTGACCCCATGGCTGTCCTCAGGACCAGCTACAGTGAATACGTTGATTGGCACAGGCCAATCAATCAGTGGAGACCTAGACACCTGGAAAGCAGCTGAGTATTCTTTTGAGATCTTTTCCTGCCCCTGCTCCGCCCCCCTAAAATCTCCACCCTGAAACCCTTAGGATAGAGCACTCAAAGTGCTCTCCTTCCCTCCTGTGCCTTTCCATTCTCCCTCCCCTCCGGAGCATTAACTTCCTCACTCCCAAGCTTTAAAGGCCCTTCCTTTACCTCTATAACTTGTTTCCAAACCCATTTCTTCTAAGAATTACTTCTACCTCTGTGACTTAGCAAATAAATGTTCTCTTACAGTTTGGGTCTTGGCTCTGAATTCTTTCCTAGTAGTGAGACTGCTGAATCCAGGTAGCTACACAAAGGCTACCCACAAGACCAGCTGCATTGAATAATGACCCCATGCCCTGATGCAGGCCAATCTATCAGTGGAGAGCCCCGGCTCCGGCCCCCCCAAACACACCCTGAAAGACACATCTGGAAAACTGGTAAATGTTTATAAGGTCTTTCCCTGGGGCCCTGGCTGGTTTAGCTCAGTGATTAGAACATTGACCCAAGGGTCTCTATTTCGATTCCTGGTCAAGGGTTAGGTTGCAGGTTCAATCCCAGCCCATGTGGGAGGCAACCAACCAATGTATCTCACATAGATGTTTCTCTCTCCTCACCCCCTCCCTCCCTCTCTTTCACTATCTAAAAATCAATCGGAAAAAATATTCTCAGGTGAGGATTGAAAAAAAAAAAAAAAAAGCATCTTCCCTTTGGATTTTCCTAAACTTTCCACCTTTAAAACCCTTAGGATGGAGGACGCAATGTGCTCTCCCTCCCAGGAGCACCCTTGTGCCTTTCCCCTAAACTCCCCCTGCCCCCTCCCAGGGGCCTTACTATCACTTTCCTCACTCCCAAAAGTCAAGGGCCCTCCTTTGCTGTTACAACTTGTTTTCTCAGCCCATTTTTTCTACCCCTGTGATTTATAAATAAATGTACTGTTTTAACTTTGGCTCTGAATTTGTTCCTAGCCAGAACTCAAGTAGCAAGATTGCTGAACCCACCAGTCTAACACCCAGTGCCATTTCTGCTACCTACAACATTCCCACATGACCATCTGCATATAAGCCTAAATGTAGCCCAGATATGCCCTATTTTTAATGACTGTCAAAAGTTGAAATCACACTTTCCAGTTTGCTTCTCAAGTGGCTTACATGGCAAGAGATCTCTATTTTATAGGGCACTAATTATGTCCCAAAGGCCCCACTTCCTAATACAATTACCTTTGGAGTTAGGATTTCAACATGAATTTTAAGGGGAAACCAATATTCAGTCCATGGCAGAGGTGAACACAATATTCCCTGAAACTGCCCAAATGCCAGGTGAGGAGGCTTCCATTCCCAAAGATGTGGTGGATATTGTGGACAAAAGTGGGTTCTATAGAAAGTAACTTCACAGGGTGATGTCATCATAAATTCTAAATGGCCGGCATATAATTTATTAGAAAAAGGTTTATCTTTGCCTTAAACAAGCTCTGTCTATTGTTCTTATGCATCTAGGTTAACACACATTTGAAATAAGTTTAACCACCCTCAAGAGAGCACCTAATCATGTTAACTATCCTATAATCCAATCGTCACCTTGCTTTTTTCCCACCATCATGCAATCTTCCTTTGGGTCCCTCCTTAATTTCAAATACATAACAGAAACTACAAAACTCTTATTCTCTGGAGCACTTGAGATTTTGCTCTCAAGCATATGTCATCAGTTTTTGCTCAAATAAACTCATAAAAATTCTCTCTGGGTGTGGATGTTTCTTACATCGACGTTATTAAACATGATTTTATGTGTGTGTACATGTGTGTGTAAAATTGTATTTTTCCTGCTGCAATATTTCAACTCTAACATGATATTGGAGGCTTAACTTAATTTGCATATATTGAAATATCTGGTTTTAAAATTTTGTTGCCCATTTTTCACTATCTTAAATAAATAACTGATTTTGTCAGAAAGATTTCCTTGAGTGTTACCTTCTCTTTATTCAAAGGTAGTATTTTAGACATTCAAAAAGAACATCCTTTGTGCTATATTTAGAGTATCTAAGGAGAATAGTTAAGTAAATCAATATGAGAACTGTGAGTAGTCAATCTTGTTCTATCTTTAAAATATGACTTTGGTATATCTTTCCTCAAAGTTCTTGTCCAAGCTTATATTTTCCATCATTCAGGTACTTATATAAGTTCTTTCGAATATTCACTTTTGCTCATAAAAATAAAACCCTGGATCCTGTGTGGCCACAAGCCTCTGGTTCCTACAACCTCTTCATCATCATGTCATAGCATTTGCCACCTTGATCACTCTATTCCAACCACAATGGCCTTCTTCCTTTCTCTTCCTTGAACATGTCCATCCCTCTCTGCCGACAGACTTGGCACCTGCTCCGTCTTCTCACAAGCTGTCTCCTCACTGGTTCATTCTCATCTTGGTAGCTCTCACCTCAATTGTGCTGTCATTTGTAGAAACCTGTAGCTACTAATCTAATAAATCTGTTACATTATCCTATTGTTTTTCTGTCTACCATTTAAAGCCCTCTTGTTGTCTTGCTTATTTGTTTATTTGTTTATTTGTTTATCGCTTGTTTTCTGCACTAGAAAATAAAATCCATGGGCACAATGACTTTATCACTTCACATAGACATCTATATCCACAGCAACTAGAACCCTGCCTTTAATAAATACTTGTTAAATTAAAAAATAATGAACAAATATCTGGATTATATGTAACAGACATTAAGACCTGATTCGTTTTATCTATAATATGTATTAACAACAAAAAAGAGAGAAAAACTGAGAAATAGTATGTTTGTCTATCTGTAGATTTATCATGTGGGTATCCTATGAACTCTTTAAGAATATGTGGTCTGGACTTTTAAACCACAGAAAGCAATATACATACTTTTAAACTGCGATTTTTTTATTGTATAAAAATTACCTTTGTACTGGTTTTGTAACTACTTGTATTAATGTTTGAGGGAATTATTAACATATGGACATGTTTGTACTTGTCTGTTATGATCCAGTAACAGAGAGTGTTAAGCCACTGGTAGTTTCTAATAAATGCCAGGGAGTGATAAAATATAACAGCAAGGCACTCAAATATGCAAAGGACAAAAGATATTTGACAGTTTTATACTTTTTATAGTTGAAGAATTCAGATTTAAGTCATCCAAATAGGTAGTGTTCCATTAAATAATGCTGCTTTCGGTGTGTTGAAAAGAACTTTCTAGTATTGCTAATGTCTATTTCCAATGCAAGAACAGATAAGAATTTGATATTTGAGGTAACAGTTTTTTCTCAAGAGAAGGATTCCCAGGGGCGGGGGGGAGGAGGTGTCAATATAATATTGTAAAGGTTACATTCACCTCCACAACAAGGGTGGAGTTTATCTTGAAAAAATAATAATAGGAAAAATCAAGAATGTATATTGTCTGATTAAAGAATATAGAAGGAAGATGTTTCTTTAAAAATCCTACGGTCAGCTTTTTATGCACGGTTGCAGATCTCAGAAATGCTTTGATCATTCACATATATAAGGAACATATGAGGACATAAAGTGGCCATATCAAGACATACTTCCTGCATTTACATTTTTTCCATCTCAAGTGCTACTTATATCCGGCGTCTTTGTCACCGAGCTGAATGAAACCCTCTCGCATGTGAAGGCTCCTTTTTAAAATTGTATTATCCTTCTTTCTATAGATTATTTTTTTCTACTATTCTCAGCCAAGATACTAATATTATTCAAGTGCTTCAAAGATGTATTGCTTGCACTTTGCAGACAATATCAGGTATTGCCTCTGGTTAAGCCTTTATGAAAAAGCTGCTTTTTCTATATCAGAGAAAACTTGTGTAGCAGGACAACAAAAGACTTTCACACTGCATTCTTAAATCTGAATGAACCTGCTGGATTGATAAGAACACTAAAACCAGAATTAGCATATGGCTCAAAGTGGTCTTTCAGCAGCATCTCTGAGCTATATAATTCACTTTCTCCCATTTATTGTTATTCTCAGATATGGGAAAAGGAAAAAAGGAACTCCAAGGTAGATATTAACATTGGAGTTTTGTGAAAGAAACTGTAACGTCCTCTAGGAGGATGAATGATGATAGGTTTTCCATATGAAACTCTCTTGAAGAGAGATGCCAGATAGGAATCTAAGCAGCAAGACTTTGTTTTTTAAAAAGAAATCTGGACAAGTCTTCTGTTCTTAAATGAGGACAAATATTGGTGTTATATTTCAAAATTATCATTTTTAGACATAGGTTATATAGAATCAGGTGCACAGTTAACTAATAGAGAAGTCAACACATTTCCAGATTCTTGGAGGGAAAATATTTTTAGACTTCAAAATCTTATTAAATACAGTCTGAACCTCATTAAATACTAGTGATTACTAATCATACTCCACAGACTGTAGGAAAATTGTTTGTGGCATCATCTCATCTCCAGCCTTTTCTAGAAACCTTTTCTAGCTTCAGCCATTCGTAGAGTCAAAATGGCCTATTTTGTCAGCTAAATTATTCTAATAAGCTCATTTACGCTAAAGTGATAAGGGGTAACAATGGCTTGATATTTTACCCAAAGGAATGGTTTATTTAAACAAAGGGTAATTACAGAGAGAAAATTTAATCCATAGAAATCATTCTTAAATCTAAAATTTTAGATGTTCTTGCCAGTGCACACATTATAGAGACAAGGCCTCCTACCATTAATTTCACAAAAGATATTATTTATTTGGCCCTCATATAGCCTACTCCTCTAAGACTGTGATCCTTCAATTTTAGCACACATTCGAAACACCTGAAAACACAGATTGTTTAGCGTTACCCCCATTGTCTCTGATTCGGTAGGTCTGAGATGGGGCCAGAGAATTTGTATTTCTAATTATCTCTAATGCTACTGCTGGTGGGCACACTTCCAGAACCACTGAGCTAAGTTAATGATGCCCATGCTTGTCTAAAATTACCTACAGAGCTTTAAAAATACAGATGCCACCCACAGAGATCCCAATGGCATGTTGTCTGCCAGGTGACCTAGAATCAGCCTTTTTAAAAAGATCCATGGTGAGTCTCATGTGCAGCAAACTTCTTTTGATCCACTACTCAAAGTACTTTAATGATAATAATACTAATAATATACACTGAATGGCCAGATTATTATGATCTCTGAATGCATAATAATCTGGCCACTCTGTGTATATCCTATATAATGAAAGGCTAATAATCAAATTGTCCCCTCAATCAGGAGTTCTAACAGCAGGCAGGCTGGCCAACCGCCCATGTCCCCTCCCCTTGGCCAGGCTGGCCGAACCCCACCCATGCACGAATTCATGCACCAGGCCTCATACACACACACACACACACACACACACACACACACACACACACACACACACACACACAAAGTGGCCAGATTACTATGCATCCAGAGATCATAATAATCTGGCCACTCATTGTATAATTAAACAATATTTATACTCTCAACCCTAACCTGAGAATAGTCAATGCATGCTCATTAAATACTAACCGTGTGTGCTTTAGCTGCTAGGAATACTCTGGCCTGCAAAGTCCTGCATGGTCTGACCCCTGGGAATGTTTCTGACCTCACACCCTAACATTCTCTGCTCTACCTGCCCACTACCTCTTTGCTCCAGCCACAATAGCCATCTTGTAACTCCTTCAATTCATCAATGCTCTCAGGGCCTTTGAACTCATTCTGCCTCTTCCAGGGACACTCTGCCCCTATGGCTTCTTCACTCTCTTCCTCTAGTTCTCAGCTCAGATATCATCGCTTCAAGAAGGATTCTTTGTTCCCTTCATCTAAGAGAGCATTGTCTTACTTCCATTCCACTGGCTTCATCCCTTATCCTTCTTCATTTGCCTTCACACAGTACTACCCAAGTTAGAACATATTTATTTATTTATTTATTTATTTATTTATTTATTTATTGACTATCTCATTCCACTGAGCATATGTTCCATGAAAGCTGAGTCTAGTTTTTGTTCACTATCTTTCCCCTGTTTGGAGATGTGCTTGACATATTACAGACACTAAATACAATATTGTTGCACAGATGGGAATACAATGATAACAAGATGAGCACGCCTTCTTGTCTCATGCCAGCTGACCTTTGAATGAGATGCATGGGTTTAAGAAGAAAACAAGCACCATACCACATATGAATAGTCCATGTAGCTAGGAGACCACCACAAAGGAAAAGGGAGAAACCCAGTTTGAAGTGGTCGGAGAAGACTTCCCAGAGGAAATTATGTCTAAACTAAGAACTGAAAATGAGTAGGCATCTTCCAGGAGAAGGGTGCCAAAGTACGCAGAGTAGAACATGTTGATGAATATATTAAGAAGTTTAATAGATAGCTCAGCATGGGTCTACCCAAATTCCATGAACAACAAAGTGCTAATATTGAGCTACAAAGTATACAAATATGACTCAGATTGAAATTCAAGACTCAGACTGATGGATTTTAATTATCTTTTTTTCCACCCTATTACTTCAGCAGGTAATACTAGTCACATAGTAGGCTCTTCACTAGCATCTTCACTAGCATATGAATGAAGAAATTGCAACCCAACAGAGTTCAGGGATCTCGTTTATATTTCCACTCTGCCTAACACTCAAAATGGCCTCAAAATAATAAATATTGATCAATGATTCCCTAAGATGAATATTTCCACTTTACTTAAACTTCAAATTATATGATTCATTCTACGTAATTATTAATTAGTATCTGTTATAAGAAACAATAGTTATCTCACTCCATTAAATTTCTCCAAAGCCCACGATGAAATGTGACTATGTTTCCAGCTTTGCATTTATGCTAAATTTTCTTTATGAAAATGATTCAATAAATCATTTGGTATAATATTCTTCTTTGTAATAGACAAAAAGACAGACAACATTTTTGATTTTTTAAAACCTGTTAGACTCATAGGAGAATACATCCAGATTTTTATAATTCTTGAGATACCACTTCTTTCAGTGTGACAAAACCTAAAAATGAGAGACTGAAGAGGAAAATCATTCTAAATACATCTCTGACATCTAATTGTTAAAGTAATTAAGTTAGATGTAATAAACATTTACTCTTTCAACTCCAAGCATCCTCTATTAGAATACTAAAGATATCAGAAATATGATTCAGACAAAATGAACAATACCTAACAAACCCAGCACAAATTTAGTTGCCAAACTCTAAAGTGCTCCCTAATGATCCTCTCCTCCTGGTACTGTCTCTTGTGTAATCTCTTCACCTTGACCATGGGCTAGACCTATCCATTTACGCTAATGAATAAAATATGCAAAAGAGATGAAACATTACTTTCCAGAACAGGTTACAAAAAGACCATGACTTTTATTTGGGGCACACTCTGACCCTCTCTCTCTTTTGAGTTACCAGTTGCCCTGTGTGGGCACACTCAGGTGGCCTACGTAGAAGCCTACAGGTGAAGCTTACCAGTGCCCACATGAGTGAGCTGGGAAATGATCTTCTGAAGGAGGGTTGCAATATCTACCAAAGTGACCTTGAAAGAGGATTATACAGCCTGAGTTGAGCCCCTGAGACAGCTTCAGTCCCAGACAACAACTTGACTGCGACCGCATGTAACACTCTGAACAGAAGCATCTTGCTAAGACACACCTAGATTCCTAATTCATGGAACCTGTGAAATAATAAATGTCGGATGCTTTAAGATGATATCTTTCAGAGTAATTTATAACTAGTTCGATAATCAACTCCAAGAAAGATGCCATTAATTAATTTCTGCCTTCAGGCAGTTTCCTCCCTGGCATCTCCTTCTCTTCTGAAGTAGTACAGTAGAATGGTTAGAGCACTGGTTCTGAAACTCAATATCCAAGTGTGAAGCATCACTCTGACTCTTATAAGTAACAACATGTGATGATAGCATCTACCCACTGGCTCTGGAAGTAATTAAATGAAATCATGATTAAAATTTCCTCATTAATACTTAGTGTTCTGTGATTTAGCTGATTTTATTATCCCTTCTTTGCTCCCTCTATTTACATTCTCCATTTTAGTTCTCCATTTTGTTTTACATCATTTTATCTCGTTCTCCTGTCTTAAGCAGTATGGACAGAGTAGGCTGTTTAAAACATGCAGATTCTTAGTCTCCATCCCTAGGAATCTCTAGTAAAAACCTCTGAATTTTTAACCAATACTCCTAAATTACTTTTTATGAACACTCATACTCAAGAACTATTATTATAGCTAAATAAAAAATAAAGCAATTATGTTAGTAAGAAGACTAAATACAAAATACCAAAGGCCCAGTACACGAATTTGTGCACAGTGGGGTATGGCTTTTCCATCTCAATGGGGGCTAATCAGACCAGGCTGGCAGGGGGAGGGAATGTGGAAGGTTTGGGTGAGAGGGGTGCAACTGGAGCCCTGATTGGGCTGGTTAGCTGCAGCAGTGGGTTTCATAGTAACCGCTCATTCTGGTCATTCTGGATGTTCTGCTTGCTGTGCTTTTATACAATATATATAGACTAGAGGCTTAGTGCATGAAATTTGTGAATGGAGGGGATGTCCCTTAGCCCAGCTGCACCCTCTACAACCTGGGACTCTTTGGGGGATGTCTGACTGCCGGTTTAACCAGATACCTGTGGGGTCAGGTCTAAACTGTCAATTGGATATCCCTCTCACAATGCAGAACTGCTGGCTCCCAACCACTCATCTGCCTGCCTGCCTGCCTGCCTGCCTGTCTGAATGAATGCCCCTATTTGCTTCTGTTTGCCAGCCTGATCACCCCCTAACCACTCCCATGCTGGCCTGATTGACACCTAATTGCCCCCCTGCCAACCTAATCACCCCAAATGTCCTCCCCTACAGGCCTGCCCCCCCCGCCAACTGCCTGCCCCTGCAGGCCTGTTCCCCTGCAACTACCCTCCTCTGCAAGCCTAGGTCTCTCACAACTGCCCTCCTCTGCCATCCCAATAACCCCTAACTGCCCTCCTCTACTGGCCTGATTGCCCACAACTGCCCTCCCCTGCTGGCCATCTTGTGATGGCCATCGTCTGTCCACATGGGGGCAGCCATCTTGTGTGTTGGTGTGATGGTCAATTTGCATATTACTCTTTTATTAGATAGCATAGGCAAACAAACTAGATTAATCAGTTTGGGGGCTATTTTTCTTGCCAGTGGTAGAAAAGCCAGAAAGCAAATTTCACCCTGAACTTGCTTTAGGTAAGTTAATTATAGAGGGATTTACCAGTATTTCTCAGAATGGATTTAGAATCAGTGCAGAACATTTTTATTATCTTGATTTAAGAAAGGATTTAATTTAAACCAATCTAATTTAAACCAGCTAGTCAATTTAATCAAATTTTAACCAAAAACTGTATTTAATTACTTGATATTACCTCTGTCTGTTGTTCACAAATTTAAAATAGATGAAAACCTTTTGTACAAGATATGAAATGTAAATTTAAAAATAATTATTTTGGAATAGTTTCATATCACAAAATTGAAAATCATTTGTTTGTCATTGGTAGATAAATATGATACTCTGTGAGATCAAGCATCTCCATTACAAATATATAAGTTAATTTTTAGTATGAAAAACAAATTATTTGAATTTTGGGTATTTTCATCAATAAAGAAGAGATATCAACATTTATATAATATTGTGTGGAAAAAGCTTTCAAGTTGAATTTAAACTTTTCTAGAGACACATGTTCTGTGCTCAGTTTAGATGTTGCATAAATGAGATCTGCCTAGAAGAACATGGAAAATTAAAAATATATTTTTACCCTGTTAATTGCCTTCATTGTATCCCTTTTATTTATTCTCTAATTAGAAAAGGAAAACTATATTTTACTTGCTCAAAACTCAATTTTGCTATTTAGTATTTATTTAAGCAATGTTTTCTATACTTTGCTTTCTATGCATGTTTGGAGCTTTGTTTGTTTATTTACCTATTTTTACCATTATCAGTAAATAATTTTTCTGCCTGTTTCACTTTGACTAGATGCTGCAAAGTCAAATTTCCCCTTACATGTCCAAATTGTTCCTACTATAAAATGTTAGTGAGAAAAAAGCTGAAGCTTAACCCTTGACTTGTTAGTTATAATAAATTTATCTTACTTTAAAAAAAAAAAATAACTACAACTTGAAGGCATAAAACACTTTAAATAAAAATTAAAATGTAGACCATTTCCAGGCTAGCATACCTTGGTTTTAATATATAAAAATAAATATTAATTTTTCTTATATATTTTTATTGATTTCAGAGAGGAAAAAGAGGGAGATATAGATAGAAACATCAATGATGAGAAAGAATCACTGATTGGCTGCCTCCTGCATGCCCCAACTGGGGATGAAGCATGCAACCCATGCATGTGCCCTGACTGGGAATCAAACCATTACCTTCTGGTTTATAGATCAACACTCAACCACTAAGCTATGACAGCTGAGCAAGATTATTTTTTAAAATAATATACAACACTCTTTAATAATTAAACCATGAGAATATACTCGATATATATAAAGTGCAAAATTCAAGTTGAAATATATGTGTGATGTAATCCTGGGCTTATTGGGGGGAAAAATGAGCATCCATATATAATATATGAAAAAAAGGCCAAAGGATATAAAATAAAGTTAGCATTGCCTACTTCTAGGTGATGAGTATAAGTGACCTTATTTAATATACTTTCCAAATTTTCCCCAATGAATATTGCATTAATGAGGAAGCCAGACTACTTCCAACCTGGCTTTAACATTATTGTGATTTATTTTAAAAAGTTTATATTAGGTTTGTTTTTTAAAAATACACTTAATGTAATTTTATTTTTAAAAATAATATAAAACGACTCACTATACCCATTCTATATAATAAATGGCTATCATGCAAATTGACCACATGGCAGAATGACCAGTTGCTATGACATGCACTGACCACCAGGGGGCAGATGCTCAATGCAGGAGCTGCTCCTTGATGGTCAGTGTGCTCTCACAGGGAAAGCACTACTCAGCCAGAAGCAGAGTTCATGGCTGGCAAGTGCAGTGGCAATGGTGGGAGCCTCTCCTCTCCTCTGCGGTACTGCTAAGGATGTCCAACTGACAGGTTAGGCCGGCTCCTCACAGGCCTAAGGCGTCAGTCAGATATCCCCCAAGGGCTCCCTAACTGTGAAAGGGCATAGGTCGGGCTGAGGGACCCTCCCCTCCATCCCCCCCTCCCAAGTACATGAATTTCATGCACTGGACCTCTAGTACTTTTATAATTGTTGAATTCTTAAATTCAAGAAGGAATGAATTTGCCTATTTTTATGATGGGAGAAATTGTGTAAGTTGAGTTGATTTGGATTATACATCTTACTTAGTTGGATTCACACATTTGCAGAACTCAGGGAGGCAAATATGTTCAAGAAGACACAGGAAAACATCCACATGCCAACTTTTATTCCATTGACTCGTTTTTCAGTTTTTCTCATCTCTTTTTTCTTCTGTGCTTTTCTTTGATTTTTAATAGCAGGTTAAGAAAACAACAACAACAAAATTATTGCACTTCATTAAATGCTATTGGATAAGTGTCTGCGACTTGCTAAGCTGCCAAGCTATATGTAAAAAAAGGGCACAGCCCTGCTCTCAGAGCTGTAAGCCAGGCAAGAATGAGTCAATTGTATCTCTAGTGATTTCTCTTTTTTTTAAAATATATATTTTATTGATTTTGTACAGAGAGGAAGGGAGAGAGATAGAAAGCTAGAAACATCAATGAGAGAGAGTCATCGATCAGCTGCCTCTTGCACACCCCCTACCGAGGATGTGCCCACAACCAAGGTACATGCCCTTGACCAGAATCGAACCCGGGACCCTTCAGTCCCCAAGCCGACGGTCTATCCATTGAGCCAAACTGGTTTCGGCGATTTCTCTTTTTTTTATAGAGCAATAGAAAATACTTGTTTTCTAATAATTATCTGTAATTTAGGGCTTCATAATTAATAATATGAAATATAAGTAGAATTTAGAACAAAAATAGGTCAAGTGATTTGATTTTAAATATTTTTAAAATATATTTTATTGATTTTTTAAAGAGAGGAAGAGAGAGGGAGAGTTAGAAACATCAATGAGAGAGAATCATCGATCAGCTGCCTCTTGCACGCCCCCTACTGGGGATGTGCCCACAACCAAGGTACATGCCCTTGATCAGAATCGAACCCGGGACCTTTCAGTTCCCAGGCCGAAGCTCCATCCACTGAGCTAAACCAGCTTCGTCTGATTTTAAGTATTTTTTTTTTATTATTGATTTTGGAGAGGAAGAGAGAGTGAGAGAGTTAGAAACATCAATGATGAGAGAGAATCACTGATCGACTGCCTCCATGCCCCCTACTGGGGATCCAGCCTGCAACCCGAGTTTGTGCCCTTGACCAGAATCAAACCAGGGACCCTTTGGTATGCAGGCCAATGTTCTACCCTATGAGCCAAACAAGGTAGGGCAGGTGATTTGATTTTTGAGACAGAGCTTTGGGTTAATAACAAAGGAAGTAAAGGTGAGAGACTGGGCTAAAATTGATGCAAATGAAGTGGAAGGAATAAGTGGATACTGGACACTTCATCAGAGACATCCTATATGGTTCTGAGAGAACAGAAACTTTCTCTCTTAAATGTCCCTTTCTCTAATTGTGCTTATACAAGTCAGAGAATGGTGGTACTTGGCAGCCATTTCCCTTCATTCTTCTGTATAGAAGGCCTTTATATGTAATTTAAAAAACCAAATTGCTCAGAAATCCTGCCCTTAATAACAGTGGATTAACAACAACTTATTTAGAAAGACTTTTGAATGGTACGTAATCAGGCAAAATACAGGGTGGGGCAAAAGTAGGTTTACAGTTGTATGTAAAACAGTTTATTCATGTATTATTTTTTATTAATTACTGTATTATTTTCCTTGTGAACAACTGTAAACCTACTTTTGCACTACTCTGTAGCATGTGAACTAACAACAGGGGAATGCAAACATGTAAATAAGGTGAGATAGCAACTATTTAAAAATAAACATATACTAGTATGACTAGAAAAACAAACTGAAAATAAGTATACCAAAATTAATAGTCATTACTACTTTTATCTGCAAGGAAGAATTAAAAGTGATTTTTAAGTTATTTTACATTCTTTCCTAGTTTCTAAAATGCTTATTTCAAAAATGAACTGGCTTTCTATCAAAATATAGTAATATCAAAATTATATAGTTATTTATATAAAATCAGACTAAAATACATTGAAATGGGGGGGGGAATTAAGCTAATAGCCCAAGAACAAACATTCAAAAGAGACTTATTTAGACAAGCTGAACTTCAAGCTTAAGAACTAATACTATCTAAAAACAAACGGAATAGTTAGTGGAGAATACTAGAATGTAATGGAAATACCTTCTTAATTAATCACTTTTTTAGACACACTATTAGTCACACGTGATGAGGGGCAAAAACAGTTTGTAAGATCACAATATGAACATATAAAATAAGAAATTACAATCTGTAGGTTATACTTCTCAAAAAGTAGATAAAGACACACTTTTAACTGATAGTTGATCGTTCCAGAATAGAGGCCCTGATTAGTACACCAAGAGAGTCAAATGTTGCATTTTAATGTGAAAAATGAATTAGGTACTAAAGGAATATTCAGACTGAGCGGTGTGGAGGATTGCATTAGTCCCACCTCCCTATCTTCTCCGACAAGCCTCCACTTAACCACTTCCTCATGAGACAGCCAATTAAATTGGTATCTTTCTGCATTCACACTGTCCCAAAAGACTTCTCTCAAGTTATACAACAAGAAGCTACATAAATTTAGCCAAAGATCTCATCTACAAAATAGGCCTTCAACTATTCGGTGAGAGTTATTGTGAGCTGAGCCAGACTAATCCTTTTTAAACTTCTCTTTGTTTTTTCTTTTCAATGCTCTGGCTTGCTGATTTATTCCTTAAAAAATGGGCACCAAGAACTAAAGATTACTTCAGATTCGGTCTTACTGGTACAAGAAAGGGAACTTTCACAGAAATGTATCCTAGATTCCCACAAATACTACAAGTCACAAATTTTACCATAATCATTATTGCAATGAAGGTCTCAATGCATTGTTGGATATGCATGCACACATGTGTACACACACACACACACACACACACACACACACACACACACTCACATGCACGCACACACTTGCATACACAGTGAAGAAAAGGAGAGTAAGGTAGGTTGCAAGAATAAGTATTTAGCATTAGATATAAGATGGCTTTCAGAAAAAAAGGGTGCAAAAGCAAAATAGTAACAGGTCTGGTCACTGAATAAGAGCTCTATGTGTGTTAGGAGTGTTTGCGGTCCGTAAGCATCGCTCTGATGACAGGAAAATATGTTTGAGTGGTAGCAAAAGAAGAGGCAGGGTGGTATATGGGAAGACTGTTTCAATCATCTCTGTGAAAATGCTGATGTTCTCATCTAACCTGCTGAACGTGTAGAGAAAGGTCATAATTGAGATGCAGTATTTAGAATTAGAGTTAAATTTGATGTCCTCAGTGGAGGCACAGAGGCATCTAGGATTATGCCAGGCTTCATCTCACTTTCCCCCTCCAGGTAAGCCTCAATTTGTATTTAACATTGAAAGCCTGAGGTAAACAGCTTACACAGCAAGTTTTACTAGTAAAGAAAAAGCCATTTTATCAATCTACTGGTAATTAATGCATTAATCAGTGTTAGAAAGCATTTTATTGAAAGCAAAATATTGAGAGAAAATGAGCATTTACACAAAATTATAAACTGTATCTTTAAAGGAAAACAGTCATTTTAATTTATAGAGCCAATTACAACCCTAAAATTTAAGTAGAAATTGAAATATGTGATACCATTTGTCAAATGAGAACATCCACACCATCACACGGAGATCTCCAATCAGCAGTTGGATAGATGGGCCATGGCTTGGGAGGGAAATCTTAACCAGAATTTCACTCCTGGTTCCTAAATTATGTAATTTGGCCATTGAAGACAAAGGATTTTGAAAGATCTAAAGACAGAAGGCTTCCTATGGCATGAAAAGTTTAATGCCTTCCCATTTGCTTTGTCATTGGGATTACTGGCATCTGAGTGTCCTACTTCAACTGCCTTAGAGCATCCATTCTGGAGAATACCTATCCTAATAAAAACTTTCCTCACATCTGAATATCCTAAAATTTACCTTCATTGTCTATTTTCATGCTAAAATATTAAATTTTTAAATTTTAAAAACTTGGTCACTTACTTTTAAACTTCTTCCACTGCCATACCACAAACTTCCTGAGCCCCAATCTTAAGAATCCAGAAACAGTTTATATCTTCTTGTTACATCTCTGGCTAGAAAACCAATTTTCTTTTCCATGACTCACAATCATGTGATCCACTCCAAGAATGACCAGCCTTAAATAAGTGTCCCCTGTCCAATATCTAGTAATATCTAGGACTGCAAATAGAGTGGGCAGTGGTTCAATGCATGGGCTAGGAAGCTATAACACTTGGGTTTAAATCCCAGCTCTGCCACCTTCAAGTTTTATATACCTCTCTCTGTCTCAACCCTCCCATCTCTAAAGAGGAGATACTAGTATTCAGTCTTGTGCTGTTACTCGGACATATGGAAAATGCATAAATAGTGTCTGGCTCATGGTGTGTCACATAAATGTTAGCTATTATTTTTATTATCTGTTGTTATTAGCATGGTTTTACCTATCCATCACTCTTTCATATAGGATCCTTGATATCTGGCAAGACATGTTCAAAACAAAAGAAAAAATATATACATTACCAATATTTTCAGTTTCCTGTAACCAGGAAAACAGAACATGGGGGAACAATTTATATTTGATCCTTGCCAGGAGAAAAATATGCTAAATGTTCATTCTATTATGACGCCTCTACATTTGTAATATCAATCAATAATTTAAAGATACATATGAATATTTTATGGGTTGTAGCTTTGGTCAATCACTCGTAATTCCAAGTTTATGTATAACTTCAATAAATATTTAATCTCTCTAACCAAAAATAATCAGAGTTGGGAGGGAAATAGAACGGGCAAGTAGATGAACAGTTTATTTTGAAGCAAAAAACTCTCCATGTATCCAACAGAACGGACGATTAACTATAGAAAAATCCATCAGCTTTCCACTGCAGTGGCAGCACCGAGGTCTGGATCCCTCAGCTTTGCAGGTCCAGGCACCCACTGGAGACGGTGTTGCTCAGAAGCCACCGCTGCTCCCGACACACAGCCTCCTTTTCCTCTTTCAAGTCAGTGCGGGGACTCCAGGAGCTCGTCCTCTACCCTAATGGTTGTTTCGGTGCCTTGAAAACGTGTATGCTTTATAAGGATATTTTTGCTGCAGGTAACAGAAACTATAACGTATACATGCCTTCGTTCTTGTTCATGAAACATTTAGAAGTTGAAGTGACTCCAGGTAAATTCTATCACACCGGACGCTCCATTTATCTTCATTCTCTCTGCTCCAGCCTCCAGTATGGTGTCTTTACTATAGCAAATTGGCTGAGACTGGGTCACCCACCAGCCACATCCTATAAGACAGATAGCTTTATCTCCAACCACAGATTAGGGCTCTAGGAATTGCTCAGCTAGGACCAACTTAGGTCACAGCCCCACCCCTGATCAATGGCTCTACAAAGAGGGATAGGATTTTTGCTGAGTCTTTGTAGCTATTACACTAGGGCAAAAGCAAAATGGGTGATAGGGAAGCAATAAAATCATCTTTTTAATGCTTTTGTGTGTTTTTTAAGTGAATGATGCCATTTCCACAGTTTAAGTTTATACTTCTGCGCCTAATATTCTATACTAAACACATATTCTATTGTGTTTTTGGATTTAACCAATTACTGTTTGTATTTAACCAATTACTCTCCCACATCCCGCCCCCCCCCAAAAAAATGTTTTTTGTTTTCTCCCATGATTAATGGGATGAATCACTTCAACAGTACTATCCTTAGCCACAATTATGGAATCAAGTCTGAGACTCCCATTGCTATCAAAAGCATCATTACCTTATGTTTCATGCAGCTAAACTACCATTCAAAGGATAAACATAGGGGCATTGTTTTAATGAATTCCATTAAGGAATGAGTCAAATGTCCAATTTGACTATAAGCTACATCAGCAGAAGTTTCAAACTTAGTACTACAAGGACTAGTACTTGTTCAGAACATGGAAAGCCTTGGGTTAAAGTGGTATATTAACAAAAAACTTAAGATATTTTAACTTGATATTTATTTAGCTTAACATTATTTAATTATTAAGGTATTTAGAAGAAGGGATACACTTTTCCAGGAATTTCCTGTCAACATGTTATCTGAATATTATTGGTTCATCCAGCTATAAGTCAATATAATATACTAGAGGCCAGGTGCATGAAATTCTTGCATGGAAGGGGGGGTTCCCTCAGCCCAGCCTGTACTCTCTAGTAATCTGGGACTCCTCAGGGGATGTCTGACTGCCAGTTTAGGCCCAATTCCTTTATGATTGGGCCTAAAATGTCAGTTAGACATCCCTCTCCCAATCAGGGACTGCTGGCTCCTAACTGCTCGCCTACCTGCCTGCCTGATCACCACTAACCACCTCTGCCTTGGGCCCCTGCTGCGACAACCTCATCCAGAAGGACATAGGAAGGTTGTTTGGCTGTCCCATCTAATTAGCATATTATGCTTTTGTTATTATAGACAATTACCTCTATGGCTTATTTTAGTAGTGCATAAGAAGTTTTTGGTTTAGGATTCAATTTTATAACTTCATCACATTTAATTCTATTTTCTGATAATACATGTAAGAATTCTGCATTTTCAATCATTTAATTTGACAGGACACTTACCACAAGCCTTTTGTTGTGTATTGTCTTCCAGTAAATCTTTACACTCTTTAACTGGCCCAAATCAGCTGTGACTCTATAGTCTTAATGACTTCTTGTTGATTGGGGTTTATCACAGCACTATAATTCCAAGGTGATATTTTTCACCTATGTTTATCGAAGGCTGAATTAGGAATTTATATACATTATAAAGGTTTTGTTTATTGAATGTTAATGACTCTATAGGATATACTTGATCTTTTATTTTTCCAAAAGAGGAAAATGTTTGCCTGTATCCTTTTTAAAAAATATTTTAGAAGTATACTAGTAGGCTGAATCAAGAATATAACATTGAAGATAAAAAATAAAAAACTTTATGGTGCCTTAAAAGTTTTTCATATTCAGTAGTGAAAGTGTGCAATCTAAAAATAATTTGGCTTTTCATGTAACTTTTTTTTCACATATTTCTTGGAATAATTCACCATTCATCTATGTTGATTCTTGTGAAGTGCACTCAAGTAGTAAAAATAGAGGATTTATGCTTTTAACATTCTAGGAGTTGCCAATTGTTAAAAATTGCAATCCTGGTTATAAGCTGGATTGCTGTGAGTGATTGCTTGGGTTTCTTTGAATTTCTGATTCTAGATGTTACATGCCCCCATTTTTCTGCCATTACTTTTGTAAGTAAATGTGACATATTCTTATTTAGACCTGTTTTTCTAATTTTGTAAAGTTGCTCTATAATCCAATTTTCTCTATTGATAAATGACTTCCACTTTTTCTCTAAGTCTCTGAGCAGTGTGCATATTAGCAAGTAATTTGCCCTAGTTGGTATTCATTATGTGGATCCCATGAAATTTTTTCCCCAACACATACACCAAAGTCAGTTTTTTAAAAACTTTGGGCTTCCCATATTTTTGATGCAATGGTAGAACCTTTTTAACTATGGTTGTTAAAATGTCTACATTGTCTCTGTTGTGTAAGAAACATTCAAAATGGATCAGCTATAATTCATGATTCAAATGTGCATTTTTAAAAATAGGACAATAGACACTTGTGGGGGAAAACCTGTATCCAAAATTATAGGTTGTTATTCATTTTTACAATGTTCTAGCTTACATGTATTTCATAAATATTTTATTTAACAAATTGGCCTTATCATTTCTTTACAAAGCATATATGATATTTTTTATGCCAACAACTCTCTTTTCCCACTCATACATCGTTTTTAATATTAATTAAACCAAATCATTAAAATAGCATGTGTAAAATTGTTGTGCTAGGCAAACTCTCAGCTGCCCTCTGATCCCAGCCCGCTGATATCCAGTGTTCTACGACTTTTCCCTTGAATTGGGAGCTATCTAGTGACTTGCTTCTAATCAATATAAGATGGCAAACAAGATGGGCTGTCACTTCTATGCTTAACCTACAAAACAATTGTGGTTCCTGACTTGCTACCTGAATCTTCCCTTCTTGGCTCACATGTTTTGATGAAAGAAGCTGCCATGTTTGAGAAACAAATGACCTAAGGGCGGCAACCAACCATTCGCCAGGTAGGCACTGAGGCCTTCATCTCAATAACTCCCACAGAAGTAAATTGTTCCCAAACCACAAGAGTCTGAAGCCCAGCCATCCCATGAGACTGCAACCTGCCAAACACCTTAATTGCAGCATAAGAGCACCCATGAAAGAGAAGCCGGACTGAGCTGTGTCCAGACCCCAAACCCACGGATGCTATATAACAAAAATATGTTGTTTTAGGTCATTAAATTTATGGTGATTTATTATACAACAACAAAAATCTAAGATACTTGCCATAAATAAGTTTGAGAAAAATTGAAGCTAATTCTAGGTAAGCGCAAATAATAAGGGCAGAGTCACCAGATACACTAGGGCAGTGGTCGGCAAACTCATTAGTCAACAGAGCCAAATATCAACAGCACAACGACTGACATTTCTTTTGAGAGCCAAATTTTTTAAACTGATACTTCTAATGCCACTTCTTCAAAATAGACTCGCCCAGTTGTGGTATTTTGTGGAAGAGCCACACACAAGGGGCCAAAGAACCACATGTGGCTCACGAGCTGCAGTTTGCCAACCACAGCACTAGAGAATAAGCCAGTTTCATATTACTTTCAAGATCTCCAGTCAGTAATTTTTGCATAAGGATTGGACAGCATAGATTCTGGGAAGTCAGTGGAATAGAGGCATATTGAAAGTTCCAAACAGTTTTACAGATTGGGTTCATTCATTTAATTGTGAGCACCTATTAATTGGCATAATTCTATTAATTGGAGCTCACATTCTTATGAGTACAGTAAAAAGTAAACAAATTCACTAAAATGGATGTCAGAAGGTAAATTCTAGGAAAGCAAGAATTTATCTCTTTTCACTGCTGCAGTCCCTTCTGACCTTTCAATAACACCTGACCCATTGTCGGTATTCAAAGGACATTTGCTGAATAAATAAGAAGTAGTTAATGAAGTGAAGAAAATCAAGACAATATAATGTAACTGAGCGACTAGAATTGTTACTGTAGATGGAATTTAGTAGAGGCCATACGGAGAAGCTGAGGTTTGAGTTGAGACATGAATAATAAGCCAGCCTTTTGAAGATTGAGGGAAAGAGCATTTAGAAGAATAAAAGAGGCAAGGGCAAAGACTGGGAGGTTGAAGGGTGCAGCTAGTTCACATGTAAACAAAGTGTCATGTTCAGCAGTGGAACCAATGATACTGCAAACAAGTATATTTCCTGAGCAGAAAATACCTTTCAAATGCTCGAATGTCCCCAAGGAGTTATAAATACCTTTTCTTTGTGATCATGATAAGAAACATAGTTAGTGTTCGTTATGGGCTTACCTACCCTCTGATTAAGAAAGTCATTAACACTGTGATTTTTGTAAACTGAACATGTGTGAAGGATGTACCTTCATAGGAGCTTATAATTTTATGTGGTTAATTCACTTTCGCTCCAATGTAGTACACAGCTCCCATCTATCATTCCCCCATACTTGTATAAGAATTATTTTTTTAATCTAAGAGGCTAATGGGAATTTAGCCAAGTTTAGCATTGGAGTTGCTTATTATATTAGAAAGCTTCTGTTAAGTCTCAGAATGATAATTCTAAAAATATGTGCACCTATTGTCTTTTCTCTTATGCAAGTTTAATGAAAGTTTCCAAATAACAAGGAAATTTTTCTAATACTGCCTTCACCATGTTGAATTCTTTGTAATTCGGTCAGTCATCTAATAATACAATGTTTTGTACATAGTAAATATGTAAATTAAGTTCCTATTTATTTATCTATACATTACACTATTATCAGAAAATAATGGGTCAGGTTATACCAAGTTAGAGTTTAAGTTTTCCATGCTTTGTCTTACCAGTAAAGAGAAACAGAGTTACATAGTCCACTGACGTGCTTTGGGAGAGTCTGGAGGGGACCTCTGAAGACAGCAGGCATCTTTCAGAACAGCTGACCAGGGTGACTTGCTAAAAAAAAATAAATAAATAAAATAAAAAAAAAGATAACTAGCAGGACACAGGTCTTTGACACCCTTTAATGAATATGCAATGTAAATGAATATATATGAAGTACTTTTTGCCTTGATCACAACAGATAGTACTGTAGTTACTAAGAGACATGAAGTAGAGAGCTAGGAACTACAAGGTGGGCAGCCTCAGTCCCCGTTGCAACATTGCCACACGTAAGTAAATGAAGAGTGGAGAAGTGAACATTTCAGACAAGTGGAATAGGGTGTTACTCCTGGGTCAGAAGACTTTCCTAGCATTTTCCTTCACATAACATTTACTTCTGGGTTTTGCTGACCTCAGGATAAATAATCCCCACTCATCCTGATAGAACCTCTGACCCCTCTCTTCAGGGTCACTACCAGTCACTATTTCTGAAGTCCTTAGGGTCTGTTTAACATGTGCTCTCAGCAGTCTTATGATTCCATCATTTTCCTTTTATTCGCATCTTCTGCTATAGAGGGACTTGGAGGCACCAGTTGCTCTTTAAGGCTGCTAACACTCACTCTGATGCTTTAGTTCAGACTTATGATTAAGCAGCTGCTATTCATTCTGAGGTTCAGCAGTGATCCCAAATGGGGAAAATACCTCTCAAATTTTTACACAGTTTCTCACCACCAAAAGGCTGAACTCTTAAGCAAGGGTTATAAGGCAGCATTTTTTTTCATATATGTACTGTATCTTCTCCTAAAGGTTTAGCTTTGACCTAAATAATATACAGTATATAATATGTTTCACCATCACTCTCCTCTAATTATCAAGGAGAATGCTAATGAATATCAAGTCTATGGGCTTCATATCTATTTCCTCAGAATGAGTATTAAGTTCTAATAGAATTCATCCTGAGTAAGCCCCACCCCACCATTTCTATAGACATAACTGGGAGTGCCTATATTCTGGAGATAATATGTTTATAAAAAATCGTAATTTAGATTACCACTTTATAACATAAGAAATTGATTCCTTTTCCTTTTGAGTAATATTAGAATTGATGCATTCCAAATTCTTGAATCCAGGACTCAGCCTATCTTCACTCACTCCCATGGCACTCTGTAAGAATAGCATGAACCATTATGTAAAATCAACCTTATACCACTTCCATCACACTACCACCTTTTCTAACATTCTTCAAAGCATAGATTTGCCTGGGAAAAATTACAGCATATTGCACTCTACTTAATTTAGAGCCATGCTGAATAACAAGCTCTTGTATCTGTAAGTTGCTTGCAAAGGAATCTGTACAAGAGAAAGGTCAATGTTAAAACCATAACTATAAAAGTGATAATTTAATATACTCTGTGAAAAAAATTTTAGCCATTGGTGCATATTTTAGGTAATTGAAACTTCACCATTAATATTCAGTCATCTGTTATGAGGTTTGTTATTTTGTTACTTTAAATCCCAGTCATACACTGTGGAAACAATAAAATTCAAGGTCATACAGTCAATTATTTGGCTAAAATATGAATATGAATGTCATTCTTCCCTCTATCAGGGGTGAAGAGAAATCTTAAGAACACGGGGCATCCATGTCTCTTCCCTGAGGTAGGTCTACAAATACTGTAGTAATGCACTATCCTGATTCTGCACATACCTCTGACCAATGATAACTGAGTCATTGCAGTATTTTTGCATTAGCAGTAAGGATTTTTCCTTATTTTATCTCTTTTACAATTGATTTACTGGTTTGGATCAAAAGTCTCCATATACCCTGAAATCAACTGTCCCACTCAGGAGGGAACAAAAATAAATTCCAACCCCAAATCACATTAGAACAGTGCCCTGCTAACATAGCCCCATATATGGAGTCTAAATTTTAGACTACACTGATTTTGGTGTCGAAAACTTAATAACCCCAATGAGACAGTGAAACATGCTGCATACTGAAGGATTTTGGGCCAATAAGTATCAGCCTATGTCTCTCCTAAGTTTGGAAAGAATGAAAGACAGAAGCAAACAAGATGGAAATGGCAGGAATTGTGGGGACGCTAATGTTTCACTGCTGATTCACACACTTGCCTCCTGGCATAAACTAAGATAACCCAGATCCTGTGGAGAAAGACACTTTATTACACAAGGCAGAGAGTTTACCAGAATACACTATCAATGGGCAGACAGATAGGAAGATAACCAGAAGTAGCCTCACTAAGTATTTCAGTTCCTTAAAAAATAAATGCCAATAATACTACTCCTTGCCCCTCAAAAACAGTGAGAGAAGGCACTGAAGAAGTTGAAATTGTTTTCCCCATACATTCTGTCCCCATTCATACATTTTCCCCATACATAGGAATAAAAGGGAGATTCCTTTCCCTTCCCTTTGCAGATATGAAGACTGAAAAATAAGTTTTCTTGCTTCAACAATGAACAGAAAATACCATCTTCATTCTATAAATTCTGAATTGGTTGGTGCGTTTTTATTTCTATAATTTTATAACCTATTTCAGAATCTCTTTAAAAATTTCAGAAGGATAATACATCAGATTATATCTATGTAGAAATCCCAGGAAACAACTACCTCCTGACATAATTAGTAAGAAGTCTTCCCATTGATATGGGTTATTTTAAAATTGATGTGGGTTAAAGGAAAAATTGTATTTTTAGAATAATAGTTGTAAAATCATGTTTAGGAGATAAACCTACAAAATTAAAGCATGTGTAATTATAACATTTCCCTGGCCTAAAAAATAATATCATTAAGTCGAAAATAAACTTTTCTACTCCTTGCTTATAAAATTTTCTTGTGACTTATGGTTATTTTAAATTATACCATATTTCTCAAAACATTTTACAATGAGAATTTAAAGTATTACAGTCTTATGTAAGGGGAGGGGAGGGAGAGAGAGAGAGAGAGACTCATTGATTGGTTGCCTCCTACCAGGTGCCTGAATAGGGCAGGATCGAATCTGCAACTCAGGTACATTCCCTTGACAAAAATTGAACCTGTGACCTTTTAGGGCAAGGGATCATGCTCTAACCACTGAGAAACACTGGCCAGGGCCAAACCCTGTTTTGAAAACCAAGCTTCATGCTTAATAGAAGTAGATATGGCAGGAAAAGTTAGGTTTAAAATGCATTTACCTAGTTTGGTGTTCTTTAGATTTTTAAACCCTGGAGACATATGATTATCTTCTATAAAATAGGTGAAAAAATATTTTGAATACAGTTGCATTCAAAATATTTTAAGATAAACTTTAGGAAAAAATACATATGGAACTTCAAGGTGTGAATGTTGGGAAATCTATGTATATAGTTAATCAGAACAGTTTGAAAGATACAGAATTTTATAAATTTATGTCTCAGAAATTCTGTAAAGTTAAGATGAAATGATGGGAATATTTCATCTATGAATTGTCTTAGGTTGTGGAAATCAAAGGTTAAGATAAAGGAGAAAACATTTTCCATTTGTAAATTCAAAAATGTATTACTAATATATGCAAATTCAGGTGCAATTTATTGGAATAAATGAGATCAATGTTTTCTCTGCTTTGTAAATGATATATACTAAAGGTAACTGAAAGTGCAACTTGAATAATATTGTACTACAATAGATTTTTTAAAGTGGATTTTAATTATAAAGACTTTCATTTTCTTCATTGTTGAAGATGGGTTTAGCACCAATCTCTTACAGGGTTAAAAATTATATCTGTAGGTAGATTAAGGCCTATGTTTTAAGATGGACATTTTTATCCAATCCTATATAATAAAAGGCTAATATGAAAATTGTCCCCTCAATCGGGAGTTTGACTGGGAGTTTGACCAGGGACAGAGCGAGCCAGCCAATGGCCCATGGCTCCTCCCCCTGGCCAGCTTATCCCTGGTCATCCCCCAACCCTGATCAGGGGCAGGGCCAGCTGGCCAACCTCCCATGTCCCCTATCCCCCAGCCATCCCAGTCCAATTCGCCCCAATCAGGGCTCACCTGCTAGACCCCACCTATGCAGGAATTCATGCACCAGGACTCTAGTTCAGTTTAATAGAGTTTCACTAAATATTTCCTTTCAAAAGGGGCTTATTTTGAATTAGAAAATAAAACATGCAGGGCTTTCTTCCCCTGATTAATTCTCTAACTGATAGTTTTGCTTACTTGAAAGTTACTTCCCAGGAACATAAAATAATTTGCCTTAAGTAACACATTCTCATCCTCTTGACCCCAGACGAGTCTCTAAAACATCATACATCTCATGATCTATGTTGTGATAGTGAGGAACAACTTGTTTTCATTTGTGTATGCTCCCCTTCCACAAACAAAATCTATTGGGTTGTCAGAGAAGTGCTTGTGTTCTTACAACATTATCACTCAAAAGTACTAAAATGACAAAATACTTCTTCCTGGATCTGATAAATAAAGCTTTTACCCTACAAAAAAAAAAATAGTAAAGTCTCTGGGAAATAAGATGTTCTCTCAGCCATAATCCAAGCTAAATATCAGGAGATTTTTTAGGATTTCACATCTTCCTTCTGATGGTTCAATAAAGGCTAGGAAGAATTTTAAACTAATATTTATGTAACTGATCCTCAAAAAAAGAAGAGAACACTCTAAATCATTATTATTTCTTGAGCCTGTGCAGGCCTGTGTGTTTCAGCAATTATAATCACATCCCTTTTGACCTAACTTACAGGGACATGTTTTGGAACTAAGCCACCTATTTCAGGATTAAAAATTAGATCTTCCTACTCTGCCCTGTTTCCTGCCCCCCATCCAACATTCTACCTCTAACAATTCCCCGTTTTGACAATTCTCTCCATTATAACACTTATTTATTCATTACTTGAGAATGTTTAAGTATGTCCCAAGCCATTTCTGGATATTGAAGAGATCAATGATTGGAATAAAAATATATTTTCCTTTTAGAGGCTATATTCTGTCATAACGGGATAGAGAAAGATAAATTAAAACAGTAAAAAAATTAAATTACATAGTGTGGATGGAAAGGGGATTTTAGGGAAAGTAAAACCTTACACGATTATCTGGTCAAACATCTCTAACTGGGCAGATCATGGTCACTAGTCATGCCCCAAGCATATAACTTCTTTAGTAAAAGGCTTATCTTTACCTTAAGCAAGCCCTGTAACATGCTTTTTTTTTTTTTAATTGATTTTTCACAGAGAGAGAGAGGGATAGAGAGCTAGATACATCAAAGAGAGAGAAACCAGCTGCCTCCTGTGACCAGCTACCTCCTGCGACCAGCTGCCTCCTGCACACCCCCTACCAGGGATGTGCCCGTAACCAATGTACATGTCCTTGACCAGAATCAAACCTGGGACCTTTCAGTACGCAGACCGATGAAGCTCTATCCACTGAGCCAAACAGGTTTTGGCAATAACATGCTTTTAAAATTCCCCTTTCAGTCCTCTCTTTCTAAATGGTGACCACCCTCAAAGGGAGCACATAATCATAACTACCCTGTAATCTGATCCCTACTTTGCTCTCTCCCATCTTCCTGAAATCTTCCTTAGGATCCTTCCTTAATATAAAATGCAAAAGAACTGCTGTTCTCATGAGCATTTGAGATCTCGGTTTCTTGCATAGGCTACCAGTTTTGGTTCAAATACACTCTAACAAAAATTCTGTACAGGATTAGAGATGCTTGTACCAACAATAGTATATCAGAAAGTAATATGTACTATGGAAATAAAGCGAAGGATAAGAGATTGAGAATATGGATTGCAATTTTAAATACAATGGCTAGGGTAGGCTTGTTTGAAAAAAGACATTTCAGTGCATCTTACATGGGATGAGGTAATTATCCCTACAGGTAGTATATGGTGGAAGAACATGCCAAGGAGAGGTAAGTCAGTACAGAGATCTGAGGCAGGAATAAAGCTAGCATGCTCTAGGAGGATAGAGAGAGCTCTTAACCCTGGAGAGAGTAAACAAGAAGGTAACCAACCAAGAGGAACAGCACAGGAGGATAAAGAGATGAGTCTGATTATGCAGGGCCTTCAAGGCCTCTGAAACAATGGGGATCCAATAATATTGACATCATCCATCTTAAGTTTTCAAGTTATTATCCTGAAAGTAAGATGCAGAAGCAAAGACTACTAACAATAGGATATTGCAGTAACCTAGGGAAGAAGCAGGTGGCATAGAGCAACTGGTAAAACTATTTTAATACAGGTGATAAGAAATGGTCATAAAATGAAGATGTTTTGAAGTAAAGCCAACAAGATTTTCTAACCTTATGGCTGTGGAGTGAGTAAGATGGAGAAGAAGAATGGAAGACTCCATGTTTTAGACCTGATACCTCCTGATTCTATTTATTAACCAGCATTATAAGTGCATGGAAAGAAAGAGAAAAAAAAAAAATAGAGAAACAGACACCGAAAAATGGAGACAAGAAAAAAAATTAGACGAAATATTAAACATTAAATTTTAAATTTTTATTACTGGTTTGTGGGTAGTATAGGTGAAAGAACAGTTTTTCTATTTATCATGCAAGTTATTTAATTTCTTGATTTTCAGGTTACATGTCTCTAAAAGTGCATATCATCTATTACGATGTTGCCAGAATTTAATAGGTAAGATAAAACGCCTACAATACTTTTTCTATGTATTTTGTAACTGTTAGGTACTGCTAAGCAAATAAACTGAAGTTATTTAAAGATTAAAAAAGAAAGAAAGAAAAGTATGTAACTAGGTAACCCCACATTAATAAATTAGCTCTGGAATAGTCAAATGTATTTTTTCAGTTGCTATTAAATCTCTATATACTATATTATGCTTACAGTTCTTACATTTTCTCTCCTCATAAAAAGATACCCCAAATGCATATGAAATTATTATTTCCACATCCTGCAAGCAATTTCACATCAATATGTTTCTATTGAGAACTAAACCTCAATTATGATTTTTCCCAAATGGAAATCAAAGAGACAAATATAGTACCAAAGAAAAAAAGAAACAAGAAACACAGTATTGAGGTTAGTTGATGAATTGACAACCTTACAAAGTAAACTCAAATCTACATCACAAAATATGATTAGAGAATCATTCATTATCTACGTACGAAACATCGCTCCTCAGTATGTTAGAAACTTCTTTTAAAAGTCTATTCTTTAAATCTTTTCAACTGCTTAAAGCAAGTTCAATAAGATTTAATTTTCCCAGAATGATTTCATGTCATATTTTAGACCAGATTGTAAATGGATATCTAACTCACAACCACAACTAAACTAAGTTGTCTTTCAGTTTGTTCTCAAGTTATACATCTAAAATCACACATAAAAGGCATTTAGAATATCAGTAAACTGGTATTAAATGATTGCTGCGACTTGTTAATACACCTCACATAATTTCATCTACTAGAAAACGATGTACTTCAGAGTAAATGAAAGCTTGGAAATTAGCGGAAGAAGGATCAATGGGATTAAGATGGGTGGGTAATCAGATATTAAAGCAAGTTCTTCACAAAGAGAAAAGTTTATTCCAGATGAATACTTGGCTCTGAACAGAGGAAGGAAGAAAAACAGAATTATGAAAATGTACATAAATATTTTTAAATTTCTTTAATAGATAATTGGCCATAGCAAAAAGAAAAACTCAAGATGTATTATAGAATGTATAGCTTATGTGGAAATAAAACTGACTAATAGCTCAAAAACAAGATGGAAAAATTGGATTATACTGTTAGAAGTTTCTTATAGTTTATGTAAAGTGGTATAATATTGAAAGTGGAGTGTGGAAAGTTAAAGATTCATACTGTAAACTCTAATATAACTATTGGAATACTTTTAAAAGAGAGAGAGATACAACAAATTCAGCAGATAAAATTAAATATTATAAAAATATCCAATCCAAACAAGGCAGTAAAATAGAGGGGGGGAGGGGGGATGGAACCAAAGAAAAGTGAGATGAATAGAAATCAACTTGTAAGATTATAAACAAACATAGCAACATCAATAGTCATAGTAAATGTAAATGGTCTGCACTCCAATTAAAAGGCAGACATTTTTAGATTGGATTGAAATATCAACACTCACTATATCTTGTCTATACAATTAAAAAATATAGAGATACATGTTAAAAATAAAAGAATGGAAGGACATACAGAAAGCCAAGAGATGCTCTTGTGAGTTATTTTCTTAATTTCCTTTATGTATAGTTCATGGTTTGCATATAAAAACACCACTCTTTTGGGTGTACTGATATATCCTGTAACTTTACTGAATTCATTGCTTAGTTCTAGAAATGTTTTGGTAGAATCTTTAGAATTTTCTACATATATATGATCATGTCATTTGAAAACAGCCAGTTTTACTTCTTACTTTCTAATATAGCTGCCTTTCTATTTATTACTCTGAATAGGATTTCCAATACTACGTTGAATAGAAATGGTAAATCTGGGCATTCTTATCTTATTCCTGGTCTTAAATGAAAGTTTTCAGTTTTTTATAATTTAATAAGATGTTATTTGTGTGCTTTATCTTAATTTAAGGTCAGTTCAATTAACATTATTTTATATGCAGGATTCTGTGTTGTGCAGAGGAATTAAAATTAATAAAACAGCATTCCCATCAACAGAGAGGAGCTAGCTGGTGGAGGAATAAAGAGACACTGTGACATGCAAAGTTTTTTGAGTAATGATTGTTTGCCCTATTTATTTCATGTTATAATATGGAAATAATTTAGAAAAACATGAATAAATTTTAGATGTGATATTTCACTAGCCTCTTGTTTGAGGAGCCCTCCTTTTGTCCATAGCCTGCCTTCCTTTTTACCTACACAAAGCAAGATCTTTTTACAGTTTCTCATATAAATCTCCTCTTTAGACTCTTTTAATGTAAATCTCCTGGAACATGAGTATAATATATTAGAGGCCTGATGCACGAAGATTCCTTCCCTTGGCTGCCAGCACTGGTTTTCCTTCGGCACCCAGGACCCAGGCCTTTGCTCCAGCTGCAGTGAACAAGCCAAGCCTCTTCAGTCTTCAATTTTCAGTCTTCATTCTTTGCTCCACAGTTGCATATGCAAATTAACCCACCACCTTTGTTGAGTTGATTTGCATACTCACTCCTGATTGGCTGGTGGGTGTCACAGATGTATAGTCAATTTGCATATTTCTCTTTTATTAGTGTAGCTTTTTTGATAATATTCAAGGGAGTATAAAAGAGAATTAACTCCTTCCTCTCATACTATGATGGGACAAGATCAAGTTTCTCTCAATATCACCAAACATTTACACCCTATATTGCAATATAACATGATTTTATGACAAGTGTTGTCTTTGCTCACCCATATATTGCATTTTTTATACAAGAAATTGTCTTCTGCTTATTTGCACCATGGTGCCTAGTGGATCTTAAGGACATGGTAGGTGTGTAATAAATATTCCTTAATTTTCATGTGAAATTAGATTAAGGACTTTATGTCTGTGTTCCCTCAAAATTCATTTGTTGAAATCTAATCCCTGATGTGATGGTGTTTTAAGGTGGGACCTTTAGGAAGTTGTTAGGCTCTGAGGGTGGTCTTGTCATGAATGAGCTGAGTGCCCTTATCAGAGGCCATAGAGCTAGCTTGCTCTTTCCACCAGGTGAGTCCAGAACAAGCAGTCAAGCAGCCTGTGGCCCAGCGAGGTTTCTCACCCTATTTACCGTGATCTCAGATTTCAGCCTCCAGAACTGTGAGAAATAAATTTCTGTTATTTATAAGCCACCAATTAATTTTACTTCCTGATAGCAGCCTGAAATGACTAAGACAATATACCTAGAATTATCCTTAGGGACAATAATCTTCCTTTCTTAGCCCCTATTTTAAGTGTTAACTCCTTACAGACTTTATTTTAATCTCCAGCTGCTTCTTTAGAAACATGATACCTGTAAGGTAAATAAATTGATTTCAAAGCATAATTTTCAACTAGCCACTTTTTATCCTAAAAATAGCATTTCTAATATCTAGATTTAATCATGGGAGCATTCAGTTTTGGCCTGATCTATCAGGTAATGCAGGGACAATAAATGCAATCTTGGTGTGAGAATCAATAAACCTATATTCTAGCCTCAGTTACTTGCACCTCACTTTCTTCTTTTATACAAATAATGGTAAACCAATCCACAGGGCAAAGTGGAAATTCACAGCAATACTTTCTTGTGGCTTAGGTGTTCTGGGAAATGTGCCATGTGAAGAGCACTTTGTATGCATTATTGTCATCTCTGATTTTCAGCATAGACTAGTGAGTCATCAGTCATGTCTTATAAAATATATGATGATGAGCAAAATAGCATAAGGATTTTGAAAATAAAGGGAGAAAGAAAAGCAACTTGCAGATTTTCTGTATGCTTTTATAATTCCACTAGAGGCTCAGTGCACGACATTCATGCCCTGGGGGTGAGGAGGTCCCTCAGCTCAGCCTGTGCCCTTTCACAGTCCAGAACCCCTCGGGGGATATCTGCCTGTTGGATTAGGCCCACTCCCTGCTGCTGAGGCTGCTCTTTAGTGTTGCCTTAGAAGCCGGAGAGGCTCCCACCACCGGCACTGTCCTTGCCAACCTTGAACCCGGCTTCTGGCTGAGCAGGAGCACACTGATCACCAGGGAGCAGCTCCTGCATTGAGCATCTGCCACCTGGTGGTCAGTGCACATCATAGAGAACAGTCGTTACACCATTCGGTCGATTTGCATATTAGCCTTTCATTAGGATTAGGCATTTCAGTTCCTGGTTGGAACAACAGCATTCATAAGCAGTTTTTAAAAGAAACATGACCTCTCTATTTTTCTAATTTATCTTTAATGTTGAAAGTATTACAGATGTCCCCCCCCCCAACATTTATCCCCACATTGACCCCCCTCCACCCTACCACCACCAGGCTCTACATCTTTTTTGACTGCAAAGTTAGGCCACATAAAATGAACTCAGGAAATAAAATGAAGTAGATATTGGTCTAGGCCAGTGGTCAGCTAACTCATTAGTCAACAGAGCCAAATATCAAAGAACTATTGATATTTCTTTTGAGAGCCCAGTTTTTTAAACTTCTTCTAATGCCACTTCTTCAAAAATAGACTCACCCAGACCGTGATATTTTGTGGAAGAGCCACACTCCAGGGGCCAAAGAGCCTCATGTGGCTCGCAAGCTGCAGTTTGCTGACCATGGGTCGAGGCCACTGGTTTCCAAATGTTGCTGCATGTAGTTATGATCTGAAGATGACTAAAAATACTGATACTTGGCCATCACCCTGAATATTCTGATTTAATTTAATTGATATGGTGTGCAACCTGGATATTTGGAGTTTTTAAAAACTCCTTTGGTGATCCTAATGTGCAACCAAACTTAAGAACCACTGCCCTAAGCAATTGCCCAATCTCATTTCAGTCTTCCTGCTCAGAATTTTAACTTGGTGAATATTTATTTTGAAATTGTAGATCACTTCCTCGCTGCGATGTGTGAAAGCTTTGGCATTTGTTTCTATTTGTCCTTACTGTGCCCGCTAATTCCAGATGAAGATTTTTATTTTCCCTGATCAGACTACCATTTTTAGTTTTTATAATATTCCAAAGAATGTCTCCTCTAGTGTTCACCTTTGCCTACAATTGTTCTGCTTAAGGAAATGTCCCCCTTGGAGGTGCAATGTCAGAGAGACATCGGCACACTGGGAGCATCACCTGGTTCTGTTGGCGGCAAGCTGTGCTCTGCAAAGCATCGAAAGCAATTGTGCGTGTTCCCTTTCCTCAGGGCACCCAAGTGTCCCAATGACTTCATCGTTGCAAGGCATCTGTTGGAAAAACCTCACCCTTGTATCTTTGCTCAAGCTGCACATTTTCCTTAGGAAAAAAAAAACAAACGTTTCCCATCCCTATCACCTGGTTTTTGGACTGTTGACCCCAGGTTCATGGTCCAGGACTCAGCTTAAACATTACATCCACTCTGAGGCTGGAGCCCGCGTGGCCCAGGGAAGATGGATCGCTTCATCGTTGAGGCGCTTGCTGGGAAGCTGATGTTTCGATCATGGACCATAAAACTTTCTTGCACTCTCAGTTTACAGGGTGGTTCTCTGTAAGTGGCTATAAATAACTCGAAGGCAGGAAACATGTCTTACTTATCTCTATGCTCCACATTCCTGTCGCTGTACTTAACACTTTAGGTTCGAAAGAGGCATCCATTTAACCAGTGAATTAAATTGCTTTACTAGAGATAGAATGTGGGGTTCCAAATTAAATGTGGGGGGAAAGTTTAATTCTGCTTCTCCTAGTATATTTTTAAACACATTACATAAATTTTCTAAGCCTATATGGCTCTATTCATAAAGAGCTGTCTTTTGGAGCTGTCCTGAGAATGCTGTAAGATGCCATAGCACATGCTTCTGTAAGCCTCATCTCTGGCAAATGAATATCCGTGAAATTCAGTATCAATGTTATTTATACTCTCCAAAGCCTTTCTCCAGATTATAACTTTACCAGCACTATCTCTCCACACTCCATCCAAACTTTACCTGTTTTAAATATTGTCAGTAACAATTTGACAATCATCTTCCTTATTCTGTGATATTATTAAATGATGTTGAGCTCTGATTTCTAAATATCATAAACTAATGTTTACTCTTATCATAATTTTTTTTAAAAAAGTCTATCATTAAAATTATGCCACTGAATCATGAAGTTAATCCAATGTCAAAGAAATGTTGTTCTTAGAACAGCAAAACAGAACTACATAGCACCTGGATGTTGATATCAACTTTCCCTACTTGCTGACACTCTAAAGTAGAGTTTACAAAATCTAATGTCTTGGAGTGGAAAGAGACTGGTACAGGGAAAATTGAGCCCGTTCCTTCTGCTCCCATTATCCCCCTGCCACACTCCTAAATGAAAATAGCTGTTATAGCTATTTTTTTAAATACTCACCTGAGGAGATGTTTTTATTGATTTTAGAGAGTGAGGAAGGGAGAGAGAGAGAAACATCGATCTTGAGAAAGACACCAATTATCTGCAACCTTTAGGTGCGTGGGACGACACCACAAAGTGAGGCACCTGGCCAAATTAGTATTACATGAAATGCTAAAGGAACCTCTTTGAGAAGAAAAAGATAAAAATATGAATAATAAAATGTCAATAACTACATATCTATCAATGATTACTTTAAATTTAAATAGATTAAAGGCTCCAATCAAAATATCTATGTAGTGTAGCTGAATGAGCAAGAACACAAGACCCATATGCAGCAACATGGGTGGACATAGAGGGTGTACTGGTAAGTAAAATAAGTCAGACAGAGAAAGACAAATGCCATATTATGTCACTTATATGTGGAATCTGAAAAACACAATAAATGAACAAAGAAAACACAAACTCATAAATACAGAGAACATTTTGACATTTACCAGATGGGATAGATTTGGGGGGAATGGGTGAAAAGGGAGAGAAATTAAGATGTGCAAATTAGCAAGTATAAAAATAGTCATGAAAAGCACAGCATAGGGAATAGAGTCAATAATACTGTAATAACTGTGTATGGTATCAGATGGGATATCAGACTTCTCACAGAGGTCACTTTGTAAGTTATGTAAATGGTAATCGCTATGTTGTATACTTGAAACTAAAAATAACATCGTACGTCAACTGTAACTTAGAAACAAACTATTAGTTTAAAAACATAAACAAAGGATATAAGGCTAAAAATTAAAAAAAAAGGCATTAAAGACATTTAAATACATATTATTAAGTGAAAGAGGCCAGTTAGAGTAGGTTATACACTGAATGAGTCCAGCTGTATCACATTATCACATGCTGGAAAAGACCAAAAAGGAAAAAAAAAAAAAAAAGGCAGTAAAAAGGTGAGTGTTTGTCAGGAGGTGGAGGTGCGGGAGAAAGGTAAATAGGTGGAACACAGGATTTTAGGGTAGTAAAACTACTCTACATAATACTACAATGGTGGACACATTTTATTATCTACTTGTCTACATCCTAGAAGGTACAACCCTAAGAGTAACTCTACTGTAAAGTGTGGTTTTGGGGGGGATTTATGTGTCTGTGTGGGTTCATCAATTGTAACAAATGTACCACTCTTTTGGGGATGTTAATAATGGGGCAGGCTATGCATATGTGGAGAGGAGGGTATATGGGAAATCTCTATACTTTCCCCTTGATTTTACTGTGAACCTAAAACTGCTAAAAAAAAAAAAAAAAATCAATAAAACCTATTTTTAAAGGCTCTGAAAAACTTTTCCCCTGGATTTTGTGTCTAGGCTTTCCAAAAGAAATAACATATCTTAGAAGTTGTGAGATGTTCTATTTAAGGCCCTTAAAATCAATTTACAGAGAAGATCCATAAAGTTAAATGATTTCAACAAACTCATACAATGTTAACTCCTTGGAAGAAGAATATCTTAAAATTAAGTAAGTCATAAAAAGGTGTACAAATATGTCATACGCATTTCAAGTACTCATTTACAAACATGGAGTCCTACTCACCATCATGACTATTGTTAGTAATTGACAGAATATTAACCCAGTACTTCTCTACATGAAGAACAGAAGCATATGTATCTTTAAAGTCTTTCCATTTTATTTATTCAACAAATACTATGTATTAGTAAATGAAATAATAGTAGTTTCAGGTAAAATTTGTAGTCCCTGTACAACATTTTTTTAACTGACTGTGGCGTGTATGTGTGTGTGTGTGTGTGTGTGTGTGTGTGTGTGTGTGTTTTGATATCAAAGGGGAACTTCATAATACTTTTGAGCTTGTTTTGGAAAAACTAGACTAAAAGGTGAGTTTTCAGGTAGGTTTCTCAAATATTTCTATTTTACCTAAAAGTTGAAGTTTGCATCAATTGGCAATAAAAAGCAATTTAAACTCAATCCTTCCTTTTCAGAGATTAACTTGAAATTCACAAACCAGGCTTATTAAGTAACAAAACACATGTACAAACACTTGTCCCTACAAAATACATCAAAACATGACTCTCTACTGGACAGAGTAACATCACTTAGAAACAGGTTATGTCCCTTATGAAAATGATCAACCAGCAAGACTTTCTTCTTGTTCTTCCTCCACACCATCAATAAAAGCAACCCCTCAAGCAGATGAGCTTTCAGAGATCATTTCAACAATAATGTGCATTTTTCCCCCTACACTTTACTCTCTGGGGTAAGCCAAAGTTTTGAATTTATGAACCATCTTAACTTCTCCAAGGGATGTAATTTGCCCTGAATTGAGGTATTTAAAGAGTGTATCTTCCCCACATCTTTGATAAATTTTCTAAAGCAAATACAAGCTAGTAATAACAAGACTATGGATATTTTAAATAATGCTTTTAGCTCCCATAACCAATAATAAATAAAACTATTTTCGCCTAATATGTTTGTTATTAAAACATGATCAATTGCATGTTTGCACCAGTATATTGCATAGTGCAAAAGCTGCTAAGGTTACATTATTTTGAATTAAAAGTTTGTGTTGGTGCCCTTTTCTCTCCATTTATTGCTTGGCTTGTTGCATCAACAAGAAGTGATGAAGTTTAATTACTTTTATGAAAATGAACTTAAAACTGTTATTATTTTACACCAGTTCTAATAGCAATACCACTTTTGATTAAACAGCAAAAATAGACCAAGTGATTCATAGCACTTACGGCATGCAAACTAAGAGAAAGGAATTCTTATTTATTAGAACCACATTAGCTTTTCACTGCACAGAAAATTAATTATCCTTTCCTGATTTGTTTATCTTTATGCTCTATGGGACTATTGCTTTGCTTGTGTATAATTCTCTAGCTTGTTACTCCTCAGTATCAATAGTACAGCTATTACTTTCTTAGATGACACATGATATGTTAGAATGTAATCATATAATAGAATTTATAGCATCTAATCTCCTAGAACACAGATTTTTTTTAATCTAAAGAAAAGAGTCATACATTAAATTTGAAACAAACAGGAGAAGCAGGTTCTTCTGCTTGATTTGTGTACATGTGTGATTGAGGGGATTGGAAGAATTTGTACAATTTTTCACAACTTGCAATAATTTTTCCTTTCTCTCTCCTAGAATTCTATAATATCTTCTTATTCAATGACAAAATTTGGATTACCAACACCCCTACAGCTTTAGCAAGGGAAGAAAGGCATTTTGTAATGCTTGCTCAATGGCAGGCAGGAATGAATATAAAATGTATATCAAATATTTACCAGCTATGTGACCTTAGGCAAGTTACTCAGTTGCAGCCAATATTTTCATTAAAACTCCATGGGATTTTTATAAAGATTAAGAAATGAAAATTCATATAAAGAACTTAGTACAAAATCTGGCTAATAGTAGAAAGCCAATGCATGTTCATTTTCATCATTATTATTGACATTATTACTAATTTGTATAAAAAATCAGGTAAGTAGGCATTCAATAGGTGTCAGTTTTTATCATTGTTAGTTTGTTGTTATAACCACTATTATTCCATCTTTCTTCGGGCAATATATAAGCAGAGTGCATCCTGTCCATCTATTCCTATCACCCTCCCAAAGAGGATGAGAGTTCCCCTCTGGGACTTAGAGGGATATTTTTGTGTGTGAGTTTTTTTTTTTTCCAATTCATTTACCAGTGAGAGCATCAACTCTATTCCTAGCATATGTGGTAAGTGTAGAGGGAATGCAGAAGTACGGGGTACAAACATTAATAAGGCGTCTGGGGTCCATGTTGTGAAGACAGCTGATGGCAACTAAAACAAAATTAGAGCCTGTGCTTCCCTCCTTCGCGGTATTTAAGTTGGCTTGAAAAAATTCAAATTAGTGAAGGGAAATTGGTCTCTTCCACATACTTTCAGGAAAAAAATAGTAATAATAAAAACCCTTGTCTGCTTGTTTACACCTGATTTATTTCTAAATAATGTTGAAAATAACAAATCCCAGTACACTTTGCTGCAACAGTATTTGATCTGTTAGCAACCAAGACCTTCCTTGCAATTCATTAAAATCCTAGAAGATGAAGAAAGCAAAGAACAAAGAATATTATTTCAAGATAAAAGAAGTTTTGCCATAGTATCTTGGTAACTAAATGGAAAAAGAGGGAGTTATTTTAGGGCATACACTTATGTGTAATTTATTTTCCGAAGGCACACAGATGTGCGCTTGATTAAATTTGCTAGGTAATTTATCACCACATGAGTATAATTCAAAACTATGTATAACCTGAAATATTTAGACATGATCATTTAAACAAAGTAGAAAATAATAAGAAAAAGAAAAATGGAGAATGGAGACGTTGAGATGAAACTTTCTTGTTACTGTTTTTCCCTTATTTTTCTTGATTCACCCAAAGGTAGATGATGCCTAAACAGCAAATAGTGGGAAGGACAGGAAAATGCTGACTGAGATGTAACATGCAAAACAAAGGGAAAAGAAAGCAAATATGGCAAAGGAAAATCGAAAGTAGATAGAGGAAAAAGAAAAATGGCATGTTAAGCAACTAATAATAAACAACTAAAAATAATAACAAGAAGATGGGGGGCATCTGTAGTACTGACCAAAATAAATAAATAATAACAAGGGGAATGGAAAGAATATTCAAATCAAGAGATCTGGGGAAGTAAGAAAGAAGTAGCATAAAATAAAAGAGAGAGATATGAAAGAAACTCAGAGGAATTAAGAAAATACAAAGTTGAAAATTTTTAACAATCTGAAAACTATAAAACAAAAGTAAAGGAAAAGAATAATTACAACAAAATCTAGCCAGAAAACACACACACACACACACAAAACACACACACACACAAACACACACACACACACACACCACTGAGAAGATTCAAACAAATCAAACAAACTTGAATTTATTTTCTTAAAATGGATGTAGATAAGTACACACTAAAATTACAAATAGTAAAAATTCATTCAGATAAAAAAAATCAAGGTTGTAAAAGGAAAATAGTCCACAGAAGGAAGAGAAGTCTAATTATAGGTCACTGGCACTTCCTAGAAATTGCTTTTCCTTTTTCGAAAATGCATGTTGCCAAGTCACAAATAGATAAGTGAGGTACTAGGTATTGTCAAGCATCCCTTTTGTGTAGTAGCACAACACTCAATAAAGATAAAAGCTATTCCAGATTTATCAAAGGACTGAAGAAACCAAATTGTTGTCTTTGGACTCAAGAAAGGGATGACATAAAAAATCATTCAAGTGATTTCATGATACATATGAGACTATACTTTGTCTTTTGAAAAGATAAAAGGGAAAAAGCATCAATTAAATATTGTTTTTAGGAAAAAGAAGTAAAGTTAGAAGGGAGGAGCACTTTAAAATGTTTTAGAGGGGTTCTCCTACCAGGAGGTAAAGAGTATTGATTCTACCACTTAACTAGATGAGTAATATTTAGCAAAGAGCTTAACCACTCTGTGTCTTTATAATATGGGTATTACAAAATTGATCTAAAGATTAAATTAAGTATTGAATATAAGTCACTGGCACAGTGGTTGGTACAGAGTAAGTATTCAACCACTATTACCGTATTTGTTATAAATATAGTAGTGTAAATATTTTGAAATTTTTGGTAACAATGGGAAAACAAATAACTTTTATTCAGACTCCTTAAAGATCTCATTAATATTGTATGATTATGTCTTAGTAAATGCCCTATCATTATATAACTATGTTGATAGAATTCTCTCTTCTTTGAAAAATGTAGAATTAGTTCACTTGGGGTTTTTTGTTTGTTTGTTTTTAAACATTCATACACTGTCAACTCTGTGAGTGAACAATAATAGTTCAAGGACAAGAAATATGAATGAATGACATTATGAATAAGAAATAAAAGTAAATACTCAGAAATAAAACTTCAGGGCATACAAGAATACTGTGTTTATATGCAAGGGACCTTTTTATAGATCAGTTTTTAATAATTCCATTAATGATTTTAAAGGAGAAGTCAAACTTTTGCTTTCTACTTTCTAATAGGTGAAAATGAGTCTTTTTCTAAAAAGACTATTTTAGGTCTATCAAAGTTAAAAGAGAAACATTTCACAAATATGTATTTTTAAGAAAATAAATAAATAAATACATCTGATTTAAAAATAAAAGTTCTAAATAATTGTACAAATGTTGTAGAGAAATTCTGTGACAGAAAAAAGTATTTAAAACTCTGTGGATTGAAATTTTGTCTGTCTATATGTCATCCTTCCTACCATTATAAAAGTTCCAATTTAGTACCAACATCCAATAATATAAATTTTAGTATCTAAAGTACAAAATATAATCTCACTAATAAAAGAAATATGTAAATTGACTATCACTTCATGACACCCACAGACAATCAGGAGTATGCAAATTAACCTGACAAAGATGACAGCCCTTTTCCCTTCTCCCCCCCAATCCCCGGGCACTGTGGGCCTCTGGGCAGAGTCCCTCCTCAGGGCCTCCCAACTGTGCTCCACACCTGTCAACTGTCCTTGCAGCCTCCCTGTGGCCCAGTCCCTGGCCTCAGAGGCAACCCTCTTGTGCCTGAGGTCATAGTTCCCAGTGTCTGGTGTCTCCCTATACCCCACCCCTGCCCTCTTGCTCTGATAAACAAAACCCTAGCATTGGAGCAGCCCCGCAGGTGAGGACGTGCGTAGGAGCTCACTTGGTGCAGTTAGTGTGCCCCGGGAGCCCCTGGCCAGTCAAGGGGCGATGGTGGTGACTGGCAGCAAAGGCAGGTGGCTCGGCTTTGTTCTGAATAGATGAGAGAGTCCATCAGTAACCAGATTATCAGATCTCCCTCCTCCCTATCTTAACAAATCAAGAGGGGAGGAGCGATGGGTGTGGAGGGAGGGCAGGTGGGCAGGAGGCAGAGGAGGAAGAGGAGGAGGAAGGGGGCCAGTTGCATCACACTTTTAGATGGGAAAGTGAAAAGCACTAGCACACCCAACCTCTCTATTCCTCTCCACCTGCCTCACTCCCCCCACCTCTTCCCCTCTGCACCTCCCTGGGAGAGCCAGTGCTACACAGAGGAACTCTGGAAAAGGAGGGTGACGAGGAAGCTGCTCCGGAGCACACAGGGCTTGCCACCACCACCACCACTGCTGCACAGGTTGCCAGAGCGAGCCCACCGCATGGTGTCAGCAGCCAGGGGAAGGAAGGCCTATTTTTGCACAAATCTTTGTGCATCAGGCTTCTAGTACACACTATAACTTTAAAAGGTATTTGAGACTTGTTATTGAACAAATCACCACTCAATTATTTTTACTTCTATTTTTTAATTTATTAATTTCTTCTCTTTTGACTTCTTGTATCTATTTTAAGCTTTTTAAAAAACTTACATTGTTCTTAATCTACTTTGTTTAATTCAATAGTTGATACATTGATTTTCTCTTCTTGTTTGACAAGTTTTAAAGACAACAAATTCTCTTTTGCTTAATCTCTAATTCATAGTATTTTCACATTTATTAGTTTCTATATATTCTGAAATCTTGGCTTTGGTTTCATATCTTTTTCATGTGCACTTGATTATACCAATAGAGAATTTTTCATTATATCTAGAGGAAAGGTACTGTTTTCTGTCTGTCTTATTCCCTGCTTTTATTTCTAAGTAGGACAATGTGGTTCACTTAGCAGGAAATATAATTAGTAATTGATTGATGAATTATAATTAGTCTTATTTTCATGTTAAAAACTGAATAAAATAGTCATTTAGGAGCCATGAAATATGATATATAAAGGAAAAGAAGAGATGGTGGAGGAGAAGGAGAGCAGGGAGAGGAGAAAGAGGAAAAGAAGAAGGAGGAAGAGGAAAACAGTAAGTCAGGATTTAAAAGCCACTACAGCCCTGACGGTTTGGCTCAGAAAGGTCCCAGGTTCGATTCAGGTCAAGGGCATGTACCTTGGTTTCGGGCACATCCCCAGTAGGGGTTGTGCAGGAGGCAGCTGATCGATGTTTCTCATCTCTCTCTCATCGATATTTCTAACTCTCTATCCCTCTCCCTCCCTCTCTCTGTAAAAAAAAAAAAATCAATAAAATATATTTTTAAAAATAAATGCCACTACAGGCCCCATACCTGACAATAATATACTGAATTCATCTGATGATCCTATAGACTCTTTTTCCTTGAGTATAAGGCAAGAGCATTCTCTTGCATGTATTTAAGATTCTTGCCTATAAACACATATGTATATGTTGTTATGGTTCAACATAATTAGATAGATGGCTGGATATTATACCTCTGTACAAACATGTGCACATGTTTGTGTATTTTCATCATTAACTGACTAATCACATAACTGAACAGGGAATTGTAGCTTCTCTAAAATAGAAAGACAAACACCATTTAATTCACTGTCTAGTTCAACAACTCAAATGATGTCTAAATCTTCTAAGCAAACACACCTACCAGCAGTTTCTGCATCCTACTGCGAACACCTGTAGTGATCAGGAACATATGATAACCTGAATCAGCAAGTATGCCTTTGAAATGCCGACTCATATAAAATGTGTTTTTCTGTCCTGTCCTGCTATCTATTCTAATTGTGCCTAACAGAGCCGCTCCACATAAAGCCATTCAATTTCACATAAAATCACCGATGCAACTGTTGCAGAAGGTGTGAGACTACAGGGCCCTAACTCAAATTCATACGGATATTAACTATGATAACGATAATATTAACTATTGTACTTCACTTAATAACTAATATATAATTCATACTCCCTGCTTCAGTGATATTTCCACCTACCCGTCATCGAGTGGAGTATATCAGGTGGATTATAAGCCATTGGGTATCTCAGGTAAAACTCCTGTCCTCTCCTCATATCCCTGAGGATGGTGCTCTTTGTGTCTCTGCCAGAGAAACATTCCCTTCAGATCTCTTACAAACTTCCATTGCCCTTTGCCTCATAGAGTTAGTTACTGCCAAGGGCCCACTGATAGTCTCCCAAGGCTGAAGTTCCTAGGCCAGGCAGACAATGTGCACGCTGAGGATTATGCTTAATGGGGGAGATCGTGCCTCCTATGAAAAGGTCAGCTGCCTCTCAATTATAATCATGCTTCCACCTGGGAATATGTGTCAGAACTTAAAAAGCCAAAATCCCAAGTGAAATCTCCCAAGTTTTTATATGTTGGCAACTATTTACAGTTTTTAAGACAGCGAAAATATTACAAAAGAAAAATATATTTCTATGGGTTGAATTTGACCTGAGGCTGCCAGTTTAAAATGTCTGGTTCAGACTTCTGATATAGCAAGAAGGGGTTTTTGTTGTTGTTTTTTTTGTTTTGTTTTGTTTGTTTGTGTGTGTGTGTGTGTTTGTGTGTTTCAAGCATGAACTGGCTATTAAGTCTTCACTAGGTGTAAAGAGAGACTAAATTTTAGCAATAAAAATCTATATTAATAAATTAGCCCTCACTGCTTTAGCTCAGTGGATAGAGCATCAGCCCGCAGACAGAAGTGTCCTGGGTTCGATTCTGGTCAAGATCCCAGCTCTGGTTAGTGTGTGCTGGAGGTATCCAATTAATGTGTCTCTCTCACATCGATGTTTCTCTCTGTGTGTCTCTCCCCTTCTCCTCCACTCTCTCTAAAGATCAATGAAAAAATATCCTCAAGTAAGGATTTACAAAGAAAAAAAAAATGTTATACTAATTTTTAATCAAATTTCCAAGAGATGGAAATAATCATTTCTATAATTCAAAGCAGGGATCAGCAAAGTTTCAGTAAAGCACCAAATAGCATACATTTTAGTAAACATTTTAGGCTCTGTGGACTTCATGGTCTCTCTTGCAAATTTCCAATACACCACTGTAGTGTGAGAGTAGCAAAAACAGTATGTAAATGATGGGATGCCTGTTTACCAATCACATTTTATATAGGTACTAAGATTTGAATTTCATATAATTTTTATGAGTCATAAAATCTTGTTCTTTTGTGCATTTTTTTTAACAATATAAAAACTATAAGAACTATTTTTGGTTCACAGATCACACAAAAACAGATAGTGGGCCAGATTTGGCTCACAGGCTATACTTCACTAACATCTGATTTGAGGGTGCATCATTCCCAGAATCAAGATATCTGGAATACCAAATTACTTATAAATATTTAATCATTTTAAAATTATATTTCCAAATTAATAAGAGCATGGCTTAGCAAGTGGAGAATCAGAAATGAAAGAAGTGATTTATTTGAAAATGTATCATCTAAAAATGTATCCATATTCCATACACACACAAAAAAGATATCACATCTAAATTGCTAATTAAATACCTCTGCCCACTAGTGAAATTTTCTTGTTTTACAAATCTACAGTCTAGCAGAAAGTTTAAAATTCCAATGGAATCAACAGTACTCCTAATGGTTTTGCAAGCTCTGACATTGGCCAATTGTCCTTGATGATGATATTTCTTGCTATCTTATCTTTTACAAACACAACTAGAAGCAGATGATAGCCAAGGTTGTAAGACCAGTCCCTAACATATGGACAACATGGGTAGATTTTTTTTTTCTTAAAATATGTTTTATTAGTAGATACATATTTATTTTTAAGTATATTTTATTTACTTTAGAGAGAGGAAGAGAGAGATGAAAACATCAATAATGAGAGAGAATCATTCATTGGCTGCCTCCTGCATCCCCCTACTAAGGATTGAGCCAGCAACCAGGGCATGTGTCCTGAATGGGAATAGAACTGTGATCTCCTACTTCATGGGTCAACACTAAATCACTGAGCCTCAACCAGCAGGACATGGATACTTTTTTCTTGATCTTACCTTTTAAAACGTATTCCAAGGAAAACTTAAAATAGTTTGTTTACTAATTTGAAAACTCAATTTTTTAAAATGCTCCTTATTATCACAATTATTATCCCTTGCTTTTATAAGAATTAAAAAGAGCTCATTTATTTTTGCACAATTTGTAGAGGTTGCTTATGTCAGTGTTTTTCAACCTTTTTTGGGCAAAGGCACACTTGTTTCATGAAAAAAATCACGAGGCACACCATCATTAAAAATGTTAAAAAATTTAACTCTGTGCCTATATTGACTATATATAAAGTAATTCTCTTGAATAGGAATCAAATAAACACAAAGAAAGTATTTTATAATTACTTTATTATGAAATATTAAGTAAACAAAATAGTGAAAAATTATAAAATTCTTGTCTTGTCTGCACCTACGGCACACCAGGCAACATGTGCCGCGGAACAGCGGTTGAAAAACGCTGGCTTATGTTACCAGGACATTATAAAACCATTTGTCACCATTCCTCTTGTGTGTGCAGCTCTATCTTACATACTGTACTAGTTCCTTTTGCAAAGGTGCTTCATCCAGAGTAAATAAACCTGGGAGGGTGTGAGTGGGGCTAAACAGTATTTTAATCATTTCTGAATACTTTCCTTCACATATTTCAAACATTACATCTGTTCTGAAAATACATAAAACTAAGAATATTGGCATTTTATACTTATCAGCATTTTATGCTTAGGAGTTCCTTAATGTCTTCTGAGATAGATTAACTGGATAGATAAGCTGACCTTTTCACTTTGTAAAGAGCAAGGGATGAATGTTTTGTTTTTCAAAAAAAAAATAATAATAATCTTGAAAGCCTCATAGAATTATGCTAATAGAATGGCTTAATTAACATTATGTTCTATTGAAATCCTGAAATGGAGGTTTAATTGAATATTGCTAAAGTGTGGAAAATTTCAGGAAAGATAGATTTTTTGTGTTGATTATTCTTAATGTTGCCAGCAATTTCATTAAAACATTTGCTTTTCTTCTTTGGAAAATTTATTGATTTTATATAGTATTTATAACGAGGTGTCCTTCTAGGATCTTATTTGGTGATAAATCTCACAAGAAACTAAGGACCTCAAAAATCATCATTATATTTTTATGGTAGTGGTGGCTATGGTGATGGTGATGGTATATATGTGTGTGTTTTTGCCTTCCTGGCATTTTTTAAACATTCAAATTATACTGAGAGCTCATCCAAAATGGAACAATTTTTAACAGGGAAATGAAGTGATAAAATTAGTTATACATATCTATAAGTTTTTATTTGAATTGTCATTGACAAAAACTCCTTAGATTAACTAGCAATAAATATGTGATACTCTTAATAATATTATCTTACTCAAATTTAAACCCTTTAATCTTAAAGAATTTATAGGAAATCAAAATTAGATAATCTGTGTTATGAAATCCCATTATATAGTATTCTAATAATTCTTTTTAAAAATAGGTTCTCTTTCTTTTCACATAAAAGAATGTGATTTGCCATGTAAGTGATATTTTCTAAAATTTTAAAGATATATATGTTTTTATTGCTTTTAGAGAGAAGTTGGAAGAGAGAGAGAGATAAAAACATTGATGAGAGAAACCTTGATCAGCTGCCTCCTGCAGGTCCGCTACTGAGGATCTAGCTGCAACCTGGGCATGCGCCCTGACCCAGAATTGAACCTGCAACCTCTTGGTTCATAGGTTGATGCTCAACTGCTGAGCAACACCGACCAGGATATTTTCTAGAATTTTTATCTGAGATCTGGAATTTATAAATGTTGCTTTAGCTAGTACTTACTATATCTTCCCACCACATGTGAACACATACTATTTGGAACATTTAAGAGAAACTGAAGCTGTCTCATTATAAAGACCTATAATAAACCTATCTTTTGAATACTTGCCATCCTGCCTTAAAACAATTTTTATAAATCATTAAACTGAAAATATCCAACTGGCATTTTGAATATTAAGCTATTATAAGAAAGCCCTGCAGTAGATACTAAGAGGAAGGTTTTTAGTTATGTCTCCAATACTAATTAGATTATATAGTCTTCAATAAGTCTTTTAAAATCTTTGTTCCTCTGTACAATGGATTAACAAGGTCTATCCAATGGATAAAGTTATTTTGTGTCTTGAAGAAGTTAACAAATATGGAAATCTTTTGAAATTGATAAAATATTCTAAAATTTTAGATTATTATTAAATCAATTATACATGCAATTACTTATGTATTAATTTTCTATTTTACTTATAGATATAATTGGAGTTACAATTATCTCAACCAATGAATGTGGGATTAGGGCAGGATTATGATCATAGGACAAGTAAAATAAGTTAAATGAATCTGAAATTTAGAAAAGTCTAGATTTCTTCCACTCAGCCTCAGTGTGTGTGTGTGTGTGTGTGTGTGTGTGTGTGTGTGGTGTAAGAGAGAGAGAGAGAGAGAGAGAGAGAGAGAGAGAGAGAGAGAGAGAGAGAGAGAGAGAGAGAGTTCTTGACATTGGGAAATATACATTCAGAACTTTCATTCCAAAAGCTTATTTAGCATCTATTTCTGAGCATGATGGTGCATGTCCCCAGGAAAAGGCACTAGATTGAGGTCATGAAGTATTCACTTTGTTCACAGCCATACGAACATAATCACAGCAACCAGAAGCAATTCATTAAGAGCTGCACAATGTATTTCCTGGTCATGTGTCTGGTTATTACAAGTTTTGTATTTAAAGAAAATTAAACTGTCTCAACCAAAGCAAGTCATTTAGTAACCTAACAGACATCCCCACACTAATAAGTTAGAATATAATACAATGACACGTATGCTCCTAGAGAACTAAAATTCAATTGGGATGATAATATCAAGAATATTAATTATGTCATTAAAGGTTTATTTTTTTAACACTGCTTTTGCTCTTATTATTGGTTCATAGATGAATAATGGGTGATCTGTGTATGTGTAAATTACTAAAATTTAAGATGAAAATGTCCATAAGACTAAAGACTACAGTATCTGAAACAGGCTTCAGAATTCAAAATACTTCAGTATTCAGCAGCATTTGACAAATTCTTCTTCTTTAATATTATACACTAGAGGCCCAAAGCACAAAGATTTGTGCAAGAATGGGCCTTCCTTCCCCTAGTTGTCAGCATTGCCTTCGCCCCAGTTGGAGCCACCTTTTCACTCTGGCCCAGAGCCGTCTTTCCACCTTCCCATGCTGCCTAACAGCCTGTGTTGGCTGGGACAGTGCATAACGCCTGCAGTTGGGATGGTGCATCCAGCCCCACCCCTGGCCACTCAGTGCCTGCATATGCAAATTAAATTGCCATCTTTGTTGTGTTAATTTGCATGCTCACTCCTGATTGGCTGGTGGGTGTCATGAAGCTTCGGTCAATTACCATGTTACTCTTTTATTAGTGTAGATAATCCACACTTGCTTTTAAGAATGCTCAATACAAATAAACTGGTCACCAGTAAGTCTCCTCCCAATAAAATATTTGTTAAATCTTCTTTGAAACGGGCTAAAATCCATAATAATTCCTAAAATTCTTTTCATATGTAACTTAATCATGTTAGCTGCTAGTATTAGAAATAAGTTGTAGGTTCTAATCAAGAGAAAAGTATCTCTTAATGCCCTTTGACTAATCTTTAAGTGACCTATGCATATCAGCATAGATATTTATTAGTTACCCATTCACTTGGCATAAAAAATTAGAGCAATTCAGAGAGTAAAATTTGGATATTGTTCTCCAGTAGCATAGGATGCAGGAGGAGGCAAATACACAAGGAAATTTCTTCTGAGTACAGACAGAAATATCTACAGCAAATATTACTGGTAAACATTTTAGTTTCACAACTGTAAAGCAAAAGAAAGAAGGATATGGTCTACTGGAGACATTTTATATCAACTTTTACCTCTCTCAGAAAATATTCATTGGGTTGTTTGTAATGGAGGCTTTGTTACAACCCATCTACTCTACTCTCAGCGTGGATGACCAGATGATGGATTAGAAGACATGGCTTGTTTAGAAAAGATCTATTTTATTTGTCTAAATACCTAGAACACTATACCACATTGTTTCATGGGTAATCAAAAACCACTGTTTACTGTGGGCCATTAGTTTCTTTTTTTAAATTCTGTTTCTTCGAAAGTAAGTATCTTAAAAGTGAAATCCATGTCTTCGGCATATATATTCTAAGGTAACATATCCTTGAACAATTGTAAAGCATGTATTTTAATATAATATATTAATATAATTAATATATTTAAAAATATAAGTATTTACTAATTGTTGGTTGATAAAAGCCAACTTAGTAAAATATACCTAATAATGTTGAAATAATACATTTAGTGATCTGAAAAATTTTGAAATCTCACCACAAGCTCAATAACATATAACACTTCTTCGCTGAAACCGGTTTGGCTCAGTGGATAGAGAGTCAGCCTGAGGACCTAAAGGTCCCGGGTTCGATTCAGGTCAAGGGCATGTACCTTGATTGCGGGCACATCCCCAGTAGGGGGTGTGCAAGAGGCAGCTGACCGATGTTTCTCTCACATCGATGTTTCTAACTCTCTCTTCCTCTCAATAAAATATATATATAAAAAACAATTAAAAAATAAATAACATATAACACTTCTTTATAAATGTTGGTATCCTTTAAAAAGATAGTGAAACATTTTTTAGCCACTACTTATGTCCTAGTAATTCAAAGGTCTGACAAAGTCCCCAAATCAATTTAAAGTCCTAATTTATAAATTAAGAATTTGTCTGATTAAGGACATTTCATTTGGGTCATAGATTCTTTCTAAAATTATAAACAGGTAATAATTCAAAAAAATTGTCAAGATGTGTTTATATATCATTAACAATAATAAAAACTAGTAATCAATCATAATTGCCAGGTAATTTTTCAAGAGCTCATCAAATTGAAATCATAATTATAATACTGTTTCAAAGGATAACTTAAGCATTCTTAATAAAGATGTATGTTTTAAATAGTGACAGTTATTAATATAAATTTGTATAATGTCTCATTTTCTAAACAATAAAAAAATATATATCTTTTTAAAGGATATCTTTCTCCCAATTTGAGAGAATAAAGGAGACCTTTACTGAAGACAAAAGCAAAGGCTAATAATAAAATTCAGGTATCATTTAGAATTTCCACTTGTTTTTCAAATTTTTAAAAGTAGTTTTCTTTCTTTTCATTTGTATTTAAAAAGTGTGTGTGTGTGTGTGTGTGTGTGTGTGTGTTAACATGAACAAGAAAGAACAAATTTCCCCATCTCTTCCTTCTTTTTTTTTAATGTATTTTTTTATTGATTTTTTTTTATTTATTTATTTATTTTTACAGAGAGGAAGGGAGAGGGATAGAGAGTTAGAAACATCAATGAGAGAGAAACATCGATCAGCTGCCTCCTACACACACCCCACCGGGGATGTGCCCACAACCAAGGTACATGTCTTTGACCGGAATCGAACCTGGGACCTTTCAGTACGCAGGCTGAGGCTCTATCCACTGAGCCAAACTGGCTAGGGCTCTTCTTTCTATTTTTATGTCTGTTGCTCTAGGAGAGCCCTTGGTGCAGTCATTTCTCTTAGAATGTATGTGACTTTTGTTAAAGTACCATGTTCATAACTCTTCTTAGACAAAGGATCTCCTCTGAGACTTTTTTCTCAAAAAGGAACTGAAAGAATAAATTGTGGTATCAGGGTGTGATTGAAAGAAAATGGATATAATCACAGGGAAAACGGGCATATGCCCAGGTTGCAGGCTTGATCCCCAATGGGGGGGCATGCAGGAAACAGCTGATCAATGATTCTTTCTCATCATTGATGTTTTTATCTCTCTTTCCCTCTTCCTTCCTCTCTGAAATCAATAAAATATATTTTTAAAAAAGAAACTAGAAAAGAATTATGTAAGTTGAAGAATTGACAGGTAGAAAATGATAGATGTAAGTTAATCCTCTTCTTCAATGATACTAAGGAAATAATCATTTCTAGGATTGATAACTGAAGAAACAGCTGTATAAACATACTGATTTGAAATATGAGGGAACCACAAAAGAAGGAAACAATTAAAAGGGGTTTTAAGTGCTCTCAAGGGAGTTCAGTTAGCTGTTTTTTGTTGTTGTTGTTTTTTAATGGAGACGTTTCTGAGCCATTTGATTTTTTAAATATTTTGTGTGTTATTTTTATTTTTTATAAATATTTTATGTGATAAAGGGGAAATAAATACAGTACATTCTGTATATCCTCAATAACATGCAGGAGCAGACTTAATATGAGTTCTGAGCAGGACTATATAAGCCAAAATATAGTTTGGAATTCCAGGAATTCATAATCCTTAAGGTACAAAGGATCAAGAAGTCAGAGAAAAGTAAAAAGCCCTTTGGGTGTCCTTTGTCCAATCAGTCCCAGAGACTCCAATCACCATTGATGAGCTAAGCACATTTTTAAAAGTGTTCACTTACTTCCCTGGTGTGGCTCAGTTGGTTGGAGTATCAATCATCCCATACTGCACTGAAAGGTCACTGGTTCTATTCCCAGTCAGGACACATCCAGACACATCCAAGTTTCAGGTTCCATACCAGAACAGGGTACATATGGGAGACAACTGATCGATGTTTCTCTCTCTCTCTTCCTCTCCCTTTATCTCCCTCTAAAAATATTTTTTTTTTAAGTATTCACCTACCAATTACATATGGAATAGACACCTCATCAAACTTCAAAGACATTTGAGACTAGGGAAGGGGGGACAGTTAGGGGTGATCAGGCAGGCAGGCAAGTAGTCCAAACTTGAGAACAGCCTCTCCCAGTTCCTAGCATAAGAAGCTTTTTGTCTGGTAAACAGTTTCTCTGTGATATAACCTGAGCAGGTCTAAAGGGTTTTTCATCTGTGAAAAGCAGTCTTGCCTGAGAGATCAAATTAACATGCATCGTGTAATTTTTCTAAAATCACTCTCCTTTCGGACTTTATAGATATCATTATTTTTAAAAGACTACATGTATGTTAGATAAGTTAAAAAAAACTACAGGGGAGAATAAAGCAGGGGAAGGGATAATGTGTTGGCATTTTTAGATAGCATATCTAGAGGTTTTATTGAAAAGACTGAAGAAAATGAAGCAGTTGGCTGTGTAGGGTATGGTGAGAAAGGGAATAACAGCTGCAAGGACTCTGAGGTGCAGTATTTAGAAATTAGGTGAGGGACATAATAGGGGTTGGGGTGGGGGTAGAGTGACTGGAGAGGAAGAAACATCATATAGAGTCCTGGTCGACGTTAAGACTGTGGGATTGACTCCGACAGGAGAAATATGGATGTTTTTGAGCAGAAGAATGGCATGATGCGATCACTTGGGCCACTGGGTTTATCTGAAAACATGCAAAAGGGGAACCAGGGAGACCAGTGGTGGTGATGAGAAGTGGCTAAATTCTGGTTTTATTTTTAAGGTAAGGTTGATAGGGGAAAAAGAGAGGAATGAAATAGTAAATCCAAATTTTTAGAATATAAACTGGAAGAAAGGAGTTGTGGAGTTACTAAGATGTAGAAAACTCAAAGGAGAAAATGGTAGTGGAGGGGGCATGTCAGGAATTCCGAAATATCTGGCTAGAACTATTCTTTCTAGATAAAAAGAGGTCACACAACTATTTTCACCATAGTCAAAATCTGAATCAAAATGCTTTTTTTTCTTTTTTCTTTTTTTTGTAAATGAAAACTAGACCATTTAAAAATGTTAAATATTACTAACAGTATCAATTTTTAGAGTTTTTATTTTATTTCTTCTAAGGTATTACATATATGTCCTTATCCCTCTATTGTTCCCCACTCCCTGACTCATGCTCTCACACACACACACACACACACACACACACACACACACACCTCGGTGTCTGTGTCCATTAGTTAGGCTTTAAGGCATGCATTCAAGTCTCTCTCATACCCCCATCCTCCCCTGCCTTCTCTCTGAGTTGTTTATAAGGCTTATCTCTGAAGTACTTCCTTCCTGTCCCAAAAATGTATTACTGGAGAATCTACCTGTAATACAGAAATTAAGCCTGTAAAGGAGCAGTTCGTTTACTTTGTCCTGAAAAAAAATATATCATTAATCAAATTTATAGATGAATGAAATCACTTCTTCCATGTTTATTAAAAGTCATTATGAAAATGTTATCTCTGGGCTCAGCTGACTAGTCTAAATTTAATGTGGCTTTTAATCAATGGCTACAAAATCAATTCTGTCATCACTGGGCATCTTAAGGTAAGTTACTACCAGTCCAAAAGTGTTTTCTCTTGGATTTATATCCTTATAGATACATATATGTTTTTTAAAAGAAAACTATAGGGAAAAAACTAGAGCCATGTTTCCCATAAGGTAGGGCTTTGTGGTGGAAAAGGCCCTCATTTATGAGGAAAAAAAAACCATAGTCTCCATCATCTACTGCATACCAGCAATGTGATCCTTAAAAAGGTACCCAATATGATTGAGCAGCAATAGATTATCAATCTTTTTTATAATATATTTTTATTGATTTCCGAGAGGATGGGAGAGGGAGAGAGAGATAGAAATATCCATGATGAGAGAGAATCTTTGATCAGCTGCCTCCTGCACACCCCACACTAGGAATCAAGCCCCAACCCGGGCATATGTGCCCTTACCGGGAATTGAACCATGATCATCTGGTTCATAGGTCAGCACTCAACCACTGAGTCATGCCAGCTGGGCAGACTTTAGAACACCTTCTTATCTATACTAATAAAAGGGTAATATGCTAATTAGACTGGGAGACCTTCCAGGAGACCTTCCGGATGTTCTTCTGGACACAGCCATGGTGGTGGGGCCAAGGTGGAGGCGGTCAGAGGCCAAAAGGAGATGGCAGTTGTGGGTAATCAGGCTGGTGAGGATCGGGGCTGTTGGGGAAAAGCAGACCAGCAGAGGGCCAGTTGGAGGCAAGCAGGCCATCAGTGGGGGTCAGTTGGAAGTGATCAAGACAGCAGGAGGGGGGCAGTTTGGAGTGAGCAGTCCAGCAGGGGGTCAGTTGGGGGCAAGCAGGCCAGTAGGGAGGGGAGAGGGGGGTGAGCAGGCCAGCAGGGGAGGCTGCTGGGGTTGAGCATAACTGCACAGGGGCAGTTGGGGGTGATCAGGCTGGCAGGCAGAGTGGTTAGGTGAGCGGTTAAGAGCCAGCAGTCCCAGATTGCAAGAGGGATGTCCAACTGCTGGTTTAGGACTGATCCCTGTAAGCTGGCAGTAGGACATCCTTTGAGGGGTCCCACATTGGAGAGGGTGCAGGCCATGCTGAGGGACAACCCCCTATCCTTGTGCATGAATTTTGTACTCCAGACCTCTAGTAGCTTTATAATCTATACTAATAAAAGTATAATATGCAAACTGGTCATGATGCCCCCACATTGACAAGTGAAGAGCAGTCTGTGTGGGGCGACAAGGCTGGCAGGGGGGTTAGTGAGGGATGATCAAATGACTGACCAGCAGGCAGCATTGGGTTGACCAGGCCAGCAGAGGGAGAAGTTTGGGTTGATCAGGTCAGCAGGGGGACAGTTAGGGGAGATCAGGCAGGTAGGCAGGTGAGCAGTTAGGAGCCAGTGGTCCTAGATTGTGAGAGGAATGTCTGACAGCTAGTTTCAGCCTGATCCCTGGGATTGAGCCAAAACTGACAGTTGGACATCCCCCAAGAGGTCCCTAATGGGAGAAAGTCCAGGCTGGGCTGAGGGGAAGCCCCCGTGTGCAAATTTTGTGCACTGGGCCTCTAGTATAAACATAAAGTGGTGTTGATCTTATAAATTACATTTAATTGATTTTATAAATATAGGTATATTTATAAATATAAGTATTTGTATTTTTATCACAGAATCTATTCATTTATTGTACTCATTCAAGTATTATTGCTTAGTTAGTGCCCTGGTGATCAAACTTTAAAGTAAAGCCCTTCATTTGCTTGGAAAGTACAGGAATATTTTCAAGGCAGGTAAAAGATGGATGGGTGGATAAATGGATAGGTAGATCAATTAATCAAATGATAGTGTACATGAAACTGCTTTATAAAATTTAAAATGCTCTTTCAATGTTGACTGTGAATATTAAGGTATTTAACCGCCTTTATAATATACTAGGGGTCTAGTGCACAAATTCATGCCCCTTGAAAGGAACTGTGCACTGCAAGGCAGCAGTGGGCACAGGGGTAGGTCTTGGCCCATCCTCCACACCCCTGCCCATCCCCTCCTGCCACAGCCCCCAGTCTCCTTTCTACCAGCAGCCGCCTCCTGCTGCCACCACTCCCACACCCTGATGGCACCAGCCCTACTCACATCCACTGATGGTACAGAGCTATTGGGGTTGGCACCAGTAACAGGTAAGAGCGGGGCCAGTGCTGTCAGTGGGTGCAAGTGGCAGATGCTGCCCCAATCGCCCCTCAAAAGCAGGGGAAGGTGGAGAAACCCTGAGGGGTGATTGGGGCTGGCAGCTGCTCCTCACATCTGCTGACAGCACCCAAGCAATCAGGACTGGCACTGAGTGCCAGCAGCAGGTGCAAGTGGCAGCTCCAGCGCTGACTGCAGAGGCAAGTGGAGCTGGCGCCAGCAGTGGGTGCAAGTGACAGCTCTGATGCCAGCAGCAGGTGCGAGCGGGCCATCACCAGCAGTGGGTATGAGAGGTGTCTGCTTCCGCAATCACCCCTCAGGAGCAGGGGGAGATGGAAAAGCCCTGAGGGGCAATCAGGACTGGCAGACGCCACTCGCATCTGCTGACAGTGCCGAGTGATCAGGACCAGCACCAGGCACCAGGAGCAGGTGTGAGCAGTGCGGGTGCGAGCACCGGGCAGGGACCTGTAGTGCATAGGAGCAAAGAATTTTCAGTAACCACCAGAGGCTCGCCATGCCTTGGTCTGGCACCCCAACTCAGCTGCTCCACCATCCTGCTGCAGACAATGGCCATGATGTTCTGTGCTCTGCCTCTTGCTGCCTTTCCCCACCATATTCTTCGTGCACCCTCTAGTGGTCAGTGCACTTTATAGCAACCCGTTTTGTTTGGTTGTTCCGTCTATTTGCATATTAGCCTTTTATTGTATAGGACTATTTTCCTTTACAATAACAGAAAATAATAGAATTTAGATTTTGAAGGTGTCTTGACAATGCATATATTAAATTAATCTCAATCCACACTGCCACCTTCTGAGAAAAGTCGATACCTTTTTTTATTCTCCACCCCAAAATATATTTAGCATAGTATTTAGCACTTTCCATCAGAAAATATTTTTTAAAATTTAAATGGTACCACTAAGATTATCCAACTTTAAAATAGACATAAAAATATGACCCAATCTAAATATAACCCTGATTATAATTTCTTAGGAAGATATTACAGTAAAAAATAGAAATTCTCTTGTAATTCACAGTCAACAGAAATTAAGTCCTATTGCCCTTATGAGTTAAAATTCTTAAGAAAATAGTAGTCCAGAATTAAGCCTCCTCAATTTCTTATTCTACCCAATCTCAAGAGGGTGAATCCTACATGCTGGGGAGAAGCAGCCTTCAGCAGCTCCAGCCTAGATCATTCTTTTGGAGGCTCAACTGAATGCATTTATCACTAAGTCTCTCATAATATGCATTTTAAAGGGTCTAAAATATTAATAGGACATAAAGAATTATCACAGCATTTGTCCCATATCCATGAAATTTAGAGAAAGAAAAAAAAAAACATTACTCAGCTCCTAAAAATTCTCAGGTATAATTATACTTCCAAATTGACTATTCATAATGCCAAATATCACAAAAGAGCCTCAGTGTATCTGAGTGAAGGAAGGTGGAACACAATTCACAACCTGTGAAATTAATTTCAATGCCACCAAAGAAGTAATGGAAGCAGTGAGTTTATCAGGGGGTGAAAACCATCTAACAAGACCATCCCTATCCTCAAGTTGCATTTTCTGTGTGTTTGTTTTTGCAATGTTGGAAAATTGCAGATGTCAGGCTCAGTCATTTTGGGTGCTTTCTTTTCCATTCAAACCCTATTAATTTTTATTTTTTCTTTGAGCTCTATGTTTCCTGTATTCCAGTGTTGAATTATCAGCATTCTTTAATGACACAGACTCAGTATGTCTTGTAACAGATATTTTTCATTCCTGTGTCTCAGTAGCTATTTCTGCTACCTCTTCTTATAGAATACTTGGTTTGAAATAATCCTCTTAAGATAGGGCTCTTCTTTTTTCACACAGTTGACTCAAATAAATAATTATCATCAATGAACTTTTGTATTAAGTCTGCTATTGCTGCTTGTGCCCTACTATTAGCAGCCAAATGAGGACCAATAGGGCTTCACAAAACATTGTCATTTACCTCACACCCATTAAAATTTCTATTATCAAAAATATAATCTCTCTCTCTCTCTCTCTCTCTCTCTCTCTCTCTCTCTCTCTCTATATATATATATATATATATATATATATATATATATATATATATATATATATATAAAGCTAATATGCAAAGAGTCCCCACAGGAGTTTGACCAGGAGACTGGGAGTTCTATCACTTGCTATGATGTACGCTGTCCACCAGGGGGTGTCATGGAATGAATCAAGGCCTCAGCTGGCAGCCAGAAGGCCCCAATTGGTCCTGATCACCAGCCAGGCCTAGAGACCCTATCTGTGCATGAATTTTGTGCACCAGGCCTTTATTAAATAATGAGTGTTGTCAAAGATGTGGGAATAAAGGAACCCTGGTGCACTATTGGTGGGAATGTAAATTGGTGCAGCCACTATGAAAAGCAGTATGGAGGTTCCTGAAAAAATAAAAAAATAAAAATACAATAGAACTATAATATGATACAGCAATTCTACTTCTGGGCATTTATCCAAAGAAAACAAAAACACATTAAAAAAGATATATTCATGCTTATATTCATTGCAGCATTTTTTACAACTAGAGGCCTAATACACAAATTCATGCATGGGTGGGGTCCCTTAGCCTGGCTGGCAATCAGCCCAATCAGGGCTGTGGGAGATTGCCCAGCTAGAGAGAGGGTCTATGGGAGATAGGCCAACCAGGGGGAGGGGCTATGGGAGATTGGCCAGCCACAGAAGGTTGGCTGTGGGAGCACACTGACCACCAGGGGGTAGCTCCTTCATTGAGAGTCTGCCCCGGGTAGTCAGTGCACATTATAGTGACTGGTTAACTGGTCTTTCAGTCGTAATGGTTGCTTAAGCTTTTATATATATATATAGATAGACAAACCATTAATGAATGAATGGATAAAGAAACTGTAAATGCATACACAATGAAATACTATTCAGCCATAAAAAAATTGAAATCTTGCCATTTGTGACAATATACATAGACTTTGAGAGCATTATACCAAGTGAAATGTCAAACAAGTAAGACAATACCATCTGATCTCTTTTTTATGTAGACTATAAAGACAAAACAAAATAAAACAAATAAACAAGCTCAAATATACAGAGAACAGATTGGTGGTTTCCAGAATAAAAGGAGTTGGGGGAGGGGACAAACTGTGTGAAGAGGGTCAAATTATCAAATTTGTTGTGCTGGAGGCAGCCGATTTTTGTTTCTCCTTCACATTGATCTAGTTCGTTCTCTCTCTCTCTCTCTCTCTCTCTCTCTCTCTCTCTCTCTCTCTCTCTCTCTCTCTCTCTCTCTCTCTCTCTCTCCCTTTATCTCTTTGACTACATGGGGGCAGTCATCTTGTGTGTTGGAGTGATGGTCAATTTGCATATTACTCTTTTATTAGATAGGATAGAGGCCTGGTTCACAGGTGGGGGCCAGCTGGTTTGCCCTAAAAGGTGATCTGGATCAAGGTGGAGGTTCCCTTGGGGCATGGGGTGACCTGGGAAAGGGGCCTGTGGTAGTTTGCAGGCCGGCCAGGCACCCTGGCAAGCCAAGCAGAGGCCCTGGTATCTGTGATTTATGTATCTCCTATAAATGAAACTTTGTAGCCTTGAGTGGAGGCCTAGGCCAGCCAGGGTGTGCGGAAAGCTTTGCTTCTTCCATTACTGGGGAAACCCAAGCCTCCCGCTCACTCCGTGGCTGCAGCCATCTTGGTTGGGTTAATTTGCATACTTGCTCCTGACTGGCTGGTGGGTGTGGCTTGTGTGTAGCAGAGTGATGGTTAATTTGAATATATCTGTTTTGTTAGATAGGAAGGGATTCTTTATCTTCAGTTCTAAAAAGATCATCTCTATCTAGAGTTGTTTTGACATATCAGCACAGTTACTCAATCCTGGTCTCTGAGATCCTGGTATTCCCTCCGTCAGAATCCTTTGAGTCCTAGTCATTTATCCTGTCTTACTACACTAAACCAATATCTTTCCTTTCTCTTTTTCTTTTTATAGAGCAATTAGACTTAGATTTAACTCTTTTCCCTTTTATACTTGACTCTCCTGGCCTTTAAGTTCTCATTTTCCCCTTCTTATCTGTCTGGTCTGTCAGCTAAAAATAACAACTTTTCTAATAAGCAACTCTCTTTCTCCAGCTTACTTAACCAGTCCCCTTTATTTCATTTTGAACTAATCATGTTGGTTGTTTTTTAATTGTCTAAAAAACAATTTTATTTTTAGAGTTAAATGGTATAACTCTTTTTAATTGCTTTCTTAGACTGTGGGTTTGCAATACCTTAATTTTGAGCTGTATCTTTATTTTATTCTAAGAGGATAACATACCTGTTCATAAAAAGGACTTCCATTCATTTTTAGCTATTCATTCATAATAGGCCATCACGCACCTGGAAAAACTCATAATTTGGTCTGGAAAATCAGGATCCATTATGAAAGTTTATTCAGTTAACAAATCTGAAGCCAATTTGAGATGACATTGTTTACTCCTTCCATACGTATCTTTGTTGGTCTTGAGGGCAGGTGACATGACATAGAGGTGAACAGAGTAAGTCAGCTGGTCTAGTATTGCCTACAGAGCCCTGGCACAAACAGTACAAAGCTAAAAGCTTATTTGTGTTATGTTGAACATGAAAAACTCAACTGCCTTGCTGTTCAAATGATACTACTACTCTTTCCAAGGTCAAAAAAGGACTGATTAGCTTCACCTGAAATACCAGGCCTAGCTGTGCCTATGAATTTCAAGGTCTTGCTGTCACAGTTTCACCTAAAGGCATCTATTTCCAGGAATGCTGAGGTCACATAGGCAGCAAGGTTTGTCTTGGGCACAGGTGCTTGCAGTCTTGCCTGAATAAAAATGGTCACTTTCTTGAGACAAAGTTATTATATGCTTCAGTGACCCCTGGAAGTCAGAAATCCCACCTGGCCAATTTACTAAAGCCTGAGGCCTAATGCCACCAAGATACATGCGCTCAAAGCCAATACCGAATTGTAAAAAGCAGTCATATGGCATGCTGTGTAGAGTTACAACTTACCAAAGTTTAAAAAAAAACAAAACATGACTTATAACTTCTAATCTACATGGTAAATCAAAAACCAAGGCCACCATGTTAGATGATTTCGGATCTTGCTTTCTATCTCTACATTTCCTTCCCACCTTTTACATCTTACCTATGGTCTAGGGATCTGGTCCAATGTTATGCAGATTTAATACATAACATTCTTCTCTCCCTATTGAAGTTCAGAAACAAGTGAGACCTGAACAAAAAGTCAGGGGGCTGGAGACACTCTCTATATTACTGAGGAAACTGATGTAATAATAGCTTACATATGTAGCCACAATGTATTCCTAACACCACACACACACACACACACACACACACAAAAAAAAAAAAAAAAAAATCAGGCCACCTATAATATCTTAGGGAGAAACACAGAAAACCATATTGCATCTAATAAAAAAAAACACTGAATTTGTAAGGCAACCCTTTATTTTATGCACCACTAAGAAAGACATGAACCCTTTTAAATTAGGATCTGCAATTAATCATCAGGTATATTTAAAGATATATTTATTCAGAGATGCTAAGATATTTTTAAAAATGTGTCTTAGAATTGAAGAAATAGGAAGGATCTCTACACAAAGCAGGCAGATCCCTCACAAAAGTAAGTAAAGTATAGCAGTTAAGCCACACAAGTTCTTTGCATTATCCCCTAGTGTCACTATGAAGGTGGACTCCTCCCCTGGGGAGCAGGGAGAGAAGACACTGAGGCCAGCCAGTGCCAGCCTAATTCTTGAGTGTTTGGAAATATGAAACAAGAAGGAAAGAGATTCCCTCACTCAATCAAAAAAGTAATGTTCAATTTCAAAGAATTTGCAAAAGGATGAAAGGTAATGCAGAAAGTAATCTCTAAATCTTTATTAATATGGAAAAAAACTCATTCTTCATAAAATAAATCTTCTACAGGAAAAATATTCTAAGTATAATATACAGTTAATATCTATGTGTAACTTAGAAACTATATTACTCTGTGGAGATTTTAATTTTATGAGAATAATTAAAGCACAGTAAACATTTTGGACTATTTGCAATTTTCAAACATTAAAGCAGCATGTTATACAATCAATGTAAATAAGTCTAGAAGTCACTTTTATCAGAACAACACACTTCTATATTTGGTCTAATAAGTTTAATCAGTTTTAACTGCTAGTTTAGCTTAATGGTCTCAGTGGTACTTTCCTTTTAAGTCAGAGCTATTACAGTCTTAGTCTCTATAGCAAGAACAGAATGCTCATTTTTATTTTTGTATGACTCAAAGTATGCTTGCTCAGTGTCATGGATAAACAGACTATCAGGTTGGGGAAAAGGACCAATGAAAGCAAAGTAATAACCAAATGATGGAGCCCAAAGGCCTCAGAGGTATTATATAAAAGCAATATTGTATATTTATCAAGGTATAATATATAAAGGCGATATTGTATATTTATCATCTTTGGAGTCATACAGACCTGAGCTCTAATATTGGCACCATTACTTACTAAGTGAGCAGACTACTTAACCTCACTTCAGTTTTTTCATCTATATAAAGTAATAATAACTCCTCCCTTTCGGGCTTGTTGTATGAATTATGAGCCAATATATATAAACCACTAGACACATAGAACATGGTCAAAAATTCTTATTTCATATCCTGGGAGAAGACACAAGATGAATGCTGCCTTACCATTGGTTATTAGTTAGTTCAACAGGTGGCTCAGGTCCTCTGCCTCTGGGCACAGGTAGAAAGACATCTCTGGCCCTTTTGTGGTTGCTAGGGTTAGTTCTGCCCATGAGCGATAAATAGAATTTACTGCCTCTCTTCTGGACAGAGCATTTAAGTGTCCATGTGAGACTCTCCAGATATTTCTTCTCTTTGCCACAACTGGCAATGGTCTATAGAGTGGCCGTCCCACCAGCCCGAGCCCCCGAGTAAGGACAACAGAAAGCAAAGCTCCTCAAACAACTAGTTTGAGTGTTGTTTTAAGCCAATGAGATTTTGGGATTGTTATTACCAGTGCATGATTTAATCAACCCTTACAGGTACACTTCATTAATCTCATCTATAAGAATCAAGTGTGCCCTAACTGGTTTGGCTCAGTGAATAGAGTATCGGCCTGCGAACTCAAGGGTCCCAGGTTTGATTCTGATCAAGGTCATATACCTTTATTGCAGGCACATCCCCGGTAGAGGGTGTACAGGAGACAGCTGATTGATGTTTCTCTCTTATTGATGTTTCTAACTCTCTCTCCCTCTCCCTTTCTCTCTGTAAAAAATCAATAAAATATATATTTTTTAAGAATTAAGTGTTTTCAGACAACAGTGTGGTGATTACCAACAGGAAAGGAGGGTGGGGATGAAGTAGAAGAAGGTAAAGCGGGAATAAATGGTGATGAAAGGAGATGACTTTTGGTGGTGAACACACAATAATACTGTATACAGATAATGTATTATAGAATTGTACAGCTGAAACCTATGCAATTTTTTAAAAATATGTTTTTATTGATTTCTGAGAGGAAGGGAGAGAGAAAAAGAAACATCAATGGTGAGAGAGAATTATTGGTCAGCTGCTTCCTGCTTGCCCCCTACTGGAGATGGAGCCCATAACCAGAACATGTACCCTTGACCAGGAATCAAACCGTGACTGCCTGGCTCATAGGTCAATGTTCAACCACTGAGCCACACCAACTGGGTTGAAACCTATGCAATTTTATTAACCAAAGTCATCCCAATAAATTCAATAACATTAAAAAAAGAAAGAAAGAAAAGAAAAGAAAATCTAGTGCACTGTCAAGTTTATATGGGGCAATTAGGAAATGGTTGTCTCAGCCTAAATCTCATGCTTTGAAACTGTACTGCTATTATTTGGCATTAGTTCTGAAAGGCAGAGCTGTGTAGGAGAGGCATGAGCTCTAGGTGAGATACAGGGCCCCTAAAACATTCATTTAATGTCTGATTCCTGTATTTAAAGTGCCCCCAGTTAACATTGTCTGCTTCTTAGTAATTCTTTCAAACCACTGAATTAATCAAAACCGAGAAAACAAGCCATTTTAGGGAGCTTTTTCTCCTAAATTTGATTCAAAATTAAATATAAAACAAAAAACAAAGTCATTTTGGAAATGAAAATTGTAGGAATTTTCTAATAATCCTGGGATTTTAGCATTAGAAGACGTGTTAGAAGGCATTTAGACCCCTCCCTCTTCCAAAGATCAAGCAAATCCTTTGTGATCGGTGATTCTTAAACTTTAAGGTGTCCCTTGGAGGGTTTGTTAAAACATAGGTGTTGGGCCCCACCCCCAGGATTTTTCACTCAGTAAATCTGTCATGAGACTGCAGAATTTGCATTTCTAACAAGTTCCCAGGGGAGACTCACAGTGCTGGTGTGGTGATCACACTTGGAACACATCTGCCCTAGATCACGAATTTAGTCTTTGGTCATCTTTACCGATCATAACCTTCTCCTATTATTTGTGTACTCTAGTAGTTCAGTAGCCATCAGACGGCCAATACTTGATAACTATTTCTTGAACTGAGTTAGTGATTCCTTAGCTTCTAGTGAAGAACCATTAAATGAGTAAGATGGTCTTAAAACCCGAGAGAAGACCTTAATTAACCCAATTCATGCACAAGTTGAGCATGACGGGAAGACAATGGAAGAACTTGTAAGTATACATAGTGTTGAGTCAAAGTCTAGATACAACATACCATAGGATTCCATTTACACAAGGTTCAAAACCAGGCATAACTAAACTATAGAGGTAGAGATCAGAATAATCGGTTACCTTTAAAAAGGAAGACAGGATTGTGGTTGAGAGGGGCAGAAGGAAGCTTCTGGGGTGTGGCAACGTTCTACTCTTTCACGTGGGTAGTGGCTACATGAATGTTGTCTTTGTGATCATTCACTGAGATGTACATTTTTAATACGTTCTTTTGTCAATATGTGGGCTATACTTCATAATAAAATAATTTTTAAAAAAAGAATCATGTTATTATAATTACATTATCACAATATCCACTGTTATATGTCCTACATCATCCTGCCATGGTTATAATCAAGCAGGTTGTTGGCCATGTCATAGAAATTCATTCACTCAATAAATATGTTTCAGACCCTGCACCAGTTTCAGGCAAAGGAGACTGAGCAAGTGGAAATAGTGCCTTTTCTCATAGTTTACTGTGAAGTTGATTAGATCAGGAGAGCAGGAGGAGATTATAGATATTAACCAAAAAAAAAAATCTTCATAAGATTTTGGCTTTATTATTTAATTTAGATTTTATACAGATTTATCACCATCATACTTCCAATCATTATTTTCACAATAGGTTTATAATCTCATTGATTTCCAGGGAAACTGAAACTCTCAGTAGTGATATCATTTCTTAAAGCTAACACTTACCTGGGAGAAGTAATCATTACCTGGTTAAGCCTTTAATAGGAATGGGTTTAACTGATAACACTTTTTATACCTTGTAACAGTACTGAATATTAAATCCTGTGGACAAGATAAACTCAGTGGAATTTTGAAAGGGGAATAAGGTGAGGCTATAAGAAACCACCTAAAGGTAGAGAACCCATAAGCATTGAGGAGTTTGTGGAAGGAATGGGTGCAACAGAAAAGCATCACCCTATGACTATGGAGTAGCGAGAGGCAGGGTAGGGTACTGGAATACACACTGGATTAAAAATCAATTCGCTTGATGGAAATTCTGGCTCTACTACCCATTTGCTAATATGACCTAGAATAAGTCACTGAATTTTTCTTAGCTTTAGGATTCTCATCTAGAAAATAGGAACAATCGTATTTTTTTGACTCAAAGAACTATGGTAAAATCGAGAAGTGAAAGCAGTTTGAAAACTCAAAAATTATATTCAAAGAAAAAAATGTTAATAATATAAGCATGAAGAGACCTCTCAGGAAGGCTTTGTGGCATCACAGATTTACCACGGCTATTTCTGTGAGAGGGAACGGAATGGAAGAAGACATAGTTCCCATCTTATGATTAAAGTGACAAGCCTTTTGGATGTTTTCCTTTGCCTGGACATTTTACTTTCCATGTAATCTAGAGTGCTCCTAGAATCAAGTTACTCTCACCTGCATTCTAATATACTCCCTTAGTGGAAGAAAAAAAAAATTGAGTGGCAGCTGATAAAAGAATTCAGAATAACTTTAAATATACCTTTGAGAATGACCATGAGCTGGAACATCATCAAATTTGGATTCTGGGCATAAAACTATTTGAGAGGAACTGGACTAGCTGACTTCTTGCTGAGCCTCACAGTGTTCTTATTCAGCAAGTCTCTCCTCTTTACCTGTTCCTCCAACATCAGTTAGGAAGTCAGATTCTTAGAGTGTGCATGGGCAAGAGTCAGGATGGTCAAGAGCAACTTTATCATTGGAAGAGCAAACTAAGGAACAAAAAGAATTCACGTAAGGCAGAGAAAGGGATCTGTACTTCCTTCCCTGAAAACTGTAAGAAGAGGTCAACCTCTCAACACTCTACTCATTGCAACTAATAAAAGCACGGTTATTCTACAACTTTTAGAATCTGCATAATTATGCTTTAGGAAAAATAATGACTCATTAATGCAAAATTTGTGACTAACACATAACTCGAATAAACATTTCCCTAAAACTTTAAACCAATTCTCCTTTTTAGTCTGAGATGTTCTACTTTGAACAGTATGGAGGTTTTTGATTTCCATTTCGTACTACTAATTTGACACTGCATCTAATTGATGTGTCATGCCCTGGGTGAGCGAATCTCCACTACCAAACTAAGCAGAGAATAGAAACAATTGCCTAATTAAGGTTTTGACTGAATTGCTAAGATAATTCAAGCAAAACATGTTTTGCCTGAGAAAAATGTTCCTGAAGCTTGAAATTATTTTATTAAATCCTGGCCTAAAAATGACAGCAAATCTTAACATCTTACATTAACATTTGTATAGTATCTCCATCCAGAATCTTTCCTCTCTTAAGGTGACCTCATACTAGATCAGACCAAAAAAAAAAAAACAAAAAACCTTATTATTCATGACCTTGATTTTTCTTATGGATAAGGTTTCCCTAGTAAGCACATTGCTTTTCATGCTAAAAAAATAAAAAATAAAAAATAAAAGGATTCATTTACTAACTTGGAGAACTCTCTAGCTATTATTCAAACATATGAAAAGGGTTAAAGAAGAAAAGGTAGAGAAAGGAGACAAAGATTTTTTTTTTGTTTGCGTACTTTCATTTTTAATGAAAAAAATATTTCCAATGTAGCAAGGTAAACTGAATTTAAAAAGCAGAATATTGTGAATTAGAGTAAAATAACCTGAAATGTAATACTGAAAACTGAGGCCATCTCCCATAGTCATAAAGGCAATGGTTGGAACATTCCTAAAAATAAAGTTCCATATTGATTGGAAGCATCTTTCTGGCTGTCTGCTCCCACAGCACCAAGAGCTAGCTATATTGAAGTAATCTGTATTGCATACACAGCATGTAGCACACTTCCTGGCACAGAAGACACCCTCAATGAATATTTATTATTTAATGAATTCTCAGAACAGAGCTTCTAGAGGTATCTCAGTGCAAAACATTTATGCTTCAGGAGTCAACACTTTTTTTGTTGTTGTTTTGTTGAGTTGTGTGTAAGTGTGTGTGCTTAAAATACATATTTTTACTTAACACTCTCCCAAATAGCTCTAATCGCATATTTGTGTTAGGAATGTATATGCACACCTATCAATATAAGTAGTTTGCAATGTGATTTAGGATTTTCTTTAAACAGACACATACTTGTAGGCCCTCAGGATCTTAAACGATATATACTGCTTTTGGCTAAAAAATGAGCCAGGCATTAATATAATTAAGAACAAGTATGACAGTTGACCTTGGCCCAAAAGGGTCACTTGGCCACAGCTTAAAAAAAGACAAAGTAAGTGCTCTCAATAGGTAACTACAAACATTTACTCTTCCACAGAAGATCTATTTGTGTCACTTCACTTTCCAGTAAAAAAAATAAATCATGGGCTAGAACACTTTCTCTAGTATAGAAAAGGTTTAAGAGACAAGCCATGAGATTACTCCCCGAATCAGACACCACTGACTGGTTGACCCAACTGCCAATCCCATTTACTCTTTCTCTTGAAGCTTTGCAGGAAAAAGAATGGAAAGACTAATTGCGTACTTTTCCAACCTAATTTGTAGGGATGGGCCATCATATGATCAGGTCTGGCTGGTCAGACATAAGGATACTATGCGATGTGGCTTTGATAAAGAATGTATTTTCTTGACACACAGGGAAAACACAACGTACACTGCTGACCTGTCTATTCCCATCTCCTGAGTGAATGATGAGATAGTTGGATTTTGAGTAATACAGAGTGGCCAGTCCACTGGGTCACTCTTCTTCCTAAAGGACCTCACTTACATATTGCATCATATTGTATTTTTTAAAATGTTTTTTCATTGATTTTTTTTTTTTTTTTGAGAGAGAGAAAAAGGGAGAAGGAGATAGAGAAGCATCAATGACATTGATTGGCTGTCTCATGCACGCCCCTTACTGGGAATCAAGGCTGCAATGAGACTTGGACATGTGCCCTGACCTAGAATCAAATTGGTGGCCTCTTGGTGAGTGGATATAAACTGGTGGCTTCTTGGTGCATGGGATGACGCTCAGCCAACTGAACCACACCAGCCAGGGCCATCATATTGTATTTTTGAATGATTTGTTGCCAATTCTGCTCACTATCATCTAAAGAGAAATTTTCAAGGGCAGGGACTCTATCTTATGTCCTTGGTAGTTTGTGTAGTTGGCATAGTGTTTGGCACTATCTATAAAAATAAAAGGGTAATATGCTAATTAGACCAGATGTTTTCTGGATGTCATTCCAGACATCCTTCCTGATGAAGCCAGGGCTGGAGGAAAGCCAGCCCAGGTCCCAGGTGCCTGCAGGCAGCTGGAGGAGGGAAGCCTAGGTGCCAGAGGAAAGCCAGTGCCAGCAGCAGGGGTAAGGAAGGCCTACTCTTGCACTAATTTTTGTGCATTGGATCTCATTCATATAAATATATGAAAGATGACTTAGGGGTGACCCAATCAGTATGTCATCATTTCCAGATATGAAAATAGATTTAAATTCTCAGGAAGGAAATAATCGATACAAGACCAAAATAAATAACATTTAACATATGCTATTTCTAAAATGTACAAAGTAAACCTTTGCCAAAATCGCTGAGATTAAATTTATTAGTGGAAAGGCAAACCCAGTGGACATGCTTTTTCTTCTTCTGAACTCATTTAATATCTGTGCTCTGCATCATTTATTTAGACTGCAGGCATGAATCCAGAGTGAAAGCAGTGATTTATTCTACCACACATTATCTATATAAATTAACTCCTCCAACCAGTGTCTGTGCCAAGAGACTTTAATTCCCTTATAAAGTTCATAACCTTCATCAGATCCTATTATTCCAGTCTTGCCCCACCCCCCAAAATTATTATTTTTTAAACCTGAAAGTAAAAACAGTTTTCTTGTTATAAAAATACAAAACTTAGGCAAAACTCCTAGGAAGGGTTTCCAACCATTTAATCTGTCATTGACAATACTACATGTCAGGTAGTGTTAGGCACATGAAACTGATAAGTAACAGCACATAAACCCGTTCTCCTCATGAAGTGGGTAAACCAGATGAACAATTATCTGGGGAAGCATGAGACTTGGTTGGAAAGTCTGTGAGGAGGATTCCCTGAAAAGTCAGTGGCCTCTTAAAGGTACCTTGCTGAAGGAGGCAGCCCCTGCCTTGACTTTTCCAAACAAGTCTGAGCCCCTGAGCGTTTTACTGGAATCTCTATGTTTATTTGGACCTGACCTTGTAGAAGCGTGTGCTTTCTCAAGGATACTTATCCTGCTGATTGCACCTAGTGGTTAATTTTAGTTCAAGCTGTTGTTACAGTAAAAGCCTAAGGGGGCAGGCAATCAGGGCTGTTTTGGTTCCTAAAGCCAAACAGCCCCTTAGCCCTCTCTTTCACAGAAACGTGTGTCAGAGTAATCTATTCATCCATCGCTTAGGGTCTACTGGTCAGCTCCAACGCCCTTACGAAGTGGGCGAACCAGATTAACAATTATGAACTGGGTAATGAGCCAGGTTAACAATTCTAAACTCCTCTTATGTGGAATTTTGGCAGCACGTGTTAAATCCAGGTCTCAGTTTACTCAACTCTAATATGTAAATCAATTTGATCTTTTAATCTTTAAAGGTTAATTAATTCACTCATTTAATGTCTACCTGCAAGACTTTCCCCAACTCCCATTCCTCCACACACATATCATTTCCATAAGTAACAGGATGTAAGAGTAAACATAACAACCATGTTGTCTGAAACTTCCAGTCAATGGGAAAACAAATTAACAAGTATTTCAATTTTCAATGAATGTATTAATTTTATTCATATTTATTTTTATATTTTATTTATTTTTATAAATATTTAAATTAATAATTGAAAGTTCAACTTTTCCAAAGAATCCTTTGTGGGTGACAAGTATTTTAATAGTTGAATATTCAAGTTTAGAACAAACCTTAATTTAGCTGTTAACTATACAATATGTGAGTGACATAGTAATTATCCAAGGGATAATCTTATTTATTTTCCCTTAAAAGAATGAAGGATAAAATGCTAAAGAATCAAAAGTACTGATGAGACTATTTATATGCCTAACAAGTGAGTTTCATAAAGCACCACAAAACCATTGCATTCTTTTTTCACCATCACACCTGCATAATCTTGCCTATGGGCTTGTTCTTCTCTATCCTCTTGGATTTAATTCAAAGCCAGTGCCTTGACTTTCAAATTTTTCCCAGATAAAAATTCCTCCCTTTACTTTAGTACAAAAATAAACACCTTCTCCCAAAAAACCAAAACCCCAAATAGAAAACAAAATAGTAGACTCAGGTAGAATTAGTGCAGAGTAATAATACAATTTCCAGTGCTCATCACACAGAAGATTCTCCTTTCCCCTGGGAAAGCAGTAGGAGAAAGGGCTGCAATGGGACCTGGCCAGCCCTTTACTCTGCTCAGCCAGCTCCTCAGCCTCAGCCTCCCTCTACCTTAATCATCAGATGGAGATTTTGATCCCTCAGAGCTAAAGAGGTCAGAGATAGAAGATTTGAAGGGGCAAGAAAAGTCCTATTTGACCATTACTGATCTGGCATTGCTTTTTCCTGGGCTTAGCAAGTATTCAAAGCTGACTTTTTAGATCCCAATTTAATCAGTTCTTTGAAGACCCTTAGACTCTGGGGATCTCTTGTTGTGGAATCTGACTTGATTTTGTTGTTATTGTTGTTAATCCTCGCCCGAGGATAACTTTTCTTTTTCTTTAAAAAAAAAAAAATTATTGCTTTCAGAGAGGAAGGGAGAGGGAGAGAAAGATAGAAACATCCTATATAATAAAGCCTAATATGCTAAGTGTCCAGTCTGGTCAGCCGTTCAAACAAGCAAAGCATTTTATGCTGCTATGCTAAGGTGCTTAACTACTTGCTATTGGCACTCACCACCAGAGAGCAGACAGTTGACCAGTAGCTATGAAGAGCACTGACCACCAATGGGAGATGCTCCAACTGGTAGCTTGCTGCCAATTGGGAATGGGCAAGATAGGCCAGACATGCCCTGGAGCCTTCCATCGGTCCCTCCCAGCTGCCAACCTCCCGAGTGTCTCCCAGGCCCCAATCCTGCACTGGTGGAGTCCCTTGACCTGGCCTGCACCCTCTCACAATCCAGGATCCCTCTGGGGATGTCAGAGAGCAGGTTTCAACTTGATCCCATAGGCCAGGCCAAGGGACCCCAGTGTGCATAAATTTGTGCACTAGGTCTCTAGTCAATGATAAGAATCATTGATTGGCTGCCTCTTGCCCATCCCACACTGGGGATCAAGCTCACAATCAGGGCATGTGCCCTGATGAGGAATCAAACTGTCCTGGTTCATAGGTTGAAGCTCAACCACTGAGCCAACTGTCTACCCGAGATCCAAAGTTTCTCCACCAGGCCCTTCTGCTTAGGGTCTAAGAAAACATGTTCTGCTGTGTTCACTCTCCGATCACTTAGTATCAAGGAAACCAAACTCTTTTGTCTGTCATAGGTGGGAGTGCAGTCACACAAAGTTCAGCCTTCTTTTCTTTCAGCCCTCTGGGAGACTGATCAACACACAGCCTCTTGTATTTTATATTCTTCTGCTATGAATTAAAAAGCAGTCTATTGCATCACCCTAAATCCAGGGATATAGCAACAGTTTCGCTGAAGCAACAGCATCCCTCACTAGAGTTCAAGTGAGGAAAAAGCATACACACTCCCATCCCCAAACTACCAACTTCCTTCCTCTGCCATTGCAGCTTTAATTCTTGTATAATCCATAGGGCTTAAAGATACTCCACTCAAGCCCAGCTCAGTGTGTCTGGCAACTCTCACTTTGGAATATGAAATAGTTGACACCTTTTGCCTTGAAGTTTCAATCAATTAAGACTAATATTTTTGTTTTCACATTGTGTACAGTAAATAAAATCAGACTTTACAGATGATTAAGGGGCAACATATTTAGAAAGGGAAGGAAAAATAAATGAGGAATATTTATAAGCAAATTAAATATAAGTTGTAATATTTTATACATACATCACATATTTACATAGATATATGCATTAGAACTCTAGAATTGATTAGTCCCATCCAGGAAAAGGAGTTAGTTACACAGAGGAATTTAATAGTCACATGGCAGATGGAGCTAGAGAAGGCTCAGGCAAGAGATGTTGGCCAGATGATTAGAAGCTTCTGGTAACTATGATTTAATGATCAAACCTGAATTTTTGAAAAATAATGTGTGCATTGTGAGTACATCCACACAATAGAGGTAAACCAGAACTGTCCCAGATAAACTGGATAGTTGATCTCCCCACAAATGATCAAAACAAACAAAAAACAAACAAACAGACAAACAAAGCACAATGTTGACTGATAGTAGAAACCAACAATTAAATTGATTTCTGAATTGAGCCAATAGATATTTGCTCTAAAGGGAATACTAGTGAGAGTGCAGTCTGGATCAGAATAAAGATATAGAAGGCATTTCATTTGTAATTAATAATGACAGCACATTAACTCTCTGTTATTTCTGAATGAAAAATGGCCTATGCTTTATAGGCCATATTTAAAAGGTAGTATAGCAGCACGGCTGGCATGGCTTAGTGGTTGATCATCAACCTATGAACTATAATAGGAGGTCACGGTTCTATTCCAGGTCAGGGCACTTGTCTGAGTTATGGGCTCGATGCCCAGTATGGGGTATGCAGGAAATGGAAAAAAAAAGAAAAAAAAAAAAAAAAGAAAAAAAAAAGTCCCTCTCATCATGATGTTTCTATTTCTCTCTCCCTCTCCCTTCTTCTCTGAAATCAATAAAAACGTATTCTTTTTTCAAAGTAAAAGTATAACAAAAGTCAGGACATTAACTATAGGGGGTCATAAGAAGAAATATCATAATAATTCAAATAAATACAGATAGATTAGTAAAAAGTAATCAAAGTAACATAATGGTAAAATATTAACTAGAAAGAGTGTCCTAGATATCCAAATACATGTATTTGACTTGAAAAACCTTGATAAAGATAAACATGCTATGCCAGAGGTACTTAAAATAGGGGACTAGCAATGTTTCTAAACAGAGCCATTAGAATACTTGGGTGAAGTGCAGGGAAGAGATGTCATTTCCTAATTGGCATTCCAGTTAGCCAGATGTTGTCATTTAGTCCTATCCCTGAGGCTCTAAAAAGTTTTGGAAAATAAAAAAATCTGAAAATATGCATGTCTATACACACACACACACACGCACACACATACACACACAGAACATGCACACACCAACAGTTACACATTAAAGTTAAAGCTATGTTCCCAGGCACTGATGAATTTAAATTAAATTAAAAGGGAAGAGTTAGAGTATGAAACTAATTGCTTTCAATTAAATATAACATAGGCCCTACAGTTAAAATATTATTAGAGACTAATAGTCATAACTAGCATTTGCATGTTGTTTACAAGTAGTTATTAGTCCTGAAATAACTGAGGGGTGAGCAATTATTAGTTTCATTTTATAAGTGATGAAACTGAGATACAGTGAGGTTAAGAAACTTGACCAAGGTCACATAGCTAGGAAATGATGGTAATTAAGGATTCAAATTCAGTAAAAAGCTACAAGCAGGCTACAGAGCCCTGTGTTCATAATTTCTTTGTGCCTATGTGGCGGGGGGGGAGGGGGGGGGAGAAGGAAAATGTTTCATAAAGCCAGATCTGATAACATATTGATAATTTGCTTCAGTAGTTCAGCCTTTACACAGCACCATCTTTAGTGTGTTAAAAAACAAAACAAAACAATGAAACACCTCTGTGCAGGCTATGCCAATGCAGTTCAGTCTATACTATTTTGTGCAAACACAGCTACTTCCTCTTTTTAATATATATTTTATTGATTTTTTACAGAGAGAAGAGGAAGGGAGAGCGATAGAGAGCTAGAAACAGCTATGAGAGAGAAACATCAATCAGCTGCCTCCTGCACACTCCCCACTGGGGCTGTGCCCGCAACCAATGTACATGCCCTTGACCAGAACCGAACCTGGGACCTTTCAGTCCACAGGCTGACGCTCTATCCACAGAGCCAAACCGGTTAGGGCTACTTTCCATTTTTAAAAAAATATATTTTATTGATTTCTTACAGAGAGGAAGGGAGAGAGATAGAGAGCTAGAAACATCGATGAGAGAGGAACATCGACCAGCTGCCTCCTGCACACCCCACACGGGGGATGTGCCCGCAACCAATGTACCTGCTCTTGAACGGAATCGAACCTGGGACCTTTAAGTCCGCAGACAGACGCTCTATCCACTGAGCCAAACCGGTTTCGGCCTACTTTTCATTTTTTATGAGATACAAATGTCAGCTCTCTTCCACTTCTCTCAATCTCAAGTGATTCTGATGAAGTTTTTGAAAAGCAAAAATGGAATCTTCTGGAAGATTCTGAATGAAACCAAGAGCTGCTAACATGGCTTCATGCTGTGTGGAAGCCCTGGTAGTGTGTAGGTCTCTGTCATCTCCACTGCTGTGTCACTGCTCTTGGATCTACAGTGGCCCACTGGACAAACACTGCAAAAATGTTCTCTTCTGAAAGTCCATGTATTTGTTTGTGGTAAGCAGAACATGTTAGATAATAGTAATGAAATGCAAAGGAAGGGTGGTTTTGCTTTTATTTCTACATGATTATTGCATTCTAGATATAATAGTTTGGAAGGCGGACTTTACAATATTTAGACTTTTACTACTTAGTAATATTTTAGTTTTTAATATATTCAACTTCCTAGTTTGTGTAGCATTCGCAATGGAATAGCTGTGTAAGTTCACGCGTCTTCTAAATATTGTTAGTTTCTAAAGGAACCAGTGGTAAAAATTATTTCTGAAGTTTATCTGTCTTGGCTAGGTTACAAAAGAGGCAATTGTTTAAAAAAAAAAAAAACTTAACGTTAAATATTTAAAAATAAAGGTAGCATTAAAGAATGAAGTTGAATTGTCTGGGGCTACACATCGCTCAGTCCCTGAGTAACAACACAAAGTTAGTATATATCAGGTTGGAAAATTTCAGAAGTGAAGTTTCCATTTTGAAATGAAATGCAAGGTGTCTAAACATGGAAAGATGCCTGGAATGTTACCTTTAGGATTTCATCTGTAGCTCGGAGTCAATTCAAGCTATTTTCGTTTGGCTTTTTTTTTTTTCCTTTTGTGCCTACGTCACCGGTTTAAGGTTTTTTATTTATTTAATTTGGAGAAGAAAGAAGGGGATCTGTAGGGCACGTTGACTGGGTCTGCAAACCACAAGGAGGACTAAAGAAGGACTCTTGGGGGGGGGGGGGTCGCTGCAAGGCGATGGTGTGGCAGCCTAGAGGGACGCGGAGGGAGACGATTCATCACTCTCCTCGAATCTTATTCCACCCAAGAAAATTTTGGAGAATGCGAAAAAAGCAGCAACCCAGCATTCTTGAAGAGGCGTGTCCTCCCTCCGGGGGCTGTCCAATCGCATTCCTTCAGAGGGAGCCATCCTGAGCAGATTGATGAGGGTTGCTAGGGAACCGGAGCGTCTCCCGCCCGCCTGACCCAGAGATGGTTGTGCACGAGCCCTCTCCTGGGGCTTGCAATGTGCAGTGTGAGCTGCGTGCGGGGCAGAGCTGCACGCCGGCCTCCCGGGCTCTCTGGCTCCCCCTCGGCTCCCGCTCCCCCTGGCCCTCCAGCGCGCCGTGAGCCTGGGTGGTGCCCGGGGACCACGGGAGACCTTCTCGCGGGCTCACGGCTCGTACTCTCTCCCCTGCAGGCCGGGAGCTCCAGCCGGGCTTCAAAGTTAGAGCCGCAGCTCTCCCGCCGCCCCACGCCCCTCCGCCCCGCCTCCCCGAAATCCCCAACCTTCGCACGCTCTGCCCAAAGGAGGGTTTATTTCCGAGTGAGAGGCGCAGGTCCCCAGGCACCACCTCTCCGGATTCCCATTCAGACACCCTCCCCATCTAGGTACCCTAGCTCGCTGGAGACTCTGCAGATACACCGTGGGCAAAGGGAGGGAGAGGAGGGGAAGGGGAGGGGAAAGGAGAACCAGAGAGGGAGCGAAAGGAGAAAGATAGGATGAGGAGGAGAGAATGCCAGGTCCCTGCCTCTGCCCAGAGTCCCGATTAGAGGCTGTGGGTCCAGCGCGGCCAAGGTGAGGGAAAGTTGCTTCCCCCGCCTGCGCCTGGGACGTGTGGGTGCCTGTCCAGAGGCGAGGGGCTCCGCTGGGGACCTGTCCCCCCTCCTTCCCTCCCTCTGTGGAAGACCACGGGGTCTCCCCCCTCTTCCCAACCTCCTTCGCCTCCTCCTCCCTCCCGCCCTCCCTTTCCCCACTCCCCCTGACTGGGAGGCCTGGGTGTTCTGCCCCGGGCAGGGGTCCAGCCGGCAGGGGGCGGGGGCGGGGCCGCGGGGACAGGGACACGGCGCGCACAAGTTGGCCATCTCGGGGGGCGACCTAAGTTCTCCCTCGGATCGGGGAAGGACAAAGCCAGCCAGCTACCTCTTTTGTGTCGGATGAGGAGGACCAACCATGAGCCAGAGCCCCGGTGCAGGCTCCGCCACCGCCGCTGTCACCACCACCGCGGTCAGCGCCAGTCCCCGCCGGGAGCTGTCGGCGCCAGGTAAGGGGTCCGGCCCGGGACTCGGGGGCCCTCCCTCCGAAGGGCGCCCCGGGGAGGGCGCGCGGGGCAGGTGCGGCCGGGAAAGTTGAGGCAGAGCACGCACCGGTCCCTGCCGTTCCGCAGGGGTGGGGAGGCTGGGGGGCAGAGGCCATGTGGGTGGGTGTGCGTGAGTGAGTTGGTGTGTGTGTGCGTGCTCCTGTGTGTCCGGGAGGGAGGCAGCTTTCGGGGCTCAGCTCTGCAGCCAGGGTGAGAGATGTGGAGGGACCGCGGATGCTCGCAGACCCCCAGAGGAACCAGTCTCATTGGCCAGCTCTGTTGTGGGCTCAGGATATGTTTGTGTGGGGGGGCTCCTCCGGTTTTGTGCACAGGAAAGCCTGCGATGCCTGGCGGCCACGCCGGCTGTGCCCTGTGGGCGTGGAGGCGGCCGGGCGCGGTGGGCAGCGGGCGGCGGGCAGCGGGCAGCGGGCAGCGGGACGTGGTCCGGGCTGCAGGCGGGATGCGCTCTGCAGCGAGAGGCGGCCCGAGGTCCGCGGTGCTGCACACGCTCTTGGAAAGGATCCCTCACTCGATGCACTTTGGTCCCTTTGGGCTTGAGTGAAAAATCGAAAAAGCCAAACTGAGAGCGTATATATCGCTTCATCTCTCCTGTTCCATTTTCTTATCTGAAGACGAGATAACTCAGAGGTCAGGAGATTTGCGATCTAGAAATAGACGGGGTAATATACCCCAGAAGCTTGTTTCTTAAGGAGATTTCACTTAGATTTTCTTCTAGTTCCTTCCCTAGGTTAACAAATGTGGGAGATTCCCTAGTGCGTAACACTGTTGGGTAGATATTTGAAGGGGACATGCCCCGGCCATGTAAATATTTTAAAGCATTGTATGCATGTTGATGATAACCAAAGGTCACCCTTCTAATAACCTGTGGTCAAGTGCTCAGCTAAATTGCTAATATTTTTTTTCTACCGTTATTTGAATAGAGCTGTGTTTGACACATATAGTTACATGCATATTCAAAGTTGAGATCCATGTGAGTTGAAGCTGGTGTGACTCAAAGACCTCAAGCAATAGTTTAGTGCTTTAAGCTTCTCTTCTTCAGTTTATGTGTGCTAGCTGATTTTAGAACTGTTCAGTAGAGCTATGCTGTGTTTCTTTGAGGAGAATAAAGCATTTATTGGTAGAGAAACACGGTTCAGTTCCCTACATCTCAGTCTGCTTTGGTTTATCTGATCACATATTTTAAGGCTGCTGCCTGAACTCTTAATTGTTTGTGTACATGTATTTAATATAGTAATGACCAGAACACTTAGATTGCCATTGCACTGAATTCCTGTGGGTTATGGAGCTCCTACCAAAGAGGTTTAGGTGATTCTTTAATGATTCTGTGGTGCTAGGCACCTTTTCTTTTTCTTTCTCAAAAACAGCCCAGTAGAAATTAAATAGATTTGGGAAACTATTGCACACTAGACCTTAATCAAATGGTATTTCCCCTTCATACCATCAGCATCTTGCCTTTACAAAGATTTCTCACACCTGTAGGTTCTAGCTGTCCATCCTTTCCGGCTCTGATCTTTCAGCAGGACTCTAAGGGCACTTTGAATGGTTCTGCCTTAAGGTTCACTTGATTTCTATTCAGAATAGCACAGGTGCTCAGGATAGAAACTAAGGAGAAAAAGTCTCCAAACTTACTTTTCACAGATAGAAGAACAAAAATGTTACAATATCTACATTCATTGGGCTAAACAAAAGGATAAATGGTAAGAAAACCTTTTAGTATTGACAACCTCCACTTCTTCACCTCTCCTCCCCCCCCCCCACACACACACACGCAAAAACAACAACAAAAAGTTCATATAAAATCTCTTGGTCTATGAGCTAGATCCTTGCAAATGAAATCATTGAAAATTATGCCAACAGAGGAGGAATAGGATACACTTGGTGGGGAGGGGGGTTGGGGGATAGAGACCTCAATTTGAATTAAATATTTTTCATAATTTAGGAATATGTGATTAGTAAATTGAGAAAAATATATGAGAAGCTACACAAACAGAAAATGTTATTAATAATGGAAATATTTTCAATGATCCACTGATGGTCTTTTAAAAAGTTGTGGTGTGCACATGAAAAGAAATGAGTATAACATTAAATCATTTACCTCACAATAACCACACATCAAAAATCATCCCTTCTCTAAATTTGTATCCCTGGAGTTAAAATTGGTGGGTTGCACAGATGAAAAGATAGGATAAAATTGAGTTTTAATTAAACTTAATATTTTTACTGAATAAAAGAACTAGGATAAATGCCTAAAGGTCACCTGCCTCACTTCTCTACTTCCTGACAGGTGACCACCATAACTGTATAAGACTGAGGATGGTCTTCTTTGGAAAGATGCCCCACAATAACATTTCTACAGCTTCCCTGAATACCTTTTCCTCTTCCTTATTTCATGTCAAACTCTTTTCTTAAAATTAAACCATTTGCTCTTTTCTGTCCATTTCTCTAATAGATTTCAGCCACAAAACGTTGCTAGATTTTTCTCCCACGGTCCTACCTACCTCCTGCCAAACTGTAGTCCCTGACCGGGGAATGAAATGTTTCCATTGGTTGTCCGGCACGCCACATCATCCCAAGACACCATTACACAAAAGAAATGAAAATTAATACCTGAAAGCCAGGCAGACAGGATGCATTTATGTGCATTGGAATGTGGCCAGAGTTCCAGGGTGAGAATTGTTTTCCCCAGGGGGCCCTCCCAGAAGTAAAAGAGTCGTGTTTACTCATGCCTCACTATCTTACACTGTTTATTGCTCATGTTCATCTTTTCTGAGATGCTGCTCAATGCATCCCATTCTACATGAGATAGATTTGTTGGAATTGCTCCCTGGAAGTAGCATAAAATGACAGAAGATTTTCCACCAAGACTGAACACATAAAATGAGTACAATCATAGTAATCACACAGACAGCAGGAGCTATTAGGTCATTCTCCTCCTTCCACATCTAATGCAGGCTTGGTCCCCATTGCATACTGCATTTTGGAGTACTTCAGTCCAGTCTGATTTTAAATGGCTCGAGTAATGTCTTTTTCCAGTGCATTTGAAAGACTATTTCACAGTCTAATAGTTCTCCCTATTAAGAACTTGGTTGTAATATTCAGCCTAATTATCCCTCTGTTCTATTTTGTCTTGATACTTATTCCCTATTATAACCCCTCTGGACCAGTACATTCTGTTGCCTGATTTAGAGTCTTCATCTCACATTTATTCACGATTTGCAGGATACAAAAGGCTTTATACAGTTACAGGAGAGAGCACAAAGGTGACAGTTCTATACCTGAACACCTTTTTAAATATTTAAGACAAATCTTTCAGGTCATTTAAAAAGATGACTTTTTAAATATATATATATATATTATTGATTCCAGAGAGGAAGGGAGAAGGAGAGAGAGATAGAAACACCAATGATGAGAGAGAATCATTGATCAGCTGCCTCCTGCACACCCCACACTGGGGATTGAGCCCCCAACCTGGGCATGTGCCCTAAGAGTTGAACCATGATCTCCCAGTTCATAGGTCAATGCTCAACCACTGCGCCATGCCAGCCAGGCTGATTACATACTCTTAATAACTTGTGTTACTAATGTGAGGAAATTTTCCATCTCTGACAGCAATGACCCATGTGAATATTGAGCTGATTCCTTCTAAGTAATGTTCTATGTGGATGCACATTTATGAGACATTTTCATTGCAAATTTGATACCAACAGAACCCTGTCAACACCCACACTACAAGGGAATTCTGTGACATGCTGGTCTGATGCTCCACTGAGCCCAGAAGCTGTTGTCATGTAAATTTCACTATCGAAATGAAAGTGATTTCCATAATTAATAGGAGGTGTTAGCATATAGTAGTGTGTGTAGTTTGGATGTATAGATTAACACAATATAGTAATTCTGTTAGAATACAGTAGCTCCTTCATACTAAAACAATGTTAAAAGCCAGCAGAAGTAAGCTTGAATTCATCACTGTGCTGTAACATCATGAAAAATAAGTTTGAATCATGCATATACCAATATGGAGTAAGTTTTTATTTATATGGAGGTACCATATGTGAAGGTGAGTTTAAAAATAAAATAATCCAAAATAACCACAAGAGAGAAACAGGTTTTCACTTCATTCACTTAAAATCTCGTTCTAAGATGTCTATGCTTAGACTTCTGTTAAGAGTCTTAAGGAACTATCTTGGTAGACTCACCATCCCACTCAGTTGTTTCTTCAAGCCCCAGACACTGCAATGGAAGCTAAGCTAGTCAGTAGAGGAGTAAATGACATAAATCAGGAAATAAGTTCCTAGGTTACACTTGGCAAGTCCAGAAAATATAAGACTCAGAGCAAAGTGAATCAGCAGCTAAAAATATTTTTCCACTGCTCGGTGAGCATTAGACTGCACATAGAAACATTTATGTAAATTAAATTAAGGAAACAGTAAAAAAAAAAAAAAAAGTGGCATTCTATTATAAAACTGACTATGTCTTTAAGAAAATAAAATTAGACTGCATGGAATAAATAATTTTTAAACCAACATTTTTTATAGTACTATTCATGGTATAGTGGTGAGTACCCTCAAAATGATTTTCCTTAGAAACAAAGGGGAAATCAATTTTCTCAGTGTAGGGAAAGTAGGCCATTAATGTACTTGTGACTGCTTCCCGGGACTGAGGCATTCTAAGAAGCCTGTGTGTACACAGACTATAATACCTCCTCACCAAGTGAGTAATCTTTTTATGCAACTGAAAATTGTACACTGTACTCTAAGAATGGGACAGAAAAATAAACTGGGAAAACATTCAGGTATAATTGTAGACTAAAACATCATATTTGAAAATAAAACCACATATAGAGAAGATATCTCCACAGAAAGCCCAAAGTAGCTGTCATTTTTACTTGCCTGTATAGCACTACATACACACACACACACACACACACACACCCTACCTACACACACATTTGAGTAAATTCATTTGAAAGAGTATAGATATACACCAAACAAAAAAATTCAAAACCATTACATTAGACTCATAGCTTGAAAAACATTAGAACCTATAGATATAGCATGGATTAAGAGTATAATAATTTAGAGGCATGCCCCTAAAAAACAAAAAAGAAAGAAGAAAAAAAAAAGGTTACCTTCAGAAAGAAAAAGTAGCTAATAAGGAAGCAATCAGTCAGCAAATCCTCCTTCCTATATAATAAAACCCTAATATGCAAATCAACCAAACAGTGGGATGACCAGCAGAATGACTTGTCGCTATGACATGCACTGACCACCAGGGGGCAGATGCACAATGTAGGAGCATTTGCCCCCTGAGAGGGATGTGACCAACAGCCACAATCAGGAGGCAGGGCTGGCCAGCGGGCGATGCCAGGCTGCCAGCCAAGGTGGGTGCCAGTGGGGGTCAGGGGGAGTGTAATTGCCCTGCCTGCTGGTGGCCCCACAGATGGCCCTGATTGCCAGCCAGGCCTAGGGAACCTAATCTATATATTGGAAACAGTCTTTTGGATTTCAAAATTAAAACCTGGCAAGGCTACTCTAACACTGAAAAAACGGGATGATGCAGTGATGAGATGCATGGATTCTGGCTCACACATTTTATAGTCAGCCCTGATTCTGACACTTATCACTGTGTGACAAAGCCAATTACTTAACTTCTCTCTCCTTCAATTTCTACTACTGCCTCAGAAGGATCGTGTTATGTATTACTTTTTATAATCAGGGTAAAAAAAAAAAATGTAGCTGCTCATACAACCACAAGATGCTTTTCACCTTCATGAAAAGTATGGTCACCGGTGCAGGCAGCATCCCGGATTGTGAGAGGGATATCTAACTGCCTGTTTAGGATCTACATCCCCCGAGGGGTCCCAGATTGTGAGAGGACACAACACAGGCTGAGGGACCCCCCCCCCCCACCACCACCCCCTGCATGAATTCGATGCACCAGGCCTCTAGTATTTAATAAACATCTATTATAATCAAAACAATTTCTGGACATGCCATGGGGACACAAGAAAATAAATGTGAAAACACATACAAAATTTCACAAACATGTCAAGTTGAAGGTATTCTAAAAATCAAACTTGAAACTCCAGAAAAGAGTTTCCACCCAACAAAGGAGCCTATTCCTTCATTTAACAGATGTATTTAGAATTAAATTTTCAAACAGAGGCTAGAGAGTCACCCATTTCTCCATCAGAGGGGCGTTGGTGTTGAGGAGACTGTACCTGCCACGTCTTCTAAGGCTGTGACAAAACCTCAGCTGTGTGGCCTTCTGGCCAAGCGCCTGCGGTTTCTATCAGTGGAATGATCACTGTGTCCTTGGGGGTGCGGCTTTCTAAGTTTGCTGTGGCTGAACCAGGAAAGGAGGCATAGACGGATTTCTACTGAAATTATGGTTGCACGGAAGATTTGGAGGAGATGAAGAAGGCTGGTATCTTTCAGAGTACAGAGTAATCTAGGAATGTAAAGAATTTCTTTGGGTTGAGTTCCATGGAAGTTTGTCACTGACCTGTGTTTCTAAACTAGGAAACATGAATATTTGAACTACGGAATAGGTTTTCCTGATCAATCAACAAGAAATAAAAAATAAAAATAAAAAATTTCAAAAATAGATACTTTGACACTCTATGGAGACAGAATGCTGGATGATATGTCATAATAACAGATGATATTATTGACCATTTGTCATGTGTTGAGAACTCTGCTAAAATACTGCATGGATCTAATTTAATACTCACAATGGCCCTATCAGGTAGGTACACTGATCCTCACTTTTCTTTTCTTTTTTTTCCTCACCCAAGGATATTTTTCCCATTGATTTTTAGAGAGAGTGGAAGTGAAAGAGAGAGACAGAGAGAAACATGATGTGAGAGAGGCACATCCACGGGTTGCCTCCCACATGCCCCCTATCAGAGCCAGGAGCCTGCAACCGAAGCATGTGCCCTTTACTGGAATTGAACCCAAGACCCTTCAGTCCGCAAGCTAATGCCCTATCCTGTGCTGGGCCAGCAAAGCCAAGGGTGAACCTGAGTGGGGGCGATGAGGATTGAGAAAAGATAGACGAGAAAAGGAAAGCTGGGATTCGGTGGGACACTGCTTCCCTGATGGGAACCCAGCAGTGCCACAAACTACAAACCATGTCTTATTTTATAGCAGATGCCACAAGATAAAGTAAGGGAGTGGTCAAGATGTTTACAATATTCTCATGGGTTTCAGTCCCACTCAGTTACATGCACCTGATCAAGCTTTGTTTACTTGCAGACTGTATCACTTAGGCACATGGGGCCAGTGTTCGGACGATAGGTTCAAGCTATAGCTGTTGGCTATAATAGTGCTGGGGCGGCTCTGCCCTCCAAGCTGGGACTTGCACATGGCCACGAGAGGACTATGCCCTCTCATCAGTCCAAGGCTTGAACCTGTCCAAACTCTGTAGCCATGCCCCACACTATCCAATGCGCCAAACCAGCCAGGGCTAAAGAAGAGGAAATGGAGGCTCCAAGAGGTGAAGTAATGTTCCCCAGTTCAAGTTGTTAACAAGTCAAGAACTGGAAATCAAACTTCTTTATCCCATGTCCTTTTGTCCTTATTATTAAGTTGTACTGCTTTATTTTATTCAACAAATATGTTCTTAGCCCGAAGAAAAAGGAACATATTTTTGTAAAGGAGACCAATGAGTAGTAAAATATAACCCAGAATAGAGTTCTACAGACTCAGCCTTTCCCTATCCCCAATCAGTCACAGTGTCTTCTGGGGGACAATGAAATTCAATTGGAAGAAATAAACTGAAAAAATTACTTAAAATTAACTAGATCTAAGGGATTAAAAAAAAAATCCAAAAAGTCTATGAAGATGTGTGCTAACAAGCTGAGAAATAAGCACCAGGTGTGAAAATGGGAACAAAATCTATTTCCTGGAGCCTACTTCTGATGGCCATAACAATCTGTAAAACTAAACACAGTGGCAGGTATACAGTCGCACAGAGAGCCTGCATGCAGGTGAATAGCAGTTCTGTTTGTTAAGGCCAAAATGCTGATGCTGCTCTCCTCCTACGACCTAACAACTTCCCACCAGGAAAACAAGCTGGTAAAGATGTTTTGTAGACTAGTAAATTTCGAAATTTTCTTTACCCAATTGAAGTATTCATCATCTTTATGTAAGAAGCACAGTACTGTACATATGTTGGCCGTTTTCTCATAATATATACAACAACTTAAAAGAGGACCAGCTCAAGGGTTTCAAATTTTGAACACACCGAGAAGAAGAAGAGAAGGAAAGTAACCTGCCAATGATGCTGAAGACTCAGTTCGTGGAGCGGCTCTGGGAGAGCCGGCACCTCATAATTCTCTCACCTGGGTGCTTTCCCACAGGCAGGAGACCTGCTGTCTTGGTTGCATGAATTTATATTTCATTTCAGACAACCAAACAGCTGAAATATGAGGCTTTGCTTGAAAGTGTTTCTCTGGTTTGTGCTAGAATATTTTATGGGCATAGAAATGGATGGGCATCACAGATCTGTCCCTCCGTCTGGCGAAAACCGTTTCTTTTGATTGTTAATAATATATAGCAGGTAGATTATTAGTAATATTTTATATTTTGCTTAACAGTGTCAATTCACCATGTGTTGATGAATATAACATAATAGACTGTTTTCAGAAAATATGTCAAAATGTATGCCAATTTGGGAGATGGCAATACGAGGTTAGAACAGTCAGAATTTGGATATGCCTCAAGGGGAAAATGAGATCTGGAGAATACAATAAAATGTTTCTATTTTGAAGAATCTTATTTTTCCTTTAATAAAGATTCTCTCCAGGCTGATGCATTAATCCTAGTGTTTTCAGTCAAGACCAGATACATTGGTGACCAGACTAGAACACATTTCATAATTATTAAGGAGACATGACATGCAACTTAGATTTCTAACCCATCTTCTCAATAGATTTTGCTCAAGGGGGAATGCTTTTTGGCGGGAATGCTTTGAAGAAGCCTAAGAACCCTACCTCTCTCGCCCACCCCCAATATCTTCTAGTACTTGCCTTGGTTCCTTATGCTTTCTGAATTTTAAACTAAAGTATTTTATCCAAGAAGTACAAAAGATCACATACTCATAGGCTAGGCCCATGTAGTGCACTAATCCTCCAACATATTGTTGTTGTTTTTTATTCATTTTTTTTTTCAGAAAAGCTAACTTCATCCAGTTTGGAGAGAAGTGGACACAATGAAAACATAATTTTTGCCTACTTTTTAATTTTGGCTATGAAAAGCCCTTCCTTCACTCTGGTTTCTTACATTTACATGATGTAGTCACTTGAGAGGGAAAATACCTTTCCTGTAGTTATTGAACAAATGAAGCCCTGATAGAAAAAAGGTTGAAGTGTTATGGAGTGCTCACCCTCCCCACATTATTTTCCTTCTAAAACCCTAAATTTGTGTTTGTTGCTAGATGATGGAGGTAGAGAATCTGGTCATCTTAAGTACGCTCCTCAGATGGAAAAGTTTGGAGCATATAAAGCAGGGAAGAGTGAGAAAGTTGAAGGACAAAGTCAGAATAGCTCTCTTCTTCTTTTCCTTCTAACCCTCCCACCTATTGTACCAACAACAATTACCTGCTTAATTCTGCTGTGAAGACTTGTCACCCAGAAGAGCCTGCATCAGAATCAATTCGAAGTGTACTTTAAAGGAAGAATACTGGGACAGATGCATCCCAGGCTAATTTTCTTTAGATTGGGATTCAAGAATATACATATTAAGTAAGCTTTCAAATTATTCTTTAAATGTTTGTGTGTTTGTTTGTGTGTGTGTGTGTGTGTGTGTGTGTGTGTGTGTTTTATTCCTCACCAGAGCATATTTTTCCATTGATTTTTTAGAGAGAATGGAAGAGAGGAGAGGGAGAGAGAGAGAAACATTGATGTGAGAGAGACACATCTATTGTTTGCCTCCAACACTCACCCTGGGCCAGGAATCAAGCCTGCAACAGAGATATGTGCCCTTAACCAGAATCAAATCCAGGACCCTCCAGTTGACTGACCAATGCTCTCCACTGAGCCAAACCTGCCAGGGCCAGATTATTACATTCACATTAGAGAAACTACTATCTTAGTCTGCTCGGACTGCTATAATGAAATACTAGAGACTAGATGGCTTAAGTCACAGACATTTACTTCTAACATTTCTGGACGCTAGTGTCAATGTAAGAAGCAACCAAACCTGTAGAGTATTTTTATGAGTTTATTTGAGCCAAACTGACCACAATTGACCAGAAGCAAAAATCTCAACAGATTGAGAAAATGCTCTACAGAACGGTAGTTTTGCAGCTTATTTTATACATTAGAATAACAGGAGGAGATTTAAGGAAGATTATGTGAAACCCATTGGTGGTAGCTTAAGGGGATGGGAAAAGACAGAGCAGGGAAATTTCTGGGATTGGATAAAAAGTAAAGCCAGGAGACATAATTATTTTACATTGGTGGGCACAGAGTGGTTAATAATTAACATTTACAGCACATGGACATGGTATGTGGGAAACAAGGTAACAATGAGAGGTTCTGTGGTCTCCTGCTCTGTTGTGCCTTAAGGGGTTTGCAAAAGAAAATTACTCTGCCATTTCAAAGGTATGTGATTAGATGCAAAAAGGCAATAGACAGGCTCACTGAAGGTAAAGATTGACAGTTGTCAAGGAAGTAATAGGCCAAGGAAGTGACTACCCACCATAACCTGCTTTTAGTTAGGAATTTTTATGTTCAGACCATTCAATGTGGTTACTTTCAGTTTCTGACTTTCTAGGGCCTACCATGCAGGCCTCCACCTGAGCTTGTTAGGTTCAGCGGCTCTTGTTCAGTCTACAATGGAAAGTTCAAGGTCAAGGTGCAAGTAGATCCCATTCCTGGTGAGAGCCCACTTCCTAAAGGACCACCTTCTTGCTGTGTCCTCACCTGAGCACTGCTCTCCCTTCCTCTTCTTACAAAGACACTAACATCATTTTGGGGCCCCATCCTCATGACCTCATCTAAACCTAATTACCTCCCAAAAGTCCCTCCTCCAAATATCATCACTTTGGACTTAGAGCTTCAACGTATGGTTGGGATGGTGCCACAAACATTTAGTGCATAACAATTAGACAGAGAATGATGGGCACATAGAGAACACCCAGTGAAATTTACTTTACAAAATTACCTCCCACAGCAAGTCCACTCTAATTACAATAGATTAACCAGTTGTATAAAATAAATTCTGCATGCCTGAATATCAGTTAATTAATAGAGCTCAACTAATAAATCCCAGTCTCCAAGAAGGTTTGTGCAAAAAGGTTTATTTTCTAGAAAACATCATATCATTTCCATTGCAAATGAATTTTTTTCTCCTGTTACCTACAGTAAATCCCACAAAGATATACACCCAATACATATCTTTGGGACATCTTTAGTTGGAAAGCTTCTCATTTTTCATCTTCTATCCTTTATATTTTATAATTGCAATACTGAAATGTTACAAAGGGAAGTTACTGGTGTTTGAAGAGCATCATCAATGAAAACATCCTTTCTATTTCTAAGAATAGAAATGCTTCTGCATTTGGGTAACTGCACATTTAAAACTGAAATTATTGTCTTTATAACTATATCCTTGTGAGCTAGGGGGATGTGGGAAAACATTGTTTTGTCACAGTTCCCTCCCTCTGCCTCCGGATCTGCAGAGGGGGAGAAAACTTCACTTGGCAACGTCTTATACATTCTCCACTCAGCGTCTACTTCGTTCAAGAGAATGGTTGCTTAGTTGGAGTTGGCAATCCTCACAAGTACTGCCAAAGACAGTTTTTTCAGCAGAGTCCAGAGCAACATGGAGTAAATGCTAAAGAGGGAATGAGGGCAGGGCAGCAGGGGGTGGAGGAGGCTTAGGCTAGGCCGCCCCACCAGATTTACCTCCCAGGGGGTCTATGCAACCTCTCTGTGTTCACATTAATAAAGGACTTCGTGAAGAGAAAAGCAATAGAAAATAGACCATACTCCCTTCCCCCAACTAAGTCTCTCTCTCAAAAATAGTAGAAATCCATTTAATTTCTAAAACTTAGGCTGCCTCAGGTCCCCAAATTTCAAATTGTTGACAGCTACCCTGTGTCCCTAGGAGAGCCTAGCTTTCTTATCTCTGCTGGTTATGTGCTTACACCTGATAAAGGTACTTCCAGGGACCCTCCATCTGACAGGACAGCTCTATCTGGCTAAAGCTAAAAATCATCACCACCCCAAGTTAGCTTCTTCCTTCTTATTTCCAGAATCTAGGAGGGGACCATCATCTCCCCAGAAAATAGTTCAAACTCTTGGAACTGCCTGAAATTTCCCTTCTGTTTGGTCTTCTATGATTCCTCCTTCATAACTCATCCCACCCAGAGTGCTCCTTTCTCTCCTACTGCTGCCAAGAACTTCGTCCAGGTTATCATCATCTACTCTCAATCATCTCTGATCATTTATCTCCTCCAGTCTCTCCCTCCTCTTTTATTACTGATTTGCCCGACACTTATTTAGTGCCTACTGTGTGTCCAGTCACTGTTCTAAAGATACTATTGTAGCAAACAACAAGAATTTAGAAGGATTTTTGTTCTCATTCAGGTTACACTAAATAGTAAGGGTCAAAACATAAACAGAACTAAGGTCCTATGGAGAAAATATATTGATATAATGTAAAAAAGAATGCTATTGCCTTAATAATAATAAAAAAAGGAATATTGCTACCAGATGAAGTTAGATGAATAATTGTCTTGACCATTCCATTCCCTGGTTTAAAAGGCAGTAAATATAAACTCAGCACTTAAAAAAAAAAAAAAAAAGTTTGAACTTTCTAGTTTGCATCAAAAATCTTTTACAAGCAGCCCACAATTGTATCTTTTCAACCCTTTTTCCACAAAACAAGCCTCTCCTCTACCCAGATTCTCTATCTGTGCACAAAATAAACCTTTAAGGATATTTGTAGTCATAAGTCCATTTAGAATGTGTTTTTCTCTTCCTTTTTACAAACCTACACTTTAAGGCCATTTCCAAACCCCAGTTCATCTGAATAAGTCCATACTAATGATGTTTTCATCTGACCCACCAAAGAAATTTGTACCCAAAGCATCCATGGGCTTCTCATCATATTTTAATTGCAAACCATCTCCATTTAAAACTTAGTGTTCCTAGACCCGTGGTCAGGTCAGCAAATTGCTGCTCTTGAGCCACATGAGGCTCTTTGGCCCTTGAGTATTTTGTGGCTCTTCCACAACATACCACGGCCTGGGTGAGTTTTATTTTGAAGAAGTGGAATTAGAAGAAGTTTAAGTTTAAAAAATTTGGCTCTCAAAAGAAATTTCAATCGTTGTACTGTAGATATTTGGCTCTGTTGACTAATTTGCCAACCACTGGCCTAGACCAATATAACAATTAAAACTTTGAACTTTAAGGTTGGGTCTTCTATCTGACCCCAATGGAAGCCTATTTCAGGTTAGAAGTTGAGAAAGAAAGAGCCAATGCTCCACTCTCCTTGTCACTCATTTTAAAAAATATATATATTTTTATTGATTTCAGAGAGAAAGGGAGCGGGAGAGAGAAATATCAATGATGAGAGAGAATCATTGATCAGCTGCCTCCTGCCAGGCCCCTACTGGGGATTGACCCTGCAACCAAGAACCAACCACTGAGCCACATCTGTCTGGGCTCCTTGTCACTCTTTTAAACTCTAGTTCTGACTCTGCCAAAGTTGGAGGTGAAGGATAGGTTTAGACAGGGAAATTGTGGGGGGAAAAAGCTCTTCCCTCCCTGACAGTCTTCACACTTTTTGGGACCCCAGATTTTTAAGACTAGATCTCTGAGAGAGGAGGGAAGGGGAGAGAGGGAAAGAGAGAGGGAAGGAGAGAGGGAGGGAGGGAGGGAGAGAGGAAGGGAGGGAGGGAGGGAAGGAGGGAGGGAGAGAGAGAGGTAAGATTTCTTTCTCCATTGCTGGAGGTCTCACACCTGACTTTCCTTGACACAAATGTTCCTTTGTCTGAGCACACCTCAGCACCTGCTCTTTCAGCAATTCACTCCACACAGACTCTCATTACTGGAGTCCCATTTCCCCTCCAGTCCTTTCTCTTAGGCTAGGATTCTCCTGGCATTTGGTCCACAGACAAAAAAAACCCACTAACATTGTTGCAGGAACAATTCCCAGCATGTGGGCCAGTCCCAATATTTCCTTATTGCTCCATGGCCAAAGCATCTGAGCATCTGGCCCTTCTCTCATCCTCTCTATTTCTCAGCCTGGCATCAGATCTAGGCCTTTTTGTGATGCTTTGTGCTTTTGGTGCACATAGCATTTCTTAATACTCTCCCTTGAGAATATACTTTGACATAATGAATGTAGTGCATTCTCTTGCATAGTCTGTTTCTGACTTGGCTGTGAATTAAGCAAAGTGCCTTGGTTCCACTAGCCCAGTGGTCAGCAAACTCATTAGTCAACAGAGCCAAATATCAACAGTACAACAATTGAAATTTCGCATGTGGCTCACGAGATGCAGTTTGTCAACCATGGCACTAGACCAATAGATGCTTGTGTGGAATGTAAGAATTCGGTAATATAATCGAAGTTAAAAAAATTAAATTATAACTTTTTTATAAACAAAAAGTGTTTTGGTTTTTGTGTGTGTTTTTTGTTGTTGTTATTGTTTGTTTTTTAGTTTTTTTATGTTGTTGTTTTTTTATGGAGCTATCTATATAAAGACTCACAGAAATTAATGCCTATGGAATAATTTAAGATGTGGTTGGAAAATCTAACTGTCTCCCTACTTAGGATTAACTCCAAAAAGGACAAAGATCTTGCCTGTCTTTCTCAGTGATCTACAATAATTAGTGGAACATATAATAATATGTAACACACATTTAATGAATGACAGAATTTTATTTTATTCATGAGTATCTTCTATGCTAAAAGAGTAACATTAACTTCTCCCATTTACTAGTATTCATGGGTGTCCTCCATGCTAAAATAGCTAATTTCTCCCATTCATATGCTGCACTTTAAAGATTAGAATTACTTTTACAATCTTAAATTTAATCATACCATTTCCTAAAAGCATTTTGGATCTCAAACAAAATAATTCCAAATAAAATGTTAAATTTGACATGAAAACTAACATCAATTCTTTTGAGGCACTAAGCAAAGTACTGGAGGGATCCAGAAAATAAAATTACTCCTATAATAATAGAAAAATTCAGGAGCTCACCAGTGAGACCCCTGAGTAATAATTTTTTTTTTTTTGCTTAGCATAACTGTAGAAAGTATTATAAAAAAAATTGTTCCTGTCCTGGACCTTAAAAAAAATGATTAAAATTTCAGAGAGTGGAGAAAGCTGTTTGAGACCTAAACAAAGGTAGAGAGACAGTGTGTGGGATGTATTTGAGGAGCAGCGGGTGGACTGACTTTAGTGGAACAGTTTGGTGTATGGAAGTCAGGGAGAAGGTATGGATGGCTCTAAGAGCAAATGGAACCATGGCTAACATTTCTTCTGTAGGAAGAGGGAAACTTCCGGAAGCATTTGATCAGGGCAACCTTAAAGCACAAACCTGAAGATAAATAAGAGAAAATAAAGCTTTGGGAGTCAGGGAGATGAGTTGACTTATTGCTCTAATAGTTCAGGTGAGAGGTAATGATGACCTAAGTAGGGCAGTGGCAACGGGAATAGAAAACATGAAATAAGTCTAACAGACACAGAGATGAATAGTGCCTGGTAGGTAAGAATTCGCTGTTGGGGGGAAAACGCCAGCCAAAACAATTAACTAATCATTTTTTCTACAATAGGAAAGGTCATGCTGTATCAAGTCCTTGGTTTAATAAAGGAAAAATGTTTTTTTACAAAGGCTATTTTTTAGGAACTTGGGTTAAAAACAAGTAATAATAATCCAAGTAAAAACTATCTGAAAACAAGACAGAAATGAAACCAATAGCATTTACTAGTATCCTAAACAGGCAGGAGGTTAAGCACCGTGGACACTCATCAGGCTTCTCCTAAGAGTCACCCACTGGCCTTCTTGACTCTTGTGTTACCCTTCTAAATCCATCCAACAGCCTAGAGCCAGGATTATTATTTTTTTTTTTTTAAATCCAAGCATGCTACTTTCTGTTTAAAACTCTCTAAAGAATTTTCATTGTTCTTGGGATAGTCAAAACATGCTTTACCTGACCCACTATGACCTGAATTTGTCTCCAGCTTTCTGTCTCATTACTTTCAACTCACACTTCTTTCAGTCAAACTGAATAGCTTGCATGCCTTGCCCCCCCTCCCCTCCCCCCAAGGTCTTCTCATAGACTAGGCAACTTCCCAAAGCACTGGTCCACTTAATTAAAATTCTATACCACATTTGACCTCCTATAGGTTAGATCTTGCTGTTATGCACTCCTCAAGTTCCCTGTACTTTCCTTTATTATATTTTGCTATAATTGTCTACCTTCCAACTGTAGTCTGTAAGTGCTACAAAGACAGAGACCATGCCTGCTTATTCAGAGCTATATCTCCATTACCCAGCAGAGTGATTAGCACATTGAAGATCAATAAATATTTACTGAATAAACTGAGTTGTGGTTAATTAAATCACTCTAGGGCTCATTTCCTTCATCTTTAAAAATGGGTATTGATCTTTAAGATTCCTTTTACTCATACAGTTTATATAAGTAAACTTCATCAATAAAGAAGACAGACTTCAGCATTCCAAGTCTGAATCAGTATCATAATTTACTGGGGAAAAAATCATTGGGTTCTATTTATAAATTTATATTTTAATTTCTGTCTAAATAGCAAAATTGTTAATGATATTAGTGATATTCCTCAATCTGTCCTCATTCTGCAAACATTTCTCCTCTTCCTCTTGAACAGTGAGATCTGAGTAACTGGGAAATAAAGGAAAGTAACTATAAAAACTGACAGTTGAGTAAACTTCCCAAGAAAGATAGCTTTAGGCAGATTTTAAAATGAAAACAGATTTTAAACATTTTCATAGAAGAGGATTTATAAAGCTTATTTGATAATACTAATTCCCACCAGCTCCAATGTGTTTCATTGAACGCAATCTCTGTCACAATACTCAAAACAAAATAAATGTGGTTCACACACATATATTCTCTACAGAATTTTTAGGAGAATGAGTAGGATGCTATGAGTAACAATAACTTTTATTGAGTACTTACTATATGCCAGATACTGCTTATTTGCTGTACCTCTACTAACACAGTTAATCCTCACAACAACCTATGAGGTATTATTATTATTCCCATTTTATAGAGAAGAATACAGAGTCACTAATGCTCATTTACATGGTGAGATATATCTAGAATTTTAGCAGTTTTAGCTCACAAACTTGACCAGTTAACTACCATGCCTCTCTTGAAAAAATCATCCCCAAACTAGAATGTTTGATATACAAAAACAGTTGTAATAACTGTCTTATATTCCTTGACTTGGAAAAGAACTCAAAATCTAGTGACATTCTGAACTCTTTGTTGAAAATAAAAGCTAGTAATATAATCAAATGTTGGTTTAATTTGTTAATATTATTGAGCAGGATATATTTAAATGTTTATGTATCTTATTTTCACCTAAACTCTTCTAATTCCAGTAGTTTGAGAATCAGCTGCAACTAAAATAATAATTTCTAAGTCTTTATTTCTTTAAAAACAAGTTGTTTCTTTGATCTCCAGAATATGTCCTTTGCTTGAAAAGGCAGTTGCAATACTTTTAATCTTTGTGTTAAAAGAGAAAGAGATCACTTGAAGAAAAAAAAATCGCTTCCCTTATTTTCTACAGGGAAAAAAGTCTCAGATTCCTTTGTGGAAAATGAAAATAACTGATACATTGGGGAAACCAGGGGTCAGGAAAGGAAATTGTCCTACTTTATCCTTTTCCTTTGCATCCGGGTCTCAGAGTATGTATATTTACATGTATATAATCCTTGAATTGATTTATTAAGCTGTTTACAAGTTAAAAAGGAAGATGTCCTGAAGAGATCATTACAGAATACAAATCAAGAGAGACAACTTTGAAAGAATAGTAATTTTGCTGCTTGATACTGACCTTAAGTCCCCAGAAAAAGAACAAAACAGCTAAAAGCAACTTTTTTTCTCCATTCATAAGTGATTGTGAATTAATTGTATTGTGCAGCTTAGCTGAATTCTCCTGCATCCTAGGAGAAGACCTCTGACAGACTGGGAATTTTTGCTTGTTTATAATGTAAGCTCAGTATCTATAGATAGTTCTTAATACCACCTAGGCTGATTGGAAAGCCCTAATTCCCAAAACAAACAAGAAAAGATGAACAAAACAATCCATCTGCAAAAGGAAATAGAATCTTTAAAATCTTTCTTTTGATAATTTGATTTTAGATAACCCTCTAAGAAAAATTTTTGATGACTTCAGAAGTCTGACGACAAAGCCTAACCTTGTTCATCAATGAAGTGTATATGCCTTGTGGTGTATATGGTTCCAGTAGTTACTTTGATTATAAAAGCACTTAGCAATAGTTGTATCTATGTTCAGTACATCAATTAGTCCATGCAGTTCTAGCAAAGAGTAGGTTGGAGCATTTGCTGATAAATAGCAACACTGCTAAATTTTCATTTGATGGTAAAAATTAAAATATTAGAATTCGAATTTACCCAAATTGGACATTTCTATGCATGTACATGCCATTTCAGATAGTTAATATTGACCTTAGGATGATAATTCTACAGCCTCCTTTGCTTAATCATGACATCTTTATTCATCCACTCGACAGCTATTAAGCACATATATTGAAAATGTACTATGTTAGACACGGGCAAATAAAAATTAAAAATTAAAAAATAAATAAATAAATAAAAGGTCCTTGCCCTTAAAGATCTTTATTTATCATTTTAAAAGTCTACATTTTAAGGCTTTGAAAAAAGTGTAACCAGAATAGTGGCATCACTGTCCTTCATCTCATATTTTGGGCAGAAATGAGTCAATAAAGTCTATAGGATCATGGATCTGCTTCCTTGGGCTTCCCGGAAGCATGCCAGAGGCTTAGGACCCCCCAAACAAAGTACCTTTCCTTTTCTCTTTATTAATATTTGCTTAATGCTTTTAAAAAGAAAAAAAATGTGTTGCAATATGAAGTACAAAGAAATGCTCTTGGGGGTAAGCCCTCAATATCTTCATATTTATAAAAATGCCTCCATTTACTTAATTTAGTATATTTTAACACATCCAACTATTCTTCCCAGAAACTCTAAGCATCTCTGTATGTGTCTGACCCTATGGTCGATATTGGGATCTGTACATTTGACCTCAAATATACATCTTATCAAGTAGCTCATGGTCCTATTGTGTGGAACTTATAGAAAATAACTCACATGTGTCACCATGTTTAATTTATTAATGACCATGGGTTCAGGCTTTTAAAAATACAAGAGGTATTCAATAAAACATAGAGCCTATTTTCTAGTGTTTTCCTGAGGTTAGAAAGAATTCGGTATAATTATAAAGTATTTGTTGACAGGTTTTTTTTTAGGTAATCTGAATCAAATGTCACTGGGAAATGTACGTAGGGCCAATTGAATTTTACAAAATTAACAGCATATTTTGCTGCCAATGTTGTTCTGAAATTAATTGCAAGATGTGATTTTCAAATGACTTACCAAAAATTGTTAAACCGATCAATAAGTCAACTGAGACTGGAAACCACCACCAGCTAGTAATTTGATTTACTATCTATTATAATTCCTCCATAATGCATAGTAGGCACTTTTCTCTCAGAGTTTAATGATTCTGTAATTGAGATATAACTTAATGTATGTGCATACTTTATGGAATAATATTATTTTTCCAAAAAGTTGTTCTTAAGTGCATGGTGAATCTTAAAGTGAATGGTATCAGAGTTAAGGGAAATCTATTAGTTGTAGCACACTGACTGCTTATCTTATAAACTACGTGTTCTATAAAAATTGCAAATTTCTTAAACTAAATTTCCTTTTTTTTTTAATCCTCACCCAAGGATATGTTTTTATTGATTTTAGAGAAAGAGGATGGGAGGGAAGGAGGGAAAGAGAGAAATATAGATGTGAATGAGAAATATCCATGGCTGCTTCCTAGACACGCTCTAACCAGAGACTGAATCTACCAACACAGGACAAGGCTCCAACCAACTGAATCACCCATCCAGGACCTACATTTTCTTTGAAATGTTTTACATTTTGCTATAAATAGAATGATACTCTTTTTTCATACACTTTCAAAATTCAAAATCACTTGCTTTGAAAAACCTGATTATCAGAAATTATTTATCAATACCTTCAGTATTATTCTGCTTGTAAATAAGAATGGTGTTTTGTTAATCTTGAGAAATTTCTTGTAGAGAAAGTCATGTTCTAATCATTTTTATATCATTGGAGTTTGTAATAATACCTTAAAAAGAATTCATGATTATTGAACAAATAAATGAAATAATGAAGGAAGTAGTGAAGGGATAAAGACCTTGGGCAAAATGAGCCATCAAATATTTGTTGAATTATAATTAGCTGCCTATGTTGACTGATAAAGAATATTGTCATAGTTCAGTGATAAAGTTTAAATATCTTTCTGTAGTGTTTGTCTTTGTACCATCAAGAGTAATTAATAAATACTAATGATAAAAATTATTTTAAAATTTGATTTCATGTATATTTAAGGTCTATGTATTTAAAGGAGTCTTGTATGTCAGACTGTGGCTCAAACATTCCTCTTGCATATTCAACTATTTTTATGATATTATCTGCTAAAGAATGTCTCCTGAGTAATTTTTATCTTAAAAGATGAATTTTTGGAGGCATGAACTTCATACGAAACACAACATTCTTCACTAATTATCATCTGCACATATTCTAATATTAAATTATTTTTCATGTATCCTTGCCTTTATACTTTACCATCAGCACATCTGTTCCCCAGTATCCATGAGAGCTACCAAACCTAGCATTTTGCTTCTAAACTGAATTTATATTCATTCAGAAATTTTCTGTGATTTCTCATTTTTGTTGTTTTTCAACTCTGAGGAGTTAAAGCAGCACATTCAATTTTAAAACTGCCTCAAATTTGGGGCTATAAATAAATAAATAATAAATATATTTTGATATAATAAAAAGTAAAAAGGTTTTTGTGGGGTTTTTTTTCAAATGCTCAGTGATCTGTCACTAGAAATTTAAATAAAAAAAAAAAAAAGATGTATATATTATTTATTATCCAGTAGCAGAGATCATTTTGCCAATGAGATCACTTGGAGGATAAACCTAACTGGAGGGAAATAGAGGATCTTAGACCAAGCCCTAGAGTACTGCTATTTATAAGTCATGCCAAAAAGGAACAATCAAAAGATGCACATGAAGAGTGGTCATTGAGGTAAGAATCAGTTAAGAGAAAATGTTGATCATGAAAATAAACAAAAGAAAAATTTCTCAGAATGCAATGGTAAATTGCACTGAAGCTTCTCTGAGAGCAATTTAGATGGGAAAAAAAAAAAGTATGGAGTCCATGCTTTAAAACTTTGATCCTAAAAACTAATGAGATCAATGCATTTAGCTTCTTAAAAGCCCTTGGAGCCTGCCCGAGTAGCTCAGTTGGTTAGAACATCATACAGATACCCCAAGGTTGTGAGTTCAATTCATGGTCAGGACACCTAAGAAAGAAACAACCAATAAATGTATAGATAAGTGGAACAAATATATCTTCTCTATCTCTCTCTCTTTCTCTTTCTCTCTAAAACTCAATCAACCAATCAATAAAAAATTTAAAGCCATTGGAAATGCCGTGGTTGATAAGGATTTAGAAAACTGGAGAAGACTGAATTGAAAATTAAATTTGAGAAAATAGAAACAGGGACTGATCCTCACTTTTGTAATTTTGCAGTGACAGTGGGCAAAGAAATGGAATGGAACAGTAGATGGAGAGGAACTTGGGTCAAAAGAAAATACAAATCTTGCTTAAATTTAACTGAATAAATAACATAATTCCATGGAGATAAGATTGAAAAAATAGTCTTAGGGCCAGATCCAAAGGCCCTTCTAGACCATGTTAAGAATGTTGCTATGAGATTTTAGGCTTAGGGTAATGGTAAATCATTAAAGTTCCTGCTCATGGGCAGCTTATTATCTACTTCGGGGAGAGAGATTAATCAGATGTCTAAAAGAAATATAAAATTGCAACTGTGCCACATGCTAAAGATGAGCTATACAAGGCTGTAGGAACATATAATAAGAGGAATTATTATCACAGAAGTCAGCCTTCTGTGAAAAACTGACAACTGGAAGGTGAATAAGTGAAGAGGGAGAAAACCAGGTTGTATTCAGCGGGCTGAGCAAGAGCATGGAGCCTGTGGAAGGAGTATGGCATTTATGAGGAACTGCAAGGTCAACGTGACTGGAATACTGAGAACAGCGAGCATCACTATATATGGAGCGGGTTGTCCTTATTCTAAGAACTGTGGGAGTTGGGAAATTATTCAACTACTTGAAGCAGGAGTGGGGCCATTTATGCTGCGATGTCAAACAAATAAAGACAATCAAAAACCCTCACTGGAATATGAAGAAGGGATAAGAGTTGAGGGGTCAAAACAAACAGAGGTAGACCCTTTATGGGACTTTTGTGATTGTGCAAAACCAAGAATATGGTGTTTGGGCAAAACTGGCAAATGTTGACATGATGAGAAGGGGAAAATATAAAGAAAAATTTTAGTAGTTAAGATATAAGAGGACTTGGTGATATGTGAGTTATGGATATTAGCCATCATGGTGATGTTTATGCTGTTGTCCAGGACATTCACAATGAATCAATTGAGCAGTCAATCAATATGCATTTATCAAGTGCCTACTATGACATCAATATATCATTCCTTTTATGGGAGACTCAAAATTATTTATGCATTAGAAGATCAGATTCTAAATATTGTTTACCTCACTTGTTTTTGACACACTGTAAAAGAAACAAGCTATTGTTGATGAATATCCATTGTGTGCGAGGGAATTTGGAACAAACAATGCATTCAGAAGCTACACTAAGCTCATCCAAAAAGCATGACAATATCATCTCTATCCAGTGCAGGCTGCGCAGTGATGGGGCAAGCAGATGAAAGTTGCAGTTGGCTGAGAAGCCCATTGAGGGTGATTCACCCACATAAGTTAACTGTGAGATTCAACCGCATACTCACCTCCTCCTGACACGTGTGTGCCAGTAAAACCAATGCCATAGATACCATTAATTTCACTCCAAAGTGAACTTTGGAGGACTGAAGGGCATTAACCTTAGGAAGGACTGGCCAACCTCAATTTAACACCCATGAAAAAGACTGCTTTTAAAATATATATATATATCTTATTGATTTTTTCACAGAGAGGAAGAGAGAGGGATAGAGTCAGAAACATCAATGAGAGAGAGACATCGATCAGCCGCCTCCTGCACACCTCCTACTGGGGATGTGCCCTCAACCAAGGTACATGCCCTTGACCGGAATCGAACCTGGGACCTTTCAGTCCACAGGCCAACACTCTATCCACTGAGCCAAACTGGTTTTGGTGAGAAAGACTGCTTTTTAAAATATTATAAAAATGTTTATCTCCCTCAATTCTCCAGGAAATATAGCTAAGATTAAAAAAAAAAAAGTCTGAATCAAGTCTTAGAATACAAGAGTTTTATTCTCAGTAACACTAATGATTGTGGTAGCTGTGAAAGTCTGCTTACCAAGACACATTTTTCATTAGTCAGATTATAAACTGATACACGAGGAAATCTATTTTTTAGTTCTGTTTTCTTTCACTGTTACCAAATTGAATATATTTGTGAGAGAAATCAGTGAGAAAGATGAACACAAGCTGTACTCTTCTGAAAGGTATATTAAATTTCTCTAAACCTCAATATGCTCTCTACCTCACAATGATGTTCAGTTCAAGAGAGGTAACAAATATTAAAAAAAAAAAAAAATCTACTATGTCCTGGCACTTAGTATGTGCTCACTAAAAGTTAGCTGAATCTTACCAAGGCTGAAGCAAGTCTGCACCTAGAGTAAAATTCATTGACACAAGTTTCTTAATCTTCACTGTAATAGCAATAATACCCTACTAACAGTCAAACTAATTTAACTCTGTCTTTATAATCTTGTCTAGATATTAATTAAAAAACATTCACTCTTCAAACAATTGCCACTTATCTTTTTGGAAATTTCCTTATAGACCCCACTATGAATTTTATAGTCTTCTCTATAAATCACGTTATATTTCTTATTTTATGAAAATTGCATGTGTAATCTAAAATTAAGAAAATGTAGATTTCATATAAAGTATGATTCGCTGAAGGAAGCAAAGTGATGCAGAATATTTCCTGACTTCTTTCATGCTGAACTACTGTAGATTTAATAACTTCTGCACTGCAGTGATTATGAAACAAATGCATATTTTTAAATGCTAGCTAAGAGTGTCAGACGTTTTCTTATATTCTGCAAAATCTTAGGAACAAAACAAGTTTAAAGACTAACAATAACACATGGGCTGCTAGACACGTTTCTGCTATTCACGTTTTTGTGAAGACGCTGACCCTGTAATCATTATTATCTAAATTGTACTGTAATCGTTACTTTCTGAGAACCTTAAAGTTGGAAGTAAGAATTTAATGTTAATGTTAATTACAGGAGCATGTTGAAATGTATTTTAACAAAAGCAGGAGCTATTGGGAGTCAAATAATCCCTTTGGGATTTTAAACTTCACTTAAGCAGAGGAATCTAGGGTAAAAATTTACAAAGTAGTAACTCACTTAGAGAGAGAAAAATCTTGCAGGTCACAGTACAAAAAAAATGTGGTCTGATTAGCCTTTCTTTTCTCTATATTGACTTCAAAAAAATGTCTTATTCATAAAAGCAAATGAAGAGATGCTTCAAAAAAAAAATCACACTGCTTTTTTACAGCTGAAAATGACTTCATTCACAAAACATCACCTCTCAGTTTAACACACTTAACCTTAAAAAAGTAAAAATAATCTCCTTGGGACTAATATGTGTAGTCAAAGATATGTTTGTGGCAATTACTTTCTTCTAAAACCTGAGCAATGCCAGATGAGGAGGTTTTTATTTAGAAGTGCAGCTCCCTCTTGGAAAGACAGAGCTTCCTCTTTCTTATTCACATTCCCCAAATAGCTCTTAAAGACTTCAGAACCCTTTCTTTCCTAATGAATTGCAGTATCCTTACCAACCATTGGTTGTTTGTTTGTTTTCATGAGGAAATTAGCTTGTTTATGAAGCTCATCTTACTGAAAAGATAGATGGAGGCACTGATGAGCTTGATGATAGTTTATTAGGACAAATTAGGAAAGGGATTCAGAGGCAGGCACGGCCCCCTGATGAGCGTGCTCTTACCTACTCCCCTCACTTCTGTTTATTCCATATGGATACCTGTTCCTGGCAACTTATCCACTTAGTGCATTGCTTGCAAAAATTCACATCAGGTATTTTGTTGTGTAACTTAACTACCCAGAATAAATCTCTCGCTGCGAAGGTTGTCATAGGAGACTATGAAATAATAGGAGTGGGAACATTTATATAAAGCACATTTCTTTCCAGAAGTTTGATCTCATTTTTAAGTTCAGTACTTCTGACAAGAGGGAGGCAGAAGGAAGCAACTAATCAAATCAAAGACTTGTGGATCTTCCCTATTGCAAATGTCAAAATGCCTCGACATTGTTTTGTAAAATGACGGATGCTCTGCATGTGCCAGGTAGCGAACAATGCAGTTGTTTTCACATCTGACCTGCATAGTGAAGATGCCTGTCTGGCCCACATTGTTGCAGAATTGAGGGCATAGAAGAGTAATGGATGATTCAACAAGGTCCATAAAGCAGAGACAGAAAATACCTGTTGTTTGAGATATATAATGTTGAAACTGGATCTTAGGGGTAAAGTAGGACAGGTTTAGGAAATTATATACGTTTTAGAAATCAACGGAATCATGGAGGAAGGACAGGGCTGCAGAGTAGCAGAAGGTTTATTTCCATAGGATGGGGAAAGCTGAAAAGCTGCAACAGGTACATTTCCATAGAATGAGGGAGCTGGGAACAGCAAAAGGACTATATTTACAGAATAAAGGGAAGGAACTCTTCATCCAGAAGGAGAGGAAGAAAGTCCAAAGGGAATAGGAAAACATTAAGGAAGCGGGGACACACACACACACACACACACACACACACACACACACACACACGCTCACATGCCCCCATCTAAAGTTCAACCTTTGAGCCCAGGAGTTACTATAGTAACCAGTCCAAGGGAATCAGAGGGATATCAAGGCACCAGGCTCTGCAGCCTTTATAAGGCATAGGGAAGAGGGACTCAGTGGAACCCTTCCCCACTCCCCACGTGGGAGTTCATTCAGTGGGACTCTTTCCCTCTCCCCATGTGGGAGTCTGTACCTGTTCTTCAATAAATCTCCACCTTTGCTATACCACCTTCTGTCCATGGATTCATTCTTTGATTCTGGCGGACAAAGAATCCAGGTTCCAGTCCAAAAATTCCGTCTCAGCAGAGTCCATGTTTGTCCCCATCCCACCAGTGCAGCTGGAGTCGGTTTCCGGCTGCACTCTGGTTGGCGCTGCATTGCTGTACTTTCATACTAACTCATTTCCCAATCTTTCTGGGCTAGTGTTGGGTCCTTCCCCTAATCATTTAATTTCCAAGACCTTTCAGGGCTCTGTGTTCCTTATCCAATCTGATCCTTTCCCCAGGCTAGACAGGTAGGCCCTTACAGTTGTCACCTTTGCTATTACCGCACATCTACCCAACAGAGAAATTTCCCCATTATTCTTCTCTCCTTCTCCCCCATACTCTGTGGGGAATTGAATACTCCTTGGGGAGACTGGAAAGCCAGGCCTGGAGGCTGTTGGTGAACAGCCAGGCCCTTGGTGAACAAATGCTGCCATCCTCTGGGGAGCCTATGAATGCTGCAACTTGCTAGCAAAGCAACTTAGGATCTGATTCCGCTCCCTAGTTGATTGTGCTCAAGAATGTGTGATTCCTTTTGCTCCCTTTCTTTATCAATATCTAGCCTCCTAAGCTAACATCTTTCTATGACCAGTTTTTCAATGCAGCAGCAGCATAACACTTCAGCCACAGTGGGGGTGAGTGACGGTTCACATCTGCTTCATCCTGCTCACAGAAGTTGCACCCTGAAGTAGGGATAAACAGCAGAGGCAAAACTGGGTATGCTCAAGCAATGGGCTACCAATGACTTCTACCTTGGCCCGAATCTTTTATATCAGTCCCCTCTGCGTAGGCCCAAACCTCCAGGAATCTTTGAAGAAACTCTCAGTTCCTCAAGGCTGAGAGATGCCAGTTGGAGTAGGAAGGCATGAACTCCATTAATATATTGGCATTTCTTTTCCATTGCAAACTACTGTAACAATTACCTACCAAGCTCCCTGTCATTTTCACCCAGTCAATAACAGTCTCTTTAAATAGATGCTGGAGGAAGCCAAACTGATGACTTAAAGGGGAATTTTGGTAGCTAATCAGAGCTTTGTCTTTATTTCTGATTATTATTATTATTATTATTATTATTCTTACCTCACCTACCTACCACCTACTTCCAATCTTATCTCCCCCCTCTCCACACACACACACACACACACACACCCTATTTTTCTAAGTCTTACTGTGTTTGGTGGAAAATATTTAGTTTATGGATACAAATTAAGTACAAGATACAAGTGACTTCATTAGATTCTTAACTAGCTCTGCCTATCATACTATTGAATTGTTTTAGTGTGTCTTAGTTATTTCAATTGCCCACCATGTCGGTAACAGTTGCATGTTATGCTGCTTCACATATTCTCCTGACAAGTTGTTTTTTTTTTTTTTTTTTTTTTTTTTTCCTGTTTCCATAGGATTCTCCTGGTTTGCAAAGAGCAACTAAAATGTCAAAATATTTTTAATTATGTTTTTATTACTAGGCCTTCCGTTAAGAACTAGTTTAGATAATCAGTCATCTAATTTATATTCAGATGCAAATGTACACACCTTCACTCACATGAATGCTAAATTTTAACTATTAGGGAAATAATTCCCCTTTCATTCATGCTGGCTTTAAAGTGATTTAAATTAGTTCCACCACTCCTTCCCCATCCCATTGGATGGGTTTACACCCTTTGATGGTATTGTTTGGGCTTTTCTCTCACATGCTAATGAGGCATTCACTTTAGCTGCCACAACTTCATATAATCCTTGGGCAATTCTCACACTTGCTAATGACCTCCTCTTTAGAGAGCAGTGAATCTTAAAAAAGAGGAAAAGAGGGAAGTGAATCTTACTGGCCTAGTGTAGATTTACCCAGAAAATAGATTTGTGTGGCTGACTGCTTCTACCCTACCAGAATAATCATCTCCGAAGAAGAGACTTATTCCTACTTGCCACATACGGACTGTCTACTCTGTACCCAGAGCAAAGGACTGTAGCTTTTTTGCAGCCTGGTGGTGATTTCAGAAAGGGAGGAAGTCTATCTACAGGAGCCTTGTTTTATCTGTTAAATTTTCCTTGAATGTGAACTTCAGAAATGTCCAAGTAATAAGCTACTGCTAGTGCTTGCTTCCTCGCAATTATGGGTGGAAAGCCTTGATGAAGATGCGTAGGAGAAATATGGAAAACTATCTTGTCTTCTGGCCTCAAGAGGATGAGTGTTTCTCTATGGAGTTTCCTAAGGCTCTCGAGGCTTTGGTTAGCATCCATACCTTTCATAGCTCTTGGAAAATACCTAGGTGGAATATCTTATCTCCAATGGAGATCTTGAAGCCCAAACTGGATATGCTAAAGCAGTGGTTCTCCAGGTTGGCTACACATTAGCATCACCTTTAAAGCATCTCCATATTCACACCTCAACCGACCAATTCAATCTGAATCAGTGGAGTTGGGATCAAGGTTTTCAGATTTTTAAACCTCCCTGCACAATTCCAAATGGACAGCCAAGGTTGAGAAACATGACACTACCAACTCGGGAAAAAATAAGTAGTGATGACGAAGGACACTGAGGCCTAACAGTTAGCATCTGTGGCTGAGGGTGTCTGCTCAGCACTGCCCAGGATCACATCTCTTGTGTAGGAGCGTGTCCGCTAGAGCTAGAGCAAAGAAAATCTTCACATGTGGCTACTCCTCTTTACACAATTCTGCTTTTCAATGTTTCTTTGTGCACAGTGAGTGGATTCTTATAAGATGCAGCAGTGAGTTAATAGCATCAGTGGTGGAGGAAGTGCAATTAGTACCGTTTCTCATCCTATTCTGCTTCCTCCCCCATTCTATGGATACTGTGTTGGTTCCCCTCCACATTGGGCTGATGTAGGGAAAAGAAATAAATAGGTAATGATAGTTTATTTTGGCAGGCACATTTTGAGTTAGCATCAGTTTGTTTTGTTTTTAATAATATATGTTTTTATTGATTTCAGAGGGGAAGGGAGCGGGAGAGAGAGATAGAAATATCAACAAGAGAATCATTGTTTGGCTGCCTCCTGCATGCCACACACTGGGCATTGAGCCCACAACCTGGGCACATGCCCCGACCAGGAATCGAATGGTGACCTCCTGGTTCATAGGTCAGTGCTCAGCCACTGAGCCAGGCCAGCCAGGCTGGCATCAGTTTTATGTGTGTATACCTAAAGGTGACTTATGGTGCACATTTGCAGTTTCCACTAAAGACTGCTCTCTTGCTTCTGCTCCCCTGGTTTCACACTGGGGCACCAATAGATTCTTAGATGTAGTACTGCCTTTCTTCCACATGCCACCTCATTCCAAGGTTGCATGGGGCAGGGTTCCTTTTAGGAAGATTGTGGGCTGGCTCCCTTGTTGAAAACACCTAGAAAACGGGAAAACGTAACTTTACCTCAGCAATAGCAGAAACACAACTAGTTCATAAAGCATCCCGTTATCCTGTGTTGTTTTTTGCTTGCCAGCCCCAGCCAGGCCCTTAACTTCTGACAATGTCCCCTAAACTCTAGAGGACTCAGGTGGTTTTCTTAAATGTCTGTCTCTCACTTGCAAAAGCACTCTGCCTCTCTCTGTGGCTGAGAGTGGTGCAAAGGATACAAACCAACATTTTCTTCTTCGATATCTCTTACACTAATAGCGACTTCTATCTTATACTCAAGAAAGGTGATTAACCAAGGTTACAAACCAAATCACAATCTTTCAGAACGTATTACACAGATAAGCTGTGTCTATGGTATTGTTATCAGTTTTAGGGCTCCAGCTGAAGCGAAACAGAAAGAGTCCCAGCTGTGTATATGGTCATATTTCCCTACTAGTGTTGTGGGGTCAAACCTGGGTTTAAAAAAAAGACCACCAGGGGCTGATGATTGATTTTTTTAAAAAAGCAGTCAAGGATTTATTGAACTGGCCAGGACGGCCTCCAGAGCACCACACACAGGTGGAGTCCACAGGACTGACCACACTGTTCCAGGTATGAGCAGTCCTTTTAAAGGTCCAAACCACAGGAATTTTCCTTTGTTCTAAATTCTAAAGGCTGGGAACATTGGAATGCGGCCCTATCTTGCCAATAATACAGAAGCAGAGCTCAGCAGTTAATCTCTAAAGGTTATCTACAGTTTCTACCCCTGAAGCTACTGAGTCAGTGGGAATCAATCTCCTGTATTTCTGGTCCCAGGCCCAGGAAAATTGCCTTAGCCTCCAGGTCTCAACCTGGATGCTGAGGTAACTACCCTATGCAGGTGCAGAAGCCAAAATAGCAGTGTTAAAATTCAAACAGCGGTGTTTATCCAAGTATTGTTGCTACCATATTTCAACTATCATCGCTTATTTCTAAGGCATGGACTTCAAGCCTTACTTAGCTAAGTACTCAGCATAATCCATCCATTATTCTTGCTTACCTTGTTTTGTGTGTGTGTGCTTTTAAATATATTTTTTATTATTGATAGTATTACAAGTAGCTCCCAGATACTTATCTTTTATCTCAATTTACAAATTAGGATAACAAAAGTTTCTACAATATAATAGTTCCTACAGTCTGCCCAGCTGGATGTAGCTCAGCCATTTACAAGGACCCAAAAACCAAGAGATCACGGATTCCTGGTCAGGGCACATGCCTGAGTTGTGGGTTCAATCCCCAGTAGGGAGTGTGCAGGAGGCAGCCAATTTATGATTCTCTCTAATCATTGATGTTTCTCTCTCTCTCTCTTTCTTCCTCTCTGAACTCAGTAAAAAATATATTTTAAGAAAATAGTTCCTAGAGTCTCAGTGTCTATTTCTGTTTTCATGGCATACTTCATCCTCAAAGCTTCTTTGTTGAACCAAGAGTACAAGCAAGATGATCTGACATTTGGTAAGTAGATCATCTGTAGTCTTTTCTGGAAAGACACTTTCTTCCTCAAGTAGGATTTATAGACAGAGCCTACCCTCCTTAGTAAACCAGAAGTAGTAAGCCAGGCTCAGTTATAAGTCTTTAAGGAAACTACCACATTCCTAGTTCCAGAATGTTCTGTGCCTGCCTGATTTGGCAACCTCAGAAGAACCAGAAGGAAAAACTCTAGTAATCCTAAGCTGAGAACCAGAAAACAAATTCAAGGGAAGTGAAAATTAATATCCTACAAGGGGCCCTGGAAGAGCAGTACTAACAACGGACAACCAGAATTAAGCTTACATGTCCTATTTGAGCTTGCAAATAAGGTTAGGAATGAAGATGGAAATATTATAATCATTTTTTTAAGCCAACAGCATAAAGAATAGAATCTAAATAGAATAATGATTTCATTGATGTACAGTCAAGTTTGGTTACTTAATTTCTGGGAGGAAACCTAAATCTAAAGAAAAAATTAGAAAATCAAGATTCTTCTGAATAGAAAGTATTGCATTTATTTTAAAGTCTTCCATATATTTAGATGTCTCAGGTTTTTTCTCTTGAAGTCTACTCAAGGAATAAAACACCCCAAATAATTCATAATATATACTTTTACAAATAATGAAATTTAAGTTCTTTTTAATTCTGAAACAATCTTTATTCTATTAGTTCAATAATGGGAAAGATATGAGAGCTAAGTATTCAAAAGATAGCAGCAATAAATAAATTCTCAAATATCAAAAGAAAACCATGACTGTAGTTGGCACTGTATTGTCCCATTTGGGGGGAGAAGGGGAAGCAAAACTTTTCAGCCTTAGGCCTTAGTTTTTATTTTTTTTAAAGCTAAAGCTCTTAGCCTAAGCTACATGAATTTCATCAATGTTTATTTGATTCCAAGCCAAGAAATTCTGTAAAGATTACCGAAGTATCTGATGAAGCTTCTGGCAAGGAGTGAACTACATCTCACAAGGACCTCGAACAAACATTCCTGCTAGATTGCTGATCTAATCAAGATTTTTAGAATTAAATCTATAGAGGAGAAAAATATCCTGATAAGTATAATACTGAATAGAATAGAAAAAATAACATATATAATGACATAGAAAAACTAACATCATGGAAGAATATCAAATAAGTCTCTATAAAAAAGCAGCAGGATGTGGCGAGAGTATAAAAAATATACCCTCAAGTCAATATACCAAGGCAGAGAGACTAAGTCCAATAAATATAGTAAATTTTGTTTTGAAACAGATATAATTTCAATTGTATCACTAATGATAAAAATATGTAAATTAAAAGATATATCTTGTTACAAAACTTTTAAATGAGTCAGACATTAGCTTCTCTTTTAAGAGAATGCAAACATCGCTTAAAAATACAGACATAACAGTAGAAGAGCAGCAAAATTTGCCTAGGTAAGCCCAGAGGAAAAGAGGCAGAAGTGCTATTGGGAGTTGGTCAACAATGTAGGCAATATTTATTGATGAAGTATATGAATAAAGCTTTTCTAATAGATTCTGATACAGAGGTGAGATAAAGACTAAGAGACAGTGTCTATCTTTTCATCTGCTGGAAAACTCTTTTGGTCAAAATCAGAGAATCTAGTACAGCGATGCCTCAATTTAGGTTATTCCTATTTTTCCTCCAGCCTACTCCTTCCCCCCAGGAGGCATCAAGACTTTCAGCCTACATCCTCATCCTCATCCAGTGCTTACACCAATCTTGACTGGGGCTTATCATAAGTATTCAACTAAGTCCCACCAGGAGCCCGAAGCCCAGTGTTGATGTCACTGGCTGGCCCCCTAGATATCTGCCTGATTACTATCTCTGAGTCTTCCCCAAACCATTCTGTATTTCCCCATTTATATCTCCAGTGAAGGCTCTAATTGGGACAAGATTCCTAGTTTAATACTAATCCACTTGGCACTTTCACACCTTAACAATTATATCTTTTTGGGAAAGTAGTCCTGGAATCCTAGATCTCCACCTGCCAGCCAATGCCCTGCTTAAAACTGACAGACCAATCATAATTGTAATATTACACTCCTTAGCATTATCTAGAGACTCAGTTTTCATCACCTGACCAAACCATGCTTTTTAGTTCCAGATGTCTCTTTTGCCCCATTGACCTTCTGCTCAGGTCGAGCATGTTTTGTCACCAAACCTGGATAAAACACGTTCCTCTGCCATTAATCTGCTTTTTTAGAAGACCACAGAAAACAAGAGTATCATAAAAGAGAATTGCTAAGACCTTTATCAACTCTCACATTTTATTAGTCTATAATGTCTGGCTGAGAGGGAAGAACTGGGGAGTTGATGGGTGTCCTTGGAGCAGGTAAATATGTTATCTAGCCAGATAAATAAATTCCAATCTCAGAGAGAATTTTTCTGAAACTTCTGAGACTTTCTTTAAGAGCACCAAAAAAAGCAGCAGGATGTGGGGAGAAATTCTAAAATTAAATTATGACTACAAATCTAATTAAATAAGAAAAAATAAAAATGATTAAAATAAATTATTGTCCAATATGGTAAGATGTTTAAAACATGAGAATATTCAACACAATTTTACTTATAAGAGCAAAATATTACAAGAGTCAACATCCCCCCTCGCCCCAAAAAAGGAGATAGGTAAGTACATTCTACTATATATAATAAAATATTTTGAAGCAACTAAAATTATGTTGTATATAAATATTGCATGCTCTGGGGGGAAATCTTATAAATTAAAAAAGCAGGGTAAAAATATGAATATGACCTTAACTAAAGAATATGCACACAAATGATATGTTAAAATATGAATAATTATTATTCCTGAGTGGTGGAATTCCAGTTGATTTTTGTTTTTTATTTTAGTCTTTACATTGGTCTCTGGTTTTCATTCCCCTCCCCCACCCCCCCCGGTAAATTTTTCTTTTATAAACAGAAGAAAAATAAAAACATTTTAAAGGTCATGTACCATAGGTGGAAGAAGAAGCACAGAATTACAGATGGAATACAAAAGAATGGAACAGACCTTTAAAAACAGTATTAGGAATACAGCAGCAATAACTCAAACTGATAAATAAAGTTAAGAAAGATGAAAAGAATTTTTAAAGTTATGCTTAAAACAAAAATAAAAGGATGGGCTATTTCCATTCCTCTAAACAGAGAAGGTCACGTGAACATTGCTTCTCTTTCTCTGTCAAAGCAAGTCATCACATTGGAAGGACAGTATATGGCTAAGGGGAAAATTCCAGGGTGGTTAAGAGTATTGCAAGGAAGCACGTAACTAGGTTAAATGATTTCACATGTCCAAGCTCAAGGAACTTTACTGTCTAGTAGAAGCAATTTACAGATATAATCACGATCCCAGATATCTTTTCTGAGAAAGCACAGAAACTAGGAGAGGTGAGAAAAATCTAGAAATGAACAAATATTTATCTACTTTTCCAACAAAGACATAAAGAGATGTGCTATGAAAACTCTCTTAACATTGTTTCTAAAATAGACCTTTAAGGACATTTTTTATCTCTTAGAAGATGATGCAGAGCTCTTAAGTAGAACATTTGCAGTGTAAGGCAAATGTATTTAGATGTACAATGTGTAGTTAGTAGATCAATGTTTGCTCCAAGGTAAGAATGTTCTATGTAATTCCTAAACTAATTCTGAAATTCCATGATAAGAAATGATTTTCTTGATTTTATGTGGCATTTGGAAGGTTTTTTTTTTTTAAACTAATACTTTAGGCAAGATGGATTGGTATAGACTAAAAATAATGGGCTAGAAATGCATATTAATGGCTGGAGAAATAACCTACATCAAGTTGATTAATGTATTAAAAAACTCCTGATTCACTCACTCTGTAGTGATTTGTTATGGGATTCTAATCTCTTAGCTGACTATTTTATATGATTAGTATGATAAATAGATTACAGGCATATAATATCTATAGGTATTATCAATTTGTGGAAGAAAATAAGTTTAAATAAATTGGGATTCTAAAAGATGTTATGTGACAAAGCTAATAGTATATATACACATACTCATAAACGTTTTGATTAAATATAAAGGACTGTGCCTTTAAAAAGGTATATGTGAAAAATACAGGAAGCAGAAACTTCCTTGTTAGCATTTTCATGAAAAAAGCCTAAGACTTTTAATGATCTGCAAAATCAATATAAAACATCAACCTCCATGCGCTAGCCAGTTTGGCTCAGTGGATAGAGCATCAGCCTGCAGACTGAAAGGTCCTGAGTCCCTCTCAGGTCAAGGGCACATGCCCGGGTTGAGGGCTCAATCCCCAGTGGTGGGTGTTCAGGAGGCAGCCAATCAATGATTCTCTCTTGTCAGTGATGTTTCTATCTCCCTCTCCCTTTCTCTCTGAAACCAATAAAAGTATATTTAAAAAACAAAGAAACAAACAAAAAAAAAACACCAAACACCAATCTCTAAGATTTAGTCCTAAATGTATAAAGTTTGGATGGTGAAGCAATTAGTGGAGCAGTACTGCCTCTCTTTCTCTGGAAGTTCTTTACTTCTTGTTTCCAGCTGTCTCCTTTATGCAGGCTTGTACTTGTCCCTTCCCAATTTATTTCATCCCACTTTAATACAGTACTGGACAAAATCCTTTCTGTAGTACCTCACAGTGTAGCTTGGGCAGATTAAAGCTTTCAATAAGACTTAATTAAGTGCTAGGTGATTGCAGAGGAGGAATGATCTGATAGAGTGGGAGAACTAGCCCCCACAGCAGGCCAGTTCTCAGTGTTTCCACAGCCTATGGGGTTTGAAGTCCATGTACCTAGCATCATATTCTCTTTACTATTAGACTTATATTTGTTGTTTTCTTCGCTCTTCAACTACTTTGTGAAGCTCTTTGTAGTCCTAAATTCTGTCCTAACCTGCTCTGAGCATGCTATCTTCTTTCCTTACTGTCTGAATCAGCACCCACAACGTTTTAGCCTTGCTCTGGAGTCGTCCAGTCCTGAGCTCAAAGCTCATCTCAGCCACTCGCACAGCCATTAGCTCCCTGACAATGAACAAACAAATAAATTATTAATACCCACTAAGTCATGGTTTCCTCAACTGAAATGGAAAATAATTTATTTCACAGAAAGCTATTGTGAGTATCAATTGTTATGATCTTCCTCAAACTCCCTAATAATTTACTTGGCACCTTTGAATATTTAGTAACAGTTTTCTTTGAATGCATAGAGTGTAATAAGTAAATGCTTGCAGATGAATAAAGAAATGAATTGGTGAATGATCACATGGTCTATGCTTTTAATAATTTTTCTGATTCTTTTATAATTCTCAAAATATTCATAATCTACATAACTAGTATTTCTCTACCACATAATTTTCATTTTTTCCCTCAAAATTTTATTTAATTCCCTTCAAAAGTTGCATCCAGTTACCATTCTTTCTGATCACTATCTGAAAAATATATTAAGTGGTCTGATATGTTTTTTAGCAAAATCTCTAGTGTTAAAATAGAAACTATGGTAATGGCAAGTAACCAAATCAGAGAATCAAGCAATTATTAATACCATCTTATTCTTCAAGAATTCAAGTCAATTGACATTTTGCTGAATATTTTTATTACAATAGAGCTAAGAAACTCAAAGCCTGGTTTTAAGTCCTACCTCTGCCACTTTCTAGGTTTGTGATGTTGAACAATTTATTAGACCACTCTATGCCTCTGTTTCCTCATCTGTTAAGCGGTAATAACAAGGTAACCTAAATCAGATATGGGAATCAAATTAATAAAGTACTTATAGTACCTGGAACAAATTAACATAGATGTTAACGCATTTCCTATACATTCATTCAGATTTGGATACCTAATGTTTCCTTTTTTATTCAAAGTTATAGCTAGGTTCAATTTCTCATTACTTAAAACACCTCCATTTGCTTATACTTGCAGCATGTCTCCTACCTCAATTAATGAACTGCAGAAAACAGGAAAGTGGTTTAAGATTTATTGAATTATATGAAGGTTTCTTCAAGTACCAATTAAGGCAGCAAAACAGTTGGTATGACATACATTGTTTCCTTAAAAGTGTTTTTAAATAAAGCTTTGAGAACATAATAAACAAGTTTTTCTTGCTGCTATTTCACATTACCAGTGAAGATTATAGAGCTCAGTTTCTAACCAGAAGTAAAATAAGACTATGAAGATAAGGCATGATTAGTCAGAAAAACAGTAAAGCAAGCACTGGTGTTCTTTGTAACGGCCTGAGACAAGCTCTCCCCACTCCTCTCTATCCTCCCTCTGTTTACATCAGACTTATTGTCATGTGGGACAGTTAATTATTCTTTCTACGTTTTAGTTTCTTTGTCTACAAAGTGAGAATAAATAATTCAAAGACTACTGTGAGGATTCAATGAGATAATACAATTAAATCCCTGAGCAGCATACCTGGCAAATAATGAATGCTTAATATGTAGCTTAAAATAATAACCCTCAGTTCCAATAATAAGCTCTGTCAGACTAACACTCACACTATAAACAATTAGAATCTTGGACAAAGTATAAGAAATAATGGTTTGAAGTCCCCAAAGAGCAACTAAAGCAAGCAGCACATTGAGAAGCTGTGGCCCTTAAAGGATGAACAGTGCTTCAAACGGATGTTTTCCCCTACGGATTTCTCCAGTTTGCATTGGCATGGGTGATAGAGCTGAATTAGGAAGAAGGGTTCCTGCTTCACTGTAGAGATAAATGTCAGATTTTGACTTTAAAAATAATCGCTATAAGGATTCATCTACTTTGGGGTATCTTGATGGACTGGCCTTATAATAGCAATTAAAAAATTGGAAACTTTAAAATGTTAGCTTCTCTAAGAAGTCTGTTATTGGCATATTAATTTTTTAAAATAAAAGCCTTTATAGTTTTGTTACATATTTTAAGTAAGTTAGTCCAGCCCACATAATTCAGTGGTTGAGCGTTGACATATGAACCAGGAGGTCACAGTTCAATTCCAGGTCAGGGCACATGCCTGAGTTTTGAGCTTCTTCCCCAGTGCGGGGCATTCAGGAGGCAGCCAATCAATAAATCTTTCCCATCATTGACCTTTCTATCTCTCTCTCCCTCTCCTTACCTCTCTGAAATCAATAAAAATATATTTTTAGAAAAATTAAATATTTCTTGTAAATTAATGATTCATTTATTCAACAATTATTCACTAAGAATATAATTCATAGGACTAAGATCAATGCTATGGATAAAATGGTGAACAAGAAAGGCTTTATTAGTTAAGTAAATGAAATAAAAATAAATTATGGAAATACAATAAAGGGGAGGAGGGGATCATTTCTGAGATGCAAAATAGCAGCAGGGACCTGTTTTAGATAGATGGGTCATAGGGGCTATCACTGAGGTGCTGACATTTGAATGTCCCAAGCAATGGGATCAGGCCTTCATGAGCCAGGAGGCAAAAAAGTGTAGTGCCAAGGCACTGAAAGAAGCCCTGTGGAGCTGGAGTACATCTGGTGAGGGAAAGAGTGAGTCATCACCATGGAAATTAAACAAAGCAGAAAGATTCGAAATATAGATTTTGTGGGGAGATCAATCAACCTCACTGATATGTTAAAAGCAGGAGGTGAGAAAAAGAGAGAAAACAAGTATAAATTTTTTTTTTTTTTTTATTTCTGCCTTGAGCATCTAGATAGCTAGTGATGGCATTTACCGGGATTGAGAAGGCGAGAGGTGGGGAGAGAGGGGAAAGAACAATTTTGCAGAGTGGGAATCAAGAGCCTTAGGTTAGACATGGTAAGCTTGAAATGTTAGTGATAAATAGGGAATTTAAGAATGATGGCGCTTGAGAGGGAAGCTTACATACTTTAATTTGCATATATAAGGTAAGAAATCATTCTGAGGATTTCGGAAGACTTGAGCTCATTCCTTCCCTGGATGTGCAATGTGCCCTGATGTGAAACAACGAAGGCTCTGGTTGGATGTCTCAAATTTTCCAAGAACAAGGAAAGGATGTTAAAGGTCTTCTGGGAGTAGGCGCCATCTTTACTCTTGGGAAGACATTAAGAAAAAAGATAAATACGGGCTGTAAGACTATATCATATACCTACACCATATGTGTGTATATGATATATATAACTTTTATCTGAATTTACAAAAAGCAAGTGGAAAAGAAATACATATTCAAAGAATTGCATCTTGTAATAAGTCCACTTTATTTGTATTTCAGCATATAGTAGAATGGATAAGGGGGGGAAATTGCCTCCCAGGAAAGTGAAAGATTTTGAAGTTATTATTAAGATGAAATTTCCCAGGGGAGACAGATTTTGCCTGACATTATTCTCATTGTTGGAAGATTACTGCCTTTTCTTGTCCTTAAAACTTTAAGGATTTTAGCATTTTCATTTTCTCTCCCATGAGAGCTCTGAAACAAACGTTGGAGACAAAATGAGGATAAACTCTTTCAAAAGTCTTTTATTCTCAAAAATTGATCAGCTGGAGTTAGGGAAGAAAGTAAAATGCTAATTCAAAACTCTTCTTATATTTAAGCTGATTCTCTAGAATACAAAAATTCCTGTAATTTATCTGGATTATGTGTATATTTTAAATAGTGTTTCATGCTGGGATTTATTATAGAAGTTTTTATTTGTTTTTATATCCATTTGCCAAGTTTTATAATATATAATTTTATGGATTTAAGTAGCAGTTATTTATATTCCTTTCTATAATAGACTACTGATTTGTATAATAATTATTATTATATTGAGTGTTTACTGTATACCAGAAAATTGTCCTACAATCTTTTATATATTGGTTTGTTTAATTCTTATAACCACCCTTTGAAGTAGATATTATTATTATTAATCCCATTTTATAGGCAAAAATAGGGGGGGAAACAGTTGTTAAAGCATTTGCTCAATATTAAATCAAAAATCCAATAAACAACTGGCTCCTTATTCACCAAGCATATTTGGAGCTGTTCAACTAGACTTTAGATACTATATACTTAGGATACTAAAAATAATTTTAACATTTTTTAATTTTTAATTTTATTATTTTATTTTTTCCATTGCCTTTTATCCCCTCTATGCCCTCTTCCACCTCCACCCCACCCCCCATCCACTCCACAATCACTACACTGTAGTCCATGTCTCCATAGTTCTCTCTTTTGGTTCTCTTTCTTTTGCTCAAGGTGAATCTATTATGTAAATTATTATTTCACATCATGTGTAGCCAAATTGAAATGCCTTTTTTATATACCACTGATTAAGATCATACAGCATTCTCCCAATTATAGAAACATTATGTATTCATATACTCATAAAATTATTGAGCATTTACTATGTGTTGAGGCACTTAGCATACATACTTCAGTCAAAAAAAGAGACATGGATCACCCAGTCTCAGTGGCTCAGTGGTTGAGCATCAGCTTATGTACCAGGAGGTCACAGTTCAGTTCTTAGTCCTGCCCCAGTTGTGGGCTCAATCCCCAGTAGGGGATGTACAGGAGGCAGCCAATCAATGATTCTCTCTCATCATTGATGTTTCCCTCTCTCACTGTCCCTTACTCTCTGAAATCAATAAAAATATTTAAAAAAAAAAAAAGACAAAAATCACTACCTTCAGATAGCTTATATGCTAGTGGAGGAAGGCAAATAATAAACATAATACCGAAATAAACAGAAAATCAAAATAAGGTGGCAAGTGGCAGGGAAACAAACAATGAAAAGGTCAGAGGAAAGCAATCAGTATTGCCAGAGTGTGGGGAAGGGCGGTTTGCAATTGAAATGGAGTGCTCAGGGTCAGCCTCACTGAGAGTCCAAATATCATTGTCTTAAAAAGAAAGTGTGTTCTCATAATAGTGTTTCTTATTTCATAAGAGACAAAGAAGAACTAAAGACGTCATTCCGGAAAGCAAGAGTAAAGCAAAAGTAAATCCCACATAATACATGGGATTGGGGCATGGAAAGACCTGTTCTTTGGCAGTAACATGGGGGATAGGGCACATTGAGACTGAACAGATCCACAATGAAACAGCAGAAAATCAAGGCAGCCCTCACAGGCTGGTAATAAGAGCCAATACAGACAGGTGGGCTTTCCTCGTCAGAAAGGATTATCTCCCACTCAGGGATGGATGGATATCATAGATGAGTGGACAGGGATTAAGGATAATTTGGGGAGTGGACCACTGTCATTCACTGTGAGCTTGCTCGATCTGAGACACTGTGCCTGTGTTACCTTGCTTCATCTTCAGTAGAACCCCCTGAGGTGAGTAATCTAATGCCTATTTTGAAATGAGACCAATACTCCAAGAGGTGAAAGTTACGGGCAACCAGTAAATGACAGAGCTCACATTAGGACATGCATCCATTTGAAGTCCACGCACATTATCCTGATCTTTACTGCTCCCACTGCCTCTCACCATACCCACATCGGGGGATAGATGCTCAAATAAGGACACTTCAGTATGAGGAGGTCCACTTGCGATTGCAGACACACATGGACTGGGATTCGGGAGGAGAACTCAGGACTGAAAAAAACAGGACAGGATGACAGCCACCAAAGTCATCAAGGCTAGGAAAATGGCCAACTTACAGAAAAGTAAGAAGGATCCTAAATTCTAAAGAGAAATAAAGGTTTTATCATCATAACACAACATAAGAAACCGTTGACTAATGTTAGAGCAGAATCTTCTAAACTAACATGCAACTGGATTTAGAATTCCTGGAATCCTTACAACCGGAATCAGGAATGGATCCTGGAGTATCTCTCAGCATGACCCATGGGTTGCAGATAGGGGGTCTCAGAAAAGAAACAGAGGCCTAGGAAGAGAGCTAGACTATTATAAAAATTCAATGCACTGCAACAACTATTTTTTGAGCATCTACTCTTCACAGAATGCCGAACCTAGGAGCACTGATAAGTAAAAACTATCTCCTCTGAGTCCTTTAACCACAGGTGAGCTTTGAACTTGAAGACCGTGTCCTGTAATAACTGCCATGCCTATTTTTAAATCACTACACTGAAAATGAAAGATAATCTCCCTTTCACTACGACCTCACAGTTTCACGTGGGTAGTTCTGTCTTAAGTTCATAAATCACTTCCACACTATGAATTCCAGAGGTTTTCATTAAGGCTCAGTTATAAAAGACATCTGAATCATAGTAAAGGTTGCTAAATCAATATGGATTGTGGAGCAGAGAAGTTATTTCTTGATTTAGATTGACTCCAGTTATTTTCCTCATCAAGATGCAGACAGTTTTGAGAATAACAATAAGAATGGGATTTATCTCTAACAACAACTAGTCAAATAATTCTCTCAGAATGAGTATAAACTCATTCTTAAAAATCAATTACTCTGCACAAAATTCTGTATTTTTGTACCAACCTCAAAAATCACAAGGAGGAACAAAAGTAAGCTGAGTTTCTGGCTGGTGTGGCTCAATTGGAAGGGCATCACCCCATGAGCTGAAAAGTTGCCGGTTTGAATCCGGGTCAGGGAACATGCTGGGGTTGCGAGCTCCAGCCCCAGTAGGAGGCGTGCAGGAGGCAGCTGATTGATGTTTCTCTCCTTTCCTCTCTCTCTAAAAATCTTTTAAGAAATGAGCTGAGTTTGGCCTTCTCTTACCTGTTTAAAAAGAAAAAGAAAAAAAAGTGGCAGTGTAAGAAATGAGGAAGCATTAAATACCGATGCATGGTACATTTATTTTTAAATATCTGATTTTGTGTAAGGAGCGATTTTTTGGCCTGGCTATGAAAGGTGGGCTATTCTTCGGGTTCTGCTGTTTTCCTGAGGAAAATTGCTAATCTCAAGACAATGCGTGCGGTTTAAGGAGCTACACAAGGACTGCTCCTCTGTGGACGGAGTGGGACTAACTGGCATATCCACTTCCTCACACATTGTGTTTGTTCACAGAGTCCTCTCATGTTCATTCTTTTCAGAATACTTGTGTTTAGGAATGAAGGAAGATCAAGGGTTCCCTTTCACAACTGCAAAGTTAATTACTGCAGTCAGAGAGCACTTGCAATAGTGGTTTTTACCAATGCTTATCAAGTCCTTAAAGGTATGCATTTGCTTGATTCCTGGGCAAGTCACCTAAAATAAAGTGGTCCACAGTGCACTTCAATTACCAAGCTGACTTATTTATCCCTTTTACCCCAACTGAAGTTCATTGAACTGTAGACAAAGAAAGACAATGAACTTTGTGGTGGGTTAAAAATAGAGACATTGTCATAGAAATATGATCCATTTCCTTTCTCCTATAAATAGATGAACGATTTGGAAAGGTGTTTCATTATAAAAAAGAATATCTGGTTTGATAGCTGCATGAGCAGATTTTGTTTTAAATCTGAAAATTACATAAGGCATGGAATTAAAATATTTTCATTCTGTTCATTTCTGAATATATATATTTTATGTTTAATATGGTAACACCAAGCTAAACTCTGAAAAGGGTAGAATAACTAATTAAATTATTACTATTAGTAATTGTATTAAATATATTAAAATTCTGAATTCATACCACAAACAAACAAAAAAGTGATTTAGAGAAGGATCTTAATATAGATCTTAATATAGATCTTAATATAGATTTGGGGACAAACCTAAATCCTAGCCCTGCTCTTACTCACTTAGCAACTTCTTCTGCAACAGGCGAATTTAGTCACTCAATGAAGACAATAAATTGAAGTGAGGCAAGCATCAGTTATTATATGGCTTCCAACCAGGAGCTGCCATTTACTTGCTGTGAGACTAAAAACAAGTTACTTCAGACATCGAAATGCTAGTTTCCTCAACAGAAAAATGGATGTAATAATATAAATAGTATAGATAAATTTGCCAGCCTTATCAGGTATTCATAAAAGATAGTCCTCTTCCCCACAACACACTATCTGAGATTCAGGCAGATTACATGAGGAGAAGCATGATGCCTTTTCAAGTTGTTGAAAAACAATAGTAAAACTCCTTAGAGAAAAGTGATATCACCCATGAGAGACAAAGCTTTTCATACCAAAATGTTTTTGCCTGGAGAGTACATATTGTCTTAACTTCTACTTACTTATAACAGATAGAGCTGTTGGAGTAAGAGTTTTCTCTGTTGTCAGTCAAAACTAATTAATTCTTTCTATAAACATTTGCTGCTCTTCTGCTTAGAGGTCAAGTTATCACCCAGCCTTCTATTGCTTCCTTTGCACCAGAGTGCTGTCTGAGGTAGGTTGCATCCCTCACACCTCAAACCAAAGCATACACACAAAATATCCGAGTCTTATCCTTGGAATTTCTGAATGTTATACATGGCAAAAGGGATTTTGCAGATGTGATTAAATTAAGAGTCTGTGATGGGGAGATTATCCTGGATTATCTAGGTAGGTCCACTACAGGACTCAGGAAGTCTCAGGAAGGTCAGAGGGGATGGGGGGAGAGAGAAGGCATCTGTAACAGAAATTGGAGGGATGAGGACACAAACCAAGGAATGACAGCAATTAGAAGCTGGAAGAGACAAGGAATAGATTTCCTCCCTAGAACCTCCCAAAAAGAACACCGCCCTGCCAATATTTTGATTTTGGTCCCCCAACATTCATTTTGAATTTCTGACTGCCAGAACTGTGCCATTTTTTAAGCCTCTGTTACAGTGGCCACAGGAAACCAATACACCATCAATCCATCTCTATATTGTTGACAGCTCATCAGATTTATAAAGTTGAAGTGCATCTCTTGCTTTTGGGTCTTGTGTATTAGTAATGACAGCAGCAGCAGCAACAATTGGCATTTATAGAGCTCCTGATCAGTGGTAGGCATTGACTTAGATATCTTACCTATACTGTGCTAGAAGGGAACCTCTATTAAACCCATTTTACAGATGGGACAACTAAGACCAGGATTCCAGCACAAGACTGTCTGATGCCAAATCCCATCAACTTGCTGTGAGACTATAAACAAGTTACTTCAGACATCTAAATGGTAGTTTAACCAACTTGCTAGTCTGAATCTCTTCCCTCTAGTCCATCTTCTTTCCCTTCTTCTTAGATCCCATTCCATACGGGGGAGATCAAAGAAAAGATATCTATTTCTTTTTTTTTTTTTTTTTTTTTTTTTTTTTTTTACAAAGAGAGGTTTTTAAAGAATTAAGAGAATGACCTATAATCATATGTAAACAAGCAAGCTATTTGTAAATATATACATTTAAAATGAGAAGAAAGAGAGGAGATGAGAGAAATGGATAGAGAGGGAAAGAGAGGAAAATTTGGAAACTCTGTTCCCAAATAAATTTGTGTCTCTTTATATACAGGGGCTTTGAAAGTTGAAAACATCTTGAAAAGGTGAAGAGAGGTAAGGATATTCATAGTATAAGTATTCATAGCCAAAAAGATAGAAATAGACATGAGTTGTAGGCAGAAGTAATGGAAAACCCAGCCTGACTCAAGCAGCAAATTTCATTTAGGAAAGTACAGAAAAGGTTGACACAAGTAAGTTGAGGTCAGTTTCCAGAAAAGCTTAACTTCCAGGTGAGTTTAGTCTTGACTGTCCAAGGATAAAGATAATTTCTAAAATTTTACATTAATTCAATAACTATTTCTGATTTATATTTTAAGTTCACAACTTAGAAGTTACTTAAATTTGAAATGATTTCTCTACTAAAAAACAAAAACCTCCTTGCAAACTTATTTTTATAGATTGTGTACACAGTGTATTCTGTGATATTTACCCAGCTCTAAGAGGCAAAAACTCCCTCCATGGAATTATAGAGCTCTTCTAAATAGACACCAGCTTTCATGTGCATGCATGGGTTATTTGGCTGTGCTATATGGTTTAGGAAATGTCTGGGGACAGAAAAGCAAGGGACATCACATGACCCGACCTCTGCCTGATGTCTCTATTTATGTCTCTCATTAGTTCTCACAATACTAACAAGGTCATTTTATTATCTCCATCTTACAGATGAAGAATCTGAGGCTCAAAGGATTTAAGGAACTTGACCAGTCTTACAGATATTAAAAAGAAAAACTTAGCCTGAGCTAAGCATGTGTCTAGTCCATGACAGAGGATTAAACTGAAACAGGCATCTTAGCTACAATTTGCTGTTCTCCATTCATTTTCTAAAATAACAAACATTTCGATTGCTTGGAAAAAAAAACTATTGAACTAGGGGATTTACCACAGCTTCCAGGGCCCCTCCTCTCTGAACCAAGTATTAACACATTGACATGACAAAGAACCATTGTGCCTGCACCACAGTCTGCTGTTCACAATCTGACAGTTTGAGAGCAAAGGGTCCCTCAAGGCATCCTTTCCGAAGAAAACATAGAAATAAGTGCCCCTCACCCCCCCTACCCTCTATCCCCAGCTCTTTTACCTGGCATGGAAGTTCCTTGCCTGAAACTTCCTGCTTAATTAAAAAAAAAATTAATACCTGAACCCTAAAAGCAAAAGTGAGTATTATTCTAAAGTCCAAGTTTATATTCAAAAGCTGGAAAAACTGGTGCATGCCTGCTGATGTGTTAATACCTGAAGTCAGAAAACAAGACTGGCTCCTGAAGTGAACCCCCAAAGCCCTTGGGGACACTTCTCCAGAACAGGCCAGGGTGGCCACATTTACAGAGTTCTCTCCTGAATGTCAAAAGACAGTTCCATTTCCCAGTTTGTCCTGTCTCTTCCTTGTTAAACCACATGTTTACATTTCAGATTCAGGAAACTTCTCTCTCCTCCCCAACCCCCAACCCCCCCCCCCCCCACCCTGCCCCGTCCCCACCACCCACCACCAAAGGCATGTTCTTTACTAGGAAGCTGTTCAATTATGGAAATGTGTTGAGGCCCTTGCCCAGAGAGAGGGCACTAATAAATTCTTTACCAGCCTCTGAGGATCTTAAATCACATACACAAAACCAGAGATCTTAAAGTCAGAAATGAAAGTTTAACCATAAAAAAAGAAATACAGGGGGAAAGCCATTAGCCTGCTTCAGGAAAGTGACCCTTGAGCTGTGACCTGCTTATTAATTAGAAGAGACTGAGATTCAGAGAGAGGAAATTCACTCCAATAACATCAGCTACCTTAATAGAATAAGTGAAATTTTCTCTGATTCACTTGATTAGTCGGGGCTAACACCTACCAGGCTATACAGGATAATTAGAAGTAACACGTATACTTCTAAAATCTTCATTTCTCTACCCCTCATGTGGACATGTATCCTACTTGGGAACCTGTCTGGGTAGTTCGTTGGCTGTTATCCTAATGATTTAACAGTTGAGCAGTTGGTACTCTTACTGGCCACTCCTAAAATGCCATCTTCCTCCCAATGTCCTTGTGACTCCCCCTGAGTGACAAACCACAGTGACAGGAGCTCAGGAGAAACCATTTTTAAAAGGAAGCACTACAAATGATGGGATTACAGGAAATTTGTGTTTTCTTTTTATTTTCCTTTGATTTCTAAATTTTGAACTTGCTTTACTTATTTAATCAGAAGAAAACCTTATTTTTTAACGTGAATGTAAATCATCCATTCTATCCCCTGTTGAAGTAGAAAGCCAACACATCTCACAAGTTCAGCCAAATGAGGGGGAAATGGTTTTGTAGGAGTTTGGTCAAGAGAAAATTTCAGACTAGACAAAACGTTTGGTGTCCTGAGATGAGGAGAACCAGCATTTCCCAAGGGATAAAGGGGATTTTTGTCCTGCTCTGCGTTGTGAAGGAAAACTAGAGCCAGTTCTTGGGAGAAGCCTCATGTCAGCTCCAAACTACTAACCACAACTTTCATTTTTCATCCTAATTTGCATCGTGTCCTGATGAGCAGCCCCGAAGCTGCTTTTGGACAGTGTTTCCTACCTTTCTCAGCCTGAGCAAGAAGTTCCTCATGCTATTGAGGGAGGCCAGACAGCTATCTTATTTATGTCCCAATATCTTGACACAGAACACAATTAAGGGTGCTAGAAAGTGGACCACTGAGCAATACTGGAGTCAGTTTCCTGTTGTTTTCCAAAGGGTACTGAACATTTCTGTAATAATGCACCAGGACTGGGGTCACTCAAAAACTGTTGTTTCTGCGATCATATGTTTTTCTTGGTAGCTGGAAAACAAAATAAAGACTAATGATCTGAGATACACAAACTCCAAAAGCAGTTCATTTAAGTTAAACATCAGTGGTTTTAATTTATTTTCTTCTTATTTAGAATATTTATTTTCAACTGGAGATTAGTTGAAGTTATACCTAATAAAAATTCATTTAAACTTAATTATCCTATACTTTTGAATTTTGTAATTCCAGACACAATCCAAATTAGTAAGGTTTTTTTCCTACTATTCAAACCATACACACATTTTATTATCTGGAATTAAACTGGAAAACACAAGTTTTTATTAACACAGTTTCTCATTCCAATAATGTGAGGCCTACTAAAAAACTAAATATAATCAAATAAAGATAAGCAATGCCCAATTTAAATAGTATTTTATTACATCTTTATTTTTGAATGTCTTCTTACAAGGTAGCTATTAATTAGAAAATTATAATAACCAGAACAATTTGCTAATCTATTGGGTAAAATAAACTTTACTGTAATTGAGAATTGATTCAAAAGAATGAATTTTAAGGGCCTCAGAACTCAGAATCCAGAGGTTAATGTTAAAGGCTGAGTTCTTTTATATAAAATAAAGACAAATTATGACAGGGAGCAATATCATAGTGAAGAATTTGAGGAATTCTCCTTTCTAGAGTCCTAAAGGTTAAGGCAGTTTAGGTTTGGTTTTATTGCCTACTATAGTTAACGCTATTTCTCCATTATTTTTCACATAATATGTTTTGTTTTTAAATTAAATTGAAATAATTCATTTTGAATTACCCATAATTTGCCCAACTACTTCTTGAATTGTTTGCTAAGTCTAATTTATTTAAATTCAATTTATTTAAAATGGGAAAAATATCCAAACATAACTACTCAAGCCTTCTCACTGACCTTCTAATTTTAGACCCAGAAGAAAAATTTTTATGGGAAACAAAAATCTATACTGGATTTATATTGGATAAAACATAGTGTACTTACAGGATGGCATATTATGGAATAATATCAATAGAAAAAATAATTTATAGTTATACTGTCTGAAAAGGTAAGGTTCCTATTAAAAAAGAAAAAATCTATACACTTATAAATGTTACAAAATTTCTAAGAATAGCCATTTGTTTTGAGGGTATATTGGCTGAAGCTGAGGTTATAGGGTCAGCTTCCCTGAGTTAAAAAGGATTGTGTTGTTTACTCATAATTGACACGATCTCATATTTGTATGGACTTTCCTACACATATATACATATGGACCTTGGCAATAATACTGTGAGGTGAGCATAAAGGAGTGAATCCCCACCTCATTACACTGAGGAGCTCACAGAGGAGCAGAGAGTAAGGTCTTTGTGCAAGATCACACAGCTAGGAACTATCTGACAGAGCCAGGACTTGACCTAGGTCTTCCAGAGAAGCTCTTCTTACAGTCCTTATGCTAATAAGGTAGAAGATACTAAGCCTACCTGAATGTAAATAAGTGTGGGGCCATCTAACAACAGAAGCAGAAAAGGAGAGCAGTTCTTAGGTTATCTGGGGAATTGTCTCAGTCCTTGGCTGGGGCATGTATAGCCCATAGGATACTAAAGGTTGATCAAACTGGCGGGTTAGGCCTGAATCTTTGCACCTCTTTTGCATCTTGTAGGGTACACTCTTCTGGGGACACAGTACAATGTACGCAGGGGGAAGAGGACTGTTACATTGGGTGTTTATAAGTAGCTGTATACCCCTACTAAATAGCCCAATAAGCTAAATTCAATGTCTATTTTTTTCTTTTAAAATATATTCTCATTGATTTCAGAGGAAGGGAGAGGGAGAGACAGACAGAAACATCCATGATGTGAGAGAATCATTGATTGGCTGCTTCCTGCACACGCCCCCTACTGGGGGTCAAGCCTGCAACCTAGGCATGTGCCTTTGACTGGAAGTGAACCCAAGACCCTTCAGTCCATAGTCTGACACTCTATTCACTGAGCCAAACAGCTAGGGCCAAGGTTATATATATTTTTTAAGACTCTAAGATTCTAAAATAGTGCTTAAGGGTGTTGGATTTATATTTCAATGAATTTCTGATAAAGATAAAAACCATAAGCTGAAGCTCAGCTTTAAGTTTATTGAAGGATTCAATGATCCTCATTTTCCCATGATTCTTAGCAAAAATCAAGCCCCTCTACACTGTAAATGAAAGACTAAGTCAAGAGTAAACAGCATGATCTCAATCTTCACCTTGTCCTCTTTCTTTCCTGCTTTTTTTTATCTTTCTTCTTTCTTCTATAAAAACAACACTGTGGCTCTGGCAGACACTCAGGTATCTGACAGATGTAAACCAAGGGAAATAATACAGTGCCAGGTTCAACAGTAAGCCTATGTGTCAAAAGTGGCTGATAGCTGGGACATCAGAGTTACTCTTCAGGAGGAAAAATCAGGCAGAATAAACATAAAAGAAAACAACCTCCTAGGAGATGGTTTCCCACAAGCTGTACAAACTTTCTCTCACTAAACAAATAATCCTAGAGAAGAACTTTTGTTTTCATAGTTTGGGGACACGTTGTAATGATTACCTGTGGTTTTTTCTCACTGGAAACCTTGACAATGAGACAAAATATGTTTTTCAGTTTTGCCAGCAGAATGACCTAAAAATATATTTCTGGATCCTGAGAATTTCCTATGTGAATGAGTTTATAAAATTTTACGTAGGTTTTGTTGTCATCAGACCTAACTTTATGGCAAAGCACAAGTCCTCAAAGTCATGCCCCAGAAATTCCACCTAGAGATTGGCAAAGCTTTGTTTGTTAAGAAGCTTTTCCTACTCATCAACGTTTCTTAATACTCTACCAGGGGTCCTCAAACTTTTTAAAGTGGGGGCCAGATCACGGTCCCTCAGAGAGCTGGAGGGCCGGACTATATGAACTACTAATTCCTACTGTAACACCTCGGCTGCGCTCACTGCCCAAAAAACCTGGCGGGCCGGATCAGACTCTGCGGGCCACATGTGGCCCGTGGGCCATAGTTTGAAGATGCCTGAGAGGGTGGAGCACCTGCCCTGTAGTAAGTTACAATGTGAATATTTCATGGGATTTCAACAGATTCTGAGGGCTTTGACTGAGAGAACACTCTTGAAATTCAACCCAAGATAATGGAGCAAAGAGATTGAGTAGACAAAAGATATATATATATATATATATATATATATATATATATATATATATATATATATATATATATATATGACTAAGTATCCTAGGACAAATACCTTGCCTCAAAGTAGCACACACACACACACACACACACACACACACACACTCAGAAGAATGTATCAAAGTCTAAATCTGTATGGATATGTAACTGGAAGAGGTCCAGTCTTTGGGAAGGGCCGTGTTTAAGCAGTTAGCTGAAGTTTGCTCTGGTTGGCTCAGGAATCATGTTACAATGATTACTTTCAAATGTCTCACCTTTTCCCACTTTTTTCACCTGCCCCATCTCCTATTTGTGGCCTCTTCTCACACATGAAGTGTCTGAGCCATCTTACCTCACATTGTAACTTTAAGTTGGAACAGAGAGCCACTTGCCCCTCAAAGATAAAATGATGACTTAATAAAAGCCTCATTGGAAAAGGGGAGACATTTTGCCTGTTTCCCATCTCTGCTTCAGAAATGAAATACCATTTGAAACAAGTCCTGCATTACAATTGCCAAAAGAATGTGAGGAGAGGAATTTTCACAATGTTTTCTAGGAATGTGCATTCATTTGTTCTTCCTGATTCACCTTTGTTAAAACTAACCATTGACTCAGCCAAATGGAATGATTCATGGGGAAGCACATGGAAAGTTGATGGCACAGTCAGAAAATCACAGTTTCTCTAAAAGCATTGCACTGAAACTCCACTTCATCATTAGTCCCTTTAACTGAAGCCAACAAACGGAACCATAAGATATGTTTATACATTTTAACAAGGTCCTTTCTAATTTTAATCTGCTCCTAGAACATAAATGTTCATTGACCTTTAAAATACACTGAAGTTTTGAGACTTCTCAAAAATATATATTTTTTAATTGATTTCAGAGAGGAAGGGAGAGGGAGAAAGAGATGGATACATCAATGATGAGAGAAACTCATTGATCAGCTGCTTCTTGCACAATCTACACTGGGGATCAAGCTCACAACCCAGGCATGTGCCCTGACAGGGAATCAAACTATGACCTTCTGGTTCATAGGTTGACACTCAACCACTGAGTCACACTGGCTAGTCAAAGCTTTAAGACTTTTATAAAATACTAGAGGCCCAATGCATGAAGTTCGTGCATGAAGGGGGTCCCCTCAGCCCAGCCAGCATCCTCTCCAATCCGGGACCCCCTCGGGGATATCTGACTGCCGGTTTAGGCCCAATCCTGGGACCTAAACTGGCAGTCGGACATTCCTCTCAAAATCTGGGATCACCTGCCTGCTTGCCTGATAGCCCCCAACTGCCCCCTCCTGTCAGCCTGGTTGCCCCCAATTACCTCCTTGCCAGCCTGGTTGCCTCCAACTTTCCACCCTGCTGGCCTGGTTGCTTCCCAACTGGCCCCCTGTCGGCCTTGTCACCCCCCACAGACTGCTGTTCAGTCATTTGATCATCCCTCAGTAACCGCCCTGCTGATCTTGTCACTCCACTCAGCCTGCTGTTTGGTTGTCTGTCCGGTTGTTTTGGTCATGACAGCCCCTGGCTTTCTATATATTAGGATACCTCCAACAACCACTAAAGTTTCCTGCTTTGTCTCTATTGATAGTTGTTTAATTCCAACTTTAAAATAATTCCATTATTTTCTCCTTTCCTGTTTATCTTAAGCCATCTTTCTAATCAGGTGATGATTGCAAATATTATATATTCCCTTAGCCTATCAATTCTGTTCAGATTTCACATAGCAGCCTCATTTAAACAGTACAACCAAATATTTTATACTGCCTATTAATAAAAGGCACTAATCTTTTTCTCATTTCTTCATGGGCATTCAAAGAAATTTTTAAATCAGTCATCTTTTTCATAGATAAGAAAAGTGGAATACATCATTTGTAAGTTTTGATTAGGTCTTTTGGGATTGGCTAGAGAAGTATTATAATTAATTTGTAAGAATACATTCATAGTCGTCAATGATTGCAACACTGAGTAGTTATTAGCTGAATAGTTCTTTAAAGATACAGAACATAATATCGGGTCACAATGAGAAATTACCCTTTCTATTGTGTTTTACCATGAATCAGAACTCACTTAATTTCTTCCTTTATAACTCTATATATAGGGGAAAATTTTAAATACTGTTCAAAAGCACCATCAAACATTTGGAAGTCTTCAGCACAGGAAAGGATAGAATGGTTATTTACTCAACTTTAATCAGCTCAATATTAATTTCATGAATTTTACACTTGAAGGGTCCTGATTGCTATAGCTCTTACCATGAATAAATTTTGCTCTTGAAAACTGATAATTAATTCTTACACCTTGGAAGACTGAAAAGCCTAGACTTCTGAATACATTTACATGGAAATTAACATTCTTTTCTCCTGTTTCTTTGAAATTTCTTTAGAGAAATTTTGTTCAGACTGTATCAAACATCCATTAGTATAGTTTCCTTTTCTCTATTTTCTCAAAGGCTTGGGTTTAGAGAAACTTCAAATATACAAAAGTCTAGAAACTAAGGATAAGTCTACCAATGTTAACTATGAACTAATTCCTTTAATATTGAAAATGGTGTTGAATGTATTGCTAGGCTAACCTGGCATAGGCATCTATTTCCTACTCATGTACAGTTCCTTCCTCCATATATGCAGCATTTTTCTGAAATAAAAAGAATGATTTTTATAAGGGAGCTTATGTATAACACAGATTACATTTTGATATGAATATGAAGTCTGGAAGGCAATGCTAAAATATCAGTGAATATTATAAAACTATTCCAATTAGATATGTACTCAGCAGCTCTGTCTCCATCCCTCTCTTCTCCCTTCTTTGTTTTAAATTGCCTTGCCTTTATCCTTCAATGTAATTTATTTTCCAATCTTTGGAGCATTTATTTTCCCATTAAAGTGAAACACAAAGAATGGCTTTCATTACATCTCCGAGAACTGAAGTGCTGGTGGACTGGCACCAACATATAGGTTCCCTCATTGGAGAACTGCGAGGGTCATCTCTATTTCCCATCCTTGAGACAGATTCTTCACAACAGATCAGTGATATAAAAATTAAATTGTCATTTTGTTGAAAGAAGAAGCTAGGGCTGAACTGGCAGCATGGCTCAGGTCCACCAAACATTGTGAACAGGTAGACAAAGCTCTAGAAGTTAAAAAACAAAAAAGCAAACAAACAACTTTTTTTAAGAACATACTAACCCATGATAAATATTTATACTATTAAATCTGGCAAACTAAAGAATGCCAAAGTCTTTTCCTTTGTTTCACATACGTTATCTTGAGAAGCACGTGTTTGAAAACAAAAGAAAAACTAGAAAAAAGTAAATAGAAATTATTTAATGAGCTTGCTAATTTTATTCCTCAACTTTCCTAATAATCTTGCTCCAGGAGGCATGCAAGATGTAAATGTTGTCTAATGGATCTCCCCTCTCTCCTTTGGAAAAATTCCTCTCTAAACCATGAATCCATCTCCTTCAAGGCAAGGTTATGCTAATGACATTCATTAACACATAAAACTGAAAAGTGAGTCCATAAAAGACGAAAGCAAACACAAAAGTGGCAATGCACCATAAATGCAGCACCAGACCTCAGCCCATCTGAAGCAAAATTGCTTTGGATGATAAACTTACCCTTTGCTTATACATATCCGTGGACTATTTGAAAAAAGAAATTACACACTGTATTTCTAATTCTAAGGATAAAATTAAAAATAATAAGAGACATAATTTACAATGAATTGATTGAAATGTTAGACCATGTTAGACTCTGACATTCTTATATTTTGGAATATACTTTTATTCCCCATGATGAAGGCACAGTGTAGTGCTAGAAATACTCCTTAAGATTTATAGGAAGGTGAACAGAGCCCTTAATTTTCCATAACTCATTCTTATTGCCATCAACAAAGCTATACCTAGAAATTCTGGAATTGGTAACCTTCATGAGAGATCCAAAAAGACTTTAGCAGAGACCATGATCTCAAGAAACTTATGAGAACAGAGATGATGGACACATCATATACTACATTTATAGAGTGGCAATTACTGATAGCAAGAGTTTGAAGGAGGGGAGATCACTTCCAGATGTTTTGGGTCAAAGAAGACTTATGAAAAGCAATTTGCTATGTACAAATAGAAGACACTGCAAATCAGGTGGAAGACACTAATGAAAATGTAGTCAAGAAGTCCAATGCTCACATGGGCCATATGGACCTAGTAGCCAAGTGCAGAATAGCTAAATGGGGGGGGGGGGGGAGAGAGAAACAGAGGTTTCTATAATATTAGTCCAGGTGCATGCTCTTGAACAAGAGACACTGACTATCGATCAATATAAAATGATGGGATGATTTTTTTAGAAACTAATCTTCTTTAAATATCATATAATAGCAACATTTTTAAAAAAAACATTATGTAACTCACAATTTCACCATTTTAACCAAACAAGTATTTTTATTACTTTGTATTCCCTTCCAGGGATTTGTCCATATGGCTGAGTATTTTTACCTAGAAGTTGTCACAAAATTTTGCACTCAGATTTTTTCACTGAATATTATAATATTGAACATATCTTTGCTGCTTTTAAAAAATGTTCTTGGAGGAAATATACTTCCTTAGAAGACAGAATTAGAACCATAACAGACACTTAGGAGATTGGAAACAGACACTGAAAAGAATTTTGCCTTAGCAAGAGTAGCTACAACTGAAATTATTTCTTGATGAGTTTTTATAAATACATTTCTCTGGAAGGATCTTAAGCATATGGTACATGATCCTCATCAGATTTTCCAGAGCAGCACTGATAACAAATATTTTGTTCTACTGAACTTTTCTCCACCTTCCTTTCTATTTCACTTTCAGATCACTCCAGCTTGTCAGATTTTCTTGATTTAATTCTTTATTTTTAGCAAATTCACTTGCATCCAAGTATTCCCCACGTACGTGCAGTGTGAACGTAGGCAATTTGCTTAATCTCTCTAAGCCTTAGTTTCAACTTCTCTAAAATGAGGGTAATAACAACACCTCTTCATAACACTGTTCTGGTGAATTAGGAAGGGGTTTCATGGAAGCAGTGTGTACTAGGTTAAGAGCACAGATTCTGGAGTCACTCTGCCTGGGTTCAAAATTTTGTTTTAGCCCTGGCCAGGTGGCTCAGTTGGTTGGAACACTGTCCCATACCCAAAAAGGTTGTGGGTTTGATTCCAAATCAGGGCACATATATAGGTTGTGGGTTTGATCTCTGGTCAGGGCCTCTGCAGGAGGTAACTAATGAGTGTTTTTCTCCTCCCTCCCCCCCTTGCTAAAACTCAATAAAAATATATATTCAGGTGAGGATTTTTAAAAATTAAAAAAACATACACACACAATTTTTATTCTACTCCTATCTATGGGATCTTGGTTTGGTTACCTAATATCTTCTTGCTTCAGTTTTCTTATCAATCCAATTGGGATGATAATAATAATATTTTATATATACTTCCATCTGGGTTGTTGTGAGGAATGAAGGAGTGAAGTAGATCAAGTGGCTTGGTATTGTACCTGGTACCTGAAAATACTATGTACATTTTCATCGTTATCACATGAAATGGCTGGCATACCAGATTATGACAAGCAGCTAATAGTGGGAACTACAGTTATTACTTTCTACTATTCAAGCAGAATATTTTCTCATCTCCAGTAATCAATTTGTGTTTTCATTCAATAAACCTGAGAGACATGAACCTGGTTACTTTAATAAATAGTTATGTAATATTTACCAAGTTCCAGGCACTGTTACAAATACTTTACAAACAGTAGCTCATTTAATTTTCACAAGAATCCTATGAAATAGGCACCATGGATCTGAAGCACATACAGGTTATATAACTAGTCCAATGTCAATGACAGATTCCATGTCGATTAGCCCACACACCTGCTGGCAGCTGATAGAGCTGGTGTTCTAACCCAGACTCTGTGGCTCTTCATTCTATGCTCTTAACCATGGCACTATGGGGCTTCCAAGAATGGAGAATATTGAACCCATAGGCCCTTTTCTCAAGCAATCCCCTAGGCCACATGCCAAGTACCATAAGCCCCATCTTGACACTTGAAAAAAAGATCGGAGCAAGGTCTTTAAATATTCAGGCCTCTCCAGTTTGTATCACTGATCTCTCCCCCCCCCCCCCAAAAGTCTCACCCCACAGTGGCCACATAGAGAAGCCCAACAGTTCAGGAGATGTCTGGGAAATCCAAAACCAGAAGGCAGAGGAGAAGCAGTGGGGAGTTTTATGCATGAATGTCTTCACACAAGAATCTAAACGCTGATTGAGGGCATATTGCCCTCCATTGAGGAGAGACCAGCTCCTGCTGGCAGGAAGCGCGGCCTTGACAACAACCACTGACAGGCAGGCGGGGAGTGGTGCCAGCTGGGGATGGACATCTGGCAGAGGATCAGAGGGCACCACTTCCACTAATCCAACCCAGAGCTGGATGGAAACACATTTCCCCTCGGCACTGGCCAAGAGCTTGCCCAGTCTACTACCGCAAGAATAGAGCTAAGGATGCCGAGGCCGGTTTGGCTCAATGGATAGAGCATCTGCTTGGGGACTGAAGGATCCCGGGTTCGATTCTGGTCAAGGGCATGTACCTTGGTTGCGGGCATATCCCCAGTAGGGGGTGTGCAAGAGGCAGCTGATTGATGACTCTCTCATCGATGTTTCTGGCTCTCTGTCTCTCTCCCTTCCTCTCTGTACAAAATCAATAAAACATATTTTTTAAAAAAAAGAAGAGAAGAAAAAAAAGAATAGAGCTAAGGAAATTCATCCAGAAGCAAAGCAGTTTTGAAGTAACAAGGGTGTAATTCCTAATTATGTATCATTAGCAGGTACCCTGACCAGATCATAACTGAGGCTGGCCAGAATCTAGTCCAAGCATACCTTAAAGTTTAAAATATTGGTCACCTTGATTTAATTTAAGGCTTTCTACCTATATAAGCAATAGAAGAGTACCTTGGCAATTAGCTAAATAGCTCAAATCTCTCTCTCTTTTCTCTCTTCACCCCCTTACACACCACCAATGAAAATGTATTAATTTAAAGCACTTTTATAAAGTTACAGAAGTTATCTTGCTTCAACAATTGAATTATGATGTAAGTGATTGATATATTCAAAGTCTTCTCCTTCACGTATATGCAAAGTAAACCCAACGCTAGATTTCCCACATGCTGTGGTTTGAGTGAATTTAAGTAGCAACGAGGACTGAGCATGGCCCTGCCCATACAATTCTGGATCCTGAGTCCTAATTCCAAATGTCCTTTGCATGGTCAAGTTGCTCAGCTACTCCAGCTCTTTGCCTCCCTTTCAATCCCTGTAACCGCAGTGAGTCTGCTTGTCCCCCAAACCAGCCACAATGCCCCACAGCTGACCCCAGGCATCCAACTCCCCACTCATCAGAACACAGTATTTCATAGGTCCTTCCTCTCAGACCATCTAATCCCTGATCCCCTGGGAAGCTACTTCTGGGCCCTCAAACTGGTGACTTGTGTGAATTTTAAACTCTCCTTTTAACTGGGCTTTACTTGTAATTGTCAGCCAAGTATGGCCCTTTAATTTCAAAATTCCCTCAACTTCAGGTGAGATACATCCTGCCCCGGAACCTTCACAGGTGGGCCAAGTGGGTCTCCCTCCCTCCCATCCCTCACCAAAGAAAGACACCTCATCTCTGTCACTAGCTCAGCCCTGTCAGGTAGGAAGCCTTCTATTTTCCTGACAGGATACTTTAGACTTTGAAATGACACAGATTAGTAGATACCAAGTTAAAATAAGTTGTAGAGATCTGGAAATGCTGAGATTTAAAAATTAGGATACACATCTCTGTTGTACTATAAATATCTGTAACTGAAATATTCCTACCAAAAAGGATATTCTAAGATGTACTGCAGATGGGGAGACAAGGGTGGGAAGAGGGCATGCAAGAAGTGTGAACTATCTTTGGATGGCTTTGGGAAGCCAACATTTGTCCCCATTTGGGTTAACTTCATAGACAAGCAATGGGAATAACCTATTTGAGATATCAACATTATTCAGTATCTTGCCATTTAAAAATGGAACTAGCATTTCATATTATCAGGCAATTAAAAATGAGCATTTTTTTCTATCTCCAAGGCAATTTTGCATGTGGCCTATACCTATCCTATACACTGAGTGGCCAGATTACTATGATCTCTGAACACATAATAACCTGGCCACTCAGTGTACATATATGCTAGAGGCCTGGTGCATGAATTCATGCATGGGTGGGGCCTGGCCAGCCTGGCCAAGAGGAGGGGACATAGGCTGTTGGCTGGCCTGCCTGCTGGTTGAACTCTGGTGGAGGGGACAATTTGCTTATTAGCCTTTTATTATACAGGATATACACTGAGTGGCCAGATTATTATGTGTTCAAAGATCATAATAATCTGGCCACTGAGTGTATATCCTATATAATAAAAGGCTAATATGCAAATAGACCAAACAGTGGAATGACCAGTCATTATGGTGTGCACTGACCACCAGGGTCAGGCGCTCAATGAAGAAGCTGCCTCCTGGTGGTCAGTGCACTTCCACAGGGGGAGCACTATTCATCCAGAAGCCAGGCTCAAGGCTGGTGAGCACAGCAGTGGTGGCAGAAGCCTCTCCTGCCTCCACAGCAGCACTAAGGATGTCCGACTGATGGCTTACGCCCACTCTCCACTCCCCACTCCCTAAGCCAGCAGTCAGACATCCTCTGAGGGCTCCTGGACTGTGAGAAGGTGCAGGCCAGGCTGAGGGGGACGACACCCCATCCCTCCCCCACCTGCAAGTGCATGAATTTTGTGCACTGGGCCTCTAGTTTGTCATAATTAGGAAAACCAACTGTGAATGGAGCTTTGATCTTCTTTTATTATCCTTGCAATTTAATTTACTTATATTTTGTCATATTGTGAATGCAACCAATTAAAAATGTAAGTAATATAGTCCCCTTGTTTTTTTCCTCTGAACTCCTTAATTACAAGCTGGTAGGAGGTCTGGGAAGCATGGCTTCGATGCAAATGCAGCCTGTAGTTCAGAACCCATAGTAGGATGGCTTGTTGAATTACATTCTCTGTATTTGGAAGTCAGCAAGGCCCATGCTCATTGTTGCCGCAGAATTCAACAGCTTAACATTTTCTATATACATAGAACTGCTTTGCTGGAAGTTGTGGAAGATACAAAAATGTTTAAGACAAATTTCTTCTCATCAGACATAAGTAACTCAAACATGAAGCAGGCTTTATTTTGTGATAGATGGTCTTAGGAGCCTTCTTACATCACACAAGAGTTAAGGGCACATCCTCCCAATACGTTGTCTGAGTTTCTAAATATTTTTCTTTTTATTGATTTCAAAGAGAAAGGGAGAGGGAGAGAGAGAGAGAAACATCAATGATGAGAGAGAAGCATTAACTTGCTGCCTCCTGCAAGGCCCCTACTGTGACTTGAGCCTGCAACCCGAGCTTGTTCCCTGACCAGGTATCAAACTATGACCTCCTGGTTCATCAGTCCATGCCCAACCATTGAGCCATGCCTGCCAGGCCCAACAGTCTTTTCTTTCCTTCACTGTTGATTAAATTGGTATCACTCTGATGAATTTCCCAGTTTGTCCAGCTCTCTCCCCATTTTTCTCACACAGATATCTCTTGTATATTTCACCCCATTTTGGCTTGTGCCTCTCAGAGGACCAAGACTGACATGACTACATTTTTCCTGAACTTTTCTTTAAACCCTGTGCTTTGGAAACCTTGCCTTAGTCACTACTTTAGCAACCAGTTCAAACAACAGTTAACCTTTTAATGTGCATTCATTCTCTGATTTGGCCACATGAGGAAGATATGATTATTATTTCTATCTTACAAGATGAGAAAAGAGACTTATATTTACTTATATTAACTTAGGTTAAATAACATGCCCATAAAATCGAATTTCGTAGCTTATCTTTTAACCAACATGATGCTGCTCAGTGCTTAACCTACCAAATCAAATTCATTTATGTAAATTTGTAATCTTTGCATCCATTTGAAAATTTACAAAGTTTCACCTTATTCCTTACACAGCTATTCTCAAAGTGCCCCATACTTCCAAACAGTACAGGAGTAGCATAAACATTGCACTTGTTATGTTTCTGGAATACATTTTACCTGCTGCAAACATTCATTAATTTTTCATTGAACAAATACAATATATTTTGAGTATGTGCAGGCAATGGGCAATGATAATGAAAAAGGCTGTTCTCTCTTTAAAGAATTGAACTTTTTTTTCTTTATTGATTAAGATATTACATATGTCCTATTAAAGCTAAGGCTTCACTTCAAAAGGATTCTAAGCTTCTATCATTTCACCACTTGTCACAAAAGCAAGACTTGGGTCAAAATCCTCACCTCCCTGATCCATTCCTTTAACTTTTAAAAAAATTTAAATTGTTGTCTTTAATTAGTTTCCCCATGCTAGGACCCTGATGATATATTGGTCAAAATAGCTAATTATATCAGAAGAGTTCAGACATTCTTTTCCACCTTCCAGCAGTTGTCAGTCTGTTTGCCAATTACGCACATGAGGAAGTATAGAGAGTTACAGTCAACACCAAATACAACGTGGGGAACATCTGCTGTTAGACTCCAAATACCAGTTACCAGCTCTTGGTTACCTTGGTTGCATGTATGCACAATACCAAAATAATCTTTTAATTTGGGAAGCAGTAAAAAATAGTGGAAAGTTGAGCTTTAACATCAGACAGCTTTGGGTTTACATCTACCACTTACTGACTCAGATTATAGGCACATCACTTAACCTCTCTGAACTTCTGTGCCCTTGTCTGACATATATGCCTCTTACCATCACCACAAATGCCTCTTACCATCACCACAAATCCACCTTCTATGCAAGGCTTAGGCTTCTTCAAGACCCATTTCCAAGTCCTCAGCACCAAACACAGTGCCTGGTACAGAAGAGATGTTTAATAATTATTTATGTCATGAATAAATGACTGAATTGTTTGTGATCTATCTACACAGTGGGTTTTCTGGCTGAAAGTTCACATGGTTGCCCTTCCAAACAAATTATACCTTTAGCCATAATCCATAAAAGCAGTTCTAATAGCTCTTGAGCCTAATTCCAAAATGCCAGCTTATCCTAAAAGGCCACTGAACATAAGTTTAGAATAGAAAGTAAAAATTTCAATTTATCACCTCGCAGTGTCATTTAAAGATGAAGGTTTGATGAGTAGAGATGATATGGGGTGTGGCAATGGGAAGGCTAAGGAAAATATATTAAAGCAATGGTGATTTCGTCTTTAAAAAATGTTCATTCAAAACATAGATTAATAAATCATAGTAGCAAAGCAGTTACATGGCGGTTTTCATCTTCAAAACTCTGAATCAACTGTTCACAGATTCTCTTTGCATGCAAATGGGGGATACTGATACTGTGTGACAACTGGATATGTGGAGTTAGAGAATCTCAAATATTGTACATTTCCAATGTCATACAAGAATCTCAGGAATAGTCAAGATGGGTGTCCAGACTTATGCTTATAGCACCGGATCTTCTTTGATTATCACATACAAATAAAAATTTTAGTGGTGGGGTATGAGAAAAAGAAGCAAAAGAAGGAGGCAGAAAGAGAAGAGAGAAAGAAAAACAGAGAAATAAAATAGAAAAGATTTACTGAGTACCTACATCCCAAAGTAATTACAAGCACTATTTCACTTAATTCTCAAAGCAATCCTTCGTTTGGATGTTACTGTGAGAAAATTTAGGCTGATAAATGCTCAGAAATTTGTCCAAATTAAACATCTTCCCTGTTTCCCCGAAAATAAGACAGTGTCTTATATTAATGTTTTCTCCCAAAGTTGCACTAAGTCTTATAATATTTTCAGAGGATGTCTTATTTTCGGGAAAACATGGTAGTACATAAAGAAGCTGAGATTCAAACTCAGTTTTGTCTGACTCTAGAGCCCAAGGTTTTCCCAATATCCTGGTCTGCAAGGACTTGAGCTTATGGTAATAAGAGGTTTCTATGCGAGGCAGAAGTGAGCATGTGTGTGGACATCTAACCTATGAGTCCAATGAGATCATGGAAGGAAAACGCACTGTGCTGTAACCTGATAGGCCACTGTTGCAGGTGTTGTATGCAAAAATAGCTTCTGCTTGTTCATTTGCCTAATATTAGGCTTACGTATAATTTCCGTAAAGCAATTAGGAAAAACAATTTCTAACTTCCCTCTTGGAGAGTTTGAGCAATCCCAGCCAAGAAGAATGAAATGTTTTGTTTCAGCCTTAGTATCTTCATCCTATTGAAGATTGAAGGGGTCAATGATTATTCCAGATTTAAAGATTAAAGGCTGATTATTTTTTTCAGTATAGGTAGACAACAGGACATAAAACTCCAGAGTTGAAATATAATATGTGGGTTTAAATTCTGGCTACCCCACTTACTAACTATGTGTTCTTAGACTAGCTATTTGTTATTTCCTGCCTCAGTTTCCTCATCTATAAAATGGGCTATAATAGTAGTACACATCTCAGAAGTTGATAAGATTAAATGAGTTACTACATGTTCAAATGCATAGTAAGTGAAAATAAAAATTAGTTATTAGTCTAATTACAAAGCATATTCATTTTGAAGTCTGGTTCTCTTATCACTGAACTGTGCTACTGCATCCCAAAGTCTTGTTACCCACCGCACAACAGACAGAATTCATTTCAGTTCTTATCAAAAACTGAGATATCATTGTCAAAGAAATGAATTACATTTAAGTGCCATGTCCACACAGTAAAATATGCAAAACTATTCCCCTTTATTTTCATTCAAGTGTGAGTGAGCAATTAATTAAATTCATAATGGTATTTACTACCTAAAGTTGATAGATACTAACAGACAGCAGAATAATAACCAGCAAGGGGCTATCCTTTGATCTTGTTTTATTTTTCTGTCCACTTTTCTTCATCAATCTCTCCTTACAAAGGAGAACCTTTGCCTTGTTATCACTAATACAAATTTATGAATCTATTATCAAGGTTTTTTAAAGCTTTTATTGTTGAACAATATAGATAAGTATCAAATTCTGTAGGGAGGAGGCCACTGGAATACAGTTAGCCATTTTTTACTGTCTCACCTCAAACCGAACTGGAGCAGCAGGGAATCCTTCATGTTACTTAAAGATGTGGGATGTAAGGGTTTGTCAAGGTTTTTTAAATGCTACGTGTGAAAGGATAGGCACTGAGAAAAAGGCTTTTGAAATATTAAAGAACGGGCAACACACTGCAGCACTATTGACTTCAAAAGCACAAAGGGAATCTCCAGAACAGGAAGAAAACATCAAAATATCATTGTAAAACATGGCACATGCTACCTTCATTGTCAGTGACTAAGTAGAAAACATGGGATCAGCTTGGGGATGGGGGGACCTCACTCAGGATATTTTATTGATGTGCATTCATTTGCTATAGACCTCTTAATTCTCATGGGTTTCTGAAACTGTCAGAAATTCTACAAGTGTGAATAGTGTTGTATAAGCAAAATTAATGTCTCCACTGCTGAGTGTGATATTTTAGGCTTTCTATATGCCTTAGTAGCAGTTTTATAAAGTAAAAATGGAAATGTAAATCTGCTACCATTTACATTCTTCAGCCTACCTGACCTTAGGTCCTTTTTTTCAATCTGGCATTTATCCCGGTGTTGTAAAGCCAGCAATCTCATTCACCCAGGAGTTCCGCTTCACAATTTACCTTTACTAACCACCACCTAAGATTTGAATGTAAAGATCTAGTCAATTAAATAAACACAGGAAGATCAACAGAACACTGTTTGCTTTCAGATTTATTACAATCTGACCCCTGGATAAGAGTGGTGTGTGTGTGTGTGTGTGTGTGTGTGTGTGTGTGTGTGTGTAAGAGAGAGAGGATTGAAAGGTCACTTCTGCATTTCCTTGGTAAATCTCAGATATCATTTATATTAGAAATAGTTTTGTTTCTAAACATTTGAGACTAATTGCTGGTTCACCAGTAGAGGACAGGGTACTATTTCCAACCACACTGGTGTTGGGTGCAATTGTTGCAACAGGCTCCCATAGCCACTACCCACCTCTGTAAAAGCAAATCCATGGAATAGGGGAGACATTGTAGAAAAAAGAGTACAGAACTCAGTACACATGGGTGTCAGTAGCATAAATGCTATTCATTAGTTTGTGGAAGGGCAAATTCACTTAATCCCTCAAGGCCTCAGCATCCTATATTAAATGCAGGAAGCTGAAATAATCATTGGTGAAGGAAGCTTATAATTCTAAACTATTCTGGCTTATCAGGATTGTTGTGTTGACAGAAAAGCTGAGCCCCACCTATATTATCTAAAAACTAGAAGCCCGATGCATGAAGATTTGTGCCAGAATGGGCCTTCCTTTTCCTGGCAGCCGGCACCGCTTTTACTCTGGCCAGAACTGCCTTTCCGCCTTCCTAGGCTGCTCAGAGGCCCCGAGCAGCTGCATATGCAAATTAACCACCATCTTTGCTGGTTTAATTTTCATACTCACTCCTAATTGGCTGTGGGCATCTCGAAGGTATGGTCAATTAGCATGTTTGTCTATTATTAGGTAAGATGACCAGAACTGAGCCATCATTGCTTTTGAGCTCTGAATGGCCTTGGCTTGCTGGCAAGGTGAAATTAAAAAAAAAAAATTCTGAATTCGTTTGGAAGGGGGCAATGTCTAGAGTACTGTATTAAACATGCTGCATCTGAGGTGGCATGGCAGTGAGGCACTGAAACAGAGGTACCACTGAATAGGTGGTTATGGATGAAGTTGGAATAGAGATAAATTAAGTCATCGGAGTGGATGAGACTGAAATTGAAAACTAAAAATTGACAGAACAGTGGAAAAAAAAGAAAAAGTTGGATGCTTGGCCAGGACCTGAGATGTACAAGACAGAGCAAAGCTTCTGAACTACTTATGCTCTCCTTAAATTGTATTTTTCCAGAGAGAGCCACAACAAAGCAAAGCAAAAGTGATAAATCAGCTGAAATTGGTTTGACTCAATGGATAGAGCGTCGCCTTGGGGACTGAAAGGTCCCGGGTTCGATTCCGGTCAAGGCCATGTACCTTGGTTGCGGGCATATCCCCAGTAGGGGGTGTGCAAGAGGCAGCTGATCGATGATGACTCTCTCTCATCGATGTTTCTAACTATCTCTCTCCCTTCCTCTCTGTACAAAATCAATAAAAAATATATTTTTTTAAAAAGTGATAAATCAAGTATGAACTAACACAGTGCATCCTAGTGTATATTACAAATATTCAGTACCTAAAGTGACAGGTCTACTTGGTAGAATTTGTGTGAAAATATGCACTTTTTCATTCCTTCGCTCAATAATTATTTATTGAGAACATACTATGTTGTAAATACTAGATATAGACAAGTGAGCAAAATATCTGCCTCTTAGTGTTTACCTTGTGGTAGAGAGAATGAGACAAATACTAAACAACTATATATTGTAAATAAGCGCTATGTGCTATGAGAAAATAAGCAAACTTTTAGGAACAGAGATTGAGGTGATTTAGGTAGTTTGGTCAAGAGGATTGCTTGTCTCAGATTCCAAGAGGAAGCTACTGCTCTACCCTATCAGCTATCTGGTCACTGACACACACCTTGTTTAGGCACTCATATTCGTGATTGCTGGATATATAGACAGCTGTCCTCCCACACATCCCCCAAGCTCAGGACCAAATCGGTAGCAAATTAACCTACTGAGCAGAAAAAGAGTTCAAAAGGGATATAGGAGCCTAGTATTTAACAGATGAAAGCTTCCAGTATCCCAGCCTTCATGCTGCTTCGTTGATGAGTTTTTAATTTCTTCTTCTTGGCTTCTTGGCTGAAATACCAAGTAAGGGAAAAATCTAGAAGGCATTTATTTGACCCCTAAAAACCTGGACAGCTCTATCATTTCTGACACAAATAAAAAAAAAAGGAATCTGATCAAATAATATCTACATACTTCTACATAACAGATCTCCTCCTCTGTAAAGAATAGCTTTTTGTTTCATAATGCATCATTGTATTATTGTCCCGGAATTCCAATTTGGTAAGTCAGATCTTAAACTTAGACCACTGGTTAAACCTAAAATTAAGCCTGAAAAAAAACATATGTATGTTGATTTGAGTATCACACAGTGCAAAATTATGATATTTGAGAGGAACTATAAAACATCTCTCTACCAGTGGAACAAAAGGTTAAATGTCCACCAATAGATAGTTGTTTCAGCCATCCTTGTAAAGACCTTGTTATCTTTTAAAGACCTTTTCTTAAAGTGTACTTGTTACCTTGTCAAGGAGATGACACCTAGAAGAGATGTGTTTTGAGGCAAAATGTCATTTAATTAAGCAAAGACAATTCTGAGGACTTGTCCTCAATTTTGAGACTTCCCTCTCCCCATTCTCCTTCCCACCCTCCCCTCCATCTCCCCTCCCAGGTGAAGTTTCACCTTGTTCCCCAGCTGTGCTCTAACATTCGTGTGACTGTTGGGAGGCTAGGCTAGTTTGGTGAACCCTCCTGACGGCTGCAAAATGCAAGATTTGTGTTAAAGACAGTGTGTGAGGTAGCAAATGGATTTTATTGATATTTTTACAAAGAGGAAGAGAGAGAGACAGAGAGTTAGAAACATCGATGAGAGCAGCGTTTTTCAACCGCTGTTCCGCGGCACACTGTTGCCTGGTGTGCCGTAGGTGCAGACAAGACAAGAATTTTATAATTTTTCACTATTTTGTTTACTTAATATTTCATAATAAAGTAATTATAAAATACTTTCTTTGTGTTTATTTGATTCCTATTCAAGAGAATTACTTTATATATAGTCAATATAGGCACAGAGTTAAATTTTTTAACATTTTCTAATGGTGGTGTGCCTCGTGATTTTTTTCATGAAACAAGTGTGCCTTTGCCCAAAAAAGGTTGAAAAACACTGGATGAGAGAGAGTCATCGATTAGCTGCCTCTTGCACGCCCCCTACCTACCGGGGATGTGCCCGCAACCAAGGTACATGCCCTTGACCGGAATCGAACCCGGGACCCTTCAGTCCGCAGGCTGACGCTCTATCCACTGAGCCAAACCGGTTTCGGCAGCAAATGGATTTTAAATCACACGTGTTTACAGTCATAGATTAGGACTACATCCTCGCTAATTATAAATGAGGAAAACCTAAGGAGAAAATGCAATTTTTTTCTAGACTTCCTTAAAGTGGTGCTTTGGACATGTACTTATGAACCAACTGTCCCAAGAACATAGATAACGAGATTCAGTAGATCACTCCAACCCTGCTTGAAAACAAATGAGCAGGATCCCGTTGATTCCTTTTATAAACCCTGGGTATATGAAACTGCTTTCTTCCTGATATATTGGTCATTAGGTAAGAATGTCTGGTAAAGAGAAAATCGTTTTTTCAGGCAAGGCACCCATAATCAGAATTTAGCTTTCATTAGCACAGAAATGTGCAAGATTTCAAAGCTCATATTGTCTATCTCTGTGACTTCCAAAAAAGATTTCCTTGAAGACACAATCTCTCCATGTTATGGAACTCTTTTGCTGGAGCTTTTTAAGTTTCTTCACAAAGACACTTTGGGGAACTCAGTGAAAATAGCCTGACCAGACCATTGCTTGGAAGTTTTTCCACTTGAATACCTGAATTGGTGTTCCTTAAATTCTAATGAGCATTTGAAACACCGGGGGTTATTGTTAGAAGTGCAGATTTTGATTCGATATGCCTGAGGTGGGGCCTAAGTGTCCGTGTTTCTAGCACAATCCTAGTTAATGTCTCTGCTGGTTGATTCAAGGAACACACTGTTGAGTGGCCAGTGTTAGACCATTTGCAAAAGCCAATGTAGCACTCAGTTAATGAGCACTTATTCTCCACTCAGCACTGCTGGCTGTGCTCTTCCTCAGTGGCATCGATAAAGAATGCAGTATTATTTAGAGAATCTAGTTCAGTTCATGGAGAGGCTTATAATGTTACTCAACTTCCCCACTGATTGAAAAACACCTCTTGAGGGGTTTGCTTAAAGTAATTCAGCAGAATTAAAGTGGAGCGCGGACAACAACATTTACCAGGTGATTCTGATCATCAGCCAGCAAGCACTTCTTAGCATTACCAAAAGTTATAGGCATAGTGGTTGGCTAGACCTTGATGTGAATCCCTCTTGTTCCACTTAGTAACTATAACCTTTGGGTAAGTTTCTTAACTTCTCTCCATCTTGATGTTCTTATCTAAATAATGGAGTTAACAAACTAATATTTAAGGGTTGGTTTGAGGATTAAGCTAATAATGAATGGAAAACCTAAGCACAGGAACAGGTACATAGTAGGTAATCCAGTTACTATTGCTTCATAACAAATCACCACAAACTTAGTGGCACAAAACAACCACATTGCACTGTGCCATAGATTCTGTGGGTCAGGGATAGGAAATGGCATGACAGCCTCAGTGTATTCTGACTTTTGATGTGCTACATCCGGGCTTCAAGCATGAATTTAACAGTGAGCCAGCTGAAAGCTGCTTCTCCTTTCATGAACTAGCCTCAGAGGTCAGTGTAACTTCTACCACATTCTAAGGGTAGGAAAATCAGACCCCACCTATCAATAGTGCAGTAGCAAAGTCTCATTGCAGAGAAATATATGCAAGACAGCCAACTTTGGACAATAAAGTCTGCCACAGTAGGCAAACAATTGGTATTTCTCTCTTTCTTTTGGCTTAGAAATCTATCAAGTAGTTTGCTACAGTGACATCTGCAGCTCTTCTCTTGCCCTGCAAAACTCAATCCTGGCTGCTCCAGAGGTCATTGTTTAACCTTCTACTAACTGCATCTATATCCACCACTTAGCCTAGGAATGTCTCTGCAGTTCCTAGTTCATAAGCACAACTAAGAATATTCAGAGAAGTGTTGACCTCGCTCCAGAGTGTGGACAACAATCATCTCCTTCAACCAAAGGACCTTTCAGGTCATGAGGAGATTTTTTTTCAAAACAAAACCATTCTTCCTCATGAACCTCATATCTCTGGGTCAGGAGATTACACCCAAACTCCTTGATAGTAAGGCCCTAACTATGATTATCCTCCAGTTTCTAGACTGGGATTACATAGCAGTGAGTGGTGCAGAGTTGGTACTCAGTAATATTGCATAAATGCAGTTCCATCCTTGGTGCTCACACAACTTTCTTTCCTCTCCAGATTCTTTTGAGTCAGGTTCATCCTCATTAACACTTTCCTCCTTATGTTCCCCAGTTGGATATTTACCAACCTATTCCAGTTACCTGCAACAATACAGAATACAATTCCAAAAATATCACTTCCTCACCTTAAGTTACTTTTCAAGTGCATACTTGAAAAGGAAGGGACTAAGAGCCCCTTCAAAGTCAAATCTCAGAATTCCAGCTCCAGTTAACTGTTTACAGTCTCTGTGCACTTAACCTTGGGATCTACTGCATTTTGATATAGTCATTTTCTCTTGAATGACTCCTCTTAATGGAACTATCAATATACATTACTCTCTAGAGTCATAACTTCATGTCAAGGGCCAGACCTGAGTACTGGGGATAAGGAACAAAATTTAAATAAATAATGAGGTGCCCTTTTTGAATATAAGCAAGTTATCTGTATATGCTACTATAGAACAAAAGAAATAACTCCACATGCCACATGGAAAAAATAATCTGTTCTCTCATTGCTTTGACCATATAAGATAAACTACATTCTTTTGATAACCCAGCATATCTAAATTATTACTAAAAATTAGTATAACTGGGTGCCATAGTGGAAAGCTATTAAATAGTGTCATGCACTTCATCAGAAAGAAATGCCCAGTATACCTATCACCTAAGAATCTGTTTTTCTATCATCATACATGTTACTTGATTTCATTTATTTTGTTCACTTTCAAAGTAAAAGTAGCTTTTTCACAGTCACACTATACCTCTTCCCTTAATAACTTTAGAAACCTCCAGCTATTCCTGTCAAACTTGACAGAAAAGACAGAACCTTGGACCTTCATAAATATATGAAAAAAACACTCCAAAATAACTTTTGAAATAATTAAATAACAAGTATGGGTTAGACCAACTTTTTTCCAATAGTTTTAGATAGACTGCTAGATCTAAACCATAAACCACTTTGCTTGGTAACCTTCACTTCTTGCTTTTACTATTTCATCTCTTTTCTAAACCTTACTATTTCATCACTTTTCTAAACCTTACTATTTCATCACTTTTCTAAACCTTCACTTCTTGCTTTCACTATTTCATCACTTTTCTAAACCTTAGATTATACATAGAAAATATAAACAACTTAAAATTTAACCCATCAACATTTGAAGTCAACATAGTTATTGTAAGTAAGGGTTTATATTTCTAATCCCAAGTTGATGGAATATTTAATAAATTGCCAATCCTTAATACCTTAAAAATGCAGTTAAACTAAGTCCAACAATAACATATTGACTACCTATCACAGCTAGCCACTTTATTAGACTTTGGTGATAACAAATAAAAAAAAGATTCATACACTGTCTTTAAGCATATATAATAACAAAGAATGTGGATTCAATTTCTTAGAGGTACCATTTAGTCAGTCATTTAATAGCTATTTAAATACCTAATATTACCCTTGTGGGGCAATTGAGAAAGAATAATGCTAAACACAAAAAAAGGAACCAGAGTAGGGAGCCCAATTCTGGGGTAAATCACCTGAGAACCACCCTCTTACAATCTGGGACCACTCAGGGGATGTCAGAGAGCTGGTTTCAGCCATATACCCGCAGACAAGGACAAGGACCCCAACTGTGCACAAATCTATGCACCTGGCCTCTAATTGAATTATAAAAGGGCCTCAAGGTGAAGAAAAGATTTGACTTGGATATTCAAGAAATAGTATGGCTTAAAGAATGGGGAATAATAATAATATATATATTATTTCAGAAAGGAAGAGAGAGATAGAAACATAAATGATGAGAGAGAATCATTGATTGGTGCCTCCTGCAGGCCCCACACTGGGGATCCAGCCTGCAGTCTGGGCATGTGTCCTGACTGGAAATGGAACTGTGACCTCCTGGTTCATAGGCCGATGTCCAACCACTGAGCCACTCCAGCTGGGTTAAAATAACTACTAATGAAGCAAAGATGTAGTCAAGAAATAGGGAATAATCCAGTTTTGCTTAACTAAAGTATTGATTCAGGAAAGTAGCTGAAGAAAAATAGAAAAAATGGACGCCAGAATGGGGACTTTATATAGGACCTGGTAGAATAAATGGTGCCATATAAAGTCCTGAGATAAAAAAAGTTTCCTCTTCATCAAACTACTAATTGTTCAAGAATGATCAAAGGATAATTAACAATAAGTTCAGTAATAAATTATACAGTTTGGGTATTTCTAAGGCCTTTGATCCCTCCAGCATCCCTATTGCTTACTGATTTCGGCCATTTCATTACTGAATTTGTTTCTTTTCTGGGAGATGTGCCAGGCAGGTAGGAGACAACACTAAATCCATCAGTTCTGCTACTTGTTAACAATTCTGCCATTTGAAACTATGGGTTAAAATAAAGTTTGGAGATTACTTCTGAATTCCATTTCTCTCACCTATTTCTGCCCATCAATAACATGGAATTAGCTACAAGCCATTAATCTCTTCACAGATATGTTAGGGTGAGATAACTCAAATATTTACTTGTAAAGAAATAGAGCCTCACATTCCCATAAATGTCACACAGGAAATCTCTCCACAGGCAGCTTTGAGAACAAAGCCTTCAGCCAACACAAATGTCCTTCGCAGATTAGCGTGCACACTGATATGCATTTCCGTTTCCTACTAGTTTGGGATACCTGTTAATATTCTCCTCACCATAATATTTTCCTCTGCTCCCACATCTTTTCCTCATCTATCATTCTTATGTGCATATTTCACTTCCACTGTCCCCTCCACACGTCACAGTCCCCTATCCACATACACACTGGTGCTAATGGAGCCATATTCTTTCTTTTATACACACACTCAAATCTATTTTCTTCTGCTATACCTAGTGGAGACGAATATTTCAATATTGTAAAATATTTTCTCACATTTAAAATGTGTGAAAGTTTATCATTACTGTTAGTAATGGTCTCAGATATTTTGTTACAATATTTAAAAGGGAAGGAATCATGGAGCGGAGAGAATAGTCTTTATTTGCATGACACTGGATTGTGAGGCTTAAAGTACAAGAGAATACAGGGGTTTGAAGAGAAATGATGCTGACCTAGGTGGGAGGGGAAAGAGTGACTAGTTATAGGTGATGAGGTACATCTTCCTGCTGCCTGTCTCTGTTTAGGCTTCACTTCTCACTTAACAGCACATACACCTGACTGAACACCTCCACACTCCTCATACAAGTAAACTCTCTATGCAAGCAATGGTTCTTACATATGTCACAAATCATTAGAAATGTTATAAGTCAGATAAAAATACCCCACTGATTGGTATTGTACTTTCTAAGATAATTTATCAGCCCTCCAATTGACTGTGACTTCCAATTTTTCAAAATTAACTTTATCCGCTTCCTTACCTCCATTTTAAATAGTTGCTAATATGTGAACAAACAGTTACTAACGCTGGAAAGACCTGACCCGCAGCAAATCTTTCAAATAGATTCATTTTTATATTTTCCAATGCTTAATTTGCAAGCATTCATGTGGTCTCATGACACTGTGCCAAGTAGGCATTATTACACATAATAAAACTTATGGATAATAAAACCACGTCACAGAGCTTTTAATTCAATGAATTACTAGTTCATCTAACTAGTAAGCAATGGAATGTAAGATTCAAATAAAACTGTCTATCAATTTGCTTTAGCACACCACACTGCCTTTCACAAATAAAAAAGAAATCCTATAATGGGAGTAAGCAATTATCGTGTTTCCTATAAAGACTCCAATGTGTACATTATTTTATGTTCAGGGAAAATTATAATGCCCTGCAGAACACTTCCTACTTCCTTAAAAATGTTCTCATAGGCCTCTCATCTATCTTTAAAGCATCTCAGGGAAAGAAGCGGCACAGGAATTAATCACATTTTACAGACGAGGAAACTGAGATTAAGAGGAATGGAGGCTTGCCCAAGGCTCCACAGCCATGGAGCAACGGAAGCAGCACCGACCCCAAGTCACAGGAGGCTGGGCTCCGTGTCTTGCTGTGCCCTCCAGATGGGGAGGAATTCTCACAACGCTACTACACCATATTGCCTTCTTTCGTAACCCAAAATTTGCATGTGTGTATATCTTTAAAATTGAATTCAGATCTAATGAAATCCTCCTAAGAGGCTCAGCAGAAAAATAGCACTTGCTTTCAGGTACTATCACGCAGAATCCTCAGCATTGTTCCTTAGGCCCATAAAGAATAGAAATCACCTAATTCTACTTCAGAAATTCCCTGGCTATGGTTCCTTCATAAACAGCCAAATGTACCTGCTCGATCAGATTTTAATTCCTCATGAAAAGAAACAAGAAGAGTCTTGGGCACAAGAGGTGAACTCAGACAAAAAGCTCCAGAGCTGAATGCTGTGCCTTTGATTGGTGACAGCTGATGTCTAATCAGTGCCTTCTAAGAACAGGGCCAGTGCTTAGCACTCCGCATGTGTTTCACAGCAGCACAGGGAGTGCATTTGGTTGTGATTTAGAACTTGCTTCACCTGCCCAGCAAGACACAACGGGATACAGAACTGGGCTCAGACCCACAATTCTGTGCTTCCTGGGCACTTACTAAAACCCCCTGAAAAGTGGCTATTTCACTAACAATGCAGGACCAATCCTGTCTACCTCACTGATGAGCCGCATGCAGTAAAGGAGGCTGCATGCAACACAGTGCCAGGGACATAACGAGGGGCTCCGTTTGGCGCAGTTAGCATCGAGCACAAGAAATACCTGCTTTCACAATATGAGCTTTCATCTGCTATCATTTCCTTATATCACCTTCAGCAGATATACATGAGAAGAATCTAATAAAAATATTCTTTATGACACATCCATTTGGGACACAGATCTTCCAGAAATTTACCAACGGGAAGCTTTGCTCATAGTTAATCAGGGTTCAAACAGCATCCATACAGGCAGGTCAAAACACAAAATAAATAGGATCTTTAAAGTGGCAGGAGGAGAAAAGAGGATGAAATATAATGGCAAATCCATAATGGAACAGTCAGCATCGGCCAATCTAGCCATCGATGAGCTGGCAACCTAGAAGGGGAAATGCTTGCATTATGATTCCAGCATGTCCCACTTAGTTCAAGATGAAATCTATGGGACACATTTTAGCCCGCCATTGTGGGGTTACGGTGAGCGTCCCTGATTGATTGGCAAAGAGCTGAGGGCAGGAAGGAGCCATATGCTTTTAATTTTTTGCTATGCTCAGTGCCCATCCAGGGTCGGACAGCGTGTAGGGGTGTCGAACTCAATCAGAGAAGGGGCCAAAATCTAAAATCCAGCCTAAATCGCGGGCCGAATGGTTTACTGAACAGTCATAAACTGTCATTGTGATGGAAACGCAGCGGAGTGCAGTGATGACAGCGCTGTGCGGGCCACATTGCAAGGCCTGGCGGGACGGATTTGGCCCGCGGGCCTTGTGTTTGACACATGTGTGGTAGAGGGTCAAGAACTAGTGGCTGGATGATTTCACACGGACTCTATTTGTAGTCATCCCCGTTCTCCTGTTGACTCCTTTGCTCCCAGAAAGAATGGCTAAATAGAACTAAACTGGGAGATGCCAAACCCACATATTTTAGGTTTGGGGAGTGCTTTGGAAGGTTTTTAAGATTGCCAACTCAAATGCATGACCCATGGACCAAAAGTAACCTCGGAATGACTAAATGACAGTTTCAGTTACATCTCCATTTTCTGACCCCAGTGACCGGGTGGTAGAGCTGTAGGGGAAGGGCTGTAAATTTCGCCAATGAGGCACTCCTGGGCCTCTTCACACCGAGATGCCCTTTGGACATTTTACCCAGTTCTTATACCAATGTTGCTTTTTGTGCATACACGTGGATGGAACTCTCGGGATCCTTTCATCTCCCTGATCTTCTCATCTTTCTTCCTTTTTTAAATTTATCCTTATTGTTGAAAATATTACAGATGTCCCCTTTCACCCTCCCCCGCCCCCATTTACCCTCACCACCCACACACACACACGCAGGCCTACTACACTATTGTCCTTGTCTCATATCTTTCTTGAGTACTTCCATAACATTCCATAATAAATCATTTAACTTACATCAATTCAAAGTTCCACCGACAGACCAAGTTTAACAGTGAGCCAAGAATATCTGGCTCTGATAAAAACGGACCACCAACAATGTAAATGTTCAATGAACTGAAAACAAAGAATAGGAAAGCTTTTGGTAAATTAAAAATCAGACCACACTGCCCATTCATGTCGGCCATAACAAAAGAGCCAGGAAATAAATGGTTTAGTCTACAGAGCACCAGCCTGCATGTCTTGAACCATTAGGATTAGAGAAAGCCCTTGAAGTGATGGGCTGCAGATGGCTGTGCCCAACCACAGCCAGGAATAATCAGGCTTCCGGTTCTCTGCATACGTGCTCTGGTGGCCGTGCTCTGGTGGCCGTTCAGCCACAGTGTCGCGGAAATGTAAGGAACCAGCTTTAAGCTGAGGCCACCGCCACTACATTCTTTAGAAAGAGAAAAGAAAAATCATAAAGCATGCATAACTCTCTTTCTAGGAAGCAACAAAAGAGGTAAAAGAATGCCTTAATTTTTATGGAATTTGATAAGTAGAATGGTCTTCACTTTACCTGCAGGGAATGAACTAAGCCAGTGCTTCTCCGAAGGCTGTCCCAGTCCGGCAGTAGCCACATCATCTGACCATCTACGGTGCAAATGCTGGGGCCTCTTCAGAAACAGAAACTGTGGTAGAGCCGGCAATTTGTGTTTTAACAAGCCCTCCACGTGATTCTAATACATATTGAATAAGACAACTTAGATGGAAGCTGGACTAAGGCAGTGGTCATTAGTCAACAGAGCCAAATATCAACAGTACAACGATTGAAATTTCCTTTGAGAGTCAAGTTTTTTAAACTTAAATTTTTTTTTCTAATGCCACTTCTTCAAAATAGACTCACCCAGGCCGTGGTATTTTGTGGAAGAGCCACGTTCAAGGGGCCAAAGAGCCGCATGTATCTCGAGAGCCACAGTTTGTCGACCACGGGACTAAGGTAAACTGAAACCTGCAGGCTGCACAGAAGATAGGAAAAGGGAATTTATTGCCAGGGACAAGAGTAAATGATGACGCCCTTCTACCAGTTTTGTGTTCTTTGGCAACTTACATATCCTCATTTCATTCTTCAGTTTCCTCATCTCTAAAATGGAAATAATATCATCTGCTACCCTAGGATATTGTGAGGATTCAACAAAATAATGCTAGTATTAATAAAATGTGCTTGAAACAATTGTGAGCATTCAGAAATATTAGTTATTATTATTAAAAGTTTAAATTAACTGCCCAGCCAGTATGGCTCAGTGGTTGAGCATTAACCCATGAACCAAGAGGTCACCAGTTGCATTCTCATCTGGGGCACATGTCTGGGTTGCTGGGTCAGTCCCCATAGGGGGCACACAGGAGGCAGATGATCAATGTTTCTCTTTAAAAAAAAAAAAAAAAAGGGTTCAAATTAATGCCAAAAACAAAACGTACAAACCATAAGAAAATGCCCACAGAGATAATCAAATGTTAGCAAATCAAATGTAAATGAGAAACTTTATAAACTGGGTGGGGAGAGGGGTTCCCAATTATGAAGTGTGTATCAACAGAAGGGGCAGTTAATGAGATCTGATGATCATTCCATCTGTCCAGTTTCCATTCTGAGCAGGAAAAAAAGTAAATGCAACTTACCCTTAAAGTAACTGTTCCTGCAGTAACTTATGTTCTCTTAACCTGGAATATCATGACCAGGGAGCAGAAGATAATATAAATACTCTCTTGGTTCAAAAACAACAACCAAATCTATTTAAAAAGTAAGAATTTTTGACAAAAGAAAATTTTCACACATCAGGCTCATTGCCAAGTGAAAACCATAAAATGAGTCCTAACCAGAATAAAAAAAGACAACTCTGCATTTTCAAAATCAAGTTTGAGAGGAAAGTTTGTAATCCCAAAACCAATCGAATAAAAACAAAAGGTCCATCAGGAGATCTCAAAAAACGAATTCAAGATTTAAAAGTCAAATTATGGCAGAGGCAGGCTGAACGTTGATATTGGTGATGTAAGACACTCAAAACTTTTGAGTCATTTCAAAAATCAATCTATCGCTAGCGGAAGCCCTGGGAAAGCAGAAAGAAGTCTTTTGCAAGGACTTCCAACTATTGACTTGGTTCGTGCACTTCATTCATCCAGGACCTGCCTTGATCGATCTGTCATCTTCCCCCTCAGCGTGATGGAAATGGTTTCACCTCATCCGTTTTTCCCTGTGGCGCTCTGGCCTTGAGCACATTGTGAGCATGTCAGCTGGGGATGTAGAGATCAACCTTCACAGTCATGTCTCATTCAACCTTTGCAAGCAGATGAAGGAAGAAACATAGATGTGTATGGGGACTGACCTTGGCAGTCAGGCAAAGAGAAAAATAGTCATCTCTACCCCACCGTTTCTCTCTCCTGCAGTGTACTCGTGGACTGTCTACCCCAGACTCTGTGAAAGCATGAAAAAGATCTCATCCACTTGAAAGAAAAAATACTGTGTGTTACGGGACAGAGATAGATGCACTATAGACTTACTGTGATGAACAGATGGTGCAGGATGTAAGTTTATATCTCTAACCAACAATGTGCATTAACTATGAGGAGAGGTATTTTCAAAGATAAGTCAATGTGAGGGGCAGAGTGCCGAGCTCCACCTGCAGCTCTGCTCATTTGCTCTGCTCCGTAAGACAAGTGAAATCCTGCCTCTGGGCCTATTTCTGCATCTTGGAGGTCAGAAGAGTAAATTACATCAGTGGTTTCCAAATCTAGGTACTTATCAGGAGGCTTTTAACTATATTTCTGGGCACCGCCCCAGATCTTTTTCATCAGGATCACAAGAAGATAGTGCCAGGACATCTCTTTAAACAAACAAACAAACAAACAAACAAACAAAAATGGCTCTGAAATTGTTTGTAACTTACTGGATTAGATGATCACTAAAGGCCATTTTTGTGGTGTTTGTGGTGTGCCCAGCATTAGATTTGTCCTCCAACTAAAAAAAAATAAAGAACTGTCTTTTATCCTCCAGAAACCTGGGTACAAAAAGGAGAAGCAGTGCTCCCAAGTTGTTTTGATTATCTATTGTTGTATAACAAACCACCCCAAAATTTAATAGTTGAAGTCATAACATTAATTTTTCTCACAACACTACAATTTAGGCAGAGCTTGGTGGAGACAACTCATTTCTCCTCCACCCACTCACCATATCTGGGCAGCTCGAGAATGGGGGTTGGAATCCACTGAAGACTTGCTCACAAATATCTGGTGTTGATCCCAGGTGTCTGCTGGGTCCTCAGCTAAGTGCTGCCAGCTGGCCTCTCACACAAGCCTCTCCATGTGGCTGCTCAGCTCCCTTATAGCCAGGTGTCTGAGCTCCTAAGGTGAGCACCCCTAGGAAGAGAAAGTAGCAGGAGCAGGCAGCCCAGTCACTTTTCACAGCCTAGTCACCACGTCACCCAGCAGCTGCCACTTGCCCTTCTTTTTATTCACAAGGGGGTCACAAGCTCCTGCCCACATTTAAGGCAGAGGGAAAATAGGCCCCACCTATTAAGGAGAATAGTTCTGGAAGAGTATGGGGACCAGACTTTTTTTTTTTTTTTTTAATACAATCTGCCACACCAATGAATAAAATGAAGAAATTGGGCTGTATAAGTGGTTTATAAGACTATAAAAACTTGAGAAACCAGCAGAAGAGTTTAAGACATGCTTCAATAGGACATTGAGCCACTGAGCAGTTTTGAGCAAAGAGTTCTTTGAACAAAGGATTCTTCCTGAATCCCACCACAGTTAGAGGTAGACCCTGTGAGTCAGGCTAGCTTTGCAAAGCACTTTAGGGAAAGTGGTTTACAGGCCTAAAGAACTGAGTTGTATTTCTTCTCTCGCCATTTCTATGGCTCCAAACTACAAAGGGACAATGGGAGCACTTTGGGATACCTCCTGTATATCAGCCATTTTGAAGGTATTATCTTACTTAAACATCACAAGAATGAGCAGAGGTCAACATCTTTCCCCCCACTTTACAGATGAGGAGTCTAAAGCTCAGAAATGTTAAACAACTTGCTCAAAGTCCAATAGTCTGGAATCATAGAACCATGATTCTAAGCAAGAACTTTTCTCCCTATGCCATGGCACTTGCCCTTATCATTTTGAAAATGAAAATTATATAACATTTTATGTTTTATGCAAAAAGGTAATTCTTAGCCCCTCTCTGCATATGTTTTAATGTCAGGTCATAAAAAATGAAAACCACAGGATGATTCAAATAAAATTCTGTGCTTTGGGGCAGGAATAAGAACTTTCTGAGATAAATTGGTAAGGTGGGAGCTAAACCCCATGATACTACCACCTGTAATATCTCCCCTCCCTGGCCACAAAGACACACCTAAGTGACTCAGGAAAGCATATTCTCTGGGGGAAAACAAACAAATAAACAAACAAATGAAAAAAAAAACAATAGAAAACTATAATCACTTTAAGAGAATTTGTAGAAATTTTATGGTCCTTTAGTCTTCTCTTTCTATCAAAAATAATATTCACATCTCATGCTTATTTCCCCTTGAAGCTGTGTGTATTATGCTCATCCTGAGATTCAGTCTGCAACCCTGCCTCCACCTCACCCTGGTGACAAGGGCAAATTAGAAGGTTGACAACGTTTGTTTTTAGAACTTTTATAGCAACTATTCACCCTGGACATCTAAAAATGTCCTCTATTGATTGCAAAAAATAAAAAAGTTTATGATATAATCTTGCCAGTGGAATTTATAACTAGAGGCCCGACGCATGATATTCATGCAGTGGCTAGGAGGGTCCCTCAGCGCGGTCTGCACCCTCTCGCAGTCTGCAACCCTCAGGGGATGTCTGCCTGCCTACTTGTGACTGGGTGGCCTTCCCCACCAAGAGGATGCTTGTGGCTGAGTCTGCTCCAAGCACCATGTTAGAGAATGTGAAGTTATTTTTAAGGAGTACAACAGGGGTGCAGTGCCCAAAGCTCTTGCCCACTGCAGTACTCTAATGTAATATTGGTGTTTCTCCCAGATACTCTGGGGCCCTCAAAAATATTGCAGAGGCTCTGTTGGTTCTACTCTACAATGGAGACCATGAAGAACTCCCCACTAAAAGGAAATATTGCCCACAGGAGCAGGAGTCACAAAGATTCCCCAATAGACCACCTGCCATGGGTTTCCACTAGGGTCCAGTAGGCCCACCTTTACCTCTTTGCACACAATATGCCACAATTGCCTAATCCTCGCAGCTTCCAACTACACGGTAACTTTTAGTGGCATCACAGAAGCTTCCAGCCTCTGTCCCCATAACTGCAACGTGAGGGTGTGGATGAGCACTGCCATCTCAGAGGTAAGAGTCCAACATCTACTATGTATGTCAACATTCTGGTGTAGGAACAGACAGATAAGGAGTATGCTCCTAAGGAACTTAAAGGGAGTCCAGCACGAGGACCAGAACAAGGGTAGGGATAGAGATGCAAGGAAAGGACTCTTGGAAGCATGCGGAATAGTGGCCAGCGGAAGCAAAAATGGGCTCTGCTTTATTCCTCATGCCCAGGCCCTTGGGCTTTTAGCCAACCACTGGGGCCAAATCTAGGTACACTGGCTGTCTTGGCATTTCATGGCCAGTGTGATAAGGCTGATTTATGAGGAGAAGGAAAGCTAGACTTTCTCATTTGCATATGTGACCGTATGGAAATTTCCCTTAGATCTCATAACTCTCTGAGTGCTGACATTTGGGTCATTTTCTTCTCCAATTGGCTTTGTTCAACAACAGCCAAATGTCTGGGCATTTGGCCACAGCAGAGGGACAGGCAATGCTTGACTGAGATAAAGTGTATTTGACTTGGCAGGTGTGCCCAAAGCCCCCAAGGGCAGTGGGAGGTATGCTTTATCTAATTATTTGCAGCATGCTGCTATGGTTCAGTGGGGGTATTGGCCCAAGGAGAGAGAAGGGGGCCTCTCTCATTTCAGTACTGGCCCACTTTAGAGAAGGGAGGCCTAGGTTTAGAACACTACTCTCCAAACCTGGAGACTTGGACATCAGAAAATCTGACTAAACCATCAAGAAGGTAGAAAAAAAACAACCACCCAGAAATCATTCCCAGACATCTATAGACACCTTTGATCCAGGGCTTACTGCCACCTCATCGATGACAAAATATTTTATATCATCATTATAGTAAAATGTGTATCTATATTCAATTACTTTTATATTCATGGCTTAGGAGGAATTTTTAAAAGAAGGGCCACATTTTCAGAATTTCTAAAAGAAACCTATAGTTTTACAAAAGCGCAGGAACTTCTTTTGTGTGAAGCTGATTTTATAGATCTACCTAATGAAATGAGCTCATGGAGGACAAAGACTATGTCCCATTCACCTTCGCATTGTGAGTGCCTGGCATGTCAGGGCACTGATTGAGATTCGTTGAAATAAATGAATGATGGAGAGGACCAACTTGGACATGTACATATAGGTCTAGTCCCACTCTTAAAACAATGTAGGCTCTTAATAAGAATTCATCATTTTCTTCCTCCCTTCCTCTTCTTCAATTGTTGTCAAAAATAAAAAAGCTTCATACGGTAGGCAGCAAACAGTAAATACCTTTCAATAGTATTGAAATATTGAGCATGTTTTTCTAGCGTTTTCCTTATCCAACTCTCTAATCTTTAGTTTATGTTCCATCCTTGCAGGGAGGGGGTGGACAAGTGAGAAAGAATGGCAGGATGGGCCTAATGTATCCCCATCACTGAGAAACCAAACCAAATATATGATTGCAGAAGGTCACCACGTACAAAATTCATATAGTTTTTTTTAAATAACTCCAGTAGAAATCTGTGTGAGATTTTACCAGAGTGTTACTAAGTTAAATAGACTGCTGGAATTCCAGAAATATTTGTCAACACTGAACTTAGAAGGGGAAAAAAATGTGCAAGTTAGAGAGTACCTCAGAGATCATTCAGCTCAACCCCTTTGTTCTAAGGACTAGATAACCAAAGTTCAGACATTTTCTAAGGCCATGTAACTCATCAGAATCCAGCCATGGCCTTTACCACCTTTGTTTCAACTTCTAAGCCAGGATGAATTTCTAGCCTGATGCATCTGCTAAGGCCAAAATCAGGAAAGCTGGTTTCAAAGAGCTTATGTCACTTTACTCAAAAGGGATATTGGACAGAGATCCAGGGGTGCTTTTAGTGACTCTTAGGAAAAGCAGACCATTTGGAATCAGCTTCTTTGAGTCATAGGACTGGCAAACATCATGCAACATTGGCCTGACAAAATTTGAAATGAGCCATGTGCCTCATATCGGCTTCAGATTCTAATGTCAACTCTGTATTGCTTTGCAGATGGAGTATAGCAAAGACCATTGATACCTTATAGTGTGGACAACATACTCCAAGAGGACTTCAGAGTCAAACTTAGCTCTAGTCCTGGCTCTGGTTTCAAATGATTTAATAATTTCTATCAAATGATTTAATAATGTAGACAAGGCCATTCACTGCTCCAGGTCCTCAGAGTTGGAAGGACAGTTTGCAAGTTCACTTCCATATGTAAGTGTCTATGATTCTATCACACATCTAATTGGCTGGGGGGGAAAATTAAGCAGGACACCCTTGAGCCATGAGTGAAAAGTTAGTTGTCACATCAGCTTAACTTGGTTTCAGTATGCTCAACAAAACAATGCTTTACCCATAAAATGTGCTCTCTATTAAAGCTTCTAAACCTTCACTAATATGTAACAAAACAGAAATAGTAACAGATCATGTAATATCTCACAGAGGCCAAAAAGGATTCCAATGCCGTTTTAGGAGAAGAAAATTGACATGGATTCATTTTTTTATATTTTAGGCCACATTTTCTCCATGTTAATTTTATTTCATAAAAAGGCTTTTACATGGGCAATTATGGTATTTAATCTTGTACATACATCAAAGCCTCTTTTCTCCTTACATATTAGGTGTGTTTTTTGAGCTCCCACTCACCATTAGGTATCAAAGAGTTTTAGCCTAAACCACACTGAATAGTGTCCAGGTATGATCTCAACAGAAGTACACAAATAAATAAATAAAATAATCAAGAGGACGCTGTTGGAATTCCTTGGTATCAGCAGCTCTGGTTGCCATCAACTCTACCCATTTCCTACTTCTGCATCCCACACTGGGAAACATCCGAGAGTGGTTCAGATCTAAAATACCAGCACAGTAAGTGTAACTATAATCAACTGTGTTTATTAATGATTTCTTCAAGACCATATCACAGTTCAATAAACAAAGAATTGTTCAATGTGGCTGTTCTAAAAGCAGCTAATAGCAGGATGTAATTTGAAGCAGTCTCAGCTCACTTACAAAACCCTTGCTCTGTTAATTGTGATTTCACACCCCACTAAACAGCACAGCCTGGAGCTAACGTTTGTGTGAGGAAACACTTAGCATTTGTATTTGGTCCACTGCTGTTCTCCTGTCTCCCTGTGGTTCACTTTTCCTCTTTCAAAAGCTCAGTAGACTGAAGGAGCTGCCTTCCTCAGGAAATGCTCTTCCCTCACCTGGCAAGAGACAGCGTGTGGATACACCTTTTATTTTGTCTTTTGCTTTTGGTTTAACCTTTCACTTTTTCACCATTGTTCTCAGAGCAGCAGCATGTGGCCAACACACACTTAGGTTTCCTACAGCTGGCTGTCATTAATCCCTGTGATTAAACAATACAATACATTTTCTCTGCCTTGGCTCACCCAAGCCAGTATCCTGGACTCTTTAACGAATTGTCCCCTTGGGAAGGGACAAGATTGTCCTAATGGAAGAAAAATGTCAGCAGGAATTCCAAATTATTTGGGGAAAGTAACAGAAGAAAAACATATATCTGAAGATCTGAGCGGTGTGTTACATCCACAGATGCTCCCAAATGTGCACCACTTGCAAACGAGATGTCATTCAAGGCAAGGGCAAGACCTTAGTATAGGGACTGCCTTACCCCACAAGACTCTTGAATGGAGAGCATCAAGGATCAAGCTGCATGATATCCAAGGCTTTCCTATAAATATTCAGATCTTTAAAACAAGAACACATTTAATGGTGATGCAAAGGAGAGTGGCTGTTTGGAGAAAGGGACAGTTGGAACAAGTCCATTAAGAGGCATATTGTGAGATTTTTCATAGAATTAGGTTCCTGTTCTATTGTTCACTAGTTGTCATAAAATCAACTCAACCTCACTTGTACAGCTCTAAGAATACATTGCAGAAGAATAGTAGAGAGCAAATGTTTAAGGATTTATTTCAGTCAACACACATACATCATTTAACACACTCAGGTGCTAATATCCTAGCAAGGAAGTTACTGAAGTCTATGCAACATCAGTAATATTTACGAAAATCTTATTTCGTAATGCTCATTTTTTGTGTGTCTAAAATATAAGGTGACATTTCTCACACACACAAAAATCAGAGCTCATTTTCTAATTCTTACTACCACTACAAGTTTTTCCTCCCTAATGGAGAAAGAATGTTCATAAACAACATCCGCCTTCCTATTGTCACTCAGTTTTCCTCTGGGTGTCATGTGAAATGCCATCCTTTGGGTAACATCTGCCTGTCCCACCAGTGGTCCTCTAAAATGGTAGCTCTCCCATTGTGAAATGGGTCACTGGAAGGCTGTGGAGGGGGATGCTTGGCTAGTTCTGTTTCCACACCATTGGGGCAATTTTGTCTACAATTTCACAGGAATTGCAGTTCAGGGCTTTGGAAATTCCCCAAGGCTATTACTCCACATGTATGCTACACAGCAAGGTGTAAATGTCTTGTGCTAAGCCACAGTTAAAGAGACATCTGGACAGTGGATGGAGTTGGTTCCAACGATGGCCCTGATGAGGAGGCTAATGGATGCCAGGTGTGGAAACAAATCCATGACTAAAGGCCCCCTCCCTACTTAGAATCACTTCTAAGTGCCACAGCCTAGAGGGAAAGGTCTTCTGCAACTAAACTGAACACGCATAGACAAGACAAATTGTTTTTGAGGCAATAAGACGTAGGGATTTAAGTCAAGGTAGCCCAAATGTGTTCAAGGAAAGTGAAGCGTCAGAAAGACAAGCCACTGAAGGTGACCTACATGTTATGCTCTGTTTATCTGCCTTTCAGAGTCCTCTGGGTTGTTCTGACACAAATCCCAAAGACAGGGGCTAATAAAGAAAGGTCAAAGAATTGGGAATCAGACAGAGCTGCTGCAGTACTCAGGAACTGAGGGGTCTGGGCAAGCAGTACTAAACCAGTTTTACTCATCAATTTACAACAGAAATCTTGGGAGGAGTTGAGTGAGCACATGTAAATCAATTGCATGTGAGTTCCAAATTTCTTTTTTCTTTTTTTTCTTTTTTCATTCAGGAAGGAAAGATTTAGTGGAAAAGATAACTAGGATTTAATGCAAAGTGAAACAAAAGAGAAAACATTTATTTAGTTAACTAATATGTTTTGCATACTGCTACGTGGTCCTAGCAACACAGTATCCAACGCAAGGAAAGATCATATTAATCTGCACAGACCTGCTGGAACTTACAATTTAGCTATGATAGCTGGTTTGTTCAATGCTTGTCAGGTATGTGTAGCACAGTTCGCTTTCTCACAACGACAGGCTTTTGCAATACAGACTATGACCAAACAGGTAACACAAGTTTTATCTATAATAATATACTTAGTACTTTGAACAACCCAAATTATGTAGACTTCACTAGCCCCACCAGCTAATCAACTGGGTGAATTTGTTCAGACTTAGAAAGAAAAACATGCTGAGTTAAGAATAAAAATAAAAAGCATAAGATGTTATTTTTGTGTTTCCTAGAAGCTAAAGAAAATGAGCTGTAAAAGAGCAGAGAAAAGAAGTCAGTGGGTAGAATGATTAAAACTGGTGATGCTGAGACTAAATTTACAGTGACAGGAGATAGTTGAATCTGTTCAAGTGAAGAATACAGGCTTAGAGCAATATCTTGAATAAGAAGAGAAGAAAGGTGTGTGAAGTCCAAGCAGAAGGCTGAAATGTCAGAAACAAAGATGAATAGGACATTGATGTTATCTAACAGTAGCAATAGAGCCAAGAAAGCCAAATACAATATAATCAAAACAACAACCAGGATGTGACAAAAGCTTGAGGAGAGAGAAAAAAAAATGTGGACCTAGAAGACTGAGATAGAAAGGATCATTGAAATCAACTTTCTATACAACAATTTGTGAGCTTTTTAAATGTAAGAGCCCATTGTAGGCAGAACCATGGAGCATAAGGAAGATAATTGAAGCCGATGCCTGGGACATATTCTCAGGACTGCTACCTGCTGACCTTTGGACCCATGAGTTAGCCTGTGTGGGCACCTGTTTCTCGGTTATCTAAAATGGCAACAGGCATCCCAGAGGGCAGGACAGTGGTGCTGAAAGATTAACCACATCTGGGAATAGCAGTGGCATCTGTAGCCTTGCAACTCTGCCTGATTATTTGCCCATCCTACCCTGAAATTGTGACCTATCCCAACCTGTGTGGTAAAAGCAAACAATCACAACAATGGGAGAGAAGCCTTTGGTTTTCATCAGGTTCATCACACTGGAGCACTCGCCAAGATAAATTTTGATGGCTAACATAGTTCCAATAAACCCTCTTTTACTGTATATAGCAAGGGATGATGTCCCATTCATCCTTATGTCCTTGCAATCTATCCGAGGCCTGGCATAGATAGTAGATACTCTAGTGATTTTCTAAAACACATTGAAAAGAATTCCTTGAATGCTGGAACATAATAAAGCCAGAGATTGATCCCACTCACTTTTCAGAACGCACTGTGAAAGCAGCAGCTGGCCACTTCAGAGTGAGCCTGACGCTCAGAGACTCCAGCTGGAGCTGGCTTCTCACCTTTCTATTCCCACCCTGCCTAAGCTGTTAGGACACGGGTAGGATTGTCAGACCTACTGCAACTGGTGTAATTGTCTTTTGTGCTCAGACTCCTGGTTTCTGCTTAGACATAGAAGGCAAACGAAGTGGCTGACTTTCCATTTTAATGAGAAGAAGGCCCCTGCATGGCCAACACTCATGCGCAGTGAGGCAAGGCTCCTGATTTTACTCATCTCATCAGGGTCAGTGTCCTCAATAAGCCCACAGCTGTAAGTTTATGTCAATACCCATGTGGCCAATTTCTCATAGAAAACCATGTTTTTATTATCATTGTTAATCCTCACCTGAGGATATTTTTCCATTGATATTTATGGAGAGAGTGGAAGGGAGAGACACACACAGAGAGAAACATCAATGTGAGAGAGACACATCAATTGGTTGCCTTCCACAAGCACCCCAACTAGGGATGAGGATCAAGCTAGCAACCCAATTTGGATTGACCAGAATGGAACCTATGACCCTTCAGTCTGAATGCCAATACTCTGTCTACTGACCCAAATTGGCTAGGGTTAGAAAACTATTTTTTTAAAGACACAGCTGAGCTAGCTAGCCATCTTGTTTCACTATAGCCTGGCTTTTCCATTTTAAATCTTCATTGATGTATAATATAATATACATAATGATGCAGCTTGATGGATTTTCACAAACTGAAATTCCCTCATAAAACAAGAATCCAGATCAATAAGCAGGCCATCATCAGCACTCAAGAAGCACTCTCATGATCCTTCCAGTCCTAACTTCCCACATCCCCCGCAAGGGAGATATATCCCCATATCCAACACTATGGATGGCTTTGGCTTTTTCATAAGCAGCTTCATATATCGATAGTATGCATTCCTTTGTGTTCACTGGTCTCCTTTGTTGCCTGGGAAAATGGGCCTTTGTATGACATTAATTCCATGCTGATAACTTGGGTATAACACAAAGAAAGGAAAACATACCTTGAGGCTGTGTTATATGAGGCTTTTGTAAAACCATTAACTCAGAACCAGTTTTAAGGTTCAAGCTGCACAAGAGACAGGTGAGTCCTGCTCTTTGAAAATCTATGCCTCAAGTTATAGGCTTTTGTTAGGCACTTCCCACATATGGGTGTGCATAGACAGATTGGTTCTCCCTAAAACACAGCAAACTGGCACAGTAGTTGCCATGGAATTTAAAGACTAATACTTGTCACAGCCACAAGGGCCCAAACCCCTATAGCTGAGGCCCTGGATGCATTGGGATAAGAAAAATTAAAACCATTGGCCGGCAGCATCTTAGAAAAGATTCTACTCTTAGCAGAGGAATCAGTTCATGTTCTAGTCCAGACAGACTCAGAACAAGAGATGCCCAGTCCCCTCCCAATAAAACTCAGCATGATAGGAGAGATCCAGGGAATAGGGATGGAAACATGTTTTTCTGGAGAGACAGAATACATCAATTTGCTGTCAGCACCTTGCATCTTTTTCTTGAGTGATCACATCTTTCTGTCTTCCCTTGGCATTTGATGGCCTTTTGTACCCATCAGTAGCAGAATTTACTGGACATCTAGGTTGGGTCTCACTTTGCATTATTCAAACAGCAACCAAATCCCCAAGATGGCATAGCTCCTAAGAATCAGACAGGAAAAAGGCAGGATGCTGGAGGATTAGCAGGAAGAGGTTCTGTTCACCAAATGAGGAATGAAGACTAGGTAGGCACACAGTGACTTTGGACTATAGGTGGGTATATGGATAGTCTAGAATGCTCCTCAGTGTCACTGGAGCCATTGACAAATTATCCTCCTTGTCAAGAATTCTGTTAGTAGCTAATAGATTTGAGCTAATGGTCTATATTAGTGATTTTATTTAATCCTAAAAACAAATCCAGGAGACAAGAAATAGTGTCTTTATTTTACACATACATAAAATGTGGCACAGAGAGGTGGCCATATGCCAAGGTCATGAAGTAGATTCAAACATTTTTTTGACCACAGAGCCCACTTTGTAAAACAGCAACTTTTTATTACCAGAATTCTAAAGAAATTATTTTACTTTGTAATCCAAAACATACACTTCTACACACATAAACTCCCCAAAATGTTTTTAAAAAATGTTATTCACCCTTACTATATGCCTTAGACCAGTGTTTTGATATTTTCTATTATATTCTAACTCTTCTCTTTCCTTATAAGTTGCATGTTAAAATGCACTAATGCATTTCATGACACATGAATAGCCTGAAGTATCATGGCATATGGCTTTCTGGGGCTCTTCCAATGTGAATCTCTGGGAATAGATTTTGAGACCAAATTGTTACATTTACCATGGAGGTATGCTGCTCAATGTTTAACAACCAGACCCTCAGGACTTGAGAGGGGACTGGTTATTAATGTTTGCTGATTTCTGCACTATAAATACTCCCACTGTAGCCAATTTGAAGTTATCAATGTGACATCATTAAACAGACTTGGGAAGAAATATGTATAAATGGCTCTTGAGAGCTCATATCTGCCAACGATAGCATACCAATAATCCCTCCACCCTCCAATTTTAACAAAATAGAACTAACAGCATGTCTTAAAGTCATGTCAGAGACTAAAATAGCTGGAGATATCAATGGCATTTACTTGCCTGTTTGGTGGCAATATTTTAAGCCCACAGTTCCACAGTGTCTGATATATGCAAGTTGATTCTATTTGAGTTGAGTTCATAAGTGCTAGAGCTTGAAGAACACCAATTAGGCCATGATACTTTACCTGTACACTGAGGTATCTAAAACTTCATGATTGAAAATGTTTCTTCTTTCTTAAGCCAATGTTTTAGCCTATTTAAAAATTTGATCACCACGAAATGGGTAACAAATTCATTTGCACTACTACCTTGAAGTATTGGTGATTTTTTTTTCCTCTTCCTTCAGCAATATATAATTCTTTCTCACTAGGGAGCAGTAAGAGTTAATTCATTGTGCAAAAACAGTTTGACATTATTCAGGAGAAAGGGCTGCCTATGCAGAGGACATTATTAATAATAGCCCTTAATGGATCCTATTGCCAACAGGTAAAAATGTTCTCCTATGAACAGTATTCTTCCATTTCTCCCCATTACCATTTTGTCTAGCGCTAGAGAAAGCTTTTGGCAAACCCAGTTTCTGTACTCTCTGTTCATGCTGACAAACCGGTAACTTCTATTAGACTTGGCAGCTTGTAAGAGGAAGAGGACAAAGGTAGGCTGCAGGGAGTTTGGGGAGGCTCCAATTCCAAGGCTTTGTAATGAGGTTAGGAAACTTGAGGATGAAAAAAACAGCTGAGATGGCAACACAACACATGCGCGCGCGCGCACACACACACACACACACACACACACACACACACGAAAATACTGTGCACGCTGGCATTTCGAAAAATAACGATTTACTTTCAAGGGCAGTGACCAAGTTAATATTACTGATTAAAAGTAAATTACTAGCCATTACCCTAAGGACCAAAGTTTAGCACAATTGTACATCTGTTTGCCTACTTCACAAAAACACTTTCTAAATTTGGAGGATAAAGGAAATGGGAGATGTGGCTGTGTGTGTGGTGGGAAGCGGGGCTGGGGGGTGGGGGGTGTTGTCCAAGGCAAAAGAGTGGAGTGAGCATTTTCCCTTTTGGCTTCACGGTCATCTCTTTCTGGCTTCATCATGTAAATCGACAGTGTCCCCTCTTCAGTGTAGTTACCTAGGGTTCTTGGGCTTCTTTCCTCTGCTCTATGAATAAAATAGGCTCGTCAGAAAGGATCTGATCCATTCATTCCCAAAACTGGAACTAATTTTTTTATTTTTGGGGGAGTTTTATATACATGTAGAATTTCAAATTATGAAAATCTGAGAGAATGCAGAACTTTCCTCCCTGACTTCAATCTTAACACAGAGGCTCACCTCCACTCTTCTACTTGGTTATTCAAGCTTTCAAAGAATTATTTGGTGTGGCGATATCCATTCCTCCTAATCTCTATCAGATCCATAATGTGCATCTTAATCTTTTTAATTCCTCCAAGTGCTCTCAACTTTTCCAGTTTTACTTTATATTTATTTCTTTAAAATCATCAATTCAAAGTCAAAGGAAAGATCAGGGGTATTTGGGCTGAATTTCTCTAGTGTCAAAGTTGAATCTTGACCTACAATAATGTTTTTTAATGGCTTGTTTGAATGAAATTTCCAAATTATTTTCCTAATCTCCTGACCAGTAAGAAGCCATCATACTACTTAGAATTTATCACTTAATCAACATTTGATAACTATACATGAGGTGCTGTGGAAAACAATGATGTCTAAGGCAATGTCCTTGATATCCATTAGCTTATAATCTAATGGAGAGGAATTTTCTTAATTATTAAGTTTCAACTTTTAAAAACTACTTAAATAATTATAAAACAAAAATATGATCATCCTGATAAACATAACACAAACCACATGGCAATTGAGCAAATGAAGTAACCTTATTATAGCTAGAATAATGCAGAAGCCTAGAAAGGGGTAGAAATTCTAAGCTATATTTGATTAAAAAAAAAATGATTGGGTTTGAAATAGTCAGTTAATCATAATAATTCATTAAGGACTTCTAGGGGAAAAATTACCTTTGTTCCCTAGCATGAGCAAAGGTATTAGAACTATGCAATGATATAGCCTGCTATTAATGTCAGCATAACCTCTGTTCATCGAATTGGAAATGGCAGTCTAAGAACAAGGGCCATCTCTTTTGTTATCTCCAGTGTAATTCTGGCATCTGAAGAATATGTAATCCAACTTATAGTCAAATTGCATATGTTAGCACTAACCCTAACTTTTCTTCAGATCAGTTGGTATGCAGGCCTAGAGCACAGGCTCAGAAGTCCTTCCACAACTTAATGGCTTATTTGTAAGGAAGAATGAGCCCGGTTTCTGGCATTGAATCTCCCCTGGATGAACAGCTTACCAGTATTCATTGAGTCAAACTGGACTTTACTTCCAAACTAAGTTCCTGTGCAAAGTCAAGAGACTAAGGAAAATACACATTAACATATGTAGAGTGTAGGAATGCTTCCTGCCCCCATATTCCAGGGGTTATATTCACAGCAAACCTCTGAGCGTCTATAAGGCATAGATTAATAGAACAGTGGTGAGCAGGTAGCCTGCGGAGAGGACTACATATGCTTGTTTGTAGTTGACACATCACTCATCATCCCAGAATGAAGAGCTTTGACTTCAGAGCTGCAATCCCCCGGCTGCATATGAATGTGGATGCAGTAGGGAGCCTGCTTACCTAGGGGATGTGCTGCTGGCTGATTTATAATAAAAGGAACCTGAAAAGAAGTAATTGGTGCTCTTTCCCACAACCCGATAAGCTGTGACACCAAGGTACACAGTGGCATTGAATTAAGCATGTTTGTCTATTTTTCAATGTTAAACTTTAATTTCCCCATCTTTTAGCTTCTTAGGGCTTTTAAACAATGCTAAGTGTTTTAAAATTATGCTTAGCCCTACAGTCTTAATCATTATAAATTCTGCTTTAAGGAAAAGGCAAGTAAAAAAATATTAAGCCAATGTATTTACACATTACTCAAATTGATTTTTAATTTATAATTCCTAAGACTACATTAAGTGTTACTTAAAGATGTTCTGTCAGAGAACTAAAGGAAATATATTTTACATATTTTTGTCAGTCAACTGTTTGTAAGATCTGTCTATCTAATTTCTAAATGTATATAACATGCAATTTGCAATGGCTTGTTTTTTGAGCCAAGCACTTCATTACAATTTACATATTAAAGGAAATCTACAACATACTTCTTTTTTGAGATTTTCACAAATGATAGAGATAGTTGGTAGAAAAAGAGAGGAGTAAGTTTCCACCACTGTCTACATAAAAATATCTAAGCATTTGAAAAGTTGACAGCAGAGATCATATTCATTTGTTTACAATCGGGTACCAGCTCATGGCCTAGCACACACATAGTAGGTATTCAATAAATATTTGGTGAATGAATGCATCTCTGAAGCATTGAATTAGGATAATATGCATGTGCCTAAGTTTGTATTCTCCTGACCCAAAATAAGTAAATGTAGATCAACTTGGGATTGCATCTCTCTTGGCTTATTAGGCACCAATCAGAGCTTCAACTTCCTAATATAAAGACAGCATTTTCTCCTAATGATATACAAAGTAATTGCTGTAGTCTACCTGATGGCAATCCTATCATCACATAACATAATAGGGTAAGAGCACTTGGGATGATTAGATAGGTAATGAAATAAAACAATCCACTTCTCTATCAGAATTCCCTTTTTCTATGCCACAAATAAAATACAAAGAGTCGTGTGCAAACACAATTGGTGTGTCTTCAAGAAACATTTGTTGAATATCTTCCTGATTGAAGACATTATGCCAGGCCTTGAATAACAGAGACGAATAAAACAGAGCCTCTACTTGTGAAACAGGCAGACTGATAGATACTATGACTTCAAGTATAATTTGAGGTTTCATTTGAAGTCATCTTTGACTAAGTGCATTTTCCCAAGAGAGAATTAAGCTTTCCATAAACTTGAGGTTATCTTTATCCTTTTAGAAATCAAACTTCATAGTCAAGAGATACCTGCATTTTTTCATAATGGTAAGACTGTGCTGATGACCTTCTTTTAATTAACTATTCTCTTTTATTAGGCACATAAAAGTATTCTATAGAGCAATTTCTGCTTCTTTATTATTAGTGATAATGATTGCAGTGTCTTTTGCCTTCCATGGCAATTTTGCTTCAAAGGGAATTGCACATAAAAGATCAAAGAGAGGCCAGAAATTGATATGAATTTTTTTAATTCTCCTAGAGTGTCAACTTTTTAAAACATTATTGTTTTTAGCCTTTCTGGTGCCCTGTGGCAGATCTCCTAGAGAGGCCCTGGTTAACGCTGAGCATTCAATGACTGCTGCCGTCATTGCTGAGGTGCACACCTAAACAAATAAACAAAATAAACCCCAGAGGACTTGTGCATCTCAAGCAAACAGCCCGTCACTTGCTCCATGCAAAAGAAACAGAGCATGTGGAAAGCTGGGTTTGAAAGGGCACTGCTAACAAGAGGAGGGAGAAATGTCAAAACTGTTGAACACTGGACTCATTCCAGTTTTGTGTTTTTCATGTTGAGTTTTGTTTTTTTTCTTCACATCTTAAAAATCCTACATGCTGTGCAATTTCCTTTATTCCCAATGAGCAGAAAAGGAAACAAATAAGAGTTATAATAGTAACAGCAATAGCAAATATTTCTCGAACTGCAGCAGGAATAGAAAACAGGAAGTAAACAATTCCACAGTGGATAGGAAAGAATTCTTGTCCTTTCCTAGCAGTGATTATTGAGTCTTAAATAAGTGGGTGTTTATGGATAAATGAGTATAGAAAGGCATTTTCAGCCAAGGGAATAATATGAGCAACATCCTGGTGTCCACTAACATGAACAGAGTTCAATACAGCTGAAGCATAGGTTTAAAGGCCGAAGTGGGACAAAATTGATGAGCATAGTGAACAGTAAGACCTGAGAGCTAGCCAGGGACAAGATCAAGGAGAATGAAGAAGTCAATTCTCCAACCTAGAGAAAAGTATATTTAGATTGACAGGAGATGGGCTGTTCTGAGCTGCAGTAAGATTATGCATTTAGACAGAGCATTTTCAAGGGGACACTGTTCAGATTGTTAACATTTGCTAACTTATCTGAGAACACAATGGTGGCATGGCTTTCAGGCATCCTGATTGAGTAGAAAAGCAACCAGGAGAGCCCACCAATCCACAATTATGCACAAAAGCAGAAGAGCAAACAGAAACACTATACCACACACACAGGGGAAAACAACTGTACCCTGTCAGAAGAAAGCTCTAGGAGTCCCAGTCACTTCTCTCACCTAACTCTGAAAGTTATACAAGCTTATCTCACCTGGCAGGAAGAGAGGTGGGCAAGCAGAGTGAGTGTACTGCCCAGACTTTGCTCTAGTGCTAGGAAGCGGAGTGGCCAGCAGTACAACAATAGGTCCATTGGTTTGTGTGCATGCGGTGGGACCGCTCGACATCAGGTTTTGAAAAGATTCCTAGGAGGGTCTTAACCTACTGTCAAATACATGGCCCTCACAGCAGGACACTGCCATGTTTTCTAGCCTATGTTGTATGAAGAAGCTCAATTTATGGAACTCTCTTAAGCTACAATCTACTGTGCAAATCCCAGCACTAGTGCTCACTGCACTCCTCTATACATGAGGGCCTGTCAGGAGTCGCCTAACGCTGGCTGGAGGAGGCAGCCAGCTGTCAACAATTGCACTTTCCCCAGCATCTATACTGTACAAGTTGTGTAACTGAGGAAGTTTTTTTTTTTTTTTCCTTCGGAATTCACAAAAGGTGCTTTGGAGGTTGGCGGCAGCTATGGTCCTATTAGAGATCATAAGAGCGTGGCACAATGGGGAGAGAAAAGAAGGCTTTCAGAAGAGTTAAAGGTAGATTCTGCAGAACTTAGTGGCTAAGTGAAAGCAATGAGACGAGCTCTAGTGTACAGGTTTCTGGCTTGAGAGCCTGGGTACAGAGAAAATCCATTCACAGAAATAAGGGAGAGTTTATAACATGGAGACCTGGACGTGACAGAGGGGGGTCTCAGTACAGCTGTTTAGTAGGCAATTAACCTGTAAGTGGAGGTTGAAACTATGAACACTGGCAGAGCTGGAGCTCAGGAAAGGGGGCGGGAAAATGGGGGTGTTCAACAATGGAATTTGAGATGTAGCCAGAAATGAAACGAGAGAAGAGAAACCTAGAAATTTTCAACAGATAGAAAATAGTCACGCTTTAATTCAAGTCAAGTAAAATGAGGAATAAAGTGAGAATATGGAATTTAGAAACTAGTAGATCAATAGTAGCCTTTTTTTCAAAGCCATTTGTTAAAGCAGAAGAAAGAATCTTGAATGCAGTGGGCTGAGAGCATTGGGGTAAGAGGGAATGGGGACAATGCTGCAAATAATTATTTTGAATAGGTCACCTATGAAGGGAGGGCAGGGATGTGATGGTAGGAATTCAGAAATGGTGATAGAGTTACAATTGTGTTTTGTTTTGCTTTCAAATGGACAGGGAAGAATGAATAAAAGGAGTTGGTTACAAAGATAGCTGAAAGAGAGGGAATAAAGACTCAGACCAAGTTGTAACCCTACAAAGAGCTAAGTAAATGGCTCAGTGGGGAGAGTACTGAACTTGGCGTTAGAAAAATCAGATTTTGAACACTATTTCCATTCTAAATATACTTTGTCATATTATCTCTTTAGTCCTCAGTGTTTATTTTTGGGAGCTGGAATACTAAGATCTACACCACAGTGGCTTGAAAGGACTGAGTGAGGGTACTGTGGGAGAATGTCTGGTGCAGTGGTGTGGTGTGTGGCTAATAAATGGTACTTTGAGTCATTATCCTATCAAAGGCCTGAATGGGGGGACCATCAATGTAATCACTGCTCACTTTTTTTTTTTTTTTTTTTTTTTTTTACCATTTTTGTTCATTTAATTTTTATTTCTCTAGGAATTTGGTGACAGGCTCTGCTAGTCTGTTCTTCCCTTATATGAAGGAAAGGCCAAAGACCCAGCTTGGAAATGAGAGAGGAAGTTTAGTGGAAAACGTTGGCTCCATCCACTGATATCTCCTACAGGGACAGAAACAGGACTCATGAAGATGTTGACAAGACTTCAAGTTCTTACCTTAGCTTTGTTTTCAAAGGGATTTTTACTCTCTTTAGGGGATCATAACTTTATAAGAAGGGAGATTAAAATAGAAGGTGACCTCGTTTTAGGGGGGCTATTTCCTATTAATGAAAAAGGCACCGGAATTGAAGAATGCGGGCGAATCAATGAAGACCGAGGGATTCAACGCCTGGAAGCCATGTTGTTTGCTATTGATGAAATCAACAAAGACAATTACTTGCTACCAGGAGTGAAGCTGGGTGTCCACATTTTGGATACATGCTCAAGGGATACCTATGCATTAGAGCAATCACTGGAATTTGTCAGGGCATCTTTGACTAAAGTGGATGAAGCTGAACATATGTGTCCTGACGGATCCCCTGCCATTCAAGAAAACAGCCCACTGCTCATTGCAGGGGTCATTGGTGGCTCTTACAGCAGTGTTTCCATACAGGTAAGACTGGCCAGGGCTACTGCTAAAATGTTGTGTCTCTTTCATTTTACATCTTGTCAAACAAGAGACTAGCATCATAACTTGATCAATGGGTGATATTAACGGTATCATTGTTCATATCTATGGGTATTTGATAATATAGGTGTGCAGACAGAACAGTTGTCTAACAATGAAAATTGTTTAGAAATATATCAGGTAGCTATTGCAGCATAACAACCTACCCCAAAATCCATGACTTAAAACAATAATTCATTATTATAGTTTCTAAGTCTAAAGATCAACAAAAGTAGTTGGATCAAAGTTGAGTTCAGCTAGCAGTGACCCTGCCCCAGGTTGTCCCTTATCCTCTGACTAGAATCAGTGAGGTAGCCCAGGCATAGTCTTCTCAGAGTGTTAACAGAGGTTCAAGTGAACACAAACTTAACAGCCCAGGCCCCTCTAAGCTTCTTTTTGCATCACATCTGCTAACATCCCACTATCAAAGCAACTCACAGGCCTCAGCCCAGAGTCAAGGAGTGGGGAAATATGTCCTGCCCACAGGGCATGCTACATCACAAAGGATGTGGGTATATAATGGAGTAAAGAACTGAAGCCATTAATATAGTCAACCACAAGAAGATTCAATATCGCTGAACTCTATTTTTTCACTCTCATTTTTACTAAAGCATCATTTTGTTCAGAGATAATTTATAAACAATTTCTCGTGATATAAGCCTGATAATCTATGCAGAAAAGTGAGATGACTACCAAAAATAAAAGGAATAATTCAGTTCCCAACTTAGATAAAAAGCTGGTAAAATAATTTCATTAGAGAAAGAAGGAACACATTATTCAAATTTTGCAATGCTCACCTATTCAACTTTCTCATTTTTCCAACCCCCAGAAAGATTGGTTTCATAAAATTCCCACTGGTAGGTAGCACAAGAGCTAGGACTCTGATAGATCCTTTATACTTTGGGGATCTTTCAACTGTCCCATATGATTTCTATATGTTACTTGAAGTTCAATTTTTTTTCTGGTGAGAGCATTAATGTCACAGTAATAAAAAGTCATAATTCTAGGAGTCATATACTTTACTTCCTACCAAATTACTATAATCAAAGCCCCAAGTACTAGAGAAAGCTATATTATACTCATGCTGTCTTCATATGTCATGAACCACTTAAATTGGCTTTATTTGCACAGGAATAACGTTATTTCTATATCCCAGATTCATGGCATTTAAAATTCTATGTACAATTTCATGCTGTTCAAAAATGAGCTATTTGAAATTTCTTTCCTTCTTCAGAGCACATCCTCATATTATGAGTAATTAAGATAATTAATTTTTCAAAAACACCCTTTGACTTCATTAGACAATGAAAATATTGCACATTTCAAAGCACTTAATGGTAATTTTACATTTTTTCTATACTTGGATCAAGAGAGATGGCATTTGCTATTTGAGTTAAGAGAATTAAAAAATATCCATATGTCATACTTCAATAATAATTTCACCAGATACATGCCAATCATTTTACAAATACTTATACTATGCCCAATATTACCACTGGTAAGGGATTATGTATATGTCAGTGTGAAGTGTGCAGGAGGCAGTCTGTCAATGATTCTCTCTCATCATTGATATTTTTATCTCTCTCTCCCCCTCTTTTCCTCTCTCTGAAATGAATTACATATATATAAAGTTGTTGAGAGGATAAATTGAGAGAATTTGTGGGAAATGCCTTACCAAAGCCCAAAAGATTCAATAAATGGTCCTAAAATTATAGGAAAAGTCAGTGGAAGAGCCACAACTAAAACCAGCTCCATGGTGTGTCCTCTCAGTGGCCTAGCAGTCCCATGAAGTCATTGAGGGTCCCCCACATACTTCAATCTTCATGAAGGTCACTGTTGCAAGGGTCGGGGAGACCACTAATGTAGAGTACACAGCCTTCATACCAAGTAACTTAAAATCTGGCTACGGGTACAATACTGCTATAAAATAACAGTGACTACAATTCAGAATATGTTCATGTGGCTCACAAGGTAAGATGACGCTTAGAAAGACTGATAGAGTGACAGTTGCATTGCAGAAAGGCTACTTGGATCACAGTGTGAATGAGATGCTGGCTGTGAGGAGGAGGATCAGGACGTTGTGCCAGGTATGCATGTGCTGTGGACAGTGACCCTGACAGGAGTAAGAAGGTGTGCTGAAGAGGGAGGATAGAAGAGAGAGTCACTCCCTCCTCCATGGCCCCCAGGTGTCCTGACTACTTAGTCTTGATTAGGCCATACACTGTCCCAGCCAAGGTAAGCTGGGAGGTGAAGCAATTTGTCTATACAGTGACCTTCAGGTTGTCTTCCAAGGAACCCTTTCCCACAAAGTCTTGCATTCAGCTAGGCATCATGAATAAAAGAGGTCTTAGGGGACTTTTATACAGCTAATAATTCAAGTGTGTTATCCTTTTGAAACACATCTGCCTTTTCATAAGAATTCTAGAAAAATAGTCAATGGCAATCCAAAACATTTCTACAGTAAACTTAAGGCACTGTTGTACACTAATGAGGGAACATTTTAACAGAGAGGATTTTTCAAGGTACCTCTCACACTCACCTCTTTCTGCTCCTGGCCCAGTTCTGATTATACACCTCTGTGTCTAGAAACTGTGATGACCGCATGTAGCTCATAGTCTCAAAGATCCATGCACATCAGTCAAAACTATCACCCTTTTTAACCTACTTTTTATTTCCTGGATATTTACTGGAAAGTGTTGTTGCTTGAACTGAGCAGGGGAGAAAAAGGGTAAAATTATAGAAGAAATGTATTCTACAAATCCACCACACAATTTTAAAAATTGCTATTATCTAATTGTAGCATCCAGTCCCAAACCAGGTCATAGAGTGTTCAGTCACAACATTGCCCGTTGAGAGATAGAAAATGATAATATTTGTGCATCTTCCCTTTCGTGGTTGGGCCAGTTAGATGTTATAATCTCCCAACTCGGGCCATATTTCTTCAGAAGGTGCTTTTTTTCCAGCTTCCTCTTCTTTCATTATCTTCCTACTAAAGGAGAAGAATTCTCCTGGAAGTCAGTAGAGACATGACCCGCTGTGTGAGTTCATATAATAGGCATTCTTTGTAGATAACAAAAACTACATGAAAGGAGACATTCTTAGTGATTTGCTGGGTTAAGCTGTATCACCACTGATGAATAATGGATAATTATTTTCCCAATCTTCTTAGTAAGACAAACCACTCTGTGGTAGTCCCTTTTATAAAGCAATAGTCTTGATTTCTTGACTTGATAATCAATGAAAGCTAGCATCAAAATCCTTCTTTGTTAGCAAATATACATGGGGTCTATCCACCCCCTCGAGTGAATGAATTTCTTTTCAAAACATTTTTAAGACTGTTTTTCTCTTTTCTATAAGCCTGCAATCCACCCAGTTCAGGGAAAATGGTTTTGATTCAAGAAGAGACTCAGGCCGGTTGCCTTTAGCTGAGCAGTTGTCCATGAGGTACTTATTTTGCAGCTGTGTTTAAATTTGTGCTTTTAAAAAATAGACTGTAGTTAGAGGTCCTAAGTTGTCCAGTCTAAAATGTTCTTTGAAATGTTCTAAAAATGTCCCTCACTCTTTTCAGAGGATGTATCTTTTTGTCATAGCTGGAGCAAATTCTAGCTGGAACATGACAGGTATAAATTGACCTAATTATTATTGTGCCCCTTAGTGTTACAGTGACTTCAGTAACAAACGGGAATCTGGGTCAGATGGCCTCTCAAAGCTAAGCTCATAGTAAGGGCAGGAGGGATCCCTAAAATGATCTTACTACCTCTTCCCATCCATGGTATAATCAGACCCTGTTACATAATTTTTGGTAGTATTCATATCCCAGGAACTCTCTAATCCTGGGAGAAGAGTTATAGTATTCTTTAATATGACATAGATTTGGACATGCCATGCATTGCTCACATTATGCCTCTGAGAAAAATAACTCTTGAAATGAAATCCCTTGCAGCGTCACAGAAAACAACACATCAAGACCCTTTATATTATTCCTCCTCCACCTAATTCCATAGTATGAAAGTGGACCACCACTGGTCAATTTATATTAAGCATCATTCTCCCTCAATTATTCATTCTCCTTTAAATTCAAATGCTTTGGGAAGTGTCATACATGAATTATTGGTATTTTTATTGATTTCAGAGAGGGAGAGGGAGAGATAGAAACATCAATGATAAGAGAAAGTCATTGATTGGCTGTCTCTTGCACACCCCACACTGGGGTTTGAGCCCACAACTTGGTCATGTACCCTGACAGGGAATCAAACCATGACCTCCTGGTTCATAGGTTGACACTCAACCATTGACTCACACCAGCTGGGCAGGGCACTTGTTAATTTTTAAATTATATGTTGTTCAAGCAAAATACTATTAGGATATGAGTGATTGCAAAATACCTAAAACATGAAGCAAATAAATAATAGACTCTTTTTCATCAGAATCACTTTGAAGAAGTCTAGTCAATTGTCATTTCACTTGATTAGGAAGTATTTTTGTGCACTGGGTGAATCTAGCATCTCAATTATTTACATATTACATCTGGACACTCAAAAAATCATTTTTCATCAGAAAAATAAGCATTTATTAAATATATATTTTTAAGTATAGCAAGAACACTATTGTGTAGAGTCTGGGTAACAGGAGGAAAAGAGAATGTAAAATACAATTTTTAAATAGTAGATGCCTTTGGAGCCCCTGAGACATGTAAAAGCAAATTAGAAACTATATCAAATCTATACATAAAACAGGTGCAAGTTTAGAACCCAAGTATCAGTGGCAATATAAGTACCAGGAGACTACAGAGAATAACAAGGTGTTGAACAGGAAAAAGATCTATACAAATAGAAAACTTGTCTTTGGAGTCTTCCTGAAAAGTTGCTCTCTCATGGTCTTCTCTGGATAGTATCTACATAGTTTTCCATAAAGTAAAGAATGTAATGTTTTTTCCAACTGGAATGTAATGTTCTTTAGATATTTGTAGGCCTTGCCAAATCCCTCTCTCCTTTAGTTCACAGCTCAAACCCTATCCCTTTTGAGAAATCTTTCCCAAGCTCCCACAACACAAACAAATACTCCAACTACTATCTTATTAAATACAATTATTCATTTGCTTCTCTATTTCCCCACCAAACTGTAAGCTACTTGAATAGCTTAGGAACCACATTTTTTTGTTTTTGTGTTGAGGGCACCTAAAATAATGCTCTTCCACATTGAGAGTAAAGGCTTTTTGAATGAATTGGATTGATAGAATGATAACCTAAAACATTTCCAGAGGCTGAAAATCACTAAACGAATCTTGGATTGGTGATCACAACCATGATCTGCTTATTCTACATTGGTCTGGATATTCACAAATGAAAATCAGCATTTTCTACAAAGGCAAACTTGGTTTGATTCCAAAGACAGATAATGTAGCAAAGTGGACATGTGGGATAAATAAAAGTCCCCTGATCTTTCTTGCCTCTACTGTCTACACATGTGCCATAAAAGATACCTTGATTTGAAAGCATCTCTAACACTGCTACTCCATTGTCCCTTAGACTGACTAAACAGAGAATACCACCCAAGGCTCAGCACCCAGGACCATTTCAGATAAGGTTATAGCTCCATCCATCCTCTAATCTAGCTCATATAAAGAATACAAAGAATGCTGACCATGTCAGATCCTATGCTTGCAGGAAACACAAAGGAAAAGGAAGCATCATCCTGCCCTTAAGAAAACCAGAGTGACAGCATTAGAAACCCCTTTACTAATCTACCTTTAGTATTTTTATCATTAGAAATGTAAAAATGATAGTTGCATTTAGTGAGTTTAATATCACAGATATAACTATCATAGGCACAGATATGTTATAACTACACATTTTTTTTAGTGTGACTTTCTTGAAATATTTCAGCTCAATGATTTACTAAAATTTATTTAACCCTTCATGGCATTTTTTCCTCATGTTTAAAATAGAAATATTAGTAGTACCTCTCTTCTTGGTTTATTGTGGAAATTAAGTGAGAAAATACATGAAAAGCAGTAAAAATCATGTTTTATGATAATGAGCATTCAACATTTTAGATTTTACTAAATATTATCTGTTAGCTTTAAAAAAAAAAAACTTTATCTTTATTGTTAATAGTATTATAGATGTTCTCCCCCGAATTTTCTCCTATTGCCTGCCTCCACCTGGTTCTTGCCCCAACCCAGGCTTTCACCACCCTATAGTCTGTGTCCACAGGCTATGCATATAAATTATTTGGTTAATCTCTTCGCACCCACCCCCTTCCCAGTTCTAAGAGGAATTGAGGCTCATAAAGGTTAAGTACAAAGTTCAACTTTCTACCACTTTGTAAGTAATTGAATCAACATGAAAATCCAGAAAGCTTGCCTCCCACACTGCTATCCTAATCACACCCTTACTTAATCTAAGCTTCAGAAAACTGACTCCAAAGTTATCTCAGACAAAATCTTTTTGTTTATTTCCTTCCCAGACTTTTCATTCTAAGTAGGGGTGTCGAACTCAATCAGAGAAGGGGCCAAAATCTAAAATCCAGCCTAAATCGCGGGCCGAATGGTTTACTGAACAGTCATAAACTGTCATTGTGATGGAAACGCAGCGGAGTGCAGTGATGACAGCGCGGTGCGGGCCACATTGCAAGGCCTGGCGGGACGGATTTGGCCCGTGGGCTCCCAACACTGGTCTGGTCATTTTGAAACCTCCCTCTACTGCACCTGCTTACCCTCCTCCAAAAAAGGGCAATGCTTCTCAGGGACTTCATCACAGGGAGAGAGAGAATAGCAAAAGCAATTTTAAAATGCTTTTAATGACATTGTTTCATTGTAGAAAATTTTAAGTAGAGGTATACCTAAGGTGCACTCACTCCTTTTTCCTTTCCTTTGTCAACTTATTGCTTATTTTCCCTTCTGTCACGTGTTGATTTGGAAATTAGTCTTGTGAAAAACAACAGGTTACCATTAGGACCACTGTCCACAGTGCAATAAAATGGCCAAGCACTGAGAATCAGCTTCTATTGGGGCCACATATCTATGATTGCAGGTCGTGGTATTTACGCACCCCTGAAATATCAACACGTATCTTAGACTATGATTATAGATTACTCAGCAAGCTCATTGAAATGGGACGCCGGACACTTTTAGTTAAACCTAAGACTTTGCTTTAACAACACCAAGTTCTCTTTCCAAATTACCATTAAATATGTGCCCAAATTACCATCTATATGTACAAGGCTCAGCATTTCTATATGGAAAGAGCCAACACTTAGCCGTTGATAAGGAAGTCCATCAATTTAATGTAATCGAAGAGCTCTTACTGCTCTATGAAAAAAGGCAGTTGACAATTTACAGAACAGTTTTCTAATTAGTGGACTTTGAAAATTTAAGAATAGTGTTCCAAAAACACCTGCAGCTAAACTCAAATAAATGTTGATACTCCAGGTGGTGTATCAGTTGGACTTTGAACACTAAATTGTGGTGGCGCTATTTTTGACATCACCACCTGGTAGATTATGAAAATCCCTCTGTTACTAGTGATGAAGTCCTGATTCTTGCCATAGGGGAAAATACAATAGCAACAACACCTTCAAAAATTACATTCCAAATTTAGACTAGATTTTCTTGCCAGGTGGTCAGAATGGCGAAGCATCTGAGACCTTTGCCATCACTTGGTAGGGTTAAAAGTCTGGGGCATGCAACCCAGGGACTAGTTGGTTTCTCCCAGGCCCAGGGCCTCCAATTTGGGTAGCTGCCATTAGGCTCACAATGTGGCCTCATAGAATGCAAATCAGGCAATTAAGTGTTCCTAATAGGGAAAACAGATGTGACTGAACACATACTCTATCATTTGCTTAGAATGTTTATGTAAAAAGTAAGTTTTCATTAAAATAAAAGCTACATATATGCTTTAGTACTTATTACTTAGGTTTACACAGTGGTTTTAAGTAATATTATTTATACAAAATTTAAAGAAATTCAACAATAAGCATAGGCTGACTTTCTACTGATATCAATGGCTATTTAGCAGACTCTCGGTTTTTATTTCCATATTAAAGAAAGCTTTTATGTTATCTTTTCTGAGCTAATTCAAGAAATGTAAAAGCTCTTTAGCTTTCCTACAGTCTCCAACAACCATTATCATTTATGACCTACTTTTTTCGAAGAAGGATTCAAGGTAGTAACCTGTAGTGACACAAACAGAAGGACAAATTAAGAACTGAGCAATTACTATCAATCAAATAAATGGTTTTAAGTGGACGCAATTTTTCTTTAAACCTCCAATCTTGACCTTTCTATTATTAATGTATTCATTGCTCTTCAGATTACATGATCCCTGACCTTCAAAAACTCGCAGCCTAAGTCAGAATGAGTATTTTGTCCATTTGATTACCCTTCCCTAACCCTTGCTTTTCAAGTTGGGTGTCATCCACGGTAGACTTTTCAAAACATAACTTTGGTCATGTCATTTCCTTAATTTAAAAATGTTAATGTATTTTACCTCTTAAAAAATAAAATTCAAAATCTTTAACATAGCATGTAAAATACTTAGCAAATCTAGCCACAGTCCTATTCTTCCTTACTCTACCCTACAAGGCTCTGATAATATTGAACTTTCTGATACTACAAAAGCCAGTGTGCTTTTCCCCATTTCTGTCTTTCTGTTCTTCTGCCTAAAAATGTTCTTTCCCCTTTCTTTGCCTGGCAAACTTTCACTTATTCTTCAAGATCAAGCCTAGATGTCACCTCTACATGGGAGCCTGTCATGACTCTCCTGAGTGCAATTAGTTGCTCCTTTACTCCTGTGTTTGTATAAGTATTATATGTATACATATATCTCTAAACTTAATCCTCATTATGTTTCTTTGTCTCCTACTAGACTATAACTTTCTGGAAGACAGTGAGGTATATTACTCATCTTAGAACAACTGAAATTTTAGAATAGTGGCTTGTATAATTGGCATCAATTAAGGTTTGTTGAATGAATAAACATTATTCATCATCTCTATCACTTTATCACTTTTTGAGCATTTAGTATGTGCCAGCCAGTTAAGTACTTCACATGTGTTATCTTTAATCCTTACTTATAACTTCATAAGGCAGAGACTATGGTATTCCCTTTTTCCAGATCAAGAAACTGAAGCTTAAGAAATTAAAATAACTTTCCTAAATTTACAAAGATAGTGAGAGAAGGAACTGAGTTTTCAATGTTTGTCTGTTAGATCTCAATTCTGTGCATTGAACCACTGTACTATTTGCATTTGTATCTGACAACTCTGTTGAACTAATGAATGGTTAACAAAAAAACCAGGAATAACACAGTTCTATTTGCTAAATAAGATGGTATAAACCCCTCTACCCTCATGATTACCACAGACTCTCAGTAGTAAATAGTCATCTTTTTAAAAGAAATTAGCTCACAGCCCTCAGCTTCCCTCAGGCATACCCAATAGCTGTTGGCCTTTGGTTAATAGCCAACAAGAACTGGAATGCTTTTTTTATTGATAAGGCTTTATTTATCATATTAAATATGCAAGTGATGCAAGTGACTTCAAGGGCCACAGGAAAATGTGGATTAGTTCAACTTGTGGTTCTGTTAAATCCTCAGAAGACACTATCAAAAATCAACATACAGGGCATTGACTAAAGGACATGGTCCTGTGAGGTCCATTGGTGTCGGGTCACCCTGAGAGTCATGCTTTTGCCAGGTGTTGCCGGCAAAGACCAGTGCATTCTGGAACCATTGTTAGGGACTGGAATCCAAACCAATTCAGATCCATAATTTCTCTTGAAAATTAATTCATGGGTAAGAAAGGAGCAAAAAGTAGATGCAGACTGATATAGTGGGAAAAAATGCCTTCTTGTTTCTCTTGAAAGTACCTGCTAGGTGGGTGGGGGGAAAAGGTTATTCCTTAAATAGTGCCTTGTTAGTAAGGGAGCAAGACAGACACTTATCAAATGCGGAATGGCACTGTCACAGTGAGAAACCTGATGTGTCTCCTGAAAAAGTGTGACTCAGAGAGTACTATGTGGTCTGCATATCATTTAAGCTCAGCAATGATCCATGGGAATGACAAAATGGATAACCTTGATCATGATAAGGCTCTTAGTCACAAATAAAAAGCAAAACCACAGGTGTTGGCTGCAATGATTTCAGGAGATCTGGGGATAGAAATCAGGGTTACTTTGAGCCATGCTTGAAAGTTTCTGCTACGATTAAGGAGCCCTTTGTATGGTATGCCCAGGCAAAATCATCACAACCAAGTCATGCTGTTGAATGGGAATGGCAATATGAATCTTTCACTGAAGTATTTGGAATAAGAATCAGTGACTTTTGCAGATTTTACTGAATAAACTGGCATTTACTGCACTCCATTGTACAATTTCCTAAATCCAGATTAATCTCTGCCTTTAGGCATTGGCTCCAGTCAATCCCTTTCACGCACACACAAAAAAAGATGTGCTAATCTTTTTTGAAATAACAGTAAGATTGGCATTCTTTATAGACAGATAACTCATGTGATGTGAACAGCTTGAATTCTTCAGGCATTTTCTCAACTATCTACTACCTCTCCATTTAAATTCCAAGCCAGTCTGGGATGTTGTATGACTAATAGTGCAACTCGATCAATCTGAATAGGAGAGTCAGTGTGGGCTTTAACCAGCCCAACTTTTAGAACTTGCTTTATGTAATAACCTGGGTTATCAGGTAGCAGATGGTTCAAAGTACAGCACTCAGCAGTTCCCTTCTAGGCTTATATATAAGCATTTCATTAAAAGAATGGAACAAAGTATTCAGCACCTCATATGTGATAAAACCACTGAAGGGTTAGGCTTATTTTTAGAAACCAGCTCCAAAAAATATGTGAATAGCACAGAATGCTAAGGCAAACACACAGAGGTGATCAATGTGCCTCCTGATTCCCAGGACAGCAGACCAGCAACGGGTTATTTTTTATTGTATATAGTTTAGCTCTGTAGATAGCACATTTGGAAAGTAAGAACTTGATGCCTCTTTACCATCTGGAATTTTTGTAACTAAGCATAAAAAACAGTGACTCTTTGTTATTCCCCTTAAAGTATAAGGTCAGCCTCAGAAGTTGAAGACAAGGAAAGTTCTGAAACAAGTCCTCAAGCTGGACAACCACTGTAGTGGCAAACATTTGTACTAGTCTCTAAACTTTCATACTCTTTTTGTCTTCTATTGAAAAAAAAAAAAAAGTTTGGCATTGTGTCACCAGAGAAGGCACAAAGCTCATGTTTGAAATTGTAATATCCTGGATATCCTGGATGGGAAGAGTGGCCACAGGACTGACTATGTTGCTCAGAGATGACCCTGAAATTTCCAGTCCATAGTCCCTTTTTCATAACATCAAAGAATACTAGATTATCTGAGCTTCTTCCCATAGTTCATACTCTTTTGCCCCTTGATCAGAGAATCATTGAAATGAAGCATGACACTTGAAATTCTAAAGAGTCCCATGACTTGCTAAAAAATGTCAGGAGAAGTAAACCTCCCAAATAAATTGATCTTTCACCCAAAATTCTCAACAATAAATAAGGATGGTTCGGATGCTTTTAGTAGCATCATTCCACAATCAGCTATTGATTATGGAAAAGATAATGTTTCAGACATTGATAAGAAAGAGCAATAAGTGAGCAACTGATATGAGCTCTGAGTGTTTGGCTGCTTATGTGTCTTGCACACAATTCATTTGTCTCTAGTAAAGCCTTACCTTACCAACTGATCTTATTGGCTCATTTGATGAAGCCTGACTTAGGAATAAGTTTACATGACTCCCTCTTTAGGTTTATGTGATTTGAGTATTAAGTCTTCCGGAATAAGGCCTTTAGTTTGTTTTCCTTAGAACAAAAAGAAAGGCAGTTTTCTAGCCTAAAGGGAATTAGCTCAATGGCCAGCCCCAGTTAGTATAATATTGACTTCCTTTTGTATACTCCTAGATAGTTACACAGAGATAATTTAGAGAAATCGATTTTAATGGTACGAAAACCTTTGTGCCAGATTCCTCAAGTTCTGAGTCTATTACTTGTCTTATACTGCATATCCTCTTATTTTGGTGAACATTGACTATAACTAATGAGGGATATATATTGCACAGGAAATTGTTTATCAGAAGTGTTTGAGAGTAGCTTTATATTGCTTGCTGGTGGTCAGCTATTCCCACAGTAACCTACCTTTGTAATTAGAAAAGGTTACATGATAAGCAGGTATTGATTCATGTACCAACTCATTTCTTTAACAAACATTACATAGCACTTCTATACTCTGCAAGATATTAAGGAAATATGGGGTTAAAAATACATACTTCCTATCCTTAAAAGCTTTCATTCCAGTAGAGCAGTGTTTCCCAAACTTTTGACATATGTGTACCCCTTCTATAATTTTCGTAATGCTGAGTACCCCTCATACTCATGAGACATAGAATTAGGCGCAGCCAAGAAAGGTGCAGTGCATATCCCCACCAAACTCCGGTGCAACGCGTATCCCCATCAAACTCTTCCCATACCCTTGGGGGTACGCGTACCACACTTTGGGAAACACTGCAGTAGAGGAATCAGTGAATAATCTAGAAATCACCATATACTTTGATTAGAGTCATGAGGGAAACATAAAAGGAGTGAACGGGTTGCAGAGAATGGGCACACGATTCAGCCTGAAGTGAGGTGTCAAAAAGGTTTCCCAGAAAAGGGGCCCTTGAATGGATTAGCTGAGCAGACAGGTGATAGATGTCACTTAAGTAGAAGGATTCACATGTGCAAAGTCATGTACATTTGAGAACATAGTAACCTAAAGAAACTAGATAGACTTGAAATCATTTGGAGAGCAAATGGTGGCAGATGGTCAACAAAATAACATTCATGTAGTGGACAATGATTGCACGTGATGACCATCCTAAACAACTCTACCATACAACTACAGAACTTGGTAAAAGACAAAACTATTCATTTCAGATCAGAGTATCTACTGGAAAATCTAAGTTACCTAGCCAAGATCAGCATCCTAGCATTTCTTTTTCAGAAAAAAAAAAAGTTAATACATTTGTGATCTGATAGGTTACAGTGAAAACATTGCAATATCTAGTCTTGGATAAATTCAAACCATCCAGAAAAGGGAAATTCTAAGGTGTTTAAAAATTGAATATAAAACTCAAATACAGGCTACATGTACAAAAGGGTTCTGCTAAGCCTGCCTGCAGTCTCTCAAATTCTAGAAATAACAGGTTCTGCCATAAGACCATTTATGTTTTTCACATAAATCATAAAGCCAAATCTGATCATGATATATATAACTTGGAGATTTCAACCTTCCCATTGAAATTTCCCCTGAATTCTTATGTAACTCTTGTTATCTCTGTATATGGTCATTCAGTAAACACATGTTTATGAAGCCACCATAAAGTATAAACTGACAATGAAAAAGTATATATTTAATAAGAAGGGATGATTGCTTATGGTTCTCAAATCAAGGAGCTCATGTCTTCAGAAATAAAAAAGAAAAAAGGATATTATACCTTGAAATATGTCACTACTTTGTAGTGCAAGGAATCACGTATGACAGAGGGTAAGAGCATGGATTGCAAAATTGATTGGATTAGTGTGGGAAATTGAGCATCGTATTAAAATGCCTGGGATCAAATCCTGTCTTTACCACATATGTGCTCTTCAGGAAGATTTCTGGGTGCTCAGCCTAAATAAAATGAGATATTTGTAGTTTCTACTTCATATAATTGTAATGGGGTTAACGGAGATAATGAATCTACAACAGTTGGATCTAAATTGGAATCTAAAGAGAGAAAACTACTTAATAATCCCCCTTTGACTTTAGACCCCCTTAACTTTGCATCTATAACCTCATTTCCTACTAGTTTTTTGTTTTTATCTTTTCTTCACTTTTGTAATTTTAACTTAAACCCAGAAACGTAGCTCTTCCTATGTAATAATCACCTATCGCCAGAGAGGGAGACAAATGCTTTGGAAAAAACCAAGAGACTGGGTTTAATTTTTGCTTTTCCACTTGTTGGTTGTGTAAATTTTAGAAAGTCACTTCACCCGGTGAGCTTCAATTTCCTCTCCTATAAAGCAAAAGGCTTATATTATTGTCATGGCTCTTCCAGCTCTAAAATGTAAAGAACTTTATTTTTTCCAAAGTCAGTGATATAAATTTAATCTTACTTGACCATCTCATACAGACTTTTTTCCAAGCTGTTCTCTTTTAGTATATTTAACTTTGTCATCTAATTCCTATCACTTTTCCTTTTCCACAAGAGTCCAAATAATGTCATCAACACCTTGTGGAAGTCGTGATCCTCCATGGCTACCACTCTTCCCTGAATGGTTCAAGTAACATTGAAAAGATTCTAGTGGAATTGCCTCTTACTGAACCTGTGATTATTCTTGGTAGGCCTTGTTCAGTTCTGAGTAACTCTATTTTAGAAAGTTACTAAAGTATGTCATACTCATTAATTTATATTTATTCTTGACTTACAGTTCCTTGCTCCTCCCTTTGCACTCTCTGTCCTCCCATTATTGATTTATCAAAGATTATTGATTACATAATTCAATGTGATTTCTTTCAGAACTGGAGGCAAACTCAATTACTATGAATATGAGTTTTCTTTTGCTCTTATTTCCTACTTTGATGTGAGATAACTTTTTCACATTATTGTATTGCTATTTTCAGGTTAGAAAACATTCTTATTGAGGAGAATGAAGAAGCAAGAGGGGTTAGGCAGGCGTCTTTCTTTTATTCACCTAGAACCAACATGCCCACCCAGTGTTTCTCTCTTCCCACTATATCTTCATCTAAAACATAATTTAAACTCAAAACAATACCAATGAGAAAAACCACTTTGCTCCATTTTCACATTCTGCCTCAGTCTTCCTAGTTCTCACAGGTTTTGCCAATCTTTTACGTTGTCCATGGAGATGCCCAAGGATTGAACATACCAACAATACTCATCCCTTGTCACTAGTTCTTTTAACACTCAAATTCCCCAGTGCACCTTCTTTAAAGATCTTGTCTTTTCTGTCATGTTGAGACTACTCTGTATTGTCGAAATTATTTTTTTAAGTCTTCCTATTTCTTTTAACCTTTTTAGAGATTCTATCTGTAAGCAATGTATCTCTACACTCAGAGCATTTTTTTTCTGAAGCATATATACCTAGACCATGTGTTTTCTTCCTCCACTCCTACTAGTAATCTAATTGGGTGACTTTCTCCCAAAATTTCACATTACTTCCCCATCCTAAAATGGTTTTTATTTTTAAAATTATGTCCAGTGTAGGAGTTCCTCTTATTCTCCCTTTTTTTCTCAGAGAAACCATATGGCAAGTACAGCAAGTCAAGAATATTTCAGATGCCCAGACAAAAAACATCCAGGTGTCAACTATCTGAACATTCCCCAACTCTAGTTTTAAGTTTTATGCTAAAAAGAAAGTTTCTGCTCATAGAAAACAGGCAGTTCCTTGTGCATACCATATTGCTTTGGTTCCTCTCTCCTTTCTTCCAACTTCAGTGTCTTTCTGAGCTTCAGACTTCAGATTCTTAATCACACAGGAGAGGATAGAAATGAAGTTATGAGAGAGAATGACCAACGTACTTAAAGTGAAAAGATCTGCTTCTAAATCCTGATTTTGCCCCACTTTTTAATCTATCATAAAAGGCCATTGTGAGTATTTAAGGGAGAACACACGCATACACACACATACACACACACACACTCACATTGTGGTTTTACGATAGAATAAATACATTTTTAAAATGCATAATCTAAACCATAAACTTTATTACTCTCTAGAAATTAAGTTAAGGTGAGTGGTGGGTGGGGGGTTTATAATCTGATGACTTCTGTGGTGATTACTTTTTACATTCAGTATTTTTACTCTTATAATCCAAGGGACTTCATTTTAAAAGGAACAGCTCACCATGATAAAAATAATTCAACACTTTGCTCTATGATTCAATATAGGTGATACAATTGAGATTATGCTATGTCCTTATTAGTGTTCCTTTCTCATGTTTCAGCTCACTGAACATGCCTCCTTTGCCTACAGTAGGTGGTAGTCGAGAGAGAGAGAGAGAGAGAGAGAGAGAGAGAGAGAGAGAGAGAGAGAGAGAGAGAGAAACTCTTTTTAAAATGATAGCAACAACTACATTTTTATCCTAATCCACTACCCTCCCAAAATGCTACTACAGCTCATTGTGCCCCTTCCCCATGTAGAGAATCTTCATCATATTGCCAGTATTGCATGCCTAGTTCATTCTCATGTACAGTCTGCCTTGCTTGTAAAATGCTCTCAGATATCCTGGAGAGGTAGACATGAAGCCACAGGATCCTATCAGCCAAAAGACATGAGCTATTTTCTTAAGCAGCTTCTCATTATGTGTTCCCTTGGAAGAACAGTTTCAGCAGTTCAGGATCCTTTCACTGTGGTTCCTAGTTGCCAGACAATGTCTCCGGGCATTTTTCTGGTGCTTTCATTCTCTGCCTCCCTGAGTGGTTCAGGTCCTGATGACTATAACTTGAAGAGGAGAAACTGCAGCATCAAAACAAGATAGCCTTACCAGTGCTGACCAGGAACTCCATAATCAAGCAAAGCCTCTGCAGACTCTCACCCCCCAATCTGCCACAGTAGTACATATTAGGAAGCCAGGTACTCAGTGGAGAAGGATTGAAAGTTCTGGCTCAGTGCTATCTTAATCAGAATGAGAAAACAAGTCTTGTTCCTATGTCTAAATGAATCCCTGTAGGCCAGGGTCTCCTGATCCTGAGGCAGGAAGAAATAAATGATATACTAGTCTTCATCCACCCACCCATCCACTGACTTCTATTCCCCAAATTGCACTCATCTCCTAAAATGTTTTTTAAAGTCTTTACCAAATGCAAAAAAAATGTAAGAAATGGTTGATTCTTAAATTTGCATTATACGGCATGCTAAGAACCAGATTTTTCTAACTGATCATTTGTAGTTAAGTAAAAGGAACAAAGATTTGAAAAAAATATAGAAAACATTTTTGGTAGCTCCAGGCTCTACTGGAAGTATTAGTTGTATAGCAGTCCAGATCTCCAAAAACCTGCTGTGTGGTTGTGTGTGAACCCGCCAGGACTCAGATGATTAAGTAGTACTCAGAGGTCCGTTGTTTCACATGATTTGTGCTTTTTGCTAACAGCTACCTATTTCAAGCTGTGCTTCCTACATGTCAAAATATCAACCCGAAACCATAATTTCTAGAAGGAAAATTTGAAAACACTCTATAAAGTATATAGGAATATTTAATGTGTTTTCTGATTAAACTCCACTTTGTATATTATGTGATTTGACTAAAGTCAGTATAGAGATAGACGTGTTCAGAATATGTGGGGTAGCCATGAAAAATAAAAACATTATATATATTTGAGATTTTATATATATTTATATTTGATTCTGTAATAAATAAAAATAGAGAAACATTATTGTTAGGTGCATGATAAGAAATTTAAGCACTTCATTCAGAATAAGTTTTAAACATTTTGAAAGAGATGGTTCTTTCTTGGCAAGATCCTCAATGTTTCTGTATTTGCTTTATAATCTAAAATACAATAATGACAACATTTGTATGCTTTCCTTTCACACTGTTCAAACAGAAAAAAATGTTTTAAAAGAAAATACTGGTCAAGTTCTTCAGAAGTTTAGAAAAGTATATGCCTAAAATTTGGGGTGGACCAAATAGAATTGATTTTTTTTTTTTTAACTTAACCTAGATAATAAATGTCTCATTTGAACTGTCCATGTGGCATACAGTTCCCAAATTAAGGTCTTTCAGAAGTTGCCGGTTTTAGCAAAAGAGGGGGAAGTGAGAATTCGACAACATCCAGGCTACAGCCAAACTGTCTAAAAACTGAACTTGGCCGGTTCCCTGTAGCTCATTGTTTGGCCGAGTTTTCAGAGAACCCCGCACAGTTCAAACAAACACGCCGAGGACACCTGAACAAGAGCAATCCTAGCCAGGGGTCTAGCATAATGTTGGGAAGGAGAGGAGCAGGGAATCCTCATTGTTCTACCATGTCCTTTCCCAGTCCATAAACGACCTGCCTGGAACCCGCTCCCTCCTATCCAACATAAAGTATCCAGAAGAGTCGAGTGTTCTGGAGGTGACAAAGGCGCTGGGCCAACAGTCTGGTCCTCTGTGCTTTTTCTGTCCCCGGGTTTTCTAACCCACGCGCTCCCCTCCCCTTGCTCCCTCCTCCAGGTGGCAAACCTGCTCAGGCTCTTCCAGATCCCGCAGATCAGCTACGCCTCCACCAGCGCCAAGCTCAGCGACAAGTCCCGCTACGACTACTTCGCCAGGACCGTGCCCCCGGACTTCTACCAGGCCAAGGCCATGGCCGAGATCCTGCGCTTCTTCAACTGGACCTACGTGTCCACCGTGGCCTCGGAGGGCGACTACGGCGAGACGGGCATCGAGGCCTTCGAGCAGGAGGCCCGCCTGCGCAACATCTGCATCGCCACGGCCGAGAAGGTGGGCCGCTCCAACATCCGCAAGTCCTACGACAGCGTGGTCCGCGAGCTGCTGCAGAAGCCCAACGCGCGCGTCGTGGTCCTCTTCATGCGCGGGGACGACTCCCGCGAGCTCATCGCCGCCGCCAGCCGCGCCAACGCCTCCTTCACCTGGGTGGCCAGCGACGGCTGGGGCGCGCAGGAGAGCATCGTCAAAGGCAGCGAGCACGTGGCCGACGGGGCCATCACCCTGGAGCTGGCCTCGCAGCGCGTCCGCCAGTTCGACCGCTATTTCCAGGGCCTCAGCCCCTACACCAACCACCGCAACCCCTGGTTCCGGGACTTCTGGGAGCAGAAGTTCCAGTGCAGCCTGCAGAGCAAGCGCAACCACCACCCGCGCCCCTGCGACAAGCACCTGGCCCTGGACAGCAGCAACTACGAGCAAGAGTCCAAGATCATGTTCGTGGTGAACGCGGTCTACGCCATGGCCCACGCCCTGCACAAAATGCAGCGCACCCTCTGCCCCAACACCACCAAGCTGTGCGACGCTATGAAGGTCCTGGACGGGAAGAAGCTGTACAAGGATTACTTGCTGAAAATCAACTTCACAGGTAAGCAAAGGGGCCTGGGCTCCTCTTCTAGGGTGCAAGCAGGGATATCCAACAGGAAGCAGATACCTCGACCCAGAAATGGTTTCCCAGCCACAGAAAGGGTTTAGCCTGTTCAGCAGACATTCCCTGGTGCAATACGATGGCTCTTTGATGTTCTTTTTATTTTTTTTATTTTTATTTTTTTTTAGTGAATGTCTCGGCTGGTCCCCTGTATGACATGGAAAGGCCCCCTAGGCAGGGCTGACTATGGCAGCTGCCGGATGTGAGCTATGCTACATTCACTCTTCCTTGTTGTTCCCTGTACAATGTGACAACAGGGATCGGGGCATTTAATCTTCCTTAGCAGAACTGACAGCTCTCTAAGGAACATGAACTTCCAAGGCTTCCTTGTGGCTAATTTGAGCAAAAGAATCTCATAACTTTCACTGTAGGTGAGAGAAAAACATACACTCTTTTCGGGAGTACTGAGGGGGCAGCGGAGGGAAAGATACTCAGGCCATGAAGATGTCCGGGCATTTGAGGTTATTTCTTCTGCAATATAGAAACATTTCCATGTCGGCATTCATAGTTCAGAATTTTCTTAAATTACCTTATGAAAGGGAACTTTTTTTTCCCTGGGAGCCTGAGTATAGGCAAATTGAAGACTGATGGAGGTCATTTTGACTCAGTAGTGAACATGTAAAAGTGTGTTTAAAGTGGGTTTTGCTGCCTCTCTGTTTACTTCTAAATATGATCTAAATATTTCTAAATATAATATCGCATTTTATGCATAACTAACATATAAGAAGCATGAAATCTTTACTATACCATTCTCTAGTAAGATGCAAGCAATATTAGTGCATTAAAACACTGGTTCTGGGGACTTTAGCTTAATTCTAAATGATTAAATGGTACATAATATTAGTGGGCACAAAAGATTTTTATGTCAAAAAATATTACAGTGATAAAATGCTTCCAATTTGCCTAAATTGCTAATAATGTCCCATGGCACTGAGGTATCACTCTAGTCTGCACAGTCTGTTCCAATTAATTTATCATTTAAGACAGGAACGTGTATACGCTCAAATCATACCATCACTGGAGCAAGAGGCAGTCCTCAGATCTCCCTCATAGGTGATCACTCAGAAGTCAATTGGTCTGAAAAATCACTGGTAATACTAAGAGAGGATCCCATGACTATTGTTTTCTATTTTAGAATTCTAACCCCTAAACCAGCCTTGAAAAACAATTACAAAAACGACCAGCCTTCATTCTTGCACACCTTTTCTTCATTTTACCCACAGGGAGCCAAAAGTAGCAGAAATCAATTACGTCAATATTCCTTCCTACCCATCTGGCAGATGTCATCTCTTAACATTAGAATGACTTTTATAGGTGGTAAAGATGAAACCTTTTCTGTGCTCTGTATTCCCACATTTGTTTTTATCTCAGAATAACAGGTAAGTTCCCACTGACATCTCCGGAAAACAAGAATGAACCACAGAGTCAGTAAAAAAAAGAATAGCTTTACCCTAAATATAAATGAATTCTCGGGTATCTATAAATCACATCTACAATGCACTTAATTCTTAAGGATGAATAAGATAAGCATCCTTCTCTCCCTTTTAGACTACCTTGGAGTAATCACTTATCTTTATTCACCATGTGCATCTATTAATTTTGTTATTCTAGTTCATTCCTTATTCCTGAGCATGCAAATATATCTACTCATCAAAAAGCTCAGAGAAATGGAACTCTTAAATCTCAGGGAGCCCTCTGAAGGTGTTTTATGTAACCAAAATATTTCTCTTCATTCCTTGACATTTGAGTAAAAAATGCTAAAGAAAATAGAGAAGTAAGGCCATTATTTAGATTTTTAAAAAGTTGGTTTTGTGTATTTTTGTTTGTTTCATTTTGGTCTGCTTTGTTCAGTAACTGACTTTGATTCTACAATTTGGCTTGCCGTGTAGACCTGACCAGGAAGTGGCATTTCCATTTTCTCACTTTGTCTGTCATTACCAGTCATTCTCCAACTAAGAAGAGAGTAAAAGGGTGGAAAACAGATTTAGGCCCTGACTGGGTAGCTCAGTTGGTTAGAGCAGCATCCCGACAATACTCCAAGGTTTCTCAAATCCTATATAATAAAAGCCTAATATGCAAATCAACCGAATGGGGGAACAACCAGTCAGCATGGGGAAGGGCTGGCCATCCAAGGCCAGTGCCAGCAGGCAGAGGGAGGGGGACTGAGGTGACCAGCAGTGGCAGAGGGGCAATTGGGAGGCAGGGCCAGCAGCGCCATCCCCTGATTGGCCCACAGATCATCTTCCATGAGGGAGACCAGACTGTCAGACATCTCCCAAGGGCTCCTGGTTTGTGAGAGGGTGCAGGCTGGGCTGAGGGACCCCCAACCCCAACTGTACAAATTTTCATGCACCAGGCCTCTAGTCAATAAAAAATAAAAAAATAAAAACAGATTTAAACTACAGAAAAGAGAGGGAATTTAGTTTGGCCACCAGGTAAATATGAGGATTGGACCAAAAAATGCATTACTTTAGGAGGATACCAAGATGCTAAAATTGCTAAAAATGTACATTAACATGTCCTACAAGGCCCTACCTGATCTGATCCCTCGCTGACTCTTACTGCTCTTCTGTCATCTCCTTTTACTCGCCCTCATTCTCATTTCATTCCAGCACCCTTGTTTCCAAATGTAGGGATTTTTCACTGGCAGTTCTCTGCTCCTAATGTCTTTCTCCAGATACCTCCTATGGCTAACTAATTCCCTTACTCCCTTCAAGCCTTTCCATAAATGTTAGCTTCCAATGAGGCCCACCTGGAAACCTTCTTAAAACTTTGATGTACTGTACTAACCCCACCACAGGTGCTCCATTACCCTTTAACCTGCTCTACTTTTTTTTTTTTAACACCACAATTTTTTTCTTCTTTTTTCATATCACATCATTTATTATTTTCATGTTTATTCTTTCTGATTTGATGTTCATGCTTGAATATAAACTCCATGAAAAAAGGATCATTATCAGTTTTGTTCACTGATGTATCCCAAATATAATGGGCACTCAGTGAATATTTGTTGATTATGAATAGCACTCATATCTCCTTCTCTAGCTCCATTACTAAATCGTGAGCTTTTCCTAAGGCAGAGAATGTCTCATCTCTGATCTCAAACACCCAATACAATTTCTGGAACAGAGTGGGCATTATATAAACGTTTCCTGAATAAATAGAGGATGAGAAAATACATAAATTTATAATGTTATTCTCTTTTTTGAAAATTTAAATGTATGTGTTTTGTTCATTAACAAATGAATTTTGTGATAGAATTTCTAGAATGACTTACTTTGTATGTGTGTTTTTTTAACCTACACACTGTCCTTTAGTTACATACTATCATTGTATTTGAAAGAGAGAAATCTAAAATCGAACAACATTAGTGCCGAAGGTCATATCTATTACTCTTTTATAGAAGATGCCCCAAAACTGAAAGTGACTTGCCCCAGGTTATCCATCATCTGGCTAGGGGCAGAGGCCAAGACTCAACTCCAAGGCACTGAACCCAGAGTTGCTTTTGTGCATAAACAAGGAGCCTGGGACATAGAGGATTTGATCCCAATCTCCTACCATAGTTTCTGTCACACACGAGGTAGTAATGGAATGTTTATTGAAAGAATGAAAGGCTATCAATCAATAGGTTTGAAATATGTTTCTCTTTGTGCTCCTTTTTTATTTATTCTCCCCTTAATGCTCCTGGGCCACTTTTTCAATTATTTGGAACTCGGGTGGTTCATATACACCCATACTTTGGAAGCTGAGCCATATAATATATATCTTAGGGTTTTTAAATAAAAGTTTCAAAGCATTTTTTATTAGTATTTGTTTTTCATCTGAATGGGCCATGTCATTCAGAATTCTAAAGTAAACATTTAAATGAGAATTGGTTGGTGTCATGTGGCTTTTCAAACTTGCTTTGAATAAAATTTCATGAGCTCATTCTGTAAAAGGAACCCTTAAACTACTCTAGACAGTTAAAAGCAGAGGAAACAGAAAAGGATGTTACACATTTAAAGAAATGCAATATCACTGTCATTTTGTATGCTCACAGTACAGTATAATTTCTCTCACATTTTGTTCTGAGACCAGTTCCAGAAAGTGGAATAGAACAAAATGATAGAGTTAGTCACAAAAGGCCTTCCTCAAAGATGAACTTGCCCCTACTCCTCACTTTACAGAGGTGGAAATTCAGAACGGCAGTATTATTATCTTCACTACTGACGCACATAAAAGCCAGCTCCGCTGTCAGGGTGAGGTGGCAGCCAGAGTACATACAATTCAAAAGAAAGAGTTCCCACTTACTGAACACAGTGCCAGTGGTGCTCCAAGATACATCCCAGGTCCAGTAGAATTCCCGTATCTTGGGATTAACACATATGACATTCCTCTGAGTGATTTGCAGGGTTGGGTGAAAATGCTGGATAATGGAGAAATTGAGAATTTGACATTAGGAAATTTATCAAGACCACATAATAGGTGATAGGCCAAACCATCCAGGTCCTGATGCAGTCATTCATTCCCCAGATATTTTTAGACCTGGGCACCTAACAGTAAACAAGAGGCAGGGCTGCTGCGTGGAGCTTCACCAGCATCAAGCGCCAGAGCAGGATGATGGGGCTCCAGGATTAGGCTCTTGAGTTCTGTTTCAGTTTTCATTTTCATTTTAGATTAGAAAAAAGATTTCAGTTTCAATTTAGACTATGTATCTTATGCCTAGAAGGAATCTAGACTCGCTGTACAAATCGTACTCCAATGGCTTGACTTACAGGCAAGAAGGACAACTTCCTGTTACTGCTAGACTGGTGCTCATACTAGGATTGGGTAATGGAACACAGCTCGTATAGTGTTTTTGTTCATTTAGTTCACTGCTTTTCTTCTTCATCTTTTTTTTTTTTTTTTTTCTTCTTCACACTCATCACTTAGTACCAGCAAAAGAGATAGACTACAAGATCAGAGAAGACCTGAAGCCTGGAAAAGATGGCCCAGCTTTGTTTTACATGTATAGTTCTCCACACCTGGGAGGGGGGCAGATGGGTAGTCTAGTTGGTACAAGGATGGCTCCTGCTATGAGGCCGGGAAGGGCAGATTTTCTGGGACACTCACTCCAAGGAATCTGTTCAAGCTGGCGCTGACCCAGCAAGGCTCTCCTCTTGAAAAGTTCAGGGCCATCCAAGGCACAGTGAGGAAGCCAAAATGGTAATGGCCACATCTTTAGATGAATGGGCTTTGAAGTCCCTGAAAGAGCAAACTGCTCTTGATCTTGCTTCCTCCCCTGGAACATTTGTAGTTCCCACAAAAGCACAGAAACTTGTTCCAGCTCTGCTGATCAAAAGCATTTCCAAAACACAGAGATAAATATCCTGTACTTCTTTTCTCCCTTTTCTTCCTGATCAGCTTCCTGGGGTCACAAGAATATGATTTAAACCCCCAAAGGCCACCACTAATGTGGTAGCTTACTTGTGTATGCACTGTGCCTCCATGCTCTGGTGTCTTAGAAGCCTGAGAAGTGATTCTCATTTTCAGGTCACACAGTGGAGAACAGGAGCCTCTAGAAACATAATTTTCCACTTTAGCCTGAGCTTCCTGCTGTTGCTGCTTGTTACTGTTATTATTATCATACTAGAGGTCCAGTGCACAAATTTGTGCATGGGGGGAGGACCCATGGGAGGTTGGCTGGCCGGGGGAAGGAACCACAGGAGGTTGGCTGGTAGCTCCAAGGAGGGAGCTGGCCCTTGTCCCCATGGGAAAGGGGCCACATCCACTGCCACCTTTGCCACAGTTTCCTGTCCCAGCCCAGGGCTCAAAGGCCCCTGTGGGGTCGGGAGAGGAGACAAAGGTCACCGGGCAAGGCGCAGAAGGAATGGATGCTGGATGTCAATGCCACCCCACCACCATGTGGTTCCCCACCTCCCCCACACCTTCTTCCCTCACTGCCACGCCACCCCCACAATGTGTGGGTGACCCCAGGAAAGGCAGAGGATGGGAGTGAGAAAAATCCTTGTGTTGAGGGCTGACTTTCAATATTTCAATATTGCACCAAGAGAGCTGCTCTGTTAAGTATGAAATCCTGACCCAGAAGCAGGTAATCTATTAATGGTTTAGCACCAGGGACCCATGGGAGTCATCCAGCAGAGTGGAAGGACCACAGGCAGTTGGCCGGCCATGGGAGGTTGGCTTTGGGAACACACTGACCACAGGGGGCCAGCTCCTGCATTGAGCATCTCCACCCTGATGGTCAGTGCACATCATAGTGACTGGTCGACTGGTCGTTCTGATCATTTCAGTCATTTTGGTCATTCAGTCAAATGCTTGGGTTTTTATAGAGAGAGATAGTTGTTATTATGACTATTAGTATTTAATAACCTTAATTTATCTTGATTCATTTGAAGAGCCATCCTGTCTATGAAGCAGTAAAGAGTAATCACCCTCAATAAAGTATGTAAGAAATGGATGCTATCACCTTGTTTGTCAGGAAATAGCATGATAAATATACTACTTCCTAGCCTTGGCCAGTTGGTTGGAGCATCATCTTATACACCAAAAAGTTTCATGTTCAATTCCCAGGTAGGGCACACACCTAGGTTGCGAGTTTTATTCCCAGTTGGGGCATGTATGGGAGGAAACCTATTAAGGTTTATTTTTCATATCGATGTTTCTCTCTCTCTTTTTCTCCTTTTCTTCCTCTCTAAAATCAAGTTGTTGTTTTTTTAAAAAAAACATATCCTCTGGTGAGGATGGATTTTTTTTTTCCTAGATATTTTCAGACTTTTTGGATATTGTCTGGAGATTGAACAAAATATAGAGTACTTAAAAAAAAAAAAAAAAACTATGACGAATATATAGTTTAAAAGTAAGGTTAGCCTATATTCCTGACCTTTGGGACACCGGGCATTCTCCCATAGTAAACTAGTCTTCTAAAGGCTTCCAATCTCTGTTGCATTAGAAACACCTTTTCCCACTTCCATATACCTCTTTATCCTCAACAGGACATTAGAAAGCCAAAATAAAGAAAGCAATTACTTACAAGTGATTCAGAAAAAAAACTCCTATTCTATTGGCACTTAGCTCAGCTCATTGTGCGCAGTTGCAGTAATAAACAATTGCCCCCAAAAGTTCATTATCCAAAAAAGGAAGATTTTAACTCTTTCATTAATTGCCATAATGGGATCTTCAATAAAGAATGACTCATAGCAAAGGCCTCCAATTTTAAACTTTGCTCCTTCCTCTGAGAGCATCAAAATTGTACTAGATCAAGGGTCACAATTATCATACTGTCATTTCCAAAAATCAATAGTAAAAAAATAAATTTGCAAAAAAAATAAATAAAAATCAGGCTACAGGTCACTTATCTTAAATGCTGTTTAGTAAGGCTGCATTTTTCTTCCCTGTCACCCATTCTTTCATTCCAATTACAAAACTCCATACTTAATTAAAAGTAAATTGATATTTTTAAAAAAGGGAAAATATACTGGGTCTGAAACTTCCAGAATTTCCATCCCAGACCATACTAGCGTTAGGGGTTTGTTTCTTTGGTGTACTTGAAAGTTATTCTTGTTGTGCTCATGTTGTTGGGTGGTGACAATAATTTGCTATATATCAATTTTTTTCTAAAACAAATTAAAAATACTATTGGCACTTTCATAAATGAGAACTTAAGAATTTTCTATCACAAACCTTTGTTTATATAGGCTATCCAGTGACCAATAATCACATGTTAATACTGTATCAGCTTCTTAGGGCACCTAAAAAATGTTTTCTCTACCTAACGTGCTTATAGTCTAATTAGTTCAATTTTAACAAAAGTAGAAAACATAAAAATTAACCTTTTTCAGTCATCAAAAAGAAAGCCTTTGGGTAATGCAGTTATTTATATCCTCTTCATTTTTATTTATTAAAAACTCTATGTCATCTCCAGGAATATTTTAAACAGAAAAAAAATGTAAATAAAATGCTTCTAAAAGGAAAGTAAAAGTGGCAACTTCCAGAGATATTTCCTTACCTGCATTTGCCTGCCCATATTCTCCCTATGAACTTATGTGATAATCCTTCTCCATTTAACTCCTCCCTTTTCAGTGCAGACATTTAAGTTATTTTACCTTTTGTCTTGCAAGGGCCTTTGCTGCTGAATGAATCCAGTAGCTAAACAGTATTTTATAAAAGAAAATTAATGTATTCCTTGTTTTCTTTTCCTTTGGAATGTTATATCATAATTTTATTTAAAATATTATAGCAATATTTAGGATACTGACAGACACTTTCAAAAATGAAATGAGATCAATTAATTTGACAACAGAAGTAAGAAAACAAGAGGTTGATATGCCAACCTTCTACTCCTTTTTACTGGCATCTACAGTTTAAATTTAGTCATTAAAACTACAGAGATTGAATGAATACAGTTCCATTTTTGGGCAAGCTCATCCCATGTAATAGTTAACTATCAGGCCGCAATGTGCCAAGCGTTTATTTCCTTGTTCCTCGTGTTTGATGGCCCATCACAAGAGCTTATTCAACAAGAAACTAAAATGAATACATTGCCCCAAATTCAGAATCCGAATGATAGTTGTGAAGATGCATCTCACTCATCACTTTGTCATTTTTAAAACACTTGAAACACTCTATTAGATTCTTACTACAACCCTGTAAACTAGGTTGAGTAGATGTTATTAGTCCTCATTTTATAGATGAGAAAGTGGAGGGTGGGAGAGGCACAGTGGCCCCACCAAGGTCAAAGAAAAAAGAACCCTCCTGGGTTAGATTCATGAGTTTTGATCATTATCCAGTGATACATCCCCTCAACTTCCCAGGACAGAGGCATATAGTGATCCCAGTCTAATGAAACAGAAAAATGTGACTAGAGGCAAAATTAGCCTGGTTATGCTTGTTGTTGGCAAGTCTTAAAAGAATATTGGCACACATCAGAACAAGAGACTGAACCAGAATAGTTCATATTTATTCTAGATCTAAGGCTGCATGGCTCTGTGGCTTGGGGCAAGTCGACTAGCCACTCCTGGATCCATCTGTTAATATTTAGAAACTCTACATACATGTTGAGTGCCAAATAGAACTAGAGATACAGTAATTTTGTTCTTACCTTTCACATGACTAAGGTATTCCTGGGAGGATTAAAATTTCTGGTAGTAGTTGAAGAGAATGGTAATCCCCATTCCACTCACACTGGAAAGACTTCCCTGAAGGAGATGGGATTAGCAGTGAATTTGAAATAACCATGTAAATTTCATGTAGTCATTCAGCATTTATTGCTGATCTCTACATCAGAAGTTAAGCAGTGAAACCTAACAAAGGCCCTACCCTACAAAGCTTACATTCCATAAACTAGAGGCCTGGTGCACAAAATTTGTGCCAGGTAGGCCTGGCTGGTGATCGGGGCTGATTGGGGCCCTCTGGCTGCTGGCCATGGCCTTCCTTTGTTCTGCACCACCTCCCGGTGGTCAGTGCACTCATAGCGAGCAATCGAACTCCTGGTTGGTTGAACTCCCAAGGGGACAATTTGCATATTAGCCTTTTATTATATAGGACAAGCCAGTAAGTATACAGTGTGTCATATGGCGGTATATGCCATAAGAAAAAGAAAGCAGAGTGAGTGGACAGGGAGTCCCAGGTGTGTGTGTGTGGAAGTTGAGTGGGATAAGTTACTGTTTTATAAGAGGTGGTCAGGGGAAACTTCACTGATGATTGGATATATGAGCAGAGACCTGAAGGAAGTAGGGAATAGCCGTGTGGAAATAATGAGGAAGAGCATTGCCAGGAAGGACATAATAAGGCCAGAGGTGAGAGGCCTGCTTGATGTATTCCGGGGACGCACAGAGGCCAGTGTGGCTGGATGGAGTTCACATGGAAGAAAGAGAAGAGGTGAGGTCAGAGAGGTGGTGGGGTCCAGGTCCTGGGGGACCCTGTAAGGATTTTGGCTTCCACTCTGTTCGATTAGAAGCTGTTAGGAGGCTCTGAGAAGAAAGTGACAGGAACAATATAGAAGATTTAGAATAGAGCACATTTTAAAATTACGGTTACACACCCAAAAAGCTAATAAACCTAAAGAGGCCTGTCAATGTTGACATCCTAATATGTATCTTTCACAAATACAGAGGAGTCTAAGACATGTTAATTTCTAAAGAGCAAGCCTTTTGTTAAAATCTCCAAGGTGCTCAATTAGAACCAGAATCAATTCTCTCCATTTTGCATCACCAGCTGAACACACACGGATTTTCTTTTCACATTGTTGTGATTTTTATGCTCCGGACTCAAGATTGGACAAAAGCACTTATGAAAATAGCAGTGTGTTTCTATAGAACCTTGTACCCTCACAGCCAGACTTCCTACCGTACAATTCTGACGATAGCTACAAAAAGAAAGAGAAAACCGCTGAGTGAGGTTTGCTTTGCCCCAAACACTGTGGTGATAACAGGATATTCTCTCTGTAAACCTGTCTTCCCAGTGCACAGAGCCCCTCATCTAATTGTGTTACTGCAGGCAATCCTCAAGTTGTTCTGGCCTCATGCACTTCCTGGACATAACAGTGATAGCAAGGTGGCCTATTTCTATCCCCATCACAATTTATTATTAATGATAGACCATCATAAAACGTTATGGGCTTCATTGATCAAAGTATTAAGTCATTTCTGCAACACTTACTGAAGCATCTTTCTTATGTTAGACACTGGAGAGGGGAAAGGGGACAAAGGAAAAAGATGTGATCACTACCCTCCAACAACCACTACTCTGGGAGAGGCAAGTATATATCTTGCAACATAATGTGAGACAGGATGCATTAAGGGCCATAAAAGAAGTATTAGGGCAATAAAATCACCTGATTGGTAATTTACATTTTAAAAATATACTTGTACAGTGCTCGCTGGTGTGGCTCGCTGGTATGGCTCAGTTGGTTGAGCATTGGCTCGTGCAGCAAAACGTTGCCTGTTTGATTCCAGGTCAGGGCACATGCCCAGGTTGCAGGCTCGATCCCCAGTAGGGGGCATGCAGGAGGCAGGTGATTGATGTTTCACTCTCACATTGACATTTTTTTCTCTCTCCTTCTCTCTCCCTCTTTCTCTCTCTCCCTTTCCCTTCCTCTCTCTCTAAAATGAATAAAAACATATTTTTTAAAAAAATCTTTTTCGAAAAGAAGTTCTCCTCCGCCCAGAAAACTGTAATTAAAACACTCCTTTGTCACATACAAACAATCACATAAAAACACACTCCCTGGAATAAGTTCCTATCTTTTTACACAACATCACCACAGAATAGTGCCTCTATCTTTCAGTAACACTAAAACAAAGGATCATTTTTCCCTACTTCATAAAAAATTAATCTAGTCAATGCTGTTTCTTGTCCTGTGGGAGCATCTTTAATCTATACAGGCCAGTGTCATTTTTCCTGTTTGTTTGGAGCTCATAATAAAATTGCCCAGAACATCTAGTTTCACGTGAATAGCTCATCATAAGGGAAATATTAGGGAAGAAGTAGGAAAGGGAGAGCAGAAACTGACAGCAACTTATTTCAACTATAAATTTTTGTTTATGGCAGACGAGGTGCCATCCAATTGCTTCATGTGCCAGCATTAGAGTAAAAGTTCATGATAAGGGACAAGAGTAAATTTGCTCAAGGGCCAGAAAAAAGACATTTAGTTTTATGTCTTTTTAAATTGTTTTCATATTGGCAATACAAAGAATCAACTTTTGAACTTCAAGCCATTTTTAGCCTCATCCCAAAAGAACTAATAAAAGCAATTAAATCACACCATGAACCATTTTTGTTTTTCTATCTTAGGTATATGATTTTCCCTACCTGCTTTGGCAAAATGGGAAGGAACTTTTAAGGTTAGTCAAAGTTATTGAGGTGTTGGGTTTTATTTTAATTTAATATAATTATCAGTGTTTAAGGTATACTGCTTACGTATTTTAAAAGAGATAAAATTGGAATCGCTTTGATTGAATTCAGGAGGTGCTGGGTATGAGCAATTGTATCTGGTTACCATGTCCACAACCATTGTAGTTTATTAGTTTGAAGTGTCTTTATGAAAATTATTTTCCCCATTTTAAAAGGTAAAAAGTAGTGAGAATATTAAAATTGTTAGTAAGGAGAAATATATATCAGGGAGGCATGAGACAACTGTTACTAAGTGCCGAGAAACATGCCCAGTTTTGCTATGCACAGAGAGGAGGCATTGGAGAACTGAGCTGATTATCAGTAACAAAGAGTGACTCAACATTTGGGAAAAGCCTATGCACCTGTGCATCAAGAGACAAGGAGAAGCAGCTATGAAAAGAGGTAACTTTGGAATATGTGGCTATTGAACTGGTATTTACCTTTGATGCCTGTTAACTTTTGTGTTAACCCAAAAAGATGCTAGAATTACACCCAAGAACTGAAAAGTGACTCTTTGTAAAAGGATTACTGTTGAAACTTTTGTTTCAAGCCACAGGTGGTTCAATGGTTTCAAAAGCCACTTGACTCTTAACAGAGTCAAAGTGAGCATCAACGTTGTGAAGGACAACTGAGCTGCTGAAAAGGTCTTCCCAGCATTTCCAGGGATCATTGAGACTAATCCCATCCCAGCAGATTTTTGATATGGAAAAACTGATCTTTTTGGGAAGAGAATGATATGCCCATTTTATCACTTATGTGTTTAGTAGAAATGGAATTATAGACATAAACTCCTCCCAATCGCTTTGGACTTAGAACCAAAGGAATTTCTGAACAGCTTTTTGGAGACTAGCTCATTCATATGTAGACAACCGGATTGCTCTATATAATAATCAGCTAAACTTCTGATTCACACCCTTAATATATATATATATATATATATATATATATATATATATATATATAATTTATTTTTTACAGAGATAAAGAGAGAGGGATAGAGAGTTGGAAACATCAATGAGAGAGAAATATTGATCAGCTGCCTCTTGCACAACCCCGACTGGGAATGTGCCCACAACCAAGGTGCATGCCCTTGACTGGAATCGAACCTGGGACCTTTTAGTCTGCAGGCCAATGCTCTATCCACTGAGCCAAACTGGTTTTGGCTCACACCCTTATTTTGAATGATTTGGAGGGCACTATATTTACATTTTTATTTTATTTTCAAGATATCATTTAGTGAAGAGAATGAAGTCTAATCACAGTGCCCCTCATTATTATCAGAATTCTGAGTTATTTCAGAATTGCAAGACTACCCTCCCCAATTTAAAAGTACAACATAGAAATAAATTTCATTGTGTTTCGTGTAACAGAATCTATACTCATCTGCTAAATGTGCAAAATTCTCTCCATAAAGCTAATTAACTAGATAAAAGGTCCATATCAGGCTTGCAGCAGTTCCTGTCTCCAAGGGCCTACCTCAGTAATTAATTATATTCCTGAGACTTTCTGAAAACACTCTTCCAGTTTCATGGGTCTTTAGAAATGAAGCATCTTGGGCATCATCCAAATTATCTTTATTTCTCAATCTGCCTAGAATTGCATTCATTTCCTACAAGGAATCAGAGTTAAATGTCTTTAAAATGAGGGTTATATATCCTCCTCTTTAATCAGTTATTTACTTTGAGTTCAGATAACATGAATTGAATTTTTAATCAACCTCATTTTTAAAGCACTGTGAACATTAGTGTGCCCATTCACTTGGGATCAGCTTAACATATTGGCTTGGTTGAAATACAAAATATTAATAAAGCATGAGTTAAGTACTGAAAGGTTATAATGTGTTGTTAACAGGTCACACCTTAGTCACTATTGAAGTTCCAAAAGCTAGGTAGGAAGTGTCCCATGGGCATGTCTTGCTGGCCAGGATTCTTTGGCATCATAGCTGCCACCATGTTAACTTCGTTCCTCTACTGAGGAAAAGTCCTTGTCAATGGAACATGAGCTGCTGAGAGGCAAGATCCTGAAGGAAATGTGTGGAGATGGGGTCTAGAGTAAGGTGACCAGATTTTAACATTGGTAAAGTGGGACACCATTGACCAGGTAGGGGCTGGGGGAGAGGGGGGCGTTCTTGATTAAAAATTTGGTCTATATGGAGCAACAAACATTTTCATAGAACACAACAATAGTATTGTAATTTTTTTTAATTTCAACCTAAGTACAATTTACAAATATAATAAATAAATAAGAAATATGTGTAGTTGTAAGTGTCACTTTCAAGGCCGGTGCTAGACTTTTTGCTGTCACTATAAAATATAAATAATAGAAGTACTGTCTGCTAAATTCAAGAAAACTTATGTATTTATGAAATAAATAAATAACTTATCTAAATTATCTGAATATCTAATTTGTAATGACATTGCTTGTTTAACTAGCTTACTAGCACACAGTACGATGTGTATCATCTGAGAGACAGTTACAAAATGTTTTCGTCGTTGCCAATCCCAAAAAATGCCATTGTTCATTAAGTCCAAACAATGGTGGTCGAATTCTAACAACTGATCAACAATGTGAACTTTGATAAGCAGTTCTCAATAATCAGTTCTCAACAATTATTTATTATTAAAGTTTAACATTATAAAATTAACAAAAATAATATAAAACTCATATCCTGGCTAAACAGCCACATGGCCGCCAAAAACCGTATATTCCCTTCCTGTTCTCCTGCCATTCCCTAACTTGTCGTGCATTCTTTCCAAAAATTGGGACTTTTTTAAAACGCCGCGGGACTCGGGACAAATTGTTAAAAATTGGGAATGTCCCGCCAAAAGTGGGACGTCTGGTCACCTTAGTCTAGAGGAATTGGCACTCTAGAGGAGTGAAGAGAAGGGCTAAGATAATCTTCTCCACCAAATCATTTCCTTCTACCTTGGGCTTCCCCCCAAATTCAGACCAGATGGCTATTTAAAGTTCCGCAAGGGAAAGCAGACTATAAGCCTTCTAAGCATAATCAAAAGAAGTGCAGCAATGGCACTGGCTCTTTATAAAACTACGCCTGAGTGTGAGCACCTCAAATGATCTGGCTGTGTCATTGTCACAGTCTGAATGTACTCTCTCCTCTATATTTAGTCTCCAGATGTGAGACGCTTTCAAGCTATTCTTAAAAAAAAAAAAAAACAAGAATAATATAAACTTCAAAAAACCAACAACTAGGAGAAGATGGAGTAGACACGATCAAAAGAAGTACAGCCTCTTGAAGATGTGAAGCCACCTCTTCCCAAACTAGTTGAAAGGAAGCTTTCTACCCTGTCTCTTGGGATTTCATAGTGTCACCCTAACAAAGCTGAAGAGGGTCGGAATTTTTAATGAGAAGTTTCCTTTAATTACAGGCTCCCTTGCTATGTTTACCAAACAGCTAGTAGCCCTGAGGGTGGAGTTAGACTGTTTAAAGTCATGTTTTAATCTCCTCTGTAATTGCAATTTGATTGCTGGTGTAAATTACCTAGTAGGTTTGCCACATTCGGGTGCCAGCCATTTCCCAGAGTGCATAATTTTGAATTAAAAGGCTGATATCCATCCAAAAGTTTCCCAGAATGGTTCCTGGGCTCAGTGAATTATGCATTAAACGGAATTCTTTAAAACGAAGGCAAGAGGTTTCTTTGATGTCAGCTAAGGTTTTTCATCATATTATGACTATTAATTTCTAGACTTTTTTAGAGGTTGTTTCTTGAAATCTATGTTCGATTTAGGACTTATGGCTGATATTTCCCTAACCTTTATATTTTACTTTAACAGCATCATATATCATCCTGAATATGTCAGGTTCTGGCAGAAATCTGGTAGTTCATTTCCTAGGTGGGAAGTGGGGAGGAGGATGGAGAAGAGGACCATTTGCTGCAAACATGCCCTCTGCTGGATGAAACATGTATATACTTTTAGGAACTTGCCCTCACATTAAAAAAGGCTTTAGGATTCTCATGAGAACAAACAAGAATAATTAGGGAGCTGAGATATATATATATATATATAGGAGCTCATCTATAGGGCATCGCTAAGCTAATATCCAAATGTCAATGGTCTCCTTTGAGGATTTTTTAACACAAGGTAACCTGATATTAGTATGTTTAATTGAGATATATCCCCTATCCAAATACCGCATTTCAAGTTGTAATAAGCAAAACTGATCCTAAGAAAGTAAACAGCACTCCCTTACGCAAAAGGAAATAAGGACAACCAAGTTTCCACCATCATATGCAAAAGCCAATTCTGGGAAAATTATTTACATCATGCACAATTCCATATTACTGGACTCTTTTTTTTTTTTTTTAATGTATACCAAACACTTAAAAATTTGGCAAGGGCTGTGCTTTTCTACATCCTTATAAGTTAATATAGACTTCATCATTCGACACAGACACTCCTGAGAGTGAACGGGGGTACTATGAGTAATAACATCAGGACAATGTGCACAAACCGGGTCTGTCCTGGCTTAATCAGGACAAAATGCCTCTCTATTCATAGGTAATCAAATCTTGCAAAGAGAAACCACCTCCTAGTCTATACCAACTGCCAACTCAAGAAAAATCAAAGGTGGAAATAATGCTGTGTAGTGAGCAGATTCCAGACTGGAGCAGTGAGGAGAAACACGAGGGCTCTCATCACAGATATGCTCAGCATTGACATTATTTGAATCCATTATTCGTGCATCAATTCAGCCATGGCTAAGTACCATTGAAAGAGCCAGAAATGCGTGCTAATTGGATTTATTGTGGTGATCATTTTGCAATATATGCAAACAGCAAATCATCATGTTGTACACTTGATATTAATGTAATGTTATGTCAATTATACCTCATTTAAAAAGAAAAAAAAAAAGGGTCAGATAAAACTTCATGAGTACCTCAAAGGGAGATAAGTCATTTCTAACACATAGATAGGCTGTTTCAGGGAGAAGGCAGCATTTGAAGTAAACATTGAAAGAAAAGCAAGATTTGGGGGATGGGCACTCCGGCAAAGACAGAAGCTTTTAATAACGCACTGGGGCAACTGAGTAAAGTATAGTGTTGCCCCATCACATCATAAAATATTGCTTTTAAACAAACCTTCCTTGAAGCTTACTAAGTGTCAAGTACTTTTGGCACACTGACAGATAAAACAGATATCAATTCCTACCTTTAAGAATATACAGCCTGGCCCTAGCCGGTTTTGCTCAGTGTATAGATCATTGGCCTGTGAACTGGAGGGTCCAGGGTTTGATTCTGGTCAAGAGCACATACCTGGATTGCTGACTTGATCCCCAGTAGGGGGCGTGCAGGAGATAGCCAATCAATGATTCTCTCTAACCATTGATGTTTCTCTCTCTCCCTTCCTCTTTGAATCAATAAAAACATATTAATAAAAAGAATATGCAGGCTGGTAAGTAGTAGGACTTGAGCATCTGTATTTCAGAGGCTATTTCTTAATTAAAGAGAAATTTGGGAACCATCAGCATATTTAAACTGACAGGAAATAGTTAAGATCACTTTGGGAAAAGACAGGACTAAACTAAAGAGGAAACGACTAAACCCTGAGTTACTCCAATATTTAGAAATAGAAAAAATTTTGGGGAATGGGGGAGCTGTTATACTAACAGTAAAACAATATATCTTATTCTCTCCTCCAATTTGGGAATATATTTCTCTATTGCAGAGGAAATTAAGTTTGTAGGTCAGATATAGCTTTATGCTTCCTCATCATCCAATAATTATCACAATAATTTAAAAATTATGTCTACCTTTCTCCAAGGAAACCTAAGAGTTTTAAGTGTCTTTTGTAATGTATCTCTCTAGGGTTGGTAATAAATTATAATAAGATACCTTAGTGAACATTAAGCAAAAACACCATTACTATCTATGCTATCTTTAGTTTTAGATTTCCTGTAGGGAAATACTCAGTTCTCCCATTTCTTTCTCCATGCGGTGAATCAGAGCAGAGCTACAATTTCAATCTTATTTATGAATATAAAATTAACTCAAAATATAGCTCAGTTACTCTTCCCAGCTCCCTCCTGTGTAGTGTCCTCTGTCATGCTGTCCATCATTTTTAAATGAATGTTATTCAGTGAGCCATTTAGGGCCTGCTTTTGATCATTTTTTATGTTAACTATTACAGAAAACTTTAAGTACAACTTAGGCTGAAGGTCAGTGTAAGGAACAGCAAATAGTTCCTGGATTTTCTGGGTCTTGTCAGAGTTCAGCCGTCCTATTTTTAGTCTTTGGTATCCATTTGGTAAATACTTATTAAGCACCTACTATGTGTTAGACCTTGTACATACACATTGAGGCTAAAAAAGATGTCAATCTCTACCTCAAGATGAGACTCTAACCATTCACTTCCTTGTTTGTTTCTCTTTAGGCTTCTATGATTTCTAATATTTTTCAAACTCTGTTCTTCTATGACTACCATGATTCCAAACTGTCTATGTCTTTCTCATTCCTCATTGGCGCTTCTCTCTTAGATTCCTTGGCAGGCTCATTCTGTGTCCAAACTCTCAATGTTGCAACATTTTAAGGCACCATCCTGCCAATCCTCTATGTAGTTGTCTCATAAAGTCCCCAACATTGAACATTAATTGTGTGATGATGATTCACAAATGTTTTTTTTTTCTTCATCCCTGACCTTTCTGCTGTTATCTGGATTCAGATATTTAATTTTCTTGCCATCTTATCTTGAATATCTAAAAAATATCCTGGGTTTAACATATCCAATCCAAAGCTCTATTTTCACTCTCCCATCCCCCCACCCCATCTGCCAAAATAAAAATGTACACAGCTGTTCCTCTACCTTTCTCAGTTGATGGCACCATCATCGATCCCTTTCAGTGAAAATCTATAGTCAACCAAAGATCAACTCTTTTCCTCACAATGTTAATTCACGAGCACCACCTCGGAAGATATATCCTCAGTCTGACTACTTCGTACTGTCTGGACTCCTCTTCCAAACTGCCCACCTTCAACTCGTGCTTTGATCCCTGAAATACCATCTTAGTCATTCTCTTTGTATCCATTTTTATTCTCCTAGAGCTCATTCTCTACATCAAACCAGAGTAAGCTGTTAAAAATATAAATCCTCACAACACTTTTCATTGATGATAGAATAAAATCTAAACACATTACTAGAGTCTGTAAGACCCAGTAGGAAACAATCACACAGTTCTATCCAGAACAGTCTTCCTCCAGAGCCTCAGATGGCTGGCTCTTTCTTGTCTTTGGGTTCAGCTCAAATGATACTTTCTTTAAAAAGCCTTCCTTGGCCACCCTACCTGAAGGATCCTCCCAACTACCATGACTCCACCTTATACTATTACCTAGTTTTAGTTTTTGTCATAGCACTCACTTATCTCAACTTGAAGTTATATCATCTGCTTAATTGTTAGTTTGTAATCCACTAGGGTGATCTGCAAGGAGGCAAGAATCATGAGTATGTTGTTCACATTTTTAGCCTTAGAATCTATTAAGTGTTAAATAAGTAAATGAAAGAATTGAGGTTAGAATTGAATTCTATGAGGATACAAAGAAGTATCACTTATACTCATTTTAGGGAATCAGCAAAAATAATAATAATAATAATAATAATAATAATAATAATAATAATACATGTCTTGAGATATAAATAAAAATGAATAAAGAGGGATCCAGGCAAAGGAAATTATATATGCAAAGAAATAGAGACAAAAGTCTTGAACTTTCAGGGAATAAAAACTTGTTCAGTACTTGTGGAGCATAAGAAGAATGAGCTGGGACAGAAGTGGTAGGGACAGATGTTGGGGAGAAGGAAGGAGTAGGAAGAATAGTTAAGCATTGTGAGATAGGTAAAAGTATTACATTGTCAAAGACATTGTCATAGACATCAAGTCTCCTAATTGGGGAGTTTGAACTATTTATTGGTGCTCCTACAGTGTGGAGAATCAATTGTTGGGGATGAGGGGTTGAGTCTCAGCTAAAGGGAAATTGATTGCTAGGCTGAAAAATCTTCTAAGCTTTCCTGAGTTGCTGGTATGAATAGAATAGTAATGGAACCTACTTCCTGGGATTGCTATATGAAAAGAATTTAGGGTCTTCTAAACTTCACCCTTCAGCCTGATTAAAAAGTTGAAATTTTTAAATTGTTCCCAATTAAAACTCACAAATATAGCCTCTAAGTTGTGAATAAATGAGATGCTTAAAGCAAAAAATATGAAATTTATTCAGAAAACATTAGACATGCAGCCTAGAGCTAGAAAGGGAATTTGGATCTACTGAAGTAAATCATGTGCTATACACACACACACACACACACACACACACACACACACACACCCCTCCCACACACTAGGCCTGTCTCCTTAGAGACCAGGGCATTCCTTCTAGTGTGGATCACTGCTTTCCATGGTGACAGCAGAAAAATGAATTTCTTCTTAAATGATCCATTTATAGAAATCCTCAAGTCACACTGTGAAGGTGTTGTTTTTGTTTTAATACCAGTCTTGCATTTCATGCCTAGTCATTCATTTAATGAGTAATTTCTGAAATGTGCCTTTTACTGTGCTAAATATTAGGATGAATAAGACATAGCTTCAAGACAACTACATCAGTATGTGACAATGACTATAATAAATAAACTCACTTAAGGTTTGAGGAAGCACCATAAACATGCAGAATAGAATGGGGGATCCAAGAGTCAGAGAAGAATAGGATAGACCCAGTGGTCGGCAAACTCATTAGTCAACAGAGCCAACTATCAACAGTACAACGATTGAAATTTCTTTTGAGAGCCAAATTTTTTAAACTTCTTCTAATGCTACTTCTTCAAAACAGACTTTCCCAGGCCATAGTATTTTGTGGAAGTGCCACACTCAAGGAGCCAAAGAGCTGCATGTGGCTCGTGAGCCAGTTTGCCAACCACTGGGCTAGACCATAGGTAAAAACATGAGTGCTGGAGCCATGCAGACCTGGGCTTGGTTCTGAAACTTTCACTAACTAGTCACATGCTCAGTTCTCTTTCATGCTCAGTTCCCTCATCTGTCAAAAGTCAATAAGCACCCACTTTATTGGGCTAAATTGAATGAGATGATGTACAACAAGAGCAGGTACATAGCTCTACTGAAATCAATGCATCTGTAGCAGTAAGCATAAAGATAATTTACAATTAATTACTTATATGATTATAAGAAGGAACTACTAAGGAGGTGTACAGTAGACTAGAACAGGGCATTTATTATTCAATAAAATAAGGTGCATATATGCCAAACACCTCAATGCCCAGCAGATGTCTGCAGCCTTAATCACTTCCCAGGAGCACCCAGAATTCCAGAAAATAAATACAATTATCAATAAAAGGAAGGTCCGATCCAGCAATGCCGCTGCTGTGGGTCCACTTCCTGGCATGTAGATATACACTGCTGGCTAGTAAATTTATCATCTGGGCACCCAGTCCCTATCTCACTGGTCAGAACTCTGAACTGGGCAAAGAAGTCTTAGGCTATCTCCCTGCCATCACACAATAACCCCTAAGCATCTGTCTCGGACTTCCTGATTGTAAGATACATCCGCTTGTATTGTAAATTATACCCCTGCCGAGCCCACTCCAACAGCTCCAGCTACTCCACGGGAAAGAACACTTTTCTTTACATGGCAATTATCACAGCCAGGGATACTTGATGCCATTTGCTGAATTCATTGGATGAAAATAAAGCAGAAAGTAGGATGCCATTGTTTGCATGTCTTTATGCATGTGTGGGGAGCAGTACATTGAAGGGGGTGGAATTTGTTTTCCACCTTTTCCCTTTATTCCTGGAACAAAGTTTTTTGCTATTCTTTTTCCTTCTCAAATCACACATTATCAAAAGAAGCTTCAAAAAAATAGGACTTTACATTTATTCCAATTGCTCCCTTAAAAATGTTACTGCTGATTGCTTGTGCTTCAAACGTTCCCATATAGTGCATTCAAGGACAATCACACATCTTAAAGCCAACAAAAGAAATGTTCCTAGGGCCATTTTGGAACTGTTTGAAGAAAAGTGTTGAAAACTGACCACTGTAGCAGCAATGATCAGAGATGGAGAAGCTGAGCTGAGGCTACAGCCAGGCTGCCCAGCAGGCCTCAGGGCACAGACAACATCACAGTGGCCATGACCAGCAACCAGAGAATGGACTGGCTGTAAAACCACACTGTCTATAGTGCAATTACTCAGAGGCATTTGACCCCACATATAATGTTCTTACCCCTGAAGACCAAAATCACAAACCATCTCCACCCCCTTCCCAAGCTGTGTCATTAGTTTTGAAATGAAAAGCACTTGCTACAATCAAAATAGTCAAACAAAACAAAAATCCTTTTCACTCCACGCTCCACAAAAAGTACGTGGGACTAGAAGGTAGCTATGTAAGGATGACATCTGCTACATTCTAGGTGGGCCTGAACCTGAGAAAGAATCCTTGTTACCCTTGCAATCCAGGACCCCTAGGGGGATGTTGGAGAGCCAGTTTTGGCCCGATTCCCGCAGGCCAGGCTGAGGGACCCCTTTGGTGCATCAGAAGTTTGTTTATAAGATTCTTGGCAACTTATCAGCTGGTGTTTGCATAGGTTCTTCGCTTTCTGCCTCATAGTCATCTTTTTCCGATTCCTTTATTCCCCCCTCCAGCACACATTTCTTAGTGTTAGGCACAAATCTCTGATATCAAACATTTTATAGGGTTTTCTGAGATAAATAACAGGGATAGGAAAGCATGCTTGTGCTCCTCCAGACCAGAACAAGCTTCCCAAAGCACATGCTTACAGTCTTTCAGGATCTCCCCCTTCAGCATCCCTAAAAGCCTGCCTTTTAGCAAAAATGTCCCTACAGGGACAGAAGGTCAATGTCAGTTTCTTTCTTCCTTATTTCCAAAAGTATGTCCTGTAGACAAAGGACAACACTTCTTTACTACATTTAGCTTTACACAAGTGTGTGTGTGTCTGTGTGTGTGTGTGTATGTGTGTTGATACACAACTCTAGCAGATGTAATTAGGAAAAATTGTGGGGTGGGGCTCAGTTCATTCATTAGCAATTTGACAGAGAAATGTTACAGATAATATACCCCATGGTAAGAGGCTGAATAAAAAGCAAAGGCATTTATTTATTTATTTATTTATTTATTTATTTATTTATTTATTTTTACTAGGAAGAAGTAGATTATGTCAAACAGGTGGTTTTAAACTATTTTAGATAAGTGAAGTCTGCCATCTAAAGAACTCCTAGGTGTCATATAATAATGATTTGAACAGACCCGAGCCATTTAATCAAGGCTCAGAAAACCAGCTGGCTGTCAACCCGGTGGCTACACAATAGTGGGCACATTTACTCCATCATTTATTCATGATTTCATTCATTTCACACACATTCATTGTTGACCTACCAGCAGGCAGACACTCTAATAATCAAGCCAAGAGTCCTGGAGCACTTTCTATGTGGTGGACACCGCTGCCTATTTTTAGCTTAATTCTCCCTCTACTCCTTTGGGTCACCGATCACAAATGAGTGAAGTGACTAGTGAGTGATGAAATGGAGATTGCAGCACAGGCAGGCAGGCAGAACCGGGGGACAGCGGTGCATGACACAGCATAGTCCTCCTGGAGCTCTTGGTCTAGACAAAGAACCAGAGCAAATAAACAACTCACTGAAGGTGACTCATACTCTGCTAGCTAGAGGGTGCACTCACAGACTCTGAGGCCCCAGAAGAGAGTTCATTTATAGTCAAGCATCGCTTGTTTACTCGCATTCTCCCCAAACCACTTTCTTAATTTATTCCCTCTCTCCTCATTTGAAAAAGAAAATAAGATTTTAAGATCTATAATTTTCTTTTTAACTAGTGAGTTATTTTCCTCTCTCCTTTGATATTTGTGTGGTGAGTATGCATGGCTTAAAACACTGCTTTTTGAGGACCTGTGTTTAAGCAGTGGGAATTCAAATACATCATCAGGTGGGTTTGCCAGCTCCAGGAGAGAATGGCCAAACCAGGACTCCCACCAACCATGCCTGGCATGCACTAAAGGCCCAGGGCCACCAGGTTTTCCTACGTTTGACGAAATGAAGAAATCCAAGTTTTTCTCTCAATATGTGAATAAATAGCACAAATTCAGGTGTTAGGAAAATACAGTGGAAGACAAAACATACTTCTCAGGCTGAAGTTAGCCTGATTGCCATTACTGTATAAAGGGGGATAAGGTTTGATTTCTGCCTCTGAGGAGCTCACAACATTGGACTCTGGTTTAGGAATCCCCTTTGAGCTACTGTCTTTATGTTACATTCAAATATATGGGATGCAGGAAAAAAAAAATGACAGTACGAGACAAAGATAGTAAGGGCCAAAGAAAAGAAAGATTGTACATGGAATCCCAGAGGGGACTTACCCTTTTAGCTGAGACACAGCCAAAGACAAATGTGCAATATAAAGGGCAATCAGGCAGGCAGCCAGAGTGGTTAGGGGCAATCAGGCAGGCAGGCAGAGGCAGTTAGGGGTGATCAGGCAGGCAAGCAGTTAGGGGCACTCAGACAATTGAGCAGTTGGGGGTGATCAGGCAGGCAGAGTAGTTAGGGGTGATGAGACAGTTGAGCAGTTGGGATGATCAGGCAGGCAGAGTAGTTAGGGGCAATCAGGCAGGCCAGCAGGCAAGCAGTTAGGAGCCAGCAGTCCCAGATTGTTAGAAGGTACAAGCAGGGCTAAAGGACCACTCCCACACACAAATTTTGTGCACTGGACCTCTAGTATATTATATAAGTATATATTATATAATATTTAATATACTAATATACATTATGTATAATTTATTAATGTGTTTTAAATATTCAATATGCTATATAATATAAATATATACATATACTATATTCTCTATAATTAATATATATTGTATAACAAAGTACATGTTATATGGAATATATTATGGTTTCATCACCAAGTTAATTTTTTCTACCTTATTAATTTAACACGATTGGAGAAAGAGTGAAAATAAGACCTATATGAGCGAAAATGACTTCTGATACCCTTAACACTGTTATTTTTTGAATAATTCAAATTAGAAACTTTGACGCAAATGGAGGAGAAAAATGTAAAGCTGTTACTTGGAATTTGTCACCTTAGTTATTTCCAGTGTAAAAGAAACTCTGTCAGGAAACAGGGTTTGGAATTGTTTAACAATGTGTATATGTGTTTGATGACCTGTCAAGGTCCCTTAAAATCGTGTGGTTCAATAAAGCAGCCCCTCTCTGTGAAGACAGGAGACCATGCTGTGCCACAGTGGCTCCGGGAAAATATGACAACCTGACCATAGACCTGCGTGCTGGGAGGAGAAGTAATTTATTTTCCCTCTATTCTCTGTACATGCTACTACACAGAGAGTCAAACGCACGCCCGTGCATGTGTAAGGCAAGAGAATAGCAATTAATTTGCTTCACTCATAGAATCTCAGCCACTGTATGCTAAGCTGCTGTGCTTATCCCTGGAATCGAATTCCTGTTGTTCTGCTTTTTATATAAAGTAGCATATTGTTTGCTGAAAAATGGAAAGCTCATTTTATTATGTATTGTTGTCCGTGTGGTTCTGTTCTTCTGAACATAAATTCTGCTACCATTTTTCAAATGCATTTCTGAATAGTTTGCACTGCTGACTCACTAGCCCCTCTCTGACAGGGATTTTCTCAGTCATTTTCACCTCTGTCCACATCACAGCTCACTCTTCTGTGGCATTTAGATCCATAGCACAGCAGGGTAAGGGATGTAAGGGCAGAACAATGGGAAATACACACCTTCTTTTCTTTTAAGACAGGGATATGTACTTCTATCCAGCTTAGTTTTTACAAGTCTTACACACACACACACACACACACACACACACACACACACACACTGCTTTTTTAAAAAGTGTATGCTCTACTACTCGACAGTCACATTTAAAAACATGAGGACAGATGAAATTTGTCCTCAGAATGTACAACTTCTTTTCACAAAATTGAAAACCGTTGGTGAGTGTTGCAGTCACTGTATTTTCAGGTGCGTGGGTTGTGCACATTAAACGGGAGAAAAATCCCACGAGATCCCACTTAATGCTCCCCACAAACAGTTCTAAAATGGTGTTCAGTAGGGCCTCCATATCCACGAGTTTCACATCTTGACTCAACAACCATCAGATTCAAAATGCTTAGAAAAAAACATCCCAGAAAGTTCCAAAAATCAAAACGTGAATTTGCCAGGTGCCAAGACTCTACACTGAATCCACAGGAATGAAGTGATGTAGTCTATATGCAAATATAGGTTATATGCAAATGTTATGCATTTTACACAAGGAATCTGAGCATCTGCGGATTTGGGTGTCCTTTGGGGTCCCGAGGGGCAACTGAATGACATGACACCTACTGCAGGTACACACAAGAAATCACTTCTTTCCTAGAATGTGAATGACAGTAAGGAGTCATCCAGCTGAGTTGACTGATTTTTCAGAAATGAATAAAAGGAAACCATGGGATCCTGTGTGAAATGGGGCCCATGGTAGAGGTGGAGGGAAAGTGGGCCAGGGTTCAGTAAAGATGTGGATGAAGGTGGAAAAGTGAGGGTTTTGAAAGAGAATATTGAAGGGAGTAAGCTGGAAATGACTGTAGGAAGAGTAAAAAAAAACAACTTGGCAATAGTAACCTCAATATGATGATATCATAGAGAACCAATCTTGCCTGGGTGTTTTCAATTTACTAAGAAGTTTAAGATTACCAAAGTACTTCTAGAAATTTAAGTATGTCTAGAAACATTTCTCAATTGTGGCACTAGTGACACATTGGGCTGCATGACTGTTTGTCGTGAGGGTGTGCTCTGTGCATTGCAGAACAGTTAGCAGCAGCCCAGGCTTCTAGATGCCAGTGGAGGTCCCACCCTGAGTCATGACAACCAACCATGTCTCTATACATTTCCATAGGTACAAGGACAGAGGCCCATTTCCTAGGACTGATATTTAATTGGTCTTTGTTTTTTAAATTCCAGAGATGATGCTATTCAGTCTCTGAAATATTATAATCACTTTAGAAAACTATTAGGGAATGCCTACTATGTGCCCAGCATCGTCCTAGATGATGAGAGCACAAAGATGAATGAGACATAGCCTTTGGCCTAGAAAAGCTTAGGATCTAGTGAAGAGGACACATAGCAGATACTTTTCTGGTATGTTACAGTCAATGTCTTTAAAGTTAAATGTGCAGGACACGATGGCAGGACAAATGGAAGAGCTGGTAGCCAAAGGCACAAGGTTTGAGATAGCAGTACTTTTTCACCTGAGTGGCTAAAATTCAAAGGCAACAACATTAAAGTAGTAAGGCAACTGGCCTCACATGCATAGCAGTTTTACTACTGTGTCCATATGCACACATACATACACTTGTGTACACACACACAACAGAAATGCATCTAGTATCTATTACAGGAATAGTCACAGCAGCAGATAGGAGATGCTCTCGGTGCCTCACCCAAAGTCCCTTAGCTCTAACTGTTCTCATACCTGCCGCTGACTCTCTGCTAGGGAGCTTTCTCTGGCCACAGGAGTGTGCTCTGTCAGTACCTAGACCAAGCCAAAAATGCCACGGCATTACCACCCCTGAAGCAGCCATCAGCCAATGACAAATAAGAGTTGTCCCATCCAACCTACTGAATAAGATGGTGCATTAGGTCCCAACTCCCATGCTCTGCCATCTTCCCAAATACCCCAGCGAAAATGAGACCCACGTGTGCTCTTTGACGCACACTATATTGGATTCCCTCTCCTGTCTGTTTCTTCTTCACTCCCCTGAAAAATCCCAAATCAACTTCTTGAACTCAATTCTATGTCTTTGGGTTTGTTTCTGGATAACCCAGCTAAAGACACAGCATTATTCATAAAGGCTGCAGACTCACAGAAAGAAAACACCAATGTCCACGATAGAAACATGGCTGAAAAAAATTGTGGCACATCAATATGATAAAATACTATGCATCAATAAAAATGCACCAATTATAGCTTCTCATCACCACTGGAATGAATCTCACCGACATAAATAATACATACTTTGTGATTGCATTAACATAAAGTTTAATATCAGGCAAAACGTGTTAGTACTGAAAGGTACGGTGGTGGTTATCTTCGGAAAGGGAGGGTAGATGGGGCAGGAACAATGGCAATGCTCCATTGCTTAACATCCATAATGTTCCATGAAAATGTTCACTGGGTGATAATTCACTTATTTTTACCTTTTTTGTATATGTATTTCAATTAACTATTTCTTAAAATCTAAACATTCATCATAGAGGATGTGAGAAAAGCTGTCGATGATGCAACAGGGAAGGCAGGAGTTGGGGAAGAGAGGGCAGAAAAAGATGTGATAGTAGCATTAGCTCACATTAGGGAGGACCCCTAGCCAACGATATAGTAGCCACTATGAGACTTCAGCTAAAATCAATAAAATAAGCAGAGGAGGGCCCCGAGCCTTCTCCTGGCACTGAGAGGCAGAGGGGATCAGGATCTCTACAACTTTTTCTCACTGCTATTTTTGTCTGTGCCTTGCCTCCACAATCGGCATTCTAAGAGTAACCTGTTCCTTTCCGAGTTGCCTTGAATATTGAAAATTTCAGCACCAAAGTACAGAATCAACTTAGAGAAACAAATAGAATGTATAATGAAACATTAGAAGTGTTAGCCATGCTAACTTTTCAGAACTGAAGAAAGTTATTTTCAAAGTCATGACACTGTTTTTAGAAAGCCTCTTTTCAATAGCTCTTCTCAAACCTTCCCTTTCACTGTGCACCTCTAGTACCTAATGAGCATGTTGCACAGGTTAAGACAGACCGGAGCACCAAAGGCATCTAGGTGGTCCTTTGCCACAGCAACCACGCTCCGTTGGTAAGTAACTGTGAAGATGCATCAGCGATTTTGTTCCTAATTGGTAGGTACATTAACCAAGGATAACCAAGGGGTCATTCTTATTCTCTCCTAACTCCCTGCTGCCTGATGCTTGTAAAAGATTTTGTTTGCTCTAGTCAGAGGATTTTGATGTCTTCACCTCTTGACCTCTAAAAGATCTTTCAAGGGAGATGCCATTTTCTGTCTTCTCATCCAAGTCTTTATTCTAATTCATCAAATTAGTTCACAGAAACCTCCGTGAGGGCCTGGTTGTAAAATGTAAAACCGGAGCCACGTTGCTGGCAGTAGTTTTTGCAATCTTCATTAGTATTTATGAATGTGAACCCAGGCAATGGCATTATGTTCCCATTACTGAAAGCCTGTTGAGTCCCATTATTGTCTTACTTTAATTGGACTTCGGTCCAAGAGGAAAGAAATAAAGAGCCGATTTAATTTTCTTGTGCCATTGACCTGTGATATTCGTAAGGCATTGATTCGCCTCATCTCTACCAAGGGGGCCCTAGGAGGACTGGTCATCTTGATATCTTACATGATATAAATTCATGTGAGACCGGGATCAAATAATAGATAATGAGCTAAACTGAGAGGTCACCTTCCTGACTTGAAAGGCTCCTTCTGTTACAGTAGGGACCTGGTTGTGAGGAACTAGTATAGCGGGGCTTGAAATTCAATTTTGGAGAAGGTTGGTTTTGGGGGGGAGGTTGGGGGAGAATCCACCATCTTCCCAGTTCTTCTCCCTTTAGTTTGGTTTTTTCATGCTGTTGCAACAACAAAAGATGAAGGAATTTGTTTTCCATCTCAAGTGATTCTTGCTCCCTTGATGAGATTCAACTGAAGAAATGGGAAACTCCCCCGAGTTGCCTCCCTCTAGAGAACTCTGCAGCTGATCTCCAGAGAACCCTGTGACAGTTCAGAGGACTGTAACTATTTCCCAGGTGAGCCATTTGACTTGGAGGTAACTCAGTGATTTGGGAAGGTGACAGGATCAGTCCCTTAGGCCTTCAAGCTTCTCTGTCCACAGAAGTAACTCCAGCAGCACCTAAGAAAAAGCTTGGTTTTCTCTCCTGCCCCCTCACTACCCAGCCAGGCATATTTGGAATAACCATTCAGAAACAGGATTATTCTCACATGTGGACATTCACAGACTTGGTTTACCTTTTCTTCTGGCTCTCCTTTCATTGTTTCTCATTCTAGTACAGACAGCAACCATTCATCCCAAGCTGAAGATCAGGGCACTTCCACTGACAACGGGTCTTTTGGAATTTATAATGTACTTTTTGAAGTATTACTTGAATGTGTTTTATGTATTTGAATGATTTAGACACTAGACCATACTTTGATACATATTTAGCAAAACAAATTTAGTTAAAGGTAAACATAGTTATTAAAAACAAACAAAACAAAAACAAAACAAAACAAAAAAAAAAAACTCTACCAAAAGTACTATTTGTTCATCACCCACTTATCAAGCACTTGTTATATTTGCAGCAGTCTCATTTTAATAATTTACTTGGCAAATTTTTCTGCCTGACTTTGCACTTTTTAAAATTTCATAACATTTTTACTTTTAACAAAATAATACATGTACATAATTTTTACATGAATTTAGCAAGTTTATAAGAAGGAGTAACTGTCTCTGGCTTCACCTTTTCTTAGGCCAAGTCCATCCATTTGACTCTTTTGATAAAGTCCTTCCTCTCTTTTCTCTTTCTCTCTTTCTGGAATTCCTGCTGATGGAATGTTCAAGTTTCACAAAATATTCACTAATTTTCCTGCTTTATTTTACATCTTAGCATTTTTGTCAAATTTCAAAAATTTTCTTAAATCTATCTTTCAATCCTTACATTTAATCTCCCTTTCTCCTATTTCGTTTCCAGAGTTCATCGTTCTTCTCTGAATGTTCCTTTTGAGAATATACCATACCTATCTCATAGATGCAACATCTTCTCTTAGCACATTATTGTTTTAAAGATTTGTTTTCTCCCTGCATTATTTCTACGCTAAGTTTCCTTTTTCTGGGTGTTTCAGTCACTCTTTTATAGGTCAGAAGTTTACTTAAATATCTGGTAATCCTTAATTGTCAATTTATGTTTTCCTATTTTATCTCCTATTTTATTTTCCAAACTGCTATATATGAGTTCCCTTGGCTCTATTTCAAGAATGAGCAAAAGTCAGTTATAGTGGGAAAGTAGCCATACGTTATATGTTAACAAATGAGTTGGGAATAAAGTGTTCTAATAAAACTTTATTTGCAAAATAGGTAACAGGCAGAATCTGGCTCATGTGCCATATCTTTTCAACTCTTTCTCTATATCAATGTTGATAGTTTATATTTTTATACTTTTCAATAGCAATATTTGGGGGAGAACACACACACACACACACACACACACACACACACACACACACCAAAAACAGAAAAATAGAGATAAAGCAAATGTGACAAAGTGTTAACAAACAGTTAATTCTAGAAGATTTCAATTCTACATGTCCATATACTTCTCTTTCATTATCTTAGGATCCTTAAAAAATGTATTAATGTTCAACATTTTCAAATAATTTTTTAAAAAGTGGTAATTGAAACATTATTACTATGTTTTCAATAATAATATCAGAGTTCTTTTGTTTTTAGAAAAACTGCATTAAAAGTTAGGGACTTCTTTGATAGGTTAAAATTAAGTAAAATGTTGAATATTTTAACACATTTTATATCAAGCGTAAGAATCTAAGTTGTGTTATTAACTTTGCTATTCTTAACTAGACAACCAGTCTCCCCTAATATTCTGTTGATGATATTAGATGATTCCAAAAAAAGATTTGTAAAAGGAAAGTTTTGCATCTGTAGTGTTTGTTATTAATTATCTCACATGCCAACAATCTTTTCAGTGGCCCTCACCAGCTCAGAACACAAAAACAATCCATTTTCTCACATTACTTTTAAGAAACTTACATTCCAGAACAGCTGTGTGGAAATATTAAAATATTTAAATTAAAGATACAACACATTTCTTTTAGAAATATTTTTCTGAAAATCTAATAGCATCAACGGAACACTGGTGGAGATTGATTGTGTAAAGTAAAATAATTAATGACACATCTGAAGTTCTTATATACTTGATGTAAAGTGCATTAAAATATTCAACATTTTACTTATTTGTAACATATGTAACGAGTTTGTAAAATTTTAAATAATGTTTCAACTCCTTTGTTCACTTGTCCTAACATATATTAAACCATGGTGGAAAACTATGGTAGTTGCAAAAAGATCATCCTGCCTTGAACTAGATCAAGAGAAATAGCATATAACATAGAGAGTTTAAATCATGCAATTTAATATTGCAAGTGTCACAAATCAGTGGAAATGATCAATATATTTAATACATTTATATTTCTTTATAATTTTCACTTTTATAATTTACAAATTAAGGAACAGAATGGAAAAGTTAATTTGACTAAGGACCTATGACTATTAAAAGACATAGAAGAGAATCCCATATTATTTTTCTAAATCAAAACCCATGTACTCATCTACTATATCATTCTGATTCACTATGGGCAGAGATATAGGTGTTTGGCTTGGTGAAAGTAGCAAAAAGCTAGACGAAGGTCAGTCAAGTCAAATGGTGGGTGATATTACAAGATCACTAAGAGAAAAAAGTCATAATACATGAGGAATAAATTTGGTATAAGGGACTACACTTACTAACCAACTTTATATGTGGTATGAATTGTTCCTGTAAACCACCTAGTGATCCGCTAGGGGCACCAATGGGTCCTAGGCAGGAAAGGACTATCTGGTAGAATTTGAAGTTTTATTTCATTAAGGAATTAAGGGTGCTTTTTCTCCATAAAGTAACTGCACCCAAAAACAATAAAATGTTTCCCACTGGGTGAACCAATGTAAGCCTCAGAAATGGTAGAACAGAGCTCAGGGAGGAGACAATAAAGACAGCAAATCCCTGCAGAATCAGAAATCGCAATGTCTCCAAATTTCATTTTCTAGTGTCATAGTAGGGTTGTAATTGGGCACATTCGCTAAACTACATTCACAAGCCTCTCTCGAGGTTGGGTGTGGTCCTGTAACTAATTTCTAATCAATAATTTAAGGAATAAGTATAACTTTCACACTCTCCTCCTCTTTCACTGATGAAGACAAGGCTCTAGCAATTGATACAGCTTCCACATATAAGGAACCTGGGTTCTTGAATCACCAAGTGAAAGAGAGACACCCACTAATGAAGGCCTTAGACTACTTGCTACATGAGGAAGAAATAAAATTCCATTGTGTTTGAGCCATTAAATTATTTGGGGTCCATTTTTCAATATGGGTAAGCCTAATCTGACTAAGACAATTTGTCTATGCATCATTCAGACATAAGCAACATTCTTCTACAGCTGAGGAAACAGCCAAGTTTGACAGTGTGAAATAATATGTACACAGTAGTTCAGAGTAGGCAACATAAAAACTGGTGATCAGATGGCAGGAGATATTGGCAAGGGAGACATGATGAATAGAAGCTAGAAGAGGAGAAACATAGATGCTTAGAAGGCTGCTGCTTTGGAAGTCATAGAGAGCTATCCAAAAGGGACAAGGTTGAGAGCAGGTCATTTAACTGAGGGCTACTGACCCTTTACAGTTAGGAAAAATTTTTAAGGCACAGTCATCCACCTTCTTTATACTGTTGGTGCCTTAAAAATATTCAGGTTATATGTGTTTATGTGGATAGGAACATGCCATATACAGATACATGCATATACGTAGTCAGAATATATATGCTTCAACATGTGAAAATATTAACACTGAAGGATTTAAGGTAGATTTTCTTCTTTTTCCTTTTGAATCATTTAAACTGTTTAAAGGAAGCATACCATTCATACATAGTGAATTTTCAAGGAAGAAAATTTCTATTAATTGTATATTTTCATGAAAATATTTAAGTGGCTATATATAAATATGTAATAAGGATGAGATACAAAGTTTTGCCCAATTCCTACTGTGAAATCTTTCAAGAAATGAATATTTACACACCCCAGAGACTATGACCACATGTTTGCCAGTTCTCCGGTTACACAATAAGCTCCTTTGAAGGCTGGCACTGTATTGTGTTCCTGATTATCACTGGCACTTGGCACGCAGGAGGCACTGAGGAATGTTAAGTGAATGAATTTATGAATACATGAGTATTCTAGTAGCTTTCAACGTGTAAATTCAATTGATACATTATTTCAGCCCTGGAATCCCTATTCCCTGTTATTTCCGTATATGACAAAGTAATTGACCGATCACACCTAAGACACCTAAACAGTGTTCTTTCTCTTCTTTCTTTCTTTTTTTCACTTTACATGTCACAGCTCCATTCAACCCAAATCAAGGTGCAGATAGCATTGTCAAGTTTGACGCTTTCGGAGATGGAATGGGACGATACAACGTGTTCAATTTTCAGTACGTGGGTGACAAGTATTCCTACTTGAAGGTTGGTCACTGGGCAGAAACCTTATCGCTGGATGTCGACTCTATCCACTGGTCTCGGAACTCGGTCCCCACTTCCCAGTGCAGCGACCCCTGTGCCCCCAATGAGATGAAGAATATGCAGCCGGGGGACGTCTGCTGCTGGATCTGCATCCCCTGCGAGCCCTACGAATACCTGGCTGACGAGTTCACCTGCACGGACTGCGGCCTAGGGCAGTGGCCCACGGCGGACCTATCTGGCTGCTTTGACCTTCCCGAGGACTACATCAGATGGGAAGATGCCTGGGCCATCGGTCCAGTCACCATCGCCTGCCTGGGTTTCGCGTGCACCTGCATGGTGGTGACTGTTTTTATCAAGCATAACAACACACCCTTGGTCAAAGCATCGGGCCGAGAGCTCTGCTACATCTTGTTGTTTGGAGTTGGCCTCTCCTATTGCATGACATTCTTCTACATTGCCAAGCCGTCCCCAGTCATCTGTGCGTTGCGCCGCCTGGGACTCGGGACCTCCTTCGCCATCTGCTACTCAGCCCTGCTGACCAAAACAAACTGCATCGCCCGCATCTTCGACGGGGTCAAGAACGGCGCTCAGAGGCCCAAGTTCATCAGCCCAAGTTCTCAGGTTTTCATCTGCCTGGGCCTGATCCTGGTGCAAATCGTGGTGGTGTCTGTGTGGCTCATCCTGGAGGCTCCGGGCACCCGGCGGTACACCCTTCCAGAGAAGAGGGAGACGGTCATCTTGAAGTGCAATGTCAGAGATTCCAGCATGTTGATCTCACTCACCTACGACGTGGTCCTGGTGATCTTATGCACTGTGTACGCCTTCAAGACGCGGAAGTGCCCAGAAAATTTCAACGAAGCCAAGTTCATTGGTTTTACCATGTACACCACATGCATCATCTGGCTGGCCTTCCTCCCGATATTTTATGTTACATCAAGTGACTACAGAGTAAGTCCTTCAGTGGTTTCTCCTTTTTCCTTCTTCTCTTATCCTGCCAATGCCTTGCTATGTACGATTTAAAATAGACTCCTTTTTATTGCATCTCAGCAATTAAGTAGGTAATTGCAAATGCCATGATGAACCACCATATTATCCATGGAAATCAATTCGCTGTTTTAAAAGTGTTTCGTTAGTGCCTACCATGTGCAAAGCATTGGGCTAGGCACAGAAAGGAAGATAAATGTAAATCATGGTCATTCCAGCAATTTAGAAACAAGTGGGAGAAAATGTACCACACAGTCACACATACCTCTAAAACTTTTAATTAAATTTTGAAAGTGAACGATAGGCAAATAAGACTTAAACCACTAAAAGCCTAATGAGAGTGCTTCAAATTAGACACAGGAGGACCTGGCTACCACAGAGGGAGATTTTATATATATATATATATATATATATATATATATATATATATATATATATATCTCCAAGTAACCTAATTAAGTCATTATTCATATAGTCTTCAGTAACATATAGTTCAAACTTCTGGGCTTCTATATTATTATCATTTCTTCTGAAAGAAATAGTTCATTATTCCACCATAATTTCTCAAACTGTCGAAACCATCCATCAATAGCTTTTGCATTTATAATTCTGATTTTAATATCTTCCAATGAATGACTATATAAATCTTTTCCTCTTGAGGCAATTGGATTTCATTCTCTATATTTCTTAAATTGTCACAGATGAAAGTTTTTCAGAGGCATAATGGTTCCCTTGTTACGCCATCGTTTTACAAAATGAAGTGCCTCTGTAGGCGGTAATAGTCCCCAAATCTTCTGTTAATCAGCAATTCCTACATTATCAAAATCTTGGATAAAAGGCAGAGCTATTTAAAGGATAGGATCAGGAGACTGGCAATACTTATGGTATCTAGTCCATTTAATTATTCATAGCCGTGTGACTAAAACCTATGGACCACATTAAAGAAAGAACAAGAAAATAAAGACTACAAGTTCAATGCTGGGTTAATGGTCAGGACTTCTAAGACTACCTGTTTAAAAAATTAGAAAATCTGTCCAAAAGGAAAATATCAGAATTTAAAAAGCAAAATTAAAGGTCATATTATATGAGCCACAGAGCAGTTTGAAGCGTTAGAGTGTGGGGATTTAAATAGAGAATCATAGTTAATATATTTTAATGTCCCCATTTTTATTTTTTTTATTTTTTGCCTTCATGTACACATTCACTCCTCTAGATCTGTAAGGATTTTTATTTTAAATTATTAGAAAACTATTCTCAGCATATGTGAATTAGGGAATTGAGACTATAATATACTTACAATGTTAATTATTTTATCCTGGATATGTGAAACTTTTTCTCAAAAAGACTAATTAAAAACAGAGCAGAAAACACTATTAAAAATAAACAAATAGCGTTATAAAAATTTAATTTTAATCAGTGAATTAGCATTTATTTCTAAAACACACAAAAATATGATTTTCCCCTTTACCATAATAGCAATGTATATTAACTGACTCAACAGAATTAGCTGAAGATACCAAAGGTTTCACCACATGGCAGAAGTCCTTAGGCAAATGGAGCTAAAGTTGTTGGTTTGAGAGTGTTTTAAGCTCCTAATTAAAACATCCAAACACAGTGAGATCATCTTAGGCTTCAGATATTCCTTGCAAATAATGCTAATCCTACATTTACAGAAGAAATCGAAGGTAGACAGGAGGCTCCAATACATTGGCTTTCAAGTTAGACTGCTCATTGGATCAATTGGGTAGCTTTGGAAAAAAAAAATATTGATACCTGGGACACAGCCCTAGAGATTCTGGTTTAGTTGGCCTAATCCATGACCCTGACATCAGAATCTTTCAAAACTCCCCAAGTGACTCTCATTTGCAAACAAGATTGAAAAACACTAATGAATCACATGTTCTTCTTTTTAAAAGTACATATGTTTTTTAGTTGATTTCAGAGAGGAAGGGAGAGGGAGAGATAGATAGAAACATCAATGATGTGAAAGAATCATTGATCAGCTTCCTGCTGCAGAACCAGAGACTCTTCAGTCCATAGACTGGCACTCTATCCACTGAGCCAAACCGGCTAGGGCAGATGTTTGTTGCACAGATAGCTTTAGTTTGGCATGCACTCTTTTTTAAATACTTTGAAATGTTTTTCAAAGTTAGAAAATGGAGAAATTGTATGGCACTATCCACAATCCTGGCTTCTCTTATCAAGGTAAACCGTGTAGACTCCAATTTCTACATGCAACAGTTAGCCGGAATGGAGTGGTGCCTATGCCTCTAGACAGGACACTCTCATTCCTGTTGCTCTCACTCCCACCAATCCCTGAATTCTTACATCCAGATCTCTTCCCTTATGAATCTGCATGGACCATATAAGCATTAGAACTTGGGACCCTTGTTTTAGAAATTGCAGAACAAGACTGAGATTTAAAATTTCCCACAGGGAAACCATGTGGCTCAGATAGAATCAGCAACATTAGAAATGTACCCAATAATTTAAAGGCAGCTACAATGAACTTGGACATCAAACAGTCTGAAGGGTTTATGACTCAGTACTTTGCCACCCATTGTGAGTTATAAATAAATATAAAACATGATTCCAATCTGTAAAAACCTCATATCTCAGCTGGGGGAAAAAATTACTAGGATGAAAGAATTCAGGATTAACACAGAAAAGTTTATAATTAAATTGGTAATATAATCTCTTAAGTGCCTATGAATTTAAAAAAAAAAAAAAGTTAGATCATTAAGAGCTTGGTGTTTCCTGGAATATTCCTTGAAGAGGTGGGTTTTCACCCTGTACATTGTTGAGCAAGTGCTATTATGGTAGTTGGAGAATATAGGGAATATTCTTGAGGTAAGACAGAAATGAACCAAGCAGGGCGTAGCAATATTGGTCATACTCAAGTGGAATATGGGTAGGGGTGGGGTGAGAAACTAATGGGAATTGGCAACTTGGTCAGATTATACCAGACAGGAATTCATTTAAATAGTGTTTAAGGGCTTTGAGTTCCTGCAATTTTTAAATTTTTCTTGTTTTCTTTTCGTTGGGTTGTTTGCTCAAGCATAAGGTGACATGATGTAAAAAGTAAGAGCAATGCGCCAAAGCCGGTTTGGCTAAGTGGTAGAGTGTCGGTCTACGGACTGAAAGGTCCCGGGTTCAATTCTGGTCAAGGGCATGTACATTGGTTGCGGGCACATCCCCAGTAGGGGGTGTGCAAGAGGCAGCTGATCGATGGCTCTCTCTCATCGATGTTTCTAACTCTCTCTCTCTCTCTCCCTTCCTCTCTGTAAAAAATCAATAAAATATAAAAAAAAAAAAAAAGTAAGAGCAATGGACTTTTCCTGATTGACGCCGAGACCTTACTCTGCAAGATGCCTTGCATACATGAGCCTACTGATCCTCATTAGCACCCTGGAAAGAAAATGTTATCATCCACTGAAAAGATTAATAAACATTCTCAGAGGATAATTAATTTCCCAGGTGGCGCAGTTAGGAAATAGTAGAACATGTTTTTCAGACCCAAATGCTTGCCTTCCATATTACACCACAAGCTTGTCAATCCTTAATAGGGAGGCTGGATTTGAAAGAGCAGAGTCTATTATAGAACAACCAAAACTAATTGAAGGTCTTACAGGCATCCAAAACAAAGCAAGTAAAAAGTTGGATAAAAATACGAAAATTCAGGTCATGTCCTTCTCCTTCCTTATTATAACAAAACCATTCCAGAGAGTGTAAGAAACAAAGTGAGCCATCAAGGATCCAACAAATAGTATAAATGGTGTAAATAAAAATGAGGCCATGTTTAGGTGGAAAGTTTACCCATAAAGGAATTAATTCATAGTAACTACTGTGTGTTTTGTTCATTTGTGTCTTCCAAATATATTTGAGCACTTAGTCTGGGCCTTGGAGATACAAGCTATCAACATTGGCAAGTCCCTCCTCTTTTTAACTTATAGTCTAGAGGGGAGGAAGGGGAGGTGGAGATAGAGAGTAAAGAATGAATGAATGAGAGTGCAGAATAACTCATGCAGGGTAAGTGCTATGATGGAAGGAAGAGGGGCTGTGCTACCTCAGAGTTTCTCCAACTTAATGAGCATTTAACTCACCTGGGGATCTTGAAAAAATAAGAATGGATCGGGCCCAAGAGTCTGAATTTCTAGCAAGCTCCCAGCTTATGGAGATGCTGCTAGACTAAGGGCCATCCTTTGAGTATCAAGACGTTGCATTGTTATTGGGGTTGGGACAGCTGAAGTACTTGACCTACAGTTGGTAGAGCCTTCAGAAGTGGTTCCAGAATTTTGACAAGGTTCAAATACTTACAGAGAAATTCTGATTTTCTCATGTTGACTATTTTTGAAGATTTAAAAACATGTATATTGAATCTCAAATTCTTTTTTAAAAAGTGTTTGCCACCCCTACTAGTGCCTATTTCATAATACTCCACTGGAGGATGGGAAAGAGCCAAGCATGGGAATTTTATGTGCCAGACAGAAGAAATAGCAAGTGCAAACACTTCTAAGAAAAAAAAAAAAATCTTATAAAAGTATATATGGTCCCACTTTAATAAGCAAATAGAAGAGATATTTTATAAGAGAGGTAGGCAGGGGAGCTAGATCATGTTGGACGTCATAGGTTATCACACAAAAAAGCACAGATTTTATTCTATATGAAAAAAGAAACCATTCAAAGATTTTAAGAAGAATAGTTTAATATCTCACATTTTAGGGAGGGAAATCAAGTTTCTAAAGACACTGGATATATGACAGAAATCAAAGACAGGAGAGGGGATACTGGTTAGGTGGCTGTGGTAGGTGCTCCAATCAGAGCTGATGGTAGGATATTAACAACGGAGTGAGAACCTGCCAAGAATGGTGAAGGGTTTCTACCCACCTTGCCATCTAACAAGCTAGCCTGCCACAGTTGCAGGGATGCTGAGACAAAACTGGAGACTCCTGATTCACAAAGAACTTTATTCCTCACAGCCATCACTGTAACCAAAGTGTCAGCACTTAGTAGGTTCGCCAAGTCCCAATTTCTACTAGCAAGGCAAAGTGGGCTAGATGACACCTGCATAGGCAGTGATCGGGAGAGGGCCAGTATTACTAATTATTCTTTTTGCCTTCAGATTAAATATGTCACAGCACAGCACAGCTACTGATCCTGCCCTTATTGAAATGCCGGTGCTGCCTTCATCATGGGTTTTTAGTATGAAGTCTTATTTTTTTTAAATATTGCAATAAAATATTTGTCTTGATTACTGAATTTTTCGTACCCCCTTAAATCTGCATCTCAAGCAAATGCCTCACTTGTCTCATTCTAGCCACAGTACGACCTTTCCCCTAATAGCTCTGGGTAGGATGGTGACTTGTTTGTCACTAACAGAGCATAAAAATTGGAGTTCTTCGGAGAACTGGGTTTGGTGCGTATGGACTTCAGCTATCCTTGGGAATGGGGAGACCCTGGCCCTATCCTTTGGCATAGGAACTATGGAGGAACCAGGTGGTAAGGAAGGAGAGAGCAATCCTGTGCCAGTGAGCAAGGCACATGTGTTTTCAGTCTAAGCAGTGACTAAGTACTCATGGCTCAACCAAACAAAGGTTCAGTGTTTCTAAGCATCTTTAACCCTAAACTGGATGGCAAGATCACCATTACTATCATTATTCATCTCAATTTTGAGGACCCCTTGACTCAGAAGTCAGAGCCAGATGCTTTCTGCCTAGAAGCATGCTTTGTGAATTTCAGCTAACTTGGCCTTGACTTGCACAACAGCAACTTTCTTGAAGGAGTCCGTCTTAATCCAGGGCATTGACTGTCTCCTCATGAGAACATATTTTAAGTTTTTAACTGGTTTAATGTAAGGGCTAAGGAAGTTTACCTGTGCTGCAGCTGGATACAAGAATTTATCTATTTTTAATCCATTTCTCATTCTTCAGTGCAGCACTTTGTCAGTATTTTAAACCTAATCCAGGTCAGTAAGAGTCCAAATATTAGTGAATGCATTATCTGTGGCTTCTGAGCATTTTTTTTCTTTTTTATCTCAGAAAAATCTCACAGACAGCACTGAAGCTCATTTTTTTTGGCAGCCAGGTTCTGCTGCAAAATAAAACAACTGAGACCTTGTCATCTTGCAATGAATCTAAATCTGGCAATGAGAGACCTCAGTGCAGTGGATCTAAATCTGGCATGAGAGCCCTCAGCGGGGGACAAACACTAAGAGAGCTCAGCTGCTGCCATTCTTCCTTAATAAGCACTATGCTCCCTGCGCCCTCGTGTTCCAAAGGGAACCAGCCAAAGTTCAAACAGTTCACCTGGTTTCTGCCTCCTCTGAAGGGTCCTCTTTTCATGCCCAGTGTAGGTGCATGTCTCTGCAACTTTTATGTGAAGGGAAGCACAACTCTCTGCCCACCAGGAAAAATTTTGGTGCTAGTTATTAGAATTGGGCAGAGCTAAATCAGTTTGGAAATTCACCCCACTCGACTCCCACCCCCAGAGGAAAATGACCAACAGCACAGCACAAGTCCAGCTAACCCTCTCTGAACCTGCCTCTGTTACTCAGCCTTGACCCCCTTCCCGAATCTTCCTCATTAATAGGCAATGAGGTGAATCACTGCTTATTGAATAGGTGATTACTATTCAATTTGGTCCACATGCTTGCTACTGATTCCCATGGACTTTTCTAAAATCCTAATCATCAGCCCATAAGGCCCTCATCCTTCCTCTTTGAAAAAGCCATTCTAGTCTCATGACTAAAACTGTCAAAGACTGCAGAGTCTGAGATTCTACTATACTTACCAGGTAACATGTTAGCCTGACACAGTTTTGTTGATGCTGTCAAAAACAGCTTTGTGCCTCAAAGCAATAACAACAGCCAGAGTGTCAACACTGGCTCTGGTTTCCTGAGCTCCACTTCCCACAGGCCATGCTGACTAGGCAGGGTTATGGCTGCACAGTCAGTGGTTGCACTACAAGGAAGGAACTAAGACATTAGAGAACTTGGATCTTTTATAACAGACTAGAGGCCAGGTGCATGGATTCGTGCACTGGTGGGATCCTTCACCTGGCATGCTCCCTCTCCCAATTCAGGATCCCTCGGGGGATGTCAGACTGCCGATTTCAGCCTGATCTCTGCAGGCCAGGCCAAGGGACCCTACTGGTGCACAAATCCATGCACTAGGCCTCTAGTATGCATATAAGATCTTTCGTTTATCTCTTCCTGCTCTTCCTCCTTCCTCCTTCCCTTTGAGCTTCATCAGTCTGTTCCAGGTTTCCATGCCTGTGCATTGAGCATCTGCCCCCTGGTGGTCAGTGTGCATTAGCTATAGTTGAACGGTCAAACAGTTGCTTAGAGATATATATATATATTTTGTTCAACTCTTTGCTCCACAGATAGGTACTGTATTTTCTAAGACTATTTGCTATACAAATATCCTTGAAAAGAAAGTCCCAAACAAAGACAGTAGGGTCTCTTCTTGAAAGACATGTCGAAGCACAAAAGAACATAAATAGCTTCTGAAAAAAAACAACAGAACTTGCTGTTGGATTGGATGTGTGGGAGTAAAGAAAATAGCAAAATCAAGGATGACAAGGAGTCATCCCAGGTTTTTGGTTCGCACATTGGAAACCAATTACTCGAATGGAGACACTTGAGGAAATGCATCAAGTTTTGCTTGCAGAGTAATTCTGATATCTATTATATATCCAAAAACAACATGCCAAGATGGAAGTTAGAAACATAAGTCTGGATGCCCAGAAGAAGGGTGAATCCGATAATAAATACCTGAACATCATCAACATAGAAGTTACTTAAGCCATGAAAATTGATGAGAAGGTGAAGAGGGGAGTCTAAAACTGAGGTATAAGACACTCCAGCACTTAAAGTTCAAGTAGGAAAGAAAAATCCAAGACAAATAAGACAAGGACCAGTCAGTGAGGGAAGGATGTATCCAGGAAACCAAAAAGAAGGAAGAGATTAACCATCTCTAGTGTTGCTAGGAGTGTGATGCAGATGAAAACAGGGCAGCCTGAAGTACACAAAGAGACAGAACACAGAATTATACATGAATACAGGCTTTTAATAGTGGGACTTATTGAAGAAACTGGACAACTAAAACTTTAAAGCTAATACCTAGCCTTTGTAAAAATATTAAAAGATGTCAGATTTACAACAGGGATATTGGATTATTTTGCTGCATAAACTGGGACCAAAATGCAATTTTAGTTCTGCCTCCAATTGCCCCATTAGTATTTCTGAGAGCAATCATCCCTAGCCCTGCATGAAGTCCAATGGACACATTCAAACACTGAGTGTCACCATATGTGAGTACCATTCCGATGCTGGGGATGGAGCAATGCATGAAAGCACTCACAGCCATGGTAGGCCTATGAATGTTTGTGCTCTTGGGAATCATAGTGTCCTATCATTTTCAGTGGAAATTTTAAATGCCTAGTTCTATGTAATTATCAAAATCATATCTTACCATTAAATCTCATTTCTCCTGAGGTCTGGTCTGCCTTGGGCTGAGAGCCTCCAGTAGTCGGCTTCTCCTTTCTCCTGCTCACACTCCCCAATCCACCAGTCGCTATTTCCCTCCAGCCCTGGTTAAAGAGGAATAAGGAAGAAGTAGGACAGTTCTTATGTGGCTGGATGGCTCTATGATCTCGAAGTCCACAGTAGTTAAAGACATGTCCTCAGAATACCTGGGAGATGATTAAAGGGTGTTTTCCTGTGATCTTCAGAAGTCCCCCGTTGCCCCCCCCCCCCCTTCCCCACAGAACCTTGAGTGAGCTGGCTGGCAATTCTCTATTCTGAGTTTCCTCTTGTGGCTCTTGGCTCAGTCCCAGGACACCCAGCTATGAATGTGCCCCTCCAACTTCTCTCTGGGAATACTCCAGGCTGCTACATGTGAGCAAGGCTACTCATGGCAACTTTTTATAGCAGGGCCTGTCTTTCTCACAAATCCTTTGCTGTGATAAGTCTGTAAAGAGCACAGTACGGTAGCAAGTGTCTGTGCTCTGCCACAGAGTAATTAGCCTCTGCTCACCTTCTAGATTTCCATGACAGGACTCAGGCCCCACGTCAGGGCATTCTCCTCTTGCAGAAAACCTCAACCCTTCTGTGAATGACCAGTGAAGCACTGCTCTCTAGAAGTTAAGTGAGGAGAGAGGCACAACCCTCTAAGGCACATGTGTCAAACACAAGGCCCGCGGGCCAAATCCGTCCCGCCAGGCCTTGCAATGTGGCCCGCACCGCGCTGTCATCACTGCACTCCGCTGCGTTTCCATCACAATGACAGTTTATGACTGTTCAGTAAACCATTCGGCCCGCGATTTAGGCTGGATTTTAGATTTTGGCCCCTTCTCTGATTGAGTTCGACACCCCTACTCTAAGGGATTGGAGAAGACAGGGCACACAGCACAGCTTTTTCCAGGATATTTTCCTCATGAAAGCCTCTTCTCTTCTCTCCTTGTAATGTCTTAATGTGTATCAGGAGTTTCAAAGTTATAGAAATGCTTGAAAATTTGCACATTTGAATGCATTTTACCCTTATTATGATATTTTCCCTCTCTCATATTGGCTCCAAAGTCAAAACCAAGGCAGGAAGAGTACAGTTCTAATATAATATTATATACATATATGTAAAAAAAAAATTGTGCTAGGAATTGAACTCACTGTAAATAACACAGATATTATTTTTCAAGGCTTTTACATCATGAAATTAGATGGTAGAGTCTTTTCTAAAGAGTTGACAAAAGAGAAAAGACCTTGCAATTTTTGGCCAAGTTGGAGGTCACTGGACTGGTTAAGGGAGACAAGTACTTTAAGATACTAAGAATGAATTATGTTTGCATCCTTTAAAGTAAAACTAGTGTCTGAAGAATTATGCTACAAATGTAACCTGAGTATTTTTCTTTATCAAAAACAGAATGAAGCCTTCTAAAGTATGTGGCTTCTCCAGTTAATTATTCAGTATTTGGCTTTCCTTTATTAAAGAAGAAAGTTGGAAATTTTAAGTCATAAGGAATTATGCTATCTGATAATAGCATTGTCTGGTGGGAAAATGAAAAAGAAATCTAAAATTACTCCAGGATTTACCATAGCTACTCTGAGTAGAAACTTATACAAGAAATAACTAATTTTCATTTTTTAGTATAAAAACTGATAAAATATATAGAATCTATAGTTTGGGATTTTTCAAAAACCCTATGGAACCTGAAGCCAGAACAAATGATGAAATCAGAGAAGATGAAGAAGGAGAACATGGAAAGAAGAAATGCTAAAACCTAGTTCTGATGTATATTTTCAGAGGAAGCAAAGAGGGAGAAAGGATGGGTATATAGAAGCCTAGAACCATTGTCAGCAAACTTCGGCTCACGAGCCACATGCGGCTCTTTGGCCCCTTAAGTGTGTCTCTTCCACAAAATACCAAGGCCTAGGCAAGTCTATTTTGAGGAAGTGGCATTAGAAGAAGTTTAAGTTTAAAAAATTTGATTCTCAAAAGAAATTTCAATCATACTGTTGGTATTTGGCTCTGCTGACTAATGAGTTTGCCGACCACTGGCCTGGAGAACAAAAAAATGTGATGTATCAAAATTCCAAAGAGATGTCAGTGAAGTAATTAAAAAAGAGGTACCCTAGAAGAAAGTTGATAGTGTCCCCCAATATTGACTAGTAAGACCACTAGCTAATAAGAAGAGCTCTCAGCAAGGAAGAGGTAGAAAAATGTAAAAGGCCCAAATGTGTTTCTAATACAGTGAAGCCAAGCTGATTGACTGACACCATCGCAAGCTGGTCAGTTCATCATTGACTATTGTCATTTTACTACTTAAGATTCTGAATTCAGTGGTTCTGCAGAAATATCTTCATACAAATATAAAGAAAAAACAACCAGGATATGAAAATCAATGTGAAGTCTTGGCAAACATTCAGGAGAAGCCAACGCAAATAGTGTGTGCTTACAAATCCAAGCAATGTTCCCATGAACATCTCAAACTTGGAAGATTTAAAATATAATTATTGCATTGGTTTGTCCATAATAAGTACAGAACTGTGGATGATTGGAGATTTTTAAATTTGGTATTTTTTTCAGTGCTCTTTTTAGTTGGGCGCCTGATTGAATTTACAGCCAGATGCTTAACCAGGCAACTTATTCTTACAGGTGCAGACGACAACCATGTGCATATCCGTTAGCCTAAGTGGCTTCGTGGTCCTGGGCTGTTTGTTTGCACCCAAGGTGCACATCGTGCTGTTCCAACCCCAGAAGAATGTGGTCACACATAGACTGCACCTCAACAGGTTCAGTGTCAGCGGAACCGGGACCACATATTCTCAGTGTAAGTATACACAGACCTATAGTAGGGAGCAGGCTGGGGAGTGGAGAAGCAATGGATAGGAACAGACAGCACATGTCTGTCCCCATGAACAATCTCAATTCAGTTTTAATAAGTACTGGTCCAACCGCTGAGTGCCAGGTACTGTGCTAGATGCTATGGGTCCAGTGGTGAGCAGAAGAGGGAACATGCCTGTTTTGGCAGTACACACAATTCAGCAGGGAAGACAGATGTTACATCTGTGACTGCAAGTAGGATTTTTGACCATGTTGTGGAGTCAGTGAGCCTGGTTTTTAGTCCTGACTGCAACCAGTTCTGTAGGCAACCTTGAGCACTTCACTTTATTGCTCCCTGTCTCAGTTTACTCATTGTCCTAGAGAGCTGACAAGTATGTTCTGTGTCACATAAATGTTGAAGTTGCTTCATAAAAAATCAAAAGAGGAAGATAAATAATCAAATAAGATAGAAAATGCTGCATCCTAAATGTGCCCTTGGAAATTCAAAGTACCTCTTTTAACCTGAATATGTTAAAGGTTTTGAGAATCTCTACAGCAAGGAAACCCTTTAATGTTGTCATTTACAGAGTTTCTTAAAAGTATTAGATAATAGACGAACTAACCTCCCATGGAACACACCTTGGAAAATGCTGGAGTAGATTTTCCTCTATTTCAGTGATGCTGGTTTTTTTTTCAGATGAGAACAAGCTGAGAAGGGAGTTTGAACTGAAGGTTTACCAGGATAACTGTCCAGTCCAAACTTCTCTCCAACTAGCCTGAATACTGAAATGTTTGAAACACTATTCTTAGAGAATCATTTGTTTAATTCTTTAGCATCCTCTAAAGCACAAATGTACCCAGGGGGGGATCACCTTTTAAGTCATTTTCAGCTCATCTAAGATATAAAGTAGGAGACATTCACTAACAGAAGGATGAAGAGGAAGAAGGAGTGGAGTCCAGAGAGGAGGAAGGAGGACTGAAGTGACAGAGACAAATGACTACTTCACAATTTTGCCTCAAGTCAATTAGAAAGAATACTTCAAAATAGCTCAGCATCACAGAGTGAGCAATTGCATTAGTGCCCCAGTTTCTCAAGTAAAGTATACAAGTGAACAGGGCAGCCCTTCCCCCAGCAAACAAAGGAAAGACCGATGGCTGACAGCACATGTTCAGTAATGCCCTGTGTACAGCACTCTGTGGTTGAGAGCTACTATAGGGAAGGGGACATTACTGACTTTTCAGCTACACTTCTGGGTACCAGATGATTGAATCCCAGAACATGACAAAACTTGGGAAGTAATTTTCTTTGGATATTAGAGAAACCTACTTATTTCTTGAGCAAACACAAATGAACTGACAATAATTAATAAAAACGACAACACCACCTCACAGGAACTATCATCTATGGAGTGTTTCTATGTGTTGAGCATTGCATTAAATACTTCATATGTGTACTTGTGTACTGTATCTCATAACACACTCACATCTCTTTGAGATAAAGAAACTTACCCAGAGTCACACATCTGGCAAATGGCAGAACCAGAATTTAAAATCAGTTTCTCTGATTTCAAAGCCAGTGCACCAAATTGCTGTATCATGCTACTTCACCCAGAATGCAAGCTGGGAAAGTTCCTATGAGGCTGGGCACATGGTAGGCTCTACAGGGGGAATGAAAGGAAGGTTACATGAGCCTGTACAGCAAGTTCACCCCTGGTAAAAATAATCTTGTTGCTATCTCAGAGCTCCAAAGAGATGGCAAAGCATGACCAAACTCAGAAGCAGTCATGAAAGAAAGAATGTGCGTAAGGACATCTCAGAAATCTCGCCATTGGAGAAATATTTGAATACTGATAGGTGTAAAAAAGACCAATTTTATTTGTGTGCTATTAATAATACACAGTGGGAGTCAGAATATAAAGGGAACCAACTTTTCTCCATTAAGTATAACCTTGGGCCAATAATTCACAATATTTGTGTCCAAAAAAAAAGGGGGTGGGGGGGGGAAGACAACTCTTTGAAGTAAAGATTCTCAAGCCCTACCCATAGCTATTTGAAGTAGAGATTCTCAAGCCCTACCCATAGCTGTTCTGATTCATGTGGTCTGGAGCAAAAGATGTACCTGTGGTTCAATGGAAGTGATCCGAGGAGTATATTTTGAGAAACGCAGTCTACACTACCCTATCTACTTTATCCACTGGTCTCAGTGCAGGGCAGGGAAGGTCTTAAAGAGGATACAGGCACGGGTTCTGAGAGGCGGAAGTATTCCTGACGCCAATGGCCACAGCCCCGTGCAGTTTCTCCCTGGCTCTCTCCACAACCCTCCAGAGAAGGCATTTATGTCACAGAAGCACCTGGCCACTCAGAACACTTTTACTGAAACTGGGGATGCTCTTTCCAAGACCCGTGCTCAGAGGCCCCAAAGTCCTAAAACTCATGCTTGTCATGCTGCTCTCACACCCACTCACTGAAGCAAACTTCCTTTGTATTTGGATGAGAAAGAAAAAAGGTCATTCTTTATTTTGTTCAGCTATAGAAGCAAAGGGGCTTGCAGGAGCTGGTTCCCACAGACAGGCAATCAAGAAGGGATGCTGCGAATGTAAGTAGAACTGCATTCATTTTGAAGGTAAAAGCTGGGTGTGCATGTGAAGTGACGCAGCGTAAAACCCTTACAGGATTCACGCAGGTCCGAACGTTGTTGTCACTCATATGGGTTCGCGTCGGCATAGCCTGGGGCGGGAGAGGTGAGAAATGGAGTGTGCCCAATCTTCTGCAGGGCCATTATGTGCACCGACTTTCTCCTACGAGGATGTGTGTGTGTCTCTTGCTTATGGTGATCATTCAGATGCATGCATGTCATTACCGTTAAGTTCAGCCAAGAGGCTTCTGCTGTAAGGATGCCCAGGTTTGAGTCCCTGAGGAGCCACGGGCATGTGGAGATGGATTTCCTCTGCCAAACCTTGTGCAGAAAGGCACTTGTCTAGGTGGCAATGTGTGAACTGCTCAATTAACAGAATGGTTCTTTATTACAAAGCATTTTCACATTATAAGAAGAAACCGGTAGCACAGAAAGATCAAGTCTGCAGTCTTTTCGTCACAGCATGCTTTTCCACAAAAAAGCAAGCAGCGGAGGACACACTTTGCACATATCAATGGCCAAATGTTTGAAGATACCCCAACTAGAAGAAGGAAAGCCATTTTCAAGTCCAAATGTGATTTTTTTTAAATATATATATATAACAGAATAAAGTAGCAGGCGACACCCAAATTTCTTCTCTATAGAGCACGTCCAAGAAAACAGCATAGTACCCTTTACAGTTCAGTGAGTCCCAGGATGACACCATGTGCTCCACCGCCAGGCAAATTAGCAATAATTATGCAACACAGACTGAATGACGGTCTTCCTGCTGTAAGCATAGGGATGCTATAGACATAAATCCTCAGTGGCTAATGCATGAGAAACCTAGAGAGTATTTGGCAGGTTAAGCCATCTGCTTCCAGGCCAAATCTATCCAGAGCATCCAAATCTGAAAGATGTCCATCCGTTTTCCCTTTGGGAAGGCATTTCCACAGCCTTCTTGGGAAGCTCATTCCTTTCCTTCCTTATTGAGGATGGGAGAATAGAGAGCTGTAATAGATAACCCTACAAAGACCAGCAGGTTGATGTTTAATACATCTCCTGAGTTCCATTTAACATTTCATTGTATTCGTCTCGCGACTGCTCTTTTGTAACCTTGAAATCATTTTCTCTTTACCTCTAATATTTCACTGGTTTTCCCCAAGCAAATGTAGCCCACCTTCCTTCATAACAGCGACCTGAGACTAGAGCTGGAAGAGATGCTATGGATCATTTATTGTAATCACCACATTTCTAGATGAGAAAACCAGGGCCCTATCTATTAGATTCACTCAGAAATTTGATAACTGAAGTCAGAGATAAAACTCTCAAAAGCTGCTATGTGGTTCCTCTGGCCTTGCTGGATTTCCTGCCCCAACTCGGTTAACAAAATTCATGGCAGAGACCATTAGACAATAAGAATCTTTTTTTTTTTTTTTTCTTGTCAAAAGCTTTCCCTTCAGTGCCACACGTAACAGCATCTTGTTCTTCAGCATGAATATAGACTTTTATTCCTCTCAAAAGCCCATGCCAGGGAGTTCAATGACATAAATCATGCCCATAAGAGACCCAAAGATCCCTTCATCCGAGCTGCAGAGATGTGGTTCTTCAGAGGGGGCTACCCACAAAGCTGCTTGGAAAATGAGATTTGATTAAACACACACACACACACACACACACACACACACACACAAAGGAATGTTGTAAATGTATAGACCAAAAATATAAAATTTCTTCCACTTAAATTGTTCTTTAAAAGCAAGTATCATTTTCTTGAGCTAAATTACATTGCACATTTTCCATTCTGTCCCATATATTTGAATGTAACATAAAGACAGTAGCTCAAAGGGGATTCCTAAACCAGAGTCCAATATTGTATGAGATACCAATAGTCATATGCATTTCCATGTAACCCCAAATTCATTAATGCCTTTGAGAACATGGTACCCATGATCAGAACTATAAAGATATGCTAATTAAGAAGGAATTATGTATATAATAAAATATTGCCCATATATTGACTTTAGATTATGAATACCTGAAATCAAGCAAAGTATCTAATATCAGTTTATGCTACACTATTTCTCCTTCCCACTCCCTTTTCATATTAAGTGAAACTCTCTAAATAACACCAAACAAGGGAGATACTTATGTGCTTATGCCACAAAATCCCTATCAGATGAAAAAAAAAAATTAAAACATCTTCCCTACCTGGAGTAAATTCAGAGACTTTAGGAAAGGGACCCATAACAGATAAATATGGGAAAAAAATGGATAATTCATTCAAGAAACGTAGGCACAGCTCTAAGCTTACATTCACAGTTCTTACATTCTAACAGGCTAGAGTAGGAACAGTCAGACAAACCAATAATACGTATTGTATCAGCTGCTAAGTGAAGTGCAAAAAATAACATGGGGTATAGACAAAAATGGTGTCCTGGGGTTAGAGAGAGTTACTTTTTCTTATAGGGTGACCAGGCAAGTCCTCTATAGACAGGCCAGATTTGAGCCGAGTCATGAAGGAAATGCAAGAAGGGGTACATGGCCATCCATATCTGAATGAAAGACATCCCAGGCAGAGGGAACAGCAAAAGTTAAGGTCTAAAGTGAAAGTGAATCACAGAGGAAGGACTTTTATTTCTCTATTGGAATTACTGGGAGTAGAATCAAGGGTTTCCTCAGAGGTGAGCTCACCTCAAAGGCACCATTTTCAGCATGTTAACTGAAGGGGCAGAATATAAGACAGGGAGCAGCAGAGACATCGTGCAGGAAGTATTATATCCTCCAGTTGTTGGTGGCTTAAGTCAGGGTGGTAGCAGTGAAAGCTAATAAAGTGTCCAGATGCTGCATGGACTTTGAAGGTGAAACTAACAAGATCAGCTCCACTAGCTAGAAGGACTAGTCTTCCATTATTTCATTAGAGTTGAACACTTTTGGCTTCAGAGCTTGATCCCTAGGCAGAGTGGCACATTATAGCTTCTATTAGGTATTGGAGCCTCAGGGGGAGTAAGTTCCTGATTCCTGGCTGAAAACACATTCAGATAGAAAAGAGGAGAAACCAGAGATGTTGGACAACTAAGAGTAGGCAAGAAAAATGCAAAAAAATTATTAAGTCCTTTCAATTACAAGTTACTTGTATCCAGCATGGTTTTGTGCTTCTTGAGTAAGGGAAGCTAGGATAAAAATGTAAAAAAAGATATACATGATTAGAAAGAAAGCATGACAGTGTGAAGTGGCAACAATGGATTGAGGGGTATAGTTGGAGATCAGTGGGATTTCTGTTGAAATTCCAATTAAATCACATCATGGGTTATAAAAAAGGTCCATGCCAAATTTTCTCTTTCCATGAATCTTGTCTCACAAGAAATGAATCACTGAATGAAGAAGTGTTTGTATTTAACTCTTAACTCCACATATGAGTGCGTAGGTTTTTCTCCCGTATCATAGGAATATAATTTCCTCTTAAATCCACTGTTAACAGCTCAAGATCATTCCCCCAAGAATCTAGCCCACATTTCTTAACAATGGATTTTGCCTTCCACAGTGAAATCTCTGACATAGCCAGGCTACCAAATCAGGAACTAGTAGTGTCATCATCTGCCTAGACAACATATATTAATCAGCAGATGAACTTTTGGAATGGGACCAAGGGGCCGTAGCACAAGTAAAATCAAGGTGGTGAATAAAAAAACAGGTTCAGTGATGAAGCAGGAAGACAAGGCAACAAAGAGCTGATAGAAGTTGGATTCTATGACCATAGCATTAAAATATCTAAACAAGCTGACATGACAGAGAAAAAATTTGGGGGGTCACTAGGAACAAGGAAATGGAACAGATGGGAACAAACTGGTGGAATGTCTCTGTTTCAATGTTTGCTTTCTCCTTTTCCAAGTCTGATATATTACACATTAATAGTAACACACTGATTCTCAGGAACCAAATCTGAGCCACTGAATTGACTAACACTTAGCATCCATAAGAATCTATTAAATAAATATGGTTAGCATTGATTTAGGGCCCAATTCCCTGAAAAAAATAAGACCATTTTCTCCAAAGCCTGGCCGGCGCAAGCATTACTGGTGGAAGAGAAATGAATTTCATAGTGGAGACAGAACTGCCATTTGGCTGTTCCAATGCTTTACCAAGTTTGAGAAGCAAAATATGCTTTTTGATGGGTGCAGATTGCCCTTTTGTGATCAACAGTGGTGCTTTTTCAGCCATCTTCAGTTTTCAACTTGAATAGCAAAAAGTACCACCTTAGCCTAGAGTAACTAACCCCCACTCACAGAAAAGCCAAAAACAAGCCTTCAGCCTCTTTATTTCTGACAGAAAGGATGATTATAGAAACCTGCTTCACTGCACTTAAGAATATGGGCTAAACTTACACCATTAAAAATCTCATGAGAATTTCATCAGAATAATTGCAAAAGCTCATCGAAAACACACACATAGTACTTGGCTCTTACACATCTTTTACTACCTGGGGGAATCACAAAGAGACTAATATGGGAGACATATGTGAAATATTTATGAAAGACAAAGTAACTGAGATTAGACTAGACTCATAAAAGAGTAATTTCCTCTACTATATTCAGCAGCATGTACAAAAATGAGATTTCTTTTTTTACGTAATAAAATACACCAGCAAAAGCTACAGATGAAACAGTAAAAAGAGAAGCAGGAAAATGCAAGTTACAATTCCCTTCAATATATAACTAAAATGTGCTTAGGGAAGAAACAGCTGTAGAAAGAGTTTGGGGAGTGTTTTTTGCTGTTATTACTCTTTGTAGGAAAACCCTGAGCTTATATTATCTCCCTCTCGAAGAGTTTAGACACTGTAACATAGGTTGTTCCCTTTAATATCCTTATGAAGCAGGTAGATGATTCAGTTGTTTTGTGAACTCTCATAATGATGTCCCCAGGATGTCTAGGAGAAGGTTATTTGAAGCTATAACTTAGGGACGTTCGTGCAACTACCTTTGCAGCCCCTGAATGTGGTGCTTACCTAGTCAAAATACACCCAGTTTTAAGATGTTAGAATGCAGTGAGCAAGCAGATTCTAAGAGCATACTTAAGAACAGCAGTGCAAGCTCCATAATAGTATGGGGAATATCACAGTAGGTTTCTGATGCAGTCTTTAAAAATCCAGGGAGAGAGGGTATTAAACTAGTCCAAGATAGACAGGCATTCTAGGCAGGTTCTTCTCAACCCGCCTCCATTACACTTCATACTTCTCCGATCTCTGAAAATGAAAACCCTTCACAGAAGTAATAAAACTCAATCCTGGGAAAGATGAAGAGATTAGTCAAAATGTCAAAGGCAGCATGCTTGCTAGAGGATGCTGACAGCCTGAGCCACTTTGCAAGGGTGGTTGATGGGCAATGCCACATGATGTGGCTTGGGAAACAGAAGGGCCTACCTGTCCCCACACAAGGCTGCCCACAGGCCTTACCTTTGCTGGTTGTTTCTTCAGGTTAAAAGGTTATTTCCTTCTTGAAACTTCCGTTGGTTTCCACCTTCTTTGAAATGCAACCATTTAACCAGTCATTAAGGAAATATTTACAGAGTGTGTATTCTGTGATCAGCAATAGCGATATAGTCATGAAAAAGACAAGCAGAGCTCCCTTTTGTAGTTTCTAGTCAAGAGTATAAGACACTAACAAATAAAAAAGCAAAAAATAATCCGTTTTAAAATCGGGTAATGTGATGGAGGGTAACTGGGTCAGCTACTTTAGATTAGAATGCCTGATGATAACCTTTTTCAGGAGGTGACATTTCCGATGTGGATGGCAAGAAGGAGCCAGGCATGTGATTAAGAGAAGAAAAAACATTCTTGCAGAGGCAACAGCTACTTCAAAGGCCTGCAGCTAAGAAACAGATATGCTGTATTTGAGGACAAAAGCAAAAACGGGGGTAGAGTGGGGGAGAGACCTAGAATTGGGCGAACGCAGAAAGAAGGCATGGGAATCACCCTGGGATTTATAAACCAGAGTTAAGAACAGCACAGAGGGAAGCCATTGGAGGTGTGTAGTGATTTTTAACTGACTCGCTCTCACTGCTGTATAGATCACCTATTGCACGGAAACAGAGATACCGGTAGTGCAGCTAGTGCAGTCGCTGAGAGTAAAATATTGCTGGATTGGCCTGGGATGGTAGCTGCAAAGCTAGGAGTAGTTGGATGTGGAGACAGAGATGACTGGACCTGGAGACAGGCTTGGCATCGGAGGAGGGATGAAGAAGGAAGGGGGCATAATGCTAGACTTCTGGTTTGGGTAATTGGCTGGATCCTGAGACTTTTCACTGAGGAAATGAAAACTAAACTGGGACAAGTTAAGGAACCAAGCGTTATGCTTTGGCACTTGATTTTGAAATACCTATTAAACATCCACATGGAAATGTCGTGTAGATAGTTGGATACAAAGAAGCTGCAGAAAGGGCACGTATGAAATGGCCAGACGTGCTCTCCTCAGAGGCCCATGAACTGTGGTTTGGTCTTCACCTTGTTCTTGCTCCTCCCTGGCCTAACTTAGATGAAGCTAGAATTAGATAAAGTATATAAAGAAACCCTGCAAAGAATGAAGTGAAGCCCTCACATTTGGAATTACTATCATTATCACTTTCCATCAAGTACTTATCAGGCACCCATTGTGTGAAATGTCTTTGTTGTAGAAGTTTCAGGAAATGTAGATAATGCCATTTCCTCAAGCCTCCCCCAAAGATACTATAGCTTTCAGGGGGCTCATATTGTAAAGAAAACTGAAGGTTATCTTAAAACTTATAAAAAGGAAGCATCTCTAAAGGAGTTAGCATGCCACAGGACTCCACTGTGACCTTACGCAGCCACACAGACTAGACTTCACAGGTGTCTTCACCTACCTTGCCCAGTAATCATTGCAAAATTGAGTCTGTAGCTTGCCTGGTGGTCGGCCTGCTGAAAGGCTTTAGTCCCCCAAAAATGATTAATGCTCCTCCACTGAATGCCATGTAATCTCAGATTTCATAATTAGTTTCTCCTTCATGTCTAACAAAATTCCAATGAAAAATGCAATTCTATAGAGCAAGACTATTTCCACTATCAGGCATGAACACTTTAGCATGACATTTGTTTGATTACTAACCAAGAGATAAGCCCTTAAGGAATGGGACAGCTGAGTGGTTTGACCTGGGCTTGGTCAGATAGCCAAGATGATGAGCTCCTTCTAGGCAGAGCATGTCCAGATGGGCAGGCCAGAGGATGGGACATAAACAGCTCTGAAAGGTAACATAGGATTATCTCTGATTCTCTTGGCTACCTAGTTTCAATCCACGGAAGAAAGGGGCTCCTTGCTTTTGTGCTCATTGGTGGGGGGGGGGGGGGACATTAAGGGTGAAGTAGAGCTTAGCTATAGCTAGATTTCTCATAAAAACAAAACTTCCAAACAACAAGAGCTATGAGCTGTATCTTGAAAAACTGAGTGTCATAAAAAGAAATAACATCTATACCCACGTTAAACTCACACTGTTTGTCACTATTGTCATTAACAAGCATGTCGTCTTTTTGGAATATCTTCCTTTCGGAGAACTATCACGAAATTGAAGTTCTTGGGACACCAGCCCTTGCTATGGTTTACATTGAGGTTATCCACTAGAACAATGAGAATATAGCAAACCATTCTTTTAGAAAGAGGAATTCACAGATGACCCGTGGAACTATGTAAGAGGCATCCCTCCCCAGAGAGAACAAAATTAAGGTACTGAAAATCATAATTAATTGAACAATCTGGGAGAAAATTGCAGTGAGCTTTCAATTTTGCACATGGTGTTCGAGCCAGTTTATAGATCACCAGGGCTCATTTTAAACCCACAAGTGGCTTCTTTCAACAACGAGTATGCTGATAAACTCTCTTCAAGACGCATGACATCAATGGAGGTGTATACTTGGATGAAAAGTAATATGGAGCAGAGCGCATTTAGAAAGTTAGCCTATCACAGTATGAAATCTTCTAGCATTTTCCAAAGCCAAGTCAGAATCAGTTTTCAACTGAATGATGAGTGCCTGGTATGATTTGTGCTATTACCTGTGCTGCCCGCTTGCCTAACACTGAAGTTCCTCTCCTGCTTTGTTTTTTCAGCCTCGGCAAGCACGTATGTGCCAACGGTGTGCAATGGGCGTGAAGTCCTCGACTCCACCACCTCCTCTCTGTGATTGTGAATTGCAATTCAGTTCTCATGTGTTTAGACTGTTAGACAAAAGTGCTCGCGTGCAGCTCCAGACCATGGAAACAGAGCAAAAGAACAACCCTAGTACCTTTTTTTAGAAACAGTACGATAAATTATTTTTGAGGACTGTACAATACATAGTGATGTGCTAGAACTTTTTAGGCTGAGTCCCTTGCCCCTGATATTAACGATTCTCCAGAATATGGAAATAACCACTGTTTACAGAGCTGAGCATTGGTGACAGGGTCTGACTGGGTCCGTCTACTAAAAACTCTGGTGGCAATATTAGGTAACTTTTTTTCCTATGAAGTTTTTGTAGGTTCTTGTTGTAACTAATTTAGGACGAGTTTCTATGTTGTATATTCAAGTTACATTACGTGTAACAGACTGTTTTTCTCAGCACAAAATAAAAAGCATCTGTATTAATGTGAAGCTACTGAGAATAAAACCATGGCGGTTTTCCAGCATGGTGGATAGTGGTCTGTGCTTTTTAAATCACTTCAAGTAACTCACATCTCTTGACTTCAGACCATTAGAAGAAACTGTCTAACATCATGTCTCTTCATGTCTATACATACTTTGAACACAAACTGTTACCCTAGAGCAGTGGTCAGCAAACTCATTAGTCAACAGAGCCAAATATCAATAGTACAACGATTGAAATTTCTTTTGAGAGCCAATTTTTTTTTAATTAAACTTCTTCTAACACCATATCTTCAAAATAGATTCTCCCAGGCCGTGGTATTTTGTGGAAAAGCTACACTCAAGGGGCCAAAGAGCTGCATGTAGGTCGCAAACTGCAGTTTGCCGACCACGGCCTTAGAGAGTTGTGAGTAGAGCTGGACTTCGTCACAGATCACAGTGATTCAGAAATATCCAGCCATATCAGTGGCCAGATGACAAGACACATATTGGTTTCTTTGAGCCACACCTGTACTGCAGCCCAGACTCTGCCCAAATGGGGCTTCCAGGCAAGAAGGAGGGGCTTCCTATACTCTGAAGGCAGACCAACAACCTTAATAAATAGGAAGCAGAGTGGGAAAGTATCTTGTCATTTCATTGGAAAGTCACTCTCACCATTCATAGCTGAATCAGTTAATGAAAAGGCAGTATATATTATTTCCAATGCTTTTCCAGAGTTTCAGTAACAATACATAAGCACACAGGCTTGTTCCTAAACTTGACTATTTTACTAACCTAAATAAAGAGCAACAGGGGAAAGTATGGCTAAGCTAAACCTGGCTTGTTCTACCTATTTCTCCTTGTAAGCCTTTCAGCCACAGATCATTTATTACCTCAGAAGAATATACTAAGAATCTAAGTACCATGTTTCCCCGAAAATAAGACATCCTCCAAAAATAAGACCTAGCGCAACTTTGGGAGAAAAAATTAATATAAGACACTGTCTTATTTTAGGGGAAACAATGCATTAGCTTTCTGCAACTAAGTAACAAACTTACCACAAGCTGATTGGCTTAAACCAACAGAAATTTATCCTCTTGGTGGAGGAAGACAATGGGGAAAGTAAAAGGGGACATCTGTAATACTTTCAACAACAAAGATAAATTAAAAAAAAAAAAAAAACACAAAAACACGTTGATTCTCTCACAATTCTGGAGGCCAGAGTTCACAATCAAAGCACTGGCAGGGCCCATCCCCTCAGAAGCTCGGACATGATCCAGTCCATGCCTCTCCTAGCTTCAATGGTTGCCAGCTTCCTGGGCTTGTGGCCTCTGTCTTTACATTGCCTTCTCTGTCTGTTTTCTCCTCCATTTGACTCTAACAAGGCCACTTGTTACTGGATTTAGGGCCCAACTGGATAATCCAGAATGACCACATCTCAATGACATCTGCAAAAGCCCATTCTCAAAATGTGGTAATATCCCCATGTTCCAAAGATAGGATATTGATAAATTTTTTTTTTTTGGGGGGGGGCACTCTTCAACTCATGAATAAGAGAAAGATAAATAAGATGTAGTTCCTGCCTTTAAGAAGCATAGTGACTGGAGAGTATTCTAGTAAGGGAACTATGGCTGAGGAAGACAGTGAGATTAAGAGGAGAATCCACTATATGAAGGACTGCCTGGCCAGCGTGGCTTAGTGGTTTGAGTGTCGACTGTGAACCAGGAGGTCGTGGTTCGATTCCAGGGTCAAGGCATATGCCCGGATTGTGGGCGCAAGTGCATGCAGGAGGCAGCCAATCAATGATTCTCTCTCATTATTGATATTTCTATCTCTTTCTCTCTCTCTTTTTTCCTCTCTGAAATCAATAAAATATATATATTTTTTAAAGAAAGGATATGAGGGATCCACAGGTTAATAACCCAGGCCTGGTTCATAGAGACACGTTCATACTATTTGCACAACACTCAGGAATGATGAGCAGGTGTGCAAAAGCCAACAAGACTAGCCTTAAAGGAAACAAAATGAGGAGTCAGTTGCTAGAGATTCTCTTTTTCCTTCTGAATGCATTTGAATCAGCAACTAATCAATTCATTCAAACTGCACCAGATGCTCAAAGACAACAGTACTCACCAGGCCCTGAATTCTCATCCTATATAATAAAAGCCTCAGATGCAAATCGACCAAACAGCAGAATGACCAGTCACTATGACCAGCACTGACCACCAGGGGGCAGAGGCTCAATGCAGGAGCTTCCCTCTGGTGGTCAAGATATTCCCACAGGGGAAGTGCTACTCTCCCAGAAGCCAGGCTCACAGCTGGCGAGCACAGCAGTGGTGGCCGAAGCCTCTCCTGCCTCCGTTGCAGGTGGGCAGTAAGGAGTGAGGGGTCCTAGCTGCAAGAGCCCCAGACTGTAAGAGGGATGTCTGACTGCCTCTCTTAGGCCCAGGGGGATCAGGCCTAAGCCAGCAGGCGGACATCCCCCAAGAGATCCCGGACTATGAGAGGGAGCAGGCTGGGCTGAGGGACCCTCGCTCCCCCAGTGCATGAATCTCATGCACCAGGCCTCTAGTACTGAAATAAGAATCTGGATTTTCAGGAGTGAGTCGGGGAGACTGGGTAACAGGTTCAATAGCGCTGGATGGCAAAAAAGACTTAGGCTGTGACTGAAACTGGCAGGAGTGCTAGATCAGTGTGCTCAGAATGAGCAGCTGCTCAAGATAAAGTCAATCCACTGATGGAAGGTGACAGTCTGAGGCAGGCAATATCAGATGGGTTGTTCAGAGGCACAGCTCATGCCTAACACAATCAAATTGATCATAGATCTTTTTAAACAAGATAACTAGGCTGTGGGTGCATCTTGAGAAAATTGTTTGTGAGAGCTGAGTTTTGATTTCTGGCCACTCTATTTCCAGCCTGGACACTGACAATACACTAACTGAAAGCTCTCGTCATTTTCTCCTGCCCTGGCACAAGCCTTGTTTCCAGTTTCAAAGTGCATCATCTAACATGTGATCCCTAGAAATAATGTTTAAAAAAAATATTCAGAGTATACATGGAAAATAGCTGCTAAAAAGTCTCTTTTACATAAGCCATTTCAAACAAATAGGTTTGGTATTGATTTTTTTTTTTTTTTTACTCCAGTAACATTCATCCTTCCAAAATATAAAACTGGTTGAGCTGATCCATCTTTGCAAAAACTTCCTGAATTTAAGGAACTCAAGCAGAATGATGTATACCGGTGATTAAAAAAATATCAGAACCTAACAATATGGTGGGCTATCATTGGTTTTCCAAGTGTTTACAGTTTCTGAGATGCTCTGTGTCCTTTATAGTTTAAATATCAATCTATTCTCTTGTCCACGCAGGTTTATCATAGTAAAATACAAAGATGTTAGGCAAGCTGGTTTGCAGACTACACAGAGGACACATTGAGAGAGTGGCTAAGAAAGAGGTGGTTCAGTCTTCAACTCCACATTTCCCTAGGGTAGCTTCCTTTCCTCACTTACCTGCTGGTGATAACTTTGGCCTCAGTGCTCACAGCAAAGGCTACAAGCATGGAGCAGCCAACAAGGGTGAGGCGCCAGGATGATGGGGCACCTATGGGGATTGCAACCACCACAGCTCTCCCAGCAAACGTCCAGACCCATGGATAAGACAAATATCTCTCTTTTCTGTGACAGGAAGTTTAGATTTATGTAATTCCCTCTGGTTTCACTCATTTCTTTAACCCAAGACATCTGAGATAAAGGAAATCTTGCCCCCCTCCAAACCAAATCTACCAGAATCCAACAAATAGTTTAGACAAAGCTCTTCTTCCAAGAGTTATGAATAAGATGAGAAAAAAAATACAGCAAATTAAAAGCCTTATTGGGACATTTTATTCAAGAAAATTGGAGATCTCTTTCTTAACCCACACCAATCATTAAAAGAATCCTAAATGTCTTTTGCAGCTCTGTAAGTCTTAAAACAGGATTTGGTAAATGTGTATGGATGCAGGTATGCCCTGTTTGAATGCAAAGCCCCTCTCCAGGGTTGGGGTTCTAGTATCTGCACTGAAACTCCAATACCCTCCACTTCCAAATGGTTACTTTAAATGGATCTGTATACAAAATTGAGTATTATCTCCAAATCCACTTACCTTAGCAACAAATGAGAAAAGGCATTTAAATGCATCTTGCTGGCTTACTCTGAGCCAGTTCACTTGCTTTGGTTTTACCAGTTGCTGACCGATAACCATAACCAAATCCAAGAACTATAAGAGGAACTATGAATCTGAGTATCTGGCTTTGTCTTTAACTATTGATTAAATCATCTAGGGAGGGTGATAGGTTATTTTCCTTTGGGACACTTCTAAAGACTTGAGAAATGTTTGAGGTGGTAGCTCCTAAAGGGTGGACAGTTTTGCTTGTGGGTTTTAGTGATCTAAACCAGAGGTCAGCAAACCAGAGCTCACAGGTCAAATCCTGAGCTAAGAATGCCTCATAGCTCAGGATTAAATAGTTGGGAGAAAAAATAAAAAGAGGATTGATATTGCCATGGCCAGTGTGGCTCAGTTGATTGGGTGCTGTCCCATGGACTGAGAAGTTGCTGGTTCGGTTCCCAGCTCTGATACATGCCTGGGTTGTGGCTCCATCCCTGGAGGGGAGTCTGCAGGAGTGTGCAGAAGGTGGCCTATCAATGTTGTACTCTCACATCTATGTTTTGTTTCCCTTCTTCTCTCTAAAATAAATAAATAAATAAAATAAAATATTCTTTTTTAAAATGAGGAATGACATTCAAATGAAACTCAAATTTCAGTGTACATAAATACTTTTATTGGAATGCAGCCACACCTACTTGTTTACATGTTGTCTGTGGCTGCTTTCATGCTGCAATGGCAGTGAGGAGTTGCAATTAGACCACATGTACTGTAAAGCCAAAAATATTTACTATCTGGCCTTCAACAGAAAAAGTTTGCTGGCTTCTGACCTAGACAGTTACAATAATAATATCAGTTGACTTCCAGTTATTTGTCCCCATAATCAAGTTTTATTTCCTTCACTGATGATCCTAAAATGAACACATCTGAAATGTTAACCTAAAAGAAATAAAATCCAGCAGAGTGTAATCTCTAACCAATTACTATGAAGTTCATTTTAACATCCAAGAGATGAGTTGGATGTTGAGGCTTTTATATATTTTTTTTTAATTTATTCCCCTTGGGACTCTTTCTTTAGGGCAACCTCAATTTATGATATGGGCCTATAAACCTGAGAAAATATTCAGGTTACTATAAAATATTTGTGAGGATATTTGAAGTTCTCTAAAGATCTACTCTCCATATCTTTTATGTAAAAAGATAAATGTGAGCAACACACTGACTTTAAACTTGCCAGGGAACTCATCTTCCCACCCTAATTCACAGGAAATTAGTCTCCCATTAGGAATGACTGGGTACCGCAGAAAGTAGCACTGATATAGGTCAATGGACAATTGATCACATTGATTTTGAAAACCAGAGTCAATCATAACCCACCACCTGGAAACCTGGAGACCCCGATAGGTAAATGACTGGACCCAAGCATTCTTCCACATAACCATTTAAACACCTTTTCTCCCTGGGAAGAAAACAATGATGAAAGTCTACACAAAAATACTATGCAACATTTTTAATCCTGGAAAGGACTTAATTGCTAGTAACCAAAGAGGAAAAAAAGTCAACAAGAATAAAATTCAGTCTTTTAAAACAAGTGAACACATATCAAATTGCTCAACATTGTTAAATGGCATGATATACTTTATCCATAGAAGACATGGTCTCATCCAGTGGAACGCTGACTTAAATATATTTTGATAGAGTGCTGAAGAGATATTATAGGTGGCAGTTGACTTAATGAAGTATTTAAGGCTTCAAAACTGTGCCTTTTAGTAAAATAAGAAATAACTACTTCTACCACTTCAGGGGGGAAAAGAAACAATAAATGTCAATTAAAAGTCATAGAAACATGATTAATTTCTTTAAGCCCTTCAGCATTCTACTGAGCTTTGCAAAGGCAAAACCTAAAACTAAAGTGAATTTTATAGCCAGGGTTGGTCGGAATAGTTTCCCCATACTACTCTTTCTGCCATGCTTCTTTAGTGCTTGGAATAAACTGACAAGCACTGGGATCCACAGACAAAAAGGTAGCTCCATTCCAAAGATGGGACTGAGCTGACAGAATCTATTTAATGTCTAAAATTAGAAATAAATAAATTCTTCCATCCCAACTACATTTTCAGAGAGTTCATTAAAATTTAAGGCATTTTTGACATGTCAGAGATTTTAGTCCAGTGACAGGAGAAGAAAGAAGCTACCTGGGAGCAAATCCCAATTATCTCTATGGCTTAGAACATGCATGTTGAGCACAGCCGAAGATGAAGAGAGAGGGACAGGTGACTGTGTGGGAACTTCCTGACTCTGTCCAGCTGTACAACTTAGCCCAGGGTCTTCTAAAAGGGTGCATTTCAAATGTATTTTCTTCTTCTGTTTAAATTTTGACCAAAAATGGAGACAGACTCATCAGCACTGTTAGTAAGATAAAAAATGCCAAAATAATTTCTTCTTTATCATAAGATTTTTAAAAATTAAACATGAAAAAGGTTTATACTAAGTGATGCCCTCCTTGAGTCTCACATCCAACAATAAAATAATGACAATATACCCATGAATCCAACAGTAAATATATACCCAAAACACATATTCATTCAACAATAACAGCATCATCCAGTGTTTTACCCACCAACCAGATAAATACAATTCTTTATTTTTCTCCCACGTTCCACAAAAACAAAGACATAACCTGCTAAATGGAAGGTTACAAAATCATACCTTATTGAAAGATGTGGGGCAAAACATTCAACACACCCTGCTCACGTGCCCTGCTTCTCTCAGCCAATCCCCCCACCCCCGTCTTTTTAAAAACATGGTTAAGGTCTATAAAGATTACTGTTGATTGGAAACAAACCAGAGCACCTTAGATCATCAGTGGACAGGAAAGTCCCCTTTCTGTCGGTTCTAAAACAAAAATTGGTCAAATCCAACTTCAAACTGCTTTCAGTAAAGAATATTTAAGTCATGCTAATACTAGCAATCTGTTCATCATAGGAAATATCATAATTATCTGGATCACTTTTGAATAAGAATGACAACACTTATTTCATGACTGTTAATGGTATAACCACATTCTTCTTATGAATACCATTATAAGCAATTTTCTAAAATTGAATACCTGCCTTATTGACTTTAAAAAATGCACACACACACACACACACACACACACACACACACACACAACTCTGTGAAGTCATAATCCTCTACATCCTGTAGCAGAATGATCTCTTGATGCTTGACCAAGAGCAAATATCCCACTGCCATTTTCTGGAGACCACAAAATTATTCCAATACCTTTGTACAGTTATCTGTACTTGTACACAGGTCATCCCACTTTCTTCTTCATGATTTTGCAAGGTGTTTTGATAAACAGGCTTTCCCACTCATTTTAAATCATGCTTTGAGCATTGCATAAACTGTTTAAGCCATTTGACTTCTATGATAATATCACTTGTTTGTATTAATGGAAAGTTAAAATTTCTCCTTGCTTTCCCCTCCTTAAATATTCCTTCAACACCTCTAGTCAAGCTCATCTTACCAGTTCCAACAAGAATGGAATTTCAAAGGCAATTATAAGTTTTGATAACCCAAGCACATGCTGATTCTTCCTAAAAAATTACTGCTTACTTAGGCTTCTGAAGTCAAGAAAGATGCCCTATGAAAAAAAAACAAAAAGTTTATTGTCTTTTTTTGTTCATCATTTTTAATTTAAAAAAAAAAAAAAAAAAAAAAAAAAAAAAAAAAAAAGATGTTTCAAGGTCTTGTCAGGAAAATAAATATTGGGGGGGAAATGACTATACCTTTAAAAAGTTTTCAAATCTCCCTAAAATGTAAACAAAGAAATGACAAAAATGGGATCACAATGCATATGCTACCTTTTGCCTTCCATAGCACACTTTTTATGTAGAAGTTATAAATAATAAAAGTTACCCATTAATTATATGGCATGCATCAACAGTGCACTGGTGGGCTTAACCTTGGTTTTCAGTTAGGTGTATATAACGAATCTCTCAGTTGTGTGTATATACAGATAAGTCTCTTCCTGAGTTGAGCTTCCTCTTCAGTTGAGACCCAAACCATTTGCTTTCCTATTTTTGGCAAGATACTTGACCATGTGGTAAGGCAATCAAACATTTCAACCTCCTTCCCTTTTCAGCAGCATGGCCTTCTTTGTAACATCACCAAAGTGCCAGGTACGAGGGTGGGCTCTAGACTATGGTCCTGTAAAACTAGAGAGCAGGTTTCTTTATTCATCAGTCTGAAAGCTACAGCACAGTCTTTTCATATATTTGGAGATCTTGAGGATTTCAGTTGAACAGATTCAAAATGTTCTTCTTTTTCCTATGAAGGAAATATATTAAAACAAAGTCAACTCATTCAAATTCCAATAAGATTTTAGGATCTTACATGTCCAGAAGAAAAGTTCTGGCAGTCATTTTAATCTAGGTACCTGCCACTCATAAGTAGGAATTTTACATTTAAATAAGGGTGTCCAATATAAAACAGACAACAGGCCTGCCCTGAAGGATACTTTTGGTATCCAGAAGATTAAGACAGACAATCCAAGATAGGAGCAAACATGTGACTGCAATAGATACCAAAAGATGTAGCTGTTATTCTTGTGAATACCCACTGAGATCTTCCTAAGGGGACATTTGACCTGGGTGTTGAAATAGATGACCTTGCCATGTGAATTGTGGACAAACTAGAACTGACAGAAACTAAATATTCTCAAGATAACATAGGCTAAATATAAGAAATAAATAAGACAAAGACATAGATAATTTGTTTTAACAAGTCTTCTTTGATCATAAATCAAAAATTTTTAACTCAAATATATCACTGCTGGTGTTTGTTATATAACACATTAAAAATGTAGCCTATTATACTGCCATTTGTGCCAACATGGATGGATCTAGAGAATATCATGCTAAGCAAAATAAGTCAAGAACTATGTGATTTTACTCATATGTGGGATATAAAACTGAAAACAACAAATGAATAAACAGGAAAAACAAATAAAAACTCATAGACATAGACAACAGTATGGTGGTTATCAGCAGGAAAGCGAGTAGGGTGGGGGGGAATAAAGGGTAAAGGTGGCCAATATTTGGTGACAGAAGAATTGACTTTGGGTGGTACACACAATACCATATACCAATGATATATTATAGAATTATACACTTGAAACCTATATAACTTTATTAACTGTCACCTCCAACAAATTTAATAAAAATTATTTTAAAACGTAATTAAAATAAGTAATTCTTCTTTAATGGAGAAAAAGAGAAATAAGGTGCAATCTCTCCCAATGTTTTCACTGTTAAAGTCAGGAAAAGCTTTCTGAAGGTTGTTGGAATGAGACAAGGAACTATGCTATCGAAGGGAATAAAGATAAAGAGGACAAGGATTATTTTTTAAATAAAGGAAATAGGAGGCAGACCAGCCCTAGGTGCAACTGAATGTGTTCTAAAGTAGGCAAGTAAAATGAGAAAATAATAGAAAGCTGACACTGAGAATCTGTCAGGAAGAAAGAGGTTGCTTTGGTGTTGTCTCTCATTTGAGTGGAGAAGTCCAAGACTTCAGACAAGCTTTAAGGCTACAGGGACAGGGTTATAGAAAAAAAAAAAAAATCACAGTGTGCACACCAACCTACGGCTTTGCCCAGCCTTTGCACAGATGACAAGTCCTGGGGAAAGCAGATTGCAAATCTCTGCACTAGAACTCACCGGCTCTGTGAGAGTTGCCTGGAGTCTCATGTTTACCAGACTTAATTTTTTAAATAACCATTGGTAATTAAAATGTTTATTAAGTACCCACTGTGTTATACAAGAACAGGACTAGACTTTAGGGATACAAAATGTCTGCCCTCAAGGAGCTCAAAGTATATTACAGGAAAGGCCAGGTATTGCCGTGTACTAGAAAGGAAAGCTGAGATTCTGTGACCTTTTCTTGAGAAGATTTTCTGGGGGTGAGGAGGGGAGAGGAAAAGGGCTGCAAAAGAGACCTGTTTCAATTCCCATAGGAAAACTCAGTGTGGCAAGGACTAGTATTTGAGCTCTTACTGCCTCAGATTGGGTTTCAAGGTGAAAGGTCACTGGAGAATGCTAAATTGACCCAACAGAATCTTGATAGATGAATATGATCACCCCTTCTGGACATTTTTCCTACCTTTTACTTTAAAACAGCATATTAACTGAGATATTTTGATATTTGAGCAAGAAATAAGGTGGATTCCTATTTTTAAAAAAAGACTACAATATGTGAATCAAGCCCAAATCAGCAAAAGGATATGAAATTCAAAAAATGGGGCTTAAACAGGTTTGCAGTGGGGAAATGAAGATAATGTGACTTAGTGCAATGAGTTCTGCATGCCCATTCAAGATGCTGCTGTCCCTGCTTCTATGTCTGAATATGTAATAGGAATGGATGGTATATGATTTTGCTTCCTTGCCTCATAAATGTCAGAGGAGCTTTCCCTTGGTCAAGAGCAGCCTAACTTCGCTGCCATTTGCAACAAACATGTGAGTCAGGATTGCACAGTCAGCCATTCCATGAGGTTGACAAATACCACTTCTGATGCCCAAAGTTGTCACTATATGGAATGATTTCCTGTTGATGTCAAGTCAGAAAGCTGTCTTAACAGAACTGCCTGTGTTACCAGACATCTGCCAGCAGAATCCAGGGACCTGCTAAATTAAGTTCCTTGAGGCTACTGGGGCAGATCCACAGTGCTAAGTCTAGCCAGCACTCAAAGAAAAATAAGCAGCACCTCACTGGACTCTTTGCAGTTGGAGACAGTAGGGCGTCATTTGAGTATTTTACTTGCTCTTTTATGTCCACTACCCCACAAAGTGGATCCAAACCAAGGCTGTGTCAAGAGCTGCCCAACAAGCTAAGTCATGTTTTTCTACCTTAGTGGCCTCACAATCCTAATGACTACTTTGTGATACAACCCACTATGATTAAGATTTTGCGCATTAGAAACTCTGGTGACGGAAAGCAGGCTTTCCCCAGAAGCATCCTTTGGGGTTTTAGACTCCTCGCCTCCTTGACATGGCTGCTCTTTTAAAAAACAATGACAAGCTCATTACTGAGCTTCTGTCCAAACGAAATGCCATTCTCATGCACATCTTGTGACTCTGAAGTCTGGCAGTCCCATTCGTGGTGAATCAACAAGGTTGAAAGGGCACAGTAAGCTTCACTTGCCAAGTATAAGTAGTGTGTTCAAGGATACAGCTGGTCTGCCCCAGCAGCATCTAATCCCCACATTAAAATGTGGCAGCACACCCTTTGGGGAAAACTTTACTCTCTATCTCACCAGTCAGTACAAAGTCACTAGCTCCACGGAGCTCTCAATTCACTGATGTCCTACTGTATGTCTGGGCCTGGTTCGCTGATGGTTTGGTTGAGCTGAAACCCCAGGGAGCTGATGCAGCTATCTGATCTCAGCACCAGGTATGCATAACTGAAAACCTCCTACAATGATCGCTCGGCCCCTGGGCAGAACCCAAAGCCATTCTCATGGCTATAGTCAAAGTATCTCTTGATAGGACTTGTTATATTTTGACTAACTTAAGCTATTAAGAGTCAGTAAACTGTTTGGCCTGACACTTGGAAAAATTATAGGCTGGTATATTAGTCACCCTTCTCTGGGGCATCAAACCCTGGAAACAAATCTTAGGTGCTTAACAAATCATCTGGGTCACTCATGTAGATGCCCACAGTTAAGGTCCCATCATCTGAAAATACCAAATAGAATTAAGTATCTGATAGATATGCACCAGACAGTCTCCCAGAATGATGCATGGATCCATCATCCTGCCCAGGAAAGCAATGAACCTGCCTGCATAGTCAGAGTATGAAGCACTCTATTTTTTTTTTTTTAATGCAGAAATTACCACCACATGCCAGACTGGGGATGCATGCCAAAAGCTGACCGGTTTTCCTGTCAAATAGATTACATCAGATCTCTGTCCACCTCTCTGGGCTAAGAGTGGTACCTCACCCATTTAGGACACCTGTTCAGGTATGGTGCTTCTGTTCCAGTATGATCTGCTAACTCCAGCCATACTATTATGGCTCTTGAAACAAACCTGCTTAATATTGGTGGCTTTGTGGACCATTGAAAGTCTGGCAATGGTGTCCTTTTCATCACAAAAGATACCCAGTAATGGGCTGAGAATAAAGTGTTTAGTGGGCCTCCCATCTAAAGAAATATAGTGCTATTGAGCATTGGAATGGCCTTCTCAAAAATGGACTCAAATATCTCCAACTCTCTCTCCCTCACTTCTTCCTGGTCCACACACCTTAGTAAGGCAGTGTGGTTATTAAATATGGCTGTCCCCAGAAAAGCATCATCTTCTCTTAGCTACTCCATGGAAAGGAGACCTGGGGGAAAGATACTAATTGAGGGTACATAAGGTTATATACATGATAAGATTCTGCTCTGAACACTCCTAGGTATGATGTGTCCTTATTTACCCCAACAGCAACCCCTAGGGTGATAGCACTCCAGAAAAAGCTTAGAAGATTCAAATATAATTCTGGTTTAGCCACTTGTATTATCTTATTGGATTGTCATGATCCCAGACCAAAAGGATATGGACCACTTGGTTAAATAAACTGCTCATCGCCAAAACTGGTTTGGCTCAGTGGTAGAGCGTCGGTCTGCGGACTGAAGGGTCCCGGGTTCCATTCTGGTCAAGGGCATGTACCTTGGTTGCAGGCACATCCCCAGTAGGGGGTGTGCAAGAGGCAGCTGGTCGATGTTTCTCTCTCATTGACGTTTCTAGCTCTCTGCTTCTCTCCCTTCCTCTCTGTAAAATATCAATAAAATATATATATTAAAAAATAATAATAAAATAAATAAATAAACAAACTGCTCATCAAGTCCTTCTATGCCTACATAGACAAAGATGGGGGACACACTTGGTGTCATATGTTTTTTTAAATGCCCTTGTCCCTCTTTCACCTGAATGTTCTGGAACATAGGTTTAGGTGCCAAAAGGGGATGAGTATAAATAAGGTGAAGTTTTAGCTACTAAATTGGGAAAAACTAATGTTATGGCAGAAGAACAACAACAATCTAATAATAAGGCACTGTGAGGAGGTACCTTAGACAGTAAAAGGTAGGGGAAATGGAGGGACATTAGTGAACTTTATTTTTTCCCCCCAGAGGCACCCTGTCACCTTTCCATGAAAGAAAAATGCCTTAGTGTTAATCTCTGAAACTGTTGTAAGTGCATTAAACTTAACTGATTACTGGGCCGACCATACCCACCAGATGCTCTAACAATAAATTTGGTTGCCATTCTCCTTAAATCTGTGGCAAGTGAAACTTCGGGAATTGGTTTAAATGCTGATACTCTAGTTAGCGCTTCTGTTGTGAGTGCTAAAATATCCTTGGTCCCTGAATAGGAATCTCATGTCTTCTAAAGTGTTTATGAAATTGTGGCAGGCTCATTTGTTAGCTTGAAAGGAGGGTAATATATCAGTTCTTGACAAGCGCTTCATATTATTATTATTCCATAGTAAGAGTATCCTTCCTATACTACCATATTAAGAAAAGAAATATAGCCGGCCAGTGTGTCTCAGCGGCTTGGGGAGTTAGCCCATACACGTAAAGGCTGCGGGTTCAATTCCTAGTCAGGGCATATCCCTAAATTGCAGATTCAATCCTCGGCCTGGGTGCATACAGGGGGCAACCAATTGATGTTTCTTTCTCTCTCTCTTTTACTTCCTCTCTCTCCCCCTTCTCAAGTCAATAAACATACTTGGGTGAGGATTTAAAAAATAAATAAAAAGAAGGAAACAATAATTAAATAATCATTGGTAGAAGAGGAATATGGCTTGGTCATTTTATTTTTAAGTGATCCTCTATAATATATGTATGTGGTTAAATTAGGAGTAAAATGAATTGGTTACTAAAATACTTTCAATAAATTCATCTTTTGCAACTTGTCCTTCCTCCTGAAAATCATTTCAAATGCATATTTTCTTGTTTGATTTTGTTTTTAATCCTGAGTGAGTAAGCCGATCATTGTTATCTTTTAAGTCAATAGTGAAGAACGTGAATAAAATGTGTTTACAAATAATACCAAAGGCTTCATGTTATTTGTATGGATATGGTAATCATTTAAAGCCAACAAATGTGCTGGCATCTGATAAGGTGCATTTGCTACCTCAGCAGTTTACGTAACTTTTATTTTCTCTGCATGAAGCAATCTTGTTATAAAATTTTTTAAAGGAAAGTATAAATGCACATGATATTTTTTATTAAAATTTTCTTTTTCAATATTATAATACATTATCTTTGTGAAAATTCAAACATGACAAAAATGTCTTATTTCAAAGACTAAGACACCCATTAATTCAAACTGCCAAAAAGCAACTACTGTCAGTAGTTTGTTATGCAAATACTAACATAAATGTATATTTATTAGAAATGTGACAGTCTATGTGTTATTTTTACTTTATCTTAGAACTACTGACATTGGTTATTTATATCTTTAATAGCTGCAGGGTTACACAGTGTTCCATTATGTTGCTAAATGAACATTTCTTATCTAACTCCATACTTACAGTGTTTAAGGTTGTTTCTGCTTGGTTAACCAGCAAAAACAATGCTGCAGTGGATAGTCTTGTATTTATATTCTTATGTACTTCTAAGAGCATTTTTGTTAGATAAATGCTGACAGAAATATAGACACGCACGCTGAATGACAGGGCTTGCAGGAATGCGACTATTAGCTGAGTATGGCCTGTAATTTATAAATGCACAGTATGACCAGGTTAAAATTCTACTCTCACCTTTGTTGCCAAGGATTTGAGTTTTCCCAGTAGTGACTGTTTATTGGAATATACAACTTCCTCTTCATTATCTTCTCCTTCCATGATAGCACAGCTGTCTGCAGCTGGGAGTTCACACTCTTTTGAATTCGTTGACATTACTAACTTGGAATATTTGTACTCCAGTCTAAGTAGTAGTAAATAAATAGATAAAGTGGGAGCTTAATATAAAAGAGTACTTATTTTAAGTGGTCAAATACAAACTCCTTAAGCTGTCTTGTAGTACAGTTGCTCTACCCACAAATTTATCTCACCTATAGCTATTGCACTATATGTTCTCATTTTTGTACCATCTACACACAAATCTTTTCCAGGATTTCAGAGGAGCAATGCAATACAGTTAACTCTATCATCCTTTTACATGGACTAAATTGTCCAATTATGAATTTTTGAAAAACAAAGAGAAACCTTGAGTTCTAAATGCATTTTCTTAATTTATAAATATTTGGAAGCTAATTTACCATACAGTGTTCCAAAGTTTAGGTAATAAGACTAAGAATATCATATAGGCAATTTATTTGGTCTTTACCATTTCTATCACTCATCCCTTTCTATTAGAAAACTCCAGGTATTCCAACTGTCTTGAGGTATTATCATATAGAACCTTCACAGCCCTACTGACACAAATCATCTTAAAAGAGTTGAATCATGTAACACCGCAATTTAAAATCAGAAGTTAGACTCAATATTCAACTCTAGATTCTTGGAGTTCTTGAGTAAATAAAGCTGCTATCTGCTTATACAATTAGTCTGTTTCTTTGCAAATATCTTCCCAAAAGAAGCTAAAAAGGGGAAAAAAAAGAAAAGTTGGGGCAAGAATACATCATGTCAGGACAAAAAAAATAGACACAAAAAAAATTGACTTTCTGATCTCAGATCTGAGTCATCATTTTTGTTTTGTATTAAATGGATCAAATTCAGTATTCTCTGATGTTCTATGATTTCTATATTGTCATAATTATAATTATTTACATTTGCTTTCTTAAAGGCCTTTCCTATAACTCCTTCACTAGAAGAAACTCCTTGTGTCTCTGAAAGAAACTATTAAATATAATGATTAAGTCTAAAATTTTCACCAAAAAATATCCTTCAATTCTTATATGTCCCAATGAGGTTACTTACTTCTGATTCTTTTTCCAAAAATAGCAAGTTAGAGCCACCAGCAAAACAGCTGTGAAAGCTCCCACACCTGCTCCCACTTTTAGCCAAAAGTCAACTGTTTCACAGGTTGACAATTTTTTCTCAGGCAAAGAAATTCCTTTAATGCACCATTTTGGTTCATTCCATACATATAAGGTTTCCTTTAAAAAAAAAAAAGAAAAACAATACAGAGATGGCATAAAAAAATAAGAATCAGACAGAGGAAGGGCTTTGCTAAACCCTTTATTCCTGTAGGCATAAAGGATTATTCAGCATTCATATAATAGAAGCTCAGAGATATAGAAGTTATATAGAAGATATAGAAGAGATACAAAAGAGAGTGAATAAGGAAATGATGAATTAAAAAGCAACAGAGCTAAATAAAACCATGGATTGTCAGATTCATGCTAAGGAAGTTGAATAAAAATGACTCCATGTAGACACATCCTTTGGCTATTTTCCTCACATTTCTGATGATCTCTGACTCCTGATTCATGTTTTTAAATGAAAGTTTAGTTGGTTAATATAATTATAATTGGAATGTTTTCCCCTACAGGCCTCCTCCCTGAGCAGGAGAGTAGACCTTGCACCCTGGACATGTAGATACAATTTGACTGTCAGGCTTTGGTGACTGGTGTAGGGAAAGGAGGGAGTACACAAATAGCACCCCACTTCCCATGCCTAAATAAGGATAGCATTATTCTGGGTCATTACTACCCACACAAGGTTTTACTCTTAGTTTCCAAAAGTAGATGACGATTTATTTAAGGCAATGTTTTTCAACCTGCAAATGCAACCAGTGAAGTATAAAATCAATATTTTTAGTCTCAAGCAGCAATTAGAAAAATAGATGTAATAAAACAGATTCAAAATAAAAACCTGAGCACAGTGCTCTGGTTTTATATATTTCAACATATGCAGTGACCAGTAGCAACATGCATGATGATTATATTTCAACATATTTCAACATATGCAGTGACCAGTAGCAACATGCATGATGATTATATTCAGTGACATTAAGTGTCATGTAGCATTACATTTTTTGCTCCTGGTATCTCATTAAATTTTCTGGTGTATGCTGGTCACTTTATCAATACCATAACTGCAGGATAACATCACAATGTTTAATTGGATTTAATATACATGCTCAATTTTTTCAGTTACTCAGGAAGTGATTGATGTGCAGAAGAATCATATTTATTTACTTTGAGAAAAAGTTTCAACCAAGTCTAGATAAGAACGTTCAGCATTTCTTTTCTAAAAAGGACATTAAAATTAAGAAGTTTTTCGTGCATAATTGCACATTTTCGTTAAACTCAGTGTAAATTACTTTAATGAGAACGATGAGGTGAGAAATTAAGAAACATATGCAAGTTGAACTGACACATCACTAAATGTAATAATGACAATAAAAAGACAAATGTTAACCCTACTCAGCAAATGTTGACTTCATCTGAAGTGCGTTCCAACAGAAAAACAGACCATAAAAAGAGTTTATATGATTTTACTAAATGTCCAACACCCAGTGAAAATGGTACCCGCTAATGTCTAATAACAGTCCTATTAATGAAGTGCTAAAACTTCAAAATGAAAAAGATCCTCATAAACACAATATGCTTAACTTTAAGCTCCTCAAATTGCTAAATCAAAAAAAAAAATGAAGCTTTTGGTAAAATTTCTTAGCTATCTATAACTTAGTCATTTTATCTGTTTCTTAGTCATTTTATTAATTAGGAAGCCTTTATGCCTTCACTTGGTCACATGTCATCGGCAAACCTGAAAATACGGCTGAAAAGCTTATTCTTCCAGCCTGTAGGAATTTTTTGTGAACAAGGTGAGATAAATTAGATGATAAATTCAAAAACACTCCTCTTAGAGAGCATACAGTACCTCTTCAAATCTTTACAACTATCTGACGTATTGCTTAACACAGCCTTAGAACCTGGTCTAGGTTTTTGAGATACAATTTGATAGGAGCACTTTTATCGCACGTTGTGCCATATCAGCTCTGTTGGCTCATATCAGCTATATCTGGAGGACTTGTCCTGTGTAACTTTAACTTTATACTTGTCCTGTGTAACTGTAACTTTTAACTTTATTTATCTGGATGGGATGTATTTATAGAATTGGGGAAGTAAAATATAAAATGAAAAATTACAAAGGCTGGAGCAGGAACTAGGGCAGAGATGCAGTGGAATTGTTTAAAAATTAAAAGAAACCCATAGCAATAATCTGCAATCACTGTCATTTTCTATTAAAAGGCTTTGGCATCCAAAAAAAATCTACCCTTGCTTGTGGACATAATGGAAAACACAGTGAAAGCTGTCCTTTGTATGATGTGAAGCTTATGGAAGAGCAGACTTTTTGAAATGTTTTATTCAGAGATTGGAGGTAACCATACCCACTGACTGAATCACACCCATTTGTTTGTGGTTGCAATGGAATACACTAAGATGTGTGAGCTTAGAAATGGCATTTATATTTTTCCAGTCGAACCTTGATCTCATTTGGCAAGTATCTTCCAAATTGCATATTTAACTGATTTTGGTATTTCTCAAATTAAACTGCAAATAGGAAGGAGGGTCATATATTTCAACATATCAAATACGTCGAAATATATCATTCTTAATGTCAAAACATCTATTTAAAAACGCTGTTTCTAATGTTCTTATCACATGTTGAACAGAACTTCTTCGATGAAGGCAGTTTGAGATAAAATCAGAGGAACTGTTGTGACCTAACTACCTCAAACTCCCAATCATTACCTTCCAGAATAGAAATATTAAATATTAAAGAATATTTTAATAAAGGTATTCTAGTTTAGATTTTCAAAACTTGAGTTAAACTTTTGATAGCCAAAAAGGGGGGGGGGGCATCTTAGTTTTTCATTTACTCTAAAAAATGATTATAAGTTTATCACAATTTTAGAGAAAAGGTAAAGATAAATTTCCATTGGGGAGCATTAGAAGTATATCACTATTATTATGAAGATTTAAAAGACATCATGTTTTGTGAATCTGAACATTTCATCCTTGACCTACTTAATAATGTTAAAAAGGAACCGCTCAACAGTCACTATACGTGAGCAACACTGTCTTTGAATGCTGTGTATAACTTCAGCTACCTCAGCGTATGGGACTGCAGCTACCACACTTGATTTTAAACGCATGTAGCTAAGGGAACTAGAAGCTTTAGCCATGCTCTCAAATCTGAGTTTCTGTGATGTAAGCAATGTGAAACAAGGACTGTATCTTCAGTGACACAATTCTGCGGAGGTAGGTTTGCTCCTTACCTGCAATCCTCTCTTGCAGGCGCCCTCAATCTCATGGAAGTCATGCTCTGTGCACAGAGGGCAGGCTTCGGCACTCTCCCACAGGAAGTAAAATGTACACCCATCACAGGTGCCTGCTGGACACTTGCTGAAATAAAAAAATTTATAAATAAAGACAGCTTTTGTATCACATTCAACCAATCCTAATCAACATCTGAGTGTGGACTACATGCTGGGAAGTAATGAGTGGATACCGAGAAAACAGAAATAAAAAAAAAAATAATCTATAGGAGACAAAACATTTTCACAGAAAAACTTGTACATGAATGTCCATCGCAGCATTATGCATAACAGCCAAAATGTGGAAACAACCCAAATGTCCCTCAACATTAAGATGGTTAACGGATAAACCAAATGTGGTCTATCCATACAATGGACTATTTATTACTCAGCAGATAAACACAGCATGGCTCAAAAATGAACCTGCTGCTACTGTGTAGAGATTACTGAAGTAAGAAAGTATTTGGGAAAATTCTAGTAGGGATGACTGTTCACGGATTTGTAAAACTAGAGAAATATTCCCTTAATTTGTCTACTACACCTCCCTTAAGCTCCTTCAGCCTTAACTGGTGCTGAGAACAGGTGTCCTGAAACATTTAAAAGCAAAAAAGATAGATACACAGTAACAGGGAGAATTAAAAAAAAAAAATCCTTTCAAGTTTTAACTTCAAATGCCAAAACTATAATTTTTAGTCTACCGAAAAGGCAAAATTTCATATCTTAAGTAAATATATCATGTTTCTTAGACTATGAGCACACAAAAATTCTATATGCCTAGAAGTTGACTGCATTTTACCTACCTATCTTTTTTCCAAAGTGTCTTTGTGCTGCAGACTAAGCGAACATGGGTGGAATGTAAACTACCTGCTTTGGAAACGGAGCCCTGCTATTGTCAGAGATTCTTTTGGGAAAATGGCTTCACTCTTAATTTCTCAGTGTGTAAAAATGGATTGATACATATATTTAGACTAATAAAAAATGTTTTTTTAAAGGTAAGTGCAGTAGATAAAAACTACATCAATTTTAAACATTATTCCTAAGACCCACCTTCCAGATCAGTAGAAGCAACTCAAAATTGTTCTTTTGGAAAAAATTGGGTAACCAATTAGGAAAATTCTTCAATAATACAATTATTATTTTCTTAACAATGACTTGCAATTTTAAAAATAAGGCCACTTTTCTGGTCATTTAGCAAGTATTACCAGCATGCTTTCTTGCTCAAATCTGGCCTCCCCAAATTGTTTTCTATTTTACCTTTCCAACACAGAGAAGTTTTAAAGGGTGGGGGGAGGCTGTTTATCTTCAGAAAATAAAAGAGTAGGCCCACGAAAGTTTGAGAAGAAAGAACTCAAATCACAAAGAAAGGGGGAAATTTAATCAAAGTTGCAAAAGGCTCTGGAGAGAAAGCTTCAATTACAATTCCAACTGAACTTTCAAGTGATTGTGTTTTTCACAAGTGACTCAACACCCCTCCCACCATGTCATTTTTTGTAATTTGTCAAAAGCGGAATGTCTGCTATACTGCTTTCACAGGGTGGTTATAAAGGATAAAATGAAAGAACAATTTGGGAAAGTCTAAAGCACTTCAAAACATAAAGCACTATTAACAATGCACATCACTTTCTAAAGAACTAGAGAACTACAGGAACAGAAAAAAAAAAAATCAAGACATTGATGTACTTTGTAAGCTGCCATTCGGTGTCAAAATACTGCAATGATTCAGTGCCATTTCCTTGGTAGATTTCACATTTCCAAAGAAATTCTTAGGTTAAAAGCAGTTTAATTTAGAATCAATTCTTTACTTCTTTTAACCCAATGAATCATTTAAAATGTGGAATATTCAAATTTGGTCCTTTGTTATAAATATGTTTCACAGTTTGAATCAAGCCTTTCCTGTGAAACAAGGATGTATGAAGCAGTAACAATTTTGATGGTTCTTATACAGAATATAAGGAAGAGGAGGAGGAGGAGGAAGAGCCACCGCCCCCCCCCCCCCCCCCCCCCCAGTCAGAATTTCTCAGTTTGTTGGGCACTGTCCCATGCACTGAAGGGTTGCTGGTTCAATTCTGGGTCAGAGCACATACCTTGGTTGCATCCCCAGTTTGATCCCCAGTTGGGCCACTTATGAGCATGAAAAGCAACCAACTGATGTTTCTTTCTCACCTTTCTCTCTCTCTCTCTCTCTCTCTCTCTCTCTCTCTCTCTCTCTCTCTCTCTCTCAAAAGATGCAAGAGAAAAAATATTTTTTCCTACTGAGAGAAAAACAAAAAGTGAATACTAAGATAAACACTTTATTGCTCAATATGTGAAATACTTTTCCATTTGAAGACCTGAGTTACCACTATCTTCACCTCCTACCCCCACCTTTCTAGAGGTATCACTAATTTTGCTTCTTTTATCACTTTTGGTCCATGCAATCACCATAGAAACCAGTGAGTAAATGTTGAGAGACAGGACTAGGGTGTGGATAGCTGGGGCATACAAGACTAGAGTTCTACAGGATGAACAGGTGTGGTGTGAATTCCAGGTACAGAGACCATCTTATATTCAAAGGACAACCAGGTGAATCTTGATTTTGTTTTATTGATAAGTGAGGAAGAAATTTTCCAGTTTATTTTGATTTGCGGATTGCCTTACCAACCAGGATGGCACTGGCAACGTGTAGGAATTCAGATAAATCTCTTTTTGGGAAGTTATATCTTAGATTTTAAAATGGAATCTATTTCCTGGGACATAACTGTACTGAGCTGTGAGTTATTAGTGTCCTCTTTCACATGAATCATTGTACTCACAGAAGAATCTGCTTGGTTCATATTATGAATTTGTGGAGACAAACCTTGTTTTCTTTGGAACTATGATGACCTAACACTCAACCTCCCATTAATTGTTTGGGTAGTTGATGAAGCAGTGTAAAATTGTTTTGCCTAAGCTTCATTCAAAATCCAAAGTTAAAACAAATGCATCTACCTTGTCACTATATTTCTGATTCTTTTTGGATTAGTCCCAGGAACTGGGGGAATGGCCACAGTCTTGTGTGCCTAGAACATTTCTTGTTTGATGTGAGGGGACTAATGTTGCTAAACTTCTTTCAGGTGGGGCTTTGGTAGGTTTCTTAAGATTCCAGTCTTGGGGTCAGAAAACTGACAACCTCTGGGATGGGTGATGCCCTAGTCTTGCCTTGTCATTGGCAGAAACCCACGTTGGCAGGGTCCAGACAATGCTATTGCATCGTGTTCCAATTTCACTTGCCCTAAGGCTGAAGAGCATAAATCACTTTTGACTGGGTTTGAATGTAAGATAGTTTGACCCACAGCTCTTACATTCAGTGATAGAAAATTCTACCAGTCTTCTTTTCTAAAGATTTACCCTGGGGTGATAACCATAAGTCAGCATCTGATCAAGACCTGGACCAACTACATTAACTGACATTCCCTAGTCCTTTTTATCTATAGGCTTTATCTTCTACAGTGAAATAAATACCTGTCAAAACTTTACAACCTTATTTTAAAATCGATCCTACAGTGTTATGACTGTTCTGTGATATTTTAATATACATCTCTTAGGATTACTCATTAATGCCTGAACTGTATCATTTTAATAATTCTGTATTAGAGCATTTACATTTCTTTAACAGAATGGGTTTTAGTTGTTTATGCTTATGCACATAATGCTTTTATATGTGTCCTTACTTTTTTTTAAATAAATCTTTATTGTTCAGACTATTACAGATGTTCCTCTTTTTCCCCCCCATTGCTCCCCTCTACCTGATTCCCACCACCACTGTCCTCTGGAGGGGGAGAGGGGGCGTGAGGAGTGCGGGAAGAAATTGGACAAAAATCTTACACCTATGGATGAGGACTGTGTCCTTACTTTCTAATGTTATAAGACCATACTTGGTTTTAATCTTTTCAATTCTATTACCTTTTTTTTACTTAACTTATACAGATTTAGATTATCTATAACTTGTCCATATATAGTGCAGAGGAAAAAGAAAAAAAGGAACTCACTAAACCAATCATTATTCTCTTGCTCTTAACAACTTAAAATGGAAAGACTTTGGGCTTTAACAGCCCTTCCCCAAAGACCAAAGGAAAACACTAGACTAGCATCCAGTAACTTGGACAGACTCTGAATCAGAGCCTGTGGGATGAGCCCTGGCACACTGGTCCCTGGGCACCATCAGGGCAGGGCAGGACTGAGAAACGCCCCTTTTCAGAGAGACAGTATGCTCAGAGGCTACACCTACAATGAAGATAAATCTGGAATCTGAAGGAGGTTTTGGCAAAATAACTTTAGACTGATATATATAAACTACCCAAGCAGTTAAATATGGTGGTAAGTGATGAAAGAGTGAAGAGGCTGATTTTTCCTCTAACTCACAACATTAATAAAGAAGACTGTGTTTGAGGAAAGTTGACTCATTAAAGGAAGGCGTCTACAACATGCAGATCAGTTGAGTTATCCCTGGATAAGTGTGATAGCTGCCTCTGCTTAGGGTCCTTCATTGCAAATCTTTACCTATAAGGAATTAGAGGGAGGGGAATAAAAAGATGGCATGGAAAGAGCAACTAACACGGTCAGGAAATCAGTCCGTCCTGACTGTGCCACTTGATAGCTATACAATGTGTGTGTTCCCCGTTTCCCACTGTGAATAGCCAATGGGTCTGACTTAAGGATCTGCAATGTGCTATGACATTTCGATTATCCAACTAAAACTGGTTCCCTCTGTCTGTTTTCTAATAAGGCTCTTTTATAACCTTTCCACTAAAAGACATCTCTCGTTTTCTAAAGCACTTTGGACACAATGCGTCGGTCGAATTATTCCTAATGAAAGGAGAGCCTTCAATTCCTCTAACCACCTGCAATCATGCTTAGAGGTTTGGAAAGCCTTTCAGACAGAGGCTGGAGGGACATCTATTTGGGGATATTAGTGGCCTATTGTGTTAGCAATTTATTCTCTGGCCAAGCTACAGGCTGCAGTAGATAATCTCAAACGTCCACTCCAGCTCTCAGATTTCGCCTAGCACACACATCACGCTGCTAAGTCTTTATCTAAAATGTCTCGCACCCTCCAGACACTTTGTGGAATTAGAAACCAACTGCATTTGCCAAACCAAACAGACAGGCTGGTGATTCAACTGCAGATTAGCAGGCGGTCCCGATAATTTGCTGCTCTCTAAATTCTCCATGAGCTACGCAGAGAGCACACATTTTCCCTTTTCTCTTGCCTCATCCACTATCTGTTAAGACCATCTCATTTTCTCAGGGCTGGGGGGAGAGAGGGGTCTTGTGACATTTTCCCAGGTTACCAAGACACAGAGCCCCAACCAACATTACGACTGCCAACCCTGCCATTGCCTGGCTGGTTTGCCAAGATTCTTGGACAAAGATGCTACCTTTTGGCGGGAGGGGGGCTGGAGGGAGCATCCTTTTCTATCTGTCAGTCTCCCTTCTGAGACTTCTTGATCGGTGTGAGAAACTTCTCAAGGCATTTGCCTGCTTACCGTGTTTCCCCGAAAATAAGACATCCTCTGAAAATAAGACCTAGCGCATGGAAAAACAAGACATCCCCTGAATATAAGATCTAGAGCAACTTTGGGAGAAAAAAATAATATAAGACACTGTCTTATTTTGGGGGAAACAGGGTAGCACCTTCCTCTCTCTCTCCTGGAGAATTTAAAGCCCCAACCCTCAAGAAATGTAGATTCAGTCCTATTCAAAAGTAGCTTAAGTATCTGGCTTTGTAAACATTTCTCTTTTTTTATTTTTTCTTTATTGATTAAGATATTACATATGTGTTCTTATCACCCCATTGACCCCATCCACCCCACCCACTCCCCCACCTATGCCCTCACTTTACCATTAGGAGGAAATCGCAAATCTTTATTGGCCCTGCTGCTAAAGAGAATTCTAATTTTTTCAGAACAAGCTTCTGCTTCTGCTGCTCTGGTCCCAGAGCTCCCCCTTGTGCCCTGATGAGAAACTGACTCAAGAAAGAACTAAAGGTTAGATTGTAGATATTATTAAAGATATTACTGAGCTGAATACTAAGAGATTCTTTACATGTTAGGGACAGTCTAGAAAATGGTTTTAAAATAGACACCACAAGGCGTTCAGCTGCAGGGGATCTTAAGAAACCCTTGAAAAGTCAGTTAAGGTTCCTAAGTAAGAAAACATAGTAGGGGTCAAAGAAGAAGCTTAACTTCTCTCCTCACAAAAACAAAAAATTTCCCTCTACTCACAACAACAACAACAAAAATCACTTAACATCATGAGATTATTTTTCATTATTACTTTAAAAACTCAAAGCCTATTTTAGAATAGTTAAAGAGAGATACTTTCTAAAGGATAGACTAGTCTTTTAGCAACATTGCCTGCTCAATTCAGAGATCTGGAGGAGGCTTCACAAGTCACCCATATAGATTCCTAGAGGCTAGACCAGAAAGGTTAGTTGCTAGGTCCAAAAAGGATCTTAGAGGTGCTAAAGAGAGTGAGCAATCTGAACTCAAAGCCATATGGTAGGGCTTTGGAGAAGAGTTAAAGGATCTCTGACTTGCAAAAACCGGTTTGGCTAGGTGGATAGAGAGCATTGGCCTGTGGATTGGAAGGTTCCAGGTTTGATTCCTGTCAAGGGCATGTACCTTGGTTGCGGGCACATCCCCAGTAGGGGGTGTGCAGGAGGCAGCTGGTAGATGTTTCTCTCTCATCGATGTTTCTCTCTCATCGATGTTTCTAACTCTCTATCCCTCTCTCTTCCTCTCTGTAAAAAATCAATAAAATTGGATCATATTACTGATGCTAGCCCAGGGGATCTTCCACTACCAGATGCTTTGGGGAACCAGAATGAGATATCCCAAAGTATGCCTCTGTGATATGCAGATTACTGTTTAAGCTAAGGGCACTTTTAGCTTCAGGCTCAAGATAAACTTTGGCCCCTCCCTTTACTATCTACAGGGCAGGGCAAACTTCTAGTTACTAAAAGTCTGTTCTGATCATCCTGCAATGACCTTTTGAAGACCCCAGGGTACATTACATTGTCCCTTGCTCTGGATGTCTAGTATCTCAACCCCCCTCCCTATCTCTGAATCTCTCCATCTATGTATTAAATTTGGTTATTTTCTCTTGCTAATCTGCCTCAAGTCTGTTTCATTATTAGTCCAACCTGAAGAAACTTGAGGGCAGAGCAAAGTTTGTTTCCCTCCCCACAATGCTCTTGAGCAGTAAGCTCCCTCTGTTTATCCCACTGATTGATATCTATTACCTTTTATTATATAATCTCATCACATTCTTCTCTCACTTAGAAAAGGTGGAAAGAAAAATTAAGTCATAGATCTATAAAGACCAGAGAAACACAACTGGTAAGAGGTGAATGCTTTATGCCCAGAAATAAGCCTCAAATACTGTTACCACTGTAATTATTTTCAAGATGCCCAAGTAATTGAAACAATGCTTAGACAGCTCACTTCCAATCCTGATGCAATATAAGCAGGATAACTTAAGATCTCTCAAGGCCTACTATGAAACTATCAAAAATAAAAAATAAGTACATTATTTTCTTTAAAAAACATAAACTTTGATAGTTTGATGAAGGAAAATTTGCAAACTATAATCCATCAAAAGATTTAAAAAATATTAGAATAAATAATATACATATTGAACAATGAATAATTGTGAAGAACAGAAATCTGAGTCTATGAAATTGCTTCCTTTCTCCTAGTGTTCCCACACAAAGTGAATGTATAAAATGGAGCTAGAATGTGGACAGCTGTTGCCAATCAGTTAAATGAACAGCATCATGTAGTCTCTAGGTCACATTTCATCTTAGTGACTTTGTCACCATTAATCGGAAAACTCGAGAGTTAGAAATGGATCATATAAATTATCCACTCTGGTCCCATCCCTTCACAGAGAAAGAAACTATGACTCAGAGGTTAGATTATTTAATCTAAATCACCCCAATAGCTCATTGTTGATAAAGAATGATCGCCCAGAAAAGTTCCTAATCCAGCTCTCAAAGAAATTGAGGCTAAATCATATGAATAAGTACAAGGACAGAAACAGTATAAGTATATATTACCTAAACAATTTTTAAATAGATTTATTAGACAATCAGGCAAACAGAGGAGAATATATTGTTGAGGAGACTGGGAAATACTGAGATGGAGCAAAACCTCTTTTTTAAAAAATATTTTTTATTGATTTCAGATAGGAAGGGAGACAGTGAGAGAGAGGTAGAAACATTAATGATGAGAAAGCCAGGAACCCGGGCATGTGCCCTGACTGGGAATCTAACCATGACCTCTTGGTTCATGGGTCGACACTCAACCACTGAGCCATGCCGGCAGGGCGCAGCAAAACTTTTAACAGGCACTCAATGTAACCTGCATCCAAATCTACCGAGTCCGCTAGTCTCTGCTTTACAGCCACAGAGAATATATTTTAAAATATTAAGATACTAGAGTGTTGCTTCCTCGTAATATCAATACATACAAATGTAAATAATCCTTTAGAAATAAGGTTACCTGGGGACTGAAATCACTCCAGCTCCCGGTTTTGTAGGATTACATCTCATTTTCACCGCAGTTGACCGGCCATTAACACAAGATGTTGTGGTTGCAGAAGACCTATTGCAAAGCACATATCACTTTACAAAATATGTATGATACAGATTACAAGGACAAAAATAACCTACATATAAAAACTCCTATGCTATATAAACAAATGGAAAAGGAAAAGGAATCAAAGGTCACTACTTTATAATTTTAATACAAAGAAAGCCTTTTTTTTTTTTTTTACTATGAAAAGTTTACTATTTTCTCAGGTAAAGTGATAAGCTTATTATCAAGGTGTTTAGTAAAGCTTCTATAATTAAAATCAAAATTATAATCAAAAGAAATTTTAAAGGGAAAAATGTCATATCCACTCAGGCTGATGTCTAGTTGTATAAGTTATAAATAAATACTGCCTATACAATAGAGGCAGAATTACAGAATTTAAAATATTATATTTTGCTTAATTTAAAATATATATATATGAGCAAAATTATATGAGATTTTCAAACTATTCCATGTTTCCTACTTTTTACTAAGTAATTTATTTAAGAACCAATTGTTAATTATCTATTAATTATAAGCTACTAAGCTGGCACCCTGAAGTGACATTCTCTTGATTAAAAAAAAAACTGTCAAGGGAAACAGCATCTTCACTTACTTGTAAAAGAAATGCACATCTGGTATTTGGCTCGGTGGAACTGGGAACATATCTTCTTTTATATTAATATTTTGCAATGTGGTTTCAATTGTCACTCCTACAAGGCAATAAAAAAAGACACTTCTGAGCAAGATGGGAAAATTAAGTTTATTTATTCTCTGTATATCTGAATAAAAATATCAATAGCTTTACTTTTATACTGTAATTTTAGCAGAAATATTACATTAAATTAATATGACAATAAGAAACTTTCCAAAGTTTATGAAAAATAAAATATTCTATTCCCTAGTTTTGTAATTTTGCTTAAGTCACTTCACTTCCTTGGTTCTTATGTCCTGAATCTGTAAAATGCATGCAGTAATTACAATATCTCTTAAGTCCCTTCCAAATCTAACATTTGAACAATCCACTATTATACTTCTCAGTCTCTGGTGACTTTTGTCAAATAAGCTGGGCAACTTTGCTAATACAGCTTTTTTCACATTCATTACATTTGACCCAAACAAGATTCTTGTACCCTAATAATTTCCAAAAATAACTCCAAACTTTGCTTAATCTAATACTAAGGCATTTTTCCCCTGAGTAAAATGATGGCAGAGCCAAAATGCAAGCAGTAACAGCGACCTTTGCTTTTGACAGCTTCTGCACCAAGCACAAGCTCAGTAACTGACCTTGGTGCTGAAAGTAAAGCTCAACTCCTCTGGAACCCATAACAATGTTCTCAAATCTGGCTGCATATTAGACTCATCTAAGAAGCTTGTTAGATTTGTGGGATTGTTATATGCCTTGTTAGGTTCCTAAGCCCCACTCCAAAAAGTCTAATGAATTTGATCCCTCTGAATTACTAACAGGAACCTGAATTCTTCTTAAAATATCCCTATGTTCTTTTTTCTTTTTTTTCTTTTTTTTTAATCCCTATGTTCTTGACAACACATTGATAGACAAGCAGATGGGAAATAAAACTCAGCACATTCACCTTTTCTACTTGTCACCAACTTACTTCTGGTATAAAAAAAATGATGAAAATGGATGATAGATATTATAATTTAGGTTTATATTGTGTCTGTTTACTATTCTTCTTTTCTTTCTAGTTTTGGTGTTTTAAATCTTTTTGTCTCTTAAACTCCTAGAGGATCTGATACAAGGCCAACTCTCAGAAAACACATATCACATATGAGTCAATACATAAATTCAGAAGTTCCTTGTACTCTCTGATATTAATGAATAGATCTCACTTGTAGAGGCTTTTTAACCATGTCACAAAGGGATGATTTAAAACTACCTGTGGGCTTTAATCATCCAGGATAAAAACCAATGCTATGACAGGTTATCAGTACCCTAGTTTTATATGTGTATATAAGAATGAAATGAAGCTTACCTAAAAATGTGTCTGCCAGAATGATGGATTGTGATGATAAAGCTGCTCGGAAACCCTTACTTTCAGAAGGAATTATAGTTGATTGGCATACAAATGCTCCTACCAGATTCGTGTAATCATCTGAGCCTGCCACCATATCCTTTACTGTAAAGTCTGTTATATTGTTGGTACAGAGAGCCGTCTTCTCCCCCTAGGAAAATAAAGTCATAAAGAAGTTTTATGGGGGGGTCACTCTCTAAACTGGATCTCAGCTAGCCAGGGACTCTAGGAGGGTAGTGGTTCTCGCCTCACCGCAATTACGATTTATTAGATCTGGTGGGAGGCCGAGCCACCAATATTTTTTAAAAGCTCTCGAGTCTATTCTAATGTTTCAACCAGGATTGAGAGTCACTGGGGTTATGATGAATATACTAACTCAAGGCTGCATTCCTCCTCCAACTGCAAGCATCATATGTGGTTGATGGAAGCCATTTAACATAAGGCAGTATAAGTCATCTATGAACTCTTCAATTCATAGGATAACAATGCATGCAAAGAGACCAGAAAACAGCTGATGCCAAGAAAAAGTAGGCTGATGTGTCCCACAAAGGTAATGGGAAGGCTGAAGAAGAAACATATAAGCCATATTGCCACAGAATCCTAAGACAGCATCAAAATTGTAAACAGTTGGTCACAAGTGTCTTTATTCACATACTCTTAGATTCAAGGACATTTATCTGCTCAACTGCACAGTTAAGTTTAAGGGAACAGAAAGGTTAACTTTTATAACCATTTGGAAGATACCATTTATAAAAATTGGAAGACTCTTTAAATACATTTAAATATACTATACTCCCAATGCAAAGGACTCTAGCTTGCTCTATAATTTCTATGAAGAAAAGTACAAAGGAAAATAGGAACACTAGTTTATTGGTCTTAGATGTAGAGTGTACACACATGAGCATAAAGAAAAGAATCAAGATTTCACTTTGTTAAGGCAGTTGGTAGTCTTAACCCATGAAATGTTCTCCCTCAATACAGGTGCAACATATTTTTACTAAGCTCAAATTAAATTGTTGAAGCCAAAAAGAAAAGTGGAAAAGAGCAGAGATACACTACTAAGGAAGAAAAGAGAAAGCCAACTGTAAACAGAAAGGAGTGAAAATATAAGTGGGGGGGAAAGAGAAAGAAGAAGGAGAAGAGAAAAGATGGAAACATAGATGGTGGTAATACAGGACTAAGAAGAAGAGTGGTATATAATGAAATTAATCTCATTCACTGCTTGACACAGTAGTAAACATAATAGATACTTAATATATATTATTGAGTAAATTGAGCGACTAACTGACTGAGTACATCAAATTAGGACAAGATGAATGTCATGCCATGTAAAATTTATAGATTTTTTTAAGAATTTATGTGATCATTAAATCTCTTTTTATTTCCTTTGTATAAAGTTTGGCACAGCCGCTCATAATGAAGACCATTAGATATACAGGAATTACTGTAGAAAGAGACATGGAGGAAATCCCAACCTTATATGCCCTTAAAAATATTCAACATATAGTCCTATAACTCTCCCCATTACCAGTGCCAATTAAGGTCTGCTTCTTCCCACGGAAAAGAAAATCCCATGATTTATTAGCAGATCAACTATCTGATCAACCGACATTTGTCTCCTGCTTAACACCTTTCTTCTTTTGGATCAACTTTATTTGTTCCTTTAAACTTACTGTGTAGTTGAGCAGATAAATGTCCTTGAAACTAAGAGAATGTGAATAAAGACACACATTAAACAACAGTAAAACTTTCTCAAACTATAACTGCCTGCCTAAAAAACAGGAGAGATGACAAGCTTGATCCACTTTTACACAAACAAAGGATCCTCAAAGCACTTAAACCATCACTCCGAGGTTAGGGGTTCAAGAGACTGGATGCATGCTTTGATGGACTGAGAATCAGGCAAGGTTGCCCCTGGTGGAGAAAGCTGCCAACCTACATGCTAGAAGGCAGCAGAGGACTCAAGCCATCAAAGCTCAGTTTCTGACATGTGGGCGTTAGTTTCCAGAGAGATTTTACTGGGCCATCAACATAGAAAATATTAACTCACTCTGAGCTGAAATATAACCCCATCTCACCTCTGCAGCCAGAACTCACCTTATGCCCACATAAACTAATATTGAAGAAATGGAAGTATTTTGTCCCCTTGGAGGTAAAGCTGGGGCCATTCATTAGAGAGCCCACGCTGCTGAGGTTGCTGAAGTCATAGTGCAAGCTCTGGTTTTCTTTCTCGTGGGTGAAAAAGCAGTCACTATAGCAAGCGGAGTGGTCCTTTGATTGAGATTAAGAAATGTAAAAAAAAAAAAGAAGTTTAATAATATAGCAGGAAAGAAAGTATTAGTTACTCTGAAAAAACGTGTTGTTTTTTTTTTAAATCCTAGTTTAAAATCTATTTTAGTGATTTTATCTTCGTCATAGTATATTTTACCATACTAATACAGGGAGTTTCTATAAGCTAACTAGATTTTCTTTAGGCAATGATTAGAAGGTTCAGAACATTTCAAAGTAGCTATTCCAAGGTTAGTATCCTGTAGAAAGGTATTTTCATAGTCAAATGTCCCTGTTACTTCCATTTAAATAAACAATAAAACTCCTTTCTCCTTCATTCATAATATAGCATCAACCTTTGCCCTTAAAATGTTATAAGACTCACTTGCTGCTCTCTGTATGTTCCTAGTACCCACCTACAGAGGTTGTTTTCTTGGTCTGCCTTAACAGAACCGCAAGAAATTTAGTATTGTTGGAAAGCATTCTTATTTGAGTGCTTTTCTTAAAATTGGACGTCCCCAGATACTAGCACTTACATGGAACATATCCACTAAGTGATCAATAAACGAAAAAGGAGAGAAAACAAGAGAGGGAGTGAGAGAGAAAAAAAAAAATCATCGATAAATATTGCTAACAACCTTGTAGCTCCTGAACAACCATTCCAGGGCACTTCTGAGTTTCTCTCTTAAAGTGGACTCACTCACCTGCGTGCTTCGACTCCCAGGCCCGCACGGAATACAAGCCTCAGTGCCATAGACCTGATGTATGGACAGGTAGGTGTCAGGGGGACACTCCTTGCACTGGTTGGTTCCTTTCTCAATGTAGTCGCCTGGGGGGCAGGGGACACACGATGAGCCCGACCGTTCAGAACCGAGGGCACAGGCACGGCAGGAGGCTGCCACCCCATCAACTGCGTTAGTGGCGGTGATAGAATAAATCTTCACCACGTCACTGACGAACCGTCTATTCTAAAAAGAGAGCAGAAACTAATGACTTCTGCTTTGGGGCTCACTTGGACAATCAAACTGCTTTATGTTGATATCACCAAAATAAGCAGAGTGCTCCAGCCTTACAGTTTATAACTGACAATGGATTAATATTATTGGGGGTGAGGGGGTTGTTTGTTATTTTTTTCTTTAAAAACCTTAACACCAGACTGTGTTAAGTCCACAGTAATGGAGTCCCAGGAGTTTTGTCACAGTCACCATGGATATGTCATACTTGGTACTAACTCGGGCGTATTTTATAGACTTTACATCTAGCAGAACTAGCATGGCTTAATAGAGGAGCAGCTTTATTCTCCCATTTACTCAAGATAGAAGCCCAAACCTAATGCTACAATAGATGCCAACAGTGTTTCCGGGCAGAAACCGTGGACTAGCCTTGGAAGAATAAGACTCTAGCCCTCACCCTAACTAATTGTGCAATATTGATGCAATCATATGACCTCTTTGGGCCTTCCTGTCTGTCTCTGTTTCTCCCTCTCTCCCTCTCTCCCCCTCTCCCCCTCTCCCCCTCTCCCCCTCTCCCTCTCCCTTTCCCTCTCCCTCTCTCTCCTCTCTCCTCTCTCCTCTCTCCTCTCTCTCGTACTTTTCCTAACCAAGGTTCTCTGTTTTCTACTGAAAGAATTTGCAAAGGAGAGCAAGAATCTGTGGCTTACTTTATGCTTTTCCTTATTGAGATATAATGGGTCAATTAAGGGCTCATTTTCATCCAAGCAGTGGGCGTCACACTGCTAGTACAGGGCAGCACTACTCTAGACTAAATGCTTTTTGTGTGGAGCAAAGCAAGAAGGCAAGGAAGCATCCCTAGCATGTTCATGCCTGCATGATGGTGATCTGAACGCTCGTAAAGAACAAAACTGGAGGCCAGTAAACCTGGGGAATGGGTTCCCCAGGGAAAGCCTCAAGAGAAAAGAGAAAATGCTCCTTCAGCCACCTCAGCTTTTGAGGCAGCTTCTTAACTTGTGGTTTACCTTGTTCTCAAGTTAGGAAGTTCACATCTTTGGAGATTCACAAGAACAAAAATCTTGCTACTATTGAAACATACAATGGGAATTACTTAGTGGAGGATGAAGGTCTACTCGAACAGGGAAAGAGGGTAAATAATTCTATGTGTTAACCCAATCCTGGGTCCACATACATTCTCCAGGCTATAAAAGAAGACATTACTGTAATGAAATTATAAACCAACATCTGTTAATGCCTTTTAAGCAAATGCCTGATCATTCAAGTGAAAAGAAAGTAAGGCAAAAGTCTTTTCAGAGTCTCAGAAAGCTTTAAAAGTAAGGTTTTAAATAACTACAAAATTAAATGTTCTTTCTCTTAAGCTTCCAGTAACTATAATTGTCACAGTGTAGAACAATTCAAAGATCCACTGTATTATTCCATTTCATACATTCTTGCTCTCAAAAAAAAAAAAAATAACCATTTTTATACCAGTCTACTTCATAACCAAATGTTTGATTTCACATCAGTAAAATGCTATCTTTCCTCCAGGAGATCTGAGTGATCACTTTCTATAAATCACTGGGGCATCATCTTCGTATTAAAAAAAAAACAAAACAAAAAAAAAAACTTGGAACTTACATCTTGCCCCTGATTAGTTCTCTGGAATGCCCATGTAAATGTAAACGTTGCATTCTTGAAGATGATGTGGGTGTAAGCTTGTTTTTCTTTGGTTCCACCCCAAGATTCCACCACGTTGGTACTTTTTCTATTAATATCCTTAAAATATACACACAGAAAAGCATAAACTCGGTATTAATACACATCTCTATTCATTAAAAATATGTGTTTGTATTTACAGCATATCCTGCAGGGTTTGTAAATATTTATCTACAGAGATGTAACCCTATAATTAATTCTCGAAACTTTCCCTCAAATCTACACAAGCACTGACTAGCTTAATAATTCAATATATCAATCACATTGTCAATGTAACATGTAAAAGGTCTTAAATCAGCTGAAATCGGTTTGGCTCAGTGGATAGTCCGATAGAGCATTGGCCTGCCGACTGAAAGGTCCCAGGTTCGATTCTGGTCAGGAGCGTGTACCTTGGTTACTGGCACATCTCTGGTGGAGGGTGTGCAAGAGCAGCTGATTGATGTTTCTCTCTCATCCATGTTTCTAACTCTCTATCCCTCTCTTCTTCCGCTCTGTAAAAAATCAATAAAATATATTTTTTAAAAAAAAACAGGTCTCAAATCATAGTATGTGTAAGGAGGGTGGTTGTTTTCTTTTTTGTGTGTGAGTGTGTGTGTGTGTGTGTGTGTGTGTGTGTGTGTGTACATGCGAATACGCATGTGGGGTGGTGGGTGTGGGTGTGAACCTCTACCTTTAAGAAATATATATACCGTGTTTCCCCGAAAATAAGACATCCTCTGAAAATAAGACCTAGCGCATGGAAAGATAAGACATCCCCTGAAAATAAGACCTAGCGCAACTTTGGGAGAAAAAATTAAATATAAGACACTGTCTTATTTTGGGGGAACAGGGTACTTAGAAGGGGGAACATAGTTTCTCAAACTTCTCACAGTGAACTTCATAAAATGGCAAGGCTTTCTATTTTTATCTTTTTCCTTGGGATCTGCTATAGGCAGTACTTACATAGAAATTGTAAGTTCTCCCTGTTCTATACTTGCAACTTCCTGGCTCACCCAAGTGCAGGTTAATCAGAATGTTACTTTATGTGCATGATATATTCTTTCTGCTTATGCTTTAAGTGCCATAGTATTAATTGTGTAATATTTATTTCTGATTTCCTTGGTTAAATTCAATATTTAGAATACTATATAAATGTGCGATATTCCAACAAATATGTTGTCATTAACATGGTTAAGAAAGCCAAATAATGTAATACACATCTAGTTTATTAGAATTTAAAACCAAGATTAATCCTGAATATTCTTATTAGCCTTCCCTGCAGAACCCCTAATACATTATCTAAAATTCTATATAGGCTTCTCTGAATTATCTGGGATGTTAACAATATGGTGGCATGAACTCAATACATGTCTCTTTTCTTTCTGTGATATAAGCATAGGAGTCAAACATGTTATAAAGAAATCAAATCTGCTATAAAGAGATGCATGTTAAGTTCATGCCACAGACAGAAGCAACAGAAAGTGCTTTTCATACATTATAGAATTCCCACATTACTAAGCAATCAAGTCACTTCCTAAAAGAAGTTCATAATATGCAGATAGTGCTCTGTAAACATTTCTCTGGATGTTTATTCTAATGATAAATGAATTTATTTATCACTTTATTTATGTAAAACACTACACAATTTTGAAAGCATTTTTATATGCTATTTCATTGATATTTCAAAAAATCCTGTGATAACAACAAATTACACAGAAAAACAGCTAACAGATTCTGCTATGAGCTAAAACTCCAGTTTTGATAAATCAAAATAAATAATTGTAATACCTACACTTAGTGTTTGTTCAAATGAGAAAGACAAAATAATAATAAATACATCCACATAATCAAAAAAGGGTTTTCTCAAAAGGAGCACACTGCAGAGAGTTGTTCATTTTACTTAAAGGGATAAAAGAAATATTCCCCAAAGAGGTAAAGTTTGAGCTGCCTTTGAAGTATGGATAGATGTTCACCAGGCAAAAGAGCATAAGGAAGAATGTCATTCAAACCTAGAGTAGCAAGGAAAGAGAAATTAAAAAGTACCAGGTGCTCCACTAACAAATTCAGGGTGTTTAACCGGTTTGGCTCAGTGGATAGAGCATCAGCCTATGGACTGAAGGGTCCCAGGTTCAATTCTGGTCAAGGGGATGTACAGGAGGCATCACTAGTAGGTGATGTGCAGGAGGCAACTAATTGATGTTTCTCTCTCACTGATGTTTCTAACTCTCTATCTCTCTCCTTCCTCTCTGTAAAAAATCAATAAAAAATATATATATTTTTTAAAAAGTGTGATAACTCACAGTAGATTTGGTAACAGAAGGTAGGCATAAAGTAGGAAAAGCCTTACAAAGGCCAAGCTAAAGAATTTTAAGTGTAAGTTATTAGTTATTAGTTCTATTATAGGTTATTAGTTCTCAAACTTTAGTGTGTATAAGAACTACCCTCAAAGTTTGCTAAAAATAGAGAATGCTGGGCCCCATCACCAGAGTTGTCCATTAAGACTAGGATGGGGCTCAGAAATTTAGATTTCTAACAAATTCTCAGATGATGCTGGTTCAGGGATCACACTTCAAGAACTACTATCACAGGCAACAGAAAGCTACCAAGAGTAAGGAGGTAGCTTGATGTGGATGCCTCTATGATTGTTTTTATGTTTATAAGGATATTTTGACAGCTGCATGGATGACAGAATGGAGATAAGAAGAATGGATAGGAGGCTACTGTTAAAAGATAATAGGAATCTACATTTCAGCAATGGTTCTGAGAATGAAGAAGGATTAACATTAAAGGACTAAGGAGGCGGAGGTGGGAGAATTGAAGACTTACTGGTTATTTGTGACATAATATAGATGGATGTGTTGAAGATTATTTATGATCTCCTATTACCACCGTGAAGTCATTTTGTTTTTTTAGAACAAAATAGTCTGTCTTCATTTAAGTTCTTAGGAAGCATGAATAAATATTTAAATCTCCATATATCTTGTATGTCATGGAGGAAATTGTTAATGGGCTATTAACTAGCTATTAAAGGATCTTTGGAAAAACAAAAACAAATCATGTCTATACAGTCAGTCTTTAATCATAATGCAAAAATCTCAGCCAACAACCTTTTAATATCCACAAGAGATCCAATAAATTTTAAGCTAAGAGTTAAGATTTATAGGACATCTAGAAAAAAGGGGGCAAAATTATTACATATACATTGCAAAGTCCATTGTCTACATTGATTAAATTTTTTTAAATACTTTTTCATTAATATCGGAAAGGAAGGAAGAGGGAGAGACAGAAATATCAATAATGAGAAAGAATCATTGATTGGCTGCCTCCTGCACACCCCCTACTGGGAATTGAGCCCTGTGCCCTGACAGGGAATTGAATCCCGACCTCTGTTCATAGGTCGATGTTCAACCATGGAGCCACTGTGGCCGGAATACATTGATTACATTTAACAAGGTAGTGTTTTCTTTCTTCCAAGAGTCCACAACAACATTGCTTTCTTCCGTCACTTATTGATACACTAGAGGCCTGGTGCATGAAATTTGTGCACGGAGTAGGAGGGTGTCCCTCAGCCCAGCCTGCACCCTCTCCAATCTGGGACCCCTTGAGGGATGTTAAACTCACCGGGACCGGGTCTAAACAGGCAGTCAGACATCCCCATCACAATCCAGGACTGCTGGCTCCCAACTGCTCACCTGCCTGTCTTCCTGATTGTCCCTAACGGCTTTTGCCGGCCAGCCTGATCACCCAATAACCACTCCCATGCCAGCCTGATTGATGTCTAACTGCTCCCCTGCCAGCCTGTTTGCCCCCAACTTCCCTACTCTGCCAACTTCCCTAACTGCCCTCCTCTATAGGGTTGATCACCTCCAACTGATCTTCCTTGCAGGCTTGGTCCCTCCCAACTGGCCATCTTATGGTGGCCATCTTATGTCCACATAAGGGCAGGATCTTTGACCATATGGGGGCAGCCAACTTGTGTGTTGGAGAGATGGTCAATCTGCATATTACACTTTTATTAGATAGGATAGAGGCCTGGTGCATGGGAGGGGGCCAGCTGGTTTGCCCTGAAGGGTGTCCCAGATCAGGGTGGGAGATCCCTTGGGGTATGAGGTGGCCTGGGAGAGGGGCCTGTGGTGGTTAGCAGGCCAGCCACACTCCCTAGTGACCAAAACAGAGGCCCTGGTATCGGGAATTTACTTACCTTCTACAATTGAAACTTTGTAGCCTAGAGCAGAGCAAAGCCTCCTGCTTGTTCCACGGCTGCAGCCATTTCTATTGGAATTTATTTACCTTCTATAATTGAAACTTTGTAGCCTTGAGTGGAGGCTTAGGCTGGCCAGGTGGAAAGCTTGGCTTCCTCCATTGCAGGGGCAACCCTAGCCTGTTCTTTCCAGCTCCGTGGCTGCTACCATTTTTCTTGGGATTTATCTTCTATAATTGAAACTTTGTCTCCTTGAGTGGAGGCCTTGGCTGGCCAGGGTGTGTGGAAAGCTTGGCTTTCTCTATTGCTGGGGAAACCCAAGCCTCTCAACTGCTCTCTGTGGCTGCAGCCATCTTGGTTGGGGTTTATTTGCATACTTGCTCTGATTAACTGGTGGGCATGGCTGGTGGACGTGGCTTGAGCGGAGTGATGATTAATTTGCATATTACTCTTTTATTAGGAAGGATGTTTTTCCCTCCTGACAGCTTGAACTGCTATTGGGGAAAAATTTTCATTCTGCTGGTAGCATATTTTTATGAAGAAATTTTTTAACAGATTAATATTCTCTGACTTGTGTCACTTGCCAGGGTCCCCTCAGTCCTTTCCATGAGGAACAACTGTTTTCTTTGTGAGTATCATTTCACAATTCTTAGTGACTTCTTTAGACGTTTTTAAGTGCTTTTGTAAGGGACTAAGCATGGGAAGAAAAATAGGATTCTTATTCCAACTTGTATAAATAAATTCACACTTGAAAGAGAATGCTAAGCTTCTAGATTTCTAAGTCGGCCTTTGAAAGCCACTCTTTCACTTACCACCATGAAGTACAGAACACAGTCAGCAGAACAGAGGGTCTCAAAGACAAATGTTATTCTTCCCAATTCAGAACCCATGGCTCCAGTCACTGATGTTGGTGGTCTATTTGACAATAAAATTACAATATTATAGTGTTTTCTAAATATAATCTGGAACAAAATTATTGCTTTTTTCATTAATCTGAAAGCCATGCTCTCCTCATCCCCTAATCTACTGCTCCCCACAATCCAACTCTTTCCTCACTCAATCTCTGCTTGGTCACACCCTTTGTTCTAAATGGAGTCCCCACAACCATGTTACTGTGCTTGAATCTCCTGCCATAAAGGCTACCACCCATCCTAAAGCAAGCAAGACACCTACTGGGAAATTTCAACATGGAAAATTAAAGAAAAATGTGATTTTAAGATGTATGACATGCTAATAGAGAAAAATAAACATATAAACTATAAGATACTACTGTATATAACCTGGACTAAGACATCCTCATTAAATATCCAAGAATCATGATTCTTGTTAACATTTGGATAAAATATTGCTTAAATCTTTCAGCTTCATCTAACTAATACACATTATAGTGACAGTTTCTCAATCACTGATTTTACAGATATTCTTAATCATATTACCCTACTTGCTACTTGCTAAGGATATCACAGTGTTAATATATTTTATAAAGGCGGTCCTACTCCATCTATTTCTATAAGAAAACAGGCATGAGGATCCTTACAGAAGAAAATCAGAATGAGTTTTCCTTACTTAAATCCTGGGATATGCAAGTTTAAGATCAGGTAATCATTATCAGAACCTCCAGCCCCGCTCTGGATATGATCTCCAGCCACCTCCCAACCTAGAAATGAGAAAGATCATCTTTATTAGTAAAAATTCCATGAATGATTTCTAACAATTTTTAAATGAAGTTACAAAAAGACCAGTAGTGTTTCAAAATTAGAAATACTTCCAAAGGATTCTCTATTTTTAAATTGAAGTTGCAAATTACACGTAGAGGTAGACTCCTACCTACCAATAAACACACTCCATATGATTCCCCAGAAATAATCAAGTGGTGCATATTTTTGCATAAACGTTATGTAATGAGAAAACTATTTCTCAGTGAGGTGTGTCTATCCTTTTTAAAACTAAAATAGATGGTCTTCATTCATTCTAATACAATAAGATAGAAAATCCAAGTCTCCAGGTAACCAATGAGAAATAGAAACTTCAAATCACTTAATGAAGAAGATCTGAAGTCTGGAGTTATTTTTTATAGTTTGCTATATTGTTGTTCTCTAACTTAACCCTTGTTCTACATTCATTCACTTATTCATTTACTCGATTGGCACTCACTGAGTGCTAAGAACCATGATATGCACTAGGGATAGAAAGACAAGACTGGGTTCTACCTCACTGAAGAATTAGAAGAATATTAGAGAGACACACACACACACACTACAATTGTCAGCAGTATGGTGATACAGATATACATAGAAGGTGATGGTGGGAAAGAGGGGAATCTGTCCTCTGCACAAAAACCATCAATATACCATAGGCACAGCTAAGTGCTAGGCTAAGAACTTAAAATGTAAGAACATTCAGCAACCATCCTATAGAACTCGGTCAAGTTTTCACGTTTTCAGTAAGTGGGGTTCATTAATATTTTGTAATCAGGGTTATAGACTTCATAGGCAAAAAGTGACTGAGATGATTTAACAACCTCTCACCAAAGGCTCAGAGCTGAGCCAGACCAAACTAGTCCAGGCAGAAACACTGTCACACTACCCTTCAACATGGCAAATGACACAGATTTCATTACTTCCCTGGTAATCTATTCTGGTATTTATAACCATAACTGGTCATCCTCAATGTCTACCTCTACACTGACCCCAAAGCAAAATAGCTTATATTCTTACAGGAAAGTCATCCGACTATAATACCACAGTTACTGCTTTCATGTGAGGGCCTGAAGACGGGCAAGTAGCCAAATGAGGTTGAAGTTTCTCGTACCCACATGTAGTATGTTTTTAAAGAGCGGAAACTGAAAGTGTCTGTTGCCAGAACACATCCAAGAGGCTGATTCTGAACTCACCATTCATTCCATCACACTTTGAATTCCCAACATTAAAGCAGGAGGTTTTCATGTTGCCAGGAAGGACATTCCACCATTTGTATTCAAAGCCAAGGGCAGGCTCTGTTCCCGCTGGACATGGTCTACATTCTGCAGGAGACAAGTGGGGCAAACAGTGACTGTTAAACTGCATCTGAACAATTTCTTCTCCCTTTGTTCCAAGCACTGCTGAATTTTAATGAGCAGAGAGGGAAGTGGGAAGGAGAGATCCTGAACCACCAATTCCCTGAAGAAGTAGTAACTTTTTCAAAAACAATCTGGAGAGAAAAATAATTCTGGATACATTATACACATATATACTTGACTTACATGAAAAGGGAAAAATGTAAAAGCTTTTAAAGTAATTTTCCCCCTTCATTTCTGGGAGTAACTGCTACTACTGAATTATCCCCTACAAGAAGAGTAACTCTGAAACACGCTCTCTTACATGTGATTTTAGAGTCCGTACCCTTTACCTCATGAATAAGTAAACATTTCACACTTCCTATTGGTTATTAAATGGAACAGAATATCATGCAATTTAATTATGGATTGATTACTTGAAGTTCAAAATATTAGCTATGTTAAAAAATACTGGGAGTTAAGGAGTTTGGAAAAAGTTTATGAATAAACCCGACTTAAATTAACTTTTGCTCGATTGAAATGGAGGATCTTTTCTAACCATTTTTTTTAATTTACCTAAGACACTTTACATTATCATATCAGTAAGAGAAGGGGTAGGAAGATAAAATGTTCACTGAGCAAACACTTCTGGTACCAAAGTATTGCAGGAGCCATTTTTATATAACCTGCTCAGTAATGATGAGCTAGATATTATTACCCACAATTTTTAGATGAGAAAAGTGAAGTTTGAAAGGTTTAAGTAACTTGGAGAGATAACACTATTGGTAGCTTGCTGGATATGGACTTAAACACAAGACAATTTGACTCTTAAATCCTTTTCATGTTATTTTTCAAAGGCTCAGGATATTCAGTATGCTGCATGGCTATATTCAAGAAACCTGCAATTAAAATGCACTGTAAATCCCTGTCTACCAAAATTAAAACAAATTCTCTAACCACCTTCGACATTATTTGATAAGTACTAAAATTTTCCCAACTATACACTTTGAAACAATTTGCTTAGGGAATATAATATGCTATATGATCGAAATGAGCAAGTTTTTATATTATTGCACAAAATGTGACTTATTATTCCAATATAAAGCTGAATTAGAAGGCATTATATTTTATGCTTGCATCAATAGCTGTATACAAATACTCTGCAAATCAAGTGCTTATTCTTAATCGCTTAATATGGTAGAACTTCTTATCACTACCCAAAGGCAGAGTCATACCATAAGAGTGGATTACTCAATGCCATTAAAAAGCAATCCTTACGATGTGTTAAATAAACCACTTCAGTCTCATAACACCATTATCATATTTCTCAACTCTACTTCAGTCTCTAAAAAAAAAAAAAAAAGTTTTAAAGAATGGATTCATAAGAACAATTAGAACAAACTTACAGGAATCCAACACGATTAGTATGTTAAAGGTCCGATTATGGGACTAACTAATATCCTACCCTTTGTTCCATCTGAAAACGTCCCAGGAGGGCAGGGATGGCAAGAGGAGGATCCATTGTTATAAAATCCAGGGTTGCAAGGTGGACAATCCTTCTTCTCTCCAGAAGGGGGCAACCTAATAGCATCTGTGAGATCTTCCCGGCAGATTTTGGGCTCTATCCACTTATACATTATCTGTGTCTGGAAAAAAAATAAAAAAAAATAAAAAGGCTTATAGGTCATGAAACATCTTTTATTTGCTTTACACTTCCAATAGCACAAATGTTAAACTGACAGCCTAGAAAAATCCCAAATAGGGATAGACTAGAAGGGCCGAATAAAGACAATCTAAAACATTAGTAAGAAAATGAGACCCCTCAGCCAAAAAAAAAATAATAATAATGAAACTTTAGTGACAAATGAACATTATTTCCAAGTATTTTTGCCCCAAACTAAAGATGGTTTTACTTCAGACAGAGCATGTTCCTCATCATGAAATTCCTCTTTAAAATACAGATAATGTGATTATGTCCCTTACTCTTCTATTCACTCACTTTATTTACTCCTTAACCACCAGAAGTCTCTATGCAGAGACTATCTTTTTCATTTTGAAACCTGCACTACTCTCTTCTTATCCCTCAACTACAGCACCTACCACCAACTTTTCCACATAGTTATTTAAAAAATATATTTTTAAAGAAGAATATGTCCAGCTTCCACATTTTAATCCTATTATTTCATAAATATTGGTAGTTGCTCTCTGCATCTTTTCCAGAACTATGATATTACACTCCAAGACCTGTAGCTAACATATTTTCTCCTGAGGATTTTAGGCCCTCCAGAATGTGTGCTGAACATCGGGATTAAGACAGCCTCCCGGCTTCCAGTCAAGGTGGTAGTATAGATAAACGCAGTGCTGGCATCCTCCTAGGGCTACATCCACATTACAGCTAAACTACGGAACTGCCATTATTCAGAACCACCTGAAATCTAGCTGAACAGAGTCCTGTAACTACGGATATGCAGAAAAAGCCTCTTGGAGATGGGTAGAAGGGGCAACGATGCAGAATGAGCTGGTCCCACACCCACAGGTGGGAGATAAAAATCGGAAGGACCTGGCGGCTGCAGAAGTCCGTCCTGAGGAGAGAGTGGTCCCAGTCCGCCTAGTTCAGGGTCCAGTGCTGAGAAGAAAAGACCTATAACTTCGGGCTGTGAAAACCAGTGAGGATTGTGACTGCGTGAGACATCGGGCTGCAGGAGTCCCAGGCGTTCCTATTAAAGAACTAGGGTACAGACACCCTAACTCACTCTTTCTAAGCTCCAGCACTGGGGCAGCAGCTCAAAAGGTGCTAGGGACGGGGGGTGAGGGGGGAAGGAACTGAATTGTCTGGCTGTGGGATTAGAGCTAGAGGGGCAGCTTTCTCCCAGACAGAAGTGCTGTCAGAAGCCATGGTTCCTTTGTTGAGCCCACTCCTGCAGAGGCAGGCTGACACCATAACTGGGTCTCCAGCAGCCTAACACTGTTCACCCTGATAAAGACAGCCTCTAATTCCAGAAAGGGAAGTCCTTTAAACCTTATCCTTTCATTCTTCCTCACACATTCCTACACCCCCACACAAAACGAAATAAAACAAAATTAGCTATGACTCATCCAAACCCAGAACATTGTAATTATAAAATTATTCTCTTTTGAAACCAAACCATTAAATGGGTTTGCCATGTCAAACAAAATTGGTATTATCAGTAGGGGGAAAGGTATTCTAAATGCAAAGAGAAAAATACATTTTTTCATAGCTAAATATGGTTCTTAAAAAAAAATTAATAGCTTCCTTCATTAGACATGTAATCTGCTAAACATATCTTTCTCTGTAAAAACAATTTCTGCAATAATAAGTCTAATATGGAAGCTGGAGGACCAAAATTAAAGGCAATTCTCCATAGCCATTTTCAGTTCATAGAAAATCGTATATAGTAAGTCCTTTAGGCCTCTCAATTTTATCTCAAGTATTCACTTATGGAAGAGTAAATGATCTTATCTCAAGAAAAATGCTTAAGAAAATGCTTTAATAATAAATGTCTCAACAGAATTATAAATAGCTTTTTTTTTTTTCATTTTACAACTCTCTCCTTCTGCATTCGTTTTATGCCTACAGCATGAAACAGTCTAACCAGTCACTTCACCCAGAAACCTCTCTCTTACCATCTGTAAAACAATGGTTGTTCCTGCCAGAGCTTCCTAAACAGCTGGAAAAATAACTTAGATCCTATATCTAAAAGGGCTTATCAGCTCCCCTGAGAAAGGTAATATAAAATTCCAAAAATGGAACCAAAAATATCATCCTCCTGGGGGGGGGGCGGGGGGTCGATCATCTTTTTAAAACGTAACAAGTACAGAAAACAACTTTTTAATCTTTGCCAATTCAAAAATTTGCTGATTTATGTTGACATTAATTAAAATTGTAATGCATGGTGTGTGAGTGACTGCAGTGTTGGGAATAGTTGGTTCCCACAGGGGAGTGGGCACAGTTCTGAGGCTGCGCACTGAGGCCTGACTATGGGGGCCCACCGTGTAATCTGCCCCACACACACTTTGGGAGGTCAGTGTTATTGTCCTCAACTTTACTGCCCCAAAGTTATACATAGCTAGTAAATGGTAAAGCAACATAAGTCAAGGAGAATGCATTTGGAAAGCGTAAAAATGATAAAATATACAAATATATCTTCAAGAGGTCAGCTAACCACATACTTTGAATCCAAGCACAAACGATGGCTTAAAAGTTAGAAAATGTGCACCACCTTCAAACATTCAAACACTTAGAAGCCAAATTTCAAATTCTCTGCAGTAAAAGTTTTGTTTGCATAGCCTTGCTTCACATGACTGGCTGATTCTGTGCCTCACTTTCCAATGGGGACAGATGCTTTCAAGTCTGGCTGACGGGAAAAGCTAATAAGCAATATTAATGATTTGTAGCACCAGATGGCTCACAGTGAAGGTGAAAAACCAACAATGAATTCATTCTTTGGCAAGTTGAGATAAAATTATGAAATGTTTTATGAAACCAAGACCTTAATAGAGCAAAGCTTACTGCTATTAAGACTACAGAAGAACTATGGTTTCCAAGCGTATTTCTATTAAGTATAAATAAAACACAATCTATTGATAGACACAATCCACATGGAGGTAGCAATTGGAAGCTGGTTCTTACATTGAAATAAAATTCAAGACCGGGGAGGACTAAACTTTAGATGAAATTTGAGACCAAATTTGTCCACGGTTGTCTGCTTTCCTCCTGCAAACGTCCCTGCACAAATCCACCACGGCTTTGTAGACTGGCTGAATTCATCGGATATAAACTACATGTGCTTTCAAAGACCTACAGGTAACTACAATAACCATATAAGTATAAAATTATGGGTTAGGACCTCAGATTAAGAAAATAAAGCAATACTGGCTTCTATGTGTATTTTCCAAATTAGGTCAAGGTATTAACTGTCATGATTTTGAAGATGCAAGCATACAGAAAGCATGTTGCACCAAAACCACTTCCATCTCAGCTTCTACTATGAATAGGCCAGCATAGGCTGACATTTTTTTTACAATAGTTAAGACAACGGGGTCAGCTGCAGAGTTCATGTGTTCATTTTTCCTCTGGCTCGGTGTTATTTGTATGGTAATTACTCTGCATTTTCTGAATGCAATTACACAGCAATCTGCCACGACTAAATCAGCCAATGGCTGCATGGCTTTTTTATTGACAAAACCTACTGAGAAACCAAATAATTAAAGAGAAGTTACAGGATACAACAGGTCCCCATGTAAAGTCATTTCATTCAATAGCCTTTGTGGTTTCACTATAACACTGTTGACTCTTGTTTCTACCAGTTAGCCTAGAGTAAAATTGGTTTTGTGATACATCGGTTCACCTCAAGTCTCAAAACCTATCAATAACATTAAGTGAGGACTTACTGGGTTTCCATCCTGTGATTCACAGGACACATTTTAAGGCTGTGCTACTCCTGACAGCATTACTTTTTAAAACATAGAACTGTTAAAAAATATATAATAATAAAATAACAGGGATTTACTGGGCACTCAAAGTGTGCCAGGCACTGTGCTAGGAACCTTCCATTGAACAGCTTATCTTCTCATAGCAGCCTCAGGAAATAGGTACAAAGATTATCCCTATTTTACCAATGAAAACACTGATGTGTAGGCAGCCAATACCTTGCCCACGGCACTAATTAGTAGATGGGAAAAATCAAAGCCAGGAAGGCAGACTTCAGAAGATAAATTATTAAATCTCCCTGAACTACTTCAGATACATGTTTTATACATCAGCTCACTCAACTCTCTCATCAACAAAGAAAAGTCTGCTTAAACTGGGAAGATGGCTGAACACACATGAAATGGAATGCACTGAACACTGCCCATACCTTTCCATCTTCATCACATGGACTATGGATCTGGAAATAGTCTTTGGTGGTACAGGGAGGGCGCTCCGTACACTCGCCCGATCCTTCTTCTGCAACAACAACAACAAAAAATGCACATAAAAAAACAAAATAAACAAATAAGCAAAAGAGAAACAACTAAAAAGTAAAAATAACCTTACCAGAGAAATTTAGGTACAACTAGCTAGGCCTGAAGAAGATAAGGGCTTACATTTTTATTTTCACAAGAGCAATAAGTACTTCCATGATATGCCTGGGACATATTACAGTTTTTCCAAGAAGACGTTAGACTTATTCTACTACCGTTAAAACTGTAAATTTGGAACAAATGAAAAGTTTCTAAATGTATCTCTATGTCCACAAATCACCTAAAAGTACAGCATGCATCCAGATTAGTATAAACAAATCGCAGGCATTTCCTGTGAAGTATGAAATAGGAAAAACATTTACAGACAAAAGGAAAAGTCAGGCAGAAAGGGATGAAAGTAATTTTTATCCACTCATTATTGATTCACTTCAGCACTTGGGTGTTCTGCCCATTGTTCCTGTCCCACTTATGTATGACATGTGGCTTAGGACTACACATTCAGCAAATGCACATTTAAAAAGAAAAGAGCATAGAGTATAAATGGTCAAAGATTAGACCCACCTGAAAACTGGGAGTCCTCTGCACACTTGATGCATTCTTTGGCTCCTTTCTCAGAGTAGGTGTTTCTGGGACACACTTGGCAGCTGAACGAACCTGGCTTATTGCTGAAGGTGCCCGGCTTGCACGGGAAGCATTCCGACGTGTATGCCACTCCTGTGGGAAAGGAACACACAGAGCATGGGAGGGAGGACACAATAGAAGTGAGCAAACCAGCACCTTCTTTCAGCTTCTTCCAGAAGTGAGAGAGCACTACTGACACTAAGCTCAGCCCAAATCCTTTCTCTAGTTCATTCAACCCCAAGAAGTGTTTGCTGCATGCCAGTAACAGGGATAGATTCTGAATAAAACACAGTAAGTAGAGCAAACACTGAAGCAAGCAATTGGCATTTGTTAGAGATATAGTAAATGTGTAAACTCAGTCGTCAAGAGACAACTCCACAAACTCAGAGTGGGATAAACTCTAAGGTCCCCTCCAATTCTACAAGCTGCCATCCTCCATCTCTGTGGCTACCTGTTTGCTCCTTTTCTATGGTCTGCTCAATAAGTCACTGGCAAGACTTAACAGACCCTGGGAAGGGCTTGACTTTTCTTCTGGTTTGTAATTTCAGCCTTTGCCAGCAGATGTCCCTACGTGGACTAATGAGTTGGCGTCACAGGAACAAGTACACTTTAAACATATTCAAACACAAGCCAAACTTTCATAGAGGAGAATCACTGCTTTAATTATAAGGAGCCCTGAGACTGAACAATTTCAGGGTTTACTGGCCGCTTTCCTGGGCCACAAAGGTCCAGCTGGTTCAGAAGAAGCACAAGAACCAGGCCACAATGAACACTGACCTATAAACCAGGAGGTCACGGTTTAATTCCTGGTCAGGGCACAGGAGGGGGCCTTGCAGGAGGCAGCCAATCAACGATTCTCTCTCATCATTGATGTTTCTATCTCTCTCTCTTCCTCTCTGGAATATATATATATATATATATATATATATATATATATATATATATGAAGCAGCATATGTATATAAAGCAGTACAAGAGATTTGGGAGATAGTCAGGCCAAGATGTTTATTTGATTGTTATTTTTTTGGATGCAGCAGTGGCCTGAGTAAGCTCAATAGACATTATTCACATGAATAATAGGCTCTTATTAACAAAGACATTTTTCTTTTATTTAAAGACACTTAAAATTGTCATCATGTGTACTTTTTTACACAGATTAAATAATTCAGTTTAAGGGTACAAAAAAAACAAAAACAAAAAATCAGTCAACTTTCAAGGAATAAAATCAGCACTTGTACACCTGGATGATACTTTTTTTTTTAACTATATTTTATTGATTTTTTACAGAGAGGAAGGGAGAGAGATAGAGAGCTAGAAACGTCAATGAGAGAGAAACATCGACCAGCTGCCTCCTGCACACCCCCCACTGGGGATGTGCCCGCAACCAATGTACATGTCCCTGACCGGAATCGAACCTGGGACCTTTCAGTCCGCAGACCGACGCTCTGCCACTGAGCCAAACCGGTTTCTGCTGGATGATACTTAACATATTAATTCCTGTCCCATAAACTCGGGCCAGTCAAACCGACAATTCAATCAATATGTAACTCAATGTGAAATGTGATGGGTGACTACTAAAACAGAGTGCTGCGAAATACCTTCAATTGTTATATTTTTTACCAACACTGGCTTGACTGCCTTGGAACCCATAAGGATGCCTGTAGTTCTCCAGTACAGTATGTTTGGGCCAGACTTTAGCATTACCTGCAAAGCAAAGCACAAGACACTCAGGTTGGTTAAGCCATGCTACATCCAACCATGCCTGAGAGCTAATCTCTCGTACATTTTTCTTTGAATTATAGTAAAATACCATTAACTTGGAATCCATAAATTTTAGTCTACTGTCAATTCATACCTAAGCTCTGCTGAAGTTCACATTTTCTAAAAAATAAAGTAAAAATACTTTGCCATCTCCAAAAAATATAGTAATAAAGAAACAAAATTCCTCAAATCTAAAAAATAAAATAAAATTATTTTTGAAGCATTTGCATGAAGTCTTGGTTTATATTTAAAAGAAACTCATTTTACAGAGTGAAAGGCACTCAGACCAATTATATATTTATTGGATGCCATTATTCATAAGCAGATTTTGAGCTTTGAGAGGAAAAAAAAAAATCAACAGAGTGAGTTGGCTTCTTTTTTATTTAATAAGCAATCCTGCAACAGCAACCAGAGAACACAGGACTGTTCTTATAAAAGAACCTGATTTAACTATGATTTTAGAACTTAAATGTTACTATGTATATCTGCTTTCTTTGCCACTGGGGTATCTTTGTAATTATAAATCAAACTAACTTTCTGAGAAATGTCATGCTAATTCAGACAAGCAAATTAATTTTAAGGGTTCCTTGCTTTTTCTTATATGCCACCCTTATTCTTCTATGTAGTCTCTGGCCAAACCCAAACTGTATAAACTTAAAACATATCCAACCATTTCACCTTGCCAGGGGTTCAGAGAAGTAGTACACTAAGTACTTTCGCCTTGCATGAAGCCTTCATAAGTGAAGAAAACATACTTGTTGCCGAGGGTTATTTTGTACCTTCAAAGCCCAGCCGAGAGAATGCTTAGGCAAATAGATCTTAAGTGGTACTAACGTCACTTCCAGGCATACAGTTCAAAAAGTACTCGGAAAAGTACACTGTATTAACCACTCCAAGCCGGAGCCCCTGGATGGTCACTTACTGTAACAGAGCTCCATCAGCACTGTGGGCACCCATGTATCATTTCATTTATCCCTGCAAGAGTAGTTTTATTTCTTACATGAAAAATAAAAAAAGGCCCAACTGAAAGAGATTAAGCCAGTTGCCTAAAGAAACATAGCTACTGTGAGGCAGAGTTTGATTTTAAGTGCATGTGTCACTCCAAAGGCACAGTGCCCCACATAATAGCAGCTGCATGGACTGTGTCCCCTGATATTTGCCTTCAAGTATTTATAGTTATCATGTGGAGAGTTAGGTAGTTACTTTATTTCAGTGGTAAAGCGTTTTTCAAAGGGCATAAGACTCTGATTTATCAGTGGCAAATACACAGGAGAAGGTTTAGGTTCCAAACACAGGGATGAATTTTGTGGTAATCAGAGCTACCCAACAGTAGGGTCAGCACAGTTCCCAACAAGGCAAGCTTGAAACATCACTTATGGGGGGTTGGAGTGGGGAAGGAGACAACTGCAGAGAAAGCTGGGTAAAAGGAACTAAGGATCCTTCCAATGCAAGAGCCACTGATTCTCTCCCATATGACAAGCACATCTGTAAACGTAGATGCTCAGAGGCTTTGTATATTGGTGTGATCAGCCTTATTATTGGTATTGCCCCCTTTGAAAGGAGAAAAATTGAAGTATAGTGGGAAAAAGAAAGGAAAGAGCCTAAAGGGAAAGGTAGAGAAAAATACCTACAAAGAGACCTAAGTCCATGAAACTTGGTCTATTAACTGGAAATTTTCTAAATTCATAAACAATTTTGAATTTTTTCCCCCCTTAAAATAAACTTTTGTAAAAGGTTGGAAAAGGAAGGAGAAGAATGGGGCTGGTGACTAAGGAGGAGAACAGAGACTTACAGAATGCGAGCCCCACTCTCCACTGTCCGTGAGTTTGACCCACTTGTCCGCCGTGGTGTCCATCTCCTGGCACTGATCGTTCTGAATCTGCAGGACAAACACAATGGCCCCAGTATATCTTCTTGAATAGCGGCTTTCATTAAATGTGCTCCTCAGCACAGGGCAGGCTGCAATAGGTTCTTTTAATACATACATTCAACAATGCCCATGAGTCATTTTCAACAAGTCAACACATCAAGACCTCTGAAACCAAAGTGACAACTGCTACGCATGAGTGGTTGTAGATAAGCCACTGTCATTATTTTAACAAAAAAGGCTATCTCACTGAGAAGGAAGAAGGGGAGCGGAGAAGAGAAAGAAGGAAAGAGCAGTACATTCTGAAAATTCACATAAAGAGAAAAAGTAATTACAAAAATCTTACCAAGTTGTTTTAAAAGCTTGCATACGCCATGCAGGCCCAATGGTATACAAGTGAAGTTTACTTTTTAAATAATATTTGGGGCAGTAAAATCTTAAATTAATAAATAATTTAAGTCTGCTTTGTTTTGTTTTCAGTTCCCCGGGGCTTAATCCAAATGTATTGGTCAAATGGCCACAGTCAAAGTCCCAAATTTTTATTTGGGGGTAAATGTTAATCATTTGTCATACTGATTCAAAGGACTATACAATTAATATCTTTAGCACCACTTTGTGCTTTCCAGAAGATTCTTTTAAAATGCCTACTTTGATACTACTTTTCCAGGACTATGAAAAAGATGGAAACATCAAAAGCTAGGCCACCATTACAGTATTGCACAATAGTCACCAATAGAGTAGGGTTAAAATAGGTTCTCATCACCTATTCTATTTCCACCCAAATGGCTCTTTCTTTTCTAAATCATGTATGCCACTTCATGCATCCTCTGGAACAGAATATGTTCTCCATCATGAAATATCCTAAAGACTTACTAACTTGAAAATAGGTCCTTTTTCCATCCAAATACCAGAGAATTTCCACTACGAGGATATTGGCTTCAATGAAATTCAAATACCGTATTTTCTGGTGTATAAGACGACCCCCTAATTTTACAGTTAAAACACAGGTTTAGGCCTATATTCGCTTTATAAGACTACCCCCCACTTCCAAGGCAACACCAATTCTTTTTTTAATAGACCGCCTCTCTGACTCTGGCCAATCTGAGCAGGCTTTTTACTAGAACACAGTGTAGCTTGGGTACAGAACATGTATAATTTGCATGCATAAAAAGCCTGCTTGGATTGGCTGAGTCAGAGAGGCGGTCTATTAAAAAAAAGAACTGGTGTTGCCTCGGAAGTGGGGGGTAGTCTTATACAGCGAATATAGGCCTAAACCAATGTTTTAACTGTAAAATTAGGGGGTCGTCTTATACACCGGAAAATACGGCAGCCTATTTTTATTATAAGCATAATGGCCATTCTAAAACAAATATGGACTCTAAATACCCTTTAGCGGTCAGTGTTTGGATAAGCTGATAGCTTTTTTTCAGCCAAAATCAGACATTATGTGTCATCATGACATTCTTTCTACTGGCATGCTAGGTGCCTGAGCTCTGTCATTCATTCTAAAAGTAACTGGCAACAGTATAACGTTGGTCCAGTCCATTATTCTTTCTAGTTTTCAGTTTCATCATTTAAAAGGGGAGCTGGGCCGAGTGAAAGTCCCATATAGTTCCAAAATTAAATACTTGGTTGGTTCAAATGATGTAATTCCACAGGTACACCTGCATCTTTTAGTCCTCCACACATTTCCTTCCCACTAGCCCTTAACAGAATGGCCTGCGTCAATAAATCACAGCCTCGGAAGCTGAAGCATCAATGAGAGGAGGAACATGAACTTGCCCTCCCTCTTCAGTCTATAGCCAGAAGAACACAGGCTCCTGGAAAAGACGTAATGAAACTTCATGCCTCTGGAGGACCATTACTGATAATCCTCAGAGCACTCGCTGAACAACATAAAACTAAGTGCTTATTTGAACAATTATATAATTACCTTGTTTCTTAACTTTAGGTTTAGTAATATTGCAAAATTGTCCCATAAAATGGGTAATTTTTCACCTGAAGAAGTGTTTTATAAACAGAACGCAGCTTAAAAAGCCAATCTGAAGGTTGCTTAATATCTTAAACTCATCAAAGGATATTAGACCTAGGAAGGATCCTTAAAAGGGCCACTACACAGTCCACTTTACCAAAGGGAATGCTGAGGGTTGAAAAGCAAACGTAATTGCCCAATAACACACAGCTAGCCCCTGCCGAGATGGGACTAGAGCCAGAATTTCTTCACTTCAAATCTAAGGTTCATACTTTAATCAAAAATATCTCTTCCCACCAACTTTTGATTTAGAAATTTCTGTTATCAAGAGCAATGTATATTTGCCTTAGAATTTTTAGTACATTTCCTTCTAAAATCTGTACCACAGCCGAGACTGGTTTGGCTCAATGGATTGAGCGTCGGCTTGGGGACTGAAAGGTCCCGGGTTCGATTCCGGTCAAGGGCATGTACCTTGGTTGCGGGCACATCCCCAGTAGGGGTTGTGCAGGAGGCAGCTGATCGATGTTCCTCTCTCATCGATGTTTCTAACTCTCTATCTCTCTCCCTTCCTCTCTATACAAAATCAATAAAATATATTTTAAAAAATAAATAAATAAATAAAGAAATAAATAAAATCTGTACCACAGAAACATTTTACAATGTATTTTGCCAATTACTTGCACTTTTTTTTTTTGTATGTGGCAACAATGGGAAAACATTTTTTCAAACATTTGAGTCACTGCCACAACAAATAGTCACTAGATTAGCTTCAGTTTATATAAAATATTTAAATAATTTTAGAGGTAACAGCCTATTCTGTTAGACTGTTATTTTATCCAAGAGATTGTAATGCTATTTAATCTTTTACCAAGACATCAAATATCCCATCCATTAATTCCTTTAGATTGTGTAAAACTGACAGAATCAGAATCATATAGCCACCTATACTTCTGAAATACTGCCCATGAATACAGTTAAATAATTCAAATATTTGAAACTGCAGGGAGAAAAAAAATGTTTTTAAACAAAAATTGGATTTGGTGGAGACACATTTTTAACCAAAAAAAAAGCATCTGTAGCTACAAAAATAACAATTTTTAAAATGAATCTTGGAGAAAATATTTATCACACAAAGAGTTTACACCAAATGGTCATCTAATGGTCATAAGCAAATGTAAAACAAGCTCAATCTTACTCTACAAGTCAAGAACTCAGAGGTCAAGAAATTCACCAAAAAATAAAATATTATAGAAAAAAGTAAAGTTCTCTTTTAGCATCAAAAGTTTCAGTTTACACACACACACACACAAAAAGACTGAGAAGGCATAAAATGTAATGGAAACAATGAATTAAGGTAAATATTACATGAATGTACCATAAAAAGTAAATTTCAGAATATAAAAGGCCTTACAAAGAACTCAAAGAAGATGTTGTTGTCGACGTACTGGTACTCAAAGAAGACATTACCCGACTTCTTAAGGTGCACAGCGTAGATCAAAGACACGGTGCAGTCATCACGATTTGACTCTATGTAATTTCCTCGAGGGACCCAAGAAGAGCTGTGGAAACAAAACCAAGGGGCATCTTACATCAGCATTCAGAAACCTCCTATGTAACTCAGATTTGAAAGTCATTCCTTCAGCTGAAACCGGTTTGGCTCAGTGGATAGAACATCAGCCTGTGGACTGAAGGGTCCCAGGTTTGATTCCAGTCAAGGGCATGTACCTTGGTTGTGGGCACATCCCCAATAGTGGATGTGCAGGAGACAGGTGATTGATGTTTCTCTCTCATCGATGTTTCTAATTCTCTATCCCTCTCCCTTTCTCTCTGTAAAAAATCAATAAAATATATTTTAAAGTCATCCCTCCAGCAAGGTACACCAGAGAAGACCAGAGTTTTTCTGGAATTCAACAGCCAACACCATTGCTGGGAATAGATTCACTGCTTATGGCACACAATTCCCTAAATCTTGGTAAGATCTATTTGTCATGAAACTGCTATTTTCCACCAAAACTTTGATCACTAAAAAGACAATCAGTAATTCTACTAGATTGGAGTAGAATTAGTATCTCAAATAACATCTGAAATCTTCTTTATTAACATATGCACATGGCAGAAGGTGAGAAGATTCCTTGATATGAGAAAAGAAATAGTCTTGGAAAAAGCCCATTTAAAATGAACCTAAATAAAATAGAGATCACAGTTTTATAGTATATAATGAGGTAAAAGTCTGGAATTTTTATCTAAAAAAAAAAACTAAAAAAAAACACACACACAAGATAAAAACTTAAGAAAATATATTGATGAACAAAACTTGGGTTGTAAATCTAACCATACATTAATTCTTAGAATCAAAGAGTCATGTGTCAAGTTTTGGGGCAAAAGAACAATTCTAACCGAACTATACAACAGATAACACAATTTAACATTGTTCTCTTCAGTTTAATTTTTTATTTAGATGAGAGTAAGATTTTAAAATTCTTTTCTTTTTTTCTAACAGAAATAAATTCTGAACAAAAGCCTGAGATTTCCACATCCCAACATGACTAACTGGTACTGGATCTGCCCTTCCCCTTTCACCATCTATTAAACAAAACAGCATGCAGGAGCCATTTCAGGCCTAGACAACAGGCAGGGCAGGATTGGGATTCCTGAGAGCAGCCAAACACACGCGGTAAAGCCCAACTTAACCTTGGCCTCATTCCTCAGAACATGTCCCAAACGATGACATCAGGAGATGGCACTCAACCTAAGCATGGTGGTCTCCCTGAGCTGAGGAGCAGAGACAAGTGCTTGGGGGCAGCTGACGAGGCTGGAATTTATAGGCCTGAGAATCAGAGAAAATAGGGGCTGTAGGAACCCATATGGAGTGTTTCTGTAGGTCCTGGGCTTGGGGCTCGCAGCCACTGCAAAGCTGAGACATAATCAGAAGTCCCTGGAGCTGCAAACCAGCGAGGAGGAAGAAACTTGATAAACTTATTGGACATCCACTTAAGATTCTAGAATTTGCTAGATCTTATAGAGGCCCTGCCCTACAGCAGGTGTCAGCAAACTTTTCCTAAAGGGCCAAAGAATAAATATGTGTGGCTTGTTGACAATTTGGGCTCTCTTGCAATACTTAATTAACTCTGCCACTGTAACTCCAACGCAGCTAGAGACAATGCATAAGTAAATGAGTGCCGCTGTGTTCCAATACAACCTTGTCTGCAAAAACAGAAGGAGGGCTCACAGGCTGTACTTTGCTAACTTGTGCCCTAGACCAAAGGCCATGACCTAGAACTAAGTGTGAATTAAATACAGAGCCATCAAAAAAGTAATAAAAATCAGTCCTGATGAGATCAAGGTGCTCTTCCAGTAAATAAATTGCTTGTCAGAACAAAACTCAACACCTTTTAAATAAAAAATAGCAATAATCTGCTTTACCTATATCTTAATATTCACCACACTCAAGATAAAATAAAATTTAGTAAACAAGCAAAGAAATGAGAAAAAATGATCCCTGAGAAAAAAAAAACAACCAGTCCAGAGAAATAGGTGAGAAATTGGGACAGCTCTTACAAATATAATCAACTTTAAATAAAATATAAACACAATAAGTGAATCCCATGTCCACAAAATATTCTTTAAAAATGATGCTAAAATAAAGATTTCAGGTAAATAAAAGCTGAGAAAATTTTTGAGCAGTTGATTTGCAAAAATAACAAAGGAAATATTATAGGCTGAGAAAATAATACCAGATAAACATCCAGGTCTATATAAAAAGGAGGGAAGGTAAGAGGGGAAGTGAGGGAGCATATCTTTTTTTTATAATATTTTTTTAATTAAATTATTATTTTTGTACATATACCAATGCACCCCCCCTCCCATAAATACCCTCCCTCCCCAGAGTTTTGTGGAGCATATCTTTTAGCATAACTAAAAAAGTCCCAACATCTTCAGCTCATGGTAAGAAGAGTGAGTTTCTGAAAATCAACTCTTGTCAGAAGTTAGCCAGAGGCCTAATGTTTAATAACACGGCCATGTGAAAAGAAATGTTACGTAGTCAATACAAGGGAATGGGAATGGGTACAGACCACAGATAAATATTTTTTTTTATCAAAACAATTTCAAAGTCCTCCAGTGGTGTCATAAGCAAAGCTAATAACTTTCTATAAGAGGTAGAAATCAAGCAAATGAGCTTTCCACTTCACATATTGTTTCACCCACTCTCTATTAGAAGATAATCAAGTACCTAAATGAAGGCTACACATTCTTTCTTTCAGAGGAAGAGGGGGGGAAATCTAAACTTATCTATTAAAAGCATTTTTAGAAATACACTGGCTTGAGTGTAGTTATAAATATATTAGAAAATTAATTTGTGCTGAAACCGGTTTGGCTCAGCGGATAGAGCGTCAGTCTGAGGACTCAGGGGTCCCAGGTTCGATTCCGGTCAAGGGCATGTGCGTTGGTTGTGGGCACATCCCCAGTTGGGGGTGTGCAGGAGGCAGCTGGTCGATGTATCTCTCTCATCGATGTTTCTGGCTCTCTATCCCTCTCCTTTCCTCTCTGTAAAAAATCAATAAAATATATATATTTTTAAATTAATTTGTTTTTCTAATATCTTTATCACATTTTTGCATATGGTATCTATTCTGTCCTGAGAACAATCATTTTAAATTCATAAAAACTGAGCTACATTATTTGTAATGACTAGACAAAAAAAAAAGTTTATTTATAATTAGTTTATCTATAATCCCAATCAATACCAAAATTATTCTCAACTTCTTTCTCTAAAAGAGCAAGTATATCTTTCTCAACTGTTCAATTAAAATCCAAAGGTTCCTTTGGGTTCTTACTTGTTACAGCCATCAGGCCTGGTGTCAGAAGGGCCAACCACAGTGTCCATGAATGTTGCAACGTTGGAAAATCCTGCTGGCAACTCATCCCATTCATCAAATTTGATGCCACTGCCCAAGGAGTAGGTGCCTTCACCACACTTACTGCAGACCTGGTTCTTCATCTCTAGATACTCTCCAGAAGCACAGGAGAAAGCTGGAAGACAGAGGACGCATAGCCCATTAGGCACCAGACTCCCCCATCAACTTCCTCCCCTTCACACTGTCACCAGAATTATTTTTATAAAGTTATGATCATGAAAGCTTTCCAAAGTCTCCCTTATCTCTACTGACACTTCACAATCTGGCCCCAACCTGTTTACCAGCCTCAGCCACTGCTCCACCCTTTTCCAACCATAACAGGATTCACATCATTACAAAAACATTTCATCCTCTTTTCTGCTGCTGTGGTTTTCTTTCTCTGGAGATGCTGACCAACCCATCTACCCTATTTATAAAACTCCCATTTCTAACTCAAAAACAACCCTGTTCACAGCAGATCTCCCTCCCCCCACCAGGCAGGCAGTTTTGCCTCCCTCTGTGCTCTTATCATACTCTTCTCATAATACATCTATTAGAAAGCAAAACATAGGGTGTCCCAAAAGAGTGTATATACACACACTGTGAATAATTATAAAGTTAGTATTTATTAAAATTCATTTTTAAAATTGAGCTGTTAAAGTATGTATACATTTTTTGGGATACCCTATATATATGGAGTCCCAAACAATGTATACATACTTTGAATGATTATAAAGTCAGTATTTACTAACATACAGTTTTCTCATATATTGTGGAGATATATATATATATATATATTAAGCACAGACACATAGAAATAAATATAATAGATATAGATACAAATACCACTTTTTAGTCAACGTGAAGCTTTGAGCTTCCAGAAAACAAGGATCATTATTTTGGGGTTCCTAATTGTAGCTATCAAATACTAAGTCCAAACAAAAGGTTGATGGAGTGAATGGGGATTTGACGTAAAGGGGATGCTGAGGGCACTGCTTCATGTGCAATAGCTAAACAAGTATCTCCCCTCTGGAACCATGAGCCATCTTTTTCAATACTCATAACTATAACCTAGTCATTTCCACAACCTATGTCTTATTACTGACGTCAGGTTCTCTGCTAATTCTGAGAGCTGTACCCGGAAGTCATGGGCAATGTGACCAACAGCTGACACAGTTACAGACAAGAAGGTAGTGCTGCTGCTAAGCTGTTACTCATTCAACAAATGCAAATCTATGTCCCCCGAGTGTATGTCTCTGTGCTCAGGGTGGTATTACTGACTCAACTACAGCAAAGGGCTTCCTAATCCTTTAATCGGGATATTACAGGAACAAGAACAAAATAAAACCTTCAAATTATCCCATACAGAAAACAAATTTCCCAGCAGAGAGCGAAGCAGCAGAGCCTCACATTTAGGTAGATTCCCCTTTTAGAACACATTTGGAAACTCATCAAGAAAGAAAAACACATTCATTTTGAAAAACTGAAGAACGAGAGCTAAAAGCCACACTCATCTACTTACTTAACCACTAAACAAATATAATGGGATGAGGAGACCGATTCCAGTTCATGGGGCATGAGTGACAAAAGGTTTATACAATAGAAAAAAAATACAACAGTGAAGGTCAAGGGAAAGAAACTGGTCAGAGTATTTGATGAGGTCGCCAATGGGGGCAGAACAATACATCTGTGAAATCAGTTTTCTCAACTTCTAATTTATGTCCTAGCACTGATTCTTAGCCTCCTGAACTCTTTCTCTTAGGAAATGTCAATCACCCTCTACTTCCTGGTAGCCTCTCTGTCCTTGATTCTGCGGTTTTCAGGGCCGAGTTCCCTAATCTCCTTATAAAATGCTTGTTTTCAGAGGAACTCACTCAAGCATAGCTCCCATCAAACACTTCACTGATGTAAAGCCTAATTTTGAGCTGTTCTCTTAAGAATTTCATTTGTCCTTGCTTTTGAACCACTACTTTTGTGTTGCTGAGCAAATTTAACTTCAACACTCTTCACACCTGCAATGTGATGCATTAATATTCCAAATTAGACCTACTGAGGACAAAGTGTTTCTGTCCTTTTGTACATATAGAAAGAATTTTTACAAAACTCATTAGATCTCTGTGTTTCATCTAGAGAAAAGAAACAATGAAGTCAGTCCCTAATTTGATGGCATCAAAGATATTCAATCAACAAATAGCCCAGTGTTTGGAGCTTTCTTAGGAGTCATGAGAGGATTATAGCTCCTCTCCTCTTAGGAATAATAAAATAGAATTATTTTAAATTAAGAATGTCTATAGTTAAAAAAAAGTCAGTATCTTCTAATACATGTTAAATAATGAAAGCATACTATATGTATCAAGGACCCACAATTTTCTAGGCACAGAAATAAAAAAGGTAAACAACTTCTCATTGTTTATAATGATATAACTACAAATGTGCCCTAAATTCTGAATGTTGTTCTCTTACTTTTCAGAAACACATACACTTAAAATTAAGAATAAAATCTTCCTCATAAAAAAAAAGCTGAAAGACTGCATCACCACCACACCTATATCATAAGAAATGATACAGACTTTTTTTAAGAACAAGAAAAAAAAATATTAAAGATATGAATACGGAAATATCACAAAGAAAAAAATTGTCAAAGACAAATACATAATAAAAGCAGTGGATCAACCTAGACTAAAACTAGTACAAAGATTAAAAGGCAAAAGTAGGGAGATCCTGTATAATTACAATAGGAAATTAAGAAATACACACAAACATACACAAGAAAAAGAAGTAAAAAAAATGATAAAATATAAACAATGGAAGGGTGAGTAAAAATGGTAGTAATTTTAGAATGTGTTCTAGCTTAAGTTGCATCAATTTAAAACATACTGCTAACAACATAGCTTGATATATATGAAGGACATGCTAACCATAAACCAATGCTCTACAAGAGAGGAAAAAAAGAAATCCAAATACAACACTACAGAAAGTAATGCAAGAGGAGAGAGCAAGAGAATAAGAAAAAAACTCAGAACTACGAAATCAATAAAATGCCAATAACTACCTACCTATCAATAATTATCTTAAATGTACATAGATTAAACGCTCTAATCAAAAGACAAACAGATAAAGAAGATGTGGTATATATAAACAATGGAATATGATTCAGTCATTGAAAGCATGAATTCATACAATTTATGGCAATATCAATGGACCTAAGGATATTATGCTAAGTGAAATAAGTCAGATAGAGAAAGATAAAATACCATATGATTTCACTTATATGTGGAATAGGAAAGAAAACAAAATAAACAAACATACAAAACAGAAACAAACTCGTAGACACAGAGAACAAAATGATGGTTATGAGATGAGAAGGGAGTTCGGGGTCTGGATGAAAAGGTGAAGGGATTAAGAAGTACAAATTGACAGTTACAAAACAGTCACAGGGACATAAAGTACAGCTTAGGGAATACAGTCAATAATACAATTGCATAGGTGAGTGCAAGACCTTCTGAGGATCACTTCATAAGTTACATAAATGTCTAACCACTGTGCTATCCACCGGAAACTAATATAATATTGAATGTCAACTGTAATTGAAAAAAAATTATTTAAATATAAATTAGAAAAAAATTAAATCTACAAACAGATCATTAATCAATTAAAATGAGCTATGAAGCCATATATCTGATATTTAAATGCCATCTTTTAAAAAATCCACTTACCTATTTGGGATATTAGTTTGCATATAAGTGCTTGGGGGCACCTGCTATGATATCAAGAGGTAAAGGTTAGAGGAGCATGGATGCCTCAAGAAAGGGACTAGCACCTGTTGAGCATACACTGCAGTGCATTCCAAAGAGGCAGAACACCATGGGGGTTAAGACGATAGACCCAGGGAGTTAGATTGTCTGGTTTCATCTCCCAGTTATGTCTTTGACCTATCTGTATGAGGTAATACAAGCACCGACTTCACGAGGGTGTTGCAATGACTAAATGAACTTGAGTCAACACATGTAAAGCATTTGCAATCATGTCTTGCATATAGCAAGTAAAGATTGGCCATCATAATTTTTCATTATTATCATTACAGCTGGGCTACTAGTGGCCCAGTGCACAAATTCATGCACATTGAAAGGAAATTAATTAGAAGAAGTATTTCAGTATCACCAGTAGGCCTTTCTCTATAACAGAAGTGTCAACCAAATTTATGATCGACAATGACAGATCAAAATACACACATGCGACTGGCGCCAGCAAGAGCTTCATATATATTGCGCATGTGCAAATCAACTTAGCCTTTTATACATATATAGAATAAACTTGCTTAATTAGACGTTGCTTAATTTAGCTAAACATTTTCCAGCCCAGTGAAGAACCTCAACTTTTCTCTCAGGTAATTGTTAGCAACACAGCAGTAAATATCAACATGAAGCAGATTATTATTGTAGATCATGCAGGGAAAACGAAAGGTTAAAATATTTAACTGTAGTGTTTGACTATATCCTGCACAGTGAGAAAACCTGAAGTCACTTTCAAGGACCACCATTTCTCACTTCTTTTCAGTCGGGTCAAATTTCTAAGCTTTATAAATCTCCATTTTCCAGCTAATGAAAAGAAAATAATATTCCACCAAGTCTCTTATCTAACTACTCCAGGACTTCTGTGAGGATCAAATGAGATGAAGCACAGGAAAACACTTCACAGACATTTGGTTAAAGTGTGAAATGTTTCCACCAGGCTACGAAGCAAGTTGTGTTCCCGAGCTGAAGAAACTGCAAAGAGGTCAGTCACTAGGGAGACAAAGCCAGGCACTGCTACATGACGTCATTACCCGGAAGGTCAGACACTTAGCATATTAGCCTTATATATATATAGATGAAGTTAAATTATTACTAGAGGCCCAGTGCATGGATTCTTGCACTAGTGGGATCCCTTGTCCTAGCCTGCAGAGAATGAGCCAAAACTGGCAGTCCAATATCCCCTTAGGGGTCCCGAAGTGCAAGAGGGCATTCTGCAAAGTTGCTGCTCTTTCATTGAGCATCTGCCCTCTGGTGGTCAGTGCATGTTATAGCTACCAGCTAGTCGGCTGATGGACCAGTCTTTTAGGCTTTTATATAGAGATATACGGTAGTTATGATTCCAGGCCTCATTTGGGCCGGTCAAACACCTGTGAATGGCTGTTGCCAGGTCAAATCCTTGGTGTGACACACAGGGTCTTTGAAATTTTCCAGGATCTCTATTCTCTTTCACAACCTCCCTAAAAGTGAGCCATGCAGATCTCAGAGAGCACCTGGAAAACCCATTGCTACCCCTAATCTGTATCTCTTCCCAGCTTTCTTATGCTTCAAATACCACTGAGCTTCATGGTTAAAGAACTTCTCCCTTCAGGGCTCGCCACAGAGATGCTCAGAAAATTAACAGGGATGACCCATTAAGTAGGACATTTAACCCCGGCCTCAACTCTAAATCACAACACAATTTTTCACATGAACCTGCCAGGGCACAGCCAGTTTTCCATGGCTATTCAGCCTGAACTTTAAACTTACGCCAGCTTTACTTGGAGGCCCTCTTGACTCCCTCTGGGCAGAGGTCATCCCTCCCTCCTGAGTAAAATCACTCCAGGTATTTATATCTATCATGCCCTTTGCCTCCATACTATAAATAATGTATTTACCCATCTGCTCCCTCATTTGAATGAAAGGTCCTGGAAGACAGGAATCTTTTTTTCCCCCTATTTATTTTTGGATTCCTGTCATCAAGAATATAGGTATACTCAGGAAATGTTTGTTCAGCGAATAAATTAAAGCTCAATAAGTAGCTGTAAACTAAATAATTTTCCCAAGACATACAAGTCAGCTGCAGTTCTGGGGTTTAAACCCAGGTGTATACCACACCTGACCACCAACCGTGGGGGGTGTTCATTTGGACACCATGCAATAATGCTGCAACTGAACCTTGTAGATCAGAGAAAATGTATGAAAAGAGTTAAATCATAGTATAACTAACAACAGGTAAAAGTTTAATAAATTAGCTAGATATGTACAATATTTTCCAAAAACAATACCTGCCAAAATTAGCTAAAGGGCACTAACAACACGTCAGATAAAAGAGTCCTATAAAAAAAAATTTTTTTAATTAAAAAAAAAAAAACACCTGGAAAACTCTGAATAAAACACAATGCAGCCGAAACCAGTTTGGCTCAGTGGATAGAGCATCTGTCTGCGGACTCGAGGGGCCCAGGTTCAATTCCAGTCAAGGGCACATACATTGGTTGTAGGCACATCCCTGGTGGGGGGTGTGCAGGAGGCAGCTGATCGATGTTTCTCTCTCATCGATGTTTCTAGCTCTTTATACCCCTCCCTTCCTCTCTGTAAAAAAGAAATCAATAAAATATATTTTTTTAAAAACACAATGCAGTTAAGACATAGTAAATGTTTATTAGATTTCACAGAGATTTTGATTTGAAAATGTGCACTGTATCCCTCCATGAAGGAGCTACTTCATTCACTATTTTCCAATGTACTGGTATTTCAGCACAGAAAACCCTGGCACATGTCTTTTCGTGTGGGATGAATATTCCATAGAACGGAGGTAGATCATGGCATTCAATTGCCACTCAGTGCCAATGTGTTCAAGTTGCCCAACTGCACCTGCTATGGTACCAATAACAACTCCTAATACAAATGAGACAAACTATGTATTGACTCTTGGGGGGAAAGCCTACATTTGAAAGACTTATGATCCAAGTATTGGATTTTTCAATATCCCATCCAGAAAGCTAAAACCAATTCTCTTTCCATGACAATTCTTCCTTTTCCAATTCCAAACTGAAACCAAAAGCTGTTGGCTCAAACTGTCACCATTTACTCTTACTCCTTAAGGCCCACTGGATGTGGGTTAAGACAACAGATCTGAGAGAGACAATAAAAAAGTTTATTTTTTATTCAACGCTTTATTTTTCTAATCTGAGCACAGCATTTTTTGACCCAAGAAAAGCACATATAAGAAATTTATATAAATACTAAAATAAAAGAATAAACAATGACCACATACTATGACTGGTTCGATGCTAACATAGAAATACAGGTATTTTAAATGCACATCCCCAATTAGAAAATAATGTGTTAAGGTGAAGTCACAGACAGAAATATTTGAAGGAGTAAACAGTAGAAGATGTACACTCCCAAAAGGAAGAGATGTCTTATATTTGCTGGTATTTCCCCCTCAGTATTCTAGACTTGTCTGAAAATACATAAGGAACTAGGAAAAGATATGCTCTCCCCACTCCTAGTAGCCAGGCTTTTATTTCTAAGGTTTGGTTTGAAATGAAAAGTCCTTTTATCCAGTGTGTGGGGATACAGAAAGAGGTGAGGAAGAGAGAGAGAATGACTATCATTTTTTTATGATCTAGGAATGTCAAGGGAAGATTTCAGGAACTCATGAAAGAGGGAAGTGACCCAACAGTGGAGAAGGGGTGGAACAGGGGTTATATCCCCTTGTTCTGGAAAAGAACAAGGAGTGTTATAGTTCAGGAATGGCACGCTACTTGCAAGCTGTGCCTGAGAGATGCCAACACTTCAAATGGTGGGTGATGCCTACAGAAACAAGACAGAGGACCAGGGCTTGGAAGGAGCAGCAGAGTTCCCTGTTACTAAGCCGGTAGCATCACAGAGAAAGAGAAGTGTGAACTCATCCTAGTGGCTTGCCCAGAGCAGCATTGTCTATGAGACAAAAGAACTCTGCACAGCAAAGGGGACAGAAGGACAATGGGGACCAGTGGCAGTTAATAAGCAGAGGTCTCTCCTTCCCATATCCTGCACCCTGTAAGCTCCAAGGTCACATACACCCCAGGGTTCTAGCACAACAAAAACCGATACCTGCCTTCTCATTAACTTCACTCAGAGAAGCCATCTGCCAAAGACTATGTGAACTTTTAAAAAATAGATACAATATAATTTCTTTGGAAAAAATGTAGATTGCTAAAGTCCTGTACTGCCTTTCCTATGGAAAGGCCTTCTCTATCACTTCTACCCAATTATATTTTGAAGAATCTATAACAATGTCAACTGAGGCCTAATTCTGAGTTTGACTTCATTGAGCAGCATTAGCATCTGGGGAAATAATAGCCCACACAGCCACTGCCCTAAATATTTTTCACTTAAAGTTGCCACATCCCACTTTTTTATATGACCCAACTACTGGGCCATATCATCATGGCATCACTGCCAAGTCAAGAATGGGGGGCATCAACCACCATCTGAGGTCTTAGCATCTCTCAGGTACGGTTTGCATGTAAACATGCCATTCCTGAACCACAACACTTTTACCCTCGTTTATTCTTGAAACACAAGAATTTCTAGTGTCTTCCCTTGATGGTGTCCCATGATGAAACTTTATATCTCTCTCTGTGGGACCCTGTAGCTCCTGCAGACTGTCCTCTTCATGTGGTGATGAACTCAGTGGGAATCAGACAAGTCTTAAGAGATGGGCCATAGTCCAGCTGAATGACCTGGGGTAACTCACTTCACCACTTCAACTCTGAGTTTTCTCATCAGTTAAATGGAAACATTGATAGTAGCTACCTGAGAGGATGATTGTGGGGATACAACAGGATAATGTTATAAAGCTCTAGGCACAATGTTTAGCTCATTATCATTACATGAGAATGGTAGCTATTATTAGCAATAGAAATCTAAGCCACTGAAGAAATGTTCAGTTATTACCATAACTGCCTTTCCTCGTTACTTTAATGACTAGTAATGTGGTAAGTGCTGTGTTTAATGTTATGAATTAGATGGCTTCTAAATTACTTAGATCTATTAAGTTTCTTGTGAGTTTTAAAATAACTTGTCTTTACTATTCAAAGAAAAAGTCACTTATCAGAGGCCACACCTTCCAAAGTGATAAAAATGTACTAGAGGCCCGATGCACAAAATTTGTGCAAGAATAGGCCTTCCTTCCCTCTGGCACCTGGGACCCAGACTTCCCTCCAGCTGCCAGCAGGCACCCAGAACCCAGATTTCCCTCCAACTGCCAGCAGGCACCAGGCTTCCCTCGCAGCCTTGGCTTCATCCAGAAGGTCGTCCAGAAGGACATCCAGAAGGATGTCTGGTCTAATTAGCATATTACACTTTTATTATTATAGATGTGTGAAATACTTGTAAGTTAGATTTCAGACAAAATCCCAAGATAAAAAAATTTCCCATCCATCACATAAGTACTGTCATTATTAGGGTTTAATTTTTAAAGTAAGCTGTATCATTTTTAAAGTTATAGCTAATATTGACTTGGTTATTAGAAAAATTATTGCTGGACTGTCAGATTCATAATATTAACTGTGGGAGATTATAGTAAATAATGAGCAAAGAATGTCATTGGCAACATTCAAATAGAAATGATGACTATTCAGACATCAATTCTGTAACAGATTTTTTAACACTTGGGCAATAAATTTAATCAGTGGTGTGCTGGTAAATGTTTAATAACCAGCTCCCAAAGGAATGGAGGTCCCTGATTTGTAGTGTTTGCCAATTTCCATGGTGTGAAATCCTCCACTGTGACCTATTCCCTGTTAGCACCAGCACATCACCTAGACATGGAGTAGTATTCATAACAGTGAGGTAGTTCACCTCCATAGGGCTATTTACATGGGAACCAAAGAATTAGCTCAACAAGTAAAAAGTAAACATAGAGAAATGTTATACAAGTTTTCACTGTGAAGCAACTTTCCAACGAGCCAACACCATAGATATTATTCACAATCCTTCCTCACAGAGCCGATCCTCTCTCTGCACAAATGGCTGCATACATCTCAGTCTTATGTCGTCTTCTGTACTGACCCCACTATACTCTTAAGAATCTTGCTGGACTAAACTCTTTATTTTTTTTTAATTTCTTTATTGATTAAGGTATCACATATTTGGACTGAACTCTTGATCTGGATAGGGGTTCCTCTCTGTCTTCATTTAATAGCATTAATTAAGAAATGATGGTTTTCTTCCCTGATTTTCCCCAGAAGACTATTGCATCTCCCCATCTCCCTTTTTCCAGTAAACCCACCACCCAGAAGCAGAGATACACTCTCTACGAACAGAAGGGATTCACTGTCATTTAACCATTTGCTTATCTGCTTTTCCATTTGGGAGCAGAAGAACTAAGCTTTTAGGAATTCCATTTGGAAAGCTAATTTAAGCAAAATAACTTCTTTTGTCTTACTTCCAGCTTTGAACTCCAGTCTACCCCTAGACTAGTTCACTGCAGGAACTTGTGACTCACCAAATTAAAGATTTAAAAAGTAGAGTTTATAATTTAAACTAGATGTTAATCTATTTTCTCTGTTAATTCGTAATGTTGTACTTCAAACCTGCTTAATTGCTAAAAGACAAGCTATTGAATATGATCGTCATCAATTCTACAATCTCTCTGTAGGTTATAGTAATAAGGAAAATTACATTATTTCTATGGCTACAAACAAGAAATCCATTGCTAGACGAAAGAGTTCTGTGGATAGATGATGGTAAATGTACTTCATGCCTCTGGACTGTGTACTTTAAAATGGTTAAGATGGTAAATTTTATATTATGTGAAATTTAAAAACAGAAATCTCTTAAAGAGAAATTCTGCCACCCTGCCCTCCAGAATTTCAAGTACACAAAACAGTACAATGTTTCTCCACATTCTTGCCAATGAATAAGTCAGAGAAAGACAAACATCATATGACTTCGTTTATATGTGGAATCTAAAAAACAACAACAAAACAAAACAAGAAAACAGAAGCAGACTCATAGTTATGGAGAATGAACAAAATGATGGTTGCCAGAGGAAAGGGGGTAGAGGATGGGTGAAAAATGTGAAGGGTAATAAGAAAAACAAACTTCTAGTTATACAATATATAAGCTCCAGGGATATAATGTACAGCACATTGTAAATTAATATCCTTTACTATTGCATGTGTTAAAAAAGGATGATTTTGCTCTGCTAGACATCAATGCTACATGTTCTTTTTTCTTTTTTCAAAGGTAAAATCAACTGATATGAAGGAGGAATGGTTTAATCAGGGGGAAAAAATGGTCAAAAAGTGAAACATACTGCATTCTTTGCCTCTCACTGGGTCAGGCAGGCCAGAGCAGTCCACTGCAGAATTCGGAATGGCAACTCTCCACCTGGAGCCACTGCTATCACATTCCGTATATTCAAAGTGGTAATCTTTCTGCAAACAATTACAAAATAAGCCTTTGTTAGAGCCGCTTTCAAAGGGACAACAGTGCTTTCTTCATCACCCCCAAACATACAAGCCTGACTCCAAACTTCACCCTTGGTTAACTCTCCTTCTTCCCCCACTCAAGCCACACCAAGTAGTTGTTTCTCATGTGTGTGTTTTTAATTTTAAAAAAATGCACCATGCCAGGCACTAATTGGGCACTAAGGAAGTGATGAGGGACAGGATAGTCAATGCTCTCAAGTGTGTCACTGACCTTTTAGTCTCACCACCCTAAAGAGGCTACAGCACATTTCCCCATTTCTTTAGCAGGTTTTGAGAGCTCTAAATAATTGATAAATGGGCATGTTAGAGCAAAATAACACTAGGAAATTGGATGCTGTCACTGCCCCAAGTTTTTCAAAGAAAGAAATAAGAGAATCACTCCCAATTCTTGCTCTGTTTAAAATTTAACAGAGGCATAATAAGTAACCATCCAAATGCTAGTAAAAGTCTACCAATTTTTCAAGCAGCTCTCTCAGGCTCCATACACACACACCACAGCATGCTGTCATCAATCACAGGCTATAAAATAAACATTTATAATAATTGCCATATTAAGACCAATCCACTTGTCTCTGGCCTAAGGTTGCTTTGAAATTTTCACAGTGCCCTCCATTGGTCAGAGAACATTACACACGTGAGATACCTGAGCTTAGAGGAACAGGGACAAAATGCCACTGGAGCATTTGAAAAATGAGAGAAGTTCTAAGTCCTCCCCAAAATATTTTCAGTTCAATATCCTATTAATTCAATTCAATAGCTTAGTTGTTGTTCTTCTGCTTCACCCACCCTATTTTCCTCCTTTACTGTAACAAGGACAGGAGAGAAAAGAAATGTCAAGTCACACCCCCACTCAAGAAATCAGATGCAGGAGGCAGGGAGTTATCTTGGTTGTGTGTATCTATCCACATGGCAAGAACACCAGTTAAGAAATGGGTTCTGAGATTCACAGCCCATTCCTCCACATGCTACCTATGTGATATTGGGCAAGTTACTGACCTCTCAAAGCATTGATTTTTCTCATTAGTAAAGTTAGAATAATAATATTTGCTATCTTGTATGGTTATTGTGGAAATTAACTGAGATAATGCATGTAACATGTCAGGCATGTTGGGCTGCACTGATTTAGCGTTTGATCAATGGTAGAATTACTAACAACAATAGGGATAGAGAGGAGGACAGAGAGAAAAGAGCTAGTGGTGATATGGTAAGGACAAACCACCTGGGTTTCTGTTTCCCCTGCTTCAATTTTTGCATATACATAGATAAAATGAGAAGCTCACTGAATTTGACTACATACAATTATTGAACATAAAAGTCATACACTGAAGTAACAGTAAACAACAACAAACTGGTGAAGGAATAACACAAAACCAAGGTTCATTAGCTTAAGAATACTGGGTTTCTAAAAATCAGTAAGGAAAAGGGCAAATACTTTTTAGAAATATGGTTGAAGAACTCAAGCAATTTATTAAAGAACAATACAAATGGACAAGGAATACACCAAAAAAAAAAAATGTTAAACCTTGTCAAAGAAATGCAAATAATAATGTTCATCAAGTTGGTACAACATTTAAAATACTTTTTTCAAAATTCTCTAGTGTAACTATAATAAAATAAGCATTTGTGTGCTTCCAATGAGAGAGCAAAGTGGTACAGGCTTTCTGGAGAGAAGTTTGTCTATATGAATCCAGGACTTTAAAGTGTTCAAACTTTTGAACCCAAAATCTCACTGCTAGCATCTAACTTAAGGAGAGAAAATGTTTGATGTGGTCAGTGATTTATGTGCAAAACTGCTCATCATAACTAAGGAGAGCATACTTGTTAAGCATTAAAGAGTCTTGCATTTACATTATTTATCTGCTATTTTTCATATATTCTTACATCATTAAATACCAATAACGATTATGTGGTTTAGGAAGAAGAGTTCATATTACTCCCATTGTACAAATGAAACTCTGAGTAAATAATTTACCCAGAGATACCCAGCTAATAAGGAGCATAGCCGAGAGCAGAAGTCAAGCCTTCTGTTTATTTACAAGCATTTTCAGTTTACATAATGCCATTATGCTTCAAATAGAAGGTTACTGTTTTAAAACAGGAGTTTGGTGACAGTTTCTAATGTAAAAGCCTAATGGCTGTAGAAGTCTAACAGTAATCATAAAGATATCTTAAATTCAAAGAGATACAACGTACAGAGAAGAGGGAAATGATTCAATTTCTCTCTGTTTCTGTATTAAGTTTTCTGTGGCTGCTGCAACTAATTACCACATACTTAGCAACTTGTGATAATAAAAATGTATCTTTTCACAGTTCTGGAGGCAAGAAGTCCAGTAAACATTGAGTACTTGAACAGATCCCTGAAAATAGAATTTTTCTGGGTGATAAGGAATACTTAAAAGAAGGTAAAAAAAAAAAAAATTTCTCATACAAATATAAAGTTACTGCATTTCAAAGATTTTATATAAATCATTCATTAGCATGTAGATCAGTAAGAAGGTACCACCAGTTCAAAAAAAAATTCAAACACACATAAACAGGCAATCCAGAAAGTGAACTGAATTGACTTAGAGATACTGATCTGGTAAATATCCACAGCATAATAATCAATTGCATTCCAAAAGGTAAAATGTCTTTTCATTTCTATGGACAAGAGTAATTTGTATTCCTATTGGTTTCTTACACCTCACAGTGTTGTAAAATAGCTCAAAGAAAAGAAGCAGGCCCCTATAGAAACTGAACTTTCAGAACTGTGCACTACACATGACACCCGGGAATATTTTCTGCCTATTTCAATGTGTTTCAAATTTTCCCTGACAAGGGGGGGAGATTTCTGACAAATTTTCCTGCAATTCAGTGTTCCTGATGGTTTATCACCAAGCATGTTGATATCAGTCAGAGTGCCCTCTACACTGAGTGGCCAGATTATTATGATCTCTGAATGCATAATAATCTGGCCACTCAGTGTGTGTGTGTGTGTGTGTGTGTGTGTGTGTGTGTGTGTGTGTGTGTGTGTGTGTGTGTATTATGTATTTTAGAGGTCCAGTGCATGAATTTGTGCATGGGTGGGGTCCAGCCAGTCTGGCCAGGAGGAGGAAACATAGGCGGTTGGCCAGCCTCCCTGCTGGTTGAACTTCTGCTGGATGGGACTATTTGCATATTAGCTTTTTTATTATATAGGATAGACACTGAGTGGCCAGATCAGAGAATGCTGGAGCATGAAGATCCTGCCCGAATAACAAAATGATGGGATTCCCTGAAAACTTTACATTGCAAATATGTGGGAACCAGGAAACAACCCAAGAGAATAATTGTTTCTCATCACCAAACACATAGGAAAGACTACCCTCAATTGAAATCATGGTAAAACACACACAATCACACATTCACAAATAAAGATATAGGCACAAACTCTCTAATAACAAAAACTCAAATTGTGTTATCTTACACCTAAAACACAAATTATCAAGATATACCCAGATAAACATTGGATGTCCACAGTACCCCAGACAAAAACTCTTTCCTTGACCAATGTTTAGTCAGGCTCTCTTCCCAATGAATCTTTGACTTTGGGGCTACCATGTTCATCTTTGAATCACCCAGTTTTAGCAAGAATCCCGTCATGTCAGTTTAGCAGAATTCCTCTCTTAGCTCTGATGTTTCCCCTTAATAATTTTCCATCCACTGGCCTTCACCTTGCTCCTTTCCTATATAAATTCCCGCTTGCCCATACTATAGAGGAAATAAGTCCAGTTCTGTACTGAAACCTGTTTTCCCCTATAGATTCCTGAATGAAATCTGTTTTTATCACTTTACTGACCAGCTCTGGTTTTTCTGAAGCCCCAAAACACAAAGGTAATTTACAATATGAAAGCCTCATGGTACTCATGGAAAAAGTGTGTTATATCTCCCAATTATGACAGCTGTTATAGTTTAACTTTATATAGGCTATATAATGTTTCAAATAAGTCTCATATATAAATATAATATATCTTGACATTATATTGATAATATGCATATATTATTTTATATATTGATATTAATATATAACATATATTTATGCATATAGCAATATGTTGTTTTGTATATTAACATTCCCATATATCATTATTTACTATTAGAGGCCTGATGCATGGAATTCATGCAAGAGTAGGCCTTCCTTCCCCCAACTGCTAGCACTTGCTTCCCTCTGGCACCCAGGACCCGGGCTTCCCTTTGGCCATCAGCAGGCACCTGGGACCTGGGCTTCCCTCGCACCCCCGGCTTCATCCAGAAGGTGATCCAGAAGGACAACCAGTCTGATTAGTATATTACGCTTTTATTATTATAGATGTGGCACTTAATTATTAAATAAGTACTATGGCCTAAGTATTAGGAGGAAATTTTAAAATAAATATAAAACACATTCCTCACACTCAATAAGTTTATATAGTTGCAGTAGATAGGACATAAGCATACACACACCCACACCCACACACACACACACACACACACACACAACATATCCTATCTAATAAAAGGGTAATATGCAAATTAACCATCACTCCATCACAAAGATGGCAGCACCCATAGCCACAAGACAGCAGTGCCCAGTCCTCTCAGTCCCCCTGGAGTTCCCCCAGGGGGGGGGGGGGGGGAGGAGTGAGCAATCTGGCAGAATGCTTCCTTCGTCACCATGGTGACAGGCAAGCTCACCCTAGCTGTGGAGGGCTTCTGAGCAGTGAGGGGGGCAGGGAGATGGAGACACTTGTTTTGTCACCCTGGCAATGAAGCAAGCATTTCGCAACTGGCCGTAGATAGGCTTCTGTGCTGCGGAGAGCCTCTGGGCAGCGGGCATGGAGCAGCCAGGCCCCACAGAGAGCTACTGGTACACAGATTCATGAGCAGGGCTACTAGTAATTTTATAAGAAAGCACAGAGATTAAGGGCTCCAAAATAGAACAGTATCATCACAAATCAGTTTGCAAGTAAAAACTCTATCAGGGGAAAATTACCAATAAAAATCCCTAAACTCTCCCATAAAGTATAGCATTGTAACCACTTCTCAATGAACTCATCACAGCCAATTTTTCCTAAGCCCTCTATCAGATACCAATTATTTAGCACCCAAATGGCTTGCATTTTAGAGGCCATGATTATGATATATTACGATTTCAAAGTCAGAAGAATTTCTGTGAGCTGGAACCGCCTGAAGAGGCTTTGAAGGAAAAATCCCAAGAGGCAGGCAGTCTGTAGCTGTTCTGTGCTCACCAGTTCCCTCATAAACAGCAGATTTGACAGTGAGAGCAAGCCTGGAGATAATAGGCCTAAAGATATGCAGTGAAATATATTGGCCTAAGGATGGGTAGAGAGGTGCATGATTAAAAGAGCTAATGAAAGAACAAACAAACAAACAAAGCTGCCTGGTCTTCTGTCCTCCAAGATTCATTCATGGCACTGGCCTGCCAATGAGAAAACGAGCTCCCTGGTGCTCCCTGCCTAATCTCTATAGTCAATTAAGAGTTGACCCGGGTTAATTATAAAGACCCAGCAGATGACCACAAATTCTAGTACAGCATCAACAGCAGTGGAGCTGGTAGAAGACCTCTGACCTCAAAGAAGAAAAAATTGCTGATGCCTAAGAGAGCACACACAGAGAGAAGGGACAAAGGGAAGCCAATGTAATTCCTTTTCTTACTACAAGGCTCCTTCTCTGAATATTTATGTGGAACGTTGAGACTAGCACAACCTTGTAGATGATGACACTGCAGTTCCTCTGGGAGAAAGGTCCTCAAAGTGAAGTGAAGTGCTCAGCAAAGTGCTTGGCACCCTGATTTGAGAAAGCAAGATGGCAAGCAGGACAAAGGCAGACAGCCTGAGACGGTAATGCAGGGCGCAAATATTTCAGCCCTCATTCCAGTGAGTGAGCGTACTCACGATGTGGGAAGGTCAAAAGTGTGAGAATACTTCATGCGGACACATATTCAAGTTATAATAAAAACTTCCTTAGCCTGCATCCTCCAGGACATGGGCACAGCAGCACTGTGCAGACATATTTATGTTCCGATTTTTCTTTTAGAAAAGGAACCTGAAGTTACCATGGGAACCTAGGGCTATGTATCTTATCTATTTATGACACATCCTTTTCTCTGCATTGCAGACAGTTGTGTGTTTGTTTGTTTTTTTAGAAATTATTTTGGAAACGTTCCTGTGTTAAGCCTGACTCCGGGTCTGTCTTTGTAAACAACGTCTTAGAGGTAACTCATTTCCATTTGTAGTTCAGTACACGTATTTACAGAGCACCTCCCGTGTGCCACCGGGTAACGGGAACACTGCAGAGAATGAACAGCCCTGCTCTCGTCAGGCTTGCCTTTTCGTGGGAATGAAAGAGCGGCGGGTTTCCTGGAAAGACCCGGCTGGGACCATTTGCTCCCCATGGCTCTCGATTCCAGTTTGTACAGAGGCAGGCAATGAATTGGGCACCACAGTCCTAGAACCCAGTCTCGCCTGTGCCAGGGCTAAATCTAAGAAAGATCCTAAGCATCTCCACTAACTCTCTGCATCTCGGGTTCCTCTTTTTTTTTTTTAATATTTTTTATTGATTTTTCACAGAGAGGAAGAGAGAGGGATAGAGAGTTAGAAACATCAATGAGAGAGAATCATCGATCAGCTGCCTCCTGCACACCCCCATTGGGGATGTGCCTGCAACCAAGGCACATGCCCTTGACCAGAATCGAACCTGGGACCTTTCAGTCCACAGGCCGACACTCTATCCACTGAGCCAAACCAGTCCTGGCTCGGGTTCCTCTTGAAAAGAAAAATCTGTGGCTGTAGTACTAGAGTCTATAGCTCATATACTCACTGTTCTTGATTAAGGGAAACCAACCACCTCCTGCACTGGCATGCACTGTCAGGGACAGTTTCAAAAAAGAGCATTCTAAAACAAGTCTACCCATGATATAATCATCTGTACTATAATAATACCCGCGAAGAAATGAAAGAAACTTTGATTTTTCTAAAGAGACCTGCTATTAGACAATCTATAATAATATCAATATTAGAGATATTGATTTGAAAATTCTCATAGAAGAGATTGAGGGAAATGTATGCTCTTGTATAAAAACATCTTTGAACACAGGCAATCATTGTTTTATTATCTAATTACATTTAAAATTGATGAATTAACTATATGTTTATATCTGCTTCCTACAATCTTGCAAAAGAGTAGAATTTCTAAAGGGAACAAAGAGTAAAGGAATAAAAATACTGTAAGATGAAAAAAGTAAAGAGAGTAGAAGTGAAAATTATAACAGATGCAGGTGTTAACACTTTTTTTTTTTTTTTTTTAGAAGATGGAAAGCATAAGGGGAGCTTTGTTGACCTACCAAACAAGAAAATCCAAATGCTAAGGACATAGGCAGATGATAACAAGAAAGCTGGTTTGATCTGCAGAAACTCTCAGAAATTAAAGACACCAAATACCTCCGAAAGCAAATAGAAAGATTAGTTGAAAATGTGTTTGAGAATGTAGACCCCATCAATTCCCTTCCACATGATGACAAAAGACAAGAATTATTTCCTCTGGTAAAATAAAAATAGGGAGGTTTCAGATTCAGAGACATCAAGTGCAGCATATGGAACAAAAGGACCCTTACTGAAAACAGAATGTGTGAACAGCTACATAATGAATGAAGAAATCCACCTCAGAGGCACTTCCCCATCCAGACTGTGCCAGAAGCTAGTTCTAGCATGTCATAATTGTAAGAGTTTTATTGAAAGGTTGATGGAACTTGGGAACTCAACAAGGGCTGAGTTGCATATGTTATCACCTGTTGGAAATGGCTAAAGGCATTTCCCCAAACCTGAAAAGGATGCATTAAATGACTGTTTGCTGTCTGACAGCTCAGGGCATCTGAATCTATGTGTTATTGTCTCCTACTGGCCAAACATTGGAACAGCCATAGGCTATTCCCCAATCTGACAATGCTTCTGTACAATACCCTACCCTTTGATGTGTATATCTCTACCTTGCCTTAGGACAATTTGTGTTAATAAAAAGCAAGGGGTCCTGAGACAAGAACAACTTGGTTTCTTCAGCCAGGCTCCTCTGACTCCCAAGGCCTTTCAAAATTATCTTTTGTCTCTGGGCTCTTATTTAAGTTATATTCAGCCTTTCTCCAGATTGCTGAACCCTTCTTAAGGCCAGTACAAGAAACCAGGCAAGACTGAAACCAAAGCCCAGCTAAGTCCAACACTGCCGCCCTCTCCACTCGAACCACCAGCCCCAAAGCCTACCTGAGCCACCTTCCTGCTCTCCCAAAGGAGCCCTCAGAGGATGTGACAACTCACATTAGGACTATTACTTACATCATTTCCACTGATTTTTACATCCGCTTACCTAGAATTGAGATTAGCTGGAAGGTAACCTTTATCTACAATGCAATTGTGTTATTATTAAGAATAACATACTAACAACATTTGTAGAACCCTATAAGCTCTTCAAAATAATTTTCTTTTTTTATTTTAGATGTTTAGAGAAAGAAGAAGGAAGAGGGAGTGAGAGAAACATCAATGGGCTACCCTATACACCCCACTCTGAGGAGAAAGCTTACAACCTTGGCATGTGCTTGGACTGAAAATGGAACCAGCAACCCTTAGGTGCACAGGACAACACCGAACCAACTGAGCCACACCAGCCAGAGCTCCAAAATACTTTTCATAACATTATCCTATTTGAATTGACCCACAGCATAGCCCTACATGGTGGGCAAGATTCTTAACTCCATCCTCACGGCCCTGTCCTATTTTAATCGCCATCTTTTGCTGCCTGGATGACAAATACCCATGCCTAACTGGTGTGCCTCTTCTGCTCTTGCTCACATCCATAACACTCTGCAGCCAGTTGTAATTATGCCATCCCTGCTTGAAACCCTGTGACAACATCCAATTGACCGGAGAATAAAGTCCATAATCTTAGCATAGCATGAAAGGCCCTTCTGGATTCACTCTCAATCTGCTTCTCCAAACTTGATTTCTTAACTTCCTCACGCTACTGAAACAATAGGGCTACGCCCTTCCTGGGGACCAGGAAGGGTATAGCAATTTTTTCTCTGCCTGGAAGCTATCTCTGCTCATCACTTCAATACCATAAGGAAATCTGTATAATAATAAAGCACAGTCCAGTAGGTCTCCTTCAGGATGTCCCTGACATTTGCAGGACAAGGGCAAGAATGTAAATTGATGTGCCCCCTCCTGTTCTAGTCTCAGCTCACACCTTAAACAGCCTCCTCATAGGCAAGTGGTGGCCCCCACTCCACATCCAAGGTCTGTGAGTGCCCCTCCCACAATAACAGTCTACGATCAGGAGGATCGACCTGTGGAGAGCCCATGAAGGCCCCAGAAGCAAACCTGGATCTTCTAAGAATGTAATTCCAAAGTCATGTTACAGAGATTGTGATATGAAAGGGTGTGGGGCAGGCAGACTGACACCCAGGTGGGCATCTCCTTGGCCCACAACTGAAGGCAGGAGGAGGAACACAGCTGGAGCAGGTCCAGAGTGGGGCCCTTTACAGCAGAGATCAAGGTAGCAGCACCTGATATGAGATGGCACTGATCAGTATTATACAGCAGCATCCAAACAAAAGTACAAGAAAGATAAGCAGCACTTCATAAGAGAACTTCCTATGAGAGGTAAAAGGTAACAGAAGAGAAGGTCCAGAGCTTAAGTACCAAAAAGCAGGCAGATACAAGAAGGATTCTAGAGTGGATAAAGAAAAAAGGGAATAATCCAATGGGAGAAAAGAGAACAAGGAGCTGACAACACATTTTGCTGACTTCACAATCTGGCTCAGGAAAGGGCAAACTCTGCTTTTGAATCCAGCTAAGCCTCTGGCAGAGTTCAGACAGAAAAGATTTACAAAAATACAATTCCTATCCAAAAGCTAATATTCGTCAATGCTGCCACTTCAAATTGAGCTTCACTGGTGTCTACAGAAATAGTATAGGTGATAGATGGCTCTGAAAATCTTAACATCCAATCATGTTTTTGCTTGCAAATTTCATGAGCTAAATAAAAATGAGCTCCTTATTTAAGATCTTTGGCACTCAACTGACTCTATAAGAATCTCTCAAATTAGCAAAAAAAAGTATAATATAATCCTAATAACACCTATTGTCATAACTACACTCCTAGAAAACTAAAAATATCTATTAATTTTTTTTTTAATCAGAAAAAGTAGATTTTCTGCTGTTCTGTCTGGCTCACAACTTCCCATTTTTTCAGGTAACAGTATGGCCCTGGGCCTCATTACCCTTTGGGGGATGATGCTAAGACTCCATGCAGCTCTGACTGCACAGCCAATCTCTGGATGCCAGGCCCTAATACAGACATGTCTCTTTCCCACGCTGCACAAAATAAATAATAGCAGGAGGACTGGGGGGAAATGTCAAAACTTGAAAAACTCACAAAGTTTACTGATCATTTTTTCCTTTATTTCCTTTATCTTCAGCTCTGAGATGAAGGTGACCCAAGTCAGGGAACTGTTCAGGAGGTGTGCACTGCAAAAACTCCAAGAGCCGAAACCATGAACAGAGCGTCGGCTTGGGGACTGAAGGGTCCCGGGTTCGATTCCGGTCAAAGGCATGTACCTTGGTTGCGGGCATATCCCCAGTAGGGGGTGTGCAAGAGGCAGCTGAACGATGACTCTCTCTCATCGATGTTTCTAACTCTATCTCTCTCCCTTCCTCTGTGTACAAAATCAACTATACATATAATATATATATATATATATATATATATATATATATATATATATATATATTTATTTATTTTTTAAACTCCAAAAGAATCCCATGTTTCTGGCCAGAAGACCAAGAAAAGGCACTTATGTTAGCTGGATAATGGTGGTGGTAGGGAGAGGGGATCTTGTGCTTTTTTGTTTTTATTTTCTTCCCCTCCAAGGCCAGCACCACACTGGCACAGGAACTTCACACCCCAAGAGGAAGCCTGTCTCTGAGTAATGGGACTGGAACAAGAGACTCCCGCCATGCAGAGTTCAGGAGAAAAATCCGTGCTGTCCTTTTTCTCCCTTCTATCTTCTGTCACTCCACCCCAGTCAGGTGGGATTGCTGAAAAGCAAGGAGGCTAAAACTACACAGTAATCCATCTTTCTGGCCACAGGAAATATAAAAAGGAGTCCCTGAGAAATATCCCGGAGTAATGGAGAAGGGGATCGATCCCTCATTGTGTATGTGAACCAGCACAAGCCTCAGGCTCACCCTCCAGCTAGCTGGGCCCTGTGGAAGAGAATCAGAGAAGTGCAGCACAGCCGCAGAGAACTCAGCTGCAGTGTAAACCATCACTCCTGCTAACCCTGAGTGGTGCCTCAAGCAAGGGGCCGGCAACTCCTCCCACCTCCAGTAAACAATAGCAAAAGCCTTAAAAACTGAATTAACCCTGGAACCACCACACACTGAAGGTGATCTGTGGTCTGAACCCAACCCGAGCAACTGCCTGCTAACACAGACAGAAATTCTACAGAGGACTTAAAAAGACCCCAATGTCTCACAACATGCTTTTTTTTTTTAATTAAAGTATAATTGACATATAACATCATATTAGTTTCAAGTACACCACATAACGGGTCAATATTTGGATATATTTGAAATAATCACCACAAGATGAGCACTTCTAATATCACCCTCTTAGCAACTTTCAAATATGCAAATATTATTAACTACTAGAGGCCCAGTGCATGAAATGCATGCAAGAGTAGGCCTTCCTTCCCCCAACTGCCAGCACAGGTTTCTCTCTGGGACTTGGGACCCTGGCTTCCTTCATCCAGAAGGTCATTCGGTCTAATTAGCATATTACACTTTTATTATTATAGATAGACACCATACCATAGATTATATCCCATGATTTATTTCTTTTATAACTGCATTTTTGTATCTTTTGACCCCCTTCACCCATTTCACCCACCCCCTCCACCCTTCTCCTCTCACCACCAACGATCTGTTTGTTCTCTGTGAGCTCAACTACATAATATTTTAAATGTCCAAAATACAATCCAAAGTTATTTGATATGCAAAGGAACCAGAAAAATCTGGCCAATACTCATGAGAAAGACAATCATCACATGATAACCCTCTAATTGCACAAATATTGGAATTTTCAAACAAAGAATTTAAAGCAGCTATTATAACCATCCCTCATGCAGAGATTCTGCAAGGTTTGAGATCCCCAGGGCTGTCTCACATTTCCACCAATTAGAAATACATCTAATAAACATGCTGGGGTTTTTTGTTTGTTTGTTTTTCATTTAAACTGACTTGAGTTGGATTTCTGTCACCTGCCACTGCTGACAGACACTTGAGATATGGGGTAATTCTAGAATACCAATTCATATTCACATATGTGTCAAACCCCATATCGGGTAGATGATTGTGGTAGTGATGACAGCTGCTATCTGTTATTGATTAATGTGTACCAGTCATTGTGCTAAGTTATTTACAAATATCTTGATGTTGTCCACGTTTTGAGGTAGAGTTTTTCAACATAAGAAAACTGACCAAGATTTAAATAACCTTCCAATTCCCTACAGCTGATATGTAGCAGAGCTAGAGTTAGAACCCCTCTCTGCCTAATTCCAAAGCATGGCATCATGACCATTATAGTGCCCTTGTTAAGTCCTGGGAACTAATGATGAACCTTCAAACCTTAGAAGCAGAAATCAGAATAAAAACTGATGCTTCATCACCAACCCTCTCTGAGCTCCACAGGAAGCAAAATTTGGCCAGCAATAATTCCCTTCACCCAATCCCTCCCAGTGGCTCCCTGTGCTCAGTACCATCACACCATGTCCTGGAGGACCAATGGCCTCAAAGTAAATTTAAAAATAATTCTTCATAAATTACTTGCTTGAGAATATCTTTATTTTCTACCATAAAACTATAATTATTTAGCATTGTCTGTTTTTCTTGTGTGTTGGTTTTTAAATAATATTCAATATTTTGTTTTCTGATTACACAGCAGTACATGTTCAGTGTAAAAAGGTTAGAAAATGTGGAAACACATGAAATTAACATCTACTATAATCCCATCAACCAGAAATAACCATGTAGGATGTCAGTCATATTTTTAAGCATGTTTATATTTTAAAACTTGGACATCATTTACATTATCAAGTTTTTATTATGAAAGTAATAAATAGTGACTCTAAAAATATTAGAAAATACAGATAAGGATAAATTTTCTTTCTGTATCTTTGTCTTGATTCATATTTTTAAAGCAATATACAACATACGGTAGTTACTCCAAACAAGAAAATGAATTATTTTTATCTTCACAAAGTACAATACACTTCTCTGTACCTAGGAATGAATGAAGAAGATAAAGCATAAGAGGCACACAGGTTCAAAATTATAAAGCCTATACGCCTTTCTCTTTTCCCAGTACTATGAGCATCTTTTCTTTGTAGGAAAAATACGTATTTTCTCGGTGCTTTCTCACACCCTTCTCATGAAACAGCGCAGAAATGTTAAGTTTCAGATTATTCATAGTCTAAGAAAGGAGCTAAGATGAAAGGAGCTTGATTCTACTCCCAGCACCACCATTTTTCCAGCTGAATGTGTTAGGAAAATCACCTGACATCTATGAGACTCGATTTTCTTGTCTATCAAAGTAATAAAATTATGATGCCTTCGCTCCTTATCTTGTAGGACTATAAGAATAAGTTGACTGAAATCACTATACAAATATGAGATGACCATTTAGACACAAGATATGATAATACTTCGGTTTGTTAACCAGGAAAATCTTACTGAATTATTACATTTCGGGCCATGCGTTTAAAAGGCACTCGAAAATAAGGACTGTAGCTTTTTTAGCTCATTGCAGTTTGCAAAGATGTTTCAGCTACACTTTCTGATTTGATCCTCATGACAACAATGTGAGGGAGGTAGTACCTCATTTCCTCAATTCTAAAATGCAAATGTGAAGATTGTTGAAACTCATGCCAAAAGAAACGTGCCACTGGCTGTGCAGAAAGAAGTAACAGCCATGGCCTGTGCCTGTGCAAATTTAACAATAGGTCAATTATCCATCCATTTGAATATCACTTCAGTTATTGGTGTCCCAAGAGTTGAATTTACCTTTATACGTTGCTTATAACATCTTAAAACAAGAGCAAAAAAAAATTATACAATGGGGTGCCACAGAAACCAAAGTGAATGTGTGCAACAGGACATCTCTCCCACAAGAGGCAATGCAGTTAGAGGGGCAGAAGTCAAAATTCCCTAAGAACGGCCCACGGAACTTTAAAAGCTAGAACGGAACTACTTCAGGCATCTTAAAGGTCTGTCACTCAGATATCATCTGCCAAACACTTCTTAATAACTTCAAAGAAACAGTGTTTAGTTACAAGTGACAAAAACCATGAATGTAACCTAGTAAAAAAACAAACAAACAAACAAAAAAAAAACTTTTAGGAATATTTATAAAACAAGCCTCAAATCATTTACATTAGGAAATACAAATTTTAAAAAATACACAGAAACAATAGAAAAGTGTCAGACCTCAGTCCAGCCTTAACTATGTGACACTCTAAGGCTGACTGATTAAATGTAAGTATACATTTGACCCATGAACTACATGGGTTGGAACTACACTGGTCCACTTACACACAGATTTATTTTTATTTTCAATAAATATACCATTTGTCCCCTCCATCCCCAGGTCTCCCATCCTCAGATTCAATGAGTCAAGGGGGGAAAAGAGTATTTCCAATACCCAGTTGGGAATCTGAGGATGGGAAGAAGAGATTGTATGGATTGTTCTACACCATTTTACTTATGGGACTTGAGCATCTATGGAGACTTGGATATGCACAAGGGCGTCCTAGAACCAAACCCTGTGGAGATCAAGAGACAACTATAGTTAAGTTTTGGGGTAGTCAAAAGTTATATGCAATTTTCGACTGCCTGAGGGTAAGAGCCCTTAACCCCCACAAGAGTCAAACATAAACTGTAAACTAATGAATGCCTAAACCCTGCTGAGCCAGGGCATGAGCCAACCAAAGAGAAAGGTCTTGGTGGTGACCAAAGCCAGAATGTAAAGCGACTACAGGAGAGAGAGCAGAATAAAAAAAGGAGAATTACGCAGAGACCAATGTCCTGGAAGGCAAGACAGAGGTAGTGATCCTAAGTGCAGATTCACAAAAAAATCCTGTCACCCAATCTCATGAGCTGCTGATAGAATTCAGAAGAATATTCAGATAGTTCAGGTGAAGAAAGACTCAGTCAAGGACACAGATATTCAAGAAGAATTATATATAATTCAGTGGTTACATTTATACTACTATTGGTTGGGGGGGGGGAAAACTATTCTACATTTTAACACAATAAAGAGTTCCCCCACCCTTCAAAAAAAATAATAAAACTCTGTTGCATTTTAAAATAAGTGGTGCTTTAGAATTGAGGAAATATAGTATTGTGAGAAATCTGCGGCTCAAGATTTCTGAGATCCAGCAGCATGCTTGAGGGATAGCTAAGGGCCAAAAATAGCACAAGTACAATTCTGTCTTCCCCATCTCACAGCTACTAATGTTAGCAATTTACTTATTAATACTTATTATAGGTACTTTTTATTATTTGCTTTTGGTACTTCCTGTCTCAGCTGGAACCCCACCCCGCTCTCAGCAGGCTTTTTGTACTTCTCTCACTAGATCACTTGGCTATCCTCCTCACAGCAATTCTGAAATTAACACTAAAATTGTAAAATTGTATGCTAAAGCTCAGTCCCTTCACTCCCAACAGATAACCTTGCACTCTAGCTCAGTAAGGAAATCAAAGCTCTGCAGAAACAAATTTCCTCCGATTGTCTCCGTCTGACTGTGTGTGTCTGTGCGCACACAAACATCACTTATCTGCTTGCCTCCTCCCCTTGGGTCCCATGCAATGCATCCTTCCTAGTTTCTAAAACGAGTATATCCAATATCATCCTCTCCTCAAACTTGTTCCATCAATTATTTCACCTCTCTTGCTTCCTTCTGCCTCTTGTTTTCTCTTCCAGCTCTCCTCTCAGCCTAAAAATTAGTCATGCCTCTCCCACTATTAAAAAAAAAGAAGAAAGAAATCTCCACTGACCCTGTATGTTAGTCATTCAGCATTTGCTCCTCAAATCCATTCTCCACCCTTTTTTGCCCCAATGTAGGCCCAGAGAGGCTGCTCTCTCTAGACCAGTGGTCGGCAAACTGTGGCTCACGAGGCACATACGGCTCTTTGGCCCCTTGAGTTTTTAGCAAAGGCCAGCTTAGAAGTACCCTAATTTTAAGTTAATAACAATGTACCTACCTATATAGTTTAAGTTTTAAAAATTTGGCTCTCAAAAGAAATTTCAATCGTTGTACTATTGATACTTGGCTCTGTTGACTAATGAGTTTGCCGACCACTGCTCTAGACTATATCACTCAAGTTCTTTTGTCTCTGGATTCTGGTTATGTTCATCCAATTGGAGGCACAAGCAAGACAATGGAGGGAAATACTTATCTCCCTTCTACCTTCCACAGCCACTGAGCATTCATAGTATTCCCCCCTTCCTTGCCCCTTCAGGTCTATGCATCCTAACACCTTCCTGACTGGTTCTTGCTAGTTCCCTTAAAATCAAGTTTCTTTATTAAATTCTATTCAGTTGAACTATTGCGATTCATAATAGTAGAAAATTACAGTAGCAACAAAAATAATTTTATGGTTGGAGGTTATCACAACATGAGGAACTGTATTAAAGGGCTGGGGCATTAAAAAGGTTGAGAGCCACTGCTCTACAGGAACCTATGGCTTGAAGGCATCTTCAAACGTAATCCATCTCCTCCCCCATAGGCAAGATAATATAAAAAAGATAGGCATTTGCCCAGCTGATGTGTCTCAGTGGTTGAGCAACGACCTGCCAACCAGGAGGTCATGGTTCAATTCCCAGTTAAGATACATGCCCGGGTTGTGGGCTCAAACCCCAGTAGGGGAAGGGCGGGTGGTAACCTATCAATGATTCTCTCTCATCATTGAAGTTTCTATGTCTCTTCCTCTCCCTTCCTCTCTGACATCAATAAAAACCTATTTTTAAAAAAGAGATAGTTTTTTTCCCGAACCACCTTCAGAAGTCATAGAGTTAGTCTCTTCCTCCCAATGCCCAAGAGCAGCTGCAGGGCAAGCTCCAGGCCTGCGAGAGCTGAGCTGTGACTAACACTCACTCCCACAGGCTCCTGGCTGTGCCTCAGAGCTGCATGGCTGGCGATGAACTCAAAGGGGTATTCAAGATCCTTCCACAGAACCACATCATTGAATTACATTCTGCTTTGGTGAAGCCTGCACAGTCTTTTCTATGGCCTAAGTTTATATTTACTGTTAAGTATTTGACTCACAGATGATATGTGACAGCCATCACCATCGCAAAAATTAAATTTTCAAGTCACGGCCTCCCTTAAATGTCTTTATTAACATGCTTCTGCCTAATTTTCTTAGCACTGAATTTTAAGGTCATTGTTGAAAGAAACAATATATCTACAACTATGTTCTTGGCTACAGTAATTTATCTTTTAGCCAAGAGGCAGAATTATGTAGTTGATAGAAGTCCAGGATTCTGAAAATAGGCCTGACTTGATTAATGGGGCAGGTTGCTTAACATTTTGTCAACTATAAAGTAGCAATAATAGTTATCTTCTTCACAGAATTGTTGTGAAGATTACTAAATGAGTTAATATATGAAAGTACTTAGGATCATAGTAACCACAATGAAAGTATTGCCACTATTACTACAAAATAGTGCAAGCATAGTTTTAAAAAGTATGTCTGCATCAAAATGTTAATAACGTAGTCTGCTCTAGGCCTGTGTGTATGCATGGCTCCCTTCCTGTAGAAAATCTAAGGAACCCAAGAAAAAGAATGACGCCAGCTCTACATTTACAAATTTCACAGAGCCTGTCATGAAGCCTGAAACCACACACAACTGATCCACAGCACGTGTTGTGCTGTATGAAACAACAAGCAAAAACATATCCCATTTATCCAAAAACAAAGAGGAAGCCTAGGTAAGTACATTTACCATGCTCTCATGCATACCAGCAATTTAAGTAGGAACTGACTCAACTTAATACAGTGTGGTAGCCGAAACCGGTTTGGCTCCATGGATAGGGCGTCGGCTTGAGGACTGAAAGGTCCCGGGTTCGATTCCAATCAAGGGCATGTACCTTGGTTGCAGGCATATCCCCAGTAGTGGGTGTGCAAGAGGAAGCTGATCGATGACTCTCATCGATGTTTCTAACTATCTCTCTTCCTCTCTGTACAAAATCAATAAAATATGTATATTTTTTTTAAAATACAGTGTGGTAAAGCCATAAATAACTGTAAATTAAAATCACCAAGACCCTTCACAAATTTAATAAAGTGAACAAGCAAAAGTTAACCAATCAACTATTTTTGTGATTTTCATAAGTAACAAACCCAACAGACTGTATTTTTTAAATATGCAATTTTAATCAATGTTTGTGTTATCTTTTAAATTATGCAGGCTATCTGCTCTGGGCTCCAAAAAGCTTTCTGTTTAGCTATAATACGGAATAAAATATGCACATACAAAACGTGCCTAGAGGTGGAAGATTCTTGCACACTGGCTTTTGGCTCATCACTCATGCTGGTCTGAAGCTGACTGGCCAGCAGCGTGTGAGCATGATGAGGTGTGGTGGGCTATGGACTGTTTCATTCAGTGTTCTGAATAACTGTAAATGCAAGCAAGCACACACGCATAGACAACCCATCTTTAAAGTGACATTTGCAGTAACTTAAAGTAGCATTTTTGTCCTTTATATTTAATAAAAAGAAAATGCCATGTCATTGTCGATGTTACTACCACCTATGCAGAAATGACTGAAAAGAAATTCATGAGGCAGAGTTGATTCTAATTTTTAGCCCACATGTTAATCCCTCACCCCCTTGGCAGCTGTGACCGTGTTTTTTGTTTAGTCTCAAGTGGAATGTTCTGAGTTCCATTCTTCAAACTAAGATCCCACTGAGCAGAAAACGCACAAATTTGAAATATAAAGAAAATAGCACATCCTTATTGTTGTAGCACAAATTATAAGCTTTCACAACCTTGATTTGGCCTTGGTTAAAATTAAAAGAGAAACTCCAGGTCAAAATAGGAGATTCCACACAAAGAAATAATCTTACAAATCTTAGTTCCTTAAGATTTTAAAGTATTGAGATAGCTGTTACTCTTCTAAGGAAAAAAAAAAGATGTTAAAGATTATTTATTGTTCAAGGACCATTAGAGCCTAATGAGCAAGGAGCAAAGTTAGAGAACTAGTCAGGTGGGTCTTATTTCAATTTAAATCTATGTACTCTGTGGCCTCATCATAAAAGATTCCTGTCTTCAGTGTTTGCAGAGAAGAAAGAAGCTCTCCGACTGCTAACTATAGATTTTATCTTTGTAATCTTCCTAGAATATGACCTTTAATTACACAGCATGTATAGAAAGCCTGTCATGTCAGAGGAAACGATGTTTGTTCCATTCATTATAGGATAGATTTGCCATAAAAAACGGAATTTATTCATGCAAGGTGTAAATTCACCAGTACTGTGTGTATATTAATCTGTCAATGTATATAATCATGGATAGATTTATTTATACATGTATCATATTTAGATTTGCCATATATCGTAATAGAAGGCAATGTGCATACAGTTAAGATACAAATTAAGAGCTATGGAAGTCCTGAGGACTAGCATAGTGCCCGCACGGAGTTGGCACAGAGCAAACACTTAGCGAGTGACTGCATCAGGTGCCTGGGAGAGTGCCGATGACTCATTCCATGGTTCCATGCTATGAAAGAACTGGTCAGTGACAGACTGGAGGCAAACACTGCAAGGCACAGCATCCCAGTCTGTTGTTTTGTCAAGTGCCCCACACACTCTCTTTCCAAGAAAACAGATTCTCACCTCCAGACTTATTTTTAGTGATTATTATCATATATGTGAGAAAAATTACAATCATCTACTTTCAAAACACATGCATAATATTCCTGATTATAAATGTAATTATAAAATTACTAGAGGCCTGATGCATGAAATCCATGCAAAAGTAGGCCTTCCTTCCCCCAGCTTCCCTCTGGCACCCAGGACCCAGGCTTCCCTCACAGCCCCGGCTTCATCCACAAGGTCACCAGGAAGGATGTCTGAAAGGACGTCTGGAAGGCTGTCCGGTATAATTAGCATATTATGCTTTTATTATTATAGATTCTTGACTATTAGGGAAATGTGCCTCAGCTCTGATTTTTTGGGTTTTTGTTTTCGGGTTTTTTTGCATTATCTTAGGTAAAAGTAAGCAAGAAATAAGCAGTTGAGAGATGGTTTACAGCAGCGGTCACCACCCGGTGGCCCATGGACCACTGGTGGTCTGTGAGATCCAAAATGTTGGCGACCACTGGTTTGAAGGATCCATGAACTCATGAGGCTCCTCCTGTCTTTCTGCTTCATCACTCTTGACTTCTATCCTCCAGGTGACCTCAAGACCCAAAGTTGCTGCAGAAGCTCCTGCCATTGTATTCATAGGACAGTCAGTGAAAAGAACTAAAGAGAAAGATGAAAGAAGTGCACCCTCCCCTTTTTTAAAGAGCCTTCCTAGAAATTCCATCTGACATACCTATTTATAAATCATTTGCCTAAACTTGGTCCATGGCCACAAGAAGTAAAGAAGCCTGGCAAAGGGTCTTTCTCTTTTTTGAATATATTTTTATTGACTTTAGAGAGGAAGGGAGAGGGAGAGAGAGATAGAAGCATCAATGATGAGAGATAATCACTGATCAGCTGCCTCCTGCATCCCCGCTACTGGGTATGTAGGCATGTGCCCTTGACCAGAATTGAATCTGGGATCCTTCAATCCGTAGGCGTAGGCTGACACTCTGTCCACTGAGCCAAACCAGCCAGTGGCAAAGGGTCTTTTAACTGAGCATGTGGCCTAGATTCCTCTCACTAAAAGTGGAGCAATAATAAATATTAGGAGATAACTACTTCATATGCTTTTACCAATGTTTAAATAAAAATAGTGCCATCAATGAAGAAAAGGGAAGTAAAATACTGAACAGGAAGCTAACAACAAAAGTGAATTCCTAATAAAAAAAAAATTCTAAAATTTAGTGTTCCTAGATTTATTCAAGAATCTTCTGTTAGGATGTAATCCAAATAAAATGGGGATTTACATAAGCTTTTACTAAAGAAAGTAAACCCACATTATTTCCTAAGCTACGTTCATATGGAAAAATGAGGAAAAGCAATTTTGACTAAGCTCTGGTAAATGCTTTTTGTCTTTCCCAGCACAGACTGTCTAATCACATTAAATGAAGACTCAATTCCTCCTATTTGTGCTGATATGGTGACAGAACTACATCATTCTTTTAAAAATCTCTCTCTAGCCCAGATGGTGTGCCTCATTCATTGAGCATTGACCTATGAGCATTGACCTATGAGCCAAGAGGTCATAGTTCGATTCTCAGAGCACATGCCTGATTGCCTTAGATCCCAAGTAAGGGGCATGTACGAGGCAGCTGATCAATGATTCTCTCATCATTGATGTTTCTATCTCTCTCTCCCTCTCCCTTTCTCTATGAAATCAATAAAAATATTTTTTAATCTGTCTAATGTATTCTCTGATGTTTTGATCCAAAATAATTACAGAATGCTAAATTTTGGAAATCAAATACATCTATTTGAAAGCAGCACCCAAAATCTTTCCAATTAAAGAATGTCATAGTCCTCCAACATCTTAAACATGCCACAACTATAAAAACTACAAAGATTCATTGAGAATAAAAATAAAATCCTATCAAGTGAAGTTACTGAACCACTCCCGGCTGCAACATGGAAAGGAAACTCTGGGACACTGGCCTTGGTTCTGGTTTGCTGAATTCCCAACTGCCCCTCTTCCAGGACTGGCTTGGGGGAAATGAGACATTGCAATTAGAAAAATGTGACTGCATACCAATAAAATCTTCCACATTCCATCTTCCCCTGGGGTTTCTGAAAATGCTTCTTTCAGCAGCACCCCAAGAACCTTGCTCCCCCAAATGACAGGGGAATTTCATCCTCCAGTAACAAAACCATTCGCCCATCATTCCAACGCCTCCATAGCAAAAGCCCTGAAGATCTTCTCAAAATCCAACTTTAACTATTACAACACTCCAATCAAACGGGTTTAATTATTAAGCTCTATGGGCACCAGGAGCTCTTCTGCCCACTCTATTATGAACAACTCATCTCTCTCCTTTTTCTCCTCTCCTTTCCCCCACCCCCCGCTCTTTCTCCATTCCGCTGAATTCTTCTCTTCTTGCAAACCCACTTATCACCTCTCCTCAATGGAATCTATCACAAATAAAAAATATCTTTGATCTCCTTTAGCGTTTTCACTTGCAACCACTGACATGATGCCTCAAATGCCCTTCCTTATTACAAATCTTATTTTCCTAACGTTGATGATTTTGGTAATTACCAATCATATGCCTTTACCCTATGCACAGAGGAAAGGGCAGGAGAATCACCCTACAAATGAGATGCCCACAGGGGAAATGAGGAAACCACATTAGACTTTCCTTTCTTCTAATCACACAGAGTTGCAAAGATAAGTATAAAACATTCTTTTGCATTAAGAGGTATAACAGTAGTAAATCAAAGTCACTTATCAGCTGTTTTCAAATCCCAAGATAAAAACTATTAAAATAGTATAAGGTCCTCATCAATCATCTTAGATGCAAGATGTCCATCCCTGAATAGTTCCACTAACACAAGTGCTCTTTAAAACTGACTGGTTTAATAATCCTTGTCTAAAATATGATGAAGTTTCCTTTTAGGGCATCCTAACACCTTACCACAAGAAAGCCTTTTCTAAGGAATTTCCCTGTCACTGAACTTGGGTGACAGTGGGCATTTTCACTGTCAATACAGAAAAACAATAAAATAAAAACTGATTGTTGTCTCAAGAACTGGATAGGAGAATGTTGGTAAGAAAAAAATTACCTATAAACTGGTACTATAAAGAAATCTGAGTTTTATAGCCATACTTACAATCATCCCATAAATCAACTCCTCATGACCAAAGTAAGAAATACAGGGCTTGCCTGGCTGATGTGGCTCGGTGGTTGAGCATTGACCTATGAACGAAGAGGTCACAGTTCGATTCCAGGTCAGGGCACATGCCCAGGTTACAGGCTGGATCCATAGTAGGGGGTGTACAGGAGGTAGTGGATCAATTATTTATCTCTCATCATTGATGTTCTCTCTCTCTCTCTCTCTCTCTCTCTCTCTCTCTCTCTCTCTCTCTCTCCCCCTTCCCCTTTGAAATGAATAAATAAATATTTTTTTTTTAAAAAGAAAGAGATGTACTTCCTGCCATTCATGCATTCATTCTAACATGTTAAATACCATGGTATCTGTAAGAATATCATGGGCTGCAAGTAACAGAAAACACCTTCTCAAATTGGTTTAAGCAAGAAAACTAAATGTCTTATAACATGACGCCACCAAAGTAAGAGACTTTTCAAAATTGATGGATTAAGTGGCTCAAGAATGTCCTCAAAGACTCAGGTTCAAGTTTTCCTTTCTATCAGGGTTAGCTTCATCTTTACACTGGCCACAAGATGGTTGTACCAGTTCCAAGTATCACCTTCACACAATATAATATTCCAGAAACAGAATTTTAAAAATCATCTCTCAATTTTTCTATATTATAGTTAAGGAAAGATCACCTCACTTCTCATTGGCCAAATCCTTAACCATAGTAAAACCAGCCACTGAGCTAAATGAGAGGAAACTGTAGGAGAATAAAAGAAATAAGATCCTTGCCTTTGGGAAACTTACAATCTAGTTAAAGACAAAATACCAAAAAACTCAGATTATTAAAACTATGATACAAACTGGAAACAAAGTATGTCCTATTTTAGATAGGGTGTATAAAAAGTGGCATTTATGATATTACCTAAGAATAAGATGGACTCAAAGATGGGGAGGAAGAGCCAGTCAGAGAGAGAAGGAGCCCAAAGTAGAACATTCTCGACAGAGGAACCAGCAACTACAAAAGCCTAGATGAAGAACAGGGGTAGAATATTTGAGGAACACAAGATGGTGAATCTGACCACAGCTTGGGAGGACCAGAAGAACAGTGGCATATAGAGAGGCCAGCAGATAGTCTTCTTATAGGCCATGAAGTAAGAGTTTGGATTTTGTTCCCAGTGTGATGGAAAGCTATTAAAAAGTTTGAAGTAGGAGGACAATTTGACATAAGTATGATTTCTTAAAAGAGCATGCTGACTTCTATGCAGAGAATAGAAGTGAAGGCAGGAAACCAGACACCAGTTAAAGGCTAGTGCAGCTTTTCAGGCCAAGAGAGAAAAGTGGTGTGGTCTGGGTTAGTGGGGTCCAAATATATTCTGATATTTTTTAATTGAGACATAATTCATCATAATAAAAGGCCAAGAGATGTCACAACCGAAATGACCAAAGGACCGGTCACCATGAGGTGCATGGAGCACCTCTCTGCCCCTCGCCCACGGCCCACAGGCTCCGATCACAGCAAGGTTGGCGGCCAGCGGGTAGGAGGGGTGGCAGGCAAGTGAGCAGGGCCACGTGATTGCATGCACTGGACCTCTAGTGTATGTATAAAATTCATGATTACATAATTCGCCAATTAAAACTGGGCAATTTACAGTATATTCACAAGGTTGTGCAACCATCACCACTAATGAATAACAGAACATTTTCATCAATCCCAGTCCCAAAATAAAAGTTGCATACTCCCTTAGTAATCATTCCTTATTCATTCCTCTTCCCATTCCCTGGCAAACACTAACTATATTAGTTAAGGTTCCCCAGAGAAACAGAACCAATAGGAGATGATAGATAGATGGGAGATAGATGGCAGATGATAGATAGACAGACTGAGATAATAAAGAATTCACTTACGCAATTATGAAGGTTAACAACTTCCACGATCTGCAGTTGGCAAGCTGGAGACCAAGAGAGCTTGTGGTTTAGTTCTAATCAGAAGACCAGCAGGCTCAAGAGACAGAAAACGGAGTCCAAAGGTAGAAAAACACTGATGTCCCAGATCAACAACTCTTGCCTAGAGTTGTTTCCACCTTCTCCTCACAAGGAAGGTCGCCTTTTTTGTTCTATGCAGACCTTCAATTACTAACTGGATATGACCCACCCAAATTAGATAGGGACATCCACTTAGTCTACTGATTCATCTGTTAACTTCATCCAGAAACATCCTGACAGACATCTCCAGAATAGTGTTTGACCCAAAGTCTGGGCACTCTGTGACCCAGTCAAGTTAACATATAAAATTAACCATCATATCAATCTACTTTCTCCAAGATATATTCTGAAGGTAGAACGGACAAGATGCTGAGACCAACTCAGAAGTTTTGATTAACTATCTCCTGAAACAACTTTAATTCTAAGTATAATATTAACTGCATTTCTATTCAAGCAAAGACACAAATTTAGCTATACACAGCATTTACGTTTATAAAGCTTTTTAAACCCATTTATATATTTCACAAATTTCTCTCCCTGAGCTTGTCACTGATTTTTATAAGTAGCTAACCTAACCCTATAATTAAATCAATAAGTGAGAGGGGGGAAAAGAATTTGTATTTTTCTGCATATTTCCTGCTTGCTATGGGTGTTTAAGGGTTTAGAATAAAGCATCTGGAAGGGAAGGTACAGAACAAATTTTGAAAGAGTGTTGTCTAATGAAAGAAGCTGGCAAATAACCAAATACACTTAAGTAATATTCTGACTCCCTGAGTAGGTGGTATTCATATACAGATTTCAATGAAAGCAGATGCCTGCCCCAAAGAGAAGCCACTAATAGTACTCCAGGGACTTATCATATTAGCACTAAATCTGATTTCAACTAAGAAAGAAAAGATCAGAAGTGCCAGCCTCCCACTTGGTTCATCTTTTATGCCCAAAGGAACCCTTCCTCTTATTTGAATGGTTCAACATTAAAAACTTTAACCTGATTTACCTATTTCTCCAGACATTTCTGATTCTATAGTTTCTTGACCTTTATCAAAGAACCTGAGGCAACTATAAGACCTCATAGTCAGTAAGCACAGCAAGCAAAACATTTAGAAAAGTGATAGTTAATAGAGAGCGGTGGTTAGTGGAGAGTTCTGGAGTTTTTATGGTTTAAAAAAAAAAAACACACATTTTTTTCTTGAATGTATTTATAGATTAGAGAGGTCAATAAAAAATAAGGTAGTACCAAATTGATTTCATTTCTGCTCCCTCTCTTCCCACTTCTGGTGTTATTCATATTTTACAGTTGTGGAAGGGATGGTAAAGAGAGACAGTTAATAAATTACCCAGTATCATCCAAGAACAATACAGCTGACCAAGCTCCTACTCTGGCACCAATAGCTTCACCTTAGCATTTCCAGTGTGGCCACTTAAGAACATCAAGCATGTAACCCTACTTGACTTATGCAGGGTATTCAGTATTTTGATTTCTTATCATTTTTTAGAAACAGATGTGTGTGTTTTTAATCACTTTGTCACGTGCTTTGCTCTGCTGTGTGAATAAAAAAACCTTCCCTCCTCAACAAAGTACTAGAAGAGATGGAGTTCAAATGAAAACTGTATACCCTCATCAGGGCAACTCAACTAATTTTAGTAAATAAGATATTCTATCAACTACCATCCTGATTATTCAATGATAGAAATCAACTGAGTCTATAAAATGCAGAGCAAAGGATATAAATGATTTGAAATAATAGCTTACAGTAGAAAAATCAGATCAGTTCTCGCAGTTATGTATTCTGGGCCTCCTTTCCCCTCAGTCCATTAGAATTATGCAATAGCTTCTGGAGACAGCATCCCCAGCTGTATCAATGGCACCTACTAAAGCACCAAGCCTCCCCAGGGAAAACAGAGCAATAACAAGTTCTTCGCATGATAGCAACCTTCAGTGTAGTTTGAGCAGCACGTCCCACCTGTGTTTTAAGAGGCTGAATCTAGATTACAGGGAACAGATCCTATTCCTCCACGTGGACTAGGGTTCAGAATAATCTGATGCGCTAAAACATTACGGATACACTCTGCATTTTCCTAACAAAGACCCATGAACATGATGTGATTCCGATTCCTCTTCCACTTGTCTTCAGAACAGACCAATTTCAGCTCCAAGGTCAACGCATAGAAACGACGATGCGAGAATAAACTCCGTGCCGTATGGAAATCCCTGAATTGGACATAAAAACACATCCGAGAGAGCCAGATGAGCCTCATGGAGAACACATTCCTGCCCATATGCAAGGCAAAAATGCTGCATGAACCCACGAAAGCTCAGGTAACATGTGGTGACCATGCCTGCAAGCCATCACACCACCCCTTGTGAAACTGTACCTGTGAATACTCAACAAAGGCTGTCATACTCATGGGAAACTACATGTTAAGGGGGTGGGAGGAAGGACAGGAAAGGAGACAGTTGTAAATAGAGCTGGGAGGTGAAAGGGGACCCATCCTAGGGGACTATAGACTTTGGTAGGTCGGCTACTGAGGAAAAACACCTCCTCACGCCCACGCCATAGACTGAAGGGTAGTTTTCTAACCAGCAAAGCAAAAGCTCCTGAGCCCCTTTCCCAGTGAATACGAAGGTGTCCTGTACATACGATTCATGCCAGGGACGCCTGAAGGAGAGAGGAGGAGCGGCCTGGATTCATTCACTGGCTCGCAGTCAGCGTCTGACTCAGCCCCGCAGTGTCCCTGGCTGGCTGGGGTTCTGAGCCAGCCACCTAATCTGCCACTGCTGTTGTCATCACCCTGCCTTTGCTATCAGCCTAAGCAAAGGCCAGCCTCATTCCACACACTGTACAGAATATACCACCGGAAATGAACCTTGCTCCTGGGTTTCACATCACGAGCTCCAGCTTTGCTGATTTAAAAAGGCAGGAAAAGCACTGCCACTTCAATGTCTGCAAGCAAGAAAACGAAACACCCTTTGCTGAGCCACACCAAGAAGTAGCTGTGCAGCTGAATGTACCCTGGAATGAGGGTTGACCTAGAAAAATTGCGTATTCTGGAGAGACTTATGGGAGAGCTAGATGGAGGGGGGAGTTTAAATCTCAGTTCTGTCTCTTACTTAGATGTGTGACGTGGGAGATACCCTTGACTTCTCTGTATTTCATCTAGAACAGGGGAGGAGTAAGTGAGACCAGGTGTGACAGGGATAACAGTGTATTGTTTATTGTTGTCTTCCACAAATCAGGCTCCCTGGAAGCCATTCTGCCAGGAAATGACTTAGAGGAAACCTTGCTCCAGCTGGAAGAGGCAGAAAGCCCACCACATCAGCCTCCCAAAGTACTGTGAGGAGCAAAGGAGGGTATGCAGGCTAACGGTGAGACAGGTGTTTCTAAGGCTTCCTTGGTTAAGCTCACATCCCAAAAGGGATAGATGTGTTGCTAGACAGATTGAGTAGACTCACTTACCAAAAGTGAAACAGCTTTATTTTCCATCCACATCTGAACTTAATAGTAAACTGTGATCCACCAGAGCTACAAGTCGGTGCTAACCCATTCTGTCAGATTTGGCTGAAGAGTCTCCATACAGAGATTTACTTTTTCATTCAATGTTACCAAGCAAGATGTCAATGATCCAGCTGGACAAAGGCCAAGCTAACGTGCCAATTACAGATATCTCCGTTCAATCCAATAATGTTTCCAGTCACTTCTAATTCAAAAACCCAGCTCAAAGCCAGGGTTCCTCTCCCTCCTAGGACAGATTGCACTTGTCACAGTTACAAATCCAATCCTGGGATGGCACGGGAGTGCCTGCTCTCTTTCCTCCCTGCCCCACACAGAGCACAGCAAGGAGGAAGCCTGGGTGTGGAGGTGGAGTCTGCTTATGCAGCAGCGGTCCCCATTGTGTCTGCCACTACTACTTCGTGATCTGATGCCAGGAACACATAATTGTTGCCATCAGCATAGTCAGCTTGCCCTAGATGAAGCCATCTACCACCCAAGTGTTCTTGGTGTGGGCGAGCATGACAGCAGGTGCTGTTCACTCCACAAAGGCATGCAAGATGCTGAAAAGGGAGCTCTTGCATCTCTGCTAGACCCCATCAGTGATAAGCAGACGGCTCCCTCATCAGGCATGTATCTCCTCACTTAGCGGGGTACCTCTCCCAAGGAAGCCCCACAATGCCTCCCACTCAACCAACTCCTGCATGAAATGTCCAGCCCACCTGCCCTCCAGTTTGGGGGCATGTTGGGAAGCTTTGGCATGTGGGGCTAGGTAACTTCGCCCTCTCCACACTATGGTGCCCCATCCTCAGCTCTACAGTCCAGTACAGCTTGGGAAAACTTCTGTGGGTCACCATCCAACAATAACTGCAGGTGAGAAAGGAACCACACTCCTTCAAAACCTCATGTGCTACAGGCTGGACTAGCCCTTCTGCCTGGTTTGGTTTTTTTGTTTGTTTGTTTGTTTGTATATTGTTTTTATTTGTGGGGGGGGGGAGTGGGGGGGAAGGGCTGGTTTTAGAAAAGGAAACATGATGAATAGACGCCCAAGAAGAGGAAGAGAGGCAAGTACTGCATCACAACCTAGACCTCCCCACCCAGAGACTTCCAATTCCTACACAGAAGGGTAAACTGGGACTGACGCAATCCCATAGGTCCATCCTTCCTCAGCAGGGCCTTCTTTGTGGAATAGGTAACATGTGGCGTTTCTCTGGTGTAAAATGTAAGGAATGCCTCTCCTATGGTCTCAATTGTGAGCTGTCTCCATAGCAAAGCGGAATCGGGGGGAAGGGTCTCTCTTAGTGTTGTTACACATCACCACGTGATACTCTTAATATCAGGAATTAGAAACAGGTTCTCACCTCCAGCCTCAGCAGGTACCAACAACGGTTAAGAGGACACATATGCTCCTCAAAAGAGACTAAAACCATCATCTGTCCAAAAAATCGCACAGAGTGACATAAACTAATGAAAGCATTTTGAAAACTAGGAAGTTTTTAAAAGCACAAGTTAATATGCCAAGAGAGAAATACCACCCAGTTTATTTTCAAGGAAGGATAAGGAAGAGGCGGGTGTTGGAAGGCCAGCCCTGCCTTATTATAAGGGCCAAGACGGGCGAACACTGCAGGGACCAGCTGAAGGCACCTTTTCCCCAAGGCCATGCATGCATGGAACTAGCCAAGGGCCACGTTCCATGGGGCCTAGGTTTCTAATGCTATGGCTTACAGACAGCCTGAACCTGAGCATCTGTAGAGGATTCTGAACTTAGAGCTCCATGGGGCCTGAAAGGTCATCGGGGCTCAAATGCTTTGTTTTAAAATGAAGAGGTTGGAGCCCGGAGAATAAATAAAGCATTCTCTCAGAATGCGAGCTGTGCTATGCTGGGTTGGGTACAAGGCAAAGGAACCACATGGAGTAGCCTGGAAAGGGTCAGACAGGGAGAGCGGTGTGGAGAAAATCCGTCCTTGGCTCAGCCGCTGTGTTGAACACGGCTCTAAGGAAGCATGCAGGCTCCCAGGCCTCTCGTTCTGCTGCAGAGGTTCTTATCTACAAAGCCACCTCAGAGCCAAGTGTGAGGTGCTGGCTGTGCACCAAGCTCACTAATTAAAGCATCTTAACAGCATTGAGTCCTATTGTCCTTTCAAAAGGGAGATAGCGGAGCCAGGCAGCATTCAGCAGCAGGGGAGATAATGAAGTAAAACTGTTTCTCACCGATAAATAATGGATATGACAACAGATGCCCCTCTTTCCTAGACGGGTGGGGACAACCACAGGAGGATGTCCTTGTTTCCAAAATGAATGCAGAAGAGCTCCAGGCTAAAGATCAGCCCCCCTGTGGGCACCAGAGCAGAGAACAGGCCTGGCCTCTGTTGCCCCCACCCCTCCTCCCCACAATGAAACAGAAATCAATGTCTCTGTGCATGCTGTTGATTTCACACAATTCACTTGCATTTTGCCTTTCAAAAGAAGTTAATACAAATGCAATGCGTGTCCACGCTCCAAACAAAATGCTGCTGCCCTGTCAGCCATGGGGGCTCCCAACACACACGCCAAGCATCTTTCACAGGCCCTTGTGGGAGAGACGCTGCAGAAAGCGAACCTTCCGGGGCCTGTGCCTGCCATTATTCTTGCTCAGCTGCAATGGATGAGATAACAACAGTCATCTAACACACTTTTCCCCAACACACGCTGTCAGGGTCGCGTGCTGATGACTGCTAGAGGCACATCATCACCTTCACCCTAATTACAGAAAGCACGTTCTTACCTCGGAAGCCCATGCAGGCTCTATAAATGGGACAGGAAGCCCTACAATGGCTAGGCTACGCAGGAAAGGCCTAAGCACTAAGAAAAATGAGAGCATTTTGAATATTTCCCTCCAAGGGATAAATATTAGACTGCAAAGGAAAATGACTCACCTTGGGAAAATGAATCCTAAACAAGCACGTGGTAGGAGGAGCACTATGATTCCTCTCCACAACAGCCCAGAGCTCCTATAATGAGATCTCCATGGCAGCTTTCCAATTCTTCCGAGGAGGAGGAGGGCCACTGGTACGTGTGTGTGTGTGTGTGTGTGTGTGTGTGTGTGTGTGTGTGTGTGTATTTTATGGGCTGAGCACAGGTACCCAAATGTCAGCCCTGTCTAAGCTCTACAATGTTCCCAAATGCTATGAAATGTGATCACAAAAGCCAATTACTATTTATTTGATGGCCCACCGTGATACCTTCCCAATGATCCAGCCATTCTACTGCTATGATTTTACCCAAAAAAAAGTAAAAGCAAATTGTCCACAAAAAAATATTGGTACAAAAATGTTCATAGCCATGTTCTGTATTCATAATAACTAAAAACTGGAAGGAACCCAAATGTCCATCAACAGAAGACTGGATAAACAGATTGTGTTACAATTACACAGGGGAATACTGCTCAGTAATACAAAGAAATGACCAAATGACATATGTAAAAATGTCGATAAATCTCAAAATCATGAGGCTAAGTGAAAAAAGCCACACACACACACACACACACACACACACACACACACGAGTGTATACTGTTTAACTCTATTTATATAAAGTTCCAGAACTGGCAAAACTAAACTATGTTTACATGAGTCAGAAAGTTGTTGCCTCCTGGCAGTAGGGTTGGGTGGGAATTAATTGGGAAGGAACTGGGACACTAAATGATGGAAATATCCTCTGCCTTGATAAGAGATATGTGTCAAATTGATACGTGCATTTGTCAAAACTTAAAATACGCCCTTGGAATTCGTTCCCTTGACTTGTATGTACACTGTATCTCAAAAAGAAAACAAATATTGAACTCCAGTTAGTAGTTTGCTTTTTTTCAATGGTATAGGTCAGTAATTCTAAAACTACTTTCTATGTATTCTAAACTTGATCAAATGAATATACATATACAGATATATGTATATACTGAGTAAATGTGAAATCAGGTTTCTCACTGTTGGGGAAGAGAGTTACAAATATAGAAAGGAGAAACAATATATTGAATAGAAAGGAGAAACAATTTTATTGATTCCTCTTTGAAATCAATAAATATCTTTAAAAAATATGAACAGAACGGTTCAGAACTAAGATATATGTATATATGTGCATATTTCTATACATAAACAAGCATATATTTTCTAGCTTTGTCTACTAAGAAGACCTAGAAAAAAAATGATACCCAGTAGAACAAACATGCCAGGCTCCAAGATCTGTTTCTAAATACCATCCTCTATTAAAGGAATCAGGGCTCCTTGAAGAAAAGGCTAATTTAGAGTTGAAACAGAGAAATTACACAATCAGCCTCGAACATCCTGTGCCAGGAAGTAAGGAAATATTCAAAAATAAATAAACAGGTAAAAGCAACACAGTAGCTAGCTTGAAGGGGCTTTGATTGGCTGAACATCAAAATAAATAATCAAAATTATTGACTAAAATAAGAATCCACCAGTCTGTATTTATTTATTTATAAATAAATAAATAGATAGGTAGATAGGTAGATAGGAAAGGAAAGGCCTTCTTTTCAATAGAAGATCAACTAATAAGCCTAGAAAGAATACTGTTTGCTGCTAAAACTGGTGGGTAAAAGTGTGATGGGGATCAGGATTTTTATATAGTCACATTTAAATGTATTACCCACAAATTGCTAATTGATCAAACAGAAAAAACACCAATTTCATAGTGGAAAGTCCTGGCAGATTTAAGGAAATGATCGAAGTTATCACCAGTACTGGACAAATTGATACCATGTGTCTCCTGATAACATGTACTGGGAGGCACATAACATTATATGTGTTATTTGGGTCAAAAACATATAACCTTGATTTAATCAGTAAAGAACATCCCATAACCCAATTTAAGGAACATTTACAAAATAACAAGTGTATGCTCTTCAGAAATCAAGAAAGACAAGACTAAGCAACTGTTTCAGATTACAGAAAGTGAAAGAGACAAGACAATAAAATGCTATAGGGGATCCTAGACTATTTATTGGGCTGGGGCGAGGAGTAGAGATAGCTATAATGGTCACTGCTGGAATAACTGATGAAATTTTAATATGAACTATAGATTAGATAGGAATAAAGTATCAATGTAAAATATCCTGATGTTGATTATTATGCTATGGTTGTGTTAGAGAATAATCTTGTTCTTAGGAATGAGACACAATGCCTCCAAATGGTTCAAACACACACACAACACATACACACACACACACACACACACGAACACACACACAGTGCATAAAGCAATTGGAACAAAATATAAACAATGAATGAATCTGAGTAAAGTGTAAACAGGGGTTCCTTGTGTTATACTTGCAACTTTTTTATAAGTTTAAAATAACTTCTTAAAATGTAATCAGAGAGCCCTCGCTGGTTTGGCTCAGTGGATAGAGCATTGGCCTTTGGAACAAAGGGTCCCAGGTTCAATTTTAGTCAAGGGCGCGTGCCTTGGTTGCAGGCTTATGCAGGAGGGAACCAACCGATGTGTTTCTCTCACATCGATGTTTCTCTCTGTCTTTCCCTCTCTCTTCCATTCCCCCTAAAAATCAATGGAAAAATATCCTTGTGTGAAGATTAACAAAAACAACAAAAAAGTAATCAGAGAAACAAGAGTAAACCACAGAATAGCTAGTTAATAAATGAAAAATACACAATTCACAATTTGTAATACACTGAATTTAGGATACTTGAGAGGAAAGAAAACATAGCTGAATTTATTCATGAATCAAAAAATATTTGCACCTCCAATTTTTTGGGGGGGGCTAAGTGATCTATAAAATATAAGCATTATTTTCATCATAGATTAGATAAGTCATGAATTCAGTTTATCAGTATGTGAAATGCATTCATAACTGCAGTAAAGGTACAAGTTAACAGGTAAGCAGGGAGAACACTGATTTCTCCCTGGTAGTTCCCAGACTGGCTGCATGGGGGAAATAGCAAGTTTATGTATGGGCAGGATTTCAACAGATGTAACAGCAGTAGGGCAGGAAGCAGGAAGGTGCTCCACACAGTGGGAACACTACAGACAAACTAGTAGCCCTGCTCAGGAATCTGCGCGCCAGTAGCTAGCTAAGGCACTTCTGTAGCTCCCCCCACCCCCCTCAAAGCTTGCTGCCTGCCCCCTCCTGTAGCTCTCCATTGCCCGCTTGTAACTCGCTGCCCCACCCTCCTGCTGATGTAATGACCATTTGCATATTACATAGAATGTACTGAGGAGAAAATTGTGGGATTTACTGTAGGAATTGTGAGGAGACAATTTGGCTTGAAATTAGAAAGTCTAAAAAGAAGCAAGAGGAGGAGAAAAGACAAGAAAAATTATTTAAGGACAGATTATATGAGAGCTCTAAATGCCAAAGGTATAGGAATTTAATTTTTTTTCAGTGGAGTACCCCCTTTGCTTTAAAATAAAGAAGTATGGGAACCTGGCCAGTGTTGCTCAGTGGTTGAGCATCTGCCCATGAACCAGAAGGTCATGGTTTGATTCCTGGTCAGGGCACATGCACCAATTGTGGGCTTGATTCCCAGTAGGGGGTGACCAGGAGGCAGACGATAGATGATTATAATCACTGATGATTCCATCTCTCCCTCTCCTTTCCTCTCTCTGAAATCAATAAAAACATATTTTTTTTAAAATAGAAGGATAGGAAATGAATGGCTATTTCATGCTAAAGTCGTGCAAGAAACTAATTGAACCATCCAGGAAAGCAGGAATAAAGGTCTATACCAAGAGGAAGCAGAAAAAAGCTGGTCTTATTACCCCCTAGACATAAAAAGTGGTTGTCAAGCAAGGTAATAAGCATGACATGTGATCACAGAGTGTTTTACAAATTCATCTTGAAAGCAGCCTATTAACTCTCCACACTAGAATGGAGATGTTTGTACAGATTTATTAGCTCTTCTATTTTTTCACCAATAAATCTAGGAAAGCTTTAAAGAACACCCTTTAAAATCTCAGTGTACAAAAACCTGTTTATAAACATTACCTCCAAAGCTTCTTTCCAGGTAAATTCATTTGTAAAAGAAAAAAAACAAACAAATTCAAAGCATTCATTTCTCTGAAAGTCTCTTTTCTTCAGACTCAGAAATAAAATCTGTGCCTGTGGCTACTGTCAAAACTCACAGTAGAATTTACATTAAATATTTCCTACACAACATCACTCTCCAACTACTTTTCATTCTTACAAACAAATACAGTCTTTGCAACTGTCTTAAATATGGAAGAGAAAGACTAGGTATGGTCAGAAGAATAGAAACATCCATTCCAAAAACTTGCCCTCAAAATATATCAACTTCCCAAAATAATAAGGATAGGAATCAAATTTTCTAAAATTCCTACCCTTCTAACACACTCACATTTGTTTCCACAGTTGGGAAAATAAAGTAGAGTGGAAGATGAATGGCCACCAAAGATAGAGAGATAAACAATGCCTTTACACCAAATCATTTGATTTCATGTATTAACTGTGAAAAGATACCCAGTTTATGACAATCTCATTTCAAAAAAAAAAAAAAAAAAAAAAAAAAAAGACTTATGAAGTTCTGAAACTGGATACATTCCATTTTGAGTAATTTGTCTTAAGAAAATATCTAAAGATAAATACCTAAATATATGAAAGATATAGCTACAAAATGTTTATTACATAATCAATGACACAAGGTAGTAACATTCTAAATGGCCAACAATCAGGAATTGATTAAACGAATTTTGACACATCTACAGTGAAATTCTGTACAACTATTTCAAATTGTATGTATCTACCCCGACATGGCAAGATGCTCATTATGTAATTAGTATAAGAATTCCATTTTTGTAAAATGTGTAAATTAGTACATATACATATATGAAAGTGATTGGAATAGGTATATACCAGAGTATTAACAATAATCATCTCACCATGTTGGCTTACTTATATTTACTATTTCCTTTATAATAAATATGTATTATATTTGTACAAAGAGAAACATCGTTCAGAAGTAAAATACAAAAACAAGCAAATAAAGACTAAATGACTTTGCCATTAACATCAGCCTGAAGTAAACAGATGTTCCATTTCATACCACCAGAAAGTCACTTCCTATTCCGACATTTAATGCAAGGAAAAAAAGCTAGATGATCATTTAAGTTAGCACTGATGTAATTTGTTTCCCTAATATGTAAGAATATTTTGCCCATGTATAATAAAGTCAAATAAATTAGGTTACCTAAGAAATAAGGTGTCCTAGTTAAATGATTTTCAAAGGGTAAAAACAATTTTCCTCCAAAATGAGCTAGTTCAATTTCCTGTACAAGTAAATGGAGTATGATAAACAAAATTCAATCTCTTTTTGATGAATGAGGATCTGAGTACCTCAAGAGTCAATGAAAATGGCCTGGCCAGCATGGCTCATTGGTTGAGTGTCAACTTATGGACCAGGGGGTCACAGTTCAAATCCTGGTCAGGGAATATGCCCAAGTTGCAGGCTCGATCCCCCAAATGGGGCGTGCAGGAGGCAGCCGATCTATGATTCTCTTTCTCTCTGAAATCAATAAAAATATTTTTTAAAGAGTCAGTACAAGTTATAAGGCTCTGGACAGAGAGAAACTATAGAGAGAAGACTAAGTGAATGAGCTCTGACTCGAGCACAAGTCCTGGAAATGGGGTTCCTGAAGGAAGCCAAGCTGTGCCCTTGTTTTCCAGTGACCTATGTCTGCCTCCAAAGAGCAGCACAGAAAGTCCAAGCTGATGACTGAAGGAGCCTTCAGTTTATTGCAGTTTTTTCTAAGTCATCTATATCCCTGTAGCATAATATGCTTTATAGTCTGCTTAACATGTTTACACTTCTTCTAGGCAATTAAATACACTCCTACATCATCACATCTCCTGGGCCCATGGTATTCCATTTAATACAGGAAACAACCTATTTAACCAGTTACATACTGAAAATTTGAAAATTTAAATTTGGGGTTTTTTTTAATGAATAATGCTGATAATATGAACCACCTTATATGTACATCATTGTTCAGTTAATTTACTAAGGGTAATTATAGAAGTAGATATAAAATACTTGGTTGAGAATGTTTTAAATATCTTGAAAAACAATTATTACCCAGTTGTTTTCTCAGCATTTAATATCGTATATTCCCATTTATAGATTATGGGAGTAGGTATTCATATCACACTTCTCTTTCAAATTTTTCCCAGCTGGTCTCAGAACCTACTCTTTACAATGTTGAGCCTTTCTTTTTTTTTAAATATCTTTTTATTGATTTCAGAGAAGAGAAAGGGAGAGGAAGAGAGAGGAAACATCAATGATGAGAGAGAATCACTAAATGGCTGCCTCCTGCACACCCCCTACTGGATATTGAGCCCACAACCTGAGCATGTGCTCTTGACTGTAATAGAACCCAGGACCTTTCAGTCCCCAAATGAACACTCTGTCCATTGAGCCAAACCAGATAGAGTACAATGTTGAGCCTTTCCATGTAAGAGGATAGCATCTCACTATTTAAGAATTATCAAACATCTGTGGGGCACCATCATCTCTAAATGAGAAAACAGAAGGCCAGAGGTCAGTGAATAAACTAACCAATGAGAATTAAAATGAAAAACAAATTTTACCCAGAGCTCACATCACTAACATGAGTCTTTTCCTACAGAAAAAAAAAAAAAATAAGTTACAGGTTGTCATGGCTGTAGTTTACCACTACCTTTGAGTGTTCCTTATTCTAGATCAGCGGTTCCCAACATGGGCACGCACAGGGGGGCAAATTTATTTTATGGGGCAATTCAAGAATGAGTCAGTAATAGTGAGTTTTTTGCATTTCTTATGGTTCTAGGGGCCTCATAAACAGTACTGTATTTTCCGGAGTATAAGACAGCCCCCTAATTTTACAGTTAAAACATAGGTTTAGGCGTATATTCGCTTTATAAGACTACCCCCCACTTCCGAGGCAACACCAGTTCTTTTTTTTAATAGACCGCCTCTCTGACTGGCCAATCTGAGCAGGCTTTTTACTAGAACACAGTGTAGCTTCGGGTACAGAACATGTACACTGTGTTCTAGTAAAAAGCCTGCTGATTGGCCAGAGTCAGAGAGGCGGTCTATTAAAAAAAGAACTGGTGTTGCCTCGGAAGTGGGGGCTAGTCTTATACAGCGAATATAGGCCTAAACCTATGTTTTAACTGTAAAATTAGGGGGCTGTCTTATACGCCGGAAAATACGGTATGTAAATATATATTGTGGCATATTTATGCATTTCAGTTCTCTATTATATGTTTTGAAACTTTATTTGCTATTTTATCATATCACTTCATATTATTTTTTAACAATTTCTTAGAGATTTCTTCCTTAGTACATCAACTGTCCTTTCATTCTTTTATTTTTCTCTTTCATGGATGCCATGTTCCTTGGAAGCTTATTTAAACCAAGTTAATGGCCTTTTAGACCATTGAAATAGGAGTTCACTTTTTGAATAATAAGAATTATATGTCACAGGGTTGGGGGGGCGGGCATCAGAATTTTAGAGATGATTAGGTGGGACATGGCCAAAAAGAAGATTGGAAACCACTGTTGTAGATCATCCTTTAACCCAAGACAGAATTATAGAGTATCAAGTATATCACACTATATATCTAAACTTAATTGACTTAGGTGACTAATTAAATTACAGAACGCAGATATCTCCTGGTAAAAAATGCAAATGTGTGTGTGCTTGTGTGTGTGTGTGTGTGTGTGTGTGTGTGTGTGTGAGCAACTAAAGTAACACAGGCCAAATTCACCATGCCTTCTTGTTGACTATCTGTATGTAATACTTATTTTCTAGAAACTACATATCTCTGCCCAGTATGACCATACTGGATATAAAAAACTCCACATTCAGTCAAAAGTATCCAACAAGAAGCAAAAACATAACCCTTGTTTCCATAAAAAAAATATATATATAACTAGAAAAAAGTCAAAAAATGCTGACCTTTATGGATTATCTTCTTTTCCAAGAGAAAGCAAGTTACCCAAGACCACACAGCCAATCAATCTCGAGAAAATTACATAACTGGATATTTTGACTCTGGTGAATGCCTGTCCCCCCACACTCTGGTACATACATATCCCATTGAACATTACCTCTCTATCAATTTATTCCTCCCTCCAAACTAAGGTAAAAGTAGAGCTTTTCTTCTGAATAATTAAAACTAGACTCTATTCTTTTTAAGTTGTAAATTACCGCTGACTTTAAAATATTTTAAAACCATTAAGCCTCTATCATTAAACAATTTTAATAAATTAAAAAATCTCATTTTAAAACAAAACCAAATTTGAGCACAATTCTCCAAAAAGCCTCAACCTTCTTAAAATGTGCATGCTGGACATGAATCACATTATCTAAGGAGCAAATTAATTCGCTAAATAAAATGATCAATTGGAAAATTTTGCCAAATAGTGTAGAAATAAAGGTATACATTTCTGGCAGGCCAGCCTAGGAGAGAGAAAAAGCAGCAGCTGGTACAAAGAGAAATCTTAAACAAACATGTTCTCCTGTTGTGTTTACTTAAATAAGCCAGTCTATCAAAACATAAAATCAAGACCTACGCATGTATCTGCTTCCATATGCTCTTGGTATTTCTTAGTGCAGTCCCTGAGAAAGCACTAAGAAAAAAATGCCTTTCCAGAGTCACTGAACATGTAAAAGCAAAGGGAGAAGAGGGGAGGGCTGTGATTCCACAAATGCAGAGATCAGATTTGGATGTTATTGAGCTGTGGTCATCGATGAGGTAAACTGGGGAGCCAGGACATGAATCCATTGTAACCAATTGTCTGCTTTAATGTGGTTAGGATCTGATCTGCTGCCAGGCTTAATCTGTGGAGCACTTACTAAGGACATGTTTGCTGCTATTTTACACCAGAAAAGAATAAACTTTCTTACTCAGAGTTTTATTTTAATGTTTGAAGTTAAACAACATGACATACTTTAAAAATTATTTAAACTAAGTATACAAAGTTAAAAAAAAATCAAGGTTGTCACTAAGAAATTCACTTAGCGGCTACTTTCAGGGCATTGCCAAAGGTGATGTTTCCAAGCTAAAAAAATAATTTGAGTAATAGTCACAGATGCATACTATTTAACACTAGTTTTCACCACACATGTTTTCTTCATTTGAAAGCATTATAGTCTGCCCTGGCCAGTGGGCCTCCGGTGGCTTTGTCCCATGCACTGAAACATTGTCAGTTTGATCCCCAGTCCAGGCACATGCCAGGGTTGTGGGCTCAATCCCCAGCAGCTCTCTAAAACTTAATTAAAAATAAAATAAAATAAAATAGCCGAAGCCGGTTTGGCTCAGTGGTAGAGCGTCGGTCTGCGGACTGAAAGGTCCCAGGTTCGATTCCGGTCAAGGGCATGTACATTGGTTGCGGGCACATCCCCGGTGGGGGGTGTGCAAGAGGCAGCTGGTCGATGCTTCTCTCTCATCGACGTTTCTAGCTCTCTATCTCTCTCCCTTCCTCCTCTCTGTGAAATATCAATAAAATATATATCTTTTAAAAAATAAATAAATAAATAAAAATAAAAATAAAATAAAATAAAATAAAGCATTGTATTGTGCCTTGATGCTAGAAGAATAATAAGCCCACAAAAAAACAAATATATGCTATTCCACAATCCAATTTACAATTCTCCCTTTTTGTGCTAAGAACTTAGAGCTAGTGGGTTCATGTGCTGACAACTACAGTCATTAATAACAATCAATATTTTAACAGTTTTGAAATAGAATCCATTATAGACACAAGCTGTTTTGTGAGGATACATCTTAATGGCCTATATTCCAACTAAAACCTGATGCTGGAAAAAGAAGCAACTGTTTAGCAAGAACCGGACAGCAGAAATTTGCTGAAAATATTTTATTGGGCCCTAACCGGTTTTGCTTAGTGGATAGAGCGCCGGCCTAAGATTGAAGGGTCCCGGGTTCAATTCCAGTCAAGGGCACATGCCTGGGTTGTGGGCTCAATATCCAATTGGGGGCTTGCAGGACGCAGCAATCAATGATTCTCTCTCAGCATTGATGTTTCTCTCCCTCTCTCCCTCTTCCTTCCTCTTTGAAATCCATAAAAAGAAAAAGATTTCATTGGATCATACACCTAGATATATAAATATGAGTCAATTTCTATAATGCTTTTCTTAGTGCAACAACAAAACTTCATATAATAGACTGACAAATTTCAGAGGGAAGGTTGGGGTGGAGGGTGTGATTAACAGGGAATTTATATGCATATATGTACAGCCCATGGATAAGACAATAGAGTAGTGAGACTTCGGGTAGGGGGAGGGAAGGGTTTGGGGGGGTGGAAGGGATCAATGGGGAAGAAACACAAACAAACAAATGGGACATATGTAATACTTTCAACAATAAAGGTAAATTTAAAAAAAAAATAAGGAACTCAATTTCCCTCTGCAATAAGGTGGTATACTATGGGGTCAGATGTTGGCCTGTGTTTGAAACTAGGCTGTGCTGCCATCTGGATTAGACCCAGGGATCTGATACAGGTATTTCAGTAGAAGTTTTCCTAGAGAAGGTACTTCAATTTATCTCTTCTTCTTCACAAGGTAGACAAAGTTTGCATCTACTAGCTCACTTGTCTTAAACATGAGCATAAAAGAGAAGTCTAAAAAAAAAAAGTCTGACCTCATGTTCGCATCAACTAATAAGAAACCACCTAACTCATGTTATATTTCTTTTCAAAAAGGCAGTTCACTTGAAGATCCAATTCAGCAAGTATTCATCTTATATCAGCAAGTCCACCTCCTGGCCCAAACACTCCAAAGGGACTTAGATTTAGTAACTAATAATTGTACCTAAATACGACCGAGCAGAAAAATTATAAATGTTATTAGAATAAAACTTCAATAAGGTATAGGTCCTCCCCACAAATTCATGCACTGAAGTCTGAGCCCATGGTACCTAAAAATGTGACCTTATTTGGAGATGGAATATCTACAGAAGTAATCAAGTTAAAATGAGGTCATTAGTATGGGCCAAAATCCAATAACTAGAGTCCTAATAAAAAGGGAAAATCTGGACAGAGAGAAAGGCATAGAGGAAAGACAGATGTGAAGAGACACAGGGAGAAGATGGCCATCTACCAGTCAGAGAGAGGCGTGGAATAGGTCATTCCCTAAAAGGAACCAACCCTCCTAATACCTTGATTTTGGATTTTCAGCCTCCAAAACTGTAAGGTAATAAATACCTACTTATTCTTTAATTCTTTTTTGTGTGTTAATCCTCAGTAGAGTATATTTTTTTCCCCAATGATTTTTAGAGAGAAACATAGATGTGAGAGAGACACATCGATTGGTTGCCTCCAAGACTTATCCTGATGGGGATGAGGGATCAAGCCTTCTACTTGAGGTTCATGCCCTTGACCTGAATGGATCCCATGACCCTTAGAGTGAGGGATGACACTCTAACCACTGAGCAAAACCAGCCAGGGCCCTACCTATTCTTTAGACCACCCAGTTTGTGGCACTTTGTTATGGCAGGCCTAGAAAACTATTACAAAAACATAGCCCCAAACTAGAAAGAAGGAACAGTCATACGCTATGCATAAAAAGGCAGTACTTGATTTTTAAAAATCCCAAATTAAGTATGATAGAACACTTTTCTACATGTGTCTTGAGAAATTATTAAACAAGGTATCATAAATGGAAAATAAAACCAGTTACAATAGTAGTACAAAATCTGTACTTGGAAGGAAGCTTAAAGCCCTCTTTTCAGCATTATTAGTAACTATTTGCACTTCCCTGCCAGCTACTGCCACTTTTCTCTTCTCCCCTTCTCAGCAAAGCTCCTCACAATTGCCTGTTCTCACTGCGCCTGCCTCTACTCTACCCGTCCTCTCCTGAGCCCACTCTAACCCAGTTTTTCCTCTACCACTCCATAGAAAGGGCTCTTGTCAAGATCGATGATGACCTCCACATCACAGAAACCAACCGTCAGTACTCAACATTCCTCTCACTAGAGCTAAATGAACAACAGATTCAGTCCTTAACTCTCTTCTCCTTCAACACTGTCTTCATTTTGTCTCTGGGGCAGCATTCTCCTCTACTTACTCTAACTCTTCTGATCTTCTGATGTGTCTCAATGCTGATCCTTGACCTCTTCTCTCTCTGTCTAAAATCACTCCCTAGGAGGTCTTAGTACAGCCTATTATCTCTTTCAAAAATCTATAAAAATATACTTTATATACAAACTATAAAGTCATAGGCAAAAGTAGGTTTACAGTTGTGAGCACACTAAACACAGAGTTTGTTTTTAGTATTATTTATTCTTGTATTATATATTTTCCCATATGAACAACTGTAAGTCTACTTTTGCCCACCTCTATATATAGAGCATCCATTTGCTCCAACCCTAAAATTTTAATCTCAGCTTCCCTAATGCATCACCTACATTATTAGTACCATAATTTCCTAACTCACAATAACCATGTCTCCAGAATCTATTTTCCACATAGCAGCCAGACTGATCTTTTTACATATGAAGCAGTAAAGATAAAACTTTTTATCTTTACTGTGCTCAAAACTCTTCAGGACTCTCATCTCAATCAGAAGAAAAGTCAAAATCTTGAACATTATCTAAAAGGTACCATATGATCTGCCACACCCCATCCACCTGTGACCTTTGCAACTTCGATCATATCCCCCTCATTTATTCCACTCCAGACACAGTGGGTCACTCCTCTTTAAACATGCCAAGTGTATGCTCATCTCCAGATCTTTGCACTTGCTTTCCATGTGCCTGGAAGTCCTGTCCCCAGATGGGCTAGATCCCTCTCTTCAGTCAGGCACTGCTCAAATGCCAAGGCATCAAAAGCCCTCTCCTGCCTCTCAGAAAGACACCTCCTCTGGCCCCTCACCTCCCGTATTTTTCTTCTTAGATTTACCACCACCTGTCATGTACTTATATAACGTCTAAGTCCATGTATAAACTCCATAAGAGCAGTACCTCTTCTCTTTTTGTTCACTGTTGTATTCCTACAAACACAAAAGAGGAGCTGAATAAATATTTGTTGAAACAATAAACATCACATGACCTGGCACAGAGTAGGTGTGAAATAAGGGACACTTTAAAAATAACCATGAGACAAGTGATTCTTACCCTGGCTACACACAGGAATCTGTTTCTTGGGCCCTGTCCGCAGAGATTCCTAAATTATTGCCCAGTGATTCTAATGTGCAGCCAGAGTGATAACCACTACATTAGACTGTAATGGGCTGCTTAAAGAAAAAGATTTTTTTTTTTTCATCTTTGTACCTCTGGCACAGTGGTTGGCAACATGATGAATAATGTTGATCAAATGAATGAATCATGAGAAGCGGCCATTTAGTCATTGCTTGTATAGTGCTATTAATGAACTAACCAGTTTATAAAGCAAGTCTTATCCTTTGCTGCACATCTTTAAAGGTTACAGTTCTTCATTATTCTGAGGCAAGATCCTCCTCACCATAATGTCCACTCCCTGGCCCAGGTCTACTGTCTGAAATACACCTGAGGTGCATTTTCTAAAGACAGGCTTTTGTACACTTAAAAACAATGGTAACAAGCCCTTTCTTTGGGCCTCTTCTCTAGTGAGGACAAATCAAAGCGACTGTAGAAAGGAAGCTTTTGCCCCAAACTCATTCTGCCTGGGCAGGGGGTATCTCAGCCACAAATAAGAACACTGAGTCCAGATCTTAAATAATAGAGGTCAGCTCTCCTGGGGAGAGAGAGGAAATGGCTTTTCACATTGTCCATGCACAGTGTATAAGGATGAAAGAGTGTGATAATCTCTGAAATTTTAAAATTGTGGTTAGATTGCTGAATAAGAAATAGGGGTGAAATGGAAGGGAGTGAGGGCCATAAAGAAAAACTAAAAAAGGTCTCGTTGAGACCACATATTAAAGGACCTTGTATATCTTGTTAAAATGATTTAGTTTATGTCTGACTGGATCCACGTGGCATTTAGAAACAAGAAGGAAGAGGACGGATGATAACAAATCAACCACTAACAGCCAACAAAAATAAAAACACAAAGAAAAACTTCTTCAAATGAAGAGGAAGATAATGACTTTGGTTTGGGAAGTATTTAATTTGAAGTAGTCCAGAACATTCTACTAGAGGTGTCTTTCAATAAGTTGTAAAAGTGTTTTTGGAACTTGATGGAGTACCAGACATTGGAGGTTAGATTTAAGCGTCATTGAAACAAATGATTGTTGTAAATAAAACAAGCAATCAGATGAAAAATGTTAACAATAGTATGCCAGAATGGGGTTGCAGGTGATTTCTGTCTTTATTACTTGTTTAAATTGTTTATAATAAACATATATCATTTCTGTTTACATAAATATAAGAATTAATAAATAAAAATACAGCTAAGAGTCAAAGATGACATGTACAGTGCAAAGAAAAAACTACTAGAAAAAATTTAGGATGACCTATATTTACAAAGAAGTAACCGGTCAAAATAAGCCAAAGGAAAATGGTTTGGAGGGGGAGGAAAAATGAAAAGAGACCCCAAGTCAAATTTATAGTAAAATCCGTTTAACTTTTGGTCGAGAATATGTTTGTATATTTTCAGAAAACAACTATGAGACCATGTGGATTCCTGCAACAGAGAGGAACTGACAGGAGTGCTCCAGCCGTAAAGAAAGAAGAGAAAAAGCCACAGATGAAAGACGCTGATGATGCCTTGCCATACCAGCAGACAGCAGCTGTGTGTCGCTGAAGGATGCCCAAGACCAAACCAGGGATGGTCGGACCTGCATCACCACCATTTGTCCACCAACCAGATCTAAAATACCACGGCTGACATGTACACATATGGAACTGTTTGACATTGAAATTGGGATTCAAAAGAACTGTTGGCCCAGAAAGGAACTCACTACAGACTAATTCATTTGCCTCTCAGCATAACCATTATGGCTTGTCTCAGTTCCAGTCCTTATAAGGGAATTCCTTGTATCACATGACCATCTAGGGGAAATAATGAACAACAGAAACAGACCCGGAGACAGAGAAGCAGCGATCAGACTGTCAAACCTCAGAGGGAAGGTAGGGGAGGGCAAGGGGGAGAGACCAACCAAGGACTTGTGTGCATGCATATAAGCCTAACCAGTGGTCATGAACAACGAGGGGGGGGGGGTAATACTTGGGGAGGGATTTGGGATGGGAATGAGGGGATGAGGACAATTATGTGTGATACCATAATCAATAAAGAATTTTTTAAAAAAGAAAGAAAATCATTTGGGCAAAAATAAAAAGTATCCCAAGTTAATTTTATAGAAAAGATTCCTTTATTAACTTTTGGTCGAGAATATGTTTGTGTATTTACAGAAAACTACTCTAAGACCATGGGGATTCCTGCAACAGAGAGGAGTTGTTAGGTCTGCTCCAATCACAAAGACAAGAGGAGAAACAGTCCAGAGATGGAAGACGCTGATGACGCCTGGCCATGCTAGCAGTCAGCAGCTGTGCGTTGCTGCAGGTTGCCCAGGACCAAACCAGAGAGGGTTGGACCTGCATTGCCACCATCTGTCCATCATCCAGATATCACTGCTGACATGTACACATAAGGAACTACTTGACACTGAAATTGGGTTTCAGAACTGTTGGACACTGAAATTGGGACTCAAACATTTTTTGTTATTATATGTTTATTTCTAGTCTGTAGTTGCAAGATTTTTTAAAGACAAGACATGGGGGAAAATGGTTATAGAGATAAAGAACCATTGAACAGACTATCAAACTACAGTGGGAAGGCAGGGGAGGTAGAAGGGGGATGCTGTAAGAGATCAATCGAAGGACTTGTATGCATGCATATAAACATAACCAATGGATACAAGACACGGGGGGGGCGAGGGGGGGTACAGGTGGAGGCATATGTGGGGGTGGGAGGCTGAGGGGAGGTCAAGAGGGGAAAAAAGGAGACATATGTACAACTATTTGTAATGCTTCAAACAATAAAAAAATTAAATTAAATTAAATTAAATTAAATTAAAAGAAGTAACTAAAGAGTAGCCAGCTGAAGAAATAAGGATATAAGATTGAGTGATACCAGATTGCAGTATCTCAGAAAGCAACAGAGAACAGCCTAGAAGCAGGGTTAAACACTGCAGGAAAATTAAAGAAAGCACTGGCAATTAGGAGATGATGATTAACCATAAAAAGAGATTTAGAAAAATGATTGGGATTGAAGCCAGACTACAGTGAGTTGAAAAGAGAGTAGGAAATTAAGAAATAAAGGTAAAAATTCTGGTTTTGAAGAGAAAATCAGGGAGAGGAAAAAAAAAGGTCAGGTTAAGGACTACCTTTATCTGTCCATATCAGAGAATGCAGAACCCAAAGCTATGAATTCAAGAGTGTCACAAGAGTCACCCTGTCCTGTCAAAGTCATTACCTACTGCTGCAGAAGAAATGAAACTAAATGGGACATGTCAGCCAGTCTCCCAATCAGAGTTCCTATCAGCACCTTTTGTCTTTCTGAAGGAAAATAAACACATAAAGGTCCCCCAAATATGCAGAACTACTATTAGTCAAAAAGCATTCTTTTGCAAACATGTTAGTCAACCAAATTCCCACCACTTCCCACAAAAAAAAAAAAAGAAAAAATATAACTAAACCTAGCTATCTTGCTGAATTTATAGAAATATAATTTCAACTAATAATTAACGTATTTAATCTTCATTCCAAATGAGCACAAAGACTACTCTCATTCTCCAGAGAATACACAAAAGTTGTTCCCACAACAAGCATATCTAACTAACTGAATGATAAGCTCTTCAAAAATTAAGATTTATCTGAAATAGCACTAACCACTGAGTGAAACAGAAAACTAAAGTCTCTCTCAGAACATCTCAGAATGCCGTGAGTCCCTTTACATTTACATTTTAGGCCACTGCTGCCAAACTTCATAAACAGCCTATTTGGAGCACTCACTAATGAGATCTTGATATTCCTAGATTACATTATCATATTGGAGCTTAAGAATATCAAGTACACTATGATTAGAACCACATAATGTTAAAAATAGAGAAGCATATGTGGAAGAGCCATACAATGGAATGCTACTCAGAAATAAAAAGGAACAAACTAATGATTATACCACAGTATAAATCAATCCCAAAATCATTATGCTAAGCAAGAAAAAAGAGTGCATGGCATGATTCCATTCCATTTCTAGAAAATGCACGTGAATCTGCAGTGACAGAAAACAGATCAGTGGCTGCCTAGGGACAGGGTGGAGGAAGGGTTGGATGACAATGGGAAGCAAGAAACTTTTGGGGATATTGGGAAGGACTTTCTTGATTACAGTGATTGTTTCATGACTGTATACAATATGCTAAAATTAACCAAACTGTATACTTCAAATATATGTAGTTTAGTGCACTTCAATTAATCCTCAATGAAGTTTTAAAAATTGAGGCAGTAGTTTAAACTTTCCATAAAATATCTGAGAAACACTTCCAAGCAGTATTATTTATATATGAGTAAGGAGAAAAATAATAACTGATTGTTCATTAATGTTCATATCTAAAACAGAACAATGCCTAGTCTACACAATTGTGATAGAAACCTTTAAAGAAAGAGGGATAAGGATGAAAACAAAAACACTAAAGTAACTGTGGTAAAATGAAAGGACTATGGTCCATCAATTTTTATTCTGAATTGTCTTAAGTATACCTTACTGTTTTTTCAACAAGAGTCTGGACTTTTTTATTTGAAGTTTTTGGGTTTTTGGGGTTTTTTTTTAATTTTATAGGCTTCTGGTTTAAGATGTCATCAGACTAATACCCCTCACATCTGCTTTCCTCTTCATCTCCATCCATCCTTTCTCCTCAGATTTGTACAGGTAAAGACAAAGGCAGAACATGCCCTGGGTTCAGTGTCTGTCATGAGCTGCTCACCACGGAAGAACCACAGAATTCTAAAGCTAATTTTTATTCTCAAAATAATTTTTTTTCCTCCTAATCAAGATCTAGCAAATAGAACGAGATCCCCCCAGCTGATCAGCATTGCATGGGGAGAACATCTGCCAAACAATAGGAACTGGATTAGGGATTCTGCATGGATACCGCGTCCTCGAGGGAAAGGGACCAATGATCATGCCACCCACGTATCTGTGTGTGGATAAAACAGAGCGGTACAGGGAGGTCTCCTTGTAAATTTATGTGGAACACGAGCATCAACCTTGAGGAGGTTTAGGTTTCTGAAACACACGAAAAAGGGATTACTGTCTTGGAAAAAAAAAAAAAAGAATAATTTTAAAATGATTGATGGAAGAAGAAAAAATTGTAAGTAGCTGCTGGGTAAACTTAATAAGATTTAATTCACAGCCTCTTAGAAGGCATTGTAGAGAGTTTAAGTATAGACTAGTTCTATGCAGGCACAGTGGGAGGCAGTGGGGTTCGGGTTCAGTGAAAAACAAAATCGCTGGCAACTGTGGTTGCGTGTTGACCCCTGAACCAGAAGGTCACTGTTTGATTCTAGGTCAGGGCACTTGACTGGGTTGTGGGCTTCATTCCCAGTAAGAAGCGTGTGGGAAGCAGCTTATCAGTGATTCTCTCTCATTGATGTTTCTATATCTCCCTCTCCTTTCCTCTCTTTGAAATCAATAAAAACATATTAAAATTTTTAATTTAATTTAAATTAAAAAGAAAATGAGGTCTCTTGAGAGAAATATATCCCAGCCTATCGCTCACTGCTTTGTCATCTTTTGCCAAGTTATTAATTGCCTTAGAGCTTCAGTTTCCTTATGTCTAAAAGTAGAGGAATGGATTACTATTAACATAAGTAAAGTGTTTTATGAATTTAATGACACAATAAATGCTATTTGTTATCAAGAAAATTAAGGAATTAATAGACTGCTCTGGAATAGACTAGATATATAATTGATTTCCAAAAGCAATGGCATTTCAACATAACAATTAAAAGGTAAAATAGTAGGGGGGAACTGTCACAGAAAATAGTAACAAAAATATACTTAGAAATACAAAGATTGTACAAGTGAGGAATACAGAATGCCTCAATCACTAAAGCAGACTATGTCTTCAAATGTGAAGATGATATTATAAAGATGATATTGTTCCAAATAAATAAGAGATTTAACAAAATCCCAAGAGGCAATTTCTATAAGATTTTTTTTTATGGAAAACTAAATGAAGTAAGAACAGCTGAGAAATCTTTGACAGAAAGAAAAGTATCATGTAAAATCATATTATAAATCTGTATGCAATTTTGATACAAAAAAATCTATAGTTTAGAAAGTAACCCAAAAAGAAATCAAATCAATATTTGTGTGTACATGTAACATGCTATGTATTATATATAAAACAATGAATTATATATATATACTTATTATATACCTGCATAGATGTTATAGAAAACAAATCAGTGGAGAAGGAATAAATTATAGAGTGTTCAAAATACTGTTTTTGAAAACTGGTTTTTCAGGAAATATAGTCAGATGCTTACCTTACCTCAAGCACTGAATAAAATTCTAGATTAATCAAAATGTAGAAATAAATTCACAGCATCTTGTTAAATGCCAAAAAAAGTAGATTACCAAACTGTACATAAAGAATGTTCTCATTTTGTAAACATACATGTATGCTCATAATGAAATATATGCAAAGATAGTTGATATATGTAATTGAGACAGGATAGTCTGATGGTTAAGAGTGTGGACACTGGGGCAGCAGCTTAAGTTAATTAAGCATGCTCAGTAGAGTTTGAAGGATGAGTGAGTTAATGCATGAAATGCCTTAAAATTAGACCTGGCTATTGTTCTTTTTATTTACTGCTCCTATTACGAATGCTAAGGTGTTAAGAGTGCTGTGCTTATTTGGTGGGATTAAGGTTGTTCTTACTGCTTCATTTTTCAGAATGCACATCTACTGCTTTTCATTTTAAAAAGGTCAAAAAAAATGACACCATAAAAAAATTAGAACAAATGATGTTGATATGTATCTGCTCTTTAGAAAGAGAGGCACTTCCCTAGAATACCACAATCAGTTCTGTTTAAGCATCTACTGTTATTTTGGTTCAAGTTATTTCCTAGTATGCATTATTGATATGCCCAAGAATTATTCAATAGATGTATGTGCCAAACTTACATTTCAAATAGTCAGTTCTCTCCAGTCTCATTTCAGGATGCTAGATTGAACACCAAAGGAATTATTTTATGTTTACACAGTAGAAATTTTAAAATATAGTGCCGGTGATAATAAATTAAGATCGTGTCCCAAGATTAAAACAAGATAAAGATTTATCTTCTCACCTGTTACAGTAGGAATGTATACATGTATACACCCTGGTAATATAGACACGGTGCAGTAAGCCAGAACTTATGGTGCCCCACACATGTGACCCAGGCCAGCAGAAACCCTGCAACTTTCAGAGTTCAAAGAAGCAGCACATGGCTCTACACATATAAAACACCTTCGTGGATAAAATAAATTCTACAGTCTGCTATTTCCCACAATCGTAATCTTGTTCTCTAAACGAGCATTATGCCAATGTCTCTTATCTTATGACTTCACTTGATGGATTTGGAGCTCACTATCATAGTCCTCTTAAGTCTTCTCTGAGCTAAACATCCTCAATTCCTTTGATCAGTCTTCAATTATCGATATTTGGACATACTTTTCAAATAATTCATCTTCCTAATTCACACCACAAGCCAACATCTCCCTATTTCAATGCCCCTCTTCAAATATTGCACCTACGTTGAATTAATGACCTAAGTTTAATGTCTACCTTCCATGAGCCAAGTACTCGGCTCATATTAATAGAGCCTCGGGCGCCATCTCACCCCCTCATTGCTTTCAGCAGCCACATGACATCTGTGACTTCAAAAGTACTTTTAAGCAAGATGTCCTCATCCTGCGCTTACACATCTAAATTTCAAAATCAAGAAGGACAGCCTACATTTAAAACAATTATGTTTCCCATTATTGTAGCCTTTGAACGTCATTTGAAGTTCAATTCTGCTGTTCAACTCATTAGGCATCTTGCCCAGCTTCCTGACTTGACAAAATTTGGTTAAGCCTTCTCAAAACCAAAGCACTGATTACAACAGTAACAGGATAGAGATGAGACATACACTGCTGTACATTGTCCACAGAGATGTCACATCTCAGATATCTTATCACACATCATCAAACACATGTCTGTATCATACTCCAGAATGACTGGTAACCTGTCCCCTCACCTCTCAGCCAGTTTCTGTCCTGTCACTCTCCTGGCTGTGCCCTTTTCGTTTTATTCTCAATCGCCTCCTGCTCTGTTTGCCTCTTTTTTTTCTTCTTCTTTTTAATATATTTTATTGATTTTTAACAGAGAGGAAGAGAGAGAGATAGAGAGCCAGAAACGTCGATGAGAGAGAAACATCGGCCAGCTGCCTCCTGCACACCCCCTACCGGGGATGTGCCCACAACCAATGTACATGCCCTTGACCGGAATCGAACCTGGGACCTTTCAGTCTGCAGACTGTCGCTCTACCACTGAGCCAAATCGGCTTCGGCTCTGCTTGCTTCTTAAATGCTGGCATTTCCCTCAGCCCTCTCCTCCAGCCACTTCTCTCCCTATGTGCTCAGAGCCTAAGTGACTACAACGCCAATGGCTTCAATTATCTCTTATGTGCTCATGGCTCTCAAATTGTCTCATGCGTCCTCATATGCCCAACTGTCTCCGGGAGAGCACTGTTTGGATTTCCCTCGGGCACTATAAACTCAGGATGCCAATAATGAACTCATCCTCTTCCCTCCAGCCGCCTCCTCCTCCTAAAGTTTCAATCTCAATGAAAGTCAGAGCATCTACCCAGTAGTGGAGAGCAAAAAACCCAGAAGTCATGACAGACTGAAATGTATCACTCAGCTGTCAAATCCATATCCTAACCTCCCCACCATTCAGTCATTTACTTAGCTCGTTCTTTTTCTCCTAACTGATCTTCCTGTCTCCAATACGATGCCCCTTTTATCTTCCTCTACGCAAAAACAGAACAATCTTTCTAATCTGGTATCAATGGCTGCTCCTAGAGTCCCTCAGTCTCTGCCTTCTCTATAATCTAGTCATCTCTACCCACATGCCTTCACTACAGCCCTTCAAAGTGATATGTGGTTTAATTCCTCTGTGCAGTTATACAACCTATTTTCTTTGACTGATATATGCTGGCCTCTGTGCATCTTTAAAGCACTTCTAGAAATCTTCCAAAACTCAACTCAAATAGCACCTTCTTTCAGACCAGGGCTCATTAGTCTGATTTAGCTGCCCTTTCTCTGTGCTTCTATAGCATAACTCCATCATAGCATGTAACCCATCTATGCTATAATCATAGATTTATGTATTATTCATTTTCCTCTGAGGGAAAGACATGATATGAACTCATTAAATGCTAGGTGAACAAATAAACACATGAATGGTCACAGAAGATGTAAGAGAGAATTAAGTAGGACTGTCTTGAAATTTCAAAAAACACGTTCTTAGAACAAGGACTGTCAATCCAAGCCCAAGAATTCTTGCTCACTTTGCAGTTACTTCAGTATTTCTCTCAGTTGAATACATGAAAGATTTCATATATTGTAGGAATTTAATCGACCAAGAATCCATTTTTAAAAATTAAGATATTTTCTTATTTTGATATGTTAAGGAAAGTAATGCCATATAAATTATTATGACCTAAATAGCTAATTGTTTTCTCTAGGTATTATATTATCTCAAACATGTAAATGGGGGTGGGGGTGGGGGGCGTGGAGGGAACCTTAGGGAAATATATTTTGATGTATATATGTTATCTGTACTATGGAAAGAGCTCATATATGTAAAGAAAACAGTAAGTGAAAATACCTAAACAGAAAATGTCATGAAAAGTGCAAACAAAAAGCTAAGTAACATAAAAATATTGACCCTCTGTAGTAATTCGAGAACTGTAAATTACAGCAGGGAGATAGCATTTTCCACCACCAAACAGGCAACAGTTTATAAATTGTAATTTTCAGTGTTGGGCAGGAGATATGAAAGTTTAGATAGATAAATTTAGAGCTCTCCACGGATATTTATTTAAAGCCAAGAGACTGAATGGCATCACCCAGAGTGTGAGGATGGTAGAAAAGATAAGAGGGACAACCGTTAAGGTCTGGAACGCCCCTGTGGAAAGAAGTCAGGGCAATGAGTAAGAATTGGCAAAGACTGATCTAAGAGAAAAACTATGACAGTGCGGTGTGCCGGAAGACAAGTAAAAGTTCCTGTGGTGACAGAGCAATCAACTGGATCCAGAGTTTCTAATAAGGCTGGTAAAGATGAGGGATGACAGGTAGATTTAACCTAGAAAGGAGCATTTTCATTGAAATGGTGAGGTACATGGCTCATCTCTACACACTGGCATACATTCAAATGATGCCATGTTCTGCAATACATGATATATTAAAATATCTTGTAAATATTACAAAAGTATTTATAAAGGTATATTCATGACATTGGGAAATGCTTACAAGAGAGGAGAGGTTACAACTTCTACATACACTAATGAGTTCCCTTTTGGTTTCTAAAAAGGAAAAATATACATATAGGTAGAAAATGTGCTAAAACATCAATTCTGGATACTGCTCAGTGGAAGAATGAAAGTTGGCCTTTTTTTATACTTTTCTTTATTTTCTAACATTTTCATAATGCACAACTTCCATTATTAGAAAACAATACTCCTAAAAAATACCTTTTTAAGTAAACGAACTTCCCTATTCATTTCCCAGTCCTTTCACACTTCAACCCATACCCTAGGAAACATTGTCCTTACCTTACACAAGAATAATAACCGACAACTGGCATTGCATTGGAATTTACAAAACCATTTTCAGCTTAACAATAACCCACAACCTTCGGACCAACTTACAAAACCATTTTCAAACGCATTAGCTTGATCCTCACGGCAGGAGTGACTATCTCCTTTGACAGACCTAGAAGTTGATCTACTCAGAGTCACACAAACCAAGAGCAGGGCTCAGGTTTAAGTAAGTCCTCTGATTCCTTTCGATGCTACTTCTACTAAAACGAGAAGAGGCTCTGCAGTTGGAACAAAATGTAAACAACATTCTTTCCTCCCCCATAAGTAACAAACATCAGAAAACATTTACCAAGAGGGCTTATGCTCTCATTAGTACCATGTTTTTGCCGTGTTACCATTACCTCTTAACATTAGCATGTCTTTCTATTCTATTGTCTGGTCTCGAGGAAAGGCACTTAATTTCCATGGCTGCTGCTTCTTAGGCTGTAAGCTCCTAGGAAGGCATGGCAACATCCTCTGCATCCTCTCCTGTCTCCTGCATCTTGCCAAGTAGCTGGTATACTTGATAATTAAGTGCTTGCTGGTACACTTCATGGTGAGGAGAGGAGCTTCTACTCCATTTGATTTTAGAGGTTTCTAGGATGCCCTGCAGAAGCAGGGAGTAAGCAAGAGTTACAGTTGGAGGAATTTTAGCAATGAAACAGGTCCCTGGATGTCAACAACTAAACTGTATTCCTCACGTTATACCTAAAGCAGAGGTTCTCTAACTTCCTCCTTGGAGAGCTGGATGTAACAGAGATCGCTAGGCCTCAACCCTAGGTCTCTGACTTAGTAGGGTGCATGCGCGGCCCAAAAACTTGCATTTCTAACCAGTTCCTAGGTGATGATGACACTGTTGGTCCTATGATCACTCTGTGGGAACCACTGGCCTAGAGTAAAGAGCCTATGGAAGTGACGCTTTGAGTAAATAATAAATGGTGTCTTGAACTACAACACTATAAACTGAGTTGAGAATAAATTTCAATAGAGTCTGATCACTGGGTTTTTATTTCAGAGTCTTAAATCTGGTACAACTGAGAGAAAATGTCAATTAGGATTAAATGCATTATAAAGATCAATTCCTTTTTATAATTGAAAAAGGGGAAGCCATCTACTCTTTTCTACAGTATTTTCAGGGCAGTAATTAGTGCTCCCAGAGAAGAAGAAGACCTATATCTTACTGATTTTTAACATTTTGTTTAATGTGCCTGAAATAAAAAGATCTTTAATCACTTCTGCTGAATAAGAGTATGACATTCCTGCCCTCAGTGAGCAGATCATATACTTCGTATGTACCTGCTCAGAGTCTCCGGTCAGGCATACGGCACCTTTGGGTCACTTAGATCATGGAGCCCCTTGGAATGGATGCAGGTGTGTGCCAGGTGGCTGGCTGGACACACGGAGCATGGGATGGATTCTAACTCTCACGTGCCTTCACCACGGGGCTATCTTGTACAGGGTGCAATCCTCCCATCTACACAATGGTGGTCGTGAGTGTGCAGAACATTTGTCAGACAGCAAGAGTAAGCAATGCGCCGAAACTGGTTTGGCCCAGTGGATAGAGTGTCAGCCTGTGGACTGAAAGATCCCAGGTTCGATTCCGGTCAAGGGCATGTACCTTGGTTGTGGGCACATCCCCAGTAGGGGGTGTGCAGGAGGCAGCTGATCGATGTTTCTCTCACATCAATGTTTCTTACTCTCTATCCCTCTCTCTTCCTCTCTATAAAAAAATCAATAAAAACACTTTTTTTTTTTTTTAAAGAGTAAGCAATGTGCTGTGACTGGACTCCAGAGAAAAGAAGAAAAATCACTGGTCTTTAGTAACTCAGTTAGGATTAAAGGAGGGCACAGCAATTGATAGAGGCCAAGAGGCTTCCTCTGTCTGAGATGGTCTATCACCACCACTCATGACCTTTATCCAACAAACTTCACCTCATTCTTTGGGTCTTCGCTTAAACCTCTTTTCCTCAGGATCCCCACCCCCCCACCCAAACCTGTAATAGACAAGCTATACACTCCCATTGCACAGTCATTTTGCATCCCAGCACTTACGGCAAATGCAATGACATGACATACGGTGTTGTTTTGATTCTGCCCCCATGAGATTACTACATGTTTTGTTCATCGTTTTACTGCTACTACCTGGTAGACAATAGATATGGGCTTTATACTGAAATATTACATGTGACTTAGGTTAAGAAAGGCAAAGGGGGAGGGGGGAGTTTACTCATGCTTTCTTCAGGTGGAAGCAAAAGGTAACCAAAATTTGACTGGTGTTTTCTGACGATAAAGAATTATTATAAGATCCAAGACACTGCTGAAGAATTCACTATGCCAGGAAAGCATGCCACTCTGCACTGTGCTCTGCTATTTCCATCCCTGTGCTAAAATATGACACTTCGCGGTTCTGTCAACTCTTGGTTTTACATGGTAAATATTGATGGTGTGAATACTTGCTCACATTTGCCTAAAACATGAGAAATTATTCTGAGCAAAAGAACCTGAAATGGAAAAATTCACATCCACAGGCATGGCAAGCAAAATTCATTCTAACTCCTTGAAAAACAGAGGAGGAGTCCCACCTCTTTTAGCAGCAGTGTGGCTTCGGAATCTCTGACACCCTTACCCACAGCCCAGGACCTCAGAGACTTCCTGCAGAAGCGCTCTTTCTCAGCTGTTCCTATCCAAGTCTGAAACAGACAGTAAGGCCATGTACAGGTTCTCTGATTTATGTGGACGTGGAAGACACAATTTCTTACCAAATCTAAGAAGGCCACATAATGAAATGCTAGTCTATCACCACTGCCTCACCTCCTAGTCAACACACCCATCTCCAACACTCCACAGGAACCACTCTGGCACTGGCGACCTAACCATCGAGTTCAATCTTCCCTTTTCAGTCTCCATCTTATTTGAATTTCTTTGAGCAACTGAAACCACAACCACCCCTTTCTTCTTCAAAGGTTTTTCTCCCTTTCCTCCTAACTTTGTACTGTCCCATTTCTCTGATCCTAGCCATGACTTTCATGTCTTTGTGGATGCCTCCATTTCTACTCCCACAACCCTGTAAAGTTGATAAAACCCAAGTCCTAGCTTTCATCCTGTTTGTTCTCATTTCCTGAATGATCTCATCCAATCCAGCAATTTCAGCCCTGCCTTTCATTCAAGCGCTTCCCATTCTCCACAACAGCCCAGACCATGCCCCTGAGCAATAGGACCCAGAGACCCGATTGCCTACTGAACCAAAGTCAAAGGTCTAAAAGTCAAGTCACCCTCTCCAGAACCAAGCTCCTTATCTCCTCTCCCTCACATTCCTCCTCAGGAGGTGAGAGGCACCATTCTCTCTTATCAAGCCAGAACCTTTCAACTCTCAAGCTCCACATCCACTAACTGTCAATTCTAACATCTTGCCCTCTTTTCCATCTTCATTGCTATTCCTCAATTGAATTTGTCATCCTTTAGCTGACCTACTGCAATTGTCCCTAACAATTGTATTTCCCACACCTCTAATGTGGCCTCCATATTATTGCCAAACTAAAGCATGTTTTATTACCTCTGACTTTTAAATCCTTCCATTGCTCCATATCACCTAGCAAAGGAAGACCAGTTTCTTAGAATAATATATGGTCCCTTATATTCAGGCTTCTGCCTTCCTCTCAGGCTCATCTCTCATTAGTTCCTCATGGCACATTATACTCCAGTTATAACCAGTTATAACAATGTGGTTTTGTGTTTCTGCCCTTTTTTCAATGTGCGGTACACCAGAAATGCCTTCCCCTATCCCACACTCACATCTGACCCTTGCCTGCTTGGCAAATTCCTACTCATCTTTCAAGGGTCTTTTCAGATCCTCCCCACTATATTTGACTGCCCATTTCTTCTCTCGTGACATCCAATCACTTCATTATATTGTAATTATTTGCTTATATATCTGTCTCTTCCTTACCCACCTAAATTCTATATTTTTAATTTGTAATTTCATGCCATCTGACATTTTGCCTGGTCCATAGTTGAAGCTCAATAAATGTTTATGGAATAAACATTGTTGCCAAAAAGTCATCACTCACTCAAGATTCAGAGAGCAATAGAATCGCATTATATAGTACTTTACAGCAATGACCTAAGAGTCACGCTATTTTGTGATTTCATTTTCCCAATTTAAATGGTGCATGCATAGTCCACTTAGTTCTGTTCTTTCTACTCTCAAGCACTTTTATCTTCTAACACCTTCCTCCAACTCTGAATCATCTGCTGGCCTTTATCTTTTGCTTCTCAGGCAGCCCTATTAAGTTCTATTACTCAGAGTCAAAAATTCCATTCTATTCCATTCTTGGACCAGCCTGTCCTCTGACCCTCGGAAGTCTCACTGGACCCTTCCTGAAATACCAGTCGGTATCTAAGTCCACTCATCTAGCAATAATCAACTACTGAATTTACATCGATTTTTTTCCTTTAACTTATATTAATGTTATCCCATCCTCAAAATAAAGACAAGCAGGTCAGTCTTTATTGCTATCATTTTACAAGTGGAAAACAGATAATGAGAAACCCTGACGATGATACCCATCCTTTCTAAGTTCTCCCATTTAAAACAGAAAATAAAAAAGCCTGTAAATATTAATTCTGGACTTCGTGCCGGGCAGCCCTCGTATTATTGTTTGCTTTAAACATGACCTACCGAAGTCACATCCTATTACTGTCCTTCCACTGCTGACTTGACTTTAATTTCTCCCCCCAATGATAGCCTTCCTGTGTATGCCGGTGCTTCCACCCAGCTGATTTGATCCAACTGAGCATTCCAAAATCATCATTTTTCTCCCCTTTTCAATTCCCTAACCCAATGATTTTAACAAAGGAAGCTGTATTTTATGAGTTTTACCCCAGAGTCCAATCCTCTACTAAAACCTAGGTGAAATTTTTATCCCTAAACCAGTTATCTTTTTGAAAGGCATTTTTTCCTGAACTCGGGCAATCATAACTAGATTTCTCCCAGGCCAATTTTCTGTGCTTCTCATCCTTTTCCTTTCATTGCTTGCCTCTAAAAGCAGGCAAGTAAAACGAGAGTCTACATAACGTAGTTAACCATGACTACTTTTCTAAAAGCGCTGGTAAGTGAGAGGAGACTAAACTGCCGGGAGGAAATGAGGTTTAGAATTCCCTGTAGATTTCTCCATATTCTACTTCAACAGGCCCTCATGTTGGTTTTAGTTCCCGGCCTCAAGCACCCTCACTTTAATGGCTCTCACCTACCCTTCCCCACACCACATACATGGTGTTGTCCCTTACATGTGGCATCCACCTCCTTTTCTGTTACTAAAGAGCGGAAAGGGATCAACAAGCAGGAGTGGACGCAAAATAGTTACTTTGACTGTCTCTGTTCGCAGGAGTCTGGCCCACATGTCCATAGCCACTTCTCCCTACCCATAAGCACAAGCCCAGCGTGTGAAACACACCTGCCCTTCCCACTTCCCTCTTTTTAAAAAATGTCAGAGAAACAATGATCAATTCTGTAAGTTAGTTCAGCTGGGTAGACTAAATGCTAAGAAGCAGATTCAGCGCCATCTGCTTCCAAAGGAACCTCTAACAGCCAATCGTCTCACAGCTGTCCGTCAGTCACCGGGAAGAATATAATGGGTCTATGCATCCCCGTTTATAAAAACACAGCCAGCACCAGCAGGCTCAGTGGGATCCTCCTATTTCTTTTATTCCCATTTTCAGAGGGAACGTCGAACTTGAGACCCCAACGGATTGAGTCACATGCAATTTCTAACTGGACACAACCTTCCTGAACTTTGGTCATCGCCCTGGCTCTCACGACAATATTTCATTTTTTTTTTACTTGTGCATGTGTAAAACGTGCCTAACGTGATAGGATCAGCCTAATTGGGGTGACCAATAGCATCACCCCGCTGGCTGACAGTCCACCTATCTCAAGTAGCTGAGAATTAATGTTACAAGAAGCTTAGTAACTTTGTACTACAGAAAAGAGATGCATCCTGCATGCTGGGGCTGAGGGGTGAAGGCAGGGTTTCAGCTCTGTCCTAGAGCAACTGTTCCATCTGAGGCTGCTAAGCAGCAGCCTTCTCTATTCCTTATTCCCAGGTAATAGGTAAAGTTGAAAAAATACAGATTAGACAGCCAGTCATACTAATAAACTCAGAAATCATAAACAGCTGTTTGTTGAGATGTTGCCCTGATTGCCCCAATTTCAACACGACTGTGTGCTTGGACACATGCCTCTGACCTCTTCTTCATTTCCATCTGTCCTGGGACTTGTTGTAGGAGAGAGGAAGATGAAATCTAGGGGTGATGGATGACGTCTCGCAAGCAGATATTCTCTAAGTTAAGCCTGGGTAAAACGCAAAAGTGACAGCATCGTACACAAAGAAACAGGGTCTACTGAAACAGGGTCTCCCCAGAGGTACTATTAAGCTAAGCTATTTTTGCTACATAAATGAAGATAACCCATCACCCGGTTCCTAGCAATCTTTCTAAAAACAGTATCCACTCCTCATATCCTCCCCGACATAATCACTCAAAGTAGGTCAGAAATGTTGCTTCCTTCCCCTTATTGATTTTCATTAAGAGGATGCACTTTCTGCAACAGGAAAGGGAGAGATAAACACCCAATACAGGGACCAATGACTATCCCTGTCAGTTTTTGGCCCGCCTGGTCCCGTTACCCTAAAAGCAAAGGATTTTTCTCATCACCCATAATTTATTCTTCTTGGCTGTATCTCAGCAATAACCTCAAGCAATGAAATACACTGGGGCCATGATGCAGCCAAGTGATGAACACCTCCCCGAAGGGGGCATATGCTTTCCGTCTGTCCTAATTTTCTAGATCACCAGCCCGCCTCTCTCCTAAGTACACACTCTTTTTTTTTAATTCCTAATTCATACCCATATTTTGCCAGGAGGATGCCACACACTGGGTTAGCAAAGCCCAGGGCCTTAAAGGAAAGCTGAGTGCAGGGGAGTGGGGAGAAAAGGCTTGTAGAGACCAGGGAGAGGTTAGGAGAGAAGGGAAGGAGAGGGGAGGGGAGGGGGTAGCAGGGGAGGCGCGGAACACCCTCCTTGGGTTGGCAGTGTCTGGCTCCCTGGAAAAGCTGTGAAGAGACGGGTCTCCAAACACTCCCAGCGGCGCTGCCCCGGTCCCCTCTCCCTCGGCCCCGGGTCCTCACGCTGACACTCCAAAGAGGGCGCCGCGAAGTCCTTCGGAGCCGGGGGAACACCGGGGCGCGCACGGGAGAGCATCCCCCCAAAGACACCTGAGCCACACCGCCTCCCGCGGCCGCTGCCCAGGCGGCAACTTCATCCCCGGGAGAAGAGAGGCCGGCGGAGCGCAGTAAACAGCACCCCCGCACCCCTGCTCCCGCTACCCCCCCCCCTCTCCATCCCCCGCCAACTCCAGGTGGAGGACCAGGTGCGCTCACCTCCTGGCAGGGCGGCGGCGGGCGGCCGGCGGGGGGCAGGTCCCCGGCCCAGGCCGCCTGGCAGCCGGCGAGCACCCAGCAGCAGAGCCAGGCGGGGCGCCAGGGCGGCGGGAGCCCGCGGCGAGGAGCCCCCGGCGGCCGCCCCCGGCCCCTCCCGCGCGTCGGCCCCGGGCTGCGGGGCAGCATCTCCTCCGGCGGCGGCGGCGGCGGCGGCGGCGGGCCGGAGGGCAGGCGGCTCCCCGGGCGGGGCACTCGGGTCCCGGGCTCCTGGGCTGCGCGCTCCGCTCGCTCCCGGCGCGTCCGCCGCTGACAGCTCGGCTGCGCTCGGTCCGGGCGGCGGGCGCCCGTCCCCCGTCACGCCGGAGGGAGGGGCCGCGGGCGCGGGGGCGACGCGGGGCGGGGCGCGGGCGCCGGGAGCAGGTGCGCGGGCGGGGCTGCGGGGCTTCGAGGCCCCCGAGATCGGAGCCTCGGGACGGAGATCGGAGCCTCGGGATGGAGATCGGAGCCTCAGACAGAGACCGGTAGCCTCAGGGCGCTGGAGAGAAGGAGCGCTGCCGGCCGGGGTCCCCAGTAATGTCTCTGGTCCCCCTGTCCCCGAGGCCCGCCAAGGCGGGGGCGCCCAAGTGAAACCCAGGACATCCAGACCTTGCTTTCCCGCGGCGGGTCTTTAAAATCTCTGCTTCCCGCATCTCACACCAACACACACACACACATCCCCTCCGTGGAAATGCAAACTAGCCAGCCAGCGTCAGATCGAGTTAGGGTTGGGGTGACATAGCGAGGAAGAAAGGGGAACGAGATCCAGATGCAGCTCGCGGCTCAGTTTGCTCACCTCCTCGGTGAGAATCATAACAATACCTCGCCCGTGACGTTGTGGGGAGGATTGCACACACAGAGGATTGCACATGCTGTGTGCACATGGATGTGCATGCAGTGCTTGGAGGGTTTGCCTGGCTGGCAAGCAGGAGACGCGCAAGGGTGGGCGGTAGTAGTTGCTGGATGGGGATCACAAGTGTAACGCAAGCCCTTTTGTTTCTGGAGGAAGCAGTCCCACAGTCTGTACGATGGCTGTGGTTTGCCTTCATTTTTTTTCTTTTTTTCATTCAAAAATACACTAGACTGGGTGGTAGGCATCAAGTCGTAAACAAAATGGACATAATGCCCTGTCAGTGTAGTGGATCTCAAGGGACCCTTGTTAGTCTAAAATTCTGTGAATGGCTGGTTATCCTGTTGTTCAAAAGAGTGTGATAATTATCTGCAGAAATCTACCTGACACATGTAATTGACTTGGCTCTGGCTCCTCTGGTGTGGCTCCGTGCTTGAGCGTGGACCTAGGAACCAGGAGGTCACTGTTGGGTTCTTAACCCATCAATGATTCTCTCTCATCACTGATGTTTCCCTCTCCCTTTCTCTCTCAAAGCAATGAGTATTTTTTTTTAATAAGTTGAATTTGTCTGTGGCACTGTTTCTATGTCCTTTTAATTAGCAGTTCCTCATGAAACATGAGTTTAACTTTCTTGTGTGTGTTCTGATAGATCATTAACACACTGTTATTGTAAATATTTTGGAAAATATTCAAGACTATCAGGAAGCATATAAAAATTTTTGATCCCACCTCCCAGAAGTGACACTACTAATGGTATTAGCATCTTGAGGAGTTTCCTTCCTGTGTTTTAAATGTGTTTGCACTGAAAATCTAGAATTGCAATTTATAGCCCACACTTATTTTTTTCTTTAGCAACAGGAATATTTTTTCAATTTATTAAAGCCTCTGACAGCACAGCTTTAACAATTGTATAACATTCTGTTTGATATAAGGCATTGTTTCTCAAGTACTTAATGTTATAAATAATGCTAGAATGAGTGCCCTTAGTATATAATCTATGCACACATCTTCTTTTAATTTTCTGTGATGTCTTTCTAGGATCGAAATTGTTGCATCATGTGGTATATCTATTTTTAAAATCTTTAATGAATATTGCATAAATTCCCTCCAAAAAAAATGTGTATCAGTTATTACCAATAGTTTATGGTACTATTATACTTCAAATATTTGCCATTTTGGTAGAAGAAAAAGTGTTATCTTATTAGTATTTTTAATGTATTTCTATAATTAGTAATATTGAATCGTTTTTCATATGTGTTTACGGTCTATATATTTCCATCTCTTGTCAGTGTGTGTGTATTTTCCACTGGTACTCTTTGGCCACTTTTCTATCGAAATTCCATCTTTTTTTTTTTTTTTTTTTTTTTTTTTTTTTTTCCAAAACCGGTTTGGCTCAGTGGTTAGAGTGTTGGCCTGCAGACTGAAAGGTCCCAGGTTAAATTCCGGTCAAGGGCATGTACCTTGGTTTCAAGCACATCCCCAGTATGGGGTGTGCAGGAGGCAGCTGATCGATGGTTCTCTCTCATTGATGTTTCTAACTCTCTATCCCTCTCTCTTCATCTCTGTAAAAAAATCAATAAAATATTTTTTAAAGAAATTCCATCTTTTTTTATTGATTTGTAAAGCAATCTTTATAAAGTCTTTGTATTACAATTTTATTTACCATTTATGTCACAAGTACTTTTCTCAGTTTGTAGTCTTCCTTTTACGAGGTGTACCAATGAATAATGCAGATTTTTTTTTCAATAGATAGCTTTACAGATATGTTGATATATATGCAATTTGATATGTATGCTATTTTGTTGTATTCACAAGCTTCAAAACTTCGTATGTCAAATTTGCTGAAGGTGTTAACATCATAGATATTTTTACCCTTAAATATGTCAAATTTCATGCAAAAAAAAGAGGATTTGCAGGAAGTTTTAATTCATTACTTTATTTTGAAGAAAAAGTAATTGTATACTTCAGGAAGCTTACGGTGAACATACTTGTGAGTGCTGGTTTAAATGCTTTAAGAGTTAAGATTTCTATGTGAAAGACAAAGAACGTCCAGGCCAACCGAAAAAAGTTTGAAGACCAACAATTACAAGCATTATTGGATGAAGATGTATGTGAAACTCAAAAACAATTTGCAGAAAGATTAAATGTAGCTCAGCCAACAATTTCCGATTGTTTACAAGCAATGGGAAAGATTTTAAAGGAAGGAAAATGGGTGCCACATCAACTGAACGAAAGACAAATGGAAAACCGAAAAGGCATAAGTAAAATGTTGCTTCAGTGGCACAAAAGAAAGTCTTTTTTGTGTCGAATGTGACTGGTGATGAAAAGTGGATTTATTTTGAGACTCCCAAATGCACAAAATCATGGGTTGATCCATCAACATCGACTGCAAGGCCAAAGTGCTTCAGAAAGAAGACAATGTTCTGTGTTTGGTGGGATCAGGAAGGTGTGGTGTATTATGAGCTTCTAAAACCAGGTGAAACCATTAATACTAATCTCTACCGACAACAAATAATCCATTTGAACCACGCTTTGATCGTGACCAGAATGGGCCAGAAGATACGGCAAAGTAGTTTTGCCTCATGATAACGCATCATCACACACTTCAAACCCAGTTAAAGACAAGTTAAAAGATCTTGCCTGGAAAGTTTTAATCCACCAGCTATTGCTCCTTCAGATTACCATTTGTGCCGATCGACGGCACATGCCCTTTCTGAGCAGCACTTCAAAACATACAAAGAAGTGGAAAACTGGGTCTCTGAATGGTTTGCCTCAAAACAAGAAAAGTTCTATTGGGATGGTATCCACAAATTACCTAAAAGATGGGGAAATGTGTAGCTAGCAATGGACATTACTTGGAATAAAACACTTTTTATGTTTCTCTTGAAATTATCTTGTGTATTTTTTAATTACAAAATTCACCATTATTAACCAGTACACCCAGTAATTTTGTTTCTGGTGACTTTTTTTTTCTGCAAGATTGACATTTTTATGAACTCAAATATAGCAACATTTTCTTTTGTGATTTCTTCCTTTGTTTTATGTTTAGAGGTACCCTATTTCCCCGAAAATAAGACAGTGTCTTATATTAATTTTTTCTCTCAAAGTTGTGCTAGGTCTTATTTTCAGGGGATGTCTTATCTTTCTATGCGCTAGGTCTTATTTTCGGAGGATGTCTTATTTTCAGGGAAACACAGGTACCTATACCTATGTAAGAGTATACAAATATCTATATTTTTTCTTTTTCATACATTTTTATTATTTAATCCACCTAGGATTTGAGTCAAGTTATATTATTACTTTTGTCATCTAAATAAGACCTAGCAGCATGGCAAGTGGATTGAAAATAGTTTCTTTTCTTGTAAAAATAAAGATCAATACACCTTAGTTAAACAACAATTACAGGTTTTCCCAAGGGGGACAGTTTGCCACTGTCAATAAATAACTTTTTCATAGGAGTCTTACCTATAGCAAATATCTTGAGTAATTATAACCAGCAAAAGACTTACAAAGGAAGGAAAAGATATCAATAAAATAAAATGAAAACTCTATGAATCCTTTGTTCCTGTTATTTTATATTCTAACAGCAGGCTATTCAAATGGTTTGTGATTACCTGATCGATAATTTTACCCTTAAAAGTCTAATTTTTCAAAAAGCACTCTAATAATAAAAATTTTAATTCCTAATGGAATTGGAGGGATAAGCTATAAAGGGTTAAAAAGTTTCAAGTTACCAGATGGTTATAGATTTTTCCCCCACTTTAATTCAGTGTGTACCTAAAAATTAAACCAAACTATGTTAACAATCAACAAAAGCTGTAGCTACATCCAAATGATGTTAAACAAATAGATTTGCTTTATTTCTTTAACTGAAAGCAGATTATGGTATAAATGACCCCAGCCATGGAGGGCCTCTGGGAAGTGGGCACAGAGTGGCCAGGTCCCGCAGAGAGCTACTGGCGCAGAGCTACTGGCGCAGGGCTACTAGTTAACTTAATAGTTTTGTTTTTTATTATTGTTTCTTGTTTATTTTTAATTAAATTATTGGAATCTGGTCACAAGGGAGTCTTGGGAATGTTTTAGCTACCTCACCATTTTGGTTCAGAAAGGCATACTAAAAATGGGGCCGATTGGGGATAAGTGAGTCAAACTGCAATTTCTGCAGCAGTCCACTCTCTTGCTACTCAATATATATAAGCACTCTTATTCCTGCATTAAAACTTTCCCCTCTGGGTGATGTTAATTTCTCTTCTAGCTCAGAGACAATCCCATCTTGTTATCTTAAAATCCAGCAGATAAACTGTAAAGTGAACTACCACCAATCTACCACATAGTAAAAACGAGGGGATTACTGTTCCTCAGTAAAAAAGAATGAACTATCGGCACACTGATAATTGGGGTGAATCTCATAGGCATTACACTAAGGAAGGGAAGAAAGCCTCAAACGTGTATACACTGTATGATTCCATTTATATGGCATTCTTAAAGAGACAAGACTATCATGATAGAAATCAAATCAGTGGTTTTCAGGGGTTAGGGGTGTTGGTAGGGAAGTGTGACTACAAAGGATAACTCAAGGGATACTTTGGAGGGTGATCAAATTGTGTCTTGATTGTGATGGGGTCACACAAGTCAATGCATTAAAATCCATTGAACTGTACACCAAAAATCCTCTTTATTGTATGTTAATTTAAAATTTTAAAAATATATATATTTAAGGTAAGTACAACCTAATAAATACTAAAATTGTCAGCCACTAAAGTTGACAGGATGAGCCGAAACCGGTTTGGTTCAGTAGTAGAGCGTCAGTCTGTGGACTGAAAGGTCCCAGGTTCGATTCCGGTCAAGGGCATATACATTGGTTGCGGGCACATCCCTGGTCGGGGTTGTGCAGGAGGCAGCTGGTCGATGTTTCTCTCTCATCGACGTTTCTAGCTCTCTATCTCTCTCCCTTCCTCTCTGTAAAAATATCAATAAAATATATTTTAAAAAATAAAAAAATAAAGTTGACAGGATGTTGTTTGTAGATATTGAATATTTAATTTTGAAAAAAACTAGGGAAACAAGAGGAAAAACATTGATATATTATTGTATACATAGAAAAACAAGGAACAAAATATGATCAGGGACAATAATTTTTATTTCTGCAACTACTTCTGAGATTACCTTTGGTAATAACTTTCTTCCTCCAAATTCCCTTTGCATTCAGGCAGCATCTCAACTGGCTATGGGTCTTCGTCTTAGTCCCCTGATGGTCCTAACTATACAGGTTGCTGTAGTTTCCCATTAACTTTTATCACTGGATGTCACAATACTAGGAGGCACTCCAGAGGAGCCATCATAGTATACTTTTTCCTTTTAATTTTTTCTTCCTAGAACATTGGCAGGAGGAACCCAAATAGCCAATGACAGTCTCAACTTCCAGGTCAGTTGTCTCCCTGGTGACATACTTCTCCGTTGCATACTGAGCCCTTCAAACTAGCAAAGTCTAAAGTAAAAACAAGGGATGGAAATGTTTATGCATTGATCATTCAGTATAATAATAATAAATACCGCCCCTGCTTCACTCCTCATTTTCTGGACCAGTGTGCTCTTGTTTGGGGAGAAACCACATCATATATTAGTCCTAGTTCACAGAGTATACTTTATTCTACAGGAGACCACCCCAGCGTCAAAGGGTGTAATTTCCCATCTGACACAGTAAATGGGTTCCTTACATCATTGCTATTCAATAGCTGGGTACTTCTGGTAAAGGTTTTGTGGACTAACAGTGAACCCCAAGAGCACTGGCCTTAATTATTTTGCTTGAAATGAGTTTCTTGACTAAAAGAAATATTGTGTAAGAAAACATGATGTCATAAGGCACTAAGTCAACAGGGGCAGCACTGTGGCCCAGGAAAACAAACCATTTCAAGAGTGTTGATTCCAGTGAGGACAAAACACTGTCAGCTCCATAATGGAGGGGACCCAGCATAATCAACCCCGGAGATAGGCTGTTCCCCTCATTATATCATGCTATATAGAGAGCTCATTGTCTCTACAGCTGGTAGGTTAGGCATTCAATAATGGTAGGAGTCCAGGCTAGTCTTGGAAAGAGACAATCAATGTTTCATTAAAGTATGCACGTTCTTCATATGATGGACCATTGTTTAAGAGTTCATTGACACAGTGAGGTCACTGGGGAAGTATGCCGAGATGTCATCTGGTTTACCTGGTTATTAAATATTTAGTGAAAATTCACATAGGATATTTAATACTCCCACATATTGGGCCCATTTCAAGAGAGTCACTCATAAATCTTCCCTAATCCTTCCCCAAACTTCATCCTGTTCAGCAAACCTCCAATCCTGTTCCTTCCAACTACTTCACCATATGGCCAAAATTTAGCTACTGCCTGTGAACTGGTGGAGATATGATACCATGTCACCGTCTCCCAGGCAAGGTTCACCACACAGTCGTGCCTACTGGAGTGGTTCCCTTTGCCATTGTCTTTCAGAGCCACTCATGATTTATTTGCTAATCAATATAACAGCAGAGGGATGGTCCTTGAGTTTTTCCATGCATAATTCTCTAAGGCCAGGAAGCATGAACTAAAAATGAGAGAAAAATTAAATCTCTTTCAAGCAGAATATTATGCTAAATAAGATAGCAAATGTCAATAAAAAATGTTCCTATGAGACACATTGTTCAAAGAATGCATGCAATAACAAGCTTGTTTGTGAAACAATATTGTTTATATACTCAATATTTGCATGTCTACTCACTAATGTTTACATTACTTGAAACAGGAGCATTTTTGGCTATTGAAGCTGAGCCATCAAAGATCCTATGTCCTGAAAATTCCTTTACCATTTTATCAACTTTCCCATTTTAAAAGAAATGCAAGTATGACTGGCATGCACAGATTCTGCAAATCCATTTACCCAGATATCTCAGGATAAGAGCAGTGAAGGAAATAAATTTTAGCTCTTAAAGGTCAAGGGTATGCAATTCTTACTTATTGTGAGATGCTTCTGTCAAATAATTTGAAAGAAAAGGCTATGTGACTGGAAGAAGGGTTTTAAAAGGTGTTAAATGTTAAGCATCATAAAGAAGTCAACAGCTGCAGAACCTCAGAACCTCAGAAAAGGACTGGCCTTTAAAGATCACTGAGCCAAATCTCATCTCAAATCCCTGAATGCTCTCTGCAACTCTCTCTCAAATGACTTTACAAACTTAAAAAAAATAAAAAAAATAAAAAAAACCTTCAGGGACTGAGTAATGACTACCTTCCCAGCCCTCACACCTTTGGACAGCTCTCACAGTTAAGAATGTGTTTCTTCAGGGGAGCAAAATATCTGTCTCATTGCCATCAATCTAATTCTGAGGACCTTGTTTCTCTCCAATGACAACCCTTCAGCTAGCTTCCTCCTATCCTAATCTCCTCTTTTCCAGAATAGGCATCCCAGTTTCTTTCATCACTTTTCATGTGATTTAATTTTATGTTCACTTCAATTTTCAATGTTCCTCTTAAAAGTATACATTTAAACTAAAGTGATAACATAGATTTAGTCTATAATAAAGTAGAAATATAATTTCCCTTATTCTAGAACAATTATTGGTTCTATTTTTGCAATAGAATGTCTAGGTAGACTTTCCGGAAGTTGAACTAATGGTGACTGCAATTACGAACAATCATTAGTAACTAAATATGTTCCTAATGTACCTCAAAGAGGACCCCACATGTATCATCTCATTTAATTTTCATGACAACCACCTATGAGGTAAGTACTATTTTTATCGCCACTTTCAAAGGAGGAAAATGAGGTTTAGAAAGAATAAGAATTTGCCGAGACCAGTTTGGCTCAATGGATAGAGTGTCGGCTTGGGGACTGAAGGGTCCGGGGTTCGATTCCGGTCAAGGGCATGTACCTTGGTTGCTGGCATATCCCCAGTAGGGGGTGTGCAAGAGGCAGCTGATCGATGACTCTCTCTCATCGATGTTTCTGACTATCTCTCTCCTTTCCTCTCTGTACAAAATCAATAAAATATATATTTAAAAAAAAAAAAAAAGAAAAAATAAGAATTTGACCTACCCAAGGTCAAGTACCCCATAAGTAACAGAATTTGGATCCAGGATTTCTGGAAAAGAAGTAACTAACACCTTTTGAACACTCACTAATATGCCAAAACTGTGCTGTGCCCTTACCTCAAACTATTAATTAGCTAGTGTTATTATTCCCATTTTAAACATAGGGAAACTAAGTCTTTGAGAAGTATAACAAAACTGTTAGAAACAGAGAACTAGCTTATATGATCAAGCTTATATACTCAGGTTAAGGATTTTATATTTATCCCTTATTGGATTTAGTCCATTACTCTGCTCTCAAAATTTTTAGAGATACTGATTTGATCATCTAAAGTGTTTTTACCCATGATACTTTTTTTATAACTGTAAATCTTATCAGAAAGTGTCCCTGTTTACAAGTTACCAAAACACTACATTACATAGAATGCCTAGGAAACAGTCATCCATGAGTCATGAGAAACCTCTCTTCAGATGCCATCAATCCTGTCATCAGACTGCATCAGCCCAGTCATTCAACCTCTAATAGTCTAATCTAGGCTGTATTTCTCCATTTTGTCCACAAGAATATAATAAAATTCGTTAAGTGTCCCACTGAAATAAAGATTGCTCATCCTAGCTCAAATTTAGTGGCCCATTCAAAAAAAAAAAGATATTATATTAGTGTGAAGTAACTTAGAGATCATAAATCCATCTTGGAACTTAATGATTACCATTCTGTTTCTATTATGTTTTCAGAAACGAAACCAAATTAGATATATGTTAAATTGTTTTCATTTTCATAAATACTGTTTTTTTATTCATGCAATTAAGGTATAGAACTTATAACATCATCAAAATGAAAATTTGAATTCCAATGTTTTCCCACTCAGTCTTCTGAGTTGATTTTGGTCATGCAGCATGACGACGTGTTGCTTTTTATAATCCATGCTTCTGTTCTTGACCTCTTGGGTACCTGTAAGATTGGCAGTATAATATTAGGGTTTTGTTTGCATTTCCTATTTGATTAAGCTGATAGTCACAGTTTTTCCTTAATTGAATTTCCCATCACTGTAAGTAAATTACCTTCTCTTGAAAGTCGTCCGTTTGATAGATGGATGCTTGGCACTTGAGTAATAATCCTGTAAGCCCATGAATCTGTTATACAATTTTCCTAGCTTTGAAATGTCATAATATCTTCAACAGATTTGGCAGTGTGCAACCGCCTTTGATTTCATTATCTGGCATTTAATAGTCTTTCTTTGTGTAAACTAATGTTCTATATTACATTGTTATCTCTTTTTAAAATATTTGAGCCAGCATTAGATATTAAAATTTAAGTTAATTCAAGCATCTGAATGCTAGCACATCTGACTGTGTTATCACTCCCATAGAAAATGACCACAAAGAAGCATAAAAACTAGGACGTATTTATTTTTTGACATTGCTTCTTAGGGAACACAAGATTTCATGTCAAAATGTGAAAAATATGTAAGTCTGTTCATTGAAGAAAAACAACAGTTACAGTAATTACTGAGGAGTTTAGGTTACAAATTGTGCCCATATTTCAAGTACAAAAATGAGGATTTTCAACAGTATTTTTCTGACCTTCACTCTCCATCTACATCCTATAACAGAAGATAGAGTTGTTTGATTAGGAAGTAATAAAAGTCAGATATTTAATATTATGAAATGCTTTGTTTAAGATACTTTATACTTTCTAACTGAATATCCAATTTCCTCCCATATTTTTGTAAATCTGACGTCCTGTCCCAATTAGTATTATTTTAAATACATATGTAATGCTATTACCCCTTGAGAGATACAAAAGGTCACTTTCCTTTTCTAAAACAGATTTATTCAACAAAGCTTAATAACTGCACTGCTAATGTAATTCCTACTATACCTTTGAGAGAAATGCTCCTTGAGATAAATTCAGACCAAATTTCATTTGTAATGTTAATGTATTTTGCCTGAGAAAGCCTCAGCTGTGTCATTTCCCCACATGCTGGCCAAGCCTAATGAGGTTTTGGTATTAGAGTAAAGAAAGACACACATTCCCATTTTTCATCTCAGTTCAGAAATAAAAATTGCATCATAATATGCCTATAGTGTCCCTTGGATAACTTTCTGATCCTTAGCATTTATAAAGTGGACCTTGAATTTTGATACCACAAATCCTTATTGACATTTAATTATCCTTTGTCTCATTAACAAAATGAGGTGGCCTAAGAAATGTATAGAGATGCACTATTCCACTGAAAAATAGATAAAATGATCAAATCAATGTGAGCAAAAACCAGTCTAGTTCTTTCTCTTTAAAATAAGGGGAGAAATTAGTTCCTAAATAATGTGTCCTTCGAATTATGACTCAGGATTCATTCTTACGCATGAAAGGAAACACCAAGATGTGGTTTCAAACTTATTCAGAAAATAAATAAATAATTTTCTAAGTAATGGAAGAAAGTAATTATGTAAACAACATCAAGCCATCATCAGAATGGAGATTACTCATATCAAAAACGCTGAGTAAAATAGTGTTTTACTTGTTTCACATTCCCAAGCTTCCTCCCATTTTCATTTACCCCTGTCTATAATTGCTAGAGTTTAAGTGAATAAATATTGATTCTATATTCAGCCTCCCATAAATGACCCATTTTAAACTGTATCAAACTAAAAGTTTATAATATATTAGTAACTCTCAGTCCCCCTACTAATTTAAGTTCAAATTGCTCAGTCTAGAACTTATGGTTCTTCATACTCAAGCCTTTGCCTGACTTTCCATTCTTATCATTAACTATTTCCTTAAAATAGCTTATAATCCATCAAACATACAGTATCTAAAGCCATTCCTTGTTTTTTAGGTGTTTTTTTGTTTTGTTTTTACCTTTACACCATTGTTTATGCTCTTTGTTTTCTACCTGGAATAAACTTCTACTCATCTCTCTCTGTCTACCCTATAGATTGAGATAAAATAGAACCTTCTTTACAATTTGCTTTAATTCCTCAATTGGGTATGAATATTTAGTTTGTACCACCCTCATTGAATGTATCACTTATATCTATAAATTACAAATTACCTTTCAAATTTGAGAAGCTTTCAGTATACTTATTGACATCTCTGATAATGTAACACAACACCTCACATAACAGAGTGTACAGTAAAAAGGTATAACAGTATATAAATGAGTAATATAGTCCATGATCTTATATTTATACTGTCTTATCATTCATGAAGGACCTCTTCATCCTTTTCATGCTGACCTTAAATTTATTATAGGAATAAATTATTTTCAATGACAAAAAAATCCATTTTCCAATAATATGACACACTATACACTGTGGCCAACACTCTTACTGAAAAATAATTAAAATAGTAAAAAATATTTTTAAATACATCAATGTATTGGCAAGAAAGAAAGTATCCTCAAAAGCCATAGGGATCCAGAGAGGTAAGCTGAGCCTTGAATCTGGCTTTCACTTTGAGAACATTTACCCATGAAGGTGAACTTGAGCTTCTGTATTCACAGCCAACAGGAAATAAATCCTGGAGGCACCTGACCAAGATGGGGAATCTAATAGGAGAAGCTTTAATAAATCAGGCACCCAAAAGTCCTAAACCCTCAAGGTGTATGTGAACTAAAAATAAATCCAGGGGACAGCAAGGGAAATTGCTTATTATAAAATGTGGCATTGGGTAGAAGGAAACATAAAATCACCCTTTGAAATTGATATCCACAAACTGACCCTCCCTGAACTTGTATCCCAATCTCACATTACCTGGGTATATCCAAAAAACTTCAGGCAAAAAAAAAATTTTAATTTAAAGTGTTTCTGCATTGATGAGTTTTCCCAATGTTTGGCAGAAGCAAATAGTCACTGGAGGCATAAATTGCCAATATAGGGCTTGAAAATTTTGAACAAGATAAAACTCTAACAGATATGAACTTGTAGTTGAAACTCACAAAATGTATGAGGAAACAAGTAGTAGAATGAGAAGTAGTTGAAACAATAGACAGCAAAGTTTGATGCAAAAGGCTTCAGATATTGGAATTAGAAGACAAATAATAAATATTAAATATAGTAAGTACTTTTTTTTAGTTTAAAGGCCTGAATGTAAGGAAATATTTTAAAAGACAAAACTGGTTTAGAGAGAGAGAAAGAGAAAAGGAAGGCTGGAAGGAGGAGGGTGGAAAGAGGAAAGAAGGAAAGAAAGAAGAAAGGGAGGAAAGAAGTAAGTACATAGAACATTTATAAATTACAAATAGAATAATTGGGATTAAAAACTAGCCCAGCCAGCATGACCTATGAACCTAGAGGTCACGGTTTCAATTCCCAGTCAGGGCACATGCCTGGGTTGAAGGCTCTATCCCTTATGTGGTACATGCAGGAGGCAGCCAATCAACAATTCTCTCTCATCGATGTTTCTCTCTCTCTCTCTCTCTCTCTCTCTCTCTCTCTCTCTCTCTCTTTTCTCTGAAATCAATAAAAAAATATATTTTAAAAATGAAAATAAAACTCAATAGATTCTCCTTTCCCATTCTCTTTCCTTTTCCCTTGATTGGAGCCAATGATTTAGCTTTGATTTTTTTTTTTTAATTAACAAAATTACTTAATAGAGTATCCACAAAACATCATAGCTAATAATAAAAGCATTCCAATTGAGGTCAGAACAATTAACATAATGCCTACTTTTTTCAACTTTGTACTGGAGTCTCTTGGCAGTACTAAAAGGAAATAAACAGTGAAAAGAATACAAAGGAAGAAATTAAAATATCATTATTTTCAAGTTGTATGCTTTGTTAAAAAATACAAAAGGATCTACAGATAATTTCTAGAATAAGAAAATAATTTAGTATATTTGCAGAGTATGAAATCAACATATAAAAAGATATTGCATTTAATACACCAATAACACAGATGTGGAAAATGAATATTTAAAACTGAAATAAAAATATGTGCAATATTCAGAAATAAATTTAAAAACTATGCAGAAACATTATGGACAAATATATAAAACTGTACTGAAATACACTAAAGAAAACCTTAATAATCAAGAACTATATCATGATTATGAACTAAAAGAGTCAATGTCATAAAGATTACAGTTCTTTATTGTTATGTAAATTCATTGCAGTGGCAATAAAAATTCCGTAAGTGTGTGTTTATGTGGGTATTAATTAACATATTGAGTCTAAAATCAAAATTGGGTTCAAGATTCAAGATTGTGAAGACACTATTCTGTGGAACACATGTGTCAAACACAAGGCCCTCGGGCCAAATCCGTCCCGCCAGGCCTTGCAATGTGGCCCGCACCGTGCTGTCATCACTGCACTCCGCTGCGTTTCCATCACAATGACAGTTTATGACTGTTCAGTAAACCATTCGGCCCGAGATTTAGGCTGGATTTTAGATTTTGGCCCCTTCTCTGATTGAGTTCAACACCCCTACTGTGGAATTAGAAGAAAAAAGGTGGGAGAACTTGCTCAACTAGATGTCAAAATTTATCATAAAGTTACAGAAATTAAAATCAGGTGGTATTGACACGAATTGACAATTAGAAACATTAAACACAATAAGAAACTTAGAAATGGACTCATACATTTATCACTTGACATATGACCAAGATGGTCTTAAAAATTTATAAGAGGTAAATGGACTTTTCAAGAGATGGTGATGAGACAACTGGTAACCATAAAGAGAAAATTTGACAATGTTTTTCCTTACCAGATACCATAAACAACAATCAATTTCAATTTAATTAAAAATAAAATAATTAGAATGCACTATAAGAAACAATTTTCATTACCTCGCTGCACAGAAAATTTTCTTAGATAAAATATGCAAACAGCCTGGCTAGTGTGGTTCAGTGGTTGAGTGTCGACCAGGAGGTCACAGTTCCATTCCCTGTCAGGACACATGCCCAGGTTGCAGACTCAACCCCCAGTAGGGGGCGTGCAGAAGGCAGCCAATCAATGATTCTCTCTCATCACTGATTTTTCTATCTCTCTTTCCTTCTCCCTTCCTTTCTGAAATCAATAAAAATATATATTTTTAAATGTGCAAAGAAAATGATTGATAGACTCCACTACATAATAATTTAGAACTTCTGTTTCTCAAAAGGTACCATAAAAAGATTAAAAACAAACAAAAAGACAAACTCTAAAAAAAAAATATTTCTGGAAGAAGGATTTGTATCCAAAATATATAAAGAATTCCTATGAAACAATAAGAATAGGGAAACTCACCAAGTTTATTAAAAACATCCTCCAATATATTTAACTTATCAACTATATACAAATATTTCCTAAATCTCTACTTCAGTGTCCTATGGCCACATCAATTATAATAAATTTAACATTGAAATAATTTTGTTTTTCCTAAAAAAAAAAAGTCACTAAAACTCAAAACTTATAGTTATGCTTGTCACTTAACTTATTTTGCTTTCCATAGTCAATTTTTCACTAAATACATCCTCTGCAAGTTTTCTCACATTTTTGTCCTTCCATTTCCATGTCACTTTTATAATTCAGCCTTCATTTTCTTGAGCTTGTGATAAACTCCTAACTGGTCTCCCTGCTTCAAAGTTCTCTTTTTATTTATTTTTTAATATATTGATTTCAGAGAGGAAGAAAGGGAGATAGAGACATCAATGAAGAGAGAATCACTGATAGACTGCCTCCTGCACACTCCCTCCTGGGGACCAGCCTGCAACTAGGGCACATGCCCTGACCTGGAATGGAACTGTGACCTCCTAGTCATAGGTCAACGCTCCACCACTGAGCAACACCAGCCAGGCCCAGAGTTCTCTTTTACACCCTTTCTGCTTCCTGCTTACCAAGTCTAGATTAATCTGCCTTAACCACACTTTGTTTTTTAATAAAAGCACATTTAATCATAACCACATGTTGAATCTGATCAAAGAATGGAGAGTGGCTTTTTTATTATATTAGTCACAAAATTGATATGACAGAGGTAGCACCCCAATTTGGTGGAGAGTATATGGATTCTAGCTGGTTAACCATATGGAAAAAAATTATATTCCTAAATCGTACTGTATATATTAAGAAAACAATGTGTTTTTAAAAAAGAAACACTTTTGAAGAAGAAATAAGAGACTATCACCTTAGGGTAGAAAGCGTTTCTTAACTAAGACACAATAAGTTTAAGCTACTTAAGAAAAGATGATGTATTTAACTGCATTAAAATTTAATCCTTATGTTTATAAAACAAATCAATTTTAAATATGAAAAGATAAATCATAAACTGAAAGAAAAAATTTGCATCCCAAACTACTGTCAAATGATTAGTATCCAAAATATATATATTTTTTTAAAAACCACTTGTCCAAATCAATAATAAAAAGATATATAACTCAATGGAAAATGGGCAAAGGAACTGGAAAACAATAGAAGTGGAAACATGAATTATGTTTAATCTCATTAGTACTTCAGAATATACAAATTCAAAGTACATTGAGCTATCAGATAGGCAAGAGTTAAAAAGTGACAATAACAAATATAAAGTATGGTTATGGAGTAAATGAAAACTTTTACATGGCTATTGGAAGTATAAATTGGTACAACATTCACTCTGGATAAACACTATGACATTATCTAATAAAACTGATACATTTAACCTATAAACCCAGCAATTATACCCCCAAGAATATGTCTCTTATAGAAACACTTGCATATGTGCATCAGAATGTTCATACCAGTATTTGTTTCTTACAGCAAAAATCAGGAAACAACCCAAATGCTTGTCAACAATCCTAAGTAATAAACCTATCATATGTAATAAAGAGGTAATATGCAAATTGACCCTCCCACCCTTATGTCACAAGATGGCTGCCTCCAAGTCATCACAAGATGGCCACCCTCATGTCGTCACAAGATGGCCATCCCACATCATCAGAAGATGGCCACCCCCACATTGTCACAAGATGGCTAGCAGAGGAGGGCAGTTGGGGGCGACCAGGCCAGCAGGGGAGGGAAGTTGTGGGCGATCAGGCCAGCAGGAGAGGGCAGTTGGGGGCAATAGGGCCAGCAGGGGAGCAGTTAGGTGTCAATCATGCTGGCAGAGGAGCAGTTAGGGGCCTATCAGGCTAGCAGGCAGAGTGATTAGGGGCAATCAGGCAACCAGGCAGGCAAGTGCTTAGGAGCCAGTAGTCCTGGATTATGAGAGGGATGCCTGGCTGCCAGTTTAGGCCCGATCCTTGAAGGATCGGGCCTAAACCAGCAGTCAACATCCCCTGAGGGGTACCAGATTGGAGAGGGTGCAGGCTGGGCTGGGGGTCACCCACCTCCACCCTCCATGCACAAATTTCATGCACCTAGTTCTATATGATAAAAACCTAATATGCAAATTGAACAAACGGCAGAATGACCAGTGGGACAACTGGTCATTATGATGTGCACTGACCAACAGGGGGCAGACGCTCAATGCAGGAGCTGCCCCTAACCCACTGGCCCCAGACCAGCCAATGTGGGTGCCAGCAGGGGTCCCCTGATTGCCCCACCAGTTGCCTTACAGATTAGCCCTGATCTCTGGCCAGGCCGAGGGACCCTACCCATGCACGAATTTCATGCACCAGGCCTCAACTCAAAAGGATAAACAAACTGTGATATATACATGGAATTTCACAAATAACAGTACAAAATTAAAGAACTACAGCTGCATTACACAACGTGAATATTATAATATTAAACAGAAGAACAAGCTGTAGAAAATATATATGAAATGTTTCCATTCATATAAAGAAGCACATAACATTTTTTCATTTATCAATATTGCTAGTTCTTCATCAATCTCAAGGCAAACAATCTATTTAGCTAAAAATGTTAAAATAATTTTAATACCTATTGACTTTCCTGGGAGTCAACCAAAAAGTTTCCATCAATCCTCTTTTAGAAATTGATGAGATATAAATTAGAAAGCAAGAGAAAGAGAATGAGCGTATGAACACTTGAGTGAGGGGTACACATATTTTTCTGTGATGCCAAAATCAATACCTTTCAACTTTTCAATATTTCACTTTTCTTCCTTTTACCTCTTTTGCAGAGTTCAAGTAAGCAATCTTTATTCTCTTACGCAGTTTTATAAAATACTCAAAATATCAACCAGAGACTACAATAGTTATATATTCATATCAGCATTACAATGTTCAGCTACACCCCATACCCAAAGACCTGATTTCTAGTTCCAGTTCCACAATTAGTTAGTCATGGGTCCTTCATCAAGACATTCAACTTCACAGGGCTTCAGTTTTCCCTTCTGTTAAAACACGGAAAACCATGCCTGCCTCAGAGCATCCTCATGAAACTTAAAATAAACTTATTTTAAAAGTGCCTGTGGGGTACCCTACATACCCTACATAATTTACATTCAAATATCAGTTACCTATTACCATCATTGTGCCACTTGATCATCTGAATCATTTAAAAATAAGAATAGGGGCCCTGGCCAGTTTTGCTCAGAGGACAGAGTGTCAGCCTGTGGACCAAAGGAACCTAGGTTTGATTGTGGTCAAGGGCACATTCCTTGGTTGCAGGCTCCTCCCTGGCCCTGGTCAGGGTGCATGTAGGAAGCAACCAATCGATGTTTCTTTGTTTTTCCCTCTCTTCTACTCCCTAAAAATCAATAGAAAAAATATCTTTGGTGAGGATTATCAAACAAAAAGAATGGGGGTAAGGGGACAAAATTGGACCTCAAAAAAAAAAAAAATTAATTGCTTAATTTGCTTTAATTCCATAATTACAAGGTCACCAAGTCTGTTTGAAATATATTTATAAGTCTGTTGCAACAAAAAAAGGAGGTCATATTAATTCTAAATTATATATTTTTTTCTTTAGCTAGCATCACTATATATTCAATAATCACCCCTCCCCCTTGATTTTGTATACAGCCCTTGCCAACTGATAACAATCATTGTGTCCTATCACTTGTCTATTTTTTTATATAGTTTTCTCATGACCCAGATTCCAAGTCCCAACCTCATTCTTGTTTAGGATGCTACTCACTGCTTAACATGTAGTATCCTTTTTTATGTTCATGGAAAGAATTATCCTACTATACACAATTTCCTACTCTACTTAGCCAACCATATTCTATTGCTTCAGTTGTTGAACATGGAGGACTATCTACAATCACTACCAGAGATCTAGGCACCTAGAATTTGAACCCAGAAAACATGTAATCTGACACATTCACTAATTTACACATGATTTGTTCCCAATTTCTCAATAGTAACTAATTCATAATGAAGTCTGAACACAACCTATAACTTATCCTTAAACAGAATGACTTAAAAAGACAATCCATTTCCTATATGTATGCATGGAAATTTTTGACTCTCTTTTTACTTTCACAGTGCCTAATAAAATTATATGCACCACACTGATCATCAATAAATATTGTTGACTGGCAGATTCTTTTTGTGTTTGTATTTTCTTTAAATTTTATTTTACAATTACTGTTTACATTCAATATTACTTTGTGTTAGTTTCAGGTGTACAGCATAGTGGTGAGACAACCACCTATATATATAAAAGCCCAGTGACTGAAATAGCAGAATGACCAGAACTAATGATGGCTGTAACACACACAGCGGCAATTAGCCTGATTCAGGACCTCATCAGCTCCATCCCCCTGGCCGGCCCAGTACCCAACACTCTAATGGGGAGGGAGGGGGGCGCAGCAGGCCAACTGCCCTCGGCCCTTCCCCCCCACAACCTGACCCATCAGGGTGAGCTGGCCGGACCCCACCTATGCATAAATTTGTACACCGGATCTCTACTCTACTTTATAAAGCGATCCCCTGATATTTTAAGTACACACACGGCACCATACATAATTACTACAATATCAATGACTATATTCCCTATACTGTACTTTATATCCCTGTAACTATTTTATAACTACCCATTTGTTCTTAATCCCTTCACCTTTTTCACTCAACCCTCCTCCCCTCTGCCAATCAACAGTCTGTTCTCTACCCTGTTTCCCCGAAAATAAGACAGTGTCTTATATTAATTTTTTCTCCCAAAGTTGCACTAGGTCTTATTTTCAGGGGATATCTTATCTTTCCATGTGCTAGGTCTTATTTTCGGAGGATGTCTTATTTTCGGGGAAACACAGTATATCTATGAGTCTGTTTCTGTTTTGTTTGTTCATTTACATTGCTCTTTAGATTCCACATATAAATGAAATCATATGGTATTTGTCTTTCTCTGATTGACTTATTTCACTGAGCATAATACCATCTATGTCCATCCATGCTGTCACAAATTTTTTTCTTTCTTATGGCCAAACAATATTCCATTCTATATGTGTACCACACCTTCTTTATCTACTTGTCTACTGTTGCCCCCAAAGCTTACTGATTATAAATAACACTGCAATGAACATAGGGGAACATATGTTCTTTTGAATTCATATTTTGGGTTTCTTTGGATATATTCCCAGAAGTAGAATTGCTGGGTCATTAGGCAGTTCCATTTTTTATTTTTTTAGAAACCTCCATATTGTTTTCCACAGTGACTGCAACCGTTTGAATTCCCACCAACAGTGCATGAGAGTTACCTTTTTCTACATCTTTGCCAAAACCTATGGTTTGTTGATTTATTGGTGATAGCTATTCTGACAGGTGAAATTATTTTATTGTGGTTTTAAATTGCATTTCTCTGATGATTAGCGATGTTGAGCGTCTTTTCATCTGTCTATTGACCATCTGTATGTTCTCTTTGGATAAGTGTCTTTTCAGGTCCTCTTGCAAATTTTTACCAAAGAATATGACAGAGAAAATAGAAAGGTTACCTTTTCCCAGGTCATGAACAAGTTTTGGACAACTTCAAATGGGTGGTGATATATTTCACTTTCTGATCTGACCTCTAGTACATTCCATATGGTTCTCAGTACTCTGCTAGACAGCTGGCCAAAGGATGGCACCCACTGAAAAAGTCTGGGGAAAGTGGAAAATGGGCACTAATAAAAAGCTCATGCTGTGTGTAACGCCATGAGTAATAAAGCCCTGGGTCTATGACTCAGGAGTCTGGTCTAGCATTCTTAAAACTGTGGCCGGTTAACCTGTTAGCCTGAGAGCAGGGTAAAATCTCAGACCCTTGACAGTCCTTGACAACATGATGTCAAAGTCCACTCCAGAGAGGAGGAGGACAGGAGATCCCACATCTTACTGTACAAGGAGAATGTGGGAAACAAAAATGACAAGGAAATACAGAAATAAGATCAAATAACTATGCCCCCTCTTCCTCTTTCAGGCTGGAATGCCCACACAGTCCACTAAATCTCCATTAGATCCACTAGAAATATCCAGATGGGTACAGGGGACCCCAAGAATGTCAACTGGGAGTCCGGAGAGGCTATGGTATGCTTCCCCAGGATAGTGGATGCTGTGGTGTGAGGTCCCAGTTCCTTCCTCCTTTAAGACTAAAGCACATATTTCCCCAGTTGATGGATGTGTTAATATCTGACAATTCACAGCTAAATATTTGTCAGGAAACTGCTCCCAGCTAAAGAGAATTTCCTTGGCCAAGGGAATTCCCCCAGAGGGATGGGAGGTGGGACAATTCTCATTCAGTGACTGAGTTAAACACACCCAGCACCCTTGCAGTAATTCAGGATAACATTTGTATTCATTCCGCTTCAGAGCTTCTCCATAGGACTTGCAGAGCCTTTGCTGCATCCCATCACAGTTCAATCCTGCTTTCATCATTCCTCCAAAGGTGCAGATTCTGGGAACCCTTCTCAATAAACATTTGTATGCAAATCTCCTCCTTACGAGAGGTCTCCTGGCAATCTTATCTGCAACACCCAAGCGCAGCTTGGAACACTTTATGCTCCCAGAGGGAGTGCACATCCAGCATGATACAGAAGCAGTAATACTTCTGCATGAAGGTCAGATGAGTCTGAAGCAACTGTCCTGGCCTTTTGTGGCATGCACAAGAGACACAAGGGACCCAGAGGCTCCCACATGCCTTGATAAAGGGGTATGAGGCTCTGAGAGAGCTGAAGAACCTAGAGTTGAGATTGTGAGGCCTTAATATGTGGAGGTGTCACCTCTAGAAATATATGTATGGGATCAGCGTATATGCCCACATAGTGTCCAAATGACCACACAGGCATTTCAATAGTCTTGGAAGAAAACCAAAATGTTTATTCTACAGCAGAGACCAGCTAAAAACCAGAAGCTCCTGAATATCCTCCTATAATCATGTTGAAGCATCCATCTTGTATGAAAACTGCTGTATGAAATTTTAACCCTGCTATTTGGCTTCTGTAAATTAAACATTCCCCAGACAAGGATATCAGTGCTGGCGCCAGTCCACACCTCTGGCTGAGTCTCAATACCCAGCAGATACGGGCTCTTTAAGAACTTGCAAAGGGGGCCAGAAACATTCCATATTTGGGAGACAAAGAAGGTAAATTCTTAGAGATATTGTACATTTTCCTCTGGACCCGTGCATAATAAATGTAACTCCATCTTTCTAAGTATTGCTTTGTTGTTCTTCGGTTTTCTGTAACAACGTGGTCCCATAAGCCTCAACATTAAATACATACATCAGATACTATTTTGGAAAGATATAGAGAAGGAGAAAATAAATTTGAAGTCTAAGAATCTGAGTCATTCAAAAGAGAATATTTAAGCCAGCAGATATGGAACACTGGCAAATTTATGCAGACACAAACAGTTTATATCTCATTTCTTCCTCCCCCACTTCTGCTATCAGAAGGTATGGGAAACTTTAAGAGTACATTTCATTAGCACACTGTATTAATAAATTTGCAACCATGGGTAAAGATAGGTTCATGGCAATTCCATAAGAAAAATTCTAGTTTTTAATATGTACACAGATAATAATTTAATAAATAAAGAAATAAAGTTAAACTTTTAAATGAAAAATTCTAGTTTTTGAACCCTAATATCTGTGAATAATAATATACCTACAGAAGCCTAAAACCTACATGGGTAGTTTGAAAGTTTTCTGATTCAGTAATACAAATTTTAAATTGACCAGACTGTCAACTAAGAATGACAACTAAGTTTTGCTTATCATTGAATCTTTACAGTGACTAGCATATGTAATGAATAAATATTGGAATACAGCCCCCGGCATGGCTCAGTTGGTTGGAGCATCATCCCGTACATGGAAGGATTGAGGGTTCAATTCCCAGTCAGGGCACACACCCAGGTTGCAGGTTTGATCCCTCGTCAGAGGGGGGCATACAGAAGGCAACCGATTGACGTTTCTGTCTCACTTCCAATTCTAACATTGATGTTACTCTTTCTCTCTCTCCCTCTCCCTTCCTCACTCTCTAAAAAAAATCAATAAAAACATATTCTTGGGTGAGGATTAATATATATTTAATACAATTTACTATCAGTCTCTCATGATCATTTTAAAACATCTGTCTTTAAATTTTTTAACTTAAAAAAAAACTTTTGATAATGTAAAAATATCTTCAAAAGGGTTTTTTTTTTTTAGCTCCTATTTTAAAATACCTTAACAGGATTACTCTAAGATTGGAGTAAGAAAAGAGAGCAGAAAGAAGTGTAGAGAAAAAAAAAAAAAAATGACAGACCAAACAAATTGCTTCACAATTTCATCTTGAGCCAGCCCTTAAAAAAAAAAAAAGGCACATAAGAATATAAATTTTATTCCTGACAGAAATTTTATACTAGAACAGCTGAAGTAGTAAAACGAGCATGATTGAGAACTAGCAAAAGGAAAACAGTATATCCCTAATAATTCTGGCCCATTTCAAACATTATCCACTCTTTTGAGTTAAAACAATTGGGGTAAATAGAAGAATGCACTCCACCAGAAGGAAGCCCACGTCCTAATCTCCATACCTGTGAACATGCTACCTCACACAGCAAAAGGGATTTAGCAGCTGTGATTAAGTCAAGAATCTTGACCTGGGAGACTATCCTAGATTATGCAGGGTGGGCCCAATGTAATCATGAGGGGCCTTCAGTGTGGGAGAGGCAGGCATGTCAGTGTCAGTGGGATTCAATGTAAGAAGGACTAGACAAGCCATTGCTGGCTTTCAAGATGGATAAGGGAGGTGGGAGGCCCCTAAGAAACTGAGAAAAACAAGAAAACAGATGTCCCCAAAACCTCCAGGAAAGAACCCAATCCTGCCAACACCTTGACCTTAGTCTACTGAGAACCATTTCGAACTTGTGACCTTCAGAAGTATGAGAGATAATAGATTTCTGTTGTCTTAAGCCATGAAATTTGAGGTAATTTGTTTCAGCAGGAATAAGAAACTACTACAGTGTTCACTGAAGATTTCTTTTTGAACATAATCTTAGGGGAGGGAAGCAAGGCTGAAAACATCAGTATATTTGTTTAATCACGAGGAGCGGTGTTTGAAATAGGTCTTCAGATGGACACATTGGCACTTGTTCCTCCAGCAGGATGCATTCCAACATGGAGGCTCCCCATAGGACAAATGGGATGCAGAAGCCATGGCCGAGGTCCACTGGGAAGACAGGCATAGAATGGAGAAGTTTCCTAGCAGCTTTTTTCTTTTTATGTCTTTATTGATTATGATATCACATATTTGTCTTCATCCCCCTATTCCCATCCCAAATCCCTCCCCATGCATGCCCCACCTCCCTGTTGTCCATGACTACTGGTTAGGCTTATATACATGCATACAAGTCCTTTGGTTGATCTCTCCCCCTTACCCCCTCTCTCCCCTACTTTCCCTCTTTCTATGTTTCTCTTTCCATGCGAGATTTTTAAAATGTGAATGGTGAGAAAGGAACACAGCAGTAAGTATTTAGGCTGGCGGGATAATAAAAAAATCAATCATCTCTAAATAACTCCATCTCCAGAATGACGTTGGTAATTTAGGAAATAATGGCCTGTCCTAGATATATTTCTTGACATTTGGAAAACACATTCAATCCTACATCTCATAAGAAAAAAAGAGGCAGGTGACACCTAATTATTTATTGACTAAATAGTCTATAAATATTACATTTGTGGCCAAACTAGAAACAATCTGAAAATAATGAACACATCAGGGAGATTTCAAGATCTCGCCCCTGCATATGTCGCCTAGTTCAAATAAACTCCTTTTTTTTTTTAAGAAAAGGAAAAAGAAATGAATATATCGTTTTTTTTTTCTTTTCTAGAAATTAATGCTAAGAAGAAAAAAAAAACCAAATTGTTAACAATGATTGTCTTTAGGTAATTGGTTAAGTCAAGAGAGTTTTTCCTTCTACTTTTTTATATTTTTCTCAGTCTACATAATATATGTGTATCACTTTTCAATTTGACAAATTAATAAAACTTAAAAATTACAGAGCAAATAGTTTTTTAAAATATAGTGAATGTTAACAATTGAAAAGATAGAGTTACCTCTTAATTATCAAGAGACAACTTTGCATTGTAACAGTTACCTGTAAAAATTCTGTCTTCTAGAAAATTCACCCATCTTTCCAACCAGAGAAACCATAGATTATTTAAATCTACAAAGAATCTACAAACATGAAAACACAATATTGTTAAGTTTATACTGACAAATGAGGGTGGTCAGAAGGAATTTAAGCTTTATCCGGATTGCTTTAATCTTAGAGCAGGAGTAAGCAAACTTTTTCCATTAAAGACCACATAGTAAACACTTTAGGCTTTGTAACTTGAAAGGATCATACACATGCATTCAGTTTGCAATTTTATAGGATTGTCTCATCATTTTCTAACCACGAGTCATGAGAGAGAGAAAGAGAGAAACACGTCTGCATGAATAAATCTGGCCTTAAGTTTTGACGTGCACCCCAAAACTAACGGATGGCTTTTGGCCTAAATGAGGTTTAATGAAGGAGTCTCAGACCAGAAGTCAAGAGATATGGGTTCCAGTTCTACCTTCGGTTCCAACAAACTTAAATTTGGGGTAGGAGAGCCTAAGTATCTTCCTGTGTAAAGCGAGCCCAAACATTCTGATTCCATTGTCCCTAATCTCCAGGTATCTGCCACCACAGCCTCATGGGTGTTGTTGTTGTTGATGTTTGTTTGTTTGTTTTGTTTTGTTTTGTTTTATGCTAGAGCCCCTCTCACTTATATATTTCTCATTGTCTTAATGAAGGGAGTAATAGCTAGGCCCGCTCTAGTATTATAGTGGAGGGGGTGGGGCAACGTGAGACTATTTGATTAATCCACTCCAAAGTTCCTACCACCCTAAACCTTTGAATTCCTTCCTCACATGTGCCCAAGTTCTGGCAACTCAACCTCATTAAATGTAAAGAACCACTGAGTCCAAGTCTAAATCAACCAAGCAAACTGTTACAACCACTTCCAGCTGCTTGAGCTAATATATTAAGTTCAGACTCTCAGTGAATTCATATCAATAGATTTAGCCTGATCTAATGTTATTATATTTCATCTACCTTCATCCAACATCCAGAAAATACATTCCCACATAAATTCACCAGGTTTTTGCTAATATATAATAGCAAAATTTTTCATGTCTTTTGAGCATATCTATAACCCCCCCTTGAGTCATATTTTGTACTTGTTCTGACTCAAGTTACGAGGCCATGAGAGGCTTGACAAGGCTATGCATCCCTTTTTAAGGCAACTTTAAGGCTGAATTTATCATTTTTTTTCTCAGTAAGCAATCAAAGAAGTTACTCTACCTTCTAGTTTTGGCAGTTTTCATTATTACTGAAAAAGATATGTATGACAGGCACTTGGTCTTCAAGACCTATGCTTCAGTAAACACTTCACCATCAGCCACCAGCAATCATTTAATTGATCATGATACCAATGTATGACATGGGTTATTAATAACTCATTTTTTATTGCCAGGAAGTTAAGCAGAGTATTCAAGGCCAAGAGCACAAATGAGCCAATTCTAGAATTCTGTCTTTTAGGATATGTTTCTTGGGGTTACTCCTATTACTGCAGATTAGGATCTAGTCAAGGAAACAGGGAGCAAAATAAATATTTCAAGAGGAAATTAAATGTAAGGAATTAGTTACACAGATATAGGTGAGCTGAAGAAGCAAAACAGAAACACTGAGAGATTACCCAGAAATGATAAATGCAGCTATCACCCCTTAGGACAGGGGCATTCAAAGAAGAGTTTATCAGAGACAAGAAGCTCAGAGGAAGGAGACCTGGCTGCTTCAGGTACCTCTGAGGAGACAAACGAGCAAAATACCAAAAGAAGCTGGAACCCAGAGCAAAATGCTTTTGTACTTTACTAACAAGAATAACAAACAAAAAAAGAATAAAAATCCTTTAAAAAAAAAAAAAAAGAATAAAAATCCCTTCCTCCTCACTTCCCATTTGGGGGGCAAAGGGGAGACAGGTTGCTGGCCACTAAACCTAACAAAGAATTCTGGGAAATGAAGTTTGGGAAGTCTCAGCTATAGCATCACAAAGCAGAATAAAAAAGGGAAAATTCGGAGTAAAATGATAAAAACTAAGTAACTGGCACTGCCATCTCCCAAGGGTGGACTCATAGTACCAACCCAGGAGACTGAAGCATTAAAAATCAAATGCCAACTTTGTATTATACAATAAAAAAGCAATTGACATCGAACCAGAATGCCTAAAGCCAATTTTCTCACTAAAGGCAGACCTGCAAAGGGTCATCAGCCTCTATATTTTGAACTTTAGATATATGTAAATCCTAATACCCCCATAACTCTGGTATCAGAGTTCTGATTTCATCTTCTCATTTTTAATTAGTCCTTCTAGAACACCCCCTGAGCCTTTGACTTCTAAAACCAGGGCAATGAAGTCTACTTCTTTGATTCTTCAGGTTCCTTGGAAATCTCTCCTTGTATATAACAGAAAAAAATAATTATTGCCCCAAATTATGTGGCCTAAAAATCAGGACTTTTTCTGGGTGCAAACCACTCTACTGGAATCATGGGAATAAGTAATGATATGGTCAGGCATGGCTCAAAGGCAAACATTCTAGCAAAAGTTCATATATAGGTTAAAAACTTTCTATATTTCCTTATAACCTCAAAGTTCAATACTACACCATTTACCACTAAAGCCTCCCATAGTAAGCACTGGGATATATAAAGATGGGGGGTGGGGGGACCTCACAATGTGGTTTTCATCTATATTTCTGAGCTATTACCTTGGTTGGGGAGTGGAGGGTCTCAACCTCTTTCTGAGGTGTTCTAGCATCTCCTGGAATCTTAGCCATTAGACTGGAAAAAGATAGATCATAACACTCCTGACATCATATCACCAGAGATGCTACTTACATCTACACGGAGCCTTCCCAGATCTACAAAAAAATTTTTTCCCATCTTCAGATTTTTGTTGCTTAAACTGAGTGCTAGCACTTCTACTTGAAAACATCTCTTTTTAAACTTAATCCAGATATAGAAAACCAATCTGCTACTCTCCCTACTTTAGTCCAACCCTTTTCTTCTTATCCTCAAGAAAGAGAAATTGCTAGCAGATTGATATGGCTCAAAATACTCATTTGGCCAAACTTGAAAGTGCATGAATTCACTGTGCATATAAAATGCATAGAGTGCACACATGTTCTCTCTTGGCCTTCTTTCTACTTGGGGTTGGTTGTGTAAATAGACCAGGCATTGCCACCAAAGAAAGGCAGGTCCTGCCAGGTCTCAGGGTGTTGGTCATTGCTTCTCACTACTATAACTTGTGGTTCCCAGAGGATGGTGACATAACAAGATCAGATTGGTGTTGGGAGCAGTAAGTGGAAGTTCCTGCTTAGGCTTACATGAATGCCTTTAAAATAAACCCTGTTAAGTTAGGGTACATAGGTGACTTTGGAATCATTGATATGCGGATCAGATAAATTGACCTGGGCCATCTGCCCTTCACCTTCTCTGCTCTTGTTGAAAGATGAATTTTAATTCAAGGAAGCAGCCCTGGGGTGAGGTAGGAGTTGCTTCTGCTGGCTAATTAGACCTGAGGCTTACATCTTTACATAGGAACATGCTATAAAAGTGCACCTTAAGCCCTGGCCGGGTAGCTCGGTTAGAGCATCATCCTAATACTCCAAGATTATGGGTTCAATCTCCACTCAGGGTACATACAAGAAGCAACCAATGAATGCCTAAGTGTAACAACAAAAATCTCTCCCCCCCCCTCTCTCTCTCTCTCTCTCTCTCTCTCTCCTCTCTCTCTCTCTCTCTCTCTCTCTCTCTCTCTCTCTCTCTCTCTCTCTCTCTCTCTCCCCTTTCGCCCTCCTTCCTTCCCTCTCTTCCTCCTTCCTTCCCTCCCTCCCTCTCCAGAAATCAATAAATTAAACACACACACACACACACACACACACACACACACACACACACACATTTTTTTTTTAAGTGCACCTTATTCCTACCCACAAAGCTCAGTTCTCACTTCTTTTGCACCATCCTCAGGCCACAGCCCTTTTAGAAAGGCTGTGTTCCTCATGACCTAATAGCACTAGATTAACAAGACCAGTAGAGCAGAAAAGGGGACATAATGTGACTTGACTCCAGTCCTGTACTCTCCACCTCATCTCAAGGACTGCCCACTTCCTAGAACTGATTTTAAAAGTACAATCAATAATGCATTAGCCAATTAGCCAGCCTTTTGAAATTCCTCATGGGTCAGGAGGCCTGAGCTTTGCTGAATTTTATACTTGAGAAGTTAACCAATTTGTGAATTTTTTAAAAAGTCAGAGTAATAAGGAAAACGCTTCTTTCTTTTCCAGGAAATTCATTTAAAACTTGGCTTATATAATAATATAACCTATCATATATAGGTTATATAGGTTATATAATTCATTTAAAACTTGGCTTATATAATAATATAACCTATCATATATAGGTTAAAAACTTTCTATATTTCCTTATAACCTCAAAGTTCAATACTACACCATTTACCACTAAAGCAACCCCAAAAAATATTTTTTTCCTCCCTAATAATCATCCTACTGATCTTTGAAAATCCTTAGGTACTAATTTTAACAAGTAATGCCTCCCTCCTACCAATGGGCTAAGAATTTAATATAGCAAGCTAACACTGAGAATATTTATTTGTTTATTTGTTTAATGTGCAGTATTTTTTAAAAACATAACAACAACCACATAATATCATGATTCTGATAAAATGTTGAAATGTGAACATATCTGAAATACTAACATTTTTAAGTAAGAGAAAAACAAAAGTATTCTAAGACACTATTATGATTATAGTCATTGCTGCTGCATTTTTGAAACGGAAAAATCCCTGGAATCAACCAAAATATCCAGTACATCCACAAAATAGTATTAATTGTGCCCTGTTTTTTATTTTTAACTAAATTTTATATCCTAAAGACCCTTAAGCCATAAGAAGTACTAGTTAGATATCTGTATGTTTTGGGGGGCAAAGCTCCAAGACACATAACTAATTTTTTTAAACAGGATAGCATGATCCCATTGGTATATGTTTCTTAAAGTGTATGCACATGTGTATGTATGTTTGTATGTGTGTCCTTGAGAAGGTTTATTTATTCATTCAAAAAATATGTATTATGACCTCTTATGTGGCAGGCACTGTTCTTTTCTAGATGGTTTGACATAGAGGAACAAGACAAAGTTCTTGTTCTCATGGCAGTTACTTGTGGATGAGGAGAAAGACAGAAAGTAGATAAATAAGATACTTACAGATAGTCATCAGTGCTATAAAGAAAATAAAACAGACTAATGGACAAGCTGCATTAGATAGGCTGAAATAAGACCTGAAAGCCATCCCCTCTAAGACCCTTGGCCAGCACAAAGCCAGGGTGGTGAGCTATGTCTACAGGAGATGGTAGGAAACCTTGAAGAAGCAGGCAGGGGCAGACTGTGAAAAGTTTTTAAATTGTGAAATGTCTTTAGTTGATGTAAATGAGTTTACATTTTATTCTATATGCAGCTGAAAACTTATGAAGCTGGGATTGGAGGCAGGGAAGGGAAGTGACCCAAAATGACTTACATAACTTAAAAAAGTACGTAAACTCTCCCCATGCTCTCCAGCTGTGTTCAACCTAATGGAGCCACTGCAGTTCTTATGTCCCACCCAGACCTGAAGGGACCCACTGAGGCTCTGGTCCTTCCCACCACCTCAGCTCAGAAAAGAGCTAGGGGGTCTGGGCTCTAACACAACTCATCACATCTTCTGAGAGATGACAAACTCTTTGCCCTTCTGGGTCTGCCCACTCCTCTCTTATCCATGTCCCCCAACCCCAACCCCAATCCCAGGATCGAATCGATGGTTCCATTAACCAGCCTTTAGAACCACCCTCAGGCCTCTACACTCACCAACTAGAAGTAAGTTATTACAACTGGGCAAGTTGGTCCTGAAATGTGATGGACAAGGGGGAGTCCATACTCCCACCCCCGTAATTACCAGAGGTTATGGAGTGGACCTACAGAGAGATTTCCCAGAAAAGAGAACTTCCTGACACCAGAGTTCTTTTGCCACTCTTGATAACCAGGGCTTGATTATGTGCTATAGACAAGTGACAGCTAGGTGTTTTTTACTTTCCCTTTCCAAATGAAAGCTTACATTGCAGTTTTTCCTGCTATTTCCTAATAATTGCTTATGTTGTGTTGAGAACCAATAACTCATATTTTAATTTTATCACTTGGCCCTTAAAAAACACGAGACCTGGCTAAGAGAAATGAATATCACGGAGCAACCTTGAACCTTGAAGAAAGAATAAAATGGTTATATAAATGGAAATAAAATATGTGACACTAGATATCAAAAGGGTGGACTATAAAAATTCACTTTGACCAGCATAGTAACTGCACTTTTGGTTCCTTTACCCCTGCTTGCAATAGCTGTTTTACCTTTTAATGTTTTATTTATTTTAACATTAGCCAGTGTGGAAGGTATAAAGCAATATGTCAATGTTAATTTAGTTTGCATTTTTATAACTACCATTGCATTAAAGCATATTTTAATATATTTATTGACTGCTTGGATTTGCTCTTCTTGAAATGCATATTCATAACCTTTATTTTTTATTGAGTTATCTTTTTTATTTTGTCGAATTGCCCTTCTGGATCTACTCCCTACTTCCTTATTCACGTCTCTACCCCTCCAATCCCAACCCCAATCCCCACATTTAATCACTCTCTATATATTATAGTTATTAACTACTACTAAATTCATCTGCTTTGCAAATATTTGTTCTAAATCTAGTGAGTGCAGATATTGCTTAGAGTTAATTTTGCATACAAAAAATTTAGTATTTATATTCAGATATGTCAATTTTTCAAAATAGCTCCTAGAGTTGTTTTTAAAATTATTATTAGGGTCTTTCTCTCTCCCTAGATTGTATATGTTTTTTTCCTATGTGTTTTTTTTCCTAAAATTATTAACATTTTAATTTTTATATTTAAATCTTTCAGCTAGAACTTACTTTTATATATAGAAATGTTGGGATGCAATTTTATTTTCTTATTAGTTGTGCTAGCACCAAGTGTTAAATAAATATTTTCTCTCAAAGCCCAGTAAAGTGAGAATTTACTTTTAATTTTACTCAGATACATGTGTTTAAATTTCTTTATAAATAGAAATTTGTTCCTGGAACCAACCATTCTGGATTATATTTTTAAGAAAATAGAAAACTATCAGAGGAAAAGATAAACCAGAAAAAGACCTGTTCCAAAGAACTTAACCTTTGAGATTCCCTATTTAAAATTTGCAAAACATAAAATAAAATTCAAGATCCACTATAGCACCTATTCTGTACCACAATTTCTAGTTTATCTGTCTTCTGTATCAGACTATGAAAATTTTATGTAGAAATTGAGACTTATTTATATTAAGAGCATAGAACACAGTAGGCATTCACGTATTTAGTGAATAAATAAATTAATGAATAAGTAACTCTAGGTGGATTAAAATTCCTTATATAACAATGCATATTGCATTTTTCAGATTACACAGAAATGGGATATCTCAGTTTCAGAGATAACTAAGGAAATTCTGGTTCAATTTAAGATGGTATAAGCACATTACACCCTAATTCTTACGATGATTACAACTAAAACTGCTGCAACAGAATACAAAAAGCAATATCTGAGGACTCTGAAAATAAGAGCAGGCTCACTGGGCAAGAAAATAAAAACTCAAGGAACAATCTGTACAGCAGTTTCCCAACTTAGGCTTGAGGGTAGCCCAAATCCTGTAACTGTGCAGTGGGCATGGACATGAAAATTTCAAAGAGAAATGCTCTCTTTCTGATCAGAGGACGAAATAGCAGCCTGCCTGATGGTGTGCTAGAAATCGCTATTGTGCTGTGGTGTTTTTTCTGTATTCCAGGCTCCCTCAAAGTGTGAGGGCAGTGACGATTATGGTCGCACAGATTCCTAAAACCCTGAGAAAAAGGCCTATCTCCAGCCAGAAAATACAAGCAAGGGTCTACTTCCCACCCCCAAAAGCATGGGGGAAATCCAGAATATTTTTTTTGTTTTCTCTTGCTCCTATACCTCAGTTATGGGAAGTGCACAACAGAGTGGGGAGGCTAAAACGCTAAGAGAAACTGCAGCTTTCTGGTCAGGGGACCGGAAGGGATTCTTGGAGCTAAGGAAATCACAGGGGAGAAATCTGAAGGAGAATTTTTAAAAATATATTTGTATTGATTTCAGAGAAGAAGTGAGAGGGAGAGAGAGAGAAACATCAATGATGAGAAAGAATCATTGATCAGCTGCCTCCTATAAGCCCCCGACTGAGGATAAAGCTAGCAACCTGGGCATGTGCCCTTGACCAGAATCAAACCCAGAAGCCTACAGTCTGTAGGCCAACGCTCTATTCACTGAGCAAAACCAGCTAGGGATGAAGGAGAACCTTTCAATTCATGTAACTCTGTAGGAACCCAAAGTCTTAGGCACCCCTGAGATATGCATGCACAAAAGAGATCCAACACAGCACAGTGAAGGCTTTAGAACTGAACTACAGTATAACGACTCCCACCAGGTCCCACTCTGGCACCCAAGGACACAATATCTGTAAAGACTTTAAAACCAAAACCATTGCCCATAGAAAACAGAATTTGTAGTCTGAATTTAATCAGGCTGACTGCCTATTAAAACAGCAGCACTAAAATCAACCATTTCCAGGGGATTTTTATAGGACCCAGAAGTTCATAACATAATATTCAAAATGTTTAAGATAAAATCTAAAATTCTAGGCATTGAAAGAACCACAAAATCTAAGTAGCTCTTTTTCTTGTTGTTGTTAATCCTCACCCAAGGATATTTTTCCATTGGTTTTTACAGAGAGTGGAAGACAGGTAGGAGGGAGGGAGATAAACATCTATGTGAGAGAGACATCAATTGGTTGCCTATTGCATGTGCTATGACCAACCCATGACCTTTTGTGGGCCGATGTTCTAACCACTGGTTAGGGCACCACTTTCTTTTATAAATAGATCTTAAGAAAAACTAGAATCACTAGATGTCTGGAAGCAAGTAGAAAGATTAAAGAATGTAGAGATCTTCTGTAAATCTACAATATAATTATGCAAATTTATTTTACTACATCAGCAGTTTAACAAACTAAAAACTATGAGATGACTAATGGTGGATAAGAAAGCCTCTGGGAGCCCAGCTGGCATGGCTCAGTGGTTGAGTGTTGACCTATGAACCAGAAGGTCACGGTTTTATTCTGGGTCAGAGCACCTGCCAGGGTTGTGGGCTTGATCCCCAGTGTGGGGGCATGCAGGAGGCAGCCAATTAATGATTCTCTCTCATCATTGATGTTTCTATTTCTCTTTCCCTCTCCCTTCCTCTCTCTGAAATTAATAAAAATATATTTGGGGTGGGGGGAGAAAGCCTCTGGGCAAAAGTAGGAAGCCCTATAAACCACCAGAACCTCCAGGAGGGCACTGGTACACTCACTCCATAGAGCTGACAGCACATACTGGCTGAAGTCCAGCCTGGCTCCAGCACTTGTCCATTTACCAACTCTGTAAAGATGGTAATATTGTGCTTAATAATGTCTTGGTGCCAGTTTCTTAATTTGTGAAATGGAGATAAGTGTTTGAAAGTACTTAAAAGATCCCGTTGTGAGAATTAAGGGGAGTTAAAATATATAAAGCACTTACACTGGTTCTTGGGAAGACCTCAGTGCAGACAAGAGGTCAATCGGGTTGTTTGTGTGCCCTTGGGCCTGCTCCTTCCTTCTCAGCCTCTTCTAAGGTCTTATTGTGTAACCAGAGGCCCAATGCATGAAATTCATGCAAAAGTAGGTCTTTGTAGCTGCAGTGGCTGCCTCAATCCTGTGGTAAGATGTCCAGACATCCATTTGGTTGATTTGCATATTATGCTTTTATTATTATAGATGGCACTGTACTAAATGCTTAATTTGATTTTAACCATCACAACTGTGAAATAGATATTATTATTTGCATTGTTCAGATGAAAAAATTGGATTGACTCACTTTATATATGCACAAATATACACGTATACATCACCAATTAGGCCACCAGCATGTCTAGTCTTTAATTGTAACTCATCCTGTCTTCCTGTGTAGTATCTTATATGTCTAATCTATCCATTATATATTGACTTTTATAGATTAAATCTCAATGGAAAAACCAATTTCCCTTATTTTAAAACTTTTTGAATGGCAATCCACTGTTACCCCCATATACCACCTACCTGACCACTGATTACCTTTCCCCTTTAAACATGTTTTTTTATAGGCTGTTGACCCCTCTGGATCCAGCTCCTTTGGTTTCATGACAGGCAAACTATAGTTCATGTGCAGAAATCTGGCCAACTGGGTATTTACTGCATCTGAGACCAAGCATTCTTAGAGGCAGGTGGGGACAGTTTTCAGTAGCCATTTTGTGTTGTAATGACAGAAGCATAGTATTAATAGACAGATCAGACTCTTCCGGGCATTAGGAAATAGGCCTAAGTCCTTTGGAATGTTTTCTTTAAAATAAGTTGATCAATTTTCTGTACTTAATGCCAATGGCTGTGTCAGCAATGCTGATTGGAAGCTAATTACATGATTTCATAGCTATTCTGGGAAAACATGAACATACTGGAAATAGAATGAGGGAGACTATGAGAGTGTGGACCAAAAAATGGAGATAAGCCAAACTGTTAATGACTGCCATGCTTCTCAGCAGAAATTATCTTTCATGGTTGATATAGTTAGAATCTAGGGATGACAAATTTCCAAGTATGGTTATTTAAGAAATGATTACAAGAAGTCATTTCTTCATATAATTAAAAAGAAAATCTAAGATCTATTTTAAAATAGATAATCATTATTCAACAAAATTTTTTGACCAAATTTTTACCTTGGTTCCCTATGAAGAAAGTATAGTAGAACTCATATAAGAATAAATTAATTGTAAGGACTTAGTACTTTCAGGAAGTCCTTCAAAATTCTAAGTGGGAGGTAGAAGTCAGGGAGAGATGAGAACAGAACTACTACTAAGACTCAAGAAACACCAATTATTTTGAGTGGCTCCTTCCCATGCCAACATTTATATACAGATGAAATCAGTTAAAGCTGTATTACATACCATATTTTTCAGACCATAAGACGCACTTTTTTCCCCCCAGAAGTGGGGGGAAAAAGTCCCTGCGTCTTATGGTCCAAATATAGCCTACACATATACTTTAAAAAAAAAGTTTTTTTACTTGCCCGGCTCTGTGTGGTCTCTGTGTGCTTGCCCGGCTCTAAAATGGTTCTAAATGCTGCTGTTTACTTTACAGGGTTGATTACATGTGTTTATGACTGTGATGTTGGGTTTTAATGCACATAAAATATTTTAGGACACTATTTGTTTCAGAATCTTTTTTTCTTCATTTCCCTTCTCTAAAAACTGGTGTGTCTTATGGTCCGGAGCGTCTTATGGTCCGAAAAATACGGTACATTCTACAAAATAAGTTGTAGAATGTATGTAATATACAAAAAAGAATCTATTATATGTCATCAAAGACTTTCTATTTTTCTAGTTTGCCTTGCATAATATAGGTTTTATCCTCAGGATTTAATACTGCACTTCCTGGGAAGCTTCCAGTCATAAAATATCACTGAATACTATGGCATAACAGCCAAGTTAATTATTTTGGCCATCTATAAACAACACTAATTATGGCACTGAAGAGATTGGATGGTAATCTACATCAGTGATTCAAACATGTTGATTCAGATGTTTCCATGGAGAAAGGCTGAATAAAAGGAAATTATCTAGGTTTTTCCTATCCATACCCTATTCAACAATACTCATGGGATGTTACCTAAGCTAAGTAAATAAACATATCAATTTCCTACTTTCTCACCTAACTTTGTGAGAGAAACCTAAGCCTCAAACCTGAATAAGCACCTTGCAGAGATCCTTGCTCAGAAAAACACTTTTAATATCAAAGGGAACAATAAAACTTAGGATCTCTGAACTAGACAAAACAGAGTGAGATCATCAGAACTTGCTCCTTTTTTTCAAAAGCAATATATATATATACATATATATATATATATATGTGTGTGTGTGTGTATGTGTGTGTGTGTATGTGTGTGTATGTATGTGTGTGTATATATATATATATATATAGATATATAGATATATAGATATATATATTTCAATCAAATTGATATCTAAACTCTTTTCCTAAAATTAATTAATTAATCACATTACATTAAAATAAAAATTAAAAAGAAACAAAACTTTCAAAACACACCTGTTAGGAAATCCTTTCTTTTATCTAATTTCCTGCGTGTTCATAATATCCCTCTGTTTTCCACAGATACATTCATCCCAAAATGGAAGCAGGAAGGAGATTGTGAAAGTACAGGGATACTGGTAAGCCATTAAATACTGACACATTAGATTAATCCATGTTACATGGACTAGAAATCTGTAAAAAATGTGAGCACATGTTTGGCAGTGGTTGGGAGAAAAATGACTAGGGAAGAGGGACTAGCTACTCATTCAGCTGCCAGCAGAGTAGCTTATCATGGTAGATTCCTCATAGCTGTCAGTCTTGAAAACTCATAAACCTGATTTGCCAAACCACTATGTAGCATCCCACTAATCCAGCTCCCAAAGATTGATATATACAGTCAAATTCAAGTATATTAATTTGCAAAAGAAAATGTTTACTGCCACTCATAGTTATGGCCCACACATTCTTCACCCATAAGAACACAGCATCAGAAGTTAACTTACAATCAAAAGGTTTTGGGGGGATTATAACCTTAGAATGACTGATGTCACTTATACGCTCTCTCTGGGCCAAGATCTCCTATCCATAGGCACAATGAATTTTTGTGGTCTTTCTTTTTCTGAAGTTTCAGGGCCAGTCAAGCCTCCACACCATCTGACCTGTTCTTTCATCAGCTACTAAATGTATTCAGTCAGGTTATAGTTCAATGTTACCTGCTGGGCAACCTTTCTTTCTCTTTAGAGACAATTTTGCCATTTTGTCCTATAATCCCTTAAAAATGTTAAATCTCAACAGGTAATCTAGGAAATTCTACTGAGGAAAAAAGGAGCTCACCTTCACCCCCAAAGATTTACAATACATGTGATCTGGAATTTCAGACATGCGTCTTTCTTTAGCCTTCCCTCACTTATCTCCAAAGTATCCTGTGGGCAAAAGACTATTAAGCAGAAGAGCATTTTGTAAGGCAAAGGAGAACATTGGGAAGTGTTAGTACTTAGATATGGGATACCAGTTTATTTTAGCCATAGTCAGTTCCCAGGACAATGGGTCAGAAGTTCAAAAACATACATAAGATGAAAGTAAGGATAAGAAGATCAAGAAGAGACAGAAACTAGAAATGTGAAAGAAGTCACAATTCATGAACAGTGAAACCTAGAATATGGAGACTGTCACAAAACGGGTATAGGCAAGAACCAAAAGTCAGAGTAGGACTGGGGCTGCCCCATTGGACATTCCAGAAGGCACTTTTCACGTCACTGTGTAAGTGAGTGATGCCTGCCGGAGTCTGATGGGCACATGTCCAGTATTGACAGAGGCCCTGGACACGAGAGGCACGTCAGAGGCCCAGATCGTCAAGAATAAGGGACTGAAAAGAGAAGGGCAAAACTGGCAGGATAGAAGATGTGAGGCCACTGCACTAAAGAGGACTCCAATAATCCAAATACTCTCTGTCTTAGGGAGCTTTTCTATAGTTCTGCCAAGATAGGGAACACATGACTGGCTCATGACAGCAAATTGAAGCAAGTTACATACCTTTTTGACAGTGAGAAGAGGTGGTGGGGGGGAGAGATAGAAAATCCCAACAGGAAGGTGTTGTTTACAGTTAAGATTTCATTTCAAGTTTCACACTTGACCTCCAGTGATATCTCCAAAATCATATTCAGATTCAGCCTGATGCACCACTGGAAAAAAAAACAAAAAAAAACCTTCAGTGGCCAAGAAATAGTTGAGACATGAGTAAAGTGTATATTTCTAGGGCGAACTTATAGTTCTCAATAATGTATAATTAGTCATACATAAAAGGCTAATCTATTTTATCTAAAGATAAAGTTATTTTATAACATTAATATTCTATGGAATATCCTTTAAGAACAGGCAATTAATGTCATGTGAAATAACTACTGAGAATTTTTCTAAACATTTGGGTTTAGAAATACTGTACTCTTAACCAAACAAGATGAAAGAGAAAGAGATCAGGGTAAGTGTATCAGTTGGGAAATGGTTTGGGCTGCTGGAACTGAAGCTTAACAATAATAACTAAAATTCAGCCTCTTTTCTCCTGTTCTCCACCCCCCCCCTCTCTCTCTCCCTTCTTTCCCCCCATCTCCAATAAAAACATATCCTTAGCCCTAACCAGTTTGGCTCAGTGGATAAAGTGTTGGCCTGTAGACTCAAGGGTGCTGGATTTGATTCTGGTCAAGGGTATGTACCTTAGTTGCAGGCACATACCCAGTAGGGAGTGTGCAGGAGGCAGCTGATCGATGTTTCTCTCTCATCGATGTTTCTAAGTCTCTATCCATCTCTCTTTCTCTCTGTAAAGAATCAATAAAATATATTAAACAAACAAACAAACAAACATATTCTCAGGTGACGATTTTTTTAAAAATAGAAAGAGAAACCAATACACATAGCATATTTAAGTCTCCAGAATCCTATGGGGGGGAAAAAAACAAAAAACTTTTGGTGTGAATTAATCTGCCCAAGGACAGGTAATTAGTAAGTAACACAGGCAACATTAAATAACAGATGCAAACTTCTGGCCCAAATTTACAAAGATTTCTCCCTGCAATAGGTAATTCTATTATATTATTTTGGGTGATTTTAAATTGTCCACTTCTTCATCTCAAATATTTCAGATGTTTGTTTCAAAGTTGAGTTTAAATCTAGTTTCTGATTCTATTCTCATTGTGTTATTCAAAGCAGGCTCGTGGAGATCTTACGTTGTCCAAGTCTAATTCTTCAGTGATAGTTGGGTGCAAGAAGCCAGGATTGTCAATACTATCAGTGCACCAAGGAATGCAGAAGGCCGATGGACCTTGGGCATTAGCAAAGCTGAAGCTAAGCATCTCATCTATTGAGATAGTGGTGGCTCAAGGCAATTCCCTACCCTGATAATCCTTTTACTGTTTACCAAACTTTATCTTTGATCTGCCTGTATGCATTGCTAAAGGGAAAATGTGTATTCAAGTAAATGAATAGCAGACCAGGCCAGAAGTCAGTGTGTCTCTTCAAGAAAGAGGCTCCACCTGGCCCCCAATGCCTTCTAAATTCATATTTTTTGTGTAGCATTTTCATTTGTGCATCGGCCCCTCCTTCAGATGCTGAACCCTGCTGTGAAGATTGTAACAGTCAGGAAAGCCTGGAGATGGTGGGTAGGGAGGTGAGATATGATAAATAAAGGGGGGTATTCTTTCTCCTCAACTTAAATGTCTCCACTTTTTCAGAACATTTTCCTACCTTTCACTTCTCAAATGACAATCCAAAGTGAAGAATGGATACCAAAATGTTTGGGAAATGTAAAGAGTATTGTGAGAGAAAGAGAGAACCATTATATTTCTTTCTTCCCAACCTAAGAGTATATAATGACATAGCCTATATATCATCATATAATTTTTTCACATATTGTAAAAATTCATTTGCATTATGACTTTTCCATGTGAATATTTAAAGTGCCAGTGTTTCCAGTATTTTCTGACTACATTCTGCAAGACTGTAGTTCTAATTTAAAATCCTTTCATTTTTGTCAATAGCTCATCTAAGTACGGATAACTCAAAAAAAGTAGCATATGCTCTTCATTCATTCTTGCTCCAAATAATTACAGGAGCTAGCAATTATTAGTAACTAACTTGCCATTTGTCAGAAGGTATTTTTGTTCATTTATTTAACTTCCAAATCTCTAGTCTGGGGCTCACACTGAGATATTGTATCATAAGTACACTTTTGATTCACAAGGCTCAATCTCCACCTTCCTCCCGCCTCTTCCATAATCCTCTATCTCTGCTGAACACTTTACTAGCTCCTTCCATTGCATTCTATTGCATCTCTGTTCAACTGTAAAAACTCCCTGTACCTTCAAATTTGTCTAAAAAAAAAGTCAACATCTGGCTTTCCTCTGATGTTATCTTCAGCCATGAAATCCACTCTAATGAGATAATTCTTCTTATTTTCTCCAATTCATAAAAAAAAAAAAAAAAAAAAAAAGGTTAAGCCTTTCTTTACTTCACACTGCCCTTCAGTTGTCCTCATGAAGCTCCCCCTTTTGTCTTCTATACCTTATGCCACCTACTGCTTATACTTGTGTTGCCTGGCTTTCTAGGCTACATTGGCCTATGATTTGATGGAGGTATATCAAAGGGATCCAAGAGCCAACTGAAATAACTTCCAGTCACCAAAGCTGAGACAATTTGAGCAACAAAATAAAAAGAAGCAGTGGATTATAACCCAAAGTATATCATAAAAGCCTATGAGTCCATATTAATACAAATAAATCATTGAATAGATTAATAAATGGGGAGGAAGAAATAGATCTCCCACGCAAAGTAATTCCAAATAATTTATGTAGGTACTCCATGAATAGGATATTGGCTCCACTGTAGAAACAGAAACCCAAAATATAAATACAGTAGGAAGATAAAACTTTCTCTTCTTAGCATGTAACAATCAGGGCATACTCAATCAAGGACAGGCATAAGGATACCATTGTATCAGCCCGTCTTATTGCTTGTATTATTCCTGTTGCCCTTATTTGCACAGTTCAAGGTTACTTGTTACCACTACTACATCCACATTCCAGCCAGATGGAAGAAGGAAAAGTGAAAAGGAGAGCAGGGTCATTCCTTTAGGACAAGAGACAGATGTTGTACTAATGAGTTCTGCTTACATCACATTGGCCACAGTGATAGTCATTCAATCATACCTGGCTGCACAAGGAGGTTAACAAAATGGAATGTTATCTTGGCACTCAAATATTCCACTATTACTATAAAAAAGGGAGGAACAAATATGGAAAACAACAGTAGTCTCTTCCACAAGTAAGACTAAGTACATTAGCTAAAACACTATTTACAAGGCAAGAAAAGGAATTGGCTTTGCTCCTGACAGGAGGGGGAGAGAACAGGAGAGGAGAGAAAGAATCCAGGAAAATGGTGGAAGCTATGACTTCTCTCTGAAGCCTTTAACTTTCTCATATAACCTCTAAATTCTTGGAATGTGAAGCTCTGTGGTATCGAGTGAAAAAATTAGTGATTCTTTTAAGGCAAAATAGAGTATATGCCTGGATGCAAGAATTAGAGGAAAAGAGTCATCATTGTGTAAAATGCCGAAAACCTAAGAAGACAATCAAAAGTTGCGAACATAACTGTACTTTGCAACTGAGCTTTTAATGCAATCTTACATTGATTTCATACGACAGGAGATAGGAGGCCCTAGCTGACATGTGAGTGCCACCACCGTTCCTTTTATTTTTATTTATTTATTTATTCATTTATTTATACTTATTAATTTATAATCTTCACTTGAAGATATTTTTTCCCATTGATTTTTAGAGACTGGAAAGGAGAGTGAGGGACAGAGAAGAACACTGATGTGAGAGAGAGACACATTGATTGGTTGCCTCCTGCATGGCCCTGACCAGGGCCAGGAACCTGCAACCAAGGTACGTGCCCTTGACCAGAATCAGACCAGGGACCCTTCAGTCCTCAGGCCAGTGCTCTAACCACTGAGCTAGACTGGGTAGGGCTACAGTTCCTTTTAAATCTATAACTTTTAAAAAACCAAACAAACAAGAGTGCTAGAGTCAGAATTATGCATAATCAAAAAACATGGTTTCTTTAAAAAAAAAAAAAAAAAGGCAGTGTAGAGTTTCTAATTATGCTACTTATAGCAACTATAAAATTAGCAATTTGAGAGAACTTTTAGTTAGGCTTAAATTAACATAGCGTAGTTCAGCAACTGAAAATAGACGTGAAGTATGAATCACTTTCTTAACTGAAATGTAGGCTAACTGTTACCACCACAGATTTTAAGAATTTCCCCTAAATTTCTTCTCAGTCACATTTTGTGTACTGACACTGAGGCATCAGTAAAGGAAACGGTAGTGAATTGGCCAATTTTTTTGTCTTTTCAAGAGAATCCAAATGGACCGTAGTTTGTAATGTTTGTGGAAATGATAGAGCACATGGGCAACTGTGCTCTTCTTCTAGACTGCAATGTGCCTGATTACGAAATAACTCACTGTTGAATAGGCTCATCACTAGTAGAAATTCTAGAGAAAGTTTATTTAGAACCAAATAAACCTAAACCAAGGGTCACTGAGAAAACCCTGAGTAAGCTTACCGGTGATTTTTCAGATGTCAACCAGGTACACCACAAGAAGGCCCTTCGTAGAAGAAATTTCTTGTTGAACAAGTTAGCTCTGCCTTGACTGTGTAAGCTGTAGGAGAACAAAAGTTGGAAAATGTCTGGTCAACTAAGAAATGCAGAACATGACCCTGACCTATTCGAGCTACTGGCAGGTATTTCAATTTTCTGCCCAAATGTTCAGGGAACCTCTATGTGACTAACTGCTGATATGTAGAATTCAAATAATTTGTATGAATATTTTACATTATTAGCAGTATAATAAATATGGGAATACCTATTACACTCAGACAATATCCCTTTTCTACACACATCATGATTTGTAAGTGCTTATGTCAATTATATTTTAATATGTTCAAAGTAATATGTAACAGAATTTCTCAACTTCTAACAAAAGATTATCTCCTGTGAGAGTATTCAATGTCTCCGGGTTGTGCCAATTACCACCTCAGTGCCCTGTTACCATAGTCTAATAGCTCCATCCCTGAAAGTGACTCAGATGGATACTCCCCTTCCAGCCTTTGGGGACCCAGAGACAGCTCTGTAGTCTTGGAGTGCACTCTGTTTGAGTGCTTATTTTCCAGAAATACTGGTAACTTCCAGATACCCATTTTCTCCCATTTCCATTACCTATGGTACAGTGTTGTAAACTGGAATTCCAATCCTGGATATATCTGCCAGACAAAAATGAACAAGGAAAGAGTGACTCTAACTGACACACTGGATCAGATGGACTTAATTGATATTTATAGAACATTTCAACCCAAAACTGCAAAATATATATTCTTCTCAAGTGCACATGGGTCGTTCTCAAAGATAGACTACATGTTAGGACAGAAAACAACAATAAAAGCCATCAGTAAGTAGAAAGAAGGAAATAATAAGTATTAGAGCAGAAATAAATAACATAGAGACTAAAAAAAGAAAAAATTAAAAAAAAAGAAAAATAAAGAAAGTCAATAGAACCAAGAGCTGGTTCTTTGAATAGGTAAACAAGATTGTTACACCTTTAGCCAGACTCATCAAGAAACAGAGAGGACCCAAATAATTAAAATCAGAAAGAAAAGTGGTGAAGCAACAACTGACATTACAGAAATACAAAGGATTGTAAGAAAATACTATGAGCAACCATTTGCTAACAAGCTGGACAATGTGGATGAAATGGATAAATTCCTAAAAAAATACAACCTTCCAAAACTGAATCAGAAAGAATCAGAAAACATGAATAGGCCAATACCAACTGAGGAAACTGAAGCAGTAATCTAAGCACTATTAGCAAACAAAAGTCCTGGTTCAGATGGGTTACAGGGGAGTTTTTCCAAACATTCAAAAGAAAACACCTAGCCTCCTCAAACTATTCCAAAAAATCAAAGAGGAAGGAACACTCCTAACCTCTTTTTTTTTTTTTTCAGCGCCTCCTTGAACAGAGGCCAGGGCTGACTGGAAGTAAGTATCTAGGATTTATTTATTTTATATAGTTGAAACTTTGTAGCCTTGAGCTTGGCTTCTTCCATCGCCGAGGGCAACCCAAGCCTCCTGCTTGCTCCAGCTCTGTGGACAGCTGCCATCTTAGTTGGGTTAATTTGCATATTTGCTCCTGATTGGCTGATGGGCATGGCTTGACACAGTGAAGTGATGGTTAATTTGCATGTTTCTCTTTTATTAGTGTAGATGTAAATATGTATGAGATGTTGTATCACATATTTTTCTGCAATTGGTCAACAATAGTAAAACAGCCTGGGTTCCTTCTCAGAGGAAATTATTGTGAAAATTTATTACAGGCTCAATATTAAGAGTGTTCTCAATATAGAATAATTCCATAGCAGATGGTTCTTTGGCAAAGGAAAAGAAAGAAAAGACTGAAGCATCATGTGAAAATGGACTCCTATTCAACAAAAATAAAGCTTATCCACCCTAACGTGTTTGGCTTAGTGGATAGAGCGTCAGCCTACAGACTGAAGGGTCCCCAGTTTGATTCTGGTCAAGGGCATGAAACTTGGTTGTGGGCACATCCCCAGAATGTGGAGGAGGCAGCTGATCGATGTTTCTAACTCTCTATCTCTCTCCCTACCTCTCTGTAAAAAGTCAATAAAATATATTTTAAAAAATAAATAAATAAAGCGTATCCAGTTATTATGGAAACAGAGAAATTAGTTTTACCTTCAGACAATGGCTGTAATAGCTTCATATTTTAATGTACCAAGTTGAACCAACACAGATCAAAGTTCAGCATAAAGGTAAATTCCTAGTAGGAAATATAAACAAACAAAAGAAAAAATATATTAGTGATGCTGTGAGCACTGGAGCTACATATTTTCCTAGCACTAGGTTTGCTAATATCAATACAATAGTGCTTCAAAAGCTGCAATTATAAAATATGATTATATATATATATATATATATATATATAATAATATCCTCAAGTCTGAACAGATGGCTCATAGAAACTGTGCTTTCCTAATGCTGTTTTTCTTAATTTCATTAAATTGAAAATCATATGACTACACTTGGTCTTCACTCGGTTTGCCTACTTAGGATACAGTCATCATAACAAAGCTATTATGCTCTGAAATTTAATTTAATTTGGTTATATTTAACATAAGGTAGAAATATTTAAATTAGGTTGTTGTTAAAAGACCAGTTTACCATTTCAGGTAATTTTGGGGGAAGAACAGCTTGCTTGATCAAAAGTGCTTTTTGTTGAGCTTGGGTTTTAACTCTAACAATTCCAGGACAAGAAAGACCTTTAGCTTGTATGTTTTTGTTTATATGCAACTTGCATGTACATTAAGAATATCCAGTGAACCCCAGTAGAAGGTGATTTTGCAAGTAAGAGGCCATATAATTTCTCTAGGGCATAAAACACTTTGCATAGAGAATTATTTCCTTCCTGCTTTTTATTCTTTGTAGTTATGACATGTAAGGACAAATAATAATATCTGACATTTTGAGCATTCACTACTTGTAAGGTATTGTTCAAAGTGCTTCAGCAAGACTAATGAACATTGGTCCATCATTCTTAATATTTGCAATTTAGATTAATCTGATGATACTAATTGATTCATGATTTTGTCTTAATCCCTCATTAAATTGTTCATCATGAACAAGTTTTATGGACAATTAAAATACTTTAGTAAATTGGCCCTCTAACCAAGAGTTCTGTACAAAGACCCACTGACACACACTAATGTAAGCTCCTCCAGTTTCTCCACTAGAATATATGGGCCTTGAGGACAGGGACTTTGTTTCTCTACCATATTCCCTTTGTCTAGAATAGTGCTCAGCACAAAGTTCATGCTTAGAAGATCTATTGGATGAAAGGAATGAATGAATATCACAAATGTGAAAACTTCTGAAAGCAATAAAAGTTACACAGGCTCCCCGTTTCTTTGTCCCTGCATATTCTTCTCAAGAGAATTAGATAAAACATTGCATAAGAGAAGATTTTTCAATGACAAGTCTTTAAATGCCAGTAGACCTTTCAAATTTGGATTTCAAAGCATAATCTCTTTGGTTTTATTATTGTTGAATCTTTTATTATTGTCATTGGTCTACTATAGCTTATCACTAACAAATTCAAGCCACAGAATTCCCATCTGCTGTTGAAGCTACTACTCTGAAAAGAAAATAAAAAACAAAAAACAAAACAAAACAAAAACCTTGCTGAATAGGGACATCTGCTGGTTAAAATGTAATGTTTCTATCCTTAAAATACTGCATCTAGATGGATAAAGAGATTTGGGCTATAAAGTTGAGAGTAACACTAAGAACACGTGACACTGTGTTAAAATAACCTCTTTCCACTAGAGTTGTAATAAAGGTCACATTTCCTTGTTTCATTCCAGAGTTGCTCAAATAGTGACACTATCTGAAAAAATAATTAAGCTCTCCTATTAATCAGAAACTATTGCCAAAGAATAGAAATGGCTAGCTTCCTGATCTTCTGATTTAAGACATTGAATTATCTTTTATCTCAATAGGCGTTCAAGTGTCTGATAAGTTATGGTACTGTGCCATATTCTGGCAAACTGAAGCTATAAGACAAAGCAGAGGTGGCAGATGGTCCAGCCATCTCTGGCATGTGCTAATCTCCAGCCTTAGAGGAGTGAATTTAAACCAATTAACGTCTGTGAGGGACTGAGCCTACCACATACCAATACTCTGTCCTTACCATTTTATAAATATTACTAGGGGCCCAGTGCACGAATTCATGCATCTTGAAAGGAACTGTGGGCCCCGAGCTGCGGAAGGCTCACACCCATAGCCGGTAATGGAGCTGCTGCCAGCCCCTATCACCCCTCAGGAGCTGGGGGAGGTGAAGAAGCCCTCAGGGGCAACTGGGGCCGGCAGCCACCACTTGAACCGACTGACAGCACCAGGCGATTGGGACCGGCGCTGGCAGCAGGTGCGAGCAGGGCCGGTGCCAGCAGCAGGTGTGGGCGCCAGACGGGACCACAGCCTGTGGGAGCAAAGAACTTTCAGTAACCACCAGAGGCTCGCCCTGATGACAGCAACCGACACCCTGCCTTGGTCTGGTGCTCCTGCTCACCTGCTCCACCTTCCCACCACGGCCAATGCCCACTATGTTCCGCACACACCCACTGGTGGTCAGCGCTCGTCATAGCAACCAGTTGTTCGGTTGTTCGGTTGTTCTGCCGTTCGGTTTATTTGGATATTTTCCTTTTATTATAGAGGATGTGGGCCAGTTGCTTTCTACAAATACACTCCTGCATTAGCTGAACAAATGCCCTACCACACCTCACTCCATTACTGTAAAGGAACTGATTTTTTATAATGTTCCATTAATGGGTCTCAATAAAGATCCTTTGCAAAAGAAAAGGAAGAGAAGAGGGTCTGGACAGGTAGTGACCAGGCTGAGAAATTTAAGGAAGTGTGGAAAGGAGACGGGGACACAAAGTGGAGGGCAGGAAAAGGGTGATAAGAATGAGTGCCATAGCCCCAGAGAAAAGCCTAGAGGAGGAATCCGAGTCAGAAGAGGAGCTGGAACAGCCTGATGTGTGGCCCTAACTAGGGACAATTTGCTCATTCTTCTAATAGCATAGGAATCCTCACCAGCTCTCTGGAAGTTCTGGAAGGCTTTCCAGTGTATACCCATTAGCTGTATTAACAGGACGCAGAGCCTGTGTAGAAAGGAAATGGACTTCTCGGCAACTGTATTTTCATTTACTTTGAGTAAAAGCCTTTACAAACATTTCTTTTTTCTGAATCATAGCATCCAGTACATGAGACTATCATAAACAACAGAACCTGCCTCTCAGTATCTGAAAGAATTTTATATTAATATATCATCTATATACATAAAAGGCTACTATGCAAAGTGTCCCCTGGGGAGTTTGACCGGGAGACTGGGAGCTCGGTTGTTCGCTATGATATTCAATGACCACTAGGCGGTGGCAGTGGAGGGGCACTGAGGGAGGTGGGAAGAGGGAACCTGATCTGCCCTGATTGCCAGCCAGGCCTAAGGCAAATGTTATGCACTGGGCCTCTAGTCCTTTCATAAAAGAAAGGTAATTTCATCAACATTCTATCATTGATGAAGTTCATAAAAGTGTAATAAAAAATTTAGATAAAACAAGTTCTCATTATTTTTCTACAAAATATTTAATTCCTAATTAAGTAAATCCTAGGATAATATAAAATACCTCATGCTCTCCCTAAGCACACATTGACTTAGAAGTGAGGTAGGAATGAATAACTTAGAAGATTAACTGCAGAAAGTTGATCTAGGATTCAAATTATATCATGGATAGTCCCAGTGATATGCAAGTCACAGATATGCAAATGTTATTAAAAGATTTACTTTTAATTATTTAAAAAAAACATTGTAGTAAACACCAATCTATCCTATGAGATTTTTTTTTATTTCACATATAAGAGAGATCATAGAGTATACATCATTCTGTCTACTCTACTTATTATAATACCCTCTAAGTCTATCCATTTTGTAGCAAATGGCAAATTTTTTATGGCCACATAATATCCCTTTCTACTTATATACCACACCCTCTTTATTTTCATCCATGGAAAAAACTTAGGTTATTTCTATATCTTGGCTATTGTAAGTAATATCACAATGAACATGTGAGTGCATTTATCTTTTCAAGTTAGTGTTTTTATGTTCTTCACATAAATACCCAGAAATAGAATTGCTGGATCCTATGGTAGTTCTGTTTTTAATTTTTTGAGGGGATCTCCATACTGTTGTGGTTTTAATATTTGTATTGATTTTTAGAGAGGAAGGGCGAGAGAGAGACACATCAATGTGAGAATGAACTGCCTCCTACATGCCCCCCAATGGGGATCAAGTCCAAAATCCAAGTGCCCTGACCAGGAATCAAACCAGCTACCCTTCAGTACATCCAACTAACTGAGCCACACGGTGCAGGGTTATATAAATTAAAAAATATATATTAAAAAAAAAAGACAAGAATTAGCAAGTGTTGGCGAGGATGTGGAGAAAAGAGAACACTTGTGTTCTGTTGGTGGGAATGTAAATTGGAGCAGCCACTATGGAAAACAGTATGGTTCAAGGCAGCGATCCAGTTTCATTCCTTTACATGTGATTGTCCAATTTTCCTAACACCATTTATTGAAGAAACTGTCCTTTCCCGATTGTGTATTTTTTGCTTTGTGATAAATTAGTTGACTAAATATGCCTGGGCTTATTTCTGGGTTCTCTGTTCTGTTTTATAGTGTCATGTGTGTTTTTATGCAAATACCATATCGTTTGAATTGCTACAGATTCATATTGTTTGACCTGAGGAGCTTGATGCCTACAGCTTTGTTCCTTCTTTTAAAGATTGCTTTGGCTATTTGGGGTATTTTGTGGTTCCATACAAATTTTAGAAATTGTTCTATTTCTGTGAAGAATGCAATTAGAATTTTGATAGGGATTGCAGTAAGTCTGTATATTATTTGGATAGTATGGACATTTTGATATTTATTCTTCCAATTCATGAGTGCAGAATATCTTCCAATTTATTTATGCTCTTTTTAATTTATTTTTTTTTTAATATATTTTATTGATTTTGTACAGAGAGGAAGGGAGAGATAGTTAGAAACATCGATGAGAGAGAGTCATCTATCAGCTGCCTCTTGCACACCCCCTACTGGGGATATGCTCGCAACCAAGGTACATGCCCTTGACTGGAATCGAACCTGGGACCTTTCAGTCCCCAAGCCGACACTCTATCCATTGAGCCAAACCGGTTTCGGCTTTTTTTAATTTCTTTAATTACTGTTTTATAGTTTTCAATATACAGGTCCTTGGCTAAATTTATTCCTAGATATTTTTATGCTTTTTAATGCAGTTGTGAATGGGATTTTCTTCTCTTAAAGTTTTTATTAGTGTATAGAACTGCAACAGATTTTTATAAAATGATTTTGTAGTGTACAGCATTACTGAATATTTTAATCCATTCTAAGCTTTTTTTAATGGAGTCTTTGGGGTGAATAACAGTGGTGAAAGTGGGTATCCTTCTCTTGCTCCTGATCTCAGAGGAAAAGCTCTTAGCCTTCACCACTGAGTATGATGTTAGCTGTTGGCATGTCATGCGGCCTTTATTAAGTTGAGGTACATTTCCTGTATACCCACTTAGTTTTTACCATAATGAGAAGTTTAATTTACTTTTTAAATTATGTATTAAACCAATACTAAATATATATTTGTCCTCCTCAAGGAAATAGGAACTGACCTTGGGAACGGCAGTTATGAAACTCACCAGGTAGGGAGAATTATGAGGATGCACTTGAATTTTTAGGGAATTAACAGCAGAGTGCAGGCTGACCTAAGATTTTTGCAGAATAGAATGGGCAGCCACACTATAATTTAAATATCACTCTCTGTGCTATAGTGAAAAGAATCCTATATGGTTATGCTTTTTGAAAAAATGTGGCTAATTAGGAATCACTTTCTCATAAATGTTAATTTTTATATGGGTGATTATTTCATTACAACTGCTCTTTGAGTAGCTTAATTACTTTTCTGGGTTAGAAATTTATTAGTTTCCATTTTAAAGTGCTTAAAACATGTCAGGCTCTGTGTAAAACATGTTGAATTCATTATTCTTGGAGATAAATATTATGATCACATTTTTCAAAAGCAAATGAAGCTTTAGAGAAGTACCCTACTCACTACTAAGCAGTGAAATCGAGAGTCACACTCAGGTTTAATTCCAACATCAGTATCACAACTCTATCCTGACTCTTGGTTTTCCTTACATATATATTACTTATGTACTCATTTAAAAATTGAATTATAGCCAAAACCAATTTGGCTCAGTGGATAGAGCATCGGCCTGCGGACTGAAAGGTCCCGGGTTCGATTCCGGTCAAGGTCACGTACCTTGGTTGCGGGCACACCCCCAGTAGGGGGGTGTACAAGAGGCAGCTGATCGATGATTCTCTCTCATCAATGTTTCTAACTCTCTATCCCTCTCTCTTCTTCTCTGTGTAAAATCAATAAAATATATATTTTTTTAAATGTTTAAAAATTGAATTATACATTATATATATGTCATCACTACAATAGGATGCAGAAAGTGCTACAAATTGGTAATAAAGTTAGATGCAATAAATTGCTGCTTCTGGCATTTATTTTTGAAAATTAGTCAAACATGTCCATCTTCCATTTCAGTTTACACAGTGAAAAGCAGTTGTAATACTTTGTTTTCATTATGAAGACTTGCCAAAGTGTCTTTTGTGAGGTTCAGAAGGGCAGTCCAGATCATAGGCTCTAGAGCTGAGGCTTCCATTCTGACTACTTATTTGCTGTGTGCCCTTGAGCATATTCCTTCACTTCTTTCTGGTTCCTAACTAAAACAGTCATAACTGTACTTATGCATTTTGTGCTTGCAAACACTGAATGAGTTTAATACATGTAAAGCATTTGACACATAAGCTCTCAAAAAATGTTGGCTCCCGTTGTCCAAATTCAGTCTTTTTTTAAGCTCTTTCATACTTCTTTTTCAAGATAGACTTTTTAAAGAGTAGTTTAAGATCCACTATAAAATTTAGGGGAGGGGGGGCAATTGAGGGGAAAGTATAGATATTTTCTATATAATTATCCCTCCCCACACCCTGACCACCAGGTGCATGCATATCAACATTCAGCCCTAGAGTGATACATTTGTTACAAGCGACTAACATTGACCCATCATTAACACCCAGGTCCATTCCATAGTTTACATTAAGGTTCTCATTGGTATGGTACATCCTATGGGTTTTGATAAGTGTACAATGACATATATCTACCATTATTGGTCATATCATTGCACTGCCCTAAAAATCCTGCGCTTTACCTGTTCCTCTTTGTCCAGCCCCAAATTCTGGCAACTGTTGGTCTTTTCACTATCTCCATAGTTTTGCCTTTTCAGAAGGTCATAGTTACAATTATACAGTAACTTCTTTCACTTAGTAATATGCATCTAAAGTTTTTCCAAGTCTTTTCATGGTTTGATAGCTTAAAAAAAAAGCTGTAAGTAATATTCCCTTGTATAAACGTACCACAGTTTATGAATTTACCCACGGAAGCGCATCATGGTTGCTCCCAAGTTTTGGAGATTATGAATAAAGTTGCTGTAAATATCTGTGTACAGGTTGTTATGTGGACATAACGTTACAGCTCAGCTGTGTAAATAGCAAAAAGTGTGATTGCTGGACTATAGGGTAAGGACATGTTTAATTTCATAACAAACTGCCCAAGTGTCATTCCTGATAGCCTTCGGTTGATGTTTACAACTGATGGTGACCATGTAGTGTGTGTCTTCACACAATTGTTGGATGCACTTATTTCAGCGAAGTCTAACTTTGACACTCCTATACTCCCGGTTCGTAAGGGAAAGCAGAGTACAATAAATCTAGTTTTATAAACAAGCAAAATGAGGTCAGAATCATCAGAGCAGTAACAGGGCTCAGACCACACCACCTTTCCATTTCCAAAGCCTGGGAACCTCTAAAAAACAAAACCCTTGCCTGGGTCTCAAGCGCTTTAAGAGGAGAGCATCTTCCCACACTCAAGATACATTTCCCCAACTAATAATTAGTGACTAATTGCAACCTACAATTGTCCAAATAGGCCCGCAAAGCGTCTACAGCAGAGCCGACCGAATGCGGAAGACCAGACACACACCATGTCAGCTTCTCTTCCGCACTCAGACCCCGCTTCCAAGCGGCTCCCACCGGCGGCTTCCTCCGCTCCGAGCCCCAGAGCATTATTAGCACACGGGGCCTGCGCGCGGAGCCCACCTTTCTGCCAAGCCAGAAGGGCCGCACGGTTGCATAGAAAAATAAATAAATAAATAAAAAATAAAAGAGCTCCATTGCCTCCATTACACCAGCAGCGGCGAGATAATCCGTGTACGGAGTCCTTCCTAGCAAGAGCAGAGGAAGACAACAAGCCGACCCTAGCTAGACCTGGTCTGCAGCCCGAACAAGCCGAGGACCCTTTTTCGCGCAATAAAGAGAGACCCTTTTTCGCGCTCCAACTCGGCCCGGAAGTGACGTGCGCCCGGCTCGCAGGGCCCGCCCGAGGGAAAGGGAGAGCGGGCGGGGGCGTGGGGGCGGGGTGGAGGCCGTAGCTCCGCTTCCGGTGGCTCGCCGCGCTCGCTTACTCCAGCTGTAGCCACTCTTGCCCGTGGCTGCTTCCTCCATCCTGGTATTTTTTGGAGCCTTCATCCTGGTTCTTCCAAAGTGCCCGGACCCAAAACAGGAAGTAAGTGCGATGGAACCTTCAGGTCCCAACCGCCGCCAGGGCCGCTCCGCCCAGCGGAGCCTGTCCGGCCCCCCTCGCTGCCCAGCCCGCTCCGCCGCCGGCCGGCGCCCGCTGCCGGCCCCCCGGGCACCGCGGGCGGGTGCGAGCCGGGCCTCGGGGACGCTGCAGCCGCCGTCCCCGCACGCTCCGGCCGGGGCCTCCCTCTCGGGGCCGGGCCGCTGGCGGCGGCGGCCTCTCGGGCTGCCGAGGAGAGGAGCCAGCAGCCGCCGAGGCACCGCGGAGACCCGGCAGGGGCGGAAAATGGCGGCGGCTTCGGAGGAGCTAAATGGCGCCGGGACCCCTGGGGGTGGGGTGGGGTGGGGTGGGGTGGGGTGGGTGGCCGGGAGCTGCGGGGAGAATTGGGCCCGGGGATGGTACGGAGAACCGGGAAGCCTGACTCTTTTTTTCTGTCTCTTTGTTGCGATGGTTACCTTGGCGTTCGTAGTAGGTGGTTCGGTGAAGAGGGGGTCTCGCCCCCCCCCCCTGATTTTTTTTTCCCCCCCTTTTTCTTTTCTTACCCTATTTGTATCTTCGATGTCTCTTCCCGACCTTTTGGATTCCCTCCCGCTCACCGATTCGTGGATGCCCAGGCCGAGGGGATCGGCTTGCTGGCCCAGCCCGAGTCTCATAGAAAAGGGGAGGCATGGGCTGGGCGCCGGGAGCACAGACCGTCCCGACCGGCCGGGGGACCGTAAAGCGCCTCGGCAAATAGACATTGCCGACCTCTGCCGAGTCCCGAGGAAGCGTGTACATTATTATTTTTTATGCTATGGGTCCTTTAACATGGACTTGGAGTATCATCTCTTCGGGGACATGGAGGGAGTGATTCCAGCCGAGTCTCCGGCGTAGGTGGCAGAGGAGTCCGGGCGCCTCTCGGTGCCGCTGAGGGATACTGTAGCGTGTGTGAGTGTTGATAGTAGACACATTGGATGTAGATAACGAGAGGGTGGGCATTCAATGAAACGAGAGTCAGGACTCTCCTGTCTTTTCCCCGATCGCATCTGGGGATTCACATTCAGTCCCGGCGGTTTTCCTAACTGGATCCATCGCCCCGCGCCGCCTCCGTGTTGTAAGCGTGGAATAAGAAGACCACTGGGATTTTTTTTCTTCTTCTTCTTCCCGTGCGGAATTTTTTTGTCTTTTACTAGTAATTATACCTTAAGTTACTGAGCATACCATTTAAACTGAGCACTTGATGCAAAGCAGCATCAGAAGATCTTTAAAGTTAATACAGCAAATTATCACTGTAGTCTTGATTTCAACTGTTTTTAAGTTCCGGTCCAAGTAAGAACCTCTGTTTCCATTGTGTTGCACATTTTACCAACAAAAATCTATTTTTTTTCTTTTTTCAGTTAAGGATTTCCATATTTTTTTTTTCATTACTTGAGATGCTTTCTTTGAGCTGGTTTTAAATTTGTGTTTCGAAATAACTGTGTATTGCTATTATTATTTTTTTTAGTAGTTTGCATAATTTACCAGCACTTTAATGTTAAAGACCCTGGTGATAATACAACGAAAGCTTAGCTCGTTACTATGATGGTGTAGTAGGGATAAGATTTTGTTACGTTAGGTTAAGATTTGGGAAAACATTAAAGTTATGTTTCTTAATGTTACGGGAATGGTCAGACTGAATGAATGTTTGGAAGAATAAAAACAGGCTGGTGGGAGAATAAACTTTTTCCTTTTTTTTTTTTTTTTCCTGAAAAGACATTACTAGTACTTGTTACGGTTTTTTGGGTAAAGTACATTTCATGTTTTGTGGTGATTTTATCTCATTATTTTATCTCCCATATATACTAGGTGCTTTCATTTGCCACCAAACCCTTTTTTTTTTTTTTACTATTTTAGTTGTTAGGCTAGCCCACGATGTGAGATTTATGACTAATGTAGACCTGCATATTCAGCATGAATCTCTTTAATTGATTGCAGTTGAACTAGATGGTGGAGCCAAAATGCTATTGCCCTGTCTTCATCAACAGTTAAATCAGTAAGTTCTGGGCATTGCATACTTTTTTTTTTTTTTTTTTTTTTTTTAAGATGGAGAAAGGTTACCTTGTTTCACTTCAAGGCAGCAGGAGAGAGAACTATACTACTTAGTATTGAAATAACAGCAAAACTAGTCCTTACCTTCCCATATAATTCTTTTTTTTTTAAATATAGTTTTATTGATTTCAGAGAGGAAGGGAGAGTTAACCACTTTAAAGTTAATACAGCAAATTATCACTATAGTCTTGATTTAACTTTTTTTTTTTTTTTTAAATATATTTTATTGATTTTGTACAGAGAGGAAGGGAGAGAAATAGAGAGTTAGAAACATCGATGAGAGAGAGTCATCGATCAGCTGCCTCTTGCACACCCCGTACTGGGGATATGCCCGCAACCAAGGTACATGCCCTTGACCGGAATCGAACCCGGGTCCCTTCAGTTCCCAAGCCGACGCTCTATCCATTGAGCCAAACCGGTCCCGGCTTGATTTAACTTTTTAAGTTCCGGTCCAAGTAAGAACATATTTTTCCATTGTGTTGCAAATTTTACTATTTCTATTTTTTAAAATATATTTCTTTATTGCTTTCAGAGAGGAAGGGAGAGGGAGAGATAGAACCATCAATGATGAGAGAGAATTATTGGCTGTCTCCTATACGTCCCCCACTGGGGATTGAGCCCAAAACCTGGGGATGTGCCCTTGACTGGAATCGAACTCGGAACCCTTCAGTCCGCAGGCCAACACTATCCACTGAGCCAAACCAGCTAGGACTAATGCTTATCTTTCTGCTCTATTTCTCCAAAGTCTACAGGCCTAATTTTTATTAATGTAATAAATTTTTTCTGAAAACAACATCTTGTTATTTTTTGTCCTGCACCTTTTAATACTTAACACTTGTGAGGATGAATAAGATGATGTGAAATAAGTGTCCTTAGAGATTCACATCCTAGCGCATAAATGTTAAAATATTGAGGGGGTTGGGAGTGTTTTGAAAGTATGTGTTGCAAAGACATCAAATCTTTAGAACAGCAATAAAGTTTAGGAAGAGTTCCACTTTTTTCAATATTCTATAGAGAGGCTGCTTTTTTAACATTGATATAAAATGCTACATCTTGTAATACTATCAAGTAATTCTCTTAAATAATGGTATCGTTTTTAATCGATAATTGAAATCAACATCTTAAGCAAGTAAAGTATATTATAATAAACTCCATTAACATCATTATTGAGTTCTTATGGTGTACAGTCATATTTTGCCATCTTAAAACCAAGCTATAATGAGCATTAATTAGGTACCTTAATTCGGTATGTTTTATGTTCATTTATAGCTCTGCTTCTCAAACTTCCACAATGTATACAGAAGAGCAAATCCCTTGGGGCCCGAGACCATAGCCCAAAGCATTCAACTTCAAGTATCACATGTTGCCTATTCCTAACTTGAATAAAATCAATATTTAAGATTTATTTTGTGGCCTTGTCTTTTTTTTTTTACACCCCTCTATGTAGTTGTGTTCAGGATGTAGGCTTTTATCTGTTCTCTTTCAAAATAAAAATATCTTAAAACACATCTTTTATATTATTAGATAATACTAAGGAAATCCCCTTACAATTCTTAAGGATTCTATAATGATAAAAGCAAGATATGCTAATTAGACCCCACAGCTGAACAACCTTCCAGACAACCTTCCTGATGAAGCTGGGGCCGCCAGGGCCAAGCCCCTTGCACAGATTTTGTGCATGGGACCTCTAGTTTAGTATATGCAAAGATAGGTATGATGGTCAATAGGGAATCTTTATAATGCAAGACCTCAAACAAAATGTTCAGTAATAGGTTAATGGTTAGGTAAATTGAGATGCTATGTATTCATTAAAAAGCTGTGGCAGAGTAAGTAGTAATATTGGAAAATGTTCCTAATGCAAAAAAAGTTACAAAAAATGTGACAATGGGATCTCATTGTAAATTTTTTTAAAAAAAGATATGTTAATACACGAATAAAAGACTTGGGTGATCATTACAAAAGAGAGTAATTTTCTGCCAATATATTGGGTCAGAAAAACATCTGAAAATTAAACATATCCTTACTGTTTTACTAGTATATGCCCAAAACTGTGTCTTAGCTAGTGGTTTTTAATTCTTACCTCATCCAGTAAAATTCTGGTGCTATACTTGTATATTCTGCAGCTTGCTTGATTTCCCCTTATAAAAGTATCTTATAATGAATTTTTTTCACACTATGTGGCCTTATCCCATTTTTCAAAGTAGGATAAATTCCAAGCACCTAGAGTTAGTAAAATTTCTGTGCTGCTCATGATCTTCACTAATAGAATCTACCCTTGTACTTGTACTGTGCTTGGGAACTGATTGATACAAATGTATCTACAGAACTAATCCTAAAAGTAGGAAGAAATGTCACTTGGTTCTAGTTTTTAGAAGATACATGTCACTTAATTGCCTAGATTTACAGTGTTCCCTAACTTTTGACACTGTATCCCTTCTATAATTTTCCTAACGCAGCTAAGCACAGTGCAGTGCATATCCCCACCAAACTCCGGTACAACGCGTACCCCCACCAAACTCTTCCCGTACCCCTGGGGATACGCGTACCACACTTTGGAAAACACTGGCCTAGAACCGTGGTCGGCAAACTGTGGCTTGCGAGCCACATGTGGCTCTGGCCCCTTGAATGTGGCTCTTTTACAAAATACCACAGCCTGGGCGAGTCTATTTTGAAGAAGTGGCATTAGAAGAAGTTTAAGTTTAAAAAATTTGGCTCTCAAAATAAATTTCAATCATACTGTTGATATTTGGCTCTGTTGACTAATGAGTTTGCTGACCACTGGCCTAGAAAATTGTAACAATATAGGTGGAGATACATAAAATAATCCATTGAATAAAAGTTTTACATCAATACTGTAATAGAGTAGGATGAAGGATTCATTTCTTTAATTCTGTGTTCACATATTCAAGAGTTCTTTTTCTACAGTAGGTAGTGTCACCATGTTCATTGGACATTATAAATAAAAATTGTATTTCTCCTTTAAATGTGAATATATGTAAATACTCCATTGTAAATGTTTTGTACCATATTTCATTGGGGTAATTTTTTTCTGTTTAATATAACCACAGAACGATAGAAACATGACTACCATTTCACCAGTTAAAAGTCTATTACCTTTTTCTCACTTATTTCTAGTTAGTGTAAAAATAGTACATGTGGTATAACTATAACTCAGTGACAGAGACAGGAAGATCTAAATGAACTGGTGGTGTGTACTTATTTGCCCCAAAGAGAACCAAAATTTTACAGATTTGGAGATCTTCCTGACATATTTCTCTGATAAATCAAATGGGTAACAGTCCAGTTTCGTGTATAATTAGAATACAACACATGAAAATATTCAACTTTGTATCTTACTATCTTTAAGTCAGTTTATTCACCCAACATTTCTCAGTCACTGGTCGTCTATGCACTTCTAAATAACATCTGTCTTGACACTATGGAAGCTAGTATTCTCTTTGCCTCCTTAGCTTGAAAGCTAAACCCCAACCGCGTAAAAGACCTGTTTGTATTGACTTCCCTACTTCCAATTCTCTGTGTATTCCAGTATGGCTTCTGTCCCCGCTACCCTGAAACTGCTTCCCTTAAGGTCACCAATGTTCTTCATATTGCCCAATCAGATAGTCATCCTCAAAGCAGTCCTATTTAACACAGTTGACCACTTGAAAACACTGAGGGCCTCTTAGTTAGCACCTGTTAGTTTTTTAGTTTTCATTTTAAGAATTTTGTTGATTTTTAGAGAGGGAAGGGATAGGGGGAAACATGGTTGTGTGAGAGCAGCTGCCTCCTATGCCCCCAATCTTGATACCCGGACATGTGCCCTCAATGTGAATCAAATCAACAACCTTTTGGTTCCTTGGACGTCACCCAACCAACTGAGACACCTTGACCAGGGCATCACACCTGTTAGTTTTCATCCTATACTACTTGTTGGTCCTTTTCCAACTCCTTTGTTTATGTATCGCTTAACTTCCAACTGTTAGAATAGGGGTGTCGAACTCAATCAGAGAAGGGGCCAAAATCTAAAATCCAGCCTAAATCGCGGGCCGAATGGTTTACTGAACAGTCATAAACTGTCATTGTGATGGAAACGCAGCGGAGTGCAGTGATGACAGCGTGGTGTGGGCCACATTGCAAGGCCTGGCGGGACGGATTTGGCCCGCGGGCCTTGTGTTTGACACGTGTGTTAGAATGTTCCAGGACTGGGAGCTAGACTGTCTAATCTCCCTAGGTGATCTTTAAAACAATTTGGATTCCTCTAACTCACATTTATAGGTCTAATTCACACCTGTTGAATTTCAGCTTCCAACTATCAACTTGACATCTTCATTTGGATGCCTCATATCTTTAACACAAACAGTAATAAAAATATTTAATGAAATATATTCTTAGTGTCTCCAAATGCACTCAGCTGTTTAAGCCAAAAGCCTGAGAATCTTCTTTTTTTTAAATCCTTTACTGTTGAAACTATTAATAGCTCCCATCATTTTTATCTTCATTCATCAAATTCTATCAACACTGCTTCCAAATTATATCTTCTGTCTAACCTTCTTTCTTATTTCTGCCAAATCAAGTCCCACCTTAAGAACTTTGCTATTATTAGTTGGCTGGCTTGTAGTCACATACTTGCAAGTGAAGTCTCTTCAAGTAATGTAACTTCTCCACATCAACCTGCCATAGCGTAAAACTGTGAGCATCTGTGCATTATCTCTATTTTGTGCATCCATTAGCAAGATGTATCCCAGGGTGTTCAAAAGCCCAAGAGCTGGTTAGGCTGTTTGACACTTAGTATAAAACTGGACATTCTTAAGTGCAGAAGCATACATTGGAGGTATTGCAGATTTAGTTTCAGACCTCTGCAGCACAGCAAGTCACACATTTTATTTTCCCAGAGTATACTGTAAAGGTTATGTTTATATTACAGTATACTGCAAAAAGTATGCACCAATCAAATTGCTCAGCATAGTTGCTACAGACCTTAAGTTGCTTGAAAAAAAAAAAAAATGCCTGCAAAGCACAATAAAATAAAGTATGCCTGTATCTGGTATGATTTGGTAGATTATTTTTTGGGTCTGGGAAAGCTCAAAAATGTTTTCCTGTAAATTAATGGAAGGTAATTGGTATGCTTTAACCATTTCACCTTACTAAAGGTTTCATGGGAATCCTCTACTTTCCAATACTCCTTTTTTCTTGTGCTACTTTCTCACCATGTCTTTATTTTGTTGTTTTATTTTTTCCCTAAGCTTTAGATTAACTTGGGTCCCAAGATGACTTTCATTAAATGCTCAGCCAATAACCATTTTGTACCTATCAAATGAGCAGTTGTGTTCTTTTTGCTTTGTAGTTCCTTTTTAAATAAAAATACTGCCAAGGTTACCAGGAATAGAGTTTACATCTCAAAGATTGGAATATAAATTTGCAACCTTTCTGGAAAATAGATTGTAAGGTGATTTAGGTGTTCATTTCTTTCTTTTTTTTTTTTTTTACTTAATAACTTTCACTAATTACTATTTAAGGAAATAGAGTATAAAATAAATGTTTTAGTATGTTTTAATGAAGTGAAAAATTGGGAACATCATAAAAGTCCAGTGATAGGGTAATTATTAAATATATTTTTTTATCCAGTAAAAGTTTTAAATGATACAGGTAGCTTCAGTTAAATACTTAACCATGGTTTCCTTCACTTTTCAATATGAATGAACTCCAAGTAGCAGGATATAAAATTGCTTATCCCCTACAGTCTTGTCTCTCACACCCACACACCAAAGACACTAAATTCTGGTTTTGGTAAGTTTATAGATATTAGCTTTTAAAAACATTTCTATTTTTCCATCTTCTACAGTAGGTATTACTTGCAAACCAGCTTTAAAAAACATTTAATGGGTTCAGAAATAAGGACAGCATGAAATATAATAGCTGACTGAAGATTTCCCTAGCAGGATCTGTACCTTTTTCACTGCTTTATTTATGTATAGCAGTTCTCATATATAACTATCCCCCTTAAACCTCAACACCTGCTGTGCTTTTTTGAACTTTTGGTTGACCCTTTGGGATAAAGATGAGAAGCCTATTGAAAGAAACCTTTAAAAACCAATCATTTCCCTAACTTCTCTGTTAGCTGTCTGCTCCATAGCTTCTGTTAATTAGGTCCAGAGGGCCACTCGTCACAGGCTCTGTGACATGTCAGTGATGGCTGAGTGGCAGAGAAAACAGAAGTGGACTATGGATCTGAGAAACACCATGTGGAGTAATGATTCCACGTTTGACCAGAGCATGCTAAAAAAGATGATGTGGCCCAAAGGAAAGAGTTTAGGGTATCAAGAGTAAGGAGCCACAGGTCATATTAAAGTTCAAGTCAAAAATAACCACCTGGATTGCCATCAGGATGATTTTAACCAGCTTCTGGCTGAACTGAACACTTGCCATGGACTGGAAACAGCATGGTGATTCCTCCTCAGACAACAAGGAAAAGAAATCTTTCACCCTTGAAGAAAAATCCAGAATCTCCAAAAACCCACATTCATTATAAGAAATTCACAAAAGGGAAGGATCTGTCATCTTAAAGCAAAACAGATCTTGACTGCATTTTTGGGAAAAGAGTAAGAAGATTCCTGAGGATGATTCCAGTTCTGCTGCTCCAGATGGGAATGAAACCTCCACTATGACAAGTGCCTTCACCATCCAGGAGTGCTTTGCCAAGCAGCTGGCAGAGCTAAAGAACAAGTTACAGGTCATGGCTGCAGGGCATTATGTTCCAGAGACCAAAGGGGAAAGGAAAGAAAAGGCAAAAGATAAATGTGGAAAATTATACCCAACTCAGAACTAAAAAAAAAAAAAAGGCCAAATTGAGCAGCAGCAGAGACCATTATTGGGATGGGAATTATGACACTTCTGCTGAGATGGAGAGGGTTATGTGTGCCACTTAATGACCAGGACTTACCTCCAAAGCCCAAAAAAGAGAAGGAAAAGTGACAAAAGCAAGTGGAGGCAGCAGTGAAGCACTAGATAAGGCACCTGTGAAAAAGAAGAAGGGCCCCAAGTAAATAACCTTGGGCCTTCCAGCCACTCAGACTTCAGGGTGCTGCCAAGCACACATCTTGGCGTAACGTCAGCGCAGGATTCACCCCAGAGAGTTGGTGCACATCTTTTAACCTGCCCATGGGCTGCTGGGTCTCACCCTCTCACCACATTTTCCCCAAATCATATTCCCAGAAGAACTTCCAAATGTTCTAAGTCATGGCTGTCTTAAATGTCTTTGTAGACTCTGGAAAAAAAGTTTAAAAATTATTTCAGGTTTTGTAAGTTTCATATTGCCTTCAAAAGCTTGCTTGAAATTTACCTTTTCCAGCCTGATTATTTGGGATTCTCCCCCCTCTCCCCCACCCACCCATACACGGATCCCTTGAAAGGATTGTTCACAGATATGTATTTTTAATGCTTCAAGATGAAACAGGTATTAGGGAAAGAGTGGAATTAGTTACTATTTTTTTTAATTTCTATAAGAGTTTATTTGAGCCAAAATTATAACGTATGCTGGGAGCGAGATCTCAAATGCTCCCTGGTGGTAATTGTTATAAAGAAAAGATACTGGTCAGATTTAGGGTACTGAATTAGTTGAGGTTCATCATGGGTCATGTTATATATACCTAGTCTATAATTCATAGAAGCACTAACATCTCCAGCTGTTTTTTCCAAGAATGTTTGACTGCCTGTTGAGGGACAAATGGATTGAGAGACTGCCTTTGAATTAACTCAGTGGGCATCAGAAACTCATCATTTCTGCCCTTCACTCGGAATACTTTTTAGAGGCTGGTTTCCTAAAGGTCTGAGAATTCTGGTTTTGTCATTTTTCTAGTTGACGTGACACAGGAGGCTAGAGTGTCTTCAGCATACTGCTAGCACACAAGTGTAGTTACAAGACTTACTGTGTAATGCTGTTATTTTTTCAGTGTTGCAGCTATAGAATCATGGGGGGAAAACAATCTGGATAACATGAAAGTGATGCTGGTGGCTACGGGAAGGCGACTAGATTCTGTGGGAAGGGATACAGCTGATTCACCTGTTTTCTAGGTAAGCCTGCCTTGTTCCACGGACCTCACTTAATAACTGCAAATTTTAATCATACTAGATCATGATTCCCACTTATCTTTAATTTGGGAATGGTATCTTTACCATTGTAAAATGAATGATGTCCTTTTAAAATAGCAATTTGTATAATGAAACTTTAGTGAGTCTCTCTGGGTCTTCACCATGTAAAATTTTAGTAGATCCTAAGTTGTTCTGCCGGGGGAAGTGCATATGTGTAAATGGTAAATATATGAACACACTAATATCTTGTGTGTAAAAGCCAAATAATATGTGAATAATTTAATATACACCAAGGCTTATGTCCCCTTTCTTATGATAATTGGTAAAAAGTACATGGACGAGACCAAAATTGAGTATTGAGGCAAGAACTTCATTGAACATTATAAGGTATGCCTGAAGAGTTCAATCAGCCTGTCTATAATAATAAAAGCGTAATATGCTAATTAGCCTGGATGACCTTCAGGATGATACTGGAGCTGTGAGGGAAGCTGGGTTCTGGATGCCAGTGGGAAGCCGATGCCGGCAGCTGGGGGAAGGAAGGCCTATTCTTAGACGAATTTCATGCATCAGGCCTCTAGTTAATTATAATTCAATAGATTTTCCCCTATTAACCATGAATACTATATTCTAAGGTTGATCAGTCTGTCAGAACAAAAGAAGAATATTATATGTGTAAAATATCAGTTTAAACAAAAACGGTTCTCTATTTCAGAAGAAGGTATTGCTTGATCTCTATTAGAAAAACAATTTTATCAATGATGGATGTATGCACTTGTTTAATATTAATGAAAAAAACTTTAAAAGAACTACTTAGTGTTTTTGTCAGATAATAGAGCTTAATACATGTAAAAATGTTTTGGAGAAGTAATTCTTAGATTAAGACAAAAGCTTTAATGAATTTTCTACTAAAGAATCAAAAGTTAAATACATTTAAATAAATCACAAAGCTGCCAATAAAATAATTAAAAAGCGGTGAGACTTGCTGACATGATGACTTTCATTGCATGTGGTAAAATACATTTCTTTAAAAAGTGAAAACTGTAGGTTTTTAATCATAGCAGTCAATTCTTACAGATTGTTATATCTAATTTTACTTTTTAATTGATTATTTTGGAGAGAGAAGAGGGAAGAGAGAGAGAAACATCAATATGAGAGTGCAACATTGATTGGCTGCCTCCTGCATACCACCTATTGAGAATTGGGGATCGACCCTGCAACCCAGGCATGTTGAATACCAGGAATTGAACCCGTTACCTTTCAGTGCTCAGGGCAACGCCCAGCCAGCTGAACCACACCAGCCAGAGCTATATCTAATTCTAAATAATGGTTATAAACTTTTGAAGAACAGTGTTTAAAATCTGAATTGGCATCGCAGTTTCACACAGAAGAACGCTGTAGGCAGATACGCATTGTGGGGGTTTTGCAGGAGGAGGTAGGAAAATTAGAGGGCTACTTTAAGTTCATATTTGGAAATAATTTTCTAATCCTAATCTAAAATATGTTCTTGCACAGATTTGAGTATGAGCACAGTTGAAGAGGATTCTGACACAGTAACAGTAGAAACTGTGAACTCTGTAACTTTGACTCGGGACACAGACGGGACCCTCATTCTTCATTGCCCTCAGAATGGTAGGAGAACCTATAGGCATAATTGTGAATCTTTTTGGATTTCCCGATTTTATGTCACCTTTGATCTCTATTATCCATCTGGACGGTTTAGGCCAGGACTGTAGGAAAGGTTATCTCTTTGGTTCATGAATTAATCTTAATTTTTATATTTAAAAAATATCCCTTGGTATATTTTCTAATTTACCTTAAATTTTCTAATTAACCTTTGATGAATAGCTGTTTTATTAATAAAATCTGTTGAGCATCCTAAGATAATGATCAATTAACTATACACAATATACTTCCTCACCAGAGTATATGTAGTACATTAGAATATATAGATATAGTCATGCCAATACAAATAAATGAACATTTTTTGCTAGAACCTGTGTTAGAGAATTTTATGTAACTGAGTAAGATTTACTGTGATCAAGATTCAACACTCTTGGGGTTTGTGATTTTTCTCAACCTATTTCTTGTGTACAATTTATTGTTTCTTTTGCTTTAAGTTCATCTTTGCTCAACCTAAGTTTTGTCTTCTCTTTTCACTCCATACTTAATCTCCAGGTTATTTCATTCAAACTTGCTGTTTTAACTACCCTCTACGTATTAAAATGATTCAAACTTCTGACTTTATTATGAATTCTCCATTTCTCAGAGGCACCTTTAATGTCACATGTCTCAAACTGAATTATTTCACAGAATCCCCCAACCTAGTTTTTACTTTCTCATTCAATTCCACTTGTTTTAGTATCCTAGATAATATAACCAGATAGGAATAATCCTCTCATCTCCCACATTCATTCTATTACGAAGATTTATTGATAAAATTGTTTCTTGAATCTATTCCCTTCTCTCTTCTCAAGTTCTCCTTTCTTGTTTCAGTTTCTCACCTGGGTGGCTCTAACAGCCCTTAACCAGTTCCCCACCTCTATTTCATCTTTTAAACTACAAAGACATTGGTCAGGATACCCACCAGCATACGAAGGTGTTTAAAGGTGCCGTGGTTTTTAGAATGTAATCCGGTTCTTTAATTTGGCACATAGCCTCCCAACGTCGCATCTTTCCTTTCAGACTCACTTTCACCACATTTCACTTAGCCATGTTCCAGCAGTTAATGACTGTTTTTACTTTCCTAATATACCTCAAGCTCCTTATGCCTCAGTGTCACTGCTTACATTACTCCTACTGCCAATAATACTCATTTTCCTTTGGCTCTGTTCAAGTTAGAAACATCTTCTCCAGGAAACCTCCCTCCACTTCTAGTCCAAATTAAATGCCTCTCCTCTTTGCTCCTATTAGCCGTTTCATAGCTCTTATTACACTATTTTGAAATTGTTAGTTTAGTCATCTCCTCCACACTGGGTGCTCCTTGACAGTCACAGTGTCTCTCTCATTGTTCTTTTCCAAGCACTTAACACCTAGAAGGCACTCAGTATTTGTGAGTGAATTGACTTTGCATGTGAAATACTTGGAAAGCCAGATTGTTGACAGCACAAAATTGTCACCTTAAAAAAGCGGCACCTTTGTCATAGTTCCCCTTGCCATAAGAATAAAAGCTTAGGTGCTGCAGTAGAAACTGAGAAAGCAGTATTGTTTGGAGTCCCACTTAAACAACTTGGCTTAGTTAACTGAGCAAATCAGGAAGAAGATTGTTTTACAGTCATTACTTGAAGAGATTTTGTTTACCTCATTGTTTTGAACGTTTTGAGATTTTTGTTTTGTTTTGTTTCATCAGAAGCTGATGAAATAGACTCAGAAGATAGTACTGAACCTCTGCATAAAAGGCTTTGTCTGTCTTCTGAGGATGATCAGAGTATTGATGATTCTGCTCCTTGCATATCAGTTGTTGCACTTCCACGTAAGTCACTGTTTAAAAGCAGAGTTTCCTTTTAAAATTAAAATTTAGGTTGCAAGATTATTTTTCTCTTCATTTCATCATAAACCCTCTTTTTAATTAATACATAATAAGTGCTTAGATATGTGCCACAAGTGATTATAAATGCTTTTACATATATTGTCTAATTTAATCTTTTATTATTATTATTATTATTGCCCCCTCACTGCCACCGCTACCAGGAGCCTTTTTAAACATTTTTTTCCCCTGATCACGCTTTCCCCCAGGAACTTTTTTAAATGTGCTGTCTTGCTTTGTTAATAAAGAGAATAACATTTTTTTTCATGCACAACACTCATGAAGCACGCTTGCCCAACTCAATGAGAAAGCATGCTCTAGACTAGAGTAAGGATTATTATTATCTCTATTTTATAGTTGACAAAACTAAAGCACAGGTATGATAACTTGTCAATGATCATATCCAGCCATTTCTGGTTCTTATAATTTATACTCTTAATCCCAATGCTGTACTGCCTCTTCATATGGTAAATAGCTAACTGGAAGTTATATAGGAGTCTGATTAGTTTTTCTCACTAAAGTTTTAACATGTTTAAATTTCAAGATCATTTAGAGTATACTGGATTCTAAGGAGCTATCATATTTCTGGTATTGTTGGCAAAAGACTACAACACAACAACTGTAATGTTAGATTATATTTCTAACGTGTTTAGCAAAAAATAGGGAATCTTGTTGAACTGTGGTGTCCCCAGAAAGGTCAAATAGGTTTCTTAGTCCATGCTGATGGGGTTGGGATACAAGGCTCTTGTACATAAAGGAGAGTCTTGCCATATCTCAGAACTTTCCTTTTGCACTCACATCAAGCAAAATCACATCTTTATCCAGTGGGTTTTCATTGTGGAAAATTATGTTTTCACAAGTAGGTAAATACTCTGTATTTCGAGTTTAATGGCTTGTTAAATTTACAGAAAAGAAATCCTTTTATGTTAGTTTGCTGTGAAACTTTATAAATACAGCATTAATGTTCATGTTGCTAATATTGCTTCCAGTTGTGACTGTACAAATACAATCTATTTATAATTAAATTAAATGACCTAATTAAGTGATCTTTCCTCCTAATGATGATTCATATGATATTTCAAAACTCCTAATTTGACTGTCATTATGTTGTGATTCCACTTTAAAACTTGATTAACCTATCTGTATTACAGACAAAATTCTATATGGATATTTTCTAAGCTACAGGTTATTTTTATTCAGCTATAATTGATATTACATTATATTAGTTATAACTGTACAACATAATGCTTTGGTATATTTATATATTCTGAAATAATCACAGTAAGATTAGTTAACATCTATCACCAAATATAGTTACAGAATTTTTTTCTTGTAGTGAGAGCTTTTAAGATCTGCTCTCTTTAACAACTTTCAAATATATATTATATTATTATTAACTGATTAATTCATTAGCGTGCCTTTATCATAATTGTAGGTTCAAACTATACATGATATTTTGTTCTATTTTATGGTGCTTGTCTGAATTGAACGTTATAAAATACATGAGCTACTTGATATTGGATCATAGCATATCATGTACGCAGGGGATTCTGAAGGCTAGTATTTACAATAAGACTGAATTCATGAAAAGCAGGCTTGAAGTATTTACATGTTTTCTGCATTTGTAAAAAGTATGTTGATAAATCAACTTAGGAAAATTTCTATATTTAAAAAAAATTCACAAAAAAGCATAAAGTCCCATATATCTAGGACTGATTGAATGAGCAAGTCATTTGCTGGACTTAGTGGAGGCGAATATTAATTTTTAAAGATTTAACTTAAAATTTAATTTTAAAATTCATATTTTTACATGTTTTATAAAACTGATAAAATTTATCTTCTAAGACTTAAAATCCTCTTAACTTTCATAGTAATCAATCTAGACCACTAATTGACCACTTGTTTTTGCAATCATCTACCACCACATTGACTCCAGTCCCTATTCATAGTTATAGCTCTTGGTGATTACTCATTCAGATAAGTGCAGTATCTTGGCCTCCAATTCTTTTTGTTCTTCACATTGCCTTATCTCTACCATTACCACTTTTGTTACTACCTATTAACTAGAGTCCATCTGTTTTCTGTTTCAGATTTTGTTTTGCTACCACTGCTTCCTATGTTTCCAACTTACTTTCTCTAATTCTCTTAAACTTCTATGATCCTTTGCCTCACTGGCACCCATTAATCTTACCACTCTTCTTTGTTCCTTCTCCACTTTGTATCCTGTTTCCTCCTTACCCAATTTCATTTTCATGATTAGTCATTGTAATCACTGTCTTGAATTGCCGTCAGGTCTTTTTTTCCTTCCTTCACTTATTCTTTGGTGAAACCACAACCTTGGTTAAATTCATCTGCCCACTTATGTCTATACCTGATGGGAGAAAAACAGCTCAGGCAAACTGACTGGTCCCACTTGAAACTGATCATCATTATCTTGAAAGTGGGCTCATGACGTTGCCTGCCAGCCACATCATACATACTTCACTATAATTTTCTTTATCCCAGTCTGACATGACTGTTTCTTATATCTCAAAACCTCTAATACTTTCTCCATCTTCTTTAATCTCAACTGATAATCTTGCTTACTACTTTACTGAGAAAATTGAAGTAGCTATAAGTTTTCATTTCCACAAATACACACATATAAGTACCTATGTCCATATTTTCTATTTTTTCTCTTAGCTAAGGCCAGCCAACTCTTCATTTTATTAGATTCTATCCCTTTGCCTACTCACCGACATTGTTACAACAATTCTTGATGTTCTCTCTTGAAACATCAATTTTTTTCTTCTCTAACATTGTTCATTTTAGCATTGTAAACATATTATAATTATTTAAAAAATCCCATTAGCCCTCTTCTGGCTCCCATCCAGTTTCTCTCCTTCCCTTAAGAGAAAAATACCTTGAAATAATTGCCTCCATTTCTTCTTCCATTCTTCCTTCAGTCAGGCTTTTACCTGTCTTGCTTCACCAAAACTGTTCTTCCTAGGTCTCCAGAAACCTCCTTTTACTAAATCCAATGATAATCTTTTTTTTTTCTTTCTTCCAGTCTTTGTCTTGCTTGATCTATGCACAGTTTTTGATAATATTTATCACTCCCTCTTCCCCTGCTTAACATTTTGTCACATGGGTCCCAGGGAACACATTTCTCTAGTTTTCCTCTAAATTGCTGTCCAAGTTCTTCTCAGTCTCCTATGCTGACTTGTCCACATCTCTCAAATCTCTAAATGTGGCCTGCCCCAGGACTGAGTCCTTAGACTGCTTCTGTTTCCTGTTTTCATCCCTAAAACTGATGATTTTAAATTCTGTCTCTTGTGTTGTCTCCCAGATTTATTCGAGACTTCTCCTTTTAACTCTAAATGTTTAGTAGGTATCTCAAACTAATATGTTTAAAACTCAGTTCCTGAAACTTCATAAATTTTGAAATTTGCTTCTACAATCTTCCCCATCTCATTTTTGGCAGGTACATTTTTTTCATTTGCTGAGATTAAAAAAAAAAACACACAAAAAACCCACATGTAATATCATCTTTGACTTTTCTCTCATGTTTGGTTTATCCGCAAATTCTATTGGCTCCACCATCAAAATACCCACAATTTGAACTACAATCACCCTTACTTGATTTCACCCTGGTCCAAGCCACTGGCCTTTTATCATGATTATTGAATTAGCTTGCTGCCCTTTAGGCTATTTTCCCTATAACAGTCAGGGGGATCATTTATATATAAAAGCCTAAGCAACTGGCCAACCATCCAACCATCCGAACAGTAGCTATGATGCATAATAACCATCAGGGGACAGGTGCTCAACGCAGGAGCTGCCGAGCGTCTCGGCAGCTGCGGTTCTTGAGGAGGGAGCCCGATTCTGGGGTGCATCACCCGAGAACCGCCCTCTCATAATCCAGGACCCTTGGGGAAAAGAGAGCCAGTTTCGGCCCAATCCCCACAGGCCAGGCCAAGGGATTTCTCTGGTGCACGAATCTGTGCACTGGGCCTCCAGTATTACAATACAAGATTATATCATTCCTCTAGGTCTTCCATTGGTTTCCTATCAGAGATTTAAAGCAAGTCTTTATAGCAGCCTACAAGTTACCACACATATCTTACTGTTCTTGTTCAATCTGCTTTGGCCATACTGCCCTCCTTGCTACTCCTGGGAAAATTCAGACATCTCCCCATCTCAGAGCTTTTGCACTCGGCTTTCTTGCTGCCTGAAATGCACTTTCTCTTTCTCAAGACACCTAAGTAACTAGTTCCCTTCCTTACTTTGTTCCAAGTCTTAGTTACTTTTCCTGGCCTCCTATCTAAAATTTCAAATACCCTTCCTCACTTCCAATACATTCCCTTTCCTACATTATGTTTTTTTTTTTATTACTTACCATCATCCAATATAATATCGTGTTTGTGTTTAACAATATAATATCATTTTGTGTTTAACCCACTAGAATATAAGCACCATAAAAGCCAGATTTTGGTCACTGCTATCTCCAATAACAGCGATACCCACTGTGGTACTAGATGCACAATAAATATTGATTAAATGCATAGATATAAAAATATACATATATTTATATATATGAGCAAGGAATGTGATGTTCCCATTTTTTCCATGGATGTTTAAATTAGATGTTCCCATTTTTTCCATGGATGTTTAAAAACTAATTAGGCCCTGCCATTGCTATTCTAGAATTGAATTATTCCTTTCCTTGAAGTTTCAGAAAATGATCAGAGCTTTGAGGTGACCATGACTGCAACCACAGAGGTGGCAGATGATGAGATTACTGAGGGAACTGTGACACAGATTCAGGTATAGTAAGTCTTTTTTTACTTTTTTATAATTGATATGAGAGAGAGAGAGAGAAATAAACACTGATTTGTTGTTTCACTTATTTATGCATTCATTGGTTGATTCTTGTATGTGTCCTAACCCGGGATCAAACCTACAATCTTGGTGTATCAGGATGACACTAACCAACTGAGCAACCCAGCCAGGGCCGACTCTTTTTATTGGCTACAAGAGGATCATCCTTTACACATACCTTAGGTGGAAATATTGTGAACATATTTTGTCTGACAAAGTAGCAACCACAAAATTGAGGGTAAGATTCATTACTTCATTCAGATTTCCAAGCCTCTACATATATGTGAATCTCAGAATTGTAAGCAAAGGTAAAATTTTAAAATTCATTCCCTGTAGAGTGATTCACATCTATTGAAATAGGTGATGCTTGTACATTCTTATCTACATGGAGTGATCTCACTTGATCTGTTAAATAACTTTAAATTTTATCTTATAGAAGGTATTAATTGGGATATAAAAGCTTTTTGAGGTAGTTTTACCCAGCAGTTAACTGAAGTGACTGATTTAGAATGGCTGCATATGATCTCTCTTCTGTGTCAGTGGAAACTAGTCATTACGGATAGGTTTTAGTTAGGGTAGTTATAGTTATGGTAGTTCCTTTTGGTGCTTGTAGGATTGAATACATTTTACCATGTGTTTGGAAGTTGGATTTTAATCCGTCTTATTGTTTTCCTCTTAATGTGAACTTCTCTGTCTCATAAGTTATTTCTCCCAAAAGTAATCAGAATTCTCTGCTTTCTTAGCCTAAAACTTAAATCTATTTTACTTATAAATTTATCCCTGGCCTTTCTTTTTAGTAGCTTGTCCTTTTGTTTCTTCATTTAATAAAATATTTTGAAGTAGTAGACAGTAGAGACATTATACCATTATTTTTCTAATGTGGAGCATCTCAGTGACCTTTGTTAAGTTAAGTATAAGAGTTGTAAATTGATAGGTAACATCAAGGACTAAGGACATCTAATGTTAGGTGCACTGTGAACCTTTTGCAATAGAGTGCTTCAAAGTGGTTCCGCAACAATAGGATTTCCAGAAGCATGCATCTGAGAAGTGCTTAAATGGCTTTGAGATAGGCTGCAGTTCCTCATAATTTGCCCTCGGGTATCAACTGGTGATTTGGACAGGAATTTTTTCCAAGCTTTCTGAAGCAATAGAGCACATCCTTTCTTCAAAATGGGGCTTGTCAAATTCATTTCAGGTTCAGAACAAAATAGATCACAAACGAAAGACTAGGTAGTCTTCACTTCCATTCTGTTTTCAATGCAGTAAAAATAATTATACATACGTATAATTTTGTTTACAACATAGCTAGAAGATTGAGCAGTGGCAATGTTAGTAGTCAAGTTATAGGGTTGTTTTGTTTGCATTATTTCCAAAGAGTTAATGAGTTATTTAATATTAGCGTCTTGGTTTGTTATTACCATTTTAGTGAATGAAAAGCTTTTAATAATTTCTAATATATGTTTAATAAGATTAACATTAGCTGCTAGTGAAAATCAGCATAGTTAAAAGTTTCAGCAATAATGTGATCTTCAGATTACAAGACGCCTTAGACACCATCTGTCTAGTCTCTGTTCTCAGCTTTACAAAGGTCTCTTGATCTTTAAAAGAAAAAAGTCTAAAATGTATGCTACATAGAGTTGTAAAATTTTTCATACTTGACCAGTGATTATTTTTCTTTTTGCCCAGGGATTTTTAAAAAACTGCTTTTATGAATATAATATATTAATAACCAAACATAAAAAAAAAGTAACAATAAAGGTGTGGCTTTTCCCCATATTGTGTTTTGGTGGTTCAATGACAGCTTCTCTCTTACCACTTGAGATGGGTTTTGTTTCCTGTGGAAGTTAGAAATTCATTTTTTTGTTTATTGAAGAAATAGTTCGGTCTTTGTTAGGACTTACCTCCAGCCAGTGACATAGTTTAGTAGTTGATCCAATCCAGAGACTGCACAAGGTTGAGTGATCACTAGACAGCTAATTCTCCCCTTATTTTAGTCTGCCTGTGATAATGTCAAACCTCATGTAGCAGAACTGTTGTCAGATTTTCCTCACACTAAAGCTCTCTTTAGCTCAAGGCCAGTTCTTAAAAGTGGCTTTGTTCCTGCAGATATTGCTAGATTAAGTATGTATGTCATTGAAAATATGCCCAGTGATAATTGCATAAATATAATAAAAGCCACTGAATTATATTTTTTAAAGGGTGAATTTTATGGTGTGTGAATTATTTTTTGACCATGTTTCTCAATAAAGACTGTTTTAGCTGCGATAATAGTAAAAAGTAGTATCATACAATTCTTTGAGGAGAAGGGGTACATTTATGAAGGTAGGAGTTATGACACGCTAGATGTTGGCTACCATAAAGTAGTCAGTGAACAGTAAGCAGACCATAATTTTGTAAAATGTCTTTTGATTTAGCCTGTTAATCCTTTAAATTTAACAGATTACATTACAGATGACTAAATATTTAGATAGCAAACTACCTGTGAGGACATTAAAAATCATAACTCAACCCCAGCATTTCCATTTTGTTGTATGTATGAACTAACTTAAATATATAAATATACAAATGTATATTTTTACCTTTTCAAGATTCTACAGAATGAGCAACTAGATGAAATATCTTCCTTGGGTAACGAGGAAGTTTCAGCAGTTAGCCAAGCATGGTTTACAACTAAAGAAGATAAGGATTCTCTGACTAACAAAGGTAAAATATACTATGAATTTTAGTGTCCACTGGAAAAAATTGAGAACTTATAATCATTAGGATTCTGAGTTGGACCTTCAAAATTGTGATTAAGCCATTACAATAATTGAGCATTTCTTTTTATTTATTTATTTTTATTCAATTTATTGGGGAGACATTGGTTAATAAGATCATATAGTTTTCAGGTCTACATTTCTGTGATATGTGATCTGTATATTGTACTGTGTGCCCACCACGCACAGTCAGATTGTTCTTCATCACCATGTATTTCTCCCTTTACTCCACCCCAATCCTTTCCCTCTGGTAACCATCATACTGTTGTCTATGGCTATGAGGTTCAGTTTTATATTCTACATATGAGTGAAATCTTATGGTTCTTAATCTTTTCTGACTGGCTTATTTCTAATTGAATTAAACTTGAACTTTCCTCATTGAATTAAATTTGGCTCTGAATGAGCTAATGAAACCATTTTTCAATAATTGATCATTTTTTCTTATTTTTTTTTTTTTTTTTTTTTTTTTTTTAAATATATTTTATTGATTTTGTACAGAGAGGAAGGGAGAGAGATAGAGAGCTAGAAACATCGGTGAGAGAGAGTCATCGATCAGCTGCCTCTTGCACACCCCCTACTGGGGATACACCCGCAGCCAAGGTACATGCCCTTGACCGGAATCGAACCCGGGTCCCTCAGTCCCCAAGCCGACGCTCCATCCATTGAGCCAAACCGGTCTCGGCGATCATTTTTTCTTAAATGAAGTAGATATTGTCTTGTTAATTTTTGAGCAAATGGATAATGGTTACATTTATTTATTTATTTTTATTTATTCTTTTAATTTAAATTCTTTATTGTTGAAAATATTACATATATCTCCTTCCCCTCCCCCCAGTGACCTCTCCCCAGCTGCTCCCACCCCCGAGCACATGCCCTCACCCCACTAATGTCTGTGTTGACTGGATATGTTTATATGCATGCATACAAGTCCTTTGGTTGATTCTTACCCAACACCGCCCCCCACCAAAACCCTCTCTGCCTTCCCTCTGAGGTTGGATGTCTGTTCCATGCTTCTATGTCATTAGATCTATTTTTGTTCATCAATTTAAGTTATCTATTATATTCCATAAATGAGTGAGATCATGTGATATTTATCTTTCTCTGAATGATATTACTTAGCATAATGCTCTCTAGGTCTATCTATGCTGTTACATATGGTAATTTTTTTATTTTATTTTTTTCTACAGCAGCATAGTATTTCCTTCTGTAGACATACCATGGATTTCTAATCCATTCATCTGCTGATGGGCACTTAGGCTGATTCCAAATCTTAGATATTATAAATTGTGCTTCTATGAACATAGGGGTACATATATCCTTTACAATTGGTGTTTCTGATTTCTTGGGATATAGTCCTACCAGTGGGATTGCTGGGTCAAATGGGAGTTCCTTTTTCAGTTTTTTTGAGAAAACTCCATACTGTTCTCCACAGTGGCTGCACCATTCTGCATTCCCACCAGCAGTGCAGGAGTGTTCCTTTTTCTCTGTATTCTTACCAGTACTTGTCATTTGTTGATTTGTTGATGGTAATCATTCTGACAGGTGACAACGGTTACATTTAAAAGACAGTACAGTACAGTTACTGCTTCTGGGACTAGGAAATCAGTTTTCAGAGATCTACTTACTGTGGTCTGATAAGTGGCTTAGAGGCTCATGGTCACGTGGTGCTCATTAGAATTGCTAGGAAGCTGCTACAAGAGAGTGGGGGTTGTAAATGTGCCACTGTAAGAAAAGAAAACAAAGTAAGTAAATTGTCTTTAACCACTGTAAGTACACATTTAGAATATACTGATCACTTGGTATCCGGTGTATTATGTTTACTTAGAATCTTTGTATATGTTATTTTGCCCATAAAGTTTATTTTTCATTGAAGAAATTTTTCGTCAAATTTTTGGCACAGTTGGGCTTTTCTGATGCTTATAAGTCTTTTTAAGTGTCCTAGACCAGCGATCGCCAACCTTTTGGACCTCACGGACCACCAGTGGTTCTCACACCACCGGTTGGCGACCACTGTGCTAGATTCTGAAAGGGTAAGAAAAGTTACTAAGTGGAAGTAACATTTTAAAAATCTTTTCCTTACCATTGTCTTTATTTAGTAGGGCCAAATATATTCTTTCTTAAAAACCAGAGGTTTCAAAAGCAACTTTACCTAGGGATCTTTCACGTTTCAGGCGAATGAGAAATTAGATTAGCTACATTCTATTTTCATAGATAATATATTTACTCAGAAAGCAAATCTTTAGTAATGTGCTCCTCTCAAGGAATAACATTTTCTATAATATTACTTTTGTTTTCTTTCAAAGGACATAAATGGAAGCAGGGGATGTGGTCCAAGGAAGAAATTGATATTTTGATGAACAATATTGAACGCTACCTGAAGGTATCTTATGGCATATTTTTTTGTTTCAGTAATTTTGTTCACTGCCAATTGCAGAAACATCAAAGCAGCATAAAATATGTACTTAGAAGCTTTTTAATAATTTGTGTAATGGATGACTGGCTAATGTAACTTGATTCGAAGGTGTATGATTTTAGTATATTTTTAAACCAATTTTGAATTCTCGGTTTGAAATAGCTTTTTTGCTTTAGTTAACACTCTGGAGTTTAGACAGAATCTTAATAGTCTCTCACAATCTTAAAACCTTGTTTTTTAAAGTAGCTTATATCCTGAACTGGGCCCAGTTGTGAGCATCTTTGTCATTCTGAAACTTTACTTTTATTGACTTTCACATTCCACCAGTTGTTGGTCCTCTTTGCTTGCCTGAAAAAGATGGAAAACAATTTTGGGAATAGGAACTGAGTGATGTAGAAGAACCTGAAATTCTCTCCTTCTATTCTTGTTTATTGATTGCAACAATCAACCAACCAAAGACAGTATCTGTCCACCCACCTTTACCAACAGGCAGCACCAAAAGCCTCTCCACTCCACAGCCCCACAGGGCTTTGGGCAATGAGGTGCTCAGGGCAGGGAGAGGCAGGCGTGGTGCAGGATTTAGTTGCCATTGAAGGCAGATCAGCAGCCTCAGTGCTGCCCCTGGGTGGCACCTATGAGTGAAAGAAACCACACATTTTTACATGATCTGCACAGATTCATAACCAATTATGTGATACCCTGAGGTTACCCTGCCAGTGTTTTTAGTCACTCTGGTGGTTAGTTGTACCAGCTCAAGCTGTTGATTCATCCCCAACACTACCTCGGTCCATTATATTAACTACTAGAGGCCCGATGCACAAAATTTGCGCTTGGGGGACAGGGGGTTCTTCAGCCTGGCCTGCATCTTCTCCAATCGGGATCCCTCAGATGTACATCACAGTCATATACTTACATCTCCCCTGAGCCCATACCTCTGGTACCCACTTGGTACCATACATAGTTATTGTAATACTAGGAGCCCAGCATGTGAACTCACATGGCCCTGCCCACCCACCGCCCTGCCATGACACCCAAACCTCTCCACACAGAGCTCCAACTAGCCTGGCCCAGCCCCTTCCCCTCTGGCCTTCTCGAGCCCCACCCTCAGTCCCTCAAGTTGCCTCAGGCTGGTCCCACCTCCTCTGGGAGCCTCCCGGCTTCCGCCCCATCTCCAGAGCAACACCTCCTGCAATGGGTGGTTACACATTAAGGCTCTTTATTATTATGACTAGTTGCCTGTTGCAGGAAGATTACTGCAATAGGGCTTCCTGCTGCACTCTCACCTACCCGCCTACTTGTCTTCCCTCTCCCCTGCCCCACTTGCTTGCTTCTCTGCAGCTTGGCTTCTTTCTATGCCATCTTGGTTGGGTTAATTTGCATACTCACCCTGATTGGCTGGTGGTCATGGCTTGGGAGTAGCAAAGGTGCGGTCCATTTGCATTTTACTCTTTTATTAGGTAGGATTATTGACTATATTCTTTATGCTGTATTTCATCTCCTATGACTATTTTGTAACTACCAATTTGTACTACTAATCCCTTTATTTTTTTGTTGTTGTTGTTTTGTTAATCCTCATCCAAAGACATTTTTTTCATAAAGTCGGAGTGGGGGGGATGGGCATGAATTGGTTGCCACCCACATGTGCCCGGACTGGGGATCTGATCACATGTGCCCTGACTAGGGCTGGGGGTCAAACCTGCAACTCAGGTGTGTGCCCTTGATTAGAAACCGAACCCAAGACCCTTTGGTGTGTGGGCTGATGCTCTAACCACTGAACTACAATAGGCAGGGCAAATCCCTTCATCTTTTTTATCCAGTCCCTCAACAGGTTCTTTTTGCTGTTAATTTGTACAAATCTAGTAGGTGTAGATGCTATTTTATTATGATTTAATTTCTGGTTACATGTTTTTATATGCATATTTGGACATTTATGGTTCCTGTTTGTCTTTCAGCAATTTTTCTGTGGGATTTTCCTTTTTCTAGATGTACTTAAAGTATGTCAGATCCTAATGATTTTCTGGTTGTGTTACAGATGCTCTTGTCCAATTTAGTGGCCTATCTTTTCTTTAGGTGTTATTTCAATATCAAAATTAATGTCCATTCTGACCTAGATTAATCTTCATGAGTGTTCTTGGCACTTTGCTCTTCCATTATAAATTTAGAATCAACTTGCAGAGAATGTAAAGTTTTTGGAATTTTTATTGAGACTGCATTGAATCTGTGCATCAGTTTCAGGGGAATTAACATCTTTACAACTCCATCTTCCTTTTGAAGAGCATTGTATAGCTCCCTCCATTTTAGTTCCTCTTTAATCTTTCAATACTTTCATATTTTCCTTGTATAACTTGCGTAAGATTTAGTTCTAATTGTGGTGCTTTTGTAAATGAGAACTTTTAAAGACTTTTTTATGAGCATTGTATAGAAATGCAAATGACCATCTATTGGTTTTATAACCACTAGCCTTCCTAACTTCCTACTGTTTTAAATCAAAATTTTCATAGATTTTTGGGATATCTGCAAATTATTTCTTTTCCAAGCTTCATGCTTTCTAACTTGCTAGGAGTGTTATCATATATGAATATTTTATTCTTTGTATGCTCTATCCACACTTACTAAGCTTTTATATTCTTTTCCATAAATCTACTCAGCTGATTACTTGTGTTCCTGGAATGAGCTCACTTTTTCCATTAATTATTAACCTTTTTATAAGCATGCTAAACTATTTTAAGGATTTGGGGGATCTGTGTTAATGGATGAGGTTGGCCTGGAAATTAATTTCTAAGACCGTCCTTGTCTGTTTTTTATATTAAGGCTATGCTAGCCTAATAGAATGAACTGAGAAGTGTTTCCTCCTTTTTTTTTTTTTTATCTACTCTAGAATAGTTTAAAGTCAGAATTATGTTTTGTGGGTTTTTTTGTTTTTTGTTTTTTTGCTTGATAGAATTTATCTATAAATTCATCTGGGCCTGGGATTTTCATTATTTCATTATGGTTTTCATTATTGATAAATGATTAAATTTTCTTGATGGTGCGTGCTTATTAGGTAGATATTTTTTTCTCTTCCTGAATCAGTTTTGGTAAGATTTTTAGAAATTTATTTATTTTATGCAAGTTTCTATATGTAGTACCATAAAATTTTCATAATGTTTGTCTATTCTCTGAAGGCCCAAGTTTTCATTTCTAATATTGCTGTTTTGTCTTTTTTCACTACTCTTGCCATAAGTTTATCTTTTTATATTTTATTAGTCTCAATAGATCTTTTCAAAGAATCAATTTTTAGCATTGCTTTTTCTTTCTATTTTTGATTCTCTTAATTTTGTTCTTATTATTTTCTTCCATCTACTTTCTTTAGATCTTAATTTTTTATCATTTTAAAAGGTTGGCAGAAACTGACTTTTCTGAATTTTATACAGTTTATTTTTGAAAATATTTAAGTATCACTATTACCTTGCAACATTTTAAATTTATACTCATTAAATGAATTAGCAACATTAGTTTTCAAAATGCCATTGTTAATCTTTTTTTTTTTAATGATTTAAAAGTATAGTATATTCATATGTATTTTATCAGAAATCCCTAAATCAAAGAAATGTAACCCATTTAGGCACGCGGAATAAAAGATGCTACAGAAATCATCTTTGAGATGTCAAAAGATGAAAGAAAAGATTTCTACAGGACGATAGCATGGGGTCTGAACCGGCCTTTGTTTGCAGTTTATAGAAGAGTGCTTCGCATGTATGATGACAGAAACCATGTGGGAAAGTATGAAACTTGCATTGTTGCATTATTTCATGTAATTAGGAGAAATATTAAAGAACTACTTTAAAAAATTGAATTATTATCATAGCCTTAATTGGAGACAGCTATTTATTAGGTTATGTTTCTCCAGGTCCATGTTCTGAATATGGTGAAACCTCATTATAATTAATTACTCTTTTGGAAATTAGAACATATATTACCTCACATAAGTTTGATTTAAAACTTAGCTGACTTATTACCTCAAAGTCTGTTTTGTAATAACATAAAAACTGTAATAGTGGTTAAAGATTTAGGAAGTATGAAGAGAACTCTATAGATTCATTGGTATCATTTTTTTTCCTATTAATTTTTATAGTTTATAGCATTTCCTAGTTCAGTGACTTTTTTTTTTTAAGTAACTAAATATTTGGATACTATGCATAGGTTTCTGTTATAGGTAACATGGGAAGGCATCATATTTCCAATTCAATTATTTATATGGTGTTTTGACATGATTTTTATTTCTCTTTGGGAATTTTAGGTGGTGATAATATGGCTTATCAGATACTTTTTTTGTGTTTTTTTGTGTATGGGATGGCATTCCAACCTACTAAACCACCCAGCCAGGGCTGAATACTGTTTTTTAGAAGAGTATTGCATTGACTGTATTGCATACTTGCCCACTAAAAAAAAAAAAAAGAGCCTTTCATTGGAGCTAGAGTATATCAGTGCACATGTATGGGTAGAGAAAATGAAGATAATTTTAACTTTTTAGTGCCTTGTGACATAGATTTTCTTCCTAGCTCTGGTTTACAATGTCATCGATAAGTATTTCAGAATAGCTATGACATTAGAGTGTCTGAACTGAATTTTTTTTTAACATATTTTTATTGATTTCAGAGAGGAAGGGAGAGGGAGATAGAAACTTCAATAGTGAGAATCATTGATGAGCTCTCTCCTAGATGCCCCATACTGGGGATTGAGCCTGCAGCCTGGGCATGTGCCTTGACATAGGCTGATGCTCAACCACAGAGCAACATCAGCCAGGCATTAACCAAATTTTTAAAGGAAGAGTTAGGCAGCATAGGAGCAAATATATTTTAAATATTGCATTTTCTAGAGAAAATTGTAAAGTGCTCACTTTTATTATAGCTAAAATTATCAATGTTTTTTTTTAAATGTAGAAGTATTAATTTTTATTATTCTACCTTGAAATTGGTTACCTTGAAAATATTATCTATTTTAACATTGGACCCCTTAAGTGAAATTCTGATTTTTATTAAGGTTTCTAGCATTCTTTGTTTTAATTGATTTTTTTTATTTAAATTTCTAGATATACACCTGAAGAAATTGAGAAGCTCAAGGAGTAAGTTTAAAATTTTTTATTCATTAATTCTGATAGTTGGGTTTTATTATTATTTTGTCTTGTATTTTAAAAGTTATACTTTGAAATATCAAGAGATTTTTGTAGACTGATCTAATTTAATCCTGCTGTTAAGCATGATTGACCATAAAAATTTATCAGATCTATACCTGCACAGAGTAGCCATGCCCGTAAATTTAGTCTCCTCCTGTCATTGATTAACAAATGAAATGCATCCTTAGACCACTGTTAGGGGTTATAGAAGGGATCAGATGGCCATGCTTGGTGACCTGAAGTCTAAATCTAGGGGACTTATATACCAGGATCAAACCAAGGTTGTGCTACATGCTTAGTTTAGAATATGAATATGACTTGGCAGTGTTTCACTTAAATTCTGGGTTCTTTCGCAGGAAATACAATTTTGCTTCATTGAGTTAGAACCATAAAGTACGGATTAATGTACTATATTTTATATATATATATATAATGAAAAAATTGAAGGATGATCCTGTTTATAATGATAAGTACTTATGAAACTTTTTCAGATATCTGAAAAGAGCTTGTTAGGAGTATTCAAAAGGGAAAAATCTGGGAGATTGTGTTGATAACCTGAGGGGAATTTTGGTCTTTTTTGAACACATATCCAAGTTACTTATTTCTTCTCTGACCCAGGAAAAAGGCAATTGCTGCCTGTTTTTTTTTTTTTTTTTTCACCCACAGACAACTGTGGACCCCAAAAAAAGGCCACACTTTCAAACTTTGACTCTCAAAGTGTTGCTGCCCACAACTTCCAAACCAGTCAAATGGGAAGAAGAAGAATGAAGAATAAATGATGAAATTAAAAGGGAGAAAACAGTTGAACCCAATGCTGATTGGCAGACTCTTGTTTTAGGCTCCGGATAAAGCATGGCAATGACTGGGCAACAATAGGGGCGGCGCTAGGAAGAAGTGCATCTTCCGTCAAAGATCGGTGCCGGCTGATGAAGGATACTTGCAACACAGGTACTGTGAGTGCTGCTGGTGGGCTTCTTCTCTGTTTTCATTTTTGGTCACATTTGAGCGTCCTGGCCTGAGTCCACTTTCCCTTCTGTTCTGGAAAGAGATTTTTGTTCAGAAATTTTATTTCCTAGTCTTTTTCTTCAGGCTTAATAGACCCAACTAGTTCTTTATTATTGTGCTTTTGTGTAAAAGTGGCATTGCTCACAGAGACACAACATTTCAGTTTCATAGGTTTTAAGTCAAGCGTGTTTCCATTTCGTAGCAATCCAAAACTGCTGTAGTTGGGAAAGTATTTTTAAGGATTACTAGTACACACAGGGATTTTTAAGGCATATATACAGGAAGTAATTTTAAGGTCATCTAACTGTTGAACTTTTGTTAATAACAGCTTATCAACATGTTTATGAAAAACTTGAGTTCTAACCAGTTCCCACTTTAGGAAGAAGCTGTGTTCCAATAGTTCGTATGTATTTGTTTTAAACTCAAACTATGAGTTTTTGTGTCCATCAGGCCATCAGTGAAGCTCCTTCCATTTATGACCAGGTATAACTGGAGAGTACATAATTCTTTCTAGTTATGCTTTGAATAGCTTTTCTTAGTCACTGTGTACTTTGTATTTGTAGTCTGTAGTATTTTTTTTTTGTACTAAGAACCTGACTGGGCTAGTAAAATGCAGCTCTTAGTAGGTATTATAAGCAGTTTCACACCTGAGGGTTATTAAAAATACTTTTAGTATGACTGCCTACTTCCCATCAGTCCTTACAAATAGAGGGCTGAGTCTGATCTGGAGGGGAGGGGGGGAGGAAGCAGCATTCTGGATGATTTCCTTTTTTTCAGGGAAGTGGACCGAAGAAGAAGAAAAGAGACTTGCAGAGGTGGTTCATGAATTGACCAGCACTGAGCCAGGTGACATTGTCACACAGGGTGTGTCTTGGGCAGCTGTGGCAGAACGAGTAGGTACCCGCTCAGAAAAGCAGTGTCGTTCTAAATGGCTCAACTACCTGAACTGGAAGCAGAGTGGAGGGACTGAGTGGACCAAGGAAGATGAAATCAATCTCATCCTCAGGTTTGTGTCCTAAATCTTTTAATGACAAAAGCTCCTTAATTGCTGTTGGTGCCTTGATTTTCCTCTTTCGGTTTGCCTAAATGCCTAATGTCTGAAAAGCATCCTTCCCATATTCCATATTGAGCGCTTTTTTGTTTTATTTTTTGTTCCTTCTTAGTGAGGTTAGTGCTTATGCAAAGTACCAGATTGAAGGCGTGGAGACTGAAGTTCTCTATATCCACAGAACAGTGTGGCACAGGCAACGGCAGTGCAGCTTTTCCACTGTCTCCCCAGTGTGCCTCAGTCCTGGGCTGGGTGGCCATACTGCAGGTGAGAGGGCTGTTCAGTCTCCATGCCCTCGATCTTTGGCCTCTGTGGTAGGAATGCCAAAGAGGGGTCCCAGACTGCAGTTACCACACACCTTCAGACTGGACAAGATCAGGCACTTGCATTTCATACATATCCAAAAATAACTAAGGTAATATCCTAAGCTTATTGTTTTAATTAGTTGGTTTAACCATGAAGAGTCAGTGACTCAAATGGAGGGGGAAAAAAGAAGAAAAAAAACCCACAAAAAACAAGAAAATATTTGAGACACTGAAGTAATTAATAGAAGCTATTGTGACTATTACCGAAAATCAAAATCAGCCCGACAGTTAAAGCTACCCAATAGAAAACAAACCATCAAAACCCCAGGGTTAGTTGTTTGTAGGGAGGTTGGGTTGTTGCTGGAATCTTGTTTTTATCTTGTCATTCTTGTTTTGAGTTTTGTTTTTAATAGTTATGTGTGGTTTTTTTAACTAGTCTTTATAAATAGCTAATTTCTACATACTTTTTAATTTTACAAATGAGAAAGCTCAGATCCTGGAAATAACTTCCTGTAACACACTATATGTAAAACATTGCAGAACACTATACAACTAAACCTGTTTTTACCCTATTCTGACCTTTAGCTACTCTCTCTCCTTCACGGTGCTTTATCTGGTTCATTTACAATTCTGCCCATTGGTTGTACCATTAACAAGTCCCTTGCTGGTGACATTTTGTAACTTTTACCTCTGGAAGCAGCTCTGCACCCCTGGAATTCCATACCGTGAACTTAACAATAGCATCTCAAGGACATAACCTGCCATACCTGTTGCCACCAGTGTCATTATGAGAAGGGAAATTATAGAGAAATAAACTAACATCTAACTGGTGCTTATTTTGTAACTATAGGATAGCAGAACTTGATGTAGCTGATGAAAATGACATAAACTGGGATCTGTTAGCAGAGGGATGGAGCAGTGTCCGCTCACCACAGTGGCTTCGAAGTAAATGGTGGACCATCAAAAGGCAAATTGCAAACCATAAAGATGTTTCATTCCCTGGTAATGTATTTTTTTGCTTAAGTCCCTTGTCTTAACCATATTTGCTTCTGGGCTTAGAGGTTAGAAGTTCTTTGTCTCAGCTAAAAAGATATGAGTTATAGATTTTCACTTAAATCTCTGATGCCCTATTTCTTGGAAAACAAGAGTTGATGTTATTTGTACTTTCAAGGCACACATTTATTTACACACATACTTGTTTTCACAAACTATGAAGAGGAACTGAATTGTAATCGACTTTTATGAGTTGAATAATTTCATATATCTTAACTTTTGTTATGTAGAGAAATTCTGTGATAATTTATTTTGTACCAAATAGATCTGTAAATTTTTAATATCATTTGTTATATAAACCTAGAAATGTTATATTGGGGTTGCTTAAAAGTGAGGCATAGCATACTTTTTATTACCTGCTGTGCACTCAGGCACTAATTACTAAGTTTTAAGTGTGCTTAATTAGGTAATTAAATTTATTTCCCTTAATATAGTTCTCCAACATCTATTTTTCTAGAGGAAAACGTGGTTTTTTTAAAACAAATACCCTGTTACAAATGTATATATCTGATAAAACCCCAGAACAGTGAATGAATACTGATGTAACATGAACCAAGCCAGACTGCAGCACCACCTGGAGGATTGATGTAGTTTATCATGTATTAGTTTGGAATTGATGAGCTGATGTTCTTGCAGTGGCTAAATATTCAAGTGCCCTTGAGTCCTTGGTGGGGGGGAGTACACTTTCATTTAAAAATGAAAATAAGCTATTTAGCATTATCAATGCTTGTACTGAACAGTAAGAATTTTATGAAGAAACCCTAGGACACAGAAAATGTCTTATTTCCATGTTCCTCACAATGGCTATTTTCAATGCATCTTAAATGGCAAGGACAATAAATATTATGTCATGAATTTTTTAAGTCTGTTGTGATGGAGGGCGTTTCTGAAAATTCCCAGACAGGCTGTAGTTTTAAAATATTTTTATTATTTTGGTAAGATTTCACATCCAGCATACAATTATTTATTCCAAATACTTTCCCTCCTTACCCCCCACCTCCCTTGCTGCTTAGATGGTGGTCTGTCGGAGAATCAATGTTCTTTTTGTCTACCCATCTCCCTTCAGTCTTAATAAAAGGTCTTAAACAGTTACATGAGAATCAAAAAAACAACCCACCGCTTTTGGAGAACAAATCGGGATCTGGAGTTCCAAACAGTAATTCCAGTTCTAGTGTACAGCACGTTCAGATCAGAGTGGCCCGCTTGGAAGACAATACAGCTCTCTCTCCAAGCCCCATGGCAGCCTTGCAGATTCCTGTCCAGATCACCCATGTCTGTAAGTGTTTTGGACCTCAAGACTCCTTGCTCTGTGACCTATGTAATTTGGCTAATGGCTCTGATACTATTCAATCTTCCAGAATGTTGAAATTTATCCAAGTTGATGAATTAAAGGAGACCTACGGCATTTTGTTAGCTGAATACGTGCACAAAAGATGGCTGTGATAGGAAGTGCTGGTAACCATTTTTGGCCAGCCATTGTAGACAATATGAAATTATCTTTCTAGATGTTATAAAGAAGTTAATGATTAATAGAAAACTACCTCATGTAGTCAATTGAGCAAGGAAACAGAGACCATAAGGTGGCATATCATTTGTAGTAATTCTTTGGAGGTCACAAATTAGGAATGGATTTGAAGTGGTATGTAAAAGAAAGGATTTTGATGAAGTTGTAAAAGATTTTCTTCAGGGACTAAAGAGCCAGTTTTTATGTGGGAACTCTTGTTTTAACCATCTTTTCCTTAGCCCCTGACATTTTTTGGGCTTAGAGATTATGAGAACCCTAGTAATTGTTGTAGGCAGGGAAAATATATTTCTTAAGACCTAAGCCAAGATTATCATCTACCTTCTTCCCATTAGCATAACAATGAATATAAAATTCTCAGGACCATTTTATTCTTTACTTATACATTACCTTTTCCCCCTACATAATGCAACTTGACTGTGAAAAGGTCGTTGCCCAGAGTACACCAGTCACTGTGTGTCATTCCCAACCAGGGGATTATTGGCATTTTGAATGGGGCAGTTCTTTGTTGGCAGGACTCCCTACATACTGCAGTATGATCAGTGTCCCTTGACCTCACCCACGGAATGCAAGTAGTGCTTTCCAGTCATTAAAGGGGGAAAAAAAAACACCCTACAGATTTACATTTGAAAATGTACCCTACGATCCTGTTTAAAAATCACTATGTAATTAACACTATATATTTGTATATGCAATGACTATCAAAGTTGCCTGATAGACATTTAAATTAAGCATTCCTGTCTTATTCTTAAAGTTCTAATTTAAATTTGGTTATTTGCCTTAGTTTTCTATCACTGTAATAAAGCTTGAAGAATTTTTCTTGGGCACTGCTGCTTTTTATACTTGAGAATTGCAAAGCACCTGAAATTAATAGTCTACCATAAATAAATACAAGAGCTACTTTTGGCATGGAGATTGTCACAATTTTTATTGACTATTGTGTTAGCAATAATTTTTTAGAAAATAGCATTTTACAAATGACTAGGAGTCCAGTGTACAGAATTTGTGCAATGGGGGGAGGGTCCCTCAACCCTCTCCAATCTGGGAGCCCTCAGGAGATGTCCTACTGACAGCTTAGGCCTGCTCCCCATGTTTCTGTGCTCTCTACAGACCTGCCTGCTTGATGCCACCGCAGGCCCTGGTGTCTATTCTCTGTGGGGACCTGCTTGCCCTTAGCCACCAGGGTCAGGAGCAAGCAGGGCCCTGCTATCTGCTCTCTGGCTCGCCGCCACAGGGACAAGCAGGGCCCTGGTTTCTGCTCTCTGTGGGGGCCCTGCGGGGGACTGCATGCCTCTCACTGCCACAGCCAGGGGCAAGCAAGGCCCTGCTGTCTGCTCACTTGCTGCAGAAGACGTTCCCGTGTGCTCCCGCTCCCCTCCCCCGAGCGCCTAGGTCCAGAGCGCAAATTACATAGGTCACAGAGCATGCTGAGACCCTGGCTGCTCCAGGCCTATAAGCTCAGAGCAGCCTGGGTCCCGGATGCCTGTCCCCAGGATGCCTATCCCTGGGTGCAGGCTGCTTGGTGCCTGCGCATGCACAAGCGGCCACCCAGCCCCCAGCTGGTCTGCATATGCAAATTAACCCATCATCTTTGTTAATTTGCATACTCCTGATTGGCCGGTGGGCGTCATGGAGGTATGGTCAATTTGCATGTTTATCTTTTATTAGTATAGATACCTTAATATTTATCCACAGCAGAGCTTAGCCTTGAGGCACATTTGTCTATAGTCAGTTTGCTTTCCTTTGGTTTAGGTCAGTGGTTGGCAAACTCATTAGTCAACAGAGTCAAATATCAACAGTACAATGATTGAAATTTCTTTTGAGAGCCAAATTTTTTAAACTTAAACTTCTTTTAATACTACTTCTTTAAAATAGATTTGCCCAGGCCGTGGTATTTTGTGGAAGAGCCGCGCTCAAGAGGCCAAAGAGCCGCATGTGGCTCGCAAGCCACAGTTTGCTGACCGTATATTTACGTTATTTATCAGGAATCATTTCCAAATTATTCTAGGTATGATCTTTAAGAATACTTCAAATAGTAAGAGAAATAACCCAAATGAAGTGTATTTTTTCAAACTGAAAAGTGTTATAGTCAGAATATAATAAACTTAGAATAAACACTACACACGAAGAGTCAATTCCAAATCATTTTGCAGATGGATTTACCTACAGGTGCAACTGAAAGCATCAGAAGAGATCTTTCTTATAGTAAAATTTTAGTTCCAGGTGAAACCGTCAGCAGATAGCCAAAACTGGTTTGGCTCAGTGGATAGAGCATCAGCCTGCGGACTGGGGCGTCACGGGTTTGATTTCGGTCAGGGGCACGTACTGGTTGTGGGCACATCCCCAGTGGGATGTGAGCAGGAGGCAGCTGATCGATGTTTCTCTCTCATCGATGTTTCTGGCTATCTGTCTCTCTCTCTTTTCCTCTATTTAAAAAAATCAATAATATATATATATATTTTAAAACCTTCAGCAGACAGTAGATGAAGTCTGAGTCTCAGTTGATACACCCCTAAAGAGATTATACTATCTAATCTCTAAAGTGCTGATCAGTCTCCCAAACATGGTTGTTCTGAAACAATGCCTATATTTATTTCATGTTTTTAATCCTCATGACTATGAAGTAGGCAGGACAGATAAAAGTCTCTGGACTTTAGTATGAATTAAAGTATTTTCCCAGGTTTACACTGCTAGGAGGTGACGCCACTAAAACTAAAACCTAGTGTTTGGGACTACCATTTTAGACATCTGTACCGCTTATCAGAATGTCTAGGAAATTTTCTTTTTTCCAACTTCCTATTTCTTTACAAGTTAGCCTCAGTGTATTCCTCTTACTTCCTAACACTAGAAATATTTTACAACCTATACGAGGGGCTGGTAAATATTGTCTCTCTCAAGCTACTGAACTCTGACATCGTAGGGCAAAAGCAACCATAGAAAAGAAACTCGTGGCTGTGTTCCTGTAATACTTGATTACAAAAACTGGTAGAGGGATTTGACTGTGGGCCAGTTTGCCAATCCCTGATCTATATACATGCTACATTCCAGAAAAATCCATTTCTCAATATCTCAAAAGAAATTTAAATGAATTCAGGCTTAAGTAAGTACACTAGTAAAATTTAAATTTACAAAGTATTTAGTTGTCCTTGCTCTTACCACAGCTTCAACAGACTCCCCTGCTGCTCCAGTTGACTCGGAAACAATAACACTAAACAGTGGGACACTACAAACGTTTGAGATCCTTCCAGTGAGTAATATTTCACAAAGTACATTTTGCCATTTTCATGTATAAGAAAGGTCAGCGGTATCAGTTTTGGAAATGCTACATATAAGCAAATGAAGTATGAAAACATGACTGGCATTAAGTTCAACTATGTCCATGGTTTTGAGGCCAGATATTTAGAAGACAACATAAATTAGCTTTCACTTTTATAATTAACTTTAGTCTTTTCTCCACCTGTATGTAAACAAACATTATGTTCTTTTTATATATGAAAATGACAGTGCTAACGAGTAGGGCACATGCATGCTGTAACTTTGTATTGAGTCATAAGTAAATATATAACCAAAAGGTTCATATTAGTTATTTGAGAAAAGGCTTGTAGAATAAATTACTTAACAACATTCATTCAGTAAACATTGTACTAACCATTTGAGGATACAGAATTTAAAAGTCACAGTGCTAAATGGCATTGGAAAAGAATCTTGTAGTTTCTGAAAAGATTAAAAATATAGTTAAACCATGTGACCCAATTCTAATTTCAGGTATGCCTAAGAGAAATGTCTAAAAACCTGTACATGAATGTTCATATTCATAATAACCAATAACCCAATTCTAATTTCAGGTGTGCCTAAGAGAAATGTCTAAAAACCTGTACATGAATGTTCATAATCACAATAACCAATAACAACCCAAATGTCCATCCATTGATAAATGGGTAAATGGAATGTCCTAAAGCCTACAAACGGCTTGGCAGTAAAAGAGAACAAAGTATTTATATACATGCTACAATCAGAATGAACCTTGAATACATATTAAGTGAAAGAAACTAGACTGGAAATACCATATAGTGTTTAACTACAATTTATTTGAGCCTTCCAAAATATCAATAGGAAAGCCTATGGCTGCTAATTTGGAAGTTTCTTTTGGGGAAATGGAAGTTTTATTTAAAAACTCCCATTTCTCGCCCCGCTGGTGTGGCTCCACTGGTTTGAGTGTTGACCTATGAACCAAGAGGTCACAGTTCGATTCCCTGGTCAGAGTACATGCCTGGGTTGCAGGTTTGATCCCAAGTAGAGGGCATGCAAAAAACAGCTGGTCCATGATTCTCTCTCATCATTGATGTTTCTCTCTCTCCCCCTCTCCTTTCCTTTCTGAAATCAATAAAAATATATTTAAAAAAACAAAACAAAAACTCGCACTTCTTGCCCTGTTTTTTAAATAGGGTAAAGCCAGAATTCGTTCAATTTTCATGAAGAAAATATAAAATAGATTTTAATTAAATTAAGATTTATTTATTGTGAACATAAGGACTGTTAGTGCAAGAGTTTACGCTCCACAGCCAAATCTCACAAGAATTGCCAACATAGCAAAAAGTTCTCTTTGAGAACAAACTTCTGTTAGTTTATTTAAACCTAACCCAGTAATCTATAAATATAAAATAGGGATAAAGATCTTTTTTCATAGTATAAAACAGAACTCTTCTTTTTTGCTACCTTTTACTCCCCCTGACTAAATAAACAATGTGTACACATATATCTGGGGTATGTTTCAAGTTTTTACTCATCGGGTTAAAATCAAATATTTATAGTTCTAATCCTATATAATAGAGCTAATATGCTAATGGTCATGATGCCCTCATGCCGTAATGACTGATCAGCAGGGCAGGAGGCGGCAGGCGCGGTTGGGCAGCGACTTGATGCTGTGTCCCCAGCCGGCCGGCCGGGTGGGGCCAGCCGGGTCTGGGTCTCTTCCCTTTTAATGTGCATGAATTGTGTGCATCAGGCCAATAGTGTATTGATAAAGAATAATTGTGAACATTGGTCTGTGCCCAGGAGAGCAGTTGTGGCTTAGGTCCACAAGATCCCATCAGACTAAAGAACATGCAAATACTTTAGAGTGTTAGGATAAACTAAATTATTATATAGAAGCTTATGGTCATGAAAGGTATAGGAGTGTTGAATAGTTTATTATCTTTCTATAATCTCAAAAAAATAAATGTGTTGTCCATTTACCAGCTTTTCAAATGGGAATTTTCTTTTTTCTTTAGCAGAACACTGCTAATTGCTATATCTGTACATTTCCTCTTAATATAAAAAATATTTGCTAAAATCATTCTAGACAAAAAAAAACCAAAAAAAAAAAAAAAAAAAAAACCTATTCAAGTAACACTGGCCTTTTCAAAAATGTAAAGCTTTTGAAATTGGGAGAATGATAGTTTTTATGTGCTAATAACAAGGGAAACAGTGGCTCATGTTACCACATCTTAGTCCCATGAAACAAGAGCAGAGCACAGAAAATCAGAAAGTAGACAGCAGGATAAAGGCCTTGCCTCTCTGTTTTTAACTCTAGGCTAAGTAATGACTTAAGAGGGATACACAGTAAAGGATATTATAACCTTCATTTTATTACTTATTTTACACCTACACAATTGGTATGTACTTTTGTGGCTAGTGAATTAGTCCCCGTTTGGGATACAAAGCTAGACTTAATGAGTACTAGTAAGTCTACTTACCTAACTCAGTAGTCTATGTATCTGTGTTGATGTGCTTTTTTTCTTTTAGTCTTTCCATTTACAGCCCACTGGGACTCCAGGTACCTACCTGCTTCAGACAAGCTCAAGCCAAGGCCTTCCCCTCACTCTGACTGCTAGTCCCACAGTAACCCTGACGGCTGCTGCGCCTGCTTCTCCTGAACAGATCATTGTCCATGCTTTATCTGTATGTTGCCTTACATAAACTCTTTGGGTTTTCTAGTTTTTGTAGAGAAGATTGGCTGACAAGTGTCTCCATGTTTTTCTAGTTTTTAACACTATGCTAGAACCCATGTGCCTTCCATAACAAGCTCTCTGAGGGGAGGGGGGTTTATTTTGAGTTCAGTTCAAGTATTTGAATACCTGTTAAAAGAGACCAAGATTAGTTTACCGGTATTTAAACCATTCTCCCTATCACTGTTGTCCCAGGACCAATGTTTTACATCTTGATTCTGCCTTCACTGGGACAAATCCCTCTCTCCCTGTGAATCTTTACATGTGATGGATTTGTATTAGGGGAATAGGAATATTAGGTGAGCAAAGGCCCAAGTGGGCAGAGAACAGGGTTTCTAGAATAATTGTGATAAGAACACTGCAGTTCCAGAGATGAGAGGTGGGAGGGAACAGTAGCTCATATTAGCACCTATAAATGTCACTTGTTGCCTATAACTTGAATATGAAAGGTACTTTTTCATTTCGTCATTGATCTCTTTTTTTAACATTTTATAGCCAGAGCATTTGTTGAACACAAGTGACAATGTCACAGTGCAGTGTCACACACCGAGAGTCATCATTCAGACAGTTGCCTCAGAGGACATCACTTCTTCCATATCCCAAGCAGAACTGACAGTAGATAATGATATTCACTCATCCGATTTTCCTGAGCCTCCAGATGCCCTGGAAGCAGATACTTTCCCAGATGAAATTCATCAGCCTAAGGTGACTGTAGAGCCATCATTTAATGATGCTCGTGTATCCAAATTCAGTGACCAAAATAGCACAGAACTGATGAATAGTGTTATGGTCAGAACAGAAGACCTTAAACAAGAGGAAGAATCACACTCTCATTTGGCCTGTACTTACGTTACTGAGGTAAGTTATACTTAAGTGAACAGCCTATAGGTTCTTGCCTTGAGCTTCAAACCTGCAGTTTGGAATGAGCTCAGAAATAATTTATGGATATATATGTTATCCTGTGATATGGCTTTTCTTTAGACACAAAATAAAGTGCAAACCCATACCTCTGACCGCACAAGTATCAGTCGCCCAGCAGTGTTACTCCGTCTTACCACTGTCCCGCACTAAAAGCATTCCCTTGGAAACATCTGCTGGAACCCATGGAAGCATTTTCCTGAGGGTGATTAATATAGATCTTTGTGGTTTAGCTTAGGAACCTCATGCCACAGAAGAGCATTATTCTATAATCAGGGGACCTATAACTGAATTGGTTCTTTTGTCCATTTTAAGACCTTAACTTTCATTTCTTTATATTTTAATTTTAAAACTAGAGGCTCAGTGCATTAATTTGTGCACCAGTGGGGTCCTCAGCCTGGCCTTTGGAATCAGGCTGAAACTGGCTCTCCCAACATCCCCCAACGGGTTGGGGAAGGCAAAGGAAGGCTCCAGGGCATGTTCATCCCATCCCACTCAGTCCTGATCAGCCTGACCACAGCAGCAAGCTAACCTATGAGTTGGAGCGTCAGTCCCCTGGTGATCACAGTGAGCAGCTGAGTGGCCTTAGCATATCATTAACATATTACACTTTGATTGGTTGAACAGACCACCAGACACTTAGCATATTAGGCTTTTATTATATAGGATGGGATACTTGAAAGTTAAGTCCTTTCAAACTTAAACATGTTTTGGATTTTAAGGAAAACTAATAATCTGAGTCAGAATCTCTTTTTTTTTTCTTTTTTTTTAAATTATTTAGGATTTAGAGTCTCCTACTATAGAAGAACAAGTTGATCAAACAACAATTGATGATGAAACAATACTTATTGTTCCTTCACCACATGGCTTTATCCAGGCATCTGATGTTATAGATACGGAATCTGTCTTGCCGTTGACAACACTAACAGGTACTGTAATACATCTCCATCATGTGCCTGATAAGTCTTAAGAAGAAAAATCAGGCAGATAATTAATCCAATTGTTTTAGTCTTTCTTGGTCCAACAATAAAGATTAGTCTTCTTGTTAAATTTTGCACTTTGGTAGAATACTTACTCTAGATTCTTAACATGGGTTAGGATATATATGTTATATACATTTAAGACTAATTTGAAATTTAACTCATTACAGATCCCATATTCCAACATCATCGAGAAGAATCAAATATCATTGGGTCATCTTTGGGCAGTCCTATTTCAGAAGACTCAAAGGATGTTGAAGATTTGGTAAACTGTCATTAGGTAATTCTTAAAAACAGGTAGTTCAGGCAAAGAAGCCACACTGTTAACTACAACATCCCCAAAGAAATAGGAGCAATCCCCAGGAGGCTTAATTTACCATTCCTCTGGCTTTTAAATACATACAGTGCTTAAGCCATGAAGTGTTGCTGCTATGACTTTTTACCTCCTTTAAATATGTCATCTGAGGTCTAGTCTTATGGAAATATAGTATGGGAGGTCTTAAGTCCATAGATCCCTGTGGTAAGTGCCATCTATTAGCAGGGAATTTTATTCACTTCAGCCACTGAGAAGAGTTTTGAATCACCAAAGTTTCACTACTATGTTTTAAAAATGGTGTAATATTCATCTCTGATGATCAAATATGAATCTCTGACTAGTCCCAAGTAAACCTGTTTTATATTTCATCAGCATGGTCTGGAGTTACCAGTGACCTTCTTCAAAAAGAGAATCATTAGCTTGAGACTGACCAGTAGACAAGGACACGGACCTAGGAGATGATTATGCTGCAGTTTCCTTTGGTTTTACTGATTGCTGGCATTGGGAGCTGAGTCAAGCTGGGTAGAGAAGAAAGCATTAAGAGATAAAAATATTCACTACAGGATTTTTTTTATTATTATTACTTTAAAGGAACTATGGATAGTGGTTGTGTCAAAACACAGTTTTCACTTCTTCAGAACCCATTGTCATCAGTTTACAAAATTAGCACTTTGAAGTAAAATGAAATGGGAAGGAAGTTCCCTGTCCTATATTATGACCATTTCTTACGTATTTTGCAATATAAAGTACCCCGAAAATAATTAAGGAGGGTATCAGAGTTTGCTGTTCACTTAGTGCATTAGCTGGTGAGGGTGTGATAAAATTTCTCCCTCTCGGGCAATTTAAAAAACAAAATTTGCTTCTGTAATGAAATGAAACAAATTAAGAGTCATTCCTGTACTAGAAAAGGTTAAACCAAAACTAGCCTCTTAAAGCTTTAACATATATGACTCTATAGAAAAGTAAACAAAAAAAAAAAAAACCTTGTATAAATTATTTTATTTATTATTGTAATTAGATCTTCACAATCAAATTGTCTTTTCACCCGTCTGTTTTGTTAATGTGAAAACAAATTGTACTTTTAAGCAAGAGTTGGTTGCCTAGGGAACAATAATTGTATATTCAGTTTAACAGAAATAAAAGAATATTTGTCTTAAAATGCAAGATTGATTGTTACATAGCCTTTCGCCATGCGTTACATTATAAAAAATTTCAATTTCAAAAGTGAAAATCATTTGTGCTGTTTGAGCTTTAAGGGTTGGAATGTGGAATGTTTAAGTGCAACATCAGCTCCTTAAAAAAGCAAAGTGATCTATATAATGTCTCCCCTGCAAAAGGGGATTTAGATTTACAATTAACATGAAAATCATGTATCAGACTTGTGCAGGAGATTCTTCAGCATACCTTATCCAGCTTTTATTCACAGTCCTAATGTATAGCTTTGAAGAGACCTGGTAAGTATTTTCTCCTTGGCAGCCTCACTTTCCCACATCATGGAAGTACAGGTTTGCACATATACATAACATGGTGATAGAAAATAAGTTATAGTAAATTAGGTTTCTAAATTTCGGTTCTAAGTCTCCTTGTCGATACCAGTAGATCTAAAAGAAGAAGAATTAAAAATTTAAGTAATAACCATTGGTTCAAGTATTTAAAATATAACTAATTATTTTTCCCCTGGATGAGACAGATTTTGTATTAATATACATTCCTGAGACTTAATGCAGCCAGAATTCAATTCTTATTCTTTATCATTCAAGTAATACCACTAAGTCTCTGCATCCAAAATAATACTGTTCCTGTTTGCTCAGTTAACATTGTTCTATGCTCAAACCACAGCATCCACCAATCATTTGGCAAGCATTCAAAAATGTGTACCTTTTGGATGTTTTAAATACAGGGTGGGCAAAAATAGGTTTGCAGTTAAGAGTATGCCAGAGTTTATTCTTTTGTATATTTCTCCATCTAAACAATTAAACCTATCTTTCCCACCCCTTCATATTTGAGTAAAAAATACAGTTCCTTTAGGTTCTGGAAGGGGCAACAACTTAATTTATATACAATTCAGGCTGCCAGTACAAAATTGGGCTTACATATGCATGTGTTTAGTTCAAACTAAATTACTGTCGGTCACTTCTGGCTCTAGGCTGGGAGTGGAAGGAGAGCGTCTCTGGTCGCTTTGTTTCAAAGGCTCCTAAAGTGAGGTGGCCAGTCCTGCCCTCAGATCACAGGACAGCAGAATCAGTGCATTAGTTTGGAGATCCTGTTTAATCTTAAGTCAAATGAGCATATTGCTATTATGATTTTAAGCCCTATGTGAGTCAAAACAAATATAAGGGGCTTACTGTGTTGATTCTGCCTCTTATCAAAGGAAATGAAACAATAACCAACTAATGAATGACTGAACACTTGGCAAATACCCAACTGAGGCCTACCACCATCTTTATTTCTCAACCTAAAATAAAAGCTTTGTAGTAAAATTAAAACTAAAGTGACAGCCGAAACCAGTTTGGCTCAGTGGATAGAGCATCGGCTTGGGGACTGAAGGGTCCTGGGCTCGATTCCGGTCAATGGCATGTACCTTGGTTGCAGGCACATCCCCAGTAGGGGATGTGCAAGAGGCAGCTGATGGATGACTCTCATCGATGTTTCTAACTCACTATCTCTCTCCCTTCCTCTCTGTACAAAATCAATAAAATATATTTTAAAACAAAACTGAAGTGACAAGTACAACTACAGCTCTGGGTTCCCCTGGAGAATTACTTTCATTTGGGAGGTAAGCACAGAAATTAAAACAGGCTTTTTAATTATTAGAAATAAACCCAGAGCGCTAGTGCTGTCTCTCTTCCCATAAGAACAGTAATGTCCTTTCCCAAAGTCTGCTGAGCCCAGTATGCAGTTCTTGAAGAAAGATGAATTAAGCACAACAAATCTATGGTCACCTAAGTCTTTTTAAATATTTTTTTTTTCTCCATTTTTTAGCACCAAGGGAAGTTTCCCTTTAAGGTTACAACTTTGGGATTTAAAAGAAAAGAAATTCAGATTAAAAAAGAAAACCCTGCAAGTAATATTGAGAATTCTGGCGTCCTTGGGCTGGGGTTGTAATTAGAGATACCCTTTCATATAGACACAGAGCTGGGAATTTGTCCGGGTACAGCAACTTTCAGCCCTCCAGGATATTCAGTTTCCGTTCTAAACAGTACTCACAAGTATGCAGGCAGTAATAGTATTCAAAGAGATGCAGACAGCAAAAAATATATTCAATGGTTTTGGAGGTGGTTGAGGGAAAACAAAAGCACTGATCAGCGTTACCTGTATGAAGAGAAATTAGGCCTTAGGAGTAATTTAGTTAAGACAATGTAATATAACATACTTCACATTGTAAAGTGACTTATCACCAGATTTGCCTTATGGAATGTTAATTTAATGTAATGTTTAATAAAATACTTGCTTGACTGTTACTTCATTTAGCACTTCCTCTTTCTAACTTTTTCCTTCTTTGTGAAAGGTGACAAAAGAGCAATATAACTAGCTATAATATCTTCATTAACAAAATAATATCTTCATTAACAAAGATTAAAAAGAATTTTAGCCTCATTGCTAGGATTAACAATTACATTGAGAAAAGTTCTAACCTTTTTGTTAATCTGAATACTCCCAACAAAAAAATATAACAAAACTGTTTTTGCTTAACATTATGAAAAATTACTGAAAGGGATTTCTAATGCCCTATGGAGGGCTGTTTCTACCATAGATACCGCAATATACCTATTATTATTATTATTATTATTTTTTTAAGAAGCCTTGTTAACAAATTGCCTCAAGTTTTCTTACATTTAATGAACATGCACCACAGAAATGTCACTCTCAGACTATGGGAAATAGCTTTGTTTTTTATTTTATTGTGATAGCACTAACCTGTATTATACAGGCTGCATAATATGACCAAATAGTTTTAACCCAAAATATGATGAATGTGCTTTAAGGAACAAAGTAAACTTAAGATATTATCAAAAAAAAGTGAGGACCGGTAGGATGTACAGAAGGGAGTTTGTGGTAGACACTGACACGTTACTTATTTACTAGGCAAACTCAGAAAAATAAGTTATTTGACTTGTACTATTTCAAATATTCAACTATATGCAGGTGGAAACCAATTGAGCTACTCGAGTTACTAATTGCAATTTTAAGTGGTATTAAAATTTAAAAGTTTTAATGTAATTATGACTGGAATGTTTCATGTGCTGATATGCTGCCCCCTTTTAAGTATTTTTTTTTTTTTTGAAGAGTTCATTGAACCACAATACTAAAGTTTTTAAAAGGGTGAGACACAAAATAAAGATACTTACTAGAATCAATAAGGATGTTAAGATGCCAACAACTAAATTGATGATTCGGTCCTAAAAGAGAAAAGAGTTTTTGAGCCATTTGGTAGATCTATGGCACTGTCAGAAAAGTACAGCACTAGGCACTGCACGATTAGAATGAAGAAACGAAGATCCTGCCCCACTCTTTACACATACATGATTGCCAGAAAGGCAGAGTGTACTCTGCCACCAAAGTGGGGAAGGTACTCTGGGAAGACACGATGTCAATACGAGAAATATTCAAACCTATAGAGAATTTTTGTGAGTTTATTTGAGCCAAATTGATAATTGCCAGGAAGCAAAATCTCAACAGATTAAGAAACTGCTCCAGAGAATGCCAGTTTTGCACCTTAATTTATACATTACAATCAAAAGAGAAGCTGTAAGGGGGTTACATGAAATCTATTTGTGACAGATTAGGGAGGCAGGAGAAAGCAAATTAGGGAAACTTCTGGGTTTGTACAAAAAGTAAAATGACAGCCGGGACCGGTTTGGCTCAGTGGATAGAGCATCAGCCTGTGGACTGAAAAGTCCTGGGTTCGATTCCAGGCAAGGGCATGTACCTTGGTTGCTAGCACATCCCCCGTGGGGTGTATGCAAGAGGCAGCTGATCGATGATTCTCTCTCATCGATATTTCTAACTCTATCCCTCTCTCTTCCTCTCTGTGAAAAATCAATAATATTAATATATATAGTAAAATGACAGATGGTTAACAGTCAACAAATAACAATGAGGGATTTGTGGTCTCCACAGAGTGGTGCTCTGCTTTGAGGGGTCTGGATAAAGGAAATTACTTTGACATTCCAAAGGTAGATTATTATGCAAAAAAACAACAGGTTTATTGTAAAGGTGAAAACTGACCTTTGTCAGGGGAGATTGTTTTTTAGCCTAGGACAAGTCTACCCACTATAAACTGCTTTCTGTTAAGTTTTAATTTCAGACCATCCTATGTTTGTAAGGCCACCACACACAGGCCTCCTGAGATTGTCACGTTTAACATATGGCCCCATTTCATCCACAGGATAGGACATTTTTTACACTCAACTCTTTTGAAGATGGAGAAGGGTTCAGTGGGGAACATTAGGCTTCCAAAAAAATCTGTGCTGCTAGAACAGTAGGAGCAGGAACAGAGATAGGAGCCCTGGGATGGCCAGCCCAGATCCTTGGTGAAAAGAACCAGACTATAGTGATGTCAAGCACCATCATGAGTTTTTTTCCAACTTATATATTGGAGCAAAGTCTTCAATATATAACCCCCCTGACTGCCTTGTCTCTCATCCTCACCCCAACAAACCACAATGGTTTCAAAACCTTCTGGTCGAATCCAATCTTAATTTTACAGATTAAGGTACATTTAGGCCAGTGAGTGTGGTTAAATATTGCCTAAAGTCACTCAGCAAGTTAGAAGCAACTTTGAAATGGAGTTCCTAAATCAGGGCCTCTGACTAGATTTAGCTTCAGTTATAGGGACTTAAAAAAGTTAAATACTTCACATACATACATTACTAATATTAATTATGCAGACCATAGATATGTATTAAGTTACAGAAGTTATTTGTAGAGTTTACAGAATAAGGTCAAGGATTTAAGACCTGATGAGCAAACACTACTGGAAGGCCAATAAAACCAAGCCGTCTTATTTCTGAGAAAGCTGAGTAATCAATCTGTTGTCTTCGTAAAATTTTAGCAGAGAACAGCAGGATATGGAATAAACAAAAGCTCGGAGATGGGAAAGGTGTAGAAACCAGCACAGAACAGCAACTAAACACTCATTTCATACTGAAAAATAAGAATCCAAAGTTAAGAGGCAAGCAGGTCTGGAAGGCAAGCATGAAAGAAAGCCAAGAGTTCTATGGCATGTGCCTAATCTAACCAAGGACAAAGCACTGTCCAGACCAAGGCCAGTGCGAGTCCCTGTGGTATGGTACAAAAGATACTGAATACCGACCACACCCGTTCTAACCTAGGAAGGCTCAGACCAAACCTTACACTGCCTCAGCTAGAGGAGCCTAGACAGCACATAGCAGCCTAGAATGCTGACCATTCTTAGAGAAGAGACCCAGGGGCTAACTGCTGGTCACTATTACTCCGGCACAACACAAAATTTTAAATAGATATATATATATTTTTTAATATATTTTTTATTGATTTTTCACAGAGAGAAAGAGAGAGGGATAGAGAGTTAGAAACATCGATAAGAGAGAATCATCGATCAGCTGCCTCTTGCACACCCCCTACTGGGGATGTGCCCGCAACCACGGTACATGCCCTTGACCAGAATTGAACCCAGGACCTTTCAGTCCGAAGGCCAACGCTCTATCCACCGAGCCAAACCGGTCCCTGCACAACACAAAATTTTAAATGTGTGTGTGTTTAACATAAATGTGTATATAGTCTATTACCACTCTACCTTGTGAAAAAGGTTCATCTAAACTCTTATGGTCTACGCTGAGAAGTCAAGAGATTCTGCTCCCATCTCTTTATAATCTCCAGGGATTTGCAAAAGCTTAAGGAAGTCTACATACCTGCCAACATTCCTCTTTCCAACAGAAAGAGGCCAGTGCAGGTGTTCAAGTGAGAGGTAGCCAAGAATCACTCATCTCCGAACAGCAAGTTGCCAACCAGGATTAAAGTGTGTGTGTGTTTAGGGGGGGGGGGGGGGGGGAGATAATGGTAAGGAATAGTAACTATGCCAAAAGGTTTTGCATATCTTTTCTAAAAGTTCTGGGATGAAATGGTATCATGAGAATAAAACAGGCTCAGAGAAATTGAAAACTTGCCCAAGTTCTCAATACCAATGAGTGATGGAGACAAGATTCAATGCCAACAGAGCAGATTCCATTTATCCTCCTCACTGGAAGAGCAACCTAGAATGCTACTGCTGGTCTAGACAAAGATACCAAGTGGCAGTTAACACCTCAAAAAGCCTATTGGCAAGATATTACCATGAAGTGTTTATCTCCCAGGAATGAAGAGTTCCTTGTAAGTGATTTTTTTTTTTTTTTTCAGATTGTCAGACTTATCCATGTAGGTCTAACTAGTTTTAATCTCTCATGAAAATATATCTAAACTAATGACTACTACCCTACTTGCCTTCTAGACAGTTCACCAAATGGAACGCTGAGGCATCTACACAGTCTCTCTGGACTCCCAAGATGGGATGAACTGTTTGGCAAAGGGCAGGACAGTTTCTTCCAGGCTATTCTTTCTCCAAGCCAAGACCTTAGATTCAGACCTTCTGCTATCAAAGTAACCATGAGTACAGGCCCAAAACAGTTAACTTTGGAAGGCTTCTCACTCTTAGGCTCTTTCTTCTTAAATGCTTACTACACAAAGTGTGTACTGTGGGCCAGCAACACCGGCCCCTGCTGAGAGCCCGTGAGAAATGCAGAATACTGGGTCTCACTCCAGACCCACTGAATCAAAATCTGCATCTTACCAACCACTCAGGTGCCTTTTGTGCACATTTAAAATTTTAAGAAGCATGACTCTGAAGTTTAGATTCTAAATGAAACCATTTTGAATACTGACTAAGTCCAAGTCAAAGGTGAGAGACCTTCCCCTGGGCCCAGAGATTGTTTTTCAGGGCTTTATTAGCTCCCCCAGCTCCCAGTCTCCAAAGATAAAAGAATAGAGAACAATTAAACAGCCAATTGGTATTTCATGAGTTTTAGAATTGATAAGCTCCAAATCAGAAATAGAGTACTTGCTGAATTTAATCTTTGCTGTTTATGGAATTAACTGAAACTCAGATTATTTCCACTGTATAGCTAGTTCCTATTATTTTAATTTCTCACAGAAACTAGCGCTATCTCCTAAAAAAGTTTTATCACCTTTTTCCATCTACCAAAACCATTCTCCCTTCCCAGAGCCTTAAACTTGATACTATTGTTTATTTTCACTCCCCAAGGAAGGTTGGTTGACAGGATCAAAACCAGCCTTGATCCTTACCTGCAGAGGAGAGGAGAGGTAATCAGGATGTCCTTCCCAAAGACAAATTCTCAACAAGAGGTTAAGAGATAGTCAACTCCTATACATGCAGATATGAGCACATGGACATAAAAATTTACATATATATTCTTGAGGAGGATTCTGATATATAACCTCATAAGTCATTTGTTCATTTAAACATTATCTCAATTATATTTCAATAAAAGAAAAATCCACCTATATTCCAGATGCAAACACACAACAATGAATAAAACCATCTCTAAAGTCAGGAAGTTTACACTATCCAGAGCGCCAGAGAGCACTTAGGAGAAAGGAAGTGAGGTTTCTTGGCCATCAGGGAGGGAAGAGCAGGAAGAGAAGGAGCCACATCTTCATCTTCCTTTGAAATGGGGAAGAAAAAAATGGACATACATGCAAATGGCTTCTACCTGTCAAGCCAGTAAGGAACACCTTACCTCCATTTACCAATGGGTAGCTAGATCCAATGACACAGGTAATGGTAAGGTCTCCTATCCAATGCTTTATGCAAAATGCAGGCCTAGCGAGCAGTTCAAAGGTCTAAGAATCCTTACACTAATACAAATGATCCCTGAAATTAGAGTCAAAAACAAGGTTTTCATGGAGTTCTGCCACAGGCTAGTTGTGTAACTTTAAAAGGATCCCTTAACCCATTTGGGTCTATCAAGTCAAATGATCTCTGGTCCCTTCCTGCTTATAGCTCAGGATCATCAATCACCACTTGGACCAGAGTAGAATGCCAACTCCCCAGTAATCAAAAAATAGAAGCACCCCACCCAATCTTGCTTGGTCAGTCATTAGCCAGCATCTTGCTACAAGACAGCAAACCCCAAACTGATTTCAAATGCTCAGCTATTTAATGATGGCCCTGGAAGGAACTGGGCAATAAAAATCCAAAATAACCAAACCTGGCAATTATCCTCAGCAACTTGGGAACATCTTAGTAGACAGCAGTTTGAAATGCTAAGAAAAGTCATATCATGTTTGACCTTCTATTTCCACAGCAATTTATGTTCTGCCTGCTTCCAAATGGACTTGTGCTACTATAGTAAAACTCTTAATCCGTTTAAGCAACAATAAAGAGGGCAAGAAATAATTTCTAAAGGGGTTTGGGAAATGAAGTTTATAGGAAAGAATTTCACTAAAAAAAACTTTTCTGCCTTAAGTTCACATGTTAGTAGGGAGATTCCTGGCAGCCAAGTGGGAAATTCAGGGAGGTTTGTAAGTTCTCACTACCAAAAGCAAGCATGTTGAGTCACAAGAGGCAGACTTCCCCTGGGTCTACGCAGAGTTTGTTGCCTGGGTCTATGCAAATACAAGGACAGAACGTGCAGCCACTTCATCCGTAATCATTTCTTCTATTGACCCATAGAAAAGCCAAAGGCATAATGTTCCCAAAGGAATAAGGTGTGGGGGGGGAGGTGGGATGGCTGACATGCCACAGTCCCAATGTGTGCTCATCCTTCAGAGCTCAACTCAAACATCACCTCCGGCACCATCCCCTGTCCCTCCCCTCAGGACGTGAGATGTTCCTGTCTCAGGGCTCCAGGATCACATTACCCATGTTACACTTCTTGCACCAAAATAAAATGTATTGCCTGTCTCTTCAATGAGGGCTGGCGGTTCACTGAGGTTGGGGAAGACAGCCTACTGTTTTCCCTCCGAGAGAGTGGCACACTGCTGGCATTCGTGCTGTGAAGGCGGTTAAATAGAGGCTACAGACAGCTTTTTCCTTACAGTGCCTCTCACAACACAGGCTGCTCTCCTCCGCATCTTCCTCAGCAGTGAGTGGCCTTGCTGCTCCATGAGGGACAGCCAGCAGCACAGAGGCTAGGGCCTGGCCTGTTGCCCAAAAGGACATGCCTTTGCCAGCCAGGAAGGCCCACATCTAATGGAGGCTCCAGCCTAGGCTCCCCTGACTCTATGGACATTACCCATAGTGAACCAGCCTGAGCACAAGCCCAGTGACGAGGGCTCTGCACAGCAGGACCAGCACGGTGTCAGAGGCATGACGGCACTCCTGCTGAGGGGCTCGTCCTTCACGCCCGGGGAGAAGCGGAGCAAAACAGAAAAGCCCTCGCAGAAGAGAAAAGCCCGCATGGACAACACCACGAAGACATTCCCTCCACACTCCAGAGAGAAGGTGGGGCAGGGTTAACAAAGAGAGCTCCATTTTTGGTGTTACAGGACTTCAGATTTAACGGACAAAATTTCCAGTCCATATGCCATATATGAAAATTAACACTCTGTCAATTTTAAAAGGCTTTTAACCAAGGTGTGCCTAATAATGAAATTAACAGGGTATTTTTTGTTAATATTAAGTCCCTGTTATTTTTAACATATTTTAACAAAAAGGCCATATGTTGAAAAAACACTTAGTTTTTGCTGACGTAAATATTACATATCTACAACTACCGTATTTTTCGGACCATAAGACGCTCCGGACCATAAGACGCACCAGTTTTTAGAGAAGGGAAATGAAGAAAAAAAGATTCTGAAACAAATAGTGTCCTAAAATATTTTATGTGCATTAAAACCCAACATCACAGTCATAAACACATGTAATCAACCCTGTAAAGTAAACAGCAGCATTTAGAACCATTTTAGAGCCGGGCAAGCACACAGAGCCAGGCAAGTAAACTTTTTTTTTAAAGTATATGTGTAGGCTATATTTGGACCATAAGACGCAGGGACTTTTTCCCCCCACTTCTGGGGGGGAAAAAGTGTGTCTTATGGTCCGAAAAATACGGTATATCCATATTTAAATCCAAAAGTCACCACTTGTAAACAATGTTCAGTGAATGATTAGCACATGATCACATTGCATGGGCTCTGTGGTCACACGGTGTGACTTTCTGAAACAGTTTAACAGGTGCAGGTGATGTTCTCACGTGATACTAAGCCATGCCCCAGCTGTGGGCATTTGTTTACTTGCAGTGACTGGTAAATGCACACATTTACTAGACTTATTCAGTATAAATTTAAAAGTACAAGAATATATAGAGAAAACCCTGTGAAATTAAAACTGCCATAAATACCTAATTTTAATTACACAACTATATCTACAACTAATTTGTCAAATTTTGAACATAGGCATTCGAAAAACCTACTTTATTATATAAGGGACTTTCAGCTTTAATGGAAACCCCCTTGACTGAATGAGTCCTTTATACAAAGGTTTTACTGTGTGTCTTTCTCCGGGACTCCATAAAAGTCCTTCCTGTCAGACACCACCACAGGTAGCTCTATAGACCCACATCGCCTCTCCAGGTGTTCTCAGTCCTGCGGGGTCAGTCTTTACACCCCACCCCAACCCTGAAAGTCTGCCATGTGAGCACCCTGTCTCTGGGGCTATAGCATCCTCCCATGCTAGATTTCCCTTGCTGCTGTCTCCGAACATTCTCCCCAACAGAGCTCTGCTACCCACAGTCCATCCCACACTCACGGGGCCAGAAGTGGGGGGCAAGGCATTCCCTGCCCCCCAGGCCAGGCTGACAGGGTGATTTCAGTAATATCCTCTGCTATGTGTGAATGTTTGTGTCACACCCCTCTCCCAAATTCATATTAAGGCTCAATGAGACTGTATTAGGAGGGAAGTGGTTAGGTCATGAGGGTGGAGGCTTCATAAATGAGATTAGTGCCCTTATTTAAAAAATAAAAGGCTCCGGAGAGCTCCCTGGCCCCTACTGCCACGTGGTAATACACTCAGAAGTCTCCAACCCAGAAGAGGGCCTTCACCCAGCCCTGCAGGCACTGACCTTAGACTTCCAGCATCCAGAACACGAGAGAAATACTAGTCTATGGAATAAAACATCCTCAAGTTTCTGAAACATATGCACCCTGGCAGTCTCATTCCCTTCTTCTCAGTTACCTCAATTATTTCAGCACCTGCTTTGCCACATCCCTCTTCCTCCAACCCTCTGCTCTACTGCCTGAAACTGGACTTCACCCACATCCACTGACTATATCATCCCAACCTCTGACCGGAGGGCCTCCCTCCCAATCTTTGACCGTGGGTGGAGTCAGCAGTTTCAGCAATGCACAGAAGACTTCCTGGTGGATATGCTCAGCTGCTGTGGATGCTTTGAAAACCCAGCCCAGAGTCACCCTCAACACCCCAGTTGCTTCTATGCTGAGGTGAAGCCTTGCTGTGAAACCTTCAGACGGTCCTAACTTCTTAACTCCCAGTTTACTCGTCAGCCTCCTCCTCTGCTCTATAGGGTCCTGGAGGCTAAGGGCCATGTCTGACACGGGAGCAGAGTGCAGATAATGTTCTTCTGGTTGTACAAAGGTGTCACCGTATTGGTGGAAAGTGGCACTGGTCATTTCCCTCGGCCAATCACAGTGCCCAGCATAGACTAGATGCCCAATAGTTAGCTAAAAGAACAAACTAACTGAGTTTACCATGAATTCATGTTTTTGGCTGAGCTTTCACTGTTTTTCCATGGCCTTTATTTGGGTTGACTCTTTGTCTCTTTCAAGAAAGTAGTTAGAAGCACTACCTCAAACAGGTTCCTGGTACCACTCTTGAAGACTATACAGCAGCAGAAATTCTTACACACACAAAAAGGCCACACACAAAAAAGGAAAACTCCCGTTTTCATTCTTCTGGCTTACAGAGGACCGGAAAGTGATCAATTCCTCTGCCAATCCTGCACCCATTCTCTGGCTCAATTAATTATGCCTGTTCTCATCTCTACACTGAATTTCTTCCTTCATGGTGTTTTGGCCTCAAAAACCTCAACTCCCTCAATATTAGAAGAACCTTCTATCCATTCTGTTTCCAACTTGGATGTTAAGCATTCATTCTCTACTTTTTTTCACATGCTAAGTTTTAGGAAGTTAGGAAGACAATAGAACAGGGTAAAAGAAGAGTAACCAGGGTGGAAATTGAGGGCTTAGTTTTAGTCAAAAGAATCTCCTCTGATGATGTGACTTTTGAGCAGGAGCCTTTATAAGAAAAATAAATGAAACATGCAATGACCTTAGAGAAGAATATTGCAAACAAGCCAGTGCCAAGGCCCTGAGACAGAAGTGAGCTTGGGAATTAAATGAGAAAAAAAGGCCAGATTCAGCTGGTATGGCTCAGTGGTTGAGCACTGACCCTTGCACCAAGAGGTCACTGGTTTAATTCCTAATCTCAGACACATGCACAGATTGCATGCTCAATCCCCAGAAGGGAGCATGCAGGAGGCAGCCGATCTAAGATGTTTTCTATCTGAGGGAGGGAGGGAGGGAGGGAGGGAGGGAGGGAGGGAGGGAGGGAGGGAGGGAGGAAGGAAGATTTTTTTAAATACTACTTTAAAAAAAAGGCCAGGATGACTGATGCTTATTAATAAGAGAAAGAAAGAACAAAGACTTGTTTAATGCCTATCTTCCCTGCAGTACATCTATGCTCCATGAGAAAAGATACACTATCCAGCACATAGCACATTTCCCGAGATGAAGTATGCATAATGATGAATAATTGAATAAAAAAAAAGTTCATGCACACTGAACCTAAAGCCTCCAGAAGAAAATCATACTCCTTAGCAAGGCATTCAAGGCTCTCCACCCAGCCCCACCCTTCCTCTGACCTTGCCTCCCAAGTTCAACAGTCCAGTCACATGGAACCATCACAACCCCGGGCCACTTGCTATACTTTCCAGCCCCTACCCCTTTGACACAAGCTGGACCTCCTGTTTGGGACTTCTGGTCACCTCCTCTTATTAAGTCTGATGTTCTGCTTCTAGGTCTAAAATTCAAAAGCCCTCTGATCTGATGTCTCCTGGGGAATTACTCCCTTCTTCGTGCTCCCTGCCACTTTGCTCATCCTTTTATTAAAGGGTTCATCCCTTTAAATTCAGTACTTATTATCCCTAGCCCCTGTTATCTCTAGCCCACATGTTCTTGGGGTTACTAATGCGGTGACCGTCTTGTGAGGGAGAGAGAAGGAAAGCAATCTATTCAGCATGTTTGACACTTCCAAAGGGCATGACCTTCCTTCCCACCTTTGTTAGCCTTCAAGGAGTGATTCACACCCTTGAGCCACATCCAACAATTGTGCAATTCTGGGTCCAAACTTCTTCATTTCCCAATCAAACATAAGGGTTCTCATACCATAAATAAAAGGCCAATTCTCAGAAATGATTTTCCTTGTCTTCTTCCAAATCAACTTTCAGGAAAGCTCTGGAAATGGCCGGATGGCACGCGTAAAGGGCAGCCCTCTGGGAACACACCCACCGAGAGGGTGTGGGAGGAGGGTTTGGGCCCAGCTGAGCCAGTGGGTTTAACCTGGGTCCACAGCGGTACTTGGCTCTAACTCAGCAGGAGCTTCCCCTCACGCTGGCACCAGGGACAACCCTAGGAACAGCACCCACTGGGTGGAGAGTGAGGGGACACATTTTCTCTGATCAAAGGTTCTATCCTTTGGAGGCTTGCCAAAGAAATGCCAGACTGAGCGGTGCCAGTGGACACGTGAGAAAGGATTTACGAGAATGCAGGGCCGCCCACACCTGACAGTCTCACGCTCTGACCTCAGTGCATCCACATCCTCCACGGCCTTGTGTAGCCCTGAACAACAACTTTCCCCTCACTTCTCTCTCGACACAGTAAGTACACATTCATTTTTACATGTTTCTCTTATACCACAGATTCACATTTTGAAGTATCTTTCCATTGTGAATGTTTTTGTTATACCCATTCTGCCAGATTCTCTTTCTCACAGGTACATGCTATTGAAATATATTCTTTTCACTAAAGCACCATTTATGAAAATCAGATTACAGCAACAATTACCAAAACCGGTTTGGCTCAGTGGATAGAGCGTCAGCCTGCGGACTGAAAGGCCCCAGGTTCGATTCCTGTCAAGGGCACATACCTTGGTTGTGGGCACATCCCCAGTGGGGAGTGTACAGGGGGCTGCTGATTGATGTTTCTCTCTCATCAATGTTTCTAACTCTCTATCTCTCTCCCTTCCTCTCTGTAAAAATAAATAAATAAAAAGATTACAGCAACCATAGGAAACAAACCTATTCTACATCTTTAAGGGGCAAATGATCCCTAGAGTTGGTAACCAAAGGAAGTACCCTATTTTTATGTGCCACTGTTCAGAATGAATGGTATATAGTAAAGGACCCTGAGGTTAGGAGATAACACATGACTTATTCTCCTACCATATGCCTGCCTTGCAAAAGTCACTTAACTTCAGGCCTAAATCCCCATATTTGCACATGACCAAATATGCAGGGTTGCTGTAAGGATTGGGAAATACTACACATAAAGTGTCTAGAACAGAGAAACAGACATTAACAGAGGATTGGCAAGTAGTTGTCAATACAGTGTTAGTGTTAGTTCCACCACATCCAATGCCCATCTCCCAATGGGATGAGGCTCCTCAGGACGTGTGCTATGCCCTAGACTCAATTTAAAATGCATTCCGTAATTTCCACAGAAACACATGTCCCTAGGGCAGTTCACTAAACATGGTCACCTATACATGGCCTATGGATTGACCCTAAGGGAAAATAAAAGACTCAATTTGGTAGATCCAGCCTCTTATCACAGACCTGGAAAACCCATCTACAGAGAAGAAAACCCAGCAGACCATCCACTTATGAAAGGCCAGACCTCAGTTTAAGTGTTTTTTACACAATATTGTGTGTATTCCTACGACGGGCCTTTTTGCGGAAGCTCAACAAGGAGAGGGGAGAGTGAGGACCTAAACTGCAGGAGAGCCTGAAGCACCACTTCTAGTTTTGGTATCAGCATTCCAGGTTTCTTCCTGAACACCAGTTTCCATCTGTTACAGATGTTCCACGATCTCCCAAGAATGCAGGTTATTTTTTGGTGATGCTAAATTCTCACTTCACTGTAAACTTAGTATACATAAATCAAGAAGTAGGCAAAGCATTGTGCCTAGTGCTATGGAGAAATGAGGGCACGGCCTCTCCCACAAGGAGTGTATACTCTGAGACCACCTATATATAAATCCCTCAAAGCACAAGGAGCAAGTGTTGGGGGCCTCTGACTGCCAGGCTTGTAGGAGTGAAGTGTGGCTGCAGGCTGGTAGTAAGGAAGGTTCTGAGGTGGGGAATAGACTGAGCAGAATCCAGAAATTTGGAGAAGACAGGGACCTACAGAAAGGAGAACAACATTTGCCAAGACAGGGAGGCAGCTAAAGGAAAGAGGTGCACAAGAAGTGCCAGGCTGGACTGGGCTTCCACGGAGCCTGGGGGAGACCAGCGATGTCAGCCCTCCCTCTGCACCAGTATCCTCTGAGGAGCTTTTTAAAAATACAGATGCCTGAGCCAAACCCCAGAGAGTCCTCTGGTCTGGGGTGGGGAGAGAATACTATTAGAGCAGAAAAAAAGTCATGGCCAACCATCTGCCCGAACTGTTTCTCCAGCCCAAGAAACTGCAACTAAAGTGAGAGGAAAGGGGACCATGACCTGGTCCCTTGGGTGACTAGCTCTCCTCTGAGGATCACCCCAAGTTCTGCCAAAGGAAAGATGCTGGGAACCTTGGGAGGACAGCCTTGGGGGCACTGGGCAAGGAAACAGGCAGCTGGCAGGCTCAACCATATGAACCACAGCTTTGTTCTTAATTAAGCAACCCCCATGCCCTTCACACCTCAAAAAGGCGAGAAGGAGCCCCTCTAATCTTACACTAGTATTTGCAGAAATCAAATGCCCCAAGTTTGAATTGCTTGAATTGGACTACACATCAGAAAAAAACCTTTACACCTAAAAGAAACCCAAAAAAACAAAAACAAAATACAGTAGAGGAGGAAAGGGTACATAGAACGTTTGCCTTGCAACCAAAAACCTGAGAATTGAGGCCAATTCCTTGCCCCTTACTCAGAGGTTCCCCTCCAGTGTTACCTGAGTCCAGTGATGTGCCTTCCTCCAAAGTAACTCACTCTTCTCATATCACATCCAAGTAGGAATACAGGGATAAGAACTGCCGCCACCTTCTTAAAGGATGAATCACTTACTTGGTGGCTAGTGAAAATCAATAAGCTGGTCTGCAAACTGGTTTACACTACCTCCCACCAACAGCACTAGGTTTCTCCCCCAGACAGAAGCTTCCCCTGCTGGGTTCACCAGTCAGACTGGCTGAAATGATTTCTGATGACTGGGCAGTGAGCTAGCAAGTCAAGAAATCAAGACCGCCTTACAGGCCCTGAGGATAACTTAATGCCTACCCATCACATAGAAAGATTACCCCAAGGATGTGCTGTCCTAAAGCAACTTCTAAAGGTAGCCCTGGCCAAGAGAGGGGGGAACACCTCCAGGTTTTAGTTCACACTAGGGGAGGGAAAGGAGGAGCAGGGATGGAGGTTCCTTGATTAACACTTTCAAACCCTAGAAAGGGTCCCTTGAATACTCCTGGGTAGGAGGAGGGGGAGATGAGAATTGGGTAGGGCATTGTGCCAGTGCTAAAAGACTTGGCCACCAAAACAGTACAAAAAGCACTATTCTCCAACTAGAGTCCCAATGAAAATTAGCACTTTAACATATTCTGAGAAGTCCCACAGACTATGGAGCCACCCTAACTAATAATTCACTTGATTTAAGACTGGGCTGTCCAATACAATAGTACTCTGACTACATGTGGTTACTGAGCACTGAAATGTGGCCGGTCTACACTGCGACAGGCTGTAAGTGAAAAACATGCACTGGAGTTGTAAAAAAAAAAACATGTAAAACTACATATTTCCATTTATATTGATTATATAATAAAACAACTGTATTTTGATTAAATATTAAAATCTTTTGGATGTATGGATTTAAAACTAATTTCATCTGTTTATACTTTAAAAAATGTTTGTTGTTGTTAATCCTCCATTGATTTTTAGAGAGGGGAGGAGGAGGGGGAACACCAATATAGGAGAAACACATGGATTAGTTGCCTCCTGCACACTCCCCAGCCAGACCTGGGATCAAACCTGCAACCGAGGAACATGCCCTTTCCTGGAAATTGAGCCAATGACCCTTTTGTGCATAGGCCGATGCTCTTAACCACTTACTTTTTAAAAATAGATATTTTTATTGACTTCAGAGAGGAAGGGAGGGATAGAAACATTAGTAAGAAACATCAATGATGAATCATTAATTGGCCGCGTCCTACACATCCCCTCCTGGGGGGACAGAGCCGGCAACTTGGGCATGTGCCCTTGATTGGAATTGAACCTGGGACCCTTCAGTCCGCAGGCTGACGTTCTATCCACTGAGCCAAATTGACTAGGGCTGTTTATACTTTTTAATATGGCTACTGAGACATGTAAAATCAGGTACGTGGCTCACATTATATTTCTACTGGACAGTGCTTCTTTAGAAAAAGCGAAGCTACAGCACATTAAGAACCTCAGATATCCTGGATTGCCATGGCATTTGTGCCAGGTTTGCTTTTTTCTAAAAGAGAGGTTATCTATCCCAGAACTTGAAACAGATACAAAAGGCAAAAAAAGCATTGAGACATTCTGACCAGGATGTATTCTGACCATTTAGTATTATGTAATCCCAAAGGTATCAAGAAATAAGGGAATTACTTCTTAGAAAAACTGAACAGCTTTCCTCCCTTGTCTTATCCCTTAGGTAGTTATGTAATAATAGAGAACCGGCTACTTTTACCTTTCTTTCCGTGACTCTACCTGTAAAGCTATTCCTAAATATCATGCTAAAGAGTGAATACAGTTGGAGTTCAATGCCTGATATCACTGTGTGCAGCCAGGACAGAGGAAGACAGAAGTTCCCTCAGGCACTGCCCAGAAGGGCGCTGCTCAGGGCCCCGTGGTTATATATTAATTATTCCCTAGTACAGTGGTCGGCAAACTCATTAGGCAACAGAGCCAAATATCAACAGTACAACGATTGAAATTTCTTTTGAGAGCCAAGTTTTTTAAACTTAAACTTCTTCTAACATCACTTCTTCAAAATAGACTCGCCCAGACCGTGGTATTTTGTGGAAGAGCCACACTCAAGGGGCCAAAGAGCCGCATGTGGCCTGCGAGCCGCAGTTTGCTGACCTCGGCCCTAGTAGCTCTCACTCCCTTTCACTCACTCCGTGACCATGGGTGGCCACTTCACCGATTTCCTGTGAAAGGGTAATAGGTCAGTGAATGTCCACCGTGCTTTTGAAGTGTTATACCAGTCAACTCATGAAAGGGCGTTGGTAAATCCTAACCAGAGTTAGTTGTGTGACTGAAAAAGGTAACCTGCTTTGTGGTTCAGCTTCCTTGGTTCTAACAACAATAACAACACACATCTTACCAAGGAATCTGAGTATCAAAGGGAAGAAAGCTGAATCCTAGCAGATGCTGGCACTAAGCAAGAACAGTTTCCCTCTAGGCTACACTACTCTGTGAGCTTTAGTCATCTTTGCCTAAAAGTTAAGGTCTAGTCCTTTCTAGATTTAAAACTGAGGAATTAAGCAGTACAAATTGGTAGTTGCAGAATAGCCACAGAGATATAGATTACAACCTAAGGAATATAGTCAATAACACCAAGATAAATAGGTGTGGGGCCAGGCTGGGGGACCACTCTGCAAAGAATATGATTTTCTAACCACTTTGCTGTACATCTGAAACTAATACAGAACAGCATCATATGTAAACTAATTAAAAAATAAATTTTAAAATAATAGAATTGAGAGGCTGTATGTCTGGTCAGTTGTTATAAGGTAGATATAAGAAGTCAGAAGATCTGTCACACTATAAGAAGTGGGATTTCCCCTTTCTAGATTTTTCTCATCAAAAGTAGTTCAGAATATTAAGTGTCACTGTGAAGCACCTCGGTTGCAGGCTCCTCCCGGGTCAGGGCCCTGGTCCAGGCTCATGCAGGAGGCAATCAATCGATGCGTTTCTCTCGCACTGATATTTCTCTCTGTCTTTCCCTATCTTCCACTCTCCCTAAAAAATCAATGGGAAAAAAATATCCTCGGATGAGGATAAATAATCAACAAGTCAATTACCAACCAAGTCACCTACCTCAGTGCCCAGGGCTATGGGGCTAAGTGAGGTCAGAACCTGCATTCCTCAGAACCCCAATCGGTGTGCCCAGGCCCATGGGAGAAACGGTGAACCTCTCAGCTGTCGAAACTGCTGGGCAGCCAGATGCTTTTTGTCTGATCCCTTCAAGCAACAAGCTGCCTCCATTCTCCAGGCTCCAAATCCTCTTCAAACTCCAGTTTAGAGGCATTCATATCTAAAGCTCATGACTACCAGACACTGACTGGAGAAGCTATCCTAGGGTCTCCCCCAAGCTTCCCAAATAAAAGTGACCAGCTTCTCCTCTGAGCCCTCTATGCCCCATCCATAGCGCACGACTAAAGCTCATGACTAGCAGACACTGACTGGAGAAGCTATCCTAGGGTCTCCCCCAAGCTTCCCAAATAAAAGTGACCAGCTTCTCCTCTGAGCCCTCTATGCCCCATCCATAGCGCACACCTAACGGTATCACACTGTTCACGTCTCCTCCGCCTCGCTGGGTTCCTTGGACCCTGGGGCCTGTCACACAATCTCAATAATGTGAGCAGAGAAACTTCTACTGGACTGGAGCCATACTTCTCAAGCCAGGTGCCTGCGATCATGCAAAGCCACAAGACAGACAAGGAGCATCCTCCTCGACTTCAGGCTTAAAACACTTTTTCCTTAAGACACTTTAAGAGAAAACAAAATCCACATGGAGTTGTGTGTGTGTGTTTTTTTTTAAATCAAGTGGTCGTCATCGATCAGACTGTCAGACCTCAGAGGGAAGGTAAGGGAGAATGGGAATAAGGGAGAGAGATCAACCAAAGGACTTGTGTGCATGCATATGAGCCTAACCAGTGGTCACCGACAACAGGGGGGTGGGGGCATGCATGGGGAGGCTATGGGATGGGAATGGGGGGATGATGACAAATATGTGATACCTTAATCAATAAAGTAATTAAAAAATAAAATGAAAAGATTATCAACTTAAAAACTAACTAAATAAGTAAATAAATAAAGTGGTAGTCTTGTAGCAGGCTGGCAGCTTCCAGATTCGGGGCCCCGTCCCAGACTTTGGGGTGTACAGGTCCCTATCCTGTCCCTGCCCAGGCTGAGAAACCCAAGAGGACGTGGGTTCCCATGCACACGACTTTTTGAGAGCCTGAGAGCAATCAGGGATCCAAGGCCGCCCGTGCCACTTTCCAGGTGAAACCAACACCACCACCACCACCACCACCACCAACACAAAAACAAGCTCCTCTGGCCCAAAGCGCTCCGAACAAGAACGCCGAGGCCGGGGCAGGGCGCTCTCTCCCTGGCCCGGCCCAGGACAGCCCAGGATGAGGCTGGTGAGAAAAACAGACTCGGGGAAAGCCTGAAATAACGTATAACCACGGGGCCTGGGTGGGTCCGGAGACCCTTGACCGCTTCCTGCGAGGAAAAGCCAACAAGAAACTCTCACTTCTGGAGGCGGCGGCGGCGAACCGTTAATGGCCCTGGAAGCACAGCAATCAGAGAAGCGCCTCCGGGGAGGGAGAGGTGGGGGCCCCGGTACGGAAGCCTCTCCAAGGCCAGCTCCCCGGCGGGTGTGCAAACACCTCCCGCCCCCGCCCGCCACTCCAGGGCCCCAGTAGCCCAGGACTTGGCCAACTTTCCCGCCGCCAGGGCGCCGGGCCACCCCCGCCCCCGAGAGGGAGCCGAGCGGCGGGGCCAACACCCCGGGAGGGGAGCGGGTGGGGGAGCCAGCCTTCTGCCTCTCAGCGCCCTCGGGGGCCGCGCCGGGACCCTGCCTAGACAGACACAGACACACAGACAGACCGACAGACAGACAGACCCCCAGCCCCGGGCCGGAGCCCCGCCCGCGCTCACCCTGGCCGACGTTTCTCCGAACAGCGGCCGGTTGTCCAGCCCGCTGGTGCCGTAGGTCCTGGTAGAAAAGTCCTCCATGTTGGGGCTCCTTCACTGTCCCCCAGAGTCACACTCGGCGCCGATCCGGCATGCCCGCCGCGAAGGCTGCGCTCCGGGCTCCCGCGCCGCCGGCTCAGCGGGGGCCGCGCATCGCCCGGCCGGGCGCCCGGGGTCCCGGCGGCGGGCGCTCAGGCGCGGGGGGCCGGGCGGCTGCGCCGCAGCCCCGCTCGCCGCCGCATCGTCCGCAGCTGCCGGGGGAAGCGAGAGGGACACCTTGGGGCGCCTCCCCGCGGGGGCCCCCCGCCCCCTTCCCCCCGCGGGGCGCCACTTCCCCAAATCTCGGCGCCGGGCTCCGCTCCCCGCCCCCTCCCCGCGGGCGCGCACACCTCCCGGCGCGGGGCAAAGTTTTCCGGGGAGAATTCGTTAGGAGCCCGGCGCCCTCCTCCCCGCACCCCTCCCGCGCCGCCCCCGCTCCCGGCGGCGGGACAAGGGAAGTTGGGGGCGATCAGAGCCGGGAGCTCCGCGGAGCCGCCCGCAGCGCGGCGGGCGCAGGCCGGGCCCTCGGACCCCGCGGCGGCTGCGTTACCTGCCGCCGCTCTCCTCGCGCTCCGGGCGGGGAGTCCCGCCGCGGCCCCGCGCCGACCGGCCGACCGGCCGCCCTTTCCGGGAACCCGCGGCCGCCCGGCGGGAGGCTCCGCGGAGCTCTGGGCTCTGGGCCGCCCGCCCGCCCGCCCGCCGGAGAGTGCCGGCCGCGCCGGGGCCGCGGGTCCCGCGTCCACACCGCGCGGGCTGGGGCCGAGGCTGCGGCGCGGAGCCGCCGAGAGAGCGCTCGGGCCGGTGCGGTCCGGTCGGGTCCGGGAGCCGCGCTGCGGTTCGCTCGGAGCCTCGGGCCGGGACCCCGCGCCGCTGTCGCAAACCGTCCCGCCCCGCCCCGCTCACGTCACGGCCGCGGCAGCCAATCCGCGCGCCGGGCGCCGCCGGCGGAGCGTTAGTTCGGAGCGGCCGGTGGAGCCCGCGGGACGGTTCTGAGCCTCCAGGTCCTCGGCGTCTGCGCGAGCCGCCGCCGGAGCACAGAAAGGCCCTGAAGCTGGCTGTGCATTTGGCCAGAAGCATCTGAAGCACACAGCCACCCCCGTGTTTGCACAATGGGACGGAGTGGGGTCCTAGATACGTGTGGTTGAGGGTTTGGATGTCTGGTTTGGCCTGTGACAGGGGTCCTGTGCGGCTCATAGAAACAGTCGGGAAGTGATGAGTGCGGGGTACTTGGTCTACTCATCCAGCCAGAGCAGGTGCTGACTAAGTGTGTTTGCAGCCTCAGGGAACGTGTGCCTGTCAACCTCTTCACTTCACAGAAAACAAAGAACCGGAGGTGCATACACTTCTAGGCAAGCAACGTAGCATCGCTGTGCAACGTGGGTCGTTTATAAGAATAGGACACCAACACAGGCAGGCTCCTGTCCCTGGACACACCAACTCCCAGACTGAAGAAAGCTCTATGGATATATGTGTGCACAGAGGGCCCATGTTGGCATCGAGAGTCCAAGAAAAGAGTCCAGGTGGTCCCTTCACCATTTAGAACAAGGGATAAGGACAAGATGGACCCCTAGCCGTAGGTTTGGAAGTCACTATACTGACTAGAATCAGGTATTGTGCACATCTCATCTACCAGTTATGTAAATGGCCTCTTTGTTCAGGACACTTTGGTTATAACAGGACTTTTTACCCAGAATTATTTACCCAGTTCTGTTAGAAAGTTAATTGGCCCAACAGATAACTTCCTTTTACTCAGATTCAGCAACATTCATTCACAAATACTTAAGAGGACAAACACTTTGAAGATAGGCAACCATAGAACTTCAATTCCACAGGCTATGTGTGGTCTTGGGCAAGTTATCTAGCTTCTTTTGAGCTCCTTTTTAAGTAAAAAATGAAGACTGAAAACAATAAATGAAACTAGAATATCTAACTTCATATATATATATATATATATATATATATATATATATATATAAAATACATGGCACATAAGTATCCAAAGGGTTGTCATAAATAGTGATTGATGAATGCTATGATCTGGACACTATGAGATGCTATAGGTGTATGTAGGGCACCACAGTCTCAGGTGACAGGAGAAGCTTCCTGGAGGAGCCTTCTAAATCAAGACACCCCCCAAGAAAAAGAGTGTGATTTATCCATGGTAAAGAGAGTCAAGAAGGCTGGCCAGAGAGACCAGATGCCAGTGGAGGGTACACTTGAGGAGAGGTGGTGTCAGGGATAACCACCCTCTCTTCCTAGAGCTGCTTGGTCTCTTGTCTCATGTCAATTTTGTGCCTCTGCTCCATTCCCTCTTCCTCCCGCCCCTCCCCCCACAAGCACCGATTTCATCATGATGACTGCTCACCAAAACTTTAACTCAAATAAGACTTTAGTTTGATTTGGGGGAACAAATGGGGAAAATGGATCTTGAAATTCCACTGCCCACCACTGCTTTAGTGTTCCCATCTCTATTTTTTCAGTTCAGGTTCACATGAGAAACGTTGGTCCGATGAATCCAGATTATGGGTTGGTTTCTACTGGTATCAGGTTCTCCACACCCAACCAGCTAAAGCTGGGACAAACAGGACATATCTATTCTAAGGCCCACACGTTTCAGCAGAGCAGGATAGAGGACATTTAAGTAAAACACATAGTATGTGAGATAGTCAGCGACAGGTTATCCAGTGTCTTGCCACTGGAAGTGTGGTTCCCAAAAGACCAAATTGAATCGCCTGGTAACTTGTTAGAAATGCAGAGCTTTAGTCCTACCCCAGATCTACTGAATCAGGATCTGTATTTTAATATAACTTCCAGAGGACTTGTATGCACTTCTTTTGTACATCTCTATTTTTGTAAATTGGGCCACAGGCCATATAGATGACCCTCCCAAATACCATAGCTCCTCGTATTTTTTTTATTTTTAATTGTGCTTCCGCCACTCATTTCAATGCAACATTCTGACCTTGGTCATGATTCAGAACTGCACCGTGTTGGAAATATGTCCAGAGAGACCATTCGGTATGCCTTGTCCTCCAGTCCTTCCTCCCACCCTCATGGGTCCTTCAGCAACTTCATGGTCTCTGATCCTTTGTTGTCTTGACTTGCTCACTGTGAATCTACTCCCTTGTTTTCACCTTCTCCCAACTTAGATTCTGTGTTCTAGCACTGCAAGTGCTTTTTTTTTTATAATATTCTCTTCCCTTGTTCATTTATTCTATCACACTTGTGAAGAAAGTCCCCTGAGATATTAATCTATCTGCCTTCTCAACACTTGTGACAAGGTATCTAGCGCAGCTGGAGGGGAAAAATCATTCACACTCCTGATTAATTTTAAATTCAGGGCCTGATTAATTTTAAATTCAGGGCAGCCACCCTCAGCCGTGCTTTAAAACCAGCTGGAAATCCTGTTGCTTGGGCAACACTCCCTTCCCCTCCTCAGGTGACTCAGTCACCGACTTCACGGGGAAGAAAGGGAAGCCTTCGAATGGGAATTCCCTCACCTCCCAACAAACCTACACATTCACCTCCTTCCACCCTCATTCATTCCTCCCTCCCTACAATTAGAATGGGAGAGATGCCTGTCCATCTCTCATGTTTCACACCCCATTGCAACCCCCAATTTCAGGGGTCACACTATTATGATTATATATTTTCCTACAAAAAGCATTTAAGCATGCTCAGTTTCAACTGTGGTGTTGTTTGTTTGTTTGTTTGTTTAAGTTAAAAGCTTTCTCCATACTCCCTTGGTGGTCTGTATAGCCATCTTTCTCTTCCCCTGCTTCCTTGAAAGCAGAATCTACCTCCCAGTATGAAGGAGGGGAAATTCCAGATGTTCACTGGCTGAAACTTCCTGGCAGCTGAGGGTGGAGTGTGAGTTTTACAGCCGGGGAGTCACTAGGGCATCCCTGTTGGGAGCTTTCAGGAAGGTTTGCTTCCCGATGACAGGAAGAGAGGCACTGAGGAGCTCTATCCCTCTGGAGCAGGCGTCCTCAAACTTTTTAAAGTGGGGGCCAGATCACGGTCCCTCAGAGAGCTGGAGGGCCGGACTATATGAACTACTAATTCCTACTGTAACACCTCGGCTGCGCTCACTGCCCAAAAAACCTGGCGGGCCGGATCAGACTCCTCTGCAGGCCGCATGTGGCCTGCCGGCCGTAGTTTGAAGACACCTGCTCTGGAGGCTGCCAGGGTATTTGGAGAGGCTTTATCATCTTCTGACCACGAAGAGCAGCCAAAAGCTTCCCCAGAGAAGCCAACGAGAGTCTAAGCCTGTGAGCCACCCACATCTGGGCTGCTTATTATATATCGTATGTGTGTGTGTGTGTGTGTGTGTGTGTGTGTGTGTGTGTTCGTGTACTCACACTTTGAATGGGAGGGTCTCTGTTGTGTAAGTCACCCTTATTGGGTATTCTCATGCTTACAGCTGAAAAGACATGAATACGTTTTTAAAGCCGAAATGTATATAACAAGCGAGGGTATACGTAGGTTATATGCTGATGCTATGCCACTTTATACAAGGGACTTGAACATCCTCGGATGTGGGTGTCCGCAGGGGCGTGGACCTGATACCCTGCAGATGCTGAGGGAGACTTTACTATTAATAGATTCTAACGGCACACCAAATATGTATGAAAAGGTCCATATGGATTGTAGCCTCTTCTTCAGTCACTGAAATCTGGGTTACCCAGGCAGCACCGCTCCACCACGGTCTCCTGTGAGGGTCCCAGTGAAGGACTGACTGCGGAATCCAATGGTCGCTTTTTCAGACTTCCTCCTTCTGGCCTCTGGGCAGCACTTGGGATTTTAAGATCCTGGGGAAAGCCGTTGCTATAGCTCTGCTGCTCTTCCTCCTGCCCGTCTCTCCCACCTTCTCTCCCAGAGCTCTGTTCTCAGCCCTGACTCCTCACCATATGCTTCTCACCACCTCACCTACCTCGATGGCTTCCTTTTATATCTCTCTGCCAGCGATATTCAACGTTTTCCATCTCACGGCACCCATAAGCTAATTACTAACATTCTGCAGCCTGCCAGAAAATATGTTATTTCTTTTGCCGATCTGACTGAAAAGAATAGGTATAATTTTGATTCGTTCACACCAAACGGCTATTGTTGTGTTGGTTGTTGTCATTTTTTAATTTGACAGACTAAGGGGGAAAAGGTCAGTGTCCTAAGTTGTCAGGTGTGGCATGTTTTAAAAACCTTTGTGGTTAAATGATTCTCGTTCATTTTGGGTAGGATTTAACTGTGTTTCTCCTCTTTTGTTGTCTCTACAGTAAAGCTGTCATAGAGAGCAGTTCTCTCAACTCTCACTGGAAATTAAAATATTTGGGGAGGTTTTTAAATACCATGATGCCTGGGGCCGCACCCCAGACCAATAATATTAGATTCTCTGAGATGAAACCAAGGCAGCAATATTTTTTATATAAATGTTTTTATTTTGTTTGTTTTTTAAATATACTTTTATTGATTTTAGAGAGAAAGGGATAGAGGGAGAGAGAGAGAAACATCAATAATAAGAGAGAATAATTGATTGGCTGCCTCCTGCACGCTCTCTACTAAGAATCGAGTCTGCAACCTGGACATGTGCCCTGACTTGAAATCAAACCATGACCTTCTGGTTCATAGGTCGACACTCAACCACTGAGCCACTGGTTTACGGGAGAGTACTGAGCTACACGTCTGGGCTTGGGGTTTGAGGGTCCTCGGCCCATTCTCTGACAAGTCAACAGCACAGACATTGGAATTGGCAGAACTTGGTTTGAATCCTGGCTTACCCTCTCACTAGGATGAATGATTTTGAGCAAGTTACTTCACCTCCCTTGAACAGCACTTTTGACTTGTGAAATGAGCAGAATAATACCTGGACTGTATGGTTTAATGGGAATCTTATATACTAAAATCTTATATAGTATGCAAATTGCCCCCTCAGCTGGGAGTTCGTCTGGGAGTTCCACCAGGGTTTGGGGCACCTGGAAGAAGGGTGGGAGTACCCAGCTGGTGGCTTCCAGGGACCCTACCAGTGCATGGATGTTGTGCACTGGGCCTCTAGTGAAATAATAAAATAATATGTTAAACACCTGGCACATAGTTAACACCATAAAGTACACTTATGATGAATCTACTAAAATGAACATAATGAAGACTGTAGCAAAATGGGAAAAACATGATTTGGCATTAAAAGGGGAAAAGCTAAATATAAAGTATACTCTCTACAGTGTAATTGTGTAAGATGTCTACACATGTGAACCAAGACTGAAGTTCCCTGGTGGTCTAGTGGTTAGGATTCGGCGCTCTCACATGTGAACCAAGACTGGAAGAGAACATGTAAAATATAAAAATAGGGTTGTTAAAATTAATTTTTCTCTCTTCTCCTAAATGGTTTTGAAGTTCCATGCCTTTGTGAGAAGGTAGGAAAACTGGCAATAATAATGCAATAATAAGTGCCTCTCTCCTTTTCTTTCTTTCCCTTAATATATGTTCAGTAGCAACAGTGGCATATAGGAAGGGTCACCCGGCAGTAGCCAAGGGCAGCAGTTTTCAGAAACTGAAACTAGAGGTCAGGATTGGGTGAGAAGAGAATCAGCACTCAAAGTCAGCCCAGGAAGGGGGAAGTAGGAAAAGATCAGAATCCGATCCCCCTCAGTGAGGTGGCGAACACTGCAGGAGGAAGGAATTGTCCGCCTGCAGCCTTCTCTGGTGTATAGGATGATATCAAGCAGCTGCCTTAGGAAGGGTCACCCAGCAGCATCCTGAAGAAATGTGCTTCCCCCTGGTCCCAGGGCTCAAGGCTGAGAGGCAAGCACACCAGGTAACTTATGCCCCTGTCTCTCAGAGGATAGGGGCTGGGGGAGCACACATCTTGGCAATTCTGCTCTGAGTGTGACCCTCACCGCCTCCCTCAGCAGACTCAAGAAGAAAGGTCAGAGGGAAAACAAGTGAAGGTGAAGAAAGGCTGCAGTGTCAAAGAAAAGCAACAGAAGAACAAGAGGAAGGGAGGATGTGTCTTCCCATAAAACGGGCCAGATGGGAGTAACGGCTGGCGACCGCCTCAGGTGCCTGTGCTTGAATAATCATGTGGTAGAAAAATTGTTTCACAGAGACAATGAATTTAGGCCTTGCAGCAGATTGTGCATATCGGCCTGAATGTGCTCCCAAAGTTAGATGCAATCTGTGGGCTTCCTGATAAACTTCTTTTTTTTAAACAGAAGGATGAGATTCCTACACACTTCCTGCAAATCAGAGCCAGGGTTGCGAAAGAACCAGCTCGGTAACTGGGGACCTCTGGTCTGGTCTGAGATTACAAGTGTCAGCTTGGGCATCGGTATCTGCAGCTGCAAAAGGAAAGGTTATATTCTACCTGCAAACTGTGAGAACAGAGGACCCCTTTTTGAGTCTATTTCGAAATACTTTTTTAAAATGTATTTTTTTGTTGTTGAAAGTATTTTTTAAATATATTTTATTGATTTTTTACAGAGAGGAAGGGAGAGGATAGAGAATTAGAAACATCGATGAGGGCGAATCATCAGTCAGCTGCCTCTTGCACACCCCCTACTGGGGATGTGCCCACAACCAAGGTACATGCCCTTGACTAGAATCGAACCCGGGACCTTTCAATCCACAGGCTGAGCCAAACCGGTTTTGGCTGTTGTTGAAAGTATTACAGATGCCTCCCCTCACTCACATCCACCTCTGTAATACTTTTAGAGTTACAGAGAAGTTGTAGAGACCGTCCAGTTTCACTTATACCCTTCCCAATATTAGGCTGATGTGTCATATAGAACTGAGACCTTGAGTCAAATTCCTCCTCAGAGTTGTTGTGAGAATTAAATAAGATATGGTGGGTGAAATTGACCTTTAATTCTAACATATTCTTTTTTAAAAAAATATATTTTATTGATGTTTTGCAGAGAGGAAGGGAGAGGGGCAAAGCTAGAAACATTGATGAGAGAGATGATACATCCATCAACTGCCTCCTGCACACTTCCCACTAGGGATGTACCCGCAACCAAGGTACATGCCCTTGACCGGGAATCAAACTTGGGACCCTTCAGTCCGCAGGCCGACACTCTATCCACTGAGCCAAACTAGCTAGGGCAAGAATTTCCATTTTCTAATTGTGGAGTGAGAATGATGGAATGGATAGATAGATAGCTTTTTAAACAACTCTGGCACTAAAATAAAGTTACTCTTTGGCCATAAGAGAGGATGGCCTAAAGTTAAAGGGAGACAGAAAAATATAAATGCAAATGTGGCCCACAGAGCAGTGTAGTTATATTAGTTTTTTTTTTTTTATATATAGAAATATTGCATATTTTTGGCCTTGAAGGATGGGGTCGGTAAGATCTTTTTCACAGAGGTATTTTCTCTGTGATAAGATATTTTTAGTTCTGTAAGCACAGCACCATCCACACTCAAACCCAAACCTGCTAGCCTCGCTATGGTTGCTCTTTCCATGCTACTTACGTTGTTCTCTAAATAGATGGAACAATGGGGTAATCACACTTCTTTTCTTAGAATGATGTCACTTTAATTTTTTTTTTTTAAAGCAGACTAGACAGGAATACAATTATCTAACTGCTTAGAAATCTAGGCCCATAGTGAAAAATAAACATCTACAGAAGCAAATAGTATTCCTTAATAACACATCTATGATGTCTCTTGTTGATTATAAAAATTTATCAAATTACCTTTTTAATTGTAAAAATATAGAAAAAAATAAAACCACCAAAACAAAAATCCCACCAAGAATAAAAAAAGTTAACATTTGTTATTCTTCTGACTTTTTACATAAACAAACAGAGCAGGACAGAATGGGTTTGGGGGAAGTTTTTTGTTTTTTTGTTTGTTTTGATTCTAGGAAAGGCATGAAGATGGGGAAGAAAAAAAATTAAATAAATGACAATTAAGATAAATTATCTTTCAATCTGTCCATCCCACAGCACGCACGTTCTCCCTCCTTAGCAAGTCCTTTATATTCTCCCCAGGAAAACCTTAGCACCACTTCCCCTCCGCCGGGCTCTTTGACAATCCCTCCAGGGAGAGCAGACGTGAGCTACTGAGCCTCTCTCTTCAAGGAAGAGGTGTTAACTTTCAGCGTACACAAAGGGAGAAATCTCATCTATAGCACCCAGCATGAGGTTTTTCACCTCACCCAGCAAAAGGGAGATCTGAGCAGAACCTCTGACCATCTGTGCACAGCGTCTTCTGTCGCCTCTTGTAGTGGGTTCGATTGAGGCCTTCCAAAAGATCTATCTACCCAAACTCATGCCAGTGGCCTTATTTGGAGAAAGGGTCTTTGCAGGTGTAATAAAAGTAAGACTATCAAGATAACATGATCCTGGGTTAGGGTGGACCCTAAGTGCAATGGCAAGTATGCTCTTAGGAGAAGGCCAACTAGAAATGCACAGACCGAGGGCCACGCACATGAAGACACACAGTCAGTGATTCAACAGCCAGGAAGACCGAGGATTGCTGGCAGCTGCCGGGAGCAAGGAGGGAGATGCAGAACGGATTCTCCCTCACAGTCTCCAGAGCAGTCTTCCTGCTGACATCGTGATTCTGGGCTTCTGACCTCCACAACTGTGACAGAATACATTTCTGTGGTTCTCAGCCACCCAGTTTGTGGTGATTTGTTACCACAGTCCTACAAAACAAACACTGGGAACTTCAGCTGGGAACCACTTCCTCCGGCACTGGAGATGTTACAAGAATTTATTCATATTGACAAAGCTTTCTCCTGTGGTAAGTGCTCCAGAAGAACCACTTGCCCCAAAATGAAGAGTCCTAAGAGAACCGTGGAGCAAGCGTGGAGAATGAAACCTATCACCTTTCTAGTTTGAGATCTGCCTGAATTTTAACAGACACACAGAAATGTGGTGTCAGCCTTAGACACCGCATCAAAGTAAAGCTGCTACCTCAGGTGAGAATTAACAAAATAAGTAAGTAAAATTATAAAACACTGAAGAAAGAAGTTGAGGAAGGTACAAATAAGTGGAAGCATCTACTGTGTTCATGGATAGGAAAAATTAACATCATTAACATGTCCATACTACCCAAAGCAATCTACAGATTCAATGCAATTCCTATCAATATACCAATGTTATATTTCACAGAACCAGGACAAGTATTTCAAACATCAATATGAACCCACAAAAGATTCCAAATAGCCATAGTGAAATCTCTGGCTCCCCTCTGCCTCAGCAGTCAGCCGCTCCTGTTTGTCAGCATTCCTTGCAGGCACCAGGCTCTGCACTTTACCCAGGGGCCCCGTGGAGAAGCTCCTGGGACACCTGTACCTTCCAAGGCCTCAGGGGCCCAACCAAATCACATGCTCCCTCTGGAGACATTCTACAACCTGTACAGTCTCTTTAAAGATACATAGTGGTTTTAAAAACGATTTCTTTTTAATAAGAACTGCACTTAAAACATTAAACAAACTGTATTCTTGTTTTTTGTTGTTTTTTTTTGGGGGGGGGATACTGATGCCAAATAAAAATATGCTTATGATATCATCACTCAGCTATAACTGCTGTTAATATCTTGATGTCAAAACCAAGGGACCTGCCAAAGCCAGTTTGGCTCAGTGGATAGAGCGTCGGCCTGCAGGCTGAGGGGTCAAGGGTTCGATTCCGGTCAAGGGCATGTACCGTGGTTGCAGGCACATCCCCAGTGGGAGGTGTGCAGGAGGCAGCTGATCGATGTTTCTTTCTCATCGATGTTTCTAGTTCTCTATCTCTCTCCCTTCCTCTCCGTAAAAAAAAAAAAAAAAAAAATCAATAAAATATATTATAAAAAACAAACAAATAAGGGTCCTTATGATTAAATTTAGTTTTAAATCCCAACTCTCTAGAATTCATCTCTCTCTCTTTTTTTCTCTCTCTCTCCCTTCCTCCCTCCCTACTCCTCCTCTCTCTCCCGCTCCATAATCAGCAACCTCGGAGGCCCAGACCTGACTAATGATCACAAGGTCTGGACCTCCAGCAGGCGCCAAGTTATATTTTAGCTCCTGAATCCTAAGGTGGAACGACCCCCCCAGCTACTTTCCCCATGAACCTGATAAAGGGACACCAGTACAAACCTCAGAACTGCCCTCAAGACCTCAAGAAATGATTTCTTGCCCTTCCAACCAATCAGCTCCTAGCACAGCTCTAAAACCTAATCCATGGTGTCTTGTGATTTTTGTCCTATAGAATCTGTAACCTATACTCCACCCAGGAGCTTGGGCTTTTGAGCGTTAGCTTCCCCTTCTCCTGGGTGGTTGCCATTCATAATAAAATAATCAGTATTTCTCCATTGCAATGCTCAGTGTCTAGTTTGGCTCTGCTAGTGCTTTCTTTTCTGTAGCAATGTATATGCTTCCAGATTTTACATTATATTACACATTTTAAAACTGGATGGTAAATGCTATTAAATGATAGCTTTTTTTAAACTTAATATACTGGGAACACTTTCCTTCCCTTTTTTCTTCCCTCCTTCGTTCTTTTCTTCTTAACCCCCTTTCTCGGGTAAATAAGCAAGATACTTAAGTGCTGTTAGGTCCGCAAAAGGAGGAAGGTTTTCTGTAAGGACCCGCTACCCTGAGGAAGACGTGTCTGTGAAACTCCTAGAAAGGGAATTCACCTGTGACCAGGCCTCACAGAGCTAGAGAACTCTAGGCGCTGGCAGCAGGGGTCTGAGAGCTTCCTTCTGGGGTTCCATCTTTTATATATATATATAATTATTGATTTTTACAGAGAGGAAGGGAGAGAGACAGAGAGCTAGAAACGTCAATGAGAGAGAAACATTGACCAGCCGCCTCTTGCACACCCCCTACTGGGGATGTGCCCGCAACCAATGTACATGCCCCTCACTGGAATCGAACCAGGGACCCTTCAGTCCGCAGACCGACGCTCTACCGCTGAGCCAAACCGGTTTCAGCTGGGGTTCCATCTTTAATGGGACTGCATTTCTGCATATGTTGCTGCTCTCTCCTTTCCCTGCCCTATATATCTCTTTTAGCGTCTTATATCTTTTGTTTTTCAGTTTCTTCTTCCCCATAGCTACTGCTTATAGAAACCTTTGGTTTATTTACTACTCTTTTAGCTTCCTCCTTATCTCATGGATTTTTACCTTTACATAGTCAACCCCTTACATCTCTCTGCAGTTTCCTGAGATTCTGAGGAGCCCTGATAGTCTCCGGAGGTAGGTTTTTTTTGTATCCAGCTTTCAGACAGGTTCATGGTCAAGAGAGTGGCTGTTCTTGGGCCGTGTGCCCACTCCTGGTTCATTTGGTTGTGTCCTATAAAAGACAACATTTCTGACATCCTCCTCTCCCCAGGGGCAGGGCGGGTGGGGAGGGGGCGGGTGCCTACAGTATAAAATGTGTCTGTCTAGAATTGTGGTGTCCTCTTGTGGACGTGTCCTGTATTGCAAGCATGGTGATTTCCTTCTACAATTGTTTACAAATTATGTGTACATTATTTAGGAGGACGATAAAGAATTCCCCAGGCAAGAAAAAGCTAAAGAAGATCATCAATCAATACCAAACCAGTATTACAATAAATGTTAAAGGAACTTGTTTAAGAAGGAGAAGAAAAACAAGATAATAATAAAAATATTAACAACAAAATGGCAACAACTATCTATCAACAATTATTTTAAGTGCAAAAACTCCAATCAAAAGGCATGTGGTAGCTGATTGGATAACAAAACCCTTACACATACTGTCTACAAGAGACTCACTTCAGATAAAAAACACACAGAGAGACTGAAAGTAAAGAGATGAGAAAAGGTATTTCATGAAAATGGAAACAACAAAGAATAGCTGGGAGCTAAGGTAGCAATACTTACAGCAGACAAAATAGACTTTAAAAAAAGGCATTACCAAGAGACAAATAAAGACCAAGCTGTTCTACTTATGAATATTTATTTTAAGAAACCCAAAACACTAATTCAAAAAAACATATGTATCCATGTGTTCATTACAGCATTACTTAAAATAACTAACATAGGGAAGCAACTTAAGTGTCCACCAATAGATGAATGGATAAAGAAGCGGTACATATATACAATGAAATATGAGCCCACCATAAAGAAGAATGAAATATTGCCATTTATATAAACATGGATGGACCTAGAGGGCATTGTGCTGAGTGAAATGAGTCAGATGAAGAAAGACAAATGCCATATGAATTTATTTGTATGTAATATAAAATATAAAACAAATGAACAAACAGAACTGAAACAAACTCATAGATACAGAGAACATTTTGATGGTTGCTAGATGGGAGGGGTATTGGGCAGATGGGTGAAAAAGATGAAAGAATTTAGAAGCACAAATCGGTAGTTAGGATAGTCATGGGGATATAAAGTACAGCATAGGGAATATAGTCAACAATATTGTAATAACTATGTATGATGTCAGATGGGTATGCTATACAAATACCTAATCACGGGGTTGTACACTTGAAACTAATGTAACATTGTTTGTCAACTGAAATTTAAAACTAAAAAATATATATATTTTTTAAACAAGTAGAGAAAAACCATATAATAAAGCCCCATCTATCCATCACTTACCTTCTGTGATCATCAACACATTACCAATCTTATAGTTTTAAAACAATACTTTGCTCAAAAGAAGCAGCTCTGAGGATATTATTATTGTGTATATATTTATGAGAATGTGTGCTGTGGCAGGGGAGGCATGTGGTGGCAATAGCACTGAATTTCAAGATGCTTCGACTTTCTAAGAGGAATTCAAGAACTGCAGAGTCATGAGCATTTATGTATGGATAATGAGACAGCACACCAAAATTCCTATGATTGAGGGAGCTTGCTACAGAATGCCAAGTAAGATAGAGAACATGGCCGATATTTTCCAAACATAAATTGAAACATGAGCAGATACTGGTAAATGTAGCTACTTAAATTCTTCCTTTTTACATGGGAATATGTAGCGTTTATTACTTTTTATTGTATTTATTTTGCAAGCAAAGAATGTGGCTGGTTTCACAGGTTCACAGATGGAATTTTCCCCAGGATGAATATCACCCTACATCTCACCCATACTTGATTTAGATGAGACTTTAGACTTACAGCTGATGCTAGAATGGGTTAAGACAGAAATGTTGGGATGAGATGACAGTATTTTGCATGTAAGAAGGACATACATTTTGGGGGATCAGAGGGCAAACTGTTAACATATGTTGAAGTCTTAATCCTCCAATACCTCCAAAAGGTTACCTTATTTGGAAATAGAGTCATTGTGGATGTGATGAAGTCAAGTCATACTGAGAAGGGCACACCTCTAATCTAATATGACTAGAATCCTTGTAAAAAGAACACCTTGTAGAGAAACACACATGCACTCAGCCATCTGATCATGAAAGCATAAATGGGCTGATGTGTCTACCAGTCAAGAAACACTAAAGATTTCTAGGAAAACTCCCTCCTCTCTCCCTGCCTCCTGCCCCAGGAACTGGCAGAGAGGCATGGAGCATATTCTTCTGCAGCTCTCTGATAGAACCAACCCTGCTGAGACCTTATCTGGAACTTCCTACCTTCAGAACTGTGAGACAATACGTTTCTATTGTTTAAACCACCCAGGTTGTTGTACTTTGTAACAACAGCCCCAGCAAGCTTAAATAGCCATACCCTGCTCTCCTCCTGTGAAGTCAGGAACGCCATTGCTGTGCTGGGGATTTCCCCCACTGCCTACCAGAATAATATGAGGTGAAATGCCCTCTAACAACTGGTCAGCTATCTGTGTCACCCAGGAAGGGCTCTGGACTATTGCAGACTCCACTGAATATTTTTCTTATGAAGTTTTCCCTTGGGTGGGACATGGAGTGAAGGGTGTGGAGGATACGGACCCATAATTCTAGAGAATTTGTGTACTTGAGTGCGGGGGGCTGTTTCTCTGTTTTCCGTGTCCATCTCCATCACAGAAAAGGAAACAGGTTCCTGAGTGGAGGAGCTGGGGATTACGAAATTAAAGAAGGAAAGAGCCAAAACCGGTTTGGCTCAATGGATAGAACGTCGGCTTGGGGACTGAAAGGTCCTGGGTTTGATTCCAGTCAAGGGCATGTACCTTGGTTGCGGGCATATCCCCAGTAGGGGGTGTGCAGGAGGCAGCTGATAGATGACTCTCTCTCATCAATGTTTCTAACTCTCTCTCTTTCTCCCTTCCTCTCTGTACAAAATCAATAAAATATATTTAAAAAAAAAAAGAAATTAAAGAAGGAAAGAGACCAAGAGGTAGAAATAGATTCCTTAAGCTGGGAGCCAGATGGGCGCCATCTTCCCTGATGGAGAGGCAGCAAGCACCCAAGCCACGCAGCAGGTTTATTTTATAGGGTCGAAGGAGCTTATTTACATTCTTAACTAGGCCCTAGCATTACTGAATTTCATATCTAGACCCACCCCTGCTGACACCTGGACAAAGGTAAGTCAGAAACTGAATAACACCCCCCCCCGCCTTTTTTTTTCGGGGGGGTGTAACCGGGACACGGACTCTGCCAGTGCCTCGGGCTCAGCTGACAATTTAAAGTAGGGGTGTCGAACTCAATCAGAGAAGGGGCCAAAATCTAAAATCCAGCCTAAATCGCGGGCCGAATGGTTTACTGAACAGTCATAAACTGTCATTGTGATGGAAACGCAGCGGAGTGCAGTGATGACAGCGCGGTGCGGGCCACATTGCAAGGCCTGGCGGGACGGATTTGGCCCGAGGGCCTTGTGTTTGACACATGTGATTTAAAGGATGTCCATGTGCCTTCTCGGGCGGCCCTCTACCCTTGAGGCTGCTTTGTTTCTCCCCAAAAGACAAGTGTCCAGTAATTACTTATAAAATAGAGAGCAGTGTAAATTATTAACTCTCCAACCAACATTTTCGTCTACCTTTGGCCCTGTTGATGAGGCTGAACATGGTCGGTTCATGAGCTCTTGATCAGACCAACCAGCTATAGTGCAGTACCTCATGTGTGCCAGAAGGTGTCGCTCCACCTGCAGAAGGACGGAACTTACTGAACCTATAATATTTACTGTACTTTAAAACCAAGTAATTAGTTACCAGGCTGTGCTCAAGTACGTATTTTCACCATGCTATTCCCCAGAGGAGATTTATAAGATTTTGACATTACTTTTAACTTTTTGAAGTACTAAATTCCTTTCTTTTTTTAAATCAGATTTAAGATTCCCACTATTTGATGTGTTTCATGCTAGGACCTTTGTCAAAAGGGGGAGGACAGCAGATGCTTTGCCTTCTTTCGGGATAAATTGGAGGAATTCTAGTCTCAGCGAACAATTCTGTCAAAATGCTAAGAAAGCAAAGCCTACAGTTGGCATTAAAGGGACTGTTTTTGGAGACTGGGCCGCATAGCCTGCCCAGCTTTGCCAGGGGGTCTGACGTGGAAGCAATAGTGCACAGAGGTGGGCAGGGAACAGGCTCTGGTGGCACATTGGCTACTATCAAGGTACCTGGCAGATTTCGCTGCAGATTATCATCTTCCCATAAGGGGAAAATGGTCACAGTGAATGGCCTTCATACATTACACAGAGGTTAGACACTGCATGGCCAGATTATTATGATCTCTGAGTGCATAATAATCTGGCTACTCAATATATAGTATATATATCCAGATGCTCTAACCAACTGATACCTGGCCAAGACAAAATAAATATTTATATTACTAGTAGCCCTGCGCACGAATCCTTGCACCAGTAGCTCTCCACCGCTGGCTTGTAGCTCGCTGCCCATCCTCCTGCTGATCTGAGATCCGGGTTGTTAGGAGGTCGGTCCTTACGCTTCATGGAGTAACCACCATTTGCATATCACATCTTTATTATATAGGAGGATAGTCTTATGCCTTCAGCTGGAAGTCCACCTTCTGGCCTTGCCTGCCCAATCCCTTCTCCCAGGATTAATTCTTCCACCTGAGGATCACTTCAGGCTCTGCCCACTACTGCCACTCACCGCCCCCCCACCCCCCATTCCCAGAGAACAAACACCACCACCTCAGGCGCCCATTGTCATTTATGTCTGGACTATTGCATAGAAATCACCTGAGATCTTGTGGAAATACAGATTCTGATTTGGTAGTTCTGAGGTGTGAGGCTTGAGAGTCTGATGAGCTCCCAGGAGACAGAAGTGCTTCTGGTTTGTGGACCACACACTGAGAGCAAGGATCTGGACCAGCATTTTCTAATAACAGTCCCCTTACACTTTCTAATTAGAAACAGCAGAGAAACAGCAGCAGCAACCATAAACTGGAAAGGTTATTCCTAACCCCTGCTTAAAATACACTGTTATAAATCTGAGGAGGTTTTATGCTTTCATCAGTAATTACCTGTGAGCACCACCCTTTCATGGCTCCCTTAAGATGAAAAGTTTCAAACTTCTTCTAGAAGAGCATGCATCTCATGGCATTCCTTTGTACTCTTAATACAATGTGGACTATTTCCTGGTTTGGCCCGGATTTAGGCAGCCTCCTTCCAGAGTCCTTGGCATGGGAGGACACAAGTTTCGTCTTGTATCTGAACTGCCAAAGAGTTACAATAGCTGCAGCCTTTTCTCCGACAGAGACGGCACTTGTTTGCTCACTGAAGAACAATCCCAATAACAAGACCCTATTCCTTCATCCTGGGCCCTATTAGAGATGAGTGGGAACGGTCTCTGCCCAGGTAGCTTCTTTAGAAGCAGAGGCCACAAGCCTAGGGGAAGAGATTGAACCGCCTGAGCTTGCTTGTGCTCTCTGGAGTGAAAGCAGCAGCCACTGCCTCTGTGTTCAGCTTCCTGACAGTTGGGGGCAGCAGACAAAGCTACTGGTAACCACCACCCGTGTAGTTTCTGTCTCTCTGGATCTGCCTATTTTTAAAATGTAATGTTTATGGAATTTAGTAAATGGAATATCACTCAAGGGACCTTGGTTGTGCTTGGCTTCTTTAGAGAAAGGTTTTCAAGGTTGGACCACGTTGTATCATATACCAAACAGCAACAAAAGAAAGAAAGAAAAAAGGAATATTGAAGATAAGTTTCAATGAGAAAGCCCATAAAAGATCGTAGGTTTAAAATCAGACATGTAGGTTTTTACATTCTATGTAAGAGGATTTAATGTTTCAGCTAAGACAAAAAAACTGTTAGATTGGATCAAAAAAAGCTCAACTGTATACCACTTATAAGAATCACATTAAACCTGCAGACTGAATAAAATAAAAGGCAACATAAACAGATGAGGAGAGCTTTGTGGTGTTTTTACTTGCCTTTCCTCTCCCTTCTCCTCCCCAGGTCAGAGGGAGTCTTGAAGACAGCAAGGGTGGGACCTGGGTCCCTGGTTCTGAGGGAGCAGAGCAGACTTTATTCGGTAATTATTGTGGAGTTCTGTTCTAACCTTTCCTGAAGGACGGAGGCAAGAAGCTTGTCTGTTTTGCATCCTTGGGAACTTCCCCAGGCTAGAGAGACAGCGAGCACTGCTCATTAACGTTGGCTAGCAGGAAAACGATCTACACCTGCCTAGAACAAAAGATCGCGGTTGAGATGTACAGCAGATCACTAAGGACTGGGACGCAAAGTTGGAAGATAATTTCTTAGGGAAATGAGGGCATTCTAAAGCAATCATGTACTTTAGAATGCCCACCATGCAGGGCAAGCATGCTCAGAAAAGATAGGAAAAGACCTGAAGCTTTTGCATTAGGCTGATCCCTCAAGTTCAGCACAAGTCGAAGTGTTGAAGGTGTGCCTAGCACAGAGCCCATCAGCAAAGTCTGGGGTGGTTTTTGTTGTTGTTTTAGTTCTGGCAATCAAGGAATTATCTATCAAAACACAGGAATATCAGCTGCTTTGTATAAAGAAATCAGTTTTGATGAATGGCAAACTATGAAGTAGTCATTATGGAAAACTAGAGGCCGGGTGCACGATTTTGTGCCTGGGTGGCCTGCAGAGATGGGCTGAAACTTGTAATCCAATGCTGCCTGCAGCTCCTACCTGTTGCTCCCACTCATCCCAGCCCCGCTGTGCTTACTGTGGGCTTTCGCCCAATCAGTTCCGATCGGGAGAGGCTCATGTTGCTGTATCAGGACTCCCTAGCCATGAGCCCTGCGTCTGGCACCCTCCCAAGGGGAGTGGCTTGCAGGATTGGGCTAAGACCAGCTCTTCAACATCCCCGGAGGGGTCCTGGATTGCGAGGGGGTGCAGGCCAGGCTGAGGGACCCCACCAGTGCATAGTGCACGATCAGGCTGGGAGGGACCTCGGGAGGGCTCCAGGGCATGTCTGGCCCTTCTCTCTCAGTCCCAATTGGCCGGACCCCCGCAGCAAGCTAACCTACTGGTCAGAGCAGCTGCCCCCTGGTGTTCAGTGCATGTCAAAGCAAGCGGTGAAGCAGCCTTAGCATATCATTAGCATATTTTGCTTTGGTTGTTCAGTTGTTCTACTGTTTGGTCTATTTGCATATTAACCTTTTATTATATAGGATAAGTAATTATTGGAAAATGTAAAGGAGAAGGAAAACATTAACACATAAGCCAGAATAAATCACTGTTAATGTTCTGTTCTATTTTCTTTAAGGTATTATTATTGAGAGTCTAATATATGCCATTTAGTGCATAAGACATCCTTAAATATTAATCCTTAGCCAGTTTGGCTCAGTAAATAGAGCATCATCCTGTGGACCAAAGGGTCCCAGGTTCAATTCTGGCCAAGGGGATGTACCTGGGTTGTAGGCTTCTCCCTAGCCTTGGCCCTGGTCAGGGCACATGCAGGACGCAGCCAATTGATGTGTTTCTCTTACATGGATGTATCTCTTCTGTCTTTCCCTCTCTTTTCCATTCTTTCTAAAAATCAATAGAAAAATATCCCTGGGTGAGCATTAAGAAAAAAGATATCCTTAAATACAATAGTTTTTAAAAAAATCATTTTCAAATTGATTAAAGACAGTATATACACACGCACACATCCCCTGGGTTGCACACTTTGTTTTAAGTTCTGGAATACCAGAGATTTAACATTAAGTAGAATACATAGGGTGTCCCCAAAAATGCATACTCAATTTAATAGCAGATAGCTCAATTTTAAAAATGAAATGTATATTAATATTAACAAACACTGCCTTTACAATTATTTAGAGTGTGTGTATACATTTTGGGGGGACACTATACACACACACACACACACACAAACACACACACACTGCTGGAAGCAAGAGTGGTTCCACACTTCCATCTGTCATGTCCATTTTAACAGGAAAAATACAAAACTAGTAGCTTGAAAAATCTAAGTTCTGATCCCTCCCCATCATTTCCTCCTATTTGTCTAATTCCAAGGATTATATTATTTAGTATTAATTTTATATTTCTGGGCTTCTGATGATGGAACTCTTATGAAGACAACAGCACATAATCTTTCTGAAGGCAAGACACAGGATTATATGATATCCTGAAGTCCCATAAAAATATGTATGCGAATATAGATCTATACAAACATGCCTATATAACATATGTATAAAATCATTTATGTTAGGCCATCTGGAAAATACAGAAGACTGTAAAGAAATAAAAACAATTCAGATTCTTATAACTCAGAGATAAAGGTTCTTATATAGTGTTTTGTTTTGGTTTTCCCCACACATAAAAATTCAAGCAGCACTCACTTTGGCTTGGGAGACATACAAAGTGTGTCTAATAAAGTGCCCTATGTTGAATTTCTATTTAAAAGCAAATATTAAGTCAAAGGATAACATTGTCTAGAAGAATTATGTAAGTAATGAAAAGAAAAAAAAATACAGACAACGCATTTATCCAGCAGAACGTTAAATGCACTTTTTGTAGAAATTGCACACTTGGCAACCTATGATTATTTTCACAATATGCATGCCCTCCCGTAAAATACCACAAAGAATGCCTTGGGCCTTCCACCTCTGAGTTGTGATAGCTATGCAAACAGAAAATGGGAAAATACGGAATTGACTCATTGATTTGCATTTGTATTTAACATAATACTGGGCAAGGAACAGTGCTCAGTAAATACTTATTTGTATAACCTTTTACCCCTTGAGCTAATTACATAGCAACCTCTATGAAACAGAAAGGAAAAGAATGAATCTTGTGCACACCAGAGTGGAGCCTAAAATCCTGAAAAGCTAACAAGAAAGCTGCTGTGTTAGGCAGCCAGTGTTAACAGGTGTATCAAATTGCCCAGGCACAGTGACTGTCCCAGTTAACCAACTTCAGCAGCTCAAGCCCCCAGGGCAAGCTTGCAGCTGAGAACGGCTCATCATTACAAACCTACGGACAATGGGAATGATCTGGGGAGAAACAGGCTGTGTATTCAGACTGGCTGAAGATGTGAGAAGAGGACAAGAAGACCACTAACAAAGGTTTTTGCCAGAACTTGATTCCAGCATGTCATAAATGCAAGAAGTTTCATCAAAAGGTTGATGGTACCTTGAGGATTGCCTGTAGGAAATGGTTAAGGGCATTTCCCCACACCTGAAAAGGATGCATAAATGATTGCTTGCTGCCAGACAGCTGAGGGCATTTCAATCTCCATGTTATTGCCTCCTACTGGCCAAACACCAGAACAGCAGTTCCAACAATGCCTCTGTATACGAAACCTTGGCCTTTGATATGTATAACTTACCTTGTCTTAGGACAATTTGTGTTAATAAAGAGCAAGGGGCCCTAACCGGTTTGGCTCAGTGGATAGAGCATTGGCTTGTGAACTCAAGGGTCCCAGGTGTGATTCCAGTTGGGCACAACGTACCTTAGTTGAGGGCACATCCCCAGAAGGAGGTGTGCAGAAGGTAGCTGATTGATGTTTCTCTCTCATTGATGTTTCTAAATATCTCTCTCCCTTTCTCTCTGTAAAAAAAAATTAAAAAAAAAAAATCAATGAATATATATTTTTAAAAAAATAAAGAGCAAGGGGTTCTGAGACAAGGAGGACTTGGTTTCTTTAGCTAAGTCTCCTCTGGCCTTCCAAAATTATGTTTCATCTCTAGACTCTTTAATAATTTCCTGCAGCCCCTTCTCCGGATTCTTGAACCTTTCTAAATGCTGTATAAGACCCCTGGCAGGTTTCCTGTAGGCATTTGTGTGTAAGAAAGAGTGGACAGTAGACCTAAGAAATGGTGGAATCCATTTTGTTTTCTAAGGAATTCTACAAGTTCCCTATGGTGGATTGCCAATCATACCGCACCATGGCTACTCCACCTTCCTGTGGGATTTCTGCCCAGCAAGAGACATGGTCACAATGAGCTCCCATTGGGCCACCTCATAAAGCTTACTGGGAGTTTCTCAGAACTATAAGGAAGATGGGGACCATGGCACTTAGAGAACCACTTCCCAGAAAATGCAGGGCACTAGCTAGGGGTTACATGATTAGCTCAAAACCACACATCTCAGCAGCAGAAAGAGGTTCCTGGGCCTTACTTACCATGAATGCTCCGATATATTACCCTGCGTTATCCCCACATTATCTGATCTAAGATGGCTCTGCTAAGAAATCATGAGGTTCCTGAAGGCTATTCTGAAATCTATTTGTAACAGTTCACTGTTTATTTAAGAATTTTATATTCTCATCAGCAAAACTCTATCTGGAAAAGTGATAGCCCTAAAGTATAAATGGTTTTGGGTACCAAGGTAAGTCTCAGAACCCAGAAGAGACTCAGGAGACAGGGACGGCATTCTCAGTCCTTGATACAAAATTTATTTCCCTCAACAAAGCAAGAACACAATGTTGAATAAAAGTTGATACATCACTATGTCAACAATAATATGATAATGTACCCTTAGTCTTAGTGCTTGAAAGCTATTTTGTGTTTATTGACCTAAAAGTAGGTCATTTGAAGTTTTGCCACAAAAACTCCATGACGTTGTCAAGTTTCTATTTCTCAGGAGAAAAGACAGCATTCAGGAAGAGCCCTTATGTTCTTCTGATGTTTTATGAAATGGAGTGTTCCCTCAAAAGATTTGGTATCAAGTAATAAACATATGCACTAAATTCATATTATCCGAACTTATTCATAAAACTCTCTCTCCAAAATGTGGGAAAAGGCATTTTTCAGTGCCTTTCGTTTTTCCGAAAAGTAGTGATGATATGGAATGCCTATTCCATACACTTAAAAGAAAGATTGCTACTTTAAGAGAATCTTCTACTAAACAGACTGGAGAAGTTGCCCTTAAGAAAACCCTTATTTTGTATTTGTATCAATCCATATTATTTATATCAAATTTGCCTGACTTCTGAATCCGAAGTAATCAAGGAATGGAAAACAGCTATCTTCCAAGTCAGCCGTGGAGAAACAGGCTGTGCAGTGAGCCTGAGTGAAGACGTGAGACGAGGACAAGAAGGTTTTCTGTAGGAGTGTGTGTGTAAGAAAGGATGGACAGCAGACCTAAGAACTGGTGGCATCCATTTTTTTTTCTAAGAAAGTCTACAAGTTCCCTGTGGTGGGTTGCCAATCATACTGCATCATGTCTACTCAAAGTAGGTGAGACAGCTCAGTGGACACAGATGTAACTTAAGTGAAACATTCACGATATTCCTAGAAAGATCTATAGGCGCTTCTGTATTCCGGTTTTGCCTTTAGCGATGCAGAAACTATAAGATAATGCAACAGGGCTCTGGGATGGCTTCCTGAGTAGCAAGCTCCTTTCTCTCCTTCAATAATGAATTCCTTCTTGAAAGAAAATGGTTCTTCTTTGGTTCTATCTCTTCACAGCTTATTTTTCATTCTGCTTCACTTCCTAAAATCTATTTTAAAAATAATTTTTTTTCCTCCTATACAATCAACTCCTGTACAACTCATTTTTATTTATTCCACAGTTCCCCTTTCCTCCCTCGAATCCAGAAATCTAAAAATATCTTGTTTCCCATTAAATAAATACTAGGAGAATGACAGTGAAACTTAGGGATCCTAAATTTTACGCCACCAACAGGCCTTAAGCATGCATAAATGTTTAAAGAGGTGCTAGAATTCACTAGCAAGGAGAAAAAAAAAATTCAGTGAAGGTTTCTTTTTCTTGCTCATTTTACTTACTTATTTATTTTTTTCAAAAAATCTTTATTGTTGAATGTATTACATAGGATTTCCTTCCACCACCCCCATTAACCCCTTCCAGTTCGCTCCCGATCCTCCCTCCCCATGATGGTTTCTGAGTAGCTTTTTATTATTGTTTAAGAACTAGTGGCCTTATGCATGAAATTCATGCATGGGAGTGCGGTGTTCCTCAGCCTGGCCTGCACTCTTTCTAATCTGGACCCCTGGGGGATGTCCAACTGCAGGTTTAGGCAGTGGGATCCCTGTAAGTTCGGGCCTAAACCGGCAGTCAGATATCACTCTCAAAATCCAGGACCACTGATTCCACTTACTTGCCTGCCTGCCTGATTGCCCCTAACCTCTCTGCCTGCCAGCTTGCTTGCCCCCAACTGCCCTCCCAGCTGGTCTCTCGGTCTAATTAGCATATTACCCTTTTATTAGTATAGATAAGCAAATTTTAACATCATTCGCAACACAGCACTTATCCACACTGATAAAAGAGAAATATGCAAATTTACTATACCTCCATGATACTCACCAGCCAGTCAGGCATGTGTATGCAAATTAACCCAACAAAGATGACAGGTTAATTTGTATACATAAGTATGGAGCAAAGACTGAAGACTGAAGACTGAAGACAACTAAAGACTGAAAACTGAAAAGACTTGGCTTCTCTGCTTCAACCGCAGCAGAGAAGTCAAGCCTAGCTGGGGCCAGAGCAGAAAGCCTAGCCTCGAGAAAGCCAAGCTTCCCTGTGGCTGGAGCAAAGCCTAGCCTTGAGGCTTGGCTTTTCCGCTGTGGCTGGAGTGGCAGCCAGGGGAAGCAAGGCCTATTGCACAAATCTTCATGCAATAGGCTTCTAGTCCTATTTAATCAAAGAGTAATATGCAAATGGACTGCATCTCAGCTATACCCACAAAGCCACACCTACACCCAATCAGGAGCAAGTATGCAAATGAATCCAACCAAGATGGCTGTAGCCACTGAGAGAGCAGGAGGTTTGGATTTCCCTGGCAATGGAGGAAGCCAAGCTTTCCACCTGCCCTGGCCTGCCTTGGCCTCTGCTTGAGGCTACAAAGTTTCAATTATAGAAGATAAATAAATCCAAGATACCAGGGCCTCCCCTTGGGTCGCTGGGGTGGGGGTGGGGCATAGTAGCCAGCCTGCAAACCACCGCAGGCCCCTTGCTCAGGCTCCAAAGAAACCCCCACCCTGATCCAGCACACCCTTCAGGGCAAACCAGCCAGCCACCACCTATACACCAGGCCTCTATCCTATCTAATCCTTCTATTTAATAAAAAAATAATATGCAAATTGACGATCACTCCAACACACAAAATGACTGCCCCATGTGGTCAAAGATGACTGCCCCCATGTGGACACAAGATGGCCAGCAGGAGAGGGCAGTTAGGAGGGACCAGGCTGGCAGAGGAGGGAAGTTGGCAGAGGGGGGTAGGGGGGAAAGACCAGGCCTGCAGGGAAGGGAAGTTAGGGGTGACCAGGTTTTCAGGGGAGGACAGTTATGGGCAAACAAGCTGGCAGGGGAGCAGTTAGGCATCAGTTAGGCTGGCAGGGGATTGGTTAGGGGGCTGACAAGCAGAGGCAGTTAGGGGCAATCAGGAAGGCAGGTAGGCGAGCAGTTGGGAGTCAGCAGTCCTGGATTGTGAGAGGGATGTGCAACTGTGTATTTATCTGAACTTTTGGCCTGATATATTTCAGAATTCAGAACTTTCATTAGAAAGGCATGTCTGCCACATATTACGCAACACCTACAACAAGGGCTGGAACTGTACTGCATTCTGTAGGAAACTTACAGCTATTCACACCAAGTGAATATGTATTTATGTGTAGCCTCGGTTCCCTTCGCGTCAGATTTTTACCGAGGGAGTTAGGGAAGATTAAGAATTGGGACCTTTCACCTGACATGTTCATTTGAAACCTAGTTCTTTATATTCGATATATGGTTGACAGCCACTGTACATTTCTGTTATTGTTTTATATCACAAAAAATAAACAGCGTACGGTATTTAAAATGAAACAGTCCATTTTATTTCAGGGAGTAGGTGTAAAATAGATTCACCTGTGACACTAAGTTAACTACATTATGATCTTCCTCTAGATACACATGTGTCAAACACAAGGCCCGCGGGCCAAATCCGTCCCGCCAGGCCTTGCAATGTGGCCTGCACTGCGCTGTCATCACTGCACTCCGCTGCGTTTCCATCACAATGACAGTTTATGACTGTTCAGTAAAACCATTCGGCCCGCAATTTAGGCTGGATTTTAGATTTTGGCCCCTTCTCTGATTGAGTTCGACACCCCTACTTGCCTAGCTCCAAACTGTTGAAAAAAAAACCGTTTTTTTTTTTTTTTTTTGGCGCCATCTCTTGAATGACTTCAGGCTTGCAGTGTGAGCAGCCCTGGGGGCCCGGGACCTCAGGACCAGGAAGACCTGTAGAAAGGGTAGGGGGCGGGGATGCGCAGATCCTGCAGCTCCCACCTCAGCGGGTGAAGGTTAAGCGAGGCAGGTAGGGGGCGTGGCTGGTCCCCGCCCAGGGTGAACAATGAGATTCCTTTAGAAGGCGTGGGTGTCACTTCTAGCTTTTGGGGTGGCGGGAAAAAATCGCGCTGGGAGGGGGAGGAGCGGCAGGTGGTAAACCCAAGCCGTGGCTCCCAGGGGACGGGAAACGGGGCCCTGAGTCTTGACCAAGTTGGATAATAATGGGCCAGAGCCAGCGTGTCCTGCGTCCCTCCCGCAGGGTTAGGTGTCTGTGCGGGCGAGACCCGCCGTGTCCGGGCGGGGGCGCTGTGCTCCGCCGGCAGCAAGTAACCCAGCGCTGCCAGGCCGGGCCGGGACCGCTGTCCGGGCATCCTCCAGCCTCTCCCGGGCCCGCAGCCCAGAACCGGCCCGGCCCGGGCGCCCGCGGGCGGGAGGCGGGCCCGGAGCCTGCAGAGCGCAGGCCCGGCTCTGCCTTCGAGTAGGGGGCGGGACCTTCTGGGCTTCCATCCAATCCCCGCTCCCCGCTGGCCGAGGGGGCGGGCCCTCGCAGCTTGCCACCCAATCCCCGCTCCCCGGTGGCCTTAAGGGAGCGGGCTGGTGCGGCTGTCGGCTGCGGCAGGGAATGGGCGAAGGGCGCCGGGTGAGTGGGGGCCCCCCGAGACTGCGCTCCCCCTTCCCCAACCTGTCCTGGGGGGTGGAGGGAGGACAGTGAGATGGTGTAGAACGGAGTTAAATGGTGTGGGACGGCGCCGGTGCCAGGGCCGGGCCCGGTGGGGTCCACAGGCTTCTCGCCTGCGGGGTCGGGGGGCGGGAGGGACCCCCGAGGTGGGGCCACGGGGCAGGTCGATCGGGGTGCGGGGTCGGATCTCTCCCCCTCGGCGGCCTCCCGGGGGGTGCGGAGCTGGCCTTGGGGTGCGGGGCGGAGTCTCCGGAGCCCAGCCTTGAACTCTTGTCGCCTTGTACCCTGTGGACCTAATGGAAGGCAGGGCGGTTGTTTGCTAACTCGTGAACCGTGTGGTGGTTTGTGTCCAGCTCTCCAGCAGATGGACTTGTTGAGTGTGTGTGCTGCGCTTTCCCCAAAAGTTTGAGTCTTGGGGCCTCCCAACCTCTCTAGATTGTCTTGTCTTCCACCTTCTTGCACCCGTTTTTTTGTGAATACCCGCCCCCGCCGCGCCACTCCCCCCCCCCCCCCTCGAGCCCCCGCCTCCTGTCTCCCTTCCGCAATTAGGAACTTGTTTCTTTCTTCCCACAGTCACCAGCCGAGTCCAGCCCCCTGTGATCCCAGCCCACTGTGATCGGAAAACGGAATTGCTGCAACAGGCTCCTGGAAACTCCTGAACAACTCCGCTTGGTGTTCTGGTAAATTGGCAATCGGATTGTTATTGTTGTTGTTATTATTATTATTATTTCTTGTTCCTGGTTCTCTTTTCCACGTTGATTTTACATCGTTTGGCTCCCAGGAAGCCCACTATAATTAAATCCAGTATCATTTTTTTTCTTTTCTTTTTTTAAATATATATTTTATTGATTTTTTTACAGAGAGGAAAAGAGAGGGATAGAGAGTTGGAAACATTGATGAGAGAGAATAATCCATCAGCTGCCTCTTGCACACCCCCTACTGGGTATGTGCCCACAACCAAGGTACATGCCCTTGACCGGGATCGAACCCAGGATCTTTCAGTCCACAGGCTGACGCTCTATCCACTAAGCCAAACCGGTTTCGGCAGTATCATCATTTTCTTATTGCACATAAAGGTTCTTCTGGAATTATGTTATTTAGTTTAATCTCTATGGTTGAGAATTTAAAGAAAAATTCTTCATGAAAGAATCTGATAACTCTTAATGTGTACCTCTTGGTTAGTTAAGACTAGAGTGGGCATGGAATTGGTATTCTTAGTCTCAGTTTTCTAGAGTCTGAGGAATACAGAGAATAGCTTTTCTGTATATGTGTATTAGGTTCCTAATGCTGCCAGAACGATTTATCACAAACTTAACTAAAAAAACACACATCTGTTATCTCACAGCTTCTATAGACCCGAAGCCCAGGTGGGTACTCTGCCGAGGATCCCACAAAGCTGAAATGAAGGTTTCTTTAGGTCTGGGTGGTTTTCTGGGGCCTCTGGAGGGAATCCACCTCCAGGAGGCTGGCTCATTGAGGTGGCTGGCAGAATTCATCTCCCTGTAGTGTAAGGTCCCCATTTCCTTCCTGGCTGTCAGCTGGCGTCTGTCTTCCTTCCATAAGACCACCTGCCAAACAACACCTTTTGTGGCTGTAATCTCTCTAACTCTTCTGTCACCAGCTGGAGAAAGCTTCCTGCTCCTAAAGGCTCAAGCGATTAGATGAGGCTCACCTGGGTAATCTCCCTATTTTAAGGTGAATTGTCCTGTGTAAAATACAAAATCACAAGCATGGAAGTGAAAATCTCATAATCACAGGTTCTGTGGATTGGGGTGGGAGAGGGGTGTTGGGGGCATTCATACAAATTCTGCCTTGCTAGCATAATATGGTCATCTTAACCGAATTATTTTTATTTTGTGCGGCATTAAGAAAACAAAACATAACAATAACTTTGTTTGATTATATGATTACTAGAGGCCAGGTGCTCGATATTTGTGCATAGTGGGGCGGGGAGGAGGCGGCCCCTTAGTCCAGCCTGTGTCATCTCAGTCCAGGACCTCTTGGGTGGGGTCCCTAGGCCTGGTCGACGATCAGGGCCTATGGGGACTTTCCTTCCCCTGGCTGCCGGCAGCTGGCCCCGCTGCCACTGCTTGCCATCTGTGCAGCGCTCCCCTCCCCCCCTCGCTTCCCTCTGTGGGTGACAGGTGTGAGGTGCAATCGCTTGGCTTGCCTTCCTCTGTGGGTGACAGGTGTGAGGTGCAATCGCTTGGCTTGTCTGGGGCTCCTGTGGGGAATCGATCATGGAGCCCACAGAGGGTGGCCTGGGCCTCTTCCTGAGGAGCGACCATGGGGCTCCCCAACCAATTGCATTGCACCCTGCCTTGGCTGGCCTGGTGCCAGTGCATGTCATAGCATGGTCGTCCAAAAGGTCTTCTGGATAGTCGTTCTGCTAGTCACTCGTTCGGTCAATTTGCATATTACGCTTTTATTATTATTATAGGTGCTCTCTATAATTAAGGAAATGGAGTTAAAGTTAGTTGTCCATGGGCACATGCCTAGAAAGTATCAGAGTTGGCATTTAAACCCAGATCTACATTTCCATTAGGCCTAAAGCCATGTTTATGGGTAGTCAAAGTGAAGTGCAGCAAAAGGCATCAGACAGGAAGAGGCTGGGGAGCTATGAGAGCTCTGTTGTATCACATTTTATATCTTTACATTAGTGGTATAGGCTAAGCTCTTCTACCCTCACAAAGGAAACCCGAAATGCAATGGTGTAAGTAAGAGAAAAGGTTCCTTTTGTTTTTGTTTTTCTTGTCATAAATCTAGACTAGAGGGAGGGGTACAGGGCTAGTAGGAAGCTTCTGAAAGCCTCCTTACAGGCATCCCTTGTTTTATTTCACTTCACAGATTTTTTATAAATTAAAGGCAAGACCCTCTACCAGCAAAAAGATTACAACCCACTTTATTGCAGTGGTCTGGAACCGAACCCACAATATCTCTGAGGTATGCCTGTACCTATGTCTGTAGACGGCTTCCATAAATGGGCCCAAGGTGCTCTTCCAGTTGGGACTACCTGCTAGGCAGTGAGGAGAGAAATCACGTGCATTCCTTTAAAGGGGCATTACTGGAGGTGACACACAAATCACAAAGCCATGCTAAATTCTTCGATTTGGCCCAATAATCAAATTGGGAGGTTGAGGTGTGGGGCTTCCAAGGGCAGGGAAGCAATTCATGTGGAGATAGGAAAGCAAGTGTTTGGTAAATGAATGTTTTCTGGGCTATTTTTAGCAATGATCAGATGCCTTGCTAGGTTCCTCCCTGTATATCACGCTTAACTTTATCTATCTATAAGTCTATCTATCTATAATCTATATCTATATCTATATCTATATCTATATCTATATCTATATCTATATCTATATCTATATCTATATCTATATCTATATATCTAAAAGGCTAAATGACTGACAGTCTGTCCATCTTACCGACTGGCATGCACTGGCAATCCTATATAATAAAAGGCTAATATGCAAATAGACCGAACAGCAGAATGACCAGTTGCTATGATGCACACTGACCACTAGGGGCCAGAGACTCAATGCAGGAGCTGCCCCCTGGTGGTCAGTGTGCTCCCACAGAGAGAGCTCCATTTAGCCACAAGCCAGGTTCACGGCTGGCAAGCACAGGGGAGGTGGTGGAAGCCTCTCCTGCCTCCATGGCAGTCGGACATCCCCCAAAGGCTCCCGAACTGTGAGAGGGTGCAGTTTGGGCTAAGGGACCTCCCCTCCCCCCTGAGTACATGATTTTTGTGCACTGGGCCTCTAGTTTAAAAATAAACATTGACTTGCCCATGCATGATACATAAAAAGCTCTCGCTGATGCTAATTGCACACCTGTGTTTTGATCTGTCATTGTTGATCGTGAATTTGGTTGGCACTTCTATTATAGAGAAGGACCAATAGCAATATTAAAATATTCTAATTAATTTCCTTTCAATGTGCACAAATCCGTGCACCAGGCCACTAGTTTAATTATAGTTATCTATTGCTTTCCTCCCTGAAGCAGGTCCTCTATCAAATTCTTTTAGGTTGTTTGATAACCTAAAAGTTTCTCCTGAGTCTTTTGTTTCTTAAAAATAAAGAGCTTAAAATAATTAATATTCCAAAAAAAGCATATTTTGGGGTGGCAAACTTGGCTTTCCTTCAGAGTCTATACTTTTTTTTTAAAAAAAAATGTATTTTTATTGATTTTGTACAGAGAGGAAGGGAGAGAGCTAGAGAGCTAGAAACATCGATGAGAGAGAGTCATCGATCAGCTGCCTCTTGCACACCCCCTACCAGGAATATGCCCGCAACCAAGGTACATGCCCTTGACCAGAATCGAACCCGGGACCTCTAGTCCCCAAGCTGATGCTCTATCCATTGAGCCAAACCGGTTTCGGCAGAGTCTATACTTTTTAAAAAGTGGGTTCTCTCACTGACAAGTTTATGAAGTTAGTAAGTACAAGGACCAAGCTCTGGATATACTGTGGTACCTAAATACTGATTTAGTGAATTGGACCTACCATATATAAGAATATTTATGAGGCTGAAATTGTGAATGCTGTCTTTTTTCTTTAGTTTTCCTTCTGTGATTGCATCATGGAAAATCAATTGGCTAAGTCAACTGAGGAACGAACATTTCAGTACCAGGATTCTCTTCCATCACTGCCTGTTCCTTCACTTGAAGAATCATTAAATAAATACCTTGAATCAGGTGAGTTTTTAATCTTTTAGTATAATTGTTGTTAGCAACTTAAAAAACTATGAAATTGTTACAAGTCAATGAAGATCTAATTGCTTTTTCTTTTAGAATCATGACATTTAATATCCTTAAAATGTTCACATTTTCCTCTTATGTTAATTTTTCCATAGTTTAAAAAGTCAGGTAGTACCAATTAGGCTTACAATAAAAAGTAGTAGTTCTTTGCCTCATCCCCCAACCCTCTGCAAATCCCACTCTATCAAGCTAGCATTTAAAAAATAATTTATTTGTTTATTGTGTTATCTCCAGGCTTAAACTTATGTTACTATTTCATGGATTTTTTGTTGTTGTTGATATTATGAATCAGTTCCTAAAAATTTGTGGATTTAGCTCTCTTACACCCCTAACCTTTCCCCATCCCCAACATATATGCAATCCAACATATCCACATTTTCCCTTTCATTTTCTCAATATAGTTGTATAAGTCACCAGTTGGGATTAAATTAGTGTTCACCTGATTTAACCTAGGGTTGCACCTGATATAATTCAGTATTTACCTGAGTTGATTTAGCTGACCATTTAGGGTTTATGGTTTTGCAGTTATTCACATGCGAACCATTAGGTGAACTTGGATTACCTTTTTGCTGCATCCTGCTCCCGCCTCCCCCTCTCCCCCCGCCATTTTTCATTTGCTTAGTTTGTTTTGTATTCACAACTAATTCACTCCCAAACACTTTAATACACTGAGAATCTCTGAATATATTTAAGTACATAAAATATTCTTTCAGTTTCACTTTTTTTTGAAGGCAACCCTGCTGACACCTCTACCCTTTTGCTCCAGTCAGCGATTCTAGAGCTGGTGGGCCAGCTGTTGTCCTCAGGCTTTCCGTTGGTCATCATCCTGGCAGCTCTCTTCCCTCCTCCTCTGTTGAAGTCCCTGGCTCTTGGATTCTATCTTTCTCTTTTTCCTCTTTCTCTTCTCATATTGTAGTGCAGAATATTTTTAGAAGCCACTTGAGCAAGGGTATCTGGTAGGGAAATAATGTAGGACCTATAAAACATTTCTTCTGCCTTCATGCTTGATTGTTTGGCTGATTCTAAAATTCTTGGTTGGAAATGATACTTTTAAAGCATTTCTGAAGGCACTGTCTGTTCTTCTTGAGAAGTCTAATGCTGTTCTGATATTCAATCCTTTATATGTTGTTTTTTTACTGTCTGGCATCATCTTTTTTTTTTATTCCTACCATTCTGAATTTCTCAATTATGTCACTTAGTGTGTAGGTTTCTTTTATTTCTCTGAATACCCAGTGGGTTCTTTTAGTTTAAAAAGTTAATATTCTTTAGTTCTAGGAAATTTTTGAAATATTTATTTGGTGTTTTTTTTCTCCCCCTCACTTCTTTGCTATTTCTGGAACTATTGCTGCTTGGATCTGGGTCCTTGTAGGCTAAGCTTTGAATTTTAAAATGTTTCCCTTTCGTTATTAGCGTATTAATTGCTGTTGAGTCGGCTTTGACTCCTGGCAACTCTGTGAATGAGCGAGGTCCACAACGTCCAGTCCTCAGCAGCCAGACTCAGCTCCTATAGACTCATGCCTATGGCTTCTTTTCCTCAGTCAGTCCCCCTGTCTTCCTCCTTTCCTGTTGTCTTCTATTTTACCCAGTTCTGTTGTCTTTTCCAAAGAACCCTGCCTTCTCACGATGTGCCCAAAGTAGGGCAGCTTCAGTTTTGTCGTTTTTTCCTCCTGTGCTATTTCAGGCATACTACTGGATCCACTTGCTCTTTCTTTCTGGTGGCCCAGAGTATCCATAGCGCTCTCTTCCAATACCATGTTTCAAAGGAATCCATTTTGTTTTCCTGTCAGTCTTCTTCACTGTCCAACTTTTGCACCCATCTATATTTATTGGAAATACAAGGGTGTGGATGATCTAAGTATTGTTGTCTAATATCACAGCTTTGCATTTGGTGATCTTTTCTAATTTTTCCATTGCTGCCCTTCTGAATCTCTACTTTCTATTGATTTTTTGGCTGCAATCTCCATTTGAATTGCTGACTGAGCCAAGATAAGCAAAACCTTAATAATGTTGATGTCTTCATTATCTTTGTTTAAGTTGTGTATTTCTTCTGTAGTTATGATATTTGCCCTGCTGGTCAAATATTGACCTACCTTGGCATTTTCTTCTTTCACTTTCATCAGAAGTCCTTTTAAATCATTGCAACTTTCTGCCAGTAAGACGGTGTCATCTCCATATCTTAAATTATAATAGCTCTTCCACCAATTTCATTCCTCCTTCCTTTGAGTCTAGTTCAGTCTTTTGTATGACATCTTCTGTGTACAGATTAAAAAATAGGGAGATAAAATGCATCCCTGTCTGATACCTTTGCCTGTAGGAATCTCTTCTGTCTCTCCACATTCTGCCCTGACAGAGGCTTCCCGCTCATTATACAAGTTACGTGTCAGGATGATCAAATGCTGAGGCACGCCATTTATTTTAGAGCAACTAATAGCTTTTTATGATTGATGTAGTCTAAGGCTTTATTGTAGTCTATAACCCATAGACTAACCTTTTGAAATTCTTTGGAGCACTCCAGTATCCAACAAATGCCAAATACTTGCAATTAGAGTGCCTCTTCCTTTTCTGAATCCAGCTTGAACACCCAGCATTTCCTAAAAGGTAAACGCCTTTGCTGCTTCACCTTGAACATCACTTTCCTTGTGTGATGATCTTTGAGTTACTGCCCACCTTGGCATCTCCTTTCTTGAAAATTGGAATGTATATTCATGATTAATGCCTTCGCCTTTTTGGTCTGTTTACTCTTTAATATTACCAATCCTTTGTTAGGTCTGCTCTCTGACTCATGTGATTTTCCTCAAATATCTGGCAATCCTCAGACATTGTATTTGAGTCAGACCCTAAAATAGGGGTGTCGAACTCAATCAGAGAAGGGGCCAAAATCTAAAATCCAGCCTAAATCGCGGGCCGAATGGTTTACTGAACAGTCATAAACTGTCATTGTGATGGAAACGCAGCAGAGTGCAGTGATGACAGCGCAGTGCGGGCCACATTGCAAGGCCTGGCGGGACGGATTTGGCCCGCGGGCCTTGTGTTTGACACATGTGCCCTAAAACATGGAGTAGGAGCTCTGTGTGCATGGGTCTGAGGGCTTGGTGACTAGTGAGCCCTAGAGTGAGCCTTCTAAGGTAATAGGGAAGAGAACTAGCAGTTCTAGGTCACACCCAAATACCAGTACTCCTTTCTCTTATACTGATCAGTTTCACCAAAGAAAAATCCTGTGATCATTTGTTTAGAAGGGATAGGCCTGACTGCTGGTGTCTGGGGAGCTTAGAAAAGGGGAGGGGTTTGGAGAACTCATTGTTCCCGGTACGTACTTTCATTGTAATCCATCTGTCTTTTTTCAGTTTGAGCTAGGACCCAGGTATTCTGCTTGACTGGTTTAACTTCTCCTGAGAGTAAACCTCCCCATTTCTGCTGGCATTAGAGGAAGTTTTCTGGCTTTTTATATATTGTAGATGCCAGTGTCGATAGGGCAATTGTGAGCTGCTTCTAAAGACTGTTTTCAGCCTCAGTTTACACCCTGCCTTTGGAGTTACAGGTGTCTTGAATTCCTGAGCCTTTCTAGGATTATATTACAAGAATTAACTGGCTTCCTGTTTACACCTAACTCAACCCTACCTCCCGCTGTAGATACTTTGCTCCATTCCACAAAGTCAGTTGCCATTTTCCCATGTGTTTTGTAATTTTTAAAAAAAAATATATTTTATTGATTTTTTTACAGAGAGGAGGAGAGAGGGATAGAGAGCTAGAAACGTCGATGAGAGATCGACCAGCTGCCTCTTGCACACCCCCTACCAGGAATGTGCCCGCAACCAAGGTACATGCCCTTGACTGGAATCGAACCTGGGACCTTTCAGTCCGCAGACTGACGCTCTACCACTGAGCCAAACTGGTTTCGGCTGTTTTGTAATTTGTAAAATGTTAGCTTGACGTATCTATTGTCCTGACAGATTTTTTGTCCTGACAGATTTATACCTTTTTAATTACTGTCATTGTAGTGAGTTTCTATAAGTAGTAGAGGTAAATCTATGTATTTAGCTCACTTTAACTGGAAGCCGTCTGGTTTTTATATGCTTTTTAAATTATTTTTCTCCTTTTTTCTCATCTACTTTTATCTGGAAATTCTAGTATTTTTTTAAAATTCATTGATTAATCATTGTTTTTGATTATTCACCTGTACGCTATATAAATACAGATATTTAAATTGATTTTAAGATACAATTTTGAAAAGGCAAAATAGGACAAAATATTAATGTCCCAAGATTTCTAAAATACTTTTAGATATAGTTTAATTTCCAGAGCACTAGGTTTTGATAGATTAAGAACCATGTATCTTTCTTTATAAAAAATATATATTTTATTGATTTTTTACAGAGAGAAAGGGAGAGAGGTGGTTAGAAACATCGACGAGAGAGAAACAAACATCGATCAGCTGCCTCCTGCACACCCCCTATTGGTGATGTGCCCACAACCAAGGTACATGCCCTTGACCGAAATCGAACATGGGACCTTTCAGTCCGCAGGCCGACGCTCTATCCACTGAGCCAAACCGGTTTCAGCCATGTATCTTTCTTTTTTCTTGTTTCCCTGTCTGTCTCTCTCTCTCTTTCTCTCTCTCTCTCTCTCTCTCTCTCTCTCTCTCTCTCTCTCTCTCTCTCTCTCTCTCTCTCTCTCTCTCTCTCTCTCTCTCTCTTTCTCTCTTATTTTTTTTTTTTTGGTAAAGTAAACCATTATTGACCACAGGGTACCAAACACTATACTTGGGCAGGCATTATACTTGTTCAAGCAGAGCATTGTAAATTCAATGTGCATTAGTGGACAGTTGCTTTACTTTCTCTTATTTGTGGCTAAACAGGATTTATTTTCCTGTTGGACTGATAACTACATGATAGTCCTGCTTTTGTCATTTTAATTATCATCCATAATGATTTTCAAATAATTTTTCAGATTACATAATTTCCAGTTTTATTTTTTACAATATTTTTATTGTTGCTCTTTAGCTATTTTCATGTTGTAAACTCTAATTTATTGGACTGCTGTGATAATTAATATTCCATAATTGTTTTACATAAGTGAATCTCAATATTTGTGTAAATAATAATGAGGAGAGTTTGTGGTACCTGAGGTCTAACTACTTTAATGCATTTTTTTTCTTTATAGTAAAGCCATTTGCAAATGAAGAGGAATATAAGAAAACTGAAGAAATTGTCAAAAAATTTCAATATGGTATTGGAGAAAAATTGCACCAGAAGTTACTTGAAAGGGCAAAAGAAAAAAGAAATTGGGTATGTATGTTATTATATGTAAGATTAGAAAATTGATGATGCTGCCGAAACCGGTTTGGCTCAGTGGTAGAGCGTCGGTCTGCGGACTGAAGGGTCCCGAGTTTGATTCCGGTCAAGAGCATGTACCTTGGTTGCGGGCACATCCAAGAGGCAGCTGGTCGATGTTTCTCTCTCATTGACATTTCAAGCTCTCTATCTCTCTCCCTTCCTCTCTGTAAAAAATCAATAAAATATATATTTTTTTTAAAAAGAAAATTGATGATGCTTAAAAAAGGAAAAATAAAAATTCACATAGCTTTTGTTTTAAAATTATTACCATAAAAATTCTTGCAGTCACTATTGTTATGATCATCATTCAGAAGAATTAATAAACTGCTTGACCTGGAGTTCTGAATGTTATGGGTGGGCTACTCTCTCATAATATGGAAAACTTGTTAAAATGCAGATTTCCTGAGACCTGTCATTCTGATGCAGTATCTCTGGAATAAAACCCAGAAATCCTTGTTTTAACAACTACTCCATGTGGTTTGTATACTAACCTTCAGAGAAACATTTTATCTAGGTCATTGTTGCCTAAAAAACATCAAAACGCTACTAAAATAGACCTATCATATCGATGGTGTACAACTATTGAAACAATGCAAGTGAGAAAAAGGGCCGTTACAAAATTGGAGTGGGAAACGGTTGAGTATTCTGTGTGACAATTAAATTAATGACACATTGATATAATAATTATTAAGGATATCAATTTTCTACAAGGAATCTTCTTTGACGGCTTAACTACTCTACTTGTGTAGTTTAAACCAAAGGATTGACTTTAAAATTACTTTAATCTAGAAATGATTACAGTTATTTTAGTCTTAGAAATGAAAAAGCAAGCTTATCTTTTCATCAGCTATCGGTACTTATAATGAAATAATAAAATTTTATAATTTTATACTTCCAGATTGCTTTATTCTCAATCTTGAGCCTTGAATTAATTTTTAAAAAATTAATCTCAGAGAGAGTAAGAGAGAAGGAGGGAGGGGGAGAGAGAAACATTGATAGATGGCCTCCTGCGCATGCCCCAATGGGATCAAACCTACAACCTGGGTATGTTCCCTGACCGGAAATCAAACTGACACCTTCTGGTATATGGGATGATGCTCCAACCAACTGAGCCACACTGGCCAGGGTGAACCTTGAATGATATTAATTAATTAAATTAGAGTAAAGGTAACAAGGTGTTTTGTCTGTATCCTTCATATTTATATCTTTTTTTTTTGAATGATTGATTATAATTGAGAACATCAGTTTCTTAAAAAATATCTCTAGGTAATAACTCTGGAATCTGTTTCTGATGCATGAAATTCAAGTGCATATAGTGAAAGAGGGATTCAGAACACTGTCTGTGAAAAACCTAAATTAGTTTTTTAAACCTACTCAAAAAGTTTTTATGCTTCTGATTTAGTATTTCAGTTTTTGCTTAGAAAAGGAAAATGGTAAGTCCCTTAATTGAGGATTTATTGAGGAGCTATTGTACCCCAGGTAATCTGAGAAAACACACCTAAATAGTGTCAAGTATTTGCGACTTCAACTTGATCTGTCTGAAAGTGCTTTTTGTTTCATGTTTTTGACAACGTAGTTAAACTCAATAGTATTTAATACCCTACAGTTCCAAAGGAAAGAAGAGAGGGGAAAAAACACAAGTAAACAGTAACTTATTTTTTACTTACTCATGTATTATCAGTACCATTAGGCTGATGTACTTTATTTCAGCTGGAAGAGTGGTGGCTGAATGTTGCCTACCTGGATGTCCGTACACCATCACAACTGAATGTCAACTTTGGGGGTCCGGCGTCCCATATAGAACACTACTGGCCTCCAAAGGAAGGCACACAATTGGAAAGAGGAAGCATAAGTCTTTGGCATAACTTGAACTACTGGCAGCTGTTAAGAAAGTAAGAAAACTAATGTGAATTTAGTATGAAACTTATCCAAAGTCTCAGGTAAAGTTGAGAAGCTTAATTTATTTAGTTGGGGATGAATATTACAGTAGTGACTATTTGGTTTATACGTTTAATAATTACTTCTTAAAGTACTTACTTTTTGTTTTAATAGAGAGAAATGGCCTGTTGATAAAGTTGGAAATACTCCTCTAGATATGAATCAATTCCGAATGTTATTTTCAACCTGTAAGATTCCAGGAATTTCTAGAGATTCAATTATGAATTACTTTAGGACTGGTAAGTAGAAAATACGGGTACTTTCTTTGGGAAAGACATTGGAATTTGGGTAGCTTTGCTGTAGTTTCTATGACACTATGAAACAATTTGGAGAGTATTTCTGTTTGGATTTTGACTAATCAAAGGCTTTCTGTGAACCTTATCTTTCAGTCATTCAGATTAGTTTAAAGTGATTTATGGGAATGGATTTCCTAAACTGTCTTACTTGGTTTTATATCAACTTGATGCTTATGTTACATCATTTGAAAATTTAAATTTTAGTTAAGAGAGTAGAATTATGAATCAGAGTATTAGGAAATCTGGAGAATATAATTTGAGTTCTGTTTCCACCCTCATTACTTCTTATCTGAAGGCTCTTTTTGAGTGTAAGCTTATATGTGCTCATCATGCCCCTCTTCATTGTGAATTTGCTTTTCCAGCCAGAATTTTATTTTGTTTGTTATTTTTCGGCCTTAAAATTTTGCCAGGTTGTAGTCAGTAGATGACAATAATAAAAGATCATGGTGGTAAATGTAAAAGAGAAAGGGGGAGGACTGAAGGAGAAGAGAGAATAAATGGGTTGGGATTAGCCACGAGGGACAAGGAAAATACATGCCTCACCTCTTAGGACTTGAGGAAATAGGAGATAAGGGAAGAATTAGTATTCCTATCAGGAGATGAGTAGTTGATAAATAGATTTTATGAGATAATGTGTAAAGCATTTGGCACAGTTCCTTGTACATAATATCAACCAGTAAATTTCCTTCCAGAGGCAATATATGTTTTTTTCTAACTATTCTTTCACTCCCCACTTCCTCCCCTCCCAACTTTCTTAGAGGGAAGGAGCAGGGGTCATACCAGAAGACCCTTGTTGAAGGGACTAGTACTTGAAAAAAATGAGGCTAAATCAGAATAGCCTGAGGTTTAAGCAAACTAGTTCTTAGGGAGCTAAGGTGTGCCAAAGGAAACACAGAATCGGATATCAGATACCAGTGGCTTCCCGGGTCTTATCAGAGCCTTAAATAAAACTACAGATTGAGCAGAATTCTTTCTCCTTGCCACTCAAGCATACCATGCCCTTATTTTCCTGAGAACTATTTTATTGAGAAATAATAGCTAGATATTATTACAGCCAACATTAAAATAATACGAAAGAGAAACTTGCTAATTCAAATAGCTCTCTTTCAGGGTCCCTCTGCTACCTTTTCCTCTTCCCACTCCTATCCGTAAATAACACTAAAAAGCCCTGCAGCGGTTTGGAATTTGTATGATTTTCAAGGTGTATAAATATTTGAAACTCCCATGGATTTCTAGATGTTTCACATGGATAGGTTTCAGAAGCATGCATTTATATCATAATAACTGGAATTGCATCACCTTATGAGTGTTTTGTTCATGTGACATATTGAATACTTGATAAATAAAATATTGAAGGAATGTATATGCAACTTTACTCTTGTTTAACTTTGAAAAATTTAGTTTTGTATTTTCTGTGTTTTTCCCCCCCAGAGAGTGAAGGGTATTCCCCAACTCACATTGTAGTGCTGTGCCGAGGCCGAGTTTTTGTCTTTGATGCAATTCATGAAGGATGTTTGATCACCCAACCAGAGATTCTCAGGTTTTCAAACTACTTTCTTGCATCTATAATAATTAGGTCTTAAGCTTTTGCATGAGTTAAAAATAAATTTAGAATTGCCTATTTATAAAGTGACAGAAAATTAAGAATTTTATATATGCTGAATTAAAAAATATTTTTATCTTTTTAATTTAAATTAATTTTTTTGCTTTACTAGGCATATATGAATATATTCTAGTTGGAGAAAAGGAAAACATTACAAATACTACCAATTTCTTCTGGTGCCCCTGAATTAATCACTGTTACTAGTTTGTTGTATTCTATCTAACCTTACCTATCTACTTATATGCACATATAGAATTTAAAAAATATATATTTTTATTGATTTTAGAGAGGGAGAGAGAGAGAACCATGAATGATGAGAGAGAATCATTGATCGGCTGCCTCCTGCATGCCCCTCACTGGGAATCAAGCCCATAGCCCAGGCATATGCCCTGACTGGAAATCGAACTGTGACCTCCTGGTTCATAGCTTGATGCTTAACCACTGAGCCACCCCGGCCGGGCAGGGTGAATAATTATTAAACAACTGTGGCTCTATTCTTACTAGGTGCCCTTCCCCACTATCAGAAATACTTACCAAGGTTGTTAGAAGGTTTCCCCCCCATGTGTTCTTTTATAAGTTTTATTGTTAAGGTCTTGCATTTATATCTTTAATCCAGTTGAATTGATTTTTGTGTATGATATAAAATAGGGGTCCAGTTCCATTCTTTTGTATGTGCAATCCAGTTTTCCCATTGTGTATGATATTTGTGAGATTCTTTACCAGAATATTATTCAAGTTTTCTCTTGTGTAAAGGGTATTTACTTAGATTCTGAAAGTGCATGTACATTTTAAAAGTATAAATTATATCAGCCAAACACCATATTTATTTATTTAAGCTTATTGTCAAATTCACTTTTGGTGTTAATTGCTCATGTAGTTCTCTTTTAAAAAAATGATGTGGTATTGGAAATAAATCCATTACTGTTGAGATTATAATCCCTTTACTTTGGATAATATATCAGAGCATTTAAACACTGGTAAACATTATGGCCTATTAAAGGCCAAAGTAGCTAGTGATCCTGCCTATGTTCTTTATGAATTCTCTTTCTTTCATCTTCCGTAAGGCAACTGACGTACATCCATGACAAGTGCCATAGCGAACCTGATGGGCCTGGGGTGGCAGCATTAACTAGCGAGGAGCGAACGCGATGGGCAAAGGTTATACTTTACACTTCTTCTTTTTTTAAATTGAACTATGATTGACATATAACATTACACTGTTATTAGGTGTATGACATAATGAATCAATATTTGTACATATTGTGAAATTATCACCATAGTGTCTAGTTAATGTGCAACCATAGTTACAAATTTATTTTCTTACAATGAGAAATTCTAACATCTACTCCCAGCAAGTTTCAAATATCTAATACATTATTAATGATATACTTTTCTTAATGAACCTTTTCTCTCCTGGATATAGTATTACTTAATTTGTAACATTTAATTATTATCTCCTTTAGGCACGAGACTATTTGATTAGTCTTGATCCAGAGAACTTGACTAGGTTAGAAAAAATTCAGAGCAGTTTGCTGGTGTATTCCATAGAGGACGGAAGTCCACACGTAACACCAGAAGATTATTCGCAGGTACTTAACTATCTTGTTCTGTTACTTCTTCCCACAAATTTTTTCTGGGGGACTCTTGTGTGTATTGAACATGAGAAGATTATTTTGTTATATGTAGGCTCTTAAAATGTTTTCTTACCTAATATATACCAAATTGAAGCTTATACTTTAGACTAGGGGCCCGGTGCATGGATTTGTGCACTGATGGGGTCCCTTGGCCTGGCCTGTGTTCTCTTACAACCTGGGCCCCCTCGGGGGATTTTGGATAAGCCAGTTTTGGTCGGATCCCTACAGGCCTGATCCTGTGCATTGAGTGTCTGTCCCCTGGTGGTCAGTACTCGTCATAGCGACTGATTGACCAGTCATCCGGTCAATAAGTCACTTAGGCTTTTATATTTAGAGATAGATAGATAGATAGATAGATAGATAGATAGATAGATATAGATATAGATATAGATATAGATATAGATATAGATATAGATATAGATATAGATATATAGATATATAAAAGTCTAAGTGACCATTATGACTGGATGACTGGATGATTGGACAACCAGCCAGTAGCTATGATGCACCCCTGGTGGTCAGTGCGCTAGCACTGCCAACCTCCTGTGATCCCTCTCTCTGGAGGCTGGCTCCTTTCAGCCCCGCTCATAGGCCAGGCTGAGGGACACACCCATACACAAATTTGTAAATACATCGGGTTTCTAGTAGATAAATAATGCTTCGTGAATTCTTTCCACATTGTTTAGGTCCAGTTAGGTAAATCTTGTACGTTGTTTAAAGAAGTATGACTATTCTTTGCATATCCCATATCAGTGTTTCTCAATCCTTTTTATTGAATGCATATACAGAAAATTTGCACAGGTCACTGGGCTAAATGAGCTTCTCATGCCAATGGTGACATGAGAACCTACCTATGACCCACACCAGTGTGCCTTGAAATTTTAGTTGTTGAGGTCTGTCCTAAGAATTATATTAAACTGTAAGTAATTTATTTTATCATTAGGTGTTACTGAACAAACTGACTGTAGTGAGTTTAAGGGTAAATGTGGCCTTACCTTTTTACCCCTGGGAAAATATTATCATTTTTTTGGGAAATAATAAAAGGTGGAAGTCATATTTTTAGAAGTCTCACTTAAATTATTTCATAATACATTCATCAATATGGAATGATAGCAATAAAATAAGATAGAATTGAATAAACTTGTAGCTAGAAACCAACTTTTCCTCTTCTTAATTTTTAAATTTATTTTGGCAAAAGAATCACCAAATTTCTTGAGGAAGAATATGTTTTAATGCAGTATTTTTTTACTGCAATTACAGTTAGACATACATTTAGACTGCAGCTCGCACATGAGAACCTACCTATGACCCACACGTGTGTGCCTTGAAACCTTAGTTGTTGAGGTCGTCCTAACAACATACAAGTACACACACACACACACACACAAGCTTATGCACTCACATGTATATAATAGAAGTTTCACAAAACAGTAATTACTTTTACTATCTGTGATGTATTCTGATATTTGTGTTTTATTTGATTCTTTTTGTAAAGAATACATACTGTGATGCACTAAATTCATTTCATGACTCAACTAGTGGGCCAAAACCTACTGTTTGACAAACAAGTGTGGTGGGATCTGAATTTTGAAATATTTTTCTCATAACTAAATTTTAATGACTGAATTTATCAAGGCCTCTTAACACTATTCAAATTGCAAAAACATTGTCCTTTCAATTGTATGTTCTCTAAACATTTATGTATATTGTACTAGTATTCTCTTTTATAGAGGATTTCTCAAGACTTTTAAGAAATATCTAGAGGACAGAATTATTATCTCTTGAATATAACTGTTATCATTATTTTAATCTGGTTTACCTGAAAGGGAAAAGTGAGACTATATTTACATATATGTACCAGTATGTGTGTGTGTGTGTGCGCGTGTGTGTGTGTGTCTGTTTTAAGATATAAATACTTATAAATCAATATTAAGATCCTTTTAATTTGGAAATATTAAATTATTTTAGGGAATTGCAATGATCCTCGGTGGAGATCCAACAGTACGCTGGGGTGACAAATCTTATAACTTGATTTCCTTTTCTAATGGAGTACTAGGCTGTAATTGTGATGTAAGTAACCTACTATAGTTACTTTTCTTTTTTATCTTTTAGGTTGGTTTAATGGCAATAAGCTACAATATTTATGCTGTGGTGTGGTAGTATGAAGTAGACACTTCTGCATTTTTATGTCATCATCATAAAAGGTTTAGTTATGAATTCTACTCTGTGAAAGTAGAGTGTAGGACAAGTTCTTTTCATTTGTAGTAAAGCTGATAGTTTGTATGTATGTGCAAAGTTGAATTTGCATATATTTTTATGTAGCGTAAGCACTTTAAAATTCACCATTGAGAATTATCTATTTTTTAAAAATATATAGCGTTATACATGTTCTGTGCACAAAGAAATATATGCGGATATTTCTAGATTTACCTAGTAATTTTGTAACTATTTTTCCAAAGTGACACATGCTCTTTAGAACATTATTTATTTATACTATGGATTTTAAAATGTCTGATATTTAATAACATTTTTACCTTCTTTATAAAAAAAAAAAAATATTTGCTTATTTCTCTTTTGTTCTCCCTTTCCATCTTCTGGTAGATATTCAGGAGGTCTATGGATCAAGAAAATTTAAAAGTCAACCTTAATCAGATTTGCAGTACACACTTGTAATATCATTGTAACACTTTTCATAAAGTATGTACAGTAATTTGGTATAAAGTATAGTACGAGGTAGATTTTTTGTTAGTTTTTTTTAATTTAAATTCTTTATTGTTTAAAGTATTACATATGTCTCCTTTTCCCCCCATTGGCCTCTCCTCTGCTGTCTCCACCCCCTAGCGCATGCCCTCAGCCCCCTGCTGTCGGTGTTCATGGGTTGTGCTTATACGCATGCATACAAGTCCTTTGGTTGATCTCTTATCCTCCTCCCCTGCTTTCCCTCTGAGGTTAGACAGTTTGTTCGATGCCTCTCTGTCTCTGGATCTTTTTTTTGTTCATCAGTTTATGTTGTTCATTATATTCCATAAATGAGTGAGATCATGTGATATTTATCTCTCTCTGACTGGCTTATTTCACTTAGCATAATGCTCTCCAGGTCCATCCATGCGGTTGCAGATGGTAAGAGTTCCTTCTTTTTTACAGCAACGTAGAATTCCATTGTGTAGGTGTACCACAGTTTTTTAATCCACTCATCTGCTGATGGGCCTTTAGGCTGTTTTCAAATCTTAGCTATTGTAAATTATGGAATAAAAAAAGACCCCAAATAGCCACAGCAATCATGAGCAAGAAGAACAAAGTTGGAGGGATCACAATACCAGGTATCAAGCTGTATTACAAAGGCACTACCATGTTTCCCCGGAAATAAGACATCCTCCGAAAATAAGACCTAGCGCATGGAAAGATAAGACATCCCCTGAAAATAAGACCTAGTGCATCTTTGGGAGCAAAAATTAATATAAGACACTGTCTTATTTTTGGGGAAACAGGGTATTCTCAAAACTGACCAATGGAACACTGAGCCAAACTAATACCTGAGCAGATTATATTGCTAAAATGAAACTAGATTACCCACTTACACCATACACTGTTCTATATACTATATACTATATACTATATACTATATACTATATGGACATGTCTTATATGTATTCATTAACACCCATATATTCATAAAATGAGTCTGATTATCTCCACATGTAATCTGCTTTTAAAATTACAGGTAGGTTTCCCTGGTAACCTAAGATGTTACAGAAAATGCAATTTAAAACCTATGTAAAACAGCATTAGTAAGTATTCACATAATGTAAAGTAAAACTGTTCTTAATTCAAGGTCCTGTTGCTGTTCTTGCCCATTGGTTCTTGAATATCTGCTTTTGCAATTACACTAATTAATCACATTTCCCTCTTGGGATTTAAAATCCTGGGGTCAATGAGCTTGTTTTCTCTACATAGGCTTTGTTGTAGGGCTTTGTGAAGGGCACATAGAAGCATGTAGCAAAAAATAGTTATTAATAGTCACAGTAGTTATTGGTTATTGCTGTGAGCCAGGTTTTATAGGAACCACTGTATAAGCATTGTTAAAATCATTTTCCACAGCAGCTGTATGAGATTAGGCATTACTAGCAAATAGGTGTGGGCTCAGAACCAAAGTCCACAACTTTATTTATTATTTATTATTTATTATTTGAAGTATGTTTTTATTGATTTTAGAAAAAGGAAGGGAGAGGGAGAGGAAAAACATCAACCAGCTGTCTCCTGCATGCCCCCTACTGGGAATCCGCCCGAAACATGAAAAAACAGTGCAGAATTCTCAAATGCCCATATCATCTAGTGATCAAAATATGGATATTGTAAAGTATAGTAATTATCATTTTATTTTCTGAGAAAGAACACATATTTAAAGTTGGAAGAACCTCATTAGGTAATGGGGAGGGTGTGCAGTAAACATGAGCCATCTAAAGAAAACAATTGCTCTTTGTACTGGAAGTCAGAGCCAGCTTGTGGATGCAATGCAAAGGTGTTCTGGAATTGTTAAGAGCACTGTGCAAAAGCAAAGGAGATGACAGACTACCTGAAGGCCAAATAGAGGATGGCCATGAACTTTAGGTAAAGACATAGGCCTGCTAGATGAGTTAAAAAGCATAACAACTTTATTCACATATCTACAAGAGTGTTCAGAAATGGCAGAAATAATGCTCAATGTTTAAGGACTGTGGGGAAGATGGGCTGGGTAACGGTGTTCCAGGTTTGAAAGCTGTATGTGGAGAAAGGCATTGCAGCGAGTGAATTTTTCCATCGTTTATTTGGAAGGACAAACTTCTTGCCTCATTTTCTCCGCGTTCCTTTGATGGCAATTACATCAGACAGCTGTTTTCTCTGTGCTGCTGCTACCACTTTACATTACATACAGTCACCATTCATGAACTGAATGTGACACTGCTAGCCTGGGGGAGGAGGAAGGGAGGCTTAACTTACAAACACAGCCCACAGGGGCGGCCCAGGTTCAGGAGGAGAAACTCGGTGTCTAACATGTCACCCTAACACGACGTAGCTCTGCTGCCCTGGACCGGGGCCATGGAGCCTGGGAGCACAGTGTACTGTTGCCAAATAGATAGCAGCCACAACATCAGGAAAGGCTCATGCGGGAGGTCAGTGCACGATACTCCAGCAGCTGAGGCCACCTGTCAGGAACAGCTACCTAATAAGACTCCCAGGTACCTGGCAAGCCCCTTTTCTAACGGCGTCCCACAACCCTGCGGTGCTTTATAGATTTACAAAGGATTTTCACAGATAATCACATACATTGCTTCATTTAAGATGATGGCATTAATCTCTAACTCTTACTGGAACCAGTTACAAAGCGTAAAACTAATGGATATACATCTGTTCAACTTAGAATTCTACCGATCCATCTCCTGGTGGAAAGCTAATAATCACTTAAAAAAAAAAAAAGAAAATATGAAAAATTCTGATGCTTTCCTGATGCTTTATTTGTTCACCTAAGTGTGACCATTTTAAGTTCACTTATATGAAGGCAGTATGTGTAACATACTGTTTAAGAATGAGTGCATGGGTTTGGATTGTTGGCAGGCCCGACCCCCTGGGTCTTTCATGTGCCCCATGCCAGAGCAAGCTGCAGACATGAACCATTGCCCGGCCTCTGCTCATAGTCTGCAGGCACTGAAGCAGGTTACACAGTAGGAAAAAAAAAAAATAAAAAAAAATAGTGGACATTGCTCTGGCTGTTGTGGTTCAGTTGGTTGAGCATACTCCCAGTACCAAGAGGTTGCTGATTCAATTCCTGGTCAGGGCACCTGTGTTAAAGAATGGAGAAAGAGCGAAAATAAAATATCGGTCAAGTTTCATCTTGATATAATGTCTTCAACATATTGTGTATTTTTGTTTCAGCATGCTCCTTTTGATGCAATGGTTATGGTAAGCATCAGCTATTATGTTGATGAGAAGATTTTGGAGAATGAAGGAAGATGGAAGGTATGTTAGAACAAATATTTTAGCTTTCTTTCTCCTCATATTTTTATAAATATAATATTCTTAATTCTTCCCCATTTTCAGGGTTCAGAAAAAGTACGGGATATACCACTTCCAGAGGAGCTTGTTTTCACTGTGGATGAGAAAGTAGTAAATGACATCAATCATGCTAAAGCCCAGCATCTCAAGCAGGTAGGATTTTTTTTTTTTAACTTTTCTTTTAGATAGTAATGCTGTCTCTCTCTTTTTCTATCCTATGTTTTTTGTTACATTTTTTTTTTTTGAGAGAGAGAGAGAGAGAGAGAGAGAGAGAGAGAGAGAGAGAGAGAGAGAGAGAAACATCAATTCATTGCCTCCCATCACACCAGGATAGAACCTGCAACATTTTGGTGTACTGGACAACCAACTGAGCCACCCGGCCAGGGCATGCTATCTCTTTTAACTACTGTATGTAAAAATAAGTGCATACTTGGCTGGCATGTAAGTATGACAGTATGAAACACTTAAATTATAGCTCTAATACCTTTAACTATGTCCGAAGTACTGTAATGCAAATGATAATCTGGCTATCTTTGGGATGTTCTGCTTAGATGATTATTCACTGTTCCCATTTCATTCTTTTTGGTAGGCATCTGATCTGCAGGTTGTGGGTTATGCCTTTACACATTTTGGCAAAAAGCTAACCAAGAAGATGATGCTTCACCCTGATACATTTGTTCAGCTTGCACTTCAACTGGCTTACTATAGACTTCATGGACGGTGAGGGACATTCATTTTCCATCTTCAGACTCTTGAACTCTAAGGATATATATCTTTACCATGGCTACTTCATTCTAACTCCCAGTATTTCCCCTACCTTTTTATCTGAGAGATAGATAGATAGATAGATAGATAGATATAGAGATAGATATTAATTGACTGCTTCCTGCATGCACCCTGACTGGGATTAAGCCACATTCTGAGCAGGTGCCCTGACCAAAAACTGAACTGGCAACCTTTCGGTACAAGGTACGATGCTTAACCAAATGAACCACACCAGCCAGGGCATGTCATCTCACGCTTTCTGTCGTAAGCAATCCAGTTGCAGCTTTGCTCGGTGCCTCTGACGTTGGCTCCATTGTGAGGTTAGAGTCAGGGTGTCAACGAGGGCTGTGTTCTCATCGGCAGGTTTTCTCAGAGAGGACCTGCTTCAGGCTCACTCATGTGGTGATTCATGGGGTTTAATTCCTCCCAGGCTGTTGCCCCGAGGCCTCTCCAACTTTCTCGCCACCTGGGCCTCTGCAGGCAGCTCCCAGGATGGCAGCCTGGCTTTCCTCAGAGCAAGGTGATGGGAGTAAGAGTGAGCTCTCTGTAACCTACTCTCAGGAGTGACATCCCACCACTTGGCATATACTTTTCATTAGAAATAAGGCACTAAGTCCATCCCACATCAAAGTGAAGGGCATGAATAGCAAGAGACCGGGATCACTACGGGGCAGGCGGCATACAGGCCACAGACCACAGACTCCAGTGTACACACCCGGACAGCAGCCAACCCTTCCACACGTTCCGTATCACACCAGACCCTGCGTGCCAGAGTAGTTTTTATTCTTTGATACTGGAATTAGCATCTTCGTTGTTGGAAGATCAACTGTAGTCTTGTGTTACTAGAACTTAATCTCTGACCAAAGCCAGCGTCATTATGTAATAACAGAGCATTTTTGTTAGAATAATACATTCTTTTTCATTTTTTTTCTTCCAGCCCAGGTTGCTGCTATGAAACAGCCATGACAAGGTTTTTCTATCATGGCCGTACAGAGACTGTGCGATCGTGTACAGTGGAAGCCATCAGATGGTGCCAATCCATGCAGGATCCTTCTGCCAGTGTGCGTATTTGAAAAGAAGACTAAACAGAATTTCTTTGTTCTCAGGGAACCTTGGCCCTTAAAGAAGTAGCTTCTTTCCCTCAGTTCCCCCGGGTCAGTAAAATACTTTCAGCCTTTTTTCGCCTGAAGTTTTCAGAACATCTGTTTGTTCATTTGCCAGAGAAGGATGTATGTGGGGAGAATAGGAAACAGGGAGCCCCTCAGAAGAAGCCTATCGGTGCCTTTTCTAGACAAAGCATCTTCAATGCCTTGAGCATTGCCCTACGATTGCTCTGCCTTTAGAATAACACCAGTGAGATGCAGACACTCCCAAGGTGCTTTTGAGAGGATGTTTTTCTTAATGAGGCGGCACGTTTCTGAAATCACAGATTCTTGTTTTGATATGTGAGAACCAGAACAGTTGGATATGTTTTGTTTTATGCCTTTGGAGGCATTTAGCCAACGGGATAGTTCCTTCCCACGGCCACTTTAGCACTGTATGTGTTTCTTTACTTTCGATAGACATAGTACATGTTACATGGTTTTAATTTCATAGAGCTGCATCATTATCATTTTGTATGACTGTTCTTTAGTTTTAAATTAGAGTTGCTTCTTTCTTTACACTTGATAATGTCACTTCAGTGCTTCCCATCAATTCCTGCTTTCCAGTCACTGGAAGGAAAGAACCGAGATGCAGGGCTTGTGGGAAAGGAAAAGCAGCAGAACAGTGAGAAAAAGACACAGCAGCACGTGTCTCAGGGTCTTCCCTAGAAATCCCTTTCCCTCCCCCCGTTACCCGCAGCCTCATTTCTCTGAGCCCAGGTTTCTTATCTGTTTGGCTTCTGTACCGTTTGTTAGTGAAGTATCTCTTGATTTTTAAAAACAGGTTCTTGAGAGGCAGCAAAAGATGCTACAAGCTTTTGAAAAACATAATAAAATGATGAAAGATTGTTCATCTGGAAAAGGTACTCACATTGTAATTATTCTAACTTGAACCAAATTCTCTCTTGTTGAAAGTTTTTTTCTAACTTCAGGTTTGGGGTTTTGTTGTAGGATTTGACCGTCATCTTTTAGGTCTTTCACTCATAGCAAAAGAGGAAGGCCTCCCTGTCCCAGAGCTCTTCACCGACCCACTCTTCTCCAGAAGGTAATAGAAGGTAGTGTCTTATGTTTACCGGTTACCCCACCCCCAACCCCCACGTTAAAAGCTCTTCAGAAACAATTGGAGCTTCGGTATGACCCTTGTGATCTCTTTCCTTTGTGCGCAGTGGAGGAGGTGGAAACTTCGTGCTCTCGACAAGTCTGATTGGTTATTTAAGGGTCCAGGGAGTGGTGGTGCCCATGATGCACAGCGGCTACGGGGTTTTCTACCACATCAGAGATGACAGGTGAGGCCGTCCTGCAGATCCTTCCTGTGCTGTGGAGTAAGAAAGCTATCGTTTTTGTTGTCTGAGTGTCTTTCCTACACTGTCATTCCATTTGTTTTATCATATGCTACTTGTTAATGGGTAATCTGTTTGTTTGTTTGTTTGTTTGTTTATTTATTTATTTATCTATTTTTACCACTGATTGTGTATTTTATTTGGGTTTCTGGAGTTTGTGGAAAGAATAAGAAAGAAAATATTAAAGCCTGGTAGGGGAGAGAGAGGTGGGAAAGAAGGTCACATAGAAATGACAGAAGGGCTTGAAGGCCCTGTTCACAGTCTGGCAGGCTCTTCACAGGGACCTTCCCAAGCCTGGGAAGCTTTATAAAAAACTAGAGGCCCGGTGTACGGATTTGTACACTGGTGGGGCCCCTTGGCCTGTGCCCTCTCGCAACCCAGGACCCCTCGGGGGATGTCAGATAGCCAGTTTGGGCCCAATCCCTGCAGGCCTGGTCAAGACCGGAGGGAGCCTGATCCTGTATGTTGAGCATCTATCTCACATGTGTCAAACACAAGGCCCACGGGCCAAATCCGTCCCGCCAGGCCTTGCAATGTGGCCCCCACTGCGCTGTCATCACTGCACTCCGCTGCGTTTTTCCATCACAATAACAGTTTATGACTGTTCAGTAAACCATTGGGCCCGCGATTTAGGCTGGATTTTAGATTTTGGCCCCTTCTCTGATTGAGTTCGACACCCCTAATCTATCTCCTGGTGGTCAGTGCACATCACATAGCGACTGGCCGGCTGGTCATTGGTCATTCAGTCACTTAGGCTTTTATATAGAGAGATAATGTGGTGAGTGACGGCAGAGGAATAGTGGTGTGAGGGTGCATTTATCCTCTCCCCCTAACATTTTGACAAAATAACCACCTATAATTCAACAAAGAAGTCCCTGCCTGAGAGACCTGCATACCGGAACAACTAAGAAAAAGTAATAATAATGTGGCTGCATTCAGCATGTAAGCAAGCAGTGAGCAGGCTTGGAGGCACTTCAGATGGAAAATGTATGTGAGCTGTCTGGAAGGGATTTTCTCATTGATTGTTAAAAGTGAAAATTGTATGACTTGAAGAAAATTGGTTTATTTTTGATATAGCATTTTATTTTAATGTACTACATGCTCATTGTAAAACATCTGTACAATAATGAAAAATGTCGATCATATAAATATTTTCATGTCCTTTATGTGAATTTTATTCATTTAATATTATTTAAAGCAATTTCCAATGCATAAACTATTCTTTTAGCTATTTTAATGATTGAATAATGTCTAGTCTTAAGGATTTCCATAATTAACCTCTTACATACAATTTCAGGTGTTTCGTTATTACAAATAACAATAATATATCCTTTTTTCATCACATCATTACCAACTCTAAGCATTATAAAACATTCTTTACCAATTTACAGGGAAAAATAACAAAAAGAATTTTTTACTGATGAACAAACCTTTTCTTTGTTACTGGTATCTGTGTACATTCTTTTGTGAAGATAGTTATTTCTTTCCATAATTTAGAAAGAAAATGAAACTTCTGAAAAATTTTGACATTTAAATAGGAATTGTTGATCTTTGAAAAGGAATATGTGTTGATGAAGCTAAGTATTTGACAATTACATGCAGTTGGAAAATGACAAGTTATGTGAAACCACTGGGTGGAAACAGGCAGGGCTTTCTGTGTGTCTCTGAGCAAATATAATCTGCTCAGGTATTAGTTTGGCTCAGTGGATAGAGCGTGGGCCTGCAGACTGAAAGGTCCCAGGTTCGATACCCATCAAGAACATGTACCTTGGTTGTGGGCACATCCCCAGTAGAGGGTGTGCAGGAGGCAGCTGATTGATGTTTCTAACTCTCTATCCCTCTCCCTTCCTCTCTGTAAAAAAAAAAAAAAAAAAAAAAAAAAAAAAAAAAATTAATAAAATATTTTTTAAAAAGTTCAGGTTTTATTGCAAACAATGGCATGAATTCGTATTCCACCTCATTTCATACAGAGGACGTGCAGGAAGGTCTGTGTTAGGGGAGAGGTGGGTGTTTACAGCAAGGCCTTGCTCCACACACTGGGAGCTCTGGCTCGTGTCTTGTCCCCCTTTGTCCTTGGTCTCCAGTCACGTGGCGCATGCAGTGTTCCCAGCATTATGTATGACGATGCCTGTGCTTTCCATGCGTCAGGTTCCATTTACCTCATGCCAGCGGGAGTCAGGCTCCATATGCTCGCCGCCAGCCATGTGGAGCCTTGCGGTGTTGTGATTTTCACCTCATACTCAATCGTTTGTTATTTGTTCTTTGCAGGTTTGTTGTGGCCTGCTCAGCCTGGAAATCCTGTGCGGAGACTGACCCAGAGAAGCTGATTCAGCTGATCTTCCAGGCATTCCAGGATATGATGCAGCTGATGAACGCGGCTCATCTCTAGAGACTCATTATGCATTAAGCACTTTCCAATCAGACCATGTGAACTGGGTGCTGGGAGTGGGTTGGTGAGGTAAGGAATGTCGACTTGAAGGAAATGTAGACGTTAATAGAATCATGTTCTCTAAACCTATACTGACATACAAAGTAGTAATACTGATTTTAAGCTTCCTCTGATGCAGCAACAATGCAAATTTTGATATAGTGACTATAGAACTATGCAGTTTTAAGATAAGCCTCAACAATGCAATTCTACAAAATTTAACAATGCAAGTCTAATTTTAACTTTTAAATATTTTTATTGATACCTGTGTAAGTTATAAATTCCTTCTCTGAACATCATGGTAGAGCAGTGATTTTCAACTTTGTTTTTAATCTTATGGCACATAAAAAATGCATTTTTTCCCAATATGACTAAAAAAGAGGTATAATTTTGATTCATTCACCCTGGACAGCTATTGTTCTGTTTGCTGTTTTCATTTTTTTTTTTTTTTTTTGACAATCAAGGAAAAAGAGGTCAGTGACATTAAACATGCCACGGCACACCAGTTGGAAATCACTGTCATAGAGTCTATCTTTCAGGCACTTTAAGCTTTTCTAATTGCCAAAGGCTACGAAATACCTGATTGGATGCTAATTTCCCTGAAATCAGTGTCTTTCACATTCGCCACAGGGATGCAAGCTTACTGTATTTGGGAGAGACCACTACTAGTTAATGGTGATTAACAAAAATAGTTTCTGCTGACCTGGCCAGGGTGGCTCAGGTGGTTGGAGTGTCATCCCATGCACTGAAAAGCTGTGGGTTCAATTCCTGGGCAGAGCACATCTCTAGGTTGTGGGTTTGATCCCTGATCAGGACATGTATGTAAGGCAGCCCATTGATGTTCTCTCACATCAGTATTTCTCTCCCTTCTGCCCTCTCCCTCTCTCTGAAGTCAATGAGCATATCTCCTGATGAGGATTTAAAAAAAAAATTTCTGTTGAACGGACAAAAAGTAAGTCGTAGTAGGGAGGTTTATACCCTCTGACACGCATTTTAAAAAAACCCTAACAAAATTCTTTTTAGTATATTTTGTAATTAGTTTGTGAATATAAAATTAAAGCACTTATATTTAAAATTAGTTATCAGAATTAATGAATACAAGGATTAAATACTGAATCAGATTCTCAGGATTTTGGTGTGTTTTTTTCTCTCTTCTGTTCAATTTTGTAGTTTCTACCCTCCAAAAATAAAACTCAAAATCATATAACTTCTTGTGTTTGAATAAGCGACTCATTCCTGTGTGACCTTATACTTTCTGACCTGTTACGTATCATTGTGTAATAATCCACCTGAACTCCCTGCTTCCCACAGTGTTATTCCTCACGACTGTGTCAGTTGACGGTGCCTATTTGGAGGTCTGCTTCTGTCTTGCCTCAGTCATGGATGCAGCTGCTGGCTGTGGCTGGGAAGTCTGAGATGGCTCTACCTACTGTCTGGGGACTGGTAGCTGGGACTCCCTCTCCTTGTGCTGTCTGACTATTCAGTATTTTAACTGGATTTCTATACTTGCCAGTGGGTGTTCTAAAGGGGAAAGGTAGAAGTTGCATGGTCCCAGGTTCGATTCTGGTCAAGGGCACTTGCCTGGGTTGCAGGCTCGATCCCCACTAGGGGGCGTGCAGGAGGCAGCTGATCAATGATTCTCATCCCCTTCCTCTCTGAAATCAATAAAAATATTAAAAAATTAAAAAGGGGCCCTAGCTGGTTTATCGGGTCTAGTAATAATTAATGTCGTTTTTAAACATTCGTTTAAAATCTTGCTTGGCGTTGACTTGTATTGACATAACCTTCAAACACGTGGTATCTACAGAACGTGTGAAGTGCAATTAACAAGTTTTGCTTGAAAAAGTTTGTGTTTGGTTTGGTTTTTGTTGCAAAACTAGGGCTAAGAAGATGGCGGATGAAGAGCATATTCGGCACTGCATGCTTTACGAGTTCCAATTAGGAAGAAAAGCAAGTGAGGCTGCAAAAAACATCTGTAGTGCTCTTGGTCAAGATGCAGTTAGCGCCAGAAAATGCCAGCGTTGGTTTGAGAAATTTCGCGAGGGAAATTTTTTGTTAGATGACAAGAGTGGTCAAGGCCGTGTGTCCAATTTTGATCAAGAAGCTCTTCAAGCTCTTTTGGTGCAAAATCCTCAAATTACCCAACAAGAGCTTGCGACAACTTTAAATTGTTCACAAAAAACAATTTCCAATCAATTGCGTGCACTTGGCAAAGTCCAAAAGTTTGGAAAATGGGTTCCTCATGAGTTGACCGACAACAACCGTAATCAAAGAGTCACAATTTGCAGTTCGCTCCCCTCTCGTGAAAACCGTTTGCCGTTTTTAGAGCAAATTGTTACTGGAGATGAAAAATGGGTGCTGTATGTTAATTTGAAAAGGCGGCCTCAATGGTTGGACAAAAATGAGGCTCCGCAGCCCACGCCAAAACCTGACTTGCATGCGAAAAAAGTGATGTTGTGTGTTTGGTGGAATTTTAAAGGAATTCTTCATTATGAACTTTTACCATCTAACCAAACCATTACAAGTGCAGTGTATAGTGCCCAATTGGAAAGGTTAGCCCAAGCTTTAAGAGAAAAAGAACCTGCGCTGATTAATCGGAAGGGCGTAATTCTTCACCACGATAACGCACGACCACATACTGCAAGAATCACTGCTGAAAAACTGCGCCAGTTGGAATGGGAAGTTCTCCCTCAACCTGCATATTCTCCTGATATTGCCCCTTCCGATTACCATTTGTTTTGTTCTTTGCAAAACTTTCTTCTTGGAAAAAAATTTAATAATGAAGAATGCCTCAAAAATGCATTGACCGAATTTTTTGCATCAAAATCGCAAGAATTTTACAACAGAGGGATTAAAATGCTTCCTGAGCGTTGGGCACAAGTAGTAGAAAACAACGGCAACTATATTGTTGATTAAATTTTGTTGTATTGTTTAAATAAATTCGATTAAAAAAAAAAGTATTAGAAAACGACATTAATTATTACTAGACCTAATAGCTCAATGGATAGAGCATCAGCCTGTGGACTGAAGGGTCCCAGATTCTATTCTGGCAAAGGGCACATGCCTGCGTTGTGGACTCACCAGTAGGGGGCGTGCAAGGAGGCAGCCAATCCATGATTGTCTCATCATGGATGTTTCTCTCTCTCCCTCTTCTCTAAAATCAATAAAATATATTTAAAAAATAAAAAGGAGACCCTCTTATAAAAAATGTAAATAGACACAAGAGGGGACATGATAGTTGTAGCAATCCATCACCTAAAAATGACAATAGATTTAATAATACTGGTTGGATGTCCTTTCTGTTCTTACATTTTCATATGTTATGAATTTGGTAAGTCTGGTATATTTCTTTGTAAAAACATTGAGTTGGCTTCTATGAACTCTGGACCTTTTCCTCACAAGTACAATTTTGTAGACTAAATTTCCAGGCACTTTACAGTCATTTGGTCTATTATTTTAAAATATTATCTAAAGAGTATTTTAGCAATGGGTCACCTCCTGGGAAGGAGTCTCTTCTTACTCCTGCTTTAACACGTTTCCCTCCATCGCCTCAAGTTAAAAGTCACCCAGAATGCTCTACAGAGAGCAGACCTACTGAGTCAGTTTCCAGGGCATATGCCCATGATCTTCATCAGCCAAGTTTGGGAACAATCACACAAGAATAAGTTGAATTCTGCTCACGTTGAGTCACTATGCTAAAGCCCCTTGCCCTGTTGTTCTCCTCTTGGTTAATCTGAAATTGTCTACTGATACACACAGTCACATTTAAAACATCTTTGGTAATACAGTATATGGTTTATTACAGGTAGAAGAACTTGCTTTGAATACCAGCCTAAATAATTGATTTTGCTGAGGTAAACTGGAAAAAATATTTCAGTGTGGTTAGTTTCCAAGGGTTGCCTGGAATATTTCTTTTTGCCCTTCATCTAAATATATTTCCTTCCTGTTAGGAGAAGTGGGTTCACATCCTGGGAATATTAGTATTATTTGGAAAAAGCAATACAATTGTTATAGAAAAAGAATTTTTATTGGTATTTCCAGTGTTACAAATTATACTGATATATGTACAATAATTATTCATGAGTTTAAACATTTATTTAAAAGAAATACTTGATATCTTTCTTTTTGCTTTACAGAATGAATGTGTGCGTGCATAGTTACCTTGTCTAAGGGAAACTGTATTTTTCTCTTGGACTATCCTAAAGTTGGGGATACATTAATTTAAAAAAAAAAATCAATGCCCAGTAGAATAATTTAGAAACCCACCCAGGGAGAGAGTAGGCTTTTGAACAACTTATATTTTCTTTGAACTTGGGGAAAATGTTCTCAAAACATCCATCTAACCAACTGTTCAGAACCATAATAACTGTGGCTTATGGCTTCTACTAATTCTACAGCTTTCTATACCTGAACTTCGCTCTTTCCCCCTGTATGTTTTTGAAAACTCAGGAAGAGCTAAGCTGTTTTTATATTTCATTAAGAAATGTCTTGATGATTTATAACTCCAAAATTCCAAATGTTGTCATAGCAAACCCCAGATTGGATGTACCTGTATTTTATGATGACTTAGAAACTTCTTCTACAAGTCAGCAAAAGTTGTAGAATGTTTTGAGTTTATTTTTGATATGCGATAACAAGAGTTCATGAGTTCTGCGCGCCGGCCTGGACGCTGACCATGGAGAAGTAGAGGCCCTTCTGCGCCAGCAGCTGCTGGTGGGTGCCGTGCTCCCTGATCTTGCCGTTCTGGAACACCACGATCAGGTCCGCGTTCTGGATGGTGGACAGGCGGTGCGCGATCACAATGCAGGTGCGGCCTTCTCTGGCCTTGTCCAGGGCTTCTTGGACAATCTATACACAAATCAGATCAGAAGAAGCCTTACCTTAATTATATGAATAGGTTTTAGCATTAAATTTAAAAATGTTACCATCCAAGCAAGAAAATGTCATTCCTTATCTCTTTGAATATTTGCCTCTATGCCTGTGTATTAATATAATTTGACGTCACATACAGTTATGTTCTTTTTAATTATAATAAGAATGGATTGTCACTACAATCTTCACAAGTAGTAAAAATTTCTAACTAGTCACAAAATATTTGACGGAACTAGGTCCCTTTTATTGAGTATTTTCCATGAGGATTAATATGCTAAAATGATTTATGCAGCCTTTTCTTTTGAATACTTTACTTTTAGTGCATTTCTAAACGTAATGCATGATCATTTTAGAAAAACTGGAAAATACTGAAAGGAATAAGAAAATGTTCTACCTCAAAATAACCACTGTCTAAATTTCTATTTACTTTTTTTCTGTGCTTACGTTTGTTTTTTTCATGGCTAATAGCACAAAACCCTTCTGTTTTACAGATTAAATAGGATGTGAGGTGGAAGACCGTACTTTTTCACTTTCAGTGTCCAGAGCGGAAGTAGCTTCATCCAACAGCAGGAATCGAGGTTGTCTGATGAGGGCTCGGGCGATCGCAATCCTCTGTTTCTGACCTCCTGAGAGTTGAGTCCCCTTATCTCCCACTTTTGTGTCGTATTTCTGCAAGTCAGTCAACAAAAGTAATGAAGGTCCTAACCCAGCAAAATTACTGATGTTATAATGAATAAACTTTTACTTAACATATGACAGTACTACTTACAAGGAAAAAAAATTTGGAATCAATAAAAAAGTTTCTGTATCAGCTACTTAGTTGTCCATTTAATGTTTGTTTTTTTACATTTAACAGAAAGTTTGTTTTCAAAATCCAAATAGAAAATGAGTGACCTTAATTTTCACTGGTATTCTGCAACAAATTCTCGAATTCCTACCATTATCATTCTGTCATTTGATGTCACCAGAGTCCTAAAAAGGTTAAATGTTAATGTTTAAGGCTTAAAATTCTTTAAAAATTGATATAATTAGATGAGCAATAAGGAACCCAGTTTGTTCTCTTTTATACTCATTCACTCACTTAAATATTTCCTGGGTACCTGTTATGCCCAGAACTATGGGAAGTGTGTAAAAATGAATTCAGCTTTATTCCTATCCCAAAGGAATTAAAATCTAAAGAGAAATGCATATTCAGCATTCAATACAAGTTAAGTAGCAAATAAGTTATACAGGCAACATGCTATGAAAGAACACAGAGGGAGCTGAAACCAGTTTGGCTCAGTGGATAGAGCGTTGGCCTGAGTACTGAAAGGTCCCCGGTTCGATTCCTGTCAAGGGCATGTATGTTGGTTGCCGGCGCATCCCCAGTAGGGGGCGTGCAAGAGGCAGCTGATGGATGACTCTCATCGATGTTTCTAACTCTCTCTATTCCTCTCTGTAAAAAATCAATAAAATATATATTTTTAAAAATCACAGAGGGAGATAGAATTGTGGAGATAAGGTGGGACAAGGAGAAAGGGGAGATAAATTATACTTTAGTAGAGAACTTGGTAAGCTTCATGTTGAGAGAACACTCTAAGCCAGAAAACGCACAGAATGGATAAAAGTACAAATTGAGTTGGTTCAGTTTACAGTGAACTGAATACTACTCAGCAATAAAAAGGGAATTAGGCTAAGAAAAGCTCATCTCAAACAGTTGTATACTGTATGTTTATATAATGTTCTAAAAGTGGGAAGTTACAGAAATGAGCAGTCAGTGGTTGCAGAGGTTGGAGGAGTGAGAGTGGGAAGGAGGGATACGAGCTATGAAAGGACAGCATGAGGGATCTCTGTGGTGATACAACGTTGTGTGTCTCGACTGTGATGATGGATACATGAATCTATAATGCAGTAAAATTGTACAGAACTAAATACACACACATACAAACATGTACACGTAAGACAGTGTGAATGAGATCTGGGGATTGTATCAACGTTAATATCATGCTGTTGTTTTTCCATTTTGTCACCGGAGAAAACTTGGTAAAAGGTACATAAGATCCTCCTATCCCTTGACAACTGCATGCGAATCTATACTTATCTCAGAATAAAGTGTTTAATTAAAAAAAAAAAAAGTATCACCAGGGATACTTGGCCTCAGTCTGAATGCAGCCCACCAGTTCTCAACCCACAATACGGAGCATTGACTTCACCTCATTTCTCACTACATTTGTATGAGGCAGCCGTGACATCAGGACACTTGGAATCATGAAGTTCCGTGTCTTGTCCAAGGTCAGAGGGCTGGTAAATAGACACCTGTTACCAGACCATTGGCGTTTGACTTTGGGAACTGGGGGGGGGGAGGGTTTGAAACTGTGCAGTTGATTCAGATTTCATCCTAATACGTTACCCATTAACTTACGTGGGGTAAGGTCTCGATGAAAGGATGGATGTTGGCGGCTTTGGCTGCACGCACAATCTCCTCCTGGGACACGACCCGGCTGTTGTCTCCATATGCGATGTTCTCGGCGATGCTGTAGTCGAACAGGATGGGCTCCTGGGACACGATGCCCAGCTGGGCTCGGAGCCACTGGAGGTTGAGTTTCTTTGCCTCTTGACCATCCAGCAGCTGAAAACCAAAGTCCACAAATTATAAGAAAGGCTTGAAAAGGAAAAACTAAATGGATGTGGGTGCATTTGGGCATCAGCAGTTCGTGAAATACCAGGCCTCAGAGCCCCTACACACTTACACTATTGGAGGCCAGCATGACCGTTATGATGATCATGCTGTCCCTTTCTTGGCCTAATTGGCAAAATGACAGCACATCGGGTCCTGTCTTCATATTCCTCTTTGTCCCTATCTGCCCTCTTCAGGCAAGGGTACCATCCCCTGCCATTAGGAAGCCCAGAATTAGGTGTTCTACTCACACCTGCTGTCCCCAGAATGACTCCAACCTCTCAACTTGACTTGTCCCCCGCCCGTAGGCAGACCAGGACAAAAAGCAGATTCTGAAAGCTGGTTACCTCCTGACCTACTTCTACTTCTCTTTCCCCTGAGATCTACCAGCCCCAACTGTTCTCTCTCTGACAGCACCAAGGACAAAAGCTCAAGGGGAAGTGTGCAGGTCAAAGGGCAGGGTCCTTGGGGGAATGGTTTGGTTGGTGGCAGTTTTGATTATTTTTTGTTTGCTGTAAGCAGGAGGCATGGTGCTTCCAGAGGAGCCTTGTGATGTAGTGACTGCAACGCAGCTTCCTGCAAGGTTGGAGTCACCAGAGAAGAAACAGACACAGGTTCACTTAGTCTTGACCTCTCAATCAAGAGATCCCCGCCAGTATTAGCTCGGCATAGCCACGGTGCTGAGCTGGTTTGTCCGTGTTCATAACTGCCAAGTGACTGAAACAAGGTTGAACACGCTGGTGACTGTCTACATGGGGGTGGGCTCCCAGGGCTAGGTCGGTGGGTGCTAGCTACCCAAGGTGATGGAAGAGGCGGGCAGTATCAGAGCTGAGGCTTCACTTACGGAAGAGAGCTGGAGCTCGATCCCAGGAAATCAATGATGAAAACCAAACACGGATGGGCTGAAAGTGTCAAAGCCAGAGAGCCTGGCATTTAGGGTTGGAGAAGGTAAAGCAGAAGGGGGTGGGGAGGGAACAAGCAGGCACCAGCTTGTCCTGGCAGCCTATTTAGCACTCTGGCGGGAGTTTTAGTGCTTTCCTTTATAAACCAGGAACTGAGGGTTTAGGGTTTACAGAGAAGGATAAGACCTGCTCCAAAGGCCCATGGCAGATAGAGGTCAACTTCATATTCACTATTTCCCTGAACTAAATTCCAGATGTTCTACCTGACTGTTCCAATATCTGTCTGATTCTGGGTGTCGGTTCAGGGTTTATAGAAGGTGGTCATCCTATCAGATAGGACTGTGGGTCTTACGCAGGTTTTTTCACTGGGGGCACATTGGTTTAACCACTTGAGATAGCGCCTCCAATCAGGTTACCGATGGAAGGAAGTGCACGCACCACGGTTCCAGACGTTGGGTCGTAGAAGCGCTCCAGCAGCTGGACCACCGTGCTCTTCCCGCAGCCGCTGCTGCCCACCAGGGCCAGCGTCTGGCCCTTCTTCACCTCCAGGCTCAGCCCCTGCAGCACCGGCACGTCGGGCCGGGTCGGGTAGTTGAACACGACTTCGTTAAACGTCACATTTCCTTCAAACTTATCCTAAAAACACACACACACACACACACACATTGTTTTAATGTTGCTATTGTAAATCGGTCTGGTCCTTATTGTAACACACAGTTTTATTTCAAGAAAACTTTACCAAAGACTGTAGTAAAAAAAAGACATAAAAATCCTATTCAGTACAAGGACTAACACCTGTTCATACGGACAGAAAACTGTTCTATAAAACGAAGATGGGTAACAGGTTACACTAAATAGTCGTATCATAGACAGTGGTTATGTAACCTTGATTTCTGGTTTATTTAAGACAAATGTTTAGCGTTCTCAAAGGAGAATTGGGAGCAGGGAACCAAGGTAGTGGTTAAAGATTCAAAGGTGTGGGAAGGTAGGGCATTCCACCTGCAGGCTCAGTGGGCAGCCAGTCCCAAGCCCTGGCATCCTCTTTCTCTCACTAACACAGCAAGTTTCTCAGAACAGGAATACTGGGAAAAGTCCCAGGAAGATGGCCTCTCTCTGTACCCACTCTGCCTCTTGTGCAGTAAAATGTACAGCAGCTCGTGTTGTGCAAAGAACCCTCCCATCCAAGCTCGAGTTAACTTTGGAAACAGTAAAGTGTACGACTACTCCTGTGAATGCAGTGGCCTTCTTACCAATTGTCATTCAGTCATCACAAGATGTGATTACAGCCAAACTGCTCATGGCATTTACATACAGAATCACATGCATATACCTTCACTCAGAAATGACTAATAGTTTTCATAAACATTAGGACTTTTTTTTTTTTTTTTTTTTTTTTACTTTTGATGTGCTAAACTTCAGAATCCTTGAAACTCCCTATGGAATTTTAAAATGCCAAGAAAGTTGGCCAAATCCTAGATCTGTAAATATCATTAAGATGAATAAATGTCAGTGTGATCATTATAGATTTATCCTGGGGTCACAACCCAGCAGACAGCAGACCTTGGGGAAACGATTAACCAAGCACGCAGAAGGCGGCAGAGAACTCACCGGCCTCAGGCCTTCCTCGCTGTAGCTGTCAATCAGAGGTTGTCTTTCAAACAGCATGAACAAGTGGGCTGCGGACAACTTGGCTTTGGCGTAGTCTGGAGCAAAAGAGCTGGCATGTCCTAGCGCCACTGCGCCAAACACGATTGCTGAAAACACCCTAGAGACAGGAAGGAGAGGGATTAAAACGTCAGCCTGCATAATTAGCTCCATGTTTAAAAGTCCACAGACACACTGCCCAGCAGCACTGATATTTTTTAACCCCCTTAGTCATGCTCCCACCCCACCTCACCCCACATTCCCGTGAAATTCCAGTAACTAAGGAGCAAAATCCACAGGCGAGGAGGGTCACCATGGAGGGTTTCTTTATTCCTTAGGTGCCTCTACTTCCTTAGAGTTCCTGTAACTTTCCACAGTTCTCCTTTTGGAAGTGGCTTATAACTGAATCTGATTTGTAATCTCCAGGAACGTTAACGACCAGGGATACCCGTTTTAGAGCTGAGGGAACTGGAGTAGAGCGCGTGTTCAGGGGCTTGGTCAGCGCCAAGTCATGTTTCCTCTTGAATCTACAGCCCTGACGGCCAGTGTGAGGTTTCTGCCAGACTCCCACACAAACACCAGTGACCACTGGGGTTAAAGAGTTTGGGTAAGGAAAAAACCGAGCCTTTACCAGAAATAGCCTTTCCTGAGAATTAAGATAATTATTGACACTACCCTGAAACAATCGTCCTAAGCTAACGGTCTCCTTCCTAATTAAATAGTCTTTAGAGGACAGACATGGATTATAACTGTGCTTACGAAGGGCCAAAGATTCCAGGACCTTCATCTCCTCAAAGCCATTTGCTTCTGGCACCAGACCTCCCTCAGAGGAAGGTAGAGGGAGAAAACCCCTATCTGGTCATAATGGGAACGTAAAACCTTTTTGCTCCTACCAAGCTTCTACATCTAGGATATTAAAATGTGTTTTAATGACACGGGGACAGGAATGGTGGGTACAGTAAGGCTCTCAAATACTTGGTAAGTTTGGTTACCAAAAATTAAATTGCCAAATAGTGATGAAGCCATGTGTAGTTGCCTAGCTTTCCTATACCAATCTAGTGTTAGCACGGAAGATTAAAAACTGGCTTCGATGCCAAAACTGGTTTGGCTCAGTGGATAGAGCGTCGGACTATGGACTGAAAGGTCCCGGGTTCGATTCCGGTCAAGGGCATTTACCTTAGTTGCAGGCACGTCCCCAGTGGGAGATGTGCAAGAGGCAGCTGGTCGATGTTTCTCTCTCATCGACGTTTCTAATTCTCTATCCCTCTCAATTCCTCTCTGTGTAAAATCAATAAAAATATATTAAAAAAAAAAAACTGGCTTCAAGTTATCCAGAGTTTACTATTTTGATGGTAAAAATGAAACAAAAAAAAAAGACCCATTTTCTCAGTGATATTTTCCTAGACAGTAGAAATACTCCAAGTTGTCAGTCCCCCGAGCTGAGCTGCATTTTTCCATTTGATCTTCCCAAACCACTTTCTACTCTCTGCCCATCTCGATGTTGCACTTTCCCCATCTGTCAGGGGCTGACCCTTCGTGGACTGCACCAACAGCTTTTCTGTCCTCTGGCGTCTGATGGGGTTTGGCAATGAAGGGGACTGGCTGGGGGTGCGAGGGCTGGAGGAGAGGGAGGCCAGGGTATTTGGTTTCTTTCTGTTTGCTATGTCATTGGTATGCCTCCACCAAAGAGGACAGAGGGCACTTTTCTTTTTTTTTCCATAGTATTTCAATTTCGGATGAAAAGAACGGCTTTTAAACACTTCACCTTCCTTGTTTTGACTTTTTTTTTTTTAGTGGTTCCTCAGTAGTGCTTTAAAATCACCACATCAGAGTAGAAATATGCCAAGTGATCTCAAAAAAAGAATGGCTTCCCTTTGGCAAGACTAGGCTGCAACTTAATTGAAAGCATTTAGCATATTTTGAAAAGAGGAATGTATCAATTAGAAAGACCACTGGTTAGCCTTGGAAATCAAGCAAATAGGAGAGAGACTAAGGCAAATGTTGGCACGGTCATCCCAAGTCTGGTTAGGGGACAGAGCCTTTGCCAGATGTCAGGCAAGCATTCCCTTCTCCTTGACAAGGCCATCTGTGGTTGCCCATAAAGAGCAAGCTATTTAACCCTCTGTTTTCAGTCTATGGTCACCAGTGACTTTCTAACTATGATTTCTATCTGCCTACATTATACAATAAGAAAATTTGCTATCCTCTTGTCTGGAGTTCTAGCCAGTCCTAAAATTCTGGTTTATGATGAACTGGGTTAGTTTTTGACACTCCAGTGATTAAACTGTCCTTATAGTATTGATTAGATCAGATTTCTGTAGTTGATTCAACTCTCTAAACTTATTTTAGGACAAGAGAGGAGTTTTTTCTACTCTAAAATTTTGCATAGATATATTGAAATCTTACTATAGAATATTCTTAATATTTTAAAAATTGCCCTCACCAGTTTGGCTCAGTGGACAGAGCGTTGGCTTGCAGACTCAAGTGTCCCAAGTTCGATTCTGATCAAGGGCATGTACCCAGTAGAGAGTATGCAGGAGGCAGCTGATCGATGTTTCTCTCTCATCGATGTTTCTAACTCTCTATCCCTCTCCCTTTCTCTCCGTAAAAAATTAATAAAATATATTTAAAAATTACTTACAGAATAACATCTCTGAAGAGCATATGTCCATTCACGATGAGATAGGCACCAAATCGAAAACAACCAGCATAGGAAAAATACATAAATGCTTGTGAAATACTAAAAGTAATTCCATAGATGTGTGCCTTCCGTACAGAATTTCTGAAAAGCAAATTAGAGCATTCATAACCATCTCTTCGACCACTCTTGGCACTGTGCAGTGGAAAGAGCACAGCTTCTAAGTCTGCTTGACCTGGGTTTATCTTCTGCTCCAGCTATCTTAGTTTAAGTGACTTAATCTTTCTATGTAGCAGTTTTCTGATTTGTACAATGAGGATAACCAATATGATGCAGAATTGTTTTGAGAACTAAATAAACAATATAAATCTCTAGCTTAGAACCTAGCTCTTAGCGGTTGTTCAAATGATAGTTGCTGACCCAGACAGTCAATCCCTATGATGTAAACATGATTATTGTGTTAAAAATATTGAGGATGTCAAAGTTAGCACTAAACTTTGAGTTGTCTGAATGTGGTTTCTTTAATATCATTATCTTGTCTTCTATGACTAGTTATCATCTTTTATGTCAAAACTCATCTTTCTGATTCAGAAAAGTAGTGTCACTGAGGTTTATATAAAAACACATTGGCCAGTCTTTCCTCAGCTAGATGCCATCAGCCCCAATAAGTTTTTAGTATTATTTCTAACTAGATCCCATCCTCAGTATAGCTAATGATTATTCTAAATCCTCTAAAAGAACAATAATTTACTTTTAGATTAGAATGATTAGGAAGAAAGCATTTGCCAAGAGAGAAAAGTCAAAGTATTACTGACTTGGATGACTTTTAAGTCATGCGCTATGATTATTATTACAATACTAATAACACTGAAAAATTTACAATGATATTGAATCTTTAAATTGCAATCAAATTAGCCGAAGCTGGTTTGGCTCAGTAGTAGAGCGTCGGTCTGCAGACTGAAAGGTCCCAGGTTTGATTCCGTCAAGGGCATGTACATTGGTTGCGGGCACATCCCCGGTAGGGGGTATGCAGGAGGCAGCTGGTCGATGTTTCTCTCTCATCAACGTTTCTAGCTCTCTATCTCTCTCCCTTACTCTCTGTAAAAAATCAATAACATATATTTTAAATTGCAATCAAATTAGAAATTAGCTTTAGCATTCTATTATTCCTTAATTCCTTGCAGTTCCAATAAACCACAAGGTTATAAATAATGCCTAATGTATATGTCAAATACCAAGTGGACAGAAAAATGTAGCTGCATGAAGTATACCTAAAAAGGAGATAGAATAAATTGAGAATTTCAGATATCCGTTTTCAAATCTGTAAGTGTTCAAACTATCCCAGTCTACAGAGTTGTAATCTAAGTTGTATTCAGTTTTGTTAGTATTAAAATATATTCACAACACCTGACTTAGAAAACCAATGAGGCTGATGCTCATATCTGAGGGCCCCAAAGTGTGGTGACAGAAGGTAACCAGACTTACGACGATCATTCCATTATATATGTAAGTACTAAGCCACTATGTTTTACAACTGCAATTACTATAACATTGTAAGTCAATTATGCTTTAATAAAAAAATAAAATAAAACTTATGAATTGTTTATTTCTGGAATTTTCCATGTAATATTTCAACCGGCGTTGACAAGGTTACTGAAACTATGGAAGGCAAAACCGTGGATAAGGTTTAACTAAAAAACAAGCCTCTCCTTTGGCTCAGTCTACACAATCCAAAGAAAATAAAGGTTTAAAGCAGTTTCCCAAAAGCAATGTTTGTCCTGCCTCAGCCAGATGGGCTGTTTCTGTTGTCGGCACTGATGAACAAAAACTTGCACAGTCTTCTAGACCTTCGATTCTTGGAGACCCATTGTATTGTTTTTAAAAGAGATAGGAAAATCTGATCCTGTGGCTCAGTTGCATCAAAAAGCTAGTTATTTTCAGTAAGATAATTAGCAAAAAATAAAAAAGTAAAAATGCCATCCTTACAGTTGCATTAGTGCTTGGAGCAACAGAGGTTTATTATCTTTTGGGGACAATAACTCAGCCTAAGGCTGGCACTCGGTTCTTAGTAACGATCATGTGTTCATTACCTGTAAGGTCCGTACAATTTTTCCACATACATTGATTCAAATTTTTTTTCCTGGGTCAAGGACACAACCGTCCTAATATTTTCTATCGCCTCTGTTGCAATCTGTAATGTAGAACAGATCTTGATTAGACATGGGGCTTTTCCTTCTGAAACAACGAAAAACATAAACCATGAGGCACTCTGAAAAGAATCCTGAAGGGTTTGAAGTTCCTCCATTTTGAACGCAAAGACATAACAATGTGTTCTTTAAGACGAGCTGAACGACACAACTGGCAACCTGAAAAGCACTTGTGGTTGTGCCAAGTGCATTGGACAGGTTTCTGTATTCTGGGCAGACCAAAAAGCTTAGGGCAAGAACGGTAGCCTGAGCACTAGAGACTGATTCTATTCCCAGCCCTGCCCCCAGGCAGGTACTTGACTGACTTCAGTCAGACCTTCATGGCTTGCTTTCATCACAGGGTGGAGTCCTAGAGAGTTAGGCTACCGTATTTCCCGGGCGTATAAGACGACTTTTGAAACAAAAAAAAGTCAACCGAAAATCGGGGGCAAAAGACCAAAATTGCACAAAAATTACCTGCAGATCTTGACGGCAAAGTAAGTCTTTTCTTTGAAGTGGGCGGTAGTTTTATACAGCGAATATAGGCCTTAAACCTAGGTTTTAACTGTAAAATTAGGGGGTCGTCTTATACGCCAGAAAATGGCCCACAAGTAGTGTCAATCATTTGAGCATATCCCTTCGTAGAGGAACTTGCACCCACAATTGGAAAGAAGATCCAAATTGTAAATAACATGACCCTGCCATAAATCCCTAATTAAATCCGGGACAGACCCCTGGCTGATGCAGGCCAATCAGATTATTTCCTGGACCTGGAGGCATCTGCTTGAACTGAGAAGTCCTTGGATTGGGAGGCTAAGGTCACCAGGGTATGTGTGGGAGCTGGTCTGAATATGCAGCAATCGAGAAGCAGAACAAATGCACAGAGGGCCTCACAGACAAGAGAGCCTGTGACTCTGAAGGAGGAGCCATGCCTTTCCAGTAACATAAGCCACAGGTGTTCCCTGCTCTTCTGTGTGTCCTTACATCACACCCCCTTTACCCAAACCAGCCAGAGCAGTTCTCAGATGACAGCCAAGCCTCCCCTTGACTGATGTTCACTGTCTGTGACAGATTATCAGGCCAAAGCATAGATCTGCAGCTGTCGTCTTAAACCACTAGCACAAGGGACTTCAGGCCTTAATTTTAGGTTGTTTTATCAGCTTTGTGACTTCAACCTTAGCTCTCCGCTTCTGTAGCCAGAAAAAAGGCAAGATATTTGATACTTCAGGCTGAATAGCTTTCTATCTCTATTATAAATGAAAAAAAACCTAACAGTAATAATAGCTGGAGTAGAGAACACTTATTGAGCTTTTACTATGTGCCAGGTATTACCTCATTTAACTGACATGATCTCATTTGGTCTCACAATAACCCCACGAGGTAAATATTATTCCTGCTTTCACAGGCGAGGAACTGATGCACAGAGAAGTTACGTGCTTGCTTAAAGCTCTTGAGCTAGGGAGTAGGCAAGCAAAGACAGTCTACCTAAGGCCAAGTCCAGGTTCTTGACTCAGTATGCCATTCTGCTCTCCATGCTTTGTCATCTACACAAGGAGGAACTGGTTGTTAATAACTAGATACACTCAAGTCTTGATTCTCTGGTCGTGGATTAACTGCTTGGAGGGTTAATTCTGATTCAGCAGGTCCTTAAACTCAGTAATTAGGCAGAATCCAAGAGGGAGGGGTACTATTCATCCTTCTCCACCCCCCTTCCCAGCCAAGCAATCAACACCCTCTCTACCAAGCCCTTTTTCAAAAATGAAAATGGTAAGATATCCTGAATCCCAATGTACTTTTCCCATGAATATCTCCACCAGATACATGAGAACATTTCAATTTGAGGATAAAAAAAAAAATACAGTGATGTGGGTAGTTTTCGGAGACTTCTTTCAAACCCTCATTCTGTGCTGATTAAGTAAACAAACTTGAACTGTGATTAAATTGCTGGTAATGGACATTTAAAATTTCCAATCTCATATTTTCTTAAAAATCACCTGGCTAGGTTAAAGTAGCTGCTAAACATGGTTTCAGAGTGGTCAGTCTGAGTTCCTCATTCTCTGATCCCTAGAATGGCAGAGTATGTTATTAGCTGAAAGGAACTTGGGGCATTATCTGGTACAATTCCTCATTTCATAAAAGTGAACGTGAGGACCAGACCTCCTCTCGTATCACACACGGTGAGCAGCAAAGCCAAGATTCTAACCCAGGGTGCCGTGTTGGTCTGCCACACTGCTCAATTCCAACTGCCTTCCTCCGGCCCCAATTCCGGCAACTTTCAGTGCCCTTTAGCCAATTACAGTAGAGTGCAGACTCTATTGTCTTCACCAGGTTCACGATGTTTTCTCTCACGTCACCAGTCGAAGAAAAAAGTATCTTCATTCTATCTACTGACAATCCTCCCTTCTGAAATGGGAAAGGACACGGAGTACAAAGGAGAAAGGAAACCACACCACACACAGGATGTTTTCCCAGCCGTGAGCTGTGACACACAGAAGTCAAGGACATGATGCCCCGAAGTCCCACCGCCAGGAGCCCGGCGGCTCTTCCAGCACGTCGGGCACCGGGGCTCCTGAGTTTGGGCACCTTGCACCGTGCTAGAGCCCTGACTCGGAGAGGCTGCAGGACCCACCCGAGAAGGAAGCGTCTGATGGGAAGCTGGCGGTGAGACCGACGCTGCTTTGAACTCAGCTGATGCCGTTAGAGAGAAGGGGACAAGGCTCTCACTGGCTCTCACTGACTCAGTGGCCACAGGCTTGTTGGGATTCTACTCTCACCCCTTGCATGCCCTCGCCCTGGAGCAGGTCACTCTCCTCTTCTGAATGCTTCCTTCCCTGTGAATGGGAGTCCCACCCACTTAGCTGCAGCAAAGGCCAATTGCAGTCATGTTTATGAACAGGCTTAGGAAAGTCTCATGCTGTAGAAACTATCACACTACATATTCATGCATTGCTTCACCTCGTAATGTTTCAATAAAGGATAATATTTACATAAGTAAGAGTAAAAAAAAAAAATACCCTGGCTGAAACCTACAATTAAAATTTTAAATGCATATACATGTAAATAAAATATTTTTATGTAGGCTTAGACACATTTAAACACGTATAAAGGGGAGGATCCAAGATGGCTGCTCGGGTAGACACCTAACCGCAGCAGCTCACAACAATTTCAATGGAATACAACTAAAATGTAGAGTGGACATTGCCCAGACCTACAGGTGGTCGACTGACTGAAAACTCTACAATAGGAAGGTGGGAGAAAGCCAGAGGGAAAGTCAGAGGAGCTGAAAAAAGAGCCTAAGGTACGGAGACATGCTGCGCGCTCGCACGTTTGCGCGCACCGAGAGGTCGCAGCCGGAGAGGAGGAGAGGGCTGGGTGCTGCCTGGCGTTCCCTAGCAGGAAGGAAATGAAACCCCCAGCCTGGGCTGAACCCCCGAACTGGCAGCGCTGAGCCCCATTATGGGCCAGATTCTGGGGACCCAGGCTCCGGCAGGGGGAGACGGGGCTGGGAGGCTGAATCTCAGGGGAAAAACGAAAGGCGGGGGCCCCCGGAGTCGCGCGCTTTGTGCGCAGAGGACTGAATGTAGACTCTGATGCTGGATTACCCTAGCCGGAAGGAACAAAGCCTCCGGCGGCGCTGAGCCTCAGAACGGCCCGGTCTGGGCCAGTCCCTGGGGACCCAGGCCCGGGCACGGGGAGACGGAGCTGTGAGGCAAAATCCCGGGGACGGCGCGAAAGGCGGGGTCCCCCGGAGTCGCGCGCTTTGTGCGCAGAGGACTGAATGTTGACTCTGATGCTGGATTACCCAAGCCAGAAGAAACAAAGCCTCCGGCGGCGCTGAGCCTCAGACCGCCCCGAACTCCCAGTCTGGGCCAGTCCCTGGGGACCCAGGCTGGGCAGGGGGAGACGGGGCTGTGAGGTGGAGTCCTGGGAGCGCGGCGAAAGGCCGAGCTCCCGGAGTCGCGCACACTGCGCGCAGAGGACAGTCTGTTGACTCTGATCCTGGACTCCCCTAGCGGGAGAGAGAAAGAAAGCTCCAGACTGGAGGATCGTGACGAGGAGCAGGAGCCCCCGCTGGACACCTGCCAGCCGGGTGCCAGCAAGGAGCCGGGCGACGGGGCCTCCAGGGGGGGGGGTGCCCCTGAGCCCTCGACCGCTGAGCGCAGGCAACAGAGCCAAGGACCGGGGATGCTTCCTGGGTGGCGCCAACCCTGGCGACAAGCTGAAGCAGCGCAGGAGCCCGCGGAGAACAAAGGGGTGCCACAGGCCAACCTGCTGAGATTCCAGGACGGGAAGGAAGAAACAATAGAAGTTCTCAATGTGAAGAAATCAAGTGAGAGCAAATGATAGTAAAATTACTTAAGAAAGAATGCAAAGTATATCTTGAAAAATCAAAGACTAAGTCAGAACTCAACTCACCAGGCAACATTGCAACATAAATGCGTTTAAAAAAAAAAAAAAAAAAAAAAAAAAAAAGGACAGAATGTTGGAACAGCGGCGACCAGGCCTAGAGTGGCCAGGCACAAGGCAGTGGCAGCCGGACCCGGAGCAGCAGCGGCCAGGCCCCAGAGCAGCAGCGGCCAGAACCAGAGCATCAACGGCCAGCACTGGAGCAGCCAGACCTGGGGCAGGGGCAGCCAGGCTTGAGGCAGAGGCGGCCAAGCCCAGGGTGGCCAGTCCAGGAACACCCAGACCCGGAGTGGCCGGGCCCGAAGAAGCCGGGCCCAGAGCAGCCGGGTTGGGAGCAGCCAGGCCCAGAACAGCAGAAGCCAAGCCCAAAGCATCCAGCCCAGGTGCGGCCAGGCTCGGAGCAGCCGGGCCTGGGGCAACTGGGCCCAGAGCAGCCGGGTCTGGTGCGGCCAGGCCCGGAGCAGTGGCTGCCAGGCTGGGAGCGGCCAGGCCCGGAGCAACCGGGCCTGGTGCGGCCAGGCCCGGAGCAGCGGCTGACAGGCTGGGAACAGCCAAGCCCGGAGTGGCCGGGCCCGGAGCAACTGGGCCCAGAGCAGCCGGGTCTGGTGCGGCCAGGCCCGGAGCAGTGGCTGCCAGGCTGGGAGTGGCCAGGCTCGGAGCAGCGGCTGCCAGGCTGGGAGTGGCCAGGCCCGGAGCAGCCGGGTCTGGTGCGGCCAGGCCAGGAGCAGCGGCTGACAGGCTGGGAGCAGCCAGGCCCGGAACGGCCGGGCCCGGAGCAACCGGGCCCAGAGCAGCCGGGTCGGGTGTGGCCAGGTCTGTAGCAGCAACAGCCAAGTCCAGAGCAACTAGGTGGGGAGTGGCAGTGACCAGACCCGGAGCAGCGACTGCCAGGCTGGGAGCGGCCAGGCCCGGAGCAGCCGGGTCTGGTGCGGCCAGGCCCGGAGCAGTGGCTGCCAGGCTGGGAGTGGCCAGGCTCGAAGCAGCGGCTGCCAGGCTGGGAGCGGCCAGGCCCGGAGCAGCCGGGTCTGGTGCGGCCAGGCCAGGAGCAGCGGCTGACAGGCTGGGAGCAGCCAGGCCCGGAGTGGCCGGGCCCGGAGCAACCGGGCCCAGAGCAGCCGGGTCGGGTGTGGCCAGGTCTGTAGCAGCAACAGCCAAGTCCAGAGCAACTAGGTCGGGAGTGGCAGTGACCAGACCCGGAGCAGCAACTGCCAGGCTGGGAGCGGCCAGGCCCGGAGCAGCCGGGTCTGGTGCGGCCAGGCCCGGAGCAGTGGCTGCCAGGCTGGGAGTGGCCAGGCTCGGAGCAGCGGCTGACAGGCTGGGAGCAGCCAGGCCCGGAACGGCCGGGCCCGGAGCAACCGGGCCCAGAGCAGCCGGGTCGGGTGTGGCCAGGCCTGTAGCAGTAACAGCCAAGTCCAGAGCAACTAGGTGGGGAGTGGCAGCGACCAGACCCAGAGCAGCGACTGCCAGGCTGGGAGCGGCCAGGCCCGGAGCAGCCGGGTCTGGTGCGGCCAGGCCCGGAGCAGTGGCTGCCAGGCTGGGAGTGGCCAGGCTCGGAGCAGCGGCTGCCAGGCTGGGAGCGGCCAGGCCCGGAGCAGCCGGGTCTGGTGCGGCCAGGCCAGGAGCAGCGGCTGACAGGCTGGGAGCAGCCAGGCCCGGAGTGGCCGGGCCCGGAGCAACCGGGCCCAGAGCAGCCGGGTCAGGTGTGGCCAGGTCTGTAGCAGCAACAGCCAAGTCCAGAGCAACTAGGTCGGGAGGGGCAGTGACCAGACCCGGAGCAGCGACTGCCAGGCTGGGAGCGGCCAGGCCCGGAGCAGCCGGGTCTGGTGCGGCCAGGCCCGGAGCAGTGGCTGCCAGGCTGGGAGTGGCCAGGCTCGGAGCAGCGGCTGCCAGGCTGGGAGCGGCCAGGCCCGGAGCAGCGGCTGACAGGCTGGGAGCAGCCAGGCCCGGAACGGCCGGGCCCGGAGCAACCGGGCCCAGAGCAGCCGGGTCGGGTGTGGCCAGGCCTGTAGCAGTAACAGCCAAGTCCAGAGCAACTAGGTGGGGAGTGGCAGCGACCAGACCCAGAGCAGCGACTGCCAGGCTGGGAGCGGCCAGGCCCGGAGCAGCCGGGTCTGGTGCGGCCAGGCCCGGAGCAGTGGCTGCCAGGCTGGGAGTGGCCAGGCTCGGAGCAGCGGCTGCCAGGCTGGGAGCGGCCAGGCCCGGAGCAGCCGGGTCTGGTGCGGCCAGGCCAGGAGCAGCGGCTGACAGGCTGGGAGCAGCCAGGCCCGGAGTGGCCGGGCCCGGAGCAACCGGGCCCAGAGCAGCCGGGTCAGGTGTGGCCAGGTCTGTAGCAGCAACAGCCAAGTCCAGAGCAACTAGGTCGGGAGGGGCAGTGACCAGACCCGGAGCAGCGACTGCCAGGCTGGGAGCGGCCAGGCCCGGAGCAGCCGGGTCTGGTGCGGCCAGGCCCGGAGCAGTGGCTGCCAGGCTGGGAGTGGCCAGGCGCGGAGCAGCGGCTGCCAGGCTGGGAGCGGCCAGGCCCGGAGCAGCCGGGTCTGGTGCGGCCAGGCCAGGAGCAGCGGCTGACAGGCTGGGAGCAGCCAGGCCCGGAGTGGCCGGGCCCGGAGCAACCGGGCCCAGAGCAGCCGGGTCGGGTGTGGCCAGGTCTGTAGCAGCAACAGCCAAGTCCAGAGCAACTAGGTCGGGAGTGGCAGTGACCAGACCCGGAGCAGCAACTGCCAGGCTGGGAGCGGCCAGGCCCGGAGCAGCCGGGTCTGGTGCGGCCAGGCCCGGAGCAGTGGCTGCCAGGCTGGGAGTGGCCAGGCTCGGAGCAGCGGCTGACAGGCTGGGAGCAGCCAGGCCCGGAACGGCCGGGCCCGGAGCAACCGGGCCCAGAGCAGCCGGGTCGGGTGTGGCCAGGCCTGTAGCAGTAACAGCCAAGTCCAGAGCAACTAGGTGGGGAGTGGCAGCGACCAGACCCAGAGCAGCGACTGCCAGGCTGGGAGCGGCCAGGCCCGGAGCAGCCGGGTCTGATGCGGCCAGGCCCGTAGCAGTGGCTGCCAGGCTGGGAGTGGCCAGGCTCGGAGCAGCGGCTGCCAGGCTGGGAGCGGCCAGGCCCGGAGCAGCCGGGTCTGGTGCGGCCAGGCCAGGAGCAGCGGCTGACAGGCTGGGAGCAGCCAGGCCCGGAGTGGCCGGGCCCGGAGCAACCGGGCCCAGAGCAGCCGGGTCGGGTGTGGCCAGGTCTGTAGCAGCAACAGCCAAGTCCAGAGCAACTAGGTCGGGAGGGGCAGTGACCAGACCCGGAGCAGCGACTGCCAGGCTGGGAGCGGCCAGGCCCGGAGCAGCCGGGTCTGGTGCGGCCAGGCCCGGAGCAGTGGCTGCCAGGCTGGGAGTGGCCAGGCTCGGAGCAGCGGCTGCCAGGCTGGGAGCGGCCAGGCCCGAAGCAGCCGGGTCTGGTGCGGCCAGGCCAGGAGCAGCGGCTGACAGGCTGGGAGCAGCCAGGCCCGGAGTGGCCGGGCCCGGAGCAACCGGGCCCAGAGCAGCCGGGTCGGGTGTGGCCAGGTCTGTAGCAGCAACAGCCAAGTCCAGAGCAACTAGGTCGGGAGTGGCAGTGACCAGACCCGGAGCAGCAACTGCCAGGCTGGGAGCGGCCAGGCCCGGAGCAGCCGGGTCTGGTGCGGCCAGGCCCAGAGCAGTGGCTGCCAGGCTGGGAGTGGCCAGGCTCGGAGCAGCGGCTGACAGGCTGGGAGCAGCCAGGCCCGGAGCGGCCGGGCCCGGAGCAATTGGGCCCAGAGCAGCCGAGTCGGGTGTGGCCAGGCCTGTAGCAGCAACAGCCAAGTCCAGAGCAACTGGGTCAGGAGCGGCAGTGACCAGACACGGAGCAGCTGGTTGTGGAACAAACCAGAGCAACAGAGGCCAGGCCCGGAGCAGCCTGGCCCAAAACAGCTCGCTCCTCACCTGCCCCTGCCCCACGGCTGCCTCTCAGACATGGCTGGAAACTTTTGCGGGAACTTGAGGGTCTGCTGAATCAAGTGATGAAGGCTTATATCTGGATGTGTTGAGTTAGTATAGTCCTGGGGTGTTGATCTGTGAGTGCCTTGAGTGGGGCCTGGATGAGGCTGGTTGTCCTATTAGGAAATGTCTTTTGTGTGAAGTGTATCATTGGGCATGTGGAGGTATTATTGATATGAGAGAATGCTAAGTAACAGATTTGCTATCTGAAAAGGGATTTACTATCGGGGAAAGGGAGGGAGGAAGAGACTGAACATAAACTGTGCACCAATGGATGAGGATGAGGGGGCAGAGGGTGGGGTGGGAACCTGGTGGAGGGGGGAAGAAACGAGGAACCTGTGTAATAATATGAACAATAAAGATTGATTTAAAAAAAAAAAAAAAAAAAAAAAATAAAGATAAACAATAACATTTTTAAAAAAGCAAAAAAAAAAAAAAAAAAATAAACACGTATAAAGGGGCTGTGTAATAAAGAGCTTCAAAATTAGGCCCAGATTTGAATCCCAGCCATGCCTTTCACTTGTTTGATTCTCAGGTTCCACGTGAGTAAAATCAGGGTAACACGAGTGCCTGCCTCGTAGGGTTGTTGTGAGGCTATAATGAGTTGATGCACATAAATACACCAACTTAGAACAATAATTGGCACACAGTCAAGACTAAGTGTTTGCCCAATTGCCATTTTAGTTAGAACCACAAATCGAAGCGTTACTGCCCTCTGGTGGTGGTCCGCCTCAATTACAGAAATCACAGCCAAGAAGAAAAGAACTTCTAAGAATCAGCAAGTTCCCTACCTTGAACAATTTACTTACATTCTCTGTTTTAAGGACTCAACTGTAAAATAGGGGTGATATTTGTCCTAACAATGGCATCAGGGTAAAATCAGCTTTGGAAATTCAGATATTCTGTATAATGACCCCACGTAAAGTGCTTTCTACAGGCTAAACGTTTTCCATTATTCCATGTTCAAGTTCTAGGCATTCTTAACAGTCAATGTTTCATGCACAGTGCTGGCAATAACAGCTGTAGTGAACACAAACGCTTAATCATGAAAACATTAATTCTTAAAACACTCGCGTTGCAATAAGTAATTCAAATAAAACATGCCAAAACACAATGCTCACGCTAACACAGAAAACACATGTCCAAACACAATGCTCACGCTAATGGAAGCCTCATGTGACCCACCTTTCCAGCGGCTTCCAGTTCCTTCTTATCTCGTTTGGCATTTCCAGCCAACATCTTCATCTCCACAATCCCTGACACAGCGATAATGGGAACAACCGATAGCAGCAGGAGAGTTAACTGCCAACCGTAGATAAACGATATGATGATGCCAGTCCCGAGGTTGGCTGTGTTCTGTGCCATCAAAGCCAACCTGGTTCCCGTGGCCTGGAGGGGAGAGAGGGGGAGAGAGGGGGAGAGGGGGAGAGAGAGTGAGAGAGGAAGGGAGGGAGAGAGGGAGAGAGGGGGAGAGGAGGAGAGAGGGAGAGGGGAGAGGGGGAGAGAGAGAGAGAGAGAGAGAGAGAGAGAGAGAGAGAGAGAGAGAGAGAGAGAGAGAGAGAGAGAGAGGAGAGAGAGAGAGAGGAGGAGAGAGGAGAGGGGAAGAGGGGAAGAGGGGAGAGGGAAGAGGGGGAGAGGGAGAGAGAGAGAGAGAGAGGGAGAGAGGAGGAGAGGAGGAGAGGAGGAGAGGAAGAGAGGAGGAGAGGAGGAAAGGAGGAGAGGAGGAGAGGGGGAGAGGGGGAGAGGGGGAGCAGAAGAGAGGGGGAAGGGGAGGGGGAGGGAGAGGGAGAGAGAGAAGTGGTTTAGGCTTCCCGGGTGGCAGGATGTTGCGCCTGCGCTGACGTTTGCTCCCTTTCACTACAATAAACCCAAGACCCCTGTGCTCAACGCCCGCACGAGGCCCTGCAGGTGTTTTCACCTCTCGCTCCTCTCCTGCCCACCGAGGGGTCAGCGGCTCTGCTTGGGGGCGGGCTGTGGGGCACCCACACCTTTTGTGAAGGCAACGTTCACAGAGGAAACCCCCGTACCGGTGTTCTCTGGTCATGCTGAAGACGGTTTGCTTTAAACGTGCCAGAGGGAAATGTAATCCTTCAAGAGACCACCTGTTGCCCTAGCTGGTTTGGCTCAGTGGATAGAGTGTCGGCCTGCAGACTGAAAGGTCCCGGGTTTGATTCTGGTTAAGGGCATGTACCTTGGTTGTGGGCACATCCCCTGTAGGGGGTGTGCAGAAGGCAGCTGATCAATGTTCCTCTCTCATCAATGTTTCTTTAAAAAATTTTAAAAAAATATATTTTATTGATTTTTTACAGAGAGGAATTGAGAGGGATAGAGAGTTAGAAACATCGACCAGCTGCCTCTTGCACACCCCCTACTGGGAATGTGCCCACAACTAATGTACATGCCCTTGACCGGAATCAAACCCCGGACCTTTCAGTCCGCAGGCCGACGCTCTATCCACTGAGCTAAACCGGTTTCAGTTCATCAATGTTTCTGTCTTTCTATTCCTCTCCCTTCCTCTCTGTATAAAAATCAATAAAAAATATATTTAAAAAAAAAGAGACCACCTGTTACAAAGCGTGCACGCCCTCAGCCCGTCCCCTGTGGGCACCCATGGACATGAACGACTGTTGGTACCTCTCAGAAAGCGGGGCTGCCTGGGACCCTTCCCCCTCCCCTGAGCCCTGAGGATACAGAGGGCTTCACAGCGACAGACCTCAGCTGCAGGAGTGGGGACCCAAGCCAGGGAGAGCTGGCATTTCCCAGAGACACAGGCACTGGCTCGGGGCCTGGCATCCGACCCAAATGAGCTCAGGCGGACTTAAGGGCAGGGCGCTCATCTGGCGGTTGAGGCGCATGTGTGTGCTGTCGCTGGTGGGAAACAGAGAGCGGTGGCTCTGGTGACTCCTGGCAGCCGCCCTGGCGCCTGGAGGGACGGAGGCGGCGGGTGAAGCCAATGCTCCGGACGGAAAGCCACTCAGAGCCACACAGAGGGCACCTGGGTCCTTCCTGACAATTCTGAGCCCGTGGGCCCATCGGCCCTGAAGTCCAACCTTCGTCTTTATTGTGTAGGCCTGTTTGAGCTTTGCCACTTCCAGCTGAAAGCAACTCAACAGGCGCAGCTATGCCCTATGTCTGTGGTCAGCAAACTGCGGCTCGCGAGCCACATGCGGCTCTTTGGCCCCTTGAAGTGTGGCTCTTCCACAAAATACCACGGCCTGGGCGAGTCTATGTTGAAGAAGTGGCGTTAGAAGAAGTTTAAGTTTAAAAATATTGGCTCTCAAAAGACATTTCAACCGTTGTACTGATGATGTTTGGCTCTGGTGACTAATGAGTTTGCTGACCACCGGTTTAGGCCTGTTTGAGCTTTGCCGTGTCCAGCTGAAAGCAACGTAACAGGCACAGCCATGCCGTATGTTTACTCACAGCCGCGCTGAAGGAAAACAGGAGCGGAGGGCAGTCTACGTACCCCTTGGACTTGGGAGGCATCCGTTGCGAGTCTCGTAGAAAGTGCGCCCGTGCTGTTTTTGTGATCGTCAAACCAGCTCATGTCCTATAGGACACAAGACACCTTTCAGTGAGCTCAAGATGAAAACAAGGAGATCAGATGCAACCATGCGGACCTTCAATGCAGAGGCACGACCCATGCTGACGTGGGAACTGGAGTTCCGGGGACCCTCACAGGCAGCTTAGAGCTCAGAGTCTGCCAGGGTCCGAGCCCGAGGGGGCTCTGCTGGGCCAGGGACGCCCCCCCCCCACCACCACCATGGGGCGGGTGTGTGTGTGGATTCATCAGACAGAGGGCAGCTTCCTGCCAGTGTCTTCCGAGGTGCAGGTGCTGTGGGCCACCCAATGCTGACCACGAGCCCCACAGACACTCCCTCCTGGCCTGGCATGGTGGTGGCCCTCGTAAAGGTGGGAGGCTCTGGGCTGGACGTGGCTTCCTGTACCTGCTAGGCATGAGAATATCAGCCCTGGCTTCTCACCATGTTTGTTTCCTTACACACAATAGAGTGTCTCGTAGGGATGACTTTAAGTATAAGCTACTCATCCGCAGCATCTTATAGTTCGTATAAAATAATTTCCCTACATAGCACAGTTTCAAAGATACTGAAAAAAGGGCTGTAGACTCAGATTTGCTAAAATACGATTCAGGCGGTGTGCCCTTTCATGGACAAGAAGGTAGTCCTTTCCTGTCAGTCGGGTGGCTAGTCTGGCCCTCTCCTAAGACTTCTTTATGGAACTAGAGGGTTCGAGGTCCCACTCTCCCACCTGTCTGGCCCTGGGCTGAGCTTCCCAGGAGGGCAGGCCATGCTTGTGGTCCCAGCTACCAGCCCGGGACCCACTGGGAACAGGTTAGTGAGTGAATAAACGAACTAATGTGAAAACAAAGCTCAAATAAGACAGAAACAAAACAGATCACCCACATTTGGGGAAACCTATAGCTAGCATGGCCGATTGTGGTGCCATCAACCTCTTCCCCCTTGGTATTGAGGCGGCCCGGAGTCTCACACGACTCTCTGGGCTTGTGTAGAATCCAGGGGCGGGATACGGGTCCCTGAAATGATAGTGTCCCCACGGACAGAGGCAGTTGTGAAATAAACCCCCAACCCTCTTAAATTAAGCCTCGTCTGATGAGAACCCCGTGAGGTCTTTGGATAATTGACGGACCAGGACAATTTGCTGGGCCCCGACCAGTGCTTGTACGAACACCAGTGCTTGTACGAACACCAGTGCTTGTACGAACACCAGTGCTTGTACGAACACCAGTGCTTGTATGAACACCAGTGCTTGTATGAACACCTCCAGGGTTGGGAGGGGGGACAGCATGCAATAGGAACAGAAGGAGAGGCTGAAAGTGGGAAACCTGGGCAGGAGGCATCCGGGACCCACGCTTACCTGTCTCAGCATCGCTTTAAAAGCCATTGACCGAAGCCTGGTGGTGAGGATCTCGCCGGCTTTCCCAAACGTGAAGCCCTGGTGGAGAACAGAAAACAAAAGCTCGTGGGCCCTGGGCTCATCACGCTGTTCTGACGCGAGTGGGTGCTTGCATACTGTTTTGTACATGACGTCCGTGTTAGCCAACGAGCCAGGTAACACCTGCCTGTCACCAAACGTTCACTCAAAGTCCCAACTTAGAATTCACCGACTGCTGAATCATGAGTATGCAATCGAGATGAAAAGCCTTTAAAGTGTCCAGTTCTGGCTTCTGAGCCATTCTAAACAGGTTTCCTTCTCAAAACGTTCAAGAACATCTCAAGGAGGACAATACTATGTTTAGTCACAACTTTCAGTGTGTTCCTATTACTTTAAACAGTGAAAGGAGAAGTAACAAAATTCTGCGCAGGAGCGCAACTGGACCATGTGGGGAGGGAGGGAGGCGGCCTGGAGTGAGACACTCCAGGCGAGTTGGCTGGTTCCTGGCCACAGCTCCACCTGCTCTCAGCGTGGGGACCAGGCCCCTCTCCCTCCCCAGGCAGGCTTGCCAGGCAGCTCCCCCTCTCTAATCAGATCCTGTTCACGTGTCCACAGCTGGACCGGGTTGTGGGGCGGGTGGGAGACTCCAGGCTCACAGGACATTGGTGCAGGTGTGTGCAGGCCATGCCTGGGAGGACACTAAGCCAGGGGCATGGTGCCAGGGGGATGGTGTCCAGGGGGATGGTGCCCAGGGGCATGGTGCCAGGGGGATGGTGGCAGGGGAATGGTGCCCAGGGGCATGGTGCCAGGGGGATGGTGGGCAGGGGAATGGTGCCCAGGGGGACGGTGTCCAGGGGGATGGTGTCCAGGGGGATGGTGCCCAGGGGGATGGTGCCCAGGGGCATGGTGCCAGGGGGATGGTGTCCAGGGGGATGGTGTCAGGGGGATGGTGCCCAGGGGGATGGTGTCCAGGGGATGGTATCCAGGGGGATGGTGTCCAGGGGGATGGTGCCCAGGGGCATGGTGCCAGGGGGATGGTGGGCAGGGGAATGGTGCCCAGGGGGATGGTGGCAGGGGAATGGTGCCCAGGGGGATGGTCTCCAGGGGGATGGTGTCAGGGGGATGGTGCCCAGGGGGATGGTGTCAGGGGGATGGTGCCCAGGGGGATGGTGCCCAGGGGGACGGTGTCAGGGGGATGGTGCCCAGGGGGATGGTGCCAGGGGGATGGTGCCCAGGGGCATGGTGCCAGGGGGATGGTGTCCAGGGGTATGGTGCCAGGGGGATGGTGGCAGGGGGAGGGTGCCCAGGAGGATGGTGCCTGGGACTAGACCATCTGCTCTCCTCCTTTCTTTGCTGGCAGTGTGGGCACCACAATTCTATCCCTGAGCCCACTGATTGTGCAGCCTCCAAAACACATTTATGTACCCAGCTCCACTCCCTCACACACCAGGGCTGGCCACTGTGTGGAATCACTGAGATCTAAATAAATGATTTCTAAATAAAAACCATGGCTTACTTTTACCATCGGTTCAACAATAATGGAGAAATGGGCTGGGCCTCACTAGGAGACTTTTTGCTGAATTAGTGGATTGCATTGGAAGGGCCTGCATGATGCTCACTGAGTTAACGAGACAAAAGGTATTTGGTAAAAATCTAGGTAGAAAAGTACAATCGGGGTAAGTATGCTAGTTCCCTCTGGCCAGGTCTATAATATCTAAATGCAGTACAACATATATGTTCTTTCAAAGAGCTCGTTGATTAAGGAGGAAACACTCAGAGAAGTTACTGATATTGTGTAAAGAGTAACAACAAAAAAAAGGATGCTATTGTACTGTGTCTCCTTCCCCCTCCCCGTTTTTAACTAGTTGAATTTAATCTATGATGTGCCATGATTTAGCACACAGTGAGATCACAATTACTCCTGCTAAGGACTGTCCTCGAAAAAGGTCCTCTTTCAGCTCTTTGCCATTTATTTCAGTCTCGGACTCAGAAACTCCACTAGGTCTTGATTAATTGATAGTTAATCAACCTATATTAATGAGTAGTTAAGATCTAGTAATGAATCTATATCCTCATTGAAACTAGACCCCACGAGAAGACCAACCGTAGGCACCTACCTGCAGGAAGAAGGTGAAGAAGGAAGTGATCCCCAGGCCCAGGAACAGCAGCGAGATCATGTTGCACTTCTGCTGCTTCACGGCATCGTCCCCGGGCCCGAAAATCTACGAGAGGACACGCAGGGGCCACCTCATTACAGGTCCCTTGCTTATTCCGCCCACCAACAGTGGCCGGAGCATCGCATTTGAAAGACGGGGCTTTGAGATATGTGGGTTTTTATTGTAAATATGCATCACATACAAGTTACCATTTTACTCATCTTTAAGCGTGCAATTCAGGGGCATTCGGTACACACACAGTGCGGTGCAACCTTCGCCACTATCCGTCTCCAGAACTTTCTCACCATCCCAAAAGGAAACTCTGTACCTGCCGAATAGTAAGACCCCTTTCCCCCTCCCTAGCCCTCTGGGAACCACGATGCTAGTCCCTGCCTGTGAATTGAATGTGTGGCCATTAGCATGGGTTGTGTGTGGTTGCACACTTTGCTGTTTGTTCTTCTTCCCCTGCACTTGGTGATCCCTCTGCGCCAGCCTGTTCCCTCCGCCCCTCACTTCACAGGAGCTCTGCCCAGAGAGGCCTCCCCTGCCCAACCTATGGGAATAGCAACCCCCCAACCCCTCCTTCCTCCCTACCCCCGCCAGATCCTGCTTTTAAAACACTCGTTAGCCCTTGACACATTATGTAGTTTGTTTTGTTGTTGGTTTTTTGTTTTGTTTTGTTTTGTTTTTTGCATGGATAGTAACCTATTTGAGAGCAGGACTCAGTTTATTCTGTTTCCTGATATATCTCCAGTGCCTAGAGCAGTGTTTGGCACATAGGAGATGCCCCAAAATATAGATACAGTCCACATAGCTCTTAAATTGCAAGAGAGTTAGGAATTGATTTTTAATATAAAAACATTCTAACTTATTTATTTTTTGGCTTGAGGTCTTAATTGTAGACCAGTGTCCAATGTCACAAGCATAACGAACTCAACATGATGGAGAATAAGTCATCTTTAACAAAAAAGTCTCTCCAAAGATGTAAGTGGCTGGCTGAGGTTATACAGCGTAAATATTGGGTTTTATGGAGCCTTAGGCATTTCTGACAACTTCCTATAAATATTCCCTCCATGAACTTGACAATTGGATCGCATGAGTTTTCTTTCTTAGTCTCAGACTTCCCAAGCCTTGGAAGGATTGCTGAAATAATGGCGTGATGGCAGCTATCACTTATTTAAAATTGATTTTAGGGAGAGAGAGAAAGGGAGGGAGAGGAAGAGGGGAAGAGAGGAAGAGAAAGAGGAATATAGGTTGTTGTTCCACTTATTTATGCGTTCATTGGTTGATTCCTGTATGTGCCCTGAACCAGAGGATCAAACCCACAATGCTGGCATATCAGGACGACGCTGTAATCCATTGAGCTACCTGGCCAAGGCTGGTGGATATCGCTTTTTGAATACTTACTATGAAGCAGACAGTCTTAAATGCTTTCCATATAGTTACCCATATAATCTCCTTTCATCCTCAGCTAGCCTATTGTGTATTTATTTTACGGATGAAGAAATGGAGGTACCAAGAGGAAAAGCATCTTGCCCAAGTTTGCACGGCTCTTATGGGGAGAGGCCAGTCTGTGCCCAGAGCCTGGCCTCTTCAACGCTATGACCTGAACTCTTCCCTCCTGCACACTCCTCTCCCCCTCCATCTCGCCTCCTTCCCCCACATCTCCCCCTCCGCCCCAAGCCTTCTTGTGAGCCCTACATCTCCTCTCCACAGAGGGGATGGACATCACTGCCTGACACCAGTTGGACCCAAATGAAGAGAGCTCATTAGAATGCCCCCTTCATGGATTTTACAGTTCATAATTTCACTAATATCATAACCCAAAATGGCTCATACTTTTTTCTTTGGCCTCACATGTTTCCTCAGAAGGGTATTAAGAACTTTGGCTTAGTTTAATTTGAGGCCACTTTTCTCCAAAATGGACCCAGTGGTAAGGCTGGCGTGAGCACTGATTTAGTGATGACACGATTTAATTCACGTTATGAAGCGATGCTTCACACTCACCGTTATCATCTCTGAGAAGATGACTGAAAATGCTGGCTGAAGCGCCCCGTTAGCGATGGCGCATACCGTTCCCACCACGAAGTAGGGCCACTCTGTTTTATTCAGTCTCAGGACCTTCAGGAAAGACACCGGTGGCACATTTTCATCCTAGAATACATCAGGGTAGACGGGTGACCACGCAGCAGCTACCAGAGCTTGCAGGCAGGGGAAGGACACAGCATCGCCCTCAAGGCACTTGCACATGGGGCGCTGAGAATGACCATCCAGCCAACTGTGTCCTAGAGAGCGGGACAGTGTGTGCGCATGTCCACAGTGTCCATGATTGCATAGCATCAGCTGAGTCCGGGCTGTTCACCCAAGAAGTGATCTCCATGGCGTGATCGGTCCATTTCTGTCCCAGCCTCAGCACAGGGAGCAGAAGCAGAGTCTATGTACAAAACGCCCTAGAATTCAAGTCCCAGCTCAACTCAGGGGTGACGTTGGGGCGGATGAAACAATACCGTAAACAGAAGGATGGATGCCCTCACCAGTGTATGGTACCGTGATGGACCTGAGAGCATGGGCCTGGTCTCCTCACCTCCGGAACCCAGCCTGGCACTGCCTTTTCTGTGAAGGTCCCCAACGCCCTAAGCCAACTTCACATGGCCTTTTCCTCTCACCGCTGTTCCCCGTGCAGACTTCTCTTCTCAGGGCTTAGCTTGTTTTAGTTCCTGTTGTTGCTTTTCTTTCCTTTGTTTTCCTGTCTCCTTTCCTATGTGGGCTTTGTAAAGGTGAAGACTACATCTTCATATCCCCAGAAACTAGTCCCCTGCCCGGCACATATTATATCACATTCACTGTCTGGTCAAGCAGGAAGGACTTAGGTCACGAAAAGGAGACCGTTCTGACCACAGAGGAAGTTTAACATTAAACCAGACACTAAAACTGCGTATGGGAGGCTCTAGTCTACGGTTGTTTAAATGGGTCATGTGTGTTTCTGAAACAGAACATAGAAGCAGGATCTACTTGGCCCCTTTTCTCATTTTCGTGTTTAGTTTTTCTCCCTGTTTAACATGATCTTCAAGTCCTGGTCTCCAGCCTGATAAATGGGCCATTTTCTCAGGTCTCCCAAGATCCCTCTAATCAGACTTAATGTCTCCCTCCTTTGGCTACACGGTGTATCCTCCCACGACGGTACTTGTGAAAATCTCGTTGACTGTGGCATATTATCTTCCCTCCGAGCATCTTCCCAAGAGAAGTTCTCACCTAAAATGCCTGACTCCGAAGACTTAGCAGCATAACCCTCAGGACAAATGAGAAATAGGAAGTGAATCCTTCCACAGCCCAAAAGGGGGAAATTGTTTATCTTACTAGCGATAGCTCAGGTCTACAATAGCTCAAGTATTATCCTTCTTTCTATAAATACACCAAGATTAAGATCTAGACAGCCCTGTGACTCCTGCAGTAAATAACGTTGTGGGCAGAAAAAGCCAGGTTCCAAGAGCTCTCAGTAGGCTGAATTTCTTCAGCCAACACAAGAGTAAAGATAAACTCATTCTTTATCAATAAATAACACCAAAATGTATTCTCAAACCATTTCTTGAAATAAGAAACTATCTTTCTTAGGAATGGATTCCCTTGCTGTTATACAAGTTTCTGTTAACCTGAATTAATAATGTGCCAAGTCTTGCCAGGCCAGTGTGGCTCAATGGTTGAACATTGATCTATGAACTAGGAGGTCACAGTTTGATTCCTGGTCAGGGCACATGTCCAGGATGCAGGCTCAATCCCCAGTGCTGGAGGGGGAGGAGGGAAGAGGGTGGAGTGTGCAGGAGGCAGCTGGTCAATGAGTCTCGGTCATCCTTTATGTTTCTGTCTCTCTTCCTCTCCCTTCCTCTCTGAAATCCATAAAAATATGTTAAAAAGTAATATCCCAAGTCTCCAGGTGAGAAATGTTAAAGAATGCACGATTTTGCTATTCTTGGCCATGCTTCCTTTTTTCTCAGGAAGAGAAGTCCAATCTAATTCAGAGTGGCGATCCATACCGCAAAAAGACTCCGTTTCCTACCCTTCCCTGTAGCTAAGGTTTGGCCACGTCATTAAATGACTGCCAAGGGCATGTAAGTCAAGTATCGTGTTATATTCTAGAAAAATCTTTGTTTCTTCCTGCTGCCTGGGACACAGTGTGACGGCTGGAGCTCCAGGAGCCACAGGCAGGACAGGGATGACAGAGGTGAAAGGAGCCTGCAGCCAGGGTAACTGTGCTGCCACCATTCTAGCCCTGGGTTTCCTAGCATAGGCATTCCAACGTGATCCTACCTGACAGACTGTGCAACTACCAGGGCCTCTGATGTTATATGAGCCTTGCAAGCATACTTCATTTTATTACACTTTGCTTCACGGCTTTTTTTTTTTTTTTTTTTAAATAAATCGAAGGCAAGACCTCCACCCCCAAAAGATTACTACTCGATTTGTTATGGTGATCTGGAGCCAAACATGCAATATCTCTGAGGGATGCCTGAATTTATCTCTGTATCTCAGAGATGAATGGGATATCTAATTTTAACGTAAGCCTTTGCCCACAAAGACTACGTTGTTTCCACTGGGAATTCATTTTTAATTATAATTGACTTCAAGTCATTGTCAAATACATTTAACATCTAGAATTTCCTTTTCTCAAGAAGAGCATGGCTCATCATAGGGGTCACCTATGCCTGCGGTGTACTAGCAAGGCTAAGAATTTCAACAGCAAAAACATACCATAAAAGATTTAACTGAAGTGCAAACAACTTACAAGTTCAGTGGTTTCCACATCGAGGCCATTCTGATACCTTCGTGAATTTCTAAGGCTTTTCTGAGTAGAATTCCTAAAGATGCGAGATTTCCAGCCATTTGGGGCCATACCCGTGGCAGCCTTTTCATCATTTAGTTCAGCTTCAAATTCTTCTGACTGGATCTGGCTTCCTGATGTCTGGAAGAAGAATGAGATATTAAATTGTGTGTGTGTGTGTGTGAGTGTGTGTGTGTGTGTCCACACCTACATAACCTACAAATTTAGAACCATAAAGACATTGTCAATATTACATGTATGAAGACAGATTCCATAATAGCACCACAATCAGCTGGAAAACTGTAAAGAAGTGTATCAGCACCTGGAAGTTAAAAAGGTTAAAAAGGAAGCTTAAATTAGATTTGACCAATATGAAAATTGGACTATAAAGTATTTTCTAAGAACTCAAAGGCAAATGTTTCATCACCTAGCAGGTCTGTAGGAATTTCTTCAGTATGTTAAAAGTCCAGAAAACAAGGCATGGCCCCCACGAAAGGGAAGAAAACAAAGAAACATTACCCAGGACTCACTTTTAAAGCTACGGACACGGGAAAGCTGGTCACTCCCTCACATGACGCAATTAAGCTGCTTTCCTTGACTGTCTGAGTACAATCAGCTTTTTTCCTCATAGTCCTGCTCAGCATCACACCTCACCCCAGGTGACCCAGCCTGCAGGCTTTGGGATTCTCTCCTTAAAGGCGCAGGGGTGGGTAATTTAAGGACCTCTATTTAGCTTAATGCCAGGTGAGAGAACATCAAGCCAACTTGCTAGCTTTGCTCTGACTTTGGTCTGGTTCCCTGTTTGTTCCCTCCATGTCCGAGAACACATCCTCCTGGTTTGTCCAGGACTCCAGTCCCTGTAGTACTGACATGTTCTTGCTCCTGCCCTTCAGGTTCTGGCCCCAACCCGATCCTATTAAAAAAATAAATAAAATATTTATTTTGCAAAGTTGCTCAAGCGAGTAAGCACAATAAAATGTCTTGTTCAATCATTCCCAAGATTTCTTGATTTAGGAACTAGAGTGAATCATTTTTTTTAACAAAAACAAGGTACAGGCATACCTCATTTTATCATACTTTGCTTTATTGTGCTGACAGATGGTGCATTTCTTACAAATCGAAAGTAAGACCCTCTGCCAGCAAAAATATTACAATTGCTTTTTTGTGGTACTCTCTCTTGGGGACCTGGACCCTCAAATCTCTGAGGTATGCTTGTGTTCACTTCCTAGAGATGTGAATCTTGCTACTGGTTTTATTAGGGAGGCATTTTAAAATTACATAAAACCTCTCCCCGCCACTCGAGATCCTGGGCTTGCCCTCCTACTCCTATCACCACTCTTAAGCATCCCTAATCTTATGGTGGAAGGGAGCTCTTCAATTGAACATACTCCCCAGGCAATCAAGAATCTCTGTCCTAAGGAATAAGTTCAAAATGCTTTGGGCATTTACATCCTCTCCACTTCTCTCTTTCAGGACTGTTGCACTGATTCTGAATTAAAGTCTCAAATGCATACTTTCAGGACTCTCCTGAATACTTCTGATTCTTTAGTATGGCAATAGCTGTCTGATACATTGTGTGTGTGTGTTTTTTTTTAAAATATTTTATTGATTTTTTTACAGAGAGGAAGGAGAGGGATAGAGAGTTAGAAACATCGATGAGAGAGAAATATCGATGAGCTGCCTCCTGCACATCCCCTACTGCAGATATGCTCGCAACCAAGGTACATGCCCTTGACTGAAATCGAACCTGGAGCTTTCAGTCCTCGGCTGACGCTCTAGGCATTGAGCCAAACCGGCTAGGCATTAAGCCAAACCAGCTAGGCACCGAGCCAAACTGTGGTTGGCAAACTGCGGCTCGAGAGCCACATGCAGCTCTTTGGCCCCTTGAGTGTGCCTCTTCCACAAAATATCATGGCTTGGGCGAGTCTATTTTGAAGAAGTGACGTTAGAAGTTTAAGTTGAAAAAACTTGGCTCTCAAAAGAAATTTCAATCATTGTACTGTTGATATTTGGCCCTGTTGACTAATGAGTTTGCCAACCCCTGGGCTAGGGCACCGTCTGATATTTTAATTGATACATGCACAAATACTATCTTAAGGAGTCAACATCAGCACGCTTCCTGGGAGGCAGATACCTGCATGTTAACCAGCTTGTAGTACAGCCCTTCCTTCTTCATCAGCTCGCTGTGGCTGCCATGCTCCACGATGACTCCGTCCTCGAAGCCGGCGATGACATCTGCGTTTCGGATGGTAGACAACCGGTGCGCGATCACAATGGTGGTCCGGCCTTCTCTGGCCTGAAGGGGAAAAGGACAAACAGGTGGACACGTTGTCAGTTAGCATGCACAGGCAAGCACTGGGATGGATGCATTTGCCGTTGGTGAGACAGGAGCTCACCCCACGCCCCACGTCGTGTGATTAGAGCACAAAGGCATCACTCATCTACACACGTAAAAGGTGAGAGTGAGACTTGGGGTCTGGGCCAGCCAGGAAGCCAATCCTTTCAGTGTAGGGGTAACTGGAAGCCTAAGGAATGTCAATCTTGACTCAATAAACAGGAGAAAAGGTTTGCCTCTTCTCAAGTGTGGTCATACCTGCTGGAGGAACCCTAGTTCTGAGCTATACGACATGCTAGAGACATACGCCTTCTTCAGAGACTTCTGCAGGGTTACGTCTGAAGTTGCCTGATTTTACCTGTATGTCTCATGGACTGCATGTAGGCAGTTTAGGCGAAAATGTACCTTGGGGTCTGGACGGTTCAAAACAGGGTTCGAAATTCACCTGATTCGCAACCTCTGGAGTATGGCTGGTAACTTTGATTTAACAAGGGCCCAGGTGATGTTTAAATGCATGTTAAAGTCTACAAATCATTCCTCGAAGTAGTTCCGTGAATGGGCATGCTGACTTGGTGGGCTTATTCATGGGAATTTAAAACCTAAAAAATGCTCATCAAATTATTCATTCTATGTCATTTATAATCATTACTCTTCTTGATACTCTAGTGAGTATCCAGTATTAGGTCAATGGTTTCGTTTTCCCCGTATGTGACTGATTTTATTTTTAATAAGGTTTATTTTGCTTAGTCCTTTCCCCCTTTTCACCTAGCACCCCAAACTCCCTCCCCTCTGACAGCTGAAGATCTGTTCTCTGTATCTGAGTCTGTTTCTATTTTGTTTGTTAGTTTATTTTGTTTAAGTTCCACATATAAGTGAAAACATATGGTACTTGTCTTTTTCTGACTAGCTTATTTCACTTAGCACAATACTCTTCAGGTCCATCCATGCAGGGGAAGCTGTCACATGAATAGGCAATTTGATCAATAGAGCAAAATAGAGTCCAGAAATAGATATAAAACATTTAAGAATTAGTATAGGATAGATATGGCATTCTCAATACAGAAAAGATGGATTGTATAATAAATGGTATTGAATGAATTGTATAGCCCCAGAGGAAAAGAATAATGCAATTTTTCTACGTCAATCCTTACTCAAAAATTTTAAAGTAGACAATCAACGATGCCTAACTAAATGTAAAAGAGCTAAACCATAAAAACAGAGACTAGAGCACAGGTCTACTGAACAACGCTTTTAAGACAATTCTTTGATTTTTAGTATATGGCTTCCAAAGAAGCATTTGTAAATATTTACTAATGTGGAAGTTGCTTGGCTTGCTCCATGCATGATAAGGCAGATAGGAAAAAATTAGATCATTCTAATTATACTCATGATACTAATAGTGATGACTAAGCTTTTAACAAAGGCTATGCTATCATTATGATGATAGATTGATGCTATGTCAATACAAATAAAACAAAACAGAAGTTGGAATGAAAATTGTGAGTGACTGGCTGGTGTTCAGGAGAGACAAAGCATATATTTGTGAATTTAAAATTTAGCAACTGTCACCCTTGACCAAGAAATTTTGGCCAGTACAGAGATCTGACACAAAGAGATTTCTTTTTCAGACCTCTCAGACACATAAATGATGACAAGACATTGGCAAATAAACATCCTAGATTCAAAGACACCAACTATTGAGACAATCGGACCCTGTACTAGTTTGGGATATGCAGGGGTGAAAGGCAGGGCCACACAAAGGGAGTACTATTTCCGGAACTTCTAGAAAAAATAGTATAAAATGAAACCTTCTGGAATCATTTCATAAAATCACCATGTAGGCTTTTCATTCTTTCCTTACCCCTCCTGATAACAACACTAGGAATAGGAGGATGCATGTGGGTATGAAACTTTGTGGCTATTGACTTCCCTTAAAATTTCAAATTATTAAATCTACTTTTATACTCTTTAAGATCTTATATTGAAAAACCTATTCTTTATTTTGACAAATAGTTGCTATCTATTGAGTCAAAAGCTAATATGGTCATTAGTTTTTATTTGTTTGTTTTTTACTGTAAACATGTATTGTCTCAATGAGTTGGACCATGATAATATTTATTTAGGCTCTACTATGTGCAAGGCACTGGATTACGTATTATACAGATACAAATATGAAACATTTATTAATGTTGCATCTTAAGGGGTTTATTCTTTCTGGGAGAAAGAAGGCAAATAAATACGTAGCTAATCACAGTAAGTTGGTGCCACACAAATCTAGTTTTTACACTCCGTTGTTATTACAGATGACATCAGCACTGATGTCCAAAGGGTGCTAATATAAGATCCTTTTTGTGAAGCTTCAGCTTAAATTTGACAGAAAGATCAGAATATCTGACCCAGGAATGTAAGCTCAGAATCCTTAAAATGTGCTGCTTATTTATTTGCTTAGACAAATACAAACTGAACTTTATTTCCAGAAAATCATCCATCCACCTTCGTGAATAGATAAAAATGATGGTACTGCCTAAAAAATAAGGCAAGGATTTTGATTTATTTTTTGGCTGGACCAGTGTCCAGGTAACCATATTTTTTTGGTAGATTTTTACACAACTACTTTGGATTGAAGCAATGGCCTAACTGCAAGGGCAAAACAAAGATGAGTGGCTCAGTGCCTACGCTGGGATTTCAGCTCACTGTACCTTGCTCAGCAAGCCAGCTAATGGCCACCCACCTGCCTGCAATGTGACCTAACACAGGGGAAATCGATAAAGCTCCATGAGAGAGCTTCATTTGCTCTCATGTTTTTCAATCTGGACTTGCAAAGCCTTAGCAAGGATTTTCAGAGGTTTCATTTTGTTGGTCCTTCAGGCGTTTAGTGTCTACCCACCTTATCCAGGGCCGCCTGCACCTCAGCTTCACTTTCAGTGTCCAAGGCCGACGTGGCCTCGTCCAGTAGCAGGATCTTGGGGTTGCGAACCAGGGCCCGAGCGATGGCGATTCTCTGTTTCTGTCCCCCACTCAGCTGCGCCCCTCTGTCTCCAACCAGGGTGTCAAATTTCTACAACAGAGAACGCGAAAGAGCAGCTGTTAAAGTTTTTTCTTTTCTTTTTTTTTTCTTTTTTTTAAGAGAATTTTTATAAGAGTTTATTTGAGCCAAACTGTCATGTGCTGGGGAGCAAGCTCTCAAATGTTCCCGGAAATATTTTAAATAGAAAAGGCTACGGAGTTTAGAAATTCATGAAGACAACAGGGAGCATCATTTTGACCCATCACAGTGAGTCATAAATCATAATAAAATCAATGAATACTAAATCATAAAAACTACTAATACATACTCTGTATAAAATTTCATGTGATTTGTGAACCAGGCTCTACTCTTTAAATGTCCAACTGAATAATTTAAGGGACTTTCCTAGCAAAGTTGGACAACTTTGTCCCTCAAACATTGTTGTAGCTTAACCTTAGGAGAAAGAACTCGTTTGCATGAGGTGACATTCTAACTCTGAGGGCAACTACATGAACAAAGCTGTTACCTGTGGTAATTTCATGATAAACTCATAGGCATTGGCTTCTTTGACAGCTTTCTTTATCTCATCCATGGTGACATTTCCACGGCCATAGCGAATGTTTTCAGCAATCGTGGTAGAAAATAGCACGGGCTCCTGGCTCACCACTCCAATGATTTCCCTCAAATACCTTACGTTAAAGGTCCTAATATCCTGGCCATCTATGCTAATCTGAAAAAAAAAAAAGAGGAATATTTTCATTAAATATTTTGAACCATTTGATAGCTAAAGCATCAAGACTTCTTTTTTAAAAAAAATCTTTATTAGTGAAAGTATTACATATGTTCTCTTTTCCCCCCCCATTGACCCCTTCTAGACCAACTCTGCCCCCTACCCCAAGCCTTCACCACCCTATTATCTGTGTCCATGAGTTATGCATATATATGTGCATATAAATTCTTTGGTTGATCTCTTCCTGCCCACCCACCCAGCCTTCCCTCTGAGAATCCACAGTCTGTTCCATACTTATATGTCTTGGAATGTATTTTGTTCATCAGTTTATTTTGTTCATTAGCTTCCACATCTGAATGAGATAGGTGATACTTATCTTTCTCTAACTGGCTTATTTCAATTAGCATTATACGCTTTCATTTGTGATGAAAAGTCTTAGCTAAAATTGAACTTATTTCAGTGGTTAGAGTGAGAATGGAAATAAAGGACAATGTGCAAGAATAACAATAAAAAGTATACGTTCTCTTGATATTTTCCCCTTACATATACAGTTTTTTCATGGATAGATGATTCTCCATAAACATTTTGGGTTATATAGTTTTGGCATTCTATTATTTTTGCTTACCGTTAGTAAATGTGAATAAAAATATCCACTTTCCTATCCAGTCTGCATATCATTTTGATGGTATTATGATGTTTTACTATATGTAATACACTACAATTTTCTTTAGCATTTCTCACCTGCTGGACATTTTATTTCCTTCAAGAAACACTGTATAGGACAGCCATTGTAGAAATAGAGAACTACCAGGCTGAGGAGTATGACTTACTTTTTCTTCTCTAATAACACACTATACAGTTAGTGATATATGTGGGGCATTTATTTGATGAATAAAGGTTGAATAAACAATCCTCTAAGAAGATTTTAGAAGAAGGATGGCTACTGAGGTGCAGAAGAGTGACTCAGCCCAGGGGGCTGGCAGCAGTCCCCTGGGCTCCCTTCCCAGAGCCACAGGCCCCAGTCTCTCCTCACAGGCCTCCAGGCCGCTCTGCCCTCCTTCCACCGCAGCCCAGGGCATTAACAGCTGAAGGTCAATCTTTCTCCAGGGCTTCTGCAGTTCCCTGGAACCTCATTTGAAACCACACCTGTAACCTGATAACAGACTCAGCCCCACAGCCTCCACATGAGCAAGCGGAGTAACAGTTCACGCTGAGAGAAATGAGAAACTTTCTAATCTGATCAAACCATTCATGCTCTAGGCTTGCAAAGAAGAACTTGTACTATCAAGTCTAATGAAGTTGAGTATAAAATGAGTACGTGGTAGTGGTGAATAGCGTTTAAAGACGGGAACCATGAGCCTGATTTAAACTTGATGAATATTGCCGAAACCAGTTTGGCTCAGTGGTAGAGCATCGGTCTGCAGACTGAAAGGTCCCAGGTTCGATTCTGGTCAGGGGCATGTACATTGGTTGTGGGCACATCCCCGGTAGGGGGTGTGCAAGAGGCAGCTGGTTGATGTATCTCTCTCCCTTCCTCTCTGTAAAAAATCAATAAAAATATATTAAAAACAACAACAACAACAACAAAAAAAACTGTTAGCTGGAAAGCAGTACAGATTAAAAAAAAAAAAAGGCACATTTAAAAAAAATAAAAAAATAAACTTGATGAATATCTAACTTTCTAATTTCAAAAGAGAGAAGTTTAGTAAATGGGAGATAAAGATTATAGTGCCTAATGAATTCTAAAGCAAATATTCATTTGAACTATCTCTATTGTTACCTAGATATTAGTTGCTAGATGATGTTGTTACAGTTAAATATATTTTCAAATACTGGAAGAAATATTTGCTGACACTTGCCTTTTTCAAATTGTTAAGTGGTTGGTATAAAAAAAGGTAAGTGAATACAAAGATCTTTCCAAGTATGGCACATTAATAAAGGAAATTAAAGAAGACAGATACATTAAAAGATGTTCTTGTACATGGCATGGAAGAATTAATATTGTTAACATATCCATACTATTCAACATGATCTACAAATTCAACGAAATCTGTTAAAATTCCAATGGCATTTTCCACAAAAATAGGGGGAGAAAATACAATGTTCATATGGAATAATAAAAGACCTCCAAAGAGCCAAAGCAATCTTGAGAAATACAAGCAAAATTGAAGGCATTACATTTCCTGACTTCAAAAAGATACCATTGTAATGAACCTGGTTATTAATAACAGGAAAGGCGCAAAGGGAAGGCCAAATATTATAGGCACGCCATTTGGGCAGCTTCACCAGGAAGCTAAAGCTTTACACTCCCCAGGGAGCCACCTGCCCATCCCTGCAGACTTCTGGGAAAAGCAGGGAGGTAGATGCGTGCCCAGTCAAGTTCGGGAGGCTAGAAAGGTGCTTGCTCGCAGTCACACCTGAGCACAGAGGTCATTGGCCAGAAAGGGCATGGCCACTGCAAGCATGGGAAGATGTGGGAAATTTAATTTCCTGAGCAAAGGAGCTCGCCCTCTTGGTGCCTCTTTGTTGACTCCTGGCTTGCAGGATTCTTGCTCCTGCTTCCCTGCCTTCCTCCACAGAGTAGACTAATAGACTGCAACTAGCCTGATGCTGAACATGGAACATTGGTTGACTCCTGGCTACAAAATAGGATGGAAACTCTGGACACTGGCTTTGCTTTTAGCTTTACTGCATCCCCAGCTCACTTCTTCCAGGACTAGGCTAAGGGGAATGGGACTTGGGAAACCCAGGGATGTAATTCCACACAAATAAAAACCATTCATCCTCCCATGCTAATCTCAGAACATTCTTTTTCTTTTTTTTTTTTTTTAAGATATTGAGATATTTTTTGAGATATGTATCCAGCTTCCAAATCTGGAGAACTTAGTTCTTCCCACTTACCATACCCTCATCAGGGTCATAGAGCCTCTGGATCAGCTGGACCGTCGTGCTTTTCCCACAGCCGCTATTTCCAACCAGGGCCACCGTCTGCCCACTCCGAACCTGCAGGTTGAGGCCCTTCAAGATCTGGGAGTAAAAGAGCAGAAAAGAACACACTTCACAACAAAATCCTAAAAGTGGAGTAATTTGATTCAATGTTAAACTTGAAAAACTATGAAATAGGCCCTGCCCCCTTGGGCCCAGCATGACTGAGGAGTTGGGTTTCCACGCCCAGGCCAAACACTCCTGTAAAGGGTGCTCCAGAGTGCTCCGAGCAGCACGGAGCCTGCAGACTGCAGCCCTGGGGCCTAAGGGTGTATGGCATCAGGAGGCAGTGTTCTCATGGAGTCGCAGGAATGGACAGCAACAGAAAATGGGATTGGAATAGTGAGAATCTGCAATTTTGCATAGGACGCTTTGGGAGGCATTGTTTACTGTAGTAGTTTGTCTTAAATTGGGACAAAATTGAACACACAAGATGAATTTGGTGCTTAGGAAATTGTGAAAGCTGCTAGTGACCTCTATTCTCCTCTATCAGAAGTGACTGAAATTAATGAAGCTCTTGCAGAAAATCCAGGACTTGTCAGCACATCTTGTCACGAAGATGGTTGGCTGACCCAGATGACACTGAGTAACCCTGCAGAACTGGGTGAACCAATGAGTGAAGAAGCATATGAGAAATACATAAAATCTATTGAGGAGTGAAAATGGAAACCCACCTCCACTAAATTAAGTTGTCCAGCATAGTAGTACCAATGGAAAAAGTAACTACAATGCTATTTGAAGAAAATACCCCTTAACTTTCTAACAATTGCAGATAAACACAATATGTACCTCCTCCCAACACTCTATGATTTTTAGGCTAGGCTACAAAGTATAATACTCAGAATTCATAAAATGATTTGTGGTAAAAATCTAGCCATAAAAATATATAATTCAAAGGTAATATTGTAACCTTAAGCTTTATATAATACAGGTTGGGGCAAAAAATAGGCTCATAGTTGTTCATTTGGAAAATAATACAATAGTCAATAAGTAATAATACAAGAATACACTCTGTGTTTTGCATGCTCACAACTGTAATCATACTTTTGCCCCACCTTGTATTATAACTTGCTTACATCTGTCTCAGGATTGGGTCAGAATACTGAATGATTTTTCCACTGGAAACAACTGACAGTGGAGAAAAGCTTTTGTTAGTTGTTACAGTGTCAGATGATGAACAACACTATCTTAATTTTCCAGTAAATTGTGTTTGCTGGTGCTATTCTTAGACAGTGAAGCAACAGCCTTGCAGGAAAACAAGAAATAATTTAATAATAAAACTTTCAACTTTTTTCATTACAAGACCATCAAATAAAGGAATATAACCCCAAAAAGAAAAACACACATAACTATCAAAAGATTAGAGGCTTTAGATACTTTAAGTTGATTAAACATTCAACCTGTGCTAGGAATTCCTATAGATACTATTTACAGTACCTTGACATTAGCTCGAGCTGGATAAGAAAAATGAACATCATTGAACTCCAAATTCCCTTTGATGTTGTCTGGTTTGTGTCCTCTCTCTGAAAAACTGTCAATTTTAGGATTCTAAATAAAACAAAATTCAATGACTAATCTATCATACAATAAACAATTGCATTTTTAAGGAATATGATTCAGCAAATTTCAAAAATAATACCTGGAATGGCACACTCTCCCTCCCATAAGATAGAACCCTAGATAGAGATTATGTGTGTGTTTAAGGAAATGTTTATTCTCAGAAAACAGGCATTTCTTTAAAAGATAATAATGACATACTAGTTTTATTTTGTACAATATTTTTCTTTAAGATTTTGGCATACCCTTATAAAATTTCTAAATGGTCAGATATTCATGTTTATACAACAAAACATATTATAATGGATATAGCCAGGTATTTCATCATTTAGAGAAAATAAGTTTATTTCCAAATAATAAATGTAATGGATTGGATTAAGAAGACTGACTAAACAACTAGTTAAAGCAAGTTATTTATGGCCAATGTAAACTTTCAATAAATTTGGAAACTGAACGATTTTCTCATGACTTCAATCAATGAAACAGGAGGAATTGCTTGAATTAAATGATCAAATTTCAATTATCCTCTTTTCGGGTTTATCTGTGTATAAGCAGTGACATATTAAAATATGTCAACTGACTCAATCAACATAGTTAATTCAAAATGATATCAAACATGCAGTGATCACTTTTTTTTTAAGGGGGCAACTCAGTAAAACATACTGTCAATTTTGGCTCCACCAATAATTTTCCCATTCTGTACAGAAATCGTATTCTTAATCTGGCCACAAAGTGAAAGAGAAAAGGGAAAAAAAAAACTAGAAAGACAAACATCTTTGCTCTGAACTCTAATAATTACACAAATGCAGTACCTTTCGAAAATGAGATCAGGGTTGTTATATGAAAGATGCACTTTTAGAAATAGTAATAAGAGGCATTTTGCTTCATTCATTACTAACAAGAGGTTGTTAATTTCACATAATTAATGTTCACATGACATTTAACCTAAAGCCAGACTTAATTATCCAAGCCTCAAGGAACTTTTCAGCATCACAATAATTGACTCACCTTATCTATAATACCAAAGATCACGTATGCTGCTCCTCTTGCATTGGCAAAAGCATCAATACATGGAGCAGCCTGTCCAACACTGAAAGCTCCGATCAGAATTGAAAAGAAGACCTGAACAAAAGAACGTGAGAAAGAGTTATAAGCCCCATTCTGGGGCCCAGGATCTCAAACATGATTTGTGTGAAATATACAATACAAAGGGTTGAGTTTAGGTTTGCCCTTTAAAATTGTCTTAGCAAAGGAGGAAAACTTATAAGGTTACTATAACATTTCATTGCACAAATGGGTTTCTTAAACCTTAAAATATTTGTCTAGCTTGGGAAACTACCTATTGCTCTTCTGAACTCATACAGAGTCAGAAAGATTTTTCAAACCTACTTCCTTGACTCTGAAGCTAGTACCACCAGAGGGAAGTGTTTTCCATCACTATTATTATTCTCATTTTCTCTAGCTATATATTTATATGATACACAGAATGTTCAAGAGGAAACATGGCCTGAACGGTGTGGCTCAGTGGTTGAGTATTGCCTATGAACCAGGAGGTCATGGTTCAATTCCCAGTCAGGGCACATGCCCGGTTGCCGGCTCAATCCCCAGTGTGGGGTGTACAGGAGGCAGCTGATCAGTGATTCTCTCTCATCATGGATGTTTCTTTCTCTCTCTGGCTCTCTTCTCTCCCTGAAATCAATAAAATAAATTATATATATATATATATATATATATATATATATATATATATATATATATATTTTTTTTTTTTTTTAAAGGATGAAACATAGTAGGTTTTGGTTCCATGGAATTTTCCTTAGAAAGTACCATTTTACATATATACATTTTAATAATATTTTAATATAAGAATTAGTTCACACATTATACTAGTAAAACACAATCACATTTGTGTGCACTGATTAATAATTCTTTTGTATAATCATTCTATACCACACAAAACTTAACACATTTCCATATATATATATATATATATATATATATATATATTAACTAGGAAAATAAAACTTAACACATTTCCCTTTATAAATATATATTTATATTTATATTTATATTTATATTTATATTTATTTATATATATTAACTAGGAAAATAAATTGATATAGAAAAGCCAAAAATATAGCTTCAGGAATCCAGATTATTAGCATAACTCAACTGAAGACAACATAAATGAATAGAAATTACTCCTTTCTCTCTGGGTATGGTGAAACTTCTACACATAGTTTGGCTCTTCTTAGAAGACAGGAACAATAACACTTCACATAGCCAGAACTCAAATATCCCTTGTTATCTCTCCACTGTCTGCAATAAGGTGAGGGCCAGTAGGAAAACAAAAGTTTTCTACCAAAATAGTTGTTACAAAGTTAATGCCCTAGAGCCCTTTACCCAGAGGGTGTTGCTGGCTCCCTGCACTGTGGGTGGACTTCACCCTCCAGCCCCACGGGGGAGCTGTCGCTGCCCACGTACGACTAACGAGGAGATAAGACCAGAGAGGACACACTCTGCACAAAAGGCAAACAGCAAAGTCAGGATTTAGTCTCCTTTCTTCATAAAATTTAGCAAGCAAGGAACTGAAGCAAGATGGAGAGCTTCTGCTAACAATCAGAGAGAAGACCAAAATGAGAGAGAAAAAGAAAAGGCACAGCAATTATGAAAGCTCAGCCAGCCAAATAGCCCTCAACACCTCAGTGGAGTCTGAAGATAGCACTCTAGAAAACAACTTGAAGTGATAGATTTTCATAATGGCCCTACGTCATCAGCAAAGGGACAGACTGTGTTCAGCATCCTTTGTTGGAAAATATAAGGAAGTTCAGGTTTTTTGTTTTTAAAAAATATATATATTTTATTGATTTTTTACAGAGAGGAAGAAAGAGGCATAGAGAGTTAGAAACATCGATGAGAGAGAATAATCGATCAGCTACCTCTTGCACACCCCCCCTAACTCCCCACTGGAGACGTGCCCGCAACCAAGGTACATGCCCTTGACCGGAATCAAACCTGGGACCTTTCAGTCCTCAGGCTGATGCTCTATCCACTGAGCAAAACCGGTTTCGGTGAAGTTCAGGTTTTAAAAGATCACTGTTTGAATGGTTACATGTTCTGTCACTGACATGGAATGTTGATCATAAAATTATTTCTAGTTTATAAAAAAAGATTACAGAAATACAATCCCAGTTTTGGAAGAAAAAAGTATCCACTTGGAAGATATATGCTTTTGGAAGACATACGCCAAAAGTTCTCATTAAATGTATATGCATTATTAGGTTATGAATAATTCTAATTCTAAGTAATTCCTGATTTTTAAAATTCTAATCCTTTTAATAATTAGAATATATTATTTTTTATAATCTTGCAATAAATCTATCTTCATTTTGAAAAAGAAAAGGAAACTAAAATAACTTTCCATCTCCTATTTCAGATAGCTGATGTTTTATAATATATAAATTTAACATTCCATCACTATGTAATGTTTAATTTCTTAGATAATGGAAATAGAGGACAGAATGAGGATGGCTCCAATCCATATTTGTCTGTTCACAAAGTCACTCCATTTTCACTTCCTGTACATATTGTATATGTTTCTTACTACATGCTATTTTCTTGTCCCTACTCATAATTATACCTTGGGTAGTCTAGAAGGCCAACTCTGCCCACAGGACAGAGCAAAGATTCACCAGAATAAAAAAGCCTACCATCATGGCTCATCCTTCGAAAAGGAGGAATATGAAAGTAAAGACAAGGAAGATGGATAAAAAATTTTTTTAGATTCTTCATAAATATATTAGGAAACAATACTTACTGTCATTGCATTTCCCAGAGTATATTCTTTTGCTATGACCAGAGTGGATCCATACCAGAAGGCCAGTGCATATGATGCATATATTAACAAGAAGGCGATGCCCATGGAAATGTTCGCAGAAATAGCTTTTTTAATTCCAATCTTTTTGGCAACTTCTAGATGTTTCTGATACCTACCAGAAAATTAGGGGAAAACGTTATAATAAGTAAACAACCCATAATCTGAGCCACATTCACCTCCTGTAGTGTTGGAGGTTTAAGAAACAAGCCATCAAAGTAAGAAATCCCTTGGGGGACCCAGCTTCCTGGAAACTGCTCCAACTCAAGATCAGCCAGATAGGGCTCAGGAAGGCTAGAACCTATCTGAGCCTTCTCTTCACTGGCCTGGACCCCCTCTCCCTTGGTCCTCACCAGTCCAGCCAATGTTCCTGTAGCTATTCCAGAATTGAGCTCTCCTCCCTGGGATATGGAAGAGTTTCATCACCCCTCCATGGCTGGCATCACAAGTCAAGGTCAAGGAGGAAGGAGAGAAACCACGCCAACCAAGAAGGACGCCAAAATGTAAATACTATTCAGAACTCTTTAGATTCTGAACACAGCTTAATTTCTCTTCTCTAGAGAAAAGAAAAATCCTTCCTTTGTTGCCCCACTGGGTGAGGGACAGGAATTTTACATGTTCTTATACTTAGGACTTTGCTTTTTTTGTTATTGTTGTTTTGTTTTTTGATCAATTGACTTTCAACTGTCAAGCCAGGATACACAGTTATTAAGTGGTCACTACTTGTGGGATTTGGGTTCTTACTCAATTTTTTTAGACCTTTGTCTCATCATCTGTACAATGAAGCGAATAATGCCTACCTTCCAGGTAATTCTGAGGCCGACAGAAGTTATAGAGAGTAGTTAGTACAGGGCTGGTGCAAAGTTGGCAAAACCTGACACTTCCTGTTCCCACTATTATTACTACTGCTGTTCTCAAATGTAATCTCTTTCTGAACATTGCCAATTCTATTATTATCATATTTCTAAATAGTAATTAAAATCCATACTACTGGCTTCTATGATTTGATACAAAGGCACAAATATCTAGAATAGTTCTATTAAATCGCAATGTTGTTGTTTTTTACACCAATTTAAATTAAATCTACCTTTCCACGCTAGACACGGAGAGCATAAAAAAATGTTTATTTCAGCTCTCTGACTTCAGAAAAAAATTCAATGAATATACAATGAGACTTTGGCAGGGGGGGGGGCGAACATATGAAGTGGGTGTTTTTGTTTCTAACAAAAAACTAGCATCATATATATATTTTTTAGTTTAGCCAATGAGATGTTGAGAACTTATTAGTTTGCAAAGAATGCATACTGCCACCAAAAAGTGTCTGTCCTTTTAATTACTTGAAGCACTCAACTCTCCAGTACATTTTTCTGTGTTGAGCGCTGCACTCACTTAGCAGAGCTGCGTCCCTGGGGAGACAGCCAGAAGGCCAGGTCCAGTCCTGGGCTGGGCCCTGAGCCAGCCGTGTACAGGGAGATTTGTATCGGCCCCAATGTGACACATAGCTCCGGTGACAGTGGTGGACATGCTGTAGTTACCTTCGCTTAGGCGGCTTGCTTACTGCAGCTAATGGAGCGGCACTGATTACATTCACATCCTGAGGTCCAACTGAGGGTTAGTGTGGTCTGTGTGGGCTATTGTGTACAGGAAGCAGCAGTAAGAGAGAAAAAGGGAGAGGTTAGAGAACCAGGAACGTGGTGGTTTTGAAGAGGGCTTAAGGAATAGAAAAATAGAAAAGGAAATGGAGGAAATGAGGAAAACTTGGCTTTTAAAGCTGGAGAATTTCCAAGAATTTCTATTTCAGAGTTGTGGGTATCAGGAGTTCCGCAGGACAGCAAAAGAAAATACTTTACACAGAGTTATGCTTTGGCTATATTAGGGGGTGTTATTATTTAGAGGAAACTGCTGGAGGGAGTACCCTTCATCAGTGGGCTTTGTTCTGACATTTAGTTTTTTTTAATATATCAAGTTCCTTTAGAGCAGAGATAGTTGAGCTGGGATCCAAGGTCAAGGAACTTGACTGGGGAAAAAATTACATATTTATTTTCATTAACCTCTAACTGAAAGTTAGCATTTCCTTTCACGATCAATGCCGGCAACAAACCACGGTAGTAGGAGCAGTAAGTCTGACTCTGTTGCCAGTAGAAGTCCCAGATCATTTTCATATCATGTTACAATTGCTACAAATATCTTTAAATATGTGTTATTCACACCCCGACTTCAGAACTACAGTACCTGTCAGACCAATGGTTAGCTCTTATTATTTAACTAGTGGCTCGGTGCACGGATTTGTGCACATTGGAAGGAAATTAATTAGAAGAAAGATTTGTGCAGTAATTACATTACTGCAAAAAATTACATGTCAGAATAGTATATATAATATAGTATTATAAAATTAAAACACGAGTGTTATTGGCGCTTGTGAGAGCTTTATATGTATTACAAGTGCGTGAGTCAACATTTATTTTTAAATTGCCAGTGCGTGTCATATGTACCAGCCGGTCAGTTGGTCGGACGATAAATGAATAAATCATGATGTGGTTCACATTGAATGTCAACAAAAACAACTAAATTCACGATTGACAATGACAGATTGAAACATATGCATGCGATTGGCGCCAGTGAGAGCTTTATATGTGTCGTGCATATGCGAGTCAATGTTTATTTTTAAATTGCCAGTGTGCGTCATATACATTCGCTGGTTGGTCAGATGGTCAGACTGACATACGGCCAGTCACTTAACCTTTTATATATATACTAGAGGCCCGATGCATGAAATTCCTGCAAGAGTAGGCCTTCCTTCCCCCAGCTGTTGGTACCGGCTTCCCTCTGCCACCCGGAACCCAGGCTTCATCCAGAAGGCTGTCTGGAAGGACGTCTGGTCTAATTAGCATATTATGCTTTTATCATATAGATAGGTATGTTAATAAAAGAGACATAGTCATTAGATTACAATTTTAAAATATTTTGGTAATTGGATTTCAATGTAATTGGTTTCCTTTGTAATCCTATTTTGTTTTATGCATCTGAAACCATTATTCTAAGGAGGGAGTCCATGGGCTTCATCAGACTGCCCAAGGAGTCCACGGGGCATAGCAGGGTCAGGACCCTGTTTTAGAGTCTGCCGTCCGACTCTAGCCATTCGCGAAGGTGCCTGCCTACCGTGGGACAGTATTGATATGAGGAAAAGGAAAGTGGTGAACACATACCACAAAAGAATGAACAACAAGATGTACAAGTGCGCAAAGAACCTTCCTGACCTTTCCAGCTCTTTGTCCTGGCCCCCAAACGCTATCACAGTCCGGATGGCGCCCAGGGCTTCTTCTGCCACGGCGCCTGCTTTCGCATATGCAGCTAGTTCCTTGTCACTAAATGCCGAGAGTATCTGCACGGGAGAGAGACAGTCATGACTTTTGTGTGGGAGGGGAGTTCAAAGCACACCCTTAAAGGTACTCTTCCTCCCCAGCCCTGTCCTCTGCTAAACACAGAAGTCATGAAGCCAAGTGCACTCAGCGTGCCAGCAGGGCTTCCTCACTGCACAGGCCACGCAGGGCCACCCGCATGACACGCTCCCCCAGAGCCGCCAGGAAAAGGAAATCCACGTGCTATTCTCTAGAAAGCGTTTCTGGGAACAGTTCAAGTTCCACATCTATTTCGGGTTTTTGTTTTTTGTTTTTTTTTTCCTCTGTGGCTTACAAAATAAATGAAAATAAAAACTTTACGGCTTTGAAAGGACTGCCCATCCTTCCCTTAATTTTGTCGTGATTTTTTTTAATGACTCTGAAAGCATATTTCCAGATGTACGCCTGAGCATGCTACTGCATAACAAGATGGCTAACGAGATATTGTGGGAGAAAGGTAAAGGAAGAAGAAAAACAAAATGGATACCAGTAATTTATTAACACATTGCGGGCAGATCACAAGAATTTGCCAGCTTTGTTCAGTTCCACTTCATATCACACAGTGTTTTACAACGTATCATACTTTAAAAAGATATTAGCTTGTAAGAACATGTAATAAATAACTTCAAAATGCAATGGGTATTTAAGTTTAAAGCATGCCTTTAACATTTATGTAAAGCGTTTTTTTTATTTTATTTTTTATTTGTTTTTTTTTTTGCACTCGTTCCATAGAAACTTATCTGGCCACTGGGTAAAGCTAGCAATAAAACTACTGGTCCACAAGGTGTTAAGAAAATTGTCCATTCCAGAGTGAGCAAAAAATGCCAGTAAAATTTCTCACTTCTGTAGTGTTGGCTGAAGTAAAAGGGGTTATGTGTAAGGCAAATTTGGCAGAGTGCCACTCAATTGTCAAGGTAACAAATAAAAATAAATAAAATAAATCAAACTTTATTTAAAATTTTTATAATCACAGAATAGTTTAGAGGTATATTATATTTTAAAATTGAGTTTCCTCAAATTAAGGACACAGATCTTATATGTAATTTTAGCTATTGTGCCCAAAAACTTACCAAAGAAATAACAGCAGTGGAAAAAAATCTATAACTGATGTAAAAACGGTGACATTTTGAAAAAAATAAATTTCCTTATTAAAGCACTGAATTAACAACATGCTTCTAAATGTGCTTTCAATTGACATTTAACACCGATTTGCACAATTACAAGCACTGGAATCCTGCATCTTTCAAATAACTGCAGATGTGGGTTAACACACAGGAAAATGCCTGTTTCACCTACCTTTGCCCAAACAGCTGCAGAGAGTCCCAGGATAGGGCTGATGGCCATTATCACAAGGGTGAGCTTCCATCCTCTCATGAACCCCACTATGAATCCTGCAAAAAACGTGGCTATTGCTTGAAAGAACATTCCAACCTTGTCACCAATTCCTTCACTGATTTTGGAGATGTCACTAAAAAAGATCACACCTAAGTGGTTACAGGCAGGAGGTCTTCAGTTAGAAAGGTGAAGCAGACATCTAACAAACACAGACAGGTCAGACTCATTCAGACACTGCAAGCCTCTTTCAGAGTCTTAGCCTCTTGAATGCTATTTTCCCCACCTAAATAACTGTACAAAGGAAGAAATCCAGGATTAGTTCATGCTTCTAAGACATTAACATCATTACAGTGGATGCTATTAAACTCATAAGTCCTGTAAGAGAAGCATTAACATTTTGAAGATGAGCCAATCTGACTAAAAGCAGAAGTTAGGAAGAGCATTACGATAATAGGGAAGTGCACCTTCCTTTTACCGTTGGCCCTATTTTCCATACACTCGGTTCTCAATACAACAGCCAGTATGATCCTTTGAAAATGGAAGTCTGAACAGGCTCCTCCCCAGATCCAAACATATGCCATCGCTGCCATTTCACTCAGTGAACAATGAAGTCCTTTACTGAGGCCAACCAGGTCCCCAATGTCTAGACTTTACTCCCTTTTGATCTCATTTTCTTACTACACTCTGGCCAGGACCTCCAGTAAGAAATGTTTATCACCTATCTCCCTCTACTGGAATGTAAGCCCTAGATGGCAGAGGTCTTTGGGTCATGAGTAGATCACAAATATCTCGTGTTTGGCACATCATAGGCCCTCAAATTGATGAGTAAGTCAAGAGTCACCAATGACTAAGAAGAGCCTCTTTGTGAATTCATTCAATCATGAATTCATTCATTCAATCATGAATTCATTCATTCAACCATCTTAACTGAGTATGGAACGCCTGCCAGGCTGTGTGGTAAGCTCCATGAGAGATAAACAAATATACAAAAATGTGAGCTCAGTCCTCAAATAAACTTACTCTATAACTAAGAAGAAAAACTAACAGATAAGGAAAATAGGCTGTCAGTGCTAGACATGGCTGTCAGATCATCTATCTTGGTATTCTATCAAATACTTAATCTAGTAACTTTTTCCACTTAAAGATCCTCCCATGACACATGTTCACAGTTAGTGGCTAATCTCTTCACACAAGGATGACATTGACTGTACACTTACTCTGTGAGCCGCGTATTGAGTTCAGTGGTGTCGTTGATGTCAAACCAGCCTATTTCTTGTCGGAGGACAGCATGAAAAAACTCTTTCCTAATTTTCCTAATCTGCCGGCCGGCGGCCAAAGTCCAAAATGACACTTGTATATAGGCAGCAACGAGCACCGCACCACCTAGTCCTGAGTAATAATAGGCGTATCTGGAAAATAATTAGAAAGTCTCTCTGACATACTGTTCTTTATGCATCTCTTTCAGGAACAATCTTCAGAATTGGGAATAAATAAGATTATTTATTCAAATAATTACAACAAATATACATTAAAGTTTCTTTTTCTTTTCTTAAATTATAAGAAGACAGGCAAATTAATTTACATGAATAAAATTTTTTTTGGCTAACTGCAAAAAAGAGTGGTGTTAATGAATAATTTTTAACTGATATTGACAATTTATAGATATTCACCAAATACAGTTCTTTTTTTTTTTTTTTTTTTTTTTTTTTTTTTTTTTACAATTACTATTCTAGACTTGCATATCTTGTACTGAAAAAGTTCACTACTGTTCAACATATTTCAAGTAAAGGTATAAACAGACTGACCATGTTAAGTGTTTCTTATATTGTTTATACAAAGAAACAAAGAAAACAAACAAAAAAACACCCTTTCTATTTGGCGGAATTTGGGCGGGAGATATTTAATAGTGTGTTAAAATTTTATATTAATTTGGAGTGAGGGCTTAACTAAATCAGAGGAAAGTTAGTATCGTTTTTTATAATATAGTTTTATTGATTTCAGAGAGAAAGGGAAAGGGAGATGGAAACATCAATGATGAGAGAGAATCATCGATAGGCTGCCTCCTGCATGCCCCGCTACCCAGGCATTGAGCCCACAACCTAGGCATGTGCCCTAATTGAACCCAGGACCCTTCAGTCCGCAGGCTGATGCTCTATCCACTGAGCTAAATCAGCTAGGGCAAAAGTTAGTATCTTTAAAAAATAATAAATTCAGTTTGAATAATTTCAAGTATACCTTTTATATAATTTTACAAACATCTTCCAGATAGAGCCCTTCAGTCCTGCTATCGCATACAGATAGTACTCATTTATATCAGTAACTTTAATTGATACGTTAAACACACAAACATTATGTTATAGGCTTTTGAGATTTCCACCAAGAAGGCTAAAGTAGGGGGGAAATGCCGTAAATGACATTACTGGGTCAGCTAACCAAGTTGGAATGCAGATTAGATCAGAGTAGAGTATCAATATTAAATTTACTGTGGTTATGAAGAAAGCATCCTATTCTTAAGAACCACACTGAAGTATTTATTAGTAAAGGGCCATGATGTATGCAACTTACTTCAAATGGTGGGGTTAGGGTTGGAGGTGGTATAAATGATAATAATAGGTTAAAGAGTATAACAAAAGGTAAAGAGTATATATATATATATATTAGCCAATTACCTAGTCATTTCTTCTTCCAGAATTCTGCCTGGATTTAACATTGACAATGAAAAATTCACTAAATAAAAACAAAACGAAACAAAAATGAGACATTTTTGAAAAGTTGAACTATTAATAGATATTGCTGGGCTTTAAAAATCTTTTTTTTTCTTTCTTTTCACTTTCAAGCGCACTCTTCACTTTACTCAAGGAAACAACCCAAGGGTTTAGGTGCTGGACATGGAGGCTCCAATGGGTACGATAAGCCCTCTCAGGTTCTCCCACCATCCTCTGGGTCTGCGGCCCTCAGCAGAGCAGCTTCCTAAGGCAGCTGAGAGGAGCCACAGAAGGCAGAGGAGGAAGAAAGAAATGGCCCAAACACAAAATACAGGATTTAAGGGGCCCTCTTTTCTAAGTGGCTCAAAGGACTTGACAGATACTTGCTTCTGTAAATTTTATTTTAATATATGTGTGTTTTTCCTGAGATGCTTCCTCACAACCTAAGTAACAGAAAGGCTGAATTGCGTGCATTGTAAAGGAAGAAAACCAAAAGACAAGATCTTAATGATCTTTGGCAATGAGTCACCATCCTGTGTTCCATGTCTTGTTTGCTAGCAAAAGTGTATTCTGGTATTTTTAAAGCAGTATTAATTAGAAGGAAATGTACTATCCATTTACTTGAGCTCATTTGATTAAAACGTCAGTGTGCTTTCCTGGTTTTCATTATAGCTAGCATTTATTGAAAACAGTTTACCTATATTAATTCACTTAATTTTCACAACAACCCACTGAGGTAGGACTGTTTTAGGAATCCCCATTGTACAGATGAGGAAATCGAAGCTCAGAGAGATAAAGCAACTTACCCAAAGTCAGACAGCCAGCGAAAGGCTGAGAGTCCTAACAGTGTACTGTACAGCTCTTAATACTATACTATGCTGACTGATTCATGTGGTAATCACTTATTTTCACTTCTTAAAAAAAACACAAAGTGGGGGAGAAAAAAAAAGGAAACAGACTATATCTATGGCATCCACAAAATAATAGGATAAAGTATCATCACTATGGTATTGGTGAGAAAACATGCCAGGGTAGGGATTTCCCATCTCCCATGATGCTAGGAGAGAAACTAGTTAATCTTTACTCCTTTATAAACAACCCAGAGGTCATGTTTTCTGGGTTCTGTGTATCCTCCTTATCTTCTTCCAAACAGAGATAAGGCTGAAATTTTATTTAAAACTTAAACTACTATAAGGATCAATTACCAGGCATAACTTTTCCCTTCAGGATTATAAATTCTACTGATGTTCACAGTAAAGTGCTTATTACTCCAGCTCTCCCTCAGCTATTAGACCCTGGAGGAAACATGCCCTATTTTACTCCCGTTCTTATCAGTTCAGTTCTGTGTGTTCAGTTCCTTCTGAGTTCTTAAATAGGTACCTTTGATATGCCAAATTGGAGCTGTGTTTGGAATTAGAGGCAGACAAAGCTATTCTAAAGCTGTGGTACTTGTAGAATTATTGTTCAAAACCTTGGGAAACCTCCAGGTATATGGGTACGGGGCTAATTTTTTGAAATATATTTTTATTGATTTCAGAGAGGAAGGGAGGAGAAATAGAAACATCAATGACTGAATCATTGCCTGCAACCCAGGCATGTGCTCTTGACCAGAATCAAATCTGGGACCTTTCAGTCTGCAGGCCAACAGACTATCTACTGGGCCAAACCAGCTAGGGCTGTCAATAGGGCTATTTTTTCCTTGAACTTAGAAATCCTAAATGAGTTTTACTCTCCTCTAACACTTATGTCAAACTTTTAAATTCTCTCAGTGAGGATATTATAATTCAAATTGATCCTCCCTCCTAGGAAATAAGAATTTATGGCATTCCAAATTTGACCTACTTCTTTCTCAAGTCCCAGGCCAAGAAGGGCAATCTAGTTCTGGATTTGTAATCCAAGGAGTTCCAGAATCTCAGAAAACCAAGAGTTTCTGCTGCTTGGAGAAAAAGGCGAGACAATGTGTTCCTAGAAGAGTCATGGGATTCTAGCTCTGGAATACTAAATCTGGAAATATGGAGTTCTAGAACTGGAATTAGCGGTTCCAGATCTGGTGTTCTAGATCTAGAAATCTCATGGGATTCTAGATCTGGATAGGGTGTAGAACTGTTCTCTCAGATGCTACCTGTTATGCTTCTGTCTCATAAACAAGCTCCAAATAGTTATCTGGTTTGTAAGTTCTTAACACTGTCTGTCAAAATGACATGGGGAGCTTGCAATATTACAGACGTCCAGGCCCCACCAAACACCTTAAGTCAGAATGTTTGACTGAGCCTAGAGATCATGTTTCTAAAAGTATCTCCACTTGATCCTAATGCGTCCACATGGAGAACTCTCCCTCTCCTCTTCCTGAATGCCTCCATGACAAGGGAATGGGGAATTCTTTGAAGCTGCCTAATTCAGTTTTGAGAACTCCCAGAGCATTCACCCATTTTATAGATGATGAATAAACATAATTCCAGAGTAGTTACTTCATTTCCAAGTTCCCACAGCTAGTTTTCCCCAATATTAATTGATCATTTACTATGTTCCAGGCACTTTACATAAATGATCTCATTTAACTCTTTACATAAAACAACTCATTTAATTCTATGCTTACCTTCAAAGATAAGAACAGTGAGAACTATAGAGGTTAAGTAACTTTTCCAAGGTCATGCAGCTGGTGAGTGAAGGGCCTAAATAATAACTGTATACTGTAAGGGTTACTTAAGGAGACATTGCATAGGGAGTCCCAACTGTCACTTTTGAATTTTAAAGTAAATAAATGTCTGTCTTCTTCAATTCTACCTAAAATTTCTTTATCATATAGAAAATTCAGCACAAAACAAAGAGATGGTGTTGTGTCCAGGTAGCTTAGGCAGCATAGGCAGTTAGTTAAGAAAAGAGGGGGCTCAAAATGCATTTTCTCTTTAAAAAAAAAATTTTTTTTTTAATTGATTTCAGAGAGGAAGAGGAAAGTCCAAAGAGACAGAAACATCAATGACGAGAGAGAGTCATCGATTGGCCACCTCCTGCACGCCCCCCTACTGGGATCAAGCCCTCAACCTGGGCATGTGCCCTGACCAGAATCGAACCCAGGTCCCTTCAGTCCACAGGCGGATGCTCTACCCACTGAGCCAAACCAGCCAGAGCTACATTTTCCTCTTAATCCCAGAGCAATGCAAGGACATGCAGGGCATATTGATTTCCCCACAGACTATCCTAGATTATTACAGTGGCATAGACTTGGCATAAAATATATCAAATTCTTGATACTCTGCAGAAAAACTGTTTCTAAAGACTCTGTCCTTAAGGTTTGGATGCAGAATGTTTTATGCATAGTTTCTGCACAACTGAGTCATTGTGAGGGAACGACCTTGTCACGGAGTGACTTTATCCTGTTGACAGGGACGGGTTCTGCTCACAATAAATCATTGTCAGACCCTCTTGCAACTTAAACTGTTTTTCCTTCTAATATTTCCTTCTCATGTAGGTGTCCAAGAACCCAACAATTCTAAAGAATGGACTCTAAATAAACACGATCTCTGTGAGGTAAGCTAGGGGGCTCAGCTAAGTACTCTGTCTTCTCCCAACTTCCATGAGGGGTGATAAACTCTACAATTCTAAACATGTCAACGATCTCTCTGGATCTAGAGTGAGTTTGAAATCTAAAGATTTTGTTTTCTCCAAAGAGATATGAGAATGTTATTTTCACAAACTACAAAAAGAGTGGACATTGAAATTAAAAACATGGGAGGAACTTTCCCTTCCAAATCCCCTGAGACAGCCAATAGGCCTACTATCCAACGTGGCTGCGGAAGACCAAGGGTCATAGCCTTTGGAGGCCACTGACAATAAGCTGGCAACTCTGCTGAGCTTAGCACTCCAGCAACCACAGGTCTGTAAGCCACTTGCTTGTGCCATTCCCCAGAGAGACCTTGAATTTGGTCCTGGGCACAGCACAAACCAGCTGTCTGCCACATTCAGCTTCAAAGCAATTCAGTTGCATAATTAGAAACAAGTAAAAAAAAAAACACAAGCAAACTGCTCCAAATAAGAAAGTTGAAGTATCCTGGTATTCTAAAAACAAGACTAATAAAACTAGTACAAATGCTAACTTATCCGTGATCAATGTGTTGCATTGTTTTAATTTGATATATTTTTTAAAAGTTTAATTGTGATAAAAAATATACATCGCATAAAATTAACCATCTTTAAGTGTACAGGTCAATAGTGTTCAGTATACACACACTGCTGTATAATCAATCTCCAGAACTTTTTATGTTCCAAAATGAAACTCAACATATTAAACAACAACTTTTCATTCCCACCTCCCTCCAGTGCCTGGTAACCACTATTCCAGTTTTTGTTTCAGTGAATTTGACTACTCTGTATACTTCATATAAGTGAAATCATACAGTATTTGTATTTTTGTTACTGGTTTATTTCAGTTAGCATAATGTCCTCGAGGCTTATATTGAGGTAGTGTGTGCTGGGATTTCCTTCCTTTTGAAGGCTATTATTCCATTGTCTGGCATACCACATTTTGTTTACCCATTCATCTGTTAATCTGAATTTTTTAAACCCTGAATTGAAACCAATTTTGGATTAACTGCCTGAATGTGCACATCATCCTGCTTTATACATCTACATAACCAATGCATAATAGGTCTACAGAATTTCTAAAAAGTAAATAGAAAACTCCTACCCCTCATTTCCTTAAATATTTTTTTAAACTATTATAAATCAACTCCAATTTTACCTTTCCGGTATTTATGCTAAAATTTTGGTCACTGGTTAAGCATTGGTAATCTATTTAACTTTCTCAAACTCATTTCTTTTTAAAAGAGAAAGCAAGATTATTTACATTGGCAGTATACTCTATTTACATATACCGGTTGCTCATTTGAGCATGGTTTGGATGGCAGAGAGACCTGGATTTGAATTCTGTCCTCATGCTCACCATCTGTGTAACTTTGGACAAGGTTTTTTAATCCTCTCCTAGTCTCATCTGTCACAGAGGATAATATTACCCACTGTGTAGGGTTGTTCTTGTGAGGGTTAGATGAAACAGGACCCAGCAGACAAAAAATACAATAGAAGATTGCTATCATTGTGGTTATTTTTATTATAAAAGGGTCTTCTCAGAGGCAACAATACTTGAGAATTAAAAAAAAAAACTGGTTTTGTAGGAGCTTTCCTTAAAATTCAAAGGATGCTTTTACTTTCTAAAAGGCATTAATGTTTATCACTATTAATGTAAGTAGGCCCTCTCTGAGGTATTCACACTTACATCCTACTGTGCTAAACAAACATTATAGTGCTCAGTCAGTGAACCCTGAAAACTCTTACCGAATATTCTCCAAATGATGGGGGCCTACTTTTTCTTAGGTTCTTTGCTATGAAAGCTACCTTTCCTTTATCGGTATTTTGTCCTTATGTTCTACCATGTATACCAATAAGGCTCCGTTCAGGCCCTCACCAGTTTGGTTCAGTGGATAGAGTGTTGGCCTGCGGACTGAAGGGTCCCAGGTTCGATTGCAGTCAAGGGCATGTACCTTGGATGCGGGCACATCCTCAGTAGGGGGTGTGCAGGAGACAGCTGATGGATGTTTCTCTCTCATCGATGTTTCTAACACTCTCTCCCTCTCCTTTCCTCTCTGTAAAAAAAAAAAAGACTGAATGGAGCTTATAATATATATAAGCTCCATTCAGTCTTTTCCAGTCTAATGCTCACATGGAAGAATGAAGTCTTAGGGTTGGTACAAAGCATGGGACTCTTCCTTCCTATGTGGAATTTGACTAATGTGAAAAACAGCTACGTCCATCAGAACCTCCCTAGCACGCTGTTGCCACAGCCCCTCTTTAGATGACCTTAACCTCTGGGACTCCTCTGGCCCTTCAGTAACGATAGTCCTTTTGGTGCATCCGCATCCTTCTCCTGCTGAATCCATTCACCCTTTAGTGAAGTGCTACATCAAGTTCCTGCCAACCTGGCTGATCCAGATGTAGACACAAAAAATGGCTATAGTTTTAACAAAAAAGGTGGGAAGAGAAAAAAGAGAAGCAGAAACATATCTACAAGCTGAGCACAGCTAGGAAGTACTGGCAGTGACTGGTGTATTCTGAAGTTCACCAGGGATCGCTGAGGGGATGGATACTGTTACAGCTCCCCCGTCCTAAAATAGAGTGACTGCCTGACTTTATTTAGAGGCAGAGCATTCTGTATATTTCCTCATCCTTTCAATCAGCATACACCTATTTCTTAAAACTTAAAGGACTAGTTGAGGAATTTTCTGAGAATTTTATAACTTCCATGATATCTAAAGTCACCCAGATGGCTAAATCATTACACAAGTGCACAATGAAGAACAGTCTCTTTCTAATCCTTCATGTACTTAAAGGAGTACTGTGCATTAAAAAAAAAGGGGGGGGCGGGGGGAGGGAGTTGAGAAATGCTTACCCGGAAAGGAGAAGTTTCCTGCAGTAACAACAAATCGGTCGGTCATTTCTCCAAATACTATCATCATGAGGGGGAGACCTGCTCCGTGAGCTATGGCCATGATTGTGCCCAGGGACATAAATAATTTATCCTGCCAATCGGAATATCGAAACTAAAAAAAAAAAAAAAAAAAAAAAAGGAAATAAAATAATACTTAGTTTACCTTGTGGGATAGAATTACCCTTTTCCACAATTACATGTTCTTTGGATTTTTATGTAAGGTCAGCACATTTGTAACAGTTGTGTGAAATTCTCAGTGCTGTGTTCAAGTCAGCTTATTTTACTTAATCATGGCCCCAAGTGCAACAGTAGCGATGCAGTAGGCTTAGAACACCCAGGCGACCAGAAACTGCATGGAATCCTCAGGGAGCTCCACAGTGTAGCATTCCTGAAGTGCTTGCTCAGTGCGAAGTGTGGGAGAGGACATTGGAGAGAGGGAGAAAGGCTGCGGGCTGCACCAAGGACCTTGGTCTTAGTACTACCCGTGTACAATGAATGCACTTAGTATTATCACTTAGAGGGGGACACAGTGGAGTGTAGCCCATCAGTGTCCCCATGCTTTCAAGACTTTTCCCCCACTGTCTTTTCAGTCCTCTCCTGTTTCTCACTTTCCACATTTTAGATCAATGGTTCCATGGCTCTTTCTTTATTCGTCTTTCCTTTTCTGCCTTCCAGACTGCATCTTAATTCTTTTAATTTCCCACTTCTATACTTTCCCTCTGTCTCTTGCATCTCTCCCCCCCCTTTTTAATATTTTCCTTCCACCCATTTTCCTCCTCCCACCTATCCCCCTTGTGGGGACAAGGAACCGCCATTGGGAGAATGGATGTTGAGTCAGTCTTGGCGGCATGGGATCCTTGAGAGCAAAAGTTGGGTCAGACAGGGTCAATCTGAGAGGCAGGCTGAGGTCAGACACCCATGGTGGGGAGGGGGGATGTGTGCAAACTGTTCTCAGAGAGTTCCCAAAGTTCTGTATGGGAAGGCCAAATTCCACCGTCAAACACACAGGGCACGCCAGAGTGCCAACAGCGACAAAAGGTCAGAGCCAGGTGGAGCTTGGGACGAAACCAGGGGAGGAGATAAAGTCAAGAGCAAACAGAAAAGGGACCCTATAATTGCTACAAAAGGGAACTGTGTCCCCAGGGTTCAATTTAGTGGCCCCCCCGGGGGAGGGAGACAGAGCACTTGGATCTGTGGGCTGCAGTTACGAACACAGGATTGGTTGTGGTGTAATGTTCTCCTTACTGAACATTGGCATGACATTGAAGAATGCTTTAAGTGCTTTCCAAATTACTAAATAAAAATGTTTGTATTTAAGCTTAAGTTTAAAATTACACAAATTTCATAGCAATAGCCTAAGTAAACCTAGATGTTTTTCAGTGATTTTCAACAAAACAATGCATTGCAAACTCCTTTATGGTACAGTTTTGTAAATGTCTAATCACTGCGTTGTATATGTGAAACTAATATAATATTATATGTCAACTATCATTGAAAAATAAAAAAGGAGAGAAAGTAGGGGAGAAAAAGAGTACCATTCTGTCCTGAACCTCTTTCAGGACACAAAAAAATACTATTCAGAGTTTGAAAAAGATTACATTTAAACTTAATTTAAATTTTAACTTTTAAATTCAGGTGAAATTTTCCATGTTTCTACTTTAAGGTTTGGGATATTTTACTTTATGTAAGAGGCAATTTAAAACTGGTGCATTAAAACCAGAACTAGTTTTACTATTTATTCTCTAAAGCATTCAATTTAAAACACAAACACACACACACACACACACACACACACACACATACACACACACACACAAAGACCTCTTACGAAGACAAAAACTTCAGGAGAATAAGGAGAGAATGATTAGGGGCTTTGGACATGGGAAATCTCCAAGAGGCTCAAAACCTAGGATATTTTGCTGTCTTTTCACTCATTTGCTTATTATGGCAGGGGGAGGGGAGATTCAACGGATGCCACTTAATAACCAACTTCTTTTGAGTATTGGCTGTCATCACTTGAAACACATATTTATCAAATGTGGGCAAACATTTTCTTGGGCTGCCCCTCTGAGACATATTACAAATGAAAAACAGATCAGACTTCTTCCAAAAACATGCTGGCTTGCCTTGTACCAGCGGACATCATCGAGAATTGGATTGCACATAATCCAATCCCTAGTAGTTACTCTACATTTAATGTTTTCTTGGATTATCTTAAATTTTCTATGATTAATGATCACGTTGTATGCAATCTTATTTTAAGCTGAATTTGTGGGGTTTTGTGAAACGGATACAGAGATTTTTTTTCTTTTCTGAAATGGGTTAGTTTTTTTGGTGTACAAACACAAGTCCTATTTTCAATTTCCCTGTGGACCAGTCAGCTCTGCTCTGTTTCACAGCCAGCTTACCCCTGCCTCTTTTGTCATCCACCTTGAGAATGTGAGCCGTGACTGCAATGAGCCAACCTCACACAGGGGGAAATCTATCGCTGCCTGCAGACAGTCTTAAAGTCCTAGCTCAGTAACTCAGTAAATCGATTCAAGACACCAAATCTGAACGAAGGAACGACGATCGCATTTACTATAGCTTACCAATGCTAATGGTCCGATTAAATTCACTTTCTTCATTTTTTTCCTGTCTTGGTTGCTGAAAAAAATCACACAATTGCTTTAATTTAAAACTATTACAAATATTTCACAGTCAATTGAATATAAATTCACCTTTTATAACATTGCCAATACAAAACAGTGTTGGCCACAGATTGTCAAAATCATTCAGTGTAACATACTTCTAGGCAATCCCCTTTTCACTAAGGTAACTGTCCAAGGTACTACAGGACTCTCTGGGTAAGCAGAAATGGTCACCTGCCTAACAGAGCTCACACACACAGGGAAGACGAACATGCTAACTGTGCCTGCCAAACGGATTACAGTAGGCACCCTTCCCAATCCACGGTTTTGCCCTCTGCAGTCTCAGTTACAGCCAACTGTGGACTGAGAATATTAAATGGAAAATTCCAGAAATAAACAATTCATAAACTTTAAATTGTATGCGGTTCTGAGTAGCGTGATGAAATCTCACGCTGTCCTGCTGCATCCTGCCCAGGGCGTGAGTCATCACTTTGTCCAGTATGTCTGTGCTGTAGATGCTACCCTCCTGTCAGGCACTGAGGAGCCAATTGGTCGGTTATCGGATTGACTGTCGTGCTAGCACAGTGTTGTGTTCAAGTCAGCTTGCTTTACTTAATAATGGCCTCACGTGCAAGAGCAGTGATGCTGGCAATTTGGATATGCCAAAGAGAAGCCAGAAAGTGCTTTCTTTAAGTGACATCCACCTAGTTCTTCACTTAACTAGGCATTTTATCATATCACAAGAAGAGGAAGGGTGAGTACAATATGATAAGATGTTTTGACAGAGAGAGAGACAGAGAGAGAGAGAGAGAAAGAGAGAGAGAGAGAGAGAGAGAGAGAGAGAGATCATTCATATTCATACTGTGGGGGGGGGGGTTTGCAAAAGCAGGTTTACTTTTATGAGTACCAAACTCAGAGTTTATTCTTATTTCTTATTTATTAATTATTGTTATTTTCCATATGTAACTGTAAGCCTACTTTTGCCCCATCCTGTATAACTTTTATTAGAGTATGTTGTTATAACTGCTCTATTTTATTTAGTTATTATTGCTCATCTCTTACTGTGCTTAATTTATAAAATACACTTTATCATAGGTATGTATGTATAGAAAAAACATAATATATAGGGTTTAGTGCTATCTGAGGTTTCAAGCACCCACTGGAAGGTCTTGGAAGACATTCCCCATGGATAAAAGGGGGATTACTGTAAATTCTTCTTGGGATAAAAAACATATTGTTCTAAAAATAGTAAAGGCCACTCTTCTGAAGGGTGTGGGGAATGGTGTCAGGAAATCTTGTTTGCTCTATAATCAAAACACATCCAGAATTCAACCACTGCGCACCACTTTCATTGCTATACCATCAGCCCAGGAGAATGCCCGCCTCGTCTCTCTACTTCCACTTACTGGTATGCCCACCTTAATGTACCTCCACACAGCAGCCAGCGCAATTCACTTAAAAACTCAAGTCAGTCTATGCTGAGTCTCTTCTGCTCAAAAGCCTACAAGGGCTCCCGTTTTTCTCAGGTGTCAAATCCAAACCCTACATTGGCCGCTAGGGCCCCACACAATCTGTTTCCTGTGACCTCTCCAACCACACTTCCCACTGCCACCTCTGCTTCCTCTGCCCCCGCCACCCTGGCCTCTCTGCTGCCGGTGAACACAGCCAGCATCATCCCCTCGCAGGGTCCTCACCTCTCAGATGCCTCTGCCAGAAAGCTCTCTTCAGACACCCACACTCGCCCTCCTCTCATTCCTTTCAAATCTGCCCTCCTCAATAAGACCTACCTTCACCTCCCTGACTAAAATCACAGGCTGCTTCCTTGTCGCCCTCTTGATGTCCTTATTCTTGACAAATGTTTTTCCACCGCATTCATTATCTTCTAACATTTATTTATTTATTTATTTATTTATTTATTTATTTATTTATTTTTCCAATATATTTTATTGATTTTTCTCACAGAGAGGAAGGGAGACAGAGAGCTAGAAACGTCGATGAAAGAGAAACATCGACCAGCTGTCTCTTGCACATCCCCGTACCGGGGATGTGCCGTTACCAAGGCACATGCCCTTGACCGGAATCGAACCTGGGACCTCACAGTCCGAAAACCTACGCTCTACCGCTGAGCCAAACCAGTTTCGGCCATTATCTTCTAACATTTAAGTGGTTTACTTATTTAGGCTGTGTATTATTTATGTCTGTCTGCCATACAATAATGTAAATTCATTCCATGAGGGCAGAATTGTGTGTGTGTGTGTGTGAGTGTGTTTACCTAAAGTTCATTTATTTGGTTTACATTTTCTGGTAGCTGATAAAGTTAACTCATAAAACTTGATCCCAAATTACTGAGAACACTTGCTAAAATCAAAGGGCAGACATCTGCCACAAAATGTTTATATGAACGTGCCACAGGCAATAGCAGCATGATCGGAATAAGCGTGTAACAAAGCTTGCCTTTTCCCTAGACCAGGGAGATGAGCTTAACTCCCTTTGACTACAGAAGCTTTTTGTAAAAATTAGCCTCATTACATTTAATTTCACAATCTTACAGGCTTACTGTCTTCTTAACTTCCTGCATTCTCTTTTGAACTGTTTTCTTCTTTCCAGCACAAGGCTGTGAGCTCCATTTCTGAGAACCCCCTTAGGTTCTGGAGCGTTAACTGCATTTTCTTCTTTCTTCTTCTTCCTTGGGGATAGCTCCTTTGTACACTTATCAAATGTTCAGCCAAGGCAATACACAAATAGCCTTCCTGGTGAAAATGCCACCTATTTATAGAGTCACAGTCAATCCCAGACTCAATTGCCAACTGATGAATACCGTGCCTTTCCGGTAGAAATTCCACCAGACATCCAGCTCCCCAGTTCTACCGGGCTCACTGGACTTTCCATGAATGGGTGTCATGGAACTCAGAGGGAGCAGAGCCCTACCCCTGCAAGAGGGAGTCAACAGCCCACAATAAAGGCTTCGGTTTCAACATCAGATAGGCCCATTTCAGTTGGCTTAATCAGGCCCCTTGCAGCTGGAGGCCACACTAAGCGAACTTGATAAAAGCGTCTCTCTGGGTGATGACTCCGCGACACGGGTCCTTTCGTGCTGGATGGCCTGCTGTGAACTCAGAGACCGTAACTGCCTCATCAACTATTTGAGGCGAAAAGGCGAAAATGATTCACGATTCCCACAGTGAAAGAGGAAACAAAGACAGCACTCTATTGACCGGCGGCGGCTTCTGCTCCTACGAAAGGCCTGCGAAGGGCACCGAACAAGGGTCCCCGGGAGCCAAAGAGCCAGAAACCCGAGCAGAGGAAGCCCCGAGGAGGGGAGGGGGGATGCCCCTTGAATTGGAACAAAAACCGATCCGGGAGCGCGGGGTACAGAAGAATGCCCAAGGCCCCCTCCCCACCTCCATCCAGGCCCAGGGCTGAGAAATGGGGAACCCGCCCGGCGCTGGGAGGAGGGGGAGGGGAGGACGTGGAGGAAGAGCCACAAGGAGGGGGAGGAGGGAGCTGGTTCCCGGCCCTCGTTCTGAAAGCACACCCACCCACGGCCCATGCTGGATGCTCTATACGCACGAACACATCAGAGGATGTTTATGAAAGTTGTTTGTAAAGTTTTGAGTTATATAACACAAGGAATGTTACACAACAACAGGTCCCATCGAATTGCCTGGACCAAGGGGAGAGAGACAGCCTCTTCCCGAGCCCGCGGTCCCAGGAGCCGCAGGACCTTCCCGGGGGGAGAGGTCAGGATCGCAGCCGAGACCCCCCCAAACCCAAAGAGGCGCCGGCGCCGCGGCCCCGCATCCAGCCGGTGCGGTCCGCCTGCCCCCGGGGCCGCATCCGGCGCGGCCGCCCGGCGCGCGGGGCCGGAGCCGCGGGGAGGTACCTGCGGCTGCTCAGCTCCAAGTCGCCGTCTGCGCTCCGGGGGCGCCGGGCCGTCCCGTTCCTTCCCGCCTCCACGTCCATCGCCGCCTGCGGGGAGAGAACAGCTCAGGTCCCCGCCGGCCTCCCCGCGGCCCCGCCCGGGGGTCCAGCCGAGCGCAGGGGCGCGGAGCCCGGGGGCCGGGGGCCGGGGCGCCGGGAAGGATCCCGCCGTCCTCGCCTCCCGCCCGCCGCCCCGGTCCCCCCTCCGCCCCGGTCCCCCTTCTCCCCCCGGCGCGCAGGGACTTGCTCACCTCGGACCTCCCGCGCCTGTGGCCGAGCCGCCGGGCGCCGGGCGCTGCGACCAGGGGCCTGGACTTTGCTCGCGCGCCTTCGCCCCCGCCCCCCGCGCGCGCGCCGGGGCCCAGCGACGCCTCCCGCTGCCGCCGGGGCTCCGGCCCGGGCCCGCGGCGCAGCCCCCGCCGCCGCCCGCCGCGCCGCCCCGCCGGCCGGAGGGAGAGGGCCCCGCGCGCCGCCCTCGCCGCCGGGGGCGCCCGCCGCGGCCGCCGCCCACCGGGCCCGCCGCCAGCCCGCCAGCCGGGGCGATAAGCCCGCTCCGCCGGGGCCCCCGGAGAGCCCGGGGCACACTCTGCAGGCGCTCAGTGGTCTCGTCAAACCTTGGCGGGGACACGTCCAAGGAGGCTTAGCAGTTCTGGGGGGCAGGGGCTGGCGGTGGTGGTGGTGTGTGTGTGTGTGGGAGGGGGGGGGGTCTCGAGGGAGAACGGGGACCGAGAGAGAGCACAGACTCGCCTCCCATTCCTGCATCCCTAGGGCTGGTCCTGCAGGCACCCGACCCACCCACCTCCGAAGCACCACGCTATGCGCCCTGGAGGAGAGGCAGTCGTCGGTGCCCTCTTGCTACTGGGAGACAGAACTTTGGGGTGGGAAAAACTTCAGAGATCACCTGATCCAAAAACAAGAAATCGATGCCCAGAGAGGAGGTTAGTCCTGCCCCAGGCTGCACCAGCGGGACCAGGGTCGCGTCCCAGTGCCGCCCCTGGCTCCCCGCTCTCTGACCTTGGACTTCCTATACTGAATTGTCTTACACCTAGCATCTGCTTGAGTCCCCTGTATGGTTTTTCTTATTCCTCCTGATTAGTTTCTCTGTACTCATCCAAAAAGGAAAGGTCTAAAACATGAAGCAGTAAGTGATGGAGGCTCTGAAGCCAGTGGGATTCAAACTCAGGCCTTCACATTTTTAAAAATACATTTTTATTGATTTCAGAGAGGAAGGAAGAGGGAGAGAGAGACGGAAACATCAGTGATGAGAGAGAATCATTGATTGGCTGCCTCCTGCAAGCCTCTCACTGGGGATCCAGACCACAGCCCCAGGATATGCCCTGGACTGGAATCGAACCTGGGACCCTTCAGTCCTCGGGCCCCTCGCTCTATCTACTGAGCCAATCTGGCTAGGGCAGACTTTTACATCTTATTAGCTATATGACTTTGGACACTTAGCTGACCTTTGAAGGCCTCAGTTTCCTCCTAGGTAAGCAGAGGATAGAAACATCTCCCACCGGGACCAGTTTGGCTCAGTGGATAGAGCGTCGGCCTGCAGACAGCAAGGTCCCTGGTTCGATTCGGGGCAAGGGCATGTACCTTGGTTGCGGGCATATCCCAAGTGGGGAGTGTGCAAGAGGCAGCTGATCAATGATTCTCTCTCATCGATGTTTCTAACTTTCTATCCCTCTCTCTTCCTCTCTGTGAAAAATCAATAAAAAATATAAAGAAAGAAAGAAAGAAAAGAAACATCTCCCTTATTAGGTTACTGTGAGGAATAAGTGAATTAAGAAGGTAAAGGGACCTAGTATCATGCCTAAAACGTAGTAAGTGCTCAATAAATATGGCTTTTCTTCCTAACCGGCTGGTCCTTGCTCCTGCTGTAACAGAAACATCATCCCAGGGTTTTCCTGGGTTTCCAGAGAACCTTACGCGGAGCATGGTACAAGAGCAGGTGTTGTTGGACAGACCCAGGTATGACTCTCACCTCTGCCATTTTGGGCAGTTTATTTAATTCTTGGTGGAGCCTTCTGAAAATGGGGATATTATTAAGATTAGATATAATGTGTGTAAAGTGCTTGGCATAGGAGGCGCCTCATAAATGATACCTAGAATTATAGTTAAAAGATTATAGTTAGCCCTAACCGGTTTGGCTCAGTGAATAGAGTGTCAGCCTGCAGACTCAAGGGTCCTGGGTTTGATTCTCGTCAAGGGCATGTATTATATGTACCTTGATTGTGGGCACATCCCCAGTAGGGGTTGTGCAAGAGGCAGCTCATTGATATTTCCCTTTCATCAATGTTTCCAACTATCTATCCTTTTCCTTTCTGTAAAAAAAAAAAAATCAATAAAAAATATATACTTTAAGAAGATTACAGTTAGAAGAGGCTGATGAAGAAAGACTGGAATAGGAGCCAGCAGCTCTGCCACCCTCTCTTTAATGTGCCACTTACCTCCATCTGCTTTGTCCCTTACCTTGAGCTAGAACTTGACTTGAAGACTATGCTGGGAGTTGATTGAGATTATGGTGCGATCTGGAATTACGTGATAGAAATACATTTACTTAAGTATCTTTCCTCAAAAGGTTTTTCTTCTCATCCTGTCTACCATCACCACGAAGATTCTCCCCTTTGATCAACCAGAATTCCTTCTCTTCATGAGTCTTAACAGGTGGTCAGGGCACGAGGGACTAAAGATACTCTGGGACTAAAACAATTGAAATTGGTTCGTTTAAAAGAAGACGGGGTGGTGATTGGGGGACATTAGCCTATAAGGAAATGATAGACTCTGTAGTTTCTATCAAAGAATACTTAGGGAGAAAAAAAAAAAAAAGACAGATAGTTGAGAAAGTAGCAAGTTCTAAACTAAAAAAAAGTGAACAAAAAGTATCCTAGAAATAGAACACGTTTACCTATCTGTCTTTCTAAGTCAATTCGCAGAGATGTCCCTCTCGCAAATGCTCGTGTTTTCCGAGTCTGGGAGCAGAAGTAAGATTGTGGGACAAGCAGGTCTGTGTGGAGAGCGAGGAGCCCCTATGTGACTGTATGCCTCCCCACACGGCAGACAAATCACAGGGACCTTTTATATCTGTGTGACAACAATGGAACAACCCTCCATGGTGCATCTGACTGGTTATTTTTTCATTCATAAATTACATTTAAGCCACACGGGATTTCTTGATGACATTCAGGCTGTAAGAAATCTTAGCTTTTTCTTTGTGTCAGGATACTGAGACACTTCTTTATCCTCACTGACATAGAGTTAATGCCCTTCCACCATTGTGTTTTCTCAATTTTTCCATCTCTTCTATCTTTCCATTTCACATTTTTTTGGCTCAACTGAATATTTTTAATATTTAGGTTTCTTTCTCTTAACTTACTAAGTATACATTCTTTTACTACATATTTAATAATTAACTCCTTCCCAGAGGTTATGACATGTATCTTTGACTAAGCACTGGTAATTTATCTTCTTCCATGACAATGCAAGGATTTTAGAACTCGCAAACCTCATTAATCCACCTGGCTTATATACTATTGTTGTCATGCACAGTGCTTTAATTTTTTCTATTTATGACCCTTATGATATTATGATAAATATTTTTACTTTTTAAAGTCAATATTTGTTTAGATTTATCTCTTTCTTGTTCTCCTACACATCAAGAGCCACCGACTCGGATCATTTTTCTTATACAGCAGGACTACTCTTTCCCGTTTCCTTTAGTTGGTGATGAGTCATCTCACCTTTTCCCCCTGAACATTTATTTCATCTTAATGTTGAAAAAAATGACTTGGGGCCGGGACTGGTTTGGCTCAATGGATAGAGCATCGGCTTGGGGACTGAAGGGCCCCGGGTTCGATTCCGGTCAAGGGCATGTACCTTGGTTGCAGGCATATCCCCAGTAGGGGGTGTGTAAGAGGCAACTGATCGATGACTCTCTCTCATCGATGTTTCTAACTCTCTATCTCTCTCCTTTCCTCTCTGTACAAAAATCAATAAAATATATTTAAAAAAAAAATGACTTGGGGATTTGCCTTATTGAATATCGAGAATTTTATTCTGAAATTATAGTAATTAAGAGAATGTGTTTTGGACAGGGATAATTTAAAACAAAATAAAAGTGGAACGGAATAGAGATCTTGGAATGGACACAGCTGGAATTTTGATGCAAGCAGTGTTCTTTGCCACAACCTTAAATAGGGCAGGAAGTAGGGATGGGAAAGAGGGGTCAAATGTATCATCAGATGGTTAAATACATTCATTCCCTGATGATGGATCTTACCACCTTTTAACTGTTCTTGGTGTGCTCTCTTCCTTCATAACCCATCTTGCAAGCATCTGCAGCTCCCTTCCCCTCTCTCTTTATCAGGTAAAACCACAACCCTGGCTAATCTAAATTACCCAACTACTGCAAGCTTCCACATTGTTACAGGACATGGCTAAAGAAAAACACGAAACCATCTGACTGGTCTCAACATGAAATTAATGGCCCTTGACATATATACTTAATGTGATAAGGATGCTTGTTATTTATTGTCTACTATGTGGGATACAAGACTTATAAGGCATATTTAAGGCAAACAGGCAAGGAGCTATTCTCGGCTGAAAGGTGTGGAAACTGGGATTCCTGAAGAGCCAGTGAATTTCCACAAACCTGAGACATGGTGGAGTCAGAGCTCTCGCCCCGGCTGTGTGACTTTCAGCTTCTTCTTCAGGATCCCTGGGGAAGACTACAGCCAGGCAGAGGCCGTGCCTGCCTATATTTCTAGTCCCCACAGCACTAGAAGGCTCATTAAATGTATATTGAATAGATCAATATTTGTAATCTATAGTCTAAAAAATTTATATTGTAAAAAGTTTCCTATAAGGAAGGGCCAAAAGGGAGGGCCAAAAGGAAGAACAAATACCAGCTACCAACGTATTTAAAAATACAGTATACTAATATACAATATCTATAATAATAAAAGCATAATATGCTAATTAGACTGGACAGCTGAATGACCTTCCAGTGAAGCCAGGGCTGTGAGTGCCAAGCTCCTTGCATGAATTTCGTGCATTGGGCCTCTAGTTTAAATATAATACTATATTTAATATATTATATTTTATTTGTATTGTAGTGTGTATGTTAGTATGACATTTAATAGATATAATTATCTTTCAATATAAATTAATTTGCAGCAGTTTTCTCTGAAGAGAGTTTAATGGACTCAGCTCTCCCTCCAGCTGACCTTTAGCTTGATGATAATATGCTCTGTGGTCCTTTATTGTATTTGTGGCTGTCTAACAATTCTCCAACTTTTTATCTCTGAAGATCGGCGGTTAGATGCTATCTTCCACAGTTATATTTGTGCATGGCCATACTCATATTCTGTTTCCAAATTTTCTGCTACCAATACTTTTCAACCTCTGCCTCTTCTCATGGGATAAATCTTGATTTCTCCTGACTTTATTTCCTTCAAGTCATGTTATCTCTTAAACTTTTCTCACAAATTAAAAAAAAAAAAATGGTTCTCACTGCTTGAAAAAGAAAACAGAAATCCCTCTCCACCTTGGACCTCTCTCCTCCTAAAAATCATTTCCTTGTAGTCTCCCTCCTCTTTTGCTCATGATAAAAATTCATGTAACTGATTTAGCCCCGGCGTTTAGAAGGCATTCATAAAACATTGAAAATGAGAGAGGTGCTAATTCCCAATGATCTCATTCTTACATCCTCTTAAACCAGGGTGGACTGGCAAAGGTGCCATGGCCGAAATTAAAGAACCAGTTGGGAAGAGTTTGCAGTCAATCACAGTGTCATTTCATTTCCACCAGCATAGAGTAATGACACACTGGGAGTTCAAAGGTCACATTGCCTAATGGGATTTTTGTGTTCTGTGAGGCCTAAGGGAACTGTTGGGTAGACAGGGAGGGCTGCAGGGTGCCAAGGTCAGAGACTAAATGAATAAGTATGAGCTGGGGTCACTGTGCTTTAGGTCATTTATGTTGACTTACTCTTAAGGTTATTCTAGTGTTTTTTTGTTTTGTTTTTTTTCAAATTAGAATGTTAGTTTTATTCAATTTTTAACTTTGATTAACTGTAGAAACCACTCTTTCCCCCCATTTTATTTTGTGTTGGTTTCAGGTGTACAGCTTAGTGGTTAGATAATCATACACCTTACATAGCATTCTCTTGATGTATCCAGTACCCCACTTGGCACTATACAAAGTTATTACAATATTACTGACTATATTCCCTATGCTTTACTTATGTCCCTGTGACTATTTTGTACCTACCAATCCATGCTTCTTAGTCCCTTTACCTTAAGGCTATTCTAAAATTATAACTTTTCAAAATATTGTACTTTACTTTGCTAGAAATTTAAATATTTGCTAACACCATATCAAATATCTATAAATAGCTCTAGCTGGTTTGGCTCAGTGGATAGAGCATTGGCCTTCAGACTGACGGGTCTTAGTTTTGATTCCAGGCAAGGGCATATGTCTGGGTTATGGGCTCAATCCCCAGTGGGGGGCATGCAGGAGGCAGCCAATCAATGGTTCTCTCATCATTGATGTTTCTATGTCTCTCTCCCTCTCCTTTGCTCCCTGGAATCAAGAAAAATATATTTTTAAAATATCTATAAATAACATAACAAAAAAGACCAGTAACTCAGATTTGCATTTGATGTTAGTTCTCAATTACAGCACATTTTCTTAGCCCTAAAATTGTGGCATCCTAAGTGTTCTTCAACCACTTTAAAGGGTGTTATGAAATGTTCAGGAATCTACTGAAGCAAAATTAACTTGGGTTTATAATCATCTGTTTGGGAACCTTCTTAATACAAGTAACCTGGGTTGGTAAGCATCAGTTTGGGAACCTTCTTAATACAAGTAAAATCTAATCTCCAGTCCCCCCTTTCCCCCCCACCCTCACCCTCTTCTTTGCTATCTTAAAATTTTTTATTTTTTATTTTGAGACACATAATTTACATAACAGTTGCAAGAGTAATACAGAGAGAGTGCCTGTATCCTTTATTTAGTTTCTCCAATGGTAATACATTGTGTTTGTGTCTAATTCTGGTTATTTTGGCTCTTCACATAAACTTTAGAATCAGTTATCAAAATTACGAAATATTATAGCTTGTTTACTGCCTATTACTGCCATGTAGTTACTTCCAGGATTTTAATTGTCATTGCATTGAATCTATTGACCAATCTGGGAAAAGCTGACATCTTGACAATATTGAATCTTCCTATCTGAACATGGACTCTCTCTCCATCTATTTAGTTATTTGATTCATTCACCAAAATGTTATCATTTTCCTTATATAGATGTTGTGTATATCTCATTAGATTTATATATAAATATTTCATTTTGTGGGGTGCTAATGTATATGTTACTATTCTTTATTTCCGTTTTAATTTGTTCTTTTTGCTATATCAACCTCGTGTCCCTCAATCTTGTTAAAATAGCTTATTTGCTCTAGGAGTTTGGTGCGTGTATGTGTGTGTGGTCTCTTTAGGATTTTCTACATAGACCATCTAACATCTGTGAACAAAAGCAGTGTATTTCTTCTTTCCAAAGTTGTCTTCCTTTTAAAATCTTATTTAATTAGCTAGGACTTCTAGCACAATGTTAAAAAGGAGTGGTGAGAGGGGACATTTTTGCCTTGTTCCTGAAACTTAAAAGCTTCGAGCTTCTCACCATTAAGTATGATGTTAGCTGTAGGGTTTCTTTTTATTTATTTATTTATTTATTTTTTTTTTACAGATATTCTTTACCAAATTGAGGGTATTCTCTTCTGTTCCCAGATTATTAGAGTTTTTATCATGAATGGGTATTGGATTTTGTCAAATGCTTTTTCTGCATCCATTGATCTGATCATATATGACTTTTTGTTTTTATCATATGTAATGGATCACATTAATTGATTTTTTAATGTGGAAATAGCCTTACACACTTGGGAAAATTTCCACTTGGTCACATTGTTGGATTTGATTTGCTAATATTTTGCTGAGGACCTTTGTATTTATTTCATGAGAGTACTGACCTGTAGTTTTCTTTTCTGGTAATGTTTCCATCCAGTTTTGGTATTAGAGTAATACTACCCTCATAGAATGAGTTAGGAAGAATTCCTTCTGCTTCTATTCTCTGAAAGAGATTATAGAGTGTTGATATAATTTTTTTCTTAAATGTTTGGTAGAATTCACCAGTGAACCCAACTGGGCCTGGTGCTGTTTTAGGTTACTACTTATTGATCCAATGATTTGTATTTAGTTTTCAGAAGTCTGGTTATAATGTGTTTCCGCATGGATTTCTTTAGGTTGATTCTGGGGTTTGCTTATCTTGAATGCATGACTTTGTGGGTTTTGCCAAACTTAGGACATTTTCAGCCACTATTTCTTCAAACACTTTTTCAGATCTACTCTCTTTCTCCTCTCGTTATAGGACTCTGGTGACACTAGTGTTAAATCTTTGTCATAGTTCCACAGATCCCTGAGGTGCTGTGATTTTCTTCCAGACTGTTATCCTCACTGTTGCACAGATTGGGCATTTTCAATTGCTCTATCTCCCATTCTGCTGGTGAGCCCATTCATCGAGTTAATTTCATTAACTGTATTTTTTAGTTCAAAAATTTGCATTTGATCCATCTTTATAAATTCTATTTATTTGCTAAGATTTTCTATGGTTTTCAATTGTTTCAAGCATGTTTGTAATTGCTCTTTGAAGCATTTTACGATGGTAGTGTTTAATTTTTTTGTCAGATAATTCTAACAACTCTATCATCTTGGTGCTGGCATCTGTTAATTGCCCCCTTTCCGATTCAATTTGCTATCTTCCCAGTTCTTGGTGTATTGAGTGATATTTGGCTGAAAATTGGACATTTGAGGTATTATATTATGAGATTCTGGATCTTAATTTAAACTTTGGTTTTCTTGATTTTTGGACATTGCTTTAGCAGGGACATGGGGTGTTATTATTGACTCATTACTGAGAGTGGGGATAGAAGTTCAGGTTACCCACTTGGTCTCTACTGACTCCTGAGGTAGGAGGGGTCCTTCTTTCTGCTCTCCACTAAGCTTCCACTGACACCCTCCTGGCTGGGAGGAGAAGAAGTGTATTCTTCCAGCTCTCCACATGGTCTCCATGGACACCACAGGGTGGGGTGGTGGCCCTGTTACAGCTGTGCAGTGGTGGAAGTCCTGATTCTCCATAAGCCCCCTAGAGGGGAGGGAGAGAGCTGCTCATTCCTAACCAGGGGGCGGAGGGTGGGGAGATGGCGGGGGGGGGGGGGGGGGGGGGGGGGGGGGGGGGGATGGAAAGACAGTCCCTCCTTAGCCTCCTCTGACGCCAGAGGGGCGAGACGCAGGCAGTGAGGTTGGGGCGCCTTGTTACAGTCTCGCAAAGGTTTAAGTCGAGGCTTGCCAAACAGCCTTTTGTGCACGGGCATGGGTGGTGCCACTGTTTTTTTTTTTTTTCTATGAAGTTTGGCTAGGGTAGAGCAGCTATTTTCTAAACATATTCTATCTTGCGAGGTGGCCCCTTCCTGTTTACTTTTGTTTTTGGCTAGAGAGACCAGGCTTGTTTTGTTTGTTTATTGAGGTTCCTTTTTGTCTGTTGCATTGACATTTCTGGGTTCTTGCCTTCTACAACTCCCAGTCTGAGATGCATGAGGCAAGAATAAAGCAAAACCAAGCAAAACCCAAAAGGGGAGAACTCACCACCAAGTCCTTCTCTGGATTCCAAGGTCCTTCACTGGTTTGTCTTTCTCCACTTTTCAGGCTTAACGTTTGTTTTATATACAGAATTGGGCAAAAGTAGGTTTACAGTTGTGAGTACATGAAACACAAACTTTATTCTTGTATTCTTATTTATTAATTATTGTATTATTTTTCCATTTGAATAACTGTTAACCTACTTTTGCCCACTCCTGTATAATGTTCAGTTTCTCTAGTTGTGCTTAGCAGGAGGAATAGGAAGAAATGTATCCCAACACTCTCACTATTTCAAATAAACTACTGCAAGAAGAAAAAAAAATCCATTCTGGTCCACCAGGTCTTTCAGGCTCAGGTCCTACTTCACTTCCCAGACTCCTTCCTGGGGTGGCCACTCCCAGCACCTGAAACTCTGACCACCCTGAGTGACTTCCTTCTGGATTCCCCAAGAAGTCTCTCATCATGGCACCAATACATGTTACTAAGCATATTTCCTGTCTCCTAAACTGTGAGCTTCTTGTCATAGCATCATGCTCCCACTATCTAGTCCAGTAGTCACTTCAGAGTGACTTTTGTATTTATTTAAGTGAATAAATAAAAAATAAAACTTAATGTTTATGCAAAAGAATTGCTAGCCTAGAAGAGCAAGAAAAATATGAAGGGAAGGCAATCAACATTTTTTGTTTGTTTGTTTTTTTGCTTATATTCTGTATATTCAGGAACATCTTAAAAACTTTATTATATCAATAATATTTAGTACTCAAGTCATCTAAACAGGTAGACGTTGAAATCCCTGAACTGCCAATGAGGAAATAAAGACTAAAAGAAAAGAAGTAACCTGCCCACAGAGTCATACATGTTAACAAACCCGAAGCCAAAAGAGGAACCCAGGCTTTCATGACTGGAGAACCCAGGTGCTTTCCACACCCCAAAGGATGACCGCTGGGTTACATGTAAGTGTGCCTGCCCAGTGGAGAAAGTGAAAACGTGTACTTTACAGCTCAAAGGTCACTTTTCCTGTGACTCAAACAGACTCTTTTGAAAAAATCCAGGTGAAAATATTTCATCATATATCTTTGCCTCTGTAAGCATTCCTGCTTTTCTATTTGATATTCTGATTGTTCCAGAATCCAAGGGCAGAGGCCTTTCACCTTGGAGTTAGAAGTTTCAAGAGAAACAAAGACGGTTGCAGAAGGTGTTCCCTGAAATCATTTTTTTTTTTTTTAAAGAGCAACAAATCTCTACTTTTTTTTCATTTCACCAATATTTTTATTGAGGATTTTTAATGAGCCCCAGGATTGATAGAGGTTCACGATGGTGAACCAAGGGCCCAATTTCAGGGCAATTCCCTCTCATTTGTCAGATTTCAGCCCAAATGATCATTTCAAGAGAAGCAAATATTTCAGTAAAGTTGAACCATCTGATTCTCCTATTTCTTTCTTTCTTTTTTAAAAAAAATATATTTTATTGATTTTTTACAGAGAGGAAGAGAGAGAGTTAGAAACATCGATGAGAGAGAAACATCGACCAGCTGCCTCTTGCACACCCCCTACTTGGGATGTGCCTTCAACCAAAGTACATGCCCTTGACAGGAATCGAACCTGGGACCTTTCAGTCCTCAGGCTGACGCTCTATAGACTGAGCCAAACTGGTTTTGGCTCTCCTATTTCTTTTTTTCTTAACTTTTTGTTATGAGATAATATACACTTGTGGGAAGTTGCAAAAATTGTAGTCCTATGTGCCCTTTATCCAGCTTTCCCAAATGATGTCACATGGTAACTGCAGTACAAAATCAAACCTAGGACACCGGCATTGGTATGATACTCTTAGCAGATGACTCCAATTTCATAAAAACATTTTTTTTTTTTCTTTTACAAGGTTATAGATGCAATTCCCGTAAGGCCGTCCTTTTTATTCTGTTGAATAGAGAAGGCTGGGTCACAAGCCTTATGGCAACGATGGGTATATAAAGTCATATGGCTTCACATAAGAATCATTTTAACATATCATATCAACAAAGGCCCTTTCAGATGTTAGTTTGTGATCAAACAAAACTGACCCAGAGGAAGGCATATACCAGATCAAAAACTTGGCAAAAGAGGGAACACTTATGGAACCTTTGCTATATGTTCCGGACTTTGCCAAACACAAGAACAAAGTGATGCAAAAAGACACGGTCCTTTCCTCAAATGGTTCACAGATGGGAGCTGCATTTGAAACAGAGATGTGAGCAAGAAAAATGAATAAAAAAGACATTATTGAAACCTGGGAACAAATGGTTGCTTTGTGTATCAAGAAACAGATTGAAACACATTTTGGCCTAAATTCAGATGTTGATTCTGGTGAACCAAAGGGCCATCACTGTTTAGAATTGGATATAGCTGGACAACCCTAAAATGCCACTGGGGAAATAAGGGTTGAACTCAAGCAAACAGCACACACTGGGACCCATCCTTGTTTAGTTAGTATACCTGAGGCCACATGTTCAAATGCCTTCTACCATAATGTCCCCTTCAAGCCATATGAACAAATCATCTTTCTCCTAAACCAGTTGATCTCCATCAATGTCACAGCATTTTGCTAGGCAACTTTTATCATCCCTCCACCTTTCACGTCTAACCTCTGATGTTTCCCAGATCCACTTGTTCTTCTCTGTTCTAACCAGCCCAACTCAGAGCCTCATTACCCTCACACTTAACAAAAAGGAAAAGCATCTTGCTTAACTTCTCTGATTTGAGGCTTGTGTCAGTCTCCCAAGGCTATTGTAAGAAATAACCATACATTTATTTGATGGCTTAACATTATGGAAAACAGAATAGAGGTTACTAAAAAAATTAAAAAGAGAAATACCATACCATACAGCATTCCCACTTCTGGGTATATATCCAAAAACTAAATTAGCAACACCATGTTCCCTGCAGCATTACACACGATAACCAAGATATGCAAACAACCCGTTTCCATTGATATATGAAGGCATAAAGAAAATATCACACATACACACAACACACGCAAAAAATATTCAGCCATAAAAAGGAAATCCTCCCATTTGTGAAAACAGATGAACTTGGAGGACATTGAACAAGTGAAATAAGTCAGATAAACACACACACACACACACACACACACACACATCATAGCATCTGCAAAGACAATTTTATTTCTTCCTTTCTGGTTGCAATGCCTTTTCTTTGTCTTGCTTGATTGCTCTGCCTAGGACTTCCAGCACTAGGTTGACTAAGACTTTTGAGAGCAGGAACCCAAGTATTGTTCCCGATCTTAGAGGGAAACCTTCCACCCTTTCACCATTGAGTATGATGTTAGCTGAAGGCTTGTCTTTATAGCTTTTATTGTGTGGAAGTACGTTTCCTCTATACCCGATTTGCTGAGAATTTTTATCATGAAAGGATGTTGTATTTTATCAACTGCACTTTTTTTTTTGTATCTATTGAGATAATTATGTAATTTCTATCTTTCAGTCTGTTAATATGGGTGTATTACATTTGTTGATTTGCATATATTAAATTGCCCTTACATCCCAGAGATAAATCCTTCTTGAATGTTTGATACTAACCATGTTGCAATTTTTATACCTATATTAATCAGAGATATTGATCTATAGTTTTCTTGGAGTGTCTTTATTTGGCTTGGGTATCAGGACGTGCTGGCCTCTTAAAATGTGTTTGGAAGTATTCTCTTCACTTTTTGGAAGTGTGAGAAGAATTGCTGTTAACTCTTCTTTGAATGTTTGGTAGAATTCACCAGTGAGACAATCTGTTCCTGGACTTTTCTTTGTTAGGAGGTTTTTGAATACTGACTCAATCTCCTTACTCATTGGTCTATTCAGATTTTATATTTCTTCAAGATTAAGTCTTTTAGGGTGTATGTATTACCTATAATAACAAAAGCATAATGTGCTAAGTGGACCAGATGTCCTTCTGGACAACCTTCCAGACAATGTCGGGGCTGTGAGGGCCGCTGCAGCTGTGAGGGCCAAGCCCCTTGCACGAATTTCATGCACCAGGCCACTAGTAATTATATAAGGTCCTTTTTTTTTTTGTCTCCTTAACAATTTTTTTTATCTTCACCTGAGGATATGTTTCTATTGATTTTAGATAGAAACATTAATCAGTTGTCTCCTGTATACACTCCCCAAAGGGGATCAAACCCACAACCTAAGTATGCGCTCTGACTGGGAATTGACTGGCAACCTTTTTGTGCATGGAATGTCGCTCCAACTAACTGAGCCACACTGGCTAGGGCTTATGTGACATTGTAAACATCTGCCACCAGAAAGATCAACTTTAGAGAAATCAGTAACTGGGAAAGTGATTCATTATTGAAACAGAAGAAGAGTAATTGTATAATTTTAAAGTACAAAAATATTGAAATCCTGTAGAAGTCCTCGGTAAGAGCAATGCAAAATATGTAATGTACATCAGAGGATAAGTGTCACGTTGTGCATCCTCTGTCCCACCCAAGCCCACGAATCCTGTATCGATCTGCGTGGTCGGTGTGAGAACCATCATTACGTGCAAATGCAAGAACCATCAGGGTCAATTCCAAGAATGAAGGCAGACGGTTCTTTAGGACCCAGTGTGAAAATACATGTAGACCAGGAACAATTTACACCGTTTAAGCATTCTTACAAAAAATAAAAGAAATGAATAGGAGTTTTTAAAGGAGTCCTTTTAAAAATTACAGATAGGATCTCCAATCTTCCAATTAGGAGGTGATATATTTCCAGCTGTTGTAGACAAAATGACTCCAGTCGTATAAAAGTTTAGTTTTATTATAGGCGCTTTATGCAAACATCCAGTACTTTTTGCTTCTTCTGCAGTACTTTTTAGCAAGGCAGTAAGCTGCAGTCCAAATAAGAAAAATATACACAAAAGTTACACATTTTATTAACAAAAATCTACTTTGAATTATTATATAAACTCCTAATGCAATTGAAAACATCACTTTGATCCCAACTGGTGATGTTTCTTCTGGTTCCTTTCAACCATGAAGTCTTTCCAGACTGAGCCTGGTGGATGATCTCATGTCAGGAAACATCACACAGGTCACTCTACATGGCGTTTCCAGTAAGGGCTCCCCTTTTTACCATTGACTACATGCCATACTTTAACACAAACATTAGAAAATATTTAACAGCGTATCTGGTCACAGTTCAGGAGCGCTTGGCCCCGGCCTGGACGCTGACCATGGAGAAGTAGAGGCCCTTCTGCGCCAGCAGCTGCTGGTGGGTGCCGTGCTCCCTGATCTTGCCGTTCTGGAACACCACGATCAGGTCCGCGTTCTGGATGGTGGACAGGCGGTGCGCGATCACAATGCAGGTGCGGCCTTCTCTGGCCTTGTCCAGGGCTTCTTGGACAACCTATGTGATATTCGTGTAAATGAATTCTGCTACCAACAGCCCTCTCCCTTTACTTCCTCTCCCACAATCACCCTCGGAATGAATGTATCCAACAATAGGTTCTTCTTTAACAATGGCATCCGTGAAATGGAACAGGTTTTTCAAAGCAAGGGATTTGGTGTGTCAGAAGATAATCGAATTCTAGTTGGGATTAGTTCTGAGGCACGAGTTATCTATTCTCAAAGGCATGACATTTATAAATACAGCCCACCCAATCGTTTGAGAGCATGTGTCGGTGTGCCTCGCCATACAACATCCTTTAAGCAGACTTCTGGTCCTGCTTTTCTGCAAATTTGGGAAGACTGAGCACGAAGACAGCCTCCTTGCATGTTGGTCTTTTTAAGATAGGCTACCTCTCAGAATTAGTGTGCTTCCAGGTGGCTGAATACTCAACTTTTTCTCAAACTGAATACGATTACTGGCATTTACCTTAAGGCACAATCAGCTTTTAACATGGTAGTGCCCTCCCCATTTTTTCTACAGTTGCTGGGGAAATGGAAACACATGTCTCCTGAATGCAGCTTCTTAGATCAATACAGAGTGACCCAGGGCTGTTTTGCCTAGTTTGAGTTCAGCTCCCTTTACCAGTAATAACAGCTACAGGAAGCGTTAGAATTCCACTGAAAGGCGACGTAAGTGGTAATCAAAACATGTGGCTGAATTCTGTCCTCTGCCGTGGGAGTTAGCAGCATACATTATATCTTAGGGCCGTGTGAGTGAGTCCGATTTCCATTCTTACCTTTTCACTCTCTGTGTCCAGAGCCGACGTGGCTTCGTCCAGAAGCAGAATGCGTGGCTGTCTCACCAGGGCACGCGCGATGGCAATGCGCTGCTTCTGGCCGCCAGAGAGCTGAGTCCCTTTGTCGCCGACTCTGGTGTTATATTTCTGTAAATAAGACGGAGCTGTTATGAAAAGTAGAACTAAGGTTCTAAAAAAGGGTTTGCTTACAGAAAAGAGGATAGCCACTTCCCTACGTACAAAAAAAGTTTAGGTTCAGAACAGGAATGGTTCATAGAGAAAGAAACAAACACAGACATAGCTCCCAATGGCAGGTTTGATCTCTCTTCTTAAAAACCAAAACACTTATGTCTTCAAAGTTATGCCTTAGTATAAACAAGTCAGCATGGCTAGGAGGAAGAATATTGTCTCAATCTTTTTTTTTTTTTTGTAAAATGTATTTTATTGATTTTGTACAGAGAGGAAGGGAGAGAGATAGAGAATTAGAAACATCGATGAGAGAGAGTCATCGATCAGCTGCCTCTTGCACACACCCTACTGGGGATATGCCTGCAACCAAGGTACATGCCCTTGACCGGAATCAAACCCGGGACCTTTCAGTCGTCAAGCCGACGCTCTATCCATTGAGCCAAACCGGTTTCGGCTATTGTCTCAATCTTAGTCTCTTCCAGTTTTCTGGTTTCCTTATATTTGGGACCAAGATCGGTAGAAGGGAGGAAATTTGATTTCAATGGACTATGCAGACAAAAATAAATACATACAAATTTGATGCTCTTTGTATTTATAACCAGTAGGTGATGCTCTCTGCTCACTTTATTTTAAAGTGAGGAAGGGAAGCATTCTTAGGATGCTCATCTTTTGGTGTCTGTTTTAATAAAATTATCTTCCACATTTCAACAATTTTAATGGATGCTAAGCATTAAATCTGGCTCTCTCCAATTTTTTTTTCATACACCTGTTGCCCACATTAGGTAACTGTCAACACTCAATATGATGATAGGAACAGATGTTAGGAGGGTACATTGGGGACAGCCAAAACAGGATATGAAAGCACATGTCACCCTAGAAAACAATGCTATCTTATTTACAGGCTCTTCCCAGCTAAAATTTTAGCCAGAATGTAGGCTTTGATTCCGACACTCAGAGTTTGTAAAGTTCATTCTATATAGTGTTGCCTATTTTTAGTTGCTATACCTGCAGCCCTAGTTCTGTGGCACTCAGACTGAGGACTCCACCTGCAGGCAGAATAAGAAGACTCCAGGTGAGGTTCCAGCCGATGCTTGGGGCTGACCCTACCTCTGCGGGGAGGCAGGAGCACCGTGTCCCATGTGAGTGGAGGGGTGAGCAGACTGCACTGATAAAGTATTGAGCCTGTTGAGGCAGATAAAGGCAGGGCTGTAACCCTGCAGGGCGAGGTAAATCCTAGTACAAATCACTCAGGAGAAGAAGTGGCTCTTTAGACAGAAAACAGGACTCAAGGGATTTGCCTTCTCTTTCCCTGTCTGAGAAAAAGACTCACAAGTTCTACTTGTGCTCTGGGTGACAGATGGAGCCCAGGAGCCCAGAATGGTGGGGTCCCAGGGGAAGACCAATGCCTCAGGGCAGGCATATTAATAAGCTAGGTAATAGCTACTCTCTGTGTTTGTCTTTGTCAATCCCTAGCCCAGTGGTTCCCAAACTTTAGCAGGCATCAGTATCACCTAGGCTACTAAAACATCAATGGCTGGGTTCCACCTCCAGAGTTTCTGATTCAGCAGGTTTGCGGTGGGGTCTGAAAATCCAAATCTCTTACAGGTTCCCAGGAGATACTGATGGTCCATGCCCAAACGTTGAGAACACTGACCTTGTCATTAGTAAAGGGGACTGAAACTATATTTTACAATATAATGTGCTAGCCGAGGAATGGGCCAGTTATTCACAGGTGGGCTAGAAGATGAAAGGCTGGGAGGGGGACAATGCCCTCTCTTGGGGACCATGATGTGGTGGCAGCAGTTATCCAAAGAAGAGCCTCGGGAAAAGAAAATAGTGGGAAGGAGGGCCACCTGGTATTGCTATCCTTCCCCACGAGCAGATTGCCTTCCCTGCTGGTTTGATGCTTCTGAGCTTTATTTCTTAGGGAACGCTTCCTAACAATGAAGAGGAAAGAGGGGTAGATGAGTCACGTCAAGATTCACTTTAAAATATAGGACTGAAGCCCTGACTGGTTTGGCTCAGTGGATAGAACGCCTATCAGACTGAAGGGTCCCAGGTTCAATTCTGGCCCAGGGCATGGACTTCCGTCGCAGGCTCAGTCCCTGGCCCTGATGGGAGCATGTGCGGGAGGCAACCAATCCATGTGTCTCTCTTACATCGATGTTTTTCTCTCTGTATCTCCCCTCTCCCCTTCCCACTCTCTCCAATGGAACAATATTCTCAGGTGAGGATTAACGAAAAATAAAAATAAAATGAGATATAGGACTTAAGGGGCTTAACAGGGTGAGAAGTTCTGTTTATCTAGCTTCCTGGGAGGAATTCAGAGGACAGACATAGGACAACAGCCCAGGGAAGGCTTCAATAATCACCCCTGGAAGCAAAGCTTGGGGCCCATGAAATGGGCAATTACACCACATCACTGCCACCTCGGCGGGCCAGCCCTAGTCGCAGAGAGCCTTCTTTCTGGGCTGGATCCTGTCCCCTAGCCTGACTCCACAGGGAGGCTTGAAGCTTGGGGAAGAGCCGCAGGAGGAAGGTTGGGAGATACTTGGGGAGGGAGGGCCCTGCACTCCGACTTGAAGGGAAAGGCCTCTGGGACATATGCACTGTCAGGCTTGTATCACAGGGATGGTCTGCTGGTGGGATAGAAAATGTGTCCAGACTCCTGTACTCCGGGGTGTGTGTGTGTTGGGGGGAGAGGGGGTGTATATGTTATAGTTGCTCATTTCCCTTCACCTTTGGGAAACCAGGCCTTTCAAAATCAAACTGTGGGTAGCGGGGCTGCCACGGGCTCCTGGACTCCCACGTGGGAGGGAGACTTACGTCAGGCAACGTCTCAATGAAGTGGTGGATGTTGGCCTCCTTGGCAGCCCGCACAATCTCCTCCTGGGACACCACCCGGCTGTTGTCTCCGTAGGCAATGTTCTCTCTGATGCTGCAGTCAAACAGGATGGGCTCCTGGGACACGATGCCCAGCTGTGCGCGCAGCCACTGGACGTTCAGCTGCTTTATTTCCTTGCTGTCAATATGCTGAAAGCAGGAGTTTACAGATCAACCTCATGACCAGCACACAGTGCATTTAGCAATATTAATATATTCATCCACATGCCCAAACTGCCAGAGGACAGTGAGACCACCTTTTTATGGTTGCTGGTTGTTTTTCTTTATCATCAATTATTTTCAATATTATCAATTATTAATTAAATAAGGTCATAAGGCCGAGATCGGTTTTGGCTCAATGGATAGAGCGTCGCCCTGCAGACTGAAAGGTCCCAGGTTGGATTCCGGTCAAGGGCATGTACCTTGATTGTGGGCACATCCCCGGTGGGGAGTGTGCAAGAGGCAGCTGATAGACGATTCTCTCTCATTGATGTTTCTAACTCTCTGTCCCTCTCCCTTCCTCTCTGTGAAAAATCAATAAAATATGATTTTTAAATAAGGTCATAAGTGTATGCTTTGAGGAGCTGCCATGCTTCTTCTGCTTTAAGCCATAGTATCTGACAAATGCAGGTGGTAGGTACAATAATGCCACATACCCAAGCCCAAGATACTGATGCTCTAAGCCTTAAACCCTGTGAATGTTATGTCACAGGGCAAAGGGGACTTGTATCCATTTGCTCATCAGCTGATCTCAAAAGGAAGAGATTATCTTGGGTTATCCAGGTGGGCCCGATGTGACCATAGGGTCTCAAACTATAGAAGAGGTGGCAGGAGAGTGTGTAGCAGAGTTTGCAACAGGAGACAGGCCCCATCGGTCATTGCTGGCTTTGACGTTGGGGAAGGGGCCAGGAGCCAGAAAAAGATTCTCCATTAGGGCCCAAAAGGAACCCAGCCCTGCTGACCCCATGATGTTAGCCCAGTGAGAGCCATTCTGGACACCTGCCTTCCAGAATTGGTAACATCATACATTTTTTTACACCACTAGATTTGCAGCCACAGGAAACTAATACAATGCATTGTGTTTCTGAAATATTTCCTGGCATCCTTCTTCTAATGTATTAATTTTTCATTGGAAAAGTAGCTGAGATTAGATGGGGAATAAATAACTACTCTGACCACATAACAGGCTTGCAGGTCAGTGTTCTGATCTGCCCTGAGTTGGTGAGGATCAGGCTTTCGAGGAATGGGCTGCAGCCGTTAAATGGAATAGAAGTGAGTGTGGGAGGAAGGTGGCTGCTGTGCGCAGTAGTTGTTGATGCTGGGAAAGTGATTTGATTTTCACGTGAGTTTCCATGTGGATAAAATGAGAATTGTCATGATTCCTAAACTCTTGGAATTAAGGATTAGACAAGATCACATACGGACCCCCACTAGCACAGTTGCTGGGCACCAAGAATGCACGCAAGGACTACCAGCAATATGTATCTCTCTGCATGTGCTGCAGTTGGAACTACAGAGGATGGGTAGGTGGTTGATGGATGAAAGGATGGATGGACATCTCTAATGCTTTTCCCTGGTCATTGGCTCCCTGGATTCTGCTGTAGGTGCCCAGGTGGTGCCCCTCACAGCCTTGTTGATAAAAATCCTCTCTCTCTGATGTGCATAGGTCTGCCACAAAGATCTACTTTGCAAGAGAATTCTGGCATTTGAGTGAGAAAGCTGTTCATCCCCTCTGATAAAGACATGAGTGAGTCAGCTTCAAGCTTTTCTAATAGTGGTGATGAGTATATACCGAGGGCCATAAATGCTCTCTGTATCCTGTGTGCCTAGCTGGACACCTCTGGGAGACAGTTGGCCAGGGGTAGTGTACTATCTCTATTGCAAGAAGGCAGCTCCTGCTTGTGGAGCTCACAGATGCAGAATGGAATACAGCCGTGACCTTATTGGTACCAAGCCCAGTTGTCATGGAGACTGTTCCAAGCATCTATGCCCCAGGCTTCCTTACAGTGTGCAGTGAAGGCGGAGAAAGGCAGGAAAAACCATACAAATGTGTGGCAAAACAGCAGACCTTGTTAAATGGAACATGGTACTTGAGAAATGGAAATCTAGGAAAGAAAGAGTAGTTGTGTATTTAAAATTTTTTTCTCCAGGTGCATGCCCCTGGAAGGAAAATATATTCTGCCCAATATAATCAGACAAATTTGAATGATTCCAGCAAGTTTCAATGAGTTTCTCCATCACACTGAATACAATAACAGTCTTGGGCCTCCTCCTTCCCACATGATACACCAGAGTTGCAAACTATTTAAAATCTGTGTTAGCTGAAGAATTTTTTTCTGGGGGGAACATGTGTAGAAGCCGAAATGTAAAACAGATGAAGGCAGAGCTTCTTTGTCTGAGGTCTAAGGGAGAAGAGGGGGTTTAAGGGAAGACCAAGGAACACTTGGAAATCAGTGAGAACTGCTCATAGAAATAAACAATTAAGAAATCAAGTTTTTGGGTTTTGGTAACAGTGTCACATAATTGAAAGATATTTTCTGTCCTGCCTCAAAAGAGGGATGCCCCTATCTTAGCCCAGGCACCCACTGGGCAATACCAGCTTCTAACTGTACCCTAAGGACAGAGGACTCTGAGGGTGGTGTGTGGGGTGGACCAGGAGAGGGGAGAGAGGATAGGTGAGGGGAAGACTCAAATCAGAGGCAGTTTAGCGGTGAAGCTAAGGAAGGCCTCAATGCAGGAAATGCGGGTCTTGGACAGTGTTCTGCGTGGGAGGAAGGCCAGGCCTTGGGCAGGAAGCACTTCCAGGTAAGTACCGTATCGATGACAATTTGCCTAAAGAAGGAACCAGAATCTTTTAAGTTTCCCAAATTTTGTTGTGATTTTTTCTCCCTCCAAGCAAATATTCACTTCTGTACCTAATTTTGTATTCATAACTTTGTATTCTTTTAAGTAGAGTCCATACAATCGAATAACCTCCAGGATCCACACAACTTGGGACCTCCCTCTATACACATAGTTCTGTGGCCTCGTTGTTCAACACTTCTCACAATTTAACCAAAACCACTCAAATGGATCAGTCCAGAAGTTCTCCAACTGTAACTGGCATCGGAATCACCCGGGAAAATGTGAAAACGAAAAGGCCAGGTCCTGATCTACTTGAATAAACCAGGTGGCTGTGCTCGTTACTAGCTCTCTAGGTCAGTGGTCAGCAAACTCATTAGTCAACAGGGCCAAATGTCAACAGTACAACGATTGAAATTTCTTTTGAGAGACAAATTTTTTACACTTAAACTTCTTCTAACGCCACTTCTTCAAAATAGACTCACCCAGACCATGGTATTTTGTGGAAGAGCCACACTCAAGGGGCCAAAGAACCGCATGTGGCTCGCGAGCTGCAGTTTGCCGATCACAGCTCTAGGCCATTCTGATATACACTATTTTGAGAACCACCATACGGGTCATGTTCATGAGATTTCCTGAGCTTAGGATCAAGTCCTTTTTTTGGTTCTTACGATCAAAACTCAAATAATGCTCAAATCCTACATCCCCATTTTTACAAGCTAATGAGGACTAATTACTAACCATTCAGTGAAGGGTTACTAATTGGTATTCATAAGCAAAACTTGACACACGCCCTAGTGTTTATTGGTAATACTTCCACTGAATCTGGCTGCTATGAGCCACTTGGCCATATTTTAAAGTTCTAGTGCAGCCAAAACTGGTTTGGCTTAGTGGACAGAACGTCGGCCTGTGGACTGAAAGGTCCCGGGTTCGGTTCTGGTCAAAGGCATCTACCTTGGTTGCGGGCACATCCCAGTGGGGGGTGTGCAAGAGGCAGCTGATTGATGATTCTCTCTCATCAATGTTTCTAACTCTCTATCCCTCTCTCTTCCTCTCTGTGAAAAATCAATAAAATATATTAAAAAAAATAAAGTTCTAGTGCAAATAAAGCATTCCTACAATAGGCGAGGACACTGCTTTTGGTGCATTATCAGTGTCATCTTGAGATGGTTATTATCCAATGCACTCAGCATTCATTGCCATTTTATTCTGCGTCTGCCTTTCCATAAATCAAGGGGCTGGAAGGCTAAAATGTATTTCCCAGATGCTCTTCTGGTTCTGGAAGTAACTGAGGTTCTACCACTAACGAACCCTTTGCAAAATCTGAAAGGCAGAGGTCAATTCTCTTCAGTAGCAGTGGTAAGCTTACACACATGTTCCAGCAGGCGAGAGTTCTTGTAAAAGGCACACTCTGATCTTACGGCTTCAGGTTTAGAGAAGCTCTGACAGTGGCATGATTTGCGCAACTTCCTGGCCACAGGATCCCAGCCTGCGGTGCTGTGATCTATCTGTCTTAGAGCACTTACTTGCTTCCACTTTCCCTTCTACTCTTCCAGCTCTCTCAATGATTTTGTAAGCAGCTAGTTGCTTTTATTAAATGCGTACCTACTTGGATAACCTTGGAAATACTATAGCAGTTTCTGTTTCATGTGCTGAATCATCACGGATATGATCCATGGTTTAATTATGCTTCCCTTTCATTTCTGTATGTGTAGAAAAATTAATTTCTTTACTTTCTTCTTGTTTAATTATTGTACTGTTTACCATTACTGTAGTTTTCAACTCAACTCTGTTTTCAAGCGCTATTTCCATTAAAGTGACTATGAGTACAATAGTGAGGCCATGAAATTTTTTTTGTCTTTCCTAAATGGGCTATAATAAAAAAAAAACAAGCATGAGAGGGGTAGGGGTGGCCAGGGAGAGGTCAATAGGGGGTAAAAGGAGATATATGTAATATTATATGTAATACTTGCAACAATAAAGATTAAAAAAAAAAAAAAAAAAGCACAAGCACACAACTCGGGTTAAACCCACTATTTCAGCCCAACTGGCCTATGTGGACATCGGAAACAAATTACTTATCAACCACAGTTCACACGATCTCTTACCTCAAATGGCATCTGATTCACTCCTTACCCTCATACTCTTATGCAACCAGCTCTACTTATCCCTTAAGAACTGGTTCAAACTTATCTCCTTCTTTATTCTACCTCATGGAAGTATGTGCCCCATCTCTTCAGCTGAGGACAGACACCAAGACCCTATAAGTCATTAGAGCTCAACATTTAACACACTGCTTAATACATGTCCATTAAGGGCCATCATCAGTGTCTGAGAGCTAGCATTTCCTCCTCTGATTGCCTCATTTGTCAGCGAGGTCTTCATTTAGAGTCCTTTGTTTAAACATTAGCCACAGACTTGAAGCATGAAATCAGAATTCACACACACACACACACACACACACACACACACAATATTCACAGCTACATAAGCTTTGTTTCATATATAAATGAAACAAAGCTTATGTAGCTGTGAACGAACAGGTTGCATAAAGGCATAACTGTCTTTGAATACAATAAAACATACAACTGAGTAGCCATGAATGCTATGAGGAAGGAAAAATGCCCTTGTTTACAGCCTAAAATTTCTATTTTCATGTCAGTCACTAATGCAAGGAGGGCCCACATGGAGCTGATGGGCATCAATCTGACTATCTGGAACAGGTGTCTATTCTGGTTGGTCAGTGCCCTTACCATTCCAGTTGCTAAATATTTTTAATATCAACTGAGTGCAACCAATAGTCAAATAACATCTTCATAATGAAATTTTCTTGCTGTAAACTCTATTCCTTCCTAATCTGATTTTTCCCCTATTCTGCATTATAATTACTTAAAATTTTACTACTCCCCTCGTGACTCCTATCTCATGCCTGGTACCTAAGATAGTCCCTGACAAGTACTCAGCAAGGTTTGTTGAAAAAAATAAATATAAACATTCACTCATTCTATTAGTTCAAGAAACAAAAGGGAATCCCTCTACATTCTCTACCCGCATCTAAAATTGGTTGATCTTACCTTTTCCCCCTCAGAAAATGCTTCAGTGCCCTTTCTCCATCAACAGCTCTCTCTCTCCCTCAGCCATAAAAATGCTCAAGATCTCCCCCCTCACCATTCTCCCTGGACTCCACCTCCTCACTCAAGCTGCTGTTCCTATTTGTCCTTCCTTCATCACTGACCTTGGTAGTCTATACCTTGTCTCTGTTTCCCCTCCTAACCACAACTCAGCAATGCTCACCTGCTTCCAAGCACCACATCTTCACTGAGAATACCGCAGACTAAGAAGCAGCCCATTCATTGCCAAGTCCTATCATGCTTTCACACTCTTCATCTTACCCTGCCTCTCCACAGCCTTTGTCATTGCGGACTACCTTCCCCTTCTTGAAACACTCCCTATCTTTGGCTCTCACCCTGTTTCTCCTACCACCTCTCCTCTATCTTTATGCTCCTTAAGTGTTTGCTGGAACTGGTCCTGTAAGCTGAAACCTCACTGAGAGGAGGGTGGGGGCAGTGTTGAGAGAGAAAGAGGCTGGGGATGTTGGCTGGGATTGAGGATGAGCTTGGAGGCCGTATCTAGGATGTCAGAAACTAGATGGGACTGTTCTTCAAAGGCTTGAAAAGCCATGGCTTACGGTGAAAAATTAAATGCATCCAGGTTTTTAGACGACGGGACACTTCAAGTGAGTTGAGTACGCACCACGGTGCCGGCCAAGGGGTCGTAGAAGCGCTCCAGCAGCTGGACCACCGTGCTCTTCCCGCAGCCGCTGCTGCCCACCAGGGCCAGCGTCTGGCCCTTCTTCACCTCCAGGCTCAGCCCCTGCAGCACCGGCACGTCGGGCCGGGTCGGGTAGTTGAACACGACTTCGTTAAACGTCACATTTCCTTCCAATGCATTCTAAAATCAGAACAATACCGTTGTTTCTTTGCTGTAACCCTGGAAACACTTTGCATGGCCAACCCCCTTGAGCTCCAGGTGTCCAAGGTAGTGAATGTGTATTAGAATTGGGTTTCATTTGTAACTGCTAGAATTTAACAAATACCATCTCAAAGAGTCAGTGTTTTTACAGCCTGTATTTTTAGTACAAAACAATGTGATAACTCAATCTGTTGCCCAGGAATAATCCACACGTAATAAAAGTTGGTTAATAAGATTTGCTTATCAAGTGGGTAGTATTCCTATCTCCCAGTAACTTTGTCATACAAAAAGTATTGGATGTAAATATATATTATTAACATTTAAAAAAAAAAATGAACCCATGATCTAGAAGATTTCATTTTATCATCAGCAAATGTTTAAGAGTCCAGGTTTTTATCAGATTTCCTCTTAGAATACTTTTTTTTTTTAAAAAAATCCTTACCTGAGGACATACTGTTTTAGAGAGAAGACAAGAGAGAGAGAAAGAGAAGAGAAACATCAATGTAAGAGAGAAACAACAATGTACCCCAACTGGGGATTGAACCCTCAATCTAGGTATGTGCCCTGACTGGGAATCAAACCTGCAACCTTTTGGTGTATGAGACAACACTCTAACCAACTGAGCCACACCGGCCAGGGCTCCTTCTAGAATACTTTCACTCATCAGTTAGGAGCAGATCATATAATCAAAACATCAAACTTACCAGCTGTAGGCCCGCCGTGCTATAGCTGTCAATCAGAGGGGTCTTTTCAATTATCATGAGGATGTGGGCCGCTGACACTTTGGCTTTGGCATAATCAGGAGCAAATGAACTGACCTGCCCCACGGCCATGGCACCAAAGACAATGGCTGAAAATACCCTACAACAAACAAAGACAAAATGGGTGCAAAGAATTATAACTGCGAAGCTCGAAAGCTGGCCCTTTTACAACCAGAGAGCATAGCATCAATTACACAATAGACAACCACTTTTCTTTTTAAGTTCATGTAAGTGCAACAGACTGACTGTAAAATGGCCCCATTTTTCATCTCTTTATTAGTCATCTTCTTTCCATGTGACCCTGTATCCATTTAAGAAGGGGAATTGGTTTTCCTCCCCTTTGAATCTGGGTTGGGCTTGTGACTTGCTTTGGTCAACAGGATGTGGTGGAAGTGACTGTTGCCAGTTCCAAGCCTATGACTCAGGAGGCCCTGTATGCTTCTCTCTCGCTCTCTGTCTCTCTCTGCTTCTGAACTCTGCCATCACCACAAGCCCAGACAGTCTGCTGGAGGCAAGGCACAGATGGAGGGAAGCATGTGGGTCCCGGCCAACTAGCTCACAGCTCACTGCAGTCACGGGCAAGCCTAGCTGAGCTCTGCTATGCCCAACCTAGATCAGCAGAACTGTCTAGCTGACCCATAGACTTGTGGGCAAAAATCAATGTCTATCATTGTACGCCACTGTAATGGCTAGCTGTTATGCAGCATCACTGTGGCAATCCATAATGGACACAGGCAGGGATGTTAGAATTACACCAGTCTTAGAAAACCTATGAGCAAGGGAAGAGCTCCTTACAGACACAGATAGCATTCTGCTCCCAAGATGCATCAAGCTTTTCATCTATGACATGGGAACCAAAACTGCTTCAAGTTGGGAAGGACTCTACAGGGTGTCTAGTCCAGCTCTCACGGTTTATATCCAGACACCTTCTGAATCACGAAAATCTGTTCCTGAAGTTTCACAGGAAATGTTTTCCACGCAGGCATGAAGCTTGTTCCCCTGAGCTTTATTTCTAGAGTTTAAGTGTAAATATTAACCCACTACTTACAAGAGAACATCCTCATACACCATCTCCCGACGTGCCACCAAGTAGGCACCAAACCGGAAACAGGCAGCGTAGGAAAAATACATCATTGCCTGGGTGAAGGAAAATGTGATTCCAAAGATGTGTGCTTTCTTCAAAGAGTTTCTGAAAAGAAGACATTTGGAAACTTACTTGGCTTTCAAGTCTCAGTCCTTAATATGTAACCTTTGGTAGGTCAGTGGTAGGGCATGGAGGCATGGCAGGGAGTTTCCAAAAAACAAAATTTGGTCCTCACTTTACCACTTGTGAGAATTTAGAAAAATTGCCTAATCCCTGAGCCGCAGTCTTTATCCTATATAATAAAAGTGTAATATGCAAATCAACCGAACAGCCGAACAGCAGATGACCACCTGGAGCCACACTGACACCCACCGGGCACCAGGCCAGCCAAGGCAGGTGCAATGCAATTGGTTGGGGGCCTGGCCATCACCCCATGATCGCCACAGAGGGAGGCCCAGGCCACCAATTGGTGGGCTGTGGCCAGAGGGAAGTCCAGATCCCAGGTGGCAGAGGGAAGCTGGTGCCAGCAGCCGGGGGAAGGAAGGCCTACTCTTGCACAAATTTCATGCACCGGGCCTCTAGTCTTTAATGAAGGATCAAGCACAATTCCAAGTGTTGAGGTAAAGTTAAAATAAGCCAAAGAAAACCTGAAGAGCATTAGGCAAATACTTGTGTCATTATCCAAAGAGATTCATAAATGGAAGTTCCTTCCCCATTTCCCCTCTCTTGGATATATAATATATAACTTATGTACACTACAGTAAACATTCATGCAACACACATTTATCCAACACCTACAAGCTGCAGAGACCATGAGGGGCAGCCCAGAGGAATCAGGCATGTTCTTCCATTGGGGACCCAGGAATCAAGTAGGATTAGAGTGTATGCAATGGGGCTACATTATGATTAACATGCTATGGGGAATCAGTGGTTTCACAAAGGAGTTTCCATCCATGCATTTTCCTAGCCACCAGGAACTGGGCACTGTGAATGTAAGAGCAGGCCGACAAGTGGGCAGTTTTCTGGGCCTCTCCTCCTGCTTCAACCAGATACACTCTGCTTTGGTCTGCGGCACATACTGGGATTTCAATAATTTCTCCCCAGGAAAACATAGACTCTACTATCGTAAAGGAAAAGTTTGAAAACCCATCCATAGGGCGGAGCTCTCTCCTTTTCCCATAGAGGAAACCGAGACTCAAAGGTTGGACTTGCTTATGCTTAGATCAAGTCTCAGAGCCCCCACTGGATGAGTTCATTAGAGGAAGAGCAGGCTTCCCCAGAGCAGGGTAAAGAGAGGAAGAATAGGCATCCTTAAGATGCACCACCCCCTCATGTTCCACAAAGAACTAATTCCCAACAAGGCAAATACTTGTGTCATTATCCAAACTTGGCATCAGAGGTCATTCTCAGTATCCTCTCTCCCATCCCTTCCCATCAGGCACCTGTTCTAACAGGTTCTACCTCAGAGATGCCCCCATCTTAGGTCAGGGTTTTGTGATATCTCTCCTGCATAGTTACAAGTGCTTCTCAAATGGTTCCCTTCTAGTAGCTTCTCCACTTGTTCCCCACCTTCTGGCCAAAGTAATCCTCTGGACAACCACTCTAATGATTGAAACACCCTCCAGTGGTTATTACCTGTATGGCACCTGCAAACTCTGTGCATACATATTTTCAAACTTCTGCTCCCGGGTCAAAGAAACAACAGTCCGGAAGTTTTCGATTGCTTCAGTAGCGATCTGTAACAGAGCACCCCATCACCCGGGGGCACAAAGACAAACGAGGGCAGTTAGTTTGAAATCCACAAAAGAGATAAAGAATATGTTATAATAAAATTAACTTATTATGACCTATGAGCTTCTTCACTATGGAAAAGGATCCTATCAAGTTGAGTTTTATATCTGGAAGAGAGATCGGCTAATTCAATCTCCTTTTTACAGAAAGAGAAGCTCAGGCTTAAACCGTCAAAGGCATTTTCCTCAAGCCACCTAGCTTTTTGAATTACTGTTTTGGATATCTTTGGATAAATGCCAAGAAGTGTAATCACTGGGTCATATAGTAGTTCTATTTTTTATTTGTTGAGAACATTCTTCAAGCTTATGAGTAGTAATGAGTTATAGTAACAGAATAACACTAATTAGAATATTTCAATCTACTTAAGTAAGCAATTCGCTTAGTTGAACTCACCTTCCCAGAACCTTCTAGCTCTTTCTTATCTTTTAGTGCTTGTCCAGACAACATTTTCATTTCAACAACTCCTGCTATTGCAATGATGGGTACAATTGCTAAGAGTAAAAGTGTTAATTGCCATCCATAAATTAAGGATATTATAATGCCTGTCCCAAGATTTGCTATATTTTGGGCAATTATAGCGAGTCTGGCACCTGTTGCCTACAAAACAAACAAAACAAATTAAAAGCACACTTTTACATTATCTTTAAAATCCATGCTTACATTTTCTTTAAAATTGTGACAATTCAGCCTCATGAAAACCTATTGGTTATCATCACAGTAATAAAAAACTAAAGGTTTACTTGTAAATTTATTTGGTTTGTAAAATGAAGATTTTCATGACTTCAGAATAAATATTGAAAGTTCAAAATCAGTAATATAGAATTCAATTGCGTATTTTTATTTCTCCTAATGTTTCAATACCAAGAAAATTTCCATTAATCAAACCACGATCCTCAAAGTGAGCTCTGCAAATTAACAAGATCAAAAGAGTCTGACAATTACATTAAACTGGGAATGAGAAAGTTGGAAATTTCCAATGTTAGCTGCAGAATTACTTATAACATTTGTCATTAAGAATATTCAAATGATGTTGGCATATGTGAGATGTTTACTGTGTGCAATTTAATCTGCATTTTGAGTTGGAAAAAATACAGAGAGCTGAAAGTTATGGAATTTAATTCAGGATATTAAGCAGACACCAGATCCTTCTGTTTGAATGCCCCGGGGGGGAGCCTGAAGCATGACTTTCAGTAACGGGCAGTGATTTGCAACTCTAAGACCAGGAGTCAAACTAGAAGGTCTATTCCATCTACCATTCCATACTTCTCTTCCTCTCCCCTAGAAAACCCCCTGTGCCCGAGAGCCATTCCACATCCTCCCCTGGCCCCCAGATCTGCTTTGTCTGGAAATGGCTATGCTTTTTCCCACTCTCCGAATTTCCTCTGCTCGAGGAGGGCTGGTTGCAGGTAAAGATTGTGGTGGAGTACAGTCCAGGGTGGTCCCTGCCACTTGTGTGACTTTGGACAAATTTCTCCTGACCCCGGAATGAGCAGGTACATTGATTAATAACGAAGACATCTCTTAGTTATGAATTTTAGGACAGGATCCTTGATAAGACTCTTTTCCCCAATATCGACTCCCTAAACCCGTCCATCACTTATGTGATGAAACAACAGGCCGGTAATTAGGGGAAAAGGTTGCTACAACTACCGGAGGCCTCTATTCTTTAAGTTCTGCACCAGGAAACTGCCTTGGGGCTGAAGGAGACAGCATAAATAGCAGAGTATTTATTTTTATTGGATGCCGTCATTGAGCTTCTATCAAAGGGGTGCTTAGCTAAATTGGGTATAAGTCAAGGAATGGAGTGGCCTTCCACGCCAGCTCTCTCTGCATTTATACATTTTCAATTCAAATGTCGGAAGTTACGGCCAATCAAGGATTCTCTCCCACGAGGAGAGAGGTGTGCCCAGGAAGGCTGTGGAGGCTGCTGTTGTCAGCATTTTCAGGTCCCGCTCAGAGCTCATTCCCACCGCAGGCGGCTGAGAGGAGCATTCAGAACCCCCCCTCCTCCCCCCCCAGTGCGGGGCCTGTGAGTTATCTGGGCACACGGCCTAGCACACTTATAAATATTTAGCTTTGGATGTCAGTCAAGGCCACAGAAACAAGTAACATGGGTCAACGATGACAAATCCTTCCTTTATATGGTTCATGAAGGATGAACTAAAAGATCTAGAGCCTGCAAGCTGGGGGGGTGGGAGGCGGGAGGAGATGAAGCCCCTTGGTTTAATCTAATTTCAAAACGTAGGGTGACAGTCCAAACACCACAGTCTAAGTGTGAATGAAGCAAAGAAGAAAAGTGCTTCACCACTAGAAAAGCACCTTCTCTCTACTGCACCCCCATGTATTCGTATTTTACTTCCTCACCCACTCGTCTTTCTCCTCACCGTTTCCTGTTCTTCTCTCTCCTATTCATTTCCTCCTCAAAACACCATCATAAATCTTGGAATCCAGTTCCAAAATATTTGTGCTTTCTGAATAAAAACATTTATTTTTTTACTTTTTGCTATAAACAGTTGTAGTTGTAGAAGGAATTGTCACTTCATCCATAAATCAAAATGTCCTGGTTCTAGTGTCTAGTTCTATCAATCAAAGAGATTCATACAGCAGCAAAATTTAGCTTTATAGTCAGATAATGCTGTTCCTTCTCCCCTTGCTTTAACTTTTTAATGTGCTCCCAATGCATTTCTTTCAAGCTTTTTTAAAGGTTTCTTTCCCTCCCCTCTGAATGATATTAAACTTTCTTTTTCTTATTTTTAAAATACATTTTTATTTATTTCAGAGAAGAAAGGAGAGGGAGAGAGAGATAGAAACACAATGAGGGAGAATCATTGATTGGCTGCCTCCTGCACACACCTGGGGATCGAGCCTGCAAACACGGGTAATGTGCCCTTGCCTGGAATTGAACCTGGGATTCTATCCACCGAGCTAAAGCAGCGAGGGTCTCCAAACTTTCTTATAGCAACTATGTACATTCTTTTCTTTTTTTTTTTTTCCTGGAGGCAATTAAAATTTTGTCAACTAATTGAACATTGAAACAGACTGATCCTGTGTGATATGCTGATACATACTTCCTTTGCTGAATAATCATCTTTCCACATGTATACTGTTCATAGCATAAACAAGATAGCCAATAACAAAAGAAAGCTTGTAAGTTATCTATACACTAAACGGCATATGATGTTTAAAGAATTAACATTGTTGCTATCAGGCACATGATATACTGTGTATGTAGATTATATGCTTATTTAACATTTTCTTAAATATAATGGGAACTAACACCGGAAATGAGGAAATTAGTTTCACGCTGAGATTCCCAGAGGCCAACGCAGATAAACACCCACAGAAAAGAGGCACGTACCCCTTTGACTTGAGCAGCGTCATTGGCCAGCCTGGTCGTCAATGCTCCAGTAGAGTTTTTGGGGTCATCAAACCAGCTCATATCCTGTGGCACAGGAAATGATTTTATTCTCTTAAAGCCCAAAGACTCTTAGCTCCAAAGACAACGAAGGAGTCTGTTCTATTTATTACTTATATCTCCTGCATTTAGCACTCAGGATTTGACACTCAATAGAGAACAAAAGGGACTTAGCAGACAAACACATAAATGTGTCAAATTTTTTTTGAATGCCTAATTTGTTCCAAGGATAATTTCTACGTGTTCAATCTATACAGTAGTGAACAAAAAAAGAAAAAGTTGTTGCCTTCATGAAGCCTGCATTCTAGAGATGAAAGCCATAGAGATGTAAGCCACGAACAAATAAATACATAGCGTGCCAGATGATAACAATGCTATGAAGAAAAATAGAGCAGAGTAAGAAAGCTAAAAGCGAGGAAAGGTGCTATTTTATAGACAGTGAGGGGACAGAGAAAGTCTCTCCAAGGTGTCATTTGTGAAGAGATCTGCATAAAGAGAAGAATGAGAATTTCTGAGAGAAGGAAGTCTAGCATGTGGCAAAGGCCCTGTGGCAAAGGCATATCTGATCTGTTCACGCAGGAGCAAGAATGTCTGAAGGGCTGCCACTAGTCTTAAAAGCACCTTTGTGCGCATTTGTAAAAGTTGCCTCTTCCTCTAGAAAGATTTTCCTTTCTCATTTGTCTCTCCCACTCCTCCACTCTCAAATTTAGAGAGTCAGGGCATATGTTGACTATGTATCGAAAAATAGGTGAAGCTGTGGGTGATGCGGTCTGAGAGGTAGTGAGGGGGCCACACCTTGTGTGACCTTACAGTCAACTACAAAGACTCCAGATTTTTACCCTGAGAGATGTGGGGAGTTTTCAGTAGGTTTTGGGCAGAGGGCTGTGCTCTGAGTTTCATTTTAGAAGAATGACTCTGGCTCCTGGGAGATGAACCTACTGGATTGAGACAAGGATGGAGGGGGTGGGACCAGTGAGAAGGCTACTGTAACGTCAAACAGAAAGGAAGGAGTCCATGATGATGCTAAGGATTTCAGCCTGAACAAATGGTGGAATGAAGCTGCTGCTCATTAATATGGAGGAAGACTAGACAAGGAATGGGCCCTATGGGGAGGGGAGAGTCTAAAATTCAATTCTGGAAATAAGTATGAAGTATTCATTAGATGGCCAAACAGAGAAGCTGAAGAACAGATAGGTAACTGTAGTTCAGGGCAAAAATAAACCAATTAGATTTTTAAAAACTCACCCAAAGAAATCCAGACTAAAAATTCACATTCAATGTGAAATAGGATTTTCTTTGTAAAACCACTTACATTTTTAAGTACACAAATATTAAAAAGTCTAGAAGCCCAGCGTGCAAAATTGCACGCAGTAGTACACCAGTTTGCTGCCCTGTCTGCACGCTGCCCGCCTTGCTGAGATCGAAGAGACCAAGAGATGCTCAGTGTATCTCATGGTGACCGGTCATTTGGTCATCCTGGTCGTCACAGACACTGGCTATATATAGTATGCTTGAAGTATACATTTATGTCTGTTACAAAAATAACTATGGCCCTAAAAATTTATCTGAACTGCATTAAAGCAGTATCTATCATTCCCCCCCATCAAATAAGTAAGAAAATACAGCATTATGATTTATTCTAGCATGTGTCAACTTGCTTAGTAAACCTCTTAAGACCCCAGGTGCCTCCTGCACTGGAACTTAACTTCCTTGAAGATGGGATCCATTCAGGTTTGAATGACTTATAAAATACTAAGTATTGTAAGCAGAAGGCACATAAATGTATGATGATTAGACTCAATTTAAGGAGAGAGCATTACACAAACCATCTGCTCACCTTTCAAAGTGTAATGGACCTAGGAGTTGGCCTAGGGGCTGAGGAGGTAACGTGGCATTCGGCCCTGGGCCAGGGTCAGCCTCGCGCCAAAGAGGAATCTCAGCTATCAAAACCTGACCGAGAGTCCTGGGTCAGGGCCCTCCATTGGTGGAAAATTACATTACAAGGTGACATACAAAATTTTCATGATAGTTATTACAGAAACTTTCCTGTTTATACTGGACTTCTTTGGGCTGCATTCCTCGAATCTCCTGACCCCTTCCCCCAGGAAAACATCATATCTGTCTCTTAGGGCTTTGGAGGAGTAAAATGACATTAAATTAAGTCATGATCAGCTAGTAACACTGCATGCAGCTTAAGGTAGTCTATCAGTCTGGCCCTAGCAAAGAAACTGGGCAGTGAAGACATGGGTGTGGGGATGCACTTTGACTTGTGGAAGAAACACCAGCACCCTGGGTTTCCCAGGGGAAAGGAGGAAAGAGAGAGGAGAGGGAGGCGGGGTACTGAAGATCTCTTCCGCCTGCTCTGCCTTCAGCTGCTGAGACCAAGCTGGGGGTGAACCTGCACTGGAGGCTGCCTCGCAGCCATCCTGAGCCCACACCCCCTGCTGACAGACAGACAGACAGACAGACAGACAGACAGACGGCAGGGCCTGAGCCTGCACCTGGCGGCATTCAGCCTCATCTTCCCCATGAGACCCAGGGAAGAGCAAGGCAGGAGCTCCTAAGAGTGATCTGAGGACGGAGCCTGCTCACCCTGGGGCACAGTCCTCAATGCAAATACCTGTCTCAGCATGGACCTGAACACCAGGTATCGAAGCCGCTTGGTGAGGATCTCTCCGGCTTTGCCAAACGTGAAGCCCTGTGAAGAACAAGGAGACACCATAAGGAAGGGGACCTGTCAGAGGCCGAGGTGCAGGTTAAGTGATGGCACGGCCAACGCAGAGGAGAGGCCCTCCTGACCGCCCGCGTCCCCTGCAGAATCAGAGACGAGGAGGAAGGCAGCCACAGCTCCACTGTGCTCCCAAGTAGCATGCTCCCAAGTAGGAAACGACTGGGAGAGAGGGAAGAAACAGAAGCAAAGAGCACAGGCGAAGAGAGAATCAGCCTCTCTAAGTGGCGCTGATAAAGGAAACAGCCGGGCTGGGCCAGGTAACTGAAGGCCAGGAGGGGCCACACATGCCCTGGTTCGCAGCACGAAGCAGACCCTCCCTCTGCCCTGCAATGTAATGCTGCGCAGCCCCTCTGCGAGCAGATGCCAACCCTGGGGGAACCAGGTTAACTGAGGTTAAGCCTGACGTTACTAAAATGGTTATATTTACCATTTAATGACCAATTACAGTTTCTGCGATAAGACTGAAGGACAGTGAAATACCTTCGCCACTACAGAAATACCACTCCTCTTATGCTGGAGACAACATAACAACGGAGAGCTACCTATTGTTAAGTGCTTCCTCTCACTAAGTCCTCAGAACAACCCTGCAATCACCACCGCCCAGATGAAACTGGGTTTAGAGAGGCGGCTACATTGCCAGAAGCCACAGTTCTATCGTGGCGCGGTTGTGATCGGAATCGGGGTCTGAGAGTCCGTACCAAAATGGAACCCAGAGCCTGAGATTCCATCACCCACAGAGCTCTTCCTTATGTCTCTAAATGAGGGGCCGGGCACTCTCACATTAGGTTCGGCGTGTATCTGCACTTCTGAGGCCCTATAATTCAGGGCCTTCACTCCTACGCTGGTTTCCCAGGCTCACCTCCCCACCCACCATCATGTTACAAAGGTTCTGCTTCATTGCCTTGCCTTCACCAATCCCAATCTCTCCAGTTGAAGGGACCAGCTCAAAGCCTCCCTCCCTCCCAATTCTCTGACCAACTTCACCCTCTGCAATCTTTACCTCTGGCATGAAGACTTGGCAGGACAATCTTAGATAGAGTGAGAATGTCACACCTATTTATAGTATGGTCAAATTCCACAACGAGAGTCGAAGTATTTAGTAATGAAAGAATTTAGTCTTTTCCTTTGGTACCACTTATACAATGTCCACAACAATGTTTTATTTAAATCATTATTGCGGCCGAAACCAGTTTGGCTCAGTGGATAGAGCGTCGATCTGCAGACAGAAAGGTCCCAGGTTCGATTCCCGTCAAGGGCATGTACCTTGGTTGCAGGCACACCCTTAGTAGGGGCTGTGCAAGAGGCAGCTGATCAATGATTCTCTCTCATCGATGTTTCTAACTCTCTATATCTCTCTCTTCCTCTCTGTAAAAAATCAATAATATATATATATATAAAAATTATTATTGCATGGGCCTGGCTGGTATGTCTCAGTTGGCTTGCCAGTATAAATCCTGATCAGAATAGGAGGCATGCAAGAGGCATCGGATTGATGCTTTGCTTTCACATCTATGTTTTTTTCTCTCTCTCCCTCTCCCTCTCTGTTCCTCTCTTTCTAAAAATCAATAAGTAATCTTTAACAAATGTACTAATTCATGCTTACAAGACAGTAAATAAAGAGACCTACTGAGAATACTATCTTACAAAAATCACATGTGGCTATAATTTATTCATTTAATAGGTGACTGAGTGTTTGCTACCACCTCACACAGGCCTGAGCACTTAGTCACATGATCTCTTTTAATCATCGAGAGGCAATTAATGATCCTTATTTAACAGATGAGGAAACTTAGTTTAAATTACTTATTTGCCCAAAGATACAAAATTAAAAATTGGTTCAACCTGTACTCAACCTAGGTCTAACACGAAAACCCAAAATGCCTTACAATACTATATAATCTCTTAGAGCACTGAATTCCTTTGCTCTGTTCCCTCTGATTTCATTAACTACAGCTGGAGATAGTAAGAGTGAAGAGGAGGTGGTAAGCAAGGGAGCCAGAGGAAGCAAAACATTTTTTTTTTAATTTGCAAAGAAATTTGGCTGCTAATAGCTCAGTTAATATAGAAGCAATTCTACTAAAAAGCAAACTACATAGATGTTTTTAAGTTCCCATAGTAGAATAATGATGCATTTCTCAAAATCAATAAAGTGAAAATGTAGACATTTACCTGAAGGAAAAATGTAATAAAAGAAATAATTCCGAGGACTAGAAACAACAGTGAAAAGAAGTTACTGTTCTGTCGTTTTGTTTCAGGATCATCATTTCTGGTAAAAATCTGTTAAGAAAATAATGAAAAGGGTTTTAAGTCAGTCACTGAAGGAGTCATTCAGGGTCAGACCCATTTCCCATCTAGCACAGTCATCAGGGGTCAAGAGGCCTTTGGTACATTGAAGGTTGGGGTTGGCTTCCTTAACCCCAAACTTAAAGGTGTATGTACGTTCCCTTCCCTAGAGGCTGATAATGGGTCTATCGTTCCCAAATCAACCCAACACTTTTCCTGCTCAGACTCCCCCTTGGAGTCATGAGCGCCCCACCTACTCTGTGAAGTGGAATTGAGACCGAATCTCTGTTCCTCCTCTGGTGGGAAATTACACTGTAGGGCCATTCACTGTTTTTCGATTTGGGCATTTCAAACTGTCCCAGAGTTTCTGGAGGCAAGTCTGATGATATGATTTTGGTGAATCAGAAAGTGGGGGTCATTCACTCAGTGCAAAATAAGAGAGGTGTTTCTTTGACCCAGTCTTCTCTGTAGAATGGCCAGTTAGAAAGTCAGTGGGTCTGCAGCCAGCTGACCCAGCACCACACATGGAGACACTTCCAGAGATGGGCAGAAGAGCTACGAGGATATCCTGGGCTCTAGGAGCGCAGAGAATAACCACTCCACAGGGGAAGAAGGCAAACATCGCTCTACATAGTGAGCCCAAATCCGTGTTGTGACAGCCACACACCAATTGGCTTCACCCAGACAGTTTTGTTCTTTGTAAGGAAAAAAGCTTTTTAGAAAAAAATTAATTTTTCTTGATGTCATTCCAACAAAAAGAATAGCTACCAATCAGTGAGTTCTCACTCTGTGCCAGGCACTATTACAAGCAAATTCGTGTATTACTCCTGTGACCCTCACAACCAACTCCTGAGGTTTATTTTATTAGCATCACTATTTTACACCGAGGAAAACTGAAGCACAGAGAGGTTAACTAACGTGTACAACATAACACAGCCTCACAAGCGATGATCCGGGGATATAAACCCAAGCAATCTAACTCACAGCCCACAACCTTAACTCTGTGTTACAAACCGTTAGTGAGACAGATGGCTGATTGCCTGCCTAATGCTATCTAGGAGCTAATGTGTCCGTCTGGACCACCTGCTTTGAAACCTATTGTTCTGTAAGGAGTGAAAAAACAAAAAAAATCCTTAAATTGAGTTTTTGTTGTACATAGCAAAAACCCATTCCTAACGATTAGATAATTCAAATTCTCCCACCTTTCCCCCAATGTCTCCTTCTCTGCCTGCAAGGCCAATGTTAGAAGAACTGGCAACATACAGGCCACCAGACAAATGTTTATGTAACGTCTTAACATGACAACTTTTGCACTACAATGGCAAGGTTGAGTATTTGCCACAGAGATCCGCTGGCCTACAGAGCCTAAAATATTTCCTATCTTATCCTTGATAGAAAAAATTTGCTAAACTCCTGACCTAAAACATATGCTCCATGCAATCCAGCCCTGTCTCCTTCTTATTACCTTTTCAGCCCATAGAATAGTAGCTGGCACAAAGCAAACACTGAGAAAATATCTCTTGAATGAAAACATTAAATATATGAATGCCAACCTGAAATAAGATAGCCAGGCATGGGTAGACCTGAATATTTATGACATTTCTACATATACACATGTGTTTGGCCTCTGTTTTATATAGTGATCAATTTCTTTTTCCATAGTATTTCCAGGAGTTAGGGCCAGGGTGTCCTGATCTTGAGGTTTGAATATCTGTCACTAAAAAGAAAGCATTCCTGCCTGGATTGTAACCATGTTGTTGAAAATGCCATCATGAAAGGCAAGTGCAACCAATGTTTGACAACCGCAATCTTTTGAAAGCTGTTCCATTTGTTTACATCTTAATAAATGAGATGGATTTCTTATGGAGGCAGCAAGCTAGGCCTGCTCATGTCTGGATAAGCGCATATGCCAGAGAAGAGTTCCCTCTCAAGCCAGCCTGACAAATAAATACACAGGGGACTCTCTCTGCTCGGTGGTGATAGGACAGCCCATGACATTCCCTCAGAGCCTAGTGAGGGCACGTAAGGTTCAGTCACCTCATCAGTTTCATCGACTACTTCAGTCTGGGTCCTAGAGAAACCGACTGACTGCCAGCACGAAAGGGGTGTAGAAAAATGAGCTTTCCTATCCCAAACCAGACTTCTATTCTTACATCTGTAAGCTGCTTAGTTTCATAGGAAGGTTCATGTCCTTTTGGCTTTCATATACAATTACAAATGTAAACAGTTCATTCTTTAGTCAGGACTCACAAGTAAATCCAGAAGTAAACATCAACACTTACCCCTATGATCTTTGAAAATATCACTGAAAATGCTGGTTGCAGGCCTCCATTTATAATAGCACTCAATATACCCACCACAAAATAAGGCCATTCGGTGATATTCAACTTTAGAATCCTCCAAAAGGAAACTGGAGGTATATCTTCATCCTGGAAAACACAAAATAGTTCTACAGGTTAGTAAGAAAAATAATTGATTCTTAATTGATTTAATAATGAACAATTCTTCCATATACAAAAAAATTTAATGAACATATTTAATTCTTATTTCCTAATCAATTGATGGTTTTTTAGCTTAAAACACACACACACACACACACACACACACACACACACACACACACACAAAATGATAATAATAAAAAAATGCCCGGCCAGTGTTGCTCAGTTGATTGAGCGTGGACCCATGCACCAAGAGATCACTGGTTTCATTCCATCAGGGCACATGCTTAGTTTGTAGACTCAATCCCTAATCAGGCATGCAGGAAACAGCCAACTAACGTTTCTCTCAAAGATTTTTCTACCTCTCCCTCTCCCTTCCTTTTTCTTTAAAATAAAAAATACAAATACTTAAAAAAGCACTGACTGATTATTACTCCTCAATTTTAAAAGAAATAAATGCTATTTCCACAACCATGACAAGAATATTTGCAAGTAGGGATAAAAGAATAGAAATGTTTATATTCGAAGACCTATTATAATTTGTCTCTTCACATGATACATTTTAATTTTATAATTCTTGACCTATAAATTATCATTCATAAATTCTAACTCAAGTCTAAAATGTTGAGATTTTGGTCTGTAGAACACTCTGGGGGATAGGACAGGAGGATTCTGAATAATCCTTTCTTGTTCCCACGCCTACCCCAGCCCTAACCCTCCGTACCAAGGCCTCTTTTTCACTAAGCTTTCTGTCTTGGCTTTGTGGTGCATGGATACTCTTGCGAGATGATCTTCTTCTTATTAGACTGGATCCTGAATCTTTTGGAGACATTTCCAAATCATCTATTTCACTTTTGGATTCACTTGTTTCATTTTCCAATTCAATTTCATTTCCTCTTGTCTAAAATAAACAAGATATATGCATAAGCTGGTTAGGCTCAGTTAACCTATGAGAATTAGTCATCGAATATTAGGAAAATGGCAATCTGAGTAGATATATAGGAAAGGATAAAGTTAAACTGCTATTTCTTTTTTTTATAATATATTTGAAAATTAAAACCACTGAATAAGAAGGATTCCCGCTAAATATGCTAAAATGTCATGGCATCACTCCACATAGCTCATCTAGTCATCTGTTTTGTGGGTGTTTTGGGCTCAATCATGTTTGCTTTGGACCAGTGCTGTCAACAGAAACATGGCATAAGCCACACTGTGAGCCACAGCTGTCATTTCAAATTTTCTCAGTGGCCACATTAAAAAGTGTGAGACAAGTACTATCAATTTTTTTTGTGTGTGTGTGAATTTATTTTTTAATTTTTTTATTGTAATCATTCTTTATTGTTGAAAGTATTACATATGTCTCCTTCTTTCCCCTATTGACCCCCTCCAGCCCGCCCCCAGGCCTTCAGCACCCTATTGTCTGTGCCCATGGGTTATGTATATATGCATACAAGTTCTTTGGTTGATTACCTCCCACCCATCCACCCACTCTCCCCCTGCCTTCCCTTTGAGATTCTGCACTCTGTTCCATGCTTCTATGTCTCTGGATCCATTCTGTTCATCAGTTTATTTTGTTATTTAGATTCCACATATGAGTGTGATCATGTGATACTTGTCTTTCTCTGACTGACTTATTTCACTTAGTATGATACTCTCCAGGTCCCTCGATACTGTCTTAAAGAGTAAGAGATTCTTCTTTTTTTTTATGCTGCATAATATTCCATGGTATAAATGTACTATAGCTTTTTTATCCACTCATCTACTGATGGGCACTTGGGCTGTTTCCAGATTTAGCTATTGTAAATTGTGCTGGTATGAACATAGGGGTACATATATTCTTTCTGACTGGTGTTTCGGGTTTCTTAGGATATATTCTTAGAAGTGGGATCACTGGGTCAAATGGTAGTTCCATATATAATTTTGGGGGGAAACTTCATACTGTTTTCCATAATGGTTGCACCAATCTGTATTCCCACCAGCACTTGTCATTTGTTGATTTGCTGATGGTAGCCATTCTGGCAGGTGTGAAGTGATATCTCATTGTTGTTTTAATTTACATCTCTCTGATGATTCAGTGACTTTGAGCATTTTTTCATATGTCTCTTGGCCAGTAATATCAATTTTAATTACATATTTTATTTAACCTAATGTATCTAAGACATTAGCATTTTAACTTGTAACCAGTGCCAATATTTATTGAAATATTTTGCATTCTTTTGTACTAAGTCTTCAGAATGTGGAATGCATTTTCTGCTTACAAACACTTTAATTCAGATTAACCACTATTCTCAACAGCCACATATAAAACTATTTAGACTTTTCTTTAATTTTCTCTAATGAGCCTTCTTTATAGAGAAATAAAATATCTAAAACAGTGGTCTAATCCTAAATCCTTCAAGTATTTTCCCCCCACTTCTCAAGATAATCAAGTCAACTTACATTTACTTATAGCACTAAATATAGCAAAATCAGTATATACCTGAGATACTTTAGGAAAATCTGGAGTTAGACTATACCTGCATAGTGACAAGTTTGAAGTAAATGCCTTTCTCTTTCATGAGTTCATCATGATTTCCTTTCTCTACAATGACTCCATTATCAAAACCAGCGATGACATCAGCGTTACGGACTGTAGACAACCGATGTGCTATCACGATGGTGGTCCGGCCTTTTCTGGCCTAAAGAGAGGAAAATTTGACTTTTGAATACATGAACAATTTTATGCAAACATTTATTCATTCAACTTGTGTTTATTGAGTATCAATGTCTTGCACACTGTGAAACTATCCAAGCTATATAATGTAGTCTCTGGCTTTAGTAAATATATAGTCAATTGATACGGACTTAAATGATGCTTTATTATGTAATTAGGGGCCCAGTGCACGAATTCATGCACCAGTGGGGTCCCTCGGCCTGGCCTGTGGGATCTGGCAGAAACAGGCTCTCTGACATCCCCTGAGGGGTCCTGAATTGTGAGAGGGCACAAGCCAGGCCAAGGGTCCCCACCAGTACATAATTGGGGCTGGGGAGGGATGCGGGAGGTTGGCCTTCTGGAGAGGGACCGTGGGAGGGCTCCAGGGTATGTCTGGCTTGTCTCACTCAGTCCCAATTGGTCAGACGCCAGCAGCAAGCTAATTTACTATTTGGAATATCTGCCCCTGGTGGTCAGTGCATATTATGCTTTGATTGGTTGAATGGGCAACTGAATGACCAGACACTTAGTATATTAGGTTTTCATTATATAGAATAAGGATAAGGATAAATATGATAGTCACATCTTAATATTATGTACACCTTTAAGTCTTTCAGCCTAAGTTAGCAGTAATAATTAAGGGCTTATTCAAAGTAAAAAACTCTACAGCCCAGGCATTGGCCAATCAGAGCAGACACAGGCTCATGTGCCACACCAGTACACGCTAGCTATGCCACCTATACCACAGGGTATCTGGAGGATCAAGACAGACAGTAAGTAAGAGGCAGCACAGTCCAGATAAACTTCAGCGTGACGTTGATATCTTAGCTCTGCCATTTATGAATTCCAAGTGTTTAATCCAAATCTGTTAACCTGCGTGAGGATCAATTTATTCAAACATAAAATGGGGATGGTAAAAATACTCATTTTTTAGAACAAGTGTGATGCTAAATAAAATAATGCACACGAAGCATTGTGACATATACACATGGGAAGTCCTAAGTAAATGGTTCTTTGCCTCAGTGAAGCACTATGGAAACACTGAAGAGTATAGATATTTTTAAATGCCAATCTCATTGTTATTGTAATACAAAACACAGACAGATAATCAGAACTTGTATGAAATTTCCTGAGGCTTTGTAACTTTCCCAATGCTTATGATATTTGGTACTCTACATTTTTCTTCTGGAACTAGCAACAAAATTCTCAATAGAAATTACCAAAAAAGATATCAGGATCAATATGAGAAAAAGTGGAAAACTCTAAGGAAAAAAAGACATATAGGAAAATTAGGTAGTAGCAACTAGAAAGTAGAGAAGACAATGGCTCAATTCTTTGGATGTTTTCAAGAAAAGGACTTTTAAAAAAAGTGTTTTTTAGTTTATTAATACTTTTTAATTGATTTTTAGAAAGAGAGGAAGGAAGCGGGAGAGAGAGAAATATTGGTATGAGAGAGAAACATCTATCAGCTGCCTCCTGCACGCCATCTGCAAAGGATTGAGTCTGCACCCTGGGCATGTGTCCTGACTGGGAATCAAACCAGCAACCTTTCAGTGCCTGGGAAGATGCCCAACCAACTGATTCGCACCAGCCAGGGCAGCAGAAAGTATTTTTAGATGCAGCCTTTTCAAAACAGTTTTTATTTACAAGTTAATACTGTTGTAGAATAAGAAAAAGACACAGATGTGAAATTACAGATAAGCATAGCGAAGGAGGAAACCACGACACAATTTTTATAACCTTTTTCCTCCCTCAACAATCTATTAAGCACAATGACAGGATGTTTAAAGGAACATGCAGTGTTGTTTTATTATTAGAGAGAGGAAGAGTTGGGACAAATATGAGTTCATCTTTGAATTCTACTGTGACACTTCAACTCAGAGCACTTTTGGGTCTCCACAGTCCTTGTCCTCACAGAGCTGCCTGGTTATGTTAAATGCCAGGGACACAGCACTTAGTGCCTGGCACAGAACAAGCACACAAATCCTCTTTGGTGAATGAATCACACCAACTCAAGAATAGTGGGAAGGTCAAATCCTGTTGCTAGTCAAGGACATTTCACGGCCTCTCCATGGGAGATAAGAGGTTTCTCATTTCCAATAGAGTCTTCATCAAGCCTTTACCATCTTGGAAATTAAGCGTGAACCTTCAGATGATATTTCCCCCTGGTCGACAAAAGTAAAAACTCACAAAACCTCAGTAACAGGTTTTCTCTAAAACTACATTTTTGACATTACAATAAAGACCCATTTTCCTTTGAGTCTGTATTTCTCATTGTTTAACTTAAAAAACTTGCAAGAACCTTTCAATGAAAGTTTATGCATCTCTACTTAAAAAAATAAAGAATAATGAAACAAACAGATCCAGAGGCCTGATTATTTTATTTTGATAGTGGAGTGGAAGGAATAACTTTAGAAGCGATTGAAAACTTACTTTTAAAAAAAAAATAATACTGCCGAAACTGGTTTGGCTCAATGGATAGAGAGTTGGCTTGGGGACTGAAGGGGTTCGATTCCGGTCAAGGGCATGTACCTTGGTTGCGGGCACATCCCCAGCAGGGGGTGTGCAAGAGGCAGCTAATCGATGATTCTCTCTCATCGGTGTTTCTAACTCTCTATCTCTCTCCCTTCCTCTCTGTACAAAAAATCAATAAAAAATATATTTTAAAAATAATAATAATACTAAAGCCCTGGCCAGCTAGCTTTAGAGCATCGTCTTGATATGCCAAGTTTGTCATAAGAGAATTAACCAATGAATGCATAAATAAGTAGAACAACAACCTGATGCTTCTTTCTCTCTCTACCTTGATCTCTCTCTGAAAAGAAAACAATAAATAAAAATACTAAGAATAACTTCTGGTGAGATGATCTTATGCTGATGAATCAGGTTGGTATGAACTGAGGCTCACAGACCTTATCCAGGGCCGCCTGCACCACTGCTTCACTCTCAGTGTCCAAGGCGGACGTGGCCTCGTCCAGCAGCAGGATCTTGGGGTTGCGAACCAGGGCCCGAGCGATGGCGATTCTCTGTTTCTGTCCCCCACTCAGCTGCGCCCCTCTCTCTCCTACCAGGGTGTCAAATTTCTACAACAAGAAAACACAGGATGAGTTAGCAATAGCACAAGTTATCTCAGCTCCCGTTTTAAGATGGGAAGGAACCTCCTGGATAATACAACCCAGTTCCTTAAAACTCAGCAATAACCAACCCTCCTTTTCAAAAATATGACTGGCTGCTAGAGCTTTACAATCTGAGGTAGTCTGGGTTTCCCTTATTAGAAGATTCCTCCAGATCACAGTTTCCTAACTTGTTAAGCATTAGGTCAGCACTCTAGTCTTTGAACCTCTGGCATGACAAAGATCAAGAAGGACTTACATTAGGCAGTTTCATGATAAAGTCATAGGCATTGGCTTCCTTGACAGCTTTCTCAATCTCATCCATGGTGACGTTTTCACGGCCATAGCGAATGTTTTCGGCTATTGTGGTGGCAAACAACACAGGCTCCTGACTCACCACGCCGATGATTTCCCGCAGATACCTTACGTTGATGGTCCTGATGTCCTGTCCATCAATGCTGACCTGAAGTGAAAGGTGTCACTTTTACCCACTACAGCACAGTAGCATGTGGCCTGCAATGGCACCATGATAGCTGCGGCATCTCGCCCAGCCAACGCCCTCTCACCGTGCCCTCCGCAGGGTCGTACAACCTCTGGATCAGCTGGACCGTCGTGCTTTTCCCACAGCCACTGTTCCCAACCAGGGCCACCGTCTGCCCACTCCGAACCTGCAGGTTGAGGCCCTTCAAGATCTGGGAGGACGAGTGAGAAATAAAACTTAACAGCAATACACAGGACTACGAATGGACAGCTGAACTCAAAGTGAGGGTTAAACATTCAAATTCTTTTAAAGTCTCCAAAGAAAAGTATGAGAAAGTATTCAATACATCATTGAGTCATTGATTCATCATTGATCACTGTACCTGAACTTCTTTTCGAGATGGGTAACTGAAGTGCACATCTGTGAATTCCAAATTTCCCTGAATATTATCTGGTTTGTGCCCATTCCTCGAATAACTGTCAATGCTTGGCTTCTAAACAGAATAAAATATCAGAAGGTTTGACTAGATTACAACAACTGCTTGGAGTGATGTTTGTGGAAAGTTGGAACAAGTGTTAAAAAAAAATCTACTTTTTAAATAGAAACACTTTTAAATAGCTGGGTAAATAGCCAGCTGAGACTCACATTGTCAATTATCTTGAAGATTTCAAACGCTGCTCCTCTTGCATTTGCAAATGCTTCAATGCTTGGAGATGCCTGTCCAATACTAAAAGCCCCAATTAACACGGAGAAGAAGACCTGAGGGATGGGAAGGAAAAGCGTCAGGTTCCTGAGGTACTGTTTAAACAATCTTTTCATACTCTTTTTTCCTAATACAACTTACTAAATTTTAAAATGGCAAGGTAACATATACCTAGCAAATCCTAGGTGTTAAAAATATGTTTTAAAATATTTTTAAATATTTAATAGCTTAAGTACTTTTCAACTTAGAATGCAGGATTAGTCTTACATGCTCAATGAGACAATTGTGTAAATTCTATAGGACCAGAATATTATAATAGAATATTTCAATATTTATTGAGTGGCCAAGAGCTTTGGTTTATTTAGACCATCAGCAGATAGAGGAACTAAACCCTAGTACAGCGTTTTTCAACCGCTGTTCCGCGGCACACTAGTGTGCCGCGAGATGTTGCCTGGTGTGCCGTAGGTGCAGACAAGACAAGAATTTTATAATTTTTCACTATTTTGTTTACTTAATATTTCATAATAAAGTAATTATAAAATACTTTGTGTTTATTTGATTCCTATTCAAGAGAATTACTTTATATATAGTCAATATAGGCACAGAGTTAAATTTTTTAACATTTTCTAATGGTGGTGTGCCTCGTGATTTTTTTCATGAAACAAGTGTGCCTTTGCCCAAAAAAGGTTGAAAAACACTGCCCTAGTAGGAGACACACAAGGTCTAGGTCTGAATCCTGGGTTAAGTACTATTTGGCTATATGTCTCCAGGCAATTCTTCTAGAGTTTCTGGGTTTCCATTTTTCATTTGAAAAAAAGAAAGAAAAAAAAACAAAGAAAAAAAACAAAGAAAAAAAAAACCAACAGGCAAAATTCTATGTTCCATACCCAGAAACAGCACATATAAAAATATTTTGTAAATTGTACAGCACACACATCTAAGGCATTATTCTTTACCAGGTTGTCTTTTCTTCCCCCCTCTACCAAACTGTTCTCTTTGAGGTCAGGTAAACAGGTTTTGATTTTGCCCAAATCAGTTTCTTATTGATAAAGACCTGGCTTTGATTTTGTTTCTCATCCGGGTGAAAGAGAACTAATGTCACTATTCCTTTCTTTCTAAACCACACAGCAATTTTAGTCCCCAAGAATTCACATACAAGGAATTCTGCTAAGTGATTCTATATTCATTTTTATCAATTAGTCTTTACAACAACACTGCCATTTCTATTTGGCAAAAGAGGTATGAAGGCTAGAAAAGTCTATGTGGCTGCCCCAAAGCATACAGCTAAAAGTTATAGGCTGGAATTTGAAACACGTCAGCCTGATATCAAATCCTGTGGCTTGCTCCTATTCTCGATGGTTCCATTTTGAAAGGCAGATCTGTGCTCAGTGAGTACTGGATTTACAACTGCCTATATATATATATATATATATATATATATATATATATATATATATATCACAATGAAGTAGAATACTTCTCTTATCAACCAAGGCTCACCCACAGTATCACTATCCTAATGAAAGCTTTTTGGTTAAAACCATTCTTAACTGAAGAGCCCTATACATCGTAGATGAGGCAAAGTCTGAAAAAACAAGATACACAATTATCAGACCCACACTACCTATTTCCTGAGAAAGGGAACTGATTTTAAGGGACTCAATCAAATAGGGTCTGCCATTAACTAAATATACTTATGCTTATTAGCCTATGAAAAAGGAACCAAGTGACACTACTAACAATATGCACTTTATTAGATCAACATGCAGACTGAGCCTGACCTGTGTGGCTCATTTGATTGAGCACCATTCCAGGCACCAGGAGGCTGTGAGTTCGATTCCAGTTCAGGGCACATGCCCTGGTTGTGGGCTCGATCCACAGTAGGGGGCATGCAGGAGGCAATCAATTGATGTTCCTCTCTCTCCTTCTCCCTTCCTCTCTCTAAAATCAATGGAGAAAAAAAATATATATATATATATAAAATTTATATATATTTAAATATATATATTTAAAAATATATAGATTCACTAATGAAAAGTTTATGCTATAGAGACTGGTGACCTTAGTATTAATCTAGGCCACAGGATAGGCTTTTCAAAGGGGATTACAAAAAAGACAAAACTGGTTGTTGAATACACCTGATTTCCTTACCACTTTTCAATCTAATAGTTAATGCCTATGTTATTCACTCGTTCTTCAAGATGTATTCTCCAACAGTCAAGCCCACACCACCCTGCCATTTCATTGGCTTTTTTTTTTTTTAAAACAGTGATTCTTTTCTTAATATGCTATCACTTACAGTGAGTACTTTTCCAATAGTGTATTTTCCTGAAAGGACCAAGGAGGTCCCATACCAGAATGCCAGAGCATATGATGCATAGATCAACAGGAAAGCAGCGCCCATAGAGATGTTGGCCGTAATGGCTTTCCTTATCCCGATTCTTTTAGCTTCTTCCAAATTTTTGTTGTACCTGGGAGGAGTAACAGAGATGATCACATATACTCATAAACATGTAAAATGGGTCAATACAGCAGAATGCTTATTGAGGACTTACAATGTGCCCAGCCCTGTGGTAGGTGTTTTACATGTATTTCTCCTTTTGTCCATACATTGATCCTAGAATGTTAGAACTATTTAATCTCTTCTTGTAGAGGAGGGAAATGAGTCTTAAGGGGATTAATTGGTGGGGGGAGTCTTCTAAAAACATCTTTTTTGTTGGCCTTAGCAACAGTGAAATTAGTGGAATAATAGTTTGCAAACTTCTAACACCGGCATTGTTTCATACACAAAACAAAACAGACACTATGAACACTCTTCTTTCCCTTACCATCTGCGTGCTTTTTTAATGTATTAATAAAATGAAGAAATAATGCTAGGAAGTAAGCCCTTCACATCTCTGACTATTACAGCAGCTTTGGAGTCGTACTGCACCCCAACCTGCATCTCTGCGGGTCTACAAGAAGAACCAACGGAAAGAAAACCAAGTGAGGAGAAGGGTGAAGAGAGAAAATGGAATCACCGTGGTCAAGCTGCTAAATTATTCAAATCAAGTAGGCTGAGGCAGGAAGGGTTTCTATTCCTGCTTTAACAAGCTGGGAAATGAAAGCTTTTGAACTTCCCAGTCTTGTTTCAATGCCCAGACATTTATTTAAACCGAAGATCCTCTAAAGGACTCGTGGCAAGACCAGACCCCCTGGTGCCTATCCTCCACAGCACGTGGCATCCATCAGCCAGATCATATCACCTGACTTCTGACTGGTAACGGTTCTGGGCCCATCATGGGGCTAAGGATGCAGGACTGATTATTCTCAAGGATGTGATTTTTGTTATAAGAACTCTTAACTTTTCTTTCCCCATCAAACACGTCTGGGGTTTTGCCTCGCTGTGTTTCTAGTTTGCATACTATAATAAAAACCGTGAGTAAATCTTTGTCATTTATTTCTAGCAAAGCTCCCAGTGTCTTTTGAGTTTGTTTGACATATGTGTAGGAGCATTTTGTGAATTGTTATGCAATACATTTTACATTTAAATAAATTATGTAGTTTATCTTATTTCCATCGACATTTATTTTTAAAAAATCACGGACCTGAAAAAATGATCAGGCTTAAAAATACGTAATAATCCCTCACTGTGTATCAGCGTCCCCTTCGTTAGTCTTTCTACACATCGCCTACATCCTATTCCATCAGTCACCGCCCCCAACACGGTCATGTCATGGCTGCCCACTGCTGGAAGAAGGGGCTCTGGCCTGGTGGTTCAGGTCACCCACCTCAGGCTCAGGGACTGAGAAAATAAAAATCTCAGCACATTGAGGACCCTGCAACCTGTTCACAGTACAATGGTCTCTATCATATTAGCCAAACTTGGAGAATACCCATGAATACTTCTTACAGAAAGTAGAGCAATAACTGTGGAAATCACTGTATGGTTTACAGTTTATTTAAGTGTAAAAAGTATTACATAGCACTTCAAATTATACAAAAGAGGGCAAAAGCAAGGAAGCAAATAAAAAACAATGTTGGTGTCCACTGATAAGATTTTCTCCCCCCAGTTCTAATGATTTAAAGCTCTCTCCCAAACGTTAATTCTTGTACTTTTTAAACCCGTGGGGATCAGTGACTATCTGGTGTTAAAGTTAAAGGAGTTGCTGTCTGTAACTTCATCTTCATTTGAAAAGAACACAGCAGACTACTTTGCTCAAAAAGACAAGATGTGGAGCTAAGATAATGGGGCCCAAATTTAAAGTAAAGGAAGGATCATTAAAAATAAAGAATCAAGGTAATATTAGTAGGGAAATAGGACAGATTATAACTAAGCTTTACATCTGTCTTTATCCTATTAATCACAATGCCCTGCAGAATTTAGACCACTGCCTGACAGAAAAAGAGTTCATCGTTGTTGTGATAAAAGAACTTACTTCCACATAGAATTCATATTTTGAGGTCTTTAATCTAAAAAAAAAACATGACCATATAAATGTCATACTAATTTTCGTTGGGGGTTTGTTCCATTAGCATGTACAGTGGTTCAAGCCCTGCTCAGATGGAAACATGCATTCTTTTTAGCCTCATGACTTTGTTTAACCAGCTATCTATCAGTTGGGAAAGCCTGTCGAATGAAATTTACATGGCCCCCACGTTCGCTGAAGACCAAATTTAAACAGAACTTCATCGTGATAAAATAGTAACGTATTATTAGAGTATCATTATTTCTTCCTCCAAAAATGTCAATCCCCAACTTGCCAGTTTTAACCTTTGAACTAAAAATTATCTTTGAGAAAGAGGTTTCAATGGTTGAGATATATATATATATCACTTTATGAGTTAATCTGAGATGAAAAGTACTACTAGGCATAAATTATACATGATTACATTTAAGGAACATTAACAGTATGACTAACACCCTCTTATCTTCTTTATTTCAGTTCTTGCTTACCGAGAGACTAATGTAGAAATCTTTCACTGATAAGCTGTTGTCGCATGCAGCCAGAGGAAACATTTGCATAGGAAGAAGCAACAAGGAAGAAAATAATTTAGATACCAGAAAAGAAAATGAAAAAAAGAAAGGGGTAAGGAGGGGGAAGGGGGAGAGATAAACAATAGTCCTTTTATTTTTTGATTAGCATTTCCATAAAAAATACAAAATCAGCTATTAAATTCACTGAAAGCATTATGGTAATTAAAGTAGGAGTTCCTAAAATTGACTGAAGTCACATAACAAAAAACATTGGTATTTAGAAAAAATTCTTCTTCTTAATTAAAAATTATACAAATATTTACCAGCCACTTACAAGTGCAAGAAACAATTTTAATTAAGCAAATAAAAAGCAATATTAATAGACAAACACTTGTAAGACACATGCAGAGAGAAAAAAATTAATTAAGGAGAATAAAACAATTTTCTACTATTGATTAAATTCATTTTATATTCTGGTTAATTTTCACTTTAAGTTTCCTCCTGCTAACTTGAACAGGGAGTCTAGAGACCTTAGTTGCTTGTGTACTTGGAAGCTGAAAAGGAAAGGGGAAGAAACTGAAGGATTATATTTGGTCTCAGAATAGTTTTATCAATTCTACTTCCAGATTATATCCCAAATCTATGTACCTGTTACCCATCTCCTGGCAGCAGTCTCCATCAGGCCACCGTAAGCCCTCTCACCTGGACCACCATTGCAGTCTTCCCACTGGTCCACCGGGCTCTACTCTTCTACTGCCCTCCTCTACTCACCAGCCCACTTACAGACAGAGAAATCATCTTAAACATGATGTGGACACCCCTTTTCTTCTTTAAGATCCTCAACGCCTTCCCATTGCCCTTGGAATAAAATCCTAACTCCTTATCACAACTTGGAATTCCCCACGTTATGGCCTGACCCACCTTCAACAGCTTCTCTTCACCGCAATCTCCCCTAGCTCAGCTGAGCTCTATTTCCTACAGTCATTGCCCCCTCAGGACATCCAAAAGACTCTACTATCCCGGCCCTCACCCAGGAAGGCCATTTCTCATCCCTTCCTCCTCAGAAATGCCTTCCTGACCACCATATTTAAAGCAAGTTTGCCCTCCTCACCTTCATCAGCATACTCTTTGATTGGTTCATTGCATGTTTGAAAAATTTATAATCTGCTTCTTTGATGTCTTTCTTATATTCTTCTTTCCTTCCTTCCCTTTTTTTCTACCTTTCTATTTTGACTAAGGATCACATAAGGGTAAATATCCTCTATTTCTGATTCTATTCACTGACAATCCAGAAGTTAGCACAGTGCTTGTCATGTGGTGGATGCTGGTTAAATATGTTGAATAAATGAACTTTTAAGAAATGGGCAATCTGGAAAGAACCTTGGGACTTCAGACTGTAATCTTAAACCAATGCTTAACTTCAGACAATACTAATTTCCAATTTTCCAGGGGAGGTTGTTCTTTCAAAGATACATCCCAGTAACTCTTATCATGTGAAGAAATGCTTCCATATATAAAATGAACCTTTGAATAGAGCTATGTAGGCCCATTTGCTTATTCTTATAATAAAAAGTTGATCACCATCTTCTCTAGAAGACAAAAATATGTCTGTACCTACTAATTAAAGCACTCCATTTAAAAAATATCTTGATGCCCTTACACTTTTAGTGAACTAAAATGATCAGATTCATCTAAGTTCTGCATATTGGACTTGACTCCCATAATGCCCTCTCCCTTCTACCCTGGTTATATCTCATATCTCATTATCATTTTGTTGCTAATCATCTTTCAAAAGTATCATATTTCTCAAATTTAGGATGTGATTAACTTTAGGAAGCATTGTTATTCTGTTATTTGATGTAGCATCAGTTCACATACAGGTGAGACCCAAAGGGCTAGAGTCTCTATTATAAGCATGTGCCTCATGGAAAGTGACAGCAGGAGAACTTGTGTCTCAACCTTGGCAACAGGGAAAGGGCAGGGAAAACCCTCCCCTGGGAATCTGAACCATAAGGCAGTATCCATGCAGGTCTGAAGTGTGAATTCCTACTAGGAGTGTAGACAGAGAAGTTAATGTAAGGTGGTCTTGGATCAGTGACCCCAGTGATTGGCACAAACCCAAGTCCCACCTGGAAGAATTGAGATCCATAGCAGTTGTAAAAAGTCACTGATTGTAGGGCTTATCTCAATGCCAGAGAGGATGAGTTGTGACAGAAAAATGTGCACCTTAGAACTGATGCAATACTATCTATTTCCTGCTGGTTCCTGGAGTGACATTTTTTTCTGAATCCTGACCAGGTACTCAGATCTTACTTTATGCTGTTAGTCTGCAGGCTCTACAGGAATCTCCATGCCTATAATCATATCATCTACGAATCATGAAAATTTTGTTTCTATTTTCCAATCATTACAGCTTTTATTTTTATTTAGTATTTTTACTCTTCGTTTCCTTGGCCTGCAGAGTATATAAATTCAGACCCTACTGTGTAGAAGCCCGAGGTTTTGATTTCTATGGGAAGATGCTTTCCCCCAGCTCAGAAACAAGGCAGAAGCAGATACACTTTGCTTGTCTCCCTGCACTAGTGGGCATCGTACTTTTCTGGTCCACCTTTCCATGGAGGAAAACTGGAAAGGATCCCAAGTTAAAACCTTTATTCTTTGTCAGCTCAGCCATCAACTATTCAGAAAGAACTTTGTGAATAGCATCTCTACAAGAAACCCTATGCCTCTAATAAAGTCTTTTATTTCCCAATAATATTTACCCCACCTGCTATATTAGGTATTGTTTTATTTTATTCTATTTTTTTTTTTGTGGTTGTCTGTACCCTTCCTCTGCCCTGTTAGAATTTAAGCTCCAGGAGAAGAGGGAATTTATCTCACTGGATGTTTGCCTGGTCACTCAGGAAGATTCCTCAGTTTAGTGGCCAGACATATCTTAAGGGAAGGGCAAAAACCTTAGCAAAAAAATCAAGATAGGTCTTTCCTTTGGACAATAGTACTACCTTGTCACAAATCATTCTTAGAGGACATCTTTATGGGGTAAAATATCACATATGAACAAAAGGCTACTCCAAGCACCTTATGTACAGTTTAAAGAATAATTATATAGTGAATAACCACGTAACCACAACTGAGGTCAAGAAATGAAACACCGTCAGCCCCACAGAAACCCCCTGTTCTGTGTCCCACTATCACCCACAACTCCTTATCCCATTTTCCTTTATGGCTTTAACAATGTATGCCCTCCCAAACAATACAGTTTAGTTTTTCCTATTTTCTAAAAGAAATAGTCATAACCTAAAATACTGTATTATCAGATGTTAACTTTAAGTAAATTCAATTGCTGCTCAGAAATCAATGAATCTGATATTCTAAATTTCGATAAATTACCATGTATACTCTCAGAAATCTAATAAAAGGGAATATAAGTAGTTGTAAGGGAAACAACACAGTTAAAAAGATTCTGAACGTTTGCACAGATGTGCTTTTTAATTATATTTTTCTCTTCTAAATCATGGAGCATAACTACTGATGAGGGGCCAGGCAAGAGGGGAAATGAATCAGAAATTAACATGTCCCCACAGATCTTACACAAAAATACTCATTCAATCTTAGAAAAATCAAGGATGGTATGTGTCAATGATATCAAATACAGAAATAAATAAGAATTTACTAGATGGAAACATTATCGCCAGGGATAAAATGGTTCAGCACCAAGGAACTATTTTTATGCCACTACCCAACTAGAAGTCTCTAGGAAATTCTTTGAATTAGCAGATATAAGAAGAAATTCATAGATATAGAGAACAGATTGATTATTGCCGGGGGTGGAGTAGGGGGGGGGGAGGTTGAGGGACTGGGTGAAAAAGGGGAAGGGATTAAGCAGTACAAATTGTTAGAATAGCCATGGGGATGTAAATTATAGCATAGAGAATACAGTTAATAATATCGTAAAAAATGGTGTATAGTGCCAGGTGGGTACTGGAAATATCAGGGAACCACATTGTAAAGTATATAATTATCTAACCATTACACTATACACCTGAAACCAATACAGAATAATATTGAATGTAAACTGTAACTGAAAAATTGTTCAAATGGTTAAAGAAGAAACAAGTATATGACATTAACAACAACAACAAAAGGGAGAGTACAACTAGAATCACAACTTCTCCAGAATATTAGACATGCTGTAATATGGATGAAGCTGTTTAAAGAAACATACACATTGTCAACAACACTGTCAGCCTGAAGGGCATAAAAGATGACACAGAATTTAACATTCCTATCGACTTAAAAAGAGATTCAAACCTTTCCAGTTCTTTCTTCTGTCCTCCGAAAGCAATCACAGTTCGAATGGCTGCTAAGACCTCCTCAGCTACTGATCCAGCTTTTGCATATGCAAAGAGTTCTTTATCAGTAAATGAAGATAGTATCTGTTTAAAAATGCAATTTAAGATCATGTAAATTTTTTAAACAAGTTCATTTTATCATTTGTAAAATAAAAATATATACACAGATGCTGCTGGTAACATTAATATATTCATTGAACAAAATGTCTTTGGTCATGACATTCTAATTTTTAGTATACAGATATTTACTCTGTAAGACACTTAAATTCTCTTAAAACAGAGCTGATCTATATACATCTATATATATATATAAGCCTAATATGCAAAGTGTCCCCTCAGGATACCAGGAGTTAAATCGCTCACTCTGACCTGTGCTGACCACCAGGGGGCGGCGTGGAACAAAGGAAGGCCCCCGCCAACAGCCAGCAGCCTCTAGGATCCCTATCTGTGCACAAATTCCATGCACTGGGCCTCTAGTATATAATAACCTCCATTAAAATATTTTTTTTCTCACTAAATGCTTCAGGGATCCTCATCTGAATAAATAAAACTAGGAGTTTAGAGAAAGCTTCAGTAAAACATAAACAAATGTGGAAAAAAGGCATTACACCAAGGAATCCCAGCCCTTGCTCATGGTACTCTGATTTAGAAGTGTGAGTCAGAAGAATGCTAGGGACAAGCAAGTTTCACATGCCAGGAAAGCTGGCACTGCTGAGCAAAATAATACATGCAGCCACCAGGGGAGGCTTTGTTTTATGGGTGTTCTTTGATTCCTCTGTCTGGTTCCGGGGCATTTATTCTGTGGAAGAAACAGTACAGGGTACTTTAAATACACAGGATCTCATTTATTCTTCTCAATTGCACAGTGAAGTAGGTACTACTGCCCCTACTATATCTGCGGAAATGGAGGAATGAAGAGGTTACATCATTTTACAAATAAAGAAAATACCCAGGCCTTAGCAAGTTTGGCTTAGTGGACAGAGCGTCGGCCTGTGGACTGAAGGGTCCTGGGTTCGATTCCGGTCGGGGGCACAAGCCTGGGTTGCGAGCTCGATCCCCTGTAGGGGGCCTGCGGGAGGCAGCCAATCAATGATTCTCATCATTGATGTTTCTCTCTCCCTTCCTCTCTAAAATCAATAAAAATATATCTAAAAATTTTTTTTTTTTTTTTTTAAAGAGAAAATACCCAAGATTCAAGCCTGATACCATATGGCTTCAAAGCCTGAAAGAATAGCCACTAGAGGGATTCACTCTCTGAAACCAGCCATTGACATGTGTGAACTCTAGTCCTAAAGGGCCTTCTTATGAAAATCAAATCGCCTGGCCTGGGCGAAGGGCCAAGGCTACTATTTATATACGGAATGCCTACGTAGCCAACCATCCAGCTAAAGGTTACACACGAGCAGTTCATAATACACTACTGATTAACCTATTACACCGTTTCATAAATAATTTACAGGCATTTGCGGACTCACTTGCGTAAGTACTACTAGTCTATTCCTTCTTGTCATAAAGAGCCCAAAGCTGTTTTGGTTTTAACAATGCACTTCTTCCTTGGCTGAGTGTCAAGGTGAAAAGAAGCTGTGGCAGACGTAGGAACGGGTGGGTGAGAGCAAACGAACACTTATTCACCATGCCCCACGGGCAGACATTGTGCTGCATGCACTTATCTAACATCCCGCCCACACCCCAGGCCTCGCTGCCTCCTCACAGCCATCTTCCGAGGGCGGCACCTGCCTGAATCACTCACAACCTTGGGTCTGTGCCAGGGAGCTCATTGCCGTCCCTGAGCCAACGCGCTGCATAAAATGAGAGTCACATGCATTATGCTTCAGCTATTTTTCTCTGCTTCTCTGAAAATATCACCCTGTAACAGTCACCACAACCGAGGCAGGCAACGACAGGAAGATTACCAGAAATACTTTCAAATTAGGTGTTTCAAAATATGTTATTTTAAGTCGCTCTTAAATATATCAACTACCACACAACATTTAATAAGCCTGGCTCTTTCCCCCAATTCCCCTTCATGAGATTCCATAATGATAAGCATGTGAGTAAGCAAAACTACAACAGAATCTTCACAAAGTGTTTTGTTTTGCTTTTGTACTTGAAGAGATCATGCCTGTTAAAAAAAACCTTCCGAACTGTTCTTAGGGATATGAAATGGCAACTTCCACTGTTAGTCTAATGTAAACAAATGGTGATAATTCCATTATTACAACTCCCCACATAAACTATATTAAAAACATCACTAGCCCATCCCTTCTTCCCAAGGCTGATGATTTCTTAACAAAGCTTAATTATTATCCGTTTGAGACATACGAAATTGTTATTTCTTTAAGTTAAAAGCTGTCTGCTAATAGGCAATTTTATATTATTCAAACTAATGTATTTGGAAACAATATGTTTTTTACCACTATAGATATTCTGGACTTCATTTTTCTACTTCTCAGTGGAGTTTTGGTTTTGAGATAATTGATACCTTTTGTTTTTGAGATAACTACAGATTCACATGCAGTAAGAAGCAAACTGAGATCCCATGCATTCTTCATCCATGTCCCCAGTAGTAACATCTGGAAAGCTACAGTACAAAATCCCTACTAGGAACTGAACATTGATATAATCCATCCGTGTTATTCGGATTTACCAGTTTCATGTGCATTTGTGTGTGTATTTAGATATAAGCAATATATATACCTCTGTATATTCATGTAACTACAGTCATGACACAGAGCAATTTCATTACAAGGATCCCTGATGCTAGTTTTTATAGCCATAGCCACCTCTTACCTTACCCCTTATCTCCCCCCCACCCCCACCCCAATCATCCCTAACCTCAGGAGAACACTAATCTGTTCTCTGTCTATAATCTTGTCATTCCAAGAACCTTACATAAATGGAATCATATGGTTTTATCACCTTTTTGAAATGACTCTCCCCCTGCCACCCCAGTATAATTCTCTTGAGATTCATCTAGGTTGTTAAGTGAATCAAGAGTTTTTTCCAGCCCTGGCCAGTTTGGCTCAGTGGATAGAACATTGGCTTGCGGACTGAAGAGTCCTGGGTTCAATTCCAGTCAAGGGTGTGTACCTTGGTTTCAGGCACATCCCCGGTGGGGTGTGTGTGTATGTGTGTGTGTGTGTGTGTGTGTGTGTGTGTTCAGGGGGCAACAAATTGATGTTTCTCTCTGATCAATGTTTCTAGCTCTCTATCCCTCTCCTTTCCTCTCTGAAATCAATACACACACACACACACACACACACACACACACACACACACACATATATATATATATATATATATATATATATATATATATATATATATAAATTTTTTTTAAAGTTTTTTTTTTTCCATTTTATTGGCAGGTAGTATTTCATGGATAGTTTGACCATTCAGTTGTTGAAGGATAGCCTGCTATTGTTGGGTCCACATTTTCAGCCATTATTTCTTCCAATACGCCTTCAGTCCCACTCTTTCTCCTCATCTTTTGGGACTTCAATGGTAATAAATATGATTGTTTTTTGGACCTTTTGCTATTGTTCCACAGGTCCCTGAGTCTTTTCATTTTCTCCTCATTTCAGAATAGATGAATTCTATTGTTCTCTCTCCCAATGTGCTGATCCTATTCTATTATCTCCACTCACTGTGTCAGAGCTCATCCAACCTGACTTTTCTGCTGTGTATCTTCTATCTCTAATTTCACTTTGTTCTTTTTTAATAACTGTTTCATTGCTGACATTTTCTATTTTTTTTTTGTTTGTTTCAAGAGAATTTATAATGGCTTAGTGAAGCATTTTTATACTAGCTATTTAAAAATTCCCTTCAAATCATTCTAGCATCTGACTTACATCAATATTGGTGTCAGTTTAATTGGTCTTTCTCTCATTCAAGTTGTGTTTTTGGTGCTAAATGTGACAAGTAAAATCTTATTATATCCTGGACCTTTTATCTATTATGTTAGGAGACTCTGAGTCCTGTTTAAACCTTTATTTTAGCAAAGAGTAACCCTCTTTGGGTTTAGGGTGCAATTTTTGGCCTACTATTTTTAAAAAGAACTTTCAATTGCAGTTCACATTCATCATTTTTGGCCTACTTTTGTGAGTTTTGGTCCTATTGGCAGTTTAATATTCAGAGCCTCGCTAGGATTGCTTTGGTCAGAGGGGTTTATTTGGAGCTGCTGGGGCTCTTATGGAGCCTGCCTCTGCTACCTGCGGGTCTAAAGGGGGCTTCTCAAGGTCATTCCACCAGGTACCTCCTGCTAGGGGCAAAGTGTGTAGATGCTCCTACTTGTGCCCTGGGTGGGAAAGAGAAGCTCCGTGCCCATCGAAAGGCTTCCTGGACCAGGAAGGTTGCTGGGACTGGGTCCCTTCCTGTGCTTCCTTCTTGCCCTGGTGTCTCTGGGTTGGATAGGACAGCCTCAGGCTCACAGGGACAAAGAGGCTTCCCAGACTGGACCACATTCCTTTTTAAATGGCCCACAACCGCCTTAGCTGGTTTGGCTCAGTGGATAGAGCATCGGTCTGCGGACTGAAAGGTACCAAGTTTTATTCCTGTCAAGGGCACATGTCCTGGTTGTGGGCTAATCCCCAGTAGGGGTCGTGCAAGAGGCAGCCGATCAGTGATTCTCTCTCATCACTGATGTTTCTATTTCTCTCCCTCTCCCTTCCTCTCTGAAATCAATAAAAATATATATTTTTAAAAATGGCCCACAATCAGAGAATGCAGAGTGAGGGTTAAAATGTATGTCTCCAGCAATAAGCTATTTATCAAGTAAATAGTATCTGAAGCAATGCATAATTAGTTAATAAAAGATGAGTTATTTTCCTAACTTAACTAGAACGGACACCAATACATTTTAGATAGTTTATCAACAAATTCTCATATGAAGAATTGGTCACCTGACTCGCTTAATATTATAAACAGAAAAACCGATTAACGTGGAAAGCTTTTGCCAAATGTTTCAGCTGACTGATACTGAGATGCAATTTAACCACCAAGAATACCATTGAAAGCCTGTGCTATTCTGAGCAGCAAATTAACAGAATCCTCAAAACTTCAGTTTCTTCCTCTGTAAAATGGTCTAATAGCTATACTTCAGAAAGATAACAGAGTCCCCGAAACCGGTTTCTAGCTCTCTATCCCTCTCCCTTCCTCTCTGTAAAAAATCAATAAAATATATTAAAAAAAAGAAAAAAAGAAAGATAACAGAGTAAATACCCAATAAATGGCAGTTACTGTTTGCAAGAACAAAACAATATCTATCCTACAGAATAAAAACCTAAAACTTCGCAATGTTTGCACCTGATTACTATTGTTGGCCTCAGCGTTGGTTGGCTCTCCTTTATTTGATATGTTTTTCCCCACACGAATTTGTAGCACTTTCTTTAAGTTGTGTTAAACCCAATAGAAATTACATACTGGGCCGATCTCTCCACCACAGCCTGCTCTTACGTCTAATAGGTTTAAAATGAACACCACACTGAGCCTTAAGAGGGAAAATAAGTTTTACTCTGCCTTTGTGACCAGGAGAGAGAACTACAGACTTAGTATTTACAATGCACATCAGAGTAGGACATACTTTTTAAAAATTACTTTCATACCAATGGATTTAAATATATATAAACATAAAACCATTTATGATGCTGATAAAACTGACTTATCAATTAACAAAATCTACCAAACCAAAAACATGAACACTAATCAAGCTAATTGAATGGGACACGTGTGTGGTTCACTAAACATGGGTTTCTATTTGCTGTGTGAGTATGGAATTATCAACTAGAGAACACAGCTCTTTAAAGAGGTGAGCATGCCTTTTATAAAAAGGCAGAAGATAAGATAAGAGAGCTACTCCTTTCTCTCTCAGCTCTTCTCCAAGTAACCCCAGGGCCCAGGACAGCCTGGAGTCCTGGCAGGGGTAGAAGTCAATGAGGTGGCATCTGTTGATTCCCTCCGATTTTGAACAGAGGATTACTGATTTTGAATGGATCAGGTATAGAGTCAGGGTCATCATTTGGTAAAAACAGCCATAGTTTGAGGGCCTGGATTATCAGGCGTCACCTACCTTTGCCCAGATGGCAGCTGACAGTCCAAGAACAGGACTGACGGCCAAAATCACAAGGGTTAGCTCCCAACCACGTGTAAATCCAACTATAAAGCCAGTGAGAAATGTTGATATCGACTGAAAGAATATTCCAATTTTGTCACCAATTCCTTCATTAATTTTGGAGACATCACTAAAAGAACAAATAGTGTTAGAAACAAACGTCAGAATTGTGAACACAGAACCTTCCCCCTGAATCCAGTTTTCCTTTGTTTGGACATGGGGTTAACTCATTGGCATCTCAGCTCCAGCTCCAGGGAGTGTCATGCTTTGCTCTGCTGCTCGCTGGCAGAGGACTTTCTGTCTGGGAAGTCAGTTCCTCATTCAATGCCAGCCATCCAGGTCCCCCCTCATGTCCTGACTCATGTACTGGGAACAAAAAAGATGCACAAGACATGCCGCTGCTCAGAAGGAACTTAGTCTCCTAACTACTTCCAGGCGATGTACGGACATGTCCTAACAGGTGTCATGGCATCTCTTTTCTCTCAATAAGAAGCAGAACCACATCTGAGTTCAGCATAAAGCCAGGTACTTACTCTGTGAGCCGAGTGTTCAGCTCCCCAACATCATGTACGTCAAACCAGCCTATCTCCTGCCGCATTATAGCGTGAAAGAACTGCTTCCTAATTTTAAATATCTGCCTTCCAGCTGCCAGGCACCAGAAGGAAACCTGAATGTAAGCAGCGACGAGCACACCAGCTCCAATCCCACTGTAGTAGTAGGCATACCTGAAAAACAAGAAAAGAACTGCACATGCTGTTTTCTGATCAGTGAATCATTCCCAAACACACCACTCATTTTTCCTCGTTGGCTCTCTGGCTACCCTCCAGTCCTTAGCAAATAGGAAGGGGCTGTGACCAGCAGGCTGATCTCCAACTATGTCTGTGCTGGTAGAGGGGGATGGTTAAGAGTGCACTTTCTGCGCTGGCTCCCATTCCAACTCCTCACTTGCCTGAGGTGTAATCTGGGGCGGGCTGCTTAACCTGCCTAAACTTCAGTTTTCTCCTGGGTAAAATGGAACTAAGAACTGTAATGCGGTCACGCATGTAACATACTTGGCCAGTGCCCAGCACAGAGACTGCCAGGTATTGTGGAAGGCCTGGAGCATCAGAGATTCAGGTAAGATCTACCAAGGTTGTCCTACCTGCTTGTCACACCTCAGCACCAGTTTTCTGCACATTAGCACATGGAGAGAAGTGACAGACCTTGCCAGGAAGTGAAACCAGGAGATGGAAATGGTCCCCTGGCTTTTTTTGTTATTACTCTGGCAGAGCTGGAATGCCAAGAGACAATTGAAATAAGAAGTATTTTTATACCATCTGCCCAATTGGCCTTCAGGAGCTAGTCTATGATGCTTAATGAATCAAACTGTAGAGTCCTTCTAGTTTAAACTCTGACAGTAAAAACCGGGAGCATCTTCTGAAACCAGGCCCCTGATCATCTAAAAATGTTGAATTTATGTTTCCTCACGCTGACTCTTCCTGTTTAAGAATGCAAACAACTGTTGGGTTTTACTAAGCAATTAAGACACACGTTCTAACATTAAATATATCAATATTTCCCTTTTTGTAAAAGTTCATTACTTGCCACCCTCAAATAACTATGTTTGAATGAATCATGAAAAAGCTATAAAAATGGTTATGTTGTAACCATTCTCTGATTGCACTGCTCCTGACTCAGCAGGAATCCTGGTACACATACCTTCCCAGAGCTACACCTTGTCATTTAAAGTTTCTAACAAGGAAGATACAATTCCAGTATTAAATTTTAGCTAATAGGTAACTCAATGATTAATTATTATATAGTGGTAATGATCTAGCAAGACATAGCCAAAAAGAAATCCTATTTAACAAGTAGAACTCATGCTTTGAAAATCAATGCATGTATTTTAACCATCAGTCTATGATTACTCAAACAAATATATTTATGTTTAAGACTTTATAGGATGATTATAGAACAGTTTTATTTTCCCCAATATTAAATTTTCCATATGAATATTAGAAATACTTGTTTCTCATCTTTCAATAAATGATCAAACATTTTCATTCTCTTCAAATCTACGAGATTACTTATAGAATAATGTGGAATTACCTTCTGATTCATCAATTCATACCTTTGGACATCTTTTATAACCTGTTCTTGGGCACATTATGTTCAAGATATGTAAGTTATTAACAAAAGATTCCCTGAGGTGAGTTAAGATAAGAGTGATTATATTTATTTTGGGATGTTTTGTTTAATTATTTAGAATTACATGCTATGTTTTTTTAAAAACCCTGTTGACTGATCTCATTATTACATCATTACATCCTGAAAACATCCAGGAAGCAAACTAATAATTACAAAGCTATTGAAATTAATGTGATTCTTAATTAATTCTACATTTCAAAGGGCCACTTTGAAATCTTATTGCCCTGTATATGTATTCTATATTTACCAATGCATATGTAAATCTAATCTAGACTTAACCCTACATCTTATGCAGCTAATCATTTTCTTAAAATTCTATATTATATCTTCCTAGAAAACTAACAATGATATTGTCCTCCTCAAACTTTAAATCTTTATTAAATGCAAACTTTTAAACATTGCCACAATCAATCTAGATACAGAAAAGCTTTAACAAGAGTAAGGAAAATGTCAAATTACGTGGTCATTTCTTCCTCCAGCTTTTTGAAGGGATCTGAAAAGTTGAAAATGTTGATACCTAGACCACCGCACAAAAAAAATATATATATATATATATTATTATGTCTTTGTTCTCCATTAAAAATAAGCATACAAAAATGAATTACATTTGTGTCACTTAACAATTACACAAAAATAGCTCAAATTGACTCAGTTTTAATTGTGTATAAACATTACAGCATCCATTCAAATCCTTCACTGCTGACCATCACACACACACACACACACACACACACACACACACACACACTTCAATGGAGCTTATTTGCAAGAAAAAACCCACATTTACTAAGAAGAAGAGGTCTGTCAGCAGGAATATTAGTCTCATTATTATCCTTGAATGAAGATATTTTGTGAAATATCACTCAAATATGACAGGAAAAAGTTTTTCTAGGGTCTCTGTCCTGATAAATATCAGTGCAGACTTGACACCTGAGCACTTAGTATTTAAAAGCTAACACTGTGTTTTTCCAGATCCTGCTTTTACTTACAATATATAAAATACAGAGGATAATGTAATAAACACCAGTGAGCTTATCACACAGTATTAGCAAATGTTGACATTGTTAGACACTAAAACTTGAATATCCCACCTCCACCAATACATATGATAATCACTGTTTGATATTTTGGTGTATAGTTTTTCATGTTTTCTTTTCTGAATAGGTGTATACAGATACACAAATATACATACAAGCTTGTGTTTTTTTTTTTAAATAGAAGTACAGTCCCTATTCAGTGGCCAATTTTCCATGTCAGTATGTGTATTTATATGTGTATCTCTATTTTTTCAACATTACATCTATTTTACTTGTTTCCAATATTTTACTGTCACAAGTAATGCTGTATTAAACATACTTATAAACACATATGAATATATAGTAAATTTTTTTATAGAATAAATGACATAAATAAGATTGTTGGATCACTGGGGAAGCACACCTTTAATCTTGTGATTAAAATGATTTTAATCATTAAAATGATTTTAAAAGTTATGCTATAACATAATATGAGCGATCTAGCTCTAATGGGTCTGATTTTGACAGGTATGAGAAACGGGAAGAAAACTTTTTCTGGCAAAGGGAACAACATGGACAAAAGTCCACGGCAAGTATGAAGAACGAGTGAGCCAGTTCAGCTGGGGTCGGGGGTGTGTTTTGAGGATGGGAAGAGGCAGATATGTAGCTGGAAAGATAATCTGGGCCCAATAGGTAAGGTGTATAAAAACTAGTCATCATTTAACAGTTTGTTCAAAAAAAAACCAAAAACATAAGCAGAGGTATGGTCGAGGATGATTTAGCTGCCAGCAAAATATAAGATTAAAACAGGAGAGACTGAGAGACTCGAGCTACTGAGATTAAGTAAAGAAAGAGGATCTAAGTGAGAACATAAAAGACAGAGAGTGCACATAAGATTTAGAGAGGGAGAAGTTACGGGTGTCAGCAACTGATAGAACACAAGTCGAGAGAGTCAAAACAAAGGTCTATCGAGACCTTGGATGTGAGCATCTGGAGCGGGGTGAGGTCACTGTGGGAAATGAGCCATCAGTCAAAGCAGTAGGTCTGGTCAGATGCTAGTTTGGTTTTGAAGGTTTGTATTCTGTGGTACCTGGGACATTCGGTTGAAGATGTCCAATGATTAGTCAGATGGTGGCTTTCCAGTTTTGGAGAGTTCAGGTCCGAAGACTTAGGAGTCATGTACTAGTGGCCATAGCTAAATTCAGGGGAGAAAAAAGCCATCTCTCCTCACTTGTGAGGACAGGATGGCAGGCAAGCAAGCACAGAACCCTGGGGAAGACCACACTGAGGGGGAATACAGAAAGTAAGGAAGAAATAAAGAGACACAGAGAACAGGCCAACAGACATATGAAAAGATGCTCAACATCACTAATCACCAGAGAAATGCAAATTAAAATCACGATGAGCTATCACTTCACACCTGTCAGAATGGCTACCATCAATAAATTGACGAATAACAAGTGCTGGTTTGTCTTGGTTTGGTAGTGAAACACACTAGTGACAATTAATACCATTTAGAAACACTTCCTGGCTAGTGAGATAAGATGGAAAATTCCAGGAGTGATAAGGAAACAAATCCTTACCCCACTACTTATTATCCTGTCCTCATTTTGGAGCAGAAACAGTCTTATAACTGATAAAGAAAGGAAAAAATCAGCCTGGACACATTGATTGTTGCACTGACAGAACGTGAAGCCGCCAAGCTTTGTTGCTACGCTCGCTCTGTCTCTGCCTCAGGTGCAGCCGGGGCTGTAGGTGGTGGCTGAGGAGCGACCTTGGCACTGCCAGATGGCAGAAGAGAATGCCACCAGTGACTATCCTGGCTCGGGGCTCTCCTCTACCACTTTCAGCCACGGAAGCCTCCCTTTCAGCTATCTGACCAGGAAAGCTTCCCTGACAGATGTTATTTACAGATGTTATTTGGGTGGTTCTCTGATTATAGAAGACTAGAGGCCCAATGCATGAAGATTCGTGCAAGAGTGGGCCTTCCATCTCCTGGCTGCCGGCACCGCTTTTCCACCCCAGCCCCGGAGCTGCCTTTCCCCTTCGGCCCCAGAGCCGCCCTTCCACCTTCCCTCGCTGCCCAGCAGCCCGGAGAGGCTGGGGTGGCGTGGACCGCCTGCATCATCACCACGACGATGATGCAAACATCCCGCCCCATCCCTGGCCGCTCGGCACCTGCATATACAAATTAACCCATCATCGTTGTTGGGCTAATTTGCATATTCACTCCTGATTGGCTGGTGGGTGTTGCGAAGGTACGGTCAATTTGCATCTTTCTCTTTTATTAGTGCAGATAGTCAACCCCTGACTTTTGACCCACAAGGTCCATTCTAACTCAGGAATACCATGATTCCAAGTTTTCCAGTCTTCTTGTGCAGGAATTTAGACCTTTTGCCTAGATCAGTGTTTCCCAAAGTGTGGTACACATACCCCCAGGGGTAAGGGAAGAGTTTGGTGGGGTACGAGTTGCACCAGAGTTTGGTGGGGATGTGCACTGCACCGTGCTTAGCTGCACCTAATTCTACGTTCTCATGAGTACGAGGGGTACTCAGCGTAACGAAAATTATAGAAAGGGCACGCATATGTCAAAAGTTTGGGAAACACTGGCCTAGAGGATCAATCCTCATGCATTGCTCAGGCTAGTGCCTGCCACTCTGTGTGGCTGGGCCTATTGCAGACAAAGAGGACTCTAGGAGCCATGCTCTTCTGGTGGGTGCTGCTTCCCACCTCAGGCCTGAAGACCTGTGCCCCATGGATGACCTACCTGACTTACTAATAAGCAACTCAACCTACCAGGATGGCACCTGGAGGAAAGACCAAGTGAAAATACTGAGGTTTGCCAAAGCTGGTTTGGCTCAGTGGTAGAGCGTCAGTCTGCGTACTGAAAGGTCCCAGGTTCGATTCCGGTCAGGGGCATGTATATTGGTTGCGGGCACATCCCCGGTGGGGGGTGTGCAAGAGGCAGCTGGTCGATGTTTCTCTCTCATCGATGTTTCTAGCTCTCTATCTCTCTCTCCCTTCCTCTCTGTAAAAAATCAATAAAATATATATAATAAATAAATAAATAAATAAATAATAAATAAATAAAATGTTCTCATTTAAAAAGAAAAAGAAAAAGAAAATACTGAGGTTTGCTACAATTTTAGGCAGAGTTTGAAATCACTACTAGAGTAGAAAAACACACACCAACAAACAAACACTCAAAGGGAGGACTTCTGACCCAGGAACTCAACTCTGTCAACTAGCAAGCAATTCCATCGTGGCCAGGTGGTTTCAAGTTCTTGGGCATTGGTTTCTACACCTATAAAAACACCAGAGGCCCAGTGCATGAAAATTCATGCACTGGAAGGGGGGGGGTCCCTCAGCCCAGTCTGCCCCCCTCTTAGAGTCTGAGAGCCCTCAGGGGCAGGAGGTGACCAGAGGAAGGCGATGCCCCCATCACACCTCTGCTGCTGCCCCTGTTGGCAGCGCAAGCTTCAGCCTTTCCTGGTTAATTGAGCCTTGGTGGCCCTGGGCAGCAGCCATCTGAGGCTTGCCTGTGCCTTGGGCTGGCCCTAGGTGACTGGGGGGCTGAGGGGTCTGGGGGACTCCAAAGGCAGGCACCCCAGCAGGGCTGAGGGGATTGTGTGTTGCCATCTGTGGCTGTGGGTGCTTCCATCTTTGAGGGTGTGACAGTCAATTAGCATATTCCCTCCTTATTGGCTGTGGGTTCCACCATCTTTGAGGATGGGGCAGTCAAGTAGCATATTCCCTCTTATTGGTCATGGGTGTCACTATCTTTGAGATGGGATGAGGGTCAATTAGCGTATTCCCTCTTTATTAGATAGGATGGATTTGGGCCAGATAAAAATCTAGGCTCTTTTTCACCCACAAAATTCTATAATTCAGGCTTTCTTTATTCATCCCACTTTTAAGCATCTAGAATGGGTCAGGTAATAGCTGTCTACAGTTATTTTTTTGATATTTTTATAATATACTGCAGATAGCATGTTGCTAACTAATCTACTTTTTTGGTAGAAAAGCACTCCTTCGATAGCAACTAAAAAAAGTCTGAGTATGTTACACTAATTCTAGAAAAATCAGCCATATTTTAAGTTTTAACTCAAACTTAAAACATAAATTGCCACACTAAATAATATACTTGGAATTATATTGCCATTATTTGGTACCTAATCTTCCAGAAATCTATAAGAATTTTTCCAATGAAATTCAGCAGCAGAGAAAAGTCTTGAATACGTAAAAGAAAACAGATCCATCATGGAAATTTTTAGAGAGTATGTACTTAGCTTTGAAATATTGGCTAACAGTCTAGTTTGGAGCACACTTGTAATGCTAACCTTGAGGATACAGATGGAAATGTTTCCTTTGTTTACAACACTAATACACATTCAAGATCTGCACTTAATACATGCACTCATAGTTTACGCAGCAAAATATAGATTCTATTTTGAGAAATGGTACTTTACAAACAATTTTCAGGTTCTCAGATGAGCAGTGAGAGTATGGATTATAATGATAAAAATAAAAATAAATTAGTTCCACTCTATCCCTTTTTATCTGAATTATTAACTCATATTTAAATTTGAGGGCCTCATTTTCTCCTTTCCTCGGCCCACCATTTGGTAGGAGATTGAACAGGAATTACTGTAATAGAGTTATAGAGAAAGATGTGGATGGACCATAAAGTGAATCATTAGAGACAATAAATATTCAGGAACTATATAAAGAGTATCTCTGACTTTTAACCACTAGGAGACTTGGCAAATCTCCCCTGTGTTCTCTAATTTCTGGATTAGCATGTTAACCGCAATGTCCTCCTTTCTGGGTGTCCCTCTATTTCTTCAATGTATAGACTTGGGGCCAGTCTGCATGGGTTCAAAACTGACTAATTGCTAACTCTACGACCCCAGGCAATTTAAATGTACTCAATCCTCTAGGCCCCATTTTCTCATCGGTAAAGTATAGGTAATAGTCTCAACCTTATGTTCATGAAAGGAAAAATGGAGTTCATGAAAGGAATAAAGTGCTCAGCTTTAGTTACTGTTAACAACAGATTTTTTCCTCAAGGCTTAGGGCTTGCATTCCTTCTAGTTTTCTCCATATCCTATCACAGGAGATTTAATATCCCTTCAACTCAAACATTGCCATATCTCTAGTCCTACTGTTTATACCAAGATCTAGTCTCATTTCTTCAACTGACTGAATGTCATTTATACTTGTTTCCAACCTGTCACCTTCGATGCAAAATGCCTAAAGTCACAATCACCTCTGTGTTGGCTCACTTCCAGACAGTGGACAGTCTCCGAGGAACACGGGAATCCTACAGAAATTCAGCAGTGGTTCACCTTTGCTCACACAGTGGGGTTTCCTGGGCTCAATTCATCAGAGCTGTTAAGGCAAAGGCAAATACGGCAACAAGATGGAGAGCGTTGGGAGTCGAGCATCAGGAAATTAGGTCCGCAACAAAAAGAGCAGGAAAAAGGCCGGTGTCTGACAATCAGGGTGTTAAGACAGAGCTATGGAGAGGTCCAGGGCATGGCAGAGAGAGATCTGCTCTCAGAAAGATGTTAGAGCTGTCTAGTTAAACCCTATGTTTAGCTTAAAACACTCGGATTTTCACGAGCTTTAGCAAGTCCGTCTCCTTAAGGAAGGAATACTTCTTGTCCAACAAGGAGGCTCTGGTACCTAGTCTACTCCCAGAGCAAAGTTATGAGGTTCCACACCTGGGGAAGGTCAAGAAGAAAAAAGGTTTGAGAGTATCTGGGGGCCCAGGAGCCTGGCTCTCCCTCCAGAAGCATCAGAGAATTCATTTGCCCTCATCTCTAGGTCCAGCATCAAAATAGTTGATGCCATCCCCACCCCACTCACCCACTTTTGGTGAGTGGTAAGGTGTCCATTCAAAGGCGGCACAACCCTTTTGGCACGTTTCTTTGAATTCCATGAAGGGATGTAATAAATGCATAAGGATTTTACATAGCTCAAACATACAGTAACATTTCCCGTCCTACCTCATCACCTGCATTCACAGAACTGAAGTAGTCCTGCCTTAGGATAAACAATGTGCTCTTCAGGATCACAGAGAAGGGGTTCTCAAGATCACCAGACAGGTATAAAAAGATCTCAAGTACCCCAGAATGTTATGAATATTCATGTGCTTGCTTCTGGGAAAAGGACTTAAAAAGACTTAAAGATGGAAGGGTCATTGTGAAAGCTACAGGGTATCACTGTATCCTCAAGTGTTTTGTTTTTTTTCCAAACAGGTATTTTAAAAATTTTCTACCACTTCAGTGCACACCAGGTTTTAAACTACATCTTTGGGTAGCTTAGTTTAAATCAATCTATGTGTGACCAAAGTTGACATGGAAGCTCAGAGCTATCAACCAGCCCTTCCGCAATCAAGTGTGAGAGATTGTATCTGTTTTCACCCAGAGTATTCTAACAGTCTATCCACTTTCCCATATAAAGATTTCTGGCACCAAAAATTAATCAATCAGATGCAATCTTACACGACATGATCAATAAGGTGCAACTCTATATATTTATGGTTCAAGACAGGGTATTCACACACCAGATGGCTATTGTTGTGTGGGCTGTTGTCTGCTTTTAAAAAAATTTTTTTTTTAATTTGACAGTCTAAGGAAAAAGAGGTCAGTGTCCCTGACTAAATAATCAGGCATTACATGTTTTAAAAATTCCTGTGGCACATGGGCTGAAAAATCAGTCCTAGAGGATTGTCTTAGATCTCCTTAATCAGCCAAATGGCTTGCTTCCTACTTCACTGAGCAAAGTGAAGTAATCAGAAGAAAATGTTCACAAATTCTCACCTCCTCATCTACCCACCTTTGGGCACTGGCACTCACTCTCTCTTCCCACCTGTTATTATAAACGAACTACCTGTGCTCCTACCTGAGGCAAATCGTTCTTCCTGGGCACTGTATCCCATCCTTTCTCATGGATATCCCTAAAGCAAGCAAATCTCTTCCCTCTCTTAAAGCATTCCCTTCTCCTCTTTTGGATCATTTCCATTTGTACACAAACAAGCTATTATTTCCCCTGTTCTAGCGAGTGCAGCGTGCATACACACACACACACACACACACACACACACACACACACACACCTTCCCTGGGCCCCATTTTTCCATCTTAGCATCTGTTTCTGAAGAGCCCAATCTGTGACAATGTCCAAATTTAAATTTCTCATATTTACTGCCCAAACCTACTCTCCTCTCCACCTTCTTAATCTTAGTTGATGGTAGCTGCATCCAGTTTATCAGGCTATAAACTTTTGAACCATATTGGACTCCTGTCTGTACATCCATATCCAATATGTCAGAGAGTTTTACTGGCTCCTAATTATCATTCAAGGTCAAGATTAGGTTGCTATACCTATTCCTGAAACTTCTTGGCACATTTCTGATTTCATAGAACTCTCTTTTTCTACATACCTCTGCCAGCACTTCCACTGTGACTCCTAATGCTCATGAATATTCTCTTATCAAACTCATTACAAATATGAACTAGAGCTCAGATCCCTCCACCTCTCTCCGCACTAAACACACTAGTGCCTATGTAGTAATATCGCTCTAAGTAATTGTTTTTTCCTAAGCTTCCAATAAAACCAGAACCACAAATAATACTTACTTTGATTTGTCATATTTGTAAAAGTTGTGTTTGCAAAAGTTAGGTTTTGAAACTTTTCTACATCTGCAAAGCTATCTGTCATGTCTCCAAAAATCAGCATCATGAGGGGGAGTGCGGCACCGTGGATGATGGCGGCCATAGTCCCCAGCAGCATGTACAATCGATCAAGCCAATTGGAATAGCGGAACTAAAGAAAGAGAATAGGAACAATTAGCACAGTTTCAGTTTCATGGATGGTTTGCTTTACTTTTAATACATACCCCAAGCCGAAACATTTTTTATACTACCACCCCGGTCCAACCCTAACTATTGCAATATCCTAATTAGAAATGGGTGCTTGCACCCTGGCCAGTATGCTCAGTGGTGCTTGCACCCTGGCCAGTATGCACACACCAAAGGGTCAAGGGTTCAGTTCCCAGTCACGGACACATACCTGGGCACATGTGGGAGGCAACCAATCAACGTTTTTCACACCTCTCACCTCTCTCTCTTTCTCCCTCTCCTTTTCTCCCTCCCCTTCCATTCTCTCTAAAAAATCAAGTGAAAAAATATCCTCAGGTGAGGATTAACAATGACAAAACAACGACCAAAAAAAGGGCATTTGATTCCTCTATTGAGCTCTGACCTACTTCTTCATACTGAATTCATTATGTCTCCTTTTCTTATGCATGAGGCTTGAAGAGAGAAAGAAGACATTCCTCTTGGGAGTTGTAAAGTCTTTAATGGTACACTAATAGAAATATAGTATATGTTGCTCTGATTTCCAAGAACAGAAGCCATTTTTTAACTTAAAATTTTTAGTCAAAAAAATCTGGATTGCCAAAGGCTCCTCCGAGGACCCCATTGAGCAGACTCGTTTTATTGCTCTAAGAAAGTGGCTTGGGTCACAGATCTGCTGCATAAAAGCATTAGCATAAGTGTAAAATGATTCTAATGTAATTATGCCTCTACAGTGAAAAGGAAGAGGACAAAAAATGAATTAAGATGCATGCTTGTTAAAGAACAGATTTCCCAAAAAGGCAGAAGGCGGTCATAATGGCTGCCAAGTGTAGACCTGCAAAACCTCTTTTACTGTAGGCCAGTCACAAGAAGAAAAGATAGACTTCTCTGGATCTAACAAGCTGCAATAAGAGGGTACGGTAAGAGAAGTGGTATTGAGGTTCTCTGAAAGGCCCACCTGGGAACAATATTCCACCTGTATAATTCAAAGACTTAGTTAAGGACCAAAAGAAAACCAAATGGAAGAAAACAAATAAACAGGAGGAGCCAGCTGTAACTTTTTGTGGCAGGTGCTCCTTCTGTGGATGTAATATTGGTATATAGATATAGTCAGAAGGTGTTTTTTTTTTTTAAATATATTTTTAATTGATTTCAGAGAGGAAGGGAGAGGGAGAGATAGAAACAAATGATGAGAGAGCATCATTGACTGGCTGCCTCCTGCCTGCCCCCCACTGGAGATCAAGTCCGAAACCTGGGCACGTGTCCTTGGCCAGAATCGAACTTTTGACCCTTCAGTCTGCAGGCCAACACCCTATCCACTGAGCCAAATTGGCTAGGGCTAGTTAGCAGGTTTGTAGGGAGGAAACAGTAAAAACTGGGTCTAGGCAGGTCATTTAAACCAAAAGAAAGATCAAGATCAAGATAAAAAACATAGCAGCAGAAAGCGAAATTTTAGAACTACCATATATTACTCATAGAAACAGAAACCAATCCTATAAATAGCTAACAAGGAACTTACAGTAGCAAGAAATGAGAATGAGAATTGAATTGACAAGTGGAGAAATAAAGGACTTCAGCCTTGCTAGCACCTTGACTGCTATCAAAGGGGAGATTGGAGGAGAGATTGGATGAAAGAAGGTGAAGGGATTAGCCAAACATCTATTCATAACCCATGGACACAGACAACAGTGCAGTGATAGCCAGAACGAAGGGTTTGGGTGGGGGTCTGGGTGAAGGCAGGCAAAGATGGGGATAATGAAAACATCTGTAATAGTGTCAACAATAAAAATACCAAAAAAAAAAATCTATAGAGGCAGCACTAGTACACTTTACATGTACATGACAATGGGAAAGACCCAGTTGAGAGGGAGAGACTAAAAATACATAGAAGAGCCGAAACCGGTTTGGCTCAGTGGATAGAGCGTCGGTCTGCGGACTGAAAGGTCCCAGGTTTGATTCCGGTCAAGGGCATGTACCTTGGTTACGGGCACATCCCCAGTAGGGGGGTGTGCAGGAGGCAGCTGATCGATGGTTTTCTCTCATCGATGTTTCTAACTCTCTATCCCTCTCTCTTCCTCTCTGTAAAAAATCAATAAAATATATTTTTTAAAAAAAGTAAAAACACATAGAAGAAAGAATAATAAATAATATAAGGTTCTTGAGAAGGCCGAGGATATAGGAGTCAAAGTTCAAGTGAATAGTGAGTTTTAAGGACCAAATGCTTTCCTGTTATAACGGGGGAAGAAGGAGGGAGCGGGTCCAGGTGTCTGTGGACTGGAAGAGAAGAGCTGAGAAACTTCCGTCAGGTGGCTTCCATTTTGTTTGTGAGATAAGAGGTTATTCACCAAGAGTGAGAGGAGGATTTGAGGGCCAGGGAGGAAGAGGTGGGAAATTGGGAGAGTACAGGTTTGACACAGGGAAAAGAACAGAAGAACAGTACCCAGTCTGTGCGGGGTACACCCTGTGGTGAGATTTTTCTCCAGCACCAAAGCAGGTGGCTGCATTTGCTTGGGCTATCTAGGATAAATGACAGGTAAAAGGAAGTTTACAGCTTGGGCCAGAGAATAACTAAAGAGATAATCATTACTTGAAGCTAGATTAAAAAAAAAAAAAAAAAAAAAAAAAAAAGAGGAAGAAGATAGGAAGGGGCTGAGGAAAATGAATGGGTCAGTGGGCTGAAGAGCCAGAGAGAACAGTAACCAGATTGCAAAGAGAGGAGGTGGGGGGCTAATTCAGGCTGGCTGCTTCCAATTGGTCACTTAGGAAATAGAACAGTTTCAAATAACAAAATCCAGGATGTGAGTATATGAGTGATGGCTGAGGGTGAAGGGGAGGACGAGATTATTGCATCTGTGCAGGTCACAGAGTAGATATCTATAACCCTATAAAAGTCACCCAAGATATTAGGGGTGTCAGGGGTAAAAAGGGAGATATTGAGCCAGGTGGGCTTCAATGGCTGAGAAATGACCAGGTGATCAGAAGATAACAGCATCAACAAAGGACTCTTCAATTCCAGGCAGATAAGAGTTTTCAATTCCAGGCAGATCAAGGTTTCCCCCACCATGAACTCTCATAAATGAAGTTAAATGCTCTGGCTCTAGATTATGCAGACTCAGGCAACATTCTAGGCTTGCCTCTTTACTAGCTTTGTGACTTTTGAATGTATTGCTTGACTTTTCTGAGTCTGTTTCATCATCTGGAGCATAAGGACAACACAAGTGCCTCTATCATCAAGTTGCTGTGAGGACGAAGTTAATATATACGGAGTGCTTAATAAATGTCTGGCAGAAAGGAAGCCCTTAACATTGCTAGCGATGTGCTGTTTAGAATGCCCTGCATACAAGGTTGGCCCTTCGCTGGCGTCTAGAACTTGGTTTGGGGGAGGGTTATGACCACCCTAGCTGATAAAGAGGCCAGAACTATTTGTACAATGTGGTGGATCCTGAAAACTTGCCTTCCTCTGGGAGTTTGGAATTTCGGTATGTGCTGTGCCTCCTGGGTCAGCCCCCAGGTAAAAACACTGCATGCTGAGCCTTGAGTTTTTCTGACAGACAGCCTTCCACATGGGGTGTCGCAGCTCACTGCTGGGGGAATGAAGTGGGACTCGCCAGGAGAGGCCTCTGGGAGCTTGAGCCTGGTTTCCCCTGGATGTCTCTCCATGTGCCTTGTCCCATGGTGCATTCTGCTTTGCATCGGGCCGTCATAAATCTTATCCATGAGTGTAATTACATGCCAAGTCCTGTGAGCTCTTCTAGTGAATCATCCAACCTGGGGTTCTTGGAAACCCCCCTGACCTACGTAAGTTTTTGTCTTGGCTGGATAATGTTATTAATAGGCAATGCCGCCGAAACCGGTTTGGCTCAGTGGATAGAGCGTCAGCCTGCGGACTGAAAGGTCCAGGTTCGATTCTGGTCAAGGGCATGTACCTTGGTTGCAGGCACATCCCCAGTAGGGGGTGTGCAAGAGGCAGCTAATCGATGATTCTCTCTCATCGATGTTTCTAACTCTCTATCCCTCTCTCCTTCTCTGTGAAAAATCAATAAAATATATTTTAAAAAATAAAAAAAAAGAAATAGGCAATGCCATTAACATCAGCATTTTACTGTTAAACTTTCTTGATGGGTCCTTATGTTTATAGGTTTTTACATGTAAGTGAAGTTCGCAGTTTTCTGTGCCAACTCTTCAGGAGAAAGACACCAGGGAAAGCCACATTTGTGGCACAGCACTTTGGCCCAGGCTTGGAATACATTCTTTCTATGCCATCCTGAGCACTGTCTGAATCCTGGCCCCATACTTTATCGTTGGGCAAGTTAATGTGTCTGGCCTCAGTTTCTTCATCTTGTAAAATTAGAATAATAATATCTATCTGAAGGAATAGTATCTATGTAAGGAAAAACCAATGTCATATATATAGTGTTTAGAACAATACATGGCATATAGAGCAGTGTGTATGTTATTACCTCACATTGAAATTCTAGATTTTTATTCTTTTGTGCCTTGACTACCATGTTTCCCTGAAAATAAGACATCCTCCGAAAATAAGACCTAGCGCGTGGAAAGATAAGACATCCCCTGAAAATAAGACCTAGCGCAACTTTGGGAGAAAAAATTAATATAAGACACTGTCCTATTTTCAGGGAAACAGGGTAGTATTGGTAGTATTATCTCTGTGTATTATCTCCGTTACATTTTATAAAATATAAGATTTGTTCTAAAATTTAAGTTACAAATAGTAAGAACTAAACTACAAAAGATAGAAATGTCTTGGTCTCAAAATGAATTTAATTTCAATTCAGGCAGAGGGAGAGACCATCAACCAGTCATATCTATAAAAACCTTCTCTGCCCTGGCTGGGTTGGCTCAGTGGATAGAGTGTCAGCCTGTGGACTAGGTTCGATTTCAGTCAAGGGCACATGCCCGGGTTGCAGGCTTGATCCCCAGTTGGGGGTGTGCAGGAGGCAGCCAATCAATGATTTTCTCTCATTATTGATGTTTCTATCTCTTTCTCCCTCTCCCTTCCTCTGTGAAATCAATAAAAATATATTAAAAAACACAACAACAAAAACCCTCTCTTCTTCCCAACTGATGAAAAAAAAAAGTTTCTGAGCAACCACTGTGTAACCAGAAAATAAGATAAAGAGTTAAGGTTTTCACATTCAGCACAGAGGAATGATTACATGTACCAAGTCACAGTCATAAACAATCCATTGTAAACTTTGATGATATAAATACCTGGGACTTTGACCTCAAACCTGCCAGGATTCTGATCCGAGCCACTGCACACAGGAACCCTTGTGTCCTATGTGCCTGGCCTCATCCAGGTGGCCGAGAGACCTGTTATCTATGCAAGCATCTCTCCCAATGCTTGCATAGAGTAATAGATCACTAATGACATAACTACGTAGGAGGATACTGAAACCTAGGACAAGCAGGGTGGCTACCGAGGCTTAATTCACATGGCCAGTTACCTCTCCATTCAAACACTTTCCCAGAAATAATCATACGAGCTAAAATATCTCTTCTCCAGGTAAGGAGAAGTCTATTTCCTGTGTATTCTGAATAGTTGAATAAATTCAAAACTCACCATTGTAAATACACTGACAGTTGGTTTCTTTTCTTTCTTCTCCTTTTTTTTACTGAAAAACATAGCAATAGAATTACACAAAACTTCTAAAATGATATAAATTTTTAAACTACCAAATTAACATAGAGCTTATAACTTGCCTACAATATATATATAATTCAGTAAAAAAGCAGGTGAATAGGCTGGTCCCATTTATGAAATTTAAACATGTTAACATGTGTCCTAGAAATCTACACGTGTGGTTATCACTGGGTGTTGAGATATTTATCAATATGTTTTATTCCTTGTGCCTTTGGCATTTCCTCATTTTTTATGATAAAAACATACACAGACACACGACTTTAGCAATTAGAAAAAAATACTGAAAAAGAAGAGAGATTTCTATTTTTACTATTAGAAAATTATTCATGCTCTCCCAAGGTAATCTTCTTAATTATCATCTAAAAATTCTAGAAGTAGATATTCCATTTACTACCCAGATATTAACCTTAATCACTCTCTCTGCTAATGGAGGGTATTGGAAGTCAGATACTGAACATAAAATAACCAAATAAGAAAAGTAATTGAATCACTATGAGCAAATCTAATTCTGAAAGGATGTCTGGAGCCCTAAATGGACCATTATGGCAATACATGTAAACTAGAAAAGCTATAGTCAATTATTATTTTGAGCCTAGATTTCAAATGGATCTAACTGCAACCCATTTTCCAGTCTACGTAACTGCCACCAAGGACAGGAAGGCAAACCACCCTCCCCAGCCACCACATCTATATTTTCAAATGCACAAAAGAAAGACTATTTCAGAGAAGAGCCCTATTATTTTTACACCAATTTTCAAGTTCAAAAAGTTAATTCATCTTTGTCTTTGTTCTTTACACTAAGCGAGGTCAAAGAGTTGAAGAGACTTCTAACGAAACAAATCCAGAGTTTATCCCATATTTGGCTTTGGAGTGATGTGAGGCGGACACACACACACACAAAGTACACAAACATAACTCCTCAAATGTGGTCCCGCCCTACTCCCAGGAAAGGCCTGGTTTCAGTAACCCTGGAACCAGGACGAGAGGAGAAAAACAGCCGTACATAATTGAAGTTGAGCTCTAAGCTTTTTACTTATTTTCTTCTTCTTTAATGTTGCTGCTAGTACAACATGATGACTCTACTAGTAGTTAACAATGATATATGGGAAAGTTGTTAAGAAAGTAGATCTTAAGAGTTCTCTTCAAAAGAAAAAGAAAAGTTTTAGTTTTTATTGTGTCTGTATGAGATGATGGCTGTTAACTAAATTTATTGTAGTAATCATTTCAAAATATATGTAAGTCAAACCATTTTGCTGTACATCTTAAATTTATACAGTGCTGTGTCAATGATATCTAAATAAAATTGGGAGAAAAGGATATAGTTTTATTAAGAACAGATGAATATCAATGAGGATGAGCACAATTTAACTAGTTTGAAAAAAGTCTGTAGGCCATAATAAGAACCAATCCTATATAATAAAAGGGTAATATGCAAATAGACAGAACCGCAGAACGACCGGTCTCTATGATGTGGACTGACCACCAGGGGGCAGACGCTCAATGCAGGAGCTGCCTCCTAGTGGTCAAGGTGCTCCTACAGGGGGAGTGCCGCTCAGCTAGAAGCCTGGCTCACGGCTGGCGAGCACAGTGGCGGTGACAGAAGCCTCTCCCACCTCTGTGGCAGTGCTAAGGATGTCCGATTGCTGGCTTAGGCCTTCTCCCCAAGGAAGCCCCCCAAGCCGTCAGTCAGACATCCCCTTCCGAGGGCTCCCGGACTGCGAGAGGGTGCAGGCCAGGATGAGAACACTCCTGTTCCCTCTGGGTGCACGAATTTCGTGCACTGGGCCTTTAGTAATAAAATAAAGGTATGTGAAGGCTTGAACCAACTTCATTGCCATTTCCATCCACATACCCTCAATATTTCTTACTCCAATATATCTGTTTGTGTCATAAGTTCTTTAAAGTACCAAGTTTGTTTTTTAATTTCCACCCTATGGATCTTTTCCCTTTATTTTTAAATAAGCAGGAAAACTGAAATAGTAATGACTACCCATATAACGCTCACCTAAATTCAACAATTGTTAACTTTTTGAGCATATTTTCTTTATATAAGAAAGTGTACACTATCACTGTTAGTTTTTTTAATCTTCACCCAAGGCTATGCTTCCATTGATTTTATTAATTTTTTACAGAGAGGAAGAGAGAGGGATAGAGAGCTAGAAACATCGATGAGAAAGAATCATCGATCAGCTGCCTCTTGCACACCCCCCACTGGGGATGTGCCCGCAACCAAGGCACGTGCCCTTGACAGGAATTGAACCTGGGACCTTTCAGTCCGCAGGCCGACGCTCTATCCACTGAGCCAAACCGGTTTCGGAGCTTTCATTGATTTTAGAGAGAGAAGAGGGAGAGGCAGAGGGAGAGGGAGAGGGGACACACAGAGAGAGAAACATCGATTGGTTGCCTCCCACATGTGCCCCAATGGGAATGGAACCTAGAGCTTAGGTATGTGCCGTGATGGGGAATGGTGCACAGGATGATGCTCCAACCAACTGAGTGACCTGGCCAGGGCTCATTGCTAATATTTTGTTGAACTATTTTAAAGTAAGTTGCAAACACCATGACACTTCACATGCTTTCCTATCATTATCACATCTAAAAAAAATAATAGCAAGTTTTATATAGCTTTTCCCTTTTTTGGAACAAATGTAATCAAGGTCACACATTACATATCGTAGTTTTGTCTCTTTAGTCTCCTTTTTAAATCTGGAAGTCATTCTGCTCCTTACTCTCACTCCACTGACTTTTTGTAGGAACAAGAGTGGATATCTTATAGAATGTCCCACATCTTGGATATGCCTGTTTCAAATTAAATTCAAGTTGATGTGCAGTAAGTATAAAATCATAGCAGACTTGAAGACTTAGCAGTGCTCTCATATCCATATTTCACTTTCCACAGTTTCAGTTACCTGTGGTCAACTATAGTCCAAAAATATTAAATGGAAAATTCCAGAAATAGAGAATTTATAAGTTCTAAATTGTGCACTGTGAATAGAGGGGTGAAATTTAGCACCCATCCACCGGAGAAATGAATCATCCCATTCTTTATTCTCTACTTCTCTCACCTTTTTCTAACTTTCCTTCTCTTTTCAGAATTTTATTAAGAACTCCTGTGTCATATCAGTATTTCACAATCAAGTTCAATTATTGTTCTCTTTGGTTCTCATCCTGTCCTGTATTTGACCAGTAGAAGCCCATTCCACTCCTGTTTTGAAAACTTAAATTCCACTTCCTTGTTTTGGCATTGCACAAGATACTCCAGGCCCTTTTTCCCCGTCCAGACCTGGCTGGAATTAGCCATTTCTCTCTGGGGTGCACGGTTCTTTGAGTGCGGTGTGCAACATCTGGCACTCAAGAGTGCTCACTGCTATTGTCCCTTTCATTGGAAAGAAACTGAACTATTAAAAACCACGAGTTCATATTGAAGTTTCCAATTGAAGTTTAACATTTACTAGTTTAAACTTACTTGATGTCCACATTTGTACTTCTTTTCTCTTACCCTGAAAAGCTCAGTTTCTAATAACCTATCTATTCATCTGTTTTATTTTACAATTTACTACTAACCATGAACCTACTATGTTTAACCATTCCTGTGCAGGCACTGCACTTGGACCAACATTTGCTTCCATTGTTTTCCCAGAGTGGCCAATTCTTGATACGTCCGGATATTTTCACAACACGATAGCTAGTCTGTTCTTCGGTACTGCAAGTCTTCTCTTTTCACAATCTCTAGCTAGGGTCAGCTATTCATCGCCTTTTTAAAAAACACTCACACCTATATGTAGTTTTGGTCTCCTGTCCTACCTGCCATGCCCCCAACAATGCAAAGTTTCTGCCTGAAGCAAGAGACTGGGCCAGGGAGCAGAGCCTCAGCGGGGAGCAGAAGAGGCAGGAGGAGGACGGTCCGCAGGGCTGGCCAAGCAGAAGGCTGTCAGACAGAGGAGGATGCCAGCCCCGTCACTCCTCCAGTTCCCAGGGCGAGGAAACTGCAAACGCGGAGCTCACTCGGCCAGTGGATTCCCACGGGGCCCCTGATCGCTGGCTCTGTAGGTGAAGATTAAAACCCCCACCCCCTGTTCACTGATCTCAGTGCTGGGGGCTGGAAACACGCCGCCCACATCTCTCGGGACCCGTAAGGTAGGAAAGTGAAACAAACTGTGGCTACCTTTTTGGGTCCACTTTCAAGATTTCCCCCGCTCCTCCATTACGGCCCTCTTCGTGCAGCTCCATCGCGACCTGAGGAGGAGAAAGCACAGCCGGTGAGCCAGCAGCGCGGTCCGCGGAGGCGGAGGGGAGCCGGGCGGGCCAGAGCGGTGCGCTCGCCCCGGGGTCCCGCAGCCGCGCCGCCCGGGGGGATGTTCGCCGCCCGGGGCTAACGGCGCGCCCGGCTTCCGGCCTTTGCAGGCGAGCAGAGGCGAACTTTGCCCGCGGGCTAGCAGGAGCTCCCTCCGGGTTCCTCTCGCCTCTGCCCATGCCTCGGGTCCACCCGCCAGGGGCTCAGAGACGCGCCTTCGGCTCTCCGCGCCCGGACCTCTGAGCCCAGTAACGCGTGGCTAGCGCCCAGAGCTTTAGGCTGGGGGTGCTCCAGGAGCCCCCAAAGGGACTCTAAGCCTCACTCTCACTTGGTCCCCACGGACTTCCCAATTGGAATCAGCCCCTCCATCCCCCCCGAAGCGCTTCTCCCACGGGTGGGTACCAAACTCAAGACATTGGAGAGCCCCACCTTTGCTGCGCTCTGTCCCCATCCAGCCCCCCGACTTTGCACACCCCCTACCTCGGGCTTTCCTCGGATCGTCCACCCACGGAGACGTGAATTCTGTTAGAAAAAGAGAGGTCGAGGTGAGTGGAAAGCCCGGGCGGATGCGTGTTAGGAGGAGCCCAAGCTCAACTGCGCCCGGGCTTCCTGCAGCGCAGGGAGGGGACCGCCGGGAGGGCGCAGCCCGGACCCGGGGCCTCCGGCCCAGCCAATCAGCCGGACCCGTTGGGACTGCTCCCGCCCCGCTCCATTGACGGCCCATCGCACTGGTTATGAAACAGGTTGACTTCCAGGAGGAATGTCCTTGCTACCCTTGCCCCTCCACAAAAGAGCGAGTGGAGAACCGCCTACCAGCTGAGTCATTGGGGGCACCTAAGTTTATTGAGTTGCGTCTCTACATGCCCAGAAAAACTCTCTCTCCTCTCCAGAGAGACAATAGTTTGGCTCCTCAGGTCTCCAGTAGATAAGGGAAACTTTCTTTGGTATCACATCTAGTGTAGTTAATAAAAACAATCTCCAACCTGGTCCATTGTGTAGTTAAAACGAGTTATACTTTCCTTCCTAGCAGCGTTCCTAGATGACTTTTTCTGCAAGAGTTTTCTTTCTTCGGTGTGTTTGACAGTTTCTGTGGTTATCTGTGTATCCATCTTTTGTTTGAAGATCAAGGGAAGGACATAAGTAGGAAAAAAAATGTTAAGATGTACATTGAAACGGACATTTTAGGATAGAAATAATGCATCCTCTGCTTGTTGCCTCTCAGCTCACCGCAGAAGCTTAAAAGGAAAGTATTTTTTAATTTATTTTTTTTTACTGCGTAGTATGAGCATTTCCTCTGCTTTTGAAGGTCATACTTCAAAGCCACAATTTTCTTTCCATTCTTTACTTCAAACTTTCCTCGCCTTGATTTTTGTTTCAGCCATACAGTCAGGTTTCTTTCTTTACAAACTGTTAACTAGAGACATTAACAGGCCACTGATTTCCTCTGTCTTCTAACTGGACACGCATATGAGCAGCGTCTGTTCAACCGCTTACACAGGCTTAACACCAAGCCCGTGGTCCCACCTGGAGCTCATGGGTAAAGCTTTTTCTCTTCATCACATGGATTTTTAATCTGATTTATACCTCTGCTCTGTTTTCACTTTTATTTTACTTTGTCTCTCTTTTAGTTTGAGATCTTGTTATATGTATGCTTGTAAACTGCCTCAATTCCTCCCTAAAACAATGCAGATATTTTAAAAATATGCTGCTTTTAGTATGCTTCAGCTTCAAGTGAAAATCTCTATCAAGGACATACATAGTTTATGTATCAGAGCAGACCAGAGTTTTCAAAAGAGCTCTGTTTTTCTAATACATATATTTTTAGTTTCTTTGATCCACGGTCAAGAAAAATATCGATATAATATATGATGGACCTAAACTAATAGACAGTTTTAGCTACTTCCAAGCCACAACCTTCACCTTTAAGACAGACTATGGCCGAAGCCGGTTTAGCCCAGTGGATAGAGCGTTGGCTTGCAGACTGAAAAGTCCTGGGTTTGATTCCAGTCAAGGGTATGTACCTTGGTTGTGGGCACATCCCCAGTAGGGTGTGAAAGAGGCAGCTGATCGATGATTCTCTCTCATCGATGTTTCTAACTCTCTATCCCTCTCTCTTTCTCCCTGTAAAAAAATCAATAAAATATATTTTAAAGAGAGAGAGAGAGAAAGAGAGAGAGACACACACAGACTCTGGTTTCACATTACTGCCCACCACTTCTGGGAATATGTCTCAGCTGCATGTGGCAGTTCCTCAGGGAAGCCAAGCAGTCCCTTTCCAAGTCTTCACACACATTTTTATGCAAGCAGCTATTTTCCCTTTTCGAAGTGTGCTTCCCGTAATTTTGCATCTTCCTGTCCTCCACCAGCATGTAGCCCTTTCAGAAACTTGGATGTACTCTCCTAATATTCCACATTCCTGCTGCAGTCTGTCCTACACATATACGTGGGAATCCTATCTAATAAAGAGGGGATATGCTAATTGACCCTCATCCCATCACAAAAGGTGGCAGCATCCACAGCCAATAAGGAGGGAATATGCTAATTGACTGTCACGCCCTCAAAGATGGTAGCGTCCATAGCCACAACATGGTGGCGCTCAGTCCCCTCAGCCCCTCAGCACCCCAGCCACCCAGGGCCACCTGAGGCTCAGGTAACCAGGGCCAGCAGAGTTGTGATGAGTCATCACCTTCCCCTGATCGCCATTCACCTCCTGACCCTGAAGGCTCCCGAACTGTGAGAGGGAGCAGACCAGGCTGAGGGACCCCTCCCCCTCCAGTGCATGAATTTTCATGCACCGGGCCTCTAGTAATAATAATAATAATAAACATTTACTAAGCACTGGCCATGTACCAGAAACTGACTGAATATATTAACTTATTTAATCCTCACAAGAACCCTGTGAAGTAGGGACTATTATTCTCACCCCCATTTTACAGTGGAGGAAAATGAACAAGTACAAGGCCATTTTATGCCTTCATTGCCACTTCCCCTAGCATTTGTCATCATGAATACTGAAATAACATCAGCAATTGGTTTTTATGTATAAAGGACATGTGATGAAATTGATGGCCTTTCTGCTTTGACCTTTATTCTTCTTTACAGTCTCTCTCCACCCTCCTCTCTGTAGGGTGTATTGTTAAGAATAATTCAAGTCTAATTCTATCACTAGTCAACCACTTTCCCCTCTTTCTAAGAGTAAATCCAAGGTTTTTTCCAAGTTCCTACATGATATGGCCCCCTCTTAACTCTGACCTCATCTCCTATTACTCTTTTCTTATTAATTCTGTTCCAGTGTCATTGGCCTTCTGTTCCTAGAGCATTGGAGCATGCTCTCAGTTTAGGGCATTTGCACTTCATATTTTCTCTGGCTGACACTCCTTGTCCTTAAGTTAGCTGTGCAGTATAGCTCATTTTCTCATTTTCTTCAGGTTTTTTTATTAAAATGTCATGCTATTTTGCTCGTACAACCCAAAAACAGTATCTGGCACATAGTAAATTCTCAATAAATGTATGTGAATAAATGAAAAAATGAATGAGAAGATCTTATAAAATTATATAAAGGTTTTTTATTCTAAGAATATTGTACTTATACTGCATGTTGCTTAAAATATTTGAAATTATTTAAAATATCTCAAATATTTTAAAATATTTGAACTTATACTTATTGGGACGTTTCTCCATAAATTTGGGCTTCTGTTCAGCCAATATTTGTTCCACAAACATTTACTAAGTGCTTGCCATATGCTAAATGTTGTGCTTAATTTTAGTGTTAGATGATTTAAACATTATATTCTGCCTACCAGGAGATTGTAGATTATTTCATTTGTAATAGTTTTATTGTCCCAGATAGACAGAAAGTGTGTTTTGTTTGTTTGTATTACAGTTAGTAGAGTGCTTTTCCAGTGATAGGAATTCTATAAGTGCTATTGACAAGCTAGTTGCCTTATTTTGTTTGAACCTATTTGCCATCCAAGTAACATTAACCTTTTCTGAAACACACTTCCTATCCTTCCTCAATCAAATCATATATGCAGAGATCTATCAAACAACTCAACCTTAAATGTAAAAGAGTATTTACCATATAAATTCCATAACTAGTGAGTTTCTCCCAGTGCACTGAGATATTAGATATTAGATATTAGATGTGGAAGGCCTATCAGTGTTTTAGCATACTCATTGGTTGTCTTTCTCTAACAGCCTATTCAACAATGCACAAATGAATATTCATTCAAATTCTTTCTTTTTATTTTCTGTAAATGTGTTGTCAACAAATGTACAACATGTCTATCATGATTTCCACCTACTTTTCCTACTTCTAAGAAGGAAAACTGTAATTCTTCAGGAGGGTTTTCCCATGCTTCTTTTGTTGTAAATCCCACGTGTTTCTTTCCCTGATTCCTGCAGTAACTCATTTCCCCTGTTTCTCCTAGCTCCTCTGTAGCCATCTGAGTATGAATTACAAGTGCAATACTCTGAAAGAAGTTCACCTTGATGAACTTGATTGACCTGAGTCAGAAAAAAGAATATACCCTAGATTTCCAGTCCAAAGAGCAAGGCAAATGACTCAGTTGTGGCAACAACAATAAAGGATCCATACTCTCTCCACCCATGTAGGTGTGATTGATTTTTATGTGCAAAGGACATGTGACTATCTTGATGACAAGGAATACTAAATGACTGTACCTACACTCACGTTGGATTGCATCAGATTGATTCTATGCACACGTGCACTTAAAAGGAAAAAAAAACCCAAAAAACCTTTCTCTCAATGTATTGATAACTCTAATAATCTCTGAAGAGGTTATTTCTCCTAACATTATTTAGCCGATGCTGCAACATTGTAGTAATCAGATGATCATAAATTGACTTAATTTAAAATTAAGTGACTTAACCATGTGTCAAGTCAATGGCAAATGAAAGCCTGAATTTTACTCTCCTGTGAACCCTTTTTGTCTACACTAGTCAGAAGTGATTTCTGGTTCTCCCAAGCTCATTATCCGTACTTCTCATTTGGTATTTATTATTAATGTTTTTATGATGAGGAATTTCTCTTTCTCTCTTAACAATACAACAATCTATAAAAATAAAGTTTTAATAAATGCCCGTTGAAAATATTGTCAAGAGTCTGATATCAGAGACAACTTTATAGAAGTCAGACCAGTAGGGTAGCTGCCTAAGTTATCATTGGGGGTCTTGAAAGTTCTATAACCTCTATCAGCCTTAAAACTTTCACTACCTCTCTGAGTAAGGCACTGTCCTCAATTAAAATAAATCTATCGTAAAAGCATAAGAGGTCCAACCGGTATGGCTCAGTGGTTGAGCATCAACCTATGAATCAGGAGGTCACCTTTCCATTCTTGGTCAGGTCACATGTTCAGATTGCAGGCTCAACCTTCAGTGGGGGATATGCAGAAGGCAGTCGATCAATGATTCTCTCTCATCAGTTATGTCTCTATCTCCCTCTCCCTTCCTCTTTGAAATAAATAAAAATATATATTTAAAAGCACAAAGTTTTTAAATGAATTATGGAATTAATGGGAGAGAGGACAAAGGAGTAAGATTAAAAAAAAAAAAAAGGTGAGAATAAAGTGGGACTCAGGAGGGTTTGAATTCCAACGTTGTCCCTTAGCTGAGGGGCTTTGGACAGGTTACTGAGGCGTCTTCAAACTTTTTAAAGTGGGGGCCAGATCACGATCCCTCAGAGAGCTGGAGGGCCGGACTATATGAACTACTAATTCCTACTGTAACACCTCGGCTGCGCTCACTGCCCAAAAAACCTGGCGGGCCGGATCAGACTCCTCTGCAGGCTGCATGTGGCCCGCGGGCCATAGTTTGAAGACGCCTCATTCTTTCATAACTTCATTTCTGCATCGTTAAATGTGCTTAAAAAGAGTTTGTAATAACACTGGAAAATACCTATGTTAATATGCAAGGAAAAAGGCAGGGGGAAATTGTGACAGCATGATATTAGCTGTGCAAAGCAAATTAATTGCTGTAATAACAGAAAGAAATATCTCCAAATGTAAAAGCTCGTTGTTTTTGTTTTCTTATATACTTAATCTTGTAGTGTTATTATAAAAGATATGCATATGCATATGTTATTATAAAGGATATGAATAAGGATGAGGGATAGGAAGGATGCAGGGCTTCTGTGCCCTCTCCATGAAGTTAGGGCCTATCACTCCTCCAAGCATATCGATGTGGTCACCGACCACGATGCTCCCTGAGCTTTGGTGTCCAGGATTTTTATTGAGGTTTCATTATATAGACATGCTTGATTATATTGGCCATGTGATAGAACTCAAGCTCCAGCCTCCAACCCCTACCCAGAGGAAGCACTGGCCCAAAGTTCCAATCCTCTAATCAAGTAGATAGGACTTTCTAGTGGTTAGCCCCATCCTAGAGGCCCACCCTGAGTCACCTCGTTCGTATAACAAAGACTTCACTGGGGAAATTCCAAGGCCTTTAGGGGCCCCATGCCAGGAATCCTGGGCAAAATGAGGCAAATTCTTTATTATAGCACAGTTGGGTTTGGAAGATTGACTATACTAGGAAGTTCAGTAGATAGACCAGAATGGTTTTTTAGTGATGAAATTTAGGTCATTATTATTATTATTTTTTAACTTCTTTATTTTACAAAATTTTTTATGTTAAAGTGTATTATTTTTACAATGGAAAAAAAATAATTTTTTTAATAAGGCATGGAGATGTGGATAAAGAAGAGAGTCCAGGATCCTAATTACAATTATTCATCGCTCAGTGGGACTTTATTAAAGAACAATTAAATATAGTGAAGTCCAAAATTAACTGGTTAAAACAAGTATCATTAAGAATTCCTAATAGTCTACATTTCTTCAAAAATCCTCATATTCTTGAAAATTTCTGTAGCATGTTTCTAAGAAAACACAGGTAAAAATAGAGATGATCTTAAGCAAATAAAAAAAATATTAATGAGTAGACTGAAATAATGAGTCCAGCTTTAGTTCTGCCATCAACTGAGTAACTTGGATAAATTTTATCTAATTGCTGCTTCTATATCAACCTCAAAGAATCATCCAGAAGATGAAAATATCTGGAGGTACTTTTCCTTGAAATCACTTCATAACTCTGCCAAGGAAGAGAATAAGGAGGGAAGGCCAATTAAGGACTTAATTTTCATTTCCCTGAAGAGCAGATTTCTATGAGAGGAGGAAGGTTGTATCTGTGTGTGTGTGCTGTGCTGCTAGTGGCTAATACAAGATGGGAGTAGAGATAGATAGCAGGTACTGTACTTAATTTTTATCTGCTGAATAGACATGAGAATTTCCCCTTGGCAGCATTATTTGACATTTTAAAGCATATTCACACAAAAAAAGATGGACTTAACTGAAGCAAATGTTTCTTTCTTGATTCTTAAATATTTTTATTGAGCACTAATTATATGGCAGGCACTCTGCTAGAGGCTGACGATATGAAGATGAATGGGCACACAGTCCTTCAAGTTGTATGTTTGCATTCAGAGATAAAGATTGGTGAAATTTTAGTATACAGGGTGAACTTTTACATTTAAAATGAGCACTGTCTCCATGGCTGGAGTTGCTCAGCTGGTTGGAGCATCATCCTGGAAGGTGGTGGGCTCTATTCCTGGTCTAGGCACACACTCAGCTTGTGATTTTGATCCCCGATTAGGGAGTGTATAGGAGGCAACCAGTTGATGTTACCCTCTCACATTGGTGTTTCCCTCTCTTTCTCTCCATAAAGTTAATAATAAAAAGAAATCAGCATTAACAATTCCCTATGAATTGATTTTAAGACATCCTGCCAAGAAATAAAGTAGTTTGAACTTCTTTTGTATTTGTCATCAGAATATACAGAAAAATGTTTTGAATGTTCTTATTAGTATCAAATTTGGCTTTTTACTGATAAATTTAAGTTTTAGAAATAAGAGACAAGCTAGAATTTTAGTAAAGAACAAGGGCTTTAACACTAAGATTGAATTTAAGTTCAGATCATTTGACACTGAAGAATTTATTTATTCTCACTACTATTGAAATTCCTCATTTGTAAAATGAGATAGTAAATGTAGAGCAGTGAGCTTACTACCTTCATGTATAAGTTCTGAACCTTTACTTCTGTTGTTGTTGTTATTATTATTATTGGCCTGGTACATGGATTCATGAATATTGAAAGGAAATTAATTAGAAGAAAATATTTTAATATTGCTATTTACCCTTTCTCTATAATAGAAGTGTCAATCAAATTCATGATTAACAATGACAGATCAAAACACATGCGTATGAATGACACCAGTGAGAGCTTTATATCGTGCATCGGGTGAAATTTCTAAACTTCCTAAATCTCTGTTTTCTGGCTAATGAAAAGAATATAGGATTCTACCGAATCTCCTATATACCTACTCCAGCACTTCTGTGAAAATCTAATGAGATGAGGCACATGAAAATGGTTCACAAACATTTGGTTAAACTGTGAAATGTTTGCACCTGGCTATAAGGCAAGTTGTGCTCCTGGGCTGAAGAAACTCTAAGGAAGTTAGTCACTAGGGAGAGGAAGCCAGGCATTGCTATGTGACGTCATTACCCAGCGCCCACAGCAACCATTTCTGGGCTAGGCTGGGCTGTGGGCTGCATTTTGCACCATGGGATCTTGGCAGCTTTGGCTGCAATTTGGTGAGCTGTCACTCTGGGGTAGTGGCAGGGCCTGTGTCCCACTTTGGGGGAAGCTGAGTGTTAATTTGTCAGCACCAGGTCTATGGTGCCATTTCTTTGTAAATGGCTAGTACACGTCATGGCAGCTCTCTTGCATTAAGCGTCTGCCCCCTGGTGGTCAGTGCATGTTATAGAGATTGGTAGGATGGTTGGAAGGACACAACATATTAGCTTCATATATATATATATATATATATATATATATATATATATATATATATATATATATGTAAACTAAAGGCCCAGTGCATGGATTTGTGCAATGGTTGGGGTTCCTCAGCCTGGGCTCCGCCCTATCACAATCTGGAACCCCTTGGGGGATGTAGCAGTGTGCAAAGCGGCAGGCGGCCTGGGAGAAACCCAAGCCAGGCCAGGCACCGCTTGCTGCTCGCTGCTTGCTGCTCCATAGTGCTGCCACGGAAATGGGAGAAGCTCCCACCACTGCAGCTGCGCTCACCAACCATGAGCCCAGCTTCTGACTGGATGGCGCTCCTGCTGAGGGAGCACCCTGACTATTAGGGAGCAGCAGCTCCTGTGTTCAGTGTCTGCCCCCTGGTGGTCAGTGCATGTCATAGTGACTGCTAGACTGGTTGTTCTGGTCATTCCAGTTGTTCAGTCTTAACAGTTGCTTAAGCTTTTATACATATAAATTAGTGAGTGTTAGCGTCGCCAAAGGAGGAATGCAAGAGGCCAAAAGTGGTGAGGGATTATAAATTTATTAGGTTGTCTGGATACCAGATGGGCTGAGCCTTCAAATGCCACCAACACCCATGGGTGGGGAATCAGAGGTTTTAAAGCACTCGAGGCAGGGAACTCTCTGGGGGTTCCAGATCTTGGAAAACTCCGGGGAGAGGGATAATGGTCTGAGCAAGTGGAATGTGATCTAAGCAAAAGGCCTACAGGTCAGTTCCCAGGGGAGGAGGTATTGATTCAATTACTTGATCAGACTTAACAGTGAGCGGCTTACTTGAGAGAAGTTTCCGTTAAAAATGAAATATGGTTATAAAGTAATGAGCCCAATTTTCTTGTGCTTAGTAAATTTGTTCTGTGTAGAGGGCCACCTGGGAAGACAACTGGACATTCTTTAGATTATTGTTGACTGGGCCGGGATATTGACGGAATCATGTCAGTTGCATTCCTGCCCTGGGAGTGGGGAGATGTTCTTAGTTCCTGGCTTGTGTTTGCCACATCAGGCCCACGCAGTTCTGAAGATTATTTTTAAGGGAAATTCCTTTGAAGTTCAATACATATAATTCTAGTATACATATATCTATTTGTCATTCTCTTTATAGCCAAACCTTTCGCCTTAACACATCAGCTCTGAGGAATTCCTAACATAATAATGTTACCCTAAATGGTTTTGAACTTGCAGAGTTCATAAAAAAGGTCATTTCCTTTTTTTTTTTTTTTTTTTTTTTTTTTTTTATTGTTTTATGATTCATTGACTTTGAACTTTCCTGATCTTAAATGAACTCTCTCCTGGGAGCAAGGTCAAATCAGTTCAATGAGCCAATGTTCACACATGTTTTCTTTTGTTTTTAAAGGTTTGTGTTATTTCAAAAGACAAATGTACGTAAAATATACTTCCATATGAAAGGAACACCATGCTAATTGGACCAGTGCATATTTGGTTAGATCTGCTTTCACAATTGTTAACTTAAGTTGAAACTGTTTCATTTTAAAATTGTATTAGGAATTCATCCATTCATCCATTCAACAATATTGAGTACCTACTGTGTGTTAAGTACTATTCTAGGTGCTTGGAATACATCCATAAACAAAATAAACAAAACTCCCAGCCCAGTTAGAACTTATATTTAGTGATGGGGATAGGTAGATTGATAAAAACACAAAACATAAGGGATTTAGTATGTTAAAAGCTGGAAAGTGCCATGGGAGGAAACAGTAGAGGAAGGAGCCTGAGTACGCTGGACAGGGAAAGATTACAACCTTAAGTAGGATTGTCCTCATTTGTGCCAAGATGGGACAGAGCAAAGTTTTGAATAGTGCAGTAAAGATATTCAAAAATTTTGAATATTAATGCTTTTATAAAATTATTTCTGCAAAATGGTTCTCCTGTAAGGTAATTCCTATGCTCCAGCGTTTCTCTCTAAATTCATGGATGCCTAGGCAATGTATGGAGAGGATATTTTATATTACTTATTCATTACATCAAGTCTCTGATGCTAATTAACCAAGGCCACATAATCAGAAAGAGGATCAGGTTAACAATGTAGGTTTTCTCACAAGGAAATTGCTGTTCTTCCACATTGAGAGTGGATTCTAAATGTTGGGGATTTCAGATTGGCTAGTGTGGGAATACTCATTAGAGGGAAGATGCATCGTGTTTTTTGTTTGTTTGTTTTTTAAGCCGTTTTACTTTTCCTTGTGTGAAGTTTCTCTTGTCTTGATTTGTGTTTTTGCCATTCCTGAGTCTCAGATTAGCCTGTTTTAACTGCCATTCTTCAGGACACAGGAGAAGTTCTTTAGGTTCGTTCTCCAGTGCATTCTAATATTTGCCTTAGTAGTACCTGCATTCCAATGATCTAAACTTCTGAAGCTGGCGAGGCCTGAGTTTATTTTATTGCACACTTTTTGAAAAAGGGGTGAAATAAATATTGCTCATTACAAGTTGCATTTTTTGTATTTAATAATCAAAGTATCTATTAAAATACTTTAAATGACATGAACACATAGAAAATGAGGGGGTGATGGTAACCACAGTCGTCTAAAAAAAATTGCAAAACTTTTATTGTGTGACCTTTTGGTGAGACACTAATGAATTCCTCTTCTTATCTTTAGTTGGTGTCCCTTGCATTAGTCCTTCTCAGTGAGGTAGTCTGTAACTCTGACAAATATTTGCCCGCATTGTGTTATTGCTTGATATCGCATGCCATGGCCTTGTAGTTGTGCTCCTTCTAAGTGACATGTCATACTGCAATGCTCTTTTTTTAGAAACTGGCATTTAATTTGCAGTTAATATTCTAGGGATAAAAACTTTGTCCAAGCCACTATATCCTAGCTTGAATTTAAACTAAGAGAGTATCTTGTACATATAGGATCATGAAGGAACATCAGTATCCTACTTTAGTGGCTTCATAATGAAGTTCTACAGTTTAGAAAAAAACAGATAAGAAACAAAATCCTGGAGAGTTAAACCTTAGTTGATCTAGGTGTCAGTTTTCTCAGAGTGTCCTTCCTAGGGCCCTCATCCATAATTGGAGATTCATGGCAGTGTTCATAAGAAAGATAAAGAGGACTTCTGAAACTTTATTAAAATTTGCCTTACTTGTTTTGATGAGGCAGTTCAAGCCAGGATATAAACTTAGATATTTTAAAATGAAAACAAGCACACACACACACACACACACACACACACACACACACTCACACACCCCTATTCTTTCTAAATAAGTCTTTTACATCAATAAGGTTACAGAATTTATGTGATTATTTCCTTTAAAGTAAGCAAAGGAAATGTCTGGGGAAATGGGAATAATCAGAGGAATGGGAAAAGACAAAAAATGGAAAGGCACGAATGCACGTATATTAAGGTCTTTTCTTCATTTCCCTAACATTCTGTGAAATGCCCATAACTTTCACTAATGACTTGAAGGAAGACAATGTTTATACAACTACAATATTCAGTAAATATTCTCACTGTCCTGAACATGATGTACAGTAAGAAAGAAAATTTCAGCCAAGAGTAAGCTTTTTCTTAAAGAAGATGAGAATAACTATGACTTTTTAAAAGAAAATCTCATTCATTTAAAAGACAAGTCACTTTTATTTATTTTTGCTTTGCTTCCCTTGCCTTTGGGGCCAAATTCATAAAATCACAAGATAATCTATTTTCACTCTTTTGCATGTGGCTATCTAATTTTTTCAATATCACTCATTGAAAAGGCTTTCTTTCCTCCATTGTGCTTTTTTAGCTCCTACACCAAAAATTATTTGCCCATATAGATGTGGTTTTATATCTGGGACCTTAATTCTGTTCCATGGATCTGTGTGTCTGTTTTCCTTGCCAATACTATGTTGTTTTGACTATTATAGCTCTATAATGTCATTTGAAGTCAAATAATGTGATACCTCTGGCTTCATTCTATATCAACCTGAAAAACTTCTATACAGCAAAAGAAACAACCGACAAACCAAAACATCAACCAATCAAGTTAGAAAATATATTTGCAACCAACAGGTCTGAAAAGGACTACTATCCAAAAAATATATAAAGAGCTTATATAACTGAACAACAAACAAACAATCCAATTTAAAAAATGGGCAGCGGACCTGAACAGACACCTCTCCCAAGAAGACATACAAACAGTCAACAGTTAAATGAAAAGATGCTCAACTTCACTAGCTATTAGGGAATTGCAAGTCAAAACTAAAAGGAGATACTGCCTCACACCTGTTAGAATGGCTATTCCCAACAAGATAGGTAATAAAAAGTGCTGGAGAGGTTATGGAGAAAAAGAAACCCTCATCCACTGCAGGTGGGAACGTAAATTGGTACAGCAACTATGGAAAACAGTCTGGTGGATCCTCAAAAAATTAAGAAGAGAGTTACCACATTACCCAGAAATCTCTCTCCTAGGTATCTACCCAAAAAACTTGAAAACATGTATTTGCAAAGATATCTGCACCCTTATGTTCTTTGCAGTATTATTAATGGTGGCTAAGATATGGAGATAATCAAAGTGGTCTTCAGTAGAGGATTAGATAAAGATGATGTGATACATATATACAATGGAATATTACTCAGCCATAAAGAAGATGAAATACTGCCATTTGTGACAACATGGATGGACCTTGAGAATATTATGCTAAGAGAAATAGGTCAGTCAGAAAAGGCTAAGAACCATATTATTACACTCATATATGGAATATAAAACTGAAACTCATATACATTTACACAGTGGAATTCTACTCAGCTGTAAAAAAAAAAAAAAAAAAAAAAAAAAAAATCTTACCATCTGTAACTGCATGGATGGACCTGGAGGGCATTAGCTAAGTGAAATAAGCCAGTCAGAGAAAGACAAATACCATATGATTTCACTCAGATGTGGGAATCTCATGAACAAAATGAACTGACGAGCAAAACAAGGCAGACTCATAAAAAGAGAGCAGGCTGACAGCTGTCAGAGAGAGATGGAGGAGGATATAAGGAGGATAAATGGTGATGGACTGAGACTTGACTTGGGGTGGTGAACACAATAAAGTGCACAGTTGATGTGTTGTAAAATTGTGCATCCAAAACCTCTATAATTTTCTTAACCAATATCACCCCAATAAATGTAATAAAAAGGAAAAAGCTGAAACTCATAGACATAGACAACAGTATGGTGGTTATCAGAAGGAAGGGGATGGGATGGTATTAAAGGATAAAGGGGCCAAATATATGATGGGCACACAATGCAATATATAGATCATGTATCACAGACATGTACACTTGAAATCTATATAACCCTATTAAGCAATCTCACTCCAATACATTTAAAAAAAAGACTTTTTTAAAAAAAGAAAAGTTAATGATAAGCTATCATACAGTTCATAAAATGATAACACTAACTGAATTTCTTCAATCAGATGTTAATGAATATCTTGTCTCCTAGATACCTTACAGTTTATGGACATGTTAAAGCAATCTATTTCAAACATTGGCCTATGAGATAATAGTCACCATACAACAGGCCTTTGAAATGTGTACATTTATAGAACATAATTTAGTTTAAAAGTTACAGTTTCTATCCACAAAGCTTACATACTAATATCTAAAGGTGGAAGATGTCCAAATCTAATGAAAAAATATTAAGGAAGTATTAGCATTTTCTAGTGAAATTAAAGCCATAAGGTAGTGTCACAAACTGGATAATCAGATAAAAGGAACAGAACATCTAACTCAGAAACAAATTCTGTTATATTTTAGAAAATATCACACGTAATGGTGTAGTATAGGGGACTTTTAAATAAATTGTATTTAAAAAATACAATTGTAAAAAAGCAATTGGCTATTTGTGTGACAATAGATTCATTTAGATTTTAAAAAAATATTATATCACCTACCAAAGTAATTCTGGACCGTGCATTAAAATAAACAGACAAATTAGAAGAGAATGTTAGTTAGATATGTATCGAGCTGCCAAAGAAAGGACTCTCTAAATTTAGAATAGGAAAAAAAATCACTAAAGAAAGATTTGACAACATAAAAACATAAAACTTTTGCTGGTAAACAGCAAATCCAGACTAGGAAAAAATGTTTAAAGCAGACACAAAAGACAAAAAGTTAATGTATTTACTGACCAGTGAGCATACTAATATAAAAAAAATATGTATTTCCCTCTACTAGGTCTCCATTTCCACATCTCTAAAATGGAGATAAAGCAGCCTCTTATAGGATGTTTATAAGAATTATATGAAGTAATATATGAAAATAGCCTAGCACATAGTGAGCAACTAATGAGTTTATTTTTATTATACACATACAAAAATATGAAGAAAAATGATGCCTTTAAAATGCTAACATAGGAATATCTAGATACAGGGCATCTGGTTAGGTAAGACTGGTGACAAGAGAGAGGGCTGGAAAGGGTGACAGAAGCCAGAATTCGGAGGACCTTGTTTGCAGAAGAGTTTGGATTGTACCATTTAAGTAGCTGAGAGGCACTGAAAGATTTTAGTCAGGAAAGTATCAAGGTTGGACTTGTTTTTCTAGCAACTTTAGAAAGGTCACTCTAGTGGCAATGTTAAATTTGAATGGGAGCGATTAAGATCAGAGGCAAGGAGCAGGTGGGTTATTTTAGAGTAACTCTCTGCTGTTGCCTTCCTCACTGCTAAGCCTCTTGTTAACCTCAGTGGAGTAAACAGTTCAACCTAACTAATTATTTTAACCAGCGTATACTAAATTCTTCTCTGGCATAGGCTTTGGGGGATCTTAGAAGTGGACTAGAGAGAGCGCCTTCCATTGTGAGTTTACAGCGCAGCAGGAGAGAAAAGAACAAACAAGCAATAAAAATAAGCTGAAACCAAAAGACGTTATTATGAATACCTAAACTGGCTGACATTGAATGCATTTTTGGGTTTACTTTATTTTCAATTGCAATCCTCTTCTTACTCAATACACATTTCACCTTGAAGCATATCTTTATTGGATCTGATGCTTTGTAATGCAAGGTCGTGCATGGACTTTGAAATACTGTGAACTGGAAAATATGGTAAGAATCTGTACATAAATATCAATCAGGGTTTTTTCCTTTCATCATATCATAATTTTATATTTTTTGTTTTGGGGATAGAAAACTAGCTTCAAATAGTAAAAAAAAAAATCACTAAAGCATTTAGGACAGTTTAAATGAGGATTGAGCAAGTAGAGAATATTAAATATTTTTATGAATCCAAATGACATTAACAGACCTTTGAATAAACATATGATTAAATTGACCCTAAAATTTCAGGGAGCTATCATTGTCACTTTGATATATTTTTGGCTTACATAACCAAAATTCTCTGTGGACGTAAATTGCTACTAAAATTGCCACAGAATCTACCAGGAGAGAGGAAAATACACGAGTACTGGAGATTCAGGAAAAATCCTTTATTTAAAGCAGTGCTGCTGGCTCTGGGGATTTGGAGACCCAAAGCCTGAACCCTTATACAATGAAATTACTCCTTATATGTATTCCTAAATTTTTTTTTGTTTCCTGACTACCAGGCTTCAGTGGCGGACTTTCATAGGCCCTCCTGAGTCAGTCAGAGTGGGGAGTTAGACTGTATCTAAATGCCTGGCCTGGCCTGGGTGGTGCCAGCGACCCCCTCTGGCCAAGCTGCCAAATTCCTGGCCATGGCCCCTGCATACTGGGAGCACCCAGGAAAACAGACTATTGCCTAAGGAAGGGTCCGTGACTTACCTATAAGCTAACAGGAATGTGCACTGGGACCCCTGACACTGGCAGCGATTCAGATTGCTAGCCCCACCCCCGCAGGTTGCTCCCTATATTCCTCCTAATAACTCTATAGGCACCAAAATATGGTAACAGCAAACTAGAAAAAATATTTGCCTTACATACAATAGACCAATATGAAAATAAGCCACTATAAAAAGGACGAATTCTCTTTTGGAAAATATAAGCAAAGAACCATATTAGGTAAAACCTAATATACAATTCTGCTACTGATAAAAGCTGTGAATAAGATGTTGCTCTTTGCTTATTGTATGGAGAAACAGCAAAAACAATGGTAGCTGCAAGAGAGCAAGGGTGTAAAAAAATGCTCTTATGTACTGTTACTACCATGTTTCCCCGAAAATAAGACATCCTCCAAAAATGAGACCTACTTACAGGTTTCCTTCTGAGTGAAATATAAGGCATCCCCCTAAAAATAAGGCCCCCTCCTAGGCTAAACATGAGAGATTTGGTCCACTGATTCCGAAAGAAATGGAGTCACAAGAAATTCACCAGGAAATTCAGGAATTGGATTATTATGATGATGTTCCAGAAGATGATGACATGATTGTCATTGAATAAATGAGTAAATTCTTGATACTGTAGGATTCACAGTTTGTCTGGTTTGTGTTGACAACTACCGTACTATCGTACCATATACAGGTAATAAATTTCCTTTATTTTCATTTAGCAATAAATGTGTACCGTATTCTTCATGGAAAAATAAGACATCCCTGAAAATAAGACCTAGCGCATCTTTGGGAGCACAAATTAATATAAGACACTGTCTTATTTTTGGGGAAACAGGGTAGATATAAATTGGTAAAACTTCTCTAGAGAAAAATTTAATTTGTATCCATTAAAATTTCTTCTATCTTTTGACTCAACACATATTCTCTAATTCAAAAGTATATACAACAATTTTTCTTCAGGCAGTAATCATGGATATGCAGATATTGCAATGCTGATGTTGTTGATAATAACACTAGAGGCTCAGTGCACGAAATTCGTGCACGGGGTGGGGGTGGGGGTTGGGGTTGTCCCTCAGCCCAGCCTCCAATCTGGGACCCCTCGAGGGATGTTAAACTGCTTGTTTAGACCCGATCCCACTGGACATCCTTCTCACAATCCAGGACTGCTGGCTCCCATTTGCTTGGTTCACCACTGGCTGTGCTGGACGCGGTTCAATAGATCAAGATTTTAATCTTGGCTCTGCCACTTACTATGTGACTTTCTGCAAGTTACTAAAACTAAGTCTTTGTTTCCTTGTTTGTTTGTGCTACTGATAAAAACTATGAATAAGATGTTGCTCTTTGCTCATTGTATGGAGAAGCAGCAAAAACAATGGTAGCTGCAAGAGAGCAAGAGTGTAGAAAAATGCTCTTATGTACTGTTACTACCGTGTTTCCCCGAAAATAAGACATCCTCCGAAAATAAGAGGTACTTACAGGTTTCCTTCTGAGTGAAATATAAGGCATCCCCCCCAAAAATAAGGCCCCCCTTATTTTCTATTTCAGAGAATGGCTCTGAAGATTAATTGGTGATATTACTCCATGCAGTGTCTGCAGTCTGTCATTTTTTTGGTTTGTTAACACCCCTCTCCAAGTTAAAAAAAAAAAAGAAAGAAAGAAAAGAAAAGAAAAAGCCCTCTGAGATGAGGGCTCATATTGCTCTCCTTACAGAAACTGTATGACCAAACTGTATGACCAAATCCACCTAATTCTGATCAGTCTTTACCCAAAGAGGAAGCCCTTTTACAAAGAACAGCTGGTGAGACCTGCCTCACTAAGAGCCTCAATGCCAGCCTCACCAGTCATACCCTCTTGAACCAACATGTTTTGTACTTCCTTGACCTTGACCTTCTCTGCCACCCCCTTCCACGATGACCTCTGGAACTTTTGCTCTGTGACCAATACTACCTATGGCCTCCACTTCTTCTGAGTAGTCCCCTCACCCTCTTTCCTCAGGGGAAACCTGCATCTCCCCAGACAGCTCCGCTTCCCTTGTACTTTCAAACGGATGTTTTTGTTTTGTTTTTAAATATTTTCATCCCTTTCATACCTCAGGGCCAGAGAAGTAGTTCTCCCTGGCTTCTATTGTCACTTCCAAAGCATTATTTCTCCACCTTCTTGTAAAAAGTGAGCAAACCAACAAAATTTTCTCTCAGTCCTTGAGGTTCAGATTATTTGACAGTATTGTCACTTACTAATCTTCCACTTATTCCCCCTAAATTATTGAAGACAACACAGCAGCTATAGTGTATTCCAAATCCTGCCATAATTCTGGGAGACGTCATTACAACATAAATGTCCATTCAACACTCTGACTTCTGAATTTTTTTTTCACTTCCTCTCATCACCAGACATTCCCCTCCACTGCCACACATTACCACGATTACAAACCTTGGATTTTTGACATCACCCATAACTGCTCTAATTCCAAAGTTGCTCATTCACGTTTGCCACTACCTGACCACAATCTCTAATCTAACCTCCCAGTTTGTTGGTTTACTATATCCATTATGATTATTCTTGGAATGCAACAGATCAACCAGTCGTCTGACCCTCTCTTCTGCACATCAACCTATCACTTCTCTCTTCTTTTCCTCTATATCCAACTTAATTTGCATTACCATCACTCTCTCGTTAATATTTCAAACTTCCTTGTATTTGTGACTTCTTTTTTATACACTATAACATTTCAGTCCCGCATGAAATCAACATCTTCATGATTACCTGCATGCCCGCAGTCTAACTGTTCTGGGTCAAATGCTGTGTCTTCCTAAATTTAAACATTGAGGTTTCAATTCTCAATGTAAAGTTATTTGGATATGGGAGGTGATTAGGGTTAGATGACATGCTGAGAATAGTCCCTAATAATGGAATTAGTGACCTTTTAAGAGATGCATGTCTCTCTCTCTCTCTCTCTCTCTCTCTCTCTCTCTCTCTCTTTCTCTCTCTCTCTCTCTCCCTCCCTCCCTCCCTCCCTCCCTCCCCCTTTCCCTACTTTACCCTCTGCACACAAAGAGGTCAGAGGAGCACATAGGAAAATGGTGGCCCCTTACAAGCCAGAAAGAGAGTCTTCACCAGGAACTAAATCATCTGGTACCTTGATCTTGGACTTCCAAGCAGCTAAAACTGTGAAAAAAGTAAATCTCTGTAGTTTAAGCCACCCGAACTATGATTTTTGTTTTATTTTTTACTTTTTTTATGGCAGCCTGGGCTAAGACACTAACAATGTCAAAGAAAGTCACACAACCGAGTGGATGTGCCTGGTAAATTCATCATTACCCATCTAAGATGAGTCCTCAAGTATTGACCAGGAGTTCTAAATTTCATTAGTCAACTTATTCTCCTACTCATTATAAGAGAGACTAAAACTTTCAGCTGGTGACATTGTCTTTTATTTTCTAAATAAAGCAGAAGCTATCAGATGGGAACCTCCCAACTTTCTAATAAAAAAATCAAAACTGCATCTGCACCCATCCTCTCACCATTCTCTCTCATTACTAGTGAGAATTGGTACCTTCAACCAAAGCTCAATCCATCCATCTGTGCTTTGAATCCCATTGCTTTTCTGCATTCTCACTTCTAATCTCTCTCTTGCTTTTCTAACCTTTCCCTCTCAGTGGTTTCATTCCACCAGCTTTACAATGTACCCAAGTCACTTCCATGAAAAATAATACAATAGGGATAGAATCCGTCTACTCAACATTCCCCAATGACACTCCCATCCCTGCCCACCCCTGACTCTGTTCACAACTTTTTAAGAGTTATATTATTTTTACTTACCACTAATGCTTTTACTGGCTCCTATTTGGCTTCCACCTTCATTGTTCTATTGAATCAGTACTTATTGATCAGTGTACATGAAGGCAATTAGCTTTTTGTCCATGATATGGGTTTCAAGTATGTTTTCTCAGGCTGTCATTTTACTTTGGCTTTTGTTTATGGAGAAACTTGCTGTGTGTGTGTGTGTGTGTGTGTGTGTGTGTTTAAAGGTTTGTGTCTTTAGTTTTATCAATCTTTTCTGAATGGCTGCTGGGTTTGGGTGTACTTAGAAAATCTACTTCTTTGAGATTAAAATTAACATTGGTTTGGTAATATCTCTGGCTTATAGCATTTTAGATTTGAGGACATTTTATATGTTATACTTCTAAGTTTGTCTTTTCTGATGAGGAGACAGAGGAGGTTGGGAAAATACTGAATAAATATGGTTTGTCCATTCAGTTTTATAGGATTTTTATAGGTTAAATTTGGCATTTACAGTTTTCTTTTTTTTTAAATATATTTTATTGATTTTTTACAGAGAGGAAGGGAGAGGGATAGAGAGTTAGAAACATCGATGAGAGAGAATCATTGATCAGCTGCCTCTTGCACACCCCCTACTGGGGATATGCCCGCAACCAAGGTACATGCCCTTGACCAGAATCGAACCCAGGACCCTTCAGTCCCCAAGCCGACGCTCTATCCATTGAGCCAAACCAGTCTCGGCCAGTTTTCATTATTTTTATTGTGAGTCTTTTTAGATCTCTGAATAGGCTTTGTGCACATGCTCAGATAAAGAATTGTAACATGCCAAAAGAAGTTCAGAAAGCTGTGGTTCTACAGTAGTTTTATACTTTGTACTGGATATAATTGATTAATTATCTTCAGAATAGTAATCTAGAGAAAGAATGTGATCCAGGACATATTGCTCAGGAAAATTAAGAAATTCGCTGAATCAAATAAGGCCCCCATGTGGTAGTTTAATGACACACCATACATACCAAAAAAAAAAAAAAAATGACTTGTTTTAAATTAAAATCTTATTCACCAAGTACCAGTGTCAACTGAATCCCTTTAAGAGTAAATTTGAAAAGTAACATTATTACCTGATCATCTAAGATATTGTTCTACCGTGATTTTAGTCATAGTACCAATAACATGAATACGCACTTGAGTCTAGAAAGCTAATTTTGAGAATAATTACTGTTCTCTTTTCTCTGTTTGATGTGATCATTTGGTTTTGTCTTCTTGGTGTTTCAGGTGTATGTTTGCTCCTTCCCCCAGGACAAACCAGTCGGGTGTCTAGGAGTTTTCTCAATAATTGATGGCTTTCCACTCTTCTCCCTGTGTGGTGTTAATGTGTGTTTTAACAATAATTTCAACTTAGGCAGTATTTGTCATTGCCAGTGTAAATATTTTTCTGACACCGCCTGCATAGCCAGTGCATCTGCTTCCTGGTGGCTACTTGTGGATTCACACTTTTGGGGCAGCAAGAAGAAACAAGTTAAATGGGAGTTCCTGGGAGGGTAATCCTCCTTATGAGTCTCTATGTCTCTATAGAGCAGACAAGAAATGTTTGGGGCCGGAACCGGTTTGGCTCAGTGGATAGAGCATCAGCCTGTGGACTCAAGGGTCCCCGGTTCGATTCCGGTCAAGGGCATGTACCTTGGTTGTGGGCACATTCCCAGTGGGAAGTGTGCAGGAGGCAGCTGGTCGATGTTTCTGTATCATTGATGTTTCTGACTCTATCCCTCTCTCTTCCTCTCTAAAAAAATCAATAAAATATATTTTTAAAAAGAAGAAATGTTTGGGAACTGACCTAGAAAACCCTCCTGCTTTTATTGGTAAAATACAAAATGCAAAGTCTGTTTAACTTATTTTCTTATAATTTTAATATAAAATCAAATTTACTTATTATAGTATTAGTTAAGGCAAATATATTTTTTTCTTGAGCACAAAGTTTTATATTATTGCTATTATATTTAGTAGCTGAAAGAGCTCCGTCTTTGCCCTGATGATTTAAAATAGAGATTAAAAATTTTTTACTACCTCGGAAATTAGTAGTCTACATACAGTGCCATTACACAACATTTTGTGTTTTGAATGCATTCAACATTATTTCCTGTAGGACTGTACATAATATACATGTAATATACATAAAGTGCGGAGATATTCACACCAAACTATATATCCTATAGCATTCTTTGAGACAAACTGCAAAACCAGAGGCGAAAGTTGTATGGATTTTGGAGCCACCCAAACCAAAATTTCAGTAACATAATGCCAAGGTGTCTTCAAGTTAAGTTTAATAAATGTTTATTGAGAATCTGTTCTTTGCACAGCGCCCTCTGCTAGGTAAGGTCCCACAGGGATATGCAAAGGGAGGTGAACATACCCATCAACTTAGATGGGTGCCAGAGAATGCAGGGCCAGAAGCTAGGACCTCCCCACTAGTAAGACTGGGGAAAGGAAGAGGGAGAAGCTCTGTAAAAGTGGGCGCTAGGTTCTGAATCCGCGTGACAAGGTAGCACTCCCTGCCTCTCTCAGGGAGCACCCTGGGGAAGAACAAACTGCTCCTACCCAATGCCGGGGTCCCTGCCCAGGACAGAAGGGTGCAGGGACAAGCCTGATTACTGCGCTGGTTTTGACGTGGGCAGCCTTGGCTGCAGGCAGTGCTGGGGTGACCTGGAGGGTCAAGAAATCCTACCCGCGGACCCCCCAGGACGGATGCATTACACGAGTTATTTCCCTCCTTCGGGCTATCCGTAGCTGTGTGTCAGTCCAGGGGAGAGCATGTGGACAAACCCCACTTCCTTCCTGGGAGTCAGGCCCGGAGGTCGGGTGCAGGAGCCAGCGCTGCTGCATTCTCGGCGGCGCCTTGGCTGCAGATGCCACAGGATTTTGGGAGTCGGTTTCCAGGACAACCACCAGCCACTGAAAGCTAGAGATCCCAGCCGTGAACGCCGGCTCCGTCACCAGCTCAGGTCTCCCCGACACGACCCCGCATCCCGCCATCCCCGAGCCGACAGCCGCGAGGCTCCCCTGCGCGTGCTGCCGGCCAGCACCGCGCCCGCGGCGAGCGCCAGCCCCGCGCCCTGACAGCTGCCCACGCGCCGGGGCGGAGCCGCAGCGCCGCGCTTTTAAGGTCCGCGCGGTGGGCCCGCCCCCGGCGCCCCGCGATTGGCTCCCAGGGTGGCGTTGGCGGAGAGGTGCAGGGAGGGCGGGGCCGCGCGCCGGACGCCCCGGTGGGTGTCCGGGGAGTTCGCGGCGGCGGAGCACGGGCGGCTGGGCTCGGGGGTCGGCGGCGGGCACGTGCGCGCGCCGGCGGCCGAGGCCCCGCGGGGAGGGGCGGGGGGCCCGGCGCCCACCTGCACGCGGAGCCCGGCCGGCGGCGGCGCGCGCGGGGGCGAGGGGGTGGTGCGTGCGTGTGTGCGCGCGTGTGTGTGTGCGCGTGAGTGTGCGTGTGCGCGTGAGTGTGCATGTGCGCGTGAGTGTGCATGTGCGCGCGTGTGCCCGTGTGAGTGTGTGTGTGTGTGTGTGTGTGTGTGTGTGCAGCTCCGGTGCGGAGCTCCTGTCGTCAGCCTCCGCGTGCGGGTCCCCGCCGTCTGCTCCATCCTCCCCGCGTCCCCGCAGCCCCTCGGTCGCATCCGGAGGGAGAGCCTGGAAGGCGTGGGGGTGGGGCGCGCGGGGCGGCCCGAGACAAAAGGGTCGCGGGGTCAGCTCGCCATGGCTTCGCGGGGCCTGGGGAGCCTGAGCGGGGGCCGTGGCGGGGGCGGCGGCGGCAAGAAGAGCCTGAGCGCCCGCAACGCCGCGGTGGAGAGGAGGAACCTGATCACCGTGTGCAGGTACGGGCAGCCGGCGGCTCGGGGTGACGGGAGGGGCTGCCTGAGCCCGGGGCTGGGGGTCGCGGGGCACCCCGTGCGCGCCAGCCTCTGCCCCCGGGTGTGCCCGCGGGCCCGCGCGCCCCCAGACGGGCGGGGGTCCGGGCGCCGCGGAGGCCGCGGGCCGGCTGTCAGTTCCTCCTGCGGGGCTGCGGGCGGCCGGGGGCACGGCCGGGGCGGGGCTGGGGCTGGGTTTGTTTGGAACGTGCACCTGGAGTGGAGGGGAGCCCGGGAGGGAGGGAGGCTGGGGGAGAGCGCTTTGATTGCCTGCGTGTTCAGCTGTCAGCCGGCTTCTGGCGAAGTAGCGGTTCCTGGGGCGATGGTTTGCTGTGCTGCCTCCAAAGCAGTGTGCATCCCGTGTTTGTTTTGGCTTGTTTACACATATTAAGTCATTTCGTGCTGCAGATCCTGAGTGCCTGCTGCATGCCAGCCTGTGGGGTGTGTGTGTGTGTGTGTGTGTGTGTGTGTGTGTGTATGTGTGTGCGCGCGCGCGCGCGCTTCCTCTCCACTTTGAATTGCGGTGCTGGTTGGTGCTGTGTCTGCAGTGGTTAGCAAGAGTGGGACTGTGGAGGACACCTAGGCGACGTGTCCAAGTTTAGTCCAAGTTTTTCTAATGATGAGCGCAGTATTCCTCGCTTTCCCTTTCCATAGAGACATAAAAGGAATAATTACTATTTCCAAAAGGCATTACTATCTGTAAAAGGAATAGTTACTGCCTACAATGACTTATTTTTAATATGCTGACATATTTTCTTTAAGTTTTATTTATGAGTAGTAAAAAACAAACAAACATTGAAGTCCTAGGCATCCATTTCTTAGGAACTTCTTTGAACAATTAGGTTGTTTTAAATTTACTGTACTTTGTTCAGTAAAACCCTGCATCATCAACCATTGAGAATCTTCTAAGAATCAAAGGTGATGAAACTTTTTTGTCCTTTGCAGTTTATAGCTATATTTTTCTTTTTCTTTGTGTAAAAAAAAATGTGTTTAGCATCTTAAGCCAAATATAGATAGTTATACTAGGATGTATTTTTAGTGATTTTTTTAGTGACTTTTTTTTTTTTTAACTTGGACTATTACAAATGTTCACCTTGCCTGCCTCACTGGGGTTGCAAACAGTAACATTGTATGAAATCCTTTAGATTTACCATTTGTGCAGTCTAGAATGCAACCTTTTGAGGGAGATAGACAGTATTAAAGTTTTCAAACCTAGGAAAATATTTTTTAAGTTAGGTAGATAGAACAATTTTCTTAACTTTATTTTACAGCTATTAAAAGAATTATTTTATTTTATTTTTTTAAGAGGATGGTCTCAAGCAAATTCCAACATATGCAGTGCTTCTTGGGCGAATGTATTTCATAAAAGCTTCATCCGAGTTAACCTTCACAGGACAGCAACCTTGTCTGCTTTTTGCTGACTCTTTTTTAAAAAATTCTTTCTACTATATATAGCATATGACTCTCAGCAAATATTTATTGAATTAATAAATTCAGTGGTTGGTACCATTCCCTTTGCTTCTCCATTTTTTGTCTAGTTTTAGGTCATTTAATGTTCATTTGTTCCCTCTTCAGAGGCAGTTTAGGAGAAGACAGGGACTTGTATCTCAACCTCATTTAAATTATATTTTAAGTTTAAGAAATTTCAGTCATTTCTCACTGATTTGTGTGGATAATTTTCTGAGCAAGCTGAATTTCTTTATTTGCATAATTGTTCTTTTCTACTGTGAAATAAATATAATTGCTAATTTAGTCACAGTTTACACATAATCTTAGTAATTGTAGCTAAAATAAATGTCAATTTCTGGCTTAGATTTCAACCTTTGTATTTATGTGGATAATATTATTATTATTTTTTAAATATATTTTATTGATTTTTTTACAGAGAGGAAGGGAGAGAGATAGAGAGTTAGAAACATAGATGAGAGAGAGAGTCATCGATCAGCTGCCTCTTGCACACCCCTACTGGGGATATGCCCACAACCAAGGTACATTCCCTTGACCGGAATCGAACCTGGGACCCTTCAGTCCCCAAGCCAATGCTCTAGCCATTGAGCCAAACCGGTTTCAGCTATGTATGTGGATAATATTATTAAGGCTTCTCTTTATGTCCAAATAGTTGATGGCACATGTAAATGATCATCCATGTCTAGTAAGGAGATCTCTTTGATAGGCTTTGTCTAAAAGGCTTTTACTTTTTAGAAGAAAAGTCACTATAGGTCATTCGGCTGTTTTAAATAGCCCCACTTAAAGTTCAGCAAAATGAGCAAATCAATATTGATGCGTTTCTGTTGCTTTTCTCTGCCTTTCAGAGTTGCCAAACTCTGAGTATCTCATCCATCTCTAGTAATGAGTTTATACCTTAATTTTTACATATAAAATCAGAGGTGGTTTGATATTTACATTGGGAAGTTGGTTTAATGGAAATATAATTGAGTTTTAAGTTTACTCGTCTTTAAATAATTGTATGTCTTTTAACAAGCCATGCAACCTTTCCAATTTCCAGTTTTCTCCTGTGCAAAATAACCTTGGACTAGATCATTGCTAACCTTCAACGACAGCCCTAAAATTAAATAAATAACCTTCAAGCAGAGTGTGTTCATATTTGTTTTTGAATTTCTCTAAATAGGAGCAAGGTAATGATAGGCATATGTTTAATGGTAGATAGATCAGGCATGTGCCTTTTTGTCCATAAATAAAAACATTTCATTTTGTAATTCTCTAATGATGTTCTGGAAAAACTGAATAGTTTACAAAACCAAACCAAGTAAAACAACCTCCTGGATCCACACTACCATGCTTGTGTATCTATTAATACTGACACAGCAATGCTTTTCCTTACTCCTTAAACAGTTTAGTATACTATCTATGTAGGTTCAAAACGTCATTATATAACCACACAGTTCTTTTAAAAAAAATATTTTCATTGATTTTTTACAGAGAGGAAGAGAGAGGGATAGAGAGTTAGAAACATCAATGAAAGAGAAACATCCATCAGCTGCCTCCTGCACACCCCCTACTGGGAATGTGTTCGCAACCAAGGTACATGCCCTTGACCGGAATCGAACCTGGGACCCTTCATTCCGCAGGCCAACGCTCCATCCACTGAGCCACACCAGTTTTGGCTAACCACACAGTTCTTTAGGTTTAAAAACATCTCACAGAAGAGCAATATTACTGGAGCTCACTCTCCCTTTCTATCAAGGGCTGAGACTGTGTTTCCCCTCCTGGGTGGGGAGCTGACACAGACTCCCTGGAGCAGAGCAGGCTAGAGCAGAGCTGTCTAGCTGGTAAGGGGCCTCCCTGCAGGACCAATGAGGGACTTAAGGAGATGGTGTGATGAGCTAAGCAGAGTGGAGACAAAGGACGGTTTTAAAAATGAAACACTTTTAATAACAGTTACATAGTTATTCTTAGTTTTCTTTTGGTCAGGATATTATTTCACAACTTGAGTGTTATTTCAAATAGCAGAAACGCCTGATATTTCCACTGTAGTCATAGAATGAAGTGGTCATATTTTCCATGTAACTAAGGTTTGAGTTAAACTTAAAATTCTCCCTTCAACTGTAGTGCTTTACTCAGCATTTATTGTAGAGTGCAGTCCTCTGTATAACTGCAGCTTCCAACTTAAGTGTTCAGGTGTAAACCACAGTAAACAATAATATTTTAAGCATTTTGGATGAATTGCTTTTAGGAAAGAATTACTCATTTTCCTCTTTAAAAAGACTGTGTAGCACAATATAACCTTTGTTGATGCTTTTACTCTTGGCCTGTTTCTATGAATGTGTCCTATGCAGTTGGCTGCTCTTGGAGATTCTCAAGATACATAGAGCGTTTTGCTACATGACCCCAAAAGATTGTTTGGAATTCATCTGCTTTTGCATGTGCTGTCTCTTCTTACCAAGTTAGCTGTGATTTCTTACAACTCTGCCTGTATCTAACAGCTCTTTTTTTTCTGCTTGCTCCATCCTGTGCTTCCATCCTGTCTTGCTCATTATGATTGGTTGTGAACTAGGAAAGAAGATAAGTAAATTTATCATGTGTTACAAAAAAAATACAAAAAGCACCCAGAGGCTCGAGTTATGTGAGTGAGCTTTAGCACTCTGAACTACTTAACATTCTGGTTGCTGAATAATCAGAAAAAAGTCTGTTCCTATGTTTGAAGTTGGTGGATGAAGTGCAGGTGATATGAAATGTTACTGAATATTATTGGTGATATAATCCTTTAAGTTACTTTAAATTCAGTGACTTACTCTTCTTGTTACTATTTGCTTTAGTATGCCTCATAAGACTTCATACCGTGGCTACAGTGAATTAATATTTTTGGCTAAATCTCTGTCATGCTCTGTGTAATGGAACTTTGGGTTGGGACTTGGATCAACATTAGTTATGTTGCTTTGGAGCAGGTTCAGTATTTTGAAAGATTCTTAGAATTCTAATAGTAGGTGTTCACATGGAGGTAGGGTGGTCAACTTTTCAGGTACTGGTTCTAGGTAGGCTTTACAATATTCACAGAGGTCATTATCTCTTCCCCTAGCTAAAACTGGGTTCATATTCAAATGACAGCAGAGAATAGGTGTGCTCTACTCATTTTTTAGGAGGTATTGTCTTAACTTCACCGCTGATGGGTGAATGTCAGAAGCTCAGTTGAGAGGTAAGATATTCAAGGAAGAATATGTGAAACTTGTCCACTCTTATAAGACTGAGGTCTTATAGGCTTGTAAGATATATGTTTGGGTCAGTAAAATCATTGGAGAGCAGCTGGACATGTAGACTGCATTGATTCACACTCTCCTGTCCCCGTTGCTTTAGCCCAGTTGTGTAATGCTAAGATTATATCTGCCTACATTGAGGGTCATCAGAAGAAGCAATCACAGAGGGTCTTCTTGAAGTTGTTGTCAAGAAAATTGTTTATTATGTCAGAAAGTTTCTTCTTTTGTGAAGATTTCTATGAAAAACATCTGTCTCATTTTAATGCCAATAATTGTCTCTCTAGGTAATTGCTTTATATTTACTGAGCCCAAATGAATGTATAAATGAAAACTTCTCTTTTTCTCATTCAGCTGTTAGAAATTTTAGTGTTAAATCTGTGGCCAACCTCTAAAACTGATATCGATCATCATCATAATATATGTAGCCTATTCCAGCTATAATGAATAGGGAAATGAAAAAATGTAAAACATTTATTTAGTACACTGTAATTTAGAACACTAGAAATATTGAGAAAGTTTCTTCTTTATCAAGAGCAGTTTGAACCGGAAACTAATCTGTCTATCTATACTATCATAATAAAAGGGTAATATGCTAATTAGACCAGAAATCTTCTGGACGTCCTTCCGGACAAAGCCACGGTGGCATGGGTTGAGGCAGAGGCAGTTAGGGGCGGTCAGGCTGGCAGGGGAGGGTGGTTAGGGGGCGATCAGGCCAGCAGGGGAAGGTGGTTAGGGGGTGGTCAGGCAGGTAGGCAGGAGAGCAGTTAGGAGCCAGCAGTCCTGGATTGTGAGAGGGATGTCTGACTGCTGGTTTAAACCCGGTTCCTGCCTGAACTAGCAGTTGGACATCCCCCAAGGGGTCCCAGATTGGAGAGGATGCCGGCCAGGCTGAGGGAACACTCCTTTCTCTGTGCACTAACTTTATGCACTGGGCCTCTAGTCTATATATAAAAGCCTAGATGATCATTACAACTGGAGGATGACTGGCCAGTAGCTATGATGCATACTAACCTTCAGGGGCAGATGCTCAACATAGGAGCACTCTCACAGCTAACCTCCCACTGCCGGCCAACCTCCTGCAGTCTCTCCCCCTGGCCGGCAGGCCCCGATTGCAGACCAGGTCAAGGAACCCAACCCATGCACAAATTTGTGTGCTGGGCCTCTACTAAAAAATAAAAAATAAAGAGTAGTTTGAATAGTGCTTTCCTTCTCATTGTATAACTTAAAATATGGAATGAGCATATTTTATTTTATGCTGTGGCAAATAGTCATATTCCCTTCTAGGTTTACATCAGTTTCCAACACTTAGTCCTTAGCACTTTCAAAGTTGTGAAAACCTCTCAAATATGAAGTGGTTTGTTGATGTCTCTTCTTTTGGGACATCTTCATTCTTTCCTCACAACAACTTTACTCATTTATGTTTGCCTTCAATAAGTTTCTCTGGCTGCATATCTAAATTATCTTGAACAGAAGAAGCAGTGTCATCATTCCCATGATCAACTATTTATTCCATAACTCCGTTTATGTCTTATTCAAATTTCACTTCTAGCATTATCACTTTCCATTTATCTGCCATGTTTTCATCTTTGTTGGCCCATCACTTATCAATAATTCATTTTCATAAAACAAATGTAGGTTTATCACCAGGAGACAAGAAGGCAACACAGCTATAGGCTTTGATTTCTGTGCATGAACTAATAACAGGTGCCAAGTGACCAGTCCTAGACAGACTTTGAAAAAAGTAATGTGATTGATCACTCATCAAGACCTATATTTATTATTTACATAGAGATACACAAACTAGAGAGCTATCAGCAAATTTTATTTTATGCAATTACTCACAATTAATATATAATAGTATTCTAAGAGGAACCATGTTGCTATGAGACTGGTATTATTTAATTGTGGTAACTGAAATTAGTGCATACTGGAACTATGCAAAGTATGGACTGAATTATTTATTAATTACAAACAAAATAAACCCATTACATGTTATCATAGATAATTTTAATGAAAACTATTCTTTTTCCAAAATAACAAAAATGGCAGGAATAGCACTGTTTTACATCTTTGCAAATATCTTTAATGTTGTATTTAATAGAAGATAACTAGATTCTCATAGTTATCTTCTATTTCAATCTATTCTGGTATACTAGAGGCCTGGTGCATGAAATTTGTGCATGGGGGTGTGTCCCTCAGCCTGGCCTGGACCCTCTCCAATCTAGGACCCCTTGGGGGACATCCCTCTCACAATATGGGACCGCTGGCCCCTAACCACTCACCTGCCTACCTGCCCTCCCCTGCTAGCCTGGTTGTTCCTAACTGCTCTCCCCTGCCAGCTTGATCGCCCCTAACTACCCGTGTGTTGGTCCCCACCACCATGGCTTTGTCAGGAAGGAAGTCAGATGTCCGGAAGATGGCCAGTCGACCTAGTCTAATTAGCATATTACCTTTTATTAGTATAGATTATAAATGATAGGATTGATTAATTGGAGGGGGGGAGATGGTTTTGGCAGACAAAAAATACATAACTCCTATGTCTGGACTTATAGCCAGCCATATGCACTATACTTCCAAACTGGTTATTCAAAAATTGAACTGCTTTTTTATACCTTATACCCGTGGTCTGCAAACTGCAGCTCATGAGCCACATGTAGCTCTTTGGCCCCTTAAGTGTGGCTCTTCCACAAAATACCACAGCCTGGGTGAGTTTATTTTGAAGAAGTGGCATTAGAAGAAGTATAAGTTTAAAAATTTTTGGCTCTCAAAAGAAATTTCAGTCATTGTACTGTTGATATTTGACTCTGTTGTCTAATGAGTTTGCCGACCACTGCCTTATACCAAACAGCTGTTGCCCTTAAAACCCCTCCTCAGCCCCCACCTTAGGTTCTGCCTTCACAGTTCACCCAGATTTGGTTCTGATTGGTTGGTTTCTATGCCAGTCATCATCAAAAGCTCTGCCTCCTAGGCAGCCATTGGCTCCTCTGGGAAATCCAGAACAGTCCAGCCTTCACATTGGCACCAGCCCTTCAGTCATGCCCCCGGTTTGCTATTGGGTGTATCTCTGACCACTCTGAGAGGCCGTACCTCAGGTCTGTGCTGATGGCAATTGTTAATTCTCATCCCTGACCTAACCTTCTTACAGTGAGCTCCATGAAGGCAAGCATTTGTCTTGTTCATTCTTAATTCACTCATATACTTTACCTGTGTCTATACATCTATGCTAGCACCGCATGGTGACAGGTTGTTTGGGTTGTCACAGTGACTGCCTTTTTATATATATAAATACCATGTAGTCTCTGGAAAACTCCAAAATATGCTTGGTAAAAAGTGGGGACCAGAAAAGCAAAATATCTCTTATAATTACTAAGAAAACAATTAAGACCTTTCTGACCTGTGAAAGGGTCTGGGTCTGAGTACACTTTGCAATTCTTTATATACAATGTAATCACTTTTATTTTATACAAATAGAATGATAGTAATTATATATCCTTGAGAAAATAATTACTCAAATAATTTTCATTCTCTTTTGGTTCTGACAAATAACCTTGACTAAGAAAAGTTGAGATAGTACCATGTAGTTAAACATTAATCTATCTGAAACAACAACTGGAGTTCAATGAAGGAAGCTATTACATAAAAGAAGGGGCGGGGAATCTAGGAAGTAACATTGATGAAGTTGCTCTCTTGTACCAGAAACATAATTAATTTAGAGAAACACTAGATGAAATGCATGACTAAACGAATAAAAATAAAAAGGTAAACAGAAATCAGATTAAAAAGGGACTTGAAAACTTATTTTTGTTTCTTTTGTCCATTTCACCAGAAAAATGTTGTGTTATCCTCAGCAATAATACACCAGAAAAATGTTGCAAATCCTTAGAAAACTTTGAATAAGAATAATTAAGTCTGACGTTCTTATCCAGTAAGAGAAATTTTTAGGAAAAATGTTCCTAAAATAAAAAAGCAAAAACCACACATCTTCACCTCCGCCTTTGGCCTTAATGGAAGGAAACTTCTGAATATCATAGTGTTTTCCTCTAATCTTTATTAGGTGTAATGGAACATGAAAAGCTGACTCTGCAATCACAAAGTGGAAATAACCTACTGCTTTAGAAAATTACAGTAATTACAGTATCTCAGATATTAATGCACATTGGTGAAATAAACTGAAAATTATATTTAAAAAGATAAAGTGAACCAAGTGCTTATTTCATCAAAAGAGCAAGTTTAGAATTCAACCACCTATAAGATTTTTTAGTCACTATTGTCCTTCAGGACTAATACAAAATTACCTATTTCATAAAATGCAATAGCCATGGAGAATAACGTGTACATTTTTGTAGTATCCTGAGCCATATACAGATAAATTAGTAGTCAATAAAATAGGAGTCTTTTTTCATCATGTTATCAGTAGTTTATATTTCTATCGAAGACAATATCTGCAAGGCAAAAATTTATGATGGTGAGTCTCAGAATGCTGAATTACTTTTAACTCAAACTCTCCCTGAAAACTAAAACAAAAGCAAAATCTAAATATCACAAAGCATATCAGTACAGACAATTTCTGTTATTTCCAAGCAGAAAGATATTTTCAGGGTGAAAAAGCAGTTTAAATAATTTACAATATATCAAAATGAATAATGCAAAAAAAGAATATTTCTCAGATTTGTTTCATCAATTATACCCTGCTCTCCTGCCAACACAAACTTAAATTTCAGAAAATGAATTAGATCCTTAAGTCTAGCTAGCCAAGTCTTCCCACTCACCACTTCTCTAGAATTGTGTAGCTAGCTCCATAATTCCAGGATCTTTTTGTCCACAACACATTAACTAGCTAAGATGTACTATAAAAACCAAATCTATAAAATGAATTTTAATACATTTAAAAAATATCACACAGATGCTGAGCTATTTCCTGATAATGATGATGTTAATATTACTCATCTATTTCTTGAAGAGGACTGGTTTTCAAATAATAAAATGATAATTTGATGAGTGTCTAAAAATATTAAATCAAGTCTAAGTAATAGCTTTTACCTAAGAACTTTTACATAAGGATGAAAAATATAAAAATTACATAAAAGTTTCTTATAGTTAAGTGCAATTCTTTTTTAATAAATATTTTTAATTTTTTAATTACAGTTGATGTACAATATCATCAGGTACACAACCCAGCGATTAGAGATTTATATAACTTATGAAGTGATCACCCCAATAAATCTGATCTCCATTTGACACCATGCATAGTTTTTACAATATTATTATTTTTAATCCTCACCTGAGAACATTTTTCCGTTATTTTTAGAGAGAGTGAAAGAGAGAGGGAAAGACACAGAGAAATATTGATGTAAGAGAAACACAGGGCCTCAGCTGGGGAGGACCCTGCAAACAAGATCCATGCCCTTCACTGGAATTGAACCTGCAACCCTTTAGTGACTAAAGTTTAGTCGGTAGGCTGATGCTCTATCTACGGAGCTAAACTGGCTAAGGGTACAATATTATTGATTAAATTCTCCATGCTGTACTTAACATCCCCATGACTACTCTGTAACTGCCAATTTGTACTTTTTAATCCCATCAATTGTTACACCATCCCCTCAACCCCCTCCCATCTGGCAGCCATCAAAATATTCTCTGTACTTATCAGCCTGTTTGTGATTTGCTTGTTCACTTGTTTTATAGATTTCACATATAAGTGAAAGCATATGGCATTTGTCTTTCTCTGTCTGACTTATTTCACTCAGCACAATACCCTTTAGGTCCATCTATGTTGTTGCAGATGGGGAGATTTATTGACTTTTTTTTATAGCTCAGTCATATTTTATTGTATATATGCACTACTTTTTCTTTATCCATTTATCCATCAATGGACATTTAGGTTGCTTCCATATCTTGACTATTGTAAATAATTCAGCAATAAATATATAAATGCATATGTCTTTTTGATTTAGTGTTTTGGATTGCTTTGGGTAAATACCCAGAAATGGAATTGCTGGGTCCTTCTTTGTCCCTTATTATAGCTTTTTTTTTTTTTTTAAAGTCTATTTTGTCTGGTATAAGTATTACCACTCCAGCTTTTGTTTACTCATTTATTTATATTTTTATAAAATAACTTTTTTCATCTGTTTACTTTCAGTCTCTGTGTGTCGTTCAATCTGAAGCAAGACTCTTGTAGACTGCATATGTAAGGATCTGGTTTTGTTATCCATTCAACCACCTATGTTTTTTGAATGGAACCTTTAAGCCATTTGCACTTAAAGTAATTGTTGACACATATGTTTTTATTGCCATTTTATTATTCATATTTTTAATATTTTTTTAAACTGTTTTTTTGTAATTCTGGTTTGGTAGTGATAAAATCCTCTAGCTTTCTATTGTCTGGGTAGCTCTTTATGTTTCCCTTGATTCTGGATAGAGTAATCTTGGTTGTAGGACCTTCCTATTCATCACTTGGAATATTTTGAGCCAATTCCTTCTGGCCCACAAAGTTTCTGTTGAATAATCAGCTGACAGTCTTATAGGAACACCCTTGTAGGTAACTAATTACTTCTCTCTTTGAAGATTATCTCTTTGTCTTTAACCATTGGCATTTTAATTCTGATGTGTCATGGTGTGGGCCTCTTTGGGTTCATCTTGTTTGGGATTCTCTGCACTTTCTGAACTTGTACCGTATTTTTTGGTGTATAAGACGACCCCCTAATTTTACAGTTAAAACATAGGTTTAGGCCTATATTCGCTGTATAAGACTACCCCCCACTTCAAAGAAAAGACTTACTTTGCTGTCAAGATCTGCAGGTAATTTTTGTGCAATTTTGGTCTTTTGCCCCCGATTTTCGTTTGACTTTTTTCATTTCAAAAGTCGTCTTATACGCTGGAAAATACGGTATGTTTATTTTCTTCTCCAGATAAGGGAAGTTTTCTGTCATTATTTTTCAAATAGTTTTTCAATTACTTGCTCTCTCTTTCCTTCCAGCACTTCCAAGATGTTAATGTTGGTACACTTGATGATGTTCCTAATGTTCCCTTAAAATGTCCTCATATAAAAAAAAATTATTATTATTATTTTTGTTGTTTTGATTGGGTGTTTTATACTTTCTTATCTTCCAAAGCACTAATTTGATCCTCTGTTTCATTTCCTTTACTGTTGATTCTTTGTAATATATTTTTCAATTTCATTCATTACCTTGGAGGGATTTATATTTTGACTAGAGGCCTGGTGCATGAAATTTGTGTATGGGTGTGTGTGTCCCTCTCCAATCTGGGACATCCCTCTCACAATCCAGGACTGCTGGCTCCCAATTGCTCACCTACCTGCATTCCTAATTGCCCCAAAACCACTTCTGCCTGCCAGCCTGATCACCCCTAACCACTTCCCTCTAGCCTGATTGATGCCTAACTGCTCCCCTGCCAGCCTGATTGCCCCTAAATGCTCTCCCCTGCAGGCCTGATCCCTCCCAACTGCCCTTCCCCGCAGGCCCGATCGCCCCCAATTTCCCTTCTCTGCCAGTCTGGTCACCCCTAACTGCCCTCCCCTGCAGACTTGGTTGCCCCCAACTGCCCTCCCTTGCAGGCCTGATCCCACCCAACTGCCCTCCCCTCCTGGCTTGATCACCCACAACTGCCCTCCCTTGCAAACCTGGTCCCTCCCAACTGCCCTCCCCTACTGGCCATCTTGTGGTGGCCATCTTGTATCCACATGGGGGCAGCCACATTATGTGTTCAAGTGACAGTCAATTTGCATATTACTCTTTTATTAGATAGGATAGATGTCTGGAGCATGGGTGGGACCAGCTGGTTTGCCTTGAAGAGTGTCCTAGATCAGGGTGGGGGTTCCCTTGGGGCATCCGGTGGCCTGGGTGAGAGGCCTATAGTGGTTTGCAGGCCAGCCATGCCCCCCAGTGACCTAAGTGGAGGCCCTGGTATCTGGGATTTATTTATCTTCTATAATTAAAACTTTGTAGCCTTCAGCAGAGGCCAGGGCAGGCCAGGTGGCTAGAGTGGGAAGCTTGGCTTCTTCTATCAATGAGGAAACCGAAGCCTCCTGCTCTCTCCAGCTCTGTGGCTGCTGCCATTTTTGTTGGGATTTATTTATCTTCTATAATTGAAACTTTGTAGCCTTGAGTGGAGGCCTGTGCCCGCCAGGGTGTGTGAGAAGCTTGGCTTCCTCCATTGCCAGGGGAATCCAAGCCTCCTGGGCTCTCTGAGGCTGCAGCCATCTTGGTTGAGTTAATTTGCATACTAGCTCCTGATTGGCTGGTGGGTGTGGCTTGTGGGTGTGGCAGAGGTATGGGAAATTTGCATATTACTCTTTTATTAGATAGTATAAGATAGAGATAGACAACACAAATAGTGGCAGTAAGATAAATTATAATTGTCTCTGATGGGAGATACAAACAAATATTAGTTTGCTAGGAATATGTTAGAGGATAATCCTTCACTGAAACGATGTTATGTGAATGGAGTCTTGGAAAATGTGTTGATTTTTGGCAGTCAGAAATAGAGATAAAAGACATTTTGATAAGAGGAAAAAGTATAACATACTCTACATATTTTTAAGTTTTCAATATTAATAATTTTTAATTCTGATTTTAATAACTGTGAGGACAGTGAGCTAGTCCTAAGGTTTAGAGAGTCAACAGATAGTAAATATATAAATGGAGAGCCTGATATTTCTGTAAATGTTACTATTTACACAGTTAATTTGAATAGAGGGAGTTTTCAAAATATATAATCTTATAAAGTATTTCTCTAATAGCTTCCTAAATTGCTTTCCTCCTATTTTTGCTACTTGGGTGAATGCATCAACTCTGCTTAAAAACAGTAATAATCTCCTTTTATTCATAGGTTTTCTGTAAAGACCCTGATTGATCGATCCTGTTTTGAGACAATTGATGATTCTTCTCCTGAATTTAATAATTTTGCAGCTATTTTGGAACAGATTCTAAGTCACCGGCTAAAAGGTAATAGCACAAGTGTATTATTTATCTCCCAACAGCACTCTTTTTAATAAGCTTACAGTTTTAGAAATGATACAGTCTGGTGTGATTTAGATAGCAACCATGCCAAATCATGAGAAGCATAAAAGTGATTTTAGAATACATAATCTTTTGGCCTATGTATCTGGGAAGAATTTCTGTTCTCAAATGTGTACCCATTTCCAGGATATACTGAGTGTATACTTTGAAACTCTTATTTATAGTCATTGTAAACTGTGATCCATTAGATTTTTCCATTAAAACATAGGTGCAATAAAATAAGCCAGTATAAGAATTTATAAGAAAAGGGTTAAATAATGTCCTTAGCCGATTAGCTCTCCAATACCAACTCCAGAGGTAAATAGAATGTGTAACTTCCATAAACTTACTATAATGAAGATTACTTTAACGTGTTTGTGGAAAAGGGTTGAATTTAATTACATAGGGAAACAAAATCTGAATTCAGTCAGTCCTTTGCACTTTAAAAGGTGATCCATATAATCTCTAATGCTTTCCTACTAGAAGTTGATTATTTTGCATTTTGAAATGGTTACTTTTTTTCTTATGTTTGCTGTTCTGTATTTCTTAAGTTTTCTGCCATTAATATATTACCTTTTATTAAAAGTTTGTTTTAAAGCAAAGGATATGAGAATATTTTGAGATATTGCCTTGGTTTCTATATTGTGTGGTGATTATATTTTTATATTTTACTTTATAAATTTATAAATGATACCTGACTATAAAAACACAGGTAGTATGGTAGAGCCTGATGTTTCTAATGTTCACAAGTGTTGTTGTTTTTTTATTATAAGATCTTAATTCCTGTGATATAACATTTATCATACAATTGATTAATTCACAAAAATACAATAACAACTATCAACAGAAAACAATTATGCCACGTTGAGATATCCATGCTGAGTGATCAGATGGACTCTCTACCACAAACTGGACCCCTTTTGCATACCTGCCTACTATATTCTGAGTCATGCCTCAGCAAAATATAGATTGGAGACCTTTAGAATTACATCTAATGGTGAATGTTATTTCCGGGAAGCCAATGAACTGAACTATGTTGAAAATAGAATCTCTAGTTGATTTATGATGCAAATTCCACTAATATTATTAAAGCAGTGAGAAAGGTGATACAGTAAGATATGTGTTAATTTTTTAAGCTATATAAGATTAATAATTCAAAAGTTTTATTTTTAAAGATACATTTTTATTGACTTTAGAGAAGAAGGGAGAGGGAGAGAGAGATAGAAACATCAATGATGAGAGAGGATCATTGATTGGCTGCCTCCTGTGTGCCCCACATTGGGAATCGAGCCCAGGCATATTCCCTGACTGGGAATCAAACTGTGACCTTCTGGTTCAGAGGTCAACACTCAACCACTGAGCCATGCTGGTCAAGCAATAATTCAGAACTTTTCAAAAACATTTCCTGTGTGTGTTGGGGGAGGGAGAGGAGGGTATAAGGGGTGGTTGGGAATGAGCAAAAAAGGAAAAACTCATGGACATGGACAACAGTGTGGTGATTGCCAGGGAAGTAGGGAGTAGAGAGGGAAGAGGGAGTGGGAGGAGGTGGAGAAAGTATTGGGGAGATTAATGGTGATGGATGGAAACTTGATTTGAGATGGTGAACACATAATACAGTGTATAGATGACATGTAGAATTGTGCACCTAAAACCTATATAATTTTGTTAACCAGTGTCACCCCAATAAATTCAGTAAAACAATGCTTTAGATTAAGAATTACAAAATGAAATAACAAAAAATAAAAATATTTTCTGAAGATCAAATATAGTCACTGTCAATATATACCATATTAATATATCAAGACCCATGATCATTTCAAAATGTGGTCTTATTAATGTGCATTAGGATGAGTGCTATTCTTATTCTACTTTCTTCTGAAAGAAATATTGCCAATTTTAAATAGTCACAGCAAAATTTAGATTAGCAAAAACTACCAATTTGTACTTCTTAATCCCTTCACCTTTTTTTCACCCAGTGCTCCCAAACTCCTTTCCCTCTGACAACTATCAGTTATCTATGTCTGTAAGTCTATTTCCATTTTGTTTATTCTGTTCTTTAAATTCCACATATAAGTGAAATCATTTGATATTTTTCTTTTTCTGTCTGAGTTGTTTCACTAGCATAATACCCCATCTATGCCATCACAAAAAGTAAGATTTCATTATTTTTTACTAGTGGCCCAGTGCACAAATTCATGTACATTGAAAGTGAATTAATTAAAAGAGATATTTGAATATTGCTATTTGTCCTGATTGCCATCCCCTCCCTCTGCCTGCTGCCACCTGCCTTGGATGGCCTGCTGCCGCCCACTTGGTAGCCCTGCCTCCCACCGACTGGTCGTTCTGCCATTTGATCAATTTGCATGTTACCCTTTTATTATATAGAATGGCTGAGTTGTATTCCAGTGTGTATATGTACCAAAGCTTTTTTATCCACTCATCTATTGATGAGCACTTGGGTTATTCCATATCTTGGCTATCTATAATAATCCTATCTAGTAAAGAGGGAATATGCTAATTGACCCTCACACCATTGCAAGATGGCACCCACAGCCAATAAGGAGGGAATATGCTAATTGACTGTCCCACCCTTAAATATGGTAGTGCCCACAGCCACAAGATGGTTGCTCCCAGTCCTCTCAGCCCCACAGCCACCCAGGCTGGCTCTAGGTGCAGGCAATTCCCGGATAGTGGCTGCCCAGCTGCCCAGGGCTACCCAAGATTCAGGTAACCAGGGCTGGCTAAGGTTTGTGCTGCCAGCAGTGGCAGCAGCAGAGGTGTGATGGCACATAGACTTCCCCTGATCACCAGGTCGCCTCCAGCCCCTGAGGGCTCCCAGACTGTGAGGGGAAGGCTGAGCTGAGCAATGTTGCTCTCCAATGCATGAATTTTCATGTACCAGGCCTCTAATAAAAGCATAATATTGTATGTTTTTTAGACCAGATGTCCTTCCTTCCAGATAAAGCTGCAGGAGGTGGGGGCCAGGGCCAAGGCCTTACACAAATTTTGTTCATCGGGCCTCTAGTTGTAAGTAATGTTGCAATGAACATGGGGGTATACATATTCTTACAGATAAGTGTTTTGGATATCTTTGGATATATCCCAGAAGTGGAATTGCTGGGTCATAAGGCATATCTATTTTTAACTTTTTGAGTAACCTCCATACTTGTTTTCCACGATGGTTGCACCAATCTCCATTCGTACCAGTAGGAATGTACTTTTCTCCACATCTTCACTAATGCTTGTTGTTTGTGGATTATTATTAAGGATAACCATTCTGACATGTGTGAGGTGGTATCTTGTGGTTTTTATTTGCATTTTGCTGAAGATTAGTGATGATGAGCAACTTTGCATATATCTATCGGCCGTTTAGATGTCTTCTTTGGAGAAGTGTCTATTCAGGTCTTCTTGCCACTTTTTAATTGGGTTGTTTTTATTTTTTTGGTTTGTTTTTCTAGTTGAGTTGTATGATTTTTTAAAACAAATTTTGGATATTAACTCCTTAGGGATGTATCATTGACAAATAGCTTCATGCATTCAGTAGGTTGTCTTTGATGGTTTCCCTTGCTGTGAAAAAAACTTTTTTAGTTTGTTGTAGCATGTTTATTTTTTCTTTTGTCTCCCTTGCCCAGGAAGATGTATCAGAAAAAAAAAATATTGCTAAGAGAAGTATCTGTGATTTTATTGCCAAATTTTTATCTAGGAGTTTTATTATTGTTTTAGGTCTTATATTTAAGCCTTTAATCCATTTTGAGTTTATTCTGGTGTAAGACAGTGGTCTGATTTCATTTTTTGAACTTTTATTTTAAAGCATAATCTTTCTATTGATTCCACTTCTACCTCTCATGCTAAAAACCAGTGTAAATGCCGAATATATAAGTGGTGTGTCTTGTTGAAGCAAGGTGGGGAAATCAGACAGTTTGCCTGCTCGGCATAGTTGCACCCCTTGCCCCTTGCCCCCTGCTTCCCAGAACCCCACAGCACCATTTTAGGTAGCACCACAGATATAGACTAAATATCACTACTCTAGCCTCTCTCCTACTGAAGCAATCCATTTACTGGTATTTCTTACTCATAGATATTCAGTTGTTTAAATACTTCTGATATTTTTTAGCTTTGGATAGTTAAATAGTCCACATTTTTGTTCAGTTGAGATTGTTAGGAAATTCTATGTATATGAACCCAAACTATCTGACTGTTCTTTCCGTCACCTTTTTCAAATGTGAGGAAAATTAATTTTAAACTATTGCTATTACATAACTCTTTCTCCTCAGTTCTCCCCCCCCCCCTTTTTTTTTTCCTTCTAGGTAAGTTATCCCTAGTTCTTTCAATCTTCTGGAATCATCATAATCTTAGTTATCTTTCTGGCATATCACTAGTTTAATATTGCTCTTAAAAATCTGGTACATAAACTAAGTAACATTCTTCAAGGAGGTTCACCTTTGGCCCTAACTGGTTTAGCTCAGTGGATAGAGCGTCGGCCTGTGGACTGAAAGGTCCCAGGTTCGATTTCAGTCAAGGGCATGTAGTTTGGTTGTGGGCACATCCCCATTTGGAGGTGTGCAGGAGGCAGCTGATTGATGTTTCTCTCTCAATGGTGTTTCTAACTCTCTATCCCTCTCCTTTCTTTTATGTAAAAAAAAATAAATAAATCAATAAATATGTTTTTTTTAAAAAAGAGGTTCATCTTTGTATTAAGGTCAAGTGAAATCCCAATGATGTTCAAAAATTGACAATTACTTATGTTTTAGGTTCTCTAAATTAGTTGTCTGAGCTCAAGTTTAATAGGAATAAATGCAGTATAATTTCCTTTATCATCCACTCTTTAAAGATGGGGAAGATGGTTGTAAAAATGAAATTTAAGAGGACTTCTACTTGCAGGAAGATGAAGTGGGCATACTTTTCTCTCTTTCTCCCACTAACTATAACCAGTTCAGCAATAGAAAAAGAAAATTGCTGTTTCTGTGTACAACAACATGAATTCATCTCAAATGCATTATGATAAGTAAAAGACACAAGTCTCTAAAGGTTATAAACTATATGATACCATTTATATGACACTAGAGGCCTGATGCATGAAATTAGTGCACTGTTTGGGGGACCTTAGCCCAGCCTGCGCCCTCTTGCATTCTGGGACTTGTTGGACATCTCTCTAGCTCCTTACTGCCTATCTGCTCACTGCTCCGTAGTGCAGCCTTGGAGGCGAGAGAGGCTACTGCCACCACTGCTGCACTCACCAGCCATGAGCCCAGCATCTGGTTGAGCATTTCTTTCCCTAGTGGTCAATGCACATCATAGTGACCAGTCATTCTGGTCATTCCATCATAATGTTTACTTAGGCTTTTATTATATAGACTAGAGGCCCGGTGCACAAAATTCATGCATGGGGGTATGTGTGTCCCTCAGCCAAGCCTGAATCCTCTCCAGTCTGGGACCCTTGAGGGATGTCCGACTGCCTGTTTAGGCCCTCCAGGATCCGGCCAAAATGGGCAGTCAGACATCCCTCTCACAAACGAGGACTGCTGGCTCCCAACAGCTCTCCTGCCTGCCTGCCTGCCTGCCTGATTGCCCCTAACCGCTTTTGCCTGCCAGTCTGATCACCCTCTAACCACTCCCCTGCCAGCCTGATTGATGCCAGACTGTTCCCCTGCAGGCTCGATTGCCCTTAACTGTCCTCCCCTGCTGGCTTGATCACCCCTAATTTTCCTTCCCTGCTGGCCTGATCACCCCTAATTTTCCTTCCCTGCTGTCCTGATCACCTCTAACAGTCCTCTCCTGTAGGCCCTGTCTCCCTCAATTGCCTTGCCCTGCAGGCTTGGTTGCTCCTAACTGCCCTCCTTTGAAGCCTAGTTGCCCCTAACCTCCTTCTCTGCCACTCTGGTCACCCCTAATTGCACTACCTGCTGGCCTGGTGCCCCTGAACTGCCCTCCCCTGCAAGCCTGGTTACCCCTAACTGCCCTCCCCTGCAGGCCTGGTCCCCCCAACTGTTCTCCCCTGAAGGATGGCACCCCCTCTACTGCTCTCTCCTACAGGCTTGGTAGCCACCAACTGTCCTCCCCTGTAGGTCTTGTCCCTCCCAACAGCCCTCTCCTGCAGGTCTAATCACACCCAACTGCCCTTCCCTGCAGGTTTGAGCACACCCAAATGCCCTTCCCTGCAGGCCTGGTCACCCCACTGCCCTCCTCTGCATGCCTGGTCCCTCCCAATTACCCTCCCCTGCAAGCCATCTTGTGGCAGCAATTTTGTGTCCACATGGAGTCAGCCATCTTTGACCACATGGGTGTGGCCCTCTTGTGTGTGGGAGTGATGGTCAATTTGCCTATTACCTCTTTATTATATAGAATTATAGAAAAGGCAAAATTATAGTATAGAGAATAGAATCAGTAATTATCAGAGGTTTGAGGTTGGGGGGAGTTTGCTTTTATAGTGTTTGCATGAAAGGGTTTTTTGGGGAGGTGGAATTTTTATGTAATAGTTCTAATTACATGATACCTTGAAAATTTGCTGTAAATTAAAAACATTATTTTTATAACTTCCCCAAATTCAATTGCTTCCCATTAAAACATTAAAAAATCAAGAGGATCCTACATTTTCATTATAATACTTAAAATTTCCACTCCTTCATCTCCCAATTACTTTAGGAAGTTAGGTAGTTTTTCATAGCACATACTAAAAAGCAACTTCAGAGAGCATTTATCATTACCCTTCCACATTTTTCTTGACTAAACTTAACTCCTTTCCTTTGCTTTGGACAGCATGCATTCCCTAATCTTTTCACAGAGCAGATACCTTAAATTAGCACTTCACATATGCCTTCCTCTTTTTTCTTTTTTCCTATTCTTACTAATATTTTCCACACATACATATACTGTTTATTTCATTTGTTCTCTTATTTAGCAATCCATATAAGCCCCATACTAGTATCTTAGTATGTAAAGATTATTAAGACACATTTTCACATGAAACTCAGTCCTGGAGGGCAGAAGGAGGATACATTAACACATAATCTTGTATAATAGTGTCATTGAGTTATAATAGAAATGTTAATGAGTGTGATGTAGCACAAAGGGTGAGTAATACATCCTGTTTGGATAGGTCGGGGAAGGCTTCACACAGGAAAAAGGCATAAAAATGCCTCAAATGAAAATTCAAATTTTAAATGTCATTTGTGACTTTGGGCCTGATATTTTAAGAAAAATAATGAAATTTAGCAGTAAAATGATAAGGAACAATCTTTTAACCTTCAGCTATCTGGTACTGAGATGGGATACAGTAGTGAATTTTGTAAAGGTTTTGTAGAAAATCACTGATTAAAACAAAAATATAGAATACCTTGAAGCATCCAAGGCTATATGTGTCTGGTAAATTTACTTCAGTGTCTTTAAGTTGCATAGGGAGTAAAATTAGCTATTTTAGAATATAGAATTTTAAGGTTCAGGAGTAAATAAGTAACTGCAGTAACATAGGAGACCAGAAACTATCAATTAGTTACATGCTACTTATTAAAAAATGATCAAGTATAGCCGGTACTGGTTTGGCTCAGTGGATAGAGCGTAAGCCTGCGGACAGAAAGGTCCTGGGTTCGATTCCGATCAAGGGCATGTACCTTGGTTGCGGGCACATCCCCAGTGGGGGGTGTGCAAGAGGCAGCCGGTCGATGTTTCTCTCTCATCGACGTTTCTAGCTCTCTGTCCCTCTCAATTCCTCTCTGTGTAAAATCAATAAAAAAATATATTTAAAAAATGATCAAGTATAATGAGACACTATGTCACATTTCCTATGAATTAATGAGTTAATTATGAGTTAATTATACCTAATAACATTGGGGTATGTTGACTTACATTCAATTTAGATTTTGCCTTGATTATGAACATTTCTTAGTTTGTATTTGTGTACAGTGAGTCCTTTTGTTCTTGTTTTTAAATTTGTGTGCTTTAGCATTGTTGGTCTTTTGCTTTTTCTTGACTGTACCAGGCACATTTATACCATAGTTCACCATTGCACTGGATATTCCAGCTGCATGAAAAACACTTCTATGTATCTGAGGGGTTAACATTTTAAAATCTTAACTTCTACATATTCTATGATTTACTAATTATGATTATTATTTATTATCTTCCTTTACTTCCACTAAAATGTAAGCTTACCTCAGGGCAAAGACCTCTGTTTGTTTTGTTCACTGATGTACATCAGATCTCTAGAATAGTGCCTGGGAAGTGGTAGGCGCTCAGTGAGTATTTGTTGGAAAATAGAATTCCTGTTGCAACAATAATAATTTCTTTTTCTTTTTCTTTTTTCTTTCTTTTTTTTTTCTTCTTTTTTTTTAAATTTTTTTTCTGATAGCATCTGGATTCAGACTCTTAAAATGAGTTAGGACGCCTGTGACTTGACATTTTAGAATTCTCCAATCCAGTTGAACTGTTGTGATACCTAAGCATTTCTCAGAAACACTGGCTTGAACCTCAAAGCTCTTCCTGACTTAGATGATAAACAGTTACCTCCCCATGGGGCCACCTTTTGAAGTGCAGTATAAACACTCTTAGAAACAATGAGTAAAGATAAACCTGTCCATTTGGCTTTTGAATTTTCTTTGTTAATTTTTGAAGGTTTTCCAACTTTTGATTCTTGGTGTGCATACAAAATGAGATGAATTGTTTCTGGGGTAACATATGAGCACAATTCCCCTAGTAAAAGCCATATACAAAGGGCAAAACATGATACAATAGATAAGAAAGTGACTCTGAAGGTTACCAGAGTTTGGCTTTTAGACAATGGACAAGACTGCCACTCTGAGAAACACCCTTTAAAGTTTTGTACTTGGAAATTTAGGAAAGCTTCAGCAGATTTCCTATCTCCAGAAGTTGTAATTTTCAAGGAATTCTTGAAACATTCAGAGCTATATGTAGCACGGTAAATTTAGTTCAGTGTCTTTAAATTGCATAGGGAGTAAAATTAACCTATGTAGAATATACTAAGTTTAAGGTTCAGTAGTAAATAAGTTTGTAGATTCTAAAAACAGAAAGCCTTAGTCTCTAAATCAAATATGGTAAATAAGGTTAGTGACTAGAAAAATGAAGTAGCACTCTAATTTCCATACCCTTTGTGTATCTGTTTCCATTGAAAAAAATATTGCTATACTTGGTTTATTCTCAAGCTTACAGTCCTCATTGTTTTTTGTTTCTCTAATAACTTTTGAAAAACCTTTTTTCATTTTAAGATTTTTGTCCCATAACAGCCATATAGGTAGACTAATTGACTTTGCTTGAATTCATATTTTTAAGGGAAGAAGGAAAGAAAGGTATAAAGCTTTATTATAATTCTTTAATTTAACCGCTTTCTGTATATATACATTTGTCCTTTTGGGCTACCAGTCAGTTTTTTTGTCTTTCCTCTTTTTCATAATCCTCATAAAAATAACAAGAGATTCAAGTTAAAAAGCTAAGATATTCATAAAAACTTTCAGAAATCCCAGATATAATTGTAGCTGGTAACTTTGTATATCTATCACATATACCAGTATATATGCCTGTGAATGTGTCTGTATATATTTGTATGTTTTGCTATGATCTGTATTTTGCCCTTTGTATATTGGCCATACTATTTTTCCATTTCATTTTGTTTTTTAGTATCTTAAACTTAAAATTAAACTTACATTACATAAAATTCACCATTATAACCATTCTAAAGCATACACAATCACTGATTTTTAGTATATTCAAAATGTTGTGCAACTATCACTATTTTCTGGGTGGTGACCACATAATATACAGATGATATATCATAGAATTATACACTTGAAATCTATATAATTTTATTAGCCAATGTTACCCCCAATAAATTTAATTTAAAATAATAGAATTAAATTATAAAAAAGAAATTAAACATATAAATATTTAATATTACATATTTTATGAAATAGTGTAATGATAAACTATAAAATATAGATTTTATAACAAAGGTTTTATTTCAATTGCAAATGAGGATGTTTTCTACAGATAGATAAGCATTCCTTGGGCCACTTTGAAATAATGTGAGTTTTGTCTTTCAGATATACTGAGTGTGTGCTAAGGATTTTAAATTTATATGAAAAATAGTTACCCTAGTTATGCTGCATGTTTACTATCTCATCATTTTTCTTATTTATGAAGTTGCTAATGCAAACTCATAACCAACAAGGAAAACGAATTGATTTTTTTTTCTACATGTTAGATTTTGTCTGTAGCCAAAGGAGTAGATCAGCATGAGGATGCAGGGAACAGATGTGCTAGGTCTAGGCAGGTGTTTTCTGGGCCTAACCTTTCCCATCTATAATATGAAAGAGATGTGTTGAAATTTGCAGATCATTTGGAATCTACCGGTGGAATGCTTCTAGTCCAAGCTGTTTGTAGTAGCTTTTTCATATGAAGATCCTGTCCTGGCTCAGGCGTTAGAATATTCTAAAAGCTCTCATACAAAGAGCAGCTGGCATCAGCATGCCCCATACCTTTCAATAAGAGGCCCAAGACCCAGCACTAGCACCAGCCTGCCTTACTTCTGAGCTGGGCCTTGCCTGGGCACTTCTAAGCCCAGTACAAGGAGCAGCCATCTGCAGATCTCTCTGTGGCTCCCGGTGGTTAGCACCAGGCAGTGGCTGACTTTGTACCTCCCAGGAGGCCCCAAAGCCAGTACACCCACCGGACAGCTTCAGACCGTACCAGATTACAACTCTACACATCCACAAATGACACACTAAAGGAGCCAATTCAGTGAGCACCAAAGACCCACTGAGCAAGTCCTGCCCCATGTGGGTTTCTCCTGAACAGTAGCTCTTCCACTATAGTCACAGCTTGTCTTCACAGCCAGTTGGCCTGGAGGTCAATTCTTCCCATTGACACCAACAGCAATCAAGGCTCAACTACAACAAGACTGTGCTCACAGCCCACACAGAGGTGTACCAAATAGCCCATCTCAGGTGACTGGAGCCACTGGGCCCTATAGGCTGAGCCACTGGGCCCTATAGGACACCTGCTACATGAGGCCACTCTATCAATTCCAGGAGACATAGCAGCCTTACCTAATACATAGAAACAAACAAAGAGAAGCAGCCAAAATGTGGAGGAAAAGAAATGTCACAAATGAAAGAAATGGAAGCAAGCAAAATATTGGATACAGAGTTCAAAACAATGATTATAAGGAGCATAAGGGACTTGGTCAGATTCAAGGAACTTAGACTTTTTAAAATATATTTTTATTGATTTCAGAGAGGAAGGGAGAGGAAGAGAAAGATAGAAACATCAGTGATGAGAGGGAATCATTGACCAGCTGCCTCCTGCACCTTGGACTGAGCCCATAACCTAGGCATGTGCCCCCAACCAGAATAGGATCTGGGACGCTTAGGTTCACTGAACAGAACTGGCCAGGGTAGGACTTAGACTTTAAGGATCTTAGTGAAAATTACAAAGACATGAAAAAGGACCCATTAGAAATTAAGCATACATCAACTGAGGTTAAAAATAATAATAATAATAATAATAATTTACAGGGATTCAACAGTAGAGTAGAGGGTTCTGAGAATTAAATCAACTATTTGGAATATGAGGAAGCAAAAAATACCCAATCAGAAGAGCAAAAAGAAAAAATAATCCAAAAATAAAAGATGGTATAAGGAGCCTTGGGACAACGTCAAGTGTACCTCATGGGGGCTGCCAGAAGGAGAAGAGATAGTGCAAGATATTGAAAACTTATTTGAAGAAATAATGACAGAAAACTTCCCCTACATGGTGAAATAGACTTGCAAGTCCAGGAAGCACAGAGAAACCCAAACAACACGAATCCAAAGAGGCCCACACCAAGACACATCATAATTAAAATGCCAAGGGCAAAATACAAAGAGAGAATATTAAAAGCAGCAAGAGAAAAACAGTTACTTACAAGGGAGCTCTCAGAAGACTGTCAGCTGATTTCTCAACAGAAACTTTGCAGGCCAGAAGGGAGTGGCAAGAAATATTCAAAGTGATAAATAGCAAGAACCTACAACCAAGATTACTCTACCCAGCAAACTATCATTTAGAATTGAAGGTCAAATAAAGAGCTTCACAGACAAGAAAAACCTGAAGGAGTTCATTACCACCAAACCAGTATTACATGAAATGTTGAAGGGTATTCTTTAAGAAAAGGAAGAAGAAGAAAAAAATGAACAATAAAGTGGCAATAAATATATTTATATTAACAATTGTATCTAAAAATAAAATAAATAAATAAAGAATCTAATGAACAAAATAAACTGATGAATAAAATAGAACCAGAGGCATGGAAACATGGAACAAACTGACAAATCTCAGAAGGAAGGGGGAAGGAGAGTGGGAAGAGATTACCCAAAGATCTTATATGTATATATGCATTACCTATGGACACAGGCATTAGGGTAGTGAAGGCCTGGAACAGGTGGAAACCAGGTGAAGGGGGAAAACAGGAGGAAAAAAAGGAAGACATCTATAATACTCTCAATAATAAAGATTTTAAAAAGCAAAAACAAGTGTTGGTGAGGATGTGGAGAAAAGGGAACTCTCATGTACTATTGGTGGGAATGTAGATTGGTATATCCACTGTGAAAAGCAGTATGGAATTTCCTCAAAAAATTAAAAAAGAAGCTGCCTTATGACCTAGTGATTCCACTTCTGGGAATTTATATGAAGAAACCCGAAACACCAATTTGGAGTAATATATGCACCCCTATGTTCATTGCAGTGTTATTTACGATAGCCAGGATTTGGAAGCAGCCCAAGTGTCCATCATAGAGAGTGGTTAAAAAGATGTGGTACATTTATACATTGGGTACTACTTAGCTGTAAAAAAAGATTGCAATATTACCTTTTGTAACAGCATGAATTGATCTGCAGAGCATTATACTAAGTGAAATAAGCCAATCAGAGAAAGTACTGTATAATTTCACTTATGTGTAATCTAATGGACAAAATTAACTAACAAGAAAAATAGAGGAAGACTTATACAGAGAGAGTAGGCTTGTAGCTGTCATGGGGGATTGAGCAAAAAGAGAAAAAACTCATGGACATGGACAACAGTGTCATGATTTCTTGGGGAGGGGGAGAGTAGGAGGAGGTAAGGGTATAAATGGTGATAGACAGACCCTGACTTAGTGAGGTGAATGCAGTACAGTGTATACATAGATGATATGTTGTAGAATTGTGCACCTGAAACTTGTATAATTTTTGTTAACCATTTTCACCCAAATTCAATAAAAAGGAAAAATAATCCTAATCTATAAATTGAGTTTAATAATAGATTCAGTAATTATTTCTCACTATATATTAAAGATTGATTAAATCATGACATAATCTCATTTGTTACATTTTTTTTGAAGTTTATTTTTTTTCAGTAAGATTCTTTCTGGAAATCATTTTTACTTTTATTACTATTTGATTATGTAAATGACTACAAATAAGACACATAATTTTATTTTCAGGGCAGTGATAGTAAAGTAAATGTGGTTTAAACATTAACAGTTGGTGTTTATTTTTTTCCCATAGCATAATTTTTATTTATTACTTTTTTAAAATTAAATTTACTGGGGTGGCATTAGTTAATATGATCATTTAGTTTTCAGGCGTGGGTTTCTATGTTACAAGATCTGTACATTGCACTGTGTGCTCACCACCCAAAGTCACATCATCTTCCATCACCATATATTAGGCTACCTTCACCTTCCCACCACTGCCCCCTCCCCTCTGGCAAACACCGTACTGCAGTTTGTGTTCACTAGTTTCAGTTTTATATCCCACATGTGAGTGAAATCGTATGGTTAATAGTGAAGTCATATGGTTAATCATATAACAGAATGAAAAGCATTCTGTTCTGATTTACATTTTAGTGCTGAGAAATTTTCATTTTTTTTTGGTTATAGTTGTAGCAAGAACAGTATGTTCTCCTATGGGTACCTAATGGGCTTCAACGAGTGTACCCATTTCTAGATCCTTTTGGATATGTTTCAAAGTTCAGTATTTCTTTATGATGTTACAGATGAAAGTGAAAGGATAGTGAATGTAGGGACATAGATGTAGTAAACAATACAACTGTATATATCTTTTCCCGTTCATTTTCATACATTACTCACTGTGCTTGTTTGGTTTTTGTTTGGTTTCATAAAGGGCCTGAGTATTTAGAAAGATGTGGGGCCAGGTCCTTGTGGAGATTTGAGAGAAGAAAATATTATTTGGCTTTGGAGTTTTTGCTGTATAATTATAAGAGGATTTTCCAAACAAACATAGTCAGAATTTATAGTAACTTTCCCAGATGGTGATCGTTAAACAATAATTGAAAGCTGCTATAGGAAATAAAAGTGTTTTGTATAAAGTAATCGTTTAGTAAACGTTGGTTAAACTGAAGAACGAGCTAAGTGTTAAACCAACTAGCTAAGTGTTCGTCTCATAATTCAGAACCATACAGACTTTAACTCTTCTTAGGCCAAAAATAAGAGAACTGCTCTTCAAAATGAATTTGTTTATAACTTTTAGAAAAGTTAACAGTAAAAAAAAGTGTTTAGTTCTAAAGTTAAAGACTTTGAGACATATGTAGTTCAAGAAGTAATTTTCCTAACCGACATAAATTCTGAGGTGCAAATCTAGCCAGTTCAGTCAAGCTCTTGCTCATTTTGCATTCTATCATCAACCATTCATTGCCCTTGGGAGAGAATGATGGAAGGGGAAACAAACAGGGAACAATTGCTTCTCACTTGTTTCTGACTTAAATACATCCTAGACTCTCCAATAAAATAGGCTACAAGGGACCAGCTTCATTCATATGCTGAGTGGATAGCTCGAAATTCATCCTCAGTTTATGTTGACTGTGTCAGAATTATGTGTAGCCATCGAATTTGGGCTATTCAGTTTACAATTATAAACTTGATGGCAGGTTTCTTAAATACCTCTGTGGTGTTATTGTTGTTATTTTTTTTAAAGAGATTTCCCAAAGTTGCAGATGGCTGGCTCATCTCCAAATACTTCTTCAAGGTACTCTATGCTGGTGATGTGTCCCGCCACTGAGCTGCGCGGGAGCATGGAATTGACTTACTGGGGAGGGCTGTATCAGTTAAGTGATCTTTTTTAGTACATTGCATGGGTTTTGCAAAGCTTTCTGTTTTTGTTTTTTGCTAATTCAGAGGGAACAAATATGCTTATGTTAATTTTTCAGTAAAAGCTTGTTCTAAACACATACAATATAGTAGTTCATTGACTCTCCTTCCTCTCCATGTAACTCCCCTCCGTATTTCTCTTAAGCTCCATGGTTTTAAGTACTATTTTATTAATCAAGTATGTATATCTGTATTATTTATATTTTATTAAAGTGCTTAATGATATGCAACTTGTTGGTTATTTCCTCAATTTTGTAAGTGCTATGTAATAATATTTGTATTACATGCAAACCAGGGCCTCAGGGAAGCTGTGTGAATTTTCACAAATCATTCAGTAAAGCATACATGAGCACTGTCCACAATCCCTGCTTTGCCATTCTTTAACCATTAGTGGGACTGTATTCCTTAGTTTCCCTTCTCCTAGGTAGGATGCATACTTCTTATTCATTTATTCAAAATATTGATACTTCTATTGAGTTGCTGCGGTATGCAAAACACTGCAGGGCCTCTGCAGTCATGACCTAGCCTTTTACTATACGTTTTAATTAGAAAAGAAATTTTCTAGTGTTTCAAAGATAACACTAAGATAAAGGATAGAAAGTAGAAGAAAAATATCTTCTCATTTCCTCAATCCTAATTCCCACAAATAGTTATTTAAAAAATTTTCTTTTATGTCATATATCTATCCTTAATCACTACTGAAAAAAGTTATGCTTGATTTCTTTAGGTCAACACTTTTTTGTGTGTTAATCCTCACCTGAGGATATTTTCCCATTGATTTTTAGAGAGCGTGGAAGGGAAGGGGAGAGACAGAGAGAGAGAAAAACATTGATATTAGAGAGACACATTGATTTGTTGCCTCCCAAATGAGTCATGACTGATGTTGAACCTGCAACTGAGGTAGCTTCCCTTGACTGGAATCGAACCCGAGATCCTTCATTACACAGGCCGACGCTCTGTCCACTGAGCCACACTGGCTAGGGCTAGGTCTACATGTTTACTCATAGCTCTCAACATGGACCTCAGCCGTCGGTAATTTAATCAAATCTGCCAGTATTCTAAACCTTATATTAAAAGTGATGCTGAAAGAAAACACCCCACAAAACTCTTGTATTCTGCTTGGAAAGATGGTCAAATTACTGGGATAAGTAAACTTATTAATCAAATTCAGTTTTTCAGATGAACTTGTTTATCTTATTTTTTTTTTGTTTTAGAAGATTTATAATTGACTCACTTTTATTATATAGGTACATACTTTAGACACTTGTTTTAGATATCTGATAAATTTCTTAGCAGTGAATAAGACATTAATTGTTGTAATAAGAGTTGATAATTGCATTTTATAGATTAGTAACTGTGATTCTATTTGCTAAATGATTTCTCTGAAGCATCCTATAAATCACATACAGAACTAACAAAATTGCCTAGTCAAGACTCAGACTTCTTAAGATTCAGTGTAAAAGGTAAAGTTATTTTTAAAGTGTTTAACTTTGTCTTTTTATTTTAGAACATTAATATATTTCATTTAGATATTATTTGAGATCATAATTTTATCTTCAAAGCTGGATGAATGGTCTAATAAATATGTATCTCAACTAATAATGCTACTTTATTTTTATTTATTTTCTGTTAATCCTCACCAGAGGATATATTTTGAAGAGATACCAATTAATGTTTTCAGAGAGAGAAAGAAAGAAACAGCAATGTGAAAGATATACATTGATTGGTTGCCTTCCACACACACCCAACTGGGGCCAGGGATCAAACCTGCAACCAAGGTATGTGCCTTTGACTGGGAATCGAACCCGAGACTCAGTGCACAAGCCTGTGCTCTACCCACTGAAACACACTGGACGGGTTGCACTACCTTTTTTTTTTTTTTTTTTTTTTTTTTTTTTTTTAAAGGAAAGGATTCTAACTATTACAGAAATGGGAATTCTCTCTGTTTAGTAAAAAGGTAGTGGAAAATGTCAAACTGCTTCTATAAGTTAGCAGTAAGAAACTTAGGGCCACTGTTATAAAATTTAAAGTGAAAAGTTTAATATCTAAATATTAATATATTGCCAACAATAAATCTATAAGTAATCAATTTCCTTTAAGCATCTGAAACATTTGCAGTGATACCAGAATGATTTATTAAAACTTGATGTGAATGTTTTTATTACTTGTCAAGATAAATAGCAGCTACAGGCAATTGCCTTTGATATTGTCATTGACGTGATATATTACAATGCTGACAGAACTTCAGCTTGTGAGGACAGTTTTCCATTTATTCTTTCATCTTTGGCACTAATAAAAGAGTGGAAAAAGAGAGTCACTTAACATATTCATTTATATTTTATATTATCAAAAGATTGTATGCCATTAACCACTAATTCATTAGAGAACCACTTATAAGCCAAACACAAACATATTGCATGAAATGAATAGGCGTTTGATTTAAATAATGTAGAAGAGTAATTTTAGAATAATACTGGATTCTAGAAATCACATGCTATTTTTAGGTGCAGAAAATGAGGCAGTTCAAGTGGGGAAGATGTTGCATAGCTTATTAGCAGATTGCCTTTCAGTCTAGGTGATCTAGTAATAACAAGCTTATTAGCACTTATTTCTGTGCATGAAATAAATTAGAATTGGATTAATGGAATGGGAATGAGTGTCAAAAGCTTGTTTAACTCTGTCATTGGTAAAAAGTCAACTTCTAAGAATATATATAATTGAAAGCATATTATACATCTGTACTCACCAGAGCTTTAAAAAGAGAATTTTTAATGACAGTGTATTTTTTCTCTGGAATAAAATTTTTTTGAGATACAGGTTAGTCAGTGTCTTGTAATGTGATTTGCTTTTCTGGTTATTTTTAAAGGAAATGGAATATCTTGTAAATGATTCTTTATTCAGTGGCTTTTAAAGTCATGATCAGATTGTAGTGGCTGGTGTTTTTTAATTTTTCTGTTGGATAACTGGTTACAGAATAAGTACAGTCTTTTGCTAGCAGTTAATCTGTATTTAAGTAAAAGTGATGTTCAAGTAATAATATTTCAAATAACCAATTGAATACTTCTATTATTTTTTAAAACTTTTAATTGAAAAGAAAAAAAAAAATTTAAGAGAGAGAGAGAGGGAAAGAGAGAGAGAAAAATGTTGATGTGAGACTGAAACATCAGCTGTCTCCAGCACTCCCCCTACTGGGGATCAAGACTGTAGCCTGGGCATGACAGAATCAAACCAGTAACCTTTCAGTCCACGGGAAGACACCTGACCAACTGAGCTACACTGGCAATGGGCAAACAATTCTAAATTATTTTAAATTAGATTCAAAACTTTTCATGGATGCAAAAATTATTACTTAAATAAAATTCTAGGATATAGTACAAACAATTTACATGAGAGTTTGTTTAGTGATTCTATCAAGGGAATCCACCTTCTCCTAATCAAAGCTGATCTTTTGAATGTGGACAGCAATTCAGTGTCTTGATTTAAGAACTTCACATTGGTAATGATGCACATGGAAGAGGGGAGAAGGCAGAATCAAGCCAAATCATCCTATCATCTAGTTGGTTGCGTAGGCAGAGTATTAAAAAGATACTACTAGTTTTTTAAAACCCTGCAATTTATGCTAATATGTCATTCTATTAATTGTTTAGTTTCTCAGTTTGCAACTTTGGAAATCTTGTCATGTCTTGGGTAACAGTCTTGTAGATCACGTATTCTACCCATAATAAAAGTCCTAAGGATTTAGTGCCCATTCTTTCTCTGTTTAACCTAATTCCAGATTTTTTAGTGGTTTTTTTTTTTTTTTAAATCTTTCTTTTCTTTTCTCCTCTAAAAATAGGACTTTGTTATATTCTTTGGTTTTTGACACCTCTGCTATTCCTGTTTTTCCTTGGCCATGTCAGACTCATGAGGTTTAAAATGAAGTCATTAGAGGAACCTTGAGATTCTCCCTTTTGAAGGGTCCCTGCTGTTGTTTAGCATTCTGTTTCTTGAAGGAGGACTGGCAGCTACACCTCCTTTTTAAAATTATGGGGTGATCCCAATTAATTGAAGGCAAATAAAATTAGTTGAGACTAGACATTTTAGGGAGGCAAAGTTAGAATGGTTGATATGGAAAAATGTTGGATTAGGAAATACATTTTAAAGATTTTTTTTTTTTTTTTAAGATTCTAAGCAAGTTATGGGGAAAACTTTTAATTTTGTATCTCATTCCCACTTTGTGGTGGAAGAGGAGCTTTGGTAGCTTAACTATTTGGTAGTAGTAATAGTAATGGTAGAAATTGTTAACATCTGCACTATACTGTATACTGACTGCTGTACACACATTATCTCTCTAATCTCCAAGTGTTTTCATGTCAGTACTACCGCTATTGTTAATTTATACAAGAAAGACTGATACAGTGAAGTCATTTGCTCAAGATGGCGTAGATAGAAAGTGATTTGACTCAAAACCCATATTCCTAACCACTAGGTACCCTGCTTCCTCTCCAAATGGCTAACAAATTGATAGTGTGAATATTGCCCTAAAGACAAACTATATTGAGATACTGTGCCAGGAACTGTTTTAACTAAAGAAGAGAAAAAGCAAAGGACAATAATGGGGATTGATTGAGAGGAAGAAGAGATATTTTAAATGTAGATTTCTGTTTGTTAGTAGCAATATTTGATTTTTAAAGAGACATTTGAGTTATATATTTGAACGAGAATTTATAGATGTTTTTGTGTTTTATTTATATATGTAAATGTATTTGTTTAGAATATTTAGTATTTGTAATCTAGCATGGAGAATCTTGATACTAGATTGTTATTGAACTGTTACTGTAAAAATGTACTAATTCAGATTTTTTAAATTCAAAATTTTATATAGCATAGCAATTAAGATGATCTGTTTTGTGCTGATTTACCAGTTGCTTTGCTTAATAAATATTTATTGAATCCCTACTATGATCCAAGTACTGTGTCAAGTGCTAGAGAGCCATTTAAAGAAAACTAAGACACAATTCCTGCCTTAGCAGTTTTACCAAGTAAGCACAGAGTGCCATGCCAGCACATAAGGAGGGAGGAACTGAATTGCCATAGAGATCACACAGGGCTTATAAGAATAGAAGGCCTTTAAAATGTCCTGAAAGATTATAGGAGTTACCTATACAATGTATAGGCTTCCTATTCATTGATGAACCATAAGTATATTATTAGAAATATCAGGGGGAAGGGATTTAAAAAATACCAATGCCTAGACCTGCCCTAAAGATTCTGATTATTAGTTTTGGGGGAGCCCAGGCATGAGTATTTTTAAAGGAAGCCCAGGTGTTTTTATGGGCTGTCATGGTTGGAAATCACATACCATTTCAAACACGGCTCCTAAAATGGTGCTTGCTGACAAGAACACTTTAATGTTGCTTAGAGAGAAGCTATTATTGGGGAAGGGAAAGTTTGAGATAAAAAATTAATTGAAACCGAAAAGCACAGATTTAAAAATATAAAAGCTAATATTTCTACATTAAGATTAAACAACTTACCTAGGTAAAATTAATTGAATAAAGTATTAAGCTGTGTCTCATATCCCATTTAAAAATGCTAAGAGTGCAAAATGGTTCCCATGGATCTGCTATTCAAAGTCCTGCATAGAAATAACAATATTGAGATACACAGAAAAGAATATTTGTTCATCAACAGACACATTACTCAAACAGTAAATTCCTGAAGGACTTTTTCCAGGTTGATGACTAAAAGAGAGCAGATGAATCATAGTTTCAGGGAACTTCTTGGCTTAATAGATGAGAATGGGTGGGTACAAGATTATGAATGACTATTCAATATAGGATTCTAATTGATTATATTTACTTATAGTTCTGACCACACACATTTATTTCATTTATTTGAAGTACCTATATACAACTGGTTACATTTAAATTAATGCTTAACTATAACCACCAGAAAAATTACCCATGTGATATATAAAAGACTATATTAGAATAATAGGATATTAAACTGCAGTATGTATTTTTTTTTGTGTTTTTTTTTTTAGTGTATAGACTCTTTTTACTTCATTTAGTTTGAATTTACTGTTGAGAAAACTGTGACTCAGGTTCACTAAATAAATTGCCTCTGGTAACACAACTAGGTAAAGGTAGACCAGGACTAGATTTCAGGCTGTTTGATATTGAGATCAGTATCCTTTCCATGACGGCACACCACACTGCCTTTTAATTTTCAGCATTTTATTGTTCTTGCATTTTGAATTTTCTAGTCTGGTTTTCTTTTATTTTGTATTGCAATTTGTCTCCTGAAGGTCAAGTAACCTGGTTTGGTTATGAAAGTCCGCGTAGCTTCTGGGACTACATCAGAGTGGCTTGCCGGAAAGTCTCACAGAATTGTATCTGCAGCATTGAAAATATGGAAAATGTCAGTTCCTCTCGAGCTAAGGTAAGACATAAATACCATGCAATGTGTATAATCCTATGCAGTCTTAGCCCAATTAGAAAGTTTCAAGCTCTTTGCTATAAAACATTTGTTTTCTTTGTTGAAATTAAGCACTTGACCAAATTTAACATCTTTCAGAGGCTTGTTTCCTTTTTTCTTGTATTTCGTTATTCTAGAATGCCCTTGAACCTTTAATGTTTCTTTATGAATAGCAAGAACGTATGAAGCTAGTCACTACTGAGAACAATGAAATGTATCCTCGCCTGTGAGTTTTTTCTGTTTATTGAATTACCTTAGCCAGTGACTTTCAGTGCACAGCAGAACCCTGGGGGTCCATAATGTCAAAACTCTTTTTCATGTAAGAGCAAAATGTTATTTGCCTTTTGCATTGTGTTGACATTCTTGTTGCTAGTGCAGAAGCAATGGTGGTTAAAATTGCTGTTGCCTGTGCACCAATTAAGACAATGGTATTAAACTACTATTAGTAATCATCGAGTTCTTCCCCACCATCAGCTCAGTCTTAAAACACACACACACACACACACACACACACACACACACACACGTGCACACATGAACAACACACACTAAGACACTCCATAGTCACTTAAAAATGTCCATGACAATACAGTAAATATTATTAATTTTATTAAATCTCAACCTTTGAGTACAGTGTATCAGATTGAATGCGAAGCAGATACCTAGTTTGTAAAATGCCAGAGCTGCTGACATCAAAATATCAGCTTCAGTTTAGTTTTTTTTTTTAATTGGATTGCCATAGTAGCTTTCCTTTCTATTTTTTTTTAAACCTTACCCTAGGATATTTTCCATTGATTTGTGTTTTTTTTTAGAGAGATTGGAAGAGAAAGGGAAAAACAGAGAGAAATATTGATGTGAGAGAAACACATCAATTGGTTGCCTCCTGTACATGTCCTGACCGGGCCGGGGAGGAGCCTGCAACTAAGGTATGTGTCCTTGACCAGAATTGCACCAGGGAACCCTTTGGTCCACTGGCTGATATTCTATCCACTGAGCCAAACCGGCTAGGGCTCCTTTCTTTTTCTTTAAAATTTCTTTATTGATTAAGGTATCACATATTTGTCTTCATCCCCCCATTCCCATCCAAACCCCTCCCCACTCATGTCCCCACCCTCCTGTTGTCCATGATCACTGGTTAGACTTATATGTATACATACAAGTCCTTTGGTTAATATGTCCTCCTTACCCCCACCCTCCCCTACTTTCCCTCTGAGGTTTGATAGTCTGATTGATGCTTCCCTGTTTCCGGGTCTGTTTTTGTTCATCAGTTTATGTTGTTCATTATTTCCCCTAGATGAGAGAGATCATGTGAAACTAGAAATAAACTTATAAGAACAGAAAACGAGACAAGCAATAGTAGTTATGCTGAGAGGCAAATGAATCAGTCTGTAGTGAGTTTCTTTCTGGGCCATCAGTTCTTTTGAGTCCCAATTTCAATGTCAAACAGTTCCTTATGTGTATGTGTGAGCAATGATATTTCATTTCTGGATGGTGGACAAATGGGGGTAATGCAGGTCTGACCCTCTCTGGTTTGGTCCTGGACAACCTTCAGCGACACACAGTTGCTGTCTGCTACCATGGCAAGGCGTTGCTGTCAGCGTCTTCTATCTCTGGACTGTTTCTCTTCTGTCTTCATGGCTGGAGAGTCCTGTCAATTCCTCTCTGTTGCAGGAATCCACATGGTCTTGGAGTTTTCTGAAAATATACAAACATATTCTCAACCAAAAGTTAATAAAGGAATCTTTTCTATAAATTTGACTTGGGATCCTTTTTCATTTTTTGCCCAAATGTTTTCTCTTTGGCTTATTTTGACACCATGTGTGTTTTTCATGGGTATCTTGCTGTTAGCATTACAAATGAAAGTTAACTTTGTAAAGTAAAAATTTTCTAGATGTAATTTACTTACAGGATATTTTTCCTTACACGATATTCTTCTACTATCCCCCCTTTTTTATTTAAATATTAGAAGGCTTATGGAAATTTTATAATATAGTTGTGATAGCTTTTAAGTTTTAATTTTTTGTACTAAAATATGACTGCTTTAGGTTCATTACATGTTATGCAATTTTACCATGAGATGAACAACCAATAAAATTTTTAGTTAACACTTTAGAAAGGGCTTTTTGTCCAGTACAATTAAATTTTTTTTTTTAGAATATTTGCTTATTTCAATTAGCCAATTTAAATTAGTCGGAAAACTTGACTACTATTTTACTGTCAAATTTAATACTCTAACAACAATAATCTTTCAAATGTGTAGTTTCCTAAATAAAAATGAATATAAAAACAATAAATTTGGAAACTACACATTTGAAAGATTATTGTTATGCTTTTATAATTTTCAAGCTAGACCTTTGCAAGATGATTGTTATGCTTTTATAATTCTTTTATAATAAAAAGGGACCCTCCTTTGTATTTTTGACACTTAATAATTATAGAATGAAACTAAATAGAAAGTAAAGATTGAATATGGATATCTAAGGTTTTAAGATCAAGATGTAATTCAGTTCATTATTTCATAATTGTAAACTTATAAGTTACATGCATAACAATCATCTTCCAAATGTGTAGTTTCCAAATTTATTGTTTTTATATCCATTTTTATTTAGGAATTTTTTTTTCTTTTGGAAAATTTTTGGTTCACAAAATTGACTGGTATGTATTGGAATTAAAACAGGTTTGTAAAAAGTGAACTTAATATTTATTTTTAAAAACAAGATCTGTAATATTTAAATCCAGTGACAAAATTAGAAACATAGTTAAACAGCTTAAAATTCTAATATGGAAGTGTATTTTTGGGTGAAGTTATTAGCTATGGTTTTTGTCATCTTTGAAGATGTTTCTAAAAACACTGTTCCCTGCTGCACCGCCTCCTGCCAGTGTCCAGTCAGAGTAGTCTGAGCACCAGTTAACTTTCTGCTTCAGTGTCTTCAAACTCTTTTATATTAAATCATTTTTTTCTGCCTCTGTTATTTTTTAGGTCAATAAGTATCTTCCTTTTAAAGTGAGTTAAAACTACGTTTTTAAATTAAAGCCCTTTTCTCATAGATGTTTTATCTTATATCAACAAGTTTCTTTTCAGTCACAATTGTCTTATTCGTCCTTTGGCCGTCATTTTTTGAACTATTGAATTTATTCATTTATTTACCTTCTAATTGCCTGTTTATAGATTTAAAAAATGTACAATTTGAATTCTCCTTTGCATTTTAATTGAGTTTGTATTCGTTTTCTTTATGGTTTAAGAGTAATATCTTGGTTTCTGAAGGTTAAGATTAGCTGTAAGATGAATGGATAAAGCCTATGAAAATTGAAAGTAAACCAGGTGCTACATAAACTTTATTTTCTTATTTTCAAACTAAACGTAGGAGAGATTAACATGACCAGGGTATTCTAAACTCTTTCAGCACAGAAGAGGATATATTTATAGAATTAGCATACCTCAAAGTACAAAGGGTAATTGAAAAGCTAGCAAACATTAGAAATGTCACATTTGGACATGGGTGGACCAAGGAAACCCAAACCCTAGCTCACCACCTCTCAGCGGAGAACGTTAACATTTATTCTTTAAAGAAACACACAAAACGCCAAAAATGGTGTTGAGTATCAAAACACCACAGGACAGTCATGTGCCAAATCCTGCATTTATGCCTTTGTTTTGATCAGACCTCAAACAGATTCCATTTAATGGGGAAACAGAAACATTCTTTAAATGTGGTTGAGCTGATTGAATCCGGATTGTCTGTGTTCTAGTACCACTGCATAATTTAGATTCACATTGTAGAAACTGCCACTCTGGGAGACCTGATACCTGGTCACTCTAAACTAAAATCTATGAAATGAAGACCTTTCCCTTTCTTTGCTTAGTCTGTGACTTGTTGGACCTATTTTCTAGGGCCTACACATAACCTAACAATGGAATAAAATATTTGAATTGAAGATCATGTATATATTTTTTCCATATCAGGTATATTTGCATCTTTTTTTTTCTATAGTATGCAGGGATTTTGGAGCATATGATTTCTATACATCAATTTTTTTAGGTTTCGGACTAGAATTAGTAGTCTCAGAAAAATAACTGCATTTCAGCTTGGCCATATTTCCTATCTGCTCAGAAGCTGGCTTGTCACTGTTCTGTCCCAGAGGCAGATTAGCCATATGTTCTCTGACAGAGGAAGAAGGGGCATTAATCAGATATACCAGAGTTATCAAATACCATAACTTTACAGTAAGGCGTAGTATTGCAAAGAGGCCGTTTTTCTGAACATTTTTATGACAGTTCTTTATTGTGATGGCCTCAAATCTGAAATACTTCAGAAATACTTGGGGAGCTTTAAAAAGTTTCCCAGCAGAAAACAGACATATTCTGATTCTGTCCATTTGTTTTATACCCTATCCATTTTAACTTCATATGAATCTTTCAAAAATTCTTTATTTTTCACATCATTCCTTTCCCCCACTTCTAACTGGTAGCTCCAGTGCCTAGTAGCTTATTTACCTCTTTAGTTTGATTCACTTATTTAACAAGTATAAACTGAATACCTCCTGTGTGCCCAAAAACGGTGGTAAATGTTGAGGATAGAGTGGCAGTGGTGAAAAGATGGCAAAGAGCAAATGTTACACACACATTCCATTTTAGTAATACAGTAATCAAATATATACATAATATCTCAGGGGACGTTAGAAAGTGATAGGCGTGGTGGAAGAGATCAGGAAGGATTCTGTGAGGCAGTAGTTGAATCAGAATGTAAATTATGGGAAGAAATGTGCTGTGCAAATTGTAAGCTGAAGAAGCAAGGTGTAGAATAGAAGATATGGTCAGGATTCAGAGTTTAGATATAATTCTTAATACACTGGGGAGCTACTTGAGGGTTTCTTTTTTGCATTTTTTTAAAAGCAGTAGAATAATGTAATCTGGTTACATTTTAAATGATCAAGTGGTTACAGTATGAACAATGCATAGAAAGGTGGTTAGGGGCAGAGAGTTAAGTTAGAAGGGTTTGGAGCCTAAAAAGATGATCATGGAGGTAAGAAATGAATTAGTTTCTACTTCCAGTGAAAACAGAATAGCTTGTATCAGAGGAACTCTTTTCCCAAGAGCCACAATAAAGGCTTGGAAAGTAGTATAAAACACAACACAATAAAAATTTGTACTTAAAGGAAAATAGGTATGCTAAAGTAGGCTTATGCATTATTAAAAGAAGAAAGGCTGAAAATTAGTGATCAAAGCTTTCATCTCAAGAAACCTTTTTTAAAAAAGTAATAAAATCAAGGTAGAAGGAAAGAAATAACAAAGAGTGAAAATTCAGTTAAATGGAAACAAGCGTACACCAGAAGAAAAATCAACAAAGCCTAAAGTTGATGTTTTTAAGAGATTAATACAATTGATAAGCTTTTAGCAAGAATATTAAAGAAGAAAAAAGAGATTGTAAATTATCAGTATCAGGAATGAAGAAGAGCCCAACCCCAGAGACCTTACATACATTAAACATCTAAAGGAAAATATGATGAATAACTTCACACCTATACATTTGAAAATTTAGGGGAAATGGGCAAATTCTCTGAAAAAAATATCATTTACAAAACTAACAGACAAAGGAACATAAATTTGTGAAGAAATAGCAAGGCAGAGGGATCCGGGCTGAGGGAAAGAAATGGTGAAGAAGTAGAAGGTTTGGTTATGCAGCCTTCTCTGACTGTGGTGATGGGAGGCCTCCCTTTCCCTGGCTCAGGGAAGTGACCTTTCAGGAGATCTCTCTCTTGTTTTGAGGGAACAAGGGTGGGGCAGGGGTAGATCAGAGTGACCTCAAACTTTTTCAGCTTAAGATCCACATGTTGAGGTAGCATGTTCTGAACCCTATCACCTGTAAATTGGTAGAAAGCAATTTGGAAAAATGACTTGGCTTTACCTGCTAACATTAAAGAAATACATACTCTTTTGATTCAGTATCTGTACTCCTTTGGTTTATATTGCGGTAATCAACCATCAGTTTTCCCAGGACCAGGGGACTTCCTTCCTCCCTTTCTTTTTTTTTTTTTTTTTTTTTTTTTTTTTTTTTTTTTTTTTTACAGTTGATGTACAATATTTTATTAGTTTCAGCTGTACAACTCAGTGATTTATATAACTTGTGAAGGGGTCACCCCAATAAATCTAATACCCATCTGGTACCATACATAGTTATTACTGTTATTGGCTATATTTCCTATGCTATACATTACACCCATGACCATTTTGTAACTACCAATTTATGCTTCTTAATCCCTTCACCTTTTACACACACACACACACACACACACACACACATACACACACACACACGCCCAGGTTGCAGGCTCCATCCTCGGTAGGGGGCCAGTAGGAGGCAGCTAATTGATGTTTGCTCTCACATCAGTGTTTTTCTCTCTCTCTTCCTCTTTCTCTATAAATCAATAAAAACTACTTTAAAAATTATCACAGTTTATTATCACAATAACAGAATCCCACAAACATCCAAGGACTGGAAACTAGGTGTGGCCCTATGGATTGTATGGATTGAAATTAATAAATGAGGAAGCAGGACTTTTCCCATGTTTCTTATCTAGTAATAGATAAGAACTAACTTTCTCTGGAGAGCAACTTTTCCTTGCTTCTGTTTTGGTGAAATACTGACCTTTTGACTCAAGCTACCAGTACTAGACTCTGTGTCTTTTATGATAAATGAAATTTCAAGAATCTTGAGACTGCTCGCCAGTGGTTTGCCTCTTTTTCCTGCTGTTCCATTCAGCCATAGTGAAGTGTAGGCTCCCCTCGGCTTACTCAGCAAGAACAAGGGAGTGAGCCCTGGGTTTTGAGCTTAGACAACACTGCTGCTTCACGCCTGTTTTGTCACTGTCTAGATTTGACTCCTTTCTTATCCCTCCTATCTAAGAGCCTGGTGAATTTACCAGAGTTGGAGTAATTTCTAAAGAGTGCTTTCCCCCCCTCCATACTGGTAGTCAACCATGATATATATCAATGAGAGTCACCTTGATTCTCACCTGTCATTGCACTGTTTTGGTTTTCTATATAGTCGATCTTGCTGGACTTTCTGGAGATTGGTGAAAAGGCTGAGTAAAAACAAAAGTAATTGAATTTTAAAGTTCTCACTATAAATGCAATCTCTCTCTTTTTTTAATAGTCTCTTTGGATTATAAAAAAAATTAATTGGTTAGTTCCAACTATTGAATGATGTTATCCCTTTTCTAAGTAAAAATAAATTATCACATTTAGTCATAATTATTTGTTCCTGTGATTTTGTGCTAGAACACGTTTCTGGGATATTTTTGTTGTGTGATTGTTCTTTCTGGTCTAAAAATTTGGTAACAGGTTTTTATAATGTTATGGTCTATGAAATTCAGAAACTCAAGATTAGGATGCATGATAATGAAATTTGATTCATTATTAGTTGTCTAAACCTTCCCTCTGGAAGGATAGGTGAGAAGTTTTCTTAAACAAGCTGTATGAAAGTATTTTTTACTAAAGAGAATGCACTCTTGTGTTTTTTAAGGGGAGTCATTTTATTTAGCATGTTGATTTGAATATAGAAATAGAACATAAGTCTTCTGATTACATTCTATGATTTAAAAAAAGTCTCTAATCCAAATAACTCAGTATTAATGGGTCTGTTTCTTCAGAGGATAGGAAGTTAATCTGACGTGCTTAACCCTATACTTTCAGGAAAACAAACTATATACTATGCATAATAAAAGTTTACCTATTATCTACTTAAAATTTTTTAGTTTTTACCAAATATATATTTTGCATGGGCTGTTCTTTACATATTAAAATGCTTATATTGAGCTTTTTAATTTCAATTTTACCCCCATGTTTGATTCTTTCTTCTTCCTTTTAGGGTAGAGCCTGGATCAGAGTTGCACTCATGGAAAAACATTTATCTGAATACATCTCTACAGCTCTGAGAGACTTCAAAACAACCAGGTTTAAAAATCCTTTTCATTTTCAATTATATTCTTAAAAGAATCACCTAAAGACTTAGAAATAAGAATAGAATGAAGATTTATTCATTTCTAAAGTTCTTGTTATTCCTTATGTTCATACTACTCAGATCAATTCACTGTCTTCTCAGGAAACTGAAGTTTGTCAACTAAACATATATCTATCCTGATTTATCTTTCCAGGCTTCACATTATGCCTGGAATAAATCTTTTAAAATTACTTCTAATTCTCACTTTTTTGACAGTTGCAGTTTAATTCTTTGCACAGACTTTTCTCTGGCCAATTTGAAGAAAAATGCACTAAATTCTACCGCATTCTTTTTCTTTCCTCACTACATCATTTATTTCTTTGCTTATTAAGTATATACATGGACCATTCACTTATTTAATTCACATATATTTTTATATTTATTTACTTATTATAAATCTGTATATAATTCACACATATATTTATAATTAATGACTGCCTGATTGTCTTTTTAGGGCAGCCTGTATCAGTGTGGTGTTTTTTTTCCTTTTGGGTGGGGGATTATAGAAATTTAAGAGATGATATATTGTGCCATGTGAAAAACAGGACTTTATATTAATTTTTTTGGTAGTAAAAAGAGGATTCATATTAGGACAAGAGTCATTCTTATTAAGCTCAGAAGTCTACTAATTTATGTTTATAGCTATTGTTAAAGAAACCACTTTTCTCCATTTCGAAAGTATTTGTAAATGAAAATATTTAATAATCTCAATACCATAAACATGTACTGTTCAGTATAGTAGCCACTAGTAATATGTAAAAAATTAAAATAAATTTAGTTATGAAAATTAAAATTAGTTAAAATTATCTAAAATTACTAATTTAGTTCAGTTGCTGTATTGAACATTTCAGGTGTTCAATAGTTGTGTGTGGCTTATGGCTACCAAATTAGACAGCACAAATAATCGAACATTGCTTCCTTAGAAGTTCCATCAGACACACTACACTGCCTTAGACATTTTTCAATTGCCATACTTATTTCAACTTCATTAACCATGTTTCTGAAAGAGAAGAAAAAAGTGAAACAGCTCTAAACCAGTTCTGATAAAGGAAAAGTTAGGCACAAATACAAAGAAATCATATATCTAGAATCTTAATTTTCATGCCCTGATGCAGTATTTGATATTTTGGGTTTGAAAAAATTTGGGCACTTATGAAATTTTCTGCATAAAGTAAATCTGATATCTACTTACTGGCTTTTCTTTAAAGCAATATGATACTCTAATGAACTTTATGACATAAAACATTTGTTTGTTTCTTTTATTTATCATTACTAGTAGATTTAATTATGAAAGATAAACGTTGAAAATACTAAGGCTTTGAAAATAAATAAAAAAACCGTATCAGAAAAGTATAGATTAAACCTAAAAATCTTAAATTAATGAAATGAAAACCAAATTTATACAGTAATAATCTCCTAGGCAATAACAAGATTACATTGAAATTATGATAGTCTTTTCTAAATAGAAATTAAAGCATTAATAATATCTCTAAGTTGTTAGTCTTATTTCTTAGTTTAGGAAATTGGGTGGGGTAGAAATAATTTTTAATAGACTATTTTTAGAATGAGTAGTTCAAATATTTAAAGGGAAATGCTTTTTGCCTTGTTCTTAGGTGTTGTTTTTTTTTTATAAAAAGGAAATGATTCAGCTCTAAAAAAGTTCATGAAGTACAAATATTGTTGAAACAATATATAAACATATATTAGTCAAACCGAAACATGCCTTAACATATGTTCATACACATAAACCAATACACACATAAACAATATTTCTATATCAATATAACAGCTCTGTAATTCTCAAGAAAGGAACTAAGTAGGAAGTTATTTTAGAAGTTAGCTTATAAAATGAAGTTTTGAAAAGACAGCCTTTTTTTGTTAGCTATTTTCACTATTTTTTGTTAAAATCAAACCAAATAAATTTCTTAACTATAAATAAATGTAATTGTGAATTTCTAGCCAAAACATATCTATTTGGAAGTTTAGATTTGTAAAACACTAGCAAACTATTAGAAAGAATAGTTATAACTTACCTTTTGTCTGGATGCTCTCTGACATAAGTGCTATAGAAATGAGAAGTAATCTCTAATTCTTTTGAAATCCTGAGATTATCTGATTTCTTCTTGTTCCACTCTTCACAGATAAAGAGTAATGACATCCTTTACAAGGGTGATACAAGTTTTTGCCCCAGTACAGAAGGAGGAGCTACATGAGCTAACACAGGCCAGCCAGAAGTACTAATCAGTGAAAATCCAGGGATAAGATTGGGTGGAGGAACTGTGGGAAACAAACACAGTAAATCCTTATCTTGAGCAAATGATGATAAAGTATTAGAGAAATCGGTGTGATCTTTTTACTAAGGTGGAGGATGTCTTGGTGAGCAAATGAAAAAAATCCATGAAGTGTTTCATGATATAATATATGGGTTGGGATGTTATTGGGAAATAGTCAGAGTTGGGAAATGGGCGGAGTCAATATTAGAATCAAACTAAAAAAAAAAAAAGGATTGTTTTAATAGATTACTGGGAAGACATAGAAATAGAGAAGTAAGGTAGAAATTGAAATAATTTGCTCAAAGTTTTAATTTTCCCACACCTACAGGCTGGAAAATAATTAGAAAAGTTAAGCTAGTCCTGGCCGGTGTTGCTCATTGGTAGAATGTCTGCCCATGAACTAAAGATTCGTGTGTTCAATTTCAGGTCAAGGGCATGTATCTGAGCTGCAGATTCATTCTCTGGCACCAGTCAGGGTGTGTGCGGGAGACAACCAATTTATGTATCTCTCTCACATTGATGTTTCTCCCGCCCTCCCTACCACTCTCTCTAAAAATCAATGGGAAAAATATCCTTGGGGGAAGATTTAAAAAAAGTTATAGAGACCTGTTTATTACTTTGTGATTGCACCACAGTACCTTAATTTATAATGACTACAGTTGTGTTCAGAAGAAATGTTCATTTTCTCAATATTAAAGTAGGAGTAAGAGGAGTAAAATATAAAATTAAACTTTAAAAATTACCAAGCTAGACTTCTAGTCAAGATGGCAGGGTAGATACACACAGTACTCACATCCTCTTATAACCATATCAAAATTACAACTAAATTGCAGAACATCTATCATTAAGAACCACCTGAGATTATCTGAACCAAGTGATTTCTAGATAAATAGAAGTCCTACAATTAGGGATTAAAAAAAAAAGCCACATTGAGACTGGTAGAAGGGACAGAGATATGGAACAGTTTGGTCCCACATCCACATGTGGCAGATAAAAAACAGAGGGATATATCTCTTGCAGAGGTCCTCTCTGAGGAGTGAGTGGTATCAGTCTCACATTTGGCTTCCAGTGCTGAGAAGAGAAATCCCCATAATTTCTGGCTGTAAAAACTAGTAGGGATTGAGGCTGAGTGAGACAGAGGGTTGCTGGAGTCCCAGACAGTGCCTCTTAAAGGGCCCACATATAGACTTTAACTCATTTCTTCTGAGCTCCAGTGCTTGTGTAGCAGCTCAAAAGGCACCAGGTACACACAAGGAGGAATTGCATTGCCAGGCATCAGGATGAGAGCAGGGGGCAGTAGAGCAGCTTTCTTCCAGACAGAAGTGTACACAGAGGCCATGGTTCCTTTGATAAGCCCTCCCTCTCAGCAGGTGGGCAACACATCTGAGTCTCCATCAACCTGGCTATTGCTGTTTGTTTGCACTTCCCTGGTGATTTCCTGAGGAACCCCCCCCCCCTTTTTTATTCCTCCCCCCACTATCTCACACACACACACACACACACACACACACACACACACACACGCTCCCTGAAGCTATTTTCAGTGTCTTTTTTTCATATAAATGATCTGTCTTTGCTCATGCTTCATACTTTTCTAAAATTTATCAAACAAGCGTATCTGACCTAAGTGTGCCCCATATCTCTTGCCGAGTAGCTCGAGGCCAAGCATTAGCAGCAATGGCTGTGGTTAGTAGGTAGGCCTCCAAGCCCAGCACAAGTAACAGCCATCTGCAAAACACTTTGTACAATAGCTCACGCCAGGTGGCCCTGGTCAGAACACAGGTGGAAGCTGACCTTGGCATGGACCTCCTGGGAGGCCCCAGAGCCAGCACAAGTTGTCAGCTTCAGACCATGTTGAACCACCCAAACACCTCAACAGTGTCACACTCAAGAGGTGGAATTAGCAGGCACCAGAATGCTGCTGAAGTAAATCTTGCTCTGTGTGGTAGGCCTCTGCATAGCTATCCTCCATGGTGGTTGGTCAAAGCCAGTCATTGTAGCCGATTGGCCTGGGAGTGAATCCCTCCCATTACATGCCAACATCAATCAATGCTCATCTACAAGAGGAAGGTGTACACCATGCCTGTAAAACTCAAAGGCTAACACTGGCCAAATAGATAAAGCATGCAGCCTGTAGGCCATCAGTTTGACATGCTTGGTGTACACAGATCACCTGGGGAAAGGAACATGCCTGGAGTGCCCAGCTCAGGTGATCAAGGAGGCTCTGCCACTGGATTCTATATGGCAACGACTACATCAAGCCACTCTACCAAGCCCAGCAGACACAGCAGCTTCACCTAATACATAGAAACAAACACTGGGAGGCTGTAAGAGAGGGAACTAAGAAACACATCCCAGAGGAAAGAACAGAACAGAATTCTAGAAAAAGGGTTGAACAAAATTCTAGAAAAAGAACTAAACAAAATGCAGAGTTCAAACACTGATTATAAGAATGCTCAATGAACTTATTAAGGAAGTAGTTGAACTTAGAATTCAATAGCATAAATAAGGACATGGGTACCATAAAAAATGACATGGAAACCATAAAAATGAACCAGTCAGAAATGAAGAATACACTAACTGAAATGAGCAATTTCCAGGGAATCAACAATAGACTAGATGAAGCTGAGAGTTAAATTAGTATTTGGAATTTAAAGAAGCAAAAAATACCCAATCATAACAACAACAAGAAAAAAGAATTTTAAAAAATGAATATAGTGTAAGTAGCATCTGGAACAACTTCAAGCATACCAACATTCACATCAGAGGGTTGCTGGATGTAGGGAAAAGAGAGCAAGATATTGAAAACCTATTTGAAAAAATAATGACAGAAATGTCCCTAATCTGGTGAAGGAAATAGACAAACAAGTCCAGGAACTACAGAAAGTCCCAAACAAAGTGACCCCGAAGAGGCTTACATCATGGTTAATTTGCCCTGGCCAGTATGGCACAGTTGGTGGTGTGCTGTCCTGTGGACTGAAAGGTTGCCAGTTGGATTCATAGGTTGCGGGTTTGATCTCCAGTTGGTGTGTGTGTGGGAGGTAATCAATCAATGCTTCTTTCTCACATCAATGTTTCTATCTCTATTTCCCTCTTCCTTCCTATCTTCTAAAATTAATAAAAAATTTTTTTAAATGCAAAGGTTAAAGACAAAGAGAATCTTAAAAGCAGCAAGAGAAAAGCAGCTAGTTACCCTACAAAGGAGCTCCAATAGCTCTGTGTGGTAGGTGATTTCTCTGTCAGCTGATTTCTCAACCAAAATTTTGCAGGCCAGAAGGGATTGGCAAGAAATATTCACAGTGATAAAAAACAAGGGCCTATATACAAGATTACCCAGAAAAGCTATTGTTTAGAATCTAAGGACATATAAAGAGCTTCTCAAACATGGAATTGCTAAAGGAGTTCATTACCACCAAATCAGAATTACATGATATGTAAAGGGTCTTTCTTAAGAAGGAAAAAAAGATAAAAAATATGAACAATAAAGTGCTAATAAATGCATATCTATCAACAAATGAATCTAAAAAACAAATGAAGAAGCAGAACAGAAACAGATTCATAGTTGATGGTTGCTAGATGGGAGAAAGGTTGGGGGTATGGGTGGAAAAGGTGAAGGTGAAGAAGTGCAAAATGGTTGTTACAGAATATTTATGAGGATGTAAAATACAGCATAGGGACTATCGTTAGTAATATACTAATAACTATGTATGGTGTCAGATGGGTACTAGATTTATTAGGATCATCAGTTAGTTATAGATTGTCTAATCACTAGGGTGTACACCTGAAACTAATATAATATTGTATTTACACTGTAATAGAAAAATAAAAATTATTTTAAAAACAAAAAAATAAATTATCAAGCTATTATGAAGTGACAAAAAAACAAAACAAAAAAACTCGATAAACACTTCTCACCCAGTGTGGCTCAGTGGTTGAACACTGACCTATGGACCAGGAAGTCACGGTTCAGGGCACATGCCTGGGTTATGGGCTTGATCCCTAGTAAAGGGTGTGCAGGAGGCAGCCAATCAATGATTCTCTCTCATCATTGATGTTTCTATCTCTCTCTCTAAAATCAATAAAAATATTTTTTAAATATTATAGAAAAGTGATGTTACTACATCTTTCAAGAGCCAAGAAAGACTTGAAATCTGAATCTGTTTAAAGGTTTCACTTTATCAGATAAAAAAGTAAGCATCTAAAGGTACTTTTGGCTCAGCCAATGTGGCTCAATGGTTGAGCATTAACCCATGAACCAGGAGATCACGGTTCAATTCTCTGTCAGGGCACAATCAACGGGTTGTAGGCTCGGTCCCAGTTGGTGAAGGTGGGGAGTGGGGGGAACGGACAGCGTGCAGGAGGCAGCTGATCAGTAATTCTCTCTCATCCATGTTTCTATTTCAAATCAAAACCACAATGGGATACTACTGCCCACCTACTAAAATGGCTACAATCAAAAGAACACATAATGCCCTGGCCAGGTGGCACAGTTGGTTGGAATGTAGTCCTGTCCATCAAAAGGTTACAGGTTCAATTTCCAGTTGGGTCATGTACAGGAGTTAACGGAAAAATGTTTCTCACATCAATGTTTCTCTCAAAAACAAACAAACAAACAAAAAAACCCCATAATAACAAATGTGTAAAATTTGGAACCCTCATACATTGATGGTAGAAAAACAAAAATGATACAGCCCCTTTGGAAAAGTCTGGAAATTTCTCAAAAGGTTAAACATAGAGTTATCTCATGACCCAGAGGGAGGTGTGGAGTGGGGGTGAAGAGAGAAAGAAAGGCATCAATGTGTAAAAAACATATGCATAAAAATATATACGTAAATGTTTGTAGTAGCATGATTCAAAATAGCCAAAAAGTATAAATAACCCCAATGCCCATCAACTAATAAATGAATAAATAAAATGTTTATTTCATATGGTGGAATGTTTTTCAGCCATAAAAGAAAATGTGCTTTTTTGCTACTCCTTGAACTTGTGTGCTCATTGCTGCTTTTGTGACATGCAAGGAATCAAGGCTGAGAACAAAGGTCATGTTAATTTGAAGATGGTGGGGCAAGATAGTTCTGTGGTGCATTGTGAGACTTAAATTAATGAAGGCCTATTTTGAACTCCAGTATTTTTCAATAAGGCAGATTAGATTCCCATATGAAGGGCAGTCAACCAGTGAGACAATTACTCTTACATAGTTGGAAACAAGGATGAAAATAAAATTGATGTGTTCTAGCAGCAGACAGCAGTTGTCTACTAAAGAGGGAATATGTATTTAAAGTGTACATTCTTAGTTAAAAAACTGCAGTTTGGTTCTACCACATCTGACTGCTACAGCGTCGTTTTTTCTATTTTTTCACTTTTTCCTTTCTCCATTCCTTTATTGTACATCAAATGAAGATGGGATGTGAAGAGTACTAGTACAGTGAAAATACCCCTTTTTTATGCTCAGGCTCATTTAATTTTTGTCTTTCTACTAGAGGCCCGATGCACAAAATTTGTGCAAGAGTAGACCCTCACAGCCCCAGCTGCCTCGGTTTTTGCATCCCTGGCTTCGTCCAGAAAGTCATCAAGACAGTGGTTCCACTGTTTGGCCCTTTGGTCAATTTGCATATTACCCTTTAATTATTATAGATTCCAGTAGGCTAATTTGCTTTCACTATTTAATAAAAAAAAAGAACAAATAAATCTTTTCATACCTTGTTTGATTGGAGAATTTTAATGTTTTCCATTTATTATTGTAAAACCAAGGACAGTTTTATAATTGTTTTCAAAAAATGTTTTTTGAGAAAGAGGAAGGAAGAGGGAGAGAGGAGAGATAGAAACATCAGTGATAGAGAAACATTGATCATCTGCCTCCTATACACCTTCTACTGGAGAGAGAGGAGAGATAGAAACATCAATGATAGAGAAACATTGATCAGCTGCCTCCTGCACACCTTCTTCTGGGGATTGAGGCCACAACCTGGCCTGTGTCCTAATCAGGAATCCAACAGGCGACTTCTTGGTGCATGGAACGATGCTCAACCAACTGAGCCATACTGGCTGGGCAGTTTTTAAACTTTTTTATTTTATTTATTAATATATATAGCTGTTACATGCAGGGCAACTTATCTTTAAGTAGGAATAAAGAACTCTAAAAGAAACAAGTCCTCGGTAGTTTTTCTTCAAGTCAAACATTTTGCTTACATAAAGTACTTGTTTTAAAAAAATATATATATTTTTTAAAGAAATGAAGTACATGCTACAACATGAATTTTAAAAACATTACATTGTCATATGCATTATATTCTGAAGATTTCCTATAAATGAAATAATATACTATCTGGTCTTTTGTCACAAAAGACCAGATAAAAAGACCAGATAGTATATTATTTCATTTATAGGAAATCTTCAGAATAAGTAAATCTATACAAAGTAGGCCAGTGATTGTGTGGGCAAGGGTCGGGGAGGTGGGGAGGATGAGAGGTATTGGAGGAATGGGGTGTGTGCTGATGGCTGCATGCTATTTTTTGGGGGTAATGAAGATATCTTGAATATACTCAAAACCATTGAATTGTATTTAAGTGATAAATTATGCAAACTTTATCTTAATAAAGCTGTTGAAAAAAATTTAAGGCTTATTGAATTATATGTGGGGTAAGAAAGGTAACTAATCAATCTAGTAACCAACACTTGCCCCTCACTGGTGAATCAGAACTGACCTCAGGCTACTCATATACCACCAGAGGCCCTTTTGATGGCTGAGCCTAAGGAGTAGCTAACAAGTAGAGGCAGATCTCAGGGTGCCTGGGGCCTTTTGCTGACCTATCCCAGGTTTGTTACTGGTGGAAGCCTCCTCATACACCCTGGGCATCCAAGACCAGCAGAGGCAGCCACCTACTGTGGATTGCTTTGTATCTCCTAACAGGTAGTCCAGGGCTGGTTGCATTGACCTTTACAGGAGTCCCTCCCAAGATGCCCCAGAACCAGCACACCCACTAGCTGTCTTCAGATCACAACGGAGCACAATCTCATAAGCTCCACAAGTGGCATCACCAAAAAGATATCAGCAGGCACCAAACCCTGCTAGAGCCAAATGTTCTGTGTGAGTTAGCCCCTACACAGCAGCTCTTACATTGTGTTTGGTGTCAATTCCCACAATCAGCCAGCCTGAGGGCCAATGTTACTCATGGAAAGGCTAACGGCAATAAAGACTAAACTACAACAGGAAGGTTCACAGAACTCATACAAGGGGCACTTCTGGAGCACCTCCTCCGGCTATTAGGTAGACTGCATCACTGAGCCCCACAGGATACTTTCTACAGAAGGTCCCTCTACCAAAACAGGAAGACAAATCAGATCTACCTGATGTATAAGAACAAATACAGAGATGCAGCCCAAATGAGGAAACAAAAAAACATACTCCAAATGAAAGAACAGGAGAAATTCCCAGAAAAAAGAACTAAATGAAACGGAGGCAAGTAATCTACTAAATGCAGAGTTCAAAACATTGGTCAATGAACTTTGTGAAGAGTAGATGAACTTAATGAGTACTTCACAAAGAGATAGGAAACAAAAATGGAAGTAGAAAACATAAAAAAAGAGCCAGTTAGAAATGAAGAACACAATATCTGAAATGAATCAATAGCAGATTAGATGAAGCAGAGGGTTGAATTAGTAATTTGGAAGATAAAGTAGTAGAAAATATGCAAACAGAGTAGCAAAACTAAATTTTTAAAATAAGGATAGTTTAAGGGGCCTCTAGGACAACATCAAGCATAACAACATCACATCATAGGAATACAGTGAGCATGGAGCAACTGTTACAGAAAACCGAAGAAGAACAAAGCAATATTTAGAGAAATGGAGTTACATTTATTATGCATGGGTCCAGAGGAAAATGTATCTCAAATTCTGGGCCCCAACATGCAGGAATTTTCCCTATTTATATGATCCTACCCTCTTTGTCTCCCAAATATGGAGTGTTTCTGGCCCCCTTAGCAAGTTCTTAAAGAGTCAGTGTATATTGGGGCCTTGAGACTTCAACCAGAGGCCTGGCAGAGCACTGATGACCTTGTCTAGGGAAGGTTAAATCCACAGAAGCCAAATAGCAGGGTTAAAATTTCAAACAACAGTTTTCATACAAGATGAATGCTTCAAACAACCTGTTTATACAACTTATTATCTGTAATTATATTTTTCTTTTATTTGTTGCCTGTCCTCTCCATAGAGAGGGACTATATTTAGCTTGTTCACCATTTTAACTAAGTGCCTCAGACAGTTCTTGCCACATAGCAGGAGCTACTTATACACAGGGCTGGGCTAAGTGGGTTTACAGCTGTAAGTACACAAAACAGAATGTATTCTTGTATTATTATTTCTTGATTATTGTATTATTTATTTCTATTACAACTGTAAACTTACTTTTGCTCACCCCTATATTTGTTGATAAAATAAATAATGAATCTCACGTTCACAGCATGACCTTTGAACATTTACTTTTTGGTCATTTTTTTCATTCTGATTCAATTTGGCTTTGAATAGAATAAAACATTTGTTTGTAATACTGTAATCTTTTCTGCATATCATGATGGAGAGTCTTATTTCCTCAAAGTTTCTTACAGAAAGACTAAATTGGGGAAGACAGTAAGAAGGCTGATAATGAAATTTCTTATATGATAATCTTCCTCCTATTTTCATATTGAACTTTCAGTCTGTAGAATATTTCTGACTCTCATAAAAAGAAATTTTGAAAGCACGATATTGTGCAGTATCAATGGAGTTTATACTGGTTGTTCACTTTGGATCCTGCCCGAAGGATATTTTCTATTGAAGTACCTGAAAGGCCTTAAAATAGTTTAACAGAATGAACACTAAGGATAGCACTAAAGAGACATATTTTCATTAAAGTTAAGTTATATGTGACAATAGAAAAGTATTATTTTTATTAGGGTATTATTTTTACTACTTTTAATGTTTTTCTAGACAACGTAAAAGTAACTGGAAAAAAGTATACCTAATTGAAAAAAAATAGAGACTTTTCTTCCAGCTTACGGTCAGGCCAAATAGTACCTTACGATTTTCATTTGCTTCGAAAATACAAAATGTATTCTTTAAAAAAAAATCTTTATTGAAAGTATTATAGATGTTTCCCTCCCCCCCCCCCATTGATTCCTCTCTAGTCTGCCCCCCCCCCTTATATGTAAAACTTTAAATATAAGTCATATATCTTTTCCACCTTGGTACTTTCAATATTTATGTTCAGTATACTGTTTTGGATAGATCCTTCATATAAAAATGTTTTCTTTAGAATAAAAAAATATTTTTAAAAGAAAGGGAATTTTTTAGTGTATACTTTATCATTTTGGATTAGTCACCTTAGATTTTATTTTGGTTCATTTGTTACATAACCTTGGTTATATAAGCAAAACTTTATTAATGCTCCAATTTTTCTATGAGATAAAAGGAAGAGGTTGAAAGGTTATAATCCTTTGAATTCTTTTAAAGTGCTGATAGCAAGAATCATATTTTCAGTCAAAATTATTGATGAGTTGGTTTGATTAAGGGTATAAAAAGTTAGCTTTTCCTAATAGCTTCTGCCTCCTTAATACACATGGGTGGCTTGTCTTTGATTAAATGATAAAAATAGGATATTTTCATATGATTCAGTATTCTTTTAAATACTGAATTAAGTTATTTTTAAGATGTTAAACTTCAAGGTGTATTTTCTGAGTGAGCTTTTTTCCTTTGTTTTTATTGTTGACACTATTACAGATGTTCCTATACCTCCTAACCCCCCATTCCTTCGCATGCCTCTGCCCAACCTCAGTCCCCCTGTCCTTTGGCCATCACCACAAGTTTGTTGTTGTTTCTTTCTTAACCAGAACTAATAACGAAAAAAATCAGCATTCAATGGACAATTCTCTTATCGAACTCCTCCTCTTCCATTTGTTATCCCTTCCCATCTATTGCAGTGAGACTGTTGATTTAAATCAAGTCTGCTTCACATAAGGTTTTATTTTAGTGAAATTATTGATTTCACATATAGCAAGCATTGGTTTAAAAAATCATTACTAACACTAGGGGCAAAGCTGTAACCAGTTTGCCTCAGTGATGGAGTGTCGGCCTGTGGCCTCGGGGGTCCCAGAGTCGATTCCCGTCAAGGGTGTGTGCCAGTTTGGGGCACATCCCCAGTAGGAGGTGTGCTGGAGGCAGCTGATAAATGTTTCTCTCTCATTGATGTTTCTGACTCTCTATCCCCCTTCCTTCCTCTCTGTAAAAAAAAAAAATCAATAAAATATATTTTTAAAAAGACCTAGAGGTAAAAAAAAAAACAAAACAACAACCCTCATTATAACAATATTATATACGCATATAAAAGAGCTTTAGACTTTAAAAAAAATCTCTAAAACCAGATAGTTTGTGATTGTTTTTGGTATTCTTAAAGAGTGCTGACATTAGGAAGCAAGCAAGAATAGTTGTGATCTGATTCTTAAAATGTACTTTTAAACATGGTGGGCTCATGATGGAGAAATGGTAGACCTTTCCTTATATAGGGAAATACTAGGAATAATGGGTTATTCCCAGTATTAAAAAAAAAACACCATGGAATTATTTTCTACAGCATATGTCCTGTAGAATTTGTTGATCTAGAATCTTTGGAATAACAGTTCTTCCTAGACTCAATAAAATATTCTGTCAACAGCTAATTTAGCCATTGTGGTGGGATAAAATCTCATATATGTAGATTTATCTAAATTTCTTTACCTGTTAGTGGAACTCCTCAATTGAATATGTAGAAATTCCTTCCATTTACTTTATTAACCTTTGGTAGGCTAAAAGTTTTGGTCATTCCTCTTTTATATAAGTCAATAATAACAATTCCCATATTTTCAAGGAAATACCAAACACCTATTCCAAGCTAGTCTTCCTACCATATTTGTTTGCACATTTACATCTGTTAGACTCATTAGAGGGTGAAGAGTTGTCTCTTATTTTCCTTTTACTCCTTACTCATTTACAATTCCTTACAAACCATAACAGAAGTTAAATTCTATATAATTTTGTTTTATAAGAAATAGGATATATTTAATAGAAAGTATATAGAACTTAGAGTCAAAATAATTGTTGTTTTTCTCCTTGAGCAGTTTATCAACATGAGCTTGGGAAATGGTTTTAACCTTTTACTTTTATTGATGGTGAATTTGAAACTAATGATAATTCCTTTTGCATTTACTTCATGGCCCTTTTTTTTTTCAGGTATCAAATGATGTGTTTGTAAAAGTATTTGTTAAGACATGAACTATTCAAAATTGATGGTGAAATTATGAACATACTAAAATCGTTTCCAGCCTTTAAAAACTCATAATACAGGAAAAAAGCAAGACACATATCTTTTACTAAATGGTTGGGGTGTTATATCTTAGTGTTCATTGTTTATGTGTAATATGAATAGGTATAACAATTTAAGGATCCCTGGTTACTGAACATGAATTAGTTTTTGCGTAGTATTTTCTCAGTTTTCTTAGATTATTTCATGGAAAAAACCTACAGCCCATATTATGATTTAAAAAAAAATTTACTTTAAAATAAAATTATACTTTAAAAACTAACATTAGTCAATACAGAAGGATTTGTAAGAATTAGCAAAAATATTACTATTCACATTTTGTCAAATTTTGTATTTTATATTCAGTCACTTTGTTAGCCCATCTGCCCTATTAGTATTCCAGTGTTAAAGGTTGACAGAAATTACTAATGATCACACCTTCCTATTTCTTAATTTAGGTAATAATCTTTGGAATTACAGGAAAACATAATGTATGTTTGTGTTTGTCTTGTGTATAGAACAATAGTCTACACGGTTTTGAAAAAAGACTAGTATAAATGATTGTGAATGTGCCACCATTCAAATTACATTTATATTTCTTCACTACTGGGAAGAATGCTAGGCAGTCTAGGTGCATTTAAAGAGTCGCTTTGGGGTTTCTTTTTAAGAGAAGTGGAAACACTTAGAATGATTTTTGTTGTTATGGTGATGGGTTTTCCCCCCCCTCCTAAATATCTGTAAGAGTTGGGTGTCCCAATTATGTTTTTATTTTGACAAACTAAATACAATTTAGTTCTTTCTAGTTTACCTTGGGCTCTGATTTCTCTAGAGGAAACTTGCCTGTTTTTAATATTTATGTATTCCACCCATTTCATCTTTCAGAAGATTTTATGAAGATGGAGCAATTGTCTTGGGTGAGGAAGCAAATATGCTTGCTGGCATGCTGCTTGGGCTCAATGCTATTGATTTCAGGTACTTAATCCTCACTAAATGTATTTAGTTTTAAATTATGCTACCTTATATGGTTTCTACTTATGATTTTTTTCCTTTCAATTTTCTAAGAAAAGCACATACTTGGATACTGATATTTGATTCGTGTTGTTCCCTTTTAAATGACAACATTTTTCTAAATCGTTTTGCTCTCAGGGAAAAGATTGTTTCAAATTCTAGAAATTAACATTAAAAGTAGATTCAAAGCTAGAAAGATTTTTATTATTTCATGTATTGAGATAAAGAAGACCCGGACAGGGTATCTTGGGTGTCTTATGTTTCTTGTGTTAGTATCTAGAATATAAAACATATTGTTAATATTTACTTTGATTATCAACAAGATGAATTGATTCCAGAATAAGATTACAAGCAAAAAAAGGGACATTGTAATTTCTTTTTAGATTTTACAATCTTTTTGCATTTCTTTAACTCATTTAAGATTTTACATTATACTGATAGTAAAAGGTTCTTCTATAGCAAGAACTCAAACATAACAATGAAAGAAATATTATATTTTTATTTAAATATATCACTTAAAATACAAGAATATTATTAAAAGAAGTTTAAATTAAAATCTACTTTTAGGTCTTTAATTGAAAAATAATGTTGCCCATTTTCACTGAGGTTACCTTTTTCTAGTAAATCACTTAGTTTTCAAAATATTTGTCATTTTCTTTAATCAAGTAGTTTTAGGTTAATTAGCTTAATTGTTTAAGATAAACATGATGGGTGTAATATGAAGGTTGTCTTATGATCCCTCTAAGGATGTCAACTTTTTACGTGGCATGCTGATGGCTCTGTCTAAATCCTTTACAATTTTATTTTTTATTTAAAAAACAACAACCTGGGAGAAGAATAAATTGTTGATTTATTGGAACCCATTGATACTATATAATCAGCTGGAAACAAATATCTTAAAGATACATTAGTAATGTTTCTGTAAATGAAGGGAAACCCATATAAAATGTTGCTAAATTAATTCTCTTTATTTAAATCTGGAAACAACACATACCCCTGATATTAATATATTAGAACAAGTATTTCCACAGTCAAACTTCCCAAAAGAAACCAGGAGGTAGGACTTTATAGATAAATTTTTTCTTTTGAAAGATTAACCTACATCTTTTAAATATTTCTTTATCTTGCTAGAAGGTATATTGTTTCCTTTTAATAATAGCAAACTTTGTTTTCTTGTAAAATTTTAAATGTTTTATTTTTATGTAATTTTTTAATTAAAAATATTTTTCATTAGTTTGTATTCAATAATATTTTGCTATTCATTTCAAGAATATAGCATAGTGTTTAGATAATCATATACTTTACCAAGTGTTGCCCCTGATATTTCTAGTACCCAACTGGCACCATGCACAGTTATTATAATACTAGAGACCCGGTGCATGAATTCAGGCACGAGGGGGGTCCCTCAGCCTGACTGGTGATTGGCTCTGATTGGGGCTTTCTTGCTTCCTGATTGGGGCTAATTGGGGCCAGCCCCAAGGGGAGGGACTGCGGAAGGTGGGCCAGCCATGGGAGGTTGGTTGTGAGAGCACACTGACCACCAGGGGGCAGCTCCTACATTGAGCACCTCCCCGCGGTGGTCAATGCACATCATAGCGACTGGTCAACCTGTCATTCGGTCAGCCAGTGATAACTATCGCTTAGGCTGTTACATATATAGATTACTGACTATATTTCCTATGCTGTTCTTTACATTCCCATGACTATTTTTTAACTGCCAGTATGTATACCCCTCAATCTAACAATAGTAATCTTAAAACAAAACACCTTTTGAAAAACAAAATAAAACAAAAACCAGCTGTATGTACCATTATACAAAACAAAGATTATTGGATTGGGGAACCCAGGATATCTAGAGGTTTTTTTTTTTGTTGTTGTTTGTTTTGTTTTGTTTTGTTTTGTTTTGTTTTTTTTTACTGGCTTTACTTAACCGTTTTCTTGTTGTCATGGCCTTAAAAAGACATTGAATGAACATTAGATGATTTTTGTTTTTTTTTTAGGTCTAAGATACAAGTCATTTCACCTATTCAAATAGTTTAGAAAAACCTCATTTAAAAAAATGTTTTTATTGACTTTAGATAGATAGGAATAAAGAAATAAAAACATTAATGAGAGCTAAGCATCAGTTGGCTGCCTCCTTCATGCCCCCTACTGGGGATGGAGTCAACATACAACCACTGAGCACACTAACCAGACTTTTTACTTTCTTTCTTTCTTTTTTTTTTTTTTTAATTAAAATTGTTTTATACTACTTTATTTAGGGAGAGGGGCATCTCCATTTTCACTCCTCCATAGATTTTATGTATTTCTCATATGCTTCTTCACTCATTGGTTCACCCAGTTCTGCAGGGTTACTCAGTGTCATCTGGGTCAGCCAACCATCTTTGTGATGAGATGTGCTGACAAGTCCTGGATTTTCTGCAAGAGCTTCATTAATTTCAGTCACTTCTGATAGAGGAGAATAGAGGTCACTAGCAGCTTTCACAATTTCCTAAGCACCAAATTCATCTTGTTTGTTCAGTTTTGTCCCAGTTTCAGGCAGACTTTAATAAATGATGTCTCCCAAAGCTGCCTGTACAAAACTGCTGATTTCCACTGTTTCAATACAATTTTTTGTTGTTACCCAGTCATGTTTCTCTGTGAATTTACTCACTGAGAGCAGTCGAGGTAGTGTGTAACTGGACCGCCCCATTCTCAGGGCCTGGGCCACACATTCCCCAATGTTCAAAGGCAAAAACCCTCGTTTTCTAATTATTCAGATCTTTTTAGGAATAGTGAGTGTCACCTGAGAACTTGTATGAACAAATCTTCATTTAAAACTTCTCTAGTGACATCATAAAAGGTTTAATAAAGACCAAGACAGTATGAAATGTTTGAAAAGATTCCTCCATATACAGAGTATCCTCCCAAAAATGTATACACACTTTGAGTAAATATAAAGTCAGTATTTATTAAAATACATTTCATTTCCAAATTGTAATAGAATCAGCTGGCAAAGTGTATATCCATTTCTTGGGACACTCTGTGTTTTACTGTTGTGGAATATATTTTATGTAACAGAGTATTAACTTGTACAGTTCTTTGTCATTTAGATTGAAGGTAAAACATTTTATTGAGATATTTATTTGTAACAAGTAACATTTAAATTACAAACAAAAAATTACCTACACTTTGATGAAATAAATGTCTCTAGCAGATTGTTTATGACACTTAACTTTGATTTAAAATTTTATATATGAATATGGAATATTTATTGTCTGTTGTCTTAGCTTCTGCCTAAAGGGAGAGGGACTGGATGGCAGCTTTCCTGCTGTAATAGACTACACACCATATTTGAAGTTTACCCAAAGGTATTTGACATTTAGAAATATGTTCTTGAAATTCAAATTTATTGTTAAATGCTTTGTTGCACAATATATTCATCTGATTAAAATTACTTTTTATAAAACATTTATTTCATGTTAGAAATCATTCATAAATATAAACTCTAGTTGCATTTTTAGTATTTATATAAGTATGCACTTACTATATAATTGTAATCCCAGAATATATGTAGTTTTTTTAAAAAAGTACATGTATTTTTTGCTGTAATTATGATAATCTAATTGCTCTATAATCATCCATTAAGATTTTACTTTTTAATTTTTTACTTTTTAATTTTGTAATTAATTATTTAGACTGTTTTCCATTTTATCTTCGTTATAAAGAAAAGAAACATTTTTTGTGCAAATCAATTTTATTTTTATTTATCTTTTGAATTTACAGTTATTCAAGTAAATACAACAAAAATTTTATGGCTCTTAAAGTCTACTTTTATAAAAAGAGTTGTACCAATTACCAGTCTTATGTGAGAGTTATGGATTTTCCACAATCTCATTAGCATTGAAATTTAATCAAATTAAATCCATAGATTATTCTGAAAGTCTGCCTTCACTTATTGATTTACTGAATAGAATGATGATTTTTACATACTTCTAAAATGTTCTGATTAGGCGAGAGCTGGAAGGGAGAGAGAAAGAAAGTGAAAATAATATAATGTGTACACACACACCCACAAAACCGTTATTTATGGTGTACCTAATGTAAGAAAGAAACATAGATATTGAGCATATAGAAACTTCATGAACTTCTGAAAAATAACACATTTCTTATCTCCAAGATGACAATTTAGTGAGAGAAGTCACTATTATTTCAGAGCTAGGAGTGAGAAGGTATTTTGTATGCTGAGGGAGAAGGAGACATAGAGTATTGTGGTACCAAGCTTTCTAACTTAAGTTAGTGTATTCCTGAGGAAAAGGGATAATTCTAGTACAGTAGAACCTAAAAAGTACAGCAATAAGATGCTTTGAATAGGCATAATATTGTACTGTCTTGGGATATGTTGAGTTATAGTACCTTTTGTGAATGTAATGAATAGTTAAAAATAATATTAGAAAATGATAGTAGTAATATTTATTGAATGTTTATTATATATAAGGCATTGTTCTAAGAACTTTACTTCTGTTAACTCATTGATCTCCAAAAGGCAGTGAGAAATGAGAAAACGGAAATACAGAAAGGTTAAATAACTTGTCCACAGTCACACAGGTAGTTTATGCAAAGTGGGCCACAAGTCTGAAAGTAAAGAGCAAAATCACAGCTGGAGATAGGAGGTTGGTCATCAACATGAAGATGGGAAGGCTATTTTTGTGATTTAGGAAGTGATTTAAATTAAGATATAAAGTTAAATACTAATCTGCCTCTCTTACATAAAAGCTATAGTAATCATTACAAGGCTTTTTTAAAGATATAATTATGGAATCTTCTCAATTGGTGCCCTCAGAATGAATTTAACGATTTTACTCTGTGTCCTCAACTGTTTAACCCCCGCCCCCCCCCCCGATTTTTATGCAATTTCCTTTCTTTGATGCACAAATCCAAAAACGTACAGATAGCTTTCTTTCCTTTATGTACTAAGGATTCCTACCAACTTGATATGTAACAGGCACTAAAACGAAAAAGGAAATGCCACTTCAACCTAGTCACTAACCAGTTATTATTTCTGACCATAGTTTTTCATTTTAGAAAGATTTAAACTATCGTAATTGACTCGATATTTTAAAAATGTAATTGCTCCTACCCAAATATACATGTATTTAACACATTAAAAAAAACAACTCTTATTAGTTTCTTAATTTTAAGAAACCTTCAGAATCTGTCCCTCCTCAAATTACTGCATGAAATAATACATATTCATTGCAGAAAAATGAAAAAATATAAAAAAGGCATTTCAAGAAACAAAAGTCTTTGTATTATCATTGATTATAATGGTATGTTTAGTGTTAAATATACAGAAGTATTCTTAAAACCCGGAGCGGAACACAATATTAACCTTCTTTTTAAACGCCCAACCTCCCAGCTCTGACAGCATCAGCAGCGACGAGGAGGAGCTGAGGACGCTGGGCAGCAGTGGCAGCGAGAGCAGCTCCCCTGAGAATGTGGGGCCTCCTTACATCACGGACGAGAACACGTGGTTCAACAAGTGTAAGAGGGTCAAGCAGAAGTACCAGCTCACCCTGGAGCAGAAGGTACCAGCCAGTCAGTGTCAGCAGCCTTTAGTCCCGCGCTCCCTGTTGCCTTTGGACAGTCTCTGCCAAACGCGATCTCAGTGGGATAGAGGAATGCTTTAAGAAAAAAAAAAAATATTCTAATTAATATCCTGAGATGAATTTGTAAGCACATTGTAGTTAAAAAGTAGGATGTCATGAGAAGGGCACCATCAGACATGACAGAATTGTTGGAAATTAAAATTAAGATTTTATGAATTAAAAAATTCAGTATAAGGGTTTGAAGGATAAATTCAATGAAGTCTTTCAGAAAACAGAGCAGAAGGACAAAGAAATTGTAAATGGGTAAAAAAATAACTGACAGAAGACCAGCCCAAGAAGGCTGAAAATGTTTTAACTAAGTTTTACCTTAAATTACAAATGCATTTTAATGAACCTTAAAGAAGAGCTTTAAGTAATGAACATATGTTAAATTTTTGTACTAAATTAAAAAAATTAGTTTTACTGTTTCATCAGTGATACTATAAAAAAAGTTTTATTACAGTATAGATATGACTAACATTTAAGCTATTGAGCATTTGTCTTCAAAATATATTCGAATTTTGTAGTTGGCTATATCTTGTTGATCTGTATTTCCAGGCTTATCTTGAAGAACTCTTACGACTTCGAGAGAACCAGCTGTCTGAATCTGTCTCCCAGAATAAGATACTACTACAAAGGATTGAAGATTCTGATCTGGCCCATAAATTGGAAAAAGAACAATTAGAATATATAATTGTGGAGCTGCAAGATCAGTTGTAAGTGAGATCCTTTGGGGAAAAAAAAATTTAGCAGTATATGATCATAACTAAATGTCATGTTTTAACATAAGATTCAAATTCTAAGAAATCAGATCGCCTGCTATTATGTTCCTTTTCACTTCTCTTTTTTGAAAGTTTATTTTTTGTTTTTCTTATTATAAAAATAACCCATGCTCATTGTAGAAACATTACAAAATATAGGAAGAAAACAAAAATTACCTTCAGCTGTGCTACCCAGACTTAACTAACACAATTTGGTTGGATTCTTTGAAAAGCATATGTTTAATTTTGAAAGCACTTATTTAGTTATTGATTGAGTGGTTGTAGCAATATGGAACGTAAGACCAGTGCTGCTAGAAGAGCAGTGACACAGCATAAACTTCTTGTTGCCAGAATATCACTAAGCACAGTTCAGTACAGCTAACTTTTTCCTCTAGCCAGACTTCCTTCAGTGGAAGAAGCTGTGTATTGATCTACAGTCTAGGACAAGCTCCTTAACTTGTCACTATCCAAAGCACTTGTACTAATCATACCGTTTTGTCAAAACTTGATTTTGTCAATTCATTGCTTATAGTGAAAATCTCATATTAACATTTACTTAATCTAAAAGGATGATTTTTAAAATTTTCTTGAAATAATTTTAGGTTTTTGGAAAAGTTGCAGGGATAGTACAATTTCCATATGGCTTTTCCTAGATTCACCAGTTTTCTTTTCTTTTCTTTTTTAAAAATATATTTTTATTTCAGAGAGGAAGGGAGATGTAGAAAGAGATAGAAACATCAATGATGAGAGAGAATCATTGATTGGCTGCCTCCTGCACACCTCCTAATGGGGATTGAGCCTACAACCCAGGCAAATCTAGGCCTAGCTGGTTTGGCTCAGCTAGGCCTAGATTTGCCAGTTTTCAATATTTTGCCACATTTGTCATCTTTCTCTCCTTCTCCCTATATATATATACACAGACAGATGTATTATTTTTTAAACCACCTGAGAGGTTGCATACATTATGTCTCTTTACCTCTTAATACTTCAATATGTTTTTCCTAATAACAAAGATATTCTCTTACATCACCATAGTTCGGCTTTCAATATAAGACATTTAAATCGATACAATGCTTTTATCTTATCTATAACTCATACTTCACTTTCATCAATTGTCCAAATAATGTCCCTTATTGCAACTTTTGTTTTTCTGGAAAGGATCTGATCCTGGGTCATGTTTTGAATTTGGTTGTTAGTCTCTTCAGTCACTTTTAACTTAGAGTAGTTTTTCAATGTTCTGTCTTATAAGAGATTGAATTTTCTGAAGAATACAGGCTAGTAATTTTTATAAAAATGTCCCTCGATTTTAGTTTGTTTGTTCTTCCCTCTGATTAGAATGAGCTTATCCATTTGTGTCTCGATTACAACCTAAGTGGGGTGTCCTCAAATATCACATCCAGAGATGCATGAGGTCTGTTATTGGCCTTTTAGTAGTGCTATAAATTTTAATTATTAGGTTAAGATGTTTTTCTCTTCTGTATAGTCACTGTTGTCCCTTTTGTAATTAACATGTAATTTTCAAGGAACATAAACATTTATGTTATCTAGGAATTTGTATGTTGATGAAAAGAATTATGTCCATATATTGTTTCTTATATTTTTCTAGTATTTGAAAGTTTCTCATATTTTTTTCTAATTGTCTGGTGGAGTATCACTCAGGGGCAGAGTAACACCTTCAGTAGCCCCTTGCTACTGAAGCCAAACAATAGAGATTTCTGGTTATTTCTTTGCAATGAAAAGATTAAGGTGACTTAATCATTCTTTTACAAATAATCTTGGTAGTTTGTCTAAATTGTTTTAATATAAGAATTATTATGAAATCAGTTCTTATTTAATCAGCAAAGTGTTTTCCTTTTCCCCATGTTTATTGAATTTATTGGGGTGACACTGGTTAACAAAATTCCACAGATTTCAGATATACAATACATCATTTATCTCCCTGTATCTTCCTCCATCTTCTCTCTCCCCTACCACCCACCCCAGCAGTCACTATACTATCGTCCATGTCCATGAATTTTTTCTCTCTTTTTTTCCTCATTACCTCTACGACCCCTACCCAGCCCCCAACCCGTCTTCCCCTTGCTCTTTCAACAGCTGTCAACCTGCTCTATGTCTATGAATCCGTCTCTATTTTGCTTGTTAGTTCATTTTGTTCATTAGATTCCACACATGAGTGAAATCAATTGGTGCTTGTCTTTCCCTGAATGGATTACTTCATGTAGCATAATACTCTCCAGGTCCATCCGTGCTGTCACAAAGGGTAAGATTTCCTTCTTTTTTTATAGCAAGTAGTATTCTATTCTATAAATGTTCCACAGGTTTTTTTTTTTTATCCACTCATTCATTGGTGGTCATTTGGGCTGTTTCCAGATCTTGGCTATTATAAATAACTAGAGGCCCGGTGCACAAGATTCATGCACTGGGGTGTGGGGTCTCCTCAGGCCTGCACACTCACAGACCAGGACCCCATCGGGGGATGTCTGACTGCTGACTTAGGGGATAGGATGCTGCAATGAACATAGGACTGCATATATTGTTTTGCTTTAGTGTTTCCAGTTTCTTTGTATAAATTCCCAGAAATGGAATATCTGTGCCACAAGGCAGTTCCATTAAAAAAAAATTTTTTTTACTGATTTTTTTACAGAGAGGAAGGAAGAGGGACAGAGAGTTAGAAACATCGATGAGAGAGAAACATCGATCAGCTGCCTCCTGCACACCCCCTACTGGGGATGTGCCTGCAACCAAGGTATATGCCCTTGACCAGAATCAAACCGGGGACCTTTCAGTCTGTAGGCCAATGCTCTATCCATTGAGCCAAATCAGTAAGTTTTTAATTTTTTGAGAAAACTCCATACTGCTTTCCACAGTGGCTGCACCAATCTGCATTCCCATCAACCAAACGAAAGGGTTCCCTTTTCCATATCCTCACCAACATTTATTTTTTGATTTATTGATTAGAGCCAGCCATTCTGACAGGTGTGAGGTGATATCTTGCTGTGATTTTAATTTGCATTTCTCAGATGATTAGTGACATTGAGAATCTTTTCATATGTCTCTTGGCCATCTGTATGTCATCTTTGGAGAAATGTGTATTCAGGTCCTTTGCCTATTTTTTAATTGGGCTATTTTTTTTTGGAGTTGAGTTTTATAAGTTTTTTTGTGTTTTTTTTTTACTTTATTTTTAATGTTGCCAGTATTACAGATGTTCTCTTCCCTCTTTGCCCACCTCCAACCAACCCCTACCCACCTTTCCCTCTGACAATCACAACACTGCAAAAATACCCATCTTTAAGTATTCTGTACTTAAAGATGATTCTGATAAGTGAATTGTGAACATTCTAAAAGAAATGGGTCTTATTCTGTTCAGTATTCTTGTAACAATTTTTGTGCAAAGGAATTTTTAAGACACCACTTTATACCCATCCTGAGATTGTAGCTGTACTATGGAAAAGTATATCTTCAACTTCTAAACTCAAGAAACTGCTGGAGAGATTGATTAATCAGGAATTATAAAATGGCAATTTCGTAATTGTTACTGCTCCCATGATAATTGGCCAGAATCACCTACAAAAAAGGGGCTTTCCCTCCTTAGGGGCTTTTTGGTGGTTATCATTACAGTTCTGATACGATATTATTAATTTTCTGAATAAAATTCCAACACCCTTCTTAGTTACCAAAGAGATGAAGATTTCGTTTCGCTTTCTCTCTTTTATTTTTGAGAATTTTATGAACTTTTTATATATGATATCTTCTGTAATGTAAATTAGCTCATTTAAGATTCATTAATAAGATGATGATGTCAGCATAACAAATAAATCACCTGATTCATAGTTATCTGGAAGTTAAGTTTCTCTACAAGTAGCAACAGCCAATGCAAACATACTAATTTAGGCAATTACTGCAAGTAACCAAAAGATGGTGTTCTCTCCCTGTACATAATCTTCCACCTTGCATTCCTCTGGTTAAGTTGAACTACAACTTGGAAGTGCGTGTGCATTTTGTTCTTGCCTTCATGGCAAGCCTCAACTCTTCCTTATACCCTCTTTTATCAAATGGCCTTTCCTTTGTTATTGTTTTTGTTAAAGTTATTGCAATATTTAATAGGAATTTAATAAATATTTGGGTTGAATTTCTATTAGGATTATTAATGTTCCTCTTAGTGTTCTTAGCAAAAAGTCAAGTAGGTTTTGAGTTGTCAGCTCCCAACCCTATTCTCCCCACAGGCTACTTATTGTCGGTGTGTTATTGCAGAACACTGTAGTGTTTCGTTTCTGTACTATAGAAGAAATGCCTATATTCAATGTGTTTCTATCACTTATATTTTCTTTTTGATACTCAAATTGTCCCACATTTGTCTAATTCATTATATTAATTCTTGTATCCTTCTGACATGACCCATTTGTTTTTTAAGTTCTACATTCTCATTAATGTTTTTATATATACATATGCATATATATATAATTGATTTCAGAGAGAAATAGAAACATCAATGATGAGAAAGAATCATTAACTGGCTGCCTCCTGCGTGTCCCTGTTGGGGATCCAGCCTGCAACTCGGGCATATGCCCTTGACTGGAATCGAACCCGGGACTCCAGTCTGCAGGCCAATGCTCAATCCACTGAGCCAGACTGGCTGGGGCCTCATTAATGTTTCTTTTCAAATGATGCTATAAAGTTAAGTTCTAAAGTGCAACTAGGGTTGAAAACTACTGCTGTTCTAAGAGACTTAGTTAGATTTGGGTTTAATATTTGAGCCAGGAATATTTCATAGGTAAATAATTTCTAGATTTTGGATACCTGGATCCTTTTTAAGCTTCTTTCAAAAATGTTTTATTTGAAGGGAAATACGTATACAATAATATAAAGTTAATGTTTACCCCATGGCTTTGTCTAAAATTAACAGAAACAAAAGCACACAAATAAGGAATTTTTATATTAACATTATGAAGTAGTTAGGGTATTCACAAGCTATATAAGCATTTTCCAGTTCTGGACAACTTTAAATGAACGAAGAAGGTAAATTCTCATCACTTCTCCCGGTACTAGATTGCTTTTGTAACTTCTCTGACATTTGCTCATTCACTTGGCAAATACCTACTGAGAATGTACGAAGAGCCGAGCGCTATTCCATGTGACTCAAGAATAAATACAACATAGTCCTGCCCTTACAGAGCTTACTTTGTGTGAAGACCGACATTAAGCAAATAGCATTTGTTTCTCTTCCAAAGTAGTAAGAGAAGGTAGAGGTAGGGAATTCTGTCAATTTGTGTTTTTAAGAGCGTTAGGGATGAAATGTATTCAACACCTTATATATTTGGTGGTTTTCCCTTTCTTTGACTTCAGTACCTTGCCCTTCTGTTCATTAGCATAAACATCTGTGTTAGTATAGTCATGACATAATAAATTCTTTATTTTCATGAACATTATAGCCTAAGATTTTCTCAGTGACATTGGAATACATCCTAAGAATGGCAGCACAAAAGGCAATAAATGATAAGCGGAAAATAGCCAAGGTTCGCTGCAATGGTGCTAGGCATTTTGCAAGACCCACTCTCAAAACTTATGTCATAGCTATGATCTTCAAATGTACTGCCTTATCAAAATATAAAAATAATGTTATGGACCTTTGGTGTTGCTTGGGAATATTTGGGATCACAGATAGTAAGCTTTAAATGCCAAGGGTTGTGTGTCCTATATACATATGTGCAGCAGCCGAAAGTATAATCTTATTTGTGAGCATCAGCACAGCCTCTGAGGTACCTGAGAAAGAAACAAAGTAAAGGAGAGAGGATAACCCTCAAGTTTGGAGACACAAGATAATTAAACAAAACAAATAAAATTTTGAATTGGTTAAGCATTGCTATCAAAATATAGAGTACAGGATTACAGATCTTTTCAAAGAACTCGTAAGTAACAGTAGATGAGAGCCTAATCTTTGAAGGATGGAAAGATACCAGACATTGGAAACCTTACCTTTTTCTCTCTCTTTTAAAATAATGAATGAAATTATTTAGGGCTCAAAATAATGTAGGATCTCAATTCTGAAGCCAGGGTGCTGTGTATTTACAGGTAATCTGTTTGAGTGATTTGAGAATATAAGTGAAGGGACCACCAACATTTAAGGACTAAATGGAGAGAGGGACCTTTGCTGAAAGAGATCAAGAAGGAATAACCAGAGAGATATGTAGTGTTATTTCAGAAGAGAAAAAAAATGAATATGAGATTCATTAAAAAATACCATTCCCCGGCTCCCACCATCATAGAAACTCCTTTCATTGATGTGAGATGATGCTTGGCATCAGTCTTTTTTAATGCTTTCCCAGTTATTTGACTAGAGAACCACTAGACTAAAAAGTTTGTTGTGATGTTTACCAAATCAAAGTGATATTTATTACCCTCTTAACAGCAATTCAATCACTCCATAAACCTTAAAGCTACTTCGATGTTTTGTTAGTTTAAGTAAGAAAGTTGCATTGGAATTTAATTTTCAGTAGTATTGAAGTAGAGTATAGTCTGTATTTGCTATCTTCCCTTGCATATTTGATTATTTCAAGGTGCTTTTTAAAATTCTGTGCTGTCCTTTAGATTCATTCTACTGACATTTATTGAGCTCTTCTTCTGTTCTTAGTGCTGGGCTTGATACTAAGAATCTATACTAATAAAAGGGTAATGTGCTAATTAGACCTTACGTCTTCCAGACAAAGCCACAGTGGCAGGGGCCAAGGCAGGTGGTTAGGAGCAATCAGGCCATTAGGGGAGAGTGGTTAGGGGCAATCAGGCAGGCAGGCAGGTGAGTGGTTAGGAGCCAGTGGTTTGTAAGAGGGATGTCTGAGCGGTCCCGGATAGGAGAGGGTGCACACCAAGCTGAGGGACACCCCTCCCTCCCCCACTGTGTACAAATTTCATGCACCGCGCCTCTAGTACAAAAATAATCTTGTTCTAGTTCCTGCCCTCAGAGTCAACTAAACAACTGACATCTAAGTGATGTGATGAGTGTATCGGGACATGCATATTTGTATGGTAATAAAGGTATATACACATTACGAAAGTAGCACAGGAGTAGTAGTCCAGGAAAAGCATTACTAAAGGTTGATTTAAAAATAGAGCTTTGTAACCTAGGAAGAGAGAGAATGTTATTCTAGGTAAAGGGAGGAGCATATACAGAAACATTGGTGTAAATGTCTTATGAGGAAGATGAGTATAATAAAATATTAACTGAAGTTTTATTAGAAGCAATAGTTTATCCGGTAACATTGAAATACTTTTAAAAATACTCTATGAAAAATTTAGATGCCTATAAAGTATTCCACATTAGTAGAGGATGGTGTAAATATACCCTTCTTGATGGCTCAATTCATGTGACAAAATCTCACACTGAAACTTAGCAAATTATTTGACAACTTGGATGTAGAATGCTGTTTTAAAAAGAGATAGTAACCAACTCCATTTTTACTAAACTTGTTTTTTCTTTTTTCCCCTCTTTTTAAAACAATATATTTTATTGATTTTTTACAGAGAGGAAGAGAGAGGGATAGAGAGTTAGAAATATCGATGAGAGAGAATCGTCAATCAGCTGCCTCTTGCACACTCCCCACTGGAAACGTGCCCGCAGCCAAGGTACATGCCCTTGACCGGAATCGAACCCGGGACCTTTCAGTCTGCAGGCTGACGCTCTATCTACTGAGCCAAACCAGTTTCGGCATAAACTTGTTTTTTCTTTAAAAACATTGATAAACAGATTTCTTCCTGAGAAGGTACAAAAGATTCACAGTGAAGCCTTTGGTGTCTTTGAACAACCCAGAGTCTTATTGTGTTGTGTTGTATTGCATCATAATTGGTTAAGATAAGCTAACAATAATCATGTGAAGAATAATTACAAATATGTGAAAATAAAGTGTGATGATTAATCACTGTCTTATATATAGTACAAGTTACATATTTAGAAGATATAGGAACTTTTCAGGGTTTAGCTGGATTCAAAAAATAAATTACATTCATTAAACATTTCTGTCATGCCACGGATGGTTTAATACAGAGTTATTTGTTTCTTTGAAAAATAAAACAACTCTTTGATCCTTAACTGAAAGCATTGATGGAGATTAAGAACATAGGCATGCTGTGTTCATGGATTGGAAGAATTAATACTGTTAAAATCTCCATACTATGTAAAGCGATGTGCAAATTCAGTGAAATCTATATCAAAATCCTAGTGGCATTTTTCACAGAAACAGAAAAAAAAAAACAATCCTAAAATTTGTACGGAATCAAAATGACCCTGAGTAACAAAGTAATTCTGACTTCTGTTTATTTAACTTGTAGTATTTCATTCTGAGAGAGAAGCCAGTGTTTACGTCACATAATATTTCTTTGTGGACATAGCAGAGCCAATATGTTTAAATGCACACAGGTATCCTGTAAAAATCAGAAATGTGTGCAGCCTGTTGGAGACATCAAAGTGGGCTTATTCCATTGGAAGCATATTGACAGCCAGAGGTATGGTGCAGGCTGGTTTTCTCGCAGGACTGTCTTGCCAGCACACCACTGACTGCCACCCACACAGGACTGTCATTATCTCTGAAAATTAGTGGCAAGCACAAACTACTTCTGTGTCTGAACTGATGGCTCAGAACCTTGGTATGGTAGACTGTGGACTACTGTTGGAGAATGCAGGGGGCCTAAGTGGTATTCTAAGGTCTGTTAGAGGTAGAGTAAGAACTTTGCAAATATAATTATGCCTTTAAATTATCTTTAACCACAAATTCAGATGTGGAATTAGTCTGTGACAATGACCAGCTGGTTTGTGAAGTTGAAATTTTGGCAGAAAGCTAGTCTTTTTCAAGTTCTCATGAACAAGGAACAGTTCTACAAATATGAAAGGAAACCATTGGTTGTTATAATAGATTTTCTTCTGTAGCTGAAATATTTCCAGTGGATTATACTGTTCTATGCAGTTGTCATTGATTTAATTATTTTCATGACAATTCATTAATAGTCACTTCTATCAAAAACAATTACCGGAACTGCATGAATTTTTTTTTAATTTTTCTGCACTAATTTTATTTTCAACCCATTAAATTCTTTTTGTTTACCGAGTTAAATTACTTACATAGATTGTGAATTTTGAAGCTAGAAAATCATACACATGGGATCTTTATTTTCCTTCATATTTTAACTGGCATCTGATAACCTGTTGCTTTAAGATATCACTATTGTTTTTTAGTTAAGATGTAAAATGCAGTTTGCATCCTTTAGTCTTCTAGTAATATCTCTGTGGAAACAGTAGGAAGTTTGAATGTCACAGGGAATTTGTTGTAGCTAGTCAAGAAAGAATGAAAAACACATATTGTAGGAAACAAAACAGTCCTAGCCCCATCTAGGCTTCCTGTAGTTTTGTTCACAGTTTATTAATATATCATTTTAAAAAGATGAATTTTGGGGGCCTAAATTGATACCATTAATGGCAAGTTCCTCTGCCATTGCAGAACAATGAAGACAAAAGCACTCACCCTTTTAATATTCACAGGACTGTGCTAAAGAATAATGATTTAAGATCAAGACAAGAGTTAACTGCCCACCTCACCAACCAGTGGCCTTCCCCAGGAGCTCTGGATGTCAATGCTGTTGCCTTGGATACGTTGCTTTACCGAAAACACAATAAACAGTGGTATGAGTAAGTGTAATATTTTTTTTCCAACTAATTACAGATTTAGTTGTGCCAAACATGGCTATCCACTTTGGTTTTTCAGTTATTCTTCTTTCTGAATTGATTATTAACTTAGAAGAAAAGTAGGATTTAAGTACTTTGGCATGGCAAGTGCTTTGGCTTGTCAAGTACTTTGCCAAGTAGGATTTAAATACTTCGGCTTGGCAAGGTTAGGTTAAGGTAGTGAACTTGTTAATGTTTTGAAGCCAAGGCAGCCTGGGGAAGTAAAATTATCTGAGAAATTATTATGCAGTATTGTACCAGATATCTACTTCTGTTAATCTTTAGCCAGTCTCTTAGTTAAACCTATGAGCTCCTATTAATGAGTCATCTATTTTTTAATCCTGGCTTTGGTGTTTGTATATGCCTTAGGACTAATTTTCCCCCTAGTAAGAAACACAAAATTCCATCTTATGAACAGATAGAAAGATATATATACTTGTTTTTGTGGGTCTAAAAACGTTTTGTTCATTTTCAACAAACCTAATTTGCGGAGGCTACAGAAAATATAATCACTCTGCCTATGTTGGTCCCAACGTTCAGGACTGTCAATTAGTTGTAGCTTCCCAATTTTTAGAGAGTTGCAAGTCTTAGTCTTTCTTCATTTTGAGACTTGTAAATTGTTTTCCTCTTTTTGGCTTTAGGCACTTTCTCATCTGTTTTAAATTTTTTATTATTTCTTTTTAAAATTCTCTCCAAGTTTATGTTTTTCATTGATTGTATGGAGAGAGAAAGAGAAAGAGAAAACAACAAACCATCTATGAGAAACGTCAATGGGTTGCTTCCCATAGGAGCCCCAACTGGGGATTGAACCCACAACCTGGGTGTGTGCCCTGAAGGCGAATCGAATCTGTGACCTTTGGTGCAGGGGACGATGCTCTGTCCAACTGAGCCACACTGACCAGGGCCCACATTCCCATCTTGGTCATTTTTTTCAGTATCTTTATTTTGCTATCCATGTGCAGCTGATTTTCTGATTGTTTTCCCTGCTCTCCCTCCATCCCATCTGTTCTCTCTGTTCCCTTCTCTTTCTCCCTTTTTTCCTCCTCCTTCTTTTTACCTTCTTTCCTCTATTCCAGCATTTTTCAACTTTTCAAAATCTCATGGCACATATAAACGAATTACTACAATTCTGCGGCACACCAAAAATATGATTAAAAAAATAGGTATAATTTTGATTCATTTACACTGGAAAGATATTGTTGTGTTGGCTATTGTCATTTTTTAAAATTTATTTAACAAATAAGGGAAAACAAGTCAGTGTCCCTGACTAAATAGTCATGTTTTAAAAATTGTTGCAGCATATTCAGTTGAAAATCGATGTTCTATTCTAACCTCCCTCCCTCTCTCTTTTTCTTTCTCTGCTCTTCTTTTGGAGCTCTTGATGTTTTTTTTTTTTTGTTTTTGTTTTTTTTTAAATTTCACTGGTAAAGCTACATACACACTTCTTTCTGTGCTTCTTAGAGTGCCGTTCACTACGTAATTAGCAGCCGCTCATTTCTATAAAGAGTGTTTTAGCACAGACACAATTTCCACCTGCTTTAAGTTGTGATATTTTTCATTTATCAAAAGTAAAACTCAAAATAAATTTGACTTTTTTCTTTTGTAAAATCCTCACTGAAGAATATGTTTATTGACAGGAGGAGAGAGTGACAGAAGAGAGAGAGGGAGAGAAGAAAGAAACATCAGCCGGTTGCCTCTCATATGCTCAGCTACAACCTAGGTATGTGCCTTGAGACAAATTCATGCAAAAAAAAAAAAAAGTTATTTTATGCCCTTACGAAAGTTATGAATAGCTAGAGTATATCTCATTCTGCTGGTATATAACTTTACCTTTCAGTAGCATATTTAACTAATGGAAGACCATAACAAAATAATATTAGTTTATTTATATTTCTAATTTGTGATTGAAAAATTGAATTTACAGCAATATTTGGCACATTTATCTCATCTATATATAACATATAAGATGCTTCTGCTTTTTTAACTGCAAAAATATTATAACATTAAATCCTGTCAAGTTAAAGGACTAAACACTATGCCTTTTTATTGCAACATCCACCTTATTAACTTTAGATAGAGGTATACTAGTATTTTAGCCAAAATACATGCATGTACCCCTGCCTGCCTGCAGAGCTACCTGTTGAGGAACTAATGAGTCTAAGTGGCCATTACATGCAATGGATTTAAGAGTAATCTCTGATACTCAATTGCTATGTAACTAAGCAGTAATTCCTCTTCTTGACTCTTGTTTCTGCACACCAATACTTGGTGTAATGCCTATTTACATAGAATTAGAAGGGGCCATGTGGGATAATAAATTGCCTGGCACTGAATAGCTTCCCAGAAAACCTTTATTTATTTAAACTCTATGTCATTTTTTTGTTTGTTTATACTGTCATATCTTGTATCTTTCATGTTTGGAGACTATACACTCACCCAACATCCCAAGTTATACTTTCTTAGAGAGTTTCTAAAACTTTATACAAAATTAAAATGACCAGCAAATCCCAATTTTTCTGAATAAATAATTCCAAACTTTTCATGTAAAAATGGAGACTTTGAATTTTTAGAACAGACTAGTGCTCTATAAAAACCATGTTTGAAACAAATCATAGGTTTTCATCAGGATCTCGTTTTTGCACCCCCAGATGTATAAATTAAGGCAAAGTCTTATACTGACCTGATCACAAATTCCTCTTAATCAGACCAATAATAAAAGTGTAATATGCAAATTAGCCTAACGACCTAATAGCAGAATGACCCTCAGGACAACCATGCTATGACACCCACTGGCGCCAGACCAGCCAAGGTGGGTGTGATGTGATTGGTTGGGGGCCTGGCCATCACCCCATGATCGCCCCAAAGAGGGAGGCCCCAGGAAACCAACCAGTGGACTGCGGCAGGTGGGCAGGACCTACCTTTTGGGGGCAAAATCACGGGGCTCCTGGACTGTGAGAGAGCACAGGCTGGACTGAGGGGCAACCCTCTCACCTCCAGACACAGATTTTGTGTACTGGGGCTCTAGTCTTAAATAAGTTCAACAAACATTTATTGAGAACCTGCCAATTATGGAAGAAGTAGCCAAAACCAACTTTAATAAGGAACATTAGCTTTCTTGATAATTTGATATAGAAACTCACCCTAAAATGAGCCATTAAATTATATGATAATTATCATTTCCTGCTGAGAATATGGGATGTGTACAATTATTTCTTTAGGAACTCTGCGACTTCATTTGCCCAGTTAGATTTGAGAAGAAAGAAAGCATGCTGTTTGATATAATGAATTCTGTGGACTTGTTGACATTTCTTTTTAAAAATGACTAAATACTTTTTAAAAATTTAAATTAAAGTTGGCATACAATATTTTACTAGTTGCAAGTGTATTACATAATCATGAAACATTTATATAACTCACAGAGTGAACCTCTGATAAGTCTAGTTCCTGCCAGAAACCATACACAATTATTATAATACTAGAGGCCTGGTACATGAAATTCATGCATGGGTTGGGGGGTGTCCCTCAGCCCAGCCTGCACCCTCTCTAATTTGGAACCCCTTGAGTGATGTCTGGGACCCCTTGAGGGATGTCCAGTGGGATCCGGCCTAAACGGGCAGTCAGACATCCCTCTCACAATCCAGGACTGCTGGCTCCCATTTGCTTGCCTACCTGCCTTCCTCATTGCCTCTAATCGCTTCTGCCTGCCAGCTTGATCACCTCCTAACCACTCCCATGCCAGCCTGATTGATGCCTAACTGCTCCCCTGCCAGCCTGTTTGCCCTAATTTCCCTCCTCTGCCAGCCTGGTCACCCCTAGTTGCCCTCCCCTGCAGGATTGATTGCCTCCACTGCCCTTCCTCGCAGGCCTGGTCCCTCTCAACTGCCCTCCCCTGCTGACTATCTTGTGGTCACCATCTTGTATCCACATGGGGGCAGCCATATTGTGTGTTGGAGTGATGGTCAAGCTGCATATTATTCTTTTACTAGATAGGATAGAGGCCTGGTACATGGGTACGGGTTGGCTGATTTGCCCTGAAGGGTGTCTCAGATCAGGGTGGAGATTCCATTGGGGCATGGGATGGCCTGAGTGAGGGGCCTGTGCTGGTTTGTAAGCCAGTCATGATCTGATTGGCTGGTCGGTGTGGCTAGTGGGCATGGCTGGTGGGTGTGGCGGGAGTGATAGTTAATTTGCATATTACTTTTTTATTAGATAGGATTATTAACTATATTCCTTATGCTGTACTTGACATACCAATTACTGTTTTTATAATAGACAATTTGTACTTCTTAATCTCTTCACCTTTTCACCCATTCCCTCAGTACCCTCCCATCTGGCAACCATCAGTATGTTCTCTGTGTCTTTAAGTTTGTTTCTGCTTTGCTTGTTCATTTATTTTGTTTTTTAGAATCTACATGTAATTGAAATCATATGCTGTTTGTCTTCATTTATCTGACTTAATTCACTGAGCATAATAGCCTCTATGTCCATCCATGCTGTTGCAAATGGCACTATTTCATTTTTTATGGTTGAGTAATATTCCATTGTATACTAGGCAAAAGTAGGTTTACGATTGTTCATATGGAAAATACTACTGTACAGTAATGAATAAATAATAATACAAAAATAAACTGTGTTTCATGTACTCACAACTATAAACCTACTTTGCCAACCCCTGTATGTACTACATCATTTTTTTAAATCCATTTGTCTATTTTTTTTTTCTTAAAATGAGCCATTGGATAACTTGGCTATGTGATCAACTGCTCATGGAAGGACCCCATTTTCAATTGAAAATGTTGAATTTATTTGTATTGACTGTAGTATTTATAAAAGTTTAAAAATATCATTTCTAATTTATTTCTTGATTATTTAGATCTGGTAAGATTAGTTATGCTGCATTTTATATCTTCTTTTTTTATTTCAAACACAGGAATATCACATTAAAACATTGTAGGCTTAGTGTAAAAATCCAACAGTAACTAAGTATATAAAGTTTATTCCCTTGACACACACATAGAGCAACTGATTATTATTTTTTCTTCCTAATAAGTTCTGTTTTAATAATTTTATTTGTAAAGTCTAGAGCTTGTTAGATACTAGTTATATATAACCTTGTAAGGTTACTGTCTAAATCACCATTTTTTCATCCCAAATGATCAAATTCATTGTCATCACATTTATATCTTCTACTTAAACTTTTTTAGTCTTCTAAATGTATCATTGCTTCTCAACGTTGCTATCATTCACAAAATTACTGAGAATTGTGAGCTTTTATATTAGGGTAGTTTTTCTTAATGACCGCTTATCAATAGAGACTATCACCCTGGATATATTAGACTGAGGTTCTCCTTCCCCTGTGCATTTCATATGCTTTCGGAGTTGGACTCCCTAAAGCACTGAGGCTGCAGCATTATTTTGCAGTTTGTAACTCACATGCATCCCTCTCTGAAAGCCTCCTTTGGACCCCTCCATTGATTTTAGTAGATTAAGAGTAAGTAGATAGGTGTTTTGCCATAGCAGACGCTTATTGTTTCCTTCAACATATTTCTATGAAAATCAAACCAAGAATGAAATGAATAGTACATTTCTGTTTTCATGCACAGTTGCATGTCTGTGTATACAGTGTTTATAGGTTTTGTTTTTATTTTGTGAATAATGTCTCCTTCTGTGCATCACATTCTCTGCTGTCCAGTGGCTAACAGATAATGTGAATTATTATTGACATCAGTACAGCTATTGGGGAAGTAAGGGATATAGATTACCCATATCATTACTTCTGATCACTGACATAAAGTGTATGATTGTAAAAAAAAATTTACTAATAAGTGAATTCAGGCTTACAGCCTCCCCCCCCCCTTTTTTTTAAATTTGCCCTTATTTGTTACCCAGTTCCGTATATTGAAATTTGTATTTGAGTGATTTTAAATTATTTAGTCATATAATAAAGGCAGTGAATTTTATTATGTCCCAAGTGCTCATGACATATAATTCTGACAAGTTTAACTTAAATTATATTTAGCCATGTAATAATGGCATAAACTTTTAAACTATAAACTTTTATGTAGTCACTAGAGGCCCGGGGCATGGAAATTCATACATTAGAGAGGGGTCCTTCAGCCCGGCCTGCCCCTCTCACAGTCCAGGAGCCCTCAGGGCAGGAGGCAACCCGCTCGCTGATCAGGGGAAAGCCATACCCCATCACACCTCTGCTGCTGCCACTGCTGGCAGCACAAGCCTCAGTCAGCCCTGGTTACCTGAGCTCAGGTGGCCCTGGGTGGCTGGGCAGCTGACATCCGAGGCTTGCCTGTGCCTCAGGCTGGCCCTAGGCAGCTGGGGGACTGAGGGGACTGGGGGATTCCCGAAGCAGGTGCATGGAGCAACTGGACCAGCCTAGAGGCGGGCCCAGCCGTGCCACGTGCCTGCCACCCCCGCGGAGATGTGGGGACTGGGCACCACCATCTTGTGGCTGTGAGCGCTGACGTCTTTGAGGGCATGATAGTCAATTAGCATATTCCCTTTTTATTGGCTGTGGGCGCCACCATCTTTCTGAGGGCATGACAATCAATCAGCATATTCCCTCTTTATTAGATAGGATAATACATGACTCTTACTCGCTTGGGTTCTTATTTTGATTGAGTAAGGTATTACTTTTAAAATTTTACTCAGAAATACTGATAGACTGTTAATTGGTGTGATGTTTCTGGTGGGTTACATTTAAATCTTACAGTGTGATGTTAATCAGTCTAAAATTCTAAGGTAGGATTTAGTGGTGACCTTTTAATGTCCCATAGACACAGCTTTACTTCATATCAAAAACAGTTTGTGAGATGTAGTTGCAAATCAAGTTGGAAATCAGTTAAGAATGTGAAAACCCAACCTATTTCTTGTCATTAGTGCAAACATCTGAACCAGATTTTTCCTAGGTGATGGATCTGTAAGTCAGTTTCATGCAAGACAGTTATTGTATGGTATTGTTCTTAATATCTTATGAATAAGGGGCTTACTTTTAGCTTGGAATTTTTATTGTTTGTGCAGAACAGGATTGTCTATCAAATTCTGTCCCTGTGTTCATTGGCTTTTGGTTAAGTAAAGTCTGTATCTCAGGGATTGTTCACTAAACGTGACAGACTAAAGGTAGGACGCTCTCCTGGTCACTGGATTTGGAAGTTGATATTCTACGAGGACTTCAATAGGTCACGCAGAAAGCTGTGTTGCAATTATAGAGCTGCCTGTACAGGTTTCCTCCCTCACGTGGGGGGCCGTAAATGCGTGCTGTCAAGCTCTCAAGTTTTTACAATATTTCAATGAATTCCAAATTGTTTTGCTTCTGGGTATTTTTTGCTTGTAACTATATCTCTATGTAATTTTTGCATTCTAATAACATTAACAAGTTTCTTATGATGAAAAGTTAGTATCAGAAACTCATCATAAACCATTGTTTTAAAAGAAAGCTTCCTAACTATAAGACACAGAAAATAATTTGGAAAAGAAACTTATACATAGCTTCCTTTATTAAATCCCTGTGTTCCTGTTTTCCTCTATAGCCAAATAAGATTTTAATGCAGATCAAGTGAAATTTTCAGTGATTTTGATTAAATACAATATAGTTTACATGATCTATCTCAGCAAACAAAGCTGTTTTTTTTTTTTAAAGAATTGCTTCTAATAAAACAGGAGGCCAAATCTTTTCTTCCTTTACCAGAAAGGAGACAGCATAGCATAGTAGTTCAGGAGACAGAATTAGAGTCAGGTCACCAGGTTCAAACCCAATCTTTTTGTGCCCTAGTTTTATCTGTTATAAAGTAAGGGTATTAAAAATTCCAAACTTTTAATGTGCTTATGATGATTAAATAATACACACAAAAGTATTTAGAACAATGCCTAACATTTGTTAAATGCTAATATTAGGTGTCGTTATTAAAAATCACTTGTTGAATAGCTCATATACTTGTTATCTATATACTTTATACAATAAAAGCCTAAGTGACCATTACAGTGAAATGACCGGGACAGCTGGTTGCTATGACACACACTGACCACCAGGGGGCAGATGCTCAATGCAGGAGCTGCCCCCCGGTGATCAGTGTGCTCCCACAGGGGGAGGCTGCTTAGTCAGAAGCCAAGCTCATGGCTCATGAGCACAGCAGCAGTGGCGGGAGCCTCTCCTGCCTCTGTGGCAGTGCTAAGGAGTAGCGAGTCAAGTGGATCAGAGAACCAAGTAGTAAGGAGGGAGCAGGCAGGTGGTAAGGAGCGAGGGATCCCAGACGGCGAGTGAGATGTCTAAGCAGGCAGTTGGACATTCTCCGAGGGGTTCTGGACAACGAGAGGGTACAGGCAGGGCTGAGGGCTCCTCCCAGTGCACATTTTGTGCGCTGGGCCTCTAGTCTATTATAATTATCAGAAGTTTTCTATACTAGAACTTCCCATCACTTATAAATATAATTAAGAACTTTTATTTTTCCAACATTAGAAAAATCACTATTTAATAAAGTGAGAATACCACTTGCATTGTAAGCTAGTAGTTACTCCATCACCATATTCTTCACCTCATTTCTTACAGGAAATAGATACTTATTGTATATATCCCCTCCATACTTAATATCTATCCATTTGATAAATTTTTAAGTCTACTTCTGTGAATATGAATAATGACTATGTAATAGATTATTTGAATTATATATGCATTCCTATAACATTATCATATAACACAAGACATGTCTAGAAAATTAGGGTTTGAGTACCTTGGGAAATAGATATCGAACCTAAAAAACACGTTCATTTTCCTGGATCATTTATATTTGGAAATAGTAATTAATTGTTCTCTTACTTGAAAAATGGCAATAACATCAAAGCTGCATATATCTCTTGAGTTGATTTTATCCTGACAAGACAAATATGAGGACACTTTAATAATAAATCTTCATTAACTTTCCATTTATAACTGAGATATTCTTTTAATATAATATGTTTCTAATTAATAGAAAATGGGCTCACAATTGCAAATACATGAGGGAAGAAAGTAAATTATCTGAATGGTGTTTTAACACAGATATTTTATTACCCAACAGTTTTAAGCTTCTAAATTATAGGAATTTATAATAATTTTTACTATAATAATCACACACAAAAATATCAAGGTACTGAAGAATTCTGAAGTGCTTAGAAGACACTAGATCATTATTAAGTTTTGTTCTGACGATTTTGCTCTGCATCTATAGATTTTTCTCCTCCTTGGACACCTGATAATAACCAGATGTCCCCATTTCTTAACAAGCTGAATAATAAAACAAATTGGTGCAAGGATTTAAGTTTGTTTAAGAAATTGCTTTCTTTTCCATTTTTAGTGGATTAAACAGATAAACATACAAAAAAGGTGGAGGGAAGAATATAATGGAGATCATACTGCAGCCATGATAAAGACCACATTTAGGAGAAAATTGGGGAGAAATTAACCAATTAATTGAAGAAAACCAGTAAAGAATATCTCTAGAAATTATTTGTATGAGAACAAATCTAAGTATACATCACTGTTGTTTTACAGAAAAAGTTATCAAAATCTTGACCAGTTATCAGCTGAAGTTAGCCTTTCTCAGACTTCCCTGGACCCAAGCCAGTCACAAGACGATGGAAAACAAGACACGTTAAATTCAATCAGTGAAGGTAAGGAAAAAGGTCTGCTTGAAAAGCACTTTTCCTGCACTTTCTGTTCTGTGGCTGCAGAGGACTGCTAAAGAATAATCTCGATATTTCTGCAAAATATGCTGAGAATTAAACTGCCATTATGATTGAAAATGGTCTGCTATTGTTTGTACCTCATGAGTTTGTGGCTAACCTCCAGATTCTCTTCAGTTTTTACCTTTACTTCCTTGCTTCCTGTGCACTCTTTTCTACCCACTCCAATTTGGCTTTTGTGTCTCTACTACTTACTGAAATGATTTTATCAAGGTGACTAACCACTGCCATATTGCTAAAGTCAGGTCTCTGCCTTCATCCTATTAAGCTCAGCAGCTTTTGCTAGGACCATTTTTTCATTTGTTAGTCACTTTTGGTACCTTGTTTATGAGTACTCAGAAAAAACATGGGGAATAGACGTAAAAGAGTTTTGTTTTTCCCATCACTCCTTCCTGCTGGGCTCAACCAACCTCTCTTCCCATTGGGTTGCATTTTCCTCAACTACATCTTGGTCAAATTTCACCGCTTTTCAGGTTCCTCTTAATGATCGCATTTCATTTCTAAGACTCAACCTATTCCTTTTAAAAGCTCGATAGCTTAATTGGCTCAAAGCTCTTTCTTCCTGCCCTCAGCATAGGCTACAGTTGTGAATACAGCCCTTTGGATTGGACAAGTGGTGCTGGTATGAAAGAGTACTCACATCTTTCTCTCTCCTTCCCAGCTCTGCATGTGCTGGTGTGTGTGAGAGCTAGGGACAGTTTCTTACCTAGGGGGAACTTGCATTCCTTTATACTTCCAGTTTCTATTTTTTCCTTTCTCCATTGCAATAAATGGCACTGTCCCCCCGCCTCCCCCACCTCCTGCTAGGCATTATTCTAGATTCTACACTTCCCACTTACATCAGTAGGTCAGTTTATTAGCAAGTCCTGGCAGCTCCCCATAGAGCACATGACTTCCTCCCTTACTGCAGTCCTACCCTGTTTCCCCGAAAATAAGACAGTATCTTATATAAATTTTTCTCCCAAGGATGCGCTAGGTCTTATTTTCAGGGGATGTCTTATTTTTCCATGAAGAAGAATACGGTACACGTTTATTGTTAAATAAAAATAAAGGAAATTTATTACCTGAATATGGTACGATAGTATGATAGTTGTCAACACAAACAAGACAAACTATGAATCCTACAGTATCAAGAATTTACTCATTTATTCAATGACAATCATGTCATCATCTTCTGGAACATCATCATAACAATCCAATTCCTGAATTTCCTGGTGAATTTCTTGTGACTCCATTTCTTTCAAAATCAGTGGACCAAACCTCTCATGTTTAGCTTAGGGGGGCCTTATTTTTGGGGGATGCCTTATATTTCACTCAGAAGGAAACCTGTAAGTAGGTCTTATTTTCGGAGGATGTCTTATTTTCGGGGAAACACTGTAGTCTGTGCGGCTTGGAGCAAGCCTCTTGGATGGACTGCTGCCGTAGCTTTTTCAATGTTCTTTGGTCTCTCATTCTAGCTTCCTCATAATCCATTCTCCATACAGTAATCAGTGATATTTTAAAACATACCCACTAAAGACAGAGTAAAATTCAAACTGCATACCATGACATCATAATTGTTGAAAGAATAAGTTATTTTTTTTCAAGAAATATTAAGCTCCCCATATGGACAGATATTATGCTAGTAACTTATTAGTAGCTGCCATATTTCATCAAATCTAAGATGCTCTGAGTTTTAAGGCACACCATTATTGCAGTTTGGTGGCTCATTTGGTGGTTGTCCCATACACCAAAAGTTGCAGCTTTGATTTAGGGCAGGGCATATACCTGGGTTGTGGTCGAGGTATATATGGAAGGCAACTGATCTATGTTTCTCTCACACATTGATGTTTCTTCTCCCTCCTTCCCTCTCTTCTTTTCTCTTTAAAATCAATTTTAAATATATATATATATATATATATTTCCTTGGGCGAGAATTATGATACACCATTATTTTATGTACAATCACAAAAGAAAAATGCCAATAATTCATATATAACATTTCAACATCTTAGCATTTAAAAAAATATTTTTATTTTACTTATTTTATATTTTATTTTATTTATTTTATATTTATTTATTATATTTATTTTATTTACTTTATTATTTTATTTATTTATTTTATTATTTTATTTTATTATTTTATTTATTTAATTTAATTTAATTTAATTTATTTTATTTTATTAATTAGAGAGAGAGGGATAGGTACATTGATGAGAGAAACATCATTGATCAGCTGCCTTCTGCATGCTCCCTACTGGGATCCAGCCAGCAACTGGGGTGTGTACCCTGACTGGGAATTGAACCTGTGGCCTCTTGGTTCATGGGTTGGTGCTCAACCACTGAGCCACACCACCAGGCAAGCAGTGATTTTTAAATTTATTATTTGTTATCTTAATGCCTGGCATATAGCGTACATCCAGTGACTTCTAACTTAACATTGGTAGCAGTACCATTTGAAGACTTGTACAGTCCAGACTCCACTATCAATACATTTAAAACAGAACTGGTCTTTTTTGCTATGCTATAAAACAAAAAATCAATTTTCTGCTCTTAGTAACTAATTTGATTCTGCTAGGCACTACACTGTCATCTGAGGCAAAAAGTTTTATTAACCTTCAACTGTTGCCATATTTTATAAAAATATGAAGTTGTTAGTGTTTTTAGGTCCTTATTGGTATCAATCTTCAAGGACGATTAACTATTTGTTATTTTTTCCTGATTTCAGGTAAAGAAGACACTCCCTCCTTACTTGGTCTCTGTGGGTCTCTAACATCAGTGGCAAGTTACAAATCTCTAACTAGCCTCAAATCCAATGACTGTCTTGCAAGTCCTACAGCAGAGATGACAAGTCCAGGCCTAACTCCATCCTGAACATTTTAATGTAAAAGCCCAAAGATTTTATGTTGCAGAAGTTCTATTAAGTTTGACTGCTGGGAAAACCTTTGGAATTTTATATTGTTCTGGCACACATGTGGAGTTCTATTGCGTCTAGTTCAATATACTCCATGTAAACTGAGTTGGGGGGGAAAGATCCTGCCTTTTTTTTTTTTTTTTCATTAAAAAATTCTTATATTTGTCACTTAGAAAGTTTAAAATGAATAGGCCTAATGTTTTTCAAAGATCCTCTAAATAATCATTTGCAAATTGTACATATTTATTATTTAGTTGATTTTCATATATTTACATGTATCATAATTGCCAGAGACCAAGTTCTAGGTTTTATTCCAGAGTCTTTTGCTAAGTATTTTCTTTCCTTTTTTATTCAACGATTCAAATTTCTAAAAATGACTTATAATTTCTTCCTACGTTCTCATGTTAAAAGACTTGTTTTTAATATGAGAATGTTTTCAGCTGCAGTTTGACAGTGGCTTATTCAGTTTTTCTTTAAGTCATAATTTGATGTCAACCTCGCCTTCCACTTAACATTTTATATATTTTGTAGGAATGTGCCTTTAGGCAGTTACTAAATTTGTTAGGGTCATAGGGAAAGTACTTTAGGCCATTTAGATAAAATGAATAAAATTTACCTTTGTTTCCCCAAAATTTTCTTAAAAGTCGATCCATTAAAAAAAAACCAGCTGACTATGCCTCCAAAATTAAACATTGAAAAAGTGTAGAAAGATGTTGAAAAAAAAATATTTGATCAGGGAAGTTTTCAAGTTCAATCAAGTATTTGAGAGGCTTTTAAATTAGTATCAGTAAGTAATCACCATACTTAATGTCCGGCATAAGTGCCGTTTTCTTTCCCTTATGGGCTGCAGTGAAGTGTCATGTATGTTTTATAGTTTCTATTATTAATCATTCCACAGTCTCTTTTTAAAGTCAATATTAAAAAATCCCTGCACTTCTACAAGTTAAAAAAAAAGTTTTCTTTTTAAAAACAGCTTTAAACTGTATTTTATTTATTTATTTATTTATTTATTTATTTATTGCAATTTTTGGAACTATTCATTTTTGTCCCTAAAAACTTCAGCATATTGGAGAAGAAAATGGATTAAATCTATTTTCTGCAGTAATACGAGGAGAACATGCTCAGTTGTGCCAAAGAAGTTTTATACATTGTTTACACGAAGAGGCTACAATACTTACTGGGGACTTATGTGATATTTTTGTTTACTAATAAAACATTACTTTCAAACTTAGTAGCTTTGACATATAGGAAGAATGTTCCTCCTAAAGCAATTTATTTTTGTCGAGAGGAGGCAGAAGTGCTGAACTTACCACAGCCATTCTATGCGCTGGAAATGTAGGAATGTGGCGTTTCTCTGAAATCTTTAGAGCTTTACCCTCATAATTTGGAATTTAAGATAATAAATAGTAACAAGGCTAGTCTTATATGTAAGACAGTCCCAACAATGTCATTTCAGGGACAAAGGAGGCCTGGAATCCCTTAAAAGTAAGTTATCTTAGACATACCAGGACTACTCAGAGCTTTATTCTTTTAGCTTAAGGCTTTTTAGTACTTGTAAAAATGCAAATATTCTTGAGAAATGGTACCTTTAATCTCTGAATTTTGAACAGCTGATTGTGAGTGAGGTAGCCAAAGCAATCTTTACTCAGCATGGGGATGGAAGGTATAAAAGGAGGGCAGTGGGAATCCTGGGAGGAGGAAATGAGAAACGGTTAAGGAGGGGAACCTCAAAACTTTTAGGCTGGCCTTAAGCACTACTGCTGCTTTCCTAAAAACTTTCAGAATGTTTTAACGCTTTATAATTCACGGTCTACTCTCAACTTGACATTTTCCTCCAGTAACTTTAAATAATCATTGTTACATTTTTCCATACATTTTTATAATACAGAAAGTTAATTCAAGATTCCGTAATGAATACAATTTTTCAGAGTTGTCTAATGTGTTACTGTAACTTGTGCATCTTGAGTGCAGGTTGAAACATGACACCTGAGGACCATGGCTTCCTCCTTTCTTGGAGCTCTTGGTATAAAATTCATCTGCTGTGAATTCAGGTTTCTACTCAGTTCATCTCATACTAATTAGAGAGAGAGCTTATGTGTGCATGAGGAAACAACTTACGTCTCAATCTTTAGTTCCATTCAGTAGTGTTTATTGTTCATACACCCTCCCCAAAATAGAATGCTGAAGTACATGCTATTATTTCCATGTGTATTTTGTTGCCTTGATGTATTACACTTGTTGCATGTATATTAAACATTTTGTACCATGAATTAGTGGTCTTAATTTACCCTTGACAAAAAGTTACTTGATTCAGGTTATACACTGAGTTGACAAATAGGGTAAAAGTATATTACCTAACTAGAGGGAGGCCTGGTGCATGAATTCGTGCACGGGTAGAGTTCCTTGGCCTGGCTGCTGATCAGGAAAGGGACTGTAGGAGGCTGGCCAGTGGCAGGGAGTTGGCTGTGGGAGTGCACTGACCACCAGGGAGCAGCTCCTGTATTAAGCATATGACTCCTGATGGTCAGTGTGCATCACAGCGATGATCAATTAGACTTTTATATATATAGGTAATCTAAAATATTAGTATCAAAATGGTTTTGGAAGAATCCTTATTTCATCTTATATAAAATTGAATACATTTTGTTTTTTAAAGAACATGACACCCTTTAGGGTACAAACAGCTATTGGAGTGGCACAGTACAGCAATGGTCCTGGCAGTGTTACTGATGGGATCACATAATTGCCAACGTTTGCATTCTTGCCCGTCAAATGGAAACATCACCATCTTCTCAGTACCTGTCTGAAGGCATCAGGATGACTTCAGCACTAAATGAAATCATACGTGCATGTTTGTAATAGGTAAGTGCCAAAGTCAAGCTACTAATTATGATTGACAAAACTTTAAGTCAGTTTGCAGGTCATCTTTATTAGACTTACATACAAGTTTTCAAGTGGTTAAAAATGTCTCACAGTTACAACTTATGGAAATTATTTCCAAAGTTCCTACTAGGTGAAATCTCCACCTCTGAAATGTCACATAACTGCTTTGAAAATCAGGGCTCTTAATTTTTTTTTTTAAGTTAGTTCACTTTGCTCTTCATCTAAGCAAAGCAGCTTCTATGTAGGTTCAGCATTTGTTCTTTTTAATGGATAGGAAGGGGGAGATGAAATTATATCAGTATCATGAATAGTACCTTTTAAAATCATATTTTAGTCCAAAACAAACTTCAGATTGTTGTAAAATAGGTTACCTTATTTATATGTCACATTTCCTATGCTGTCAGTTATTTTTCTAAAACACAACTAAAATAAAAATTTCACAACTCTTGGTCTTACTACATGACACATTCTGGTATTTCCTGTTCTATTTTCTTTCATTAAAAATAAATGCTGGTCGACCTCACCAGTTTGGCTCAGTGGATAGAGCGTTGGCCTGTGGATTCAAGAGTCCTAGGTTAGATTCCAGTCAAGGGCATGTACCTTGGTTGCAGGCACATACCCAGTAGGGAGTGTGCAGGAGGCAGCTGATTGATGCTTCTCTCTTAACAATGTTTCTAACTCTATATCCATCTCCCTTCCTCTCTGTAAAAAAAAAAATCAATAAAATATTTAAAAAAATAAAATAAAAATAAATGCTGGCCTTGGGGGAGGTGTCCAATATCTCAACTCTTTAAGTATTAGAGCTGTACTAAATATACTTTCTTTGTTGTCGTCTTCTTGTTTCTCCTTTGGCACACAAACCCTCTCAATACATCCCCAATCTGATCTCCTACCACATCGCCATGTATACTCACTGCTCAAACAACTGGGACATCCCATTGCCAGCTTCCAGGTATATTTAATCTGCCCTAATCCTAGAAGCATTTCCTGCCTCCTCCCCTTTCCCCCCAGTTTGAATGGAGAATCCATGAATCATAGTTCTCTAACCTACTTGAGGCCAGTGACAGTTTCTGAGAGTTTTGTTGCTATTATCTTTTTCCATTACCATTTATCCTCCTACACCCTCCTCACCTCCACCCACACGGAAACATCTTCTCTCCAGTGTTTTTCACAGTGCCTATCACAATAAAGGTCTCAATAAGTGTTGAATGACAGATTACATTTTTGGAAAAAGTTCAAAAGTGATAGACTTTGTTTTCCCACATCCCTGGAATCTGTGCCCTGGGAAAAAGGAAGGAAGATTTTAAGGGAGTCATATGTAATTTAGCATAGTGAATAATTTTCCTAGAAATAAAAGGAAAATTTATTCGACTTCTATACTCTTAAACAAATGTGTATTATATGAAAAGTAGCAAACAATACTTGAATAAGACATTTCTTTTTAAAAATGTACACATAAATTAAGTATGTATGTTAGAAAATTTATCATTAATAAAATGAAAGTTTCCTTTCAGCAACATTACCAAGAATACAATTTCTAGCCAAACTCTTTTTGGTAGCCACTTTTTTTTTTTTTTTTTTTTTTTAAGTATTTATGCTTATTTACTATGATACTTAAGTTCAGAGAAAGTTGAAGCTTTCGGTTTTCATCCAAATACACTGCATGCAATATGTATTAGAAAAACTACTAGGGAGTTATATATAAGTTATTTTAGTCATAAATCATAAGAATTTCCCACAAGTACAATCAGTGTTAGGGGTGGGTGGAAATTTCCCTTCTGGTATTTATAAGTGATAAGTAAATTAAAATATGTGATTGTTTTTTGAAGCATTGTTCTAAATCTCAATATTTCTGCCTTTTTCCACCAATAAGTTATCAAAAAGAAGCATAGAAAAACCAAGGTAAATTTAATACTGTTCCAGTGTTCCAGATAAACATTTTTATACACATTTTATGAAAATATTAGCTAAAGGTACAGTGATAATTTTAACTTAACCAAAATATTTTAATGAAAGTATAAGTTAAAATAATTATATTTTTATGGATATTTATGTTGCAAATTTAAGGTAAATCAAAACAGGATAAAAACAAAAAGTTATATATAAATACCATATAGTTTATTTCTGGTAAGACACATGAACCTTTTTTCTACTATAATACAAATACATTAATTCCTCTGTGAACATCAGAATTTTAACACCTAAACATATTACCTATTTTAGGGGAGAAATGTTTCACATTTTCATAAAACACACATAAAACACACATAGATTCAATTAAGTGCTTTTTTATGTATATCCTAAGAAAATCAACAAATATATTTTAAAATATCATTTCTTGTCCTGCCATAATTTTTTTATTTCATTCCTATAGTCATAAGCTAAATTAATTAGGCATTAACATACAGTGACCAAAAGCTATTTCTTCAAGGAAATTGTATGTATAGTCTCTTGTTCTAGCATACTAATGTGAGATGCATATTTTGGAAATATTTTGTAACTGACATTGTATTATATAAATATAATAAAACAAGCCAACAGAGTGACCTAGGGAATCCACAGTGACACCTGAATTATCACATGGTGAAACCAGATGACCTTCCTGTGCCAAAACATAATTTTTACTTGTCTAAATTCAATATAGTTTTCCACTCTACACACAAGCTTGACTCTAGTGAACAGTTAATACAATCAGTAAATCACACCCCTTGTATAGTATCAGTATATAATACAGGATCTTTAATATCAAACTCTCAAGAGATTATTGCTTCCAAGTGTTAAAGAATAATTTTTCTTTTCTTTATAATATGTTCAGTGGTTGTGATTTCTGAAATATCTTTTTTCACTATCTCAAAAATTAGGAATACACAATTCATTTTAAAATGAGGATTATGATTTAGAGTCAAGGTAGAAATTTCTATTCATTTAAATCATTGGCAAGAAAGAGAAAAAAACACTTGTAAGACAAAAGAAAGGCTCTTGCCTAAGAGTCTCCATCTGATTTGGCCATGGCTATTTCAAGTTGAAGCAGCATCACTATAATTGCTGTTTTTGAGTGTTTTGTTTGTGGAAAAAAGCCTTTCCAAATTCATATGTACTGATCATGATGGCACAAGCAGGAGCAATTTTAATTAAACGGGGAGTTAGGCCTGCAAAGAGAACAGAAAAATATCAGAACAAATTTTATTTTAAAATAAAATTTTAAATTTATTGTTTGGAATTATTCTGATGATGATCAAATTAAATGAAGTGATACATCAAATATTGTGCCATATACTGGTATTCAAGAATAAGATAAACTTACTTCCAACCTCCTCAATTTAACTCCGTTACTTTACATAGAAATTTTATCTTATTAAGAGTAAATCAATTGTCATTTAACATTATTAAACCTATAAAAGATGTTTAGGATGAAATCATAAATGTAAATTATTTTCAATAATTTACTGCTGAATAGTTAATTTAGGAAGAATAGATTTAAAAGTAAAATTAATAATTTTATTTAACAATTTGGTAAAGCAAATATTTTTACCTGTAAATAATCCAGATAACCCATTTTTAGCAACAATGTTCTTCATTATAGCCCAGGTTGACATATGCAAAGGCTTAGAAACTAAATGTTAAAAAAAAAATGATAGCATTATGAATTACTCCTTAATTTCTAATACAGATAAATGCATAAAATAGTGTATGGCCTTTGGGAATATATCATTTCAATATAATAACAAGTTTGTCTAAAAAGTTATTTTAAATTCTAGAGGCCCAGTGCATGGAATTCGTGTATGGGGGGCGGGGGAGTGTCCCCCAGCCCAGCCTGGACCCTCTCCAATCTGGGACCCCTCGAGGGATGTCCCACCAAGATTGAGCCTAAACAGGCAGTCGGACATCCCTCTCACAGTCCAGGACTGCTGGCTCCCAAACTGCTCGCCTGCCTGCCTTCCTGATTGCCTCTGACTGTTTCTAGCTGCTAGCCTGATCACCCCCTAACCACTCCCCTGCCAGCCTGATTGATGCCTAACTGCTCCCCTGTCAGCCTGTTTGCCCCTAATTGCCCTCTTTTGCAGGCCTGGTCCCCCCCAACTGCTCTCCCCTACAGGCCTGGGTCCCTCCCAACTGCCCTTTCCTGAAGGCCTGGTCGCCCTCAACTTCCCTCCTCTGCTGGTTTGGTCAAACCTAACTGCCCTCCTTTGCAGGCTTGATTACCCCCAACTGCCTCCCTTGCAGGCTTGGTCCCTCCCAACTGCCCTCCCCTGCTGGCCATCTTGTATCTACGTGGGGGCAGGATCTTTGACCACATGGAGGCAGCTATCTTGTGTGTTGGAGTGGTGGTCAATTTGCATATTACTCTTTTATTAGCTAGGATAGAGGCCTGGTGCATGGGTGGGGGCCGGCTGGTTTGCCCTGAAAGATGTCGAGGATCAATGTGGGGGTTCCTTGGGGCATGGGGCGGCCTGAGTGAGGGGCCTTGTGGTTTGCAGGCTGGCCATGCCCCCTGGCGACACAAGCAGAGGCCCTGTTATTTGGAGTTTATTTATCTTCTACAATTGAAACTTTGTGGCCTGGAGCGGAGCCAAACCTTCTGCTAGCTCCTTGGTGGCAGCCATTTCTATTGGAATTTGTGTATCTTCTATAGTTGAAACTTTGTAGCCTTAAGCAGAGGCCTGGGCAGGCCAGGGTGTGTGGAAAGCTTTGCTTCCTCCATCGCTGGGGCAACCCTAGCCTAAACCGAACATCAGCTCTTTCCAGCTCCATGGCTGTTGGCATTTCTGTTTGGATCTATCACTGAAACTTTTTAGCCTTGAGTGGAGGGGTAGGCTGGCAAGAGCAGGGGGAAAGATTGGCTTCCTCCATTGCTGGGGAAACCCAAGCCTCCCTTCTGCTCTCTGTGGCTGGTAGCCATGTTGGTTGGTTTTATTTGCATATTTGCTCCTGACTGGCTGGTGGGCATGGCCTGTGGGTATAGTGGAGTGATGGTTAATTTGCATATTATGCTTTTATTAGATAGGATTATTTGTAATAGTTGGATTCATTAAAAAGAAAAATTATTAAAAGGCTATAAGTTTAAAGGTATAGAACTAAATGCAATAAAGGGGAAATATATAGAAGACTTCTGGACTGATAATGTTTGTTTCTTAAGCTTGGTAGTAGGTGTCTTTTATACTTTATGTTAAAAAGTTTCATAATGAAAAGATTTAAAGATATATAGAAATATTCATGTGGTTTCCAAAGCCAAAGAGAAGTCTTGATAATCATTTTCATTAAGTTTTTATAGCACACATTAAAAAAACATTTATTTTCTAAAAAGAGTTTCTGAGGATAATAACTCATTCTCCGTAGTAAGATTCTGCTTTATTAAAACCCTTCTGAATAGATATGCCAGATGAAATAAATTAGGTCAGTCCTATCTCCTCCAAAGGGCAGATCTATCCTGTAACTAACAGTAACACTTCACTTATTTGCAACCACTCAAATAACAGAAATATAGAAAAAAATTAATTTGTATATTTTAAAAAATCAGCAAAAAATAGATGTCATTGAGGTTCAAACATAAAGCTTATGAATGAAGCCCTTGCCAGGTAGGTCAGTCGGTTAGAATGTCATCCTGATATGCGAAGCTTGCAGGTTCGATCCCTAGTCAGGGCACATATAAGCAGCAACCAACAAATATGCAATAACAGACATGTCTCTGTCTTCCTCTCTATGAATGAATGCATGAATGAATGAATGAATGAAGGATGGTAGGGCTTAGGCAGCTAGAAGGCTTGCACCTAAACAGGGAAGTGGAGAAGGGACTATATTTTGGTAAATTAAGGATAAAGCTGTCACTAATACTCATCAGATTTATTTTCAGAGGTCTATAATTAATGTTTCTTTTAACATTAGAATACTGATTTTACTGTGCATGTAAAAATATTATTCTGGTGGGGAACAATTTATTTACATTATAATAGGCTTATCACAAGGCCTCTATGACACAGCTTTGTAATAGAAAATTTCCAGTGGGTTTATGACACTTTCTACAGATGATACTAACAGACTAGATCTAAAATGTATGCAACCAAAGGTACACTTTTGTTCTAGAAGAGATTACAGGATATAAAGTAAAAATAGATGGGATAATAGGTAGAAAAAAACATTTAAAAAGGAAAGCTAAAGTAAACAGGAAAATAATAAAATGTATAGGCAAACTAATGAAACAGAACACACAATAGAAAAAGGTTTCCCAGTACTTTTCTATCCTTCACTCTGAATTGTCCAGATTTATTTGGAGGGGGGGAAAACTCACAAAAACAAAAACCTTATGTAATTTAATCTTCTACATAGAACAGGTATAAGACTTAACTGATAGCAGGCAAAATAAACAGACTTTGATTTCTTAATTTTTTGTTGTTGTTTGGGTTTACAGTATTTTTTCCTGGCTATTCCTATCTAAGAGTATATTAGTTTCAGTTAAAGAGTAAAACAGACGGGGGGAAAATCTTATCTCTATTCTAGATATTCCTAACTTAATATCTGGAAAGAAAAACAAAATTTTCATAGTAGTATCTTAAAATGTTTTAAATGAATTAAACTTACTTTTATGACTTTCATACATCCAAAGATGTGTCTGCTTTTGTGTTTTTACCACATCAAATGGCAAAGTTACAACAGCTGCGAACTATCAAAAAGTAAAATTGATTGATTTAAATCTGCATTAAATTTTTCCTAAAGTTACATTCTCTTAATTAGCAGGCTATTTAATAAGGATAACACTGAAAATCATAACTAAACTAACACATAAAATAAAACCAGATATATAAGCTTTTATTAAAGAAAATAGATATATGTCTTAAGTATTTCTCTGAAAATTTAAGAATAAGTAAAAAGTCTCAGACAAGTTCCCCTACTCCCATGAGGCCACACAACTAGTGGCAGACATAATTCCAACCAGACATCTCTGACTTGAAACCAGTGTTTGCAATCCCAACATGCCTATGTTGCATTATTCCTTTATTATACATGAAGGTATAATACCTATTTTAAAGCAGAAATTCTCAAATATTTAGCAAGCATTTAAAATTTTCTAACAAATGTTTAAAAAACATAATAAAAATAAAAGAAAATGGACAGTGAACTTTTAGTTTTATATACCTATATATCTAGTTCATCTCAAAATGAACCAACTTAATTATTTTCACAATGACCTAATTAAGGAAAGTGGTTTTTTTTAAAGATAATTAAATGCCCTTAAGAATGTCTCATAATACATATATTAATAAAAGCATAATATGCTAATTAGACTGGATGTCCTTCCGGACAAAACGGGGGCTGTGAGGGAAACGCAGGTCTGGGTGCCTGCCAGCGGCCGGAGGGAAACCCGGGTCCCCAGAGGGAAGCCAGCGCCAGCAGCCGGGGAAGGAAGGCCTACTCTTGCATGAATTTCTTGCATCAGGCCTCTAGTTTGATATAAAAGCCATGTACAGTAAATAAACCTGATATTTTATTTGGCATATGGACTCACATTTGATCAATATACTCATAAAATGACCCATAAAAATCATTTATATTTTATTTCAACTGAAAAATGTTGACTTAAGTTCTTGAAATGAAATCGAATTCAAAGATCTCTCCATTATTGTGTCTCCACTTACACAATTTAGCATGTAGAAAAAAATAGCAATGATGTTATATTTGTTAAATGGATTTTTGATATTTTCTAAAATGATGTGGTTTTCTGTTTTCTGACAGGAAGCCCAGACATTGTTCACTGACATACTTTTTTTTTTTCCCCCTTAAATCCTCACATGAAAAATATTTTTTACTGATTGTAGAGAGAAAGGAAGAAACATTGATGTGAGAGAGAAACACTGATCAGTTGCCTCTAACATATACCCCAATTGGGGATCAAAACCACACCTAGGTAAGTGCCTGGACCAGAAACTGAACCCACAACCTTTTGGAGTACCGAACAACGCTCCAACCAACTGAGCTACCCAGGGCCACTGACATAATTTTTCTGTTGCAGAGACAAAATTTTATTTGAAAACAGTCAAAAGGCAGCAATATTTTCTAGATCATTAAAAATTTTTATTTATTTATTTTTAAACCATTTATTTATTTATTTATTTATTTATTTATTTATTTTTACATATTTTATTGATTTTTTTGCCCCCTTCCCTCCCTTCCACACATCCCCTCCCTCCCCAGAGCATTAAAATTTTTTTATACATCTTTTTATGTTAAACAGAATTAGTAAATAAAAAAACTTTCCTTCATTTTACTGGAAAACTGGAAAAAACATGCTAAACAAGCCATTATTACACTTTTTTTTTTTTTTTTAGATAGTAAGCATTTATTTGTAAGTTAACTGATGTCATTCCAACTGTTAGGAATTTCTAAAAATAATTGACTTTTTTTCTTTATAATGGATTAAGATATAAATTAAATACAATTAAATTACATTTAATCACCTCACAAATAAGAGGGATAATGAGAAGAGTTTGCTGGCATTGGAACTATTAAATTGTTTAAAAAAAAAAGTAATTGCTCTTTTGCTTCAATATGTTTATAACCCACTAGGCTTAGTTTAATAAATCTCAGACCTGGGTATATTCAGAGTTGAATTTTGAACTCAGTCACAGTAGCTTTCTTAGCCTAGGTTTTTGATACAATTATTCCAATATTTTCTTGCAGGTCTTCATCAATAAGTTTCTTCACTCTTGTTTTCATTTGGTTCCAATATGTCAGCACCTCACTCTAAGTCATCACAAATTCATTTTGTAAGAATGTGGATACAAGAAAACTCTTTGTGGCCAAGATAATGATGATATGAATCTGCATAAAGTCTACTACATGACTTTTTATTAAGTAAATGGGTGGGAAAAGGTGAACTCTACTACACAAAATAAAGGTCATTCTCATTCCTCCCTTCCGATTGTAAAATTCTTTTGTTAAATTTGTTAAAATTCATTTAAGAAGTGCTCAGCCAGCCTAGGCCAGGGAGCTCTGTTGGTTGGAGTGTTGTCCCGATACACCAAGGCTGCAGGTTCAATTCCCAGTCAGCGCATATATAAGAATCAACCAATGAATGCATAAGTAAGAGAACAAATCAATGTTTCTATCTCAAATCAATTAAAAAATTTGTTCTAAAGTACTTAGTTAAAATGTTTCCAAAGAAACAAATTAGCAGAAGAGAATGAAATTATATTTATTCAATTATACATATGAGATGACACTCTATTAAATATTACCTAACCAGGCATTTAATGAACAAATTGCAAAATACCTTGTAATAACAAAGCACTATTTAAACTACTATAATTATAACTGTAGCTATCAAAAAAGTCCAAAACTTCAAAATATATAATAATAATGAATATGTAATAAAAACATAGATACAAAGTGTATTTTAGAATATTTGAATGGCTAGTAACTTATTCCCTCAAAATAGGATAATACTCAGAAAAATTTTAAAGCAATGCAGCTCAAAAGTGCTATCTCAATAGATATGAAATGCTATGTAATATTCTGTTCTGTTTTAATAAGACAATTATCATTCTGACATACTAACAACAAAAGAGTAAACTTACAGAACCAGACAATGCTCCTGAAGTAAAGTTGACCGTAAATGTGGGTTCATATAAGCCATATTTCACACACAACCATTTCCTTATAAGTTCATAGTTATACCAGTACATTGCTATAAAAAAAGAATGAAATGAGTGCATATTTAGAAATGAAATGCGGACCTTAGAGAAAATATCTGTGAGGTTATCGATTAAAGGAAAAGACATTCTAACCTTTACATATCTTGTTTTCTGTTTAAATGTATACTAGATAAGAGTTTTTAAAAAGGAACAAAATTATCAATAATATTATAGCAGTCTTATAAACAAAAACTCTATGCATCAGTGAAATAGAACTTTAATTCCAAAATCCAATAAAGACAGTAGCTGAAAGGAAAAGTACAAGCCAATCTCATTCATGAACATACGTAGGTATACAATCTTACAGAAATTAAATAATAAAAATCAACTGAAGCCAGATGTATTTCATAAAAGATTCATTTGCTATGACTAAATTGATTTATCTATAATAAACCTTTCAGATGCCACAAACCATTTTGACAGAACCATGGGACCACTTCTATTTAAAGCAAACCAAGAAATTTCTTAGAAAACTAGGGTTAGAAGAGTTCTTTAACTTGATAAAGGGTATGCATCAAGAACTCATCCCAAAAATAATTAATGGTGAAACAACAGAACTATTTCCTTTAGAACAAGGAAAATGATAAGGATGCAACATTATCATTATTACTATTCAAAACTTTACTAGGCAGTTTTATAGAAAAAAAATAAAAGCTATAATGGTTAAAAGTGAAGAAACAAAGTAGCTATAATTTACATATTAATGTCTACATAGGCAAACCAGAAGATATGAAAACAAATTAGAATTATAGCAGTTTTAAAAATAGCTAACAATAAGCTAGTAGAGAAAAATCTACGGTAACACTGACTCAGGCACAAAGGGATTTAGGAATTAAAAAAAAAACCATTAGATTTTAAAATAATCTATCTATATATCTATATCTATCTATTTTACTGATTTCAAGAGGAAAGGATAAGGAGAAAGAGAGAGAGACATCAATTATGAGAGAATCATTGATCCGCTGCCTCCTGCAGGCCACCTACTGGGGAATGAGCCTGCAACCCAGGCATGTGCCCTTGACTGGAACCGAACCTGGGACCCTTCAGTCTCAGGCTGACGCCCTAGCCAAAGCAGCTAGGGAAAAATAACAGATTTTAAAATAGCTACCAGAAATTGGGGATGGGTGGGTATATCTAGAAATAAATCTTTTTTTTTTAAGTGGCATATAACCTTTATAAAGAAATTTTAAATCTCTGCTAAAACACTTTAAAGAAGAGTTATATAATAGATATGACATTCCTGGGGTGTAAGGTAATATCAAGTTTTCTTTTATAATGCACTAGTAATTTAGACAGTACTATAGTATCAGCACAGGCTTAGGCAAACTGGCTAGTGAAAGTTTGGTATGTCAGAGGTGATACTGCAAATCACTGCAGAAACTATGGTTATTCAGTAAATGATGCTGGGGTAACTGTCCATTCACGTACAGGGGGAAACAAATACTTATTCACTTCATAACCCAAATCAATTATGGATACATGAATGACCAATGAAATAGTGTCCAACCTCAGCAATAATCAGAAAAATGTAAGTTAAAGTGAGATTACTACTTTAAATTAGTAGATAAACAAAAATTAAGAACTGCAACAATGAAAGTACTAGGGAGGGTAATTTGTCCTTTTAATTTTACTTTTGTTTAAGTGTGAGTAAGCAAGTAAACAGTGCTGCTGTGAATAGTCTCCTAGTGTACAAGAATTTCTCCAGTATTAGATGTGCTGGTTCACATAAACCTATTTATTTAAAATTTCATTTGGTAATAGCCAATTCTTTTAAAAATTGCAATGTTCTAATTCATATATTGAAGTGGTGATTTCATAAGTATTCATTTTATTAATATACGTATATTTTATATCTGTTACCTTTATTGTATCAAATATATAATACAAAAATTAAAAATACATTTGGCATAAGAATCTATGATTAATTACACACTATATTTTTCTAAATAGCATATCAACTGATCACAACGTTGGAGAAAAATACTAATGAAAAGGGAAAGATGGACAGAGATATGAATAAAAGAACCCCCCCCCAAAAAGGATTAACTCAAGAAAAAAAAGAAAACAGAACATTAATACAAAGGTTTTTAATAATTATTTCTTTCAAGTCTTAAAGGAAAACTACGATACACAAGAGAAATGGTACTGAACTATGCACACTCCACGTTAACCTTAAATGTCTTTTTCATGATTTTCATCTTTTTCATAATTCAACAATTAGCACAATCTTCTATCAGATTTATAACAGTCTTATTTATAAGACACTCATTTAATAGGGAAGGTTTTTATCTTGATAATTAAAAAGAGTAGGAACCAATATTATTCACAGGCATTCTTAAATGTACTTTTGTGATATTTTTATTTATAGTAGTTTACTTACTTAGTACTTTACTTACCTTATTCTAAGTAAATTATAATCTCTGTAAATTCTAAGTAAATTATAATACTTTACTTACCTTATTCTAAGTAAATTATAATTATAATTTAAAATAAAGATAGCTTGCATTATCTAAATGCAAATAAACACCAATTAATGTTGGAAAAGAAATTAAACACAAGAAGAAAATAAAACCAGGCTTAAATTAGAAACTATTCAATAAAGACTCATAAAGCTTTGAGATCCCAGCAATGATCTAGAAGTTTTGGTTACTAAAGAAGAGAGCTCACACTTAGCCTTAAGGGATTTAAAATATAGTTGATTTTATAGTTCTATATAAAAAGACAAAGTTAATTAAAATTTAGCAGATAATAGTATGATATATCCTACCTGAGAATGGTACATCTCTAAGAAGAGTAGGAGTCCAGCCTCTCCAAAGGGAAATCCAACCATCTTCTGATACTTTCTTGCTTATAAATTGATGCAGCTCGTTATAAGAAAACCTTTTAGATTGCATCTTGGTTCTTATCAATTCTAATGGACTTATTACAGTTACTGCACCAACTAATTAATACAAACAAGCAAATATTAAAAAACAAAACCAGAGCCATGTACTATGCAAATACACATCCAAAATTAATATCGATAGTTCATACATTTTATATTTAAACTTCTATTTTGAAAAGTCTGCAACCTTAACATCAAATATTTAATGCCAACATACTGGGGCAGATTTATTTTCCTTGATAAAGGTATTTCTTAAAAGTCTGTTTTTAGCACTAGGTAGTTTGCTCACTGGTTAGAGCATGGGCCCTTGAACTGAACGGTTTCGGGTTTGATTCCGGTTAGAGGCACACAACTAAACTTAAAATCTAGAATCTAAAACAAATTCATTCTAAAATCTCTGTTTGAGATTCAACAGGAATGGGTTGATCCCATTTCATTCTGATAGCAATTACCATGCCATATGACTTCTAGAGTATAAATATTAACAAATCAATAAAAACTACAAATGCAAAATATGTATTACTAATACTCTGAAATTTCATATAAATTCTCTGTGAATGTCAAAATTATAAAAGATTCTTTAAGCAGAAATTAAAATGAAAATATAATAAAGGTATTACTTACATCTGGCCACAATTCCAGCAAAAATTGGTATATGGCGTTCATTTTCTCCTAATTTAGATTTCAGGAAAGCAGTTAATTGATCGTAGCAAGTAAAATAGATAACTGTAGCAGGAACTGCCATTACTCTGTTAAAAACGCACAAACGAAAAAATTTATACAAAATTACAAAATGTTTAAAAATAAAGCTAAATTCCTTATATTTTATATAAGATAAAAACCATAATGAATCAGCCCATGAAATCAATTTTTCTTTTATTTTAAATATTATTAACTTATTAGGTTTTTAAAATAGGTATCTGCCCTCCAGAAGTTTACATTCTAATGTAAAATAAGTTGTGAAAATAAGTTAGAGTACCAGTCAGACCATAAATAGTAAAAGATAAATGAGAACACTTCTCTATCTCCTAGTCTTGTTCTATCTGTTTCTGACCTCCCAAATCTTCCCTCCCAATTATATTTACCATTACATAAAAATCACTGATGTAAAAAGTACAAGAGTAATTGGAACTATTTTTGACATACGGACCATATTTCATACCGCCTTAGAAAACTGGAAATAAATTACCACTAATGATGCCATCCTTATATATGGGAATTATATATAATTACATATAATTATATATAAAGGGAAATCTATAAAAGGACAAAGTGCAATGAATGAGGTTCGCAAATCTGCAGCTTTTTCAACAGGGAATTATTAAATTAAATACAGTTGCAGACACTGTTATGTCATAAATGTTAATGCAACAAAAAACCTTTCTATGTTAACGTAAAAAACCTTTCTATGTACTTTAGATGTAGTTAAAGTACATTCACAAACCATATTTTGGAATGCCCAATGTTCTAAAATGAAGTTTGATGATGAGAATTTAGAAATGATCTAACCACTAACTTTATAACCTTATTCAGTTAAAATATATGCCTCTAAGTTGACTACCAAAAGATAAATTAGAAAGAAATGAGGTATAAAAGGGCAAATTATTATTTGGAATTTTTAATTTGGCCTTACTAGTTTATCACATTAATTCATATAACAGCTTGTTAGAAAATTTAAATTATCTGGAAAAAGAAAAGTATATTTATCACAGTATCTCCTTATTTTAGTAAAAAACAAACACCAAGTTCTTAATTTCTGAACATGGAAGTTATGCTTGTGCACCACAGACAACACAACAAGCCTAGTTGCTCAAATCTTCTATACGTTCAGGACGGCATTATGTGCATGCTTGACCTTTGGCCGACTTCAAAAAATGTAGCCCTTGGAATATTCCCCATTATAAGGTTTTCGGGTATACCTGGAGCATTATTTCAACTTATCTGGATTTATTTATACAAATGATAGGATTTTTGGTAAACATCTGCTTTCCTTTTAGGGATCTGGAGTTTTAGTAATCAGAGTTGTTCACATGTTCACAAACACAGAATACGCCTGAGTGATCAATCCTCAATAAAAGCCCTAGGAAACACTTTACACAGGCTGCTGTAGTTCAATGCTGAAAGAATAAGCACAGAAATCACACCCTCCCCCCCCCCCCCAAAAAAAAAAAAAGAAAGAAAAGAAAAAGAAAAAAAAAAGCACATCCTGTGCAATGCCGTGAGGGAGGACTCTGAGCCCATTGCCTGGCCAACTTCTTTTGTCTTTTTCCTTTACTAAACCATAGGCGAGAGTATAACCTTCTTTAGGTCCCATGAGTCCTCCTAGCAAATCATAAATGTGTTGGTCGTTGTGGGACTCACAAAACAATGTTTTAAAATATGAAAAAGTTCTAATATTAAAAATACACAGTTTTGTTTAATCATTGTGTAATGCAAAACAAAACAACACTATCATTTAGTAAAAGAAAATACTAAATTTCAACTTACAAGGTGGGGGGAAGGCCACTCCACAGGGATTTAATGCCCTCATTTCGAATGATTTTTATAAATGCATCCTAAAATTATAATAGAGAATAGTAGTCAAAATATATTCCTAAACCTGATATACAAAAAGCTTATACTAATAACTGGTAATTTGATTCTCTCAAGTGTTTATGTCTAAAATACAAGTTTTTCAGATGTATGTATGGCCAATCTTTTTTTTTTCTTCTTCTTTTTTTTCTTCCTCTAAGGAATTGTCATTAACTTTCAACACAAGTAAAGGATTCTGGATAATACTTTTGGCTTACAGAATAAAGTCTGTATTCCTCAGCTTTGGATTATTCTAATTAGCTCTAAGAAAGCAAGTTTTAAAAAAAATATAAAAAGGAAGTGGAATAATGGCAGGGAATTTGTCAGATTAATTCTGCTCACCATTTATAAGATCTGAGGAAAATATTATTTAAACCTAATATTTGAAATCTCTGGAGAGGAACCAAAACCAGGCAAAAACTAAAGGGAAATCTGCTGTTAGAGGACAAAGTGCAATGAGTGAGATTTGCAAATCTGCAGCCTTTTGCCTATGGAAGTGGCAAAAAACCCACAGCACAGTCAGCTGGTTGAAATGGCAAGTCCAGAGTCCAGGCAGGAAGAATAATCAGACGGCTGGGGGGCAAATCCTGGAAAGGAAGGCACTACACCAAGGCATAAGCCCCCAATTTGCTTGCAGTAGCAGCCACAAAACTTGGCTCTCTACTAAATTATGCAATCCCAGCAGAATTCCACAGGGCCCTGCAGGCCACCAGAGGGAAGCACCTGTTTAAGTTTGAGTCCAGCCAAAGTTAACTGCCTTTTAGAACAAAATTGACTCTTCAGAAAGAATCCAGAGTCTTTATCATAATCATTCACAAATCCACTATCCAATCAAAATTCATTAAACAAAAGAAACAAGAAAATGTGCTCATACTAAAAAAAAAAAAAAAAGTAGTGAGTAGAAACCAACAAATATGATTCAGATGAAACTATTAGCAGCTATTCTAAACATGTTTAAGGATTTAAAACATGATATATGCAGAATGAATGAACAAACTTGGAATTTCAAAAAAAAGTTACTATAAAAAAGCCAACCAAATGAAAACTCTACATCTAAAGTGAAAAATTTACTAAGTGGGCTTCACAGCAGAATAGAAACAGCAAAGAGCAAATCAATGGATTTAAACCTGAAGGGCAAAGTATGTTTACAGTGGGGAGTATGCAAAACACAGAATTTATTCTTGTATTGCTATTTATTCATTTTCCACATGAACTGCAAACCTATTTTTGCCCCACCATGTATAAAATAGTATAACAACCTTATTTCAATAAGTCATAGATGAAAGGAGAGAGAATGATACAGGAAAAAAGTAAAGCCAGAATTCTATATGCAGCAAAAATACGCTTGAAAAAATGCTCAATAAGTGCATTTTAGATGAACTAAAACTGAAAGAATACTCTGACAAAATACTTTTAATAAAGAATGCTGAAAGAAGTTCTTCAGAATGAAGTGTTCACAGAGAAAAACAATGAGTAGTTTTTTATACTTACTTTCACGCCAAAATATGTGAATGAATGTATGTAGCAGCTTTATTCAAAATAGCTAAAAATTGGAAACAACTCAATATCTATATCAAGGAATAGTACAAGAAACAAACTTTTGAAACATGCAACAATGTAGATGAATCTCTACATAAGTAAAAAGTGCCAATCCAAAATATTATATATGTTATGAGCCTATTTAAATATAATAATATTCTTGAAATTACAAAATTGTATAAATGTGAACAGATTAGTGGTTGCCAGGAGTTCAGAGCAGGTGAAAGCACAAATGGGTGTGACTATAAAAGGGAAAAAGAAGGATCCCGGTGGGGATGGAATTGTTCTGTATCTTAACTGTATCAATGCCAATATCCTGGTTGTGGTGTTATACTTGTTTTGTAAGATGTTACTATTAGAGGAAACTGGAAAAAGGGTACTTGGAATTCATCTATATATTTTTCTTAAAATTGTGTACAATCTATAATGATCTAAAAATAAAAAAAATATTTAAAAATTTTAAATAATATACAACCCCCCTTTTGTTCTACATAAAAAAGCATGAACAGCCCTGGCTAGTTAGGCTCAGTGTTAGAGCAACGGCGTGTGGGCTGAAGGGTCATGGGTTCAATTCCAGTCAAGGGCACATACCTCAGGTTGCAGGCTTGATTCCCAGTCCCTCCTTTGCAGGAGGCAACCAACTGATGTGTCTCTCTCACACTGATGTTTCTCTTTCTCTCTCTGTCTCTCCCCCTCCTTCCACTCTCTCTTAAAAGAATCAATGGGCCGAGACCGGTTTGGCTCAATGGATAGAGCGTCTGATTGGGGACTGAAGGGACCCGGGTTCGATTCTGGTCAAGGGCATGTACCTTGGTTGCGGGCATATCCCCGGTAGGGGGTGTGCAGGAGGCAGCTGATCGATGACTCTCTCTCTCATCGATGTTTCTAGCTTTCTATCTCTCTCCCTTCCTCTCTGTACAAAATCAATAAAATATATTTTAAAAAAAAAAAAAAGAATCAATGGGAAAAATATCCTCCAGTGAGGATTAATGAAAAGTTTGTTTTTTTAAAGCAGGAAAAGAAAGTTAAAGAATTAAAAGCAAAGAAGTACTTTCTTTTCCCTGCTTCAATATCCACATTTTATCTGTGGCTATTGAAGTGCTAACTATATGATTAAATTTTACTGTCTCATAATTTGAAAGATCTTTCACACAAGATTAGATATAAAAATAGAAAATATACTGTGATTATACATAATATAATCTTACTAATGTTCCCCGGAAATATCCTGGCTTCTTATACCATGCTTTGCTGCCTTCTTCTTCACAGATACAGACATGATCCATAAGTCCATTATTATATACAAAACATTCTCCTAACAAAGAAGATTACAACAGTCAACAATTATGTCACACAACTATATTATTTTTATTAATGAATAAATTGAAATTACAAGGAGGGGACTAGAAAATTATAAGAAAATATATAATCTTGTCCTCACCTTTTAGGAAGAAATATAAATAATGTGATTTGCTTAATGACACAGCGTTGGTATCTAAATTCACAGTGGTTAAAAGTGAGCCATTTTTATGTTTTCAGAACTGTAGTAAGCAATACAAACAGAAACTTTTTTTTTTGTTATCTGGGGGAATGGAGAGAAAAGATAAAGGAGGAAAACCTGTTTTGATATGAGAATATGAGTGTCTTCTCTATTGGACAAGAAAACTCTGTGGTATGAAAGGGAAATGCAGACAGAAATATATTATGAAACCTCATGTATATCTGAATGATGCTAAAAGAGATCTTTAAAGTTCTCATGACAAGAAAAATAAATTTGTGAAGTAATGGATGCTAAACAACTTGTGGTGATCATTTTGCCATGTATACATATAATATATATTAAATCATTATGTTGCATACCTAAAGCTAATAGTGTTATTTGTCAAATATATCACAAATAAAAATAGAAAAAATTGGTCTTCTTGACCAATGTAAATAATGCTAGTTTAGACTTTCATCACCTCCCACCTAATTTACCACTTCTTCTAATACCAACTCCTTCCCATTATTGGACTAACTCTTGCTGTCAAAACTATCTTCTCTGTTTGACCACGTACATAATTCTGTAAGTTTCATAATATATAACTCAGTGCCTCCTGCTTTTAAGGTTTTCTTTAATGTGCAGGAAACGACCTTACCTTTTAGTCTCTTCTTATAATCCATATATCCTGTTATTCATCTGAAATATGCCTGCTGTTCATTCCATCTCACTGCTACACATTCAACAGAGTGGCATTTATGTCTGAGCCAAGTTCCTCACAGTCCAGTCAGTTTTCTCCTTTTTAAACATGTTTTAAAGTGCCATTAACTTTATAAAACTATAAAAATGGGTGAAGAAATTGCCATTTTTGCCCATCTAATAAAAATATATAATTGCTCTTCTCAGGTTGCACACCACTATATTGCCTGACAATTAACCAAGCTGACTGATAATGAGTTTCTTATCACTGTAGGATGACTATTGATGTTGTAGAATTGGCTTAGCTCTTGGACAAAAGAGCAAGCTAAATTGTAAGTTCCCTGACAAGTTAATTCTGTTCGTACTTGTGAGGCATTATACCCCAAATTAAAAATCATGCTCTTACCTAATTAGTCTAGGTTTATAAAAGTATTATATATATGCATTTGTTTTCTGCTTCGATCTCATCATGTACAATTAGGTGATGAAAACATGCTTCTGCATTATGGAAAATTTTTTTGATTGACAAAAAAAAAAAAAAGATTAACATTCAAGCAAAAATGAATGCACTAAAAATCTTACATAAACTCCCAGTACATAACTAGTACATACCTTTGGAAAATTGGTTGTTTTGAGCTTGCAGTCGAATTTTAACAACATCCAGGGGTGTCACTACAAAGATACATTAAATTTCAATTAACAAGAGATACATGTAAATTGAGAAATGTTTGTCCAAGGAACACAAAATACTTGGTGGGGCAAAAGTAGGTTTACAGTTGTGAATATGTATTATTTATTTTATTAATTATTATATTTTTTCCATATAAACAACTATAAGCCTAGTTTTGCCCCAACTTGTGTATTGAACCATACTATTTCTCATGACTATATAATGGGTAAGATTATTTATCTTAAAGTGATTTTTGAATGTAACATTCTAATTTTTACCCTTGAATTTTGTTTGAAGAGGATCAATGAGAAGACAATGTAATTACTTCTGCTACAAATACTAAAATGTCACTTAAAATTTTCTACATCTACAATTCTATTAACATTAAAACTAAAATACTAGTCCAATAGTCTCTTTAAATATGGAGAATAACTGTATTATATGTAATTAATAATCAACAATACTAGTCTTCCTAATCTATTAAATTTACCTTTATCAAATGAAAACTATAGTTAATATAAATTTGAGTAAACTAATCATACAACATCTTTACCAACAATCTGTGTTATTCCTTTTTGGAACAAAACAGCAAAGGAGAATAGTTTTAACTTGCATGCTCTATCTGGCCCAAACAGAAAAATGCCTAGTAATGGTACCAAAGAAAACTTTCCCTCATATGACAATGATCTCTAAGGCCTTTACAACTCTAACATTCTGACCTGAAGTAACATATTTCCATCCTAAAGCTATATATGTGTATGTGTGTGTGTGTGTGTATATATATATATATATATATATATATATATATATATATATATATATATATATGTGTATATATATATATGTATATATATATATATGTATATATATATATATATATATATATATATATATATATGAAAGGCTAAGTGTACCTCCTATATTGTGTGACTAGTCGCTATGACATGCGCTGTCCACCAGGGGGCAGACGCTCAAAGCAGGAGCTGCCTTGGCAGTGGTGGTTCTTGGGTGGTGCACCCTGAAACCAAAGAGGAAGCTCAAATCCTCATGGGGCCACACAATTCCACTTTTGTCCATGGGTTATGTTGTTGCTGGGGCACTGAACATTTGCATTTGCGTTCCATACCCTGTACGACAGCAACTCCTCTCACACTTTAGGCCCTCTTGAGGGATGTCAGAGAGCCGGTTTTAGCCCAATCCCCACAGGCCAGGCCAGGGTATCCCATCTGCCGGAGGGACCTCCCCACCTGCCGAAGGGACCTCACTCACTCCACAGACGCCTTTTAAGCCAAGGTGCTAGCAGGTGTGGCAGGCCAGGAAGGGACCAAGGGAGGTTGGCTGCAGGGCGTGTCTGGCCACTGTTTCTCCCAGTCCCACCCCACTGCCCACCTTCTAATTAATTTCTTTTCAATGTGCACAAATTCGTGCACTGGGCCTCTAGTTAATGTTTGTCCTAGTCATCTGCTAAGTTATTTAAATAAACCAGCCAAGTTAGAATCATTAATATGTTAAACTGTCACCTAACTATGTCATTTGGTTGTGTTTATAAGAAATTGACTATAAATTAAAAAAACAATAAAACCCTACAGAAAAATGTGGTCCACAGAAATTTAAGAAATTCACCATTAACATAAGAAAGGTTAAACGATTTGTTATTTATTGCTATTATAAATTGCCCAAATCCTGTATAATGCTGAAATTTTATTTTATCTTCTTGCTTTCTATTTTAAAAAGGATAAAAGTCAGAAAATTTTAATACTAATAGGGACTATAATAAACTCCTAAGATAAGCTCCTAGTTTACAGATGAAAAATGAAGTTCAAGAGAAGTAGAGACAATCCTAAAGTACATTCACCCTGAGAATGACAAAGCAAGGTCTAAAATTCAAGTCTCTCAATATTCTGTCCTGTGTTCTTTTCTTGTTATGCTGATGGAGGGATACTGTTATTTATAAAGGATGAATAATAACATTAGCATTATTTCACAGATAGTAAAACTCAAATGAATTGATTCATCCAGTTACATAATCTGTATCAGTAACATTATTTTACCCATTAGTGATGTCAGTATGGCCCCAGTACAAGAGGCAACAATCTGTTGAAAAGGTGTTACATTGCAAATCTGTGGTCTCTCTGAGTCAGGATCCATATTTTTAACTAATTGAAGAAAAATCTGTTAAAGAAAAGCAAGATGTAAAATAAAAGTTTAATGGAAAATGCCCTCAAAATTCACTACTATAAATTTTAAAAACTATAAAAACAATAATTAGTATTAATGTTAAAGCACATGTTGTGACAACTATCAAAAGTAAATGTGTAAGTTCTATACACAAAGGCATTACATAACTGTCATTAATAGAACATGTTCTTGAATTTTTCACAAAGGGTACTTCAGCTAACCCCATGAGCAGCATTGCCCTTGCAGGACAGCTAATAAAGCATTAAGAAAACAGACTCTATGTAACAGAATGAAAGCACCGAACAACAAGACTCAGAATCTGTGAGTTTAGCCTCTTAAGAACTACTCAGATACTCTAATATGGCAGTTATCAGCAAATACAACACTATTTTTACTGCATACCAAAAGGTATAAAATAAAAACACATAACCTCCATAAGAAGCATGTTAGAAAAATTTGATGAGAAAAGCAAATTATACTTTCTAAAAATTCAGTTAACAAAAACATAAAAATCACTTATAAACTTGCTACTCAAAATAACCACTGGCAAAATATAGGTGTCATCTCTCCAAATGTCATACACACAAACACATACGTAAATATACAAATGTTATGTGTATAGATTATATACAGGGTGGGGCGAAAGTAGATTTACTATTGTGTTTACATGAAGCAGTTTATTCTTGTATTATTATTGTTTTATGATTTTCCATACAAACAACTGCAAACCCACTGTTGCCCCACCCTATATGTATATGTAGATATTAATTAAACATGATTAAATGTTTGTGTATCTGTGTACATACTTTTTTTTGTACATACTTTTTTTGAAACAAAAATAGGTTACTACCATTGTATGTAAATTGTAATTGAAAAAGAAAAAGGTACTATTCATATTGTTTAGTAGACCGCTTTGACATTTTAAAATATAGACAGTGTCAGTAAATATAGATCTGCATTATTATTTTTAATGCTTGAAGTTTTTAATTTTATTAATCAGTCTCATAATGTTAGATATTAAGGTTACTGCTAATTTTTCAATAGTGAATATGTTCTCCCATTCAATGGGCTGCTTTTCATTTTGTTGATGTTTTCCTTTGCTGTACAAAAGCTTTTAAGTTTGCCGAAACCGGTTTGGCTCAATGGATAGAGCATCGGCTTGGGGACTGAAGGGTCCCGGGTTCGAATCTGATCAAGGGCATGTGCCTTGGTTGCGGGCATATCCCCGGTAAGGGGTGTGCAAGAGGCAGCTGATCGATGACTCTCTCATCGATGTTTCTAGCTCTCCCTCTCCCTTCCTCTCTGTACAAAATCAGTAAAATATATTAAAAAAAAAAAAAAGCCTTTAAGTTTGATGCAGTTCTATTTGCTTATTTTTCCTTTTATTTCCCTTGCCCCAGGAGGCATATCAGAAAAAAATATTGTTATGAAAAATGTCTGAAACTTTACTCCCTGTATTTTTTTCTGGGATTTTTATAGTTTCAAGTCTTACATTTAATTCTTTAATCCATTTTGAGTTTATTCTTATGTAATATGTAAAAAGGTGATCTGACTTCCTTTTTTTTTGCACATATCTGTCCAATTTTTCCAACACCATTTTTTGAATAGACTGTCTTTACCCCGTTGTACGTTCTTGCTTCCTTTGCTGATATTAACTGACTATAAAGATGTGGTTTATTTCTGGGCTCTCTATTTTGTTCCATTGACCTATATGTCTGTTTTTATGTCTCATACCATGCTGTTTTGATTACTATGGCCTTGTAGTAGTTTGATATCAGATAGCATGATCCCTCCAACTGTGTTCTTCTTTCTCATGATCGCTGTGGTACCTACCTGGTTTAAGTCTTTTCCTCAACTCTATGGTCCAATGTTTTGTTTGTAACATCAGTAGCTGAAAATCTGTAATAAAAACCAAACAAAAAACTTTTTATCTTTTCACACAGGAAAAGGATAACAAGCCCAAAGGAAAGGAGCATGTACAACACTTTAAAATACAAATTAATATTTATTGGCTGCTTTCTGAGTGCTTTGAGAAATATGAAGAACACTCCAGAAATGCTGGCCATAGAGTTATGGAAGTATTAGCCCCAAAACATTCTATTATCCCAGTAATTAAAGTTTGATCAAAATTGTGAGTTAGAACCAAATTTTGCTTAGGATCAAATCTTTAATAAAAATGTCACAAATGTATAAGTCTATTATCAATTATATAAATTTCCCAAAGTACCTCAGCATAAAATAACCCTGGATAATAAAATAAGAATCAAAATATATGCAAAGACTGTTAAGTGGGGCAAAATAGAACTGTAGTAAAGAAAGAAATTTCAGACTGAAAGAAGCTACCTTAGGTAGATCGTGGGAGAATTCACATGAATTGTAATGGACAGCAGAATAAACATTTTACACAATATAATGATGAATAACCCAATAGTAAAAATAACACTTTAGCCTTTATTTAATCTACCTGCTAGGAGCTTAGCAAGATGTTTCATCTCTCCCCAATAACTTTCCCCAAAATCCTATGGCATTAAACTTTTAAAAAGGCAACATTTATACTTAATATGTATGATTTATAATAAAACTAAAATGATCACTTCATGGTATCACCCCATTAGAGAAAAATTTAGCAATATGTTATGAAAAACAAAGATGTGCTGTTCTAAAGTAAACAAACAAGAAGCCCTGTGTGAGACGAGTGCCTAGGATGTGAGACTCTCGTATATTGCTGGAGAGAAAGGTTAAAAACATCACTACTTTCTCATAATGTTAAACATCAAGTAACCACATGATCCAGGAATTCCAAGAAAAATAAAAACTAGTGAAATAAATAAAAATTAAAAATATTTCCACAAAAGACCAATGTTGATAGCTACATTATGCATAACAGCCCAAACACTAAAACAACCCAAATATCCACCACCAGCTGAATGGATAACTTGTGGTATAATCACCCAATGGAAATACTACTCAGCAATAAGATGGACAAGCTACCAACACATGTAACATGGATGGGTCATAAAATAATGTGTTATGCAAAATAATTCAGACCTAAAACAGATAAATTATATGTTTATACTTATATGAAGTTGAAATCCAGCAAAACTACTTATGATAATAGAAATCAGAAGAATGGTTATCTCTGGTGGGGAAAGGGAGATTAGATCAAGGGCTGATAACCTTCTGAGAGGACATGAAAGTTCTATGGGGTGGTGGTTACATGTACATACGTATTTGTTAGAACTCATCAATCTGTATGTTTAAAATGGGTGCACTTTATTGTATGTAAATTATGAAGAGTGTTAAACATTTTTTAAAGGTACATGATGAGTTCTCACTGGCATAGCACACTGTAGGTACTCAATCAATACAGAAGGAAAGAAGGAAGTGGGATAGGTAAGCAAACAGTTTTACAGTTATGGCCAAATAGGTATTCTGTACTATTTACCCTAAAAGAATTTACAATCAAGGCCAGAATATGATATATTAGCTTTGAACCAGTCACACCCCTTACTGGAGATAGAGCTCACCAACTTGGGCATTTGTCCCGACTAAGAATTGAACCTTGACCTCCTGGTTCTTAGGTCGATGCGTAACCACTGAGCCACAGCCAGCCGAGCCCAGTTCATGATCTTTAACAGCTACTTCGGGTGCCACGGCAGCTTTTGAACTATGCTGCCTCAGGAGGCTCCACTCTCAATTTCTGAATCTTCCTGTATGGCTTCTTCTCCATTTTTACCCTTCCCCTAGGTTGTGTTCAATGACCTGACATGCTGAATTTTTCCTGCTTTCCCAGCCGTGCTCACCTGAGACATGGGCTTCAGTGCCACAGCCACTAACCAACTCTATCCTCTCCTATGCTTGGCCTGCAAACCTAAGAACTTAACCTCTGAAAAACCTTAGGCCTTCCAATTCACCAGAGTAATGAGACTCTAAAATGTGAAAATTAAAGATTAGAAGTAGCAACAGGAGATAGTATATCAATAGTTGGCAATGAAAATGGATGATAAATACTTCTCAGATATGATGATTAAATGAAACATTCTTGAACATATACCTTATTCTCTTACCAATATATGAGCAGGTTTCTATACTTGCAGGACACAGATATAGGACCAAGTCCTTCATCCAATGGCTATGAAAAGATTTGAGTCCCAATAATAATTTCTTTTAAATTAACCTTGGGTTACAGATTAGAAAGTTACTAACACTATCTAGTAAAACAGACTCTGCCTTTCAGAGATTGGCTTTATCACATAAAATGCAAGCAAGGGTGTGCCTAAAAGCAGAGGGATAACGAGATTACTGTCCTTCCTCATTACAGTAAATAGGGAGGTAATTCATCTTCCAATAGAACATAACACGGGCTTCATTTTTTTATTTTTTATTTTCTTCAATAGAAACATGTTTAAATCCTTCCCATATCCTCCAAAGACCCAATCTTCCCTTCCTATTATTGTAATTCCCTACACTGACAAGATTTTTTGCTAAAATACACTCAATATGTTTCACTTCAAGCCTACCATCACCTAGTACAGTACTAACCTTATATATTGATAAGGTATTAATATATATCAATATATTAGTATATATTGATATCTTGATATATTGATATATTAAAATTCTCACTATGGAAACCAATGACATCTTAAACAACCAGAACAAATCAAGTCCAAGAGTTTTTGAATTCTTGAGGTTGGAGGGGCCGGTGTAGTTTACCACAATTAAAGCACTTGCTGTGCTCTCACTCTGTGCCAGGACTGTGTTAATAAGAATGTTTCACTTAATCATCATATCTGAGAAGTATTTATCACCCCTTTTCATAAATTAAAATTGAGGCTCAAAATTACCCAAATCCATATGGTGAAGCCTACATAATTCCAACGTTTTCAATTCTGTGACTTTTAAATGTATATATATATATTGACCTCAGAGAGGAAGGGAGAGGGAGAAATACAATAGGAAGATCTGTGATGAGAATCATTAATTGGCTGCCTCCCACCTACCCTCCACAGGGGATCAAGCCTGCTACGTGGGCATGTGCCCTGACCCAGCATGGAACCATAGGTTGGCACTCCACCACTGAACCACACGGGCTGGGCTTCTGTGATTTTTGACAGCAGTTCTGTTCCCAGTTCTCTTCCTAACTCTGTGGCCTTTTCTCTGTGGTCTCTTTCACTATTTCCTCACTCTCTGCTCATCACTGCTTCTCTTACTTCACATTCCATTTCCTCCCAGGACTGTAACTACACTATGTTAGTGTTTCTCAACCTTTTAACGTTCTCTATAAACAGTAAAACCTTGCTCTTTCTGTAGTTTGCATTTTGAAAACAGGTTTTTCCCAAATAGGAATTCTACGACTTGGATATGTGAATTATAGGGCCAAACTACACCGCCTCCTGCCTCTCAAGATCTGCTAACCTCTACAGATGAGTGATTGGTTTCATTCTCCCACGACTGAGAAGTAGCGATTGGTCTGTGTGATGTCCCTCAAGCCAATCAATCTTCCCTTTATCGCACCCCACTCCCAGACATCTTCCCTGAGTTACAGACAAAATTTACCAACTGTCTGATAAACATAGCTCCATGACTGTCTCCCCAGGCCCTTCGATTTAAAGCCATCCTAAAAACAACAACAAAACCTCTCTGATCAAACCTGAACCATCGCTTTTTGTTTTCCATTTTTGGCTAAAGGTATCCCAACCCAACCTTGTCTATGCTTTCAGGTCCCTATTGGCAAAACGGTTTTATGAGCACTAACTTCTCTGAACTCTTAGGTCAAAAATCAACATTAAACAATGGGTGCCTGGGGGTAAGAAATGCACAGTATTGCCCTTCTTCCTTGAGTTTACAAGCAGAAACATACCCAAGCCCATATTTTGTGTGTGTGTGTGTGTGTGTGTGTGTGTGTGTGAAGCCTATTCTCATCTATTATACAAAACAAAATTGAAGTACTTTACAAAATATTTTCACTTAATCCGTATTATAATCCCATAATTATCCCCATTTTATAGATGAAAAAGCTGAGGCTCAAAGGGATTAAGGTGATTTAACCAAAACCTTATAAGCGGGTCTAGTCCAGACCCCAAAATCCCAAGATTTGAGACTTCAATTCCAGTCTGTGAAATAAACTTCGCCACCATAAAGCGGGTTTGTGCAAAGCAGAGGGGCACACGGGTCAAGTACCAGAGGGGGGCTCGACCCTCCCTCCGGGCCCGCCCCTCCCTGCAACGCCCCCCCGGCCGCCCGCAGCCCTGCAGGTCCCCCGCGGCCTGTGTCTGCCCGCGGGGTCTGCGGGGATCGCGGGAAACCACGCTCCGCGACCCGAGGCGCGCCGATCGGGGGCAGCCGCCGCCTCCCCGCCGCCCGGCCCGACACCGAGTCCGGGCTCAGCCGCCGCCGCCGCCGCGCCTCCGGACGACCGGACGACCGGACGGCCGACGCGTCAGAAACAAGCGAACCTGGTGGAGAAGGCGGCAGCACGGCGGCCGGCGACCCCGGCAGCCCCAGGAGGCGGGAAGGACGCCGCGGGAGGGCTGGGCCGGCCTCCGGCGCTAACTGCATCCACCTACGTGCGGCAGACTCGGGGCCGCGGAGCCTCCTCCGGACAGGGCAGGGACGCCCGGCAGCCGGGCTGCGAGCGCCGATCTGAGGCAGAGGGCATCGCGGTGGGGAGGGGCGGGGCGGAGACGGGCCGGCGGGGGCGGGGCCCGCGGCTTGGGGAGGCGTGGCTTGTGGCGGGACGTGCGCCTCGGGGAGGCGTGGCTTGTGGCGCGAGGAGGCGTGGCTCGGGCGGGATGTGCGGCTAGAGGAGGCGTGGCTTTGGGCGGGGCTTGTGTTGTGAGGAGGCGGGGCTTGGGGCGGGACGTGCGGCGCGAGCAGGCGTGGCTTGAGGGCCGGGACGTGCGGCGTGAGGAGGCGGGGCGCGCGTCTGGGCGCCGCGGCCTCGTGACGCGTTTTCAAATCTTCAACCGCCGCAGCCCGTGGAGTGTGTGCCTCTCCGGTTCTTCCTCCGAGCCTTGAACCCGGCCCGGGCCCGGAAGTCCGGCGAGCGGGGCCTGTTGTCTCCACAGCGCGGCCGTGCGGGTCTGCGGAGCGGAGGCGGCCGGCGGGCCTCCGGGCCTCGGGGAGCCGTGCTTTCTCGCCCTCCCGGCCCGACTCCCTCTCCGGATCCAGCATGTAGGTGCCGGGCGGCTGCGATGAACCCCGGAGCCATGAGGATCCACAGCAAAGGAAATGCCCAGGGTAGGAAGCCCCTCCTCCGCCTGCAGGCCCTTTAACGGTTCCCTCCTCCCGGGTCCTCCGGGGATGCTTTGTGGAGTTCGCCCTTGGCGCCCCCGCTGCCTCTCTGGCGTGTGAACTGAGAGGAAGGTTCCCCTCGGTTCAGGGTTTTGCCGCAAAAAGGGAACGGCTCTTGGCGCAGCCCTAACTGCGGCCCCCCAGTTCCAAGGCGTGGGGGGCCCTTGTAAAACCTGAGAGCAGTGTGCGCCCCGGGGCCTCGCGGCTTCATCCTCGGCTTAAAAGCAGATGTTCCCGGCTTTTGGCTTCGTGATGGAAGCGGGCGGGGGGTTGTGGGTGGAATCTTGGTCTCCTCATTCTTTTGTGTTCTTCCCTCCTGAGGCTGAAAGGATTTGTGTTTCACACCCACCGCGGGCTGTTTTCATGTATCTCAATAGATAAACAAAACAAAACAAAAAAAACCTGTGAAGTTCACAGTCTCTCTTACTCTCCGGGTAATGTGCTGTGTGCCACAGTACTCTCCCTTTAGGAGCAGACGATGTTCTGAAAGGTAATGTTCAGAGCAGCTTGGAAGGAGTGAAGTGAATGGGGACCTGGGGCCTCACATGGAGACCCTGTAGTTCTTCACAGACAGACAGACAGACTCTCCATGAACCTACACCTCGGGCAGCGAGGCATCTCCGAGGACTGGGCCATTCTCGGAAACAGGGTTCTTGCATTGCTACATGTTTACTATTTTTTTTGTAACTGTATGTTTTTATTGACGTTAGACAGAGAGGAGAGGAGACAGCGGAAAGGAGAGGGGGTGAGAGATGGAAACACGGATCCCTGCCTCAGGCAGGGCCCCCACAGGGGCTCAGGCCCCCAGCCCTGGCCGTGCCCCGCCCCCGGGGATCCCCCTGGCGACCCAGTGCCCCCCGGGTCCACACTCAGCCTCCATGCCGCGGAGCCGCCCCCCAAGCTGGGCCCACTGTTGACCATTTGAAGTACCAGTTTTGAGTGCCCAGCAGAACGCCAGTGCTCCAGCAATATCTGTTGAGCAAATACCCCATGAAATTTGCACTTTAGGAGGAAAATCTTTCCATAAGGTTTTATGTACTCGTTCCTTACCTTCATGCATAAAACATAAAACGCATGGATCTTTTCTTCAGACTTTACTCTTGGATGTAAACAATAATTGCTTTACAATACAGTATCCGTTAAACTATATTGGGCATTTTTCCATCATCCTAAGTGGGACCACAAAGAAATATGGCTTAAATTGGGGGGATAAAAGATTTTCCCCCTTCTGTGATATGATTAGTGTATTAAAAAAACAAACCAAACCTTTATTTAAAACAATATAAGTTTGTTTTTTTCTGCAGAAAACATCTAATTCTAAATTTTTAAACAATAGGTGAAATCCAACTCAAAAATGAAAAAAACAGACCATCTTTGAAATCTCTGAAAACTGTTAACAAACCAGAAGAATCCAAATATAAGCCACTTTGGGGAAAGATATTTTACATCGACTTACCTTCTGTCACCGTTTCTGAAAAACTGCAAAAGGACATTAAGGATCTAGGAGGGGTAAGTCAAAATCATACACTGAAAAAAAGGGAAAAATTGTAACTAGTACTTTTTAATATATAATCATTTAAATGCCATTTTGGAAAACAAGTACCTAGTACAAATTTTTTATATCATTAATGGATAATTATCTGTTTTAACCTTTGTAGCCTGGTAAAACTTTCAGGTTTCTGTGATTATTAGTTTAAATAAGTAGTGTAAAGTTCACAAAGTGTGAGAAGTGAGGTGAGAATCCCTTGTCCTGGTGGAACTGTTAATTGTCTTTTCTTTGTAATGCTGGGATGTCTTCCAGATAGCAGGAACTCCTTGCTTATGATTATTGGAGAGCTGCATAAATTTGTCCGGATTAGCATAACACAAAGAATGTTATTTACAGAGCCAGGGAAACCTGAGACATAAAATTGCTCTTGAGTGATAAATAGTCTCAACACAATGAATGTCATTAAGGGAACAACAGAATTTTGGATTAAGAATTTGGAAAACATGCTTCTTTTCTACTCTATAGATTGAGTACCGTATTTTTCGGACCATAAGACGCACCGGACCATAAGACGCACCAGTTTTTAGAGAAGGGAAATGAAGAAAAAAAGATTCTGAAACAAATAGTGTCCTAAAATATTTTATGTGCATTAAAACCCAACATCACAGTCATAAACACATGTAATCAACCCTGTAAAGTAAACAGCAGCATTTAGAACCATTTTAGAGCCGGGCAAGCACACAGAGACCACACAGAGCTGGGCAAGTAAAAAAACTTTTTTTTTAAAGTATATGTGTAGGCTATATTTGGACCATAAGACACAGGGACTCCCCCCCCCCCCCCCCCCCCCCACTTCTGGGGGGGGAAAAAGTGCGTCTTATGGTCCGAAAAATACGGTAAATGATTAGGAAATTAGAAAATTTGGGTAAAATTCTAAGATTTTCTTGGGCTTAAGGTTAATTAATATTAGGTAATTTTAGCAAGTAAGGCTACAGTTTTATTAATTTATTTCCTAATTCTTCTTGATTAAACGGTCTCTGCTGCACTTTGTTTAGGTTAACATCTTGAACAAGATCTTGTCTTTCCAAGAGTAGATATTTGCGGAAGCACAAGTAACAAGTTGACTGGAATTATTGTGATTTTTAACTTACCTATCTTTGAAAAGCTATTTTACTTTTTTTGCTATTCATTTTCTTAAAACCTTGAACACATTTTGTCATAGTACCCCTATATCATAATCATAACCATATGATTATATTCCTAAAAGTCATGTTTCGTATAGGCCTGCTACCAAGTTGACTGGACCACCTGTCAAGAGTGTCTTAAATTTTTAAGGACCTTAGACATTGAGTAAAGACCCCTTTATTTTAAAATTAAATATTTGAGGATCAGGAGAGGGTAACTGGCCTAGGAGAGGTAAATGACTAGTCTGATTCCCAGACTAACATGCTGTTGCACCATTCTGTTCCTCTAGCAATTAATGGTTTAAAAAAAAAACAATCCTATATAGTTTTGCAGCTTTCTCATATGTGATGAATAACCATTAGCCCTTTTGATCTAAATCTGTGACTTTAGATTTGTGTTTTTAGCAGTGGACACTTCAGATGAAATCATTTAGATGTCCAAAGTGTAAAGCCAGTAAAAAGGGAACTGCTCTAGCTAAAATAGAGTATAGAAGCTAATGCTGGGACTGCTGGCCCTGTCCTTCTTTTTCTCACCTCTCCCCATCAGTTCCTGAGGCATTTGAAATAAATTTTGAATTAATTTATGCATTTGATAATAAGACTTACTGACTTGATTCCTTAATTTTTTTCAGGGAAAACAAAACAAAACGTTTTTATAAAATTCTGATCTCTCCATACACTATCTTTCCAATAATTTAGTGATGTCCTTATTTCTGTCCCTAGCACATTACCATTTCTTTTTTTTTTTTTTAATAAATATTTATTGTTCAGATTATTACAGGTGTTCCTCTTCCCAGACCCCCATAGCTCCCTTACCTAGCCCCACCCCATGCCCTTACCCCCACCACTGTCTTCAAGATTTTTGTCCAATCTCTTCCCGCATCCCACACACCCCCTACCCCCTGAGAATTGTCAGTACACTCTTTCTGTGTCCCTGATTCTATTACATTCATCAGTCCATTCTGTTCATCAGATTTAAAAAATATATATTTTATTGATTTTTTACAGAGAGGAAGAGAGAGGGATAGAGAGTTAGAAATATCGATGAGAGAGAATCATCGATCAGCTGCCTCTTGCACACCCCCTACTGGGGATGTGCCCGCAACCAAGGTACATGCCCTTTGCCGGAATCGAACCTGGGACCTTTCAGTCCATAGGCCAATGCTCTATCCACTGAGCCAAACCAGTTTTGGCACTCACTTGATTTTTAGATACACTTGTTAGTAGGTATGTATTTGTTCTAATTTTGTTCATAATTTTTATCTTTACCTTTTTCTTCTTCCTTTTCTTAAAGAATACCCTTCAGCATTTCATATAATCCTGGTTTGGTGGTGATGAACTCTTTTAGTTTTTTCTTGTCTGTGAAGTTCTTTACCTGACCTTCAATTCTGAATGATAACTTTGCTGGGTAGAGTAATCTTGGTTGTAGATTCTTGCTATTTATCGCTTTGAATATTTCTTGCCACTCCCTTCTTGCTTGCATAGTTTATGTTGAGAAATCAGCTAATAGTCCCTTGTAGGTAATTAACTTTTTTTCTTGCTGCTTTCAAGATTCTCTTTCTTTTGCTCTGGCATTTTAATTATGATGTAGTCCTCTTTGGATTCCTCTTGTTTGGGGTTCTGTGCGCTTCCTGGACTTGTAAGTCTATTTCTCTCATAAGGTAGAGAAAGTTTTCAGTCATTATTTCTTCTAATAGGTTTTCAATATTTTGCTCTCTCTCTTCTTCTGGCACCCCAACAATTCGGATGTTGGTATGCTTAAAATTGTCCCAGAGGCTCCTTACACTATATTTTTGGATTCTTTTTTCTTTTTGTTTTTCTCTTTGGGTGTTTTTGTTTCCTCCTATTTCAGATCTTTGGTTTGATTCTTTGGGTTCTTTAATCTACAGTTGAATTTCTGTATATTCTTTATTTCAGATAGTGTATGCTTAATTTCTGACTGATTCCTTTCCTTTTCCTTTTTTTTTTTTTTTTTTTTTTTTGCATTCTCATTAAGGTCCTTGAAGGTCTCAGTAAGCTCCTCGGAAGTCTCAAGTTTCTCGGTGGTTTTTAGAAAATTCTTGAGTAACCTTATAAATGTGGTTTTGAACTCTTATGTTCAGTTGTTTGCTTTCCTCCATTTTCATTCGTGACATGTTTCTTTGTCTCTGCATTTTGCTGCTTCCCAGCTTCCCCTGTCGCCTGAGGTGGACACTCTTGGTGTACCCCTTTGTGGACTGTGTGTACAGCCTTGTTAAATAGTTAAGTTTTGATTGTTGTTGGTATCACTGGGAGGAATTGACCTCCAGGCCAATTGGCTGTGAGGACCCGCTGTGTCTATAATGGAATAACTGCTGTGCTGGAGAGAACACTTAACGGGGCTGTACTTGTTTCAGTGGGGCTTTGGTGCTTATTGAGTCTGCCTCTTGAATGTGTCACTTATGGATGTGAGGAGTTGAAATCTAGTGTTGTCCCACACTGACCACTAGGTACACTGGCTTCTGGATCTCCAATGGGGTGCAGGTGAGCTACTGTCTGAGGCCACCCAGAAAGAGTTACAGTGAGAACTAGTTTTCTCCTCTTTGCTCGGGGTTTGGAGGTTTTGGAACTGTCTGACCAGAGCTGTAATTTGTTAGGTTAAGCTGCGATAGGGCAGGCCGTAGTTGTAGATGGTTTGGTAACAGTTACTTTATTTGCCACAATTAAAACAGTATTAGCATAAAGACAGACATATAGACCATAATAATAGACCAGAAATTCAACCATCATATATACGTTGCCAAGACCATTCAATAGGGAAAGGGCAATCTTTTCAACAACTGATGCTAGGATAACTGGATATATACATGCAAAATAATGAAGTTATATCATTACTGTGCATCATATGCTCAAATTAGTTAAAAATAGATCAAGATCTAAACATAAGACCTAAAACTCTTAGAAGAATGTATATGGAAAAATCTTTATATCATTGGATTTGGTGTTGATTCCTTGGATATGACACTGAAAGCACAGGCAAATTAAAATAAAAAAATAGTTACATTAGACTTTATAAAAATGAAAAGATTTTGTTCATCAAAGAGCACTGTCAAGGTGAAAAGACAACCCACCGAATGAGAGAGAAAAAATTGCAAGTCTAGTAGAATAAGGCTATCTCCCTGCATAGACACAGCTTATCTTCACAACCAATTGGCCTGGAGGTCAGTTCCTCCCAGTGATACCAACAATCAAGACTTAACTACAAAAGGCTGTACACACAGTCCACAAAGGGGTGCACCAAGAGAGTCTACCTCAGGTAACTGGGAGGCTGACCCACTGAACCATATAGGACACTAACACACAAAGCCTCCCTACCAACTCAGGGAAGCAGTGAAAATGCCGAGACAAGGAAATAGATCACAAACAAAAGAAATGGAGGACAAAAAGTGACTGGATATAGAGTTCAAAACCATGCTTATAAGGTTTTTCAAGAATTTCCTAGAAAAGGCCTATAAAATAAATGAGACCTATGAGGATATGAAAAGGGATCAACTGGAAATAAAGAATACATTGTCTGAAATAAAAAATAAACAGAGTACTAAAAACAGAATGGAAGATGGCAAGAATCAAGTCAAAGATTTGGAATATAAAGAGCCAGAAGACACTCCTCCGCAGAAGCAAGAAGACAAGAGAATCCAGAAAGTTGAAGATAATGTAAGAAACCTCTGGGACAACTTCAAGCGAGCCAACATCAGAATTAAGAGAGAGAGCAAGATACTGAAAACATTGGAAGAAATAGTGACAGAAAACTTCCCTCACTTGGTGAAAGAATTAGACTTACAAGTCCAGAAAGTGCACAGAACCCCAAACAAAAGGAATCCAAAGAGGATCACACCAAGACACATAATTAAAATTCCAAGAGCAAAAGACAGAGAATATTAAAAGCAGCAAGAGAAAAACAGGTAGTTACCTATAAAGGAGTAATCATATGATTGTTAGCTGATTTTTCAACAGAAACCATGCAGGCCAGACGGGAATGGCAAGAAATATTCAAGGTGATGAATAGCAAGAACCTACAACCAAAAATACTCTACCCAGCAAAGCTATCACTCAGAATCGAAGGCCAGATAAAGGGCTTCACAAATTAAAAAAAAAAAAAAACTAAAGGAGTTCATCATTGCCAAACCAGAATAATATGAATTGCTGAAGGGAGTTCTTTAGGAAGAGGAAGAAAATAAAGATAAAAATTTGAACAACAAATTTGTAACTATCAAGTGAATAAAAACCAAGGGAATTAAAAAATCTGATGAACGATATTAACTGGTGAATATACCGTATTTTTCGGACCATAAGACGCACTTTTTTCCCCCCAGAAGTGGGGGGGGAAAGTCCCTGCGTCTTATGGTCCAAATATAGCCTACACATATACTTTAAAAAAAAAGTTTTTTTACTTGCCCGGCTCTGTGTGGTCTCTGTGTGCTTGCCCGGCTCTAAAATGGTTCTAAATGCTGCTGTTTACTTTACAGGGTTGATTACATGTGTTTATGACTGTGATGTTGGGTTTTAATGCACATAAAATATTTTAGGACACTATTTGTTTCAGAATCTTTTTTTCTTCATTTCCCTTCTCTAAAAACTGGTGCGTCTTATGGTCCGGTGCGTCTTATGGTCCGAAAAATACGGTAATTTGCATACATAGGCGCAGAGCGAAGACTGAAGACAGTGTACAAGGAAGAGGGAGGTAAAGCAGAAAGCGGGGCAGCGGCAGTTGGAAGGAAGCCCATGTTGACAGGCTTTGCTCCTTTCTCTGCTTTCTTAGGCTGCAGGAAGCCTTGTTCTTACAGGAATAGGCCCAAGGAAGCCCTATTCTTGCAGGAATCTTCCTGCAACTGGCCGCTAGTATCTAATAAGAGATTAGTATCCAGAATGTATAAAAAATTATAAATCAACAACCTGATTTTAAAATGAGCAAAGAATTTGGATATTTGACTCTTCTCCAAAAATCTTCAAATGGTGAATAAACACATGAAAAGATGCTCGACATCACTGATCATTAGGGAAATACAAATCAAAACTACTTGTGATACCATCTCACATTCATTAGGATGGTCACTATAAAAAAATAAGTGAATAAGGATGTGGAGAAACTGCACTGTTGATGGGATTGTAAATAATGCAGCTGCTATGCTAAACAGCAATAGAGTTCCTCAGTTAAAAATAAAATTGCTATATAATCAAGCAATTCTACTTCTGTGAATATATCTAAAAGGATTGAAAGATGGGTCTTGAAGACCCTGATCATAGTGGCATTATTCGTAATAGCCAAAAGGTGGGAACAACCCAAATGTCAACAGATGGATAGAAAACAATATGTGATGTTCACACACAATGTAATATCATTGAAAAGGAATGAAATTCCTACCCATGCTACAATATGGATGAACCTTGGAAACATTATGCTAAGCAAAATAAGCCAGACAAAAAGGACAAATACAGTATTTCACTTATATGAGGTATATAGAGTAGTCAAATCCATAGAAACAAAGTAGAATAGTGATTAAAAAGAGCTAAGGAGAATGGAAAGTTTGGTTTAATGTATACAGTATCAGGGAATGATGAAAAAGTTCTGCAAGTGGGTAATGGTGATTGTATAACATGAATGTACTTAATGCTACTGTATCATACACCTGAAAATGGTTAAATTTTTTATGTCCTGTTTTTATCACAATTTTTAGAAGCATGTAGGAGATTGGGCTTCTCTTGAAAAATTGGAAAATGGCAGTTGTGAGGGCCACGTGTTAATGAAAATAAAAATATTCCTTTATATTTCTGCTGGTCCTTGTAGGTATTTGAGTTTATAACCCCTGGAATTGATAAATGTGAATATTTACTTTATATACTGGTTAATGAAAATTGCTCAGGGAAAAAAGGAAGTAATGATTTGCATTTAACCAAGAGTCATACATTCTGCTTAATGCTTACATGAAATTAATTCATCTATTACATACTTTGTTTCATTTTTTTAAATTCTCTACATTGTAAGATCCTGTAGAATTTAGGTATAGCTTTTAAAATATTTTAGAAGTCTTTGGTATTTGTTTTCACTTATTTCAATTCTCCTAGCTTTGGATGAGAATGATTGTCAATAATACTGACCTTAGTACATGTGTTTTTAAATTCAGACATTTAAGTAATGGTTTTCAAACAATTTAATAGGGAAATTCTCTTTAAACAAACCATTTTACAATCTTATGGTTTAGCATATAAACCAGACTGATTTATATGACTTCACTTAAAAATACTCTGTTTTCCTTTTAGCGAGTTGAAGAATTTCTCAGCAAAGATATCAGTTATCTTATTTCAAATAAAAAGGAAGCTAAATTTGCACAAACCTTTGGACAAATCTCTCCTGTACCAAGTCCAGAATCTGCATATACTGCAGAAACCACTTCACCTCATCCCAGCCATGATGGAAGTTCATTTAAGTCTCCAGATTCAGTAAGTCTCTTAGAAGTGCTTTGAGACGCTCAGAAAGGCTATAGCCTGAGGATCTCATGGTTTTTAAGAGCATGCTGGCATCAGAGTTTGCTTATGTAGAACAATGTCTACATTATGTGTACCTTTCCAGTCATAAATAGGGCTGCTATCTGACAGAAAGGTGATTTTTTTCCCCCCTATTAGTGCTTGTATAGTTATACTCTGCTTCCTAAGATAGACTCTTGCATTTAAGTATGACGGTATTACTATTTTTTAGATAATTTATAACTTAGAACTAACAATGTGTCATTGTTTAAAGAAGAAATGGAAATATTTTTGTTTGTTTTGGAGCCACAGGCCAAATCCAGCCCATCACCTGTTTGTTTGTTTTTTATAGCTTTCGAACCAAGAATGGTTTTTTTACATTTTCAAATAGGGAGAAAAATCAGAATATTTTGTGACAAGTGGAAGTGAAATGAAATTTAAATTTTGTTGTTCACAAATAAAGTAGATTTGGAACATAGCCGTAATACCCATGTGTTTACTTATTGACTGATTGTTTACTGCTTTCCTGTAACCAGTTAATCGTAAATGAATAAAGGCAGAACTGGATAGCTGGGATAGAGACTACAAAGCCAGAAGAACCTAAAATATATAGAAGTTTGCCACCCCTTACTCCAGATTTGTTGATATCATACTCCTTTGTCAATAAGTTGGAAGATACAGTGAAGAATAAATTAAATTGATTTAATTTGATGTGGAAAAGGGTAGAGATTTAAAACTAAAATGTTTATCTTATTTTTAGATTGAAATGTAATTATGATTTTAAAATCTCAACTTATCTACTGTAGCCATTTGTGAAGAAGGAAAAATCGGGGCAGGGAATAAAAGAAATGAGTTATATAAGAGATATTACTAGACCAAAAAAGATAAATGCATAGAAAAAAAAAGTCAAAGACAGAATATATTGTTTTATCTAATGCTTTTTGGAGGAATGAGATTATACACCAGTGACTAGTTCCACCTTAATTGTTACTCATAGCATTTCAACTGCTTTTCAGGTGCTTTATTTAAAAAGTGAAATACCATATGAAAACAATATATACAGTTACATCTTTAGTTTAATGGAAAACTGAAATGTAAACTTATTGAATTTTAGATGGTTTCAGAGGAATCTATTTTATTTTTCATGTTAAAATAGAATTTACTATAGAACTGACCTTGGATCTCGACAACATTCAATTCAGTTTAGCTTTTTACCTTTTTCAATGAGGCACTCTGTTAGAACTTTTTATGTTTAATTGTTCTCTGGTCTTTTTTATAGGTGTGTTTGAGCAGAGGAAAATTATTAGCTGAAAAAGCTATCAAGGATCACGTAAGTATAAGCAGTAACTTTAAAAAGTCACAGTGTATATTCTGTTATTAGAAACTCAAGCAGAAAAAAGAAATAGATGTTCTTGAAATCTTTCCTTGTTTTCATAGGAAAAACCTAAATATCAGCTTATATCTTTTTTTTACAAAGAATAGAATCTACTTTTCATGAAGAAACATCTCCATCTGGTGGTCTTTTAAAGTATTACTAAATTAGATTTCTGAAGCTCTTAGCTTTTTTTTTTTTAATTTTAAATGGAATAATTTCTTGGAACTAATAACTGTAAAGCTATATTGTGTATTAATTGTCAAGAATATAGGAATATATTAAGATGGATTGATTTTAGAAATTTCAGAAGAAAAAACTGATATTATTGCTGTTGTAGTCTGCTCAAGTGACATTGTTTCAAATAATTTTTGAATTCAGCTTATTTAAAAGAGTAATTTCTTAAAAAACTATCAAACTGTTTTTTTTACAGGATTTCATTCCTTCAAATAGTATATTATCAAATGCCTTATCGTGGGGAGTAAAAATTCTTCATATTGATGGTAAGGATTTTATCCTTTTATTTCTTATATATTTCTTTCCTTTGGTTCCAAACTTTAAATAGTGAAAATTCTGATTGAAGAAATATGTGTTAACTCTAAAGATAAAATGCTAATCTTAAACCCTTCTTTCTTTTAATAAAGACATAAGATACTACATTGAACAAAAGAAAAAGGAATTGTGTTTACTCAAGAAATCAAGCACTTCTATAAGAGATTTGGTATGTTATTTTCATTCCTTTTTAGGTTAATTAAAGAAAGTGATAAAGTTTCGTTTTTGTTTATATATCTGGATTTTTTTTGCCAAGAAGAATATAATATTGCCATAATATCCTAAGGTAAACTTGCATACTGTAGTCATAGTTCTGTTAGATGGTCTATCTGTCAGACAATTCTTTTGTAGTCTGCTTCTTCTTCACTCAATCCTTATATTACTAGGATCTAAAAGGAAAATAAATTTTATAGAAGAGTGTATACAAAGACATGAAATCCTAAGTAGGATGGCTTGTATTTGCAAATTTTCTTTATTATAATACATATTTATCCTTAGAGCAAGAGAATGACAAATAATGAAGCTGGAAACATCAGCCGGTTCACATAAAAGTATAAAGGAGTTTCTACATTATATAAAGCAGTTAGATTTTTTTCTTGGAGGGTTTGGAAATTTATTGCAAGATTATTAACAGAGGAATTGATTGGATAGGCATTTTGGAAAGATCTGATTGCCAGTAAAGAATATTTGCTGGCAAGACTAGCAATTGGATATTGGCCTTTGAACTCTTTGAACACAGTTTTCATTAAATATTTTATATTATGAATACCTCATATATGCATGATATATACAAAGACTTATACGGAGCTCTTTGTTTGTTCTGCATATGCATCACTTATAGATTAGCCCAAGACTTGGGCAGTGTGGTTTGAATCTTATAGTTCTAATTTTCAAACCTCTTGTTTTGTATCTGACCTTAGAATATGCAGTTTAGAGTTAAGCATGGTTTTTATATAGGGAATTTGGGATCCCCTTCTCCAGTTTGCTATTGTCTGTGGTTTCCCCTTCACTCTCCAGTATGCAGTGATCCTTTTCATAGTTTCTCTGGTCGAAAGTAAAGGATTCTCAATTTCATTTGCTTGTGGTACTTCTACAATTGCCGTTTCATAATTGCCCTCCTCCCCCCCCCTCCAAAGGGCAAAAAGGTGAGAGAAATCAAAGGAGACATATACAGTGATTCTCTTTGTAATCTTTGGATTGCCAGAGCCTCTTTCTAGGTTCTTTCTAGATAGAAGGATGGGATTGGCATAGAAGAGATAACTGGCTCACTATTCCTATCAACTCCGTGACTATAGGTTGGTTCATCTTTAAGGCAAAATTGCAAGAGAAAGACTGGGGGAATGGAAAACTTACCCCTTAAACGTAGCTTCTCTTTAAGTTTTTATTTCCTTCAACAATATTCTTGCTTTTGTTTACTCTTCAATCTTCAGGTAGTTGCTTATTGTATTTTGTTCAGTTTTCAGTTATAATCAATGGGATTGGTTGACCATATTGGATGTATTCCAGTTTGACTAGAATTGATAGACTATAATGATTTTTTTAAAATATTATTCTTTGCCTATATGAATTTAAAAAATAATTTAAGGATAATTGTGATTTTCACTTACTTTCAAACCCAGTATTTTCACTATCAAATTTATTTTCAGGGGAAAAGAGTAGGGGCTGGCACACAGAAAACAAAAAGTAAGTATTTTTATATCCTTAAATGTGTTTGGTTTGCTTTAGAAAACAGAACATAATTTTCTTTTTTAAAAATTTCTTTATTGATTAAGGTATCACATATTTGTCCTCATCTCCCCATTTCCATCCCAAACCCTTCCCCATGTCTGCCTCCACCTCCCTGTTGTCCTTGACCATTGGTTAGGCTTATATGCATGCACACAAGTCCTTTAGTTGATCTCTCCCCCTTTACTCCCAACCTCCCCTACCTTCCCTCTGAGGTTTGACAGTCTGATTGATACTTTCCTGTCTCCAGGTCTGTTTTTGTTCATCAGTTTATGTTGTTCATTATTTCCCTTAGATGAGTGAGATCATGTGATACTAGAAATACACTTATAAGAATCGAAAATGGGACAAGCAATAATTGTTATGCTGAAAGGCAAATGAATCAGTCTGTAGTCAATTTCTTTCTGGGTCATCAGTTCTTTTGAGTCCCAATTTCAATGTTAAACATTTCCTTATGTGTACACGTCAACAGTGATATGTCAGTTCTAGATGGTGGACAAATGGTGTTAATGCAGGTCCAACCCTTTCTGGTTTGGTCCTGGGCAACCTGGAGCGACACACAGCTGTTAGAATGGCAAGGGATCATCAGCATGTTCTATCTCTGGACTGTTTCTCTTCTTTCTTCATGGCTGGAAGAGTTCTGTCATTCCTCTCTGTTGCAGGAATCCACATGGTCTTGGAGTTATTTTCTGAAAATATGTAAATATATTCTCGACCAAAAGTTAATAAAAGAATCTTTTCTATAAACTTGACTTAAGATCCTTTTTCAATTTTTGCCCAAATGATTTCCCTTTGGCTTGTTTTGACACCATTTGTGTTTTTCATGGGTATCTTCCTGTTAGCATTACAAATGAAAGTTAATTTTCTAAAATAAAAATTTTCTAGATGTAATTTACTTACAGGATATTTTTCCTTACATGATATTCTTCTACTATTCTCCCTTTTTTTATTTAAATATTAGGAGACTTTTGGAAATTTTATAATGTAGTCTTGATAGCTTTAAATTTTAATTTTTTGTACTAAAATATGACTGCTTTAAGTTATGCAATTTTACCATGAGATGAACTACCAATAAAAATTTTAGTTAACACTTTAGGAACAACTTTTGTCCAGTACAATTAATTTTTCTAGAATATTCGCTTATTTTAATTAGCCAATTTAAATTAGTCTGAAAACTTGACTACTATTTTTCTGTCAAATATAATACTCTAACAATAATATTTTCCCCTATAAATATTAGTGGAAAGGATTATTTGCCTTCTTGAGTAGTCCCTGGAAGTTCCTGGTGCTAGGCTGGATTTAGATATCAAAAACCCACTTCCCCAAACCATGGGTACAAGACAACTCAAGTCTTGTTGCAGTGAGAAGGCAGCGGCTGTTGGCCAAGTCTCTGTCTGTTACCTGGGTCCTGGTTTTAGCTGGGCATAGGAAGCGAAGCAGCCATTGGGGCAGTAGGCCTTCCTCAGAAAGGGTGAGGGTTCAGGAAAAGTTGGGGGGGTGAGGGTCAAAAGTCATGTAAATAACTTCATGTGTAGTTCCTAGCCTTTTTAAGAACCTGTACCCCTGTAGCAATCTGTTTAAAAAATATTTTTTAATTATTAGTTTCTATGGAAATAATATTGGAATTGAGTTAACAAAATTTTTAATGAAATAATAATAATGTATATGCTTTAATTACACATTAAAGTCAAGCTCTAGAACTGATTTTGACTACTGTAATTTCAAAATGATGAACATAAATGATGCTTTGAGATATCTGTAGTAATTAATAGGATAGAAAAATACCCGTATCAAAATTGTATCAAAATTATTGGCACTGGTAATACTTATATGCATAATTTGAGGAAATGTCAAATTTCAGTTAGAAGTTAGTAAAAATAAAAGTTGAATTTGTTTTTTACCTGTTGAACCTCTTGAGCCTCCTGAATTCTACTCATAGGTCTATTGGGGGTAGGGGGTGTCCATTTAGTTTCAAGATCTCAGAATATAGGCAGAGTCTGTTGTTATAAAATGGATTGACATTGTAAAATAATTCACCTGAGACTTAAAAAACTAATTGAAATGAAATGGATAATGGGTACATAGTTGGTGATATTTGTGTGTGTGTTGTATTTTGTTTTGCTTTAGCCAGAGTAGTTTTTTTTGTTTGTTTGTTTTAAATCCTGGGTTTGTAATATCTAATGCCATGTTTTAATATATTTTCAAGCAGGTAGACTCAAAAAGCCTTTTCTAAAGGTGGAAGATATGAATCAGTAAGTATCTAAGTTCAATCTCTATCATTTAAATATAATAACAAAACAGAAAATCTAATCAATGTACCTCTATCAGTACTTTTATGTTAGATTTATATTATAACTAATGTACATGTACAATAGCAGAAATAACAGAAAGTAACATTAATTAATTTGTGCTTTAGAGCTGAATTTAGTTTCAGTATGTTATAGATAATTCCTAGAAATATCTAATTTATAACAATCACGAGACCAACTTATTTCTTTAATATTTCAAATAACCATTATCTGGGTAAATTCAGTACCATATGATTTGTAACAACTACTTAATTGCTTCTACATTTGTGAAAAAGAAATTACTAGTTGCTATTTGGAAATACAAATCTGAGTCTAATTTTTTTATTTTAGAGAGAGAGCGTATGAGAGAAACATATTTGTTGTTCTACTTATGCATTCATTGGTTGATTTCTGATATGTGCTCTGACTGAGGTTCAGGCCCACAACCTTGGTGTATCAAGACAATGCTCTAACCAACTAAGCTTACGTGGCCATAACTGAGTCTTTACATTTTATGTGGTAGTTTTTCTAAACTCACTCTGATATATTAAAGGATAATATTTATGAAAATTAAGGTATAAATGAATTAGTTGGCATTAGGGAATCATATTTCTTTACCTTGACTTTACAGTTTCTCAGACATGTGTGGTTAATTACTCCTGTAGATGTATAATTAATTCTCTTGGGTACTCACTTAGGTGATTAATGTGTGTTGAATACGTTTCTTTATGAAATGTATATGGTTGGTAGGGCTGCAATTCAAAATTAGGTCTAGAGAAGACATAATAAATGATATTCTATATTCATGGATCTGAAGACTTCATATTGTTAAGATGTCAGTAATACCCAAAGTGATCTACAGATCCAGTGCATTCCCTGTCAGAATCGCAATGATGTTTTTTACAGAAAGGGAAAACTCCATCCTAAAATTCATATGGAATCTCACAGGACCCTGAATACCCAAAGCAGTCTTGAAAAGAACAAAGTTGGATTTCAAAACAGTACAATACTAGAGTTATCAAAACAGTTTGGTGCTGACAAAAAGGCAGATATATTGACCAGTGGGATAGAATAAAGAGCCTAGAAATAAATCTTCACATGTTGGCAAGGATGTCAAGATCATTCATTGGGGAAAGGACATTTGTTTGTTTGTTTTCAAAACTCAAAATGGCTTAAAAACCTAAAACTATAAACTCCTGGAAAGAAAATGCTGGGGAAAAGCTTTATGACATTGGATTTGGCAGTGATTTCTTGGATATGACACCAAAAACACAAGCAATAAAAGATTTAAAAAAATAAAATTGGACTACATCAAAATTATAAATTTGTGTGCACCAAAGGGCACAACAGAGTAAAAACAGGAACCTGTGGACTGGGAGAAAATATTTGCAAATCATGTGTTTAATAAGGCATTGGTATAAAGAAGTCAAGCACTTGGTGGTTTGGCTCAATGCATTGAGTGTAGGCCTGAGAACTGAAGGGTCTCAGGTTCAATTCCGCTCAAAGACACATGCTTCCAATGGAAAAATCTCCTCAGGTGAGGATTAAAATAAAAAAATCAACAACAGATAATCAAATGACCTGACTAAAAATGGACAAAGGACTTGACATTTTCCCAAAGATATACAAGTTACCGATAGGCATATGAAAATATGTTCAACATTGCTGTTAATCAGAGAAATGCAAATCATTACAATATACCTCATATCCTTTAAGGTAGCCATTATAAACAAACAAAACAGAAGATAAGTGTTGAGCATTGTTGGCAGGATTGGAAAATTTTGCATCCGCTATGGAAAAACCAATATGGAAGTTCTTCAAAAAATTAGAAATACCATATCCAGCAATTCCATTTCTGGGTATATATCCAAAATAATAGAAATCGAGATTTTAGAAGAGATACGTGCACATGCATATATGTTCATAGCATTATTCACTATAGCCAAGATGAATGGATAATGTATATATAGACAATGGAATATTATTCAGCCTTTAAAAGGAATGAAACTCTGACACATGCTACAACATGGAGGAGCTGTGAGGACAATATGTAAAGTGAAATAAGAAAGAAAAAAAACTGCGTGATTCCATCTAATGAGGTACCTCAAGTCATTAAATTCATATAGACAGTAAGTAGAATACTAGTTGTCAGGTGCTGGTGGGAAAAAGAATGGGGAGTTATTGTTTCATGGGTATAGAATCAGTTTTGCAAGATTCAAAGGGTCTGGAGATAGATGGTGTTTATGTTAAAAAAAAAACATTGTGAATGTACTTATGACTGAACTATAAACATAAAAAATGGGTAGGGTAGTAAATTTTGTTATGTATATTTTGCCAAAGCCGGTTTGGCTCAGTGGTAGAGCATCGGTCTGGGGACTGAAGGGTCCCAGGTTCGATTCCGGTCAAGGGCATGTACATTGGTTGCGGGCACATCCCCGGTAGGGGGTGTGCAAGAGGCAGCTGGTCGATGTTTCTCTCTCATCGATGTTTCTAGCTCTCTATCTCTTTCTCCCTTCCTGTCTGTAAAAAATCAATAAAATATATTTTAAAAAAATTTTTGTTATGTATATTTTACCACAACTAAGTTATTTTTGATGCGTTAAAAAAAAAAATGGGTCTAAAATTGGGAAGGGAAGTCTTAACTGATTTCTGTTGTTTCAGATTCCAGAAGAATTATGATTTTAAAATATAAAACATCAAATGTGTTTTCTTTAGCCATAAAAATGTTCATGTGTTTTTCTTCTTATTCTTTTAGACTTTATAGACCATTTTATCTTCAACTGACCAATATGCCTCATATAAATTACTCTATTCAGAAGCCTTCCAGTCCATTTGATATAGATAAGCCATCCAACATCCAAAAGCAAACTCAGGTTAAACTAAGGTTGGTTTAACCTTTAAGTAACTTTTTATGAAAATAATACATTTATGGTGTGTGTGTGTGTGTGTGTGTTCACTCTTATGTTTCCCCCTATATATTTTTATTGCCTCTTGGCTAGATTTGAAGTCTGAATCTCTTTTAAGTGTGTCACATTTAGAAACTTTAGGTAGGTGGGGGTCGGGGGGAGGGAAAGGGATTGAAAATTGCACATAATTTGCCGAGACCGGTTTGGCTCAATGGATAGAGCGTCGGCTTGGGGACTGAAGGGACCCAGGTTCGATTCCGGTCAAGGGCATGTACCTTGGTTGCGGGCATATCCCCAGTAGGGGGTGTGCAAGAGGCAGCTGATCGATGACTCTCTTTCATCGATGTTTCTAGCTTTCTATCTCTCTCCCTTCCTTTCTGTTCAAAATCAATAAAATATATTTAAAAAAAAAAGAAAATTGCACATAATTAAAATGTGTTGTTGATCTGAAATATGCCCCAGAATCATCATAACGTTCTTAGTTTGCTTCTCAATTGTTTAAAAAGAAAAATGGTTAAAACTATTTGTTGGTACAAATCTCTATGCAGATTATGGCAGATTTTGTTTGATAGGCAGGGACTATAGACTTGTATTCTTCCTTATGTTCAGCAGTTAATCCTTTTATCATATATTTCTACCAGAATCGAAATGGATGGCGATAAATGTGATGAAATCCCAACTCAACTCCAATTGAAAGAGAAGAAAAAAAAAGGATATTGTGAATGTTGCTTGCAAAAATATGAGGATCTCGAAACTGTAAGCCTGATTTTATGTTTGGGGTTTGATATTTTTAAAACTATGAATAGATATCTGATTGTGGATATAACATTAAATTGTTAAGTAGTATATATTTCTGTTTGATACAATTACCTGAAATTTTAAGAACCCAGAGTAAGAAAATATATTGAAAAATCATTTTTATTCATTTATTCAACCAATATTTATTGTGCATCTGCTATGTAAGAATCACTGCTCTGAGCAAGTAGTATTGAACAAAGACCAATTCTGTGCCCTTATAAATATTACATTCTATGGGGGTTGGGCTGGAGGAGAGTCAGGAAACTATAGGATAAAAGAATAATAAAGATATATAGAGAACATTTAGGTCAGTACTATGGGAAAATATAAAGCAGGAATGGTGACTTTGCTATTTAAATAGACTAGATAAAGAATACCTAACTGATAAGGTAATATTTCAGTAGAGGCCTGAGAGAAGTGAGGGAACAGTAAGACTTGTAGATATTGAAATAAACAATGCAGAAGCGCTAAAGTAAACTGATTGTTGGGACCAAAGAACAGATGATGGAAACCTAGACTAAGTAGAAGGCAGGAGACGTGGTCAGATTGTTGATGTAATTCAAAAGTGGGGCCAAGGGGATTTGTCAGTGGATTGGATGTTGGGAGTAAGAGAGGATGAGTCATAGGTGACTGTAATATTGCAGGCTTAAACAATTAAAAAATGGGCATGTGATTTACTAATGGGAAGAAAATGAAGACAATTCTTTCAAGTAGAAGATAAAGAAATGGAATAGTTGGAAGGATATGTGGGATGAAGAGAAATTTAAAAATGGGAACTATTATAACTTGTAAACTGATTAAAAAAAAAAAAAAAAAAAAGCAAGAGCTTTGTATCTAGACTGCCCAGGTTTGAAAATTGGCTTCCTGTTTGTGTGAACTTAGAAAGTGCCTGGCACTGTGCTCACTAAATGTTAGCTGTTATAATTTGAATTGCTAATGTTAAAAACAGTAAATAGATTTATTTTGGTGTTTGGTTTTGGTAGAAAATGGTAGACAAGTTAAGGAGAATAATATTTAAAAACATCTGATCCATAAACTGTCTTTGTCTACTTTCTCTTTTTTAAAAATATATATTTTTATTGATTTCAGAGAGGAAGAGAGAGAAGCATCAATGAAGAGAGGGAATCATAGGTTGGCTGCCTCTTGCACAGTCCCTACTGGGAATTGTGCCTGCAAACAGGCAGGTGCCCTGACTAGGAATTAATCAGGACCTCCTGGTTCATAGGTTGACGCTCAACCACTGAGCCACCCATCTAGGCTCTCTACTGACTCTTAGTTGAAGTATGATTGTTTTGTAACCCAAAATGTATTTGTGCTTTGTGTTTTACTTATATAGTAAAGGAGAAAAATACAATTAATTTTAAATTAGTTTTAATGAGAAGCTAAATCATTTTGAAAATTTAAATTATAGCTTGGTCCTTAAATTTTATTTTGATGTTATTACAACAGAATAATCTGAAATGGATGCTTTCCTTAATATCAGTTTGCTATCCTAATTTGATACTCAGAAACTATTGAGGCCAGAAAACAAAAACCTTGGTCACTTGGCCATGACAAAGGATAATTACTGAAAGTGGATGTTGGGATTGATTTTTTTAAAAAAAATTTTAAAGTTTTTTATATATGCTTTTAGTCTGCATCAAGGCATTCATGGAAAAAAATCGATTAGTGGAGATTTAGCAATAATAAGTAGACATATACTCTAATACATCTTATGGTTTGGCATAGAAGATATAAAAACTTACATCTGCAAGTGGGATGAGTCAAAATAATGAAGAATGAAGGATAGTGGTAATAATGAAGGTGTTTTTCATATCAGTACTTACAGGATAAGTAAGAAGAGCTAGGTGGAAATAGAGGGGAACTACATAATAGTTTTTCTTATTTTCTATTAGTTATTTTTCCTTCCAAGAACATGAATAAACTGAATCAGAACTTAGAAGAGAATTAATGTTACTATTTAAGTTTTAATTCATTTTTTATTCATTTAACATTACTGGACATACATAGTTTTTATTTGGTAAATTTCAAAAGGAAGGAAGGAATATATGTCAGAGTACAGTTGGCCTTTGAATTGTGCACATACACTTATTTGCAGATTTTTTCAATAAATAATATTGAAAAACTTGGGAGATTTTCTTAACTATTGGAAGTAATCATATTGCTACTTCATTATCAATGCAATATAAGTAGGGATTTTTTTTATATTATCTTTTCATCTTTGATATCTATTGTTAGTAAAACATATAACATCTACTGTATTGTGTATCATATCAGACTATTGATATAGGATCTAACAGACGCGGAGATGATAGAAACTAAATATGTGTTAATTGTGTTTATATTGCTAAGGCTTTTTGGTCAACAATATGCTGTTAGTATTATAGGGAGTCAAAAGGTATACTCCGATATTTGTGCCAGGTTTGGCACCTCCTAACCCCTAAGTTATTCCAGGGTCAACTGTACTGTGTTGTGTCCTTTTTGGTTTTTGTGAAAGCTGGACGATTTAGTTTTTGGAAATAGAATTAAATCACCAAAAATTAAAGTTTTTTGAAACTAGGGAAGCAGATAGAGGTTCTTCTATGATCATCTTGGTGTAGGCTAGGATATAACTCTCTGATTAGCTAACAAACAAATAATAGAATTAACCTGGTAATTCTACCTATTCAAAAGGAATTTTATTTCCTGTGAGTTTTATTCCAATACATTGAACTTACTTATGTTTGTTCTTGACCAATTTTAAAATTAATAATAACTTCTCTCTATTCTCCATTATAAGCCCTGAGAAATAAAATCATTTGCTTATTCTCAAATGTGTTCCTTATTTATAAATTATTTTTATACCTCACAGCATTCATTGTACTTTACTTATGTGCTTTATCTACCTTATAGCTTCTTGTTTTGGATTCTTGTATATTAATTATAACATTTTGTTCACTGGATATTTTATAAGTCCTACTTTATTTAGTGGTAATTGTATAAGGCTAAAATGAAATATTATAGTAAAGGGAAAAGTGTTCTCAAAAATATCAGAGCACTGTAAATGTTATTTTTTCTCCATCTTTATCTTCAGATTTCTGATATAGTTCATTTGTTTTCAGTTATATTGAAACCACAAATTAGTATTTGACTTTTTTCATTGAAAAATGCAAGACTGAAAAGCAAAGTTGACCCTTGAACAAACGGGTTTGAACTGTATTGGCCCACTGAAATATGGATTATTTTTTTTTTTTTTAAGAAATACCTGTACTTGTTTTTGATCTGAAATTGGGAGTTGGTGGATACTGAGGACTGACTGTATGCATTGATTTACATAGGAAACTTGAGCATCTCAGATTTTGGTATCTGGAGTGAGGGAGATGCAGAGAGACAAGTGGTATAGTTATACATGGATTTTTTTACTGCGAGGGAGTTGGTAACCCTTAACCTGTGTTTTCAGGGGTCAACTGTAGTTTTGGTGGTTTCTCAAAAATTACTTTTACTTATATCATCCTTTGAAGTTCTAGTAAAAGGTATTTGGGGTAGTTATTACAAACCTAATTTTAGGGACATATATATGTTAGCAAACCTGAACAGAAAAAGGTATCTGTTGATATAAAAATATAAATATATGCTCTTTTGTTTTGTTTTAGCATCTCCTAACTGAGCAACACAGAAACTTTGCACAGAGTAATCGCTATCAAGTTGTTGATAACATCGTATCTAAGTTAATTTTTGAATTTGTGGAATATGAAAGGGACATGCCTAAAAAGAAAAGGTAATTTATTCACTTATGTTTTAAATCTTAAACTATTTTATTAAACTAAAAAGAAATCCAAAGTTTCCTATTCTTAGATGAAGTTTACCATCCACTTGAAATATATATTTTGAGAATGTAAATACAGTTAAGGATTGATTACTTCTTTCTTCTCTCCTCTTTACTACCAAAAGTGTTTATTTTAAATTATTTTTAAGGTCCTTGTTTTAACATTATAGTCCAGAGGAGGGTTTTTTAAAAATAGTAAATATTTTAGGCTTTGTGAACCGTAAGACTCAGCTTTGTCACTATACAATGAAAGCAGCCATGGACATTATGTAAATGAATGGGTGTGGCTATGTTCCAATGAAACTTTTTTAGGAAAATAGATGACAGGATAGATTTAGCTATTGTACTAGTTTGTCAACCCCTGGTAAATCATGAAGTTTACCATCCACTTGAAATATGCTAGAATTTGTAGTTACTATTAGGAAGTTTTAAGAAGCTTTTCATTTAGCCTGGCCAGCGATCCGATTGGGGCCGACCGGCCAGGGGTAGGTACTGTGGGGGCTTGGCTGGCCACAGGAGGTTGACTTTGGAGCACACTGACCACCAGGAGGCAGATCCTGCGTTGAGCATCTGCCCCTTTGTGGTCGATCAGTTGCTTAGGCTTTTATATATATAGAACGATAGATACAGACAGTCCCCGGGTTACGTCAGATTTGTCATAAGTCGTTTCATGGTTATGTCGCCATCTCCCATTTATAAAAAAAAAATTCCATCATTTCAACATATGTATACATGTGCTTTTTTTTTAATTTTTATTTTTTATTTATCACAACTAAAGGTCAGGAATTATTACCTTTTAAATTTTTTTTTACTGTTTCACTTCATTACTGTTGTGTATGTGCTCCATGTGAGTGACGTAGGTGCTTGTGTAGATGGGTTCTGACTTACTTCGAAAATCGCATTACGTTGCACCATAGGAATGGATCTCCCATGTAACCCAAGGACCTACTGTGTGTGTTTCTGCCTTAGGTTTCCCAATAATTGCTTATTCCACATTGCTAACTAAATTGAAAATGTACATCACAACATAGAAGTTATGAAATTTTTCAGGATAATGAAAGTGACCCCAAATCTCTCTACTATCATTTTTGTTTGCTTTATATAGTTGAGTTTTAAACACCAAATTCAAGATGCTGGAAGGGAAGAATGGATTGGAAGAAGGGTACTTTAGAGTTTTCAGCTGTATCTGTAGTTTTATTACTTTAAAAACATCTAAATTTGTCTGAATGCTAAGATTTCTGTGTATTTGTAATATTACCTAAGTTAAATAAGTTTCATAAATAGTTTTAAAAGATTTTTTCTAATTTAATGTTTAACTATTAAGGCATTCTTTTTTGCAATTTTTTTTCTTTTTCTTTTTTTTTTCTTTCTAAAAAGATTAAAATACAGCGTTGGGTCCCTTTCTCCTATTACTACAAATATCCTGAAAAAGTCTGAACCAAAAGAAAAGCTAGAATTGCAACCAGTTTTTCAGAGAAACTTCAGGGAAAATAATGCACAGGTAATCAAGCGGAGTTGTCTATATAAAGAAACCCAGCAACCTGAAGAGAAGCTTGTGTTTATTTCAGAGCACATCCCTAACCTTTCAAATGAATTGAGAGGACTTGATGAGAAAACAAATCAATGCTCCACGTTAAATCCAGCTGAAAATGACATAAGACAAAATTTTACACATCTATCTCCAGGTAAAAACAGACAAGGATGCATTCTTGATATTTCTAAATGTAAATTAATTATAAATGAAAACAACTTGGAAGAAGTAAGAACAGATCATTGTCTGTGTAGGCTGCAGACATCTATACAAGTTTCTAATTTCAATATAGATAATAATTCATCTCAACCAAAACAAAAATCAGATGCTGTGCTTTTTCCAACAAAGGATCTGAAGGAAAAGGACCTTCATTTAATATGTCATGATTATAGTCTGTCAGCAATGAACAGTTCACAGGAGCACCGAACTATTCAGGCAAACACTTTATCCCAAAGTTGTCTCGGGGAACCCAATGAATGTGACGTCAAGAATATGGATAACTCACCTTCTGGTAAAATCTGTCGGAAAGTGAAAATATTATTACGAAGAAATAAAAAAGAAAATCTGGAACCAAATGTGGATTTAGATGAGAAAAGAACTGAATGTCTTAGTACACAAGAGGAAAACAGAATTTGTAGTTCACAATCTCTACTAGACTTATTTCAGACTAGTGAAGAGACATCAGAATTTTTGGGTTTCACAAACTACACCGAAAATGGTGGAATCTGTGATGGTTTCGATATTTGGAGGGAGGATGATTCAAATCTGTCATCAATGTTTTCCTCTTTCCCTTCAAATTCTACGTTTACTGGCTTTTAGATTAAAAAAAATATAAATTGAAAAAGGATAAAGATCATACTGAAATTTTATAAATATGTATAAAAATTCTTAGTTTTTTTGTGTGTTTTTTTTCCAACTTTGTTTACAGAACCAAATGTAAATGTTAACAATAAAAGTGATATTTACATTTTTCTACAGAATTGAATATCTATTATATAGAAAATTGTAAATTTGCGACTCATCTTTATATATTGTGTTCATAATTGTTTCATAAGAATATGGTAAGTGCTTTATGAAGTTAAAAACGTGTCAAGTGAAATATTGATATTATAAAAATTTAGCATTATTGCCTAGTTGGAATGGCTCAGTGGTAGAATGTCTACCTATGAACAAGAAGGTCACAATTTGATTCCCTGTCAGGGAACATGCCCAGGTTGTGGCTTGATCCCCAGAAGGGGATGTGTAGGAGGCAGCCAATCAAGTATTCTCTCATCATTAATGTTTCTCTCCCTTTCTGAAATCAATTAAAATTATTAAAAACGAAAAATAGAGTCCCATGATAACATGGCTGTAAATCAGGAGTTGCTCAGATGGGAAGCAGAAATTTCTAGAAAATCACAAGAGTAATGACCAGTAGGGCCACTCCTGCTTCTATCTACTGGTTCCCAGACTTATGTATTTTCTTAGCAGAGACATAGCACCATATAAATGTTTTAAACATTCTAGATTACATTCCATGCTCAAAAATATCACCTTCAAGGCAGCTTCTAGGTTACTGAGTATGTCGTAAGAGTCACCTGATCATGAACCCATTCCCAACCTTTTTTGTGATTTCAATCCCCAAGTTAAACGAAATTATGTATGATGCCATGCCAGTGAATCAAACCATCTATCTGTAAATCCTCAAAAAGTGATGTGAGGGAGAAAGACAAACTCATATCTGGAATACGCCTGTTACTATACCTAGTATAATCAACTTGCCTGGTTGGTTTTCTAGGTATAGTAAAGGATTGTACCATATCAAGAACTCAGTGTTGGTCTCTCTTTTTGGCAGGTTGGACAATTGGCAATAGTAGAAACACTAGATCAGCTTTAGTGAATAGGAGCCCATGCTATTAAGCCCATACATAATTTTCATCCCTGCCAACATCATCCTTTTGCTCATGTGCCCATTGTGCCAACTTTTGGGTGGTGATAATGTGTGATATGAAGATACGTTTCATGTGATATGAAGATACACTTCAAATATATATATATATTTAAGTACACAATTATCCACTAAAGATGTCATGGTTTTATTCCCATATGCCACGTGCCTCTACCCCTTGTATTCAACCTTTCAATTGTTCTCTTCCCATATGCCTTAACAGCCAGTCAAGTAATGTCTCCGTGCCCATGTGTCCACAAATACTCTAAACCTAGGCCACTTCTCTTTGCTCACAAAGGGGATGACTAGGTACTCCACTTGAAGCTCTGCCACTGGGAAGATTTCCCCTTGTGACAGTTACCAAAACCACCCCTTGGTGCAGCTAGGGGGCAGTTGTCACCTGTTTTCAGCTTGCACCCACAGAAGCAACTAATTCATGAACCAAATCTGGGTTTTTACTCTTCACGGCCCTTATACCTGGAGGTGTGACCTAAGAGAGAAAAACCTAGGGAAAAATCCCAACTGAAATGAGGAAGCAGAATCTGATGTCACAGGCAGATGCTAGGTCCCCTCACTAGAGCCCCTGCCTTAATGCCAGGAAAACCTCTGCCTTGGTTGAAGAGGTCAATGACTGGCTAAAATTCCAAAATGGTGGAAATACCAAAAACCTGACCCCAAAGCTCATTGTACCATCATCATAATGAGAATTGACATCGCAAGTAGAAGTGGGGGCCAAGAGGGTGGTGAACATCATTGACACTTCCTGAATGGACCATATTAGGAACTCTGCTCCTGACCTGAAGGTGGAGACAAAATTTGGTGCCACAAAGTTCAAAAACCTGGAACTGACTGCCCATGTGCGCAACTCACTTGCAAGTTGGCCACACATCCTCTCAGATGCGTACTTCTGCCTCTTTCACAGAGGCAGTGGCAGAAACACTAGATAGGCTTTGGTGAATAGGAGCCCCTGCTTTCTCTACTTGAATAAAACTTGCTTTTGTTCTCCAAATCATTCTTGAAATAATTCCTGTAGGTCTGATACGAGAAAGTTCCTGGATTGTGTTGGGACAGAGTCAGCTCCCAGCTCTGAACAGGTCTGGTGACACAACAGCGATGGATGACATGGAATTGCCTGATCATGCAATTCCCTTGAACCTTCAGGTCCTGCTCTTGGCCAAGCTTGGATATACCTACCAATCCTATCTTACAATGGCTTCTTGTTGCACCTGTCCAATGTTATGAATTAGAAGATCTGACATAACCCCAGCTCATGATTGGCAGTTGTGACCATATGATGGTTTTTGCTCCATAGTCAGGTGCTCGATCTGCCACATAATTTGCCACTAAAGATGTCATGGCTTTACTCTAAAACCCCAAAGTCTTAGCTGTGTGATTGCTATGAGCTCCAGTTTTCCTACCTCTGATACCTTTAGAACCTTTGAACCTGCCTGGTGTGGCTGCAGATGGCTGGCAGCATTCAGCAAAGCAGTATCCCCAGTTGAAACACTGCTGCTACAATATGAAAAGGCCTGCCAGGAATTATGCTTCCTTCATGTTTGGGAAGCTCAGGATGCAATCATTTGTCTTTTGGTGGGATTTCCTGTCATGCTCCTGACCACTGAATCTAAAACTGATACTGATGGGGCAGGTCCCTGAATCTTTTTTTTAAAAGATTTTTTAAAAATTGATTTTTAGAGAGAGAAAAACATCAATGTGAGAACAAAACATGGATCAGCTGCCTTCTGCATGCCCCCTACTGAAGTTTGAGCCCAAAATCTTGGCATGTGCCCTGACCTGGAATTGATCCAGCAACTGTTCATTGCACAGATGATGCCCAGCCAACTAACCCACACCGGCCAGGACCTGAATCTTAGGGTATATCTTTCACCCTTTAGAGAACATGTCTTATAAAAGCTTCCAATGTGATAGGAGCTTCCTGCTCATATGTATGGTCTGATGAATATGATGTCATCAGTATAATGGATTAAAGTGATATTCTCCATGGCATCTTCTTCAAATTATAACAAAGGAAAAGAAAGAATGTATACTATAATCTTTTCCCTATGAGTGCAAATGGTTTCTCTTTTTTTTTCTTTTTCTTTTTTTTTTTTCTGACAGGGATGAAAAATTATGCATCTGCCAAATAAATGGCCTGTATATCATATACCCGAGGCCCTGTTCATTTCTAACTTAAAAAAAAATTCTCACCATGCCCTAGCTGGTTTGACTCAATGGATAGAGCTTCGGTCTGTGGACTGAAAGGTCCCGGGTTTAATTCCAGTCAAAGGCATGTACCTTGGTTGCAGGCACATTCCCAGTAGGAGGTGTGCAGGAGGAAGCTGATAGATGTTTCTCTCATTGATGTTTCTAACTCTCTATCCCTCTCCCTCTCAAAATAAATAAATAATGAAAGAAAGAAATAAAGAAAATATATTTAAAAAAAAATCCTCACCCAAGGATATGTGTCGTCGTCCCCCCCCCCCCCCCATGTTCATTTTTAATAGAAAAGACCATATCTGGCATTGCAACTGCAGTTGAGGCTACTACTTAGTGCCGTTTGTGGTTGTCTACTGTCATTCTTTATGACCATATGCGATTATGATGGGAATTAACCATCTTCTGGATATTTAACAGGGGTAGTAATTCCTCCATCTCCACCACAAAACATTGCCACTACCACCACCATGACCCCAGGTTAAGGTATTGTTTTTGATTTATTGTTTGGTTAAGGGATAGAGGCAGTTTTAGAGGTTCCCACCTGGTGTCTTTTTCTTTCCTTCCTTTCCCCCACCCCCCGCTTGGTCAGGACTTCATTTATTACCTAGCTCTCAGATGCCCCCACTATAATAGGTGCTTTGGGTCCCAGGTACCAGTGTCATTTCAGACTCTGCATCCAACAAATATTTGGGCATTTCCCTTTCCCCGGGGCACAGTTACTGAAGTGAATGGAGGTAGGTTGCTTTGCGGAAGGATTGGGGGAATCATTACCACATGTACTTGACATGTATTGCAGGGTCCTTCTCCTGGGGACATGGACTTTTCTCTAGTCAGTGATTTCTGGTTGCAAACCTGACTAAAGTCTGAAAACTAAACGAGATCACGACTTCTTATTGGAGCAACTGCTCTCAGCGCCCAGAGGATGATTTACTTTAATGGCACATAATCAGTAATCCCCTTGTTGGTTGTGTTATCTATCTTGCTCCTAAAGGAACTGTGTTCTTAACCAATTCCACAATTCACTGAGAATCAGGATTTCTTAGGCTGCCTCTTCAACCTTGCCAATGAAAACTGTATATCTGGCCAGAAGAACACTACTTCAAAGAGATTCAAAGGAGACTAATGGGCCTCAATATGATAAAGAGCATATATGACAAGCTCAGCATGGGTCCGTTATGTAGGGGATGAAGCAAAAGGGCTATTCCAGGCCTTAGTTCTAATTCTCTTTTACGGTGACTATTATGGGATCTTCTGCAGGAGGTTTAAAGTGTACTGTTGAAAACTTGTAGCCCTTATTCAGTCTATAATTACATGTCATATCCTGAGTGACCAGGTTATGATGACCACCCCATCAGTAATTCATTGACATTTCTCAAAATACTGAATATTGAAAACTTCCTAAGCAAATACTCCCAAGGTTTTATTATTATTATTTGCATAACTAATTCACTTCATTGTACTGATGGGGTGGTCATAGTAATCTGGCTGGTCATAATCTGGCCACTCAGTGTATAGAATTCTTAGTGTCTCATTATTTGAAATGACAGGAAGTGAGATGTGGCTACCAAAATATGATAGAATGTTCTCGTGGGCAAGAATTTAGGTCTAGGGAAAGGCGTCCCTCTCTACTGTTTGCTTGTGAAACCATGCCTAATCTACTTAATTCTGGATACCACACTTTAGCTGGGACATTGACACACTGTAGTTCATTTTCAAATTATCATGATGACGAAGGAACCTGAAACCATGTTGCCTGAGGCAGGCATGGTAATTGTGTGGACCATTATGTTATTACTGTCTCATCTTCAAGAGTTATTAACATTTGAAATTTTTAAAAATGGAATAAGCAGACGAAAAAGTGGTGTATTCCAAGTCTGGTTTTCAGATACAGGTTTGAGGCAGACAGATAAAGAGAGAGAGGGCAAAAACGTCCTGGAGAGTTTGACTAAATCCAACATACCCTTCAAGTGCCTCCCTGCCTCCCCCTGGCTAAGTTAATGACTCCCCTCCAGCAGCATCTGGATACTTCTCACCTGTTACCTGGAAGACAGTGTTTACTGTGTCTGAGAACAGGTGCCTCCTATACCAGTGTTGTTTCCCCGCTGTGTTCCCTGAGCTTAGTCAACTGCCGGGCATATACTAGTAAGTCCTTAATACTTATTGGGTAATTAACTTGCCATGAATAATTGAAGGTATAATTCCCTGATAACTGTTAACATTGTGGGAAACATGAATATGGTTCTTTGTGGATGATGTGGATGGATACTGGCTTCCGCGGCAGCGCGGTTGGATAACCTCGGTGCCAAGAGCCCTGCCAAGGATGACCTCTCTTGCTCTTGCCCCTTTCCTCCCTCCTGCCTTCATGCTGCAGGAGACCTCAGGGTCACGAGGTCGCAGCCACCTGCTCCTTGGTGGGTGGTGGCGAGGAGGAGCGGGACGCGGGCGAGAACTACATTTCCCAGTGACATGCGCGCGTCCCTGCCCACGCGCAGCGGGGCGAGTGCACCGGGCGCCCGCTCCCCGCAGAGCGCTCCCCGCCTGCCGGAGCCTGTGCCAGGCGATGGGGTGGGAGGCGCTAGGAGCCACTTAGCTACAGCCAACCGCCCAATGCAGCAGCACTCGCAGGCTCCCCCCGCCGGCGGAAGCTCCCAGGGCGCACAATGCAGCACTGAGGCAGCACCGCGGCGGAGGCTGCAGCGCCGCGGCCGCCACTGCACCGGCAGGGGCTGGGAGGGGGCGGCCGGGCGAGCCTGGGGGCGCTGGGCAAGGGGGGTCGGGCCGGCGGGTCGGGCATGCGGAGCTGAGCGTGTCCGGCGAGGGCGCTGACAGCAGCACCATGCAGGCGGCGGCCGCCGCGTCCGTGCCCATCTTGCTGCTCTGCGCCCTGGGGACCTGCCCCTGGGCGCGCTGCGGCCGGGCAGGTAAGTTCGCCACCCGCTGCGGCTCAAGGACGGGCCATCTGCCGGGCATCTCTGCAGCCCTCCGGCGCCCTGCAAAGGGGCATCCCCATCTCCCGAGTGTGCGGGGAGATTTTTTTTTTTTTTTCCTATTTGGAAAGTGGAGCAAAAATTACGTGTGGGGGCGCGCGGATGCATTTAGAAGCCTTTGGTCCAATGTCTTTTTCTTTGGGAGAAGAGGCAGGCGGAGGAAGGATGGGAGAGGGGGACCCTGCTCCTGGGCCCCTATCCTGGATGCGCTCGGAGGAGCCGGTCCAAGGCTCTCCGATGGGTGTCCGCGTCCTTCCCAGACGGGGTCCGGGAGGGACGGGGAGGTGGGATTTTCAGAGGGGGAGGGAGGGAGGGAGAGGTCGGACCTCTGGACCGATGATGGTGAGTCAGGGTCATCATTTTCGCATTTTCTTCCCATTCCCTCCTAATCCCCTTCCTGCCCGGAGGAGACGCCTCGCTGGCTGAGCTGGAGAGGAGGAATGAAAACCGCTTCCTGGGGCGCCAGAGCATCGTGCCGCTCCGGCTCCTCTATCGCTCCGGCGGCGAAGACGAAACCGGGCACGAAAGGCTCACCACGCGGGTGCGGGGCCACCCCGGCGGCGCTCAGGTGAGAGGCGCGGCCCCGGGGGCGGTGGTCCCCGCGCTGCCCAGCCCACCCGGCTCCGCTGCTGCTCTGGTTGCCCTGGAGATGCAGTGTCATAGGTGAAATGAGCTCAAGCCTACTAGTCCGGCAGGGCGCTCCCTATTAAAAAAAAAAATAATAGTAAAATAAATAAAGAGAACAAGAACAGGGGACAAAACCCCTGGACAACTCCAGGCCAGGGACTGTGCCTAGGAGGACTGTGTGCAGTATGCCTCCGGCAGTGTGGCTGCTGAGCTGAAAGGGCGGGAGACCCTCTCTCCTCTCCAGGAAAAGCAAAAAGCCGTGTTTGGGCAAGAAGGGATATGTTCTTTGAGCAGGATCCGCATCATTAGTATTGTGGTGGTGTTTTTAATGCTAAGAGAAGACTTCTAAGTGACTTAAACCATAAATGGTGCTGTAGAAATTTGGGGGAAAAAACCCCAAAACAAAACAAACCTAGACATCCCCACCTAAACTCAAACCAGAAAAATAACCTAAACTAAAGGCTTCTCCTCTTGCTCCATTGTGGACCCCGGAGATGTGTCCAGGCATCTCCACTTTCTAGAAAAGGCGCCCCACTCCCTGCTTTCTTCGTTGGTAGCAGCCTTCTTGATGTCATTAGGTCATTAGGGCCATGGTATTTATTGGGCATTTGTAAATTATGATTTAAAAAAACCGAAGTTTACCAGTGACCTGTGTTTGGATTAATATTATACATCCACAGGTATGCCTGAAAATGATTTTGCACTTTCTGGTGAATTTCAGTAAATATCTGGGGCTCTGTAAACACTTTTTTAAAATTCATATGCATCATTTTGGCAACCAATTCACCTACCTGTAAGTGCATATTAAAACAGAACTTGTTCATGTAGTTGAAATTTTGTAAACTTAACTGAAGCCAACTTACAATTTGTATTGTGTAAAATATGTAAAAATAGGAAAATACCATTTAAATTTGTATTTATAGCCAAATGTTAAAATTTTAGTATAAGTGAAGAATTAACTTAAAGGACTACAGTAATAGTTATCAAAGTTAGATTACTGTAATAAAAAAAATCAAATATGCCAAGCCTTTAGTGAAACATTCCATGATTTGAATTAATGCTTGGTAAGTGCCCATTTTTCTTTTTCATTTTAACTTGTTTCCATAGTAAAACTGAAGAAGCAGGAGGCATTGTCTTATTTTTCAATAAGTTAGAATAACTGCTGTGGAGGAATAAATTTTAAACACACACAAAAGTAGAATATCATAATGAACCCCACTTTGACAATTAGCAATATATTAACTATCAATTAATTTAATTATCCATCTTCTTTTACCTATATCATACCTATTTTCTTTCCCTCCTTGGATTATTTGAAGCAAATCATAGCATTTCATTTATTAAAAGTTTACTATGCATTTCTAAATGATAAGGATTCTTTAAAAAATGTAACCATATACTATCTAACATAGAAATATATTAAATGTGTAAATATGTTAAAATGTATATCAATAGATAAAGTAAATTTTATATGTGTGTGAATATATATATATATATATATTTTCATATATATATACATATTTATGTTTGTTTGATCCAGAACCCAAACAATGTCTTTCAACTGCAATTAGTGTTTTTTTTTTGTTTTTTGAAGTCTCTTTACTACATGGTTTCCCCTCTATTTTTTTTTGTTTTGTTTGTTTGTTTGTTTTTCCTTGCAATGTATTCATAGAAGACCTGGGGTCTTTCATCCTGTAGAGTTTCCTACAGTGAGTTTCTGCTGATAGAGCCAGTGCTTTAATACAAATCACAAAGCCTTTCTCAGAGAGCCAGGGAGACGGAAGGAAGCAGAGATGCAGATAGAGAGACATGCAGGACTGAGCCTGGAAGCTGTCTCTGCCTCTGGCTGGGACTGTGGGCAGGCAGAAACCCCTGCCCTTCTCCGTGTGGGTGAAAGACCAGCATTTTGGAAAACAGGCCAGTCCTCCTCCTTTTCTCCCCATTTATGGAGCTCCACTTCTGCAGGGTTTTTTTGTTTTGTTCCTAGGCCTCTCCACTTGGGGCAGAAGATACCCTGGGCCCCTGCAGTTTCTGCTTTCTACAGCACTAAACCTCACAATTAAAAAGAAAGACTCTGCCTGGGGTGAGGGGTGAATGAATTGGTAGGACTTAGGTTAAACACACGCATAGATTGCTAGTCCAAGTCAGAAATGAAAGTGAAGATACTGTCTTGTCATCAGAGTAGTTTTCACAGGAAATCATCTCAGTGCCTGGCACGTAGTGAACTACCCACAGCACATCTGGCTGGATGTTTGCATCACCTGGGGAGCCGGTGCAGCTTTCCGTGCTCCTGAAACTCTAGTTAGAAATCACTGAATCGAGGACTGAATTGGGAGGAGTTTTGAAGACCTACTTGCCATATGCCAACTTTTCTGACAATTAGGAAACCAGGGAGTTTTCTTGCATTGTGGCATTTCTAGTTTCCTAAGAGCTGTAATTTGACCTGAAAACATAAGGTGGTTGTATTTGGCCTTGGTATTTCTTTGGTAATTAAATAGATAGAATTTATGGCATCTTAGCCACCCTTAGATATTTTTTTTTAGCAACTTCCTTTCTACCTTATAAATAAAATTAGGATGGTTTTCTGTTAGCTCACAAAACACATATTCATTTGTTGATTTGTTTATTTAAAGGTATTTATTTACTTGAGCCTCTTCTGTGTACCAACTTTTGTGCAAGGCCCTGGGAATTTAAAGAGAAAAGAGCCCAGCCAGTGTGGTTCAGTGGTTGAGTACTGACCCCATGAACCAAGAAGTCACTGGTTGGATTCCTTGTTAGGGCACATGCCTGGGCTGTGGGCTTCATCCCCACTGCCCAGTCATGCAGGAGGCGTGCAGGAGGCAGCACATCAATGTTTCTCTCATCCATGTTTCTATCTCTCTTTCCTTCTCTCTTCCCCTCTCTCTAAGAAACATCAATAAAAACATTAAAGAGAAAAGACACATTTTTTGCCTTCAAGGGATTTAGAAACACTTAAAAAAATGGATGAGTGAATAGCAGTCACATTCTGCCCTTCTGTGTGATTTTCTGGTTTTCCCAGAAAACTGGAAGCTGAGGAGACCTATTATTTAGCCCAGGGAGCAGTCAGGATGGATTTTTTGGGGGGAGGTGCAGTGTGAGCTCTGTTTGAGAATAGGAATTGGCCATAATAAAGGGAAGGGACAGGAACATGAAACCCAAGGGGCAGCAAGTACATCGGCACATGGAGTCAGGACATATATTTTTTTAAATAAATCTTTATTCATTTTATTACAAATGTTCCTCATTTTTTCCCCCTCCACCAGGTTCCCACCCCACCCTCTGCCCTTTCCCCATCCCCCATTGTCCTCATCCATAGGTGCACAGTTTATGTTCAGTCTCTTCCCACATCCCCTACTCTTATCCCCGAGAATTGTCAGGACACATTTTTGTTAACCACTAATAGTTAAGATTTAAGGGACAGATGATACAAAACAAAACAGGAAAGCAGAGATATGCACCTTTATGATTTGCTAAAGAATTTGGACTTGGTCCTAAAGGCAATCTAAGGAGAGTTAATTGACCAGATTTGTGTTATCATGGGATAATCTTAATTGGTAGAAATGAACAGTTTTAATTTCAAAGAGTCAGTGAATGGGTTTATTTATTTTAATTAATAGATAAATGCCAATTCACATACTCATTAAGCTTCACAGAAACTTAAATTTCCAAGTAGAGTGAAAATACTGTAGAAATGAATTAATACTTACAAAGCGCAATGTTGGGCATGTTGTAAATACTATGAGTTTTTGTTAAATAACAAACTCCTTCAGGCTTCTTGAGTAGTATTTAGTTTTGTGACATCAGTTTAATGCAAAAAAATGATGCCAGAATCACCCAAGTTTAGCACATTTCCAGGAGTAATTTACAGAGTACTGAAGAAGTAATTTACAGAGTACTGAAGTAATTTACATAACTAAGTGGAATTTAAGAGTGCTAGAGATGGAAGGAAGAGACCTCAAAGGTCATCTCCACTAAGACAGGAATTATCTCTCACCAGATAAGATCAAGCCATTGACCCAGAGTAAGGAAACCGCCATGTAGTACTTAAATTCCAGAAAGCTCACAGAACTGTGATAGTGTAACACACCTCAAGTTTTACTCTTAATGTGTCCTTTTCCCCCCCAGTTTTTATCACTAAATGGAGCAGAACGCATATTTTGGAGAGAAATTTACATTTTTCGTTTTGTGGAAATACTGGCAATTTTGTGTGAAATAATAATCCTGTTGATATGAGTCCATATTACAAAATATTTCTTTATTACATGGGCAGTTACTTGAATGGATGCTTTATTTTTATCCCAACTCGGATAACACCAAAACGTTATTATGCCATAAAATCCTGGAAATGATAGTTAATGACACAATATTTGGTGTGGGTAATCTTGCTTTCCTCCAGGTTGTCTACCTAGTCTGAAGTAATTTTAGTCTTGTAAAGTAGCACTCAACTATAATATTATACTCAAAATACTCAGAGTCTTTCTTCTCACTTGAAGTTTATTTGTGCTGAATGAATTGTATGTTTGCAGATAAAAGAACAGAACACATTTTTAATGGGACACCCATATGAGCAAGATATCACCTACTGAGTCTTACTGATGATTTGATACTGATAATCACAAAATTGCTATTTTTAAAAAAGTATATTTTATTGAATTTTTTAAGAGAGGAAGGGAGAGGGATAGAGAGTTAGAAAACATTGATGAGAGAGAGAAACATTTATCAGCTGCCTCCTGCACACCCCCTACTGGGCATGTGCCCACAACCAAGGTACATGCCCTTGACTGGAATCGAACCTGGGACTTTTCAGTCCACAGGCCAACGCTTTATCCACTGAGCCAAACCAGCTTTGGCACAAAATTGCTGTTTTTAATATTAAACACCTTAATGGTTACCCCTTGTTTGCTAGCCACGTGTGATAGATTTCTGTAGCACCAAAGAAAGGTTACTTGCTGATTTATTTTGTTGTGTGGTCACCCTATAAATGTTCAATAATTTGTTTTTCACCCAGTAATTGCCTGACTCCACAAATAGCAGGATTTCTTTTTGTCAGAAGACTTTGTTGTTGGCGAATAGATGGGCTACTTATTTCTCTCTTTCCCTGAAAAGTGTTGCAGCTTCTCAAGTAGTCAGTCAGGTGCCAAGAACATAGACCTACCATTTGTCATAGTTTGGGTAATCAGTTATGAGTGGGGAAAGTGCAAGATGGCAGCAAGATGGCAAGCAGTAGGAGTGCTCCCTGTTTATGATTTGCCTTATACATATGCCTAAGCACGGATGAGCTGTACTTTAAATTGTGCTGTTTCACTTGGGAGCTCTGAGTCAGCTTGATGGTAAATTGTCTGCAGTACTGCTTCCCTGGCAGAAAAGGGCTCCTAGGATTACAGTCTTAGAAGCATTTTGCCAGGAGAGCACAAACCTTGTTTTTTCTTAATGTGCATTTGTTAAACCTAAGTAGCTCGATATTGATAAAAGGAAGGAGACGTTTCTTAGTTCATTCCTATTCCCCTACCAATTAAATAGGTTAGAGAAAATGGAATTCAGAATTGTAGGCGTTTTCCTTAAATCTTGTTTTTTACTTTATGAGGTTCCCAATTTGTATATATTTCTTTTGGGCATCTTTTAAATTCTGCCTGATGATCTTACTGTGCACAAAAAGAGCCTGTCTTACATAGGTTCTTTAGAGCTACACGTGGAAAATTCTGAATTACTTTAGGGGTTGATACAATTTTTTTTTTTTTTTTTAGTTTTATTTGCTTTCTTATATTTCAAAGAATGCCAAGTGTTTTTCATGATTAAATCCCCTCGTAAAAGCCCATAGCCTGGGGCTGGCTTTTTTGTCATGACACGGAGAATGAACCTACAAGGTCTTCCATGGGGCTCAGATAGGTCCACATTTATCATTAAGTCCATGGATAAGCCCCACAGAGAAAAAAGAATGTTAATACAAGGAGGAGGAAGAGCTGAAGAAGAGGAAGAAACCTTGAGGGGAGAAGAGTGAGTAGGAGAAAGGAAAGAGAATTCAGGAAAAGAAATAAATGCAGTGGTGTTATCATATGTTCTAGTGTGTACTAAAATATTTAATCTGCAGTAATTTATGCGGTTACTTCTTATGTGCCAAATGATTTTCTGAGTACTTGCTGTACATAAACTCATGGCATCCTCACAGGAATCATGTGACAGGTAATGCTTGTCAGTTGCACAATCACAGAGCTGGTAGGTGGCTGAGAGGCCACTTGAACCCGGGCACTTCAGCTCCCCGCTAAACTGGCCGATGGTAGGAGACCACCGACATTTTCTTAGCCGTCCTTCAGTGGCCCTGGGGTCAAAGATTTCTTCCATCTGCCCCATTGGAACTATTTATTTCATTCAGTACTTGAAAATGTTTGTTAAGCGTATGTAGTAGAGAAGAAGCTTGAGGGACACAGCAGGGAAGCTCCCTTGCTGCTCCCTAAGGAAGGAGGATGGAAGGTAGAATGAGACTTACCATTGAACAGGTGAGGAACTTCTCTCAGAGGACGTGTATTTTGTTTGTTTGGAAGTGGATGTGTACACTGAGTATTAGAACTGTTGTAAATCAAAGGTTTCAGTATTCACCAGTCAACACCAAAATGTCACATGTTCTTTTTATATTTTTTATTTTTATTTTTTTATATATATATTTTATTGATTTTGTACAGAGGGGAAGGGAGAGAGATAGAGAGTTAGAAACATCGATGAGAGAGAGTCATCGATCAGCTGCCTCTTGCACACCCCCTACTGGGGATATGCCCGCAACCAAGGTACATGCTCTTGACCAGAATCAAACCCGGGACCTTTCAGTCCCCAAGCCGACACTCTATCCATTGAGTCAAACCAGTCTCGGCACATGTTCTTTTTAGTTAAATACTTTATATAAATAGAAACCTCAAATGCTAAAAGAAGGAAGGATCCATATCATATGATCTTCAAAGGAAAAGGTACAAAGTACCTTTCTCCTCTTCACAAAACAAGCAGCTCCAGGGCCCCAGAGGCAGGTTGGCGCCATGTTTAGCACATGTTCTGCTCATGTCTGGAAATGGATCTGATGTCTGCTGCTATCTCACGTGTTCGTTTTAAGCACGTGGAGAGATCTGTGTTCATATCTAGATGGTAACGCCACTCTGAATGTTTGTTGGAGTTCAATGTGCCAGAAATTCACTTCAAAGAAACCAGTTATGGAGGATTGTCTTCTTTTCCTCCATTGTGTCCTGACCTCACCTCCAGAGATCCTGGGTGGGGGTGTTTTTAAAAATCTCCCCAGTGGATTCCAATTTGTATCCAGGGTTGAGGAGCTCTGGGTGTTCTTCAGATTTAAGAGATTTTTATTTATTTTTTCTTAAGTCTCTTTGGATTTGAGGTAGGTACAAGAGAGTTTGCTATCCGAATTGGTATCAATCTTCTCAATCACTTCCTTGACCTCTTCGGTCATCTACCAGACTTTTTCTAAAGGACATTTTGAAGGACATTGTACAAAATATTCCCAAGTAACCAGTTATAGTATTAACTGAAGTTCTTAAAAAACATCACACATGATGCCTCATCAGGACCGAGGGGAGAGATTTGTCCTATAACTGTGTTTCCCCTTTGAGTTGGATGCCAGACATTTAGAGGCAGATTGTGCCCTCCTGCGAAGTGAAAGGCACAGCGTGAGTTCTCAGAGCAGCTTCCCGTCCCTCTCATTAGCGTGGCCCTTCTCATCCTCCTCACTTCAGCTCAGAAGTCATCTGGGATATCCCGACTCATGAGGTTTATCCATTGTGGAAGTCTCTGATCTGTGCACATTATGATATGCACATTATACTTTGATTAAAATAGACATTCAGGATAAAAGAAAAGTAATCTCCGAGAGGTTGCCTCTATTCATTTTTCTAAGTAGTCTCGCCTCACCCCCTCCTTAGTATATCCACTTGTCTTCTAACACTTGTTAATGTTTGACATTCTTTTTAATACTTGGTTTGTTTATTGCCTTTCTTCCAGTATGCCATCCCTAGAATGTATAAACTCTGAGAATAGTGATCTTGTCTCTCTATTCACAACACATCTCCATTGCCTAGAACACTGAGTCAGTGTTCGGTAAATACTTATTGAATTAATGAATTTCTCTCCCCTCCAGTTCCCTCATTTACCTAAAATTTTTATTTTATCTTGTAATTATTCATATAAACAACCCAACATTCCTTTTGGAACATGGTAGGGTTCCAAATAGATAAGTGCATGGATAATTTTAATCTTTTAAAATATTGACTTTATATACCCATTTGATAATTATAATTATTTTATGCACAATTAAATAGAGTTCAGTGTGCTGTATTTTAAAATATATATATACTTCTTGTTGCCACAGGGGAGGGAGGTTGGGGACTGGGTGAAAAAGTTGAAGGGATTAACAAGTATAAGTTAGTAATTACAGAATAGTCACAGGCTTGTAAATTATAGCATAGGGAATAGAGAGTCAATAATATTTTAATAACTGTGTATGGTGCCAGGTGAGTATTTGAAGTATTGGGGGCAACACCATAAAGTAAATGAATGTCTAACCACTGTGCTGCCCACCTGAAACTAATATAAAGTAAAGCTGAATATAAACTGCAATTAAAATTACAAAAACATTAAAATAAAAATTTATATATATAAACAAATTTTATACTTCTAGATGTTTCTTCTGATTTCATCATTTGAGTTGCTTTTAAGATATAAATCTGTTTTTCTCCAGCACAGACTATTATATGTAATTTCATCTTGAAAATAAAATTTTTAAAAATGCAGTATCATAATCCAGGAATATCAGCAATTCTAACTAAAAAGAGAAAGAATAAAAAATTTAATCCTTTACCTGTCCCACTCCCCTCCCCTGCTCAGCAATCTATTTGTTGTTTGTATTGAAGAAAGTTTTCAGAATCATGTTTATCAGCAAGGGTAAATAAATATTTTTCTTCTTCTTTTTAAAAATTAATTTTGTACCAGGGGATTTTTAGGATTTAGCAGTGGTTGCCCTTTTGTATTTTTTGGCCCAAATAAAGAACAATAGATAACTCTTTGAAGATGGGAAATCAATGATGCTTTCCCAGACAGGCCTCAAGGGCTCACATTTTGCCAGTAGTTTTAGACTTTCCTATCCAAGGCAGACTTAGAATAAAAATGGAGAAGAATATTGATGCTGAGATACTGAGAATTCTCATTTAATTTAATTTCTGAGGTAAGTTTAGCATGATGTTCTTAGAGTTCTTAATGATCTTGTATAGACAATGTTCTCTCATATTTAATGAAAAAAAATACTATTAATTCATAACTTAACCAATTTAATATGAAATCTACTTGAGGTCATCGATTAATGAGTTGTTTAGAATATTTCTTTAAAAAAATTTTTTAATCTTCCAATTACAGTGACGTACTATATTATATTAGCTTCGAGTATGTAACCCAGTGATTGGGTATTTATATTACTTACAAAGTGATTACCTTGATAAATCTAGTGCCTATCTGATACCTTACATAGTTTTTACAATATTATTGACTGTACGCCCTATATCCCCTTTACTATTCTAAAAAAACCCTATCAATTTGTACTTCATCCCTTCACCTTTTTCACCCATCTCCCTAACCCCTCTCTCATATGGCAACTGTCAAAATGTTCTCAGTATCTATAAGTCTGTTCCTGTTCTGCTTGCTTATTTATTTATTTATTTATTTGTTTATTTATATTCCACATATAAGTGAAATCATATGGTATTTGTCTTTCTCTGTTTGACTTATTTCACTGAGCACAATACCCTCTAGATCAGTGGTTCTCAACCTTTCTAATGCCACGACCCTTTAATACAGTTCCTCATGTTGTGGTGATCCCCAACCATAAAATTATTTTCGTTGTTACTTCATAACTGTAATTTTGCTACTGTTATGAATCATAATGTAAATATCTGTTTTTTCCCGATGGTCTTAGGCTCTACAGCAGCAGTTCTCAACCTGTGGGTCGTGACCATCAGAAAACACAGATATTTACATTATGATTCATTAACAGTAGCAAAATTACAGTTATGAGTAGGAATAAAAACAATTTTATGGTTGGGGGTCACCACAACATGAGGAACTGTGTTAAAGGGTCACAGCATTAGAAAGGTTGAGAACCACTGCTCTAGATCCATCCACATTGTTGCATATGGCAATATTTCATTCCTTTTTATAGTTGAGTCATGTTCCATTGTATAATATATATACTGCTTCTTCTTTATTCATTTATCTGTTTAAAGTTTTTTTTTTATTAATCCTCATTGGAGAATATTTTTTCCATTGATTTTTAGAGAGAGTGGGAGGGAGAGAGGAAGGGGTGAGAGAGACAGTGTAAACTGGATTGTACACTCGAAGCTAATATAATATTTAGAGAGAAACATTGATGTAAGAGCATTGAATGGTTGCCTCCCATATGTACCCCAGCCAGGGCTGGGATGGAACCTGCAACCCGTGTACATGCCTTTGAGAGGGAATTGAACTCGCTTGGACTGATGTTTTAACCACTGAACAAACCAGCTAGGCTCATTTATCTATTGATCACTTAGGTTGCTTTCATATCTTGGCTATTATAAATAACTAGAGGCCCGAAACACAGATTCATGCACTGGCGAGATCCCTCAGCCTTGGCCTGTGGACATCCCCTGAGAGTCCCAGATTTCGAGAGGACACAGGCCAGGCCGAGGGACCCCTTGATGCACAATCAGGGCTGGGGAGGGATCCTGGGAAAGCTTCAGGACGTGACTGGCCCGTCTCACCCAGTGCTGATTGGCCAGCCCCCAGCCTCCCCAGTGGTTAGTGCACGTCACAGCAACTGGTTGAATGAATGGTCAGATATTTAGCATTTTAGGCTTTTATTATATAGGATGCTGCAATCAACATATGGTGCATATATTTTTTTCAATTTAGTGTTTTAGGTTTCTTTAGATAAATACCTAGAAGTGGAATCATGGGTCCTTCTTTATCTCTTGTTATAACCTTTGTTTTAAAGTCTGTTTTGTCTGGTTAGGACATTTCTTAAATGTTCTGATTGTGAAATCATGAAGTATGCAGTTATAGGATGATGGGATGTAAACATTATTTTATGTTTATTTATTGGACAGAAAAACATTGAGTTAAGGTATGCATCCGCATCTTCATCTTTATTCCCAGCATTGAACACAGAGCCTGTACATAGCAAGTGCTCAACAAACCTATGTTGACTGAATGGAATCACTGATGCCATGACTTATAGAGCCTTGTTCCATTCTTATAATCCCAGATCCCTGTTGTCATATCAGGTTTTTTTTTTTTTGTTTTTTTTTTCTGGTCAATTATTTCTTTCTCTCTCTCTCTCTCTCTCTCTCTCTCTCTCTCTCTCTCTCTCTCTCTCTCTCTCTCTCTCTTTTTCCTCCTCTCTCAGTACAGGTATGTTACTTTCCTGTTGCTTTTTTCCATTTGTCATTTCCCTGGGAATTCAGCCTCGTTCTGTCCACTTCCCCTATGACCCTACTCTATTTCTGTCCAGAGCCTCTTTTTCTCTTAGCAACTACAGTATAAAACAAGTCCCTGAAAGGTTATTTACATTCAGTATTGGGAACCATCTCTGCTGCATGGTGCTGGACCTAACTTATTTTGGGATTTGAAAAATGTGTTATAGTTCAACAAGCTTTGCATTTAACTACTTACCATTAAGCCTGTGTGCATGTGTGTGTGTGTGTGTGTGTGTGTGTGTGTGTGTGTGTGAGTGTGTGTATGTGTGTGTGTGTGTTTCTTTTTCTTGTTTATTTCTTTTGTTCCCCTTAAATTGTCTCTATTCTTTCTCTTTTTCACTGCCGGACTAATCACCTTTCTAAAATCATTCTCCTGTTTCATTGCTCATAACCCCCTAGATTTAAACACTGAATTATGTGCTCACTCCATCCTCCACCCTTGCTGAGCATGTCACTTCCTCTCACAGTCTTCCAGGCTGATGCATTGCCAGTTGCTACAGGATTCAGACACAGTATGAAGGAATGATGAGGCACTTTTACAGGTATATTGAAAGTAAAACTTGCCTCATAGGCCGGTCATAAAATCATCCCCACTTATGTGTGTGTTAGTGTGGGTTGGGAGGTGGGGATTAAAGCACTGATAACTTGGGTGTGTCAACAGAAGGTTTCCCCAGGAGATAGACCATTTATTATTCCTAGCCACCATTGTCTGTTTACTGCTTAGCACTGTGCCTGAAGCATAGTGGATGCTCAGCAAATATTTATGGTCTGCCTCTGCTTGAGTTTTCTGCCTCAAAGATGCAGAAAAAATGTTCTGTGACCATTTATGTTACTGATTTTATATACTATTGATGTATTTTCAACACTTACAGTATTTCTTTCCTCTGGATCACTCATCTTTTGTTGAGATGAGCTTGAGAGGAGGATGGGCCTCCTTCCACATTTGCACCTTATCTCTGACCGCTTTCTTCCTCTTTCCCCACATGTATTCTTGCCAGCCTAGCAGAGCTACCCTGGCTGTCGTAGTCCCAGGCTCTGGGAGAATCCCATCACCTTGAGCATCTGAACGGAAATAGCTGTTCTCTTGCTTCAGGTTTGAGGCAGGGCTTATTAGGAGAGGCAGGGCCATGATGACAAGGAGAGGGAGCACTGGAGAAAGTGGTGGGAACTCAGACAGTGATTGGTACACTGTCGTTCTACTGCATAAAGCCACCTTGCTGTCTCTTGCCTGCCTTGATCACAGTGACAAAATCATTCGTGTCAGTTTATAGCCCTGTCTCTCCCAACAAAAATAAATCCAAGCTATTCAACCTTTGTGTGTGACTTTATTCACCAGATTTTGCCATTTGTTGCCTAGAGCTGTATTTTCTTTAAGACAATGATGTGTGTCTTCTCGGAGAGCGACAGTATTTTTGATGGATCTGAACTCATATGACATGGAGTTCAGCCAAGGAGTCCCCTTGCTATTTGTTCTTGGAGTTTTGATTTTTTTTTTTTTAACTGTAGTTTTAAACTAAGGATATTCTCTCTCTCTCTCTCTCTCTCTCTCTCTCTCTCTCTCTCTCTCTCTCTCTCTCTTTTGGTAGACAAGTTCAGGTACATCTTGTCTAATAATGTTTTATTTTTTTCCAGTTTACCACTCTTTTAGGGGCTAACAAGTTAATATAAAATATTTTGCTGTCTTTATTTCTTAGGTGGTAAATGTCACCCATACAGAACTGCAACTCCACGAAATCTCTATGCCTCTAAAAGCTCTGCACATCCAATTGAAACCAGAAAGAACAGCCCTAGAGAACAATCCCTTTAGAATAAGTAGAGACCACAGGGAAGGATGGCTCTCTGGGCTGTTTTGAAGCGTATACCTGTTAGTGTGAATGAAGGATCTGAAAGTAGCTTTAAGATCAGAAAAGAAACTAAGGGCTTGGGGTGGAAGGCAATTCCATCTTACTAGTTAAGATCTAGTAACTGGCTCACATAAATGAACGTTTTCACGACTCCAGCTGACCTAGTATAATCTCAGGAATAAAATTATTCATTTTTAAAAAATATTTTTATTCATTTCAGAGGGGAAGGGAGAGGGAGAAAGAGAGATAGAAACATCAATGATGAGAGAGAATCCTCAATCTGCTGCCTCCTGCATACGCCTACTGGGATTGAGCCCACAACCCACGCATAGGCCCTTGACCAGGAATTGAGCTGTGATCTCCTTTTTATAGGTCAATGCTCAACCACTGAGCCAAGTCGGCTGGGCCATATTTTAATTATACATAATATAGTTTTTAAAAGAGCTTTATTGAAATATAATTTGCATATCATAGAATTTACCTATTTAACAAGAGTCTATAGTTCAGTTTATGAGTAGTATATTCAAACAGCTGTACAATCATCACCACCACAATCAAGTTTCAACATTTCCATCACCTCAAAAAAGAAACCTCATTTGCATTCCCCAAACTCTCTCCCGTACTGCCTACTCCCAAACCTAGCCCTAGGCAGCCACAAATCCACTTCCTGTCCCTATAGACTTACCTCTTCTAGACATTTCATACACAAGTAGTCCTATACTATTGCTCTTTTGTGACTGGCTTTTTCCATTTAGCATAATGCGCTCATGGTTCATTCATGTTGTACTATGTGTTACTACTTCATTCCTTTTTATTTCTAAATGATATTCCATTTTCTATTCATTTTTATGAACATTTTCTCCCCTTTTGGGGAATTATGCATAATACTCTTATGAATATTTGTACAAAAGTTTCTGTGTGAACATATGAAAACATGCACACCAAAGATCAAAGCAAGTCATCATAAAACAATACTTTTATCCTTAATACATGCAGCAGTATGCTTTTCACTCTACTCTGCTTTTTGTCATGTTCTGGCCAGCCCTAACAGGTTTGGCTCAGTAGATAGAGCATCATCCTGGGAACTGAAAGGTCCCAGGTTTGATTCTGGTCAAGGGCATGTACCTTGGTTGCGGGCACATCCCCAGTAGGAGGTGAGCAGGAAGCAGCTGGTCAATGTTTCTCATCAATGTTTCTGACTATCCATCTCTCTTCCACTCTGTAAAAAATCAATAAAATATATTTAAAAAAATTCTATCCAGGGTACACAAGTGATTTCAGAGCCTTGTAATAGTTCATGATCTGACCTACATATTTAAAAACTGTCCTATAGGATTCTAGACAGATGAGCCTAATACCTTTGAGCAGCTCTGGGAAAAGGTTTTAGAAGGTTGAGTCAATGTGTGCTTGCTGGAGCTTCCAGCCATTAATTTTTGTTTCTTGTGTTTTTACTGGCAATAATATTAGAGATATCTTTCTGCTTGTATTACTCATCCCCCCTCACCCCACCTTTTTTTTTTTTTTTACAATATATTTTTATTGATTTCAGAGAGGAAGGGAGAAGGAGATAAAAACATCAATGATGAGAGGGAATTGTTGATTGGTTGTCTCCTGCACGCCCTCTCTCCTCCCCCTCTCCCCCCAAACTGGGGATGGAGCCTGCAACCTGAAAGTGTGCTCTGACTGGAAGTCAGCCTGTGACCTTCTGGTTCATAGGTTGATGCTCAACCATGGGGCCACACAGGCTGGGCCTTTCCCCTTTTTTATACTCACCCAAGGATATTTTTATTGATTTGAGAGAGAGAGAGGGGAAGGGAGAAAGGGAGAGAGAGAGAGACAGAGAAAGGAACATTGATGTGAGAGAGAAGGATCTATCAGTTGCCTCCCATATGCACCCTGACTTGGGATTGAACCCTCACCCTAGGTATGTGTCCTGACCAGGAGTCAGCCCACAATCTTTTGGTGTACAGGACAATGCTCCAACCAACTGAGCCACCCGGCCAGGGCAGTATTACTCATGCCTTCGTTGTTATGTGGCATCAGTAAAATCAACCATGCAAAGATGCTTGTGAACAAATTTTTTTTTTTTTTTTTTTATAATTGTAAAAAGTTTATGTTTGGAAATAGTTTAAGTTTACAAAAAAAGTAGAGAGAATAATGTGACAGACACTTTTGTACTCACTATCCAGGTCAACAAAATTTAGTAGTTTTTTTTTTTTAGTTTATAGATTGAGTTGATACTTTTCTTCCTTTCATTTCCCCTCTTTTCCCAGAGGCAATTACCTTGCAATTGGTGTCATTTCGCCTGGCTTTCTTTTCATACTTTTACTGCATAAATATGTCCATAAACAATTTAACTGTTTGTGTGTTTTTTAAATATACATATTTGGTATCATATAGATCCTTTTGCCACTTCTCAACTTTGATTTTTCAATCTCTTATCAAAATTTATGTTGATACAGGTAAAATAATTGACTTCATCCTTTTTTTATTGTTACCTGGATTTCTGTTTCATAAACCTACCATTTATTTATTTTCTCTTTAATTGATATTTATAGACTGTTTTCAATTTTTTTTTCTCTTCTAAGTAGTGTATGCCATTGATATATACATGTATTTCTGTGGGGTATGTATTTGGAAGTGAAATTGTTGGCTCTTAGGGTTTGTATCTTTTCAGTTTTTTTATATATTGCCACACAGTACAGCAAAATAACCACCAGCAATGCATGAGGATTTCTGTGCATTGTCACCTTCATCAGCATTTAGAATCTAAACACTGTTAAATGTCTAACAATAATGCGTGTGTGGAATGGTGTTTTGTTATTTTACTCTCCATTTTTATGATGACTAATAAGATAAAGCGTCTTTGGGGACCATATTTCTTCTCGGAATAACCTCATCACATACTTTCCCCATTTTTCTGGTGGGATATTTGTCTTTTTCTTATTGATTTATAAGAGTTTTAAATATGTTATAGGTCCTTTTCTATTATTAGTTATCTCTGTTACAAATGCTTTTTTAAAATGTTGTGGCTTACCTATTCATTCCCCTGGTATCATTTGTTGTGACAGATTATAATGTTATTCATTCCAACCCTTTCCTTCATGATTCTTTGAGTGTTTGTGTGTTATATTAGTATTCTAGAATCTACTATAGTTTTATAATGTCTTAATTTTTAGTAAATCAAATCCCTGATGCAGTATTCTTCTTTAAAAAGTATCATAGGATAATGATTAAGAGTTAAAAGACCTGGAATGAGACTTCATGGATTCAAAGCCCACCTTTTGCCCCTAGCTAACTGTGTGAACTTGATTCACAATTAACTTCTCGAATCCTGAGTTTTTATACCAATTAAATAGCAATAAGAATAGTACCCAGAGGGGAAATAGAGACATTTGTAATAGGGTCAACAATACAAATAAAGTAAAAAAAAAAAAAAGAGGAGAAAAAAAGAGACTAGTACCCAGTTCAGATATTATTGTGAGGATTGAAGGAGATAATATACACAAAGCTTATAGCTGAGCATAGTAAGAGCTCAATGAATGTTAGCTCTTTTGTTTTTTGTTTTTTAGCTTTCATGATTATAACTTTTTGGTATAAAACTGGTGTATAATTTTTTCTATACATAAATCACTGGAGTTCTCTGATTTTACAAGAGCCATGATTCACATCAAATGTTCCAGGAAGCAGAGCAATTTGGACTCTGGTGTTAATTCTGAGTTTCAATTTTGTTCTCATTGTATTCTTTCCAGGAATTTAACAAATCAAAACTTATTCTTGTCCCCTTCTCCCCACCTCATCATATTAGTTCAGGTATCAGGTGGTATTTACTTTTAAAAAATGGAATGAGTAACCATGCAGCTCCCTTACTGTGGGATGGGGGACATCTCTGGATGTGCTGAAACCTCATAGTCTGTCGTCTGAATAGGGCCGCTCCCAGCAGTGGAGGGAGGAAAGGAAGGAGAGCGGGTTTCCAAGAGGGTAAGAGGCAGCTCGGTAAAAGGTTGGACTCATAGTTCCCAAACTAGGCTGAGTTTAGAATCTATATTTTTAACTGGATCAGAGGATAAAATGTTCTATTTTAACATCTTATTTTAGTTCCTTTAAAAAAAACAAAACACAAAACATGTTTTATCTGAAGAACTTCAAAATGCAGAATTCTAAAGGAACAGACATTTGAGGAAGAAAGGGTTCCCCAAATTTTATAGAAGGAAGCAGTTATTATAACCAAGCCCATTCCTCTTCTGTGAAAATTAAGGTTGCCTTACATTTTAAATATATTTAGTATAACAATATTGATTTTAAATGCAGTTTTTATAACAGCTTTATTGAGATATGGTTTATGTGCCATAAAGTTCATGCTTTTAAAGTGTATAATTCCATGGTTTTTAGCATAACTTTTAATAAAACATTTAATCATGCTTAATTGTCTTTCCCTTTCTGTTTTGATCTTCACTTTTTATCATTCTGCTGTTTTTGATCCTATTGTAAACTAGCTGTGATCATGAGTTCCTTTCCTCACTGTCTTCCTGACAAAGCTCTGGGCCCAGCGTTCCGATTTAGCCTTTGGCTCCACGGAAGAACTTCCATTTTTTCTTGCAGCGAATTCCCATATTTAATAAATATTTCAACACTTAATCAATCAAGCATGTGTTCCTGAATCTCCAACAGTTTTCAACAGTCTTTCCAAAATCTGTTATTCCAAAATTAATTGTTTGTGTTATTTCTCTTCCTCAAGAAATAATTAGGTTAGAAGACATCCGTCTGCTTTTATTTTAGTATCAGATGCTCAGTGCAGAAAGTGTGAGGAGGAGAGGAGCTCCCAGTGCAGATATTATTGTTGCTGGGGCGTCAGTGGGGTGTCTGTGTGTCTGTGTGGACAGTCTTTGCAGAACAGCCCATCTCCGTAGAGCCACTGGGTCAGTGTCATCGTCACATTCACTTGAAAAAGCTGTACTTGTCTCTGCACCTTCTGGCCCTTGTGCAGTTGGGTATTTTAGTTATGCTAGAGCTATTAATCATGCCTTTTTATAGCTCCTGTACTCTGCAGCGTGTTTTCACTAGAACTAAAGGTTCTTGATTTCTCGTTTTGTCATCCTATCTTTGAGTAATGAGGGAACCGAGAAGATTGCAAAATTTTAATGGACTTTGATGCTTATTCCTTTTCTTAAGAAGTTCAAGCTTGCCAGTTTTGCAATTAAGATTTTCTCTTTAGTTCTTTTATTTTTCAGATGAAGCTTTAATAACTGTTTTTGGTGATATTAACATTGTGTGTGTGTGTGTGTGTGTGTGTGTGTGTGTGTGTGTGTATGTTGGAATTATTTCCTGTGCTTTGAGTTGTGAATTGACATTTAAAGTTTTTAAAAAATATATTAGGTGTACAAGTTAACAATGCACACTTTTTTAATAGATGGAGTAACGCATATGTTGATATATAGCTGCAATTTGACATATGCTATTTTGTTGTATTGACAACAAACTTCATATGTCAAATTTGCTGAAGGTGTTAACATCATAGATATTTTTACACTTAAAAATGTCGAATTTCATACAAAAAAAAGAGCATTTGCGGGAAGTTTTAATTCATTATTTTGAAGAAAAGTGCTGCTGGATATTCAGGAAGCTTATGGCGAACATGCTCCATATCAAGATACTTTTGAATGCTGGTTTAACTGCTTTAAAAGTGATGATTTTGATGTGAAAGACAGAGAACACCCCGGTCAACCAAAAAACTTTGAAGACCAACAGTTACAAGCATTATTGGATGAAGATGCATGTCAAACTCAAAAACAACTTGCAGAAAGATTAAACGTTGCTCAGCAAACTATTTCCAATTGTTTACAAGCAATGGGAAAGATTTTAAAGGAAAGAAAATGGGGTGCCACATCAACTGAACAAAAGACAACTGGAAAACCGAAAAGTCATCAGTAAAATGTTGCTTCAATGGCACGAAATAAAGTCTTTTGTGCATTGAATTGTGACTGGCGATGAAAAGTGGGTTTATTTTGAGAATCTAAAATGCACAAAATCATGGTTGATTCAGGTCAACCCTCAACATCGACTGCAAGCCAAATACCTTCGGAAAGAAGACATTGCTCTGCATTTGGTGAGATCAGGAGGGTGTGGTGCAATATGAGCTTCTAAAACCAGGTGAAACTATTAATACTGATCTCTACCAACAACAAATAATACATTTGAACCACGCTTTGATTATAAAACGATCAGAATGGGCCAAAGTAAGTTTGCTTCATGATAACGCACCATCACACACTTCAAAATGAGTTATACACGCATTAACCCACCTGCCATATTCACCTTCAGATTACCACTTATTCCAACCAATAGCACATGCACTTTCTGAGCAGCACTTCAAAACATATGACGAAGTGGAAAATTGGGTCTCTGAATGGTTTGCCTCAAAACAAGAAAAGTTCTATTGGGACGGTATCCACAAATTACCTGAAAGATGGGGAAATGTGTAGCTAGCGATGGACATTACTTTGAATAAAGCACTTTAAAAAAATACATTTTATTGATTTTTTACAGAGAGGAAGAGAGAGGGAAAGAGAGTTAGAAACAGCAATGAGAGAGAATCATCGATCAGCTGTCTCTTGCACACCCCCTACTGGGGATGTGCCCGCAACCAAGGTACATGCCCTTGACCAGAATCAAACCTGGAATCTTTCAGTCTGTAGGCCGAAGCTCTATCCACTGAGCCAAACCGGTTTCAGCAATAAAGCACTTTTGATGTTTCTCATGAAATTATTGTGTTTTCTTTGATTACAAAATTCACTATTATTAACCGGTACACCTAATATATTTTTATTGACTTCAGAAAGGGAGGGAGGGAAGGAGGGAGGGAGGGAGGGAGGGAGGGAGGGGGGAGAGAGAGAGAGAGAGAGAGAGAGAGAGAGAGAGAGAGAGAGAGAGAGAGAGAGAGAGAGAAACAATGATGAGAGGGAATCATAGATTGGCTGGCTCCTGCATTCCCTCTCTTGAGGTTGGAGCCTGCAATCTGGGCATGTGCCTGCCAGGAATCGAACCTTGACCTATGGCTGGGCTGTGAATTGACGTTTTAAAAATTCATTCAAAAAATATTTCTTAATGGCTTACTACTATTTGTAATGCACTACCCTGGGTCATTAGGATATATGAGTGAATAAAAAATCCCCACATTTAATTCTTCATGGCTTATGTTCTAGTAGGTAGACAAAAACAAAATATATGATAAATTGCATAGCATATTAGAAGGTTGTAAATACTATGGAAAGAAAGAAAAAAAATATATAGCTTGGTAATGGTCATTGGGAATACAAGGGGATGGGCACATAGGTTGTGTTTAATAGGGTGGTTCATTAAGTTTCACAGAGAAAGTGACGTTGGGAAAAGCCTTGAAAGAAGTGGGGAGTGAACCAGGCAGGTATCTGAGGAAGAGCATGGCAGGATGGGAGAATAGCCAGCAAAATTGCCTGACCCAAGGTAGAGCTTGTTTATGAAGAATGAATAACAAAGCTACTACTCCAAAGAAGATGTGTGACAGAAGGTATCATTGAAAATTATACAGGAGAGTGGGGAAGGGTGGATATTTGGAATTATCCATATCTCTGTCAGTATTTTCAGTTTCCTTCTGTGTTCTCAAAGGATTGTGTTATCTCATTAAGGAATACCGTGCAAATTTTCACTGTGATGGCTGAATGTTATCCATCCCCACCAACTCCGCACAATGTAATGCATCTGGATTCTTCTTGACAAGACAGAATTACTCCTGGGCACTTAAATGTGTTTCTCTTTTATGTTGAGTACATACCCGGCTATGGATCACTCTGCAGGATGCATTATCCTAGGTGGTTGGTGGATAATTTTAGTGCTGACCTGCCACAAAGTTTACAAAGAAGCAAGTCATTGTTACTGTGCCTTACAGATGAAAGGAGTACTTCTAAGTCATCTTTGAACATATCCTGTTTCACAAATGGAGCAAATAGGCCTACATTGCATTAAGAAAGTTCTGTTAGCTATTTAAGACGGAAAATAAGATGATTAGGACAGACTTCAAATAGGGGTTGACAAACTGTCTCAAGAGCTTATAAAATAGGCTCAATGATCATTTTTTCCAAAATGGTTTTGAGTATATGTTTATTTCCTCACTGGTGGGAAATGAATCATTGAGGTTCCTAAAAGTCAAAGTTCTAACCTTTTCCATCTGACCTATAGATATTGCATATTTTAAGTCATTTAGTCAAATGACTATCAAATTCACTAACAAATGTTGGTTGAATACAGTGAGCACTGGAACATAGGATAGAATTTTTTCTTTTTTAAAAAAAATATTGATTTCAGAGAGGACAGGAGAGAGAGAGAGAGAGAGAGAGAGAGAGAGAGAGAGAGGGAGAGAAACATCACTTATGAGAAAGAATCATTAATTGGCTGCCCCCTTTCTGGGGATTGAGCCCATAACCCAGCATGTGCCCAGGCCTGGAATCAAACAGTGACCTCCTGGTTCATATGTAGATGCTCAATATTGAGCCACACATTTGTGGTAGGTTAGAATTTTTGGGGGAGAAAAAAATTGAAATGCATATGCTGGTAATGATTATACTCTCTGTCTAACAAAGATAGTGCCTATAACTACTAGAGAATTCACAAAGAAGGCAACCTTTATTATGGCTATATTCTTGAGAACTATTTCCAATTTTTGGATAATTACAATTTGTTCATATTATTGTGAGATAAGAGTTGCCAGGTTTGTTTCACATTTGTAAATGAGCACATTCTTTATACCAACCAAGGTACTAAGTGTTGGGAATATAGAGGCCCTTGGTGCAGAATTGAGACTGGAGGGTGATGTAGCTGTGAGGTACAGACCTCAAAGAGAGAGTGAAAGGAATTGTCATCCGGAGGTGAAAGTGGTAAGCAAGAACAATTCTGACTCCCGGATGTAATACCAAATTCTGTTCACACATGTTCGGACTTTTGCTGCTCAATAATAAATAGCCTGCTTAACATGCATTCAGCCTTCCCAGCAATCCTCAGAGGTTGGTACGATTGTTCCATTTACTAAATGGGAAAACTGAGGCACAGAGAGATTAACCACTTGCCCAAGATCATTCTGTTTGAGAAGGGATGGGAGTAGAACTTGAAACAGGAAATTTGGCTCTAGAATCTGGAGTCTTACTACCCTCTGCAGCTTTTTTTAAAAAATATATTTTATTGATTTTTCACAGAGAGGAAGAGAAAGGGATAGAGAGTTAGAAACCGATGAGAGAGAATCATCGATCAGCCGCCTCTTGCACACCTCCTACTGGGGATGTGCTCACAACCAAGGTACATGCCCTTGACAGGAATCGAACCCGGGACCCTTCAGTCCACAGACAGACGCTCTATCCACTGAGCCAAACCGGTTTCGGCTGCTCATAGTCTTAACTGCTCCCCATAAAAAAGGAGTAACGTTCCTTTAGGACAAAGAAGTGGCGCACTGGATTATATCATTGCCTCGCAGAGTGGTAACTGGTGTTTCTGGACAGTAGATACGTGTGGGCAATACTGAGGCAACACCAAGAGAGTTCAGTTTATTCAGTTTTATATCAAAACACATCAACAACACAGCAACCTGGGTCATGTCTGGAACATTGAGAACAGTTGAGTGCCCCCACATGCATGCTCTTTTGTGAAAGCCAAGAGTTTAAGCAGAGGGAGGAGTGAATGGCTCTAAGTTAGCTAGTGGCTCCCAGCCCCACCACCCTGCCCTGAGGAGGCCACAGATTCTATTTGCTTATCCTTCCCATCAGCCTTTTACATGCAGTTGTTTCTGTCAAGAGCTGAGTTCACGCCAGTGAAGTAAAAAGCGATGGGACCAAGGATTTTCTTTTCTTTTTACATTCAGACACAAAGTCACAAAAATAATTAGAAATGATTATGTGTTTTTTTGTGTGCGTGTTTTTTCTTGGATGGAGATGTATTTCAGGGCTCAGAGACAGTCTACATTTGATTCTGACTTTACATCACCAGATCCTGTTAGCTTGTCGCAGGTCTAGAAGACACTTTAGTGATGACTTGTGTCCTATCTCCCTGTTTTAGGGCTGCAGTTATTCCTTCTATTCAGGCTTTTTCAAGTTGGAATCACCAGCCCTACTGAGTTAGCTTGTTTAAAGAAGCAGTTACTTTCCAGGTTACAGCAAGCTTTCTCCACTAAAATGTATACATACTTCTGCAAACACACATTTACATGCAAGCGCTATTGGATGTACAATAGATAATGTGACTTGATTTGTTGAATTTTTCTAAGAGCTAATAATAATAGCTCTTAGAAGTTCCTGCTTTTATTTATAGTCAGTGCATTTTTAAAAAGCATTAGCTGTTTCTAATCAGTTTGCTCAGTAGATAGAGCGTTGGCCCTGTGGACTGAAGGGTCCCACGTTCGATTCCAGTCAAGAGCATGTACCTTGGTTGCGGGCACATACCCAGTACGGAGTGTGCAGGAGGCAGCTGATCGATGTCTCTCTCTCATTGATGTTTCTAACTCACTATTCCTCTCCCTTCCTCTCTGTAAAAAATCAATAATTATATATATATATATATATATATATATATATATATATATATATATATTTAAAAAGCACTTCCCTTTACTAAGGAAAGTGTTTGACAAGACTGTTCTATTTATAGCAGGAGCTAGTCACGACTAGCACCAATAAATAATAGAGGTGTAAGTAAGAGTAATTTTTAGAGTTTCTTACCAAGCAAGGACTTGTTGTCCGACACATAGAAACCAATACTATTACATCAGCTTTGGAGAAAAGAAAAGGCTTTCGCCAGCAGAGAAAGGAGGCAAGCCTCAGATCTAGCTCCTAATCGAGGGCTCAAGTGGAACTTAAGGGGTTAAGGATGGGCAGGTGTATGGAAGTGCTGGTGGGCATGTTTCAATCAGAGGGCTTTGGAATTTGACCACTTATGGTGAGATACGATACGGGGCATCATTACCAGATCTTCATGGACAGAGACCATTTCTGAAAGAATTCCCGTGATGATTGAACCTAGTCAAATCTCAGCTCTTTGATTTCCAGGATAGTGGTGGTGGTGGTGTTTGTGTGTGTTCTTTCTATAATTTTAGCTATTTGGGAAACAAAACAACAACAACAAAAAAATATTTTTGCTAGGGTTCGTGTGTCCGAAATGTTCTCATTTTGTGTCCCAATTATGAATGTCTTTGGTAGGTGACTATTAAGTTAGAGATGAAAAAACATTTTTTGAAAATCCTTGATGTTAGAGACTTACTGCTTTCTGTCTTTCTTTCTGTCTTTCTTTCTTGCTTCCTTGCTTTCTTTCAATCAGGAGCTTTGCTCTTGCAATATTTTACTTGGATTTTTGTTTGACTATGTTCTTGGAAAACTTTTAGAAAGTTGCGTTAGAATGAATCTGGCTCTTTTTTATTTTTTAAAAAAATCTTTATTGTTGAAAATATTACATATATCTTCTTTTTTTCCTCCCATTGACCCCCTCCACCACACACCCTAACCCCAGGCCTTTACCACACTACTTTCTGTGTCCATGGGTTATGCATGTATATGTGCAAACAAGTTCTTTGGTTGATCTCTTCCCACCTCCCCACTCATTCATCCCCAACTTCCCTCTGAGATTCAACAGTCTGTTACATGCTTATGTCTCTGGATTTATGTCTTGGGATTTGTTTTGTTCATCAGTTTATTTTGTACCTTAAATTTTATATATGAGTGAGATCATGTGATACTTGTCTTTCTCTGACTGGCTTATTTCACTTAGCCTGATACCAAATCTGGTTCTTTTTTAAAGTTTATTATGTATGTGTCTGTATATCTATGTGCATATGTGTATGTATTGTATATGTGTGAGCAGAAAGTCTTTTAGAATTATGTAGTTTTAGTCGTTAGTCCAGGAGAGAAAAAGCCTTTTTACCCATGCAAATTTATTTCCCAAAGAAAATTCCATGGAATTCTTATGTACCAACTGTTCATTATGGGGTTTTACTCAGTGATATTTTTGAAATTTTTTTCTTCAAACACTTGGAGTTGGCCCTTCAGTGGCAGTGAGCCTTAACTGTCAGATGCCTCTAATTCTTACATAAGGAAGATGAAATTAAGCAATCAAATAAAAATCCACTGACATAACAGAACTGGGTGAAGTGAATCTTAATGTAAAGAACACGCCATTCTTATTTTTATTCTTTGGACTTGACCTATTTTTGATGTTGCCTCCAGGAGAGACTATTACCCAGCTGACCCGACTGGCAGAGACAATCCTGATTTCCAGGCCTGCTTTTAAAATGATTTGATTTAGAGCTGAAATGAGTAGTTATTCATTTGAGAATGTAATAGCTAAACTGCATACTCTCCCCCCCACCCGACTTTTTTTTTTTACCTGTCCTATATTTAGCTTTCAATAGTTACATTATTCTTTGCAACAAAATTTTACATATTCCTTTGACCACAGACAATTTTAAAGTCTTTTTCTCATAGCATCCTCTACTTAATGCTATTTCCAGCTTAAGGGGATCTATAGGGGATAACAAGTGGAAGCCCATAGTAAGCTTTAGTGACTTCACTCTAAATCATGTATCAAATCGATTGCGGGGCCAGGAAAAGGTCTCCTCTTTCTCCTAAGTCTTTCCTGCATTCAGGAAGAGGAGCCATTTCCCAGAGCCGATTCATCTGAGGGATGGTGTCTGCTGATGTTGTTGCATCCAAATATTGGGATTCCTTGCATTCAGATTTAATTACAGCTCAATATGACTACATATTGTATTGTTCTCAGGCTACTAAAGATCTTAAAGGCTTTGACATTTAGGATTCTGTGAGTAAGCGCTTTCTTGTTCAGTCCTTAAACGGAAGGCCTAGTAATGGAAGGTTAATGGCCAAGATGATGGAGAGACTGATTTATCAGAAGATAGCTGGAGCATAAATAGGTAATGAGGCTGCCTGACTTCCTGAATGGAGGGGAGAAAATCGGAGCTGGTGCCAACATCAGCGTTCAGCTTTGGGAGCGGGAGGCCACTGGGAAGAAGGGCCCTCAACCACCAGGGGATCAGAATCAAGGGCTTTCATCACCATCAGAACTGGAAACTCAGTGAAGCGAATTCAGGGAATGCCTCTCAAGGGCTCGTCTTATTTAAGGAAAGCCCTTCGTGTGTGTGTGTGTGTGTGTGTGTGTGTGTGTGTGTGTGTGTAACATATGGCTTTACCCAAGGGTTCCTAGGCTCTGAGAGTTACATGACATAATCTCTGTGCTGGAGTAATACATCCCCAAACAAGGGCATGCCCACAGCAACTGAACATATTTACATCAATTGTAATTTTTTTTTTTTTACATCAAATAAAGTCAATATCAAGCACTGGAATTTGAATTAGAGAGCTAGTTCAACTACAGGAGAATTCCATAGGAATTGGTTATATGTTAGACTCATATGGGTTGCCCTTTAAAAAAAATATCCTGGGAATTTCAATCTATTGCTCCTTTCCTCCCCTTATTTTGAAAAAAAGTGTGTTGAGAGTCTATTGTGCTTATAGAGATGTTTCTGGAAACCTGGAGGCCTCATTTAATTTATCTGAGGCCACCAGATGGAATTCCTTTTCCTCCTTTTTGGCTTTCTCTTACCCTTCCCTTCCTTTACATTTTTTTTTAAACTTGTAAAACTTTTATTCATTTGATTGAACTCAGCATCCAAACTCAGGCAGTAAAATTGTCAAAAGAACATAGTAGACTCTTCTTGCAAGAACTATGTGGGAACGTAGTAAGTAGATATTGGTTTCCATAGTTAATCATGTTTTGTCATAAATTGTGAAATTAAAGGAAGGGAGTTTTGGGTTATTGGACATCTATGATCTCCAAGGCCTTTTCATCCACCAATTTCCTGTTATTTTCAGGCTAAAGAGGACATCTCTTACATTGCTTTATAATAGTGGTTCTCAACCCTTGGCCACTCTCAGAATCACATGGGTAACTCTTAAAAAAAATATTGATATCCAGGATCAACCCCAGACTAAAAGGATCAGAATCTTTGAATTTGGGGCCCAAGCATTGGTATTTCTTTTTTTCTTTTTTTCTTCTTCTTCTATATATATTTTTAAATATATTTTATTGATTTTTTACAGAGAGGAAGAGAGAGGGATAGAGAGTTAGAAACATTAATGAGAGAGATACATCGATCAGCTGCCTCTTGCACGCCCCCTACTGGGAATGTGCCCGCAACCAAGGTGCATGCCCTTGACCAGAATCGAACCTAGGACTTTCCAGTCCTCAGGCCTACGCTCTATCCACTGTTTCGGCTGCATTGTTATTTCTTAACAAGCTTCCTGAGCAAGTCCAACGTGCAGCCAGGATGGAGAACCACTGGCTTAGAAATTATTTGGCATCTGTAGTTCCAGCCTGTTTTCCAACAGTGGATGCCTCACACTTTCTGCCTCAGGAATATAGCATTTCTTACAGTTCCCTGGATGTGCTGGGCATTTCCCATCTGTGTGCCTTTGTTGGGCCTTTTGCCTGGAGTGCCTTTTTCTTCATTTTTGTTCAGCAGCTTCCCTTTTTGATGGTGAATTTCCTGAGTACAGGGACCATGTTTGACTTCTTTATATCCCTAGGGCCTGGTATATTTCCTCTGAGGTATGGACTGCACTCCACAAAAGTTGAATAGATTGTAACTTGGACTTTAGTTATGCCAATGAATCTACAAACTGTGCATTATTATGTTTGTTCCTTTACAGATGAGGACTTTTGGTGTAGAGATATTAAACAATTTGCCCTAATTTGTTCCATTAATAAATGGCAGACCCAGAATTCAAACACAGCTTTGCCCGACTTTTAAAGATTGTGCTTATGTTTTTAAAAATATATTTTATTGATTTTTTACAGTGAGGAAGGGAGAGAGATAAAGAGCTAGAAACGTTGATGAGAGAGAAACATCGACCAGCTGCCTCTTGCACAACCCCTACTGGAGATGTGCCCACAACCAATGTACATGCTCTTGACCGGAATCGAATCTGGGACCTTTCAGTCCACAGACCGATGCTCTACCACTGAGCCAAACTGGTTTCGGCAATACTGGACTTTTTGTTCTGTTTTATTTCATTTCATTTTAAAATGTCCTGCTGCCAGACAGTTTCATTCTTATGGTACTAAGTGCAGAAGGTTGGATTTTATGAATAGTTTGGTTAAAGATAATGTATAAATTAATGCAATATATGATACATCTTATGAAAACTATAGGCATGATTGAATTGACCAGGTGGAAAGGGAAGAGATATTTAACAGAAAGTCATAGATATAGACATAGAACTAGAGAAACACTAATTTTCTTACATTTATCACGCTAATTTATATGTTAGGTAGAACTATTGGATTGATTCTTCTGTTAACAAATGCCATTGTAATTAATATAGTTCCATTCATTAAATTAGTTCCATATCTTCACTAACTGACCAGGGAAATCTATCTTGCTGATGTGGTGATTCTAGAATGAGGAAATCTTAATCTGTGGTATTGTTCTCTGTGAGCTTTTTGGTCAGAAGTTTATAAAAGGCCGTGGAGTAATTATAGTGAGGTTATGTTGATTTCTCAATTGGCCTTGCCTTTTCTGATGTAGAAAAAGAGGGATAATATATATTAGTCTTTATTGGTATATTATTTTTTAATTGGACATCAGGAATTATACCTGTATTTTTTTTTTTTTTTAAACAAGGAAGTTGAAGTAGCCTTGACCAGATTGGCTCAGTGGATAGAGCAGTGGCCCTCAGACTGAAGGATTCAGGTCAAGGGCACATACGTTATTTGCAGGCTTGATCCTTGGCCCTGTTTGGAGGAGTGTGGGAGACAACCAATCAATGTGTCTTTCTTGCATTGATCTTTCTTTCTCTCTCTCCCTTTCCCTTCCACTCTCTCTAAAAATCAATGAAAAAATATCCTTGGTGAGGATTAAAAAACAAAATAAAATAAAAATCTGAGTTGAAGTAATCACATGGTAAAAAAGCATTTAAAATGCAGAATAGCTAAAGATTCTGTAACTTTCCCATTACAGACTTCTTTTTAATAATGTTCATTATTTTCCCAGTTACTATGCTGCACAATACCATTTGACTGGCAATACTCCCACCCACTGGTATACATTGGTTCATTATTTAAATTGGGCTTAATTAAAAACCAAATTACCTTACCTTTGTGTCAAAGTTCTGACTCTACCATGAAACTTTTAGTGTTAATTTTGCTTTAAAAAGTGGTTGTGAATAGGGTAGTTTTGAAAAGTTCACTTGTATTTGCTCTGTGTGGTAGGTAGGTTGGCCCCAGCTGATTAGTTCTAGAAGACATGGGAGAAAAAGACCAGCTGCCAAGAAGCAAAATACATAAGGAGCAGGGGGCTTATATTAACTTCACAGTTAGATTCCAGCTATTGCCATGAATAATAAACAGGCCTCAATCTGGAGATCATATCAGATTCTTCTGGTCCTAAAGTTCTATGATTCATTTTTGAAATTTGAAATTAAAATTTATCCTTATGCAATTATATTGAGTTATTAAGTTTGTTTGCCATCTGGTTATTTTGTACTTTTGCATCTTCCCCCCTCCCCCTCAATCTTTTGTTTTACGGCTTTTATAAATATCAGTCTCACTGCCTGTCTAAATCCTTAAAACATATAAATACATAAACATTTTACCATAAATATGCATTTTTTCCCCTTTAAAAATGGATTTGCATTTATTTTTTTAAAACCATAATTTGTCATTCTAAGGTGGTAATTAAATTGGCCTTAGAACATGTGTCAGTTGTGGAGACATTATTGATTTTTTTTCTTAATGAAAAGAGTTCTAAAGATTGTTTTTCATTGTTTAATTTTTTATGTGCTTTAAAAATGCATTTTCATGAAATCTGCAAGCATCTTTGAGCTGCAGAATAGAAGCAAGGATGAAGCGTGAGAAAAGGCCTGCCAGGAGGCAAAATGCCTGCTCTGCTCCCAAGGAGTGTGACCTTGGGAGGACATTGGCCCACACTCCCTCGGGTTCCTTATTTGTAAGATAAGGATGTTGTATCATATGAGTTCTAGGGGTTCTCTCAATATGATTATATGATACTAAAGTGTTTGATGAATAGTTTTAAAATAACAAATCATGCCTATGTAGTAATTTGAAAGACTGCATTTCAATTTATATTTTTCCAATATTTTTGAGAGACATTTAGCTTTTAATCTTCAAGTTAAAGCTAATAAATACTAGAATTTTTCTTTGTATATGTTAGGCACCCATCCCCAAAGGAAAATCCTGATATTATACTAGTTCTATCTTCTCAAACCTTCATTTTTTCCCCCTTACATTAAAAAGACATGGTCTAAGATGGACTTTCTGATGGCCATCTGGCTCACTTCAGTAGTGTTGAATAATAAGCTAGATTGTTAGTACCGCATGAATTCCGGGTAATTCTATTTAATTTATTATTTCAGATAACCTAAAGTAGTAAATATGTTTGTTGGCTGAATCAATCTGAATACTGTCTAAGGAAGCCTTTTTTTTTTTTTTTTTTACATGAAAACTATATTCCTTTTCCTATTCCTATCAATAATGTAAAATTTTTTTTACTAAACAGCAGTTAAACTTGCTGTCAATAGATTTTCTTTTGAGTTTAGTAATGGATTTCTCCTTAGGATATGCATGGGTGAAATCAATAAAATAAAATGCCAGATGTAACATAAGAAAATATAAGAATTAGACAGAATGAATGCAAACAGTAGAAATCTTCCTGGGAAAAAATTGGTAATGGTACCCTGATTCAAGTTGTAATCATGATACCCTGATGAATAACATGTGGCCTCTACCCTGTTCACTATAATAAATTCAGATAAAAAATGGAGGAGAGAGCTAGAGGTTCATTTTAATTGAGACATCAATTCTGGTAAGCAGCGCTTTGCTCGGTCTATTCCCAAAACAAGATAGTTATCACTCCAGGAAACTCAAAGAGCTTTCGTACAAAAGGGAAGGCATTATCCATTGACGTGGCATTAAGACCAACCCTGATGGAAGGACTGCATTTTATATGCAAGTAATTTATAGCTGTTCAAGTGTTGTTCATTTGTCTATCCAGGCGATTGATAAAGGAAACACTCAAATCAATTAGTCAGGAAATACCTATTGAATACCTGATGCTGGCCAGCACCGAGGCCCTGTTATCAAACTGAGCGGTACTGAGGAGGAGGGGAGAAGGAGGCGGGAAGACATTGGGATGATTTTGTGGTTGGGCTGAACTGTATCCCTTCCAAAATGTCTATGTCAAAGCCCTGACCTCTAAGGTGACTGCATATGGAGATGGAGCTTTTAAAGAGGTACTTAAGGGCAAGTAGTAGTTAAACATGCTGTCAATAAACCAACAAAAAAATAATTGTCTTAAAGGTCTGGAGATCAAAAGTCCCAAATGGATCTTAAGGGCTAAGATGAAAGTCTTGGCAGGGCTGTGCTCCTTCCAGAAGCTCTAGGAGAGAAGGGTTCTCTGCTTTATCCAGTTTCTAGAGGCTTACAGCATTCTTTGGCATGCAGCCTTTTCCTCGGGTCACAAGTGTGGGCCCTAATCCAATGCAACTGGTGCCCTTACACACACACACACACACACACACACACACACACACACACGCACACACACACACACACTCTGAGAGGAGAGAGAGAGAGAATAATAGATAGATATGCCAGGAGTGTACACACATAGAGAAAAGGTCACGTGAGGACACAGTTGGAAGGTAGCTGTCTGCAAGCCAAGGAGAGGTCCCTCAGGACAACACTTTGACCTTGGACTTCTAGCTGTGACCAGAGAATTAAACTTCCCGGTCACTTGTGGGAGTGAGGTTTTAGTGAGATGGACTTTATTTGCCTGGAGACATTTCTCAGGTTCCCTTAAAGTCTCCTGCCCCTTAAGCCAGTCTTGGGAAAGGTGCAGCTGGGGTTCCAGCAGAGCCAGAAACAAGGCCAGGATCCAGAGCTCCTGTTCCATGTTGCAGCGGATGTGGCTCAGCATCCAAGCTAAGTCTATTAGTCCATGTGTGGAGTCCAGCATGGCCCTGTGCCATGTGGACATAAGGGAGCCCACCCTCCTGCCACCGGGGAGTCAGGAACCCAGTGAGAGAGAGAGAGAGAGAGAGAGAGAGAGAGAGAGAGAGAGAGAGAGAGAGAGAGAGAGAGAGAGAGAGAGAGAGGAGAGAGAGAGAGAGGGAGGGAGGGAGGGAGGGAGGGAGGGAGAAAATTCCCTTATTTGGAAGTTTAAATACTCAGGTTTTGCACTCTAGCCATGATCATACCCATCTTGGCCACTGACTGGCTTTCAGGTGTTTTGATGAACAGACAGGCAGCTTCTCACATCACTCAGACCTCACTGGGCATGCGTCTAAACTGCCTTTGTCCATTCCCTACCCCCATCCATCAGTGGGGAACAGATTTGGAGAGTGTTAAACGCAGCTTTTTGACAAAGCTGTACAAATGCCTATACCTAGTATTTCCTCTCCTCCTTTTCCGTTGAATAATAACCAGGTATCACAGCCTCCAGAACTCTGAGTAAGTAAGCCTTTCTAGTCTGTGATGTGTAAGCCTCCTAGTCTATGGTCCTCTGTTATGGTAGCCCTTGGCAGACTAATACAAGAAGGAACTTGATCTAAGTCTTGAAGGATGGAGAGGGCCTTTCGGGAAATGACATTGGCAGAGATCACTACCTCAGGGTCTGGTTCAGAAAAGCACTCAGCGGACGTGATGAGTGAAAGTCACATAAAAAGTTGGAACATACCTTGCTTGTGGAATCAAAGAGCAGAAAAAAGAACAGAGTGAAGGAGGTGTAGGTGGATTCTTGGGAACTTGGATGCCATTATATCTGGGGTGGGGGAGGTGATTGTGGAAGATCTGGATATCCAGGGAGAGATTTGTATTTTATATAGTAGAAAATCTGGGGCTTACATTTGGGATTTTGGTAAGAAGTTAATTTTAAAAAGAGAGAGGAAGGTATGATCTGTGGCAGATGTGGAAATAAAGAATACGGTGTGGCTCCAAGAATGGCCATAAAAATAAAAAAGAGGTGAGAGTTCGATGATAGCTCAGTGTTATTAGGAAGAATAAAGGGTTAATGAAGTTAATGAGGCTAAAAGGTAACCAGATAGTTCTTCCTCCTTGGGGTTTCATGAGGATTGGAATATGTTTGAAATGGAGCTATTGCATTGATCCACCCCCACTACTTTTAAATAATTTGAAACAGAAGAGTTATCATTTCTTTCCAAAAGACTTTATTGGATGTGAGGGCGATCTGGCTGTGACATCTGTCACCCCATTGATTGCCAGGGTTGATTCGGCTGATCTGGCTGGCTAGGCGGGTGTCCTCCTCCTCCCTCACCGATCCATGTGCGTCCCTCCCGAAGCTGTGCACTTGGTCGAAGAGGACGACTTTCCCCCAAGAGGAGAGGACCAGTCTTCGGTCAAGGGTATACGAGTAGCTGCGCTCCCCTGCTAGAACCTCCAAACAAGCTCTCAAGGTCCAAAAGACTTTATTATCATAAAGTGCTCTCCTTGTACCTAATGCCTTAGCTTACTGTGTGTGACAGTCCCAGAGGTGGGTCAGGTGCCCTGTATGCCCCACAGAATCCTGGGACGTTCCTCCCTGAGATGCACTGGCTCACCATCTGTTTCATGCGCCACATGAGTGCAGTTGCTCAGATGGTTTTTATCTCTAAAACAGTGTTTGCTTTTTCTCACTGCAGGAATTATACATGTTTATTTTAGGAATTTTGGATACTATAGAAGCATGCAAATAAAAAATTCAAAAATTCACAGTCCTACTAAGATATAGGTGTTCTTAGTATTTGGAGAGTCAAACAGAAGGAGCAGTTTTGCTCCCTCCCTTTTTTCAGGTAATGCACATGTTGATATTATGTTCTTGGTAACTCTATAATGTTTAGAATCCCTTGTGATTTTCTCTGGGAATTCTAAGAATGCTGTGGTTTCACTATTTCTAATGATTTCATTTTTCCAAGAAAATTTTGATAGGCAGTCTTTGCAGTAGTTCTGCTCTTAGGAAGATATGGAAACCTCTATGAAATTGTTTGGTTAATTAGAATGGAAAGAATTTTATTTATTTATTTATTTATTTATTTATTTATTTATTTCTCTGGATAATGCACCCCCACAACCCCCCGATAATTAGAACTGAGATATTTTTAAAGTTTGTATTTGTGACAGGATGAAAAGTATTTTTATTTTAAAAAATATATATTTTATTGATTTTTTTACAGAGAGGAAGAGAGAGGGATAGAGAGTTAGAAACATCGATGAAAGAGAATCATCAATCAGCTGCCTCTTGCACACCCCCTACTGGGGATGTGCCCACAACCAATGTATATGCCCCTGACCGGAATCGAACCTGGGACCGTTCAGTCTGCAGGCCGATGCTGTACCCACTGAGCCAAACCGGTTTCGGCTGAAAAGTATTTTTAGATCATACTCACCATATTGTCTTACTCTTGAACATATTTTGCTTTATTTTTTTTTTTAATGTGCAAGGAGCCAGTCATTTAATATAGAATAAACTGAAGAAAGTTCTGTCTTCTTGGACATGAAATGCATAGCTACTTGAGATAAGGCGGAAAGGGAGGGCACTGGCCCTCCTTGGTTAGGTGGTACTTTACTCGGGACTGGTGATGCTTGGCTTCTAAGAAGGTGCACATTTTACCTTGTTTTTATTTAATGTCCATGTTGAATTATTTTTCTAAATTAATGATACCATATACTGTTTTTAAGTGAACATAAGAAATGCTCATCGTCTGTTTGCTAGGCTGAGTAATAAACACCTTTTATCTTTTCAACATTGCAGTTGGCTCATGTTGACCAGGCAAGCTTCCAGGTCGATGCCTTTGGAACATCATTTATTCTTGATGTCGTGCTAAACCAGTAAGTCTTCGTTACGCTGCACTCACTTTTGTCCGATACCCATTGTATCTACCTTCTTATCCTTCTGTAAAGTTTTGCTTTCTTATTGTATTTTACTTCATCTTCCTATATCAGTTAAATTCTACATTTAAAACTAGTATATCTATTAATATAATATCTGTTATATCTATTAATATGTTATCTATTATATCTATTAATATGATACCTATTATAAGTATAAAGTCTGGCAAGTCACAGGAAATGGATATACATTTTGAAATTGAAGTCAGAATAAGTTTGAGAATGAAATATGGAGGGCAAGATGTACTCCACTATTTTGCATAAAAATACGTGTGACCTAAGTTTCTATGAATTACAAAAATTTGTGAAAATAATACTTTTAGCATGAAATTTTCTTCTTAAGAGAAAGCTACCCTTCTGCTCAGCGACTCATAGGATTGGATGTGTCTGTTATTCTTAATTATGCCTTTGGGATACTTTGATTTGGGAGTTGATTTCTGTGAAGTTTAGGGTACTGGGATTATTTGATAAGTATCATATAATTTTGGAAATTGTCATTTGTCTGTCTGCCTGGAATTTATGGTTTGGAATAACAGAATTTTAGGTTCAAAAGTGGCTTTTGTTAAATCACTGGATTTAATCTCTTCCCTTTGGGTAAGTCTAATAAGTCTTACAGGACTTTTGATTGTCTGTTCACTTTTTTAGAAAAAGCATTTGTATCCCACTTCTCATCATGGGCAAGTGGAAAGAAACCAGTGCTCTGCCAGCCAGTGTTGGTGAGCTGAGCAGCAGTGGCCAGTGGCTTTGCTGAAATCAGCTACCTATACAACAGCTCAGGAAGAAAATCTGAGGCCAGAAGGACAGAAATGTAGATCTAGGGTGAGAACTAAAGCCTAAATTGCCTACATTGGGAAACCAGGTGAATGAAAGACTATAAAAATGACATAAGAGGCAGGACTTAGAGCTGTGATATCTGGATAAGTAGCCACTAGCCTCTGGTGGCTATTAAATATAAATTAATTCTTTAAATAAAATTTGAGATTCTGTTTTTTTGTTGCATTCGCCACATTCCCAATGCTCATTAGCCATGTGTGGTTGCTGGTTATCTTACTGGACAAGTTGGGACATTTCCTTCGTTGCAGCAAGTTCTGTTGGAAAGTGTTGGTTGAGAGTCCTTTTGGAGAACAGGCACATAGGAACTGTTAGATTACTGAGCTAGGTCAGTCATTTCAGTCCATGTTCAATGTTCAATTAATAATTAATCTTACTAGTGTCCTATTTGTTATGGAATTTATGTACAAGTTTGTGGTAATACCATTTTTGCTGTGTTGATGTTTATGCCATGCATTAATTTACTTAGGCATTAAGCTGTCTCAAAAGGTACATTTTGTGAGTAATTCTCCTCTCTCCCCACATTTTGGTAGTTCACCAACAATTTGAATATGAAAAAGTATGGTGATAGATGGAAATGGACTATTTGGATGATCCAATAATGGGAGTTATTTCTTCTTTAATAATGTATATATTTAAAATGTAACATAAATATTGACAACAGCTAACACAACAATAGCCATTGGTGTGAATGAATTACAAATATACCTTTTTTTTTGTTGTTCAGATCAGTGGAAAATATATTTGTAATATATTTTAGTAGTCAGAAAAAAAGTAACATAAATTGTATTTCTCCTATGCTCATTAAAACATCATCCTGGGCTCACTTCCTGGACCTGCGCTCAAGGCCCCTTTTCTCTGACGTCTCAGTGAGCCAAAGCAACCGTGCTGGGCTCATTTCTTTCCTAAACACTTTTAGGGAGCCAAAGCATCCCTGCCTTGGCTGTCTCCTGTAGTTTCTTCTGTCCTAGGCCTTTCCTTGTTCCACTGTCCCCAGCTTTAATAAACATCTTCTCAAAATCTCCGGGACTCATGTTGTGAAATCTTCCCTACTCACTATAGGCCGGCCTTAGGCAGACCCACTCAGGGCCACATCCCTTTTCTGGCAACAGTATGATGTTGTCATTTTTGCAGGGCAAAAAAATTGACTACTAGCATCTTCATATGACCCATTAATATCCTGTATTTAATTATCCCCCTTGTTTATTGGTGGTTGTTTTTTTTATGGCGGCTGTCAGAAAAGAGTGAAGCAACAACAACAACAAAAAGAAAGTAATAAATGTTTGGGCCTAGCCTTTAAAAACTTAAAAGTCAGGTTTCGAGGCTTCTATTTCAATGGTTCTTTCCCACCCCTCCTTTAAATCACTGTTCTGTGGCTAGCCCCCACCATGGTTTCTGACATTTGTAACACCTTGACTTTCAGTATTCATGTTCATTCTGCCCAACCTGCCTTACTTCCTTTGGAGAAATCTGAGCCCCAAAATGTTCTGTTCTGTTCTGAAGGAGAAATACATATGACCCATATGTATCAGAGCATGAAATAGAATACTAGGGGTGCACCTGAATTTCTTTTGAGATATTTGCAAAAACCTCTGTTGGGCATTTTCTTATGGCAATGAGAATTTAAAATGACAAGAGGTACAAAGGATAAAATAATAGCATAAAAGGAATGAGAAATATACAAAGTGATTTTGGGCATCTATATTTAACACAGATGGCAGTTAGCTAATTTTTTTTATGCTATGAGAGCCCAAATGATTTAATACAAAGTTTATTTTTTTCTCTTTATTTTGGGAATGTCTATTTCATGGTTTCAGTTTATATATTATCTTGTGGTTGTGTTGATTAAGGAATAGAAAGATGAAAAATTGAATATGCTCTTTAAAGATTTTTTTCTCATAAAGCAATTTTAGGGCTGTGGAACAGGTAGAGGTTTTGTTTGTTTATTTGTTAAGTTTTAAACTGGAGACAAATTAAGTTTATCTAGCTGGAGTCCATTTGCAGAATAGATCCAATAATATGCATTTTTAGATTGGAGTACAAAGGAAGGTGTCATTACATAATATTCCTTTTGAATGTTCAGTAAACAAGATTTTAACCAAATTGCTCAAGAGTTCAACGTTTGGATTGCAACTTCTACAGGAGGCAGATAAACAATATGGAATGGCTAAAAATGAAAAGCACAGCCAGTTCCTATTTTGTCAAGATTACGAAGGGTAGAAAATAATTTTTAGTTCCTTCACGGGGTCACACAGTCATAAAATTTCACCCTTTAGGACAGATATATTAATAAAACCAAACATATGGCCTGGCCTGGTCACACTGGTCCTGAGGCCACACTGGACCTTTCCAGAGGTCAGCATCTGGTATTCTATTTTATTGTGAAGCATTTCTCAGAATGAAAAGGCTCAATAAAAACTCTTAGCTATATTATTTGAGCAATGTAAACCAAGTCTTACCCTGCAATCTTTCTTATTTTCGTTACGAAGTGGGTAATTAAACAGCCTGAAAGAATTCATAAATATTGAAAAAATTCATTCATTACTTCTTGATTCTTTTTTTTTTCTTCCTAAATCTTCACTGGAAGATATTTTTTACATTGATTTTCAAACAAACTGGAAGGAAGGGAGGAATGGGGAGAGAAATACTGATGTGAAGGAAACGGATCAAACTCCCAACTGAGGTACATGCTCTTGACTGGGAATCAAAGTCATGACCCTCAGGCTGATGCTCTAACCACTGAGAAAACTAACCAGGGCACTCTTGATTCTTTTACAACAAGTGGCTTGAGAAAAACAAACCACACATATGGGGACACACATACACACACACACACACACACACACACACACTCCACAAAGAAGCAAGTGCTCCACATGGACTGCAGTTGGTTGTGACAGGATAAGAAACATAATAAGAAGAAAGAACCTATCTTTTATAACCTGTTTTTTTTGTTTGTTTTTTTTTGGAATTGATTCTGTGATATAGTTTCAGATCTGAGCTGATTCTATGCCTAGATTTTGACTGTATTTTACAGACCCTCTCCCTCTTATCTTCTTACTCCAATAACAACAAAAATAATTTCTTTCAGTTATGATCCTCCTTTTCCCCCTATTTCACAGTGGTAGGTGGGGAAGACTGCTAGGGACTTAAACACGAAGCTGTCAGCAGGTGGGGTTGCCCGTGCAGAATGGGAGGGGGTGTAGTGATGGCAGGGGGCAGGGCACGTAGAGGGGTAGGAGCAAGGTCAGACAAGGAAACCCCCAAATCAGTTCAAATGGGCAAGTTCAGTCTTGTCTTCTCTCATTTAGAACCATTTGCCTTTTCGTTACCTCTTGCTTGCTTTGCACTGTAACTCTTGTATTTGCAAGAAAAGTAAGAATCACAGTGGGTAAAAGGTGGTGTGAATTCAACTGGGATTGGAGGTTAGGTCTGGAAGGGTCTCATTTACTTAATGCTCTGTTTGAAGTGAGGTAAATAGAATGTCACAGCATCCTTGGTCCTGTTTGTCATCTGTTTTCTAATAAACCTATTCCAGGATGAAGTGTTGGCTGGGTCTCGTCCCCTTCTTAGTCCATGCATGTCATTTTCAGAGGTATTCCTGCCTCTTTGGGGTGACACAATGGACTGACTCTAAAAGGTGGGTATTGCAGGCCAGCTAGGAAGACAGAAAGGCTTTTGAGCGCTGTGATGTCTCTTACATTTCACGGCACCAAATGCGTGATATGCACAGAACCAGCTCTACTGAAAGCATGCTTGGAGCCTGTGAACCCAGATTTATACCAGACCCCACCGAGAATTCAAAACAATCGAGCACTTAGGAAAAGAACAAAATCAAACAGTTTTAGTAATGAATGTTTCTGAGTTTTCTGAAATAAACAACATACTAAAAATCTTTTTTAAATTATTTGAATAGTTTTATATTCATTGAAGTCAATTCCATGGTGAAAATGGTTGATTGTCATTCTTCAGCCAAACTTCATCTGTGTAGATCAGGTATCCTGTTGTCACTTGAGTAATCCCCTTCCCCCGTTACTTTCTATCTCTCTGAATCTGATTTGATGTGGATCTAATTCATATCTTTACTTTTTTTTTTTTCCATTTTGGTTCCACCTTGATTCATCTTATAAAGCTTGTGGCTCAGATTGTAACCAGCAACAAAGCTGAATAGAGATCACAGAAAATCCCACTTCTCACTTTGCTATGCACCTTGCATTTAAAGTGCACAATTGCACAAACTCCCTAATTAAAATTTTATGTGAATAGATATTCTTCAAAGCTGAAGTAGTGAAGTGGCTTTGAAACAGACCTCTGGCAGTGGTTTTTAAAAGGCCACTTAGTTAACTAGTAACACATGGTTATGGATATGAATTCCAGAGGCATTTAGAGAAACAACAGATGTGGATTCATTCCTCCCTCTGCAAAAATGGTCGTGGGAATCACAGTGCCTGAGTGGAGAGGCTTAGGGTTTTCCTGCATGTACACCATTGATTGCTACTGGGTAGTGCCCAGAAGGGCTCTTCTTTGATGTCCATAAACTAGCCTGCAAGCCCACCCTCCCAAGCGCATCTTACCTTTTGTGGTAGGTTAGTCCCATAAAGTTGGTATCTATACTAATCTCTTCCTCATTAACGGTTTTCCTAGCCCAGTGATCTCAACTCTGACTGTATAGTACAATAAACTGGGAAGTTCTATAACCTACCTGGGTTAGTGTGTCGTTTCCAGCATGGTACCTGGACCAACAGACTTGATCTCATCTAAGAACTTAGAAACAAACATTCAAGGTTCTTACCCAGACCTGCGGAATAAGAACTTCCGATGGGGAGGAGCCCAGGAAAGTGTGTTTTAACAAGCCCTCTGGGTGATTCTGATCTCTGTTCTCTGTTTGAGAACCATTGATCGAATGTTTTCCCCCCCCCCCTCTGGCATTCACCTCCTGCCAATATCTTCATATGATCATGATATACTCGGTGCCCAACCTTGTACCTATAAGCCATACATCCTCTTACATAGGAACTCGTTTTGTTTAATGGTCAGTAATTAATAACTGTTCTTACTTGTAATAAAGATAATGTCTTCTGGATAAGTCCTATTGATAAATATGGCTTGCTTTGTTGTTTATTTTTTCTAAACATGCCTGGCTATTACAAATTAGGTTGAAGAAGTCTTCCTACTGGGCCCGGTATGGCTTGCTCTGATCTAAGGTGGTGTATTTTAGAGCTGGGAAATTGTGAATGATCCTCTTAGTCCCTGTGAGTTTATTTTGCAATATAGGGGTATGCCCATGACACCATGTTATTTGGGATTTTAGAATTAATAGTTGCCATGACTTTCCAACATAATAGGAGAGAAAGGCTGCTCCCACCTGCTGCTGGCACCCACTCAGCACTATCAGTAGGTGCAAGGGGCAGCTACTGGCCCCGATCACCCCTGAGGGCTTCTCTATATCCCCCTTCTCCTGAGGGGTAATCAGGGCAGCAGCTGCTGCTCTCATCCACTGCTAGTGCTGTTCCCAATCACTCCATGCTGTCAGTAGGTGTGAGTGGAGCCAGTGCCATCAGCGTGTGGGAGTGGTGGCAGACTGAGGACCGGGGACTTTGGTGGAAAGGGCTGGGTGGGGGCTCGGAGGATGGGCTGAGACCCGCCTCTGTGCCCACCACAACCTCACAGTCCACAGTTCCTTTTAAGGTGCATGAATTTGTGCACTGAGCTGCTAGTATGAAATATGTACTTTTTACCTTTCTAAAATTAAAAATTAAAAGTGTCTTAAGTACAAAACACAGCTGGCCTCAGTGTTGTTAAAGAGATTTTTAAATGTGTTATAAAATGTTACTGGTAAAATATTTTTTAAAAATATTTATATTTATAAATACTGTGAAATGGTACATGTGTAACACTCACTACTTGAGAAAAGGGATATTATATGTTATCTAGATTCACACTTAGAGAACTTCAAGGGACTTTCAAGATAGATTTATTATGTTAAAGATGCAGAAAGAGGCATCAGTGTTACAGATAAGAAGGGAAAGTCTGAAAGATAACATCAAACACTATGCTATTTCATTTTACACATGGTCACATGGCACATGTATGCCTGTAGTTTAATCTTACAACCTGTGTAGATAATTTTTCCATTTTATAGTTGCTAGAATACAAAGATTAGGGAGACTGAGTAACTTGCTCAGAATCACATAGCTAGTCAATGTGGAAGTGAAATTTGACCTTGGTTCTGACTTCAAAGTCTGTTTCCCTATTCATCAAAGGAACATCTATTTGGAAGTAGATCTGGGATTGAAGTTCTAGTATCCTGTCCCACCCTGTTAAGAGAGTTGTTTATAATAAACTAGAGGCCCGATGGATGAAATTTGTGAAAGAGTAGGCCTTCCAACCCCCAGCTGCTCGCCCCGCTTCCCTCTGGCACCTGGGACCCAGGCTTCCCTCGCAGCCCTGGCTTCCTCCACAAGGTTGTCTGGAAGGACACCTGGTCTAATTAGCATATTACACTTTTATTATTATAGATAATTATAGATTTACAAGTGCTTTTGGAATGAATTAAGACATTTTACAGGGACAATTTACGATGCTTGACTTGTTACCAGAATTAATTTGTATTTAGACTATCAGTTATATGGTATTCAAAATATTCATTATTTTACGATCTTTTTTTTTTTCTCTATTGGTTAAATCATAAAAACAAAGTCTCAATTGAACATTTCATTCTTGGATATCTTTATAAAAACTAATTTCCTTAAATTACCATCTCTCAAAATTGATACAGTTTATCAACTTAGCCAGACATTCTTAAATGCTGACAATAATAATGCATTTTCCTGGTATTGAAACGTTGCTTTACACAGCTATCCTGCTGATATCTGCTTAAGTTCCTCCCCACTGTTTTGGTGTCTATTTTCTCTACGTAGTAAAGTGTTGACAGAAAGCAACTGTACAGAGATATAAAAATATGCATCAATTAGAACGGCAAATCACAGTGTAGTCTTCAGAGAAGTATTTTAACTAAGACTTGAGAAACACAGCTATAGTCAGTGTCTGAGTAGGAATTGCTTCCAAATTGCTACTAAGGTGATCTTATTGTTTTCCGTTTTATGATTGTCACAGGGGATTAAAAAAATCCCCAACTAAACAGACGTTGATATTCAGGATTGCGCATAGTTTTGGAAAGTAAATGTGAAATGAAGACTAAAGATTTTTTTAATATCTTTATTGTGTCCCTATTTTTATATTCACAAAGAAAACATTCTAGTTATTCATGATTTAGTATGATATAATTTTAAAAACCTTGGCTTTGAGGGAACAACTTTATGATTCAACAAAGTTTCATTTTATATAACATGGATTCCTTAACAAAAATAACTTTATAAATGAAGGTTTGAGAGAGATGACGACACTGAATATGATTATTTGAATGTTTGGCCATTTATACAGAAGCATAGGAAAATTCATATTTCTCTCAATAGGAATAAACACAATTTAATTAAGTGATATGTTGGGAAGTTAGGAAGTTGAGAAAACAAAAACTAGATTTTATTTTTACCCTGGTCTCAAGGAAGGTTGCTGTCTATCTCTTTTGGTTGTTTATTATTTGTTTTTGTTTTATAGACAAAATTCCAAGTCAGGCATTAAGTTGATATTATCTTAGAATTGCTTCTATAATTGTGGCTCAGAAGAATTGAGATTGGTTAGAGTGTATGTGATATCATCCAAAGAAGGCACTTGCTCTGGTATCTGCTGATCTTTCAGCCAGAAGATACAGAAACATGCAAGAAAATAATATATAAGCTGTAGTCGAAGATAGACACTGAAAATTCAAAGACACTGGAAATTCAAAGGACAAGATATTTAGGAATAAATAATCTCTTTTTGATTAGAAAGCTAGTGTATTATTGTCTTTTTATTTAAAAAATATTTTCATTAATTTTTAGAGAGGAAGGGAGAGATAGAAACATCAATGATGAGTGAGAATCATTGATTGGCTGCCTTTACAAACCTGGGACCCTACAGTCCTCATATCGATGACGTTCTATCCACTGAGCAAAACCAGGTAGGGCTTACTGTCTCTTTAGAGAAGGTGCCATCAAGGCCCTCTGATTTCCTGATTTTATAGGCTTGTGTTTGTATCTGGAGTCTGCCGCTCACTCCAAAACCTGAGGAAAGAGGGTAGAAGGAGATAAGATTTTGATCTTTAATGCTACAATTGGTGTGTGGCATAATATGTGCTGACAATAACTGCATTTTCAAGGCCAAACTAACAGTGATCATTTCCTTATTGCTCCCCATGGAGTAGGGGTGTCAAACTCAATCAGAGAAGGGGCCAAAATCTAAAATCCAGCCTAAATCGCGGGCCGAATGGTTTACTGAACAGTCATAAACTGTCATTGTGATGGAAACGCAGCGGAGTGCAGTGATGACAGCACGGTGCGGGCCACATTGCAAGGCCTTGTGTTTGACACATGTGCCATGGAGCCTTGTGTTTGACACATGTGCCATGGAGCCTTACAATGTCTGTAATTCTCTTAATTATCAACAGTTGAGCACTTGGGTGAAGCACTAACAATGTGAGATAAGTAGAAACAGCACATTGGAAGTTTCTGTGCTTGTAGAAAAGTAAAAATGATGGCAGAGCAGGCACTCAGAAATCTCAGGTTTGAGCTGGAGGTGTGTAACTTCCTAATTATGTGACCCTGGCCTTGCTGTATAATCTCTCTGGAGGTCAGTTTCTTTTACTTTAAAAAGAAACGATGAATGTTCGTGCTCTGCTTGACCTGGTAAGAAGTTGTTGTGAAAAGCTAATATTATAAACTTTGCAGTGTGATCAAATATGATGTGTATCAGTTGCAGTCTTTCATTTGTAAATCAGCAAGGGAAAAGGGATTTATTGGCTCATGGCTAAATCAGGAGGCAATCCTAGTTTTCAGACTCGGGACTGTTGCTCACTCTTAGCTCTTCATCTTTGTTTTCTAACTCATTGTGCATCTCTGGCCACAACAGGTGGTGTGCCTCAAGTTCAGTTTAGGGGGGGGGGGGGGAAGACTGCCTCCCTTTGCGTCAGTGAGTCTCATTGTCTTCCACCAACTTAGATTGGATCCCATGCCCATCCCTGAACCAAGTACCATAATCAGGGACTGTGACATGGCCATTGGCTGAGACTGATCCGGACCTTCCCCTGTTGCTGGGTGTGGAATTGATCCCTCCTGAACCACAGGAGCTGACTGTGGGGAGGGGGTTTCCCAAAGGGTTTCAGGGCACACTTTTACCAAAGTCGAAATTCCTTGCCACAAGGACAGTTGCCCACTGAACAAGAGAACATTTAATGGCTCAAACGTTAAAAAATAGTTAAATGGGCACTCATAAAAACCAAGAAATCCACATTTTAAAGGGAAATTTTCTTTAATAAACCAGACAGGAAAAGGAGCAGAAATGCATTGAGGACAGATAAATGCCTCAATCTGGGTGAGGTGGAATTCTCTTCTATATGCAACTTGAAAGAGAATCATCATACCTAGTGATGCTGACTGCAGTACTAGTGGACCATGTTCTGAGACTGTTTCATATTTAAAGAGGCTGAATTCAGTCCAAAGGAATAATAGGATTAGGAAAACTTTGTTCCTGGTTGGAATAAGAAAAGGATGTAATTTGTGAAGCACTGGAATCTTCAGTTAGAAATGTACATGTTATTGCCAAAAAAGTAGCGCACAAATTATGAAATGAGTCTAATTTTCAGTGACTAAGTGGGGTCAGAATGAAAAGAATTGAAGTAGGGAAAATTACGAAAACTAATAAAATATTGTTTGGGAAAAGCAGACAGCTGCAAAAGGTTGTCCCTATGGAAAACAGGGAATCTTGGGATAAACAAACTTAAAAGAGACTTAGAAAGACAGAAAGTTAAGTGGCTATAACCCAGGAAAGAAATTGAGAATTAAAAATGGCCTTCTTTGTTCCAGAAATTTTATTTTCAACTTCTCATTTAAGCCTCATGATAATTCTCTTTTACAGATGGGGAAACTCAAGCTTAGAGAAGTTAAGTAACTTGCTCAGTTATCACAACTGCAACTTATTACAATTATTTAAACAACAACTCAATATTAAAGATGAGGCTTTATCTGGGAATCAAGTGGGCTGGTGATGGTGTGACTTCTTAGGAAATACCTAGTTGATGGGACTTCATTTGTGTTCTTTCCTCAGATTAGGCATATCCTGAGATCACTTTGAAAAAAAATGTTTTTATTGGTTTTAGAGAGGAAGGAAGAGGGAAAGAGAGATAGAAACATCAGTGATGAGAGGGAATCATCGATCAGCTGCCTCCTGCATGCTCCCTACTGGGGATGGAGCCCACAATCCCGGTATGTGCCCTGACTGGGAATTGAACTGTAACTTCCTGGTTCATATGTCGACCTTCAACCACTAAGCCACTTTTGAATGTTTCCAAAAAAGTTGCTTGCCAGAATTAAATAAGATGTTGTAAAGTATTGGGCTATTTCAAGTTTGGGGGGTGAGTAGAAGACATTATAGTCATCAAAAGTAGAGAACTCTTGTTTAAAGTAGCGAAACCTTGATCTTTAAGAAAAGGAAACCGAGTCAATAGACAAGCATTTTCAAAAACCTTGGACAAACCTGTCACTGTTTAAGGGCACTGGTGTTTCTGGAGATGGTTCCCAGTGTTCCTAAAGAAAAGTTCCTGCGGTCAGAGACACTCGGGCAATGCTCTGCACCCGTCCGCCTCCTCGGATCCTACGTGGGTGAGTGTGTGGCACCCGAGAAACTGCCCTTGTTCCTGTCTCCAGGAAGCACTTGGGAAGTGTGGGGTCTTTAGTGTTGCTTGCACTTGGTGGACAGGCACACACAAGGCCTGGGATTGACCATTTAAGAAGAAAGTTTGGCAGCTGGTCTGTGTTGGGGATATGAAGGCCAGAGAAGCAGACTTCTCTTTCTGGAAGGCTGCTGTGTCATCTGCTCTGAGGGGCCTTCTCATGCCCCGGAGACCTGGATTGCTTTTTCAACTTGGTACCTGCTGGTCTGTCACTTTGGTGACAAATACACACATGTTAAAGGCACTGAGAAGCCCTGCGGTAAAAAGCATTTTTCAAACTCTCTCCATCGTGTATTAATTTTTTTTATGTGTGTGTGTGTGGAAATGCCTATTAACATCTTCTGGACCACAGTTAGGGGATTAAAGGCACAAGGTAAGACCGAGGTCAAATTATTGAATTTTGAGGCCCGAGGCACTGAAGAAAGGATGTTGGCCTTGTCAAGTATAATTCAAAATAAAATAACGCTAAGTCATAATATAATGTAAGGAAATCCCCCAAAGTTCTAATTTTCTTAGTAATGAAAGCACTTACCGTTTACTTTGTGCCTGGTACTAATGCATATTCTGCCTCTCAGATGAACAGGTTTGATGCTTTTGAAAAGTATGTTGAACCATTAGTCAAAATTATTTTCTCTTTTTTGTCTTGTTTACTGGAGCCCTATGCATCTGCATAGTTGGACTTTTGGATAATCCAACACTGAACATGGGGATTTTATGCTACTCTACTATAAAATGATTATTGCACCCATTCACTTCCCATTAAATTTATATGCTAAAAGGATAGGAGGTTGCCAGAGTTGGTTGCCAGGTTTTGTGCATCTGGTTCTGAACTAAAGGAAACAAATCAGCATGTTCTGGGGAAATGTCAGAGTGGAAGAGACCACTCTGGTGGCAAATCCAGATTTGGGTGGATCATTCCCATCTCCAATTAAAAACCGTTAACCACGAGTGTACGATTCAAGGCTGTAGGGATTGTGAAAGGTGGGCTCGGATTGAATGACGATTTGATGTTAGCTGCAAGTTGCTGATGACTGACCATAAGGATTTGTAGGAGATTTACTGTAAGGAGGAGCTCCTTCACTTATTGGATACAAGGCTGCCACCTTCTGGATGTCAGGACCTGGGAAGGCAGGGAGCTCTCTGGGCATGACAGGGGTGGTAGAAACTCTAGATAATTACTATTTCCAGACCCAACTTATTTTTGGAGGTTTGTATCAGGTTATTGAGTGAGAGGCTCAGATCTTGGTTTAGGGTTGGCTGGATGTGAGCTCATAGAATCCAGTGAGTGCCTATTATACACAGGTGCTGAGGGATATGGGAAAAGGGATCAATCAGGCACATTAACTATATTTGACTAATGTGAGCTTATTAGTAAGAGTCCATCATTGGACACAGATTCTGTAAGACGTGAAAGTTATACAATTTTGATAGTCCTTTTTAAGAATAACATTCAAAATTATAAATACAAAGTTTAGTTATGAATATTGATATTCATATAGAATAAAAAAGATATTATACTATACATTTAAAGAAGCTAACAAATATAAGAAACATCACAAAATCCAGAAAAGTAATACAAAAATGTTAACGAATTCCCTGACACATCTCTCTAATACAGTGGTTCCTAACATGGGGCACATGCCTCATGCTTGGGCGGGGGGTAAGGGGGTGGGAAGCAATTTGATTTTTAAGGGGGGCAATTCAAGAATGAGTTACTAACAGTGAATTTTTTTTGCATTTCTAAGGGCCTCATATACTGCACATAAGTTTATATTGTGATATATTTATGCATTTCAGTTCTCTATTATATGTTTTGAAACTTTATTTGCTATTTTTTCATATCACTTAATATTATTATTATTATTTTTTTATAATTTCTTAGTGATTTCTTTCTCAGTACTTCAACTGTCCTTTTTATTTTTCTCTTTCATGGGTGCCATTTTCTTTCTTTCTTTTTTTAAATAAATCTTTATTGCTCAGATTATTACAGTTGTTTCTCCTTTCTCCCCACCCCCCATAACTCCCTTTCACCCAGTTCCCACCCCACTCTCTGCCCTTACCCCCACCCCCCTGCCATTGTCCTCATCCATAGGTGTACGGTTTTAATAGTTTCTTCCTGCACCCCCCACACCCTTTTCCCCCTGATAATTATCAATCCACTCCCTTTCTTTGCCCCTGATTCTATTATATTCACCAGTTTATTCTGTTCCTCAGATTTTTAATTCACTTGATATTTAGATTTACTTGTTGATATATATGTATTTGTTGATCATAATTTTTATATTTTTTCTTCTTCCTCTTGCCATTTTCTTTAGAAGCTTGTTTAAACCAAGTTAATGGCCTTTTAGGCTTCCTCCATGTGAATAGGAGCTCACTTTTTGAATAATAAGAATTATATGTTGTGGGGGAAGGAGGGACGCATCAGGATTTTAGAGATGTTTGTGTCAAATAAAGTTTGGGAGTCACTGCTTTAATACTTTATTTTTACCAACATGTTGTGGTTGCATACTTTCTAATTACCCCTCTTAATGTGAAATATTATTTTCTATAGAGAGAATAGGGAGATAATTCAGTCTTACCAGCAGTATGAAATTTGATTGAAATTTATTTTCAGCTATTGATAGAAAATTTTTTTTCCAGTTTTTTATTTTGCTGTTAATAATGCCTGATAAATTTGGGGGATTTTTAAATCAAATTTGGGACAACCTACCCGTGTTTCTCCGAAAATAAGACACCTCCGAAAATAAGACCTAGCGCATGGAAAGATAAGACATTCCCTGAAAATAAGACCTAGCGCAACTTTGGGAGAAAAAATTAATATAAGACACTGTCTTATTTTCAGGGAAACAGGGTATCATAATAAGTTATATTATTTTATGGCATTTCAAGTTTTTGGGGGACATTGACAAATCTGAAATACACTGAATGACTGAGCTTCGCTAAATGGCTTGTCATCAGTGTCCTCATTTAGTGACATACTATGAGTTTTGCATTATCTTCACTGATGTCAGTATTTCATGTCAAATCAGTAAGAAATTTGAATCGTTTTTAGTATGATTTTTATGATTAACTCTTCTTCATAATCAGATTTTTTTTAAAAACAACTCAACTGCCTGTTCATTATTTTTATTTCTTTTTGATGAATTGCTGCTTTTGGTACAATCTGGAAAAAATTTATAACATTTGCTTTTCAATGTCAAAATACTGTCAATTGGTTATATGACTGTTTCTTGTTACATTTGTTTCAGATTCCATTAGTTTTTATCTGAATTTTCTTTTAGCTGTTTAATAAATGTAAAAATGACAACAGAATGTGCCCTTTTGATGTATCCAAATCAGGCATCATAATTTTCTCCAGTTTTATTGAATTGTCTTTTCAAATTCACTTAAAAATGGTACATTCAAATTTTTATGAGAAAAAAATTATATAGTGCATAGTGCAATTATATTTAATACATTTTTTACATGTGAGCACTTTAAATTTCGACTAGGCATCAGTGGAAAGAATCCTCTGCTTACAATTTTAATTGGTGACTAGAAAGTTTCCCCACAGACTAGCTTTTATTTCAAAACGTTCACCTTTACGACTCATATTTGTCACTGTCCGGCATCATAGGGCACATCCCTATGTGAGAGGACTTTGCTTATGTTCTTAGGTTCAGGGTAGACCTCTCTCTGGCCATACTTCACGGGGAACAAATCATTTGCAGGGATGGGGAACAACCTGTGAAATAATTTGGTCTGGACCTACCAAAGCATTAGGAGTGAGTTTATTAACTGTTTCACCAAATGTTGCAGGCTAGTTTTTAAAAATATTTTTTTATTGATTTCAGAGAGGAAGGGAGAGGGAGAGAAAGATAGAAATATCAATGATGAGAGAGACTCCTCTATCAGCTGCCTTCTAAATACCCTCTAGTCGTAGGGGTGTCGAACTCAATCAGAGAAGGGGCCAAAATCTAAAATCCAGCCTAAATCGCGGGCCGAATGGTTTACTGAACAGTCATAAACTGTCATTGTGATGGAAACGCAGCGGAGTGCAGTGATGACAGCGCCGTGCGGGCCACATTGCAAGGCCTGGCGGGACGGATTTGGCCCGCGGGCCTTGTGTTTGACACATGTGCTCTAGTGGGATCAAGCCAGCAATCTAGACATGTGTCCCAATAGGGAATTGAACCACATGATCTCCTGGTACATAGGTGGGCACTCAACCACTGAACTGCACCAACCAGGCCCATTATATATATAGTTATCTGTTTCCTTCTTTTTCCATTTCTGTTTCTTTATTTTAATTTCATTCTCTACTCTTGAAAATTGCCTTTTTTCCCCCCTTAAAAATTAATTGCAGGCAGTGTGGGGTTCTGTGGTAAGAGGCAGAACTTCTTTTGTAGCTTCTATTTGAAAACATGTTTGGGAATGACTCTGGTCAATTTTGGGTGATGCGCCTACTTTATTTTTATTTATTTAGAGGCCCAGTGCAAGGATTTGTGCACCAGTGGGGTCCCTCAGTCTGGCCTGTGCCCTCTTACAATCCAGGACTCCATTAGTGCACAATTAGTGGCTAGAAAGGTACTGCGGGAGGGCTCCAGGGCATGTCTGGCCCCTCTCCCCAGTCCAGATTGGGGCTGATTGGGGCTCGGGAGGGACCATGGGAGGTTGGCTGACTGCGGAGGGACCATGGGAAGGCTCCAGGGCATGTCTGACCAGTCTATCCCAGTCCTGATTGGCCAGACCCCATCAGCAAGCTAACCTACTGGTCAGAGTGTCAGCTCCCCAGTAGTCAGTGCATGTCATAGCTACTGGTCAAATGGTTGAATGGTCACTTAGGTTTATATATATATATAGATTACAATTGACATTCAATGTTATTTTATGTTAGTTTCAGGTATACAGCATAGTGGTTAAACATTTGTATAATTTACAGTATCACCTGGTACCATACATAGTTATTACAATATTATTGACTATATTTCCTATGTTATAATTTACATCTCTGTGACAATTTGTACTTCTTAATCGTTTCACTTTTTTTTATACAGGCCCCCAACTCCCTCCCATCTGAAAACCATCAGTCTGTTATCTGTATCTATGAGTCTATTTCTGTTTTGTGTGTTAATTTATTTTGTCCTTTAGATTATCCATATAAGTGAAATCATATGGTATTTTTCTTTCTTTAGTTGACTTGTTTAACTTAGTTTAATATCCTGGATTTGTTGTTTCACTCATTCATGTGTGCATTGGTTCATTCTTTATGTGCTCTTACCCAGAATCTAACCTAAAACCTTGGCCTATTAAGGACAATACTCCAACCAACTGAGCTACCCAGTCAGGATATGGCTTCAATTTCATTAATTGTAATCTGTCTATCCAGATTTTCTGATTTTTCCTGATTCAGTTTTAAAAAAGATTTGATGATTCTAAGAATTAATCCATTTCATACAGATTTTCTAATTTGTTGGCATGTAGTTGTTGATATTTTCTTACAATCTTTTGCATTTCTATAGTGTCAGTTGTTCTCTTTCATTTCTGAGTTTATTTATTAGGGTCCTCTCATTTTCTTGATGAGTCTTTTTAAAGGTTTGACAATTATGTTTATCTTTTCAAAGAACTAGTTCTTGTTTCATTTATTTTTAAAAAAAATATATTTTATTGTTTTTGTACAGAGAGGAAGAGAGAGAGATAGAGAGTTAGAAACATCGATGAGAGAGAGTCATCAATCAGCTGCCTCTTGCACACCCCCTAGTGGGGATATGCCCGCAACCAAGGTACATGCCCTTGACCGGAATTGAACCCGGGACCCTTCAGTCCCCAAGCCGATGCTCTATCCATTGAGCCAAACCGGTTTCAGCTCATTGATCTTTTGTATTGATTTTTAGACTCTTATTTTGTTTATTTCTGTTCTGATTTTTTATTATTTCCTTCCTTCTACTCACTTTGGGCTTTGTTATTCTTTTTCTAGTTCCTTTAGGTGTAAGGTTAGATTGAATATTGGAGATTTTTCTTGTTTCTTGAGTGAGGTAGGCCATAATTGCTATGGATTTCACTCTTAGTATTCACTATTCCTCTTGCTGTGTCCCATAGATTTTGGGTTGTTGCGTTTTAATTTTTGTTTCAAATCTTTTGATTTCTCCCTTCATCTCATTGTTAACCCATTCATTGTTTAAGTAGCATTTTATGTAGCCTACATGAGTTTGTGTATTTTCCAGGGGTTTTTATTTTTTTGGTAATTGATTTCTAGTTTGATACTGTTGTACTTGGAAAAGATGCTTTTTAAATTTATTGAGACTTGTTTTGTGTCCTGACATGTGTGTGACTAACATGTGGTCTCTCCTGGAAAATGTTTCATACACACTTGGAAAGACTGGGGTGAAATGCTCTAAAAATATCAATTAAATCCATCAGTCTACTGTGTTATAAGGCTGCTGTTTCCTTGTTATTTTCTGACTAGAAGATCTATCCATTGATATGAATGGGGTGTTAAAGTGCTTTAACTATGACTGTTTTATCAAATGATTACACACACATATAAAGACAATGGATGTAGCCATGCCTGAAGTCAGTTCAATCCCACAAATATAATTCCTATAAGTAAAAATACATTCCCTGCTTTAAGTTATTTAGGTTTTCCAAGTCATTCTTCTATTGAGATATCTGGTGTCTAGTGATCTCCAAATGCCAGTTCTCAGAGTGACTATAGCAGAATCACTTGGGGGGCGGTGGAGAAATGATTTCCAAGCCAAGTTCCACCCACAGAGATTCAGATTCAGTAGACCTGGTGGGAGGATCTGGGAATCGTCAGGTTTGTAGACCTTCCCAGGTGATTTCCATAGAGAGCTGTGACTAAATATGCTCTGGTCTATGCAGTGATCATTGGTATAGGGTAGAAACCTTATCTAATAGTTCAGCATGCACTCTGACCCTTTCTTTTTCTCATTCTATATACAGTACAAAGATTTGATTAAAAAGAAATGGATTATGGGTACTGAATGTATCTTTCATCTGGAGATCAAAAGAACTTTAAGAACCATCCCAGAAGCAGTTAGAGGTTAATGTTGGTTGATTTGAGCCCCCGTAGATGTTATCTGTGGATTGGTGTTATGAATGGAATGTGTCCCCTTATAATGCATAGGTTGAAGCTGTAACCCCCAATGTAATGATATTAAGAGATGTGGCATTTGGTGGGTAATTAGGTTGATATGAAATAATGAGCTCTTGTGAAGGGATCGGTGCCCTCACAAGAAGAGACTAGTCCAGAGCTCTTTCTCTGTCTGCCATGTAAAGATGCATCAAGAAGGCCACCACCTGCAAGCTAAGAAGAGTGATACTCACCAGACACTAAATCTGCAGGCGCCTTGATCTCGGAATTGCCAGCCTCCCAAACTGTGAGGAATAGATGTTTGTCTAAGCCACCCCAGTCTATTTTGTTATAGCAGCCTGAGCAGACAGAGACATCGGGAAGCATTTAATGAACATTCATTAACTCTGAAGTAAACAAATCTTGTGCTTTTAAAGAGTTTGAAAGAGAGTAGTAAAATGCCTACGTAATTCCCTCATATTATGCCATATAATAGCAAAGGAACTGTGGATTCTGGCTCTGTCCATGGAACTAGGCTGTCTCCACCATTCCTGATGCTCTTCCTTGTACATTTGGAATCAATCATCATAGGCATGCCTAGCTGCAAGCATTTGGTTTCAGAAAAGAGGTTAAGAGAAGCTAAGTGGTAAAAGGAATATGCTGGATCAAATAAAAACGCCGCACCAATGAAACTGGAGGAGGAAATGGAACCAGACCTCTAACCATCACGTTTCATCTTAAATACCTTCTTACCAAAGCTAAGCAAAGCCAGGAAATACTGAAAGTTTGATTTCTGAAGCCTTGCAGCTTGGATTTTTCTTCAGCAAATGATGAAGCTTAATAGTCTCATGTGTTTTCCTTTATTACTAATCTAAAAATCTGTGCTTCATTTCATGCTAGTGAAATTTGTGAGGTGGAGCAGTCATTTATTATGTTTCCTCCTTGAGTTTTTATTTTTGATCAAGGTTATATACTCATATATGTACATATTGAGATAAATTTAATAGTTGTATATTTTTCCTTTCCCATGAGGCGGCGATTTTCAGCTCTTTCTTGCTTTTTCCTCATATGTAATAAATGTAGAAGGAATGATAGAACTGGAAAATGTTCTATTATCCTTTTGTCTAAAGCTGTTTCTTTTTCAAAGTATGTTCTCAGATTGTTTTCATCAGAATTAGCTGGGATGATTGTTAAAAATGCTACCGGAGTCCCATTCCACAAGTCCCACAGACTTGCTGGGGGAAGGGACTTAGACATCTGTATTTTAAACAGCTTCTAAGTGATCCTTATGCAACTTATAGTCATTTTCCTAAAGCTTCTTGATTTTTGTTGAGGTATGTAATATTTCTTAGTTGTATTTCTGTCTTTCTATCTATTGTCATGGGATTGGGTTGTACCTAACAAAGGTTACAGCTTTCATGAATGATATTAATACAAACAAGACAAAACAGTAAGTTAACTCCTCCTTGAGAAATGGGAAATGGCTCTAGAGACTGAAATCTAGGACCTAGATGTATTTTATTACTATTGGGGTATTGTTCTAGGCTCTTTTAGGGGACAGATTTAAAAATCGTGAATTATTTTAAATTTAGAATTATCAATAGGTACATATGACCTTACATATTAAATTACATTATAATATGCATTTTTTTCTTTTAACAAAATTCATAGTTCTTGACAGTAACATAATTACTTCCTGCTAACCATAAAAATTGCTGAGTGATAGTTGAAGACTACTTTGCATTGGGTCTTAGAATATTTTTCATTAAGGAAATACAGTCAAATTACTATTTTTCAGAATTCACTTTAAATATTTATTTTCTCTGTTTAATTACACTACCAACTGGGTGTAATTAAAAAATAATTTATTCTATGAAATATATAAGGTATATCATGTTAAAAACTATATAAAATATGTAAAGTATATACTCAAAGAAGTTTCACTTCCATCTCTGTTTCCTCCACCTAGTTTCCAACTCCTCCCTTCTTAGAGGTAACCATTTAAAAAAAAAAAATATATATATATATATTATTGATTTTTTTACAAAGAGGAAGAGAGAGGGACAGAGAGTTAGAAACATCGATGAGAGAGAATCCTCGATCAGCTGCCTCTTGCACACCCCCTACTGGGGATGTGCCCGCAACCAAGGTACATGCTCTTGACCGGAATCTAACCTGGAACCCTTCAGTCTGCAGGCCTTTGCTCTATCCACTCAGCCAAACAGGTTTCGGCGAGTAAACCAATTATATTTTTATTAGGTTCTCTCCTGATTCAAATCTCCAAACTTGACCCTTTATTTAATAAAGACCTGTTGCCCAGGGTGGATATAATATCCCATGTTATTGAAAATGACCTGAGAAATAACACATGTTTATTTGTGTGCTAATTCATATGTAGACTACCTATGTCAGGTGGCCATGAAAGAACTGGTTATGCCTCCCTTACATCCTCTGAGAGTAAAATATCCACACAGTATCTCCCAGAAACCACCATTTTTCCTGTTGTTTCAGTTTGTCCTGCATGCCACAGTCTCTTTTTCTATGGCTGTTCTTCCTTAAAGCATTGTTGAGATCCATTATAGGGCAGTGTCATTATTAGAACTCTTCTGTGAGGGACCTTTTATTCTGTAATAGGGACATTACATTATATTATATTAAGTAATTTAGATTTTTCCCCCCATCACTAGTCTATTCTACCCAATTAGCATGTTCACACTAAGTAGAGAAGAAAAACAGTACTGTTGCATAAAAAATAGAGAACTCAAATATAATAAAATAAGTTATATAATTGGGTAGAAATAGAAAGCATTGTCTTTTTGCAGCATGCATTGACAATAAGGCACATTGTAAAGGAAGAAAGCACTCTTTCCAAAGAAAGATTTTTCCAATTGAATTCACCCTTTAAGACTCCCAGTGGCATGTTCACTTCCTGTTTCCCTGTTGCAGGCACACAAACTTGGAACATGAAAATCCCTGAAGGTCAAATCCTATTTAAATGGTTTCTTAGTCGTGAACAATGGCTTCTTAGCAACAAATATCTCTGATTCTTACATAGTAATCTTAGAAAGCAAATTGCATAATTACTTTTGCAAGAAATGATTGGACATAATAATATTTACATAAAGTTATGGATAAAAGTAGTATCAGTGCACATTTCTTTTGGTAGGTAGCTTATAAGCCCTTGAGGTTGTTGATTCTAAAAGATTGTGCTTAGACCCTAATCTGTTTGGCTCAGTGGATAGAGCGTAGGCCTCCAGACTGAAGAGTCTCAGGTTTGATTTCGGTCAAGGTCATGTACCTTGGCTGTAGACATATCTCCAGTAGGGGGTGTGCAAGAGGCAGCTGATCAATGTTTCTCTCTCATTAATGTTTCTAACTCTCTATCCCTCTCCCTTCCTCTCTGTAAAAATAAATAAAAAATATATATTTTAAAATAAATAATAAAAAATAAAAGATTGTGCTTAGTTCTAATATCAAAATATATATAATGATATAATATTGTATTATATCATGCCTAATAATTTTCTTTTCTGAAATCAATACAAAATGTGTAAACTACTAAACTATAAAAACTAATTAGCTTGCATTCCATATTTATATGGTAAAAAATGCTTTCAAGCAATGTATCATTGAGTTAGCCCTTTTTTAAATGTTAGCATACTGGTTTTGAAATTCTTAAGACAGAATTTACTTTTCAATGTATTTTGTTCTTAAAAAAGATTAAAAACTTTAGTATTGTGCCATCCTCCATATTACTGGTGAAAATGGACTAAATGTTAAGTTCCTGAGCATTTATAAGAGTTCGTGAAGAAAAGTAAAAGCCATTTCTTACATGGATAGTAAATTTTTTCTGGGGAATACTAATGATTAATCAGAAACTGTTTGTCTGTTACCCTCAGGACTTTCTGCATTCTCATGCTCATTGGTGTGGTGTTAATGAGCAGGCATTAAGTATTACCCATGATGTGCGCTCTAATTGTCAATGTGAAAAGTTGGGATTGGCTGGCTAAAGCCTGACACAGTAGGTTTTTAAATGCCTCTGCTCTGCCCATGGTGTGCTAGGAAGAGGGAAGCTGGTGCCATAACCACATGTAACATTTCATAGGAGGCTGCTATCCCCCACAATGCATCTCCACTCTTAAAGGAGGGTTCATGTCTGCCCCGTGCATGGGTTTGTGATTGCACTTTCAGGCTGTCGTTGGAAGGGCAGAGCAAACTGTTGTCCTTGTTTGTTTCCTCCAAGTTGTGTTGCCCTTGGTCTCACGGCCTCCTTCACTATCCCCGTCTACCTTGGCAGGACTGTTGAAATCTTACCAGGTAAGTTTATGTTAAGTCTTTGACTCTTTCCACTGCTTCCCAATGCAATAGGCCCAGGTAGTTACCAAGCCCTGCAGATGTATTCACTCAAGAGAACTTATATTTAAAAAATTTTTTAAATTTATTTATTTTGTATTCACATGGTATATCATTTAAAATGTGAAAAATAGTGAATCAGTCAGGGACCCAGTGGAGAAGAGATGGCAATCCAAATAGGATTATTCCTATTTATTTGTAAATGAAACTATTTATGAAAGCATGGAAGTAAGGGAACTAGGATGGAGGAGCCACACTGTGAGTGTCAGCCCAGTTGGGAAGGAGAGAAGAGAGTGGGTACTAGAACTAAGGGAGCTGGTCCCATTGTACAGCTGTCAGCCCTTGAGAGAAGCCCTCATCGCCTGTACAGAGACAGCCAATTCCAGGGAGCGAGAGTGAGAAAGCCAGGAATAAGCACTCCATCCTCATTCCTGTCCCACGGATCTATTCTGCTTTCCAATGTCCAACCCAGCCAGAAGCCAGAGATCAGGAAACCCGTTGATGCTAACCAGACAGGCCAACCTCCTGGGGCACAAGCAGGGTGGCAAATGGATCTCAAGAAGCCAATGGAAGATGCCTAGCACAAAAAGTAACACAGGAGAAGTCTCTCTCCTGCCCTGGCACCCAGTTCCTCAATGTGAAAGCAACCGTTTACCAGGACCTTCCTGACATCTTAAATCCTGTCAGAGTAAACTGAGGGTAGGAATTATTTTCACAGATTTTAAAATTTGCCTGAAGCAACACTTGTTGCTTAGAAGGATTTGCCAATATGTGCCAAAGTTTTGCTGAGGGTCACTTAAGATACTATGACGCATATCCTGTTCCTGAATTCTGGGTGCTTTGTTTCATTCATTTTGGCCTTAAAACTGCTAATGGGTTAGGTTTTTGCATTATTGCCTTATGTTTCCTGTTAGTGATCTGGCTCAGAAAGAAACCATGTAAAAATATATTGCTTCTTTTCCGACAAGTGATTATAGACTTTTTTTTTTCTGAAGTGGACTTTTCAATAGCTCTAAAACATGGTTTCCCAACTTGCTCTCCATGGATGGATGCCGAATTTGAGGAACCCCGGAAATGGCATTTAACCTTTGAAATTTTTTAGGAGAAGAAGGCCGTGGCTTCCATCAAATCCTCATAGAGGTCTTTGTGTCATAAAAGACTAAACACACTTATCTACAGGAAGTTTGATGCATTTGGAATTTCTCCTCATTACATGATTTTAATGTGACCTCTGCATTCTTAGGGTTCAGCAGCCTGGACCAAGTGAAATTCAAATGCTCTCAGTAACTTGCAAACTAAAATTCTCTAGTGTTATGGGTTAATATGTCCTAAATGACCCTTGAAATAGAAAATAGTGGGAACGTGGTCAAGAAATCCCACTATGGCCAGCTAGTCAGATGATTTATGTTCAATGAGAATGTTTCACTTGGATATAATTAAGAGAAAAATGTTTTGCTTAAGTGATAAAAAGGATTTGGATCAATGAAAAAGTTGCTTAGCATTTTTTTTCTGTGCAAAATTGTTCAGAAATTTTATAGCATATTCTATTGTGTGAAAATTGTCATTGATTTTCTGTATACTCGTAGGTAGAGTTTATAAATAAAACTAAGTACATTTATGATGAAATATTTTTGTCATAAAATTATTGTTCTTTTATGTGAATGGTTGTCATATTTTGGATTTCAACTTTATGTACTCTCTCCTTTGGCCAAAGACTCTCCTGAGAGAAAAAAAAATCTAGTTTAATATTTTTAAAAAATCACTGAATGAGTTCATGGTATGATTTCCTAGTAGCATTTACTTTTTCTCAAAAAAGGATCTTTTCCCTTCCATAAGGCACAGGGGCAAGGAAATGACTGAAACTATTAGTGGAGCATAGTTGCTCGGTAAAAAATATTGTTAGACTGAAATAAATGAGTCAACTCTTCCATTCATTTTACTTTCTTTTTCTTAGGACTCTGGTTACAAGAGTCCAAAACCTAAATATCTTAAACAAAGCAAGGAATTTATATTTATTTATAAGAATTATATTTGTGGGTTAAACTGGCTCAGGCATGGCTACATTCACCTTTTAATTTATTGGTTCTTCTCTGTCTGTGTCAGTGTCATTCTCTCTTAATATGTGTGTTCTTCATGCTGAGAACAGCACTGTCCTATCTAATGAAGAGGGAATATGCTAATTGATCCTCACACCATCGCAAAGATGGTGGTGCCCACAGCCAATAAGGAGGGAATGTGCTAATTGACTGTCCCGTCCTCAAAGTTGGTGGCGCCCACAGCCACAAAATGGCAGCGCCCAGTCCTCTCAGCCCCACTGGGATGGCAGGCATGTGTCAAGGTCTCAGGCAGGCCCAGTTGCTCCGCACGCTTGCCTCTATAGTCCCCTAGCCCCCTCAGTGCCCCAGCCACTCAGGGACAGCCCAAGGAACAGACAAACCTCAGATGGCAGCTTCTCAGCTGCCTAGGGCCACCCGAGGCTGAGGTAACCAGGGCTGGCTGAGGCTTGCGCTGCCGGCAGTGGCAGCAGCAGAGGTGTGATGGGGGCATCACCTTCCCCTGATTGCCGGGTCACCTCCTTCCCCTGAGGGTTTCCAGACTGTGAGAGGGGGCAGGCCAGGCTGTGGGACCCCCTCTCCAGTGCATGAATTTTCATGTAACGGGCCTCTAATAGTTATAGAAAGATCCAGACTTATAATATTCTAGCCAGAAAACCACATAGGAAGAAACTTTTTCTTTCTTCACTTAAGAATATATAAAAATCCAAGGGAAAGAATTTGATTGGTCTTGCTTGGTCACATGTTCAATTATTGAATCAAATCATACTACTAGCAGCTTATCCCATGATTAACAGTCCATTCATTGAATAGTGAAGCAATTTCCCAAATGAATGGAATGGTACTATTACCGGAGTAAGGGGATAAGTTTGCTGGGCTGATGTAACCAGTACATGTCCAGAACAATGAGTTAGTATATACCTGTGTCAGAAAATACTGCTTTGAAACGCATAACTAGAATGCCATACTCTGAGTTTTATAAGCTAAGAGTTAACCTGCTTGTTCTATTTTGACTATAAAAGCACAGACAGAATGTCTGGAAAAATATATTGATAGATCTGTTTGATCTCCACATATTCTTGGTCTTTCTATACAAGACTGCCAAGTAGATAATACTTAAATATAATCACATTATCTTTATTGTTGTAGAAGGCTTGTAAGTTGCCTACTAGCTGGTAAAATTAAATATGCATGCAAATGAAAAATAAGTAGCACAGTATTTTTATGCTTCTGGCAAATTTGGAAATAATTACTTGCATGGGTATTTACCCTTTTTTCTTTTGGGAATTGATAATGAATGGAATCAAGTGTTATAATTCTACTAGGTTTTTTGCCCCTCCCAATGTTCAGAAATCTTTTAGGGTAAATGTCTTTATTTTTTTGATTCTTTGGTGGGAAAAATTATACTTCTTTTTCTGTGCAGCATTCTAATTGGGACTAGGTACAGAAACTAAAAGGAATAAAGATACAAAATATTTTTAGTAATCACACTTTCAATGTAGCAATTCATGTTACACCATACCTATTATAATGTATTAAGAATTAGTGGCCAAGTGCATGAAATTCATGCACACGGGCGGGGGTTGTCCCTCAGACCTCGAGGGATGTCCAGTGGGATCAGGCCTAAAACGGGCAGTTGGACATTCCTCTCACAATCTAGGACTGCTGGCTCCCAACTGCTTGCCTGCCTGCCTTCCTGATTGCCCCTAATGGCTTCTGCCTACCAGCCTGATCACCCCCTAACCACTCCCCTGCCAGCCTGATTAATGCCTAACTGCCCTCCCCTGCAGGCCTGGGTCTCCCCCCCCCCCCCCCCACAACTGCCCTTTCCTGCAGGCCCAGTCACTCCCAACTTCCCTCTTCTGCCAGACTAACTGCCCTCCCCAACTGCCCTTCCCTGCAGGCTTGATTGCCCCCAACTGCTGTCCCTTGCAGGCCTTGTTCCTCCCAACAGCCCTCCCATCCCCTGCTGGCCATCTTGTGGTGGCCATCTTGTGTTCACATGGGGGCAAGATCTTTGACCACCTGGGGGCAGCCATCTTGTGTATTGGATTAATTGTCAATCTGCATATTACTCTTTTATTAGATAGGATTATACTTGTGATATATTAACAATACACTAACAGTACAATCAGCCAGCCACAGACTAAGGCTGTGAGAAAGGTTCCTTACTTTAGCAGGTCCTTAGAATAGCCAATACTGTATCTGTTTCTCTTGATGTATAAATCTCTGGATAAATTGAGCCCATTCATAGTTTCTTTTGATTTTCATAACTATTTTATCTCATCCCTTTTCCCAACCTAAGCAATGAAAAGTAAATAGGGATAAAGTGAAATTTTTTCCTTATTTAGTCACTCATTTTAAAAGGATTATTTTGTAAAAGATTGTCTAGAATTTATGGCAACAATAACAAGTAAAAAGAAAAAACAAATCTCCCTAATAAAATCTTAGCATCCAAAGAAAACAACTGGCTTTTCCTTCTTCATTTCCTTCTTGTTTTATTTTTCCGATTGGGAATGCTCATATTTTATATCATGGTCATAGTTAGAATATATATTTTGCCCATTGCATTTAACATTTGCCATAAACATTTCCATATATTGCACATCCAGTTTTGCTACAAAAGATCTAATTTGCCAATATTCCATAATTTGCAAAGGAAATAACATTTATATATATATTCACACACACACACACACACATATTGAGTGGCCGGATTATTATGCGTTCAGAGATCATAATAATCTGGCCACTCAGTGTACAGGCTATCGCCTTAAGACTTTCCGTGAGAAACCTTGTGCCAATATTTATAGTAGTCTTAAATGTCTATTGAACAGTTCAGAAAACAAAAGGCAATGGGTTAATTCTGCGCCTTGTACTTCACTAGCAGTTTTATACATCCCATGAACTTGGACATAGTGATTAATCTCAGCTAATTTGAAAATGTTTAGGAGTTGTGAGCCCCCTAATTGTATCTCTTGGGAAATCACATAACATTTTGTATTTCTTTTTGTTTCCCAAGGATCTAACTCAATCCCTGGCAAGTATGACTTTTAGCATTCTCTATGTCCATGGAGAAAGAAGTATCTTTCATCTTTTTGTGGGCGAGAATACAGACTATGAAGGGGAAAGTTCCATGATCAATTAGGTTATTTTGATGTAGGATTAAAAAATTAGTTCCTTCTGTCAAAAAATTTAACATATAGTATTAATTTCAGAACATGTTGGCTTATGGTTGTCAGACATAGTCATTGCCTTAAAAACTATAAAATCCCTGGATGAAAACTTATACTGCAGCTTTTATTTATAAGCAAGCTCCTAAAACGTCACATAAGCAGAAAAATACATATTTGTTATTCTACACAGTAATTGCAAACCTTCGTTTCTTAATCCCCCTGGACAGTTTCAATTTTTTCCCTAAAGCCATGGATCTGCAGATGATGGTAGTCATAGTCAAGTTTGTGAGGAGGAATTCTAAATTAGAGAACAAATAATTCCCATAAGATAGTTGTAATCTGAATCTGATTTTGTTCCCACATCTTTCAAAATATTGACAAATTCAGGACTAGAATATATAATAGCATTATAATTGAAAGTTGTTTTTTTTTTAATTCTTTTTGTGTATGTGTATTTTCATTTTTAGAGTGGGCAGTGATGATTATTATTTGGTACTTGTTACCTATCTTTAAAAAAGGACAAATAATGAACCACTTTCTCATTTTCTCACTGTCTGGTTTCTGCCAGTGTTATTTTACTGAATCTGCTGTCAGGCACATTACCAGCAACATACTTGTCTTCAAATTTAAAAAACTTTTATTTTTTATTTTTTATCCTTGGCTTCTCTTTAAGTATTTGGAAAGGTTGAAAAAGGTTAATACTCTCATCTTTAAAACTCATTTAGAAATACTATTTATCTTTCCTTTCCTCTTATCTTTTTAATATCACATCCTTCTCTAAATTGGCTTAATTGGATTAATTGTCAATCTGCATATTACTCTTTTATAAGATAGGATTATACTTGTGATAATCCTATCTGATAAAAGGATAGGATTTTGAGTCAGTGTCTTTTTTTGTTCTCCCTGTTACTGTCATAGCTCAAATCTATTTCTGTGTATATTTTCTAACCCTGTCCTCTCTCATGAGGTTTCTCCCTACACCTCATGAGAGAGGACAGATACTACTAACTTAAGTGGCATCAATCGAGTACAAGTTTAAAATGTTATGAGTGTGTATTTGTGGAGTGACCAGGCTTTCTATAATCAGTTCAGGATCACTATGTTCATTACTAAGCTCACCATCTTTTCCCTTGTACAGGTCTTTTTCCAGATTTTCACATATCTGCTTCCTCAGACAGTCAGGCCTATTAAATAATCTGTTGCAGATGATAGGGTAAAGAGAAAATGAGAATTTTGGTTAGGACTAGTTTTCTATTGCTGTGTAATGAATTGCCACAAACTTAGTGGCTTGAAACAACATACATTGGTTTTCTCATTGTTTCTATGTATCAGGAGGTCATTTTCAGACTAGCTGAGTGGGTCCTCTGCTCAGGGGGAAATAGAGGTGCTGGCTGGGGAGGGGATTGCATTTGAGGCTCAAGCTTGTCTTTCAAGGTCATTCAGGTCAATGGCAGAATTCAGAATTGGCTATATGACTGAGGTGCCTGTGTTCTTGCTAGCTGTTGTCTATAGATCTGTGGTGTTTCTCCTTTTTCCATGTCCCACATGGAAAAACGACAGGTTCCTCAGGGGTGGAGCTGGGGATTAAGAAATTAGAGAAAGAAAGAGACAAGAGGCAGAAATAGATTCATGAAGCTGGGACTAGGTGGGTGCCATCTCTCTGATGGAGAGACAGTCACATTCACCACAGACAACACAGCATATTTATTGGCTTCCAAAGGGGAGTTTAAGGTCAAAAGGAGTTTCGGGTGTGTCCAGATCCTATTCATCAAAATCTGGGTTAAGCTCCTTATTTTTTGGTACAAGATTTAGCATATCAAGGCCTGGGTGAGTCAAGGTCCTATTTGTTCCTCATTCCAAGCACATGGATTAAGAAATCAGTACTGAAAACAGGATTCTGCCAGTGCCCTCATTCCATGTGTCTTCTCTGGCTGCTCTCTACATTGATCTCTCTAAGCAACTCAGGGTCATCCTCAAGTCATTGACACATAGGGTCCCTTTTGTAGGCACTGCATGGCTGTCGCTTTTCCAGGCCCACAGATGAAATTCTGCTCCTGCTTCCTGACCTGCTTTCGGGCTCACCTGCTTAAGTCAGGCCTACTCCATATTCTCTCCCTTTTCATTAACTCTAAGTCAGCTGATAGGGGACCTCAATTATATCTGCAAAATCCCTTTTTCCATATACCTTAACAAAATCGTGGGAATGCTACCCCATCATATTCACAGACCAACCCACACTTGGGAAAGTACTTATGCAGGGTGCATATACCATCCAGTGGGAATCAAGGGGACCATCTTTGAATCTTTGAATGCTGCTTAATCACAGGTAGATGAGAGCAAGTATGGTAATGAGTGCCAGCATTAATTAGTCAAAGGTGGTTCTACTAGCATAAGTGGTATCAATGACAAGTTTAAAAATGTCAATAGAGTGTCTTTATGAGAAGTTTACTAATTCTATTTATCGATATATATTTTACAACATACCTAGAAAATGTTTTGTTATATACTTATCTACCTTCCACTCCACTAGTTGCATCTTAAATCTGTCTTTGATGCTTTTTGGTAAACAGTTCCCACAATGCAACTATATTTCAATGCGAAATTTAAGATTCTTTTGAGAACTACTATATTTTTATTGAGAGATACAAGTATTAATAGTACTCTTTGCCTTTATTCTTTGTTATAAAGTTCTATACAATTATATATGGTGGTGCCTTCCCCCCCCCCCCCCCCCCCCCCCCGCCCCGCCCCGCACTAAGCTAGTCCAGGTAAGGGGCAATGTGAGGTGACTTGCTTCAGCTGTCATCCCAGATAAGGATAATTGCTTCTGGTGAATAATCACATTATGGCTTTCATCCTATTTCACCCTCTGTCCTTTGGAGGAACAGCATTTCTTCTAAGTTGCTTTGTGTGTATGTGTATGAGCAAAACCACAGTTGAAATATTATTTTTCTTAGGAAGAAATCTGTTGAGAAAAGAAAAAAGGTAGATTTCTTATTTGAATAAAAGAAAACAGTGTTTCTGCTCTGGTTTCCTACAATGTACTTATAAATAGCACCTGTTTCTATATAAATATAGAGGTTTGTTAATTGCATTCTGCTAGTGTGACTAAATTGAGCTTTTTCTTTAAGTCATATCTATTTTGTATTCTTTGCTCTATTGTCTAAACCATTTTTTTTCCAATCTCAAAAGAAGGTATCTCTTATAAAAAGTATCTCTTTAGGGAATCACTGTTTTTCATACATTTGGCATAAAGCAGAGTTCATTACTAATTTTAGGCTATTTATTCCATAAGATATAAGAAAGGTAGATATTTGATCTTATTCTATTTTACAGAGGCTGAGATTTAAAGATTTACATGATTTTTACAAATATATTAGCTGGAACATTTTGTAGGGGAAAAAAGGAAGAAGTAAATTTTGGTTTTATTTTTAAATCAGTGTTTTATGTTGATATGATATTTAGCTGATTTGAAATTAAATACTGACTCTTGAAGACAACTGTTTTGTGTGTTTAATTTGGAACCAAGACATTCACTATATGGAAACATTCTTTATACACATATTTATAGATTACTATGCTTTAGACCCTCTAGCTTTGTACTTGATTCCAGGGAGTTTAAAATGGAATTGGAAATTAATGTGCTTATCTCTATCCACATATACACTCAGTCTTCCTTTCTCTTGATTGACCTAGCATTTCTCTTAGGAGGAAAAAAAAAAAACATTCATGGCTCAGTCAGTAATTGCATTCATCTTCTAATTCAAGTCTGTCTTGAACTTGTTTCAGTCAGGCTGACATTTTGCCTCCATTAAGAGAGCCTTGGTAATAGACATAAATCCACAACATAATGTCTTATTCTTGAGTGCCTCTGAAATGTGTTTCTAACTCAATCTCAAAGTGTTTGATGTGCTTTAGGACCTAATTATCTTGTTCATTCATCAATTTCCCCCCCTCCCCCATTTCCTGGGTGAACCAGATATAGTTTTGAGGATATTAATAGCCTATACCACAGCCATGGAAGGAGAAATTTGTTGCTACCAGTAGTAAGAAGGTGGATGACATTCAATTCTCTGCACAAAGGTCACTTTTCAAGTAGCTTACCTGTTTTTTCTCCTCTGAATGCTTGATGGTAGCTGAATACTGTGTATTTCAAATCTTCAGTTTCAAACAAGAGTGCCATTTCTTATCTGAAAGATGGATATTAGCTACTTTTCATGGTAGAGTTTATAGCATTCCGTATTATTAAAAACATGCACTTATAAATATACATTTGTTTCCTATTTGAATCAATGAAAAAGTTGAATAAAGGTACCAGCAAAATACTTTTAAAAAGAGCATTTCAGCTCCATCCATGCATAGCCACACATGTCCATATGTGGGTGGAAATTTTGGAGAGTTTTTCATCTGCATGCATACCATTTAGAAGTACAAGAGAGCCCAGGGAAAATAATTTCCATCGTCAGCATCAGAGATACTTCTCTTCATCTATTTTTATGCATGTGTATTACAGAAATCAAATAGACTGTTCTCGTTGCTACAATATGGCCTGCATTAAATCCAAAGAGAAGTATTTCTTTTTGAAATTAAATAGGGAAGCTAAACAATATGCAGTCTATTAAAAAATAAATATTTTAAATGCTTTGCAAAATTGTAGTCATATTGTTGCCTTTTATAACTCTCAGATTTTAAACTGCAGTTTCATTCTTAGTTATGCTAGTGCTAATTCCATTATTTGAAGAAAGTAATTTAAAATAAACGTAGAAGCAATTCCTTTTTGGATTAGGGGTAATAGGTTTACATGTCATCTGTGATTATGATGATGATGGCTTTTTTAGAATGCTCATGAGTTTCTATGTTCTCTACTCTATTAAATTTCTCATAATGATCACACACAGATAAATGAATATGTGGCACTTTTCACAAATCTATCCTGGGTTGGCAAAATTCATTCTAACTCATGTAATAGATACATTTTTTATCATGAATCTTCTCTGCTAATCATCTCTACCTACTGCAGTTAGGTTATTTTTAATAGGACTTTCATCTTGAATAGTCCTTTCATGTACTTTGGCTATGATAAAATCCCCAGCAGTCGCTTTTTATGCTTTTCTATTAAAAGAGGGATGTGGTTGTTCAAATCATGGACTCGGGAATGAGACCTACCTGGGAATGAATCTGGTGCTCTCATTAACCAGCTGGGGAACTTTGGGCTTTCCACTTGACCTTGCCACACTTCCCTTTCCTTGCCTACCAAGAGGAATCCTATGTATACCTACCTCATCAGTTGTCTGTATACTTTAGTGAGCTACTAATGCATTTAAAGCACCTAGCACAGTGCCTGGCACTCAGGCCTCCATAAATACTAGCTGTTAGTACTATTTCTTCAACTTGAACCCTCAACTCTAAATAGGCTTATCTTTTCACTACCTCTGGAGCCACTTGTAGGTTTTCCTCTGCTACAAGTCTGCTTTTGTAATTCTTCTCAGTTGAAATGTCCTCCTCTGCCTTTCCATTCTACCTGCTGTCTAAGAATGAAGTCTGATAGCCTTTGAGAACCCTGACTTGACTGTTCTACTTCTTAGAGCTCTTTTCCTTTTGTGCATTCTATGTGCCTACTGTCAGTTCCGCTTACTGAGACTCTCAATAATACTTTGCCTTCTGATCTGTTCCTTATATTTTCTTGTTTTCATAATAAGACTTGAAGTTCAATTGTATCAAGTGCCCTTTCTATGCTCACCTATTCCTAGGAATGGAAAATATGAGCATGTTGTTGAGAGGTATTTTGTCTTTTTTTTAAATGATTTTGTTTCAGAGAATAAATGACATAGACACTAAAAAAGCAATACAAAAGATCAATAAAACCAAGAGCTGGTTCTTTGAAAATATAAATAAGATTGACAGACATTTAAACAGCCTCATCAAGAAAAAGAGAGAACCCAAATAAATAAAATCAGAAATGAAAGAGAAGTAACAATGGATATCACAGAAATACAAAGGATTATAAATTACTATGAATAGCTATATGCCAACAAATTAGACAATGTGGGAGAAATGGACAAATTCCTAGAAATATTCAATTTTCCAAAACTGAATCAGGAAGAATCAGAAACACTGAATAGATTGATAACAACTAATGAAATTGAGACAGAAACGAAACAAACAAAAACAAAAACAAAACAAAACAAAAAAACCACACACAAAACAAAACAAAACAAAAAAACCTCCCAGAAAACAAACAGTTCTAAACCCCAAGGCTTCATAGGCCCTTGTTCATAGGCAAATTTTACCAAACATTCAAAGAAGAAATAACACCTATACTTCTAAAAACATAAACACATGGAACTACATCAAACTAAAAAGCTTCTGCACAGCAAAATTAAACCATAAAAAAAATGCACAGGGAACCCATGGATTGGAAGAACATATTTTTTAATGATACATCTGAAAAGGTGTTACTTTCCAAAATATATAAAGATCTTATACAGCTCAACATCAGGAAGAAAAATAATCCAGTTAAAATTGGACAAAAGATCTGAATAGATACTTCTTCAAAGAGGACCTACTGATAGCCAATAGACATATGAAAAAATGCTCAACATCACTAATCATCAGAGAGATGCAGCTTAAAACCACAATGATATGTCACTTCACACCTGTCAGAATGGCTATCATCAATAAATTGACAATAAATGTTGGAAAGGGTAAGGAGAAAAGGCAGCCTTTGTGTGCTGTTGGTGGGAATGCACACTGTGCAGTGCCCAAGGTGCTCCCAAGACAAAGAATGATCTGACCTAAATGTCATTGGTGCAGACGGTGAGGAATCCTGAACCCTGGATGTCACTAATATCGATAGGTGATTGAATTTGTATCCTGGCTATTTAGTGTCTTTTGTATACTTATTATATCATAAACATTTATTAACTGGGTGCATCATGAATATTAAATACCTTTCTATCAGTGTGTAAAACATACATGATTTACTTATATTTTATACAGCCAATGCAACTTACTCAATCTAACGAAATTTTGCTTACTAGCTACTTCTCTATATATAAATATCTTAAGAGTGTTTGCCTACATTATTATAACCTTCAAATTTATTCATTTAACAGACTTGAAGATTTATAAAAGCAAACTCACCGTACACCTGTCCTGAAATTTCTAATAAGAAATAAGATTTAATGTCCTGATGGTCTGAGCCATATTTAGTTCTGTTTTCTGCAACTTGCAGCTTAGAGCATCCTCGCTGGTTCCTCCTTAAAAAGTCAATAGGAAAATGTATTCCAAAGACAAATGAAACAAGGACTTAGACAATAATTATAGTTTCCCCAAATGGTTATGCGAGAATCATATACTGTAGAAACTAATTATGGTGCCTGTGTTGATATGACTCTCATTTGATCATTTTGTTATTTACATTTCAAACAACTGTAAGAGTGGTGCTTATCATGGAAAGACTGTGTGCTCATAAATGCACTTGTTACTTTATTTTATAATTGGGACAATTTTGGCTGGGTGACCTTCAGAACACTGTGAAAAAAATGTTCCTAGTTGGCTGAATGTTTATTCATAGAGTAGATTTAGAATATCAACTGATGGTTGGCATCAATTCAACACCAGCAGGAATCCCCAGTTTAGATGTGGTGAGAAAGGAAACTTTATTCAGTGCACACAGCTCAATTATGAAATAGCACAGCTGTGCAACAGCAGGGCTGTGAGACAAGGTGAGGCAGCCCTGGGGTGAGGCGGTCCTCAGCAAGGACCCTCTTGGTCTAGGCACTTCCGCTCTGCCTGCTCTGCTCCAGTTGCTCTGTTCCTTTCTGGTCTGGTGAAAAGTCTTTGGTGTTTTGTCTTAGGTGCTTCAATCCAGTTTTCAGTCTTTGGTGAAAAGGGAAAGTGCTCTGCCTGAGTCAGAGGGGTGCTGACTTATACAGAGAGAAGTCCCTGCCCCGGTTTCTGATTAGTCTGTCCTCATGCAAATGAGGACTCCAAATCCTCACACTTTGATTGGTCCAAAACAGGCGTCTTCAAACTACGGCCCGCGGGCCACATGCGGCCCGCAGAGGAGTCTGATCCTGCCCGCCAGGTTTTTTGGGCAGTGACCGCAGCCGAGGTGTTACAGTAGGAATTAGTAGTTCATATAGTCCGGCCCTCCAGCTCTCTGAGGGACCGTGATCTGGCCCCCACTTTAAAAAGTTTGAGGACCCCTGGTCCAAAAGGTGCTGTCTGGATTGATCAGAATGGAGCCACTCTGATAGGTTGCTGAAGATGCTAATGAGGATATAGCCTTATAGTTCTGTTTGGACCAGGGCAGTCTCAATTTCATTGGTTGAAATAGGATTCCAGGAACTGCTTTATAAGGCCTGGCTCAGATGGCAGGAACATAGTGCAGGCAGGCTGTTCAGTGCGGTTTGAACGAGAGAGCCCTGTTTTTAGACTTGCCTGCAAGGCTCTGCTTTTAAATTTGAGCTCAGTTTGCCACCAGGAGCCTTTCTTAGTAGGTATCCCCAGGCCCAGGGTTCTCAGAAATGTATAGCTTCTTGTATTATTTCTATTAATGTTAATTTTATTTCTATTTTAGTGCTTTAAAAATAATAGACTTTAATACTTTTTTTGTGTGTAAATTGTGTCTTGAGATACTTCCATTAAAGTATGTGTATGTGGGACATTTTCCCACATACATGGAAGTAAGGAGAAGTGTATTTAAGATTATGCAAATAGCTTAATATTCTATGAAAAGGCTGTTGTTTAGTAGATTTCAAAATAGAATTATTTTATTGCTAATGGTATGTTTCTATTCAGTTCTTTTAGCATTTTTTGCCCCTCCCCCCCTTTTTTGTGTTGGAAACTAATGTTTTGTCAGGTAAAATATAACACATAACACATAAAGAGATGGTGAGGGATGGTAGCAAGTTAAAAATGTTTGATAAAAAGCTAAAGCAAAAGGTAAAAATAAGGTGTGGTTATAATAATGGTGTGCTTTTGGTAGTTTCCCAGAACTTCTCAATAAGATCAGTGGAATCAGCCAAAACCGGTTTGGCTCAGTGGATAAAGCGTCAGCCTGCTGACTGAAAGGTCCCAGGTTTGATTCCAGTCAAGGGCACATACCTTGGTTGCGGGCACATCCCCAGTAGGGGGTGTGCAAGAGGCAGCTGATCGATGACTATCTCTCATCGGTGTTTCTAACGCTATCCCTCTCTCTTCCTCTCTGTATAAATTCAATAAAATATATTAAAAAAATAAAAAAGATCAATGGAATCAACTCAGCTAAGCAAGGAGGTGACAGGTGGTATAGTCAGTTCATCTTCATAACTCTTTAGAAATACTAAGCTGGTGTGTGTGTGTGTGTGTGTGTGTGTGTGTGTGTGAGAGAGAGAGAGAGAGAGAGAGAGAGAGAGAGAGAGAGAGAGAGAGAGAGAGAGAGAGTGTTATTTTTGTTTTAAAATAGGAGTTAATGAATTATTAAAGCTGGTATGGGTATACTTGATTTTCAAATGCTTTACCTTTTCTAGTCCTCTTTAACCATCCTTCCTTTTTTTGTTGCAGTGATTTGCTGTCCTCTGAATACATAGAGAGACACATTGAACATGGAGGAAAGACGGTGGAAGTTAAAGTAAGTAAAATTTTATCTCCCTCTTGGGAAAATTTGTTCAGAATCTCTTGAGTACTGATTACCATTTTAATACTTTCAGTGATACTTCTAATGTATCGCTTTGGGGGTTTTATAACAAAGAACTTTATCAAGCCCTAGCATGGGTGTTGTTCCATGCACAGAAAAGTTGCTGGTTGATTGTTGGTCAGGGTGCTTGTCCGGGTTTTGGGCTCAATTCTAGTTGGTTACCTGCAGGAGGAAGCTGGTGGATGTTTCTCTCTCTTTCATCTTCTCTCTCTGAAAATAAGTTAAAAATCTTTAAAAAAAATTTTTTTTATCAAGAAAGTGTATTACCAATTACTTCTGAAAATAAAATAAAACCTTTAGTTATTAGAAAAAGAATTATAAGTACACTGTGGGAATCATTGGAGGTATGTTTTATAGAATTAATATTGCTGCAAGAGGTTCTTTTTTATGATGTTACAGAAAATAATTTCTGAAATTTGCTTTTAAGGTTAGCACTGAGAACCAAGAGGTGAAATCTTGGGTCAGGGTATACGTGGCTTTTTATTTCGTTGGGAATGACTTCCCCTGGTAAAATGATAAACTTGTTAGATCTATGGGGAAGTCCCAGGGAAACAGTAATCTCAAGATCCTACTTTTTGTCATGTATGTTCTGAAAAGATTCCACACAAATAAAAAAGCCTTCTCCAATTATAGGCATAAAAATGTATGTTGTTTTTTTCCAGGGTACTGATAAATCTAGGGCATATGAGACTAAATTCCACCAAAGGGTTGCTTTAGGCTCAATGTTTAGTATAGAAAGTTTTAGCTAATTGTCTATTTTCTTTTGAACAGTGTTCAGACTACCTATTCTGCCTTGTCATAATAATATTGCTATTTATATATATTTGCTTTCTTTTTCTGATTATATTTGAAATCAGAAAATATAATTTTTAGAGATAGTGGAAGGGAGGAGGGGAGGGGAGGAGAAACAGATTTTGAAGTGAGATATTGATTGGCTGTCTCCTGCATATGCTTGAAACCTGTAACCCAGGACCCTTTAGTGGGCAGGCTGGTGATCTGACCACTGAGCCACACTGACCAAAGCTCCACGAACTACATTGAAAGTGCTAAATATTGTGCATCAATTCAGTCAGTAGCCAGTTACTCTCCTGTTGGTTCCCTGGTGTCTTGCCCTTTGTACTTAGCTTTTTACATGGAATTGCTTAATTTTCCTTTCTTTACTAATGACACAATTAAGCTTTTCTTTTCACTAGACACTATGAATCAAAAATTTGTAAAATTGTAGGTTGTTTTATTGTTTTGTTTCAGCTACTCTTTTACCCTCTATATTAGTTTAGAAGGCTGCCATAACCAAATGCCATAGACAGGGTGGCTTAAACAACAGAATTTTATTTCCTCACAGTTCTGAAGGCTAGAAGTCCAAGATCAAAGTGTCAACAGGGTTGGTTTCTTCTCTCCTTTGCTGTCTTCTCCCTGTGTCTTCACATGGTCTTCCCTCTGTGTGTACCTGTGCCCCAATTTCTTCTTCTTCAAAGGATACCAGTCCTATGGGAGGGATTAGGGCCCACCCAAAGACCTCATTTTAACTTAATTAATCCTTTAAAGACTATCTTCAGATATGGTTACAATCTGATGTACTGGAGGTTAGGATGTCAATACATGACTTCTAGGGGAATGCAATTCAGCCCTTAACACCTTTGGATTTATCATTTATTTTTTTAAAATATTTGCCTCTTTTTTTTGTGTGAATATTTTATTGATTTTGTACAGAGAGGAAGGGAGAGAGATAGAGAGCTAGAAACATCGATGAGAGAGTCATCGATCAGCTGCCTCTTGCACACCCCCTGCTGGGGATATGCCCGCAACCAAGGTACATGCCCTTGACCGGAATCGAACCCGGGACCCTTCAGTCCCCAAGCCGACGCTCTATCCATTGAGCCAAACCGGTCTCGGCGGATTTATTATTTTTTTAACTGGCTTTTCTCTTGGAGCTGAAGTAAATGAAAGGATGTAAGAGATCAAAGAAAAACTCTATGGGATATCTTTTTTTGTCAATAGGCACAAAGTCATATTTATCTTGAGGATGCAAATTGAAATCAACATCATTGTCAGGTCAGATTTAAACAATGGCTAAAAACCAGTCTAGTAAATATCCCTGCTCAGGTGTCATGGAATCTTTATTTGTGAAAATTCAGGTGCAATGTATTTGTTTCAAGGATGTGAGTATGAGTGTGAGAACAAAAGTATATCTGTATAGAAGTACATAATAGCTGCATTGGTGACTCTTTTAGACTGCAATTTTATTTTTTAAATCGTCTTTTTATTGTGAAATACAATGCTGACACAGAAATTACTAAAGGGGAACACCCTATAACTTCTATCCAGTTCAAGAATTAGAGCTTGGTCAGTAATTCCATGTGCTGCTTCCCGAACCCAGGCCCCTCCCTCCTCTTCTTGTAAGACTGTAAACACCTCCCTGACTTTTATGGTTACCATTTCCTTATTTTTGTCATAGTTTTATCACTCAACCATGTATCCTGTAGTTTAGTTTTCCCTTTTTAGTTTTATTTAAAAAAATAAGTTTTAAAAAGTCTCTTTGAATCTTTGATTTTCCCTTATCTTTATTTTTAAATCTTCCCTTAAAATTTATTTGTTGAAGAAACCAGATTGTTTATCTGATGCAGTTAGTTTCTCACAATCTGGATTTTGCTGTCGGTGGCTATTTTCTATTTACAGTAAAATGAAATACATTTTAGTGATTTTCCCCCCTTAATATAATGACTTGTATGATCTCCAAGCCATTCTGTACATTGTTGATGGTAGTTTTTCTTCCACCCCTTTACCCTCTTCTATCTGCCCCCAACCCCCTTTCCCTCTGAAAATCACCATACTGTTGTCTGTGTCACTGAGGTTTTTTTTTTTTTAAAGTATATTTTTATAGATTTTCAGGTAAAGAGGAAAGGAGAAGAAGAGAGAGATAGAAACGAGAATATGAGAGAAAGAGAGAAACATCCATTGGCTGCCTTCTACATGACCCCTACTGGGGATCCAGTCCATAACTCCAGGCATGTGCCCTGACTGGGAATGGAACCAGTGATCTTTTGATGCATGAGCTGATGCCCAATTCATGAGCCACACCAGCTGGGCTGTGTCTATGAATTTTGTTTTGTTTTCTTAAATCCTTCACCTTTATCACCCAGCCCCCAACCCCCTCCCTTCTGACAGCTGTCAGTCTGTTCTCTATATCTGAGTCTGTTTATCTGTTTTTATTTTGTTTATTGTGTTCATTAATTCCACATATACATGAAATATTAATCTCATCTTTCACATACATTTATTTCCAATTTATTTAAAAATTAAATTCGAAATTTGACCGTTTAGGGAGAAATTTTGTGTGTTTGATGAACTTTTACTTAAACATAAAGCCTCAACTAATCAGAATAAAATATTTTATTAGGAATAAAATATTTTTATTTCAATTGTGGAAACTGTGGCTCGGAATTCTTAAGATAAAAGAAACTGGAATTGATAACTAGCAACTAACTACTCTAAACCATGTTGTTTGCCAGCTTTTTTGTGTGTTGAAGCTGAAAGCTGCCAGTATTCTGGTTAAGTTTCTACAGCTCTATTTAATTAATATTATAATACTAACAGTAATTGCTAAATATATTGCTCATGATGTGATAGGCATACACATTTATATATATTCAACCCTGAAAACAGACTATGTATTACCCAACTTTACAGGAAACTGAAGCATAGAAAGGTTACTTGTTGAAAATAAATATAATGAATGGTCAAGCTTCAATTTGAATCTAGGTTATGTAACTCCCACACTGACTCTTATACCATGTTATCTACCATATATTCTATGCTATACAAAAGCGGGTGGGCATAAAAATTGAAATAAATTTTGTTTAGACCTATTACATACATATTTATTCTGGAGGTACCTAACAATTACTCCGTTAGAGTTTAATCCTTACACTGAAATGGTGATCTACTTAAAGACCCTCTAGTTATTTCTTACAAATTTAGTTATGCACTTGGGTAAGTTTTCTGTAATGTTACTTTGGGAAAAAATGGTGCAGACATATTTCAGTACAAACCCTGTTTTATTTTTCACATCTCAGGAAAATAAACATGGTAGGAGTTTTAGAACACTATGAGAGGAATTTGAAATTCTGTATGTATAGATGGTAGAAGGGGAAGATTTCCTGGAGATCAAAGTAAAAATAAACATCCTGGTAGAGATATGATTTATCATATTCATTACCACTGAAAGATCATGTCCAGTTACCAATATCATTAACCATATCTTTTTTCTTCTCTTCAATTTTTCAATTATTTATTGTTGAAAGTATTACAGGGAACCCCATCCTCTTTTCCCCAATTGGTTCCTTCTGGCCCGCACCCACCCTAACCATTTCTTTTGATTAAATTATATGATGTCTTGTTATAATAATCTAAAGTAATAGCTGCCGAGTGTCTTTTTTATTAGCTCAAATGATTTCTAAACTACTGTAAGTGAGCACTCTTTACTGGTCCTCGGATCAGGATCCTAATTGTAAGGATGGGTGTGTACAGAGACACCCGTTATACATTATCGACTTTTTACTGGCAATTAACTGGTTACTGCCCATCACATAATTGAATTGAGTGTACTCAACTATCATTGTCTCAAAGTCTTAATTCTGCCCACAGTGGCATTAAGAATATGGATAAGAGAGCGAAGGGCCGTGGGTCAAGGGTGAAGCCTGGAATCAGATAACGGCATTGCAGAGAGGCTGTGCTGGAGAGCAGGTGTCAGGAGCACAGTGTCTGCTGAGGGGTGGAAGAGGTGGCTGTGACTCTCGGGAGCCTTTTACTCTGATGGCATGGTGGGGTAATTTTCATTAAAATATTTTATAGGCAAACCGAAATGGCCACTGTCCCTCTGGAGACAGTGTGTCAGGAAGTTGCTATAGAAGCAAGGAAAAAGCCTGAGTTTTTCTCCTGCTGTTCGCATCCATCGCCCTTCCCCAGGGGTGGAGCTCCCTGCACGATTTCTAGCTTAACATAGTCCCATCTCCCAGGAGGTGTCTGTGACACAAGCAGAGTCTCCATGTTTCGTTTGCTCTCACTTTTGTTTCCAACTCATCTCTTCTTTCTTAAAAAAAAAAAAAAAAAAAAAAAAAAAAGAGCTTCCTTCTTTATCCTGCCTCAGCCTTTTTTGGCTTACCCAATGAATGTGTAACTGACAGGAAAAACATACTGGCAGAGGACAGCTGTAAGAAATCACTTAGAGGATGTTGAGTATGTGGACTGCTAGGACAGCATAAACCTACCTCCCTGCCGCATGCGTACTTGGAGGCTCCTTTAAGCCTGAATAGCATTCATAGAAAATTGCCTGCAATCTTGAATTGTGTTCAAGCTTTCTCATGCCCCCTTTTCTAGGTTTCTCCAGGAAGGGCACAATTCTCAACAGTTGAAGGCTTTAAAAGATGCACAATGTGTTAAAGAAATAATGTTGCTTAAGATACAGTATCTTTTAAGATGTTTTGTTTGGAAAAAGAAAACACCCACAGATAATTGTCTGGTACTATAAAATGTGTTTTTCTTTCATAAGTAAAAAATGTTCTTTGTCATTAGTCACAGAATTTAGTTTATTTAAAATGTAGGCTATCCAGGGTGTGGCAAAAGTAGGACTACAGTTTTCATATAGAAAATAATACAATAATTAATAAATAATCATACAAGAATCAACCCTGTTTCACATACAACTATAAATTACTTTCTCCTCACCCTGTAGTTTAGTGTCTGCATTCTCTTTCTTCCATCTCTTCTTTGTTGGTTAGTGAAAATATCCTTTTAGGAGACATAAATTTTTCTTGAGTTCATTGCATATGACTGAACAGTATATAAATGCTTCAACTGTTTCCTTTTTTGCCACAGAGAGCACAAACATAGCCATTAAGCTGCCAGAGCGTCATTATATGTGTTTATTGCAGTAGAAACGATGAACAAAGGGGTTAATCTGAGTTTGCTTATCCTGGATATCAAGTTTCCTTATTGATTCTCAAAAGTGCATTACCATCCAGAATAGAATCTTGGTGCTTTCTATAGAAGCAGGAAAGGTAAGTGATTAAGAAGAAAAGAAAAACCAGGCCTTGGTGTGCAGTAAATTTTGCTGCATGAGTTAGTACCGAGCCATCTATACCACTGCATCAGTGATGAATCTTCAGAAGCGACGACTTGCATGTGTTTTTCAAATAGCTTTTAGGTTATATTTTAAGGCTATCTTTGAGAAGAAATGTTAAGCAACAGACACCGTAGCCAAGTAGTCTATCCAAAGGCTTTTAAAAGTCTTACTTTCCTTTTTAGAACAACTTAGCAGCAGCATTTCTCTTCCAAAATGCCTTTCTTATTTACCACTTTCCTTCACATCTGAGAAACATGCTTTCTATCATGAATTCTCACTACAGCAGTTCTTCCACAGGCTCTTGGATAAGGGAATAATACTTTGTCACCTAGACAGTAATTAAGTCACATGGCCTGGAAAGATGTTTTTAGAAACGATTTTTTTTAAAAGGATCTATTTATAGACCTTGTTACCTAAGCTCTTAGTTTTATCACTCTTAATTTGAAATAGAAGTTCCAGGCCTTTTTTTTTTTTTTTTTTTTGGCTCTGTGGAGAGAGGGAGGCCTCTATCCAGTAAAGAAACTCAGTGATCTGCATCGGGAGGCCTGCAGATGGGAAGATTGCCAATAAAGACCCTTCAGGGTCTCCTGCTGCCATGGTAACTGAGACTTTAAAAAAAAAAACAACCAAACAGCTTTAATTAAGTACACTTCATTTACTATAACCTGAAGTGGGATTTGCTCTCTATTTTGCACAGATTCTTTAACGGAGTATGTATAAATAGAATTGATTAAAATGATCACAAACAGTTCATGAAGTGATGCTAGGAATGTTTGTTTGGCAGATGCAACTTTCCCTTATATTATTTTTTTAAATATAGCTTATTGATTTTTATTTTATTTTATTTTATTTTTTTTTACAGAGAGGAAGGGAGAGGGATAGAGTTAGAAACATCGATGAGAGAGAAACATCAATCAGCTGCCTCCTGCACACCCCGCGCTGGGGATGTGTCTGCAACCAAGGTACATGTCCTTGCCAGGAATTGAATTTGGGACCCTTCAGTCTGCAGGCTGAAGCTCTATCCACTGAGCCAAACCAGTCAGGGCAGCACTTTTCCTTATTTTTAGATCTGTATCTATACTCTTTTCACTGCCCTGTCTGGGAGATTCGGGTTAAGGACTCTCACCACCGAACCTACACTGGGAGCAGCACCTCTGGGGCACAAGGAGGAGACCTTCAGGCACAGGGGCCTCGGCGGGTCAGGTCGGGGTGCAGGTGCCTCACCAGGTTCTCCTTGCCAGAGGGGAATGGTTCAGACGTCTTAGCTGTGGACGCGGCGCCTTTTTCACACTAATTAAAAAACCTAATAAAGTTAGATAGCCTGAAGAGAGGTCTTTTTAAGTTTGTTTTCAGAAAAACAGTTTAGCCACGACTTGACGTCAGTCTGACAAATAGTAAATTAGAAGGATTTAAAACTATTGATTAGTATCTTCCCCATATATGCAATTATTTAGTTATTAGGGATAGCTAACCTGGTTTTCAGTTTCACTATATTTAATTACTTCCTTAGTTCCTAAGTGCCAACATAAATTAGTTTTTAAGCCTCAGGATTCTTCAGGAATAAGACCTAGACTTTCTAAAAAGTTAAGTGAGGTTACTCTTCTAATAATTTAATAAGAAGTCATTGAATTGAATTTCAGGGGTGCTGAAGGGATTGGGTTCCAGGATCTTCTGAGCTAGAGATGATTCCGTAACTGCAGATTGAGCCAGCGCGGGAAACCTGTCCTCTGGGGCTTGTGGGTTTGAGCTGATGCCCATTTGTAAATACTTTTATTTATAAATAGTGAATTATATCAGGAGGAGGACTCATTAATTTTCTCTGTTACTAGTGCAAGAAACATGATATTTTCACATACACACTTTATTTTAAATCCCAAACAAAAGTATAGCTGGAAAGACCCCAGCTGGGTGGCCGGTTGGTTGGAGCATCGCAGGTTCTATCCCTGGTTGGAGAACATACAGGAGGCAACTGACTGCCATTTCTCTCTTTCTTTCCCTCCCTCCTTTTCTCTCTAAAAATCAATAAACATCCTCTGGTGAGGGTTAAGTTTATATTCATAGCTGGAAAACCCACATATTTTGATGGTTGGCGTATGTGAGTCACAGTGAGCTGCTTTCCTTGATTGACAATTAATTACCATATGTTACCGTGTTGTAGAAAGACTACACTTCCATTTGCTATCTGTCAACTCAGGCACTGGGACTAACTCTTACCTTAGGGGCCGGTAACTGCTGCCAGTGGCTCAATGCCAGTCACTTAGAAGACTTAGCTTCTTACTAATTTTCCTTCCTTAAAGCTGGTAGTGGCACATTCTCTTCAGATAATGCAGTCTCCAGCTTAACAGAATTAAAAACTATAATGACTTGCTGTACTTTTGATTTATATTCTCAAAATTTTGTCTTTTTACCAATAAATGATTACTTTGCCCCCAAAGGAGATGATTTTGCCATTATGGGTTATATCGAATCATATTGATATCCTGATGGGGTTAATACTGGTGACTGCACTGAAGAATAAGAGTTAAGAGACACTAGCAGCAGTTGGAGAAATAGCAAACACATATATGGTGCTTACTGTGTGCTGAGCACTAGTTTAATGCTTCACATATGTGAAGTCTTAGTTCTTCAGCAATACCACTGTTGCTCTTATTTTGCAGATGAGGGAACTGAACACATAAAGTTTAACTAACTTGCCCAAGAATTTGAGGCCAGGCAGTCTGGTGCCAGAGTTCATGTTATTGTCCATGATAGACTACTCTCTTTCAGAAACAAATATCATAATACCAAAGGAGTTAAAACATAAATATTTAAGTTACAGCACTTCAGTCTACCATTTGCAGTTGCATCTTTGTTAGCAGTTGTTTTAGTAAGCCACGAGTTGAAGATGCAATTGTTTGGTTCAGTTGAAGATGCAATTGTTTCGGTTATTCTAAATATAATATTTCCATTACTCTGAAGAAAACAAAATATTTTCTAAGGAAGCCCACTTTCCCCCCATCCCTCTTTTTTTCTTGGGGGTTATTTTTAGTCCTTCTTTGTTCTCCATAGAAGTTAAACTGAGTATTGCTCAGTATAGGGATGGCCATGACTTCTGGGCTGTAACCATTGGGAATGCGTTGCGGTCTTGCACATGGCGAACACATGGCCCAGCTCTTATGCCTATCGTATGCCTGTGTGTAAATGTATCTGCATCTGGAGGAAATGTGAAGTTTTATGGACAAGAGTAACTTATGCTGAAACATATCACCATCCTGCCAAAAGACTAGGAGATACTTGAATCCCTGCCAAAGCATACCCATCCCCCGCCCTTCCCCAACACACTCCATCCTCACCAATAATAAAAGAGCTACACACATCTAATGAACTGATAAGATGTTTGTTTTTTCCCCTCACATGTAACGGCTATCCCAAGTCTGTCTCATAACTTCTTTACTTTTTATCCACGACTAGTCCTCTATTTATCTTTTTGATGAGCTGGGCAGTGTGTGCATTTCCCTCTGGCAGGCTTGTGCAGACATATGCTCTTCTCCCATCTTGCAATCAGTGTGGTTTCAGCCATGGCTCAGATTTCATGATTTAATTCTCTTTGCATTATTGGAGGGGGGGGGGCATTCTTTGGGGATTAAGTAAATCTCGCTTCCCCTTGGGACTGAAGCAAGGTTGCTCTAGGTCCATCATCATGTAAAATGCATCAGCAGCCTTAATGGCATTGTTGATTACAAGCGGTCTTAACTCTGTAGCTTGGCCCATTACTGGATTATGCAGGTCAGGTGTCTCAGTGCTGGGAGTAAGGAAACATGAAAAGTGACAGCTGGTGTCAGCATGAGTTCTGTTTCTGAGCTCTGATAGTAACCGATTTGAATAAGAAGGTCCTCTTTATTTTCTTTATAGTGTAAGATTTTTTTTTCCACTTCAGTATCTAAAGTATTTCATCTGTTAATATTCAAGATGTTATCTATAAACTTAAAAAGACATGTTCAGCTATAATTTTTTTTTCTTTAATTCAAAGGAGCACTAATGGTGTTTCTATCTATAGAATCAATTAACTATTTTATAATAGACTAGAGTTCCTATTTTAATTCTAATTATAGAATGAATGTTTTCATCATATAATGTCTTATACAAATCTACCGTTACAAATTTTTTTTTGAAATTCAGAGTGAACTGTTGGAGTATTATGACTGAACTGAAAGTTGTAAAAGTGTTGTTTTTAATAAGTTCAAAACTGGTTTGAAGAAAAAAACACACACCCAAAACGAACAAAAATGAAAACCAAATCACCAACCCTCTCCCCTCCCCCACCAACAAATTATTCCCTTGGTGTTTTCCCAAACTAATATTATCTTACTATTCATTTATAAGAAGTTTTTATTTTTCTGATAAAAAAGTGGCCACTAAAAAAATAAGAATAAGTAATCAACACCAGAGAATAAGTAAGAGTGGGTGGGAGGATGATACAATGGGAGTAAAAAAGAAAAAAGTGGAAACAAAACACAACACACAAAACATGTTCTTTTTTTCCCTTACCTCACATCCTCATATAGTTTACATTTTCTTAAAAAAAAAAAAAAAAAGAGGGAAAGTAAACAACCAAATTTTCTTTTCAGATGGAACAAAAATCTTTTTCTTTCTTTATATTAGTGATGCCAAATACGCTTTCTTTTTGTGTAACTGTCTTCTGGTCAACTGTAGTTAGGCATCAATGACAGAATAAGGTTTTAGGTAACATGCATCGCTTATGCTAAAAAATGTATATAAAACTATACATTTAAACTTCTATTATTTGCAAAAGATGCAACTATGAAGTGGTTTCCTGGAAAGAGTTATAATTTCATGAGTTTGTAATTATATCGCCTCTGTACGTGGTCCGCATTGATTTTTCCATTCTCCCAAATTAGAGCTGCATCTCGGAGAACCTGCTAAGTACCCTCTCTGCATTACAGTAATTTGTTGCTGAGGAGCATTTTGTGGGAACCTAAAATTTTTTAGTAGTGTGATAAGAGATGGTTGTATTAGTGGGTCCGTAATGATTATCTGACAGCTGAAAAACAATTTCTCTTGCCTGTTCTCTGGTTAAAAACAAACAATTGGGAAGCTCTGTTTGACTTACTAATAGAATTGAAGGTCAGATTTACCATATTATTTGTGTAAAGACAGTAGTTTTTATTTTAAAGGAAGCTTTGGGAGACTATTAATAGAATGGCCTGCTCGGGATGATTAAGATGTAGGTTAATCTTACTAGATGCATATGCTGTGGTAGATGCTTCTAGTTTGTTCCACTGGGCTAAGCTTCTTAAGAGGCAAAATCCTTGGATTATGAATCTAGAAATTCACTTGGTCACATTCAAAGAGATGAGAAGTTGTACTACGTTGAATAGTGTCCCTCAAAAGTCATGGCCCCTGGTACCCATGAATGTGACTTTTTATTTTTTTTGCAAATAATGCTTTTTTTTTTTTTTTTTTTATGTAATCAAGATAAGAGGATTGGGTGGGCTCTCATCCAATGACTGGTGTCCTTATAACAGAGAAAGTTAGAGACGCAGAGACGGGCACACAGGGAGAGCAGCAGGTGAAGATAGAAGCAGAGCTTGGAGGATGCCTGTGCAAGTCAAGGAGCACCAGGATTGTGGGCAACCCCTGAAAGTTAGGAAGAGGAAGGAAGCCTTCTTCCTCAGAGCCTTCAGAGGGAACATGGCTCCGCCAACACCTTGATTTCAGATTTCTAGCTTCCAAAACTGTGAGAACAAATTTCTGTTGTTTAAAGCCACACAGTTCTTGGTAATTTGCTGTCAGTCCTAGGAAACGAATACAGAAAGAATTTCGAGGTTATTGTAACTAACGTAAAAACATGGAGTGTTGGAGGTGCTTGAGCCTACACACAAGAGGAGAGGGAGTAAGTCCGAATTTTCTGGAAATGCATTGCGTCTCCAAAGACCTTAATAACTGTTCAGTGAGGGTACCTGGGAGTGTAACTCCTGGGACCTCTCACAGGTTTTAGACTGTTTTGCACAGCTGACATTACCCTGGGGAAATCAGTGTAAGAAAAGACTCCTGCACAACAATAAAAATAGATTTTAAGCTCTAAGCTCGCTGGGCTTCCTTTTTTTTTTTTTTTTTTTTTTTTTTTTTTTTTTTTTTTTTTTCCCAGAGTTCATAAGAAAATTATGGCCCTTATTTTCTGTGGACTTCCCCGTCTCCTAATGAGACCAACTCTTAATCATTTTTATTTATATTCAGTGCCTTTCTAGGTCTGTGTCCCTTTTTTCCTTTCCGTGGAAACTTTTGCTACAATAATACAATAATATTCTTTTTTTTTTTTTTTTCTCCTCAGGAGGAACTATATACAATACCTTTTAAATGGAAGTATTCTTTTTGTCAGTTAGGTTTGTCTCCTTTTAATTTTTAAAATGTTTTTGATCAATGGCTGTAACATAAGATCCTAATGTTTACCAGTGAATATTAACATAGTGCAGAGATTTCAATGACCACATAGCTTTAGAAGTTGCTGAGCTGATAATTTGGATGCTGCTTGAATACTTAAAGCCTGAAATGGGTGGCAAACATGAATATACAAAGGCATCAACAGGAGTACAAATGAGAGACAGGCTAGCGGTGATAAAACTGGCAGTGTGTGCCTTATTCATCTTTCAGCTGATTTTTGTCCTGCAGGAATATGGAAATGTGGGAATGAGACTCACTGTTAGCAAATCTCCTAATTTTTGCAACTTTTCTGTCAATCTAAAATTATTTCAAAATAGAAAATCTATTAAAAGATCTAATAATTTTAATAATCAAAAAGAAGGAACTAATCTCAAAACAAAGGAAGTTATGCAAAATTAAATACATTTAGCTTTATGAAAAGTTGACTCCATTATACTTGTTTTTCTCATTTTGGCATTAATTGGTAAAGACTTTTGACATGCATTATTCTACAATAGATACACAGATTACTGGCATTTAGGAACCACCCTGGGACAGATTTATTTAATTTACTGTAAAATGAAATGATATCGTTTTCCTTTTTTACTTTGCTTAGAGTCAAAGACCCTTACACTTTGTACCTGAGCAGATATTTGGCCTATGTCCCTTTAATGAATCGAGTCTGATTCTGTATAATCCCAGGTTATGGATTTTAACCAAGGCGGGTTTGTGGATCCTCTCCAACATAAGAGTTAGCTTTTCCAAGGAATTTCCTTGATGCAACTGGCCCTTCAGAGACTCGGAGTTTGCTGACTCAGTAATGCCTGAGTAAGCCTTTTCTCGTTGCTAGGAGGGAAAAGGAAGGGTAAGAAGAGGAAATTCCCTCGTGTCAGTGCCACTTAAGAGGAAACTGGGCAGAGGTTACTATAGGCAAGCACCTGGTAGAACAGACTCTAGTCACACAGCCATAACATAAGTCTGAGCAGTGCACACGTTTGGGAGGAATCAAGTGTGCAATAGAATTCAGGAGCAGGGCTTACGTTCCTGCAAAGGTGTGTAGCTTCTGAATCATGGCAGCATATTGGAATCATCTGGGCAAATTAAAAAATGCTTTTTGTCCACTGGGGAAAGAAACCAATAGACATATGAATTATCATATGGTTCATTTTTATAGAGGTGGGGAATTATCTAATTAGCTAAAAATAAACATTGGTACTGTTATAATGATGTTATTAAATCAAGAAGTATGAAGAACGTTTCAAGGACAATAGATTTATTTCTGGAACAAGAGAGACAGTAAGGAAAAAGCTGTGACTGGCAGTGAGATAAAGAGCGGAATTCTATGAGGATGTGCTGGCTTTCTCTTTTTCTATAGCACCTATCTTAGATTATGATATGTAATACCTACTAGCATAAAGCATTGGTTCCTCAAGAAAGTCATGTGAAAATATGGAGAACCGTTATAATCAATAAGCCTTGGCTTAAATAATTATCTATAGAAATAGTCAACTTTTGTCTAGCTGGTGTGGCTCAGTGGTTGAGTGTCAACCTATGAACCAGGAGGTCATGGTTCAATTTCTGGTCAGGGCACACGCCTGTGTTGTAGGATCAATCCCAGTGTGGGGGATGCAAGAAGCAGCTAATCAGTGATTCTCTCTCAGCATTGATATTTCTAGTTCTCTCTCCTCCTCCCTCTCTATTTTTTCAAAAGAAATATATGATTTTTAATAAAATACAGCTTATTATTTTCATTTGTACATTTTTTTAAAAACAGAGGTAAGTGCAAAGAAATATAATTATACTTGCCCCTTAAAATACCTATTAAAATGTTCAATGCACATATTCTTTGACCTACCAGGCCCACATCTAGAAATCTACCCACTATAAGCTGATGGAAGTGCACAAAAACAAGTTTGTTGCAGTATTGTTTATGACAGCAAAAAAAAAGATAATCTAAATTTCCATTAGACAGAATTGTTTAAATGAACTATTGTTCACTCCTGTAATGAAATATTATGTCATCACTGAAAAAAAAATGAGGTATCTCTATAGAAAGATGTCAAGATTACCTTGAGGAAAAAAAAAATGAAGTGGCAGAACAGTGTGCATAGTGTATATCTATCTGTGCTCTGAAGAGGATATCTGTGTATTTATGTTTAATACACATTTACTTAAATGTGCACAGACTATTCCTGACCATGCACAAAATCTGTCTAAAATGTTTACCTTTAGCCAAAACTGGTTTGGCTCAGTGGATAGAGTGTCAGCCTGAGGACTGAAAGGTCCTGGGTTCGATTCCGGTCAAGGACATGTACCTTGGTTGTGGGCACATCCCCAGTAGGGGGTGTGCAAGAGGCAGCTGATTGATGATTCTCTCTCATCGATGTTTCTAACTCTCTATCCCTCTCTCTTACTCCCTTAAAAAATCAATAAAATATATTTAAAAAAAATAAATGTTTCCCTTTAAGGAAGCAAGTGCAGCCTGGGCAGTGTGTATGAAGGGGATATTTTTAATTCTTCTGTACCACATACCTCCTGAATCCTTAGATTTTTTTTCCCTATAAGTATTTACTGTTTTCTGAATAATGGATAATTTAAAAAAAATAAAAGAATATTAAATTTATTTTAATAACTTTTAAATATATTTATATAATTAAAGAAGCCTTTTAACATTAAAGCCTTTATTTTGCACTAAAAAATTCTTAGGCATGTTAAAGTGTGTGTGGGGGAACAGCTCCATTACTTTCATTCTTAATTTAAATAATTATCGACTTATGGTGAATGATCCCTGAAAAAGATCACAACACAAAAATTAATTTCCACCGTTGTTTAAAAAAATTACATAGACTACAAATTACCTATATAAGAGAGCCTCAAAAGTGGTAATATAATGGCCCAAATTGAGGAGATGTCCCTCCCCCCACCCCCTTGATGTTTATGCCTCTTTTCAAGTGTCATGGAAACATTTGATAATGAAGCAACCATATTGATCTCTTCACTTCATGTGCAGCGTTAGGCTTTTGGGCAGATGGGTCCTGAGCATATGCTGTTTTTGGATTGACTCCTGTTTTTCATAACCAGAAATTAGTGAAAGATGGTTTTCCATGATCTAATCATCTATGTAACCCTAAGATAACGGAATATGGTTTTAAAACATGAATTTTTCATCCCTTTTCTGATTTACTATAACATGTTTCCAGGGTTGGTATTTTAAGGAAAACTTTTGTGATTTATAAAACATTTCTTACATGTCTTTGCCTCCCCACATACAGTGACTTGTCAACTTCCATTGTTCCCTAATCTGATACATAATTCTGTGATTATCTTCTTTTTTTCTACTTCTCTTTGTTTCTGCCATCTTCATATTTACTGTTAGTGTTAGACCTACCCTTTTAGATAAGAGTCTCTGTTCAGTTCACCTTGTTGATGGTAGGTAGGCCTTTTATGTTTGGCTAATAGATAGCTAGAGTGTTAATTTCTGATCCAATCAGATGTGTCCTGAAAATGAAGGGTTTTTTTGGTGTTTTTTTTTTGAAACATAAACACCTCTCATTCCATTAGAATCTGATCCTATGGACAATTCTTAGTACAGCAGCCCCAACAGAAGATGTTTATAATTCTATTAAATTTATCCCCAGCCTCACTCAAAAAATAAATTTTAAAAGAATCAGTATAAAGGAAAGCTTAGATTTACACTACATAACCCACAGGTTTTATGTCCCACTCATCAGTAGTGTAGAGACAATGACTCTGGCCTTGAATTCACAGGTTTACCCAAAGTTTGCATCCCTACTTAGCAACTTCCCAAGAGACTAGAGATAACAATATTGTAGGATTGATGTGAGCATTCAAAGTGATTGTGTATGTAAATTGACTAGGACAATAGCTGACACCAATAGCAGCAAACCTTTATTGAGTGTGTACCGAGTAACAAGCCATTATTGTAAGTATCTTATGATTATTAGCTCTTTAAACATCTGAACAACCCTATATGGGTATTACTGTTTGACAGATGACACCGGCAGGTCCTGTCATTTGTTTGAGATTACACAGCTCACACTGTTAATAGCTACGCCAAACCAACCCTACCTAGGAAGTCAGTGCCCAGGTTTGTTTCTATCCTGACATCTGTGGCCTTCTGAGTTCCACCCCTGTCAGACCCACATGTTAAGTACCTCCCTATTTTATCCTCCATCAAATCCAACCACAATCCTGGTCCATCATGCTCAATGGCTTCCTTGGGAATTGGGGTGTCCCAGGGTCAGGGATTGCAGGGTGAATCATTTTATTTGCTCTCTATCCTCTCATCATCACTGAAATTCACTCTGTCCTGTGGTATTATCTCAGCAGGAGCAGGAGTCGCAGGCCAGGCTCCCTGCTTTGGAATTCCAGAGAAGAAAATGTCTTTAACCTTGTGATATCATGTCTTCCTGTCCTCTCCCCTCCACTTGTCCAGCACGGAATAGTTTAAGTGGGGTTAGCCCTTAAGCCAGACTGGGAAATAGGTAACATTTGCTTCTTTAAACCACCCATTCTATTAATCTGCCCTTTTTCAGTCTTTCATGTCTCAACGGGTCAGTTTAATTAAAAGTTTACAGCTTCGGGAGAAACAGGAGATGAGTGGGATGATAGGAATGGTCATTTAAAGCAACGCTTCTCAGACTTGAATGTAAATATGAATCAGCCACATAGGGACCTTGTTAGCATGCCGATGGTGATACAGTAGAGCAGGAGTGGGCCTGAGAGTCTGCATTTCTCACAAGCTCCCAGGGATGTCAATGCTACCGATTTGTGGGGGGCTGGTTCTCTGTTTTCCGTGGCCCGCACGGAAAACGACAGGTTCCTGAGTGGAGGAGCTGAGGATTAAGAAATTAAAGGAAAAAAAAGAGAGACCAAGACACAGAAATAGATTTAAGCTGGGACCCAGGTGGGGGACTGCCACTCTGATGGAGAGACACTCAACAGACAACACAGAGCATTTATTTATTTCCAAAGGGGGGGGGGGGGCGCGGGTTAAGGTCAAAGAAGTTTTGGGTGTGCCCAGGTCCTATCCATTCCCTCATTCCTGGGATTTAGCATATCAAGACCTGGGTAAGTCAAGGTCCTAGGCCTTGAGTTCAGCTGATGATAATTAAAGGTCATCCATGTGCATTCCCAATGGGCCCTCGACCACACAATGAGCAAGTATTTACAAACTGAGGCACCACCCAGAGCTGGCAGAGGATTTACCCTGTGAGGTTTTCCAGGAACATTTCATCCGAGGAAATGAGTCTCTCCGTGGCAGTTAGTTCCTGTAACTGGCTGCTAGAAGAAGCTGCTCCATTTTAAAACCCTACCCTAGACTGCTTACCAGCAGAGCTATTTCTGGTTGGAGAAAAGAATAGTATAAACTTGTCAAATCTTGATAGAAACAATGTAAAATTAGGCATCCTCCTCCGTCAGTTTAATTTAGTGATTCTCAAATGATTTATATGCCTTTTTACTGAGCTTTATGTGAAAGTGTTCACTTGCTGCTGCTGCTGCTGGTTGAGTTTCTCAGGATGGGGGAAATAGATGATTAACTTATTCTGGTGCAAGAGCCACAAGTGTATTTTAGTATCTGCTTTTTAAAAATATTTTTATTGATTTATTACAGAGAGGAAGGGAGAGGGATAGAGTGTTAGAAGCATCTAAGAGAGAAACATCGATCAGCTGCCTCCTGCACACCCCCCACTGGGGATGTGCCCGAAACCAAGGCACATGCCCTTGTCCGGAATCAAACCCGGGACCCCTCAGTCTGCAGGCTGACACTCTATCCACTGAGCCAAACCAGTTTCGGCAGTATCTGCTTCTTGTTCCTTTGATCATCACATTTGGAGTCAGCTCACTGGGAGCGTTTGTGACTAATTTGGATAGAAATAGTGTGACGACACTGATGTGCATAATGAAATCTTGAGCAGAGCCTTAACCATGGGAGCGCAGCATGGCAGAAACCTGTGCAGGGATGGCGGACTCTCCTTGTGCTGGCACAGGCTCACATCCCCTGTTTCTGTCTTCCAGGGAGGAGAGCACTGCTACTACCAGGGCCAGATCCGAGGAAACCCCACCTCATTCGTGGCATTGTCAACATGCCATGGACTTCAGTAAGTGTCCAAATTCCTGTGCGTGCTCCTCATGCGTTCAATCACTTGTTTTCTTTATTATTTAAGGCACTGTAATAAAAATCCCTATTTCATGTGAAGAAATCGTTTGAAATCAGGGACGGATCTGATCTTTTCTCTTCTGTGGTCTATAAGCTAAACGTATTTTAAAATTAGAGTTGCAGAAACCTGGGGCTTTGGAATTATAATATGATACCTTACAGAGATGTTTGAAGCATTTTTCTAGTTTCGTCCAAGTTGAGCCACAAGCGGTTTGGGTAATTTTGGTCTCTGTTTCTGTGGATGTTTCGACTCTGGGTACCGGCTCTGCTTTCGCTTCTCTTTGGTGTCAGTTTTTATATTTTTGTAGAATAATAGACATTTCAGTAGATGGGAACTCTCGACTCCTCGAGCAAAGAGGAAAGGCTGCAAGCGACCTCAAGAGCGCACGTGTTTCAGCTTTGTTTTGTTCCAGCTAAAATCCCACCTCCCTCTGCACACCGGTGGGAGGCTCTGCCTGTTGTTAGAAATCTCTAAGGATCGGAGTTCATCCTTCCTCGGGGCCTTGCTTCATTTCTCATAAAGCTCATTATCAAAGAATGTCTGCCAATGATTCGCATGGGAATACATCTACTTCCTCTGTCCTGTCGGTGATGGTGGTGCACAGGTGGCCATCTGTCATTTGTTTGTAACTCTTTACAAAGCCACAGTGTCATTCAGCAGCATTTTATCTAAGCTAAATCATCTCAGTTCCTTCTGACTTGTTTATTTTTTGGGGGGTGGGGGTGGGGTAGGGGGAGCACAGAAAAAGCCAGCACTTTAATTCAGTTTTGTTAAATATTTGTTTGATAACTTTAAAATACTTCCTGTCTGTTATCAAGTTAGGGATTTAGCTTTTTCGCCTGACTAGCAGTTATTGAGGAATAATAAGGCTATTAGGACATGAGGCTGGCCACCCAAAAGCTCAGTCTAAGGGGAAAGCTAATTGTAGCTCAGCATCCTACTATGGAATATGATAGGTAGATTTGTTTCTTTGAGAGAAAGTAAAAAAACAAAACAAAACAAAACAAAACAAAAAAACCTGAGAAAGATGCAAGCTTAGAGTGAGCAATAGAGAATGAGGGATCTTACCTGGCCCGTGTGGCTCAGTGGTTGAGTGTGGACCTATGAACCAGGAGGTCATGGTTGGATTCCTGGTCAGGGTATATGTCCAGGTTGTGGGCTGTATTATATTTAGTCCCCAGTAGGGGGCCTGCAGGAGGCAGCCAATAGATGATTCTCTCTTATCATTGATGTCTTTCTCTCTCACTCTCCTTTTCCCCCCCCTCTCTGAAATCAATGAAAATATATTAAAAAAAAAAAAAAAGATGATAAAAAAGTGGCTCCCAAGCAGTGGCTCAGGCAGACTGGGAGGGCTGCTTGCCTGAGGTAAATCTTTCATAAAAGAAAAAAAGAATGAGGGCTCCTGAGAAATGTCTCTGAGGAAGGTGGAGTAGGCCCCTTAACAGGGTTTGATAGAATCTTCCAAGAGAGGGGTTGGATTGACAGGTCGTAAAAAGGTAAGGAAAGAGATCTAATGGGAAAGTCCGGAAACTGTGGTTAGTCTGCCTCAGTCCGGCTCTGCAGTGGGTATGTGAGAGGCAGAAAGGAGCGGGGAGGATCAGTTACACAGCCAGAGAAAAGGGGCCCCATGCCCTACAGCATGGTGGACTTCTCTTTGCTTATTCTTTCTCCTAAAAGACAATTTCCCTTATTTTATTTTATTTTAACATATATTTTATTGATTTTTCACAAAGAAGAAGAGAGAGGAATAGAGTTAGAAACATCGATGAGAGAGAAACATCGATCAGCTGCCTCCTACACACCCCCTACTGGGGATGTGCCCACAACCAAGGTACATGCCCTTGACCGGAATCGAACCTGGGACCTTTCAGTCCTCAGGCCGACACTTTATCCACTGAGCCAAACCAGTTTTGGCTTCCCTTATTTTAAATAAATTCTTTAGTTAAAAAGACATTTACAAACATGAATGCATGTCTAACGTGAGCTTGGGTTTTCTTATCTGGAAGAAGATATATTGAAGTTGCCTTTAGCAGTAAAATTGGACTGATCCCAAGATGAGTACAGCTGTCAGCTTGGATTAGTACGCCGGCCTTTTGGCACTTGTGACAGCAAATGGGTGTTGTAGGAGCAAGATATAAAAAATAAGTCTTTTCCCTTTCTGTTTCTCTTAAAATCTCAACCCAAAGTCACCTTGTAAACGTCATGCCTCGTTCTTATTCCAGTTTGCCTTCCGGTTTTCCAAATGGGCACAAATACTGTAAAAACCAGAAAGTAGGTATTACCGCCTCCTGAGGGCTCTGAGAGAGCTGACAAACGAAGACCAATAGCTTTCTCTAAGCCTACACAGTCATTTGAAGGAGGATGAAAAAGTAACTTGAAGGACTTTTTTTGTGACTAGATCAGGCGCAGGACTCAGAGTCTACTTCCATTGTTTTACCTATAAGTAAAACTTAGTTACTTCGTGCCATCCACTGAGCCAAAACGGTTTTGGCCAGATTCATGTTTTTTACATAAAGAACCTGCAACAGCACTTTTTTTTTTTCCAAATTCAAAGGACTAATGGGTAATAATTTGGTCCTGATATGTTAGATGTTGTATGCATGCATATAAGCATAACCAATGGACACAGACACTAGGAGGATGAGGGCATGCGCCAGGGGGTGGGGGTGACTGGAGGGCGGTCAATGGGGATAAAAGGAAACATATTTACTACTATTTGTAATACATTAAAAAAAAGAAAAGATTTATGACCAAGACTACTAATACTATTACTATTATTAGTACCAATATACAAAAAAATCTGGATGATACCAAATTCAAAAAGGCTCCAAACCTGTGTTGTATGTTTGCAAACATTTGTAAAATTATAGTGACACAAAATTGCATTTCACCATCGGGACATATAGAAAAAAGAATCAATGATTTTCAGAAAATGGTGTTCCTAATCCCAGTTCTTCATGCATTTCCACCAAATCCTGACAGTCTCAGAGGATAAAAGGAATGTAGGAACAATGACTAAGAATCAGTTCGAGAATTAATACTTTATATGTTTTGTTTACTTACAATGTTAGTACTGACTTTGCGAATTGAAAAGAGCACATCTAAGGAGCCAGACAGTTTTGAGCAGTGGATTGAAAGAGATCCAGTACACACAGAGGGGCAGCTTCAAAATGAAGAGATTGTGGCACAGGATGGCCATGCCACTTACTTAAGATTTAGCATTACATCGGCCTTTGGTCATTTTGCATCTGTGTATAGCAATTCTGCAGAGGGAACAGCAGTCTCAAATCTTTCTTAATAATTATAGCAATGCTTTTGTATGTTTTTAACAGTATACTTATTTTAAAATAAAGTTGCCACTGGTATACTTTATTAAAGGGATTTGCATTAAGAAAAAAAAAAAATCCTGTAACTACCCTGTTTCCCCGAAAATAAGACAGTGTCTTATATTAATTTTTGCTCCCAAAGATGCGCTAGGTCTTATTTTCAGGGGATGTCTTATTTTTCCATGAAGAAGAATACAGTATACATTTATTGTTAAATGAAAATAAAGAAAATTTATTACCTGTATACGGTACGGTAGTATGGTAGTTGTCAACACAAATCAGACAAACTGTGAATCCTACAGTATCAAGAATTTACTCATTTATTCAATGACAATCATGTCAGCATCTTCTGGAACATCATCATAACAATTCAATTCCTGAATTTCCTGGTGAATTTCTTGTGACTTCATTTCTTTCAGAATCAGTGGACCAAATCTCTCATGTTTAGCCTGGGGGGGCCTTATTTTCGGGGGATGCCTTATATTTCACTCAGAAGGAAACCTGTAAGTAGGTCTTATTTTCGGAGGATGTCTTATTTTCAGGGAAACACGATATGGGTAGCTTAAGAGTGGACTGAGATATAAGTTTATTGCCCTCTTGTGGCAATTTGTCAGAATGGCTGTTTTCTTTAAAAAAATTGATGCAGCCTTTCAAAATTTTTGTTCTGTTGTCTCATAATGACTCAGTTGCAGATTTTTATCAAACATGTACTGTATTGTTGACATGTATATAAATATAATAGAAAGTTACCAAGCCTCAAAGCAAATAAAAACACATATGCCTTTTGATGGTTAAAGAACTTTTAATGATAGCATATTGTAATATAGGGAAACAGAATCTTGCAGATATTGATGGTGTCAATATCTTACACTGTGCATCATGATGTTTAAACTCAGTAAAAAATAATTGGCTTTCACATTGATGTTAACCTAATGCAAGAGGAAATAACACCAGTACTAGTTAAGCAAAACAACGTAATCAGTATGGCCATGTGAACTTCGGTAAAGAGAATGTCTTTATGTAACTTTCTCCATGGATCCGGCCATATTTGTTCTACTGTTTCAAAAAGGCTCACCCCCACTGATTCCTTAGGCCTATATGGCCAGTAGTATATTTATTACAAATGGCATCTGTTTAACTTTAAATTCCAAATACAATGTCATCGAAATTAAGAAAGGGCACTCTTGTTTGAAAACCTTGCAGATGTGAGAACAGCAGTTCTGAGGATCTGTGCGAGCGGAGGACATGTGGAAGACGTTAAGGCAGGAATGAAAGAAGCTGGATAGTGGCAGGGCCCGTTTCCCTAAGCCATCAATGAGAGACAAATACCGTTCCCTGTTTCACAGAGTGGATGTCTTGCAGTCATTACACTGAAAAAATGACTGCACACGATGACAGCTTCACCCCTGTGAGATGCCTGAGTAACATGAGCCTTCCTTCAGCTCATAAGGGGCCTGATCTCAGTGGAAGGACCATGTTCCACTAAAGGGAGTGATTCTCAGGGCCTGAGTGGGAGTTACAGCCATCTGCAGCTTAAAATACCCTCCTCCTGATTTCTCAATTGGCTTGTAGCCATCTCCAGTCTAAGAAGTCCAACACTGAACCCTAGATTTGCCCCTTGCTCCCTGCATCCTGCTTCCTTCCTTGTTGCCAACCCACTCTGTGCTTCCGACCGCTTTTTTTCACCTTATTGTCAATTCCACTTTTCCTAGTTGCTCAAGTCAAAACCTTGGTGTCCTCACTCACATGACTCTCTCTGTCCTCACTCACATGACTCTCTCCTCCATACTTCATCTGAAATTCTGAACAAATCCCATTTGGAAAAATAGCCAGAATCTGTCTAATCCTTACTATTTGCATTATTACCACCATGATGTAAGCTACCATTTCTTTCACCTGGGTCATTGTGATGCTTTCCCCATTTTCTCTCCTTGCCGTCCTGAAGATTAATGTTGCACAGCTTTGGGAGCAGTTATTTGGAAATTGAAGGGGAGATTGTGTTTCCCCTTTGCTGAGAACCCTGCAGTGGTTCCTCATCTCTCTCAGAGTGAAAGCCGAGGCCCCAAGGGCCTACCTAACCCTCGGACTTCATTTTACAGACCTCACCTAGTCTATGCCAGCCACTCTCTATCCTCCGTATTCCGGAACATGCCAAGATCCTTTTAGCTTAGGGCTTGGTTCTGAAGTGCCATCAGCACAGATATCCTTATGGCTCACCCTGTCACTTCTTTTGGGCCAGTGCTTAAATGCATCTTCTCTGTGAAGCCTTGCTCTGACTCTCTGCGTAAATTCCCATCTTCTGTCTCTGGTTTCTATCTCCAATCATCTGGCATTTTTCATTCCTATGGGTGTTATTGCCCTTAACCTGCTTTATTTTGCTCCTTAGAATTTGTCACATATATGTAGTTGTGATTATGTATCTTTTCTGTCTTCCCTAGACTGCACCTGAGCACCATGAGGGCAGGGGAGGGGTCTGTTTTGTTCATTACTGTGTCCTCAGCACCTAGAGCAGTGCATTGCATGTACTTTCTAAATGTTTGTTCAGTGAGTGAATGGTAATGAAGGTGGGTAAGCAGCTCAGGAACCAGTCTGCCTGAGCTCTATTCCTGCCTAGACTCTCATTGGTTAAGTCATTTGTGCAAGTTACTTTGTCTCTTTGGGCTTTGGCTTCCTTACTTGTAAATTAGGATAGTCACTGTGCCTCCCTCATACATTTTTTGGAAAAGAGTAGTAAGTGAGTATATTTGGTTTGTGGTAAGTTGTTGAAAGGTGTCACCTCTTGTCACTATAGCATCTTCCATGTGTGTGGTAGGTAGGTAGTTCTGAATAGAGTCCCTGGTAACCTGCATCAGCCTCACATGGGCTTGTCTAAAATACAGCTTCCTGGGCCCCCATTCAGAAATATGAGGAAGGTCCTGAAAGTTTTGCATATTTACTGGCACTTTAAAGTTTTAGAATTATATGTTGGAGAGCAGAATAATGGAACACAATTAGAGAATGGTCATTATGAGCCTGGGGAAGAGTCTAGTTGAGGAGACACTGCTGCTTGTGGGGAATCAGACAGAGGGGCCTTCCCCTCTCAGCAGTGTGTGTGTGTGTGTGTGTGTGTGTGTGTGTGTGTGTGTGGAGGGGGGTATGTGATGTGATGGTAGTGATAAGTAGGGCTGGGAAGTGGTGTTGAGAAGTAAATTGGTCCTCTAGCTGCTGCCGATTTTAAAATGATTTTGTTCCGAGACAGGAGTTGGTAGCCATGACTCATTATTTTCTTGTTCTTGACAGTGGGATGTTCTATGATGGGAACCACACCTATCTCATTGAGCCAGAGGAAAATGTCACCTCCCCAGTAAGTGCTCCTCTGTTATGGCAAACGTGAAAGTTGATGTTGGGAGCTTTTGTTCTTCCTCTTTTTCTCCTCTCTGCTTTATTTTATTTAAATAAATGTCTATCTATCTATCTATCTATCTATCTATCTATTTAAGTTTTATGTTTCATTTAAATTTTATATTTTATTTATATATTTAAAATAAATATTGAATATGTCAAAACCACAAGTGGTTTTTCTTCTTCTTTTTCTTCTTAAAAAATCTGTCTCTCCTTTAAACTGAAAATCCTTTCCTTCAACGGTATTCTGAAGCTCCCATTTCTCTCTCCTCCACAATGTGCTATGATGATCTGTCCTATTCTGCTCAGGATGTCATCACAAAATACTGGGTGGCTTAAACCACAGACATTTATTTTCTCACCGATTTGGTGACTGGAAGTTCGAGATCAAGGTGTCAGCAGGGTCAGTGTCTTGGTTGAGGGCTCTGTCTTCTGGTTGCAGACAGATGCCTGCTTGCTATGACCTCAAGACACAGAGAAAAAGAGAGAGCTCTGGTGTTCCTTTCTCTTCATATATGGAAGAGGAGCCCGCCTATTGAAGAAGAGCCCCACTCTTACAACTTCATTTCATTATCATTTCCTCACAGGCCCTGTCTCCCAATGCAATCACATTTGGAGTTAAGACTTCAAATATGGATTGGTGAGGGGTAGAGGGAGACAAACATTTATTCTATAACAGATCAAAGCCAGATTCGTGATTTTCCACCCTCCCTTTCTTTTCTAGATTTGAGATTTTTCTCTATTGCTCATTATCTTCAAAGCCCAGTGATGATGAAGTTTAAAGAAATCTAAGTTTTCTCACAAATTAGAAAATGATTGAGTTAATGTTATAGACTAGAGAGAAACATAATCCACTTCCATTCTAGCTCTGTACACACAAATATTCTTCCTTGTATCATGGAACATTGGTCAAGCACTTAGAGAGGCAAATACTTTTAAGAAACACATTGTTTTGCTCTTCATAATCTTGTTTGGGAAACTATCTGTATTGTATGTTATTTTCTTGTCTCCACTGCCTGGTCTCCTGTCACTTTGCTTGACCAGTGTGATTTTTTAAAAAAAGGTTATATTGTTGCCGAAACCGGTTTGGCTCAGTGGATAGAGCATCAGCCTGCGGACTGAAAGGTCCCAGGTTCCATTCCGGTCAAGGGCATGTACCTTGGTTGCGGGCACATCCCTAGTAGCGGGTGTGCAAGAGGCAGCTGATCGATGATTCTCTCTCATCGATGTTTCTAACTCTCTATCCCTCTCTCTTCCTCCCTGTTTAAAAATCAATAAAATATAGTAATAAATAAATAAATAAATAAATAAATAAATAAAAAGGTTATATTGTGACATTCTTCTTTTAATATCATAAAACTATATTTATGGTAGTTCTTATCATGTTAGTAATTGAATGAAGTCAGATAAAGTTATTTGAATGCTCATTAATTTTTCTTAGACAAAATATGGCTTTTTATTGGTTGGCTTTTCACAGAACTTTGCATGACACTTGAATTTTGGAGCAAGGTCTGTTTGGGCATCTGCTGTACCAGTCACATGCTCCCTAATACAAGCAAGCGTGTTAGCTCAGCATTCTTTGCCTAGCAAAGCTCTGTGACTCTAAAAGGGAGGCAGGGAATCATGGAAAGAAACCAGTCATAAAAAACGTTAACCCACTTTCCCCAATGCCTTGCTTCTCCTTGGGGGGATAGGCCCATTCATTTATTTTCCAAATGGCTTCTCTGTTTGTGAAGGCATTTTGCTTCTAAAAGGATGTCGCTCGGGTGCAGGAGAAAACGGAGTGTGTGAGCTCTTGTGCAATGGCTTATCACCACTCTAAACCCAGGCATCTATGTACTCAAGTTACGGTTGTCTTAAGGGTTCCAGCTCCTCCAGCTCTGATTGCCCGAGGAATCTGGAAGTACATGCTTAATCTCTACTCTCTGTGTTATTTCAGGAGGATTTCCATTTTCACTCAGTTTACAAATCCAGACTCTTTGAATTTCCTTTGGATGATCTCCCCTCTGGTATGAAATTTTTATGACTTAAAAAAAAACTTTAATAATTTATTGTAATGCTGTAGAGTTCATCTATAGCTGGAATATTGTTAGCACACAATTGCTCATAGTTTTAGAGAGAAAGTCAAGTGCATCAAGAAGGAGAATAAAATGAAGACTGACCTCATGCTGACAGTGGCTGAATTTGGAAAGATGTAACTCAAACACATTGAAGGAAAACTTTTTAAAATCATAAGATTCCAAGTAAGGTACTATAAGATGTTAGATCAGAAATCGGTCTGCATAGGTAACATATATAAACATTCACTCTTGGTAAAATACTGTGTTGTAAACATAGGGATGAACTCTTAATTGTTTTCCCATTTGTTGTTATCCTCATCTCTCTATGCCCCAGCATTTTAAGGAAGAACTATTTTAGATTAACATTTTTGTTTCATGTGCTATTTGTGAAATTAGTCTTTCCTTCTCATGTATGTTTATAGGTCCATTTATTTATAGATGTTGATTTAAGAGTTGCATCCAAATCTTAATAGGATATATAAGGTCCTGTTTTATAGAATTCACTATTTTGAAAAATCTGCAAATGAGCATATAATTGTTTTATTCCATACAGCTACCTTATGTAACTTTTATAATTCCTCTAATGGGAAGAAAATTATTCATGACTAGCTGACTGAGAATAAAGCCACAATCTAATAGATATTACTGGAAGTAACCAACATTAATTAATATTTAAAGTGATAAAACCCCCTCCCTCCCAAGACTTTATTGTAGGCGTGACATGATACAATCTTGTAATTAAAAAAAAAAAAAAAAAAGACTTTTTGAGGGCTTATTTCCAAAAGAAATTTTGGAAGTAACCTGGCAGTTTTGCTGTTATTAAAAATGAGTTTTGAACATATTCTTTGAAAACTCAGGTCTGTCTTAATTAGTTTCTGGTTTTCTTTTCTTCTTAGTGTTGGCGCCATCCATTTTAAGAGTGTTATTTATCTTCAAGACGCTTAGATTTACTATGATAACTTAGAGAAAATTTAGAAATAAATGTCAAAACTGCAATTTTTGTGAAATAAACTCAAAAGTAAACTTATTGATTTGTAATTAAATATAGTTTCACTGGGCTATGAATTATCAGCACCTTTGTCTTTTTATGCATTTCCTAGAGACAGACTATGATCAGGTGTTCTCCACACTTGTTTGATGATAGAACCTTTTGTTTTACATGGCTCATTGCTTAGGACTAGTGTCTTTTCTTTCTTTGTTTTACTTTTTGATCAATTTTATACTTTCATATACGAGAGTCCTAACTGCTTCATCAACACTTCTTCACCAACACTTGGAGTGTCAATCTGTAATGAAGGTCATTAGTAAATATGTATATAGGTTAAGTTGGCTATTTAGAAGGTTCCCAATAAAGAATGTAATTAACTTTGAGATAAATTAGAACAGGAATAATATTTGAGATTTTTAAAAATTATATTCATTCATAATGTATTTATTCAGTATCGATACGAACACAATTGTTTTGATTAATGTTCTATATTATCATTAAGTGCAACATTCTATCTTATAAAATTTACAACTACTTATTAATAATTACAAGTATTAAAAAGTATAATTAGATAATTTTTACTAGGAAGGGCTAGTAAAACTTTGCCTTGTATGAAATAAAGGTAGATTTTCAATAAGTTTAACTTAATTTGTTTTTATTTCCTTTTAGCGTTCCAACAAGTAAATATCACTCCACCAAAATTTATTTTGAAGCCAAGACCTAAAAGGACCAAAAGGCAGGTATGTATTCACAGGTATATATCATTATGCTTTACAAACACTTGGCAACTGCCAGTCAATTGACTGTACAGTAAGTCTCTGTGAGAGGATGTTATTAAGACATTTGTCAGAGTGTGGTAAGCAGTAAGCATGATGGATCTGTCACCAGCAGTAGAGGTGTGGCTATATGTTTTCATAGACTCAGAAAGGACTCAGGACAGTGGTGATAATGTGATTATTTGTCGTGTAGATGGATTATGGGGCCCCATCTCAGCTTCTTTCTAACACAGGCCTTTTTCCTTACCTGCTATGTGCCACCTCCTATGCATATCCTGGAATCTGCCTGTCTGGTGCATATCCTCATATTTATCCTTTTAAAGATAACCCCTCCTGAGTGAGTCCATCAGGTTTTGAAGCCACAAATGCTATTGTCACACTTGAGTTACTTTGGAGTCTGGAATATAAAATTAGGATGTCTACTTTATGGATGTGCAATGGATCTTGGACTTAGTAATAAAAATAACAACTGTTGTACAATGCTTTAACCACATGAAGTAAGTACTATTATTACTCTTATCCAGGAAAAAAAAATAATAGTTTTTTTAATGTAAAAATGACTTGTGCAGAATTATGGGGCTGATAAATGGTTCAGACAAAATAAGAACTCAGGCCATCAGAAGTAAGCAATCCTCACCATTGCAGTGGTGGTTGGTGTGATAGTATGTGTGTGGCATAAAAAGACAGGGTGAGAGAACTAGATCTCAAGTAAGATCAAACAGTTGAAGGAAACAGGTATTTTCTTTTTAAAATGTGTTTAATCTCTGTGAAATAAAACATGTTTACAGACAGATTTCTAAAGTGAATAGTAATTGCTAAATTGTATTGAGTACTTCCCATGTGCCTGGCCCTGTTCTAAGAATTTTAATTGTATGAACACATGTAATCCTAGTAACAATCTTATGAGGAAGGTATTCTTATTATCTCCATTTTACTGATAAGGACATTTCAGCATAGGAGGCTAAAATAACTTGCCCAAGGATATATTGGGTTACCCAGTGGTGGATCTGGGATTCTTACCTAGAAAGTCTGGTCTCAGAGAAGTTCTGATAGCCACATAGGCTTAATACACTGCCTTTCAGAAGTCTTTGTGTTCTATGAATTACTACTCTGAACTTTATATATTTTGTGAATATGAATATATATTGAGGTCCAATTACATAGACAAAAGTAATTGCCATCAGGATTTAATTGAAAACAGGAATTGTTTTCTTGAGTTAATAAATGAGAGAATAGGATGATTTTCTGTTGACATAATTCTTTATGTTTTTCATAAACATTTGCAACATCCAGTCGTATGCTAAGCAGACAAACTCTTGATTTCTCTTTCTGAGAACTGTGTGGACCTAGGGAGATGAAATGTTTTAAAACTTGTGTGGCCAATATTGGCAACATTTTGACCTTCAGGAAATGTCAAAACTTGTGAATCTACTGTATTAATTTATAAGACTCAGTCTCCTCCACAGTTAAAAATGGAGAGACTAGCATCCTAAAAACACCAATTTTTAAAGAGACTCTTGTGATTGGATGCAGTTTATGTTACTTTTTGGTTTCCAAACCCCAAATTATGTCTGTTATTCTCTATGAACATATTACAAGGGATTTTTTTGGGGGGGGCGGGGAGGAATTGTTAAAGTTTGGGAGTGTGTTAGCAATGAAACAAAATCCATATGGCAGGAATGTTTTAGTTTTCTTTAAAGGCAGTATTCAAAGCACATTCATTATCAACTTAGGTTTGATTGTATACCCTCATCACCCAAATGGCCCTTGGGCAAGTGAGCAAAAAGATTGTATTGAAAAAACTGTTTATCAAAGCATGGTGCAAAGGAAAAAGTTAATTTTGCATATCTTGTTAAAGATTGTGTTATAGCCTAACTGTGGAGGACAAAGGGATATGGCTGCCTTAGTGGCTCTTGCTAGTAGCATTCTCTGATCGTGATTTTGAAGGTGGAGAAAATTTGTTGTTGAACAGACAGATGTAGTGGCAGGGCATAGCCCAAACCTGGGAACTCTCAAAACTATCCTAACAAAGTTCCTGTGTCATTTGGGGGATCTTCTCACCCTGCCAGAGGAAGGAACATGTCTCAAGCCCAGATTTGGAGATTAAAGAATACCAGTGTCAATCATCTCACTCCCAGTAGACCTCTCAGAGATTCTCAGGAGCTCAAACTAAACCGTTTTATTACAATTTCTGAGGTATACTGTTAAATGAAAATAGTCTGAGAATGAAATGAATGGAAGTACAAAATGAGCTGTATATCCTTTGATTTTATATGCATACATATTTATGGAAGAAACCAGTAACTGCTGTACCCACTGTTGGGGAAGGATAAAAATTGGGTAAATGGGGGACAGAGGTCAGAGCAAGACTTTCACCCTCTACTTGTTTATAATTCTTTAATTGTTGAACCATGTAAATGTATTACTTCCTCAAAAAGTAAGTTAATTGAAGAAAATAAAAAAATAAATGCTCAATGAATAAAAGGGGGAAACTACTTTGTTTACTTCTCCCATATTTTTTAGTTTCTCTTATTTAAAAGTTTTCAGTTTTATTGAGGTATAGTTGACAACATTGTAAGATATTTAAGTGTATGTTGTGAAAACATTTTCCCCATGAAGTTTACACATCTGTCACCTCACTTATTTACCTATTTTAGGGAATAAGAACACTGAAGTTCTACTTTCTTAGCAAATGTGTTATACAAGGCAGTATTTTTAATGTGAGTGTCCCCTCAATGGATAAATGGATCAAGAAAACGTGGCATATGAACAATAGAACATTATTCAGCCTTAAACACAAAATACAAAAATGCACAGTGTCATTTATAAATGGAATCTAAAAAACAACAACAAAAAAGTCAAACTCATAAAAACAGAGAATAGAAAAGTGGTTGCCAGGGTCTAAGGTGGGAAAATAGGGAGAGGTTGGTGAAAAGGTACACATTTTCAGCTGTAAGATGAATAAGGTCTGAGTATCTAATGTATAACATATTTTTTAGTTTTTCACAGCCAAGTTCAGAGGGCCTATTTAGGTGCCATTTCCTTTACTGTGTTGCAGCTCCATCGCCATCCTCGGAATGTAGAGGAGGAAACCAAATATATTGAGCTGATGATTGTGAACGATCATCTCATGGTAGGATTTGCTGAATTTCTTGTTGTTTGCTCTTGTCCGTACCTTGGATAAAACTGGTCAGTGCAGGAATATTTTTACAATAAAGAGGTCCATAAAGTATTAACCTGGACAAGGTCTTTGTGTAACCAGATATATTTGTTACCCAGCAACAACCTATAAGAAGGAAACACCCTTAGGTGAAAGGAACTAACAGTATTTTGTGAAGTTTCAAAAATATTTCTGGGGCTCATAATGTCAACTCTGTCTTGACTAATGTCAATTCCACCTTGACTAATATAGGGGCAAATATTTCCTGTTACTAAAATGGGAAGATTTAAAAAAAAAAAAAAAAAAAAAAAGAAAGAAAAGAAAGAAAAGTTCTACTGGTGAGACACCAATAATGTGAAACTTAAGTTTTCAAACTTTTAGTTCAAGTTTATCCTAGTGAAATAGAAGCAACATTTCTATTTCTGTCTTGCTGTGCAATAAAACTTACGGAAAAGCTTATATGGAGAAGTAATAAAGATTTTTAGGATAAGAATCTAGCAAAACTCAATTTTGTGGAGTCTGTTATGTTGTTATATTCAGTTCCTGTATTGATTCAGTTCATGGGCATGTAGCAGTCATATGGTTATAGTCATAGTCTAGTCTTATACTGCATAACTAGGGCATTGCACTAAGAGTGTTCAATGGTGCACATTGCTTAACTTTACTTAATTTCACGTGAAAGTACATTTGGATTTACTTTGAATGATTTGATGGGAAAATGTAATTTATTTACATATGATTAAACAAATAATATCAATTTTAATTCTTTTTACTAATTATACCATCCAGATTGAGTGCTTCTTTCTTGCTAAGGTTAAAACTAAGTTTTACCTTTCTGCGTTTTCAAATTCAGTGCATTTTACTGTTTCCTAAGATCTTTAGAAAACAAGAATAAGTTGCAAAAACTTAATTTCAGGTATTTTGGAACATCACAAATTCACATGTCTATAGACATCTTTGTGCAGAAAACGCAGATAAAGTGAGTCCGGTCTTAAACAATAGGGAGAACTGAGGCCTGTGGTGAAGAAAGGAAGGTCATGTGGCTGGTCCAGTGGGAGCAGCTGCTTTTCAGCAGGTACCAGTTTTTACCATGTAGGGATGCTCATTTAAAGTGAAGCCAGAAATCAGGTTTCACATGGTATTTTCTGATTTTTAAAACAGGCTTGGGGCCAAACAAAAGATATATGTGATTCACATCTTGCTTATAAGCTACCTCTTTGTAACCTTTAGGGCTTTCTTCTCCTGACTGAATAAGTCTTACAGAATTCATACATTTTTATACTTTTAGCAGTATTCACATTCACTTTTTCTGACTTTGATGCTACTTATTTAGCATGTCTTGCAATTCATAGATAACATATGTTTTAATTATTTTGAATAATAATCTCTTGATATAAATAAATTTGTGGAGTAGATGGAATGAGTACTTTTCTCCTTCATACCACAGATGAGGCCTCCAACTTTCAAAAGCCTTTTCTCAGAGGATAGCCTGTAAAGGACTAGGTCTCAATCCATATATATATATATATATATATATATATATATATATATATATATATATATAATTTTTACAGAAAATCATAGAGATCTTTCAATTACACTGTGTTTTCTTTGTTGATTTGATTATTTGCTCATGACTTTGAAAGCTGTTCACTTGTTTCCTTTTGCTTCCAGTTCAAAAAACATCGGCTTTCCGTTGTACATACCAATACTTACGCAAAATCTGTGGTGAACATGGCGGATTTAGTAAGTATCGATCTACATTTTCACCACTCTAAGTTACACTTTAGCTAAGGTGTCTGCCTCCCAAATCCCTGGGAACCATGCAGTGACTTTATCAACTTTGCTATATGGCTGGGAAGATGATAAAAGGAAGGGGCCACAGTTACCCACAGGTTTATGCCTGATATTCCTTCCTATATTTTTCACTTGGGAAAGGAAAAGGTTGGGTCATAGGCCCTAACAAAGATACTCATCCTGTACTTCCACCAGTGGAAAAGCAGTATAAGATTTGCTTTTTTGCAAAGGGTGCCTGACACTGTGGGAATTATGCAATCAAATAATCCTCCTGTATCTACTTTCCAAATCTTCCCCTGACAAGACAGTGCCTGTACCTTCTCTATGACTGTAGTCAGGGACAGTTGGCATGTGTAGAGATGATTTCCTTGGAGAGTCTTCATTGTTCCATTTCTATTAGGGGAACTCAGGAATGCAGGGATGCTTTGTTTAGGTGCCAGAAGGTAGACTCTGGGAGAGCCTTGAATAAGGGCACAAGTATTTTTCAAAATATGATCTTTTGTTTCTAACTAGTGCTATTCTTTGAGTGTAACTTGCTAAATAATTGATTCCCTGTTACTGAAGGGAAATGCATGTCAATTAGAAAAATAACTCTCTCCCTTAAAAATAATGACATTTCCTACATTAATTAAAACTCAAGGTATTTCCTTAAGTAGGAATTATTGTCCTGTTCATAAAACATTTGATTTTACCATATGTATAGCTGGTGTGTTCATTTTGTTATATACTAGATATACAAAGACCAACTTAAGACAAGGATAGTATTGGTTGCCATGGAAACCTGGGCAGCTGACAACAAGTTTGCCATATCTGAAAATCCATTGATCACCCTACGTGAGTTTATGAAATACAGGAGGGATTTTATCAAAGAGAAAAGTGATGCAGTTCACCTTTTTTCGTACGTAACTTTTGTGATGATTTATTACTTTTTCTGGTTTCATGTTGAATGCCCTGTGACCTGTGACAGATGTATCCTTTGTACTGCATAATGCAGTTAGGATTTGATAGGGAAGATACATTTGGAAGAAGTTTTAAAGTATAAATTGTATAAAATTAGCATGAAAATGTAAGAGCTTTAATTTTGAGTTATTTTCTTATATATATTTCATTTAAATTTTCAAGAGATTTAACAAAAGCATTTATTAAGTAGAAGTACTGTTAATGTTTATATAGAGTATATTTTAACTTATTAAAAACAACTCTGTTAACTTTATTTTTGATTTAAGATGAGATCTTAGTATTTCCAGAGTTTATCTTAGTTTATCTCACTCTTAAAGGTTTTTTTTGTAACATTTATATTTGATGTAATAGCAAGATATATATATATATATATATACATATATATATATATATATACACACACACACACACACACACACACACACACATATATAATAGCATTTTAAAAACCTATCATTTGAAGTCAGAGCTTTTGTTGAAGAAAGTTATAAATGGAAGTAAAAGATTATATTTGGGGGTTAACTTTTTTTATATATATAATTTCAAACTTAGAGGAAAGTTGTAAGGAAAAACTTTTTGCCTTTCATCCAGATTCATTAATTGTTTACGTTTTGCTATTTATTATTTCTTTCCTTTCATCCTTCTTACCCCTTTTTCTTTGTTTCATCCATCTATCAATTTTTTTTTTTCCTGAGCCATTTGAGAGTAACTTAGAGACCTTTACTTACTGGACATTTACTACTTAATCCTCAAGGCATTTTCTTATATCACTATAGTAAATTATTAAAACCAGATAATTTAGCATTGGTATACCAGTAAGATATTATTTAACCTATGGACTATATTCAAATTTTACCTATCGTCTCAATAATGTCTTTTATAGCTAATTCTCTCCTGTCTCAAATTCAGGATCTAACACAAAACACACATTGTGTTAACTGTCTATTTAGTCTTTAATCTGTAAGATTTCCTCAGCCTTTCTTTGTTTATTTTGAACTTAATACTTTTAAAGAGTATAGGCCAATTATTTTATAGAACTCCCCTCTTTGTGGGGCATTTTTGGCAGAAATAGCACAGTAGTGATTTCGTATCCTTCTTGTAGTACATCATATTACTAATTCTTTTTTAATAAGTAGAGTTTTCTTGAAGATAGTGATTATATGGGGAAACATCCCCTAGAAACTTTCTCTTTGGTTATGTGTATAAATAATTTTCATATTCCTTCCTTGCTTCAGGAACATGTAGTATACAAATTTTATGTGCATTGAGAAAATAAGAGTGATAAATTAATAATGTGAGGTGTTATGATATTTGAACTGCGAGCAGTAAGTATTTTTCATTTCCTTTTCTGAAAGGGGAAGTCAATTTGAGAGTAGCCGGAGCGGGGCAGCTTATATTGGTGGGATTTGCTCGTTGCTGAAAGGAGGAGGCGTGAATGAAGTAGGTGTGAACATCTGTACAGTACAAAGTGGTATGATGGCTGAAAATGTCTTCCTAATATTTAAGAGATAAGTTCCCAGTAGTTCACATTCGCTACATGTTAGGTTGTTTTATTAATACTTGTGTAATTACTATAAATGACCAGAAGGAAGAATAAGGAATAATAAAATAATATCTGATAATTCTGTTCATGATGTACTTAGAATAATTTCCAGATTTAACTATTTACAGATTATTTAGTGAAAATATTTACTTTTACCTTCATGAACAATAAAGACTTGTTTATCACTTTGATTTTTCCAAAGAATTGAGGAATTCTCTGAATTGTTCAGCTTACTACAAAAACCCAGTTGGAAATTTTCTCCCTTCTTTGATAGTTGGCAAATTTTTGGAGAAAAAAATAGACCAGGCTTTTCAAAGGGTTCCTTCTTCCCCTAAGGCACTAAACCTGATGGAAGTGATCTGAAAGGAAATACTTGAATCCTTGGGAGACTGTATATTGAAAAAAATACCTCTAGATCTTCTTAAGTTTTCTTTGGCCAAAGATCATCACCACATCCTGTTTTTTAGCATTTGTTTTCAGAAGCCATGTTCTGTTTAGTTTGTGGAAATTTCAGGAGTACAAGTGGACATACACAGATGAAAAGTTATAGATAATTTACTCATTTATTATTATTATTATCCAAATGACTAATCATATGTAAGTATTACATTTTCAACATGTCACTGGTGAAATTTGGATTCAGAATTAGATTTAAGTTTCCAAACTGATAAGTTGGTGATTCCCTGATTTCTAGTCTATAAAGCTTAATCAAATATGGATTTATTTCTTACTACTTTTCCCCAAATGCCCAGTAGTTCAGTCTTGGCTAATATGTGTTTAACCTGTGCCAAATAAAACACTTAGAGGTTACTTATTTTCAATTACATTGTGACTGTTCTCTGGCCCATCTTAAATAAAAACAATTTGCATTTACATGTATTTTACTTTTGTTTTTTTCAGTTTGGGAAAACTGACTTAATGGCAGTTACACTTGCCCAGTCATTAGCCAATAATATTGGCATTATCTCAGACAAAAGAAAGTTAGCAAGTGGTAAGTTGAAGTACACATGTGGTTTAATTATATTTAAAATAGACTGTGAAATATTTTGGAGAATGAGATTCTTTAATTCAGTTGCTTGATCAAAAGAGTTTGGATGATTACATAAGATAAACAGTTACGGCACAAAACAAAATGTTTTTTTTTAAAGTAATACACCATTATATGTGTATTACCAATGAAAATTTCTCCATGTGTTATGACCATTTAAAGTTATGTCATAGTGTTTGAAATTAACATTAAAAGGACAAAATAATTTTAATTGTTTTAATAAAACATCTTAGGCATATAGGTTTAAGGCATACTGTTTTATTATGGTTTACTTAAAACATATCTTAATATGGCTATAGAGAATTTGCCTGACTGATAAAGGGTTTAGTAAATATGGATCTAGTAAAATATGCTATGTTTAGCATCTATTCGGAATACTAGTATATTTTACCAAGGTACTTCACTTTGTATTATGAGTACATTGATTATAACCATGCTTATTTTATTTTTAATAACACAGTATAAATATAATTGCTTATATTAATAACTATTATAATTTGTGGAATTCCAACTATATGACAGGTAATTGAATGCCAGTATTACCTACATATAGATATTCATTTAATCCTCTAGAACACATGTGTCAAACACAAGGCCCGCGGGCCAAATCCGTCCCGCCAGGCCTTGCAATGTGGCCCGCACCGCGCTGTCATCACTGCACTCCGCTGCGTTTCCATCACAATGACAGTTTATGACTGTTCAGTAAACTATTCGGCCCTCGATTTAGGCTGGATTTTAGATTTTGGCCCCTTCTCTGATTGATTTTAGATTTTGGCCCCCTACTCTAGAATCTAGAATCTAGATATTCATGCAAGCTATGTATTATTAGTCCCATTTTATAGATGTGACTAGATCATAAAAGGCTAATGTCTCAAGATTAAGTTAAATGGCAAGCCCAGCTTTAGAACCTGAATATTTCTGGTTCTGAAGCCTTCTGCTTAACCAATGTATCATACTGCCTTCTACCAGCGGCCTTGGTACAGAGGCTTTTAATAATAAACAGGAAATTGTAAGGATTCTTATAAAGGCCTGTGACACTAAGATCCTGGAGTGGTGTGTCACTATTTCATTGTATTTTGTTTTCAGTGAATTCTTTAAAAACATGGCCTCTTGATAAACTATCAAAAGATTTAATTTTAGTAAGAATTATGTAAACTTGACAGGGTCAGGGTAGATTTTTGTGATTATTCATTGCATAGAAACTATAAGTATAAGGAAAATTAGAAAGCAGGTATTACTTTTTAAAAATTATATTAGGAATAAAGTGAAGATATACTTTTTAAGATAGGAACAACTCAAATGCACCTTTTTGACTTTGTAATAAGGCATGTGTATTCATCTTCTCTTAGGTGAGTGTACATGTGAGGACACCTGGTCTGGATGCATAATGGGAGACACTGGGTGAGCCACTTCTGCTTGGAAATACCTCACTTTTCCTTTCCCTGCTGTGCTGCTGTCTTCCTAGGAATATGACACCCAATAACAGCACAGGGACCCTCACCACAGGCATTTCAGAGAGAATCAGTAGATTTTCTTGGTGGCTTTGTTATGTAAAATATTTTCACAAACGAGTATCTTATTTATGAAAACAATCGATGTCAATTAATCCAGAAAAGATGTTTTTGACCTTGAATCTAGGCTGGAAAAGAGGAACAACTTTGTTCTTCATGGCTTACATGCTAATTCCCATTCCTCTTATCTTCTTCAGTTCTAATTCAGTGGGTTATAAACAGGACTGTGCTGGTAAGCTGACTCTCAAAAACAAAAACAAGAAAGAAAGCCCAGATTTGTCGCTTCTCAGATTCCCAGCAGCCTCCCATCATAAGTAGAACCTGTGGTGTAGACGCTACAATGGCTGATTTCAAGCTACCAAAGGTGCCTCACTAAACAAGGCGTGGGAGGAGTTGTGCACAATTGCTCTCCCTAGGAAAGTTTTTATTTTTACTGTGTCCCACCTGTCAAACACTGTCAGGCATTAATCTTTTATTCTTTCTAAATTCTACAATCATTTCTTTCGTGCCAAGCTTATCACTACCCCATACTTTAAAAAAAAATGAATCTTTATTGTTGAGATTATTACAGATGCCTCTCTTTTTTCCTCACATAGTTCCCCTCCACCCGAATCCCACCCCACCCCAGGCCCTCGCCACTCTATTGTCTGTGTCCACAGGTATTGCATACATGCATATAAGGTCTTTGTCTAATCTCTTCCGCCTCCCCTACAGATACACTTTTAAACTTTCATCATCTTGTGCTCTTACTTCAGTAGCATTCCAGATACTTAGCTTCAGGGCTCCCTCTGCCCAAAATCCACACTTCTATCATAATTAAATAAGATAAAAGGAATGAAAGAGTGAACACTCATAAACTACTATCCAGATTTTAAAAATTAAATACTGACTACATAATTAAATGCCATGGTTAATGTTACAAAAACAATATTAAAATAATGCTTAAAATAATGTTTAAATCCAGTATTTTTTAATATTTATTTTTATTGTTCTTTTATAAAATTTGGGTCCTGTTGAATATATAACTATTCATTTTTTTTTTACTTAACATTATATAATCAACATTTTTTTCTGAGTTTTTGTTCTTGAACACCATGATTATTAATAACTATATGGTATTCTATTTTATTAACAGGTTATTGTTTTTTAACTGTTGAACATTTTGGTTATTTTCATGTTATTTGCTACTGTAAACTGTGCCACCGTAAATATCTGAGTTCAGACATATTTGAACACATAGCTAATTATCTCCTCAAAAATTTTTTTTTTAAAATTAGAACTATTAGATTTGAGAATATTTCTCATTTTGAAGATTCTTAACACACATTGCCAAATTGCTCTATATTTATTTCTTTTTCTATTGGCCCTCTGATACTTTATTTGTATACATTCTTTTGAAATCATCTGAAACTTGAAAAGTTGGAAGAATAGTAACAAAACCTTTTTGTCCTTGAATCATAAATTGCTAACTTGGTGCCCCATCACTGCCAACAACTTAGTGTGCATTTCTACCAATAAGGACACCCTCCTACAGAAACACATTACAGAAATAAATCATCTCCTTCTCAGCCCTCATTCAGCACTGGCTCTGTGCTTCAGAATGTCGTTGTAGGAACGGTTCAAAATCAGGCATCAGGTTTTTGTGTCTCTTTAGCCTCCTTCAGTCTGGAACAGTTCCTGCCTTTCTTTGACTCTCATGACCTTGACACATTTGTAGATGATGGGTCAGTTGTTTTATAGACTGCTTTGCAGTTTGGGTTCCAGCCCAATAGTAATTTTTAGGAATGACTTATTATGAAATAAATCATTCCTCTTTTTAATGCAAATTACAAGTGTGTGTGTGTGTGTTTGTGTGTGTGTGTGTGTGTGTGTGTGTTTCCTTTGAATATGCATGCAAATAATGAACAACCCATCATCACCATTGGTCACCAAATGAAGAATTTGGAACTATACCAATGGAATAAAACCTTTAGGGACTTGAGTGCAAATATTGTACATAAGTGGAATTTATTTTTCACTTTTGAGAAAATGTATAATTTTAACTATGTTCAGTTTTAACACTAATATACAGACAAGGGAGGCAAGAATTGTATCCAGCTGTTAATTTTCTTCTGTCCTATAGTTACTATCTTCCTAAGAAGTTTACCCAGTGTAATGTTGAAGAGTACCATGACTTCCTGAACAGTGGAGGTGGAGCCTGCCTTTTCAACAAACCTTCTAAGGTAATAAGTGTGATCGGTTATTAGTTATTAATCTTTCTGAAGTATGATAAACACACATTTTTGAGCCATTTGGTGTTATAAAGGAGAGCTTTTCAACTTGGCTTGTGCATATTGAATATGTACCGCATTCTAAATTTGCTAAGTATTTGCATTTTCAAAGCCAGCTTTAATCTTGAGCATTTGGGGCTTTTCTGATAGGAATAGAAAGCAGGTAGAAATAAGAATGTTTGCTTCCTGAAAATTTTACATTTTCTATTTATACGGCCACATGATGATTCAGGGATAACTTACAAAAATGTTTTCATTTCGTTTTTCTTGATTTCCCCTCTCTGGATACCTAATTACAACGCATCCTGGTAGAAAGGGGAGGGGGCATAGCTACCTTCATCATTCCTTGCCATTGCCTTTCAGAATAAGCAGTATGGCTGAAACCGGTTTAGCTCAGTGGATAGAACATTGGCCTGAGGACTGAAAGGTCCCGGGTTCGATTCCGGTCAAGGGCATGTACTTTGGTCGCACTCTTGTTTAAAAAAAAAAAAGAATAAGCAGTATGATTAAAATTGCAACTTTTCAATATGAAAACCAAGTTTGCTTAAAGAAGAGAAGGAGAAAAATCTTTCTGTGTGTAGACTGTGTCAGAGGCTTTTGCAAGGTGTGGAATGTCCTTTGATCACTGACTGCCTGAAAGCAGGTCTTCCTCCTGCCCTTGGAAGGCCACACATTAAAGGAGAACACTGTCCTTGTTAGTTACGTCTACTGTGACATGCTGCTGTGAACCACTGCCTTGAGAGTCATTTACCTGGTTTCATTCTCTGCCACTCTGGTGACATTTAGGAAATGTATCACATGGCAGCAAAATGATGTGAGCACCGAAAGTTCCAGAAGTGATAATTGAACAAAATCCTTACTGCTAGAAAGGAAAAATAGTTCAAGTCTTTTTACCAAAATTACTGGTTATTCTGAACCCAGAGGAAGAAAATAAGAGTGCTTTTCACCTAGATAAGTTTTTGTTTTGGCTTCCAAAACTGTCTCATTGATTATGATTTCTTTCAACTGGAAGTGAAATTGATAGATGAGTTGATTCTTTTGTTGGAGAGGAGAGAGTATTTGAAATTAGGTGGGGATTTTGTTTTTTTGTTTGTTGTTGTTTTTGTTGTTCTTGCTTTCTTTACTTGGTTTTGCTTCTTCCCTCTAGTTGGTTTTAAGAAAGTGTGTGTGACCTAAACCGGTTTGGCTTAGTGGTATTCGGTTTTTGGACTGAAAGGTCCCAGGTTCTATTCCGGTCAAAGGCATGTACATTGGTTGCAGGCACATCCCCAGTAGGGGGTGTGCAAGAGGCAGCTGGTCGATGTTTCTCTCTCATCGATGTTTCTAGCTCTCTCTCTCTCTCTCCCTTCCTCTCTGTAAAAAAAATCAATAAAATATATTTTTTTAAAAAAAGAAAGAAAGTTTGTGTGTGTGTTGATAGGTGTGTATTCACTGCCATTCTGGAAAATGTAGACTTTGATTAATTTTTGAATGGATATTATATATTTAAAACATAGCTACTACATTTACTAATTTTACCTGTAATCATAAGATAAATTATAGTCAAAAGATATATTGATGGAGAGTTAAAAATTAAACAGTCATAAAATATACTCTTGTACAGTCCAAAAACTGTTTCTGTTTCTGGGGGAAATTATCATTGCTGTTCTCTGCAAGACTATATTAATAGGAGGAGTGATATTTTGTATTAAAAATTAGTAGATTTGTTATTTTGTGATGTTTTCCTTATTGTCAATGAAATAACTTTCTGTTACACAAGAAAAATAGTTAATAAAGAGCTTTTCACAGGTACTTGAATTTGATCCTCACAGCAATTTGTGATATAGATGGACAGTTGATATCATTCCAGTTTTAAATACTAAAACTCTTGGGCTCAGAGATGGCAAACTGTTTGCCCAAGATACATAGCTGAGCCAAGATTTGAATCCCTTGCTTCCTATTTGAAGGAAATGAAATTTTAGGAGTCACTCTGGCTTGGTTTTGGTCAATGGCTAGATCATATTTTATTTTGATGGCATTTATCAGACCCTACTTGGTATGTATATTCTACATGTAAATATCATTACATCTGACATGGAAACAATATTAGACCCTTCTCTTCAAAGTTTCCCAGACCTAAAGTTATAGGAAGTCATGCTTTCTGTTTAGGAAAATAAAAAATATATTTTGGAATAACTGGCAGATATGCCAGAGGCTTGGGTGTGGCACTTACGGTCTCAAAAAGTCTTTGAAATCATTGATTTGTCTCTATTTTAATTCTCTTTTTGGTTTTCATCCCACAGCTTCTCGATCCTCCTGAGTGTGGTAATGGCTTCATTGAAACTGGAGAGGAGTGTGACTGTGGGACGCCGGCAGTAAGTCTCGGGGTGTTTTGATGACCTTTGTTAGGTTATTCAGGGTCATTCTGAGATAAACATACAGAGCAGGGGTTATGCCTGGAAGTTTTATAAGATTTATGGAAGGAAGATTATTATTATGAGGTTGTTCATGTGTTTTAGAAAATATGTTGGTCCTTTCAGGAAAGTTACCCCATTTCTGACATTATGCAAATTATAATATTCCTTAGGAATGTGTCCTCGAAGGAGCAGAGTGTTGTAAGAAATGCACCTTGACTCAAGACTCTCAATGCAGTGATGGTCTTTGTTGTAAAAAGTGCAAGGTAAGTAAATGTTGTTTCATAACCAATTGATGAAAAAGAGGACATATTTGATTACACTGTTAAGGTGAGGTTAATATAATCTAATAACAACAGTTGTATCTAACACATATTAAGTGACTAAGTGTCAAATGCTTTACAGGATCCTCACAAAATCTAGTGAGGTGTAGTGACTATTTTTTATTCCCATTTAACAGATGAGAACATTGAGGCTTGTGTGGTTAAATAGTTTGCCCATCTTAAACCAAGTAAGTCAGGGAGCTCGGGCCTCAATCTTTATAGTTCCCAGAATTTGTCCTCTCACTAGATCGCCTCCCTGAGGACTATGCACATTAAGTAAAAACAGGTGTTAAATCTTTGAATGCTGTTTTCCCTTTCTTGTAAAGCCAAGTGGATGTTCAGTTCAGTTGACCTTTCTTTTCTCACAGCTCAGTTTGGTATAGCTCTTGCATTTGCTGTTGAAAGAGCAAAAGGAAGACTTTAGACATGATAACATTTTACATGTTTTGTGCAAGAGATTTTAAAATGCACCTTGAAACACGTGTCTGTTTTCACCCTCCCACCAGCATCTTCATACGCGTCTCCAAATACTTAAGCCTTTCCATCAAGACTAACAGTTTTTTGAGGCTGACCTTTTCCAAAGAAATCTATTGTGTGTTTTGTTTTGTTTTTCTCTTTACATAGGAAGTCTGGTACAATACTCTACATTATTTCTGAGGTTGAATATGTTTTTCATTCGGTACATCTTATGGAGGCAGAGCCAGGGACTTACACAGTAATTGGTACAGGTTCTTAGTAAATATTTGTTGAATGAATAAATATGCTTAGCAGATACTTACTATTTGCTGATTAGTCTAATTAGAGTTAAGAGAGGGTGGAATATGAATCAATTATCTACTGAGTGCCGAAGATAGTTCTAAGGATTTTAATGTATATCATCTTATATCTGGATTCTCAACGCTGGCACTATTGACATTTTTGGCTGGATAATTTTTTGTTGCAAGGGGAGTCTTTATTGTAGAATATTTAGCAGCTTCCCTGACTTATGCTCACCAGATGTAGGCACAATCCCTCCCAGTGGTGACAACCAAAATGTCCCCGAGACTGCCAAATGTCCCCGTCGGGGCAAATCCGCCCCTGGCCTAGATGCTTAGAAAATGCTCACAACCACACTTTTCTGATAGGGGTTACTATCCAGACTTTTTTTCCACTTCCCAATCCCAGTCTCAAGGAAGAGAAATAACCTGCGGAGGCTCACTCAGCTGGCAGTGAATCTGTGTGCAGTTACTTCCCAGATCTGCTGGCAGCGATTCCTGCTGTTTTCCCATTTCCACCGTGTCTCCGGCAGTCTGTGAGACAAGTGAGGCACTGGCAGAGATCTCTGAGAGAACGCTCTAAAAGAGGAAATGAAACCAAGTGTGAAACAGACGTTCTTTTATTTTTGGCTGCCTCAACTGTTGATTCTGTCAGCTTTTCCAACGGCCATAACAGGGAATCCCCAATCCCTTATTTTTATTCTCAGTATTTTTAAGTCTGCCCACCCATAAAGTGCCTTTAATTAGGCTATTTTTCTTTGATTTATGGACTTCGGCTTTTTGTGATGTAATCAGTTCAAAGAACAAGAGAAAAATGATAAAATGCATACAATAAAGTGGTATGTAAATTATCCCACAGAGAAGTACCAGTCAAGTAAGGTCCTTTTAGCTAATTTCTCAAACCCCACCCCCCCATCCCCACTCTCATCCCTACCCTGGGCTCCTGAAGGAGCTGAAGCAAGATAGTGAATGGAGGAGGGGAAATAGAAGAACAAGATGAGAAACTGAGTGTATTTTTATTCTTTTCTACATGTGTTTATAATAATGTGCATATAAGTCAGAGTTGGCAAACACTTTCTGTAAAGGGCCTGATGGCTTTTGTCTGTCATAGCTATCAATGTCAATTACTTCTGCCTTTGAAAGCAGCCATCAAAAATACAAAAACCCATGGGCATGGCTGTGTTCCAATAAAACTTTATTTAGAAAAACAAGTGGCCAAGTGCCTGTTAGTAGATGAGTGAATTAAAAAGCTGTGGTACATTTACTCCAGGGGATACTATACAGCTGTAAAAAGAAGGATTTCTTTTATTTTTTTATTAAATTATTATCTGTGTATATATACCATTGCCCCCTCCCCCTCCCTGACATGCCCTCCCTCCCCAGAGTTTTGTGTCCATTGGTTGTACTTATATACATGTATACAAGTCCTTCGGTTGATCTCTTATCTACCCCAGATCTCCCTAAAAAGAAGGATTTCTTACCCTTTGAGACAGCATGGATGGACCTAGAAATTATGATGCTAAGTTAAATAAGCCAGACAAAGAAAAACAAATGCCATCTCACTTTATCTGGAACCTAATGAACAAAATAAATTGATGAGCAAAATAGGCCCAGAGGCATAGATACATGGAACAGACTGACAGATCTTAGAAGAAAGGAGGGTGGAGAGGAGGGGAAGAGACTAACCAAAAACTTTATATGTATATATGCATAGCCTAGGGTGAGTGGGAATCTGGTGATGGGGGCAAGGGCTGGGGAATGGGGGACATCTGTAATACTGTCAGCAATGAAAAATAAAAGCAAACCAAAGAAAAAACACCCACAAGTGTCCAACCACATTTTGCCCTCAAGCCATAGCTGGTGGACCTCTGCTGTAAAATCCTGCTTACGTATTATTTTTCTTCTCTCAGTGTAACTCCTAGGAGGCAGGGGTTTGGGGTGATACATTTACCGCTGTACCCCAGCACTTAGCACAGGCCCTCCTTCACTTTGCTTTCTCTCAGAAACCTCTGGCAGTCCTTGAACAGTTCCACTCTCATATAAACTCTACCTTAAATCTGCTTCTATTTCTACCCCAGATGTTCTAAAACTGGTGTGCCCCAATTCTAAGGAGGAAGAGAGCCAGAGCATATGAGATGAAATTATTCTGTTTATTTCCTTGTCTGTATAGCCTATTTTGCTCCATTAGAACAGTTTCTTGCAAGCAGGATTCTTGTGTTTTGTTCTCCATTAGGTGCCCAGTGCCTGGCACATTTTAAGTAGCTAGTAAATACTTGAATGGATGAATGAATGAATGAATGAATGAACAATTTTTTTGTTTTGGATCTTCTAAAAAGTATCTGTTGAAATGTTGATTAGAGTTGACAATGTGCTGTTCATGTTCTACAAACAACAGGAAACTCAATTGTCTGGAGGGTTGTGAGCAAGGGAGGAAGATGAAAGGGGTGTGTGTGTGTGTGTGTGTGTGTGTGTGTGTGTGTGGTGTATATGTATGTATGCGCACACTTGCTTGAAGAATAAAGTGTGTCTTTCTATGAGTAGAAATCAAAGCAGAGAAAGATCCAGCCCCAAATATGAACATTTTGGAGAAGGAAAGTAAGTGGGATTGAAGAGCAAAGGGGAAAGATGAAAGTGCTATCTATCTCTGTTTTATTAAAAATGAATAGTCTTTTGCAATTTATAAATCTGATGAGCTTAAACATTTATTGGTACTAGAAATATTTGAGATGGTTGAAAACAGACCAAAAAACAAAATAACAAAAACAAACCTCTCCCATCCATGGGTACACATCATAGAAACATTAGAAAAGAATAAAAGACCAAGTTATACAATAAATTTATTTAAAAATTAGGCAGGAAAGAAGGGAAAGGAGAGACCGGGAAGAAATAGCTTTGCCAGAAAATCAAATTTTTGCAATTGAGCCCAAAAATGTAACCTTCAAATTCTTGGCAGAAAAGGTAAAAAAGAGTAATGTGCTCAATGCGCCAGTAAGAATGAAGGGTAGAGTGTAAATACAAAAGCCTTTTGGAAGGAAGAATTCCTAGAAATTGACTGACTTCTTTGTCTCAAAGGATGCATCATCAAGCACGGCCCTGTTTGACCACGATATTCAGGGATTATGTGTGATGACTGTGCAAGTCACTCCATACACAAAAAAACTCTCAGGAAAGTTCCAGATTAACATTTTATTCAGTTTTTCACAGACTACCATGTTATAGTAGTTTAAGATATCCCTATCCCCCAAATCTTCATTTTGCTTTTTTAAAGAGGATACTCAGAAATTTTTCCTCAGCAGTTTTACACATTGGTTTTTGTTCATTTTAGTTTCAGCCTATGGGGACTGTGTGCCGAGAAGCAGTAAATGATTGTGATATTCGTGAATCATGCTCAGGAAACTCAAGCCAGGTAATTTACAGAATAATCACTCAACGCCCGATGGGAAAAAGTAGGCATGTCTTCAGTGTACTGACCTCCAGATGACATGGAAATGGACAAGATGCTTGTCTCTCTCTCTCTCTCTCTCATATAAGTTCTTACTCTACTTTTATTTGTTTTTCAGGAATTCAAATTTCAGTCATCAAAGCTTGAGCAGATGTTCAGCGTAATTTTGTCTTCACATTGAACAAAGCCAAGATTGCATGCATGCCTTTTTTTTGTTTTAAGTAGAGAGTAAAATTCATTGGAGTTTTATCTATTTAGTGAAGGAGGAAATAACTATTTTTTGTTTTTGTTTTAAGTGGAGAATAAAATTCATTATCTTTTTGTCTTTAGTGAAGGAGGGAACAACCAGACTCTCTTCAACTCTATGAAGCAGAAAACCAGCTAAGGCCAGAGACCCACAGAGCACTGGGTTCTGAAGGAGCCTGTTGCTTTGTCTTGACTCTTGTTTTCCCCAGACAGTTTGCATCACCTCAGTCACTAACAGCTGCTCTTAAATTTCATATTATTTAGTTGTAAATAGAGAAGATGGGGAAGTTGAACTTTGGCTAGGATCCCAGGTTTCACAGGGAGAGAGGGAGATAAGTAGAAACATCAATGATAAGCGAGAAACATCGATCGGCTGCCTCCTGCACACCTACTACTGGGGATTGGGCCTGTAATTGGGCACATGCCCTGACTGGGAATCGAAGCGTGACCTCCTGGTTCATAGGTCAATGCTCAACCACTGTGCAACACTGGCCAGGCAGTATTTTATTTCTTTGTAAAAAACTTATCAGGAGTAATGCCACCTTCTTGTTAACCTTAGGAATATCTTTTCCATAGTCCTTTTAAAGTTTGAATCAGCTTTCAGCATTTTATCCTTTGAACTTTCAATGTCGTGAACTATCTCCAAGAGCTGTAAAGATGTCAATGTGAAGTTTTTTTTGCCAAATAGCACTATCAACATTCCCATAGTCAGTGATTTTTTTCTATAACAACATTTACTTTTGCTTAGAATTTTGCTTCATGTCTTCACTTTTCTTCCTTTCTTCCTTTCTTCCTTTCTTTCTTTGTCTGCATTTTTGTCTTTGTTGGCTAGTTTCCTCTTTGGATTACCCAATTTTGATAGCATGCCACATGCTATCTCCCAAAGACAGAGTGGCAGCGCAACTACACACCTTGTTGTCTGTCTGTGAACTAAATATACAGATGGCAAGTGACCAGCCACTGAGAGGCTTTGAAAGAGTGACAAATTAGGTCATTCACCTAATGACCACTAGTGACCACTGTTTATCTAGTGACCACTCAACTGAAGAGCTAGCAGTAAAAGCTTGTGCTTTATGCAGTTACTCACCATCAATATATTATGGGAACCTATATTGGAACTGTGTTGTTGGGGTACTAGTCTTCTTCAACAATACTGTGATACCCGAAATTGTGTTGTTGGAGCTATGTGAAGCTAGGACTGCCTTTATATTTTTTCCTCTAGAAAAGAGGGATTCAGTGGTTGAAAATTTAATTCCCGCTCACATGACCCTTGTTCCTGGTTCTTCCTCTTTGTTTTTATGTGGTACATCTACCTTAACCATTAAAAATGCTTTATTTTTAAAGGTAGTCATCCTAAAAGACTAAAGATTTTTCATGTAAAAGTATTTTCCTTTCTTATTTAATTAGCATTGGGTTTCGAAGCTAACAGTGGTGATGAGGGTACAATGAAATGGTGGATGTACAAAGATATTCCTGTTGCATTAATTGTAACAGCTTAAATTGGAGACAGAGCAGGTCCTGGGATAATGGTGTTTTGTTCAAAGCTATTTTATTATACAACATTGATGAGATGCCACAGGGATGTAAACTCTTGTTTATTTAAGTTACCCTGTGCTAAAATTGGTTTCATTATACATTTCTCTTCAAATCACAGAGCCTATCAAGCCAATGAGTACATTGGTTACAGGATGTTAGCTCCATGCAATGAATTATAGTTATTAAAAATACAAAAAGTTTATGATGAGGAGGAAATTCGTAGGTAAAGGAAAGAAGCAGAATATAAAACATCTATACTTTCATTATACCTATGTTTTAAAAAATATCAAAACTTGTAGAAAAAGGTAGAGGAAAACCTGTAACAAAATGTAACACATAGCTGCCTTTGAGGGGTGGGGATTTGAGAAACTTTTGTCTTTCACTCTAATTTTGCATTTTTACATTATGTTAACTTTTCTCAAATGAGTATATAATGACTATAATGATAGAAAAAAATGTATCATAAATTTAAAAATTCCATAAGAATGCTTTGGCGTTTTCTGTACTTACTACAAGGTATAAGGAGGCGCTATAAAGCATGTGTTTTTCTAACATGTGCAACTCGGAGTTCTGCCTGAGAGTCATTTTGGGTGGAAGGGCTATGCTGCTTCTCACAGAATGAAGAAACAGAGTTAGTGCTCCATCCATCCTGACATCCTCCTTGCTTTTGTTTCATGCTCTTCTCTTACTCTTTTTGAGGAATAGGGTATCTGTATAGAGTAAGATACTCTTACATATTAGCATTAGCTGAGGCCTTGCTGTCATTTCTTTCTGTTTGCTGCCAGGCTGTCCATTGTTTGCCGCTGATGGGTCGGAGTTTTTAGGGGAAGGTGAACCAGTTGTTGTATTTCCTTTTGCTTCTTCTTCTTCTTCTTCTTCTTCTTCTTCTTTTTTTCCCCCCTCTCAAATATTTTAAATCAGCAAATGTATTCTCCTACTTTATTTTTAAAGTGAACGCATTAAAGGGATTAGCTCATCCCGATATTTTGTTGCACATTTGGTTCATAGTTCTGTTTTCTTTTCCCAGTGTGCCCCAAATATTCATAAAATGGATGGATATTCATGTGATGGTGTTCAGGTAGGTTAGTTCATTGTTACCTAATTAAAAAAAATTTTTTTGTGTGTGTATACCAGCATGAAACAAGTGCTGAAATCTTATCAAGATAGGAACTTTAATTTAAATGTTTCATAATAAATTCTGAAGATGAAAAGCCTTTATAATACCCTTTGACTAGTTCTCCTGGTCAGACTTAGCTTTTCAGTTACCTGACATTAGCAGACATGGCATGGCTCACAGGTATGCTTTTCCATTTTAGGGGATTTGCTTTGGAGGAAGATGCAAAACCAGGGATAGACAATGCAAGTACATCTGGGGGCAAAGTAAGTAAACAGTGTGGCCCTATCATTTCCACGTGTGGTACCAGGCCACGGGTCATGTGAGCAGGAAGTACATTTTCAACCACTTGCAGAGCGATGGAGCCTTCAAACCACCACCCATCTCAGCAGGGGCACTTTTGTGGAAATTAGAGAAGGGCACTTCTGAGAAGACCAGCCCTACACATCTTGGGTAACTGGCAGTGCCTTCAGATGAGACAGATGGTGCCTTCGCTGCCAGGCAGGTGGTCTGTGCCAGGTGTGCAGTTCAGAGAACAGGACAAACGTTGGTTTTGGCTTTATGTACACTCTCCACAGCTGAGTGTCCTTAAGCAAAACCTGTGCAGCCATATGGGATGGACACGGACCCTGGCTAGGGAACTGTGGCATTGGAACTGGAGCATTTTTGCTCAAGTTGTTTTTTTCTCCCTCAACTCTCTTTCTTGAACTCCAGCTGGATTTTCTACTTATTGGTGACCTGCTGAAGAAGCTCTGCTATATCAGAGAGAAATTTTAATGTTATTCCCTTTTCTAGTAAAGTTTGTCAAATTTTCATAGGGAATTATACAACAGTTATATATAAAATATATTACTGAAATTATATATTTATATTTAAAATATATTTAAATGTATTTTTTTTCAGAACTATTATCTGCCCCTTTGGAAGTAGTTTTTTTTATTGTTGTTTTACTTAGAGTCTTTCAAAAGACAATGATCATTAAAGAAAATGATAACCCTTAATTGTCACAAACTGGCTACAATCCCTTTGGAAGAGGAAGTGTATGTTCTCTTCTGAATAATTAGAGAAACATTGGGATGGGGGAAATTTTAATCATACAGGTTTGTACTCTGAACGAAGAGTTTTGTTTCCTCCTCTTGAGAATAACCAGTAGCTGACAGCAAAACGTAGGAAAAGAAAGTATCAACATAATTATTATTACTTTTTTTATAATATAAACCAACACTCATCTTTTGATCAGTTTGCAAAAGTCATTTGATCTAATTATTGGAAAACTTTGTGATTTAACTCTCAGAGATTTGGCATGAATTCAAATTTTTCTAAAAGCAGAATGAAGTGTATATATATATATATATATATAATTTCTGAGAGAGAAAGAAGAAATGAAGAGAGAGAGAGAGAGAGAGAAAGAGAGAGAGAGAGAGAGAGAGAGAGAGAGAGAGAGAGAGAGAAAGAAAGATGAATTGTGAGATAGAATCATTAATTGGCTATCCCCTACCAGGGATTGAGCCTGCAACCTGGGCATATGCCCTGACTGGAAATTGAACCATGACCTCCTGGTTCATGGATTGATGCTCAACCACCTAGAAGTTGTGTGTTTTTTGAAGTGTGTTTTTTGGATAACTGTTGATAATTAGCAAACAAGGTAGAAACTATACCACTGTTTCTTGACTTTTTAATTTTAGTGCATAATTATTTTAATAAAATTGTCTTTATGATTAATAAAAGTTATTGAGTGAGCAATTTATGCTTTATATTTGGCCCTGAGGTTGAAGTTTGGGTTATTTATTCAAAGAACCATTTGGTAGCATCTTTCCCTAATTATTGGACAAATTCTGAGGAGTGTTGTTCTTGGAACCTATAGCTGAAACCTATCAAAGAGATAATAGATTTGTTTTCCAAATTTCAAATGAGCTGTCATGAAAAATGTACTAGTACGTGAGCCGTAGATGTCTAAGGGAAGGAAAAACTCTTGTGAACCCTGGGCACACTTTTAGAACTGATAGCATGGTAGTGAAGGAGTCCCTAAATGGTATTTCCCTGCAAACACTTCGAGCAGCTCGCATGTTGTATCTACCACTGATAGAAAATTCTGTTCTGCTTCAGAGGTGATGGCATCAGACAAATACTGCTATGAGAAACTGAACATTGAAGGGACTGAGAAGGGCAACTGTGGGAAAGACAAAGACACATGGATACAGTGCAACAAACGGTGAGGAGCACAAGTCACCCCAGGTTTCTCCCTCAGCTAATGACACACATTACTTTCTAAGCCAGCAGGACTTTTCTGTTTTCTGCATCCCACGGAGCAGTGTGCTGCCTCTCATCTCCTCTGACTGTTCCAGCATCATCTCTGCAGAAGGCTCCCACATCTTAACACGTATGCTCACCTCTCTCCAAAGGCCTCAGTCATGCTTACAGCTGCCTCAGGACTTTCTCACCTGGAAGACACCTGCCAGCATCTCAAAAGAAAAATATAAAAATAAAGCCACCAGAATACATACTCACTTAACTGGCTCTGATTTCCCAAAGGTCTTAATATCTCACTGTCCTCTAATTAGAAGCCTCAGAATGATCCTGGACTGCACCTTCCCTCTGGCACATTGTCCAAATGCACGTCATGTCCATTCTTCCCTTTTGCTCCCCCACCATTTGTTTTTAATCCATCCTTTCATTTCTATTCCTATTGCATTAAATATCCCACTAAGACCTGCACTAACTCTTCAGCTATTATAAAGGCCTCTAAACAGGTTTTTTAATGCCAGCAGACTCTAACAGGCTGCCCTCAGGATACTCTCCCGACTCATTTTGACCATGTCAACTCTTTGTTCAAATTTCACTGATTCCACATAGCTAATTACTAGTAAGAACAATATCCAACGTGGATTGAGTGCGCACTGTGTACTACACACTGTATTATGCTTTACATGAGCTATGCCATTTGGTCTTTATGTCAGTTCTGCCCATTTTATGGAAGAGGAAACTGAGGCATAGTTTACTAATTTGACTATGATCTTATAATGAAGATGTAATAGCAGCAGAATTCAGGCAGTCTGATTTCAGAACGCTATTGTAAGTACTTTGGAGAAGGTCATACTATTTTGCTTAAAAACACAATGGAACCTTAGCTTGGCATTGTACCTCCTCCACAATTTGCCCCCATTTTGTGTGTGTTTCCTTCTCCACTCTTCCAGAGCCTAGCATGCCTTTCACCTATATAATATGTGCACTATGTTGTATGAACTCTGTGCCTGTGCCTGTACTAGTCATTCCCCTGGAAAGCACTCTTTATACCCCCTTCATGACGAGTCAGAAATTTATCCATTCTTCAGCGATCTGCTGGGGCAATACTTTCTCTATAAATTATTTCTGGATTTCATTTAGAAATAAATAATTTCCCCCTTTTCCTCAGAATTCCCACAGCCCTTTGTACTGTTCTTATGGCCCTTGTCCCCAACTCTTTGGTCCATAGTTGTTTATGTATGTGATTTCTTTTTTCATCCAGCATCTAATTTCCTTCAGGATAAAAATCATGTCTAATTTCTTTATATATCCTAAAGTACTTCATAAGCTACATACACAGAAAGGACACTAAAAAATGTTGACTATCTTTTCCTGTGTTAAGCATTTTTATTTATGACAGGCATTTTAAAAATGCTATAATGTTTAAACATTATTTTTTAGAAATGAATCAATACATTTTTTCTTATGTTGGTGAATGATACAAGTCCTAATTTTTCCCTTTTGTCTATCTGATAAATCCTAATATTTTCATATGTGCTCTTGAAGGCCTACTAATTTGTCTTTACAAGATTCTGATTAGAATATGGTTTATCATTATCTACATTAATAATTAAAATGTGCTAGGTACAGAGATCATGTAAGATAGTATTTAACACTAGAGAAAATATTTTAGAAGTTAAATTAGAATTGATGTGATATTGGAGAAGTAGGGAAATACATTGAGCCTAAGTTGTCCAGAACTATAAAGTGTATGTGTGAGTGTGTGTGTCTGTGTGTGTGTGTGTGTGTATGTGCACGCACACATATGTAATTCCTTTTTTAATTATGGGGCAACAAGCTAAAGAAAGAGCTGTATTCCAAAAGAATAATCATCCAAAGGTCATTCATTCACTTACTAAATATTAAAAAAGTGTTTTAGCATATCCAGTGGCATGTTATAGGGAGTCAGAGTCATACATAAAAGAAGTCTTTTTGGTGGGTAATTTCCTTTCTATTAACATTTGAACTAGTGGATAGTAAAAAAAAAGCTAGAGAGTAGTTGAGATGTTGGTGCACCAATAAGAGTTTCAGATTTTTCTAAATCAGAGGGGACATGTTTTAAGTCTGGAATAAACTAGTTTGGGCTTATTTTATTTTTCTTGTGACATGAACAAATATATAGTTGATAAAAAATAAATGCTAAAGTGAGATAAGATTATTGTTCTCACTGCACATGGTTGTAAAGTAAATACTTGGTACTCTTTTAACACAGGGATGTGCTTTGTGGCTACCTCTTGTGTACCAATATTGGCAATATCCCACGGCTTGGAGAACTTGATGGTGAAATCACATCTACTTTAGTTGTGCAGCAGGGAAGAACATTAAACTGCAGGTAAATATCACTGACCATCCATGAGAACATTAGTCATCTTCTGAGAATGAAGTTCAGGATTAATAAATTAGTAGATTTTGACATTTATTAATACAGAACTAAGTTATCTATTTGACTCTTCAAACTCTATGAAAGTATAATTTTCATGAAAATGAATAAAAATAATGGAGCTATTGACATGGTACCATATGGATAAATTGATTATGAACATACATTTTCAATATCCATTATTTATTTTTTAAGTTCCTACATTACATTACAGGCTTGCTATGGTGAATGTACAATAGTTAAGCCATTCTCAAATGTAATTTGTAAATATAGCAATCATTGCACACACACACACACACACACACACACACACATTTTGGCTTATGTTAAACCAAAAAAAGAATCTCACCCATAGAGATAATTGAGTAGATTGGGACAGAAAAGAGCAAAAAGAAGATAAGAATTAGAGCTGTATTCCAAAAGAATAGTCATCCAAAGGTCATTCATTCACTTACTAAATATTAAAAAAGTGTTTTAGCATATCCAGTGGCATGTTATAGGGAGTCAGAGTCATACATAAAAGAATTTGCATTTTATTCTTGTGAAGGAAAAAGAATGTGAATTTTGGGGTGAAATCATATGTATGTTCTTTTTTTTCTCTCCTGAGATTCCACTAAAATGACACTCAGTCATTTCAGTGGTTTTTTTTAAATTCATATATTCACAGGGAGGCAGAGAAAGGGAGAGGTGACGATAGCAACAACATCTTGGAATGTGGAAAGCAAATGGATGTGACAAATGAGTATCAAAATTAAGAAAGCTAATTTGAGAACTAAGCCAATATATACAGCCAGTTCTCAAAAAACTAAACTAAAAAAAGTGCAATGTCATTTACTGTGGAAGAGGGAATAAAGGATTAAGGGACAGGGAAGGGAGGCTAAAATATAATTTATTAAAGAAACACTACAAATTACTTCCTGACTCAGCTACAGTGGGTATTGCTCATCCTCCCAGGAAAGATTTGAGCTTTATATCCCGAGAAAGTAAAATAGAAGGTGTCCAGATTGAAGAATAACAGACAATATTGATATCAAGGTTGTATGAAGTGGTCCAGTCTCACTGATGTTCACTCAGAAAGCCCTGAAATTTCCAAACATCTGTCTATTCCCACACCGCAAATATGAGCTGATTATCAGCTACAGGAAGAAAGCATCTAACGTGAAGAAAAATAAAGAGATGAAAACAACCAACTAGAAAAACCACCCATCAATTTTTAGGAGTGATAAGGTATACATATCATAAAACAAGAATAGTGTTATTTTCCAAAATGAAGAACATTCAGAGAAGGAAAATGTATTGAAAGTTAAAAATACGATTAAACTCAGTAGTTGAAATTTTTTTATCCAGAAAATAGGGCAAAAGAGGGAAAGACATTAACATATAAAAGAGCTCATCAAATTAAGATTGAAATAATAAAGAAATAATAGAGAAAACTGCAGAGAGAACAGGGTCAATGAGTAACTCAAGAGTATTGTCTAGAGCTGATGAACTTGAATTTCTTTATTGATGGGCTCACCAGGTGCCCAGTACAATAAGTGAAATTAGAGGTACATTTAAACATAATGATCATGAAATTTCAGAACATTGAATTTTTTCCCAGTGTTTCCAGAAAGGAGGGGGAAAAAATGATCAGGCATTGGGATCTATAAACAGGAGCCCTGGGAGCCAGAAGACAATGGAGAAAATGTCTCCCAAACTAGAGTTTTGTACCCAGACAAAATATCAGTCAGAGATGAGGATAGAAAATGACACTTTTAGATATGCAAGTTCCCCCCAAATTTACTTCCTTAAATCTTTTCTCAGGAAGCTACTGGAGATTGTTCTGCACCAAAATGAAGGAGTTAGCTAAGAAAGAGAAAGGCAGGGAATTTAGGAATCAAGATCCACACCTTGAGGTGAATGGTGACAGGAAATCCAAGAGGCACAGCTGTGCACCAGGTGCAGAGGACAGCCAGATCAGACAGGCGCGAAGGGAGTCCAGATGGGAACTCCAGAAGAGAGTCCACAGGAAGATGAAGTGATGTTTAGATGTTTAGATGCATCTTTCATGGAGATTTTGACATTTACTAATAAAGAACTAAGTTATCTATTTGACTCTTCAAATTCTATACATGTATAATTTTCATAAAAATGAATAAAAATAATGGAGCTCTTGACATGGTACCATATGGATAAGTTGATTATGAACATACATTTTCAATATCTATTATTTATTTTTTAAGTTCCTACATTACATGCAGGCTTGCTATAGTGAATGTACAACAAATAGTTAAGCCATTCTCAAATGTAATTTGTAATTATAGCAATCATTTTGGGAAATGTAAACTAAAGTCAATTCTTATTTTGTTCAAAATGTGTTTGAAATCTTAAAACTACAGACTTATCAAATCAATTACTAGTAATAATAGCTTATTTGACTTGTACATGATATCCCAGGTCAAATGATAAAGCTATTTAAATCCAAGCACTATTATAATAATAATTATATTGAAATTCTAAAATATATTAGTATCTCTGAAAAGAGTTAGATCAAAAGATTAAATTGCTTTCTCTGTTTATCAGAAAACTTACGTTACCATTTTTTAATTAGATAATAAATAGAAAATAGAGGAAGTGACATTGCCTACTTTTTTAGTGTTATGCATATTCCCAAAATGAATGTGAATGAATGGAATCCATTTTTTTCTCTCTATTTATTTTCAGTGGTGGGCACGTTAAGCTTGAAGAAGATGTAGATCTTGGCTATGTGGAAGATGGGACACCGTGTGGTCCCCAAATGATGTGCTTAGAACACAGGTGTCTCCCTGTGGCCTCCTTCAACTTTAGTACTTGCTTAAGCAATAAAGAAGGCATTGTTTGTTCAGGAAACGGAGTGAGTATTCAGTGCCTTGCCATGGGGAATTACTCATTTCTTTTGTATCAGAAATAGATATGACCCTAAACTGCTTGTTTCTGTAATAATACAAACCATGCTTGTCCATGTTTATAAGCAGATATGTAAACAGTTATTTTGTCCATGTTTCTAAGCAAATATGTATACAGTTGTTTTGTCATAGTCATTTGAATATTTCTGTCGTGTCCTCTGCAAAAGCCTAGAAATAAGAAACAGTATAACTTCCTAACCAAATACTTTCCCATTATGTTAGTGTGATCTCATCTATACTAATAAAATGGTAATATGCTAATTAGACTGGGAGAGCTTCCAGGAGACCTTCCGAATATCCTTCCAGACAAAGCCATGGTGGTGGGGCCTAGGCAGAGGTAGTTAGAGGCAATCAGGCCATGAGGGGAGGGAAGTTGTGGGTTATCAGGCCAGCAGTGGGGGAAATTGGGGGCGATCAGGCCAGCATGGGGAGGACAGTTAGGGGCAAGCAGGCTGGCAAGGGGGGCAGTTGAGGGCGATCAGGCTGTCAGGGGACAGTTGGGGGCAAGCAGGCTGGCAGGTAGAGTGGTTAGGGGTGGTCAGGCAGGCAGGCAGGTGAACGATTAGGAGCCAGTGGTCCCGGATTGCAAGAGGGATGTCCGACTGCCGGTTTAGGTCTGATCCCGGGACATCCCCCGAGAGAGTGTGCAGGCTGGGCTGAAGGACACCCCCACCCCCCATGCATGAATTTCGTGTAGTGGGCCATTAGTATGCCAGTTTTCTGCAAGTGATCGAAGAGACAAATTTCAACAAACTATAGTGGTATTAGAAAGGAGTAAAAAGCAGGGCAGTGGCCACAATATTTAACAACTGTTGAGGCCCAGGCACTGGCTGATTAAGACAGACCATAAGTAACTGTAGCCACACACATGTGGCTCTTTGGCCCCTTGAGTGTGGCTCTTCCACAAAATGCCATGGCCTGGGTGAGTCTATTTTGAAGAAGTGGCATTAGAAGAAGTTTAAGTTTAAAAAAAAATTTGGCTCTCAAAAGAAATTTCAATCATTGTCCTGTTGATATTTGGCTCTTTTGACTAATGAGTTTGCTGACCACTGGCCTAGACATAAAAACAGAATTTAGGAAAACGTTTTTCACCGACACATAGAAAGAGTGGCCTGTTTAAAATACTAAATTCTGTTCTTTCGGTCATGTATCTACAGAAATGTTTATAGGTTAAAGAAGCATGCTCTATTATTGGTTACATTTTGTCATTTTTTTAGTCAGGAACCCCTATACTAACGAAACCGTTTCTGGTTCTTTTTCTTTCGGCATATGCTGTGATTTCCTTCTTACCCTCATTCAAGATTCACTGCTTGAACTGGTGTATTAGCTGGTTGATGGATAGTATCTCTGTCCTGGAATTGTGAGCCTGCAGCCCTCGTCATTCCATGCATGTCCCCAGGGATATGCCAAGAATTTCCTTAGGAAGGACTTGCTCTTTTCCATTGGATAGGAATTCTTATTGCACAGGAGAACAGAGAAGGCTTACTTAGTATATTAAATAGCTTTGTTTCTTTTAAGGGCTCTGCTAAGTCTCCTTTCCTTAAAAAGAGGATGCTAGGGGAAATACATTTTGGATGGACAGTGGAAAAGAAAAAAAACCCCACATTTTTCTTGGTCATTCATGCTAATGAATTACCATACTTTATTCACCTAGACTTTTAGTACCACCAGACTTAGATTTGCATCGTTCATGATATAAATTTTAGTCTTGCAAGATAACTATCATCTCTCTCTTAAAACAAGATCAGGTTAGCAAATGATATAAAAGCTTTGTTTTGTTGTTGTTGTTTTTTGTTTGTTTGTTTGTTTGGTTTTTTTAATAAGACAAAGGCAAGCTTCCCTAAGCTTAAATTTATAGCTAATAAAAAAAGGAAATGGGGTGAAGGGAGTGGGAAATAAGACACAAGGAGAAACGATCTGGGCAGTAAAAAAGTTCTTTTAAACCAGAAAAAATAAAAGATGGTGATGAAATGAGGAATCAAACTCGGGCTTTCTGACTCTAAGCCTAAAGCTTTTTCTTCTTGCATATTTGTTAATCTTCAGACATTTATTTGAGATATGCATTTTGTTAATCATATATATTTTTTTAATATTCCCCTGAGGATATTTTTCCCATTGATTTTCAGACAGAGTGGAAGGGAGAAAGAAAGTGGGGAGGGATAGAGAGAGAAACATCAACATGAGAGAGACACATCGATTGGTTGCCTCCCTCACAAGCCTGGACCAAGGCTGGAGATCGAACACACAACCCTTCAATCTGCAGACTGACACTCTAACCACTGAGCTAAACTGGCCAGGGCTGTTAATCATATCTGACAGTTACGTTTCAATGTGGATGAATGTCATCCTCTGACAAATTAGATCAGACAAAAGACAGCTACCCAGTGAAGAACTCTGATCTCCAACCCAACCGAATTCTCCCCGGCCTCCCACTCCATTAGAAGTGGCTTTGAATTGTAAGATCTAGGTATAGGTTTGGTCTCCTGGATATGTGAATGCAGACAGATTATCTGATAAATTTTTAAAATGTAGTTTGAGGGAGCTCTTGTTTTCCATGACCTTGAGGGAGCTCGTCTCTGCAGTGTGCGTTGAGGTGCCAAGGTTATGGCTTTGTAAAGCTTCCCTCCCAGACCACTGCAAAGCCTCAGGCTTCTTTGTCAGGCTTCTCTTGATCTTACCTGCTTCCTAAAAGATGAATAGTTTAATTATAAAGATTCTTTGGAAGAAAGAGACCTTTGTACTGGATAATTGGACAATAATTTTATTTCTGCTTAGTTTTTAAAATCTCCCTTTTATAAAATTAAGTGGATGAAATTCAGAACAAGAACTTCACTGATGTTTTTAGACATAGACATTTATTTCTCTGTTAAAATGTATTATTCCCTTTGGGTCAACCATTGATCTCTTGAAAATATTTTTTAGGTACGTGGGTAAGGAATAAGTAATTAGCATTAGGAAGGAAGTACTGATAATTTTTCAGTCCCATCAAATTCTAGGCATATAATAATTAGAAATTAATGCTTATTTTTCGTGCCTCTGCACCAGAGAGCTGACTTTCCCTCTGGATTGATTTTGGATTTCAGGTTTGCAGTAATGAGTTGAAGTGTGTGTGTAACATGCACTGGACCGGTGCTGACTGCAGCACGTACTTCCCTCTCAACGATGATGAAAAGGCTGGTATAACTCTGTCTGGCAACGGTAAGTTGAACTTGGTACCGTTACATAGCCTTTATACACAAGGAAGAACACTGTGCTTCAGATAGTTTCATTTGGATTATTGTTATCACTCAAATATCAATTAAATTCAGACAATAATGAGTTATAATATGCAGTGAGGCCCACACTGTGAAACTGATCATTTCCATTAACTTGTAATGTTATGTAATATTGAATTTAGTATTCAGACTGAGATTTCTTTTACAAGTTTTGTGCAGTACTTATTTGGGGATGACAACAAACCTTAGCATTTTTTTTTAAATTAAGAAAGTAGTCATACTTAATTTCTGAATTTAAAAGAATAATTTTATATTTTTATAAATTCTCTTTTGTCTTCAACATCAGTTCTATAGCCTGAACGGTGTGTAATTCTAGAACTAGTAATGTTGCCCCGAGTGTTTAGAAAGGGCTTATGGATATGGGTCAGAAATAACAGGTGCAGTTCTAAAAGCTAGAGTGGCCCAAATGGATTAAAGAATGCTCAAATCCTGAAACAAGTTGATCTCCAAAGGATGAGGGGGAAAAAAAAAGGTTCATTCTGACCACACAGATAGGTTAAAAATCTTAGCCAATATGACTCTACTCATAAAGTTTAGAATAATTAGGAGTTTGGTATATACCCTCGCCAGTTTGACTCAGTGCACAGAGTACTGGCCCAGGGACTGAAAGGTCTTGGGTTTGATTCCGGTCAAGGGCATGTACTTGGGTTGCAGGCTCCATCCCCCCGCCCTGGTCTGCAGTTCCAGAGGCAACCAATTGACCTGTCTCTCTCACATTGATGTTTTTTCTCTCTTGGGTCTCTCCCCCCTCCCTTCCACTCTCTCTAGAAATCAATGTAAAATTATTCTCAAGTGAGGATTGGAAAAAAAAAAAGAAAAGAAAAAAAAAAAAGGATTTTGCTATCTGTAGTCTTAGCAATGGTGGTCTGGAGCTTGTTCCAGAAGTTTATGCGGAGGTGCTGCTATTCAGGGCCATAAACTTAAGTTACTTGTCAAAAGTCACACCATTATGTAGAAATAATCAGGGCAAGAATTAGAACATACACAATATTGATGCATATTGCTAAGTTATGGTTGATTTTTCTTCCCGTTAAAAAATATCTACTTATTAAAAATATCTTAAAATAATGTTGTTGGTGTGAGGATTGCAAATGTGGAGAATAAATTCCTGAAAGAATTTTATATCAAAATTTCAATCCCAGAGATTGATTTTTATTGTTCCTTTTTTCTCTCCAGGTGTTGCTGGTACCAATATCATAATAGGCATAATTGCTGGCACCATTTTAGTGTTGGCCCTCATATTAGGAATGACTGCATGGGGTTATAAGTAAGTGAAATATCTCAGTATTTTAACTATCAAAATACACTTTAAAACATTTTGTTCAAGGGAATTAAACACCTGTAAAGTTTTGTGTCAGTGAAAATTGGGCTCAATATTCAATCAATTATTGTACCTCACATGATTCGAGGTGATAATAATTTATCGTTGTTTGTTTTTAGAGTTTGAGATATTTCCCATCTGTTCTAAAAGTACTGAATATTGTCTTAAAACCATGATGTGAGCCCGGCTGGTGTGGTTCAGTGGTTGAGCATTGACCTATGAACCAGGAGGTCCCTGTTCAATTTCCAGTCAGGACACATGCCTGAGTTTTGGGCTCAATCCTCAGGGATGGGGGGCATGCAGGAGGAGGCAGACCACCAGTGATTCTCTCTCATCATTGATGTTTCTATATCTCTCCCTCTCTGAAATCAGTAAAAATATATCTTAAAAAAAAACCCATTATGTGAAGTAAAATCAGTCTAAATTGTATCTTACACAGAGGCTGTATTGGTTTACTCTTTGAGTGGCACAGACTCTCTCTTGATTTAAACCATATCCAGAAATTTAGGCAAGCTTGTCAATTAGAGAGCACAGTGCTTTAATAATAACAGTCATAGACAGCAGCAAGAGCGGTAGCCACAGATCTGGTACCTGGTGCATGTGATGACTGTGCCTGGGGCGGAGGGCAAAACCTCTTCATCTGCACAGCCAGTGTAAAGGAAGCATCATTTGTTAAATATGTGGGTGTTTGTGTGTGAAGAAAAGACTGCTTAGAGGTGTTTGTTAAAATTGAAATTCAACTTTTAAGTTGTAGCTTTTAAAAGCCCAATTCCTTCCTATGCGTCAAAGTTCACCTTGCAATTTTTGGGGGGTTCAATTTATAAATTTTTAAAAGTTATGCCATATAATTTTTGAAAACTCAGATCCCCTTAAGCATTTAGCTAAGTAAATGGCTTCAAATATTCCAAACATTTACATGTTAAATATGTTCCATTTACTTAAATACTTCAATCTTATGATGTGAAAACTGTCCTTAATATTCAAATAACTTATTTAATGTTAATAAATTAAAACTTAAACAAAGGTGAACCTGAAGGTCTCTTTAATATTTCAACGTAAAGCTCATAGTTGTGCTGATTCTGATGCTATATCAGCTCCCAGCCCTAGAGTTTCTCCATTTGTGAGTCCTGTGACTTTTGCTAGGCTCTCTGCACATTACCTTACTCTATAGCACTTCCCCCCTCATAGACCAAACTTAGTTCAATGAAGAGTTGGGAATTAGAATGTTTCAGACTTTAAAATTCCTCCAAAGCTTTCAATAGACTAGGCACTGTGTAATTGTTTGCTGTTATTATTAGCACCTGACATGATCTTAAACCAGTTGAATCTAAGGGAATACCTTTAAAAGTGTATGAGACCGCTGCTTATGGTGAGGTCTGAACCCTGAAGGGGGTTCTTTGACTGAAACGAGGGAGTGGTCAGTTTGTTTGCTGCAAGCATTAAAACACAGAAAGCCATTTGACAAAGGCATTATTAACATCACACATAGAGCATAGTAGCATTTAGCATACAAGCAAGGAGAGCACAGCATAGTAGTAGTAATGGTTTGCCTGATTAAATGAATGTCTCACTCTGTACCAGCTCATAGATGCTCAACACCTCTCTCTGGGCCTCTTTGATGTGCAGGGCCTTAGGTGTATTGTATTATTATACTTGCATGGGCTGATTTTAGCATACCATTTGGAGTTATAAAGTGATAGCCCAAAAGGAAAGCTTTTCTACATATTGTTTGATCTCCCCTCACACCTCAGGTGAATTAACTCCATCTTGGAGCTACACAATATCCTTGACTTGCCTGATGCAAGACTTATGTAGTAATTGCCATCACAAATGTTGTTTTAAAGTAGCTCAGTGGTTTCATTTCCATGTGAAAGGGGAAGCAAAATTGTTAGTTCTGTATTGTGCGATTTTCTGCCACCTACTGATGCAAATTGTTATTTCATTTTTAATGCATTCTTAAAATTCTGAGAGAGAGAGAAACATTTTATTGATGTGAAAGACAAACATTGATCAGTTGCCTCCCACTCATGCCCCAACTAGAGATCAAACCCACAACCTGGGTATGTGCCCTGACCAGAAATCAAACCTGTCACTTTTTGGTATAAGGGATGGCATTCCAATCAAGTGAGCCACACCAGCCAGGACAATATTTCATTTGTAGAATCTTGGAAAAAATAACCTTTCAGAAAATATGAAATCCTAAACATCTTCTATTGCTAATGAGATGACCTGTGCTTATTTATTTTAATGATTAGAATTAAAAGTACTTTTTTCTGTATATCATTTCTTATTTTATGAAAATTTTTGAAGTGTCATAGTTTTTATTTCTAAATATATGTACTTTGCAGATTCATTAAGGAAAAAGACAATTATTTTTTCTGTACTGCAGTATCGTCTTCATAAATAATTTGAACCTAAGTGATGAAAATTTTAATGTTAAACTTATAAATAATATGTTTAAAAATAGAATGAGAATGTAGAAAATGTCAATACAGAAATTAATTTTATTAATATGATATTCCACATATTCTATTTCAAATTCAAAAAATGGATTTAAGTCCGGAGAGCTCATTTATTTTCTCATTAATCCTACCAATTAAACTTTCTACCCCTTAGTCAAGCCTTAGAGTGAGTTGGGAAATAGCAGACTAGGAAATAAGGAATACTCATTGGAAACTGCGGGACCACTCAAGTAATCAGATTGAGAGAGAGAAAAAAGTAAAATATGTTGAAAAAAAAGATTCAGGGCTTATATTTCCCCCCATCTAATGGTTTCAGGAATGAAAAATAAGTAACTAATTGGCATTTTTAACCTCATTAGCTCATTATTAAACGAGATACTTATTGGCCACCCAGAATAGATTGGAGCTAACGGTGCTCCAGACAAAATCCATGAGGAAACATTATTTTGACCGTGGAGGAAAGAGCCCACTATTCAATTGGCTGACTTTTCTAACTTGTCCTCAAAATATTAACACCTAATTAGGTAATGATAGAAAATTATAAATTAACTCTTTTGAGTTTAAAGTCACTGGTGCCTCAATACCACATCCCCTAGAACACTCCCTCCCTCCCCCCAGATTGGTTTATTTTAAAACATATAATTTTATTGTAGTAAATGACCATGTAAAATACCGGAGACTAAACTTTGAACACAGTATTTCTAATGTGAAGCTTGTGAGTAAGTGGTAATAACTTAGGAGGCCCATAATAGCTGGAAATTAACTCACTCTAATTTATCACACATGATGAAATAAAATGTCCTAATGTCCACTTATCTTCTCCTACTTTAAATCCTTAGGTATAGTTTTAGTTTGGGTATATATTGTATCTAAAAAGGGATGGATTATGATTTTTATATTTTTAAAACAATATATATAAGTAACTTGATTACTTAATTTTATTATTTAAAGCAATATAAAGTCAACCTCTATTTGAAACAGGGTTGACTTTAGAACTTACTAAATATAGTGTTTAATATGATGCAATAGATATTGAGAAAAGTTACTCTTTAATAGCTGTAGTTTTTATGCCCTAAAAATAGTTACTTGGAAATGTTGTCATTAATCCTTTGGTGTCTCTTCTCCTAAAGATAAGTGAAATGTGTGTTTTTGTGACTTTGGATTCCCTGTTTTAACTCTGCTAGTCAGCCTCCTATAGTGGAGACCTTTCAGTGAATGCTAGAGCCTTTATGTTTAATGCTCTCTCTTAATGTACTTTTGTAGGTAATTAATTCTTTTTTTCCCCCCCTCTACTTGCCCATGAAAAGAAACTATCGAGAACAGAGGTATGTGATGAGAATAATCAACATACAACTGAAAGTTTTAAATCCTATTCACATCTTTGGAATTCATACATGCAATTATAAGTCAGGTTTACTTTTTTTATGCTGTAGTAGTCATACACTAATCTTGATTTTTCATGACCTTAAAATGGTAATTTTAATAATGGTGCTGTGAAATGTATTAATTTTAAAATATTATTTAATTTTAATGTTTTTTTCATCCAGCAATATTACAATTATTTGTGTAACTTTTAAAGTAATCTATGGGGAAATTGATTTTTTTTTCCTTTTAAAACAAGTGTCCTCTATGTTAAGGTGTCACCGTTTACATTAATTAGCTTTCCTTCATGTTTATAACACTATTATTGCCTCATATTTTGGAGGGGATTTATTGTTTATTTGTTACTGTTGTTATATCAGTAACTTCTGCTCACAAGTGATACAATTCCTATGGGCACAGTGTTGTGATCTGGAGAATGTCCTCATCACGTGATGAGCCTGCATAAGAAAATAATATTTTACTGAATAGATAATTGTACAGGTAGTTAAAGAAATCTGATTGTCTAGTGTACTTTTTTTTTTAAATAAAAAAGCCCATAGTCAGGCACCCCATTCATCCATAACCTTAAAATCTATGTTTAACGTACACCATGAAAAGGGATACAAAGCATTTCTATAGTTCTGTAAGAATTTATTTTTTAAATAAATCTAAATGAGCCCATATTGAGTTCACCTTTTTCATTTTAAAAAGTACTGATGCTGTTAGCTATTGATACAAAATGAAATATCCTGGAAATCAAAAGCCCCAGCAGGTCTTTACATCAGAGTTACTAGTTTTGTACTCAAGGTATCTTTGCAGATCACTACTTCCTTAGCTTTTCCTAGTGTTCTATTAAATGCTTGTCGCTGATTAGGAATAAGATGTAATAAACATGGCAGGACTTCTTCAGGCCCAACCACAGCTTCCATTTTTTCACAAGTGAAAATTGTCAACTTTACCTTCTCTTTCCTTCCATGTTGCAATTCAAAATTTCCGTAAGATTTAGCCATAAGTATCTACAGTCTCCATAAACAAATGGTGCCCACAGGGTACCTGCTGAGATCCTGGTCAGTTAACATCGGTATTAGAAAAAAAAATAAAATTGACCTTTCCCTGGAGTGACTAACTCCTTGTGAATGTAAAAAGTAAAACAGGCAAAAATGAAATTGTATTAATTTAATAAATTACATTAAAATTTAAAAACAATTAGATTTATCTGTGCCATGTTTTAAACCTCTTGTGTGTTGAAACACCAGAGGAGAGCTGGAGCCATTTAAACTTTCTGTTGAGTAGAAGTTGATCATTATATCAGAAAGCTAAGTTTAGTGGCTTTCTTCAGGGAAAAACAGAATTAGGCTAACTAGATAAAAAATTGATGAAATTGATGATTCAACTTCATTGCCATAGGAGCTAAAGCTATAATGTGATTTAATATTGCTGACTATATAAAAGGGAAAGTAAAGTGCTCTGAGATGTGTTCTCACCAGGGCACTGTTTAGAATAAGGGAGTTGTCCACAATACAAAAAAGAAAAAAGAAAAAAAAAGAATATGTAAAGCTGCACCAGTCTTATTGTCACTCAATATATGCATAGGTGTAGTTAAGGAGATGTTTACACTAAGACTCTGTGTACTTGGTATGATTTCATGTCTGTTAGTAGTCTGATCATTATTTTCTGATGATCATCATTTTCTCAATCTGGCTCCTCTTTTGGAATCTAGTTTATGTTTTAAACTAGATTTAAATAACATCTTAAGTAGATATTTATTTTTTACATTTTGATTTGTTTTAACACAACCTTTACTTATTTTTACCCTTGTCCTTAGCTAATGATTCTCGGGTTTGTACAAGAATTCTCACAGTGTAGGACTAGCAGAATGGATTTTAGATCAGGAAGCCGTGAATGTATAAATACCTTCTGAAGGATTTCTCTTTTTGAGAATACATGTTAAGTGATGATAGAGAAAGTGGAAAGGCCAATGGACAAAGGCATGCATTAAGAAATTTACAGTCTTGTAAAAATACCTTCAGATATTCAAATAAAGATGTGCCCAGTTACAAAGGTTACCAGGAAGTAAAAATAAGAATTTTGAGTTGTCCTTGCCTTTAAATCGAGTTTTTCTTTGAGGTTCCATGGTAAGAGGACCAATTGACAAGGAATCAGACACCTACTTGCTAGTATGTGGTTTGGGAAATCACTTAAACTTTCCTCAACTCTCAAAGCAGATAGAGTTCTTTGTCATCTGTAAAGCATTGTGGTAAGGGAAGTAACTGGTATGTGGTCTCTGAAGACTTTGTGTTACTCTGATCTCCAAATGAACGAGCAGATGTGGTTCTTAGAGAGGAAGGTGGCACTCATCGACAAAAGCAAGCCCTGTACATATTGGTTAAGCTGGCGAAAGAATGGATGAACATAAAAGTTTGTTTGACACTAAATGCAAGACTATATTAAATAGGTAGCCAGTTATCAGATTTATATTAATTACATAATGGCTCAGAAATGCCAAATTGGGCATAACTTTCAAAATATTGGAGAAGCCAGACAAATAATCCTGTAAAGTTACCTAATAAGTTTTTCCTCTGAGAACATGCCCTCATGGTTTTCGTTATAGGAAGGAATTTATGATAGGTTTAATTGCAGGTCTGACGAAAAGATAAGAAACAAGCCTATTTTTCACCCCCCTTTTTGTCTACAAATGGCTTAATGGAATATAAAAGCTCCATTCTGGGGCAGAGTGGAATACACGAATGACATCACTTTGAAACCTGCCAGGTCATCTTGTGAAGGGTAGAACCATGGAGCCTCGGAGCCAGGGAGAGTTCTTATACATCCTGTAGTTAGAAGGATGTCTATTGGTTGGTCCTCTTCTTTAAAGTCTTCTTGGAAGAAGGCCTCCATGATTTTTTCAGCTGATGCTATTGCATATATTTTAGCATAATGGCTTTAGGACTTAGCAGCTGCACACTTTATAACAAGAATTATAAGTTTGAGTTTCAGTTTTCAAGCAGGTTTGCAAATAACAATAGAATAGAAAAACATCAGTTAAACTTGGATTTATAAGACATCTATATTCAGCTTAAATATTATCTTTCTTTGTCTGAAATGAACACACATCATTATGATTGAGGCGAAATAGAATGAACAATTAGATTATGTGTTACTGATCTATGCCTTCAGCAGAAGTGCCCTTCCCCATTTCTTTTCTCTCTCACCTATTTTCACCTATTTTAGCCACTCTGTTTTTTGCTTGGAAACCTCCCTTCTTTTTTTTTTCTTTTTTTTTTTGTCTTTCTTGGTTTGTTTTTATATTATTATTTCAATGATAGTCACATATCTGTCAGTGTGACATGGGACACATTACACAATATTTTTAGAAATAGTAAAGTAATCATTTCAATGACAATCAGTCCAGACACTGACAAAGCACTAGAAAAATGCCTCTTCAGGATTAAGGTTAAGATTTAATTAAAACATTTTTTCATTGTATCCTCATTTTGAAAAGGTGCAAGAATTATTAAATTAAATACTATGGTTCAATGGACACTTTTAGGAAAGATCAGACTTCCATCACAATTCTTTTTTGAGTAAAACTAACTTACTTAAATAAGCTTTTGTTTTCTTTTGGTCATTATTTATTTTAAAAATTCATTCACATGTCTAATATATTTACATATGACATGGTAAATATGATGTACTTTTCCTATTATGAAACTTAGCACTGGTCAGGCCACCTAAGGTGATATTCAAGTCATTGCTACAATAGATTAAAAAATTCTATGAAAGCACCAAAATTTAGGAATAAAGCACAAAGTCTAGAAAAATAAATTTAATTTAAAGAGATCATTAAGTTGGTCATTTAACAAATGATGAATGTTATTTTCTTGATCACGGGGACCTAATATTCTCTATCTTCACTAAAGGCTAAACAAGAAGATGTAGATTTGTTATAATATATAATGGATATTTAAAAAGGGTCCATTTCTAGACTGTGAAAGGTGTTCAATTTTATGCTTGAGTTCTTTAACAAAATTAATAATCATTAATATGTTTATGTATTTACTATGTGAAGAAAGTTACATATATTACTAAGGGAATTTTAAGAATGCAAAGTAGTTTCTGTATTTTGAAATAGCTAAGAATGTGACCTGCCTGGGGTGGAAAAACAAGCTGTCCCAGAAATTCATTGAACTTACACTCCCTTCCAACACTTTGACTGAAAAGCACAGTTTACGATATGGTTAGCCTGTAAGATGTTTGTACACTGCAAAATAAGAGTATGTACTGCACAGAAATTATTGAAGGAGTAGTAAAACATGTTCAGTTAAAAAAATAAAACCAGGGTCCCATCCATTGCTGGAGGTAATCCATTTACTCCTGTGCTATCAGCTAAGGAGGCCTGTAATGCCTAAATGCCAGAAGAAGGTAATTGGGAGGAATTAATGGGAGAGGTCAAGTGTAGTTGGAACTTGTCTTTATTTAATTTGAATAAAGATTATCATTAAAGGTAATAATGACAAATATAAGTTGTTAAGGATAAAGATTATTATTGGAAATGTGATGTTGAGGGGATAGTCTCTGGAATTCCTTTATAAATATTAATATGATTCAAAGGGCAACATAGAGAACTTTGATTTTATTGAGAGAATTTTTCAAATATTGATAGACAATTTTACTGATGCATAGCAAGAAAGAAAACATAATTGCAGAAATTAAAGATCTCTTGCATAAGAAGATGTATTATTTGTCTTATGTTATTAACACTATAAATGTGGAAGAATTGTATTATATTTTCAATAAAATTAATGTTTTATAATGTACTAGGAAACAGGAAGATTACAGTTATGACCTGAAGTCACTTAAAGGGTTAAAAATATTTTGCAGGATTATGTATCAAAGAATTATAGATAAAATTAGTCTTATAAATTTAATGAGGAAGTCTTTCTTTCAAAGGGAGGAGTAGATTTAATTTCACAAATTAACCTATCTATTTTATGTCAGGAAATCTTTAGATTTGTAGAGATGTATGAATACATATATAGGATTGAAATAATATGAGTGAGGATATTTGGTACTTCAGAAGAGTGAATGACCAAGTACTTCAAACATTTGAAACAGTGTTTGCATAAGGAAGCAAACATCTGAAAGTGGTATATTTTAGATAGAATTTAGCATCAGCAAGTAATCATGACTAGCATGGCAACTAAGGAATAACCAAATGAGAAAAGGAGTTAGCAAATGTGCAGCATTGTTAGAGACCTTTTTCAGAACAGCTCTGTTTGAAATTCTCCATCCAACACTAGTTCATGCCCTCCAACCATAGTACTGAATGGAACTGAATCAAGTGTTTTATTCAGTTGGCTGCTCGTGGGCCAGGCACTGGCAAATGATTAGATTAACTGCTGAAGAAGGGAGCTGATTAGGTAGTCTGATCTAAAGTTTTTTACCCTACCCTTCAGACAGAGGAAGTAAAAGGAATCGGCAGATTTCCCCCTGCTGCACTCCTACAGTGGAGATAGAGAACCGAGGTCACCCACAACCACCTACAATTATCCTTCCGTCATTTCATCAAGATTCGGTTACTTTTCAACCCTTTTTTCCTCTTGCTAAATTATCTGCCTTTACCTATTCTACTGTGCAGTTATAGAAATATGTTTGACTCACCTTTGAATCTTTTTCAACTTCTTCATATTTTTGTGCAATCAACAGTGAAGTTCCAAATCGAGCAGAGACCTTGAATAAGAGTTTATTTGTATTATGTTATAGAATATAGCTTAGAAATCCATCTGTTTTTTTTTTTAAGACCAATCAAGAGTACTTTATATAATGTTTAGAAATCATGAGTAGTTTATTCACCACAGTGAAAAACACAAGGATGCCTTATCCAGGCAAGGACTGTCTGTCCAACAGGGCTCCTTTGGCACCATTTTTTTTTTTTTTTTTTAAGACAAAAGCTGCAGCAAACACCCCAACTATAGCGAATTGAGAATAAAAAACTTCATCTTTCTATATTTTCCCCCTAATACAATACATTATTCATTCAGGCTGTAAAGGCTTCAGCGACTGCATTTCTGATCTCTAGGACTTGAACTTTTCACATGTATGAATAATCTCGTGTGTTGTTATGGATTTGACTCATGTAGATCATTATCCCTCCCTCTTTTCCCCCCTGAAATAATATTTGTATATGTCTGTGTTCATGTGTGTGTGTCTTGTTTTCTGACTCTGAAATGTTTATTATGCCTTAGACAGTTGCCCCAGGGAGATTATGTAAAAAAGCCTGGAGATGGCGACTCTTTTTATAGCGACATTCCTCCCGGAGTCAGCACAAACTCAGCATCTAGTTCTAAGAAGAGGTCTGCTTTTCTGTCGCATTTTCAGATTTCTACCTGTTCCATCACACATTATTCCATTAGTCAGAACATTTCATTATTTTGCAGCAGGTTTGATTACTTCTTCCTTCTTTCTTGAATGTTAAAGAAATATATAGTATCCTTTGTTCTTTGATTACTCTGATTCAAAATGCCATATGCTCAGAACCACTTGTTTAACAAATCAGACCAGAAATCCAAACAAAACAAATAATGTTAAATCTACATAAAAACCCTACAGCTTTTCAGCCTTGCTCTTTATAGGGCTTAAGAAATGATACTTAGTATTCTACTGTATTTTAAATGGTGAGCATTATGTCATGTTTGGTAGTCAAAGAAAAAGGTTACTGTCATGCTTCAATAAAGCAGCTGTTAAAATAAGTTGGTAATATGAATGCTGTGTTGACTATTATTTTTAATTGTAAATATATAAAAGCTAAGCTTGCTGTGAAAAAAAAAAAAGATCGCTTCTCTGTGAATCATATATTTGAATATTATGATTTTGCCTTTTATGTCTGGAATGATTATTTCTAGACTTTATGACTTAGAGCTTGGTTGCCAGTTAAATTTAAGTATATTTAATGCTTTAAGTCCTTTAATATTATGGATGGGGTAAAAATATTTTTTTATATGTCTTAAACTTTGATGCTATATTTTTGCTTCAGGAATGTAAGGTGTATGATATCATTTAGAATTCTGCATGCTTTATAAATGCTTAATAAAATACACTGATAGCAAAAGTAAATACCGTATTTTTCGGACCATAAGACGCTCCGGACCATAAAACGCACCAGTTTTTAGAGAAGGGAAATGAAGAAAAAAAGATTCTGAAACAAAGTGTCCTAAAATATTTTATGTGCATTAAAACCCAACATCACAGTCATAAACACATGTAATCAACCCTGTAAAGTAAACAGCAGCATTTAGAACCATTTTAGAGCCGGGCAAGCACACAGAGACCACACAGAGCTGGGCAAGTAAAAAAACTTTTTTTTTTAAAGTATATGTGTAGGCTATATTTGGACCATAAGACGCAGGGACTTCCCCTCCCCCCCCCCCACTTCTGGGGGGGAAAAAAGTGCGTCTTATGGTCCGAAAAATACGGTAGGTGGGATGTTTTAGGAAAGAAGACGTTCAATGAAAGACGTTAAAATCTTCCTGTGGAGATTTTTTTAAATTGTTTGTAGGGGTATAATATATAGAAAGAAAAAAAAAGATTGATAGCCCCGATTATTACTTTGGGCATAGTAGTATCTTTGTAGATTGAGAGGTAAATTGCTAGTTTATTGAAAAGAAGCATGATCTCTCCTGGAGTTCTAAAGAGAGTGAATCATCTGTAAAAGGTCTGCAGTGGATTTCACTCTTTATAAATAATCGGGAAGGACAGTCGAAGCCATTGGGGAGATCGGGGAACTCCACCTTGTGTGCAACTACCTTAAGCATCAAAGGGTTTTTTTTTTTTTACTAAGATAGCACAGCTTAAAACAGAAGTAAAAATACTGTTGTTTTTTTTCACAAGTACAATTTTACAGAAGGATGTTAAATATTTATTCTTTTAATTTATTGTGGGCTCTCTGAGTAAGAGAATAAGATTTACTTAAATTCTCTTAGCATGTAAACTTTTTTTCCTCAGTCAAATATTTAATGTTAAAGTAAATAATATGGTAAGTAAGTGGAGAAATCAATGGATCCCAGTAGAATTTCTATTGTCCTGTACAAAAGGGGCATCATTCTTAATCAGCAAATGATGTTGAAAAAGTTCTAGTCTAGGAAATTCATATATAATAATTGTATCGATTTATTTTTATTCATTGGAAGAAAGTTCCTTATAAAATAGGCATTATTAGCATTTACTGAAATACCATGTGGAGAAGATTTTAAGTATTTTCTACGGTAGCCCAAGAAGGGTTTGAAGTATTGACTTGAATCATTCCCAGATTTTAGCAAAATCTCACGGGGTTATGACTTTTAAGCAGTTAAAAATAGTATCAGATGATGTGACTTCTAAGTATGTGTAGTTTGTTAAAATACTTTTCTTGTGTGGTTCAAGGTAGGTGTGGACATTTTGCTTCTTGTAGACAATTCATTTAAATAGCAGAGGGCTTCATGGTGCATGGGCTTTGTGAGAGCTACTCCCACTACAAACATATGACTCAGCTCACTTATTGGGCAGTTAACACTCATTGGACAGTTAACTACATGTTAGGGTGCCATATATGTGGAGAAAATGCCAATTCTCAGAAAATAATTTTATTGTGTGTTTTTTTTTAATTAATTATTACTCTGATAAAGTCTAGCCAGGTTAAATAGAACAAATCTTAATGAAATCTCTTGGAAGTCCATGTTCTCATAATATTTGAATGGAAACCATTGCTTTACAATTAAGAAACATCTATGGTGGGACCCCATTACAACTCTGCTACTTTGGGTAGTATAACCGAAATATGTAGTGAATTTGCTCTACGTAGTGCTTGTGGTCTGGGGAATGTAATTGACTTGCATTGTATCCTGATGCTTTTCAGCGATAAACTGTTGTAATGGGGTTCCATTGTATTTGACTTTTCTTAAGTTGAATGTTGTGTAATTTTTGCCTTTTTCATGAAGATGTTCATGTTCTATTCATTCTTTCATTTTAGATTTTTTTTCTTTCTTGATTTAAAGCAAGAAGTTTTGCTTAATGATTTCTAAACATTCATTTGATTATATTTTTGCACAACACATACCCACTTTCAATTTCAGGTCAAATGGACTCTCTCATTCTTGGAGTGAAAGGATCCCAGACACAAAGCATATTTCAGACATCTGTGAGAATGGGCGACCTCGAAGTAACTCTTGGCAAGGTACAGGGTGGCATTCTGAACCCATCTGTCCACCTCACCCACATTCTATCTTCTGTGGCTCCTGGTTGTAAAGACTTGTTCTTTCTTGTAAGCTCTTTAGCTCTTCTCCTGGTAGAGAAAGGGCATTGATTACAAGTTCAGTTCCTTTTTTTTCTTGGATTGGAAATGGGAGGATTTGAAAGCACTGGTGCACTAGACACCTTGGGACGGTTGACCAGAGTTGTAAAGCCCTGTGCTCTGGGCGATGCTGATGGTAAATGACACTTGAAATACAATATATTATAGTTAAACATCTGGTGGTTTTTTTTATTATTTGTATTCAAATCCAGCTGTGAACTATCTTTTTCTTTTTTCTTTTTTTTTTTTTTTTTTTTTTTTTTTAGGTAATGTGGGAGGCAACAGAAAGAAAATCAGAGGCAAAAGATTTAGACCTCGGTCTAACTCCACTGAGTAAGTCTGCACATCTCCTGGAAAAGGGCTGTCACCCAAGGTCCCGTGCAGTTAGTGTGGAACGTTAATTCACCAGCTCGGCAGAGAACCGAAAACCAGGCCTCTGGTCTGGGTTTTGTCTCTTCAATCCCTTTTTTCTTGCCACTTTAAAATTAACCATGGCTTTTCTCTCTCACGTAGGCATCTCCGCAACAGTGCCCAAAGCAATACTCACAGACAGTGTGGGGCCTGGCCCTCGCTGCAGGCTTTTTCTTCGTTCCCTGCCTTTGCGGTGTCTTGGTTGCATTTGAAGGGAATTTTGATAACATTCCTTTCTTCTCATCCCCTGGGGGTCTAACCATTTCAGACGGGTCACCCTTCCTCTCCCCAATAGTCACACAGGCTAGAAGCATCGGGGAACTCCCCACCGTCCTAGAGCATGACACTGCTCACTGGGTGACGAATGCCGCCTCTCCCAGGCTTCCTGGCTGCTCTCTAAGCATTCTCTCAGACGAATGGGATTCCTTTCCCTTTCACACTTTTTCTTCCCGGGACATGTATAAGGGCATTTACCCAAACTTGCTCTTTAACGGAATCATTGCCACCAAAGGCAACACTATCCATTTTGAAGAATAGCCACATTTTTTTTTTTTTTCAAACTGGGAATGGGATCTGAAGTTACATCTAAGTCATTCATAATGAGTTAAACAGATTTTTTGTGTGTGTGTGTTTGCTTGTTTTTCCACTGAATAAAGCACAAGCAAAACTAAGCTTCCCTAAGCCCCATGGAATTAAACACATCCTGGCTCTGCTTTTGATCTTGCCACCTGGTTTTAATAAACCATGTTGCTGTTTTTTATCCATTTAAAACTTTTTTTTTTTTTTTTTTTTTTTTTTACTAATATCTCAGTTCAGTGCTAGTTATTCCTCCCAGGATCTCTGTTGCTTCTTTATGACTTCAATATTTTTAAAAAACTGAATAGCAGGCATTGGTTAACTGCTTCTCAGAAACTTATATTAGCTTTTCCATCGTATACCCTGCCTTTTTTAGTCCAGGACAATAACATTGCCCTGAAATTCGGACCTTCCTGCTGATAGTATTGTCTTGTAAGTGGCTTGTCAAAGTTTACTAGAGGATATTTTACCATAGAAACAATAGATAGGTTCAAGTGATACCATTGCATGGTCCAGAATGGCATCATAGAACTCCATCATAAATAACTAATCTGTTAGAGTTTATCTTCTACATCCCAAAGTGCTTGGATGCTTTAGGACTCATTGTGGATAAACTCTTCTTGGAATGTTGTTTGATTTATTTTGCATGAGGTCAGCTGGTAAAGAGCTCCTTAACTGATCCCAGTGGCTCACAGAAGTATAGATAAAATTGCAAAATGTTCTTCAGAACTTCCTACTGTTTAGTTTTCTAACAATATCTCATATAACGATGCTTTGAAAACTCAAGTGACTAAGAAAAAAAGATCCAACATTATGTTAAAACTATGAGTTTAAAACCCAAAGAATACTTGGTATTGAGCAAGATTCATAACAGTGTTTTTTAAAGTGATCACTTATTTTTACAATTTTTTCTGTAAAATTCCCACTCGCATCATATGATAAATACTGTACTGCTAGCTTGCCCTTGAGCAATCTTGCCTGTGAGATAATTCAGTTATAAAATATTTAATAAAAGATCATAATGGAATTATCTTTATGAAGAAGAAATATAAAGGATTCCCTCAGATTTTTTAGACTTTTCAGATTTGGGTTACGTGTCTCATGTTACCTAAAAAGGAGCCAAGTCTGTGAAGCTGACCACACACCTTATTGTACAGCCAGTATACTGCAAAAATATTTTTTCTTAGAAGGAATACTAATATGTAGCATATCAAGAATTATGTTGAGTAGTTTTTTTTTAATACTTTCCATATTTTTTAAATAATCCCATTTGCCTCTGATATAACAACATCATTTGTGTGACCATATGAGCAGCAGAATGACCATGGAAAAAATACATCTTTTTAATTTTTTTTTAAACTAAGAAGTATTATTTCAACATTCCTTTTAGTATCTCATCATCCCAAAGGATGATGGAACATTGGGCCATGAATGAAAACATGCACTACCAATGCATACTCTGCTAATTAACAACACAAGATATCCTCGTTTAATGTATTGTTTCCCCCCTGATAGCTTTTGCATCTTCCTCACTGTTGTACGTGATGTTAAACAAGTTTTGGGCTTAGACTTTGTATTATATATTGTGTTTTTACAGGAGGGAGCCCCAAGCACCTGAGCCGGGGCACTCCCTCGCCCAGACAGTCCCATCCCAAGGCATAAGCCCCGGGGGCTCTGACAGCCCCCAGACAGGGAGTCTGGATCACAGGTCAGTCTCCGCCTGCCCCTTCATTCTGGGCTGCCACTTAATCCCCCTCCAAGTTCATTCCTTGGCTGAGAACAGGGTCGTTTAGTCTCTGGCTGACCCCTGGCATCTGCTCAGAAGTGGTCCTGGTCCAGCCGGCACCAGCTAGTTTTCCTCTGCCTCTCTCTCCTGGAGAGCACACATGGCGGCTCTCCTCTCCTGTCTAATGCATTTTTATTTTATTTTTTGCATGTTGCGCTACAAGCCAAGTCAAGCCACATAGGCAGGTTTAGAGCAGTTTGATAAAACCCCAACACTCCAGCCATCACGACCTAGAGTATTAGGAAGGCTTAGGAAGGCCGCTGTGATGACAGGTTCACAGCAGCTTCCCGGAAGGAGCAACAACGGAGAGCTCTCTCCAGTGGTCACACCCATCGGAGATGCTCCCTTAGAAGAAGGAAAAGGCCCATCAGGGGCAAGTGAAGCCGCGTGGCTGCAGGTTTCATGGAGTAGCCATGGTACCGGTCCTCTGAGCGTCTAAGATTGTCAGTGAAAGGAGCACATGTCTCTTGGATGTGGCCACCTGCCTGTGGGCGACCCAGTTTGCTGTGTGGCTTCGTGTCACCTGATAACAAGCGCTGCATGGGCTTTCCCACAGTGTTCCCCAGGCCCTCGCATTCACCAGTCCTCATCTGTGGCTGCACTTGCTTTTTGGTTATTTTTCTTTTTTGTTCGGAGTCTCCGTGGAAATCTCTATGCAAGTTTCAATGGCTATCTCTGTGAAAAGCACAAGTTGGCAATGATTGTTGCTAAAGGCAAAATGAGTGTGAGTTGTTCCAGAATCAAGGGTTTGGCTTAGAATCTTAGCAAAAAAAAATGATCGTATAAGCATATAAAGCCCTTCTCTAAGGAGGGAACTTCATGAACTGTTTTATAGCATACTTTGGGAATAGCCAAAAACAAGGGAAATGGCTATGGAAAAAAATAATCTAATTTATTTATGTAACTATGAAATAGAGTCTTGACTTAAATGTATTTGCATTTAAATGCTTAAAATGTATTTATGAACTAAAACTAAATATGGAGAAAAGAAGCAAACTGGAACCACAAAAAATATATATTTTATCATTTCCCCTGGTTTGTTTCTAAATAACCTTAAAAGTTTTACAGAGCTTGATTTTCATTGCCTAGTGTGTTTCTAGAAGGTACTTTTTAAAATGTGAAAACTCAGTAAAATCTCCAAATTTGTCCAAGACTGAATTTGTTGAATTTAGATCTATTTTAAGAGGGCAAGTTCTAAGGTAACATGCTTTTGCTTGCCCCTCCCTGTTCCCAACCCCTCCCCAGGGTAAAAAATAAAACTGAAAAGAAAACAAAACTTGCCCTCCCAATTTTGATACCTTTAAGATTTTCCTTTGGGGTTAATTCTGATGGAGACTTTGCCAGATCCACCTGGGAAATGACAACTTCGGCAGTTATTATCCGCTGTCAATCACTCCCATGGTGCTCACACACTCAGAAGGTACCCTGTGAGGGCCATTTCATAATGGAAAATGAACACTTTAGTCTGGAGTGCAAGCGGACGAGGAAGGACCGTGACAGCTGCACCTCCAGTACCAAACCCAGCCTCGAGGTCATGGAGGCCTGTGGGGACCACGATGAATGTGTGTTGGGACTCCAGAATCAGAAGAGTGAGACCTTTTCTGGTCCTTCTAGAGCTGATTGGAGCGCCTTTCTTGTTAGTTAATTAATTCCAGCTTGGGATCTGCTGTTAGGAGAAAGACAGAGGCCCTTTAAAGTCTTTCCTTTCATCTTGGAAAGAGAACTTGGCTCCTTCTCATGGTTCTTGGGATGATATGCCCAAACACCAGGCTGGAATGGCAGCCCTCAGGGTCCTCAGAAAGGGCCATTACCATTGGAAAACCAAGGAGCTCCATGAGAGGTGGCCTGGAAATTGCCACTTTGGAGGTGAGTGAATGGGATTGCTCACAGCGCTGTGATCTCTGATCGAAAGAGCTTTTGAGTCACTTTGGAAAACCACTGGAAAGGCTCTCCTGAAATGTGAATCCATTCTAGAATGCCATGAGCCCTGTGGTAGCCGAGCTTATGCTCATGTGATTGTACAGACTGCCTCATAACCACCCAACATCCATCCTGGTTGATTTGCCATGGTCACTTGCATTTGGAGGGTGAAGAACATCCTTGCTAAGCTTGTGCTGTGTGTTTTCAGATTTTTCTATCTTGTTCTGCTTTCTTTGTTCCTTCCATTGCTTTCTGCAGGTATTTAAGCCCATGGTTCAAAAGAGACTATAATGTAGCTAAGTGGGTAGAAGATGTGAATAAAAACACTGAAGGACCATACTTTAGGTATTTTATAAATTAATTTTATATCCTTTTCAAATTCTCCCAGCACATACAAACACTGTAGTGTGACTGGCTCTCCATCTTATATCTCCCAATACAAGTCCCCAGAGGTGGAGAGGGTCCTTGTTTCTTTGCTGCCTCTTGACCTCTTGTTTTGGGATTCATGAGCAAGTCTGGCTCTTTTCTGAATGTTTCAAATGAAGCCATTTGAAAGGGTTGCCACCTAGTGCATGTCCCTATTACCATCTCGAGCTTTCTAATAGCTTTCTTTTCATTTTATGCTATGTAGTGTTCTCTGGGCATGAAACATCCTTTCCACTAATAAAGAAGCACTATTATTAACCTGAGCAATTTAATTTCTAGAATTCACTTATCCCATAGTGCATTTTTCCTACTTACCATCTTAAGAGTGCATAGTGCATACAAAAAACTTGAGGAAAGATACAAAAAGGAACTAAATACAATTGGTGACATTTTACTTCGAGTAAAAGCAATGATCAGCTGCATCTTGAAAATTATTAAGAGAGTATTGGCCATATGAGAGTGTGTGGGATGAGTTTAGGTTGTATTTGTTCAGTATAGCCAGTTGCTACCAGAGAAGGGCTGTGCTGATAAGTGCTTTACAGATTCCCATCAAAGATAAGGGATTTTTTATTCCAATAAAAATACTGTGTTTGACACTTCAAATAGAATAGGAAGCATATCTGCAACATGTTCTTGCTTCACAAACAAGCAGGCACAGCATCTGTACATTTTAGAAACTAGCACATTTACTAAATTCACCGCAACTCAAAGAATTTCCAAGAGCTCTCAATGGCATTTTTTTCATTCTTTATAATATCAGAGTGATTCCCTAAAGACAAATGTCCACTTTAAATCTGATTACTTTGTGGCAATTAATATAAAGAAGAAAATAGGCTGAACTGCTACTACCTCTGCTGAATACAACTTAACTATAAGCTTTTGATTATTTATTGCCGTGACTTGGGTCAGCATTTAACAGATATCAAAATATATATGTGTATCTAACTCTCAGCACCCATATAAGGTGGACTTTCTCTTCCTGTGTACCATTTAGTTTAGACACGTATAGTTTGAGAAAATGATTAGACCTACCTGCATTTGAATTTGAGCCATACATTTGCATATGCCCCTTGGAAAGCATAATCCCTGCCTGCTCACAGAAATATGTCCTGCTTTTATACCCCACCTTTCCCTCTTGCCCCGCCCCTCTGCTTATCCCACTTCCCCACTGAATCTCGTACGCATACACTCACATTCCAACATCCCACCCTCACCCATAGCTCCCAAGATGGCCAGCGTCAGGAAGACAGGTAAGATGGTTCAGAATGTTATTTGGAATCTTGGCTCCCCTGCAATCCCATCTCTCCTTTCTGTCTTCCTCAGGCTTGTGGGCAGATTGTAATTTGTATCAGTCACGGCACCCAAAGAGAACACCTTTGGTCCCATGTGGGCTAGGGCTGATATGCCTAAGTGAACTTGGCATTTTGCAGCAGCAATTTATGAAATGGTACCCCGGAAGAGTTGATTCCCCTGCCCTGGGTGAACTGAGCAGTGTATGTGGCTCCCAGAGAAGAGTTCACATTTCTTCCAATCAACACCCAGGTCTGCCCAGAAGCTGCATGACTAGATGCAAGTTGGATGGGGAGAGGCTGTAGCACTTCCGGTTGCATGTGCAAAGCTGCAAGGGCAATTTTAGGGGCTCCTTTACCGCCTCTGACAATATGAGATGGGAGTTTTCACAGCGGATAGTCATATTAAGAATTAATTTTTGTTTGCTTTGTTAAGGGTAATACTGGTCAGACTTGAAAATCAGTACAGACTTTCGGTGGAAGTGGTGAATAATTGAGATACACACAAGGATTTTAACACAAAAGAAAGAATTTCATCCACTCTCCATCCAAGCCATGCCTCACATCATAGGCCCCCAGTGCATCCATGCCTTGGCTGATGCTCTTTGCCAACCCTACTCTTAAGCTCAGGTTTGCTTCCTAGGCTGCCAGGTCACTCAGGACCACTTTTCCTGTCACAACCACCAATGAGGGCAAAGGTCACCTTATTAATTACCCCTGTGTGGTGTGAGGTTTCTGGCATCATTACCAAAATGCAATGAGGACTTAGTGAATGCAGGGAACTGGTCTAACTACAGCCAGCTCTTTAACGTATAGTATCCACATGACCACACAAAGAGCAAAGCAAATGCCAGAAGACGTTGAATGATCAGAGTGCCTCAGCTGTGCTCCCTTCCCTAGTGCTCAAGTGACTGGCTGATCAGGTTGTCCTGGCATACATCCGGGACTTTAGGAAGGAGCGGGTGGGTCACGGCAAGAGGATGACCTCTTCACACCTAGATCCTGGAGGTAGTTCCATGGGTGACAGGGCTTTACGAGCCCCTAGGAGGTATCCTTACTCTTGGGTATTAGCGGATGGATGACTCACTTCATCACCGGATTTTGAGTCCACTCCCATGATCTCATGGAAAATGCTGTAACTCTGAAAATGAACTTAGTAACTGCTATAGATTGCATGCTTTTATTTCCCACAACATCATGAGATGTAGGTATTCTTATTCCCTTTCTATGGGTGGAGGAAACTGAGGCACAAAGAGTAACTCAAGGTAAAACAGCCAGTTTTAGAACCAGAATTATGAGCCTGGCTCTGACTCCTAAACCTATTCCCTTTCCATTTCACTGCAACTACTTAAAAGTAACAGGGTGGGCATTGACATCTTATCTTAGGATACTTGATAAATCCTTTAGGATTAGGCTACTATTAAATTTGCATGTGGAGCGCAGCCAAGCGGTGGCCCTGTGTCCCTTGTGTGTACCTGTGCTGGGGGACAGAGCTGAACTGAGGTTGGCCTTACAGGCATATCTCCTAAAGGCAGGCCCAAGAGATCGGATGCAGCCCTAAGACATACCACAATGCATTGGCACACAGACACACTTCACTGTGTAATTCTAAATGGCACCCACGATGGCTATGATGGTTTTAAAAAACGCAGCGATGTTAATGGATAGCATTTGTCCAAAGATTACTTTGTCAGCGAATAAGCTGGGCCCATGCCTGGGTTCCAGTGGAAGCGATTGAAACCACTGGGCAAGTAGCCAGGGTCAGAACAGAGCCTAGAGGTGGCTTGGAAGAAATGTCAAGTTCGTTTTTGTTTTCCCTAAACTGATTCCCCCTGCCCTGTTCTCTACTCTTACTCCTGCTCTGGGCTCTCCATCTTCCCGAGATTGTCCCCTTTATGCTCTCACATTCCACCCAGCCTCCAGGACCCCATGCCCCTCCCCCAACCCGAACTGTCCTGCTTCTCTCCCCTCAGGTTAGCCTGGATGTTTATGTGCAGTTTCTTTGGGGTTCTGGGTGTTTATGTGCAGTTTCTTTGGTGTTCTAGAGAATGCTGCTCTTTTGTTTTAAGTCATAATTGGTTTTGGTCATGGAAAGGTATTTGAGGGGAAGACTGGCTGTCAGCAGTCCTCATTGGAATGGCCACGCATTTGTACAAAGCTGGTCTTTTCCACCTGTGGCCCAGGGAATGGCTGGCATGGCTTTGAAGCTATATGCTCATGGTTCATGTTATGGACACATATGCTGCAGCAAGTTAAACTTGTCCTGCATGATCCCCTAAAGTCACTGAGATTGAGTTGTTTGTGTATCTGACTAGCTTTCTTGAACTGGGATATCCTCTCAGTGGTGATTAGGCTAAAAATCTGCACAGAGGTTAATGTCCCTTGTTTTGGAAAGTTGTATTTAAATACAAAAGCTTGTCCTTATTCCACATATATTGAATTTGTTTACTAAAGAACATAGTCTTGTTTTAAAAATAATTAATTTCCAAATTAGAAAAATATATTGTAGTGCATTGCTTTAATAGTACTTTAGAGGATTTGAAGTACTAACATTTTTCATTCTGCCCACGTGCTCCACAGTGGAGAGCATTGACCCAAGAAAAATCATTCAAAATAGTCTAAGCCACACTAAGGAGTGATCCTGGACATTTCTCAAAAACAGAAGGAACATTAGGAGTTCCAGATTAAAAGCAATCTGAATCACGCTTGATTCTTAAAATTGAGCGAGAACATTCAGGGTTTGCAGGGGAAAATTATTTTAAAATAGTAGCTTTCATTCAGTGTCCATGAAATAGGAACTGATTTGAAAACCATGACAGAACCAGAGCAAATGAGAATGAATAGAAAGGAACTAAAATTTAAGGGAGGAAGAAAGACATCTTGATGCCGTTGGATTCAGTATAGGCTGCAGGTCCTCCCCTAGCCAGTATTACCCCACCCACTGCTCCCTGGCGGAGCCAGTCACTCAGGATGCAGATGAGGTGCAGTCTTCAGAAACCAGTGCTGAGCTCTCATGCAGCAGTGAAGCCATTCAGTTGTGTAGGTCAATACCACTTTGCACCAGGAACTGAGGAGGCATGGATGTGTAGTGGTGACATTTATGAATAGATAGCTACTGCTAAATCATCACATCTATCTTCTACTGATATGAGTTGACACTTTCCACTCTTAGCTGTTTTTTTGTTTTGTTTTATTAACTTTAAAGATAAGATGGCAACTATGGGCTCTTCCAGTGTGCTCAGTTTAGTCACAAATATTACCACCACACGTGCACAATCAACAGCATAAAATGCCAAGAGCTTATACATGTCTTTCATTTGGAGCTTCTCCATGATGGAGAGAACACATGCTATTCAAATAGAAAAGGGTCTTGTCACTGTGTTGTTTTTTAGTTTTAGTAAAATCCCAGTCACAGCAGAGCCACCTTATTGACACACCAAGTGCCCCTACATGAGTTATCAGGATCCACATCTATGGCCTAGAATCCTCCCCTGCAGACATGCTGATTGGAGAGACTAATCAGACCATTTTTGTATGTTCTCATCAGACTCTTTGTTTGGCTGGAACTCTGCACTCCTTACTGCTTGCATGTTTACTAATTTACTATTAAAATCACTGTATTTGCCTTTGTTCTTTCAAAACTAACATTGGCCTCTGAATGCATGAGTTTCACTGGTGTGTGACTTAGCAACTAATAAATGTAGCCAATTGTATTTGGGGGCCTTAAAAATAGAATTGGAATAACTGCTAAAAATATGTGTGTTTTTTTACATTATGTGGTAAAAATAAGGCAGACTATTGAGATGTTATATACGTAATTTGCCATTATGAGCTCTTAGAATAATTTTATCCCTTCACCATTTTAACTTTTTATTCTATAGGACACTTCATTCCTGGCTTTCTAGTTGAAAGTATGATTCTATATACTAACATTAAAACAGTCCATTGCCGTTATGAGATTAGGAAGATACAAATGCCAGCATTCCAGTGTTGTGAATGACAATGTCTCCCAGTAGCTAACCCCTGCAGTAGTGGCCTATGAAAGTAGAAATCAGAGGGTTTGTTCTGAACCCACTTTTCAGATAGTTGAGAAAGATGTTAGGCCATCCCATAATATTTATTTCATGTGTTCTCCAACGTCTCAGGACTTTGTCTCCTGCCAAGTCTCCTTCTTCATCAACTGGGTCTATTGCCTCCAGCAGAAAATACCCCTACCCAATGCCTCCACTTCCTGACGAGGAGAAGAAAGTGAACCGACAAAGTGCCAGGGTATGTGAGAACTTCTTCCATTCACTCATGTCATCGGTCATTACTGTTTATCCGTGAGTCCATCTTTTAAAAGAGCTCTTTATTCTTTGTTCATAAGCAAAAGCAAAAACCTAAGTTTGAAAAATAGAGGATTCTTGGGGCATTGAGGCTCAGATCTACATTTGCAAATTATGTTAATTACCGTATTGATGAATTCTACAAATGCTTAGTATATATATATTAACGATTTGTTGCTATATACTTGCATCTTATTATTCAGTGTAGCTAGTATATTAAACCTGCCAGAGAGCCCAGTTTGCTTACTCAGGCCTTTTTCTTGCTAATAACACCCAATAGGATTTTAGAAGCAGTAAATCAGATCAATGTCTTGGACATGGGAGTAGAATTTGGCAGCAAAGAAAGGAGACTTCCAAATTTGTAATATTTAGAATAGACAATAGGTATGGTGAAATTTAGCAACCTATTATGTTTTAAAAAGCCAGATTTAGCCCTGCCTGGTTTGGCTCAGTGAAAAGAGCATCAGCCCATAGACTGAAGTGTAGTAGGCTCAATTCCAGTCAAGGACATGTGCCTTGGTCAGGGTGTGTGTGGGAGGCAACCAATCAATGTGTCTCTCTCACATTGATGTTTCTCTCTCTTTGTCTCTCCCTCTCCCTTTCACTTTCTCTAAAAGTCAATAGAGAAATATCCTTGTATGAGGATTAACAACAAAAGGCCAGATTTAAAAATATACAGTTGATTATTTTTATAAATATATGGTTCATCAGATATTTCACTTACATCCTAAATCCTCTTTTACATTTTAAGCATGATTCTAATCAGTCTTACAGATTAGATCAATGGTTCCCAAAACAGAGCCATTATGTGAAAAGTAAGCTACAGTGAAGTTTAGAGAAGCAGACCAGCCCTTCAAGGCTTAAGTGACAAATATTATTGAAGAATAATTACCTTAATTGATGCCCAGGTTCTGTTGTGGTCAGTTACATTGTAATGTTGACCTTCTCAGAGACAATTTAGCAAAAAAAAGTAAAATAAGATAAATCTTTAAAACCCTGGCAGATTTATCTGCTAGTGTGTCCTGGGTTCCTAGGCTCTGTGGTTTTAAAAGACATTTCAGAAATTCTTTGATCCTGAATTGAGATTATGGAGTTCAAGGTAAATATTGATCATTCAAATTTTAACTCCCTCAACTCAAAGTCAGTAAGAAAACACATTATAAGCTGATTACTATGATAAAAAAAAGACTTTAAAACAACCAATGGTGCTTTGTTAACTGTATAAAAATTATCTTTACATATTAATATGGGAGATGATAAAAGATGAAAAGGAAGAAGAGAACTCAGACATGTCTGACTGGCATGGATCAGTAGTTGAGCATCACAGTTCCATTCCTGGTAAGGGCACATGCCTGGGCATCAGAAAATCTTTCTCTTCGTTGCTGTCTCTCTCTCTCTCTCTCTTCTCTCCCTCTCCCTTCCTCTCTGAAATCAATATATATGTAAATAATTAAAAATATAAATAACTCAGATTCCCAGTATTCAACTTTCAGGCCTTAAAAAAGGACTTGATAAGCATTCAGCTTTTCATGATATGTGTATGTGGTTATGAAATTTAAGGCAATATCAATCCTTCCCTCCCCGGGGAATTGCCGAAGTATCTCTCCCCTGATAAATTATCTTCATTGCTGCTTTTGCTCTTTCTAGTTGGGGTGTTATACCAGGGTGTAGGGTTTTGGAAACTTTCCTGCAGGGGAATTCCTGAGAATGACCAATCCCCAGAAGACATGGCTGACCATGGCCCCTTCCTTGGCAGCATGGGGAAACAGTAAAGACTGTAGCCTCTGGCACAGTTGTGCGGAAGGCCTGGCTGGTTCTGTCCACTGTGGACCATCCACATGAGCATATGACAGGGTCCTGCAGAATAGGCAGCCTCTGTCTCTGGGCTGTTTTTGTGGGCTGTGGCGAATCAAACCAGCAGATCTTTCTATCAGCAACCCCTCTGTTACAGTGACACGGACATGGCCACGGTCACGCATTGTCCTAAAAGGGATGGCTTGGCAATTTTTAGCTTCTTTGTCCTGACAGGGGTCATTGTGGCCTTCAGGTGTTCCCAGTGTCATTTCTTTGTTCTTCTCTTTTTTTGGCAAGCTGTCACTTATTTTTTATTTATTTTTTAAAATATATTTTTAATTGACTTCAGAGAGGAAGGGAGGGGAAGAGGAAGGTAGAAACATCAATGATGAGAGAGAATCATTGACTGGCAGCCTTCTACATGTCCCACACTGGGAATCGAGCTTGCAACCTGGCATGTGCCATGACTGGGGATTGAACCGTGACCTCCTGGTTCACAGGTCTATACTCAATCACTGAGCCAAGTGAGCCGGTTCGATTATTTTTTAATCTTTCTAACCATTTGTGAGGAAACTGGACTCACTGAAGCCTGAACTCTTTACTACTCCAGGCCAGCCTGTGAGCATCAATCCAGATCTTCCTTCCCTCAAACTCCTGCAAGCCATTCATTGTTACTTCTCTCCTCCAACACATATCCCCTCCCCCGCCCCCCACAATGATCCTCACAGTTGAGAGATTTGGTTTACAAAATGTGAGGAGATGGCTGTCTTTTTAAGTAAGAAGGACACCTAAGGATGACATGAGGTCAATAACACTGGAGGCTGTACCACAATTCTGTGGGATAGCCAACCTGGGCATCAGCATAAGAACCCATGAAGGTTCCAGAGAACATATCAAGGGAACCTATATAGAAATATCCATTTAGTTCTTTAGTTATTTCTTTGTTTTCACTCCCAGAAACTCATTAGTTATATGCCCCAGATTTCCAGTAGAAGTGGATATTGGATGCAACCTAAGTCATCCTTAGGCTTTCTTTGTTCATATTTATAATAATTATACCCAAATCATATTGTCTGGAAACATAATTTATCAGCTAGATATATTTTTTTAATTGGCTTTCCTTTTCTGTTGAGCTGAGTTGCATTCATATTTAATCATGCCAAAGTTGTTTCCAGTCCATTAAGGCAATTACTGAACATCATATAAATTAGATATGAACAGGGCCAATATACAGAGCTGATGGCAGAGGCAAGGAGAGCAAAGAGGCGAGGGAATTACGGCTTTGATGTCTTGCCCTGGATGCATCATTGTACTCTGATATGTCAGCTCCCAGGAGAAGACACTGTTCTAGGAGGCAGAGATGGGATTGGAGGGTTATAATTTGGTCATAGGCCCATGGCAGTGATTTTGAAGTGGGTGGTGGTGGAATCATACTTCCCTGAGGTCAGTACTCAGTGTTGGCTATACATGGGATTGTCTGAGGGCTTTGAAAGTCCACTGAGGCCTGAGTGCCACTCAGAGAGACTGGTTTGGAGCATTGTCCAGGCAGTGGGATTTCAAAAATGTCCCCAGGCCACTGAGCTGTGCAGGTGGACTGAGAGCCACTGCTCTAGCTGGCTGTTTTAGAATCTCAAGGAAAGAAGGGTGTAGTTTAAAGAAACAATATTTTAAAGCATTTTACTTGAGACAATCTTAAATTCATTCAGAACTTTGAGTTACATGAGGATGAGAGGAATCATTTTGTACTAAAAGATGACGGTTGTTAAAAAGGATAAGATATAGGTTTAGAGGTAAAAGAGAGCTAAAAATCAATGTTTATTTTATCCATCTATTAGACTGCTTAAATTACACATTAGCGTGTGTGTCCACCATCACATGAGGATGGGTGGAGTCACCAAATCCTTCTCACCTTTGTAGCTCAGAATACGTCTGCTTCCTGCCTTCACGGTGTGCAATTTGCTTTTCTCTGTTGTGCAGCTCTGGGAGACATCCATTTAAGATCAACTGTTTACATGTGACACACATCGAAACTGTTTACTTCAACTTTTATAGACACCCAGCCTCACGGAATCACTGCAAATCTATCTGCTCTCCAGACGACACAAACCCCCTGGAGAGGCCACAACGGAGAAGCCGAGTCACATCTGGATACCGTTTTTGTTTTGCCATGGGTTTAGGATTTAACTGAACCTTGAAAAGAACTACTGACATGTTACACTATAACATGGAACAGTAAAGGTCCTGGTATACTAATGGACACTCCGCATGACAGATATATGTAGAAGTATCGCTAAAACTAGCTCACACAACCCAAATGCAGCAAGTTCTCCAAGGGGACAATAGTGGATTCAGAACTTGGCGTTCTGAGGCCCATCCTTGTTATGTAGACAGTGATGCTGTGTGCATGTTGCTTCGGTTTATTGTTTTCCACATTTAAGGAAACAACATCCCATAATAGACACTAGCATGCAGGGCTAAGGCACATAGGATTTTTCTGCAGGACTTTAAAGCTTTGAGAGGCCAATATCCCATATGCTAACTTTAAACATGTATTTTTAGGTTGTTTGTGTTTTTTTATTTTTATTTTATTTTTCATATTTATATCAGCATACGAGGACAATTGTACATATGTCAACATTTTTAAAATTAAAAAAGCAGCTGTTCCACACAGTGTATTTTGCCAAATGCCTCAAAACCGTCAGTCATGGTCACATCATTGTTATCTATCAGATGATCTTGAAAGAGTAGAAGCAGGTGATGCTGTAAATATAGTAGTGGTCAGTGCTGTACATGTGACTCCATAATTGGTATTTGTCCAAGACATGTGACATCCCTTTAAACTGTGCATAGTCCAGAGGCAGGTTTATTGGGTCTTCAGTTGACCAGGAGGACACACGCCCAGCCAAACCCATGACCTCCATCGCTTGCAGGGGCACCATCCAGTAGTGCCACTGTCCGGCCTACAGGCCCTCCATGCCGTGGCTGCTCCCTGGGGGTCCCCCCCCACCACCCCCCCGCCTGCTCACTGTTCTCCTAGGGGCTACAGTGGCTGCCTGGCGGCTATATTTCAGCACAGGAGCACATTGTGCTAGTCTCCCTCCAGAGGCCTGTGAGCTCCACAGAAGTACATCCTGCTGAGACTTAGCCAGTGCATCCGAGATGCCTGAGACCACAGGCTGCTGCTGCATTGGTGGTTCCCAATTTGTGAATACTCCAACCCAGTGATTTTCAACCCTTTTAATCTCGTGGCACCCATAAACTAATCACGGAAATTATGCTGCACACCAAAAACTATTTCTTGCCGATCTGACAAAAAAAAAAAAAAAAAAAAAAAAAAAAAGATATAATTTTGATTCATTCACACTAGATGGCTATTGTTGTGTTGGCTGTTGTCTATTTTTTTTTTTTTTTTCAATTTGACACTCTAAGACAAAAGAGGTCAGTGCCCCTGACTAAATAGTCAGGTATTGCATATTTTAAAAATTCTTGAGGCACACCAGTTGAAAATTGCTACTCTAAACCCTGGTGGCCTAAAGTTTTGTTCTTTATCAAAATTTTGCGGCCACCTTTATCTGTGAAATAAATGATTTGTTTTGCTGAAAACAAACAAACAAACAAACAAAAAAAACTTTTTCACTGCGTACTAAGGACATTTATCATCAGTGGGAGTCCCAGCAGGTCACTCTGCACTGACTTGGAAGCGAGGATATGAAAATCTCTACCAGGTGGGCTGGGAAGACTCACCAGGCCACAAAGGGTTAAAAAAATCTAAAGCCACAGGTGTGTAGTGACTGTGAAGACAGCTGGCAGGGAAAGAACCTGATGTTTTGAACTCTGTGTTATTTTTTTTAATTCACGTAAAAGGGAGAAACCTATTGAAGCCCCTTCTTTACAAGCAGAACTTGACTCGGCCACCATGCGGCTCATCATTCTGAATAAAACGTCCCCAAGGACACTCCCCATTCAAGCTCAGAAGTTGATGGGATCCAACACAGGCTCTGCGGTGACGGTGACGAGTACTCCTGAATCCTTCATGTTCTCTTCTTTCTCTTGAGAGGAATGGAATCTGCAGGCGAGATTGCAGCAATATCTTCTGAGGCTGATCTCTCCCAGGGGGATTCATGGGCAAAATCCCTGTCATTTCCTTGGTGGTCATCTGGGATCCCCAGATGGAAGGGCCGAGTGAGAAGGCTGTGTGTTTTACTGTGTCTTTATGTCTCCTAATGGACCTCTTTTCTGCAAGTCTTTGAAAATATTTGAAGAATCAATTTATCCAAAATGATAAAGCATAAACAGCATTTTTCATGCCAGGAAGGGATATAACTGTCAAGACTACAAACAACAACAATAACAACAGCGCTCCATCAGACTGAGGGTTGGGTGAGTGTTGGGTGACCTTGCCACCTAGTGCAAGCCAAGGGCAGGAGGGCAGATAGATTGAAAGTTACAGCAAATGAAATGGCTTTTGACCCAGATCACTTTAATGTGCACTGGATGTTTTCTGGTATTGAGTGTATAAAATGCTAATGTATAAGGTTTATTTTGACTATAAAAGAGTTTATAGATTTGAATGTAAGATACCTTGTGTATATATGCTTCCTACTTGCAGTCACATAGGCCCTAATTTGAAAGAATCGCGAATGGATAGCTATGTAATCAACAGATCTCCCCCCCCCCCTCTTTCCTGACCTCTCAATTTGTTTTTACATGAAAATTTTTATTTTAAGTGAAAATTGTTATGATGTGCCTTGTGGGCAACATGGTTGCTCTAGAGCAGGGGTGGGGAACTTTTTCTGCCAAGGGCCATTTGGATATTTATAACATTATTCGAAGGGTCGCACAAAATTATCAAGTTAAAAACTAGCCTGCTGTATTTGGTCAAACATTTAATTAACTCACTCCTATTCCCTTGGCAGGGCCGGGCCAAATGATTTCTGGGGCTTTATACGACCCGGGCCGGACATTCCCCAGCCCTGCTCCAGAAGTATATATGTAGATTATCGTCATCTGTGGTCATAACCTTCATATGGAACTGAATGAAAGTGTTTTGTTTATTTGCAGAGAGATTATGGTTTTATAGTGGTTTTAATGTTGTCTTGTCAGTATCTATTGTACTCTATCTAAGAATGTTTAAATATCCTTACAGCCATTTGCAAGATTCTGTGGCAAGTTTGCAATCTCAGTGGGTAATTTCGAGAAGTACCTATATGTGCACTCATGGTTGGTGTTCTAGAGGTATTCAGTCTAAATACCTATGGCTTTTCATCCACAGAGGCAGGGAGAATGGACCCATGACACTAAACACAAACACAGCATTATTTTTTTAAATATATATTTTGAAGGATTTGGAGGCCACCATAGCCCTTTGTATCCTGTAACTAATATCTGTATCTCCCTCCCCCAGTCAGTTATAGGGCCTGCCTGTGATGCTAAGCAGAGAAGAGCAGTTATCTGGCCTGTGTGTTCCATTGTATGCCTTTTTCCTCTTTCCAAAGTTCTGTGCATAGGTAAGACTTCAGATGGACTGCCCTGCTGCCTGGGATATTCCACTTAATCCATAGTCATTACAGTGTGGTATGTTTAAAGAAACATATCACACTTCATGTTTAAATCTCTCCACTAAGAGTGTCAGCAAGGGAGGCGTGGGGTCACAGGGAGCCCTGAAGGAGCCGCCGGCTCAGAATAACTGGTCTCTGTGTCCAGCCACTCTCTCCTACGACAGGAAGTGCATCCTCCCCGGCTTTCTCCAGCCAGAACGGGGCCCCCAGGTTCCTAGTCTGTGAAAGGAATTAGCTCAGACAGAGCAGCCTAATGAAGGCTTCCCATTTGCTATAGCTGCTGTATTTTTTTTATACAGTATATATAAAAAAATCAGTGCTAGTCCTTAAAAAAAATTGAAAGTTGACTAATAAAGTAAATGTAAGGTTAAAATGTAAACCATATTTTGATAAAAAGTGCTATTAAGTGATAATACAGTTCAACTTTCCCTGTGCTTTTTTTTTTTTATTTTTTTATTTTTTATTTTTTTTAAGTGTTTAACATTGTGTTTATATATAAGGTCAGACCAGCATAGATTTCTGAACATAAGATTGATAAACTTTCTAAAAGATATAATTAGATAATTTTCTCACTTCCAGAGAAGGAAGTCATTCTCTCCTTCTCTCTCTCTCTCTCTCCCTCTCCCTCTCCCTCTCTCTCTCATTGATTCCCTTGTAGATTTGCATAACTTAATTATGTCCATGTCCCCAGATCTCTTGGGACTACTTTACTTCTTATCTTGTTAGATGTTGCCCTTTGCTTTGTTACCTATAGTTATCTATGGGCCAAAGGAAATAACAGTATTTCAGTGTTTCAAAATCAAGTCTGTTCATTTATTTATGTCATCCATTCTTCCTCCTCCTCTTCTTCTTCTTCTTCTTCTTCTTCTTCTTCTTCTTCTTCTTCTTCTTCTTCTTCCTCCTCCTCCTCCTCCTCCTCCTCCTCCTCCTCCTCTTCTTCTTCTTTGCTGTCATGTAGTTCTGTTTTAACATATATTTAGCACTTTAAATAGTTCCTTGTTATTAACCATAATAATAAATTCTAACTGAAAGAGAAGATGCTTTTATTTCACTTAATTTTCTTAAAGGAAAGAGGAGCTCTTGGGAGCACATGGAGGAGTGTGCGGACTTGGCGCACAGCGCGGCAGTGAGTGAGGGGGTGCAGGGTGCAGGGAGGGAGGACAGCTGCTGCCACAGCCTGATAGGACCCCACTGCCGCCTGCTGCCTGGACGCCTGTGGGCAGCACATGTCAGTGCCAGCCTACAGGTTGGTAAGTTGGCATGGATTTTCCATGACACCCTCTGACGGCCACACTGGCAACATGTCTGCTTTTTATGCTCCTCATGATCTTTTCTCCTTTCACTTCTATTTTCCTCTAAATCCGTCACCCACACGCTTTTTTCCCCCCTAAATGGAATCAAGCTGAATCTCACATTCTCATTCTAGGAACTTAAAATATATAAGCAGCAAATATCCCTAGAGAATCTGGCTCAATTTGGAGCTCAGGTCCCCCGCCCCCAAGACACTTTCTGACTTGGTAAGACTGCTCTGGACGTGGATGCAGGGGGAGAGGGAAGGACTTTTGAGAAATAGCTTCCCTGTGTATGGGAGTGCGAGGTGGCCAGCCTGCTCTTGTGAAAATGGGCTGAAAGGCAGCTGCCCATCCTGCACGTGCTCTCTCTCTCTCTCTCTCTCTCTCTCTCTCTCTCTCTCTCTCTCTGGGGGGGGGGGAGGGGGAAGCAGCCACACCTGCTGGGAGGCGCAGACGCATGCTCAGCATATGCTCTGTGGCCAGGTGCCTTTAACAGCCAGAGGAGCTTTCCCAGCACCTGCAGAGGCAGAGCGGACCGACACAGCGGGACCTCAGACAGCAGGCCGTACTATTTCTGTTCACCCTTACTCATTGCCTTGTCAGAGTCCCCAAAATGGAGCATCTTCTGATTTGGCTTATAAGTAGAAAACACATTAGAACAAAACAAAAACCTGCCTAGTATTTATATCCTTTATATCCAGAGCCCTACAGACAGTAAGCATCCTCGCTGTAGGGTCTGAGAGATGCTCCCTGCCCAGTAGCTGTCGGCCCTTTTCTCCTGACTGGGAACTTGCACTGTCACGGAGGTAAGTCCCTTTTTTTTTTTTTGGCCCACATTGGCACTTGGGAGAAGCAGAGGGATGTAGAATAGGGGGCAGAGGCACCTTTCATCTTCTCCCCAGGGCACCGGGGCATGGGGTGCAGTGTTTCGGGATGGAGAGGAGATAAGCAGCCAGTCTTGGGGTGCTGGCGAAGGAGCAGAATGGAGGTCCGCTCAGGAGCTAACCCGGCAGGTGGGCACAGGATGGCCACTTGGGGTGAGGTAGGAGAGGGGCTGCGTGCTCTACGTTGTCAGTTGGCTTTGAATACTTCATGGGCCAGCCCGTCATGGGCCAGGTACTGCTGCCCGCTGCATCGTTCACAGAACCTATTTCACCTGGAGGTGCGTCAAGGCTGGCAAGGCTTTGCTCAAGGGCATCATCATGTGTTTTTAGGTCTCCTTAAAGCTATAACCAGGGAAAATGTGTGTTGTGTTGTTTTGTTTTTACAAAAAAAAAAAAAGGCATACAATGAAACTAACAATCTTGTTAAGATGATGCACTTAAAAATCATCAAAATTTCCAGTTTGTGAAGAAAAGGGCATTTTTCTCTCAAGCTAAAAAGACACACCTATAATACTAATGTACTTATACTTTTGGGCTTAGCCTATATATATATAGTTTCAGGTGTGGGTTTGTGTTTTGATGGTCAAGCTCTAAAATAATGAAAACAGCTCCAAATCTTTAAACACAGCGGTGCTAAGCTATACCAGGTAACACGACACAGACAGAGCTGGTATGAATACATGTACTCCGTCATAACCCAAGAGGTTTTGCTAAATTACACGTATCACTGCCTGAGGAAAAACCCCACAATCCAGTACAGAAATCAAACTGTGATTCCAGAGTCTTTTTAGTGGGTAAAAAGGACCCAAAAACTTTGTTTTATATGGAACACTTTTTTTTTTTTTTTTTACACCACCTTCAAAAGTGCTTAATGGTAGGTTTGTTCGCGATAAGTGAGCATGCTCTGCTTTTTCAACCTGCGGAAAGAGACTTCCACCCAGCTCACCTTCTCTTAGAAACTGTTCTACCGAAACATAGCGGTTTATCTGTTAGCCGGGGTAGGTCTGTGCTAGTGTTTTCCGCATCTGTCGTCTTCAAGGGATGATGTCCCTTCCACAGTGGACGCCACTTTGTGCTAATAGCCGGTTTCACTTTCGGTAAGCAGGTGATCGTGTATATACTTAGATGGGCTTCGTTTTAACATTCTATCCTCTCTGCCTCTCTGCACTTCAGGTCCTTAGGCTATTTAAAAACTATTGAGTTTTGGCAAACACCGACTGAAATGTGTATGGCAACTGCTTTCCTGAGCAAGCGTGATTTGATTTATGGCTGTTCCAGTGCTAAGGTTGCTCTCACATTGTATGTGAACAAAACCTTGCTGTTTTTAAAGGTCATTGTAACTTGAGGTTCAAATCACCTGCACAATTTGACTAGTCTTCACTTCTGAAGCTAATAAGAGACCACGGTTTTCTCTGTTAGTCTCCTTGTAACATCAATAAAGTGACTTTCAATGAAAGATCAATGTTCTTTTGATGCATAACTCCCTTCAGTCCTGTTTTCCTCCTGGCCACCGTCTGTCTTTCAGAAGCCTTGTGGGGGTATGGGCAAGGGGTGTTCTTTTCTGTTCTGCGCTGTCCTAACAGGGCCGTCAGCATGCTAAGATTCGCAGTGGTCCTTCAGGAGAGCCTGTGTGCTGTCTGTTGGATGATTTCCTTAGCTGGGCAGCAGGCAGAGCCCCCTCCATCTACGCACCTGCTTTGCCTCATCTTTTTGCACTTTCTCCCTGACCCTAACAGGGATCCAGGTCCTGTATCCTGACCCAGAGCCCAGGCAGTGGGCTATTTAACAAGCTCACCTGTGTTAGGCTCTAAGCATGGGCCTCAGAAGGCTGTTTAAGTTCATGAGTTCATAGACCCACCTGCCGCTTCTTCTCCCAAGCAGCCATTTCACCCACCAGTCTTATACATACACACTATATATATATATATATATATATATATATATATATATATATATATATATATAAAATCTTTTATATATACATTATACACATACACACACCACACATTATTGATTTCAGAGGGAAAGGGAGAAACATCAATTGAGAGAGAATCATTGATTGGCTGCCTCCTGCATGCCCCCCACTGGGGATCAAGCCTGCAACCCCGGACATGTGCCCTGACTGGGAATCAAACCATAACCTCCTGGTTCATATAGGTCAATGCTCATCCCCTGAGTCACACTGGCTGGGCCCACCCCCTAGTCTTTACTCTGGAACTTACACTTCCCTTGCCTTTAGCTTTTAGTCTGCTGAGGAAAAAAAGTAATATGTGTTGAGGCTGGTTTGGCTCAGGGGATAGAGCGTTGGCCTGCAGACTGAAAGGTCTCGGGTTCGATTCCGGTCAAGGGCATGTACCTTGGTTGCGGGCACATCCCTATTGGGGGTTGTGCAGGAGGCAGCTGATCAATGATTCTCTCATCGATGTTTCTGACTCTCTATCCCTCTCTGTAAGAAATCAATAAAACATATTAAAAAAAAAGTATGTGAGAAAAATGGGTTAAGGGCTTGTACATGTATTATAAGTAAAAAACAAACACACACACACACACAACACAAAACGGTGATTACATAGAGCTCCATTTCTTTTTTCTTTTTTTTTTTGAGCTCCATTTCTTGTATTTGTTTAGACATATATAATAGTTCATTCAGATGAGCACTGAAACAGTGACACGGTCAGCTGAGTGAAAACAGTCTAGTTCAGAAAGAGCAGAGGTTGGAGCTCACATGCCACCTGTGACTGAAGGTGCCACCTGGAACTTCATGCCCAAGGGGAGGGGACCTCCACTGTGGCTCCAGGGGAGTGAGCGCGGTGAGCAGTGCGGTAAGACTGCCGTGTGCTGTCCTGCCGTGTGCTGTCGGTGCCAGCCGTCCCCAGAGAGGCACCAGGCCTCCGGGAGCCACATCCCATGGAAGCACTGGAAAAGGGTGTATTTCCTAACACATGGCACCTCTTGAAGCACAAATCTGCAAAATTAAATTAAATCTCGTCGGGGTGACTGGAGGAACTTAATTCTCCAAATAACTGAAGTGTGCAGGTTTGACCTAACAGCTTTACCAGAAAAGCAGACCAAGAGACAGTTGTGAAGAAGCGGGAGAGGCCGCCCTGGAAGTATATAATGAATGAGACATGGAACCCAACATAAAATAGAAATAAGGCAACACGAGATTCACTGGTAATGAAGACTTTGGCTGTAATTAAAGAAAGGAGATGTAGATGTCAAATTCCTCAAGGGGAAGGAAACTTTCGAAGGCAGGGACATGCTGAAGGCTGGGCTCCATGCTTTCGAAAAGAGAGTAAAAGTGGGAGAGCTATGGAGACTTGCTTCAAGGATTCAATAATTAAAACCGAATTGAGTATTTCAGAGACATGGTCTTGTATCCTTTCACACTTAACCAAAGACAAACTCAGAACCATGGCAGCTGAGATCACCTTGGGGCTCATCCAAGCTCTCGGATGCTTTACATATGGCCCATCACCTTGAGTCGGCAACGGCCTTCTTCCTTACCACCTTAGGCATCCAGAAAACAGCCCTTCCTTAGACTGCAAATTCCCCAGAGGATCCTGGTGAGTTTGAAGCAAACAGCGGGCCCTGGACTGATGCTCCCTGCCTCCTGGTCCTCTGAGCTCTCTGGCCCTTCTCTGGCAGCTCAGGATCTAGCCAAGCTTTGTGCCTCAGACAGTCTATCTGTAGTGAAACCTATACTCACCACATAATACAGGGTTGGGCAAAAGTAGGTTTATGGTGTGAGTATGCAGAAGTTTATTCTAGTATTATTTTCCATATGAACAACTGTAAAGGTACTTTTGCTCCACTCTGAGCAACTGCCTCACAGTGTAACATGTAGACCAGGTGTGAGTACTTGACATAAATATGTAAGTTAGGGCTGAATAAATGTATATAAATGAATATGTATGTGTGTATATATATATATATATATATATATATATACACACACACACACACACACACACACACAAACAACTAGTGAAATGTAACTAATGATGCTTACAAATTTTTTTATTTTCATTGGTTGGCATTAGGAAGATAGTTGTCACGTTGTGCCCCAGAATGAGACCCGTGTTCTGCGGGCAGGGAGAAAATAGGCTAGGTTGATTAGACGCCCGATGCATGAAATTCAAGCAAGGGGTTCAGGCCTAGCACTGCAGCAGCTGCCCCGGCCCTCATAGCCCTGGCTTCCTCCGGAAGGTCGTCCGGAAGGAGATCTGGAAAGTCGGTCGGCTGTCCTGTCTAATTAGCATGTTACACGTTTATTATTCTAGACTAAGCTCTCTTGCAAAAAAAAAAAAAAAAAAAAGAGCAAACCAGCCAGGCTTTAAATTTAAGAAACAGAAATATTATTGGTGTTTATTGTACCAACACACTTTTTCCAGTCACTTATCCCAGAGGTAACAGCTAATCCCTGTTCAAAGATGTAGAAACAGGCTCTGAGAGGGCCTAACGCGGTCGAACCACATCCACGGGCAGAGGCACAGGTAGCATTGGAATCCAGACCTTACTTGGGAGGACATGCTTCAAAGCTTTTCTAAAAAGCCCTCCACTACACCGTGACGCCTGCTGATGGGAGGACACCTGGGAAAGCAGCGGGAAGGAGGAAATGAGCGCGCGATCCTGACTCCCAGTGGCAGTCACCGCAACATGTCGGAACACCATTTCCAGACCCCTCGTTGTGTACATTTTTTAATGTCAGTGTGAACACAAGGCATATCAAAATGAAAGTATCAATATTTAAAAAATTAACATCTGCTTTTAAAGGGAAAGCACACACATTATAGAAAGCTTGGAAGATACTGAAACGTATAAAGGAAGTTTAATCACCTAGAATGCTGTTAGCCAAAAACAATCATAGCTCATAGTTTCATATACTCCCTTAGTTTTTTTTCCTGTTAATTTTCTTTTTTACACAGTCAAGCTCAGAATGTACAAGGTTTTTAAGTATGGTTAACAAAGGCCTGCATGGATGATGACGAAGGTCTCGGTAACAGACAGTATTTGCCATTCAGATTATTCAGTAGGTTTTCAAGAGGCAGGAAATAATCACCCCTGTACCCATCCATTCATATGACTATCAATCAAAACATCTGTAGGCCTTAAGCCTTAAAGTTTCTACCAAGATGAACTCTGACATGGATTACCATAGTTTCTTTTTTTGCATCACTTTAGGTATAAAACATAAGAATACTCCACACAGCCCTCGCTGGTTTGGCTCAGAGGTTAGAGTGTTGGCCCAAGGATTAAAGGGTTCCGGGTGCCGATTCTGGTCAAGGGCACCTACCTTGGTTGCAGGCTTGTTCCCCAACCCTGTTGGGGCATGTGTGGGAGGCAACCAATTGATGTGTCTTTCTCACATCAATGTTTCTGTCTCTCCCCCTCCCTCTCACACTCTCTAAAAGTCAATGGGGGAAAAAAATCCTCGGGTGAGGATTAACAAAACAAAACAGAAAAAGAATATGCGCTACATAAAGCTTCCATACCACGCAAAAGCCCATCTAGGGGAGGAATGACAGCAGCTGCCGCCTGATGAGAAGGTTTTAGTATCCTACTGTGAAAAGTATACAACGTGCCTCACACATTCTGCACACCTAACTTCACATAAAACAGGGTTAACAAGAAAATAAGACAGAACAATGGCTCAAGGAAGTTCTAAATGGTTAACAGAACTGATCTTAGCCTAATAAAAATTCCAGAGAATTTATTATCTAAACTGAAAACAGCAACTTCAGAGGTACATACAGTAATAAACCTTTACAACAGCTGTTAAGGAAAAGCGGTGAAGCAAGTTTACACGCGTTTCTGAAGGCGAGCCAAAAGCCAGTGCGCCCGCTGGAATGTCGATCCCGTTCACACGGCGCCCTCCGGAGTTAAATGCTCATGACACACTGGATGAACTGAAAGAGAAAAGCCAGCATTACCACACAGACCTCTTACACGTACACACTCTAACGTATGTCCATGCAACTTACACTTCCGTATTCTAGTTCAAATTAATGGATTTAAAAAATCCTTTATAAAATAAAAGTAAATGATGTATGGAAAGGCTCATTTCTTTGAGGAAAGCAGTCTAATATAAAATCCGATGGGTGCCCGGGCCAGGCTGCTCAGTGGGATGGAGTGTCGTCCCCTTACATCAAATGTTTACAGACTCGATCCTGGTTGTACAGGAGGCAATGGTCCATGTTTCTCTCACATTGATGTTTCTCTCCCTCTCTCCCTCCCTCTCTCTCTAAAATCAGTCAACATCCTTAGGGGAGGGTTAAAAAAGAAAATCCAATGGGTTTCTCACATCAAAGCTCACCTCAGAGCTTACTCCAGGGTATATAGAATTACTATTTAAATTCCAAATACGACCTAAGACTCAAGAAATGGGCATGGCCAAAGGTTCCTACTCACAAATAGAAATAACAACTCAGCTTACACATTCCTATCACATGGAGACCTCCAAACTGCACAGGATTACCCCGTTACTCTCACGGAGCTCCTTAAAACAGTTTATACTCCCTTCCCATCTGCTTAATCAATCACTGGAATGGTAGCATGCGAGTGTATGTGTGCACAGAAACAGCTCGGAGCCTCCTGCAGTTCAGACCCAGCTCAGAAGCATCAGCGTGTGCTGTGAAGCATTTGCTTGCTCTGCCACTAAATACACACCAACAGACGGGGCTTTTTACCCATTTTCTCTTTCAGTCTTCTCATACCTGTGAGGACCGTGCACTGCTAATCCACACAGCATTCCCGCAAGGCCCCGCCGACCACCCCCATCTCAGGGGAAAGGAAGCTAAGGAGCAAGAGGTCTAGGTATCTCTTAAGTGGCCCCCCTCTGAGACCAGAGGCTGTGCACTTTCCACTCCATAGGCTGCCTCCTTTGGAAACAGTGACAGGACTGTCACCTGAGAAGTTGCACGTGAAAGAGAACACATCTTTGAGTGGAAGAAATAAACAATTACACACAAGCCTTTGTAAAGTGCACCCATACGTGCAGCAGCTGCTGAGCTGCATTCAGTTATCACAGTGACTTTATTCTAAACACAATTAAAAAAAATCAATGGCTTTAAAGCAAAAAAAAAAAAGGAGAAACAACTAAGCATCTCCCTAGCTCTGGTAAGTCTATCCAGTGAATGAATGCAATCAAAGATGGCCCTTGGGTGCCTTCACGCTGGCGAAGGCCTTATCCCTCCTCATTTAGCGTGGCTGTTTCAGAAACCCTGGAGTTTGTGCCTGATGTTCTCCTTGAAGGACATGGGGCTGTCACCTAGTGCCCTGAGCTCTGAAAGTTCCTTCTCACTGACTGAGATGAAGGCAAAGGCAGATACAACACTTGCACGATGCTTTTCAAGGACATTTCTGATTGAAATCTCACAACAGCCGGGTGAAAAAGGCATTACTTCCTCCTCTTCCCTCACAGGCTCAGAGCAGTGCAGAAACCTGCCCGCGTGACCCAGCCAGAATGGGACAAGCTGGGCTTTGACCCAGGCCTTTTTAATACACAGCAAACGGTGTTCTATGGGTAAGATGAATAATAAATGAAATTACTGATTTTGAATGGTAGTCCCTCATCATTGAAGCCTGGATCACTCTGACATCCTTAAGATGCTCCTAACAGTTAACTTTAAAGGGCATCCCATTTGGTGTGCATTTTCTGCAGCTACTCAGTTCTGAATTTACTGAGACTTACATCATCATAGGGGAAATTCACAACACCCTGCTGAGCAGTATCCCGCCTTCGGAAGTTATCTGTAAAACAAGACAGTAAATTAAAAAAAAAAAAAAAAAAAAAAAAAAAAATATATATATATATATATATATATATATATATATATATATATATATATATATATAATTTGAACTCAAAATAGTTAATTATTTTGGCTTTCGGTTCACACTGCAGTATCATTTAAATTGTACAACCAGCCAAAATAACCGAAACACCAAAGCAAAGAAGCCAACTGTATGAATAAAAAGACAAAGTAATACAATGTGCAGAGGTCGGCCATCTGTCTGTCTCTTTCAGTGCGGAGCTGGAAGAAAACACTTTATCCCAAAGTCAGTAAAAGCTGTGCGGCTTCTGAGGCCATTTCTTCATTTTGATGAAAGCATAGATTTCAAAGTTCTTACTGTCACAGATATTGCTTAACTGGGAAAGAGGTGGTGTATGTACTATGGCAAATGGGCTGTGATAAAATATTCCACCTGAGCTCTCTGCCCTGTTGACAAGGATTTGCTTAAAAAAAAAAAAAAAAAAAAAAAAAGTCTCTCAAATTTTTGTTTAGGATCAATAAAAAATCATAAAACCCGATATTAAAAAAGAGTAAAAAGTAATGGAACAAGAAAATATATACAAAAGGAAAAAAACAGAGGGAATAGAAATGTATAGATTATTGATGTCTCATCGTTTAAGAAATATACCTGAAACGATGACCACTATTTTAAATTACTTTCCATAAGAGGAAATGAGAATGAGAACTACAAATGAGTAATTCACTCTTTTCAGATATTTCACATACTACTAGGGAGACATCACAGGATACTCTGGTCAAAAAATTAGTTTGTCATGTTTTGGAACATTTCAGTAAAATTTTGTTAGGGTTTTTTTGTTGTTGTTTTGGCAGCTCGTACAAATCTGAAAAAAAATCTGAAAAAATAATTCTGCTAGATGAGGTTCATAGAAATGTTAAAAAGCCACTTATGTTAGGAGAAAAAAAAAAAAAGATGAGGACAATAAAAGTGTAGAAGCACTGAGAAGTGAAAGGTCATAAAAAGGCATGTCTTCCTGACCCACGGGGACGCCACCATCTCAGAGAACACACCTGTCAGGGCACGCAGCTTGACACAGCAGGCGATGTAGTCGTCGAAGGTGATCTTCCCATTGGTGCTGTATCGCTTTGCAATTGAATTCACGGCCTGGGGACTCAACCGAAATCCTGAATGGAAGAAAATTCGTCCAGCCAAAAAAGTTAAAGGATGGCAGAATGATCATTAAAAATAATCAAGCACAACATTTTAAGACTGAGGGTATTTAATACACAATACTACTAGAATACAGAAGATTTGGAAATTAAAAAAGAAAAAAACAGACTCCTCCCCATACCCACCCATGGTTGTCAGGGCCTTCTGCAGCTCTTGAGGATCCACGGTGCCACTCCTGTCGCTGTCAAAACTGGTGAAGTGCTGTCTCCAGCCGTTCAGTACAGACCAGAGCTCCTTAAATTCACTGAAACCCATGGTGCCTGACAGATCTCTCTGAGCTGTCATTAAGGATTCAGAGCATCTTTTTTTAGGGCAATGTTTTCTAATGATTAAATCAAAGATCAAGGATAAGGAAATTCAATGTTCTTTCTGCTACAAGGGTTAAACATGTCCCAGGGCCTCTGGGAAAAGGGCTGAGTCCACCTTTTCATGGTGGGAGAAAAGATAATCTATGTGATAGAATTACAAGGAAATGGGATGGTCATTGCAAAGCAACAAGTAAAAAGCACTCTTGTTACTGGAACTGGTTGCCCTTTCTGGATGCCCCAGGCCAGTGGTCGGCAAACTAACAGAGCCAAATATCCACAGTACAATGATTGAAATCTATTTTGAGAGCCGAAAACCAACTTCTGCGCATGGGCCATGAAGTTTCAATCGCACTGTATGTGACATTTTGTGGAAGAGCCACAATCAAGGGGCCAAAGAGCCGCATGTGGCTCTCGAGCCACGGTTTGCCCACCACTGCCCTAGGCTATGCAGCTCACCCTTCTGTCCTAGGGCCCTCGTGGGGCCTCACACTCCCTGGGTGAGCCCTCCCAGAGCTACAGTTTTCACTTTAGCAGGTGAGGTGGGATGGAAGGTACCCTAGGGTCAGGACTTGCTAAACTGAGTCCAACAACTGTGCTGTGAAAGCTCCACGGCTTGAAGGTCAGCTGCGAGTCGCACAGAACAATCACTGCTGAAGCGAGAAAGCTTCCCTGACACTCTGAGTTCTACTCTGCTCTCCTTGGCTGCTTCGCTGAATTCTTGAACAATCGACATCTTACTAAGCTCCCTTCCTTTCTCCAATTTCCATCTTAAAAGCTAAGGATTTTATATATATATATATATATATATATATATATATATATATATATATGTGTGTGTGTGTGTGTGTGTGTGTGTGTGTGTGTGTGAGAGAGAGAGATTTACCGCTGTTTCCCATGTATTCATTATTAGAGGAATCCCTTTAGGGAGGAATTTTTGTGACAAGAAAAAATACTCCAAACAGCAATGCAGGTAAAGGATACATCCAGCATGGAAACCATAAGCCGACAGGTCTCCAGGTTAAAAGCTGTTAAATCAAGGAAAGGGCATACCTATTAATACAATTTCAAAAATTCACATTGCATTAGATACATTCAAATTAATTCGGAATATGATTTACACACTTCTGCTTCACGAGAAACGGGGCAGTGTTAGCGTTGAAACAATGGCCGTACAGCGATAACTGTTGAAGCTGAGAGATGGGTACAGAGAAGCTCACTGTATAATTATCTCTATCTTGGATAAGCTTAACGTTTTCCATAGTATAGTCTTTTAAAAATATTATGTACTTCCTTCCCTTTGAAACTGTAACACAGTGAGTTCAATTCAACCAGAACGAACCACAACGTATTCCATCCACCACTGTGAGCAGGAAGGCAGGGATGATTTATGACTGCTCCTCCTTGACAGCAGGTTTGCTAGTTTTTTGTCTAATCCTATTTTTCTTTCTTTTCCCTAAATTTAATGTCAGGCTCTGAATGGCAGCCTCTTACCTCAAATAGCCTGGCCTCTGTTCATACACAATAAGATTATATACAGAAACAGGTAAACATGCTGGCGAGAACTGTGTTAATAAATAAGAGCGCTCTGGAGTAAGATGCAATGAGGACTTAGATGCTCCTTCCTAGTAAGAGAGGCTTCGTAGAAACAGCAGCATTTAGGCCAATCCGTGAATGACAGAAAGATGGGGGACATTTGGTGACAGCCAAATACAGCTAGGATACAGCCAAATACAGCTAGGATCCAAGCAAAGATGCAGGAAAGTCTGGGGCAGTCAAAGGAAGTGGGAGGAAGTAGGTACCTTTCAATGAGGCTACCCTACCTTGAGTTCCTGCTAAACGGTTTAGCTTTTATTTTTAGGCATCAAGGAGCTACTTCAGATTTTTAGAGGAGAGTGACATGTTAGAGTTGTTTTAGAAAGAACAGAAATCTGGTCTTTTTTGTGTGAGGTTTACAAAGGAAGGGAATGTGATGGGCAGTGAACAAAACGGAACAGAAAAATCCCCTATTCCAGACCGCTCTAGGGACTAGAATGCTGATGTCTAATCAGTTCGGGTGAGGAAACTCTCGCTCAGTATTACTTGTATTTCCCCTCCGGAGAAAGCTTCTGTTGCGAATTCCGTTTTTACATAGTTGCAAAATCATCTTCTCTGTCATTGTACCTTTCCTCTCCTTCTCCAGTCCATTCTGCTAGCACGGCTCACACACCTTTTCTTCCAGGAGGAATCCACAGGGTAACACACCTCGCAGGAGGGCCCTGCCTCCAGCCGTTTCTCTGCTGCCCAGAGGAACAGCGACACACGAGGCAAACACAGAAGCTGAGTGACTGTCTTAGAGATGAACCACTGCCCTCATCAGCTCCACCTCTAGGTGTGGCCGCTTCCTATTACACGGGTCACAAAGGCGCCTGCAGGCACTGGGCTGGAGTCGACCCCCTCACCCCCCCGCCTGTGCTGTTTCGGTGAGGAAGCTGGGTTTGATATAAAGGTTTGGCCTAAATGCTACTGTTTCTACAAAGCCTCTCTTACTAGGAAGGAGCATCGAAGTCCTCATTGCATCTTACTCCAGAGCGCTCTTCTTTAACACAATTCTCGCCAGCGTGTTTACCTGGTTCCACACGTAATCTTATTATGTGTGAACAGAGGTCAGGCTATGTGAGGTAGGAGGCTGCCATTCAGAGCCTGACATTAAATTTAGGGAAAAGAAAGAAAAATAGGATTGGACAAAAAACTAGCGAACCAGCTGTTGATTGATAGTCAAGTGAATGTGTTGTTTCTGTATTACAAAACTGGCTCTGACAGCTGTCACGTAAGATGGCTCTGCGGTTCGGGACAACCCCCCCCCCCCCCCCCCCACCAGATGAGGGGAGTGAGCCCACGGAGCCCATCACGTGGTCCCGGTGACTCAGGGAATACCACCTCCTGAGCTCACAGGGTTCCGATGACTCAGGAAATGTCCTCTCTAAAGCCACACCCTGAAGCACGACTTTCTCAGATGCTATTTTTACAAGGACTGCTCTCCGAGGATGTACAGGCCACTGGGTGAGTCAGATTTACAGCCTACCGCACCTCTTCTACTGAGCGTGTGTGGAACAACAGTGTGCGCTCCCCTGGGTAAACCCTGTCATTAGACTGTCTGTTCTTGAGCCTCAGCCGCTTGACGTTAACAGTTAACAATGTACAAGTACTGCCTCAAAAAAAAAAAAAAAAAAAAAAAAAAAAAAAAAAAAAAAAAAAAAAAAAAAGCCCCTCATCTGGAAGGTGCTTCTTTTGTGTAGGATCAGATTAAATGGCAGAAATGTAAAAGCTTCCTCCTTTGTGCAAATTCCCCCAACTAGGACATATTAATAGGAGATTGATGGCACATGAAACAAAGGATAAAACCAGAAATGCAAATAGGCTAGAAAGAGAGCCAACTCGTAAATACGCTGTGTCAAACAGCAAAAAACGTGTAACTACAAATCCTCAGGCGTGCATTTTCGTTCGGGAATTTTAAAGCACAGTTTCCCAGGCAGTGGGGGCTTCGATTTGATGTTCTGCCTCAATGAACAACCGGCAAAGAAGTTGGCAGCTAAGGCACCTCAGTCTGGACACTATCATGTACCCGGTTATCTGTCATGGCCCAGAGCTGATCTGAAAAGAGCTGTGTGGGGGCATGAGAACCCCTGGTCAGGCCCTAACCAGTTTGGCTCAGTGGATAGAGCGTTGGGCTGGCGACCTAAGGGTCCCGGGTACGATTCCAGTCAAGGGCATGTACCTTGGTTGCAGACACATCCTCAGTAGGTTTGTAGGAGGCAGCTGATAGATGTTTCTCTCTCATGGATGTCTCTAACTCTCTATCCCTCTCCCTTCCTCTCTGTAAAAAATAAATAAATCAATAAAAAAATAAAAATATAAAAAGAACCCCTAGACAGGAGGCAACCTCTTTGCAATGCTTCCCTATCTGCACCTTGAGGCAGAGCTCAAAGGGAAGGGCAGTGGAGTGAGCGCTAAGTTATAAGCACTGTGAGGAGCTGTGCAGGAGGGGAAGGAGGACTTGTGGACGGAGTTAGAAGTTAGGAAGGCCATGTCTCAGCCCAAACACATTCTCTGAAGTGGAAGAGGAAAGACCCGGGAAAGCCATGGCAAATATTCGTGTTGCCAGCAGCATGCTGAGACAGGAATGCAGACCTGGCTCTTTGACGGCCAGGGGTGGATGACAGAACCCGCCACTCAGAACCAGGAGGGCAGGCCGGCCACTAGGGGACCAAGCCACTCAACGCCCTCAATGCCACCAGGCTCGGGACAGAGTAAGCTCTTGGCAAATAGTACACGTTCGCTGTTGTGCACGAAAAAGGGACCATCACAAGCTGCCAGGGAGCCACATGGCCGGCCTGGCACACTCAGTGACCAAAAGTGACCACACAGGATAGCCTGGTCATAAATTCCTACCTGGGCCAGCCCTGGGGGTAATCACATCCCAGGCCTGTATCTTCCTTCACAAAGGTCAATCTTTACACTGAGTGCGCCCAGTTCACTCCGATGCATCTGGGATAACATAGCTTTGAAATGCCAGTAATTTTCTTCCCCTAGCCCTGGAAGGCACAGCCTCCGGCACCAGAGCACAAGACACAGCACTCATTGTAACCTAATTCCCCACATACCAGCTCTACGTGCTATACGGATGCTAATTATTAACCGTCCTGTACCCACCATGTGCTTCTCCATTCTGCCCTTTAACCAACCCTAGAGATGTCCCCACTTTGTTTTCTCCTGCCTCCTTAACCTACCACCCATGGACTCCATGTACCTTTCTTACGTTTGCCCCCTTGATTCCTAATCCATAAGAGAAACTACAAAACTGCCCATCCCTGGGGCATTTTCTCCATTTGTTGGGATTTTGCTTCCAGCATGTCCTCAACATTTTGCTTAAAAAAAAAAACCTCATGAAACTTTTCTATAGGCGGGACATTCTCCTGTCCTTAAAGACACCTAAGCTGGAAGGTTTCATTTCAGCACTTACCTCGCCCGCTGTGAAGGAGAACACGGGAACTGTGAACCCAGTTATACGGAACTCAAATCTAAGAAACCCACTCAATCGGCAGGTGGTGTGAAATGACTTATTATTAAGCACTGCATTCACATTCACACTTTGAAATAATAAACGGAATTTAGCTTTTGAAATTCTAAATGTTGCAGGATCGGGAAAACTCAGTTTCCTTGAAGGCTGTAATCATAGGCGACAGCTAAAATGTTAAAGGCAAGTGCACGTCAGGAGAAACTCTGGGGCTGTCCACTTACGTTTGTATCCCCCGGCGATGCCCGACTCTGTCAGGCATTTCTGCAGTTCATCAGCATCTATTTGTCCATCCTTTTGAAAACAAAAATGGGAAGAGAAATCACAATAGTCATATGTACCGTCCAGTTCTCTGTGTACTTTCAGTATTCAATGTATCAATAATAACCAAGAAAATGAGTTACTATCATACATGACATTTTTTAAAAAGAAATACGTTTCAAAAATAGGCATTCTTCTCTTCATCCTACTTCCAAAAATGATTGTATGATAAAAGGCAAATCTTCCACAAATGGATAATTAGGGCCATAACAAACAAAAAAATGCATTTTTAAATATCAATTTCAGACTACTTTAAATATTTATTACACAAGAATTAACGAAGTCAGAAAGCTGCTTACACCTGTACTCCATTGTTACCAATACCGTTTCATCATTTCCTTTAAATTCCTGAATTAGGTTTGGCACAAACACTCTCAAGTGTAAGGTTCCCCTCTTATTAAAAGACTGAGGTGAATTCTGTTTCTTCCATTGATACTTGATATTTTCAAGTGAATGAAAAAAAGGAGTTTCTTACTTGAACTTCTCTTGACTCCCCTCTGAGCTAGGAAAGTGCCGGAGTTAAGCATTTTGAAATAAAATAATTTATGTAGCTGCTTAAATCCTTACTCTAGCCTTTTTGGTAGGGGAAAGCAGGGTACAGAGCTGACATCATTAAATGAAAGGCATGATTCAGAGAGACCTTCCTGTACACATTGCTTATAGTGTGGTGCATGGTGTCTTCAGATCATAACTATATATATATATGAAAGATACAGGCTCCCCGTGCCTAGACCGGAAGCCAGGTATATGTTATTTTAAGGGATTTAAAAACCAAACACCTAAATTCCTCAAGTCCATAGGTATTATAAGATCTAAATGGGGAGGAGGGTCAACAATTGGAAAGGCTGGGGCTCTGCTGACACAGGCCAGGCTGTGAAAGCTAAGCAGGTGGGGTCACTTTCAGGGCTGGACGCTCAGGCAATCTAAGAATGTGAGTCTCGAGCTTTGCTGTGTCTTGTGGTTTCAAAGATACGGATCATTAACAGATGAAGGAGATACGTCAAGGGAAGCTCTTTCCGTTTTAGACTCAATTTTCCACTCGATTTCTCAAACTGAGTTTCTTAGAGTGCTGTTCTAAAACGTGGTCTTAGGCTTTTATCCCATGTTTCTACGGCGTTCGCACATTAAGGCGGTGTTAGTTCTAGCTTTTGATCAAAACAAACTTACATGGGGAGGGGTTTGGGATGGGAATGGGGGGATGAGGACAATTATATGACTCCATAATCAATAAAGAAATTAAAACAAAACAAAATAAACAAACAAAGCTAATTGAATTTATATGAGTGAATGCCTCTGCATATATCTGGGCTGTACCTACAGCACTCTGACCACACACAGTGACCTCCTGAGCCAGGGAAGTGACCCCCTCACTGTCCTCCTGCACCTGTCAAACCACTCAGAATTGAAAGAAGTGAAAGTTGTGGGTAAACAGGCCACAACCCCTAAGAAGGACAAGGAAGGCTGACCTAGCAACAGCACCTCCATCAAAGTGAAACTAAACTGTTCACAACATCAAGTTCCTGATTGTAAGAAGATAGGAGTACCTTTCTTACTTTGAAGCGGGTGGGTTTTTACCATAAATACCTATTTCCTAAGGGGGTAACTGGTGAACACTCAAGCTCAACCCCAAAAAAGTACCCACTAGAATCTGGCTGTAGAATTCTACTAGCTTATCAAGCCTTTACATTGTACAAACAGGGGTTTAAGGTCACCAGCTTGGCAATTCCTTTTCTGGAAACCACCGTGGACCCTGACAACTCAGGTCTAAAGACATCTTTCCACCTCACAGATTTTCTAAGGGTATCAGTAATCCCCTCTAGGATTCAATCGGACCACAGGTTTAGTTTTGAAGTGAACTAAGGTCCATACCGGAACACTTTGTCCTAATTTGTTCTGAAGATTCGGAAGTTCCCCCTCTTGTTTCTTTGACAGAAGCAAAGGGATTCTTTTCCAGAGGAAAGGCCATTTCTTTTTTCCTGGCCACTGTAACAAAGACTAATACAAATACAGACTCTCACGATTCTTAATATGAAAGGGAAAAGCTAACCTGCCCGGCTACTGCAGCAAAGTAACCATACAGCGGATCCTGCGTTTGTCCGGGAAACGTAGGCCCTCCCGGGGCCCCTCCATACTGGAACACAGAAAACACAAGTTCAGAATCATTTATTCCGCTGAACCAAGTTTCATTCCCTCCCCACTGGGCGCCCTTGTGCAAAGCCGGGCGATGATGGCCCGCCCTTCCCATCCTGGACCTTCCCACGGCCACAGACCCCAACTGCAGCCCCCTACCCCTTCCTTCCAGGCTCACTCAGGCAGAGTTTGCAAACGGGAGGCTCGGACCAAAACGAATGGTCCTGTCCTGACATCGGCATAAGTGAAGCAACTTAACTCCCCCATTTTAACCTCCAGGTTCCTGAAGTCCATGCATCCTAGGCAAGCAATTTAAAGCAAACTTAAATTTATTTTTTAGAGCGTCCTGTGGTGTTTTCAAAGCTTTTGGGGACAGGTGTAGCCAGGAACGGGGTAAGGTGTGTCAGGGTGGGGCTGTTTGCCCGGGAGGGAGCATTCTGTCTTGGAAACAGATCCCAGGACAACGCGCATCCCGGGCGCGGGGCGAGGGGGCCCTCCTCCGGGCGGGGGGGAGGACCTTGGACTCTGGCGATCGTTTCTGACCTGTCTCCCCCCGACTTTCTTTTAAAGGAAGAAGTAGATCTCCGGCCCATTCTAGGTTAAAATGGCTGTAGCTCGTAGGAAAAACACAGAGGGAGGGGGAAGGAAGCCGACACCCCTTTGCGCCATTTCACGCCCGGAGTCGCGGGTGGGCTTCTGGGGGGGTCCCCATCCACCCATGGGGAGGCGGAAGGGGACGGAGGGAAGGAGAGAGCCAGAACAACAGGCCGACAGGGCTGGGCGAGGCAGCGGGCAGGCAGGAGCCGGGGCGGGAGGCGCCGGGAGCCGCCCCGGCAAAGTGGCCCAGTGTGGTCCCCGGCGTCCCCGGTGCCCCAGGGCCGCGCGGGCTGCACTTACCCCACCTGGGTAGTACCCGCCGCCGGCGCCGGGGTGCCCGCCGGGGTGCCCACCGGGATGCCCAGGGTGCCCGGGGTAAGCCATGGTGCAGACTGCGCCGCCGCCGCCCCGCGCCGCCCTCACCGCCCGCCCGCCCGCCCGGACCGCACCACGTGGCGGGGGGACGCGCCCGGGGATGGGGGGGCGCGCCCGGGACCCGCAGCGGCCTCCGCCCCCGCCCCCCGCGCCCGCCCCGGGCTTTCAAGGGGCGATGTTCAGGCCGGGCGTCCCCGGAGGTCCGTGCGGCCCTGAGGACCCGCGAAGTAAGTCACCCCCGGCGCTGTGCCCCCCGCGGAACCAATGGTACAGCCCAGCATCCCCAACAGGGCCCCGGGAATTCTTTTTTCCTTCCTCTTTGGCTCATTGCTGGCTTTTTTTTTTTTTTTTTTAATGTTAAAAAACTTTATTGGAGTGCAGCATCTCGGGGGAGGGGCCGGATGCATCGGGGCAGCTCCTAGGTGCTTTTGGGGGAGGAGGCGTCGTGGAAGCATCCAAATGCGAAAGCGCCTTTGCAGAAACGGATCAACTTCTGGAACTGGGCGCAGGGAGCGCCGGGCGGGCGGGCGGTTGCAAGTTTCACTGATGAGAAGCCCGCGGCGCGGTTCCTCGCCAGGGGCATTGGCGTCGGGGGTTAAGCTGGGCGCAACAGGATGCGGCCCGGGGAGGACAGAGGGCAGGTGCTGGGCGGGGCAGCCAGTCCCAGGTCTTTCATAGAAAGTGAGTTTGAATTGGTGTCTGGGTGAATCAGGCGAAATGACTCAGCGACTATGTGTACAAGGAAAGTTTTAGAGCAAGCCAAGAGCGCACTGGTAAAAAAAAAATAATAATAATAATAATAAAAAATTATATATATATATAGATATAGATATATTTTTTTTTTTTTTCAGGGAGGCGAGAGATTGGAACTCCTCTAGGTGATTCAGAGAGTGGTTTTCTTTCCTTCACACGGTTTTCTTCCCCCCCACCCTCGTCGAACAGTGTGACGTTGATTGAATGTTTTTGACAGAATGTTTTCCTGATTTTTTTGTTTACGTTTTTCAAATGCATTCACGAGCAACTCCCAGTATTTGCTGTCGAGGTTGCGCAGAAAAGTTGAGAGTCTTCTATATTGAACAAATGGGAACCTCTGCGGAGCGGGGATTCTGTGCTTGTTCACCCCTGTGGACTGGGTTCCTCCATGCCCAGTTCCTGGGCGGTCTTTCACTAGGGCCATTTTTTTCCTCTTCTGCATAAATTCCCTGCAACCCTCTTTTTGGATACCCCAAACTCCAACAAAGGAAAGATCTGTATTATGAGGGAAAAAATCCTAATAGTCCCTGTCCCCTCATATCAAATAAACTATATTACTATCTGTTTTGTGTTTGATTCAGAAAGTAGATGACTGTTTTCAAATGCCAAAGCAAACATCGAGGTTGATTAGGCATTTTATGAGTCCTCTGGCCTCTGTGAAGTTTTTTATTTCTACTTTTTTTGTGTGCGCGCGCGTGTGTGTATGTGTGTGGTAAGAACACTTGACATCTACCCTTTTAACTAAATTTTAATTGTACAGCAGAATATTGTTAACTACATGCACAGTGTTGTACCAATTCTTTAGGACCCTTTCATTGATTTAGTTATAGTCCAGTTTCCATAGAGACTGTCAAAAATTGCCAGTGCTATATTTCAAGTCATCACTGTGGTGTTTTGGGAAAGGTTTTCAATTAGTAATAATCACGCCTCAGAAAGACCCCATTGGCCTGATACTGCCACCGCCAAAGCTGGAGCCTTTTTTATCTTGCATGGCTGAAACTCTATACCCATTGAACAACTCCTCATTGTTCCTTACCCACTGCACATCTCTTTCTAACGCCAGCCCCTTTCTACTTTCTACTTTAATTGTATGATTGGCATCTTCTTTCTCATATAATTGGAACCATGCAGTGCTTGTCCTTTTATGATTGGCTTATTTCACTTAGCATAGCATCTTTGAAGTTTATCCATGTAGCATATGACAGGAGATTATATATATATATATATATATATATATATATATATATATATATATATATATATATATATGGCTGGACCCATTGTGGGATTGCTGGAACATACGATAGCTTTACTTTCAATTTTTGAGGGACTTCCATATTGTATGGTATAGTGGCTGCACCATTCCACATTCTCAACAACAGGTGCAAGAGTTCCAGTTTCTCCGCATATTTGCCAACACTTGTTGACTTTTTTTTTTTTTTTTTTTAATAATAATCATTCTGACAGGTGTTAGGTGATATCTCATTGTGACTTTGATCTGCAGTTCCTTGCTGATTACTTTGAGCCCTTTCTCACATATATATGTTGGCCATTTGGAGTTCTTTTTGGAGAAATGTCTATTTAAGTCCTTAGCCCATTTTTTAAATCAGGTTATTAGTTTTATTTCTAATGAGTTGCAGGTGTGCCTTATATAAGTGGGAGACTAACTCCTTATCAGATTTATGGTTTGCAAATACTTTTTCCCATTCCATGGGTTGCCTTTTCATTCTGTTGTTTCCTTGGCTGTGCAGAAGCTTTTAACTTTGACGTAGTCCCACTTGTTTATTTTTATTTTGTTGCCTGTGCTTTAGATGTCATAGCCATGAAACCACTGCCAAGGCCAATGTCATGAAGCTTTCTCGCTATGTTTTCTTCTTGGAGTTTTACAGTTGTAGGCCTTACATTTATGTGTTCAATTCATTTTGAGCAGATTGTGTATATGGCGTAAAATAAAGGTGTAATTTTATTCTTTTGCATATGGATATTCAGTTTTCCCAGCACTATTTGTTGAAGAAACAATCCTTTTTTTCCATTGTGTATTTTTGCTACTTCTGTCAAAGATCAGTTGTATGTGTGAATTCATTCCTCCTCTCTTTATTCTGTTCCTTGGCCTGTTTCAATTCCTGTTTCCTCAGAAATAGTTACTATAAGGAATAGATGGATGGTGAGGGCTAAATTCAAAGCTGAGTATAAGCTCTTTTAAGGCTCAAGTTTGAAAGAAGGATATAGAATATAAAATAACTGTAAGTAATGCAGAATTAGCTCTGTGGATAAGCAACTATGCTAATTGCCATTTCAGTAGACTTTAGACTTTTTTCTACTGTCCCATTGCTAAAGAATTTATTTACTGGGGTGCTTCAAATGACAATTTTGTAATTGTTGATAGCAAATTGATAAGCTGCTACTTTAGTTCATAAAAACAAATTGTAGCAACTAATAATACCAACAACAGACAGATTTAATATGTCCTAGATCCTCTTTTAAGCACTTTACATATTTGCTTAATTCTCATAAAGCCACATGAGTTAGATGCCATCATCATTCTCGGTTGAAGAGCTGAGAGAGCTTGCCCAAGTGGAAGGGCACATGGAACTGAACTATGTGGAAGCCACACGAAGCTGACAGAATGTCTGTGCTCTACCTCAGGGGGCAGTAAACTTTGTACAGGGCCGAGCAGTAAATACATTACTTTGTGGGCTTTATGACCTCTGCAGCAACTACTGAATTCAGCCATTGTGGCAACCATAGATAATATACAAATGAATGGGAGTGGCTGTATTCCAACAACTTTGAGTATGGACATCAAAATTTGAATTTCATACTGTTTTCATGTGTCACGAAACATAATTCTTTATTTATTTTTTCTACTTTTCAAAGATGTAGTATTTTCCTTAGCTCCCTGGTACAAAAACAGGAAGTGGGCCAGATTTGGCATTGGGTACTAGTTAGCCAACCCCTGCTAAAAAGCCCCCCAGGATTCTGGTTTTAAGATAAAGCTTATGGGTAGCAGTGGCTGAGTCATCCTGAGGAAGGATGACTCCCCTGGGGTAGGCTCCTATGTGCAGAATGGCTTCCTCAGAGTCTTCCCCATTGCCCAGTAAAATGACCAAAAGGAATGCTGTGAAGCCTGGGCCTGTCGCCTCACCCGGTGCAGTAACAATAGCCAGAGGGCATGCACAATGACAAAGCTGAGGCAAAGCTAGCTATCAAACGTTTATCAGCTATCAAGGTGACATGGATATCTCTATTCATGGGCTAAGTATTTGTTTCAGGAAAATATACTAAGAACTTGACAAAAGATGAATTTACTTTTATGGCTTGGATATTCCAATGGACATGAATGGACGAGGTGGAAAGTGAGAGAAATAAGCCACTTTACTAAGTTCTGGGCATGTGCCAAGTATTGTACTAGAAACTTCCTTTTGGTGTTGCACTAAAAGAATATCACCTTCCAAAGGAGAAGCAGTTACCCACATTTTATAGATGAGGAAATTGAGGCTTAAGTAACCTTCTGCAAGTGACACACCAGGTCTTTGACCCTTGATCTACCTAGCTCTGAAGCAGAGGTGTTTTAAAATATATATATATATATATATATATATATATATATATATATATATATATATATATAAACTATAAAGATACTAAGCCAAGTTCTTCTTATTTATTTTTCATCATTGTACTGCTTTCTGTGGAATTAGGGCAAAAGAGAGGCTACAGAAAAAGAATGTTAGAGGTAGAAAAACTCTCCAAAGCTCAAAAGTATCAGCCATCGTCAAAGAGTGATACTCATGTCCTTCATTCTCAAGTATAACCTAGAAGAAGAGTCCACTCCTTGTGCCTGTTTTAATTTTGAACCAAATAACCCCCCGCCCCACCCATGGAATAAGAACTTGTTTTTATCCTTATACCTTCAAATTGCAGAATCTGAGGTATGGACACTGCAATCCTCAAGTCGTTTAAAGAAACTCGGCAACAGAACACTCCCGCAGCACACTCTAGTTAAAAATAGGGATGCCTGACTGGCATGGACATTCTGGGGAGCTATGTGATGTGTGTGATGTGTCCTAACGATTTATTAACTCACAGCAAAAGACTTCAGGGGTTATGCAGCCATGTCTACATGATTGATGGTCATGGCAGCAGCATGCATGAGGACGAGAGCTATAGGTTTATAGCTAGAGTATGGATAATAGTCATTTTGAGAAATCATTGGGATCACAGAAACCATTCTGCATGTCTTCCCCAATCATATTGTTTTATGAAGAAGATGGGGAAAATGAGCCAGGGAGAAGGTAAGTGATTGGCCCAAGCGGGCCTAGCCTGTTGTAAATATTTCACTCTTTCAATAGAGTTGGTGGCATCATTTGACTATGCCTCTCAGACAGGTTCTTGCTCTTTTGTGGTTTACCTTCCCCAATCCAGCCATATGTTTTCAAGACAGAAGGCAGTGTGGACACTCTTTGTCCCTGGAGAAAAGTTAATAGAGAACTATGTGTAGTATCCATGCTGAACTTCCTTGCTCAGAGAAGTAGTGGAAGAAATAGACTAGCTACTGTAAGTAACTACAGTTGTTTCAACATTTCCTGCAGGTGAATTAATCATAGGTCTCATCACTGGTAGAAATGTGTAATAACATTTACCAGATTAAAGTCTCAACTTTAAAAAAAAAAACAAAAAAACTCTAATGTGTATTTAAAAACTCTAATGTGCTAGTCTAATTGCCTGTAAAGTGTTTAACCGGTTCCTTTTGATAATAATAAATCATGAACCACAGCTGTCCAATAGAACTTTCTACCATATTTGAAATATTCTATATATGTGCCATCTAAAACAATAGTCACTAATTACATGTCTATAGGGCACCTGAACTGAGGAGCTAAATTTTTAATTGCAATTTAAATAGCCACATGGCTACTGAACAGGTTCCTTTTGACCTATTCCTTCCCTTAGTGAAACTTTTAGCTAGATGGATGATCAAGAGTAACCTGGAAACAGATTTTGGAGAATATGTGTGTGTGTGTATGTATGTACATGTGAGTATATTACATTTTTAGTTAATATATTAGAGCAATGGTTTGTCAAGTATCCAAGACTTTATGTGGGAGAATCAAGTTAACTATCTCCATCAAAAACATATTACCAGAAGAGCTATAGGTATTTTATCTTCCAGTAGACTGCATGCTTTAGAATTACTGTTCTATGAAACAAATTGTATTCATTTTATTAAAATGGATGGATAACTTTAAATTAGATCAAACTTTTTCAGAGAAAAGGGAAAAACAGAGGAAGCTTTTCTCTTGGCAAATGAAGGAAATTTGGGGCACCTAATTCTTTAGGAAGCTGAAGCTACCAGGTATATTAGAGAGCTTAATATTCTATGAGTCTATACTAATTGTTTCTTTCTTTGTTTTTATATTGAATTTACTGGGTGACATTGGCTAATAAAATTACATAAGTTTCAGGAATATAATTCTGTAATACCTCATCTATATATTGTATTGGGTGTTTATGACCCCAAGTCAAGTCTCCTTCTATCACCACTTACCCCCATTTTGTCCCTGCATCCCCATTTCCTCTGGCAATCATCATACTGTTGTCTTTGCCCATGAGTCTTTCTTTTTTTCCTTGGCTTAATTTCTTTTCACTGAGCCCCCAATCCCCTTCCCTCCCCTCTGATAGCCATCAGTCTGTTCTCTGTACTCATGAGTCTTTCTCCATTTTGTTTGTTAGTTTATTTTGTTCACTAGATTCCACATGTAAGTGAAATCGTATGATACTAACAGATTGGCTATCATCAATAAACCAACAAACAACTGTTGGTGAGATGTGGAGAAAAAAGGTCCCTCGTGCATTGTTGGTAGGAATGCAGATTGGTGCAGCCATTGTGGAAAAAAAATTACTTGAAGTTTCCTCAAAAATTAAAAATGAAACTGCCTATGACCTAGCAAGTCTACTTCTGAGAATATATGCAGTGTTGTTTACAGTAGCTATGATTTGGAAGCAGCCCAAGTGCCCATTAGTAGGTGAGTGGATAAAATAGCTGTGGTACATTTTATCCAGCCATAAAAAAGAAGGAAATCTTACTTTTTGAGACAGCAGGGTGGACCTGGAGAGAATTATCCTAAGTGAAATAAGCCAGTCAAAGATGTACTAATAGTTTCAATGGGGAAATCCAATTCATTTCTGTATTCTTTTTAAAAATCTCAATATCAAGAACATACTTTTCCATTATTAAATAATTTTCCCTACCATATTTGTTAATTCCTATACTTCACTCTTAAATTCTTGCCACCAAAAGGTCATTCAGACAGTATTTTATAAAAATAAACATGACAGTTATTCTCAGCCTGAAAAAAAAAGAGTTAATAGAATGGCACAGATTAAGAACTTTTCTATTTTTTAATAGCAGAATTAGTACTGTGTAATATTATATTACCTGCATCTTAAGGTGAGGTCTTAGAGGTAGAAGCTGGTGCTTCTGAGGAGGGTGTCCTTGTGGAGTGGTTGGAAGAAGGATCTGAAAGTTCAGACTGTAATAGCAGATCCCTGGCAACAGTAACTAACTATAAACACATCCAGCAGTGTAGGCAGCTTTTCCATTGGCTCCAGAGAGGCCTTCTCTGACATATGGGCCTTTCAGTGTCAGAAAGAATTACCTTAGCTAAAGCAGCCAGGAGCCAGTAGCAACAGTATTAAATGCACACACAGCTCAATATTTGACACTGCATTGGAATTATTGCCTCTACCTGGACTTACAGAGCTGTGCCCTGCACCAGTGCTATGTGGGAGCTGGCTAGTAAGAGCCAATTTTCAGGAATTTCACCAGCCCGTTGTTAAAACTATCAATATTACAAATTAAAGGTTTTAACCTTCTGAAAGTGAAGGTGATAAATACTCAAAATGCATCACTTATTAATTATTTTTCTGCACTTATATAACTGTGTAATGGGGTACTGGTGGACATTAATTCCCAGCCCCAGGCCCAGTCCTATCATGTTAGTAGATTGAAATCGGCCACGTTGGGAATATTTACATCAAGGGAATCAACTTGTACTTGCAAACAAGAAACTGACTTATTGTTTTGTTGCTTTCCTATTTTAGACTTGGAGTAGACATGTTAGAGAAAATGTTAATAATGTAGATTAAAATGAAAAGTGTGCTGTGTCTATAGCTATTGCCTTGTGAATTACACAAACTTAAAGAAACATTCCTCTGGAATTCAAAATTATTTTGATCCATTAGAACCATTTATTAGCCTTTATAAAGAACTATTTTCACCATAATTATTTATGAAAAAAATTCTATCATTTAAATTTAATTTTAAAACATAAAGTTGATTTGAATGACTTTCAGGATATTTGCAGATAATATAGAATTAAACAATGTTCCAATCCCTGCAATTGTGCAAAAAACTGGGGGGGAAAAATCATTGCAGCCTATCTGGTTTGATTCTATGGATAGAACATTGGCCTGCGGACTGAAGGGTCCTAGGTTCCAATCCAGTCAAGGGCACATGTGCCTGGGTTGCAGGTTCGATCAAGGGGGCTTGCAGGAGGCAGTCGATCCATAATTCTCTTTCATCATTGATATTTCTCTCTCTCTCCCTTCTCCCTTCCTCTCTGAAATCAATAAAAATATATTTTAAAAATGTACTTTAAAAAATTCCTTGCAATCAGTTCTTCTGAAGTGGAAATAAGTTTTAGTTTATTGAAAATACTTTTTGAGAATGAGTAATAGTTTAAACCACATATCAGATTTAATAATACACTTATTGGGAAAGTGTTAGTGGATTGGTATGCAACTGCTTTCATGAAGTCCAACCATAGGTTGGCTTTGGATAAAAAATTTAGTCAAAAAACAGCAAAAGCCTCCTGTGAGAGTCAGTTGACTATATGAAATTGACAATAAAAGTACTGTATATTTTATTATTATCTATCAATGTTGTGCAACATATTCTTTATATCAGTAAAATATGTAGCACTCTTATGTGTATGAACATGCCCATGTAAGGTGTTCTCTTCCTCCTTGGAGAGCCAGTTGTTAAACATTTACCAGCCTACCCCTGGCTGCAGCCTAAAGGGCAGAGGTGTCAGGATATGGACTGGCAAACCAAAGGTTGCGTGAGATGGGATTTTTAAGCGCATAAGATAAAAATTCAAAACTTTACCTTATTGGCCTCTGAAGGCTTCTTTCTGTTCCTGTTCTTCCAGGTTCTGGAAGCAGCTAGCATAGGCCCTTAAGGTTCCTGTGCTTCTGTGACTGTTGATAGTCCCTGCTTCACAGTCCAGCCCTCTTTGGAGAGTCTCTGAGACTTAAAATCACCACTATGCCCCATTGAAACTCCTGTCCGTCAGACAGGAAAGACCTATTATACTTGTTAGAAGCAATTTGATTAAACATAAACACTGCAAAATACTAGCATTTTGCAATGGGGCATTTTTACCTGAAAGTAATCTTTAATAATAGAATATATGAGAGGTTTTAAAAAATAACAATATATATATATATATATATATATATATATATATATATATATATTAATATTTGTAAACTACAAGTGAAAAGAAGGAAAAAAAATCACCTCCCACTCAGAGAAAATCATTGTAAATGTGTTGGTGTTTACTTTCCAGGCTGTTTTCTATGCTTAAAAATAGGATTATCTTACACTATTTTGTAGCTTGCTTTTTAAATTAATAAATATATAGAGTGAACATCTTTTTATTAACTATTCTAAGTCAACAACATTTAAAATATATATATATTTATTGATTTCAGAGATAAAGAAAGAAGCAGAGAGAGTTAGAAACATCAATGACCGAGCCCACAATCCAGGCATGTGTTCTGACTGGGAATTGAACTGTGACCTCTTGTTTCATAGGTCAATGCTCAACCACTGAGCCACAACTGGCCAGGCACCAACACCATCACCATTTCTGATAGCCACAGAGCATTCAGTTGTATGATTATTCTGCATTTTAGTTACCTATTGCCATTTTATTTGTTTCTTCATTTTTATTATTGCAAATGATATTTAAATAATAATATATAGTTAAAAGTTTGCTTACATTGTAGACTGGTATCGTAGACACATTGTGAAATAGACTTGGTGGAATGAAGTTTTGAAATTACTGATAATTACGGTAAGTTGCCTCACAGGAAGTGTCTAACCAATTTGTACTATCATCTTGTAGAAAGCTTGTAGAACTATCCAGGGAGAGGTGTGCAGTGATGTACAATATCATTGTCAATCTCTCTTTTTTTGGGACCTGAATTGTAGACTAAACTATAAAGGAGGTTATTCTGAGTGTTGAGTTTATGGGCATTTTTTTTTGCTTTAATATTCCTTATGTATAAGTTGTATCATTTTTTTTAGTGAACATCAAAAGGAAAGAAGGCTCCTGTTAGTTAAAAACACACACACAAATAAGCTTGGTTACTTAATAAAACTCTACCATTAACAAAATTAAAAGGCAAATGACAAACTAGAAAGATATTTGCAACATCTTTGATAATGGGTTTATATCCTGCACATAAAAAATATAATTAGTAACATGGAGAAGTGTTTTTCATGGCGATTCATCCTGTCCTTTGCCTCCTCTGCACTTTGCTCTGTCACTCCCTCACTTATCACTTTACACACACCTTGCTCATACATAGTCACCCTTAGTTACAACTTACAACCCTATGTCCACACACATTCACTGACCACACCTATCTACCCAATAATTTGATACCACACCTTTGAAAGGCTCTGTTCAATGTCCTCACTTATCCCAGGCTGTATACATACATCTTCTTGAATAAAACCTTCAATAATTGCTTTTCATAAACTGTTCCCTCTATTTGAAATTCAGAGGAGATACAAAATTGAAGTAGGTGGGTCCTGTTACCTACAGGAGAGATTCCCCCAACAACCATTACATGCAGGTGATTATTGGTTTTCCAAAACGTAATAATCCCATCCCCCCTTGCTAGTGGTTTAAGAATGAGCGTGACAATCAACAGAGTGAACAGGCAACCCATGGAATCGGAGAGAATATTTGCAAACCCTATATTGGATAAAGGTTTAACGTTCAGAATATGTAAAGAACTCCTGCAATAAAAAGCCCAAGTGACCCAATTAAAAATTGTGTTAAGGACTTGAATAGATGTTTCTCCAAACAAAATGTACCCATGGCTAATAAGCACATGAAAAGATGTTCAACATCAATTATCAGGGAAATGCAAAATCAAAACCACAATGAGCTAATACTTCACACTACTATGGGTATTACAATTTTAAAATTTTATTTTTATTGTTGAAAGTATTACAGATGTCCCCCCAATTCTTCCCATTGACCACTTCCACACCTGCTCATCCAAGGCCTTCACCACATTGTTGTCTGTGTCCGTGGGCTGTGCATATGTGCACATAAGTTCCCCAGTTAATCACCTCCCCCAAAACCTTTCTTCTGAGATTCATAAGTCTGTCCCATAGTTCTATGTCTTTGGATCCATTTTGTTGATCAGTTCATTTTGTTCATTAGATTCCAGATGTGAGTGAGATCATGTGATACTTAAAAGTACACGTGGAAAAACAAATGCTGGCCATAATGTAGAGAAACTGTGTACTGTTGGTGAGATTGTGAAATGGCACAGCTACTACGGAAAAGAGTATGGAGGTGCCTCAAAAAACTAAAAATACAACTATAATATATGTGGATCAGCAATGCCGCTTTTGGGTATATCCAAAAAAACACTTCTGAAAACAGAATCTGGAATGGATATTTGCACCCCTATATTCATTGCAGCATTATTCACAATAGCCACCATGTAGAGGCAACCCACCTGTCTGTCTATGGATGAATGAATAAAAAATGTGACATACACAACACGAATGATCCTGGCGAACATTATGCTAAGTGAGATAAATCAAGCACACACACAAAATACTCTGAGTCCACTTACAGAGGGTATACCTGAGGTAATCAAACTCCCAGAATCAAAGCAGAATGGTGATTGCCAGGGTTTCAGGGGAGATGACTTGTTCAGCGGGTATAGAGTTTCAGTCATGCAAGAGGAAAAGTTCTAGAAACCTGCTGTACAACACCAGGCAAATGGTTAACAATATGCTACCGGTATACCTAAAATGTTAGGAGGGTAAGTTTATTTCTTAATCAACCAAGAAAAAAAAGCATATGATGTAATTCTGAACGGTAAAATCGAAAGGGAAGTCCAATGAAAGGGAAGTTGTGTGGGGGCAGGTAGGAGATGTTTTCTGGCTCTTAAGAAACCGATTAAAGAAAGACTGGTTGTCTGGAATTGTTGTTCGAGGATAGATGCACCAACAGACTTTCAGGACACATAGCAGAGCAACCTAACTGCACCTGAAGCTGTAATACTTTGGAGAAATAGATTTCCTTGTTGCATAATTTGGCTGAGCTAGTGTTTAATGTTACTTCCAGCGCAGAAATATCTCCCCTAAAACAGAGATTTTTTTAAAGTATAATTTTATTCTTTAACTATCCGAACAAATTATCTAAGCTATATTACTTATTTAAACAATTAACCTACATTAGGAATTAATCTTTCCAGTTAGGATTGCTTATTAAAAAATAGAAGACTTTCTATTTGAAATGTCAGACTTGTTGCCCTGGATTGTTTAGCTCAGTGGTTGGAGCATCTGCTTGTGGACCGAAGGGTCCCAGATTCCATCTTGGTCAAGGGCACTTGCCTGGGTTGTGGGCTCAATCCCCAGTAGGGGGTGTGCAGGAAGCATCCAATCAATGATTCTGTCTCATCAATCTCTCCCTCCCTCTCTATAATCAATCAATATATATCTATATTAATAAAAGGGTAATATGCAAATTGGTCAGGATGCCCTCACATTAATGACAAAGCAGCAGGCTTCATGGGGTGACCAGGATTGCAGGGGGGTTAGTGAGGGAGGACCAAACAATTGAACAGCAGGTTGCATGGGGTGACCAGGCTGGCAGGGGGGCAGTAAGAGGCAATCAGGCCAGCAGACAGGTGGTTAGGGGTGATCAGGCTGGCAAGGGGGGCAGTTAAGGGGATCAGGCAGACAGGTAGGTGACCATTTAGGAGCCAGCAATCCTGGATTGTGACCACTGCTGCTTTAGGCCCTATCCTAGGGATATCCGGCAGTCGGACATCCCCTGAAAGGTCCTGGATTGGAGAGGGTACAGGCTGGGCTGAGGTGACTCCTCCCACTTCACCCCCCATGCATGAATTTTGTGCACTGGGCCTCTAATATATATATAAAGTCAGGCTTTTTGAGGTGTAAATACAGCAAAACTCCACATTTTATAGATATATAGTTGTGATTTTGACAAATACATACTTCTTTATGGATTTGTCTTTATGCCCACTTAACAAGTAAAAAAAAAAAAAAAAAAATTACAAGGACATTGTCCTAATTTCACCTTTGATTTGAGAAGAAATTTTTTCCCCAAATGATGTAAACTATCTTTTTACATTTGTAGGTCCAAACTAACTTGAAAAGGAGCTGTGAAGTATCTGCCAGGCAGAGAGGGAAAAGAATCCAAATTAGATCAATAGCGTCAGTACCCAAATTGCTTTGCACACAGTCACATTTAAAAAAAAAATACATATTTTTATTGATTTCAGAGGGAGAGAAGAGGGAGAGAGATATAGAAACATCAATGATGAGAGAGAATCATTGAATCATCGATCAGCTGCCTTCTGCGCGCTACCTACTGGGGATCGAGACTGCAACCTGGACAGGTGTCCTGACCTGGAATCGAACAGCGACCTCCTGGTTCATAGGTCAATGCTCAACCACCGAGCCACACCAGCTGGGCCACAGTTAGACATAATATTTTTTGCCTATTATTTTTATTTGTTATAAACGAGTATATTCCTAGGTTTTGAGCTGAGAGTCCTCAGTTCCGACACACTTTTCAGTCCTGGCCAAACCAGGATGGTTAGTCTCCTCACAAGTTTTCTCAGAAGTATAAACTAGTAGATTTGGGGCTGGATAATTCTTTGTTATAGAGGACATCCTGTGCATTGTAAGGTGTTTGTAACACCCAGGGCCTCTCCCCACCAAATGCTAATAAACCCTCCACCCCAGTGGTCACAATCAAACGTGTGTCCAGATGTTGCTCAGTGTCCCTGGGGGAAATGCTCCAGGGAAGAACCACTGCCCTAGACATAAGGGAGATACAAGTGCCCTTTTGGCTCACACATTTGAAACCCAGGAGCTTCCCCTGTGTGGCTGTTATGAAGCAAAAAGAAGTTGATTCTGCTATGTTTATCCAGGACCAAAGGCTCCTAGGAACTGTTCCTAAGAAGTGTATGGTCTACTAATTTTCTCCCATATCAATTTAATTTTAAAACATGAAAGTGATTAAATTCTGTGGCACTAATAACTGGCACACAATTTAGAAATAGCAACAGAAGGTTATTAAAAGCCAGACAGTTATTTAAAAAAGGAAAAATTAGAAAAATCTGTGGATGAATTATGGTTTTTATCATCTTACATGAAAGCACAGTTTACTAAGATAGGTGGATAAAGTTTCACTTTTTCTTTTTGACAAGTTGAGAATTTTAATGAAAAAGGTAGAAAAGTACACAACACAACTTAAAAAATATTTAATGAATAGGAAAAACTTTAATTCTGAGAAAAGAGTGAGAATCATTGATTTATTTGAAGGAATAAATGAGGTCTTTGAACTTGGGAAATTTAAAATGCCAGTCATTTTAAAGAAGAGATCTAGTGCTGTGTAGCATAAGCAGTAGAAAAGTAATTTCACTGATTAATGCTTATATTGTCATTATCCCGTGTTTATTTTTTATTTTTTCTAGTTTAATTGACCTTTTTTCCTCCCTCCCTTCCTCCCTCCCCCCCTCTCTTCTCCCCCCTCCCTCCCTCCCTCCCTCTTTCTCTCTCTCTCTCTCTCTCTTTCTCTCTTTCTCTCTTTCTCTCTCTCTCTCTCTCTCTCTCTCTCTCTCTCTCTCTCTCTCTCTCTTTCTCTCTCTCTCTCTCTCTCTCTCTCTCTCTCTCTCTCTCTCTCTCCCTCTTTCTTTCTTTCTTTCTTTCTTTCTTTCTTTCTTTCTTGTTCCAATATACCTACTATCTCAGTGGTCCCACAAACTCATTAGTCAACAGAGCTAAATATCAACAGTACAACTGTTGAAAAAAGATTGAAATTTCTTTTGAGAGTCAAAAATTTTAAACTTAAACTTCTAAACGCCACTTCTTCAAAATAGACTTGCCCAGACTGTGGTATTTTGTGGAAAAGCCACACTCAAGGGGCCAAAAAGTGGCATGTGGCTCGAGAGCCGCAATTTGCTGACCATTGTGCTATCCTATCTTTGGTGTTTTTATGTCTAACACTAGGGACCCAGTGCATGAATTTGTGCACCTTGAAAGGAACTGTGAGCCTTGAGGCTGTGGTATACCCAGGGGCTGTCCTCCGCCCTTCCTCCATGCCTCTGCCCAGCCCCTCCCACCACGGCCCCCAGTACCCTGTCTGCTGGCAGCCCCACTCCTGCTGCCACCCTCCCATGTGCTGACAGCACCAGCCCCACTCACGCCTGCTAATACTGTTAACAGCGCAGAGGTGCAGAGCGATTGGGCTGGTGCTAGCTGTGGGTGTGAGCTGCGGCTCCTGCCCCAATCCTCCCTCAGGAGTAGGGTGAGGTAGAGAAGCCCTCAGGGTGATCAGGGCCAGCAGCTGCTGCTAGCACCCATTGATGGTGTTGAGCAACCTGTACTGGAGCTGGGCACCGGCAGTGGGTGCAAGCAGGACTGGCGCTGGCAGTGAGTGTGAGCATCAGCTCCAGTGCCAGCAGCAGGTGGGAGCACTGGGCAGGACCATAGCACAAGGGAGCAAAGAATTTTCAGTAACCACCAGATGCTTACCCCGATGACAGGGAATGGTGCCCTGCCTTCGTCTGGCATCCCCACTCACCTGCTCCCCCATCCCACCATGGCCCGATGCCTGCCATGTTCCGCGCACACCCCCTGGTGGTCAGCGCACGACATAGTGAGCAGTTGTTTGGTTGTTCCTGTTTCTCAGCAGTTTGGTCTATTTGCATATTAGCCATTTATTATAAAGGATTTCACTGAAGTATGAGTCAGTGCTATACTCCTGAATCCACAAGGTGGCACTATAACATTATATTTATTTTTGAATCTGCCTTGCATTTTCACTCCTACATTTTGTAGTAAGCTGCAATTGGACTTCTCAGAGGGAATGCCCCTGAGAGTTGCCAGTTGCTCTGAGGGAGATTGCTAAGGCTGGTGTTGTGAGTTCTGAAAGAAGCCGAGGGCTAGACCAACAGAATTTTTGATGAGCAGTGCTGACCAAAACTGGAAAACGGAAAGGAATGCTCTCTCCACTCACCTCTTACCTCTCACCTCCTTTTTGTTTCTTTAGTAACCACACAATAGGGAATCAGTGGATGAGAAAGTCACACGTTGAACTTTTATGAAAGCTGAAAATGTGTCAGTCTATAAAGCAAGTGTCTACACATTTCAAAGAGCTAGTATCATGGAGACCATTTTTGTTGGCCAATGTAATTGAATTAGAAGTCAGTTTGAGTTTTTTTTAAGGCAACTAAATGTATGTTTAGAAGTTAAAAGCATTAAAACCAACTTTTGGTCAAAGGAGAAATCATTTATCCTTGGACCAAAATCATTTGGTCCAAGGATAAATGAGAAAATACTTAACTCTGGAAAATAAAAACATTACATCTAAAAACTTGTAGGATGTGGCTAAGGAATTAAAAAATCAAATCAATAATCAAAACTGATTTCACACATAAACACCCTCTGAGTTTCAATGGAAAATTCTGCAGACATATCAGGGACAAAATTCTCATCCTACAACCACTACAGAATATGAAAAGGAAATTTTCCTCACCTTATTTGATGAAGCTGGTATAACTTTAAAAACAAAACTGGATAAAGATAATTTGCAAAAGGAACATTAGATGAATTTCATGCAGGTGTCAATACAATAATCCTACATAAAATATTAGCAAATCAAATTCAGCAAAGTATAGCAGAAATACAATAATATAATTTAACCAAGCTGGAGTATTACAGGAATGCAATGTTATTAATGTAACTCATTCAGTAGTAGATTAAAGGAGAAAATGGTATGATCAATCTAATTTAATTAACTTTAATATAAGTTCTAAAACTACATAGAGAAGGTAACTTCTTTACTTATGAAGGACATCTAAAAAAAGTGAAATGCAAAATAATAAACTGAAATATATATTTATTTAATGTTAGAGGCCCAGTGCATGAAAATTCATGCCCTGGAGTGAGGTGTCCCTCAGCCCAGCCTGCCCCCTTCTCACAGTCTGGGAGCCCTCAGGCATGGAAGGTGACCTAGTGATCAAAGGAAGGTGATGCCTGATCACACCTCTGCTGATACCACTGCCACCAGCCCAAGCCTCGCCCAGCTCTGGTTACCTGAGCCTCGGGCTGTCCCTGGGTAGCTGGGCAGCTGCCGTTGAAGGCTTGCCTGCACCTCGGGCCAGCCCTGGGTGGCCAGGGGGCTGAGGCTACTGGGGGTCTCTGAAGGCAGGCATGCGGAACGGCCATGTGCCTGCTGCCCCACCAGGGCTGAGGGGACTGGGCGCCACTATCTTGTGACTGTGGGCACTGCCATCTTTGAGGATGGGACAATCAATTAGCATATTCTTATTGGCTGTGGGAGCTGCCATCTTTGCGATGGTGTGAGGGTCAGTTAGCATATCCCCTCTTTATTAGATAGGATACTTTAGAAGTTGTTTTATTCTAAAACTAAGAACCATGAAACAATTCCTGCTACTGTCATTTTATTTTACATTGCATTAAATGTATTAGCCAGTGCAGTAAGACCAGAAAGAGAAATGTATGCATAAGGATTAAATAGATTCACAGATTATATGATTGTTTATGTAGAAATTCAAAAGAATCTGAAGTTAATAATGGTGGATGAGAGATAATCAACCAAAGATTTTGCATGTTTATATGCATATCTCATGAACCCTGGCAATTCAATGGTGAAAGCTTGGGGCAGGGGCAGGTGTGTGCTGGCAAGAGTTAATGGGGGTTAAGGAGACATATGTAATACTTTCAACAATAGATTAAAAAAAATAAACTTAATAGGACCTTGCATGGTTCCTAGATATAAGGTCAACACAATACATTGAATGCATGTACAGATCTACATACGTGTATAATCTGATATTTATATATTGGCTTCAAAATTAAAAAGTAAAAATCATTCCATGCACAATAGATGAGATGCAACAACAACAACAATGTATTCATGACATCTATTTGTGTGTTCCTTTTAATTTAGTCCTCATTTCTCACTTTTGCTTCCCCCTCCCCCCCACCCCCCCAATTCATTCTTAACATCTGAAATTTCTCCTTTTCTATCTATCCTTTCATAATTTTTTGCTGCACAACTCCAGGTATAAGAAATGCTATAATTCTTTAATTCTCTAAGTCAGAATAACTGTGGAGATATCACTCAACCAGCCAATAGCAGGTTCAGTTTCAATAACTCTTTGGCTTACTATCCTTTTATCAAAGCAGAATCCAGTAATTGTTTGTGGCAAGAAGGTGAGGGAGGGGTTGGTTCTGTGGCCATAGTGGTTGACATCTTTATTCTGGCTCCCATGGCTGCATAATACTGCTGTTTGTGTTCCACTTGCTTCAGGTGGCCTGAGAGGTGCTTCTTAGAGCACTTCACTACGTTCACTGAGCATTCTTACCACAAGCTTGTGTCCAAGTAAAACTCAGCAAGACATCTTTCAACAATTGGGATGCTTCATCGCACAACCCTCCTTCCTTTGTCTGCATCAGCCTCCATGTGGAGGAGGGGTTAAATCCACACCTTTCTCAAATTTTCAGCCATTTTATACTTTTGTTGCTCAAGCCTCTTTTCTTTACTGTCTCCTTCCCAATCACTTGCTTCCAAAAGGACCGGAAAGGTCCTCTCCTGGGACTCAGGTCATCTGTGTTCTAATTCTGTCTTGTTGCATCGTGGCTGTGTGAGCTTGTGGAAATTTGCTTACCCCCTTGGGCTGTAGTTTCCCTATCTGTGAAATAAGTTTATTAGATTAGATAATCTCCAGGCTTTATCTTGTCTCCGAAATATTATAGTTAAAGGTTATGGGTAAATGTTTCCATATTAGCTATAAAAAACTCAAGTAAAAACACGGAAGTTATATTTAGGAAATGAGTGGACAGAACATTGCTAGCAAATGCAATTAATAGTTAAAACAATTTTCCATGCTGGAAGGAGAGGTTACTTCCTATAAGATAAACTTTAACAAAGGTTGTTTTTTCCTTTTTATTTTTAATAATACTTCTTTTATTAGAATAGTTTTAGATATACAAAGTTGTTGTGAAGATAGCACAGTGATTACTTGTTTTTGCTTCATGCTTAACTTTAAAAATGTGTGGCGATCAGTGTTGGGTGGGTGGTATCGGTGGTGGAAGGGGGCAGGGATGGGGCTAGTGGCATAGATGGTGGAGAGACTGGACTTAACATTTTATGTGAAAACAACTCAGGCATATTATGGGATGCGATCCTGATATTACATAACTCTAAGAAAATGATAAAAAAGCTTAACTACACTAATAGACATGAATGATCCAGACAGAATACGGGAAGCAACAATCACATTGTACTCTAACCTGGCAACACCTGATTTGGATTTATTTTAATTATTATTTTTAAAATAAATTATTTTTCTCTACTATTGACTTGAGATAGAGATAGAAATAAAATAGATAGGTGGATAGATAGATAGATAGATAGAGATCCCTTATTCTACTTACGTATGCACCCATTGGTTGCTTCTTGCACATGCCCTGACCTGGCTGGGACCTAACCCAAAACGCTGGCACATTAGGATGACACTCCAATCAATTGAGCTCCCTGGAATTCTATTTTTAGTTCAGGGCACTATGTCTTAAAAGGAACCTTGAAATGTTTGTAGGAGATCTAAGGAGCAGAGAGAAGGGTGATGAAAGATTTGGAAATCTATAATAATAAAAGCATAATATGCCAATTAGACCAGACAGCCGAACAACCCTCCAGATGTTCTTCTGAACGTCCTTCTGGACGAAGCTGGGGCTATGAGGGCCGAGGCAGCTGCTTTGGCTTCAAGGGCTGAGCCCCTTGCACAGATTTCATGCATCAGGCCTCTAGTTATAATATAAAAGGAAACAATGAATAAGCCGGATAGTGTTAGTGTGAACAAGAGAAGACTCTACAGGGATATGCAACCAATTACTTCTTTAAAATTATTTTAAAAATTAGGTACAGTATTTATTTAATAAAAAAAATTATCAAAAGGTTATAAAAGAGCCACAGTGCTTCCACTCCTGTTTCTACTCTTCCATTCCCCTTCTCCTGTTCAGGTATGATTTTTATAGGTTTATTTTTAACTCTTCTAGTGTTTCTTTAGGCAATTATAAGCAAATACTCGCATACAAAAGGAATCAAACTATGTATGTTATTTTTGCACCTTCATTTTCTTTTTTTACTTTATGATATATTTTGGAGATTTTTTTCATATAGGAATAGAGAAGGTACCTCATTTATCTGAAATAGCAGCATAGAATTCTATCCTGAGAAAGCATCATAGTTTACTTAAGCAGTCCCAAAGACGAATGCTTGAGTTCTTGCCCATATCCTTTTTTTATGATGTTGTCTCTCACAAAACACAAGAAAAATGAATAGCAGTGCATTTCATCTCGAATGCCTGCAGGCATATCTATAGGATAAATCCTCAGGATCAGGGGCCTGGGTCAAAACATAACTACTCATTTTTAATTTTGGAAGATGTTGTTTCATTGTTCTCCATGAGGGTGGTTGCAGTTGGCCCGGCCAGGAGCAAGGTATGAGAACACATGTTCCCATGGCCTCACCCACCTTGTGTGCTCAGACTCTTGGGTGTTTGCCCATCTGTTAGGTGAGAAATGGCATCTCAGTGTAGTTTCAGTGTTCGTGCCTCTCTCCAGGAATGAAGTAGAATATATTGCCATTCCCCCATGAACTCTTTGTTCATATTCTCTGCAAAATTTTATTTTTAAAATATACAATATATATTTTTACTGATTTCAAAGAGGAAGGAAGAGGCAGAGAAGGATTGAAACATTAATAATGAGAGAATCATTGATCAGCTCCTTCACATTCCCCACCGGGAATGCGCTCGCAACCAAGGTACATGCCCCTGACCAGAATTGAACCTGAGACCCTTCAGTCCACAGGCCAACGCTCTATCCACTAAGCCAAACCAATTAGGGCTCCCTGCATGGTTTTCTATTGGATCGTGCTCAATTGCCAGTGCCACACCACATCCTGTTGATAGTCACCTCTGCAGACAGAAAGCTGCTTGTTGGACGCCTGGAATATTCTGCCTGTAGGCCTTTTTCGTGGCTACATCAGCTGAGACCACAGGCATATAGGCACAGTCAGAAGCCCCTGAATGTAATGCCCTGGAAGCTTCTCTCATCCAATGACAAAGGATGGTTCAAACATTTATCTCTTCCCCTTGTTGGGGGGAGCTCTGAGGTAGCTGGTCTAGTAATAATTAATGTCGTTTTTAAACATTCGTTTAAAATCTTGCTTGGTGTTGACTTGTATTGACATAACCTTCAAACAGTGGTATCTACAGAACGTGTGAAGTGCAATTAACAAGTTTTGCTTGAAAAAGTTTGTATTTGGTACGGTTTTTGTTGCAAAACTAGGGCTAAGAAGATGGCGGATGAAGAGCATATTCGGCACTGCATGCTTTACGAGTTCCAATTAGGAAGAAAAGCAAGTGAGGCTGCAAAAAACATCTGTAGTGCTCTTGGTCAAGATGCAGTTAGCGCCAGAAAATGCCAGCGTTGGTTTGAGAAATTTCGCGAGGGAAATTTTTCGTTAGATGACAAGAGTGGTTGAGGCCGTGTGTCCAATTTTGATCAAGAAGCTCTTCAAGCTCTTTTGGTGTAAAATCCTCAAATTACCCAACAAGAGCTTGCGACAACTTTAAATTGTTCACAAAAAACAATTTCCAATCAATTGCGTGCACTTGGAAAAGTCCAAAAGTTTGGAAAATGGGTTCCTCATGAGTTGACCGACAACAACCGTAATCAAAGAGTCACAATTTGCAGTTCGCTCCTCTCTCGTCAAAACCGTTTGCCGTTTTTAGAGCAAATTGTTACCAGAGATGAAAAATGGGTGCTGTATGTTAATTTGAAAAGGCGGCCTCAATGGTTGGACAAAAATGAGGCTCCGCAGCCCATGCCAAAACCTGACTTGCATGCGAAAAAAGTGATGTTGTGTGTTTGGTGGAATTTTAAAGGAATTCTTCATTATGAATTTTTACCATCTAACCAAACCATTACAAGTGCAGTGTATAGTGCCCAATTGGAAAGGTTAGCCCAAGCTTTAAGAGAAAAAGAACCCGCGCTGATTAATCGGAAGGGCGTAATTCTTCACCACGATAACGCACGACTGCATACTGCAAGAATCACTGCTGAAAAACTGCGCCAGTTGCAATGGGAAGTTCTCCCTCAACCTGCATATTCTCCTGATATTGCCCCTTCCGATTACCATTTGTTTCGTTCTTTGCAAAACTTTCTTCTTGGAAAAAAATTTAATAATGAAGAATGCCTCAAAAATGCATTGACCGAATTTTTTGCATCAAAATCACAAGAATTTTACAACAGAGGGATTAAAATGCTTCCTGAGCGTTGGGCACAAGTAGTAGAAAACAACGGCAATTATATTGTTGATTACATTTTGTTGTATTGTTTAAATAAATTCGATTTTAAAAAGTATTAGAAAACGACATTAATTATTACTATACCTAATAGATCTGACCCCGCGTTTCAGAGGTTCCAGTGAAGCAAGGCTTACAGGGGTCACTGGCTTGAAAATGCACATTTTATCCCTCCCCTGCCTGTTTACGTTCCTATTCCATTCCCTATACTGAACTTTTCCTGGGAATCTTTGCCTCGGGTGGGCCTCTGGAGGAACCCAAGACGAGCCAGGTCGGTAGGCCTGCCTGAGTGCTGCTCACAGTGTGGAGTGCAGATGGTGCTGGTGGGACCCCTGTTCACCCATCTGATAAATTCAGAAATTGAACGGGGAAATTTAGAAACGTTGGTAGCAATTTTATGTTGCCATAACATTTAAGTGTGTGGTTTTGTGTTTTACACACACACACACACACACAGTGGTCTGTGATGAATTGAAAAAAAACAAAACTAGCCCATTGGTTTTCACATATTTTACTGCCCCGCCTTAATGAAATTGGAACACGGATGACTAACCAATTTAGGTTGTCCAGACCGACCCTCTGCCCTTCCAAAAGTTCTTTCTCTGTTCGTTGCAGCGGGGTCAAAAGCACACACACACACACACACACACACATACACACAAAGAAAGCTGAGCATTCAGTAAACAGCACAGCTTTATTCACTGGCCAGAGAATGGAGAATCGGGAGTTAAACCCACGAATCATCTTTTCAACCTTGAAGTCTCCAGAGATTATTATGGGGGCAACATAGTGAGGGGAGGCATGTGCTTTAGTTTTCAGGAATGGGAGGGTCTCTTCCCAGAATTGGGGCCCCACCCCTTTTCTTCCTTTATAGGGTCCCAGTGGGATCTGTGGTGGCGCCAGAGGGTGTGCTAGTCAGCAGGCTAACGTGTTATAATGCAGTCCAGGCCAGCTTGGTTGGTTTTTGTTATTCTAACCTTCTTCCTTGTGTTTTGCCTGTCAGTGGAAGGGAAAGATAAGTACAGTAGGTTTCATCAGCAGGGCCTACAGCCATGGTGACTAACTCTGTCTTTCTTCTATTCCTTAAAAAAAAACCCACAACTTTTTGCACTAGCCACTTTGGCTTACTGGATAGAGTGTCGGCCTGCGGACTGAAGGGTCCTAGGTTTGATTCTGGTCAGGGGCACATGCCCGGATTGTGGGCTCAATCCCCAGTAGGGGACATGAAGAAGGCGACCGATCGATGATTCTCTCTCATCACTGATGTTTCTATCTCTCTGTCTCTCTCTCCATTCCTCCCTGAAATCAATAAAGAAATATATTAAAAACAAACAACTTTTAAAGTAGTCTTTCCTCTTTCCCCAAGTGTTCCATTTTATTTGCTTTCTCTAGGTGCTTCTCATTCTTTGATCGAAAGGATTAGTAGCAATGAACCTACAGTTGACCCTTGAACATCATGGTGGTGAGGGGTGCCACCCCCATGCACTTGAAAATCATGTTTATCTTTTGACTCCCTGCAGAACTTCACTCATAGCGAACTATTGAGCAGAAGCCTTACCAATAACATCTTCACTTGAGTAACACAAATTTTGTGCGTTGTATGTATCATGTCAGTGGAGCGACACAGTTCAAACCCATGTTGTTGAAGGGTCAAGTGTAATTTACAGGGTGTATTCCTTAAAAATCCAGTGGACTCTATGCCATCATTGGGGAAGGTTTAATTCTAATCGATCCTGCTATGATAGTGTTGGATGTACTTAGAGTTCCATTCCAAAGCCCTTCAATATTTACAAAACTTGGAAACTGACAACCAGAAGTAATGGAACTAAATCTTTTTTTTTTTTTTTTTAACAATACATTTTCTCAATTAGTATTACACTGCTAAATGAAAGGTGTTATGACATTTCCTGGGTGAGTCACCGAATCTCAAGAACAAATCTGTTTACTCAGTACACGAAGCACCCAGGAGAAACCAGAGAAAGAAAGCGTTGCTTTCAGCTCCTGGAGATCTGCACTTTCCTTGGCTCTCACTTTGAGCCCCCACTTAGGGGTTCCCCCCTGAGCCAACAAAGCTCTGGCTGATGCTTAGGAAAACTTGTGGCAGACTGGAGTGAGAAGATTAAAATGGCAGTTACAGCAGAATTGACCTCCATGCTGAAACTATGATCTCATGTCTCTACCACATGACAGGGTGTATTCAAATTAACAACAGGCAAATAGGAGTGTTAAGACAGCATAATCAGGAATACTTAAAGTGCTAATGAACTTCCTTTAAACATTTTTTTTCCAAAAGTTTCTAGTGGTTCAATCCATCCAGCCTAACGTATGGATTCAGAGGGATGCTTGGGAGGGCAGCACGCGTGTCGTTCATTATATTGTGCGATTGAAAGGGAATGCTCAGGGGTCACTTAGCCTGGATTCAAATTCCAGCTCTGCCTCTTACAAGCAAAGGCACTCAGTGTTTTCCAAGGCTCAGCTTCTTTTGAGAAATGGTGATGATAAGATACATACTGACAAGAAAAAAAAATCCTGAGATGTCTTTAATTAAAGGCTGGAAGGCAGGAGGAAAAAACAAGAGAGGTTAACCCATTAACAACTACAGGGCAAAATCAAAGGAAGACTGTTACACTCCGGAGTGTATGTTGACACTTTGCATTAATTTGCAGGCTATTTCACAGATTATCTAAAGCAAATAGCCATGTAGCCGACCAACAGGTGCCTCTGCATCTTGCCTACACATGAACTTTCTGGACTGCTGCCCACAACCAATTGAAATGGGTAGTAACACTTCTTCCTTATGAACTATGAACCAATCCCAGAGCTAGCCCCACTTTACCTCCTCCCACTGGCTTTATCTGTAGCCGACAGAAATTCTTTCAAAAGAACTCACATCTTTCTTCTCCAAACTCGATGTAGAAAAGGTCCATCAACTCCAGGGCTGAGGATGTGTTTGTCTTTCCCAGATAGCCCTGCTGCTGGTAGTGTAAACTCCACATCCCAGGACCTGATACTGTTTCTGGCTAGCATGTGGCTCAATAAACCCTTTCTCTTAGAAAAGCTTTTAGCCTTAAAAAGTTTTTATTTAACAACACTTTAGAGAATTATTAATGAAAATTAAATAAGATAATGTATATCAAGTTCTTAGCTCAGGTTTTGCTTGTAGTATTATACAATAAACATCACTGAAAATTTCCCATTGAGGTAGAAAGCATGTAGAACTGGGTGCCTTTGTCCTCACTGAGCTAGGGAGGGGTGCACTGTCCTGCTCATCCAAGCTTCCCTTTTGTCTAAACTCCCCACTCCTCTCCCCTTCACCCTGGAACCTTCTCTTCCCTCAGGTGGGCCTTTTTCTGATTTCCTCTTATCTGACTGTGCAGGTCTTTGTCTTGAGCTTCAGGAAAGGTAAGAAGCAGAGGCATTTTCTGTATTGTAACCCTAACTCATTGTACAAAATCAGAGCAGATCACAGTAGGATAGGTTTGGTGTGTGTGTATTAGATGGTGGTATGAGCAATGATTGTGAGCTGTGTGTGCAGCACCTCGATTTGGGGAGGAGGTTCAGAATCTTCTGAGCTCCTGGAGGCAAAATTCATGACATACATTCATCAGGATGATGGCTCTTCTGTGATCCCTGAACAATAAACACTTGCAATTTCTAATTGCAGTAGCTTTTGAGTAGGGGCTTCTCTATTTGCTTCTAGCTTACTTTAGGTTGACAGTGATTTGGTTGTTTGTTTGTGTTTGTTTTTGTTGATCAGGGTATAAGGGTAATTTTTTCCCAAGTTCTTGTCCAGATGAACTCAAAAGAATGAAGCCACAGACAAAGGTGGTAGGTGAGAAGTACAGAAACTTTATTACAAGCACATACTACTCTGAAACTCCCAATTATAAGTTTCTAATTCTAAGATCTGTCTCTCCTAAAGAGGGTGGCCACAGCTCTTTGTCTTGGGGCATTATAAAGGCTGTAGTTCTTTGTCTCTTCATGACCCTTTCTAATTAGATTCCTGTGTTTTCCTCATTGGTCACTCTGCAAAGGCCAAAGCCCAGGTCCTCCTTTTTCTTTGCCCTTATTTTGCAACATTCCTCTAAACTCTGTGAAAACGTATTTCTTTTCCAGAAATTCTGTCTTTCCTTTTTCCTTCACATATCGATCTTATCTGTTCAAGTTGGAGTTACTTTTGATAGATCTTATGGTACCTAGCAACCTTTTCCTGCCAAGTGTTGAGATTGAAACCACTGGCTTCTTTGCTCAAAAAAGGTAAAGTGGCCTCTTTTTTTTTTCCTCTCTCTCTTGGCCAGAGATTTATTATCCCTGTGGCTCAGCAAGAGATACCTCTGTCCTTGGTTTATGTCTATTCTAACTGTTCAGGCCAAGATGCCTCTATCTTCTTTAGACCTCTCCCTTCCTGTCTTAAGCTAGCTAGTTAACAGCTCTTTCTTTATCAATTTTTATTTTGCTTTTGAAAAAATGGTAACAACCCAACAAGGTTGCAGCTGTCCAGTTCTGCAGGGAGTTTAATGTCTGGTCCCACAGACTGCAACCCAAGCTGATGTCAATCTCCCCCCCCCCCCCCCCGAACCCCCATCAAGTTATCAGCCCTATCTGGAGGCATCCATCCAGGAGAAGGAAAGTCCAGTGTGGGTGGAGTATTCATACCATCAGTTAGGCCAGTGGATGCTCTCCCTCTCTGAAGGTGAAACTGAAACATGTGGAATATCAGAATGCATCTCCTCACTGAGCTCAAGCATACATTTCACGAGGCTGCAAACCCGCGAATGTGCTTTAAAACCCATGTAATAGCCTCTCTTTTTCCTTATTTCCGATGGGAGGTATTTTTAGTTCCTGATGCTGAAACTTCTGTGTTTCAAAATATTTTCATCACTTTCTCTGTATCGCTAATAAGTCAAAACCAAAATTAAACAAAGCTGAAAAATATTTTTAAAATGTTTAATGAGCACACATTTACAAATGCAGTCAGGGAAGCATACAAAAATTAAAGGTCTATGAGCTTAAGAAAAATGTTTCTAGAATACACCAGTAGTGAAGAAATGTAGTCTAACTTTTACCCGTAGAGCAGTTTGGATCTGTTAAAAGAAGTATAGTTCACTATTTCCATCTATTGCAAACTCATTTAGTTGGCTGTGTTAACATGGTCAAATTGCTTTGATGGTTTGGGGAGGGAGGGATTTGGGAGAAAAGAAAAAGAAATTGGCTTTTCTGGACAGCTGGTGTGATTTGGAATCTGTGTGGTTGAGACCTGGCAACCTAGTTGTCAAAACCACTAGGGGGCGCTCTTTAACCTCTAGCTTCATGGAAAGCTTTTAAAAAATATTTTAAATTCTTTACTGTTGAAAGTGTTACATATGTTTCCATTACTACCGCCCCCCCACCCCTCCCATTTCATAGAAAGCTTTTATTTGTACCTGAATAGAGCATTTCTACTAGGTTATAAAAGTAGAGTCTATTTTACTCCAGGCGAGTTTTGTTACCTAGGAATAGTATTTCCTATTTTTAGTGATGATTGTGACCCGTAAAAACATATTACTCTGTTACTAAAAAGGAGCATGGTATCAGCTAGATAGTCCTCCACCAATTCTGTAGCCAAAGGGCAGGCTACAACCCTCCAACACTCGGTTGTTTGGCATAAAACAGAGGGGATGAGTAGGGACATTTTCCCACTGATTCTCTCGGGTGGGCACCTCACACACAGCTCTGCTCTCAGTCTTCTGGCTTCTTGTATCCTGGGCGGATCAAGGATAAATCAATGGTCATATGCTTTGTGTATCTTCTCAGTGAACACAAATTGAGATAAAATGCAAAACCCATAAAGGAATGATGAAACCAACACCCCTTGCCAATACCAATGATGCTGACAAGGTCACTTCAGAAACAATTTGGCAATATATATCAAATGTTACTAAAAGTTCTTAAAGTTTTGTAATCCCAATTCTTGGCGAGTATTCTGAAGAAGTAATTTGAAATATGGAAAAAAGTTGTAAGTGCTAAGATAGTCTCTGAAATGTCATTTGTTTTAGTAAAGAATGAATATAACCTTGCATTCTTAATTGGAGCAGTGGTTAATAAATGCCGACTTGATATAATAGTATGCAGCTATAAATTAAAATACATGTACCATGTAACTAAGAGAACAAAGCCACTAATACATTAAGTGAAAAAGGATGTAAAGTTGAGTATTCAGTATAAGTAGAACTATTTAAAAAAAGTTTTATAGAAAAAAAAATCCTGGATTATGGGTGATATTTTAATACATTTTAATTATTTTGTATATTATCATGTAGAGTATATGATAATGAAAGTTAAAAAAAGAGTCTGTCCAGAATAGCTCAGTTGGGTGAGCGCCATTCTGTGCATCAAAAGTTGCCAGTTCGATTCCTGGTCAGGGCACATGCCTGGGTTTCAATCCCCCTTGGGGGCAGGCGCAGAAGGCAACAGATCAATGTTTCTTTCTCTCCCCCTTTCTCTCTCCTCTCTGTAAGCATGTCGTTGAGTGAGGATTAAAAAAACAACAACAAGTGAAATGAGAAAAATAAATGGTTATGATAGAGCAGGTGAAAAATGTCCAACCAAAGCCTTTTGGTTATTTCAGTATGTGGGATGATCGTGCCTGAGGCTCTTTCTAGGTTCATGTATGAGCCAGGAAGGTAATCCTGGTGAAGGTCATCTTGGAAGTGGAAGTGTCAGCACAGAAAACAGAATTGTAGGCAATTAGACAGACATGAGCAGAGCAAGGACGATGGTCCTGGAGGTCATTTGAGGGGAAAGCCCCGATGGTGACCTTTCCTGCCCTGGCACATCACTGATTGTGCAATTTGGACCCCCTGGCCTTTCCTGCCTGGAGATAACACTGGGCCTCAGCTGTATTTTAGCTGTAGGCACAAAAATGCAGCAAATCAGACTAGCAACCCCATGGCTGGCCTCAGGACCGGCTGCATTGGGTAATGAGCCCCTGCCCTGGCAGCAGCGACCAATCAACCAGTGGAGACCTAGACCCTGAAAGGACACAGCTGGAAAACTGCTGAATGTCTTTTTGAGATCTTCTCCAGCCAGAGGCCTCCCCTAAAATCTCCACCCTGACAACCCTTTGGGCAAGGACCGAGGGGCTCTCCCTCCCCCTCCTCAGAGCACCCCCATGTCTTCCCCTCCTTCTCTTCTGCCCCTCAGGTGCCACCAACTTCACCTTCTTCACTTCTAAGCTTCAGGGGTCCTTCCCTTGCCTCTGTAACTTGTTTCCTAAGCCCATCTATTCTACTAATTACTTCTGCTATCTCTGTAACCTTCTAAATACATTTTCTCTTGGCTCCGAATTATTTCCTAACCAGACTCAGGTACTGAGGTTGCTGAACCCAGGTCCGGTCTGACCCACCAGTCTAACACCTGCCATCGTTCTCACTGCTCTCGATGGAATCATCCTTCATTGCAGTGAGGATCTGAGAAAGAACCAAGTCTCATTTAACAACTACTGCTCATGCCTTTCTGCCCTAAGACTTTCCATAATTCTTTCATCTGTGTAGTCACTTTCACTTTCACTATTCACTTAATTTCACTGCTTAAAATATGAGAAATTATAGAAGCTCTTTTTTATATTAGAAATTGATTTCATAGATGATTAATACTGAATAATATTTGAAATATATTGTTTACAAAGCATACAATACTTGAACAAAACCAAACCTAATCTAGTGCAACTTTACAATTTTTATTTAGCTTGCTATCTGGAATTCTGGTTTATTTAATCAGAATTCTTCTATTTTAACTCAATCTTTCTTATACCTATTCCTTGTAGAGGAGGGATCTTTGAACAACTGTCTATATTTGCGTATATCTGACCCATACTTCCAATCAATTGTGGTATTTTTGTTGTGTTGTGAAATAGTTTCCCACTGTTCACAATCATATTGGTAAGAGCAAAACCAAAGAGTACATTTGACTACAGAATTCACTATGGCGATATTTATAATCACCTTCATGTCCGAAAGACAAAAAAAAGAATTCCTTTTACTTCGTTGGCCCTCTTCTTCAGACGTACCAAATAAAGCCTTTATCAGTGACCACCGTTTTCCTGTCTTCTCTGTCACTCCTCTCAGCCCTTGAACAGAAAAGTGCATGTACTTCCCCTGGAGTTTGCAAGACATTAACCAGATTCTGCATGGTGTCCACAACCATGAGTGTGAAGCCACAAGGCTAATCTGGATCTCAGCCAGACTGCCTCTGGGACAGGCAGGACCTACACGAATCCATCACTAACCGGAGGTAAAAGGTTGTTCTCTTCCAATCCCTCCATTTCTTAAAGCCAGGCAACATTTCCTTTCCTGTTCACAAACTTCAGGCCACAGCGGGAGAAAAAAATGCTTTCTTGACTGAGTCCATTATTTTTCTATAAACATACAGTTCGGAACTCTGGGTGAACGGAACGTCGCTTTAAATGTCTGTTTGTCCATTCAGTGCTGATTTAGAGACTTTTGAGTTCCTTTCCCATCCCTGGCGGATCCGTGTGAGGGTCTTGTCTACACACGGCAGGACGAGGATAAACTTGATCACAAGCACGGTGCAAGGAATGATGAGTGCTAGTATGTAAGCCGAAGGAAGATACCACCTGAGACTGGAAGGACGGAGGAATCGGTCTCCGCCATATATCAGGGTGTGAGCTGTGCACAAGATCAGGGTCAAATAACCCAGTTTGGACTATAAAAACAAGAAACAAAAATATGTACATTAACACTATTTGCGTTTTACAGCAAAATCTTGGAAGCCAATGAAGAATATTGTCAACAACCACAGACATTTGAAATCTTTCATATTTAGAACACTGTGCAAAACTCTGAGGAAAGCACTAATCCTTCTTCTGGATGAAAAAATATTGTGCTTACAAATGACAAGGTGGTTCATCTTAACCTGGCTGGATGGGAAAGTCTCCCAGGAGCAAACTCTTCTGAGTTAGAATGAACAAGCTGCCTTGCCTTCTTGCTCAATGGGCACCTATTCCCTTGGTCACCATTTCTGAAGCTCAGAGATGAATAAGACACAGTATGGCCTCAACAAGTACTGCATCAGTATATGTTACTGACTAAATGCACATACTATCTCAATTCTATCACAATAAAGAGCAATAGCACACTTTACTTTGATCTGTTTTGGCCTACATACTAAAGCTCAATGTGTGTCTTAATGTCTTGAATGTAGGCGTTAACATGTCGACTGCATTTGGTCCCTGGTTACTATCATAGTAAATCAGACTTTTGAAATTGGAATAGTTCTATAAAATTCAAACCTAAAGTCCATACGAATGGTCTATTCCATTACACTGGTTCACAATGAGCATGCGCCAGACTATCTGGAGGGCTTGTTAAAACAAACTGCTGGTCCTTCGTCCAGAGGTTTCTGATCCATTAGGTGTGGGAGGGCCTGGGTATTTGTGTACCTAACAAGATTCCAGATGATCCTGCTGTTACTGCTGCTGCTGCTGCTGGGTGCAGGTACCACACTTTGGGGACCACTGGTTTGTAAGAATAGTTAAAAATCCCCTTTAATGAGGGGTCTGGTGGTTGATATGTGGAAAACAAGGATTTTTTTTTCTGTTACAGCCCAGCACTGAGTCTGGTATGATGACAGTCTAGCATGATGTGTTTCTAAGGTTTTACACTTTATTTCAATATGTTGCTTTATATATGAATGGGACCCTAATCGAAGATTCATTTTCAGAAGGAGAAATGGTGTCTTTGGGTTTCTCTTTCCCTTGCACCAAATCCATTGGCACAGAATATAATAGTTGTTGGTTGTCTTTCACTCTATACTTGCACCTGTGGCTCTTGGAGGAATCAGGAGTCTGGGCAAGGGATGCCCTGCTAGGAATCAGACCATTATGAATCTGCCTTTGTGGTACCAGTGTTTAGCCTGTTCTAAGTTGAACTTGTTTCAGTTACTATTTTTAGGAGATTGCTGGTGAAGTGATGGAGCGAAAGGAAAACTTGTGCGTGGTGTGAGAGAAAAACGAGGATATTTGTAAAGCCAGACACATTTTGCCATGAAAGTAGGTTAAATTGGACGTCCTTACCTGGACAAATCGGAACTCTCTCCAGTTGACGATGTTGCTAACGGAGGGCAAGGAAGTGATCCCCAAGAGGACGAAGAAGAAAAATCCAAGGACTCCCAAAGACAGGTATGAATCGCTAAGCCAGGCTCTGGTGGTAATAAATGGATTTTCTTTCTTGGATATTGCCTAAGAAAAATTACAAGCAATGTTTAAAAATTACATGTTTTAATAAACTATCCAAACTTTCAAGGGGACTGAAAACAACTCTGCATGGCTTATTTGCTCAAGGCAAATTAGATGACATTTCTTAATAGTCATTTGAAAATAATTGTAGAGAAAAATACACTTAGACATTATATTTGTGATAGAAAAAGTAATTGGTTCTGCTGGGACTTAATTATAATCGTTGACTCCAGGAGTAGTATAGGGAGTTTTAATTGACCCTATACATACTAAAACAAAGCAAACATTTACTTAAACCTTTTTTTTTTATCATATAGTTTCTTGTTTCCCAAGCAAAACTGGATGTTCTCACCTAATTACAGCAAAGTTCTGTTTTTCTGTTCTATATACTTATCATTTATACACGGAAAGTTTGGGTTCTTTCAAGTTGATTATATTGTAATCTAGCATCAAGTCTGTCCCATGAAAATTGAGAGAAATCAGGCCACTTTAATGTGATTCTCCCCCAAGAACCTCACATGTATTTGTAAGGGAAGTAATGTTGAGAAACCCACAGAAGCAACATAAATGAGTTATTGACTAATAAACTATGAGGGTACGATTGGTTGAAACCAATGACTTCCTAACTGGAGCTGATGTGTAGCATTTCCTCTGGGACTGCTTTTAAGACTCCCTGAGCTGATTCTCTTTGAATTTTTTTTTTTTTTTTTTTTTTGGCTATGTAGAAAACAGTATTTGCCATTTGCTTAGAAAACTAAGCAGTTGAGGCAGTCACAGCATTAGTACAGTTATAAACACTCTTTTGTAAATTTGTTTACATTTTTGTGCCACAAGTTCAAATGGCCCCCTTCTCAATTAGATGGTTGTTTTTGACTTCCTAAAAGAGGTAGCATGCATAAAAACAGAAGCTTGAAAATGAAGTGCTTTACATTTATTGAATGTACCCCAAAGGAATGTAAGGAGGTGTCATTAGGTTTTTTGAGACCTCAAATCTGTCAGTTTATCAGGATCCCAGTCAATCCTGGGAATACAGAGCTAGACCCAAGAAACCTGGGAATCCATCTCACCTTCTCAATGGTTGTATGAGATGTCAACTGGATCCACTCAAAAACAAAAACGAAAAACAGACATGAGGTGTCTAATTCTAGTTACTTTAAAAAATAAATACGCTTAGAAGACGGATTTTCTATAACAGTAAAATGGATTATCATGTAGCAAGATCCCTCTTTGATTGAAGAAATAGGAGAGCACGAATGAGTGGGGATTTACCTGGGTAGCAGTAAAGTTTCCCAGCCTCCATCGTACATAGTAACGGATAGGAATCAACAGTGTGTAGATGACGTGAAGGAAGGCAAATCCCAGTGCTATCAAGCCAAGCTGCTTTCTGCAGAGCATCCAGTGGTCAAGCCAATTTGGGAACCGCCGGTATTTTGTTCCCCGGTAGAGCTGCAGAATGGCAGCAATGACGCCGGGGAGGTAAACCACAGCGAGCAGCGTCAGGGCCGCTATGGGAAAGACACGGTTTGGGATGGAAATAGCGATGCGAAATGTCTGATCCTTCTTTTCATTCACATAAGGGTAGATTACGTCTCTGATAATACAGTAGACAAACAAGAAGATACACAGGATGGCAGAGAAGTAGAAGGGGAACTTCCACATGGGAAACAGCTGCAGGGGGTAGTCTTCAATTTCACTGGCTGCCAAGAGAGATCCTTGGTCCAACGGAGTCAGCCCAAGGGCACGCACTATATCCATCACTCTTTGCTTGGCTTTGCTGTCATTTCCGCAGACGAACACCTTGGCGAAAAATGATTATTTTGGTGTGTATTCTTTAATAATTATTTTGGAAAGTCTATCTAAATACTGCTTAGAACAGGACGTATAGTAGGGAACTGCTTTTCAAACAAGGATGCTGAATTAACATATTTAATAAGATGAAGTTTTAAACATGCACATGTGGGTCGGGTAGTTAAGTACCAGGGTTTCAAGTTGAGAGTGATTTTTTTAGGCACATCACGCTGATAGGACAAGCCTCTATTTTCCTCAGTGTGAACAGTTTGATGTTTCTTCTGTATTTGTGGGTGCCGCATCATTTATGGATTCCCGCTAATCTCAGTAAATAAATGGAAGTAGTTTCATACAAGGTAATGGGAGTGCAAAGGATATCCATCAACCATTTTAGGTGTGTTATTTTCTAGTACTAACACGAGACCTCCAGAGACCGACACTACTGGGTTCTATCAAATCAGAAGCTTTGCAGTCAGTGGAAAATGAATCACGATTAACTCCCGTACTTGCTCCATCCCAAGAAAGCAATTCATGGCACCTATTAGTAGAGTGAAACATTCAGTAGGCATTTTACTTTGAGGTAAGCGCACATAAGAAATTGAGTGTAGCCCTAGCCAGTTTGGCTCAGTAGATAGAGCGTTGGCTTGCGGATTGAAGGGTCCCAAGTTCAATTCCGGCCAAGAGCACATGCCTGGGTTGTGGGCTCTATCCCCAGTAGGGGGCGTGCAGGAGGCAGCCGGTCAATGATTCTCTCCCATCATTGATGTTTCTATCTCTCCCTTTTCCTTCCTCTCTGCAATCAATAAAGAAATATATATATTTTTAAAAAGGAATTGAGTGTAAAGTAAATGCACCATTTGATCTTACCTGCCGACTTGCGTCCAGTGCTCCTGACTGGAGAGCCCACGCTGAGATGGTGTTAAATGCTTTCACTATGTGGGCTCCCGGCACCAGCTGGGCAAGGTACTCTGCATTGGATTCTGGGTACTGATGGATTTTGAGGTTGTTGCTGACATCGACCAATATTTTCCCACGGAGAACCTCAGTCAGTGTCGTGAGAAGATCGTAATGTTCCCTGTGGATTGCTATGATTATGATGTCAGATTTCTGGGCCGCTTCGGAATAGCCCAAGACCTCTGCACCACTCGGCAGCAGGCTGGATTTCCTGGCGTTTCGACTTCCAAAGACAACGGAATAACCACACTGGATCATTTTAAGACCCAGTGATCTTCCAAAGTCTCCAGTTCCAAAAATACACACAGTCTCTTGCTCTTCTGGGGGAATCGTCGTAAGAGGAAGTGTATCTGTAGACGTTTTCTCCATGACTGAAAGATAATAGAACAAATACCCAACAAAATATGAATGCTCTGGGCATGGAAAAATTAATGAGAATTATCTCCAAGAAACAGTGGTTGACTGATGCTGTTCTAAGTGTCTAATGAATTCCTCACAAAATTTTGAAGGAGTAAAAATTGTCACATGTAGCCCAGCCAGCATGGCTCAGTGATGGAGTGTCGACCTAGGAACCAGGAGGTCTTGGTTTGATTCCTGGTCGGGGCACGTGCCCGGGTTGTGGGCTCAATCCCCAGTGTGAGGCATGCAGAAGGTAGCCAATCAATGATTCTCTCGCATCATTGATGTTTCTATCTCTCTTTCCCTCTCCTTTCCTCTCTCAAATCAATAAAAATATATGTATGTGGTTTTTTTTTTTAAGTATCATATGTATGTTCTAATATGTCTTGTTAACAAAATTATTGATGAAAAACTTCTATTGAATAAAGAGATGCAATAAAAAAAAACCAAGACACTTACTGGTGGATGTTTTAAACTGTGCATATGTTTTGCAATGATATTATATTTACTCAACAGAGTTCCTAAAGTTCTAGTGTAGTGTGCCTGGCTGTCCCCTCACTACTCTATTTGTTTATCCTAATATATTTTCTATCTCTTATATTGGGAATAAAATTTGCAAATAAAATACAGATTTGATCAAGTTGCCTATCTTCTATAATGAGATGGATGATATCTATATTGACATATTCTCACTTGGATCATCTTAATCATTGCAAAGAGAGAGTGATTCTGGACTTTATTGTAAATAATTTGGCAACCACATTCATTTATTATAACCTTTTTTTAAAATGAAGTTTTTTTAAAATGAAGATGTGGACTACACAGTCTTATATTTTTTATTCCACCTTTTATCAGACCTTGGTTGGGAAAATTCTTCAAACTCTTTGTGTCCCAATGTCATTTTTAAAATGAGAAATTGATAGTATGTATCTATCTACCTTGGAGACATTGGAAAGATCAGATGCATTCGTTTTAAGATATAGTGACATAAGTGAAGTATTGTAACAGTCATTTCAGATAGAAACTGCAGTTTACTTTAACACTGCTGTTTTGGCTTCTGTACTTATTTGCTTGCTAAAACAATAAAAAAGTTACTTTGATTTTCTGAACTTATGTATGCTATCCCAATCGATTGAATATTCCATTGTTGGTGGTTTGAATATCCCATTGATTGTAATCTTATTGGTTATTGAAGGACATTCTTCTGTACCTGAAAACCAGGACAGCACAATTATCCTACCTTGTCTCAGTGGCTCCAGATAATGAGTTCCGGTTGACTCGGTGGTCCCAAGACCAGGACAGCACAATTATTCTAAATTGCCTCAGTAGTTCCAGATAATGTGTTTCTGTTGATTCAGTGATCCATAGACCCAAAACTATACTTAATCTTTATAGATAACTAACTTGCTCAATTTCACTTCTGTAACTGCTTTGTGCAAACCAGGTTCCTCATTCCAAACCCAAAGATGTAATCGATACCTTTGTGATATTCTGCCTATATAAGCCAGATGTGGCCAGCATTTCAGGGTTGTGAGATTTGGAGTGCTTATGCCCCCTCGTAACCTTTTGAATAAATGACTCCATAATTTGACTTTTGGGTTGAGGCATCCTTTGTGAGATTCAGGAGAACATTACAACAATAGTAAATTTATTATTAATAAATTACTTAATAAACCATTAATTATTGAATGAGTCAATATAGTAGTTATCTAATTAATATAACCTTTATATAAATTTTGTAAATTAAGGTTTAATTTTTTGCTTCTATAAATGTATTTAGTGGAAATGCATACAATTTATCTGAAATAGCATTCCATAATTCTTAAGAAGCTTATGCTGTCCTCTTATTTTTCATAAATAAAACCTCACATGAAATGGCTTTAAAACATATGGATTTATGAAAACATTGATGTAAAAACAGCTCAAGTGTGAATTTCTCTCATTTATAATTCTTTCACATTTAATTTTAATATTTCTATTTTAAAATGCAACCTGGCAACCCAATGTAACATACATAGGCTGTTACTCCAACCATTATAATTAATTTTCACTCTTCAACCTTCAGAGACATCACTGGGCAAATTGAAGGTGCAAAACCAGTAACGAGATGCAAAATATCACTGGCTGACTTAATAGAAGGAACTATAGTTATTCCATTGGTCTTAACTCCTATCAAGTTATAGAAGCTCCTAGGTTGATAATCATGTTGGCTACATCTTGAGCTCCATATCATATCTTCCGGGGTCTATCTCCAGTGCTTGGGCAGTAACTGAGTGCTGCTCAGCTTCCAGTGCCTAAGAAGCTCACTTTGGGGTCCACATCTTATATATCTTGATTCTTGTCCTCGAGTCCCTCTGACACCTCTACCTGGGTATAACTCAGACATGTACAACTCATGGGGCTCCCACGGACCAGGACTCCATAGACAAGTACTTCCTTTTCATTCTCTGGCACACAGTTCTGACCAATTTCACAAGGCTCTCCAGAAAGTCCACTGGATCAGAGCATCACTCATCTGTAGCAATGGCCAAGGTAACATCTTCTTCCTGTCTTTCCCACCTTCCCTGCATTGTGCCCTCATGCCTGCTTTCTGAAGTCACTTCCCTAATAATCTGCACACAAGCCTTTGTCACAGTTCTTCTTGCTAATCAACATAAGAAAATGCAATATTATGATTACTTTCTTATGAAAAAAAAAGACCTGACCTAAGGTTACCATAACTGTGATGATGAAATAATTGCATATAAAAAGTTAGTAAGTATTTGGGGAAATACCCTAACAATAGAAGTACGTAAAAATGAGATGTATGCATGCTCTAAACCACAAGACAGATAATTTTACAGTAAATACTACATAAAGAAGGAAGTTACACCCATTTCAGACTATTTATAACTCAAAACAACTCCCAGGTGTAAACATGAATTTATGGAGGTAGTAAGGGTTCTTGCTTCAAAACTTAAAGCTTCCTAATCCTATTTTTCTCTTGGATGTAGGATGGAATTATGGAATAAAGAAAAGAAGAAAGGTGGCAAAGAGGCAGCAGAGTTATTGAGTAAAAGATGGGTTAAAAACAGTTAAAACATAACAGTGGTCTCCTCTCTTTCCTTTAGCTCTTTATAAACCTGTTAGGTAACAGGAAATGCGACAACAATATCTCCTGGTTTGGGAAATCACCAGGACTGGTTTTATCTCCTATAGAAATAGGCTCCTTGAGAGGTGGGCCAGACAGGTAATCTGATCAAACAAGGATGTTTGTAGAGATTAGAGGTTAGCAACCAATGTGGCAAATGCAAAAATGGCTAAGAGGACTGTGAAAGCATGGTAAGAGCTGCCACTGAAATGCGCACCGGGCATGTATGTGCACGTGTAATGAGGAGTCTTGCCTATCATCTCCCTGTTTTCAGATCCCACCCCAGGTTTTGGAAACCTGAGGAAACATTCTTAGATGTTCTTAACTTGGCATCCCATGAGGATGCTAGAGCCAGTGTGGTGTGTTTACTTCTCTTACCTCCCAGGGGTCAGACAGACATCACAAGCTACTTCCAGGAGCAGAATGTCCAAACAGGATTAGAGAAATTACATAGTATATTAAATGCTTATATTATAGTTAACAAATCAATGATATTAACCAAAAAACTTTTCAACTGAAATAATTACACACTCATAGAAAGTTGTAAAGGTGATACAAGAGGTTCCTGTGCATCCTTCAGGAATGGACAAAAATAAAATGGAGTGAGCATTACTAAGACTCCCTTTATATAAGAGTCAGGAGGCATTAAGGAAGTGGGGCCTGTGCATACAGGATGCCCCAGTTCTCAGAGCTGCCAAATTGCTAAACCTGTTGCTACATTCAGCTCCAGGCTGACTCACAAACCTGGAGCAACAAACCCTCTGTGGACACACATGCGGTTGACCTCCTCCTTGTGGTTCATTATGCCCTCCTTGAGGGCAACTTGGGCTGCCACCTGAGTCTGTCTCAGGGATTCAAATCTTTTAAGATTCCAAATAAACTTTTAAATTGTTTTATGTCCTCAGACCTTGATTAGTTAGCATCCCCAATGGCTTTATGTTATACAGCATAATGCCCCGGAGATTCATCCACGTGGGTGCCTGTATCGATAGTCTGACCTTGTTTATTGCCGAAGAGCAGTCCATGGCATGGACCTCTTCATTCGCTCATTTGCCTCCTGCACATTCTGTTTGGTAAAAAGCCTCTGTGTCTTCTGCCATTTTCTAATTGGATTGTTTGTTTTTCAACTGTTGAGTGTGTGTATAATTTTTTATGTACAGTATACTGGAAATGAGTCATTCGTCAGCTATAGGGATTTCAAATATTTTTTCCCCTCAATCTGTAGCTTGCTTTTTAATCATCTTAACAGGGTCATTCACAGAGCAAAAGTTTTTTTTGTTTTTTTTTTTAATGCAATTTAGTGGTACTTTTTGTGTGTGTGTGGATTGTGCTTTTGATATCATGTCTACGATTTCTTCACTGAGCTTTAGGTCCTCAACATTTTCTCCTAAAGGTTTTATAGTATTTTACATTTAAATCCAGTATCCATTTTGATTTAATATTTGTATAAAGTGTGATATTTAAGCCAAGGTTCTTTTTTTTTTTTTTTTTTGCACATAAATATCTGATTACTTCCCTATCATTTGTTAAAGAGATCATCTTGATTTCATTGAATTTCTTTTCACCTTGTAAGAATCAGTAGTCTGCACATGTGTTAGTCTGTTTCTGGATTCTCTATTCTGTTCCATAGATCTATAAGTCTCCCCTTGCCTCTGAATGCACTTATATAGTGAGTCTTAAATTTGGGTAAACTAATTATTTCCACTTTATTTTTTTATTTATTTTCAATATTCTAGCTACTTTGCCTTTCAATATAAGTTTTAGGATACTCATATGATGCTTATAGTTAACAAATAATGCTTTTTAATGTATTAAAAATGCAATGTAACCTATTCATTTTGTTTAGGAGATAATCCCAGGCTATTTAAAAAAATTAATTTATACTAAAGCATAATGGCCATGTACAAACATCTGATAAATGGATACAAAATTAAAGTTGCATGATTTTGATCCTAGCTGTGTATTCATGGATACACATAGACCGCATTTGGAGGATATATCAAAATAAAATTTTAAAGTCCTGTGTATCAGCAGTCAGGGACAAACATGGCTCCTTTCCCCTCCCCAGCCTAGAATAGACCTACATCCCATTCCTTTAGAAAGAAGAACAGGGTTCAACAACCCACCGGTGCCCCTTCTAAAAGGAGGCCCTTTCTTGCCCTGTGGGGAGATGGACCATTTGTTTCCCCTAGGATTTGTATTGAATGAAAAAGAAAATATATAAATGCAGTATTTAGAAGAGAAAAGAAAAACCTTCCTCTCTCTGGTGCAGATAGACCTGAGAGCAATCATTAGTTTTCATGACTTCCTCCTACATTTTTTATTCTGAGAAATCCACAGAAAATACAAATCAAGGTAAATTCTTTTATGTAAAGATCTTAATTACATATATTATTAGAAGTCTTATTTGTTTTTAAGTTCACTCAATTTTACATAGATAATATATATACAAACTGAAAATGCAAAAAATGTTTCACATAAAAAGGGTTTGGAGGTAATCCTAAAAACAACTGTAAAGACAAAACTATCCACATCACAAGACACACACTATGGAGTAATAGAAATAGGGTGCCAAGGTCATAATATAATCGTAAGTAAACAAAGACAGACCCCCTACAGAGTTTGCTTTGGAGAGGAATCTAAGGAGAAGGGAAATGGTGGTACAGACAGGCACTCCTTCCAATCCTTCCTTTCTTCACCAAAGCAACTTCTGATAATCACTAAGGCTTAACAAGTGCAAATATTTCTGCAAAGGATTACAACAGAACCCAGTGGTTCTCAACCCTGTACACATTAGAATCACGTGAGAGCTTTTGCAAAATATGATGAGTAGACTTTTGGAGTCAGAATTAATTGAATAGAGCATGGTCTCTTGCTGTTGTTTTTTAACTGATTGTGAAGGGGTGGTGGGAGGTGGAAGAATGCATAAATGGTGATAGAAAAATAAATAGATAATGTTAGAAATTTTTTTTTGAAACTTTTCCCTAGATGATTTTACTGTAGAGCTAAGCCTGCAAACATTGCCTGTTAGTTTTCAGTGGTCCTCTTCCCTGGTCACACATTAAAATCAGCTGGGCAGCTATTAAGTGCTAGGGGATCATCTGCTGGCATTTTGAGTTAACTGATCTAAAGGAGAACTCAGACATTGAAACAAACAACCCATTCTAAGGAGCACCCAGGGCTAAGAACCACCAGGAATGAACACAAAGAATGATAGCTGTTTTGAAGTTTAATGGTGGGAGGAAAAAAGTCAGGGTGTTGAGCTTATTAAGGGGTGCAGAAACATTTTACTTGCTTTACAGTTTTTCCCCTAAGTAATCGTTGACCAGATCTGAGAGTCTAGAATCTTGTTTTTATGAAAACCAGAGGCAAGGATGGTGTGCAGACCTCCTAAGAAGAGAGTCAAGGGAGCCAGGCTCAAGGTAAGACGTCAGACTGCAGGTATGCTTTGCTTTGTAACTCTCTCAAGGAAACCTTAAAGAGTTGTTTTCCAGCCCAACCAACATGGCTCAGTGGTTGAGCATGGAACTATGAACCAGGAGGTCCCAGTTCGATTCCTGGTCAGGGCATATGCCTGGGTTGTGGGCTCCATACCAGTGTGGGGCCTGCAGGAGGCAGCTAGCTGCTCAATGATTCTCTCTCATTATTGATGTTTCTATTTCTCTCTCCCTCTCCCTTCTTCTCTGAAATCAATAAAAAAAATATATTTAAAAAAAAATTTAGGGGAAAAAAACAAAAAACAATTGTCTTCCACGAGCCACAAAGTTAGTTTGATTAAATCCACCCACAAAAGGACATCAGTTCTTAAGAACCACTCTCACATAGTGCCATACAGTATCTTGTTTATCATTTGGATGAAACCTTTATTAAAGACAGTCTGACTCTTTCTCCATTTAAAAAAAAATCAGGTTTGAATTCTGAAATGATTGTTCCTATAAGATTTTGAATTCCTCGAACAGTATCTCCTTTGGACAGCTTCCAAAGTTAGAAGAGAAATAGCGCCTCTAAACTCTGTACGATGTGACAGGAGTTTTCATTCTAATTTGATGCCTCTAAACAGGTTTTTCTGTTTGTTTATTTTTAGTCCTTCCTTCTGTTTTATGGTTCTTTTTGAATTTCAACCTGAAAACCTAACATAACTTGACAATATATTTATGATGAGCTGAAGAGCCCATCAATCAAATACTGTTTTCATCAGGAGACACAGGGCAGGAGGGAGTTCTGCCGCTATGCCAGCCTTCTTGTTATTCAGAGCTTTTGTTTTGATATATCTCAGGGACAACTGGAAAGCAAAAAAAAACAAAACAAAACAACCCCACAATACAAAAACCCATCCAATTTACTCATTGAGCAGTTTATGTATCTAGTGAGATCAAGGCTCACTAAATACATAAGGGAAGTGAACATGTTCACATTTAAGCATATACTGTTTTACTGATAGTGTACATTACTGAAGCAAAGTCAAAAGACTTTTAAAAAGACCATTGATTACAGTTTATTAAAAAAATTACTGTGCCTCCCTCCCCATCTACGAATTATTTTTCTTTCTTTTTTGGTTGGTTTAATCTTCAGTTTATATGTAGTTAGAAGTAGCTCTGTTAATAATAGCCCTAGGTAACAGAAATATATCATTTAAAGCTCTTAATCTAACTAAAGAAGCCACTGCAGGTTTGTTGCTGAAAAACTGATTATTTTAGATGTTTTGTAAGAAAATGTTATGCCTCATATCAAATTAATTGGCTGTTGATTAGTTTTTATGCTACCCACTAGAATGACACAAAAGGAAATAATATCTTACACAGTTTGATCAAGTCAAGGGACATAACTAAATATAACCTTTACATTAACGTTCTGTGGGGGTATATGCTTCTACGGGAATTGCTAATCATAGAAACTAGCTAGGACTGTGCTGCAACTAAAATGATTCTGTTAGTGACATTTCACTATCACCCAATGAATTACCAGGGGAGCAAGGTAATACATATCTATATTATCTATTTTACTTGCACTTTAGGAAAAAATATTTTGAATATGTATGTGTACATATATATTTTTTAAACAGAGAGGTGGAAACATCAATGGTGAGAAAGAATCATTGATTGGCTGCCTACTGCACAACCCCTACTGGGGATCCAGCCTGCAATCTTGGCATGTGCCCTAACCAGGAATCAAACTGTGACCTTCTGGTTCATGGGTCTACACTCAATCTCTGAGCCACACCGGTCCGGCAAAAAATATTTTTAATTTAAGTTCTTTGATGAAATTCTAGTTCAATTATAAATCTCATTAACATATGTTTTCACATTTAGATCTCCGCTGCATCTGTCAAGCTAAATGAAGGTTGTTTTCTGATTCCCTGGCCAAGAATTTCAGCAGGTAAGTTCATTATCCACTGTCTAGGCTGCTTATTTCATTTGATTAAAGCCCGGCTCATGACAACAAGGTCAGGGATTCAGTCATGTCTCAGTTTATGTACCTTGAACTCCATTTACATTCTAATTTCTGAACACTTCTTACAAATCTTTGGTTTCCTAAAGATTCAGCCCCAGGTCCAGGCCCTGGCCCTGGGTTGTCACCTTCAGAAAAACACCTCCCACTGATTGAGTAGCTTTTGGCTTGTACAATTCACATGAGTGTGGCTTATTGGATAATCTGGTGTTTACAACAACCCACTTAATATTTAGTGTAAATTCTAGGACTATTGTAGTCAGATATATTTAGAAAGTGACTACATCATTTCAACTGTGAATTAACTTTGTTTAAATTAATTTCCTAAGAATAGTCCTTTATTTTACATTGAGGCCACTAGAAATCACCTCAATATTTGATAACTGCCCAATCAGTTTGGGGTATAGCAGTTTTGCTGCAGATCTGATCCCCCCTTTGAACCCGGGTGATGGGAGAACCCCATGCTGCTTTAGAGTATCTCTTTACCCTTTTTAGAAATCTCCAGGGATAGCTCATACATTTTTACTATAATAATATAGGTAGTTTCCTTCATCTTCTTTTGGATATCATTTTCTTCCATTTTTAATCTGGCTTCCAGATGCCAGGACTCATTGGCCATAGTGCCTTTCACGTTTGCAAAGTCAGCTTGCCCAGAGGGATGAGGCCTGGCCCTGAAGCTGCTCCATTTATCTCAAGAGAGAAGCTCTTGAAACTTCTTCCCTGTTCTGTGCTATACTCTGATAAACAAGCCTGAGCGCTGTGCTGGGTGAGAAATGTTTTTTAAGAAAGCACTTTCAATTCCTGGGTTGTATCTCTGCTCTTTCAGTGGTGTGGTTGAAAGCTTGCAATCAACCATGAGGCAAGTTTTCACACCAGAGAAATCAGCAAAGGCTACAAATCAAGACCCCACCCCCAACCCCCCACCCCATCCTTAGAGAGCTGTTGTCCAGCACACCACAGATTCTCTCCCTCTCTAGCTCTCATCCCTTTCTTCCCAAGACTCGGGCATGTGCCCAAGGAAATGGGAAAATAATTGGACTGACCGGATGATTCATTTTTTCCAATCCTGATTCTGTGCATCAGGCCTAAATCTCTTTCCGTAGAGGACTCCTTTCTCAGAAGATCCTAGATTTTTAACCAAAACAGAATTCATGTGGCTCTCCTACTCCAACAAATGTTCCCAGGTCCTCTCCACTCCATACATGGACTCTCGGTTTCCCCAGGAAGATACTTACAGGGACCTTTGCATCCCCAAACATGCATCTTCCAATTTGTCACAGATGCCTCAAAAAAAAAAAAAAAAAAAAAAAAAAAAAAAAAGGAAAGAAGAAGACAGAAACTTCACAATTTGGGATTCCAGTCTAGGACAACCAACTAATGGCACAATTTCATTATAAACCACAATGAACCATTTACCAACCTCCTAATTGCTTTCTCCTTGACCTCCTTCCATTACCACTTATATCAGGGCAATTGAATTGGATAAAAAAAAAAAATCACTTTAGTATTTGGGTACTAAAATGCTTTAGTATTGGAGAAGAAATAACTAGAAGCATAATAATTTTTTTTATCAGAATGATTCGACATTACTTAGTTCTTTTGAGCTGTTCAATAGGCTTTATAGCTTATGACATGCCTTGAGGTATTGCAGAAGAGCTAAAATTTTTACTTAAGCTAAACTAATTAAAATCTTTAGAAATTCAATATTCTAATTTTTATGACCTCAGTTAAATGCCTTAATTGTATTATGTAACTCTTGAAAATGAATTACTCTTTAAAATGAATTAGACTCCAAAGTATTATAGTTACAAATTTATTATGAAACTTACCCAGTATAGCAGCATAATAGGGTTAATAAAATTAAGGTTAAGTAGAAGAAACACTAAGATTCCTACACTCTCCTTTTTAAAAAAAAAAATTACAATAATTTCCACTATTTACTTTATCTGTACTGCACAGTGCAAAGCCATCCCATACTTCTCCCAAAAGGCAGGTAGTAGTAAAATCTGGGTACTTGACAGTATTAACTGGTCCAGTACAGGGGACAGCCATGCTCATAAGCTACTACGCCCATAAGGATCAGCATCTTCCCAACCTAAAAATCAGTGTTACCAATAATATCTTAGTAGGATTTCATGTCATCGACTGGTTTATTGGACAGCCTGCCTCTCTGTGCCAGGCACTGTGCTGTGTCAGGGATGAAGTGATCACTGAGACCCTTTTGGTCCTCAAGGGGCTCCGGTCTTGGGGAGGATGTGGAAACATAGTCAGATTGTGATAATACAATGTGCAAGGCACCGAGCAGGGGAATGTGTAGCATGGATTCCAGAGAAGGGGCACTAATCTGCCTGGAACAAGACAGTTTACCAACATCTGTGCAAAGCGACTTCAGCCTCTGTTTAACTTGGCTCAACGCTGTCTCCACCCGCTGTGAAATGAGCAGGTGTAGATAAAACATGCCTAATCATTGCCCATGGCTAATTGCCCTCTCCTGTCCCGTGCTACTCGGGATTGGAACCCCTACAATCTTTGGAGCTGAGGCAGAAGAGACTATCCAGTATGTGTTCTAATAACCTTCGAAGAGGTGTGCTATACAGTTCTATTAAATCAGAATGGTAGTCCTAACTTTTCAAACCTGTGAACTTTATTTCCTCCTGTCATTAGGACTGGGCATGCCCTCTACATTTGAAATACACATATTTCTCTTCAAACTTTTCAGAAATTCTTGAATGTCAAAGTACAAATGGCAAGACCACTCCACACAGAGTTGAATAAACTCTTCTGGAACTTTGTGGGGAAGCATTGAGATTAGGATGTCAGTGCCCTGCCTTGTTAGAGTTGAAATACTCCTTTTAGTAAACTATTGCATTCTTTCTGCAGTGCTATATTTGTAAATGCGATTTTCAAATGGTGCAAACATTCTTTGTTCTTTTTAGTCTTAATGATTTGGAAGAACAAATTGTTTATATATATAGGCCAAGTATGTTTTCTTATCATGCATTATTTTAAGCATTAATTATCCTTTATTAGTTATTTACTTAATTTTATTCCTTCCAGGACTGACTTCTTCTCAAAATAAAATAAATAACAACTATAAATTCAAATCATTTTGAAAATGACCTACATGTCACTCAGAATATTTTGAGTATGTTTAGCACATCACATGGAACTGCTCAGGAAGTCTTTGTAATTAACTAATGACCCGTTCTCATTGGATATACAAAGAGCATTCAAGCAGGTGGCTTCAGAGGTCTTGAGTTTGTAAATTTGATTATTACTCCCTCTGGCCTACCTATAACTTCAAGAAATACAATCCCACCCAGAAAGCCTTATTGTTCTGGAGTTTTACAGTCAGAATTAAAGGTAAGTGTGGATACAAACACTTAACAAACCACCTCCTCCTCAGCGGACAACACGCATGTCACAAGCTTATTAGTCTTAAGATTCTAAAAGGAAATGATTTTTAGATAGCAGTTGACAAAAGACTCAAATGACATCTAAAGAGAACAAGGTGGTGAGGGTCATGAAATATTGAACTGTGATATATGAAGATGACTGCAGTGCTAGCTACTGGGGATACTTTAAAAGGAGAATCTATATCCTTTAATACCGCCATTAACCATGGTAGAGCATTACAGGGATGGTTCTTCAGGAGGCAGGGAAATGGAGTGACTGCTCAGGGTTTCTTCCAGTTTGAAATCTATGACAAATGAATCCCTTTTTCTTAAAACTCTTCATAACAAGGCTCAAGGCCCAGGGTTTCCCGCTTATTATCTAACAGGCTCATAAAACATGTTATTTGGTTACTTCTAACAACAGTTAGCAAACTTGTGCAAGGCAGAAGCCTGAAGATTGTCCTTAAGCCAGGGGTCAGGCTTCGTCTCTGCTGATTTCTGAACCTCGAGTTGCCATGTGAATGTCATTCAGCAGACCCATAACCAATGCCAAATGAAGCAAATGCCGTTCCTCAATTTTTCTCTACACATGTACCATTTACTTTCAAACATCGCAGCTTGACACATAGGGAGTGCCTCATCCTGTTTTATGGGCTGGCAGTGTTTGCCATGCAGGCAGAATAATACCGCGCTAAATCACAGCATTCTGAAGAACTTGGGCTTTGCAAAAGGCCATATCTCAAAGAAGTTACTACTTCAAATAAATGTGCCATTTTATAAAATTACCCCTACTGTATCAGGAAAAAAAAGTTCTTTCATGTGAGTGACATTTATGAGCCTGCCATTTCCAGGGACTAGGGCATTCTCACATAGTGGGGTGAAGAATGGTTCCGAAAGATGAGGGTATGCGCTGAATGATAAATGTGGTAGAAGTCTAAGCTACTTGTAGGGGAAGACACTGTCTCCGTAAATGGGTCTTTCCCCTATTAAAAATGAAACCTGCCCTAACCGGTTTGGCTCAGTGGATAGAGCATCGACCTGCGGACTCAAGGGTCCCAGGTTCAATTCCGGTCAAGGGCATATCCCCAGTAGCTAGCACTGCAGTCATCTTCATATATCACAGTTCAATATTTCATGACCCTCACCACCTCGTTCTCTTTAGATGTCATTTGAGTCTTTTGTCAACTGCTATTTAAAAATCATTTCCTTTTAGAATCTTGGTTGCAGGGCATATCCCCAGTAGGGGTGTGCAGGAGGCAGCTGATCGATATTTCTCTCTCATCGATGTTTCTAACCCTCTCTTCCTCTCTGTAAAAAAAAAAATCAATAAAATATATATATATATATAAAAAGATTCATCCTTGCTAAAAAAAAATTTTTTTTTTAAATAAAAAGAAAGAAAGAAACCTGCCTTATGATGAAGAGAGTAATCATTTGGCCATACCTATAACATTAACAAGGTGGTCAAAAATTCCCAACGCAGAAGCATCTTTAGTTGTGCATTTTCACCTGAGAGCTGGGTTTGGTGGAGCTTCTGGTCCCATAGGCTTCTACTTTACATATGTGAACACTGAGGCTGAGGGACTGAGTTTCTAGTTAGAACAAGGGACAGAATTCTCCAACCTGTTTCCCAATTCTCCACCCAATTCCCTTTCCCCTGGACCAGTCATCTTTTAAAGAAAGTCCCCGAATTACCATCCAGAGGAAAAGGACTCCTTCCTTGCTGCCTCTGGACAAACAGAAACAAGGTTTTGTTTCCTCTCCACAATAAGTTACATTTCTAATAATGTTTCTCTGGAAAAGCAGTGGCTAACCTATAGAAGGATATTTAAATCACCATCAAAGGTGGAAGTGGTTGCAAGTCTCAGGACCAATTTCAGTTCTTGTTCAAGAAGTGACCTCAGATCGGAGATGGCAGAGATTGCCAAAACCACATTCTTGCAGGCTCCCTTCTGATGAGCACCACGAGGTTGCTCTTATCTAGAAGTGAGCTATGAGAGGAATTGAAATCAGACTTCTCTGCTCTCTAGTGTAGAGATAAGTGACGAAAAGCCAGGAATCTGGAAGCTTGCTGAATTGCTTAACAGACTGGCCTTTCCCTGGGAGAGATGCAGGGGTGTGCTGGGAAGTTTGCCAGCTCCCATTCTTTACCCGCGAGCTTGGAGAGTGGGGTCCAGAAAGCAGGGGTTCAAGGTTAGCTGAAACAGATAAAGGAGGCAGGCCCTTTGGCGAAAGGTACAAGGCAAAGAGCCAGAAAGGTGACCCACCTGCGGGAGGGGTGCTTCCAAGCTGCTATGGTCAAGGGTGGTGGCAGCTGGGTGCACAGCTGGCCAGGCAAGGAGGGAGCTGCTGTGCAGAGCTCTAGCTCAGGGCTGCAGCTGGGATTCTCTTCTTGCTGCCCGCAGTATAAGAAGGCAGAGTAGGGAGGGAGGGGAGGGGGGAACCCAAGATTTCGCAAGAGAAAGGGTGAAGAAAGTGCTTCCTGGAAGAGTCAAGTTGGGAATCCCGGGTGGCTGGAAGGACCAGAACTTCCTGTTCTGCCACTGCAGCCGTTTGTGGCAGATGTTGCTGCTGCTCTCTGGCCAGAGGTGCTCCTAAGGGTTTTCCCCAGAGTCCTGGGGAATCTGTGCATCCATCCCAGGCAGATGGAGGCTGGAGAGAGTCTGAGGAGCACACCTTCAGGAAGGGTCTCTTGGAGTAGCTGAGAAAACTCCACCCAATCTAGGCTTCTGGCTACTTCTCTTCTTGCCATCTTGCTCAATTCACTGTTAAAAGGTGACAATTTTTTCTCTGCCTGGAAGCCCTGGGTTCTTAGGGGGAGGGGGAATTAACTTGGATGACCTTGAGGTTTTAATTTATGTAGATTATGTCATTCAGGAGAGACAAACCAAATGAGAGGGATGATGATGAGGTTACCTTATGGTTGACATACATCTGCAACTATAAAATACTGCACCATAATATGCAGTAATATATATTTCATAATTGGATTGATATGCCCTTCTCTAGGAGGAGCTCAAAAGTCACAGGTATGGTGGTTTAAGATTTAACTGAGGGTGATAACCTATGAGGCAAAACCCCCTTCCACCCCCAAACTCTGTGGTCTAGAACTCAGGGTCCTCCCATTCTGTCTCTTACCCAGACATCAAATTTGCCAAGGTCCAGATGATGTTGAGCCTCCTGGGAAGCCTGTTCCCAGCACGTCTGAGTCAACTCTTCCTTGGCCTGGATTCCAAGTCTCCCGAGGATCTTGTGGAGTCAGCTCTTCAGATTCCATGTCTTCCAAGTCTTCTCTGAGCCATTAGTTGCATTTAATCTTTTCTTTTTCCATAGAATGTAGTTTATGCTTCTGATACACCAATAGGACGAATGCCTCTTAAAAGAGTTATGTGGCTCAGTTGCTGTGGCTCAGTGATTGAGCATTGACCTATGAACTAGGAAGTCATGGTTCCATTTCCGGTCAGGGCACATATTTGCTTGCATGCTGGTTCCCCAGTGTGGGGTGTGTAGGAGGCAGTCAATCAGTGATTCTCTCTCATCATTGATGTTTCCCTCTCTCCCTGTCCCTTCCTCTATGAAATCAATAAAAAAATATATATATTTTTTAAAAATGAGCATGTATTTCCTCTCTTGGACTGTAAGCTCTTAGGGTGGAGACCCTATTCTTTCAGCCTGGGATTCACCACACCTAGCACGATATTCAATATTTACTGCACTCATTGACATATCTACTGCCAGTTATTACATTATAGTTTGCAAAAAGGTCATCTGATTGTGTTTGTTGGTCAAGGAAGAACTTTAAAATACATTCATTGCCTTTTATAGCATCGATTTTCCCAGTTTGAAGACTGACAAAGTGAGACAAGGGTGTGTAACTAGAAAATAAGGCCTTAAGAGGCCTCACGTTGGTCAGCAGTTTTGTGACTACCCCCAGCCTGGCATCTGGCTCTAAGCCTTGTGGGCACAGAAACTAGATTCTCAGCACTTTGAACCTGATACTTAAAGCCAAGATGCTGAGTTGTTACTTGTCAGTGGAATATAAACAAACAGTTACTATGAAAATATAGCACCAGACAATCTAGCCATCATATTGTCTCCTTGTAGGCACACCCTGTGGAAGCCATTCTGTGCAGAAGGCTGCTTCCTAAGCAGGGGAGTGAGTTATAAGATTCCCCAGTTGCTGGCATCACTTCATGGTGATCTATGCGCCACTAGAAGCAGACAGGTGGAGTCTGTGGACCAGGTCACTCTGATTTCTGGGCTGTGTTTGCATCCATTATAAGTTGACTTAATGGACAATCATATTTCCAAATGTAACCTCCACCTAGTAACAGGATCGTTGCTATACATACTTATTCATATTATGAGATGGACAAAATATTTCAAAACCTGATTATTATAAGAGGCAGGTATATTTCAGTTATGTAAGCTCTTTTCTTTGCCAAAGGCAGCTAGAGTCCCCAAAAGGGAAGATTAAGTAAGTTACTGAAATATGAAGGGTAGAAATTTTTTTTTCTTTCAATGAAAATACCCAAGGATTTGCCTTGGCAGAGTGTATACTTCTCCCTAAGGCCTTATCAGAACTCTGTATAAGCCTTCCCAGATGTTGCATACCAACAAAGAATTCCTGTTTAGAGATTTCCACATTTCTGTGCCCTGGGTCTTTCCTACTATCTCCTCACTTGCCCAGCCTGCCACCTCAATTTCTCCACATGACAGAATTTAGGAAAATTGATAAAGTAGGCTTAGAGACAGTGTTCATCAAGTGTTATTAAATGATTGACTAAAAATGTGTTTTTGCCCTGGCCAGTGTTGCCAAGTGGTTAGTTAGAGTTTCAGCTGGTGCTTTGAAAGGTCATGGGTTCGATTCCTGGTCAAGGGCATGTACCTGGGTTGAAAGTTCAATCTCAGATTGGGGCCCATGTTGGAAGCAATCAGTGGATATGTCTCACATGGATGTTTTTGTGTTTTGTTTTTTTTCTCTCTCTCTCCCTGCCTCTGCCCATACTCCCTTCCATCCACTCTAAAAATCAATGGAAAAAATAACCTCAGGTGAATATTAAAAAAAAAAAAAAAAGTGTGCCTTTAACACCGTGTATCTCCTTTCTATGCCATTTTTCTCCTGCAGGGACACCCATTTCCTCTAGTCTCAGGTCTTGGCCACTCCTCTCCAGGCCTCTTCTTACAGTGCATCATACATTATTGTGGGCGGGGCTTTCAACTGAAGCTGGGCCCCAGATGGAGGTGATTGACTAGATTAGGGGTGTCGAACTCAATCAGAGAAGGGGCCAAAATCTAAAATCCAGCCTAAATCGCAGGCCGAATGGTTTACTGAACAGTCATAAACTGTCATTGTGATGGAAACGCAGCAGAGTGCAGTGATGACAGCTCGGTGCGGGCCACATTGCAAGGCCTGGCGGGACGGATTTGGCCCGCGGGCCTTGTGTTTGACACATGTGGACTAGATAGTCTCTAATTAACATGTATACGGAAGCTCTCATCGATTCACAGACTTGCCCTCTAGCTGTTCATGGAAAAAATAAAAATATTGAGGGACTTGTGGAGATGTGCCTGCCTAGCCCAAAGAAATGAATCCTTAATGACGAGATTTCTGGCACTCTAGAAGCTATTTGTAAATATGGGTTTAGTGATTATTTTGTCTTTTGCTTACCCAACTTCCAGGGCCAGGACTAGGGATGAGTGAGGAGCCTAGGGCACAAACTTTGAGGAGTGGCTCACTCTCAAAACTGATCCTACCTGAGCCAGAAAATGAATGTCTCTTTGAATATTTCCCCTTTGAAGCTTCCCTGACCTCTGTCCTAGCCTTGCAGAATCCATTTCCCTTTCTGTTCATCATATCTTCCTTTTCCTTTGAGAAACACCCTTGCATTATCTCAGTCCCAGTGGTTCAGGTAGAAGTGTCAGCACTGCTGGGATTTCAGGAATAAACCCATGACTTAGGCCTAACCAATCAAAACACAGAGCCTGTTCACAGTGATTGGTTCAGTGATGACATGTGGCCTACGCTAAGCCAATAGGAATCTTTCCTGGAATAACCCAGAAAGAAACACACTCTTAGGGAGGGTTGGTGAGCTGCTAGAACACAAACCTGTAGCTGAGAAAGAAGCCACCTCAAGAGAAAGGAGAGCAAAGAGATGGGAGGAGAAGGGTTATTGAAGTTGTTGGAATTCCTTTCTGGTAGACTTGAAATTAATTTATTCTCCCAGATAACTTCTTTTTACTTTATGGAAAATGAACCAAGAGAATCCCCACAACCCTGCTGAACTTTGAAACTGAGAAAGGTATAGTAAAGAAACCCAGGCTATTAACCTGGTTTTACCCAATTTCTAGGATTCCTGCCAAGCCAGAACAGGAAACAAGACCAAACAACCTTTTGCCACCCACCTGTACCCAAAAAAAGTCCTGATGGGAAAATAGACCAGACACTGGCAGTATTGGAGGCTGGGTTAAGTGATGATGTCAGGAATGACATTAAAGAATTTAAAACCAAGGCTTGTGTTAAGGAACCTAACTCTGTCACTAGAAATTCAAGAGAAGTTTCAAATGGAAGAGTTGTGTGTATGTGTGTGAGATAAAAGAATAATAATTTTTTAAAAGTCACTGACTAGAGGTGAAAGGCAACATTTCTGGGAATTGGACCTGAACAAGTAAGCCCTGCCTTCTTTATCTTGTCTCTGACTCTCTGAGTCATAGTCTTTGTTAATTTTGGAAACTTTTTTTTTCTCCTGGTGTACTGGCTGGGGCTATGAACTGACAAACCACTAGAAACCTGGATGTGGCCCCAGACACACCTGCTGGCCTCAAAGGAGGTCACTTAGCTGTGCTGTTATCAAAGAACACGAAGTTCAAAATACTTTGAAGAGATGGAGAAACATGTTAGTAAGTTGCTTCAACTTTCAACTGTGGGTGATAGTTACTGTTCGTACTGGAAGTATTATTGGTAAAGGCAATTCCAGCATTCTGCCAATCTGTGTGCCAGTAAAGGGTGGTTAGTTGTATTTTCACATACAAAGGAGAAGAAAAAAAAAAAAGAGAGAGGAGTGAATGTAGAGTGAATGTAGCTTCATCCATTGGCCTGTTCACCTTCATCAGAATTAGAAATGAGATGAGGATAAAGTAGGTCATAGGAGGAAAACAGAAGAATAAGAATAATGAAAGCATTTAGCCATTCTTTTTCTGCATATTTTTTACTGTAACGATCAATTACTTGCTAAGTTATTTTTCTGCCTTAGAGTTAATTATTAAACTTTTTCTATGTAACTGGTAGGGAAATACCAGATACAGAAGATTTTATATTCACAGATCAGTTGTCAAATAACTTATTTAACTACTACAAATTGTTTTAAGTTATGTAAAACTTCATTTTAAAGAATTAATAAAAATATTTTAAAAACTGATGCACAAGTATAAAATTCAATATATGAAGGGGGTACATTAAAAAGTATTTACCCCCAGACACAGTTTTCCTGCCTGGAGGCAACCATGCTAATGATTTGCTAAACTCCTTACATAGATGGACTATGCATATAAAAGCAAGTATACTTATTATTAAAAATATAAGTGGAAGGCCCTTTTGGTGTAACTCAGTGGTTGAGCGTCAACCTATGAACCAGGAGGTCACAGATCCATTCCCGGTCAGGGCATATGTCTGTGTTTCAAGCTTGGTTTCCATTGAGGGGAGTGCAGGAGGCAGCTGAACAATGATTCATCAGTGATTCTCTCTCATCATTGATGTTTCTATCTCTCCCTCTCTTTCTTTCTGAAACCAATATTTTAAAATATTTTTTATTGGTTTCAGAGAGGAAGGAAGAGGGATAGATAGAAACATCAATGATGAGAGAGAAGCATTGATTGGCTGCCTCCTGCAAGCCCCTCACTGGGGATCCAGCCTACAACCCAGGCATGTGCCCTTGACTGGAATGAAACCTGGGACCCTTCAGTCCTCAGGCTAATGCTCCATCCACCAAGCCAAACCAGGTAAGGGAAATAAAAATATTTTTAAAAGAATACATGCCCTGACTGGTTTGGCTCAGTGGATAAGGGTCTCAGATTCTATTCTGGTCAAGGGCATGTAGCTTGGTTGCGGGCACATATCCAGTGGGGAATGTGCAGGAAGCAGCTGATCAATGTTTCTCTCTCATCAATGTTTCTAACTCTCTACCCCTCTACCTTCCTGTCTGTAAAAAAATCAATAAAATATATTTTAAAAAATACAGGTAGAAGGTGGTCAAGGGTAAAGGGTGATGATGTATAATGATGAAAATAGATTTGACTTTGGTGAACACATAATGCAATATACAGATGATGCATTATCAAATTGTGTACTTGAAACCTATAATTTTATTAACCAATGTCACCCCAATAAATTTAATATGAAAACATTTAAGCTGCCTCCCCCCACCTACAAATTTAATATGAAAACATTTAAGCTGCCTCCCCCCACCTACTAGTCACATTCTTATGTATCCTGCTTTTTCACATAGCAAGGAAACTTTGAGAGCATTCAGAAGAGAGCAGTGAAGGAAGTCCTGTTTAAAATCACACCTATGCATGCCTAGCCCCCTTCGCTTGCTTCTTTTTTTTTTTAAAAATATATTTTATTAATTTTTTACAGAGAGGAAGGGAGAGAGAGAGCTAGAAATGTTGATGAGAGAGAAACATCGACCAGCTGCCTCCTGCACACCCCCCACCGGGGATGTGCCTGCAACCAAGGTACATGCCCTTGACGGGAATCGAACCCGGGACCCTTCAGTCCGCAGACTGACACTCTACCACTGAGCCAAACCGGCTTTGGCTCGCTTGCTTCTTTCTCCACTTTATTTCCTCAGTTCTCATAACACACTATAATGGAATTATTTTTTATGTTTATGACTTGTCTTTCCTGCTGGATTGCAAGAGTCATGAGGATAAATAATTTTTGTGTAACTTGTGATCTGTTGTATATATAACATCTGGAATGGTGACTGGCATATAATAGTGTCTCAAAAAAGGTATAATAAAATGACCATATTTATTTCCCACGTTTAAACCTACTCATGTACAATTAAAAATATTTTAAAACTTAGGGCAACATCAAGTGATGTATAATCTTCACTGAATTTTTATAGTTTTTTGAAAATACTGTCGCTATTGCTTATCCCCGCCACCCCCCCCGCCCCCCAGCCCCACTGCAACACACACTTTAGTCAGTAACTCTTCTAAAACACATTTCATTCTGGTAGAAAAACCTCAAAGTACTATTATGGGCAGTTATAAAACATTGTGTTATAAAACAAGTACTGTTTGAAATATTTCAACAAATATTGTTGAATTAGTGAGTGGTTTGAAGAGAACATGATGGATTGATGGAAGCCCATAAAAGATTCTTCAGACATTTAGGATCTTTGAAAGCATCCATGTAAAAACTATATTGATGAGATTACACCTGTGCTTCTCCAACTCAAGTGGAATGTTCAAGTAACCATCTCTACTGATTGCCGGCCATTTTTGTGTTAGAATTATTCAGAAAAGGCCAAATGCCTCCAGCTACTTTATCTCTTGCTATTCCCAGGGTGCTGTTTTTTTTCAACTGCCCTTTTCACTATAACCTTTTCACTTAATTACTTCTTTTTCAACTTCATATCTCCCATGCCTGCAATAGCATTTGTGAAAATATAATAGAGATCCTGTGCCTTTTTTTTCTTCTTCTTTTTTCTTTCCTGGAACTGTCTCTGCAGTGCGATATTTGCATAGGAAATCCCAGGAGTTAGCAATTGTAAACAGGCTGTGGAAGGAGATGGGCCTTCATTATATAAAGGGAGTGGAGACTTACATATTCACATTATGAAAGCCACTGTGACCAATTTGATTCCTCAGAACAGTCTTCTGCATTCTTATATAATAATTGCAGGAAAAAGGGCTATGAACATGTGCTTTCAATTGGTGTAAATAGAAAATATTTTTACAATTACCAAAAGGGAGAGGAGGAAAACAAAATAAATGGCTTACTCTATTGGGCCCTTTTAGATATCGAATTTGGTTGGGCTTGTGGCTCTTTGGGAATATTTTTAATTTGTGCTTTTGTTGCATTTTCTAAAGCAGTGAATGGTGGTAGATCTTATACATGAGAAAGACCACCAGGGAAAGAGTATTTGGGGGCACTGGAGAAGTAGGTAGGTAATATGTTTTTGATGTCATTCGAATGTGAACTACTAAAAACTCTAGATCAGAACTATTTTAACTCTGAAATGAAATCCAGGGCCATTCATAACTTAATGGCTATTCCTCAAGAAAATAATGAATAAACAAGGTAAATGTTTTAATCTAGCACTAGACATGTAAATAGAGAAACAAAGATAATCAGGTCTCACCAAAATTTACTTACTAGAAATAAAAACTTATTAATTAAATTACTTATTTATATAGGTGGGGTTGCCATCTATGAATACTGGTGCCCCCACCTCCTTTTCAAAGGATAAAGCCTCACTTGATCAGAGGGAAGGGACTTAGTAAAGGACCCCTAAGAAGCCCAGACTGATTCAGTCAAGTTCATTGATTTCAGTTATAAGGGTGCCTTTAAGACCCTCACGCAGGAATGCTTTAGTTAATTCTAAGAAGTCCACTTTTCAGGCTACTAGACCTGGAAGGAACAAATAGACAGGAAAACTCCAAATGGCAGCTCCAGGGACTCCAAGCACAAATGTCTGGGATAATTTATTGCAAGGGCAAAACAACCAGGAAATGCTGAGGGAATTCTCATATATGTCATCTAACTTACCTTTAATGTTGATAACCCTATTATGACCCAAAAAATTATGTTTTGTTTACTCCAATAATACAAGAAATGTTATAAAAATCATTGTATGGCATTTCTATCCAAAATTATTGTATCGAAAAGTTTGGAGTCAGTTTTTGATATTGACCTGACTTCCTTCTTCCTTAGGCACCACTTACAAGGTTACCACGTCCATCTTTTCAGAACTGACAAGGGCACATTCTCATTTCAAACATCTCATTTCAGATCATTACCTCTTGTCCTTACAACTCACTTATCTGGTTTATCCCTCTCTCGCTAGTTCCTAATTTCATCAAGCTCTCCCGTCCCCTGCCCTTGTTGTTAATCTTTTATATTCATGCTTTTCCTTCCCCAATCTTTTCACTTCCCTTCCTACCCAGCTGCGATTTCCTATATACTATGACCATTTTCTTGTAAATACTTTTTTGATTTGCTTGACCACCTCTGTCCATTTTCCTTGCTTGGCAAATCTCAACCCTGGTTTCCCTCAACTAACTGTCCACTTTGCACCTCCATTCAAGCAGCTAAATGTTGCTGGAGAAAAATCCAACAATTGTTCTGGCTAGAATCATTCCAAAACCTTAACGACACATGGCAAAGGCACCACCACACCAAGTGCCATCCTTCTGCACCTACCACACATATTCAATTATGACTCTGAAATTACTCCTTTAACCTTTCTCTCCTTGCTCCTTTCTACTCACTCAAATGTTAGGATCTCACCACTAGTTCGAAGATGCCACTGTGTTCATACTCACGTCTGCCAAGTCTCTTTGCCCCTATGAAGGGCCATTCCCTCCAGATACACTCTGGATCTCACCCTATGCTGCCTTCATAAAGGCTTCTTCCCTTCTTCACTACCCTCTTTCTTTTCCCAGTTACTACTGTATTTCTTCCCACCAGGTCATTTCTGACAGCGTTTAGGTAATTTCAGGACGTTCGCATGATGCAGTGGCTCTGCTTCGGCTTTGGCTCAGATCTACCAAGCTGCTTCATTATTCTGGTTTCAGCTTAACTTTTCCTCTAGTCTCCCGTGACCTTCTTAGCGCAAATGATCTCTCCTACCTCTCAGGCAGTCACTGTAAGTCATATCGATATAACACGATTTTGTTTTCTTCATGGTACATATTATAGGAAAGTAGCTTTTTATAAATTGATATGTTTATATATTCCTTTTCCCATTGGAGTGTAAGCTTCATGAGGGCAGGGACTGTCTTGTTTTAATTCTGTATTACTGTACTACAAGAGGACAGCGCATGGCACTCAATAGGAGCTCAATACTGATTATTTAAAGGTAGTGACTTCAATAATTTGGAAGATGTTATTCACCAGCAGTGCAGAATAAAAGATGCATTGCTATATTCACTCCTTCAGACAAACATATTTCTGGAAGGCCAGTGAATAACAATAATACCAACATGCTACTAATAAACATTCTTACATGGAACTTTTATGTGCCAGACAATCTTCTGAACACTTCTCATATATTGACTTATTTCAACCGCACAACAACCCTGACACAGGTACAATTGTAACCCCATTTTACAAATTGCACAGAGTATACCAGTACAATTAGGTGCTCCCGAAACTCAGAGTTCCTTGTTGCTTCAGTGAGAAAATGATTGAGCATTGTCAATTCAAGGTGAATCTTTCATATCAGCACATGTGTAGGTGGTACTTTCCACAAAAAGGAACAACCATTTGGTAATGCATTTACTAGACTGCATTAGGAAATTGAGCTACAACTGAGCATGGATTCACTGTATATGAGGAGCTGTGCTGGGCAGTGTGAGAGATACTACAGAAGAATAAGACAGGATCCTTCTAGCAAAGAAGAACTATACATGTACAAAGAACTGCATGATATCATTAAATAAAATGAATAAATAGATTGATACACCTTTGCATGCATACTTATAATATTTACTTGATAATATGCTTTCTATTTTGAAGACATGGAAAATAACTATGAATTAGGTATGTGGATAAAGGCCACATCACCATAAGTTGGCACCTAGCTCTCAAAATCTTAGGATATGTAAAGGGTGTTGCACCCAAACAAGAATACCCGTATTTGGGCATCAGGCAGTCTCCCCTTTCTGAACCGCAAGCATCAGTTGGTCTGCCCAGGTCAGATAAATGCCATTTGTCTTTGTACTGCATGAAGAGCCTTTTTGATCCACTCTTTCAGAACTTCATGTACTAGTAAACATAAAAGCATTAGAAGAGTTGGCTACATACCACTAGTTGAAATAAAATGACTTAAAACTCATAAAAAAATATAGACAGTGTACCTTACTTCAGTAATAGCTCCAGCATGGGTTGGAGGATACTCAGCCTATTTCACTGAAGACACGGGCACACCCTGAGGCAGCAGTGACTATGTCTTCATTCTGTTTTTACATCTCAGAATGGCCCACACCCTCTGGAGCTGGCCTGGGCACAACTTATTTCAGAAATGATGGCTGGGAATTCCTGGTCTGTGTCTATAATTTCTCAAAGTGAAGTCTCTAAAATAACTTTCTACATCTATTACACAGGCTGTACCAACTCTATTTCAATTCCATAGCTACATATATTCCTGGTGTTTATTGCACAGATCTGCAAATGTTAGTAATTTATAATGTGCAAATTTTAAAAACACAGAAGTATCTACTAATAGTGTAAAAAAAAAAATGCTTTAGCCTTTGCATCACTCTGACCATCTTTTACCAAAAGCCTCCATGACTAGAGTGTGTGGAATTTTAGGATTCTCTGGTGCAGTAGATTGAATTGTACCCTCCCCGCAAAAGATATATCCCAATATTTGTCCCCAGTACCTGTGAATGTGACCTTATTTGTAAACAGAGTATTTGAAAGGTGTAATTAGTTATGGATCTTGAGATGAGATCATCCTGTCCAATAACTCATGTTCTTGTAAGAGAAAGGAGAGAGATTTGAGACACAGACACAGAGAGAAGGCCAAGAGCAGACAGACACTGGGTTATGCAGTCCTAAGCCAAGTAATGCCAAGGTTGCTGGCAGCCACCATGAGTTGGGAGAGAGGCAAGGAACAGATTCTCCCTCAGAGCCTGCAGGGAGAACCAACCCTGCCAACTTCTTCACTTGGGACTTTGGCCTGGAGAACTATGAAAGAATAAATGTTTGTTTTTCTAAGCCACACGTTTTGTGGTAATCTTGTATAGAAGTCCTAGGGAACTAATACAGTTGGTTTTAGGAGGGCAAATAATATATTCAGGCTTGAGTAATGCTCTGAAGGTCCTTACACAGTTCTCATTATTGCCTTCTTTATGGTTGTTTCCTGTCTCATGTATCACCAAATAACCACTTGGTCTGTAACACAGACCACAGAAATCTGTATGTCTGTGGTTTGGCTTTTTACCTAAGTATTTCATGTGTATTATTATAAAATTCCAATGACCATAATTTCATTAATTTAAAATTTTGGTGAACCAAGTCTTTCTTCCGGTAGAATTTTAATCCAAATATTACAGAGAGATACATACTTAGCAACATGACACAGACACTTAAGATTGTCACTTGCACATTATAGGTTTTCAGGACACAGAGAGCAAATCATGTTGGGCGAGGATGGCTGAAGGTGCCTCACTGTGCTCATCCTTCTGCAGGGCCTGTCTGGGAGCCAGGCTGGTGGGGAAGTAGATTTCTCAGAGTGCATCAGAGATTCTCGGGATCCCTGGACTTCCATCTTTCCCTTGCCAGCTGTAGTCATAGCTATATGTTGTGCTCTCTGATCACTCAATAAAGCTTTAATAGTTCCAGAAGGTAAAAAGCTCGTGCTTATTTAGTTAACAATCACAGTGGGTGAGCATCAGTTGTATTTGTGCTATTTACAAAAGGGACAATCTGAGGTGCTTAACCGGGAGTCTGTGATTGCAAGTTCATAGCAAAAATTTCTTATTTTTATTCAACTTAAACTTGGGATTTTTTCCCCCCTTCAATTATGAGTGTTGGCTTCAAACCATGGAGCCCAGGAGTGCTACATTGCATTAATATATACCGTGATTCTATTGCGGTAGAAATCATTGATGTGTGTGTATTTCCTTACACATTGCAGTTTTTTAAAAATTATATTCTCGCCGGGACCGGTTTGGCTCAATGGATAGAGCGTCGGCTTGGGGACTGAAGGGTCCCGGGTTCGATTCCGGTCAAGGGCATGTACCTTGGTTGTGGGCATATCCCCAGTAGGGGGTGTGCAAGAGGCAGCTGATCGATGACTCTCTCTCATTGATGTTTCTAACTCTCTATCTCTCTCCCTTCCTCTCTGTATAAAATCAATAGAAAATATTTTTTAAAAATAAAAAAATAAAAAAAATTATATTCTTGCTAATTACTATATTGGTATGATAGTAATTAGCTCCATTATCAAAGTTGTTTTAGTATATTAACAAATAACTTACATATTGCCATATGCTTTGGCTCACTAAGAGGTCAGAGAAAAGGGGCTTCGGGGAGAGGCTCAGGGGGTTTGCCTGGGATGAACTGCCACTGACCACTGCTGCCCTGGTTGCAAGCTCCTGGGGTCCCTTAGAGTTTAGGAGATGTTTGTCTGTGGGGGAAGAAGGTAGGTGGAGGGTGGAGGAGGGAAGATAGGGGCCTGCTCCTGTGAGGAGAGCATACAATAGACCTTTCTTTTAAGGGGTTTTAAAGGCTTGGCCATTTGGGGCGGTTTTCAATAGAATAATCATCAGCTTTATGCTAATGTACCAAAATGACATTTATTCTCTTAAAATTTCAACTGTTCTTGGGTGTGGTTGGCAAATGGCACTAATTGCAATTTTATTATCTGTCTCCCTGAATAGGGTGATTTAAGCTACTTACTCCCTGGTTGGGGAGGAGAAGTGTAAACCATTTACTCTTAAGTGTCCTTGGTTTAGGGAAGACTGGATTTTAGGTGGTTGAAAGTTGCTGTTTAACTGTCTCAGTTTCCCCATTGCGCTTGTCTGCACTTCCTAGTCTGTCTCATTTCTACCAATTTTATACTCTTAAGCATTTGTCAATATCTGGATTCACTGATCTTTCCCCTACTGTCTCTTGGTCTGTGAAGGCCTGCCCAAGTGAGTTGTGTTAACTGTCAGTCCTGTTGAACAATCCCACATCTTTCCTCCATGATTGGCAGCTATTTCTACCCTTGTTTACCAGATACTTTGTATACAGATGAGCTCTCATACCTTAAAACAGGGCTTGCCCCAGTTTCAGATTTTATCACTGGTCTTATCACTCTTGCAGTCACCCAGGCCCTGGACTTGGGACAGTTATCTTGCCCCAACTGTCCCACACAGCCAATTGGTTGCTAAGTGCCGTTCATTCTTCTTTCTCAGCATTTTTCATACAAATTTTTCCTTTCTATTTGTACCAGTTTTTCTTTAAGACTCATTCTGAATTTCCAATGGATCTACCTATGCGCTGCCTCCGCGCGTTCCCCACCCCCCACCACCACCCCTCCCCCCCAACATACAGACATACCCTGCAGCTTCCATCCCCCATTCTCAAACCCATTTACCTGGTTCATTTGCTCAAAGTGATACAGGATTTTTGGACTGAAGCATGCGGTGTTCCCTGGGCAGGATGGTTCCTTGGATTCTTTGTCTGTCAGAGTTGAAGAATGAATCCACAGGTGGAAGATGGTATAGCAAAGGTGGAAATTTATTGAATCCATGTGGGGAGAGGGCAACAGTCCCACACAGTTCATTTCCACCTTTTATAAAGGCTGCAGTTCATGGTGCCTTGATGTCCCCTGATTGATCGCTATTCCCTTTGAATTGGTTACTATAGTAACTCCTGAGCTCAAAGGTCAAACTTTATATGGGACTAGTGAGGCTCTACTCACTTATTGTTCTGCCATCCCCTCTGGACTTTCTTCCTCCTTCTTTATTTTGTAAATATAGACCTTTTTGTTACTCCCAGTTTCCTATCTTATGGAAATATAACTGCTGCCTCTCCCTTGTCTTATGGAAATGTAATTTCTCCCAGTCTCCCTTGTGTTATGAAAATGTACCCTCTCCCAGCTCTGTAGCCCTGTGTGTTTCCCTTGGGGCCCCTTAATTTCTAAAATTTTTCTAAATCTGCTTATTTCCCCCTAAAAATTTCTAATTTACTCCCAAAACTCCTTTCAAAAAGCACTGTTAAAATTAGTATGGGCCCTAGCCGGTTTGCCTCAGTGGATTAGAGCATTAGCCTGTGACTAGACTTTAATCTTTTGAACATATTAACTTATCTAATGAGTGAATGTATCAATCAGTAAGGGGCTTAATCAATCTGAAATTTTGATTGATGATAAATTTAATTAGTTATCATTTCAATGCCCCTTCCTCCAAGACCTCTTTGATTATTTAATCAACAGTAGCCTCTTTTTCTGAACTCTTATATAATTTGTTCAACTCCTTGTCCACTGCCACACTGGAAAGTTTTCTTCGCAGGCTTGGATTGACAGATAAGACATAGATACCCTTTGAGTAAACCAATCACATCTTACGTATGTTAAGAGTATAGTATAAAGTGTAGTTAGAAAAGTGAAAATAAGATTAGCATGATCCTCCAGTACAGCAAGCTTCTTACTGCCCCATCGAACCAGGGATTCCATAGTTTTGAGTGCGGATTGCAAGTCTTCCTAGAAGTGTAACAAGCCCTTTCCATGCCACAGGTTCTGCATAATGCTATTCAGTCTGGATATGTGCAGATACTCCTCATTTGGTCCAGGTAGACCTCATCAAGCTCAGCATTATATATAATGCAAATATGATTGTGGTAGTACATGCAGTCTTCATCCATTACCCTCAGACTCCTGATCCAGCTGTATGTAAACTACATGTCATTTCCCCAGAGTTCTTTGGATTATTTCTAAGAAGCTCTGAGATCACCTAAAGGCATATTTCAGAAGACTTGTAATATTCATTTGTGTGCTATCTCCCCCCTAGATTATATATTTGTTCAAAGAAGGAATCCTATACAATAAAAGGCTAATATGCAAATTGCCCTCTTGGGAGTGTGACCATCACTATGGCTTACGCTGACCACCAGAGGGCAGTGTGGGATGAAGGAAGGCCTCGGCCGGCAGCTCGTCACCAGTCAGGCCTAGGGACCCTACCCATGAATGAATTTCGTGCATCAGGCCTCTAATTGTATTATATTTATTTGTGTGTCTTTCATGGGCCTAGCACAAACCCTTGTGTATATGTGCACCAATTTTGTTTATTAACAAATGAATCTTCATTGTTGTCTAAAACATGAATACCTACTTCTTCTGTTATAGAGTTCTCGAACAATCAAACAATGCAGGAGGAGAGTTTGGAGAGACTTACTTTATTCATCACGCGAAGGGCTTAGAGAAAATGAATTTAAATTCTAAGCAAGGCTACAAGCAGAACTTCCCTTTTTATTAAAGAGCCAGCCCTATGTGCACTTAGTGGTTATCTCGATGCTGGCCTTGAAAACAATACAGTTCTATGCAATTAAAAAATGCACCTGGCATGGCATTGAGATTATGGGCATGTCTAGTCTCTGGCCTACAAGGTCATACAGATAAGTTTATCTTCATCATTCTTCAAACAGGCTAAAGCAGACTAGAAAGCAACATTTTATCTAAGAAAAGCAGCAGAAAATTCCAAACAGCAGTTTGTTACAAAAAGGGGTTTTCCTTCTCACTCCCACCATCTCTATTTTCTGGAAACTTTTACTTGACTTTCAAAAAGCTTAGCTTATTTATCACTTATTTGGTGACATTTTCCTGACATTCTCCAAGAAGCTAGTCACTTCACCCTCATGTCCCCAACAACAACTTGGACATAGTTCTATAAGCACTGTTTTTTACTGCGTTGTAATAATATATCCTCCACTAGACTGAGTTTATTTAAGGTTTGAGCTATAATTGATTCATTTTTTTGTGTTCATTTCAAATAGCTAAAGCTACAGTATGTTCATTATAAATGTTCATTGAAGGAATGGATCCTAAGCCCTAACATCTCCCTGAGTGCACAGTACTATAATGGAACCCATGGGTGAATGCAGTTAGCAGGTCCTCTTCATGCAGAAAAGCAACAAACCCTCTGGCCTTCTGAACTAGATTGCTTGGGCTGAATCCCAGGTCTGTTACTCACTAGCTGTGTGACCTGTGTCAAGTTACTCAGATTCTCTGTGCCTCAGCTTCTTTGTGTGTAAAATGGAATATTAATAGCACCTACCTCATTGAAATGTTGTTAGTATTAAATGAGATAATATTTGTAAGGAGCTTAGAGCAATGCCTGGCTGAAAATAGGTTCTTAGTGCCGGGACTGGTTTGGCTCAGTGGATAGAGCATCGACCTGTGGACTGAAAGGTCCTGGGTTCGATTCCGGTCAAGGGCATGTACCTTTGTTGCGGGCACATCCCCAGAGGGGGGTGTGCAAGAGGCAGCTGGTCGGTGTTTCTCTCTCATCAACGTTTCTAACTCTCTGTCCCTCTCAATTCCTCTCTGTGTAAAATCAATAAAATATATTTTAAAAAAATAGATTCTTAGTGAATATTAACTGTTATGACTAGAAAAGTTTTCAGTACATGGTTAGGGAAAAGGGAAAGAATGGGACAAGATGTTTTGCCCTATTGTAATAATAATTTTACTCGTTTTATATCCCATTCATTCCTCACATGTTTCCCCATCTTTTTCCTTCCTCTTTTTACTTTTCTAATCCCATTCCCCTCCTTTTACTTGTTTTTTTTCTTTCCTTGAGTTGAATGGTAGGTATTAGTAATAATCAGCATCAGGATTGGGAGTAGAAAAAACAACAGTTTTTGGAAGGCGGTAGAATGAGCAGAAGACTGTGATGCTAAAGCGTTTGATATATAAGAGCCATTTGGAAAGGTTTCCTGGATGTGAGCCTAAAAGTTTCCAAGAGGAATCTTCAAAGATAAAAATAATGTGAATTGACAATATCTGAAATGCACTTGGGATCTTTCACCTCCCATAGCTATTTAATAGCTCTTTGTTTAATGCAAAACAAAATGCTACCACCATTTTGGTAAGCTACAGTTCCTTATTTATAGATTTAGGACTTCTAAGCTCTAAATTATAATTCAAGTTGCATACATATAAATATTTATCTTCTGATCCTTATGTTAATTTTAAAATCTCTGTTGACAAGTTTATTTTTTTATGTCTTGCTATTGATATAATTTGGTCATTGGTAATTGTGTGAAATACGATCTAGTCAGGGCTATCCGTACCGTCTGTCCTTGAAATTCTAGGTATATTCAAACATTTCCCTTCAACTCCTTATAGTAAGTACGTGGTTGTATACTACAGAACAGAACAGAAATACAAAATTTTTTATTGGCAACTTTGAGTGCTTCTATGTACAATAGTACTTTCTTTTAGTTCTAGATTAGGACAGTGACACAAAATATGCTCTACTCAATCAGTCCTGTTCATTATAAAACAGGTATTTGGATAGCCAGCCTTAAATTTCATGTTTCCTGGTCCCTTCAGTTGTACTGTTTTCCCTAAGTGATCATCTGTTATGGGAATCAGGAGCCATAATGTGAGGCACAAGAGTGGTGTGAAGCTACTATGTTTGAATGAGGTAGATTTCCGGTCTAGAATTAAGACTGAAATGTTCAATGCATTATTCCAGTACTGCGAGGGAAGCCTAAAGTTAAAAGATTTTAAAAAATGAACCTTACATGAAGTAACTTTGTTCTTAGTGGAATGTTTGGTTTGGGTAATGAGCATGAACAAGAAGCATACACACTATGGTAATTGGAAACTACAACAAAGCTATTCTCAACACTTGATCTTAGCCAAAAGGCGGAGAAGAGATAACAAAGCTATTCACAGATGACTATAAGCAGATTCTGATGATACATTAACCACAAAGGTGAAGTTTGAGTGGCTTATAGGACCATTAAAATTCAATGTTAAGAGAGGATTCTTATTCACAGCATCCTTCTATTTTAAAGATTTTGTTCCGATGCCTCACAAGGTCAGTGAGAAATACCTGTTCAATGAACCGCTCCCTTGGCTTTCTTCAAGGCTTCATTTAATGAAGGCACACAAATAAAATGTCCTTTTTTTCCTTTTAGTTTTCAAGGTGTAGCCAAGCAGAAACTTTGAATAAATCATCCATTTTTCATATTTTCTGGGTTAGCATATTAATATGACTTTTTGAATATTTTTTATTACCTTTGAAGCTCAGTTTGAGTGCCAACAGGTTTCTGACACAACGATTAATAGGTCAGTTCTACCATCAGTAACAATATTAGCTCATCTATGGACACAGGTTTATTATGGAGAACTTTTTTCAGTAATGAGGTGGTTGGATGTGTGGAAACTTTTGAGTAAATATGAGATTAAGAGGGTATTTCTGTTTCCTCTGGTTGTTCCCCACAGCCATAAATTAGTAAGTGTTGATGAATAAATTTAGATTCAAAGAATTTAGTAAATTTTACCTAACTAACAAATCATAACATGCAACATTTACTTGTTTATTCTTTTTTGGTGATGAGGGGGTAAGGTAGGAGGGTGGCTTAAATGTATAATATGAATTGGAAAGAACTTCTATTTAATACTTTTAAATATTTTTTACTTATGATAAAATACACATAAACATTTACCACTTTTTTATTTAAAAAATTTCAAGAATATATATATTTTTTGTTGATTTTTAGAGAGTGGAAGGGAGAGAGAGAAACATCAATGTGAGAGTGCAACATTGATCGACTGCCTTGCCCTCTCCCAGGGATCGAACCCGCAGCCTGGACATGTTCCCTGACCTGGAATCAAACTGGTAACCTTTTGGTGCACAGGATGATGTCCAAGCAATGGAGCCACACCTGTCAGGGCCCATCTTAATCATTTTTAGTGTAAAAATTGTGTCATTAAGTCAACTCACATCTCTGTGCAGCCACAGTCACCTTGCTTTATCTCCAAAACTCTCATTTAATACTCTTGTGTGTGTGTGTGTGTGTGTGTGTGTGTGTGTGGTGAATCCTCATGTCTCTAATTCAACCTGCAAGTGTGGAGATCAAGGAGACCTGCTTTATAATAAAAGTGAATCACACTAAAAGTAGAATTTAGTGATGTTAGTTGGCATGAGTAGAAAAAGGTGAAAAAGCAAGTGGACCGTAATTTCAAGTGAATTTGTGGTAGGAGGTAAGCACCATTTATCTAAAAATATACTCCATCTGGCCTTGTCCCTACAAAATTTCCATCCCTATAACCTCATTTTATGTTTAATTAGCAAAAATTAAATTAGATGCTGTGCTGCATGCTGCTCTAGCTACACATTGGATGAAAGGGCAGGGGTCGTAGTTTCTATTCTGGGGATGGAAAGAGGCTCTTCGCAGCTCTCCGGAGGTTTGATGACCCCTTCTTGCTAAACCTCATGCATGCCTCCACATCCACAATGGGCAGAAGAATTTTAGGTCAGAGAGAGGTCTTTCTTTTCCCAGGCAGAGGCTTTCATTCCACACATCCTCCATGTCCAGGAAATTGCTGAGAAGTCTGCGTAGCTGATTTCAGGACCAGAGATCAGGGTAGTATGACCTAGCTGGGAATCTTTGAGAAGGTATCTGTTTCCTTTTGTACTAAAGGAGAGCTTAACACTGACACTACAGGGCAGAAATGCACTGAAGGGTGGCCAGAAATGGGAAAAGCACGTATTTTTCCCCATATACAGTACATCCTCTAAGAACGCCGTTTTTGTTCAAAGGTATTTTGTTATAACATTAATGAGAAGCCATAGAAACTTTATATCGACTAACCTGTAGTAACGTTGGTTCATTATATATCATTTCACTTCAAGATGCAGAACCTATGGACAATGTTAAGTGAGGACTTACTGTAATTATCTCATTGAAAGGATTAGTAATGTAGTATATTTTCAAACATTAGGTCATAACCATTAATGATGGTGAAATCAAAGATTACTACCAACTTTTTAATAAACAAATAAATAGATAAAAGAGAGTAGGGAATATCATAATGAGTGCTGCTCCATGAAACATTCTTTTCAATGTGTATGTTTGAATATTTTTGTTTATGTGTGCATGTGCAGGTGGGTATTATAAATGGGTGTCTGTGTACAATGGAAAATTTATCTACCAGTAAGTCACTTAGAAAAAAAAAAGCTTGAATATACCGGTCAGAACTGCTTGCTTCTAATTTTACAGAGTTTAACTTCTTCAAGGTATTCACTAACATCTGGATGCAATTAAACCATATCTGTCTGTAACTTTCAAATAATTATTTTAATTCATGATAACAAAGCACTATGTGGAAATGGTAACTCACAACTAAAATAGCTAACATTCATAATATTGCCCAGTGTTGTTCTAAGAGTATTCTATGTATTGCTCCTTACTATAATTCTTTGTGACAGGAAACTTCACCATCCACATTTTACAGGGTAGAGAATGAAGGCACTGGCAGCTTCAGTGAATTTTCCAAGCTACATAGCTGGTACATGGCCAAACCAGGATTCCAACTAAAGCATTTGACTTCCGAGTGCATGGTCTTGACCACTCTACTGTACCACCACCTCTCACTATATTCAACAGAAGTATTTTGTAAACAAAAATGTTATGTTTCTAATGTGGATTTAAGTCTTTGGGAATACCTGTTCAAAGTGATTGAGAAAATGTAATCACCACTACTCTATGATAACTCTCATATTTCAGGAAATATTTGTCAGTGACTTAACCCTTACTCACTGGTGTGGTGCAAAGATACAGTGTTACACTGTCTATAACTATTGTAAATGGATAACCAGAAACAGACAACATATCAGCTAAAACTGCAAAACAACAACAACAACAACAACAACAACAAAATAACCCCAAAAGACCAACTAATTATTTTTTATATCATGGCAATAGGATGTGTGTGTGTGTGTGTGTGTGTGTGTGTGTGTGTGTGTGTGTTGGGGAGCATGCCAGTTTGGGGTAGGGAGAAATTAAAGAAAGTAAGTTACATTTGAAGGGTAGATGTGTTCATAAACTTGCAGATATAATTATTTTATAAATACTTTAATACAAAACATTTTCCGATATGGTTATTTATGTGGCTCAAAATTTTCCAAATGTGTTTTCTTTAGCCAATCTTCATGTGGTGGCTATATGAATCTAGGAACATAATTGTGGTAATACTTATCAGCATACATCAAAAGTTAGTATAATGATTAATATCTTAAATGCAGTTAAAACTTATCCTGTTTATGTATACCTACAAAGAGAACTACCAGATGTGCAGTCTTATAGAATTGATTATTTATTCTACCAGCATCTTTCTCTGGGGAACTTTTGCATTTGCTTGATATAAGACTTTGGGACTATTAATATTACTTTGGATTCCCACTGTAGCATCTGACACTGCTTCAGTGTAAGAGTGGTTGTTATTTATCATTATTTTGAGGTGGCAAGATTGGACTATATTTCTAAGATGTATTATCCAAATTACTCTCTGTCATTCAATGAACAGCTACCTCCCCTCATCTTCTACTGCCTAAAAAGTGTATTTTCTTTAGCATGTAGTTAAAATATAAAGCATTTTTCATATACATTCGCTATAGCTGATTTTGAGAGTAAAAGTATAAAAACTATATAAAATTTATATATGATTCAAATACTTAGGAGCAGCCACTAATAGCATTTAGTGTATGTCCTTCCAGATATTTTTGTTTGAGTGAAAATGTACATTTATTTTTAGCTAAATTTGCATTGTATTGATAGTATATTTAAAAAAAGAACACACTTTTAAACTTAGAACTATATGCCGAAACCGGTTTGGCTCAGTGGATAGAGTGTTGGCCTGCAGACTGAAGGGTCCCAGGTTTGATTCTGGTCAAGGATATGACCCTTGGTTGAGGATACATCCCAAGTGGGGGGTGTGCAGGAGGCAGCTTATCGATGATTCTCTCTTATTGATGTTTCTAACTCTCTATCCCTCTCTCTTCCTCTCTGTAAAATAATCAATAAAATGTGTTTTTAAAAAACAAACAAACAAAACAAAAAACAGAACTATATTGTAGTTACCTTTAAAACCTCCAAATATTTTAACATCATGCTAATGGCTTTATCATATCTCAATGCACAGATGTTCATAGCTTGTTTTACTTAGCCCCTACTGTTAACATTTATGTTATTTTTTTAAATCTTTATTGTTGAGATTATTACAGATGTCCCTCTTTTTTCCCCACAGTCCCCCCCTCCACCTGCCCTGCCACACTATTGTCTGTGACCATAGGTAATGCATACATGCATGTAAGATCTTTGTTTAATTTCTTCCCGCCTCCCCCCTTCCTTCTGAGAATAGTCAGTCTGTTCTGTTTCTGTTTTACTCACCATTTCATTCAGTTTTTTAGTTTCTATTGTTGACAGGTATGTATTTGTTGCCATTTTATTGTTTATATATTTGATCTTTTTCTTTTTCTTCTTCTTCCTCTTCTTAAAAAAATACCCTTCAACATTTCATATAATATTAGCTTGGTGTTGATGAACTCCTTTAGCTTTTCCTTGTCTGTGAAGCTCTTTATCTGATCTTCCATTCTAAATGATAGCTTTGCTGGGCAGAGTAATCTTGGTTGTAGTTTCTTGCTGTTCATCATTTTGAATATTTCTTGCCACGCCTTTTGGCCTGCATAGTTCCTGTTGAGAAATCAGCTGAAAGTTATATGGGCATTCCCTTGTAGATAAGTAACTGCTTTTCTCTTGTTGCTTTTCAGATTTTCTCTTTGTCTTTAGCCCTTGGAATTTTAATTATGATGTATCTTGGTGTGGTCCTCTTTGGATTCCTTTTGCTTGGGGTTCTCTGCGCTTCCTGGACTTGTAAATCTATTTCTTTCACCAGGTAGGGGGTGTTTTCTGTCATTATTTCTTCAAATAGGTTTTCAATATCTTGCTCTCTTTCTTCTTCTGGCATCCCCCATAATTTGGATGTTGGTATGCTTGAAATTGTTCCAGAGGCTCCTTACACTATCTTCATATTTTTGGATTCATTTTTCTTTTTGCTTTTCTGGTTGGGTGTTTTTGCGGCCTCATATTTCAAATCATCGATTTGTTTCCCAGAATTCTCTACTCTACTGTTGAATCCCTGTATATTATTAATTATTTCAATCAATTTATGCTTAATTTCTGACTGGTCCTTTTCCATTATTTGGAGGTTTCTAAAAGATTCTCAAGTAACCTTATAACCATGATGGTTTTGAACTCTATAGCCAGTAGTTTGCTTTCTTCCATCTCTTTCATTTGTGACATGTTTCTTTGTCTTGCATTTTGGTTTTATTGTTTTTATGAATTGGGTAGAGCTGCTATATCTCCTTGAGTTGGTGGATTGGCCTTTTGTAGTAGGTGTTTTATAGGGCCTAGTAGCTCAGCCTCCCCACTCACCCCTTTGTGAGCTGTGAGAACAGTCTTATTGTAGTTGAGATTTGATTGCTGTTGGTGTCACTGGGAGGAATTTACCTCCAGGCCAATTGGCTGTGGGAACAAGTTGTGGGCTACAGTGGAAGAACTGCTATGCAGGAAACACCCCTGTGAAGGAGGACTTGCTTCAGTAAAGCTCACTAAGTCTTCCACTTGAGTGTGTCACTTACATATGTGTAGAGTTGTAATCTGGTATGGTCTGTCACTGACCACTGGGTACACTGGCTCTTGGGTCTCCAAAAGGTGCAAAATCAGCCACTGCCTCAGGGCAACAAGCAGGTTCCTCTTCTTTGTATTGGGTTTGGAAGCCCAGATGAGGTCCAGCTGTGAACAAGGCAGGCTGGTGCTGGTGCTGGGCCTTGGGCCTTTTATTGATAGGTTTGGGGCTCACTGACCCAGCTGCAGCTTGTTTGAGAGATTTTACACTGAGCAAAACAGGCTATTTATATGCAAAACTGCTTTACACAGCTTGGGTTGTAAAATGGATGGGGTGGGGTCTTAGGGAATCACCAGAGCAGAGCAAACAGGAATGGTTGCCAGTCAGCCCTGAGACCAGGGAGGTACCAGCATAGGAACAATGATCCCTGTAAGCACTTCCATCTGGGAGAAAGCCATCCCTGAATTCCTGCTCCAATGCCAGATAATTCAGTTCCTCCTCATATGTGTCTGCCACACCTGGAGCCTCGCCCTGGTACTGGAGCTCAGAGGAAGCAGGACCTGGTAAATTCAGTTGCTGGCCTTTTAAAAGGTGTTGGCCTTTTAAGAGGAATAGCTGGGTCTCCAGCAGCCTCTGTGTCACTGAGCCCCAATCTGCACTGGTTTTGATAGTCCATAGTTCTTACTGCCGTAGGGACTTCTTTTCACAGCTCTGGGACCCTGGGCTAGGAGTCTGGTGTGGGACTGGCACTCAGTGCTCCTCTAGGTGGCCTCCACAGAGACAATCTCCCTCCTGATTAAAAAAGCTGCACACGTGGGTGCAGGACCAGCCTGTTCCACGCCTCCTACCGGTCTCAGTGTGCTTTCTTCTTTACCTCTCTAGTTAAAGGACTTCCATTCAGGCAGCTTTCCAGTGGTTCTGGATGGTGGTTGCTCTGATTTTAGTTGTAATTTTGATGTGGTAGTGGGAGATGGTAATAAGTATAGGCACATACCTACACTGCCATCTTCAAATCTCTCCATTTATGTTATTTTAAAGTTTTCATTTATAATTACACACAATGCCAAAATCTTTGTAACTGATTTTTTTTCTGCACTTCTATGACAGTTAATTAACAAATATGCAGCAGTTTTATAATGTAATGTTAGGTAGTAACAAGTGCTGTGAAGGAATAATTCAGTGGCATATGAGGGTAAAGAGAGAGAGAGGCACTGCTTTTCTAGATAGGAGGTCAGGGAGAGCCTTTCTGAGAAGACAGCATTTCAGCAGAGACCTGAAGGGAGAGAGTATAACTTACGCAGATATTTGTAGTATGATACATGGAGATGTCCTAATGGAAGCTGTGATGGGAGGAGAGAAGGAGGGTGAGTGCTTGACAAGAACAAAAAGGCCAGTGCCTATGGATGCAATAAGTAAAGGGGAAAGTATGAGGAGATGAGGATCATAGATACTTCAGGGTAATATAGGGCCCAGCCAATGTAAAGAATAGATTTGATTTGATGTGTAACGGGAAGCTAGTTGAAACTTTTGAGAAAGACTTGATGTGACCTGTTAACCTTTTGTTGCTGATGTAAATTTTTCCAATTTTTGCTTTCACTGTCTTGTCTAATGTCACTGAGACAGGAGGATTCCCCCACCCCTAATTTTTCTTTCTTTCTTTTTGTCTTGATTAAGTTATTACATATGTGTCCTTATCACCCCTCACCCACCTGGTGTCTGTGTCCATTGGTTAGGCTTATATGCATGCATACAAGTCCCCTCAAAATTTTCTTTTAGCTTTGTGTTCTTTCCCTGCCAAAGGCATAATTAAAATCTCTGAGGCTTTATGGAAAGTTTTACAGAAAACTTGTTGTATTGAAGTTCTTTGGATTTCACAGACTGTACCTCAGACAACTCTAGCAAACTTCACTGGAAATTGATGGTGTATCATTCAGAATCCCAGGAAGAGGTCCACCTACGCCTTGGGAAGCAGGGCTGCTCCAGAGGCCTCAACAACAGCTGTTGGTGGTACTTATTCTGCACTTTCACATTAGTGAGACCAACAGTCTCTGGGTTTCTTTGTTTAAAAGTCCTAACACTGGAAGAGAACATTTGATTGGTTTGGCTTGACTCTGGGATCCTCTTTTGAACCAATCAACTTGAGTCAAAAGGCAATGGCAACGAAAGCACACTTGCTTGGAGATGAGATGCATGGTTTCCAGCAAGGCTGCACTGACAAGCTTCTATGGAGTGGTCTGTGACTACTGTGTGGGCATTACCCAGATGCTTTGTTTCTGCATTTTGATGGAGGCAGACCCCTGAAGCAGGGGCTTCTGGGTAGTATGTATGTCCCTGCCCTCTTCCTCTATGGAGAGCTGATATCTTGCACAATTAGATTGCAAAGTTTTTTTTTTTTTTTAAATATATATTTATTGATTTTTTTTTTTTTAGAGAGGAAGGGAGAGGGACAGAGAGTTAGAAATATCAAGGAGAGAGAAACATAAGTCAGCTGCCTTCTGCACACTATATACTCAGTATGTGCCCGCAACCAAAGTACATGCCCTTGATTGAAATCGAACCAGAGACCGTTGAGTCCACAGGCTAACGTTCTATCCACTGAGCCAAACCGGTTAGGGCAGGTTGCAAAGTCTTGACAGCAAACACTTTGTGTCTCATCGTACAAAACAAAGGGCAGAAGGTATTTTTGGTGTTTACTTTTGCTTTGGACCCTTTTCTTCATGACATTGACGCTGTCCTAAAACTCTCCACAGTTACAGATTCTGTTTTATATTCTCAAAAGATTTGCTGATAAGTTGGCAGGCAGATATAGGTTTATTGTGAGAAAATTTTGCCCACTCTCTTATGTACTGCAGTGCCAAGAATATGGAATTTGGAGTCCAGGAAACCGTAGTAAGTTTGGTTTCTAGGAAACTGGGAGATAGAGATTACTGAGCAGAGGTTTATTGGGCAGTGTACCGTGGATCAGCAGTGAGAGAAGCAAGATGTGGCATAGGGAGAAGGTGAAGTAGGATGCAATTGCAACGAGGGTTTCTGGAGCTGAGATGGACATTCAGGCTTACCTGGAAGTGAGGCTGTGGCCAGGCCTTTGTGCTCAGTGGTGATTAGTGAGGGGGAAGGCTCATCTTGGGGGAGGTGTTATGCCCAGATTTCAAGATCCCCAAGGACCACCAGGGAGCCGAGTCCGATGCAAAATCAAAGAACCTTTATTCAACCTCAAGCCTGGTCTCCCTGCCTCTACCAATGCAGCGGCAGGATGCAGAGAGCCCCGAGCTCTGAAAGTGTGGTCCTTTTATAGGGCTTAGGGTTGAGTGGTGGGGTGATGCTCGGACCACTGAGTTGGCTGGTTCTGATTGATGGGGTGAGGGCCAGGGTCCGCTTATGCTTGGTTACTTCCCTCTGTATTTCTATTGGCTGCTTTAAGGGTGGGTTGGGTAATTGATACATTTTACACAAAATGGAAGACATAATACAAATGGAGTCAGTCCTGCTCTGCCCTTGAAAGAAGGCCTACGTGCTGGGAAGGGGCCATGAGATCGTATCTCAAGGCCTGGCCTGGTGTCAGGACTGATAACTCTATCTGGAACACAGTCCATGGCCTCTCTGGAAGCATGCTCCAGCATTCTCACTCTCTCATAGGAGGCAGATCCCTAAGGCTTAAGGCAGTGGCCTGAGAGGGGTGCCGCTGGGTGTTCTTAGCTGGCAATTCTACCAGCAGCTAGGAATCGAATGCTTTGCTCATGAGGTGCAGGATGAGGAGAGGGAGGGTCTGGTTGGTACACCATGGCATCCACTCCAAAGACTTAAATGTCAATTCTACTCTACCACAATAGCCTCCAAGGACGCAGGCAAATCTCCAAGTTTCTGTGAGTTGTGATGTCCTTTTTTCTTTTCTTTTTTTTTTTTTAATTTTTTAAATGGACCCACCAAACCAAATAAACAAACTTTACTTTTAAAATGGGATTAAATGAGTAGTGTCGTGAGAACTGTATCAGACACCTTCACATAGTTCATCTAGTTTACTTCTCCTTTTAAGTCTATGATATGTATTTTAGGACAATCCTACTGATGAAGAGACAGATAAAAATAGTTTGCTTGAATTTATATAGAAGAGACAGAAAACACAATCTCAGGTCTTCTCACCTTAAGTCCGTATTCAACCGATCCACCCGAGTACCTCTCAGCAACAGTAAGAACATTAATAATACAACACTGACAATGACAAACCGTAGTCTAATTTGTTTGGTTGTTAAAAGGATTAAATGAAAGGTTGAAAAACGTGAGTCAATTCCATAGTTCTTCAAAATTGCTATTTCTATCCGTCAAAGATGGGCACGGTCTAATCCAGTGGTTCTCAACCTTTCTAATGGCTTTAATACAGTTCTTCATGTTGTGGTGACTCCCAACCATAAAATTATTTTTGTTGCTAGTTCATAACTGTAATTTTGCTACTGTTATGAATCATAATGTAAATACCTATGTTTTCTGATGGTCATTTTAATTTGCATCTCTCTAATGATCAGTGACTGAGAATTTTTTCATGTGTTTCTTGCAAAAATTCTGTTTTTTAAGATAGTAGAATATTTGTGTGTTTTTTTTCATATATATTTTTTATTGATTTCAGAGAGAAAGGGCAAGGGAAAGAGAGAGAAACATCAAAGATGAGGGAGAATCATTGATTGGCTACCTTCTGCACATCCCCCACTGGGGATTGAACCCACAACCCTGGGCATGTGCCCTTGACTAAAGTTGAACCTGGGACCCTACAGTCCGTTAAGTAAGTGGATGCTCTATCCACTGAGTAAGGCTCCTTTTTCTAGTGGCATATGAAGTGCTTTATATGACATGTAAACCCAAAGGAAACAAGATTGTTTGGAGCACTCACGTGGTCACAGATATTTTTTAAATTGCTTGGTGAGTAACTGATATTCATGCACCTAATGCTAATTTAATGGGACATTTAAACTTAAATTGAAACAAAGTATTTTCATACTAATGTGAAAATCCACTTTTACTTTGCTAGAAAATTGCATGTTTTATTCTTCTTTCTGGAAAAGAATCAAATGTTGCAGCTAATATGTATTATTTGATTAAAGGTATTACTCCATAAATGGCTACATCTAACCCGGGTCCTCTCATGTTTATTTTCCCATCTGCTTTCACTCAGTAAATTTCAGATTCCCCAATGTAATGAGTTCAATAGGGGTCAATGGATTCTGCATCAACTGGTTTGTTTACTTATTTCCACTTGACCGAGGTTAAAAAGTTAAGCTTCCTTGGCAGGAGAAATTATTTGAAAAGGAATCATCATGTTGTGGGAATGGGTGAAATATATCTGAAATTTCTATTTATCTGACTGTAGAGAGCTTGACTAATTAAAAAAATGGCTCATTTGTTTAATCAGTTTCACTGCTTGGCTTCAATGGTGATATAAAACATGTCTATTAGGACTGTGTTTCTTATTCTCTGTGAACCACTGTCCATGTAAAGGACTGACTATGCTTTTGTTATTTGGACCTGACTTGATGTTTTGGGTGTGATCTGGCATGTACATCAAATAGTAAAACGGTATAGATAGACATGCCACAGCTAAGACTACTCTGGATGTGATTTGTAACAGAGAAGAAAAATTAGTAAAATCTTGAACATGTTATTATAATTCCCTTTTGTTCCCAAGGTTATCATTATCCTTTGACTCAGAATTGTGAACAAATGAAAGTGATTCCTATTTTAAACTGTAAAACCCCTTAAACTCAACAACATTTAAAAAAAAAAATGCAACCCCATTTTCACGCTCCAAAGTATTGGAGTCTACGTATACTTAAAACGATAATTAACCTTAGCAATGGATATGATAAACAGTAGCATGCTTTGTGTATGTGCTGTAGCCAAAATTCCAAGTTTAATTTGGGAAATGTAAATCCAATTATCCCTCTTATAACACAGGACCAGGGTTCCTCAACCTCAGTGCCAATGACATTTGAGACGGATAATTCTCTGTTGTGGAGATTGTCTTGTGCATTGCAGGATGCTTCGCAGCATCCCTGGCCTCTACCCACCAGGTGCTGGTGCCACCACCAACCCCCAACCCCTTTCCCAGCTGTGACAACCACAACTGTCTCTAGACATTGCCAAGTGTCCAGGGGATGAGGGAAGGGGCAACATCACCCCTAGAAAAGAACCTGTACTAAAAACTTTTCTGGTGAAGTTCAGTATCTCAAGTTGAAAACGCAGCTTATCTATGGAAAATACTGGAAAGATCAATAATCTTTGCTAGGAAGGTTTTTTATAATAGGAACAAGATCATATATCTGATAGACTGCAGCCAGAAGAAACAGCTTCTTGTGAACTTTCCAGTGCTATGATTTAGTAACACATTTAGAGGGGTAGGGATTACAAAGCTTTTCTGTTTTCAAGCCCACAGAATTTAATGGCATGCTGAAAAAATTATGGTTAAAGTAACTGAAGTGTAAATTGTATAATTCTCATATCGACTTCATTTCAAGAGAGAAAATAGCATTTAGATTTAGAGAGAAACAAGTTGTCAACAGTTTGGGGAAATCTCTGGGTATGCCTAACCATGCCAATGGCCATGGATCTGAAATGATGGTGCCTTTCCTTTCTGATGTTGCCACCGAGAACCATATTTTCATCCTTTTGTCTGCACGACTTTCTTATTTATAGCATCCAAGTACAGGACTGAGAGTACCGTTATTGTTAATAAGTTTCAGTCAACAAATCTTCATGTGTATGGGTTTGTTTTTCTTCGTATGTTTCTGCTAAGTTTATTTATCTTATATTTCTCTAGAGTTAAATAAAATGGACTCAAAACATATCAGCTTTAGGATTTATGACAACTGGCCTTATGATTAGATTTTTATGCGTGTGTGTGTGTGTGTGTGTGTGTGTGTGTGTGTGTGTGCATGAGCGCACACATCAGTTCTTGGGAGGACACCCATTTGACTTCCTTTCCTCCCCAATTTATAAGCATCTCCCCTACGTTGAACATTGAAAGGAAAAATGTATTTTCAAGATCTGTTGAGTTTTAACTTGGCCAGACCCAGATTCTGCATCAAAGTGCATTTTAAAAGTGAGAACACCCAAACATGTACAGAAGCGCAGTCACCTTCCTCTCCCCGGTCCATCTTGGGTTCGCCTGTGAATGCGGTGGGTTGGCTTTTCCTGGGCCGCTCCTGCCCTTGGGCACCCACTTTCCCTCACAGCTGCTGGCCTGCCAGGGCTCCCTAGTGAGCTGCCCCCTCTCAACTCTAAGCACCCTGACAGATTCCCTCTTAACTACGTTAGGTTGTGCAGTTTGTGTGCTCCCATCGCTTTTACCACCTCCCCTTTTCTCAAAGGTAATTCAAAATGTCAAAGCTTAAAGGATTCACTTTGAAATCTCGCACTCAACTATGACCTCCCATCCTGCCATTTCCTCTCTCCCTCAGCCACAGTTGCCCACTGTTGTAAGTTTCTTATGTGCCATCACATAGATTTTTTCACTTAGCAGTTTTTCCTGGGTGATCTTTCTGTAGTCATACATAAGAAGCTTGATTACTATTTCTTATAGCTATAAATACTATTTATTACATAAATGTGCAACAATTTATCAAATCATTCCCTTATAGATGGACACTTGCATTAGCGCTGTTCTTTTACAACCATATCAGCAGTGAGGTATATTTAATCATTAGTGTTTGCACAAGTGTAAGTATACTCTATGGAGGATTAATTCACAAAGTGAAACTGCAGGATCAAGGAGTACATGCAGTTGTAGTTTTGATAGATATTGGTATATCACCTTTCATAGGGATAATCTTAACAGCATCATATAAGAGTTGTTATTTCTTCACAGCCTGGCTAATAGAGTGTTATCGCAATTTTAAATTCTAACAATGCGACAAATAATAATGGTGTAATGTTGTTTTTTAACCCTTACCCAAGGACAGGTTCGTTGATTTTAGCAAGAGGAAGGGAGAAAGAGAGAGAAACATCTATTGGTTGCCTCTCACAGTTGCCCCAACTGGAAATAAACCTGTAACCTATATATGTACCCTGACCCAGGATCAAACCCGTGACCTTTTGGTGTATGGGACCATGCTTCAACCAGCTAAGCCACACTGGCCAGGACAATAGTGTAGTTTTAATTCACATTTTGTAGTTTTAATTCACATTTACCTTTTTTATGAATGAGGCTGAGATCCATCTTGATTGGGTTCTTTTAGTTTCTCTTAAATCATGCTCCCAGAACTCTAGCAATTTTAGACAATATGAAGTCCTATGGGGGCTGTTCAGAAGGCAGGACCCTCCATCTACCTCTAACTGTGACAGGACGCCAAGGCTAGCACAGCTCAGAGAGTGTGCGTAACCTGGCTGCTCTGTTTCTCATGGAGTGAGCCTAATCTTCACCTATCAACTTGCTAAATTTCATAACTACTCATTTGTATTTTCTTCTGATAATTTATGTATTCTAAGATCACCAGTTTTATTAAAGCATCTGTCATTAGTTATGATACTAAATACTTTCTCTTTGGAAATTCTCTGGATTTATGACTAAAGGATAAGAACTTTCATTGCAGCAAATCTGAAATATTTCCTCCACTCCCTTTAAAAGAAAGCCAACAATAAGAAGGGTTTTTATTTATTTATTTTTATTTGTTTGTTTGTTTCTGGTCAAAAATTGTCTTATGGGTATCCTGTTTTCCGTTGCATTCTCTTCTATACAGATGGCTATAGCAGATACCAATAAGTGAATGCATTCATACTGGAATTCATATAGGCATTCAACATTCAGCTGATAGTCATTGAGTGTCTATTATGTGCCAGGTACTTCCTGTTATCTATCACAGCCTGGCAATGGCAGACATTTGGGTACTCATCCACTTACCTGCCTATGTGTGTGTGTCTGGGAAGGACTGTGCATGGACAGCACATATTGCTTGATCTATCAAAAGATCAAGGCTGGAAACTGGGATATCAAGTTTTGTTTTTGGATTTGCCCTTTTCTTTGCTGTGAGTATTGGGGCAAGTTCTTGCATTTCTATGGGCCTTTGCTTTGTCTTCTGTGCAAAGTGCGATGCTGACTAGAATAGATGATATTTACATCCCTTCTAGTTTTAACATTCCAAGACCATCATGCCCATATGCTACTTTTACAATAAAAAACAAAACAAAAAATAAAACCAAACACCCACAAAACTTCCAAATCTGCATTTATGGACAAACAAAAATAATTACGTCCATTCCAAGTATTCACAGTTATTCCTTTTCCATCTGAAGGGAGAAGACACACATTTCCCACAGGAATATATTGGAGCTTGCCATTATATGTAAACATGATCATCTTAAGAAGTTCCCCAGGGCTTTAAACATTAGAGAAGAGAGAACTGCAAGGCTGGACTCTCAGGAAGGACTCCTTTCAGCACTCATTTAGCTTGACCTTCCCGGGACACAGCGTCGCTGCCCAGCCGGGCCTCTAGATGGCACAGGAGCACCGCTGCCAGCAAGCAGGCCAGGCTTCCCTGCCTGCCAGGAGCCACCAGGTTGGGTGATTTAGGTGTGCAGGGAGTAAGCAGGGTTGCTGCATTCTTAAATCATGGCTAATGTGTAATTTTAGGCCCATGTACATCCTCTATTCCTTTAAAAAAAAGAGTTGCTTAAATATAGGTGAGCTGTATTATGCTGTGTAATATAGCACATCACTTTTAAAATGAAAAGCATCCTTGGAAGATTGGCCTTTCAGTATTGTAGAAGCAGCGGCAGGCGGGGCCATGCAGAGATCCTAAGAAGGTGGCCAGAGAGCAGAACGGTGACAGTCCCTATTCAGGACTCACGGCAGTGGTCAGAAGGTGAATCCCGGCTCCCCCATCTGCTGTGTGTTCTTGAATGAGGAATGGAGCCTCTCTGAGCTTTGGTTTGCTGGAGATGACAATGGTGCCTCCCTCATGAAGATGAAACGAAAAACTGAGGCAAAGCTCTTGATGAAATGAAAAACTGAGGCAAAGGCACAGAGCGTGATCCATAATCAGTATTCCAGAAAGGGCAAACTTTGAGCCAGACGAGTAAGTAATACACGTTAAATGGGATTGTTGAACAACATGCCTCATGGGAATGGGAGAGAATCTGAGGTAGTAACCAGGCATCCTAACGCCGTTTTACAGAGACCTTGCTGTTCAAATGGAAGAAGGTGCCTGCTTCCTCCCGGTAAGTCTATTAGGTTCACAAAGTTCCGCCAACAGCAAGCTCAGAGGCCCATGTGGGTGAGCACACTGCTGCCACTCTGACAGCATCTCAACAGGACAAGTCTGGTGCTTTACACAAACAGCATAAGCATTCTTGTCCACACAGGCTTTCAGAAGGAAGAGGGAAGAGGTGTGTTTTGCCTGATGCCTGCCTCAGAGCTTTGTGCTACCAGGTTTTAGTTGAAGTTGGTACCCTAGGGAAGCACGACCACAGGAATCGTAGAGAACTTACAGGAAATGATATTTTGAATGTTTTTGTAACATATTGAAAGAACATGTACCATAGTTATGTAAATGTAGGCCTCTTGGGGGAAATAGGACATGTTAAACCAGTAGAATTGCAGCAAGAGGTGAGAGGCAAATCCTTTTTAAAGTCCCACTGTCCTTGCCCTAATGGGTTTGGCTCAGTGGATAGAGTGTTGGCCTGTGGACTGAAAGGTCCCAGGTTCGATTCCGGTCAAGGGCATGTACCTTGGTTGCAGGCACATCCCCAGTAGGGAGTGTGCAGGAGGCAGCTGATCTATGTTTCTCTCTCACTGATGTTTCTAATTCTCTATCCCTCTCCCTTTCCCTTCCTCTCTGTAAAAAACAAACAAACAAACAAACAAAATCACTAAAATATATTAAAAAAATAAAGTCTCACTGTCCTTATCTTTTTATATTTTGGCCTAATTTTTTCATTCTCAGTGAAGTTTACCCCATACATTAACTGGGAAAGACATGGATAGTGATAATGGAAGACAGTGGAGGGAGGGCTTTAAGTAATTTCTAGGTCCAGATACATTTACCTGAATATGGAATGGATGGAAAAAAAAATATACACTTTTGGTTCTCACACAGAAGCAGCAGCACATCTAAATGCCATGATAAAAATTACATCCTGTTCTGTGTCCAGGAGAGTGAAGCATTGGGGAAACCTGGGCTCTCTTCCCTGCTCTGCCTCCAAGTGGCAGAGTTAGCAGCAAGTCTTGGAGCTGGCAAACCTTTTCAGGCAGAAGCCTTTCCTGCAGGCCTCACAGATTCCATATTGCTGGGCGGCCATTCTGAGCTGCATGTCCTGCTTGTCTTCCCACTGCATCGCTGAATGGGCCTATCCCCTCTCCACCTCCCATGGGGAAAGGACCAGCAGTCCCTGTGGCCCTGAAGCAGGTCCCTCTTTGCAAAGCAGATGCTGTGATTCTTGCCCAGGCCAACGAGGGCAAGTTACACATAATGGAAACAGTCTCTTTGTATTTAGGGTTTGAAGATCCTGGGGATATTACAAAGGCTTCAGTACATACTGCTCTAAATAGTGGCATACATCCATTCATTCAAATTGCAGTTATTTTATGTCTGTAACATGCCAGGCACGATGCTGCATGCTATTGAAAAGAAGTAAGAGTAGGACATGATCTCTGCTCTCAGAGGTTAATGGAAGAGAGAGAGGTGAAGACAAAAGAGTCGCTATACTGCCCACACACCTGGTGTATGATTAGCCTGTTGGTTTCCTGGAGTCATTCTCGTTGAGAGCTATGGTGCTTGCTGATGAATTAATTGTACAGAGTGTGCTAGGGTGAGGGAAGAAAAAGGAAGCGATCTCAACATATGTCAAGATGATCTTAGCATTACAGATCACAGAACAACCTCTCCAGCAAAATAAAAAAAACATGTGAAGAGCTGGACTCTGTATATTACAACTTGCTTCCTTAGGAAATAGCTTGCAGTGACACAGGGGACAATCTATGGTCCAGGTGATGACAGAGAATGACTACTTTTTGTCCATTTCTGTCTCTGTTGGGAACATCCAAACTACATTTATAATATAGCTTCCTGAAATCTGCGACAAGACCATAGGGAAAGAGATAAAATTATCCCTTTTAAAAATTCAACCAAAAGGGAGAAGAGAGGAACAGCTTAGCATTTGAAGATTTTAGTTCTCCTGATTTATTATATGAATAACTGATATATGAGATTATGGGGAAAAAAATCTGGGATAGTTTAAATTGACAGCCTTGGAAAGAGCAGATATGTGAATAGGTTTAATTGTTTTATAACGGTGCAATCTCAAGATAAAGGTCAATATTGGCAAAATGTTTGGAAGTAGGCTTCTGGGATAATGTCACTTTCAAATGTGATGTTACTTTTTGCCATCCCTTTTCACATAGATAATCATAATTTTACTGTACACATCAATATTATTGCAGTGTGTAATATTATTTTGATGAAATATTAAACCTAACTAGATGCGAGCTACCAACTAGAAGAAGTAGAATCATTAGGTTACTATAGGCACATGAATAAATGAAAAAAAATACATCTTTCTTGCAGAAACCCAGAGATTGACTCTTTGAGAGTGATTGAGTATGAGGGGGGTGTGGGTGTGTTGTGTGTGTGCACGCACGCGCACGCGCGCGCGTTTTCCTATATGCCAAAATTTATAATGTGTGTTTGCCATCTTTATTTAAAGTCTTTAAAATGTAAAAATTTAAAGAAACACATATTCATCTGGAGCATGAAGCAACCCCCCGGAAAACCTTTCAAAACTTCACCTTCATCCTAACACCCAGAAGTGTCATGTCATCCATCACCTGTAATTAATACATCACTTCCTGCCTTTCTTCCCTGAGCACAGACATTGCAAAATGAGTCTGTGGCTTTGTAAAATAACACTATTTCCAACAATTTGTCTCCATGTCTGGACAGATGTAATGCTTAATTTGTCCATTTTGAATATTTATTTATTTTGCTCAGTTTTGGTCTCAGATGTAAAGATATACATACCTGCTGCTATAAATATGGAATAAAAATCTTAATTTGGTAATATTAAAAATAGCATTATTTTTTTTCAAACTTTTCATTTCAGAATGACAACAAGATTTATCAAAAGCATCATGGTATTTAAATAAGGTGAGATAGTTTTTAAAAAATATATATATATATTTCATTGATTTTTTAATGAAATATATATATTTCATTAAAGGGAGAGGGATAGAGAGCTAGAAACATCGATGAGAGAGAAACATCGACCAGCTGCCTCCTGCACATACCCCATCCGAAATGTACCCGCAACTAATATACATGCACCTGACCGGCATCGAACCCGGGACCCTTCAGTCTGCAGGCTCCATGCACTGAGCCAAACCGATTCCGGCTAAGGTGAGATAGTTTTATGAAATACAGAAAAGCCTTCTAGTTGAAGAAAGGTCATGGACTAACATAAGCATTTATTCTATTCAGTGTTATATTTGTGCAGAAGTTACTGGTCATTGATTTCCCTCCTCCAGCATGGTTTCAAATTGGAAATAATAATTAACATTTAGTGTATTAGATTGTCATGTAGAACATGTGCTCAATCAATACATAGTTATTTAAAGTTAATTTTGTATTGTTTTCCTTTATGGGATGTAGCATTTGTATAGATCCGTGGTCAGCAAACTGTGGCTCTTGAGCAACATGTGGCTTTTTGGCCCCTTGAGTGTGGCTCTTCCACAAAAAGCATGGTCTGGGTGAGTCTATTTTGAAGAAGTGGTGTTAGAAGAAGTTTAAGTTTAAAAACGTTGGCTCTCAAAAGAAATTTCAATTACTGTATTGTAATGTTGATATTTGGCTCTGTTAATGAGTTTGCCAACAACTGGTATAGATAACACATGAGTATTTGTTCTAGCATGTTAATGTGTACTTAGAAGTTTATTTGATTATCACTGATTTTATTGGCCTGTGTGGGAATTCAAAACTGTGTACACAGTAATCCAGTTCAATAACTGAAAACTAACTCAGCTGGTGTTTTGGCTTTCCAATCCATGCTGGAATTTGGTAGTATTTCTTAAAGACATACAAATCAGCATAAGGTAAACTCCATCCTTTCTCCCTTTCACCAGGAAGGATGGGTGGTAAAATATTTTGTTTAAAATGACAATCAAAGAACACATACATAAATGCAATTACAGTAGAAGAGTGATTATCGAATTATATAATTTCTCTAATTATGGCAATGAAAAGTTTGAAAGTAAAACAGATTCTCACATTTTTTTGTGTGTGAGAATGTTAACATTTTCCCCCATGAATAATTAAAAGGTAACTTTTAAAGTTCTTTCCAGTGTTTAAGGCAAATGAACAATAAAAGATAGTAGGTAACTGAAGTCATTATTTGAATTACTTTCTCAAAAATTCTAACCAGCTATATATGTGCTACACAGTTGAGGACAGGACAGATATTTTAACTGAAATAGATAAATAATACTTTCAGTTTGCTAATTTAATTAACATTTATCTGTATCTGAAAAAGTGCATTCACAATGTTATATTTTTCTCTTCAGAAGGAGCTCTCTTGTTTTTAGAAAGATGTAAATTAAATTCAGTGTCTTTTTTATCCTTAAAAAACATCTGTAGGCTATCTAGGGGAAACGCATTATCAACTACATGTTGCTGAAAGATGAAATTGGATTTTAAAAGCTGCCTTGAAAATTTTGACATGTTGAGTTACTTGCTCTAGTGGATTATTTTAGCTCTCACACTGTTGAGCCCAATGGATCTAATCTGTTTGATGAGTAACTCCTTTCCCTTGAAACTCCTTGGGGTCCCCAGAGTCACAAATTACAGGAGAGTTCTACATGTGGGAGGTCAGGAGCTATTTGATGTGAGGGGCTAAAGGAAGTTCCTGCATAAACTCCTCTGTTATCTAGACCCCATGTAGTGGGATTATGCTCATACTCCCAGGGTTCTATTCAAACGGGTACTTCCAACTGAATGTTTAGTTCAGGACAAAGATAGAAATGCATAAGTCTCACAAAATATCTAGAAATTATATTGGTTCGCATTGGTTTAGTTCCAGGAGCCATAAGAAGACAGATAATACATAATTACTTAGAGGATGACATTTTTTTGAAAAATATAAAGGAGTTTTTGTTCTTTTCCATGGGCCTCAAATAACATGGCTTCATTATCATGTTGATGAGATACCGTAGGAACCTAATTTGTTTATTACAATTAGCCAGTGATAATTTTTTATTTTTTAAAAAAATATATGTCCTTTTGCTTAAATTCACAAAACCTATTGGCAATGAGAACTTAACTATAGTCCTGTCCAATACTGTAACTCCTAATAATCAAAGAAGTTCAAGGTGTCATAAAGAATAAAAAAACATTTATTTGAGCAAAAGAGTTGCCACCCAGGAGACACAGATTCAGGTAGCAACTTACATTGTGCTCTGTCTGGAGGGTTTATAAAGGCCAAAAACACCCAGTGTGATTCTTTCATGAAAATGAGGTTAGCAGGGATTGGTTAATTCCAATATGCAAGTAAGAGTAGTGAAACATAGACAGGGAGGAGGTCACCTCCACGTGTGTCCACAGAGCAGCTGTTCTAGGATGTTAGTGAGTCAGCCTTGAGCTGAGTTTAGCGGCGTTTAGCATCTTAGCAGCCCTGAGAACCGAGGCTCAAGAGATGTGCAGGTCCCACTTCCTTAATAGCCTCCTGACTGTACATTAAGTGACTTCCTTAGCAATGCTTATTCCATTTTATTGTCTCCATTATCACCCCCAATGAAGAAGCTCCCTGCTCATCCCGGCCACGGGGCTGTCTTTTATTTTTCTGCAGAGTCTCAGTGAATTTAGAAGACCCGGGTTTTTTGTCAGGGAGTAAAAGAATGCACGCAGTCTGGTTTCCTCTTTTGAATCATTCCCTTTGGAGGCCTGGCCTAGAAATTGCTCACTAGTACATTCCGCTGTGACAGACACTGTGTGAGCCTCTGGCCGGCAGCATTCCTTAGGGTCCCTCTCTCTTCGTTCACAAAGAACCTCGTTCAGCAATGTTTTGAACTCTCTTTTCCCCCTTTTGAATGCCCATACCTTTAGATGAATGAATGTCTGTTCCTACATATTCATAACTGCTGACTGAATATCATAGAGGATACATTCCCGGCATGTCTGTGACCTCAATTTATTCCTCTTACTCAGACTGTACTCAGACTTTACTGATGAAACATAAAATAATGCTATTACTTGATAGCTCGCTGCACTTAGGAATCTCAGATATACGGATGAATTAAGGTCCTAAGGAAGAGTTACATAAACTGGAGCCATTAAAAAAAAAAAAAAGCATACTGCTGAGACTGTCTTTGAAAATGTGTGGCTGCGAATAAAGGGGCTGATTTTGCCGAGAGAGTAAAATTGCAGTAGGTCAGCTCCTGCAGCTTTGATTGCTGCTTAGGACTTTAGAATTCAGATGTTATGAAAATGCAGGCACCATCCTATGTGCTTTTAAAAGACATATGCTTTAAATGGGAAAAAAAAAGAGTTTAGATCACCATGGATTATCCACTTATGTAAAATGTAACATTCTCTTATTTATTTTTTAAACTGGGCTTTCTACAACATAGGCATGCCAGAAATTGAAAGGCATGGAAATGGCATAATTTAATTGTAAAACTATTTTACTTGCCAAGAAAAGAAATAACTCTTATTAAGTAGGACAGCTAAATATTACATTATATAATACCATAACTCACACAATAAACCAATTTCAACTTAAGAAATTAGTTTTGCATAAGCCCAGCTATTAGTATCAGCTGCCAGGGGACTGATGCAGTCATTATTTTTATTCTTTCTTGTTGGGATTTTACTATAGTAGGATTTCTGTACATGAGTTCTTGAGAGATTCAAGGACTGAAAAATTCCACCCTGTCCTCAGTGGAATACTCAGAGAGGTCAGTGACATTATTATGGGGGAGCAGACACAATTCCTTTCACATGAAAACCTAACTACTAAAAAATTGGAAGCTTTCCCTGTTGAAGAATACATAGAGCTAAGTAAAAAGCAAACCAATAGATTATTTATCTTTAATGTTCCCCCTCAGAATAGATACTTTTTAAAAAATACTGTGTGCCCAAAAAAGGGGAATCAGTGGTAATCTGACTATTGACTGGACTCTACCGTTTTTGCTCACTGTTTAATTTCAAGCAAGCTTTTAATTTTCTGGGTTTTTAAAAATGCTATCTAGTGATATTTCCATGGTAACCATACTTTGGCAACCAACCATGTTGGCCAAATAGTACTCAAAAATCAGAGAGTAGAACAGTAAGAACATAGTGAAACTGTCCCCATCCTCACCTGAGAAACCTCCAAACAACTAGCGGGTGATGACGACATTGGCAAGATGGGGATGGGAAGGGAGTAACCTAGAGTGGGGACAATGGAAAGGAGAAAGAATTTTAAAGAATGATGCCCATTGAAAGTTGTTTTTTGTTTTGTTTTGGAAGTAATTATGACATTTTTAAAATATATATTTTATTAATTTTTTACAGAGAGAAAGAGAGGGATAGAAAGTTAGAAACATCAATGAGAGAGAATCATTGATCAGCTGCCTCTTGCACACCCCCTACTGGGGATGTACCCGCAACCAAGGTACATGCCCTTTACTGGAATCGAACCTGAGACCTTTCAGTCTACAGGCTGACGCTCTATCCACTGAGCCAAACCAGTTTTGGCAATTATGGCATTTTTAAAGTTGAACTGGAAGTAATAAGAAAATCCATTCTTGGCTTGGCAGGTATGGGCAATTAGAAAGCAATTCCAGTAGATCACCTAAAGGACGCACTAGGTGGGGAGTGGGGAGGTTCAGGAGGGGAGGTGAGAGTGAACTGCTGTGTGGATAAGTGGTTTGGACAGAGACACCTTTCCAAGCTCCAATTTAAGGCCATGTTATTTTTTTTTAAAAATCTTTATTGTTGAATGTATTAAATATGTCTCCTGATTCCTGCCCCATTGACTCCTCCTACCTAGCCCCAGGCCTTCGCCACCCTATTGTCTGTGTCCATGAGTTATATGCACACAAGTTTTTTGGTTGATCTCTTCCCACCCACCTACCTTCTGCCTTAGATTCAACAGTCTGTTCCATGCTTCTATCTCTCTGGATCTGTTTTGTTCATCAGTTTATTTTGTTCATTAGATTCCACATATGAGTGAGATCAAGTGATGCCTCTCTTTCTCTGAATGGCTTATTTTGCTTAGCAAATACTCTCCAGATGCCTCCATGCTGTCTCAAAGGGTAAGATATCTTTTTTTTTTCTTTTTTTCTGCTGCTTCAGGTCATTTTTTAATGGTAGAGCTTATGCATATGTGTGACATAAGCATAGGAAGATATGTGTGTGCAAGGAGTTTTTCTCTAGTTGAGTCTAAATGGGGCATTAAAGTCTGGTTGTGTTTGACAAGAGTCATTGTTTCCTTTCCCTCTCAAGCATACATTTGTACATGAGTGCAATTCAGGAGATATTTAATTTTAAAAAATCTTAAGCTATCCTTTTTGATAAGTACCTTCCTCCTTTTGGCCTCTTAGGTGGATTGATCTCCTCTCCTCATAATTTACCTGACATCCCTAACAAATCTGCTCCCTGAATCCGTCTGATCTCATGCCTCTGCTACTTCATGTGCCTGGAATCTTTCCTTTTTGCCTCTTTTTCCAACTTACCCTTCCCTCCAACTAGCAAGAGGAGAGCCGTTAAGAAAAGAATCCATTAAGGTGGTTTACTTTATAACTGAGTATTTGCTGTTGAAATGGCAACCTGTTAGAAAATTTTTTCTGACTCAATTTCCAGGTCAGTTTATATGAAGAGCTTGATGCTCTTTCTCAATTTTATTAGGAAAATCAGTTCCGCTTATCTGTTTATCTAAATTCATTTCGATTCATTAATCAGATTTTGTTTTTCTAGTAATGACAATATTTACACAAAGCAATGTAAAGTACTACTTTCTTCTGAGAACAGTACAAGTATGATTTGTAATATTTACTATTTATACTATTTTAAAAATCTGTGTTAAACTAGTTTCACTCATTGCAGCAATGGGGGCAGCACTCATCATTTTGTGGTTCTAGCAGAGGAAGGGATATAGTTGTGAGGAGAAGGACACATTGCCTCTGAGATATCTGGGGAAAGTCATATCATAAGATAATATACTCCCCCTTATGAATTTAGAGAAAACTAGATGCTATCACTGACTCTTCATCTAAGGTAGGTCAGAGCTGGCATTAGCAAAAAGGATAAGCCAGAGAGTTAGGCTATAGAAATGGGATGATGCAATGGAGAGAACCTATCTTGAAGTATCTCCTAACCTAGGAGAAATTTTGGGGAAGTCCCCTTAGGTCTCAAAATATTCTTCAGCTTAAAGTAGTGGTTTTCAGCTTGTGTGGGCATCGGGATCACTTGGAGGCCTTGCTACAGCCTGCTGGATCCCATCCCCAGGGTTTCCCAATTAGAGGCTTAGAGATGGGGCCTGAGAACATGCGTTTATATCAAATTCTCAGGTGGCACTGATGCTGCTGGTCTGAGGCTAGCCTATGAGAATCATTGGGTTAAAGAGTACAGTAGTACCTGTATTTGGCTTTGTGAATTAAGGGTGTAATCATAACCATGCCATTGTCCTTTGAGTTATACAGTCACTCCAATAAGATGTAGGTAGGGAATGGTTGCAACACACACTATAAAAAGAGAACCAACATATTGTATTTTGTGTTTCAACAAATTTTCCAACAAAAATTATTTAATATCTTTACCTTAAAAACAAAACTAAAAATTATTAAAAGGGTAAAAGCAAGAAATTGTGTCAAAAATTCCAACAAGACTTAAGTTTCCAGCAGCACACATGAGGTAGTTTAAAAATATAATTTTAAAAATATATACACACACATACACACTCACACATACACACAACTTTTTAACCCAATGTAGTGCTTTTTCTTAATTGGCTGGTAAATAAGCAACAGTACACTTAAATAATATCAGAATTATGGTAGAGACTATTGTGTGATTTTAAAAATAGTTTAGAATCTCATTTAATAATAGGTATTGAAAAGGAACATTACTTTTTCTTATTGGGGAAAATAAAAATATCATGGGAATTAAAATTCCAAAAAGATTATTTTTTTTCCATCTCAGTTATTCATCATACAATAACACAAGAATCAAGCATATTTTCTTTTGCAATTCACTGTTTCATAATGGGATGATAGAATTAATGAATCTTAGAATTTTTTTTTTCAAAAACAGTTGTTAGGCTATGTCCTGAGATGTGTACACATTCAATTCAATCTGTGTCCTTCTGTTACTTCCAATTGCAATACTGTGCAATTAATTATTTTATTTTGTTAATCCTCACCTGAGGACATTTTTTTTTGTTTATTTTGGTGATAGTGCGAGGAAGGGGGAGAGATAGAGAGAGAAGCATCCATGTGAGAGAGACACATCGATACATTGATCTGTTACCTTCCCCGGGTGCTCTGACCATGGCTGGGAGCCTGTAACTAAGGTAGGTGCCCTTAACCAGAATAGAACTCAAGACCTTTCAGTCTGAGGGCCAATGCTCTATCCATTAAGCACAACTGGCAAGGGATGTAAAACTATTTTTAATTTCCATATGATCTCCCTTTGTATCATCTATCCTCACACAAAGGTTAAAACCTTACTTACTAAGGCTAGATCATCTACCAGTATATTTTTTGTAAAAGTTTTCAACTATAGTTTGAGGTGCTAGGCATCTATTATAGATAAGTCTCAATTATCTAGAAAATACAATTAGTCAGAGCACCTCATTGTCTGAGACCATGGTATGTAGAAGGTGTTCGTGTATGAAAATAAAATTAGTGGTCCTCAGTGCCTTTGAGTTATTTCCCAAATCTGATAATGGATCATGTTGAGGTGTCCAAAGCAGCTATGCCCAACAGAGCAAAATGACATGCCAATCAAATCCATATTCATAGCTCTGTTAGAGTAGTATTCTTACCGACACATAATTATGTATATTGTAAATTATGAAAAAAGTATCATTCTAATAAGAAGTGAGCTAAAAAGCAAAATAATTAATTTTATTATTCTCTTAAGTAACATTATAAAAATTTATATATATATATATCTTCATGTAGAAACCAAACCAACAGTACCACAAATAATAACAGCAATAAAAAGAACACTCAGTATAGTACTAGGATCTTTTTTATCTTAGTAAAGTGTTGTTAGATTTATAAGATTAACTGTGTCATCATCTTAGCGTGTGACTTTTATTTAGGAGAGGTCACTTCAGCTTATTGCAAACACCCAACTTTTTCTAGTGAAAATAGATCATTTATTTCAGTTTAGAACATTAATTTATTAGCCTAGAAATTCTGTCAAACCTCCCAATTAATCAAAAATATGTATTTAAGCAAGGGGCTGTTGTGAATCCAGTCTTTTGGAACTTGCTACCTCTCTTTTCAGTTACAGTTTTTAGGCAGTCCCAAAGCTTAATTCTCATCATAATTAATTAATTTATAAATAATGTATACCCCATTGTCTCCCAAGACAGGATTAAAGGAGGGCGTGTTTAACTAGGGAACTACCCTAACTACAATATATAATGAGGTGGATTTCAGTATTCTCTCCTTGGTGACTGGATGATCACTCCTCCTGGCCTAGGAAAACTGCAACACAGCCTAATGGGCCAGAACCCCTCTTCCTCCTGCTCTGCCTCGCTCACTGCGGTGGTGAGGGACTGCCGGTCCTTATCCTAGTCATTAGGGATATGGATGAGGCTCAAATTCTCCTTCTTCTACACCCTGACATTCACCTGGGGTCAGACACTTAATCTCTCCATGTCCATGTTCTATCCTTAAAACAGGGATAATAATTCTGTGTCAGAAGAGAACTTTGTAGTGTGCTATAGGTTTTCCCCTTTACAACCAATGGCAGTTGTAAACTACTTGTTCACACACTTCTCAATATCCAAAAATGTGACAGATACTTTATTTTATTTTATTTTAAAGAGGCATTTATGAGTCAATTGGCCAAAACGGTTGGGCAGAGAATACAAATAACCATACCGATTGTAGATGGTTGCTTTATAGCTCTTGACTAATAAAACAGAAAGAAGGTAGGGCTATTTCATTTGAATTTTAATGTACCAGTAACCTTTGGGAGGGTATCAGCCAGTCAGGCATGCCTGTACTGCAGTGTCAACATCTCAATGGCTTAAGCCCAACAAAGGTTTCTTTCTTCTTTGGAGCCTGCCGTGTGTCTGAGTGACTCTCCCAGACATTTGTCTCTGTAACAACTCAGTCTTCCGGGCTGAGGAAGGTGCCATTGTCTGGGAACTGCATAGGGTGGACCTATGGCCTTGCTGTGTTAGTTACTGGCAGGGAGCATAGAACATGGGGAATTGCATGTTAATTCTGTGATTTCACATGGAATCGACGTACAGTAGGTGACTTCCAGTAATATTCCATTGGCCCAGCAAACTACATGGCCATGCCAGATTTAGGGACATGCAGAAGTTTAATTCTCTCATGTTGCATAAGAAGTGCAGCAATATTTTTGGGCAATATTTATCATAACTAGCTTTAGCATTTGTTTACCTTTTATTGGGTCGGCAAGTAAGTAATTGCGGATTTTTTAAAGAAAATCAAAGACAATTTTTTCATGGAACTAAATAACTTTATTCTGTAATGTATTGTCCATTTTGATCAATGACCTCTTGCCATCTTTCAGGCAGCATCATAATCCCACGTTCAAAAAACTTCTGGTTTTTATTAGCAAAAAACTGAATCAGGTACGATTTGACATCATCATCATTATTGAAATTTTTACCATTCAAGGAGTTTTGTAAAGATCGAAACAAAAAGTAATCAGATGGTGCAAGGTCAGGACTATATGGTGGATGTGGCAAAACATCCCAACCAAGCTCCATTAATTTTTGCCGAGTGACCAAAGATGTGTGTGGCCTTGCATTGTCATGATGGAATACAACACCTTTTCGATTTGTCAATTTGGGCCGCTTTTCTTCAACTGCATTGTTTAATTTCATTAGTTGTTCAATGTAGACATCAGAATTGATCGTTCGGTTGGGTGGTAAGAGTTCAAAGTAGACAATTCCTTTGTAATCCCACCAAACTGATAACAAAACCTTCTTTTGATGAATATCAGCTTTTGATGTTGTTTGAGTTGGTTCACCTGGCCTGCTCCACGATCTTTTCTGCTTGATATTGTTGTAAACAACCCATTTTTCATCGCCAGTTATCAGTCGTTTTAAAAATGGATCATTTTCATTACGTTTCTTTAGCAAATCGCAGCTGCTAATGCGTTGCGTTAACTGTGATTCTTTCAGTTCGTGAGGAACCCATGTATCGAGTTTTTGAACATAGCCAAGTTGTTTTAAGTGATTTTCAATGCATGTATGTGATACATGAAGCTTCTCTGCAATCTCACGTGTTGTACTGTGACAGTCCGAATTGATTATTGCTTTGATTAGGGCATCATCAACTTCAACTGGACAACCAGAGCGTTTTTCATCTTTGAGTGAAAAATCACCAGAACGAAATTTGGCAAACCAATTTTGACACTGCCGTTCTTTTAAGGCTTCGTCACCATAAACAGCACATAACTTTTTATGAGCTTGCGATGCGTTTTTCCCTTTGTGGAAATAAAAAATCAAAATATGACGAAAATGTTCCTTTTGATTTTCCATTTTTCAACGAATGCCAAACGAAAACTACAAAACAGATCAAAAAACTTTTTTTACTGATTAACAGCTGAATAGCCAACTATCAAATAACAAAATGTGTTTTACATTTTTACTACGTCTGCAAACCTAAAAATTCAACTGAAGCCATATATGTGTGAAACCCGCAATTACTTACTTGCCGACCCAATATATGTGGTTGCTTAGGATTCTTATTAAGATAAAATCGACAAAGTGTACAGATGCGATATTTCTCACACCAAATTACTATCCTTTAAGCATTTTAAATATATTTATTTGGAGTCTGTACTTATATCTACCTCATATGCTTATAATTTTTTCTAAATGTTTGGGCTTTTAAATGAAAGCCTTTGCCAGATGCTACAGTCTCTGGTTTCTCAAATGGGCTAACATATTCCATGTGATACTGAATGCTAAAGGGTAAAGCTGGTGGTCTTCGCATTTTGCATAACGGTAAATAATCAAAATATCATATGTGTGGTAAAAGAAAAAAAGAACATACCTCAGAGTACAAAACAATGATGAATTCCTAAGATAAAATATGAGGCCTCCTTGTAATTTTGGGCTGAAGCAGGCTTCTGTTAGCTATGCTCCAGATGGAAGTATTTACTTTTTTTTCCCCTTCTGCTACCAAGATTGCTTCCTGGGCAGGGCTGAGAAGCACTGCTGGTGTAATGGAATTTTTTATATAACTTTGATTTGAAAATTTATTAGTTGTTTTCATGTAGGATGTAATGATCATATTATGTTTCTAAAACTGAAGCTTCAGGGATTTATTGTTATTTATTACTACTACTATTACTACTATTTTCCCAACAGGGCAGTTTCTTTTACAAAGAAATTTTGGAACTTTTATACTATACTTATTAACATTTGGTAAGAGAAACTGGACAATACAAGTGATCATTGCGTTCAGTATTCCAGACCACCAGGTGGAACTGTGAGAGCATAGAGAACTACTCCCACTCTTCCCCACTTTACCATGTGGTTCATATCTATGGTTCATATCACCTGTAGCTATTTGAATCTGTGTTCATTCATTCATTCATTCATTCATCCATCCATCAGACATCTTCTAAGGATCTATATGTGACTGGCATTGTGGTAGGTGCTGGGGATTAGGACAAGAAAGCAGTTCTTCCCTTCAAAGACATTATGTCTAGTAGATGATGGCCACAGGGAGCTGTAAAATCTCTTATTCATTTCACATATATTTATTGAGCACTGATATGTGACAGGCACTCAGCAATATACAGTGAACAAGAAGCAGTAGTGTATAGAGTTTAAGAACAGTCTCAATATCCAGACAGGCTGGGATCAGATTGCATTGTGGGGCTTCATAGGAGCTCTTTAACCACCTGTGTACCAGTCTCCCAAATGGTAAATTGGGATGATGCAAAATTTCCTCATGCTATGAAATTCTTATGAGGATGTTATGAGTTAGTATATACTATAAACACTACATAACTTTTAGCTCCTACTATTACTCTTCACTTGTTTCTAATGATTTCCACCCCCCTCAAATCTCTGTTCTTGGCCCTCACTCCTTCTCATTCCCTTCCAGTGATCGGCAAACTCATTAGTCAACAGAGCCAAATATCAACAGTACAATGATTGGAATTTCTTTTGAGAGCCAAATTTTTTAAACTTAAACTTTGTCTAATGCTACTTCTTCAAAATAGACTTGCGCAGGCCGTGGTATTTTTGTGGAAGAGCCACACTCAAGGGCCCAAAGAATCACATGTGGCTCATGAGCTACACTTTGCTGACCATTGCCTTAAGTTAGACCAAGCAGTTCCAGTAATTAATCATTAATTTGAATATTATAGTTAATCAGTAACCTCTAAAAACATTGCCTTAAAAATATTACTGTGCAAAAAATATAGTGGTATCATTTGTTTTTGGTGTTTATTTCAATCCTTTCTTTTGTTACTCTTTTTTTTTTTTTTTTTTTAACTCATGGAAAAAAAGCCATTGCCAATCATTCCTCAAGGGACTTAACCAGGTAAGATGTTTGATCCAAGGGCAAGACAACCTCAATCAGAAGTTGTGTTTTGCAGGAGCCTCTTCCACTTTTCCAGACTCTAAAATTCTGAAATGTCTCCTGCCTGCCTCCACTACGAGAGCCTTATGCTTGTGCAATGAGTGGGCATCCATCAGGGGCACACAATTGTCAACAACCTGCTGGGCACCTTGGCCCAGAGCAGCAAGGACTGCTACTTGAGAATTTTTACTGCCCTTGCAAAAGGGATTTCACTTTGCAAAGGAATAGCTGGAGAGAGAACTCACTGGAGACCCATTCTTTGGCAATATTTGCATTTTGTAGGAAGCATACATATAAATTTCCCATTTCTATAGTAATATGGCTTTAATCTTAATGAATACTATTTTGGCTGTTCTCTTCAGAGAGTGAAATTAGCATTCACATGTGAACTGGAAATGTTCAAGTGTTATTAGTCTCTTGAGGCTTTTGCTTCTGGTTATGCAGTTTTGGAGATTTCATCGTAGTTTAGATGTATCAAAATACCACCATTTCTGCTTGTTAGAATGAAACTCTCCAAGGTTTCTGTCTACTGTAGGCCAGGGTTTGACTTTTTACAGAAGAAAAATAATGTCTTGGACGGTGACTATAACCCGATGTCAAAAATCATTGAAAAAGCCAGGAAATAGTGGTCATTAAAAAGCTTTTTTGTAACAGTTTTATTCAATATTTATTATCAACGTATTTCTTAGTTAAACTGCTTAGTAATAAGAAATTCCGTTTATTTAGAAATTCTATTCACTTATTTAATGAATGATTTATACCTTGCTTGGTTCCCCAAAGGGTTTAAGTTGACAAGCCACATTTTGTGCTGGTTTTCTACTATTATTACTTTTATTTAAAAAATAATAGAGATGAGAACTTGAATTCCAGAGTCACGTAAAGTAACCATGGCTTTGAGAATGCTGCTTCATTTCTAGCATTTGCTGCCTGTCTTTTCTCACATATAAAGCCCTTCTTTCACAGTTTCTCTCCAGGACATGGTCATTGTGACTTACACTGAAATTCTTGGTCATTAGATAAAAATTTGGACAATATCCCAGGTTTGGGTTATATAATAATCAGTGCCAGGAGTTAGACTTACTTCAACTTTTGTAAGTGTAATTTCACTTACACACACATCTGCTTTTAACATGTGAAATTTATTTGTTAGAATCCAGGTTTTCATCTTGCATATTTTTCCACTTATATCTGAAATATAGCATTCTAAATGGTAAGGTGATGCTCTGGAATAACAAAGACAGCCTCCTCACTAAAAGAATATTTATGGAAGGTCTTATTTGATTGTGCACTTGTCTCTTAAACTCTTCCCAAGGGATGTTCGAGGCAGATATTGCTATCCTGATACAACCCACGAGGTCACTGAAGGTCTGAGACTTGGTCAGTGTCACAGCTTTTAAGTGGCAAAGCTAGGACTGATTGTCCTGGCTAGCTCTAAAGATAGCACCATTCAGTGTGGTCCTTGGACTAGCTGTCTCAGTGTCTCCTGGGACTGTGTTAAAATGTACAATCCTGGACTCCCGGACTATGAGATCCAAATCTGCAATTTAAGATAATTAGGTGACTTGCATCCACATTAAAATTTGAGAAGGGAGGTATAGTCCTTAAAAAATAGTTTCAGAGAGAAGCATTGAACAGACTGTCAATTACAACAGGAAGTCTGGGGAAGTTTGGAGGAGGAGGTAAAAGATCAACCGAAGGACTTGTATGCATGCATATAAGCATAACCAATGGATGCAAGACACTGGGGGTGGGTGTGGGGTGGGGTGAGGACATGTGCATGGGGGTAGGGGAGGCCAGGGGAAAGTCAATGGGGGGGGAAAAAGGAGACATATCTACTACTATTTGCAATACTTTAAACAATTAAAAAATAGTTTCAGGCAGTTAATTGCAAGACGCTAAAAAAATTCCATGTGAGATTTTTTTTTTAAATCTCTGGGCCTTTATGATTTTTACCTAATTATACATTCAGTTATATTTCATTATCCTTCAGCTATTATTACACTTTCACATCCAGCATTGAGCTAGTCTTACAAGAGTCATGTGCCACTGGCTTCTGTGTGTGATCTATTTTGGTGGTATCATTATTAGTTAAAACAATGGTCTTGGGTTATGAAACAAGAAAAATTAATGCTGTTCTAATTGCTCGATTCTTTCATGTATCCGGGTAATCTTTGTCACATTCCCCTATAGATTTACCTTTGCTTGTTTAATTCTTTTTTAAAAAAATTGGACTTTTTCCTTGTCTGTTTTTTCAAAACATTAGAGGTAACTTGCAGTGATAAGAGCTATTTAAGGAAGGCAAGATAAAAAAATATATATATAGAAATGAGTTCAAGAAGGTGAAACATATTTATATCATGCATATGAAATGAATTAGGTGCTGCAGTTGAAAACAGGAATTAATTCTCATCTTTTGGGCAGTGAAGTCAAACAGGGAAATGTAAGAGGCTGCCGAGTCCTCAAAGTAGGATAAATAGAATCATTCATGTTCATCTGGAGCGAAACATATTTCTCTGCTATTAGAAACTCAGAGGAATATATTAGGTGTCTCTTTGTATAAAAGTTTATAAGGCCACATATACACTGTCATATTTTTATAAAAGAACATGAAAAGCATTAAACCTATTCCTTTCTTATATTAGTCTTCAATAAACATTAAGGTCATGAATTGTAGATTATCTGAAGTAAATTTTTTTTTGGGGGAAATGGATATAATATGATGGTAGTGTATTGTTCCTTAATGATTAAACAACTGAATGCAGTGACAAGAGCTTGAGAGCCTTTTGTAAATATGTAATTTAATATGTTCCCTGGATTGAGCATCCCTCTTGCATTAGGTGTATTTGAAGTGGGCTTTTGACAAGTGCTCAAACTCAGTAAGTTGGAATTTTCAGATGAGTATGTAAAGTATTAAAATGTTCTGCTGTTGATTCAAGGAGGCTTAGAATACCAGCATGGTGGCAGGAATGTTCACATCCATTGTTAGAAGCATTTTGCTCTTAGTAGAAATTCTCATTGTTGCAAACCTTTTCTGATTACGTAATGGAAAATACCATTTTTTAAACTGCATGTAGGTTAGTCTTAAACACTGTGACAAAAGAAGCAACTCTTAAATATCTTCCCCAGAATTATTGTGTGTGATTAGTAATGACTCCAGCTACATGGTAATATATAAAAAAATATTGTCAATCATATTGAAGGTCGTTCAACATTAAACAAACAATTTTGAGTCCCAGTTTTGCTCCAGTTTCTTTGTAAACAGTGGAATAACTATTGTATAAAGCATGGTCTCAAATCTAAGAGGACTTTCAGGCTGGTATGGGAATAAAACTCTTAATTATTATTTAAGTAGAAACAATGTTTTATACATTTATATTATGAATCAGAACACAGCTCTAAAAAACTGATTGCTATTTTACCCCAGAATCACTTGGAAATATTTGCTAAAAATACAGAAAAAACAATTCATGAGAATACCAAAACTATTTTAAACAAAACCTTCAAGTGATTCAGATGCATGAATCTTTGGTGGACGCTGAGAAATAATGGATAAGAATGGTAACCTCATATTTAATGGATTAATTGGTCATTTTCGCTGTGTGGAGACCCAGGTGAAGTGTAATGACTAAGGTCACCTGTAAAGACTGATCTTAACAATCACCTTACAAGTTGACTTAAAGCAAGTTTCCATGTTAATCTCTGGGCGTGAAATGTAATGATGCTTTATTATTGTTAATTTATGCTCAAGCTTCCTTTTGCTCTTCTTTTTAACCAACTTAACAATTATACAGGCTCTTTGCCTCAGGGAGATGCTGTAATAGGCCTAATTAAATATTTAATATTTTAAAGGACTTAAACAACCTTGTAAGACATACGTTAAGAGGAGATAAAATCATGATGTTCCCTTTAGTAGGAGGAATGATAATGAAGCGCTGGGATCTGGAATCCCTTTAATTCCCACGCACTGTATCTGTTGGGAGGCAGACTAGCATGATGGTTCAGTTAATGGCTCTGGCAACCTGTGGCAGTCTACTTCCTAGCTGTGAGGCCTAGAGCTATAATTTCTTATCCTTCCTAAGCCAATTTATATATCCAGTAAAGAAAAGGGATTTTTATTAATGTGAATTAATCCCATAGACTACAGATGTTACCACAGTTGAGACTTGTAGGTTTTTCTTTTAAGCTAGACATGAGGCTAGGATTTTGGAAATGGATATATTCTTTTATAGAACTAATCTCAGGTCTGGAAAGGAGAAAGAGTGGCAGAATGAAGAAAAGAAGGAGGAGAGGGATTAGGAGAAAATACCTCTAACTGCAACCCCATATAGGGGCTAAGGACAAAGCAGTCTCTATATACACAAGATGGAGATTTATTAGGTATATACAGTCAATATCAAAATGACCTCACTAATGTGGACAAATCATAGTCATCAAATGTCAGACCATTGAGATCATATAGTAAATGTTTCATTTTTCTAGGTCAAGGGTTAATGAATGAATCTGAAGTGGTAGAATGTCTTCCATAATTTTTAAAAATTTGCATCTTATAACTTTTCAAAGTTGATACTGAAAGAGGACCTAGACTGATAAAGAAAAGTTGTCTCTTTGGAAACTAAGTCAGAATTAGGTGAGTAAACATTTAAAATAAATAAACAAATATATCTGAAATATTTTTGAAACCTTGTCCTATTTACTATAAGTTTTTAAAGGTGTTTTCTTCACAACTAAAGATATTTTGTAAACTACTTTAAATGGAGAGTTTAAATATGAAATTTACCCTTATAATTATTTTCTGACAATATGAACTGCAGATTTTGAAGAGATCCAAATAATATGGTTGCATCGTACATTTCAAGTCCACCAGCCTTCTAATTAGCTTCTTCTATAGGCAAAGGAAACAGTGTTCTCAATTCCATTCATTCAGCAAATATTTATGATTGGTACTGTCTGCTAGACCAGCAATTTTCAACCGTTTTCATTTCATGGCACACATAAACTAATTACTAAAATTCTGCATCACACCAAAAAAAAAAAATGTATCAAATTTTGCTGATCTGACAAAAAAAAAAAAAAAAAAAAAAAGGTATAACTTTGACTCATTCATATCAGATGACCTAGTGTTGACTGCTGTTATTTTTTTGTTTGACAGCCTAAGGGAAAAGAGGTCAGTGCCCTTGAAGAAATAGCCAGGTATTGCATGTTTTAAAAATTGCAGCACACCAGTGTGCCTGCTGCAGCACACAGGTTGAAAATCGCTGTGATAACCCATTAGAAAAGAGAATTGGGCTTACGATTTATTAACAATTATACATATATTTTGTCCCATTAATGCACCACCACTAAGTATTCTTGACTAATCCTTAAATATTTATCAGCTATGTATTGGTTTTCTGAGAACCTACTGGAAAATCAGGGTGAGGTTCCACTTTCCTTACAAACAGAATAGGTACAGTTGATCCACATTACTCAGGGATTTGTTTTTTTTGTGAATTCTATTCACTAGGATTTATTTGAAATCCTGAAAGCAATTTTTGTGGCACTTCTCAAGTCATTCATAAATATGTGGGTGAAAATATTGAGTTGGTCTATATACACGTTCCTGGCTGTGGTCAAACAGGGCCAGTGTTCTGCCTTCTTGATTGAGCTTTCCTACTATAACACCCATCCTTTATCTGGTCTACTTAGTGCCATGTTTTATTGCATTTTTGTGCTTCTTATTGGTGATTTAAAATGGTATAATGCTTAAGTGCTGTCTAGTGTTCCTATGCATAAGTTGGCTATCTTGTGCCTCATGGAGAAAATGCATCATTCAGGCATGTTGATTTTAATTTTTATGTTATCAAATCAACAATATATATTTTAAAAGATATCTCCTAACTGAAAAACACATAAAACAAAGTTATATATTGATTGGTTGATGACATGTTATCATCAGAGACTTGTAGGAATCTAACTCTCTATTTCTCTTTGGAGCACTAAATGTTCATGGTGACTTTAGAGAATTGACTATTTTGAAAACAGGAATTATTTCCAATCTTTTGGGCAGTGAATCAAGTTTATTCACATTTTTTGAGGAGTTTTATAAATGCTTGTTCTCAAAATTGTTCTTATTAGCTCTAGCTGGTTTGGTTCAGTGGATGAGTGTCAGTCTGTAGACTGAAGGGTCCCAGATTTCAGTCAAGGGCACATGCCCGGGTTGCGCGTTCCATCCCCCATAAGGGGTGAGCAGGAGGCAGTGGATCAATGATTCTCATCATTGATGTTTCTCTCTTTCTCTCTCTCCCCGCTCTTCCTCTCTGAAATCAATAAAAATGTTTTTAAAAAAGAAGAAATTGTCATTTTTAATGTAAGCCAAGATAAACAATTCTTTCTGACCCTTAAGCAACTAGTAAGTAAATACAGAGGAGTGGATGGAAAAATAGCAATTATAGATGAGGTTCAAATATAATTTCTTTTTCTTTCCTTATAAAATAATTTAACTTCTGCTAATGACAAATAAAATTAATAGAGAGGGCTTTGAGGTCTAGAAAAAAAAAGAGAAGAGTTCAGTGTGAGGGGTAAGGAGACTTATGTAATACTTTAAACAATAAAGAATTTAAATTAAAAAAATTTATAATGTGATGTAATCTACTTTGTGGGAAGAAACTTATCTGTTCTGCTTGTCATTCTATCACCTCCTAGCACAGTTTCTAATCCACAAGAAATCCTCAAGGTATGTTTTAGGAAGTGAATTGCATTGACTTAAACATAAACAGACACATGGTGTTGGTACTATCTTAATAAGGGAAATATTTAATTAAAATATAAATTGGAGAAGTAGTAGAAACATTTATTTGATGGAAACTAATTGTAGGGTTAGCTGGGAAAACCACCTGTCTCTGAGCAATGACAGCACATGCCAGCTCTACCTTCTTTGTGTTTTTCTGTGTGATAAGGGTCAAATTGCCCTGCTTCCTTGGGTCTTATTTCTTTTAATTATTAACTTGAAAATTAACTTGATTGTAAGACAATAGAAAAAGTCATTTATCAAATTTTTCAAATATAAATGAGATCTGAGAATATATGTAGATATGTATGCTGGGGGCCCAGACTGAGGATAGAGAGGGGGAACACAATTTAAATTGAGTTGAATTTATTTTTGTGAATTAAGTGTAGCATCTTGAAGACATCAACCTGATTGCTGGTTTGTTGATGGAGACGTCTGTGGCCTACAATGAATGAAGCTGATGGCCATAATTTTGTGGCAAAATTTAGTGAAAAGAACTCAAAGTCTTGGGAAAATAAGAATGTTAGAGTTGATTTATCATTAGCAATTGCTCACCTCCCACACTATAACCCCCAAGTAGGCAGTTATTTTCCATTGATTTAACAGCAACTTTTGGAATAAAAAAAAAAGTAGAAGAAAGATGAGAGAGAAACACTAAGGCAACAGATATAATTTTTTTTTTCCTTTAGTGTATTACAACCAGAGTTTGAATCTAGGCTATGTAAGCAGTCAACAATCTAAAGTTTAAAAATAATCACTTTGGCCAGTATAGTCATGCCCAGCATTCCAGTAAGCTATTACTTTCTGACATCAGTATAAGGGATTATGATCTTTTTAAAGCACCACTAGGATTACAATAAGGCTTATAAAAAAGAACCTGAAATTTCTTGCTGTTGGTATGTAGTTAAGTTATGGTTTCATTTTTTTTCTTAATGGAACTATCTTCTTCGACATTAAACATCCTTGAAAATCAGCTGGAAGCTTTTGCTAAACAGACATCCAATGCCTTGTGACAGGCCCTCACCACATATAAACTGAGCATGCCAACCACTCCTCACTTTAAAATAACTTTTGCACAGTTACTTTTCCCCCACAGCTTTATACTAGTGGGACATTGTTGAAAGCATTTTAAGGTTTTAAGGAACAAGAAATGAAATTCTATGAAAAATTTAATCATACAACAACAATAACAACAAAAGGCCACTTACAAAGAACAATCTCAAGTGATAATTGGATAAACAGTTGCTATAGGTGCCTGGCAGTAACAATAGTTTTTCTGCATTGGATGCATTCAAGTATTTTTTATATTAAAATAAAAATTATTCTAGATATCAGAAATTATAAAATGTACATCCTATAATTGAAGAAATGACAAGCATAACATACATAAGCTTATTTAGTTATCATTAGAAACCTATAAAATGCTATTGCCATAGCCTCTCCTTTTAAAATATTAGGAAGTGCATCTAAGGTTAAAAAAAAAAAGTGAAATAACTTTGTCTAGATCCTGAAGCTCATCCTAATATATAAAAACCAGGGTCCATAACATCCACAACGATTGGAGGCTTGACCAACTGGAAGTCAGTGCTGGGTTGCCGTGGCGACCTAGCACTGACTGCCTCAGCTGTGGGAGCCTGGACCCAGCACTGACTGCGAGGGGGCTGTGGATCAGGCCCGGAGAGAAGCCTGGGGAGAGAGAAGCAGATTCTGATCCATAGCCTCCATGGTAGCTGTTGATCAGCACTTGCCTCTCTCTTTCGTTCCAGGCCTGCACAGCAGCCCTGCCTCTCTTTTTCTCTGGTCTCCACGGGGGCTGTTGATCAGCTCCGCTCTCTGATCAGGCCTGCTGTTAGGCCCAGAGACACTGACTGGCATAGAAACTGATCAATCAGAACCAAATCTGGGTGAAGTGTGAGGAGTCAATGGCTGCCTCGGAGGTGGAGCTTTTGACACTGACTGGGTGAACTGTGAAGGTAGAACCTAAAGTGGGGGCTGAAGAGGGGTTTTAAGGGACAGGGAAACAGATGTTTGGTGTAAGGTTTAAGAAAGTGATTCATTTTTTTCACGACTGGTTTGGTAGTACAGTGCATGTGGTTGGCTATCAGTCCAGATATAGGGATTATGTACTGTCTGCAAAGAGCATCTTCTCCTGATGAAAAAGTCTCCCCACCACCACCCTATTTAAGCAATCATATCCTACATAATCTATCTTTACTACTAAAAGGGTTAGATGCTAATTAGACTGGATTGACCATCCATCTTCTGGACGTCTGACTTTTTTCCGGTCAAAACCATGGTGGTGGGGGCTGAGGCAGAGACATTTAGGGGCAATCAGGCTGGCAGGGAAGAGCAGTTAGGGTAAGATCAGATTGGCAGGGGTGGGCTGTTGGTGGCAAAATCAGGTCAGCAGGAGATAGCCATTGGGAGCCAGATCAGGCTGGCAGGGGAAGGCCATTAGAAGCAATCAGGCTGGCAAGGAAGGGCAGTTAGGGGTGATCAGGCAGGCAGGCAGGTGAATGATTAGGAGTCAGTGGTCCCAGATTGTGCGAGGGATGTCTGACCACCAGGTTAGGCCCGATCCCCGTACTCCTCCTCTATTTCTACTTTCAGGTTTGTATCAGCCTCAATTCTACTATTTTCAGCAGAGAACATTCTAAACATCGAAGCATCTGACAGTTTAGCCAGGCTCAAGTACATGTCTAACATGCCTAAAACACACACACAAAAAGCATTGCATTAAGTTGGAACTACACATACTCTCTCTGTCCTCTAAAATGTTTCGTGAACATAAACATACCCTTCCAGATTGTAAGTCTTTTGGGGCAAAGGCTGTGTTTTATATATTTCTTTTCATTGACCTTTCTCCCTTTGATAAGGGTAGAAATAGAATGATGGGGACCAGCTATAATTATAAAAAATATTAATCATGGTCTGTTTACTGTGATTGTGTTGTTCTGACTCAAGAAAGCACATTCTAACCTGGTTGAGAATTGCATGTGGGACCTGGGGACTTACCTTTAAATGGAGCCCATCCTTCCCATCTGGGAGCGGCCTCTTATGGAAAAATGAACAACCTTGTTGCAGAAACCAGAGCCAGCAGTCCTTTGAAGAACCCCAGCCTTAGCATACCCACAGGCCTTTGCACATCTTCAATCTTCAAACTACCCATTTGGCAATCTTTGTCCATCTACCGAATAGAATTAGCTGGCGTATAGTGAGGTGCAGAGAAAATTTTTGAGAATGACCTGATGCTCTCTCTCACTGCCGGCAGTATTGGAATAAATGCCCATTAGACTGGATTGACCCTGTCTCTGCTTAATTGGCTCAAGTAGTGTGACAGGTCTCGTGGTGTGCCCATTGATTGTCCAGTTACACCTTGTCCCATCAGTGTGACCTTAGTTTCTCCCACCCTTCTCCATAACCCTCCCTTTACTTCAGAAGATACAAGTCGTTAATATTTACTGCCAAATTCTTGGTGAATTTAATTCAAAATTATACTGGCTATAGAGAGAAAAATCGGTGCCAACAAATTCACCAGAGCAACAGCACTCTTTGTGTATTCATTGCACATTTGCATTTTATGGACCTTTTTTCTCTCTTGAGGGAAGGAAAACTACTGAGGAATATTAGGACTTGTAGCTGTAGGCTGCCCCTACCTAAACCTCTGTGCAAGCAAGCCAGATAAAATCCCGAGGGACCAATTTCAGGACAGAGAGAGGCAGAATGAATCTCATTCAGGTGACTAAGAGAAACATTGATTCATTAAGGCCTAACTTGAGGGGAAGAGGAAGTGGAAGGGTCTACAGACCTCTGAAGAAAAGAAATAGTTATGGACTCCTGGGAAGAGGTATTATTGGAAATTTTGACTTCTGAAGTACCAGTAGAGAGCATTGTATTGCTTCCTCTGGGATAAAGAGGCCTTAAGGTTCCATTCATTTGTTTTGGACTAATAACAAAAAGCCCTCCCAGCTCTACCCTGTGATTTTAAATATGAACAGAATTTACCCATGAAGAGAAAAGCTGGCTACAGTATGTGACCACCCTTGTACAAAAGAACATTAAATTACAAATCAATGAGTAACTTGAAAGAAGATGAAAATTTGTTTGTTAGCCTATTTTTAAGCCTTTCTTTCATCAGGCTAAGAAAGAAGGTTATACGAAGGTTAGCCAGCTTTTTGTAAGATAATCTAAATGTACCTTTCCACCTTCTGTTCTCAGATTTGGCAGTGAAAAATTATTCTGATCTCAATTTCTTGGAGTATAATTACTCTGTCAAAAGAAAATATAATTAGAACTGATATTTTAAAATGTACCATATTGTATTTAAAGATTTGATAATTTGCTCATGTACAAAATGTTCTGTTAATTTAGCAACAACTAACAGTACTGGAGTCAGGATCTGACAATTTTTTCTGTCTCCAGTTTTAAAAATACCAGCTATTCTACCCTTTTGTCTGTTTGAAGAGATCTAGTCAATTTCAATGGTGGATCGAATTCAATGCCTGACACGGCTTTATGAGCATCAGGTCTATTTATTTCCTTGGCTCTGCTGAACTTTTTTTTGCAGGTCTTGTACTATTATTACAGCAGTATAACAATGAAAGTACCTCTAGATTCCAACACTGCCTTTCAGCGTTCTTCATTTGTAACCCCACTCAGCATAAATCTGTTTCTTGTTCCTCATCCCTGCCCTGAAAACTCTTGGAATCCTCTTATTATTCTTATTTATCACTTAACCCCTTCCCCACCTTCTAGTTGGCAGCAACTTCATTGAGTTCCGTGAATAGAGTTCTCACTGAGCTGCTCACATGTAGATTTAGGTCAACAAATCAACAATGTTTAGAATAAACTATTTCTTATAAAGGGGCTTCCTTTTCACAAATCATTTAATTGCATAAAATACTGGGTTTCAGAAAGACTTAGAGAGACCAAGTATTACAGTTGAGTAGAAAAAAATTAAGTGAATTAATTATTCTTGATTCACATATTCTATGGCTAGAATTGTCAAAGCGCAAGGAAGTGACTTCTATTTTTCTGCTGAGAGGACTCATCCAAACACCCACTTTCCTATTTTCTGGGAAAGAGGCACTGAAATGGGGGTTGCACTGGGGAGCATGATCTGCTTGGAAGTGATTGGAAGAGTATAAAGAGTGGTGACGTTGGCCTTTAATTCCAGCTCCCATGTTACCTCTCTGAACTTCAGTTTCCTTATGTGTAAAGTAGGATAGCACCTACGTCTGTTGGTTGTTGTAAGAAATTCAGATTGGTCAGATATGATGATCATTATGCTGAGTTAAACACTACATGGACAAATAATTAAAATAAATTTTGAGCTAAGAGGGTTTCTCTGGGACTGGAATATTTTCTTCTAAAATTTAACTTGATTGACAGTGATCCTTAGAATCCCATAAATTTCTAGATAATTGTTTTCTCTCTTCTCTCTCTAAGTAATTTCTAATAGAAATGAATCCTGCAATGGCCCTGTTCTAATTTCACATTTGAAGTGAAAATATGTATAGGAATTACATGGATATAATATAATTTTCTCATTACTGAATTTTTTTTGTATGGTCTGAATTTATAGTTGAAGTTAGAGTAACTGGAAGAACACAAAAATACATTTGAGAGATATACATTTCAATCATTCACTCAGGCCAGTTTTTTAAACTATGATCTGATATTTATTTGCATAAGTGAAATAGTAATTAAAATAATTGAACAGAAAAAAGAAATTCAATGTTAGCTCAAGTTGCAATGCAGTAATGAATTCTCATTTGTGACATACATTGTTTAGCATGAAATTGACATAGAATAGGGCTTTCTGTTTATAATGTTTTATTTGATCTGAAATATTGGCATTTTAAGCCCTTTATTGACCATCCACTATGCCCTTCAGGTTAAAAAAATTTAATTGCAAAGTAAGCTAGTGTTTTGTACCAAATTATAATGACACTAAGTAAATTTATGGGTATCTGCTTAATATTATTAAATGGTACTATATCTTAGAAAATATGCATTATTTTCATGATATTCTAACTTGGTAAAACTGTAGAAAGGGGGTTTTTGTTTCTTTAGTGAACACAGTACCTCTCTTAAGGTTTAAATACTAGTCATTTAAAAATACATGAAAGTGCTTTTCTACTAAACTGTGATAGCTTCCAAATGATGCAGGCCATTGAATTTGCCATGTAAATGGCCTTAAAATAGAACAGGGTAAAGATGAGTGCTTGGATGTAATCTTTTTTGGAGAAGTTAAAGAAGGTTCATGGAAATAGGTTTGACCTAGAACCTTCAGTTTGGGCTAAAATACAACAATTGCATTCATAGAGTATAATAACCAGATCATAGAGGGTTAAACAAAAAGCCAAAGAAGCAAAGAATGGCTTTATGTTTGACCAGTCCGATCATTGACATAACTATGATTGACTCTGTGCTTGTCAGCTTTATGGGACTAGCTAAATACTCATTGTTGACCAAAGGGAAGTGGCACATTGGTAAATATTCCAGGATCAAAGGGTTATTAATAATGTTGAATTGGCTTAAATTCCCAGAGGGAACGTGAAACTGATTTTCTTTATTTGAATCTGCAGCCTTAAACTGGAGAGATGGAGCCTGCTTCAATAGTGTTATTAAATACAATGTCTTGCCTCAGACCACAATGTGACTGTCATTTCAAACTAACTGTATGGTACATCTCATAGGAAGAGAAGTTGTGTAATTCCTTGAGGAGTCTCTAAAAGCAATGGATTGTGCATAGACTATACATCTTGCTAATTAGATTGAACAGTAGCAATATTTGCTACCACATCTTTTTTCTTTTCGTCAAAAGAAAATTACCTGGGGCCAGTTAATTTTTTAAAGGTGTTTTTCTTCTCTAACAGGATCTGCTCAATAATCTGAAAAAAATCTTTGTCGTAGTAATTCAGAATGATAGTATTCCTTTTAGTTTGGTTCAAATTTGGCAAATATTTATTGAGGTCCTACACTGCGCCAAGCCCTTTGCTAGACACTTGGGGCTATAAGATTAATATGACTTAGTTTAGACCTACAGAAGTTAATGATATATAGGTGACATGGATTCCTAAGAATAAACAAATAAAAATCAAAACCCTGAAATACTAAGTAAATATGAGTTATTACTCTGTGCCTTCAATAAGGAAGATGTTTCACTCTAGGTGGGATAGATTTTTCCAGGAAGAGAAGAGAAAGGGGATTCTCAGTTGAAGAATAGGCTGTGTCAAGGACAGAGTTCTGACCATTTATACTGCATTTAGGAAACAGTGTGTGGTCCAGTGTGTGGTAAATTATAAATAGCTTGTTCACCACTTTTTTTTTTATGATCAAACAGCTTTAATAGTTATTAATTACAGAAGGCAGAAGGACTATTCATTTCCTGCCTACATAGAAATCTGTGAGTGGTATAAACTTGTTCACCACTCCTTTTTTTTTTTTTTTTAATCAAACAGCTTTAACAGTTATTAATTACAGAAGGCAGAAGGACTATTTATTCCCTGCCCACATAGAAATCTGTGAGTGGTGTAAACTTGTTCACCACTTTTGACAAACACCAAGGACTTGGTCATCTTTCACTGCTCTTTCTACCTTATTTCTTTGGATTTCCGCAGTGCCCCACTTACATCACTCCCTGTATTTAAGAGATACAGAATTATAATCATTGAATACTGAATTAAACGTTGACTCATCATGTCCCCAATTTTTTTATTGGAATGCACCCTTTGAGTTTATAAATGTTATGACATTCATTAGAGTGAGTTGGCAGTGCTCTTTATTATCTAGTTAAAGAACTTCACTTGAGAATTGATTATAAGGTTGAATTAGAGAATAAATCAGAGCATTCCTTTGAAACATTGACTGAAAAGTGGATCTAACTGTCCTCACAGTTGGCTTCAGCATGAAGGTCAAACTTTTCATCTGTGTACTTTCCAAATACTGTGTTTCGCAGATCATAAATATATCTAGACTGTACTCTTCAGAGAGTACGGTGTCCAACAATTGTTTGTGGAAAGAATGAAAGGACATAGGAGGACACCTCATCTCTATTGGGTAAAAGTCATGAATTTGAGCTTTGACTGTGTATACAAGTTATACTGGAGATAATGTCATGATCCTCAGAGTCTCTATTCCAGAATCATATATAATAAAAAGGTAATATGCAAATTGACCATTACTCCAACACACAAGATGGCCACCCCCATGTGGTCAAAGATGGCTGCCCCCATGTGGACACAAGATGGCCAGCAAGGGAGGGCAGTTGTGGATGATAAGGTCAGCAGGAGAGGGCAGTTGAGAGGGACTAGGCCTACAGAGGAGGGCAGTTGGAGGCCATCAGTTCTTCAGGGGAGGGCAGTTAGGGGTTACCAGGCCTGCAGGGGAGGGCAGTTATGGATGACTGGGCCTGCAGGAGAAGGCAGTTAGAAGGGTGATGGGTCCTGCAGGGGAGGGCAGTTAGGGGCGACTGAGCCAACAGGGGAGGATAGTTGTGGAGAGAGAACCCAGACTTATGGGGGAGGGCAGTTGGGGGGGGGGCAAGGCCTGCGGGAGAGGGCAGTTATGGGGGGACCAGGCCTACGGGGAGGGCAGTTTGGGGCAATTAGGCCTATAGGGAGGACAGTTAGGGGTGACCAGGTTGGCAGGGGAAGGAAATTAGGGGCAATTGGGCCAGCAGGGGAGGGCAGTTAGGGGCAACCAGCCTGGCAAGGGAGGACAGTTAGGGTTGACAAGGCCTGCAGGGGAGGACAGTTAGAGGCAATCAGGACAGCAGGGGAGCATTTAGACATTGATCAGGCTGGCAGGGGAGTGATTAGGGGGTGCTTAGGTTGGCAGGTAGAAGCAATTAGGGGCAATCAGGCAGGCAGGCAGACAAATGGTTGGAAGCCAGCAGTCCTGGATTATGAGAAGGATGTCTGACTGCCCATTTAGGCCTGATTCTAGTGGGACATCCCTTGAGGAGTCCCAGATTAGACCGGGTGCAGGGTTGGCTGAGGGACCCTCCCCCCAATTTCCCCCATGCACAAATTTTGTGCATGAAGCCTCTAATAATAAAATAACCTCCCTGGCAGAATGCTGAATCCAACACTAAGCTCTGGTATGGGCTATGGGATAAAGAGAGTTAATTATTTAGAGAGGAAAGTTTTTATTTATTTATTTAATTATTTATCTATTTTTAATTAATTAATTTTTTAAACATATTTTAATGATTTTTTTTGCCCCCCTCCCTCCCTCCCCCATATTCCCTCCCTCCCCATAGTTTTATGTCCATTGGTTGTACTTATATGCATGTATACAAGTCCTTCGGTTGATCTATTATCTCCCCCAGATCCTCCTCCCCTCCCCGCTGTAATTTGACAATCTGCTTGTTGCTTTACTGTCTCTATATCTCTTTTGGTTCATCAGTTTATAATGCTCTTTATTATCCACAAATGAGTGAGGTCATGTGGTGTTTCTCTTTCACTGATTGGCTTATTTCACTCAGCATGATGTTCTCCAATTCCATCCAGGTTGCTGCAAATGATGAGAATTCCTTCTTCTTTATGGCAGCATAGTATTCCATTGTGTAGATGTACCATTGTTTTTGGATCCAATCATCTGCTGATGGACACCTAGGCTGTTTCCAAATTCTGGCTATTGTAGATTGTGCTGCTATGAACATAGGGGTGCATATATCCTTTCTGATTGGTGTTTCTAGTTTCTTGGGATATATTCCTAGGAGTGGGATTACTGGGTCAAATGGGAGTTCCATTTTCAGTTTTTTGAGGAAACTCCACACTGTTCTCCACAGTGGTTGCACCAGTCTGCATTCCCACCAGCAGTGCACGAGGGTTCCTTTTTCTCCGCAACCTCGCCAACACTTGTCGTTTGTCGATTTGTTGATGTTGGCCATTCTGACAGGTGTGAGATAGTACCGCATTGTTGTTTTGATTTGCATCATAGAGAGGAAAGTTTTTAAAAGATTTGTTAGAAGTAGTTTGTGGTGTAGTCCAATAATTGTTGATTATAAAAGTCACTGGCTTTTAGTTTCTGCCTATGGTTGTAATAATTTTAATGAATGTAAATCATGTAGTCCTCTACTGATCTCAAGTTCATTATTCACTAGGTTGTGTGCATCAGGTTGCTTTAGGATTAACTGTCATGCTTAGGAAGAAGAGCTCTTGTAATTCACACAAACTCAAGCAAGGGTAATTTTCTTCCCCTGGTAATAAAATTCAACCTACAGAGAGCACTTGGCTTTGGTGCTTGGCTTGTAGGTGATGACCCCTAGGTGGTGTGAGAGAAAGGCTCAGAGATGCCAGGTTGGCATAGACCTAGATTTCATATACAATGTGAACCCCTTTTTTCTTATTTTCCTTATTAGTATAAAATGTCAATTATCTATATATATAAAAGGCTAAATGACCATCACATTTGAAACAACCGAATGGATAACTGAATAGGCTGTGTGGGCGACTAGGCTGGCAAAAGGGTTAGTGAGGGTTGACCAAATGATTGAGCAGCAGGTTGCATGGGGCTACCAGGCCCACGGATTCCTGGTTCCATTAATGGGAAAAGATATTGAAAATTATGATATGGGTGATATGTGTCCTCTTAACAAAATCAAGTATTAGCATGAGCACGGTGATGTGTGATTAGGGGAGCAGATAGTCTGACAACTCAACTATTTATTCTGGAGTAAAGTTTGCTCACCAATTACTGAAACCAAAAGAATACATTAATTAATAAAATAAATAGTTAGGTCTTATAGTTGATTCTAGGTTTAATAAAAGTGTCATTTGAGTCAAGAAAAGGAAACTACAATTTTGTAGTCAATGTTTTCTTGCCAGTAACCAGTGCTGTTTCTGTTACAGGAAACTGTCATAAACAAATGGTTCTGCAAAATGAATGACACCATTTAGATCTAAGTCAGTTGCACAATGAACAAATCTTGGCAGTGAGGAAATAGACTTGACATATATCTATATTGCAGATAAATATTTGAGGAAGCAGAATATTGACGCAGTTGATGAATTTGAGAAAGAGCAGTTGCTTCAGAATGGAAGGTATGAAAAATGGGCAGGTCACATCTGTAGCAAACTATTGCACCCCAAAGTGGTAAGAAACTGAGGAGAGCTGGCCACCAAAAAGTGAGATGTAGAAATGAAAATCTCTGTCTAGAAAAATTAAAAAATAGACTTGTAAAAAAAATTATATATATATAATTTTGTACTTAACTTGTTATATATATGTATGTATATATATATATATATATATATATATATATATATATATATATATATATATATATAACAAGTTAAGTACAAAAACGTGAGCACACATAGAGCCTTCAAAATTCTAGGAATGAAGTTATTACATCAGTTTTTAACAAATTCCTTGATTTGAGATCAAGAAAATATATGAACACATATATGTTATGAAACTTATTAAGACACATGGCTCCTGTTGGCAGATGTGTGATGGGCATGAGTGTTGTGTGCAGAGGGTTTGTTAATTGTGTCACTTGCAAAAACTTAGGAACTACATCATTGGGAAGAAGGCTTTTCTAGTTTTGACATCACACAGGAAGTAACATTTTCTGTAAAAGGATAAAGCAACTTTAGCAAATATGAAGAATACTAGTGCTGGTCATAGCAAAGAGAACAAAGACCAAACACACTAAGGCTAGTCACTGATCCATTCAGTCTTTCCTCTTAGCAAGTAGAGGAGAAAGCCAGTGTTTTGAAGAACATATTGGAGGAAAGCAAAGTCTAAGTCAATCAATAATGCCTTATGTTTCATGATTTTTACTGTAAACAGTCTGAATGACAATGAAACATTTTGTGCAATTTGCTAGGAAAGTTAGAATTGGTTTTGCTTTCGGGAAACAATATTTATTATCAGACCTGAAAGAAGCAGGCTATATCAGACCCAACAGAGAATACAGTATTCTCTGATCAGTGTGACTGGGAGGATTGCTTAATAAACAGAAGTTAGAAATTGCTCTCAGAAACTTATATGCCCTATTTGCATTTATACATAAGGAAATGTGTTTAATATTTTTATACAGAGAGGTTGAAGGTCTCGCCAGAATTAATTGATAGATTTCATTTCTGGAAGCTGTAATTGCTATCTGCAGGAAGTTGTTGAGAAACAAGTCGATTCTCACTTGGTACTAAGTTTGTTTGGGTGCTAATTCCAGGATTTGTAACATGCTAAAGCCAGAGACATGCTTTTTGCAGGACAAAAATCAACAGGCCTTGACATGGACTTGCATTAAGTGTTCAATGCTGATGAGAATTCAGACCCCTGGGAAATAGCTTTTGCTGAGGACTATTAAGAGTCACCTGGGGACACCCACATTTCTCCCTGCTATGGGTTGGATTGTATTCCTCTAAACTTCATATGGGTATCTTAATCCCCAATGTAATGGTATTTGGAGAGGGAGCTTTGGGGAAGTAATTATGGTTGGATGAGGTCAGGAGGATGAGGCCCTCATAATGGGATTAGTGGCTTTATAAGAAGAGGAAGAGAGAGGGATGGTTTTCTCTGCACCATGTGAGTACACAGGGAAAAGGTGACCATTTACAAGCCAGAAAGAGAGCTTTCATCAGGAACTGAATTGGTGGACACCTTGATCTTGTATTTACTGTGAGAAATAAATGACTGTTGTTTAAGCTCTGTAGTCTATATTTTGTTAATAGCAACCCAAGCAGATGAGTATACTCCTGTAGTCATGTATGGGAAACAAACTCATATTTAGAAACTCACATTTAATTTTGTTTATAAAATATTTTAGCAGAGGAACTAGAAATGTTTGAAGTCTTGTTTTGATGAATTCTCCCTCTACAAGCAGAATTACATGGAAAATCAGTTCTTAATCAGAAAGTGATTGGGCAATCATGGAATTAGAACAAAAGGCATTAGATGAATTGAATGTTAAGCAGATGGCTTGATGGTAGTGTTGAAAATCTAAGGGGTATTTTTCTTTTATCAGTAGTTTTCAACTCAGTCGATCGTTTCCATCCTTTCTTGAACCACACCTCTCTTTGCTCCTAAAACACCACACTTCTGTTTTTCTGCCACCTTCTGACTGTTCCTGCTCTGTCTCTGGGCAGAGCTATTTCCACTGTCCTCAACATATTTCTCTAAGCAAAACATGTGTTTTCACCTGAGCATGTCTTGAATTTTCCTGCCATTGTATTTTTTGTGTGCTCCTCTCCTTTCCCTCAAATGTTCACATTCCTCCTTTCCTTTCAAGCAAACCAACTACCTTACAAACTAGCTCAAGTTATCTCTCCATTATGGAATGTCTATAAAGGAATTAACTTTTATTTAAGTCTCCTATATTTAACTTTTCAGATTTGCAAATAGTAATAGGAAATCAACAAACTGAATATATAATAAGTACATGCAACAATATGGATGAAACTTAGAAATAAGTTTGAATGGAAATAAAAGAAGTGCATGCAACATGACACTATTTTAATAAAGCTCAGAGGTGTGTATATTGACATATGTTTAACTGTAAAAGTATAATAAGAAAGATGAAAATTGTAAGTGCAAAATCTAACATAGTGATTTCTACTGTAGGGTATAAGTAGGGATAGAATCTATGTGGAACATAGCTTGATATAGTGGTGAAGGTTATGTAGGGATGGGAATTCAAAGATATTCATTTTATGATTATACTTATAACTTACAATGTTACATATATTCTCTTGTAAGTATCAAATATTATCAAGTGAAATATGTTAAAACATTTTATTGCTTTATATCATTTACAATATTCATCCAATAATCAATTGCATTCTATCTAAACACTAGAGGCCTGGTGCACAAAATTTACACATGGGGGGGTTGTTCCTCAGCCCAGCCTGCACCCAGTCCAATCTGGGACTCCTTGAGGGATGTCTGACTGCCCGTTTAGGCCTGATCCCAGTGGGCCTAAATAGGCAGTCAGACATCCCTCTCACAATCCAGGACTGCTGCCTTTCAACTCCTTGCCTGCCTGTCTTCCTGATTGCCCCATAACAGCTTCTGTCTGCCAGCCTGTTTGCCCCTAACTGCCCTTCCCTGCAGGTCTGGTCAGCCCTAACTGCCCTCCTCTGCAAGCCTGGTCCCTCCCAACTGTCCCTCCCCCATTTTCTCGCTGGCCATCTTGTGGTGGCCATCTTATGTCCACATGGGGGCAGCTGTCTTACATGATGGAATGATGGTCAATCTGCACATTAGTCTTTTATTAGATATGATAGGCCTGGTGCATGGGTGGGGCCAGCTGGTTTGCCCTGAAGGGTGTCCTGGATCAGGATGGGGGTTCCCTTGGGGTATGGGGCAGCCTTGGTGAGGGGCCTGTGGTGGTTTGCAGGCTGGCCATACGCCCCAATGACCCAAGTGGAGGCTCTGGTATGATGCTGGGAACCGAAACCTAACATTGTCACTGGAGATAAAAATGTAAAAAGAGCTAGCCAGGCTTGATGGCTCTGAATGGTCAGAGCTATTAACTCATTGATTCTAAGTTGAGTCACTGGAGATAAAATGGAAAAAGAACTAGCCAACCTTGATGGCTCTGAATGGTTGGAGCTATTAACTCATTGTCTAGTTGAGATAGTGGTAGTTGAGGCAACTTTAATTTGTTAATCATATGTAAATGTAAGTTGATTTTCTATTGTTGGAACTTCCCGCCTAAGAGATGTCTTTGTTTCAGAATCTCAATAAAAGGGATGGTAAAAGGCCAGAGAGCGGTTAGTCTTCCCACTAGAGGTAGACTTCCCGCCTGGTCCCCATTTTCCCAAATTAACTCTTTTCCAGTCTCTCTGTTCATTTTAGTGTGTGGCCTTCTCCAGAAACTGGACCCTGAGTGGGCTCTGAACCACATGGGTCGTGTTAAGGGATCCCACATCATATGGGATTTATTTATCTTCTACAATTGAAACTTTGTAGCCTAGAGCAGAGCCAAGCCTTCTGTTGGGTTTTATTTATCTTCTATAATTGAAAATTTGTAGCTGGAGTGGAGGCCTATGCTGGCCAGGGATTCAGAAGCTTGGCTTCCTCTATCGCTGGAGGCAACCCTATCCTCTTGCTCTTTTCAGCTCCTTGGCTGCCACCATTTTTGTTGAGAATTATTTATCTTCTATCATTGAAACTTTGAAGCATTGAGTGGAAGCCTAGGCCAACAAGGGCAGGCGGAAAGCTTGGCTTCCACCATTGCCAGGGAAACACAAGCCTTCCTTCTGCTCTCTGTGGCTGCAGCCATCTTGGTTGAGTTTATTTGCATATTCACTCCTGATTGGCTGGTGGCTGTGGCTGGTGGGCTTGTGGGTATAGTGGAGATACAGTCAATTTGCATATTACTCTTTTATTAGATAGATTTCTTCTGTATAATGTTAAGAGGCAGCATTTGGATTTACTGGCCAGAGGCTCAGGCAAGGGCTACCAGGGCACATGCCCCTTTAAAAGGCAGCATTGTATAGGTTAAGGAGATAGGACTTGGAGCCAGATTCTGGCACTTACCATCTGTGTAATTGTAAACAAGTTCTTCATTGTCCTCCTCGGTATATTATTATTAGATATTATTATTATAATTCTTATTGTATAGGATTGCTGTGAAGGTAAATTAAATAATATACATTTCTTAGAAAATGTCTGGAATGAGTTAAATATTAGCTATTGTTATTTGTTGGGGAACTTATAAGGGTATGGTTCACAGTTTTGAACTTGGTGAACACAATCTGAGTATCATAGTAATAAACATAAATTAACCAAATTTGTGTGAGAAGATGCATAATTCCATGGCCAACTTATTACTACCCAAGGCATGGTAACTTTTTCCAGTGATAGAATGCTTATGTCTCTTATCTAGATTATCTATTTTCCTGGTATCAAGGGACCTAGAAAATTCAATTTTATTATCAAAAGAATACCTGTGATCTTGAATTCAGAGAAACAGGAAGCATTTATTCCAGGACACTGTGCAGCTTGATGAGTCAATTTCCACCACCCAGATCACTGTATGTCTTCACTTTGGTCTCATTCAGAGTATTTCTCGCCTATGAAATGCTGGGAACAGTGTCACTTCAGGGTGTTAGTTTCCCCAGCTTTCGTTTTCCTTCCATTTTTATGTTGATTATCATCCAGTCAGTGTTTATCCTAAAAGATTAGAATGCCATTGGTTAATTTCAGCTTAGTAACACAGTAACGGCGTCTTTTCCTCTGCAAGGATAACTATTTGTGTATGTTTGAGTTCGATGTGTTTTTAGGCTCTTAAGTTGCACATTTATGGACATTCTTATTTGAATTCTTCTCACCAGAGGCAAAGCAAGGCTAACATGTCATGTGACAGGGGCACACTGGCTGAGGCCCTGGCCTGAGCAAACATCTCGCAAAGGGCATGCTTGCTCCTTGTAATCCCGCGGGAAAACAGTTTCCCATCTAGCCTTTTCTGGATGCTCTGAAAGACAACATAAAGAAAACAAACAAATGGAGAGAAATAACAAATAGATGATAAAAAGATGGCTCCAGAGAGCAGAAGCAGGGCTGTGAGGGAGCTTCAACTTTTTGAAGGGATTTCAGAGAGAGAAAAAAAAATAAAAAGGTATACACCCTCTTCCTGAATTTTTTATTGGACAAATTTTCAAATAGTTGGATTTGCAAGGAAATACATTCCATTTTTTTCCTTCTGGGAACATGAGGGAGTATGTATCCCTTCTCCCTAAATCATTCCTGTTGCACCTTTATGAAAACACCACACTATTTACTGCATGGGAAGTTTACTGGCTGACTGTTGGCAGTAACCTTAAGACGTTTTCAGAAACTGCTTCACTGTTTACTAATGAATGGTTTCCAAGGACTAGGGGAGGAAAGTGATGGAGAGACCGTTGGAGTGAGACAATGGGGATTGTTGTTCTAGAAATTCATCAGACCTGAGATCTTCTACCCCTCTGTTGGCTGACCAAGGAGTCTTCCCTGGGAGAAGAGGCTGTGACAGATTGCTGATGGTGTGACATAGGAGGTGCTAAAGGGACCATCAGAAAATATCTTCCCACGACTTGGCAGGGAGCTGTCAGTCTCCATCACTGGAACGACCTCATGATGGTCTCCAAGAAAGATAAAGGTTACCTTTGGGCAGTAGCACATTCATAAATGCCTTCTTGCGAATGAGCATGCCCAGTGCGAGCTGTGCTTTGGAAGGACTGGAGTGGACAGGCCAGCACTTGGTGGAGGAAGGCTTAGAAGTTAGAGACAGGTGAACAGAAGGCCAGCTGCATCACAACGTGGCCTCAGGTGTGGTCAGTCTTTATTGTGCAGCCATTGATTTTGCCAATATTAAAAGATGCCATAAAGGAGCTAGCCAAACCATGTGTAGTCATGAGGAGCAGGCCATCACTGAACTTTAGAGGGACATTTTCTTTAAGTTTTTTGAACGTTGCTTGGCAGTTGTTTTTGTCTCGTGGTAAGAATATATGATCTGTAGCAGAGCTACATTAAATGAACTGCACTGGGCACCACTCAAATCCACCAGGAGGCTCCAGTACAGAGGGTTATCACGTAGGTCAGGTTTGTATGTTCTTCTGATTCATGGCTTGGCACATTCTGACAATTTCACATTAGTTTCAGAAAAGATCAGGAAAGATCTCACAAAATCATCATGACAATTGAGTGGGCTTCTCAACTGAAATCTTTTTCATTGGAATGGACCCTGCCGATTTCAAAACGAGTCATGTTTTTCTTTCCTTTGGAAGAGATGTCTTTCTCTTTAACATTGATAATCTTATTTAAGTACCTATATGTTTGTAAGAGTTTTTTATTTTATTTTTTATCTGTATAAGACCCAGCCATTACCAGGTGAACTGTTAGTATTTTTAGCGTCAAGGACTAGGATTTAGTTCCTGTGGGATTGTTAGTATTGTTTTTATTGTGTTATACTATGTACAAAAAAGTAATATATCTCTGTATGACTTAAGAGACTTGATATTTGACATAAAATTATGATCATGCACAGCTCTAAATCTACGTACAGAAACGATGAAACTGAACCGTTTCACTGAACACAGTACATTTTCTCCCCAAATAAATAGATTTCAGATGAATTCCCTTCCTCTCTTCTACCCTGCTGGGCCTGGCTTCTTGCTGTGAGACACAGCTAAGTAGGAAGGAGGCTGTTGTTAGCTGATGGCAGAGTAATTCAACAATTGCAACAAATGTTTATCAAATGCCTACTATATGCTAACTATAATGCTACGTGCTAGGCATACAAAGGGAATCAGGTAGAGTCCTCGTCTTGAAGAAGTTCACTATTGAGTGAGGCCAGAGAAAAGTGTACAATGAACTATAATGTAAGGCCTTCTATTAGTGAAGATGCAAAGGGAATGCATAGAAGAAAATTATCTGCATTTTTGCATGACATCTGCCCTGGACTGACTCTCAGCAGGAAGGAATCACAGACATATTGTGTCAGGCAGAAGGCAAAAACAAAGCGTTCTGTAAACACGGTGCCAGCTGGGTCTCTGGATACCACGGGCCTTTAAACTGGGGTAGGGGCAGAGATAAGGCTTCAAGCCCTCCTGTAAATTTGAAAAAACAAACATTTATATAACATTTGATGATAGACATAGTGCTTCCCCATTAATTATACTAGTTGTGCCCCACAAAAATCATGTGAGATAAGAATTACAGAAATTCCTCTGCTTATAAGCTTTCAAATCATTAACTCTTCCTAACCAGAACTACTCTGCAGCGAAAGCATAGCAATTCTGTTTTTCACCAACAGATGGCGATGGCGGATGTGCACTGTCTTTGTTGCTAGTCTGAGCCTCTGTCAGGTGCTCTTAGTCAATGGTATATACTGAGTGGCCAGATTATTATGACCTCCGAATGCATAATAATCTGTCCACGCAGTGTGTGTGTGTGTGTGTGTGTGTGTGTGTGTGTGTGTGTGTGTGTGTGTGTATTAGAGGCCTGGTGCATGAATTCATGCATGGATGGGGTCTGGCCAGCCTGGCCAGGGGGAGGGGACATGGGCAGTTGACCATTGGCTGACCTGCCTAGTGGTAGAACTCCTGGTCAAGGGGACAATTTGCATATTAGCCTTTTATTATATAGGGTATACACTGAGTGGCCAGATTATAATGCGTTCAGAGATATAATAATCTGGCTACTCAGTGTATGTACCCTGTGTGCTTTGTTTTGAGTATTTTAGTGTTATTAATAGCATTATGTGCAGTAAGTGCAAAGGCAGAGAGAATGTGGTAAGAGACCATGAAGTGAGTGTAGCAGATGCCTCTGGTGCTTCTGCCCTGCCCTTTGTCCCACTTTTGATTTCAGCTGCAGCCATGGTGAATAGTTCTGTGCGGGTACAGCACTCTGCCCACATATCAGTGTCACCCCTCAGAGTGCAGTATATTCTGTCCCTGGACTGTCAGGGGCTTGTTCATGCTATAGCCAAGTGCAGCCCGAAGAATAGGGAAGTTACTGTCCTAGAGAACACTTTTGCCCAGTGGTGGATGGGAACCTGTGCATCAATGCAGATTGTTCTGGGATGCATTCCTAAAGGTCCTTGCAGAATAGAGCCCCCAGTGCTCTAGCAACCACTTAAATAACACACCATTTCACTGGCCTTTCTCCCTTCCCTATTGTACTCAGCTGCCCAATAGCACATTTACCCCGATGTATCTGGGTTGTGATGTTGATGTTCTGATCAGAGAACTTGTATGCATAACATAGTTGAATTTTATTGTTAGGAAAATGAAACATAAAGTTGTACAAATGAATAGAATTTATAAATTATACAAATTAATAGAGTAAATCTGAGAAAGAAAAACACAAAGTTCATTTTGTGGCCATTTTGACCATGGGGGTTCTGTCAAAACTATATTGTGTGAAAGTACAAATATTTAATTTTTTTATTTTTTTATCTTTTTGTTGATCTTCACCCAAGAATATTTTTCAACTGATGATGTTTTAGAGAGAGTGGTAAGGAGGGGGAGAGACAGATACATCAATGTGAGAGAGATACATCGATTGGTTGCCTCTTGCACACACCTGACCAGGGCCTGAGTCTGCAATAGAGATATGTGCCCTTGACTGGAATCGGACCCTGTACTTTTTAGTTCATGGGCTGACACTCTATCCACTGAGCAACACCAGCTAGGGCAGCACAGATATTTTATGTTATGAAGTACAATTTCTTCATATCTTTTAAGTTATTAGTATAATCACATTCAATCTTAGATAGGATACATTAACAGTAGGTTTAACAATGCTCCCAAATTAGAAAACTTTGTATATGTAAGTTTTAAGTTTAGATTGTTTGTTGATAAATTTGAATATAATTGTTTTCTTTTTACTTTCAAAACAAAATTTGTCATAGACTTGAAAACATTCATGATTTTGAAATTTTAATTAATGGCCTACTAATAACATTTTTAAGGTAGTCTTAGTCATTTCGCTTATAGGAGAGATTAGGTGTATTAGTATATACACATTCCCAAGTGTTTTTTACATATGTCTCAAGTTCTATAGTGTTTTTTTTTGTTTTTTTTTTTTTTTTTGCTATAATTAAGTGGAAAATTGTGGCTCTCAAGCTAGCCATTTCTCTGGGCACTATTGTGTTCTTAACAGCAGGTAAAATGAATACAGAGCATTTCCACAAAAGTAGGTACCAGATGTATCTCCTGTTACATATAAAACTGTGAGCTCCATTCCGGTGGCCGTAAGGTATAAAATGTGACCCACCATAAAAACTATCAAAATCCAGGCACTCCTTGGACATTTTTATTTCATGCAAAACTCCAGGATCTTGCTATAACTAAGCCCAATAAAAAATGTAATTAGGTAAATGTATTATATCCCATTGTGCCTGAGGAACTGAGTGGAGTAGTTTGGAAAGTTATAAAAGAAGTCGAAGGCTCAGTTCCTTTTTGGGCTTAGGTTTAAAGATAAATTTTTTAAAAATGACGCTTGGCATCTAATATTAAACATTATGGCTGGTGCTTGAAACTCAGCATATGGAGAAAGGGTCCTGCAAAATGCCATTTCCAGCGGACACTAGAGATCTGGCCCCACTACTCAGTGGCTAGAGAGACTAGAAGCAGTCAGCAGTGGTGAGGCCACTCACACATCTGACCATGGCTTGACATCTTCCCAGCATCCTAGCTTGGACACAGGGGTTCTGTCTCCGTTTATCACTTGTCCTGTCTTCCCCCTTCCTTCCCTAGACCTGGTGACGTGACATCTTGGTAGAATGCTGGCATTTGCAAGTGCCATTAGGGAGAGACAGGGTTTCCTGTTTGTATTTGTGTTCTCAGTGATGAGAAAAGTATCTGACACATAATAGTCATGAAATACATGTGTACTGCAACACCAGCTAGGGAAGCACAGATATTTTATGTTATGAAGTACAATTTCCTCATATCTTTTAAGTTATTAGTATAATCACATTAAATCTTAGATAGGATACATTAACAGTAGGTTTAACAATGCTCCCAAATTAGAAAACTTTGTATATGTAAGTTTTAAGTTTAGATTGTTGATAAATTTGAATATAATTGTTTTCTTTTTACTTTCAAAACAAAGTTTGTCATAGACTGTTGAATCAGTGATTGGTAAGATCTACAAATGAACAAATGCTTCTGCTTCTGGATAAGGAAAAAGGAACTTAAAGGCCCCAGTGTCACTCACATCACAGGAAACAGTGTGGACGTGTAGGAGGGAGAGCAGAAGCAGAGGTCAGGGCAATGTAGGGGAGTTGAGGGAAGCCTAAAGCAGATATCAGACCAGACTGGGGAAGAGTAAAAAGTGGGCAATAGAGATGATAAGTTACATTTTGATTCCCTAAATTTCTATATCAAGAGGTATAATACCATGAGAAACTTTTTCTTTTCTGGATAGACTACTTGTCTGAGAGAATAAATGGTAAAATTTTATTATTTTTCAAGGCAGGTAAAAATTGGAGGTTACAAAGAGTGGTCAACCAAACTATTCTGATATCCAATGCCATGAAGTATATACCAGTAAAATATGAGTATTCACTTCATGACTCATCACTAAAATATGTCAGGAAGTACAGCCTACAAATGATGTTAGTTATGTTGACAAGCAATGGAGACAAGCATTCATAGCTAGAGTTCCTTAGATCTCCGTAAGCTGCATTCATGTATATAACAAGATAATTATTGAATACAGAATATTGGGTATAAAGTTGGTGAGTTATATTCTGTCTGTTCTGTGACTCTTTGTTCTGATAGAGCTTCCATGTAATAGGTCTGGTCAGTGACCATGGTGGAAGTTCTAGTTCTGTTTATATACACACCGAGTATGCAAATATGGCCATTTGCTTCATGCCTAATTGGTTTCTTGTTCAGTGTAAGTTGAGCTGCCATTGTATAGTTTCAGATCCATAGACTTTATGCACACATTGTTTATTTTCATATAGAAATAAACATCAGGTGTCTTTTCATTAAGTTTGTTCCATTATTTTGAAATTGTGATGAGAGGCACACGTTTATGGAAATACAGCTACATTTTATTTTTATTTATTATTTTTTAAAATATATTTTTATTTATTTCAGAGAGGAAAGGAGAAGGAGAGAGAGAGAAACATCAATGAAGAGAGAGAGGATCATTGATGGGCTTGCTTCCTGCACGCCCCCTACTGGGGATTGAGCCCACAACCTGAGCATGTGCCCTTGACAGGAATGGAACTTAGGATGCTTCAGTCTGCAGACCAACACTCTATCCACTGAGCAAAACTGGCTAGAGCATACAGCTACATTTTAAAAAGCAACAATTAGATGATACAAATTGCAGACAGTGTACACAAAATAACTCACTATAATTGAATATGTCATATGCATAATTATATGGTACATTATGCATCTATTAATTGACAATACAGCCAAGTAGTACATTGGATAGGACACAAATCCTGCATTTAGAAGAGACAATAATGAAGTAGGAGCCTTGTAAAACATGGCATGCTTTCAGTAATGTTTAGAATGAAACAGCCTTTCTATTATGCTGCTGCTCACTGAAATCAATACTAAAAAGGAAGGTTTCCCTCCTCACCCCCACATTTTTTTATCTGGGCAGTATGCTTAAGGATATTTTGTATTTGAAATTTTAAGTTTTCTTAATCTGATGACCAATCACACAGCTATTAAGTAAACTCACTTAACTGATAAGTGGCTTCAAAATGTTTCATTTCCTCCAGAAAGACTCCCTTTCTCCAGCAATCTTACCCTTTCTTCTCAACATGCTGTACTATGAGTTCTCTTTACTCAGCTGACAATGATACATTCTTGATCTGGTACAATGACTAGCTTCTCTTTAAGGCAAAATTCAACAAATAAGGCTTGCTTCCTCATTTTTAAATTCTCTGATTTCCCTCTTCTTCTTTGCTATTTATCTAGTGCCTTCAGCGGTCTTTGTATGGAATTTCTCGAAGGATGAGGATTATTTCAAAATGAGAGATTTTCACTTGAAACCCTAAGTGAAAGAATACAGTTAACTGACACAGTACCCACATGCGCATGTGCACACACACATTTTCCTGTTCAAAACCCCAGGGGAATAACTAGAAATTAAATGAATATAAACGTTAGGAAACTGCAACAGACGCAGTGTTAGAAGGAGCGAAATAAACGTGTACTTTATTCTTAACTCACCTAAATACTTTCTCCCATTAAAGTAAGCCCCTTAGACACTGGACTCAGATAGCACAGAAAAGAGGAGCATCAGGTATTTCATACGCCTGGCTACCTCATCTATGTTTTATATTCAGACCTTTCAGAGCCTGGATAAATCGGAATCTGCAAAGAACAGAGGTCATAGCTTTTTATAGGTGCTAGGATCAAAAACTTTCTTCTCCAGGGGAAAAATTGCTCTATTATTTTCCATTTCTAGCCTTAGGATTCAGATTGATTCTCCCAAGAATGTAGTCTGGTGAGAGCCTTCTGCAAAAAAGGATTTAACTTACCTGGTTCTTTTATGTAACCTTGGGTCTCAGTGGTGGCTTCAATTTTAAGATTTCAATAGAGCAATTTCAGAAACATCCTTGGGATATATAATTGTCTCTAAAAGTATTTTAGTTTTTAACCCCCCTGAACATATAGATTCATGAGCTATTAAGGAAAATTATTGAAATTAAAAGTGTGTGTGTGTGTGTGTGTGTGTGTGTGTGTGTGTATGAGAGAGAGAGAGAGAGAGAGAGAGAGAGAGAGAGAGAGAGAGAGAGAGAGAGAGAGAGAGAGGGAGAGAGAGAGAGAGAGAAATGAGTAAATAATCCTCTAGTTTGTTGATAAGATATGAAAATAGAGCATTTACAACCTATATCAAATCTTTGTGTAGGTGACTTCAAATATGTCTTATAATTAGAAAAATATGAATGTAGTGATTGTCTGTTTGGTTAGGTCATGAGTGAAAATCTTAGGTTTTTGTGTAAAACTTCCAAAGTACTTCTCCTCCCTTTCTTAACTCCCTACCAGGGAAGGAATCTCTCCCTTTTAGAGTTCTGTGGATGTATAATCCAGAGAATCATGAAGTAGAGTACAAAATATTCAGAGAAGTATCCTGTAACAAGATTTATAATTGGTGAGGAATTAACTTATTTATAATTGGTGAGGAACTTAAAAATAACTATTACTCATTTAAAGGTGCAAACATGGAAACATATTCTAATAGCTCAGAAATGAATGAATTGGCCAGGTAAGATGTTCCAATTGTATCTGTTCTAGCTGAGGTCAAAATATAATTGGTGGGTATGTAGGAAGGTGCCATTTATTTAGTCTCCCCCCCCCCCTAAATGCCAGGCACTACGCTATATCTTGTGATGTAGGTATTGTGACATGAGAGAGCCGTTACCAGCAGCTGAGAAACTGACTCCCAACCTCTCTGAAAAAAATAACTTGGTTCTGTTACTATGAAGGCAAGAGTAAGTGGCATAAATAATCTAGGCTGTTATTTTTATAGGCTTTATAACTTTAGGTTGACCATAGTATTCTAGTAGTCAATTAAAATTAATCCATATACTTTCTTGAGTAACAATAAAATTAACCTCTCAAGTAGTTTTCTTAGGAAGCTATAAAGTTTAAATCTAAAAAGAAGACCTCAGCCCTAACTAGTTTGGCTCAGTGGATAGAGCTTTGGCCTGCAGGCTAAAGGGTCACAGGTTTGATTCCGGTCGAGGGCATGTACCTTGATTGCGGGCACATCCCCAGTAAGGGAGAGTATAGGAGGCAGCTGATCCATTGATATTTCTAATTCTATCCCTCTCCCTTCCTCTCTGTAAAAAATCAATAAAATATATTTTAAAATAAATAAATAAATAAAAAGAAGACATTAGAGGTTATCTGGCTAGGTCCTCTCATTTTGTAGAGTAAAAGCTTTAGAAGTTTGTGTTTGGTCTGCTGCTGTGTGTTTGTATGTTTATGATGGAGGTGACAGGGAGGTTGTTACATTCATGGTAGAAAATATTTAATTGTGTTGCATGTGCAAGACTCTCATCAACAGTAAATGAAACTCTATAATCTGTGAGAGGAATTAACATGAGTCTGCTTCTCCATTTATTTTATACCTGGCTCTAGCTGGTTTTGCTCAGTGGATAGAGCATCAGTCTATGGCACATGTGTCAAACACAAGGCCCGCGGGCCAAATCCGTCCCGCCAGGCCTTGCAATGTGGCCCACACCGCGCTGTCATCACTGCACTCCGCTGCATTTCCATCACAATGACAGTTTATGACTGTTCAGTAAACCATTCGGCCCGCGATTTAGGCTGGATTTTAGATTTTGGCCCCTTCTCTGATTGAGTTCGACACCCCTATGGACTGAAGGATCCTGGATTCATTTCTGATCAAGGGCATATGCCTGGGTTGTGGGCTTGATCCCCAGTAGGGGTTGTGCAGGAGGCAGTTGATCAATGATTCTCCCTCATCATTGATGTTTCTATCTCTCTCTTCCTCTCTGAATCAATAAAAATATATTTTAAAAAATATTATACCTGAATTTCTGTAAAGTTCATATACTCACTTATGATAGACAATATATTTGCCATTATATCACATCTTTCTGTATAAAAATTTAATTACATCATCTTGTCCTAGCTCACCAATTTCCAACTTCAAGTATAAGAATATATATTTAAAAAAATTACTGGAATTTCCAAGTGACAGTAGTAGTGTTTTTAACATTTATTAATTGAGAAAATACACAGTTTCTCTTGTCAATCAATGGTTGTAGGTGACAATTCAGTGCCATCAGGGATCCCCAATTTGGAGTGTGGTGAAGAAGGAAACTTATCCAATGCAAACAGCTGGATTTTGATACTGTATGGCTGTCAGAACAACCAGCCTGTGGAACAGCTCAATAGTGTTACTGCTCAATTATGAAGCAGCACAGCTATGAAACAGCCAGGCTGTGAGGAGGTCCTGGGTGAGGTGGCCAAGGCAGCAAAGCCTTTCTCCAGCTAGACCTCTCTGTCCTGATCCACCTGCTGCAGTGTAGTCTCCTCTGCTCTGCTCTGCCCTGTACGGGTCAGCTTAGCTCTGCTCCTGCATAGACCTGGTCCACTCTGCTCTGGTAAGACATTTTCAGTGTTTCAGTGAAGAAAACACTTCTTCAGTGTAAATGGAAAGTGCGCTCCTTGTGCCATAGCGGACTGGCTTGAGTGGTTCACCCTCATGCAAAGGAGGACTCCAAATCCTCAAAGTTTGATTGGTTTAAAAGGTACTATCTTGATTGGTCAGAGTGGAGCTGCTCTGATTGGTTGATGAAGATGCTGATGGAGAATATAGCTGCACAGCTCCAATTGGATGGAGAAAGTCTTAGGCCTATTGGCTGAAATAGGATTTCAGGAACTCCTTTATAAGAGCTGACTCAGATGGCTGAAACACAGGGCAGGCAGGCAGTTCAGTGCAGGGTTCTCTCTGAAGTGCAGTTTGCATGCTTCTCCCTATATAGAACTGACTTCTAGACTCTGATTTAGAAATTTGAGCCCAGGTAGCCACCAGGAGCTTTCCTTAGTATTTTTCCCTTTTCAGGGATCAATAATCCTTTTAAATAAATTGGTATTTCATGAGAGTCAAAAGCATCTTTACACATTTGAATAATAGCACATATATGTAAGGGAACTATTTTTTTAGGTATCTGGGCAATATCTGATTTGCACATAGATTCTTTTAGGCTATCATAATTCCACTTCATTCATTCATCACATTAATTTTCCATTTAATGTATACGGACAGAGCACATTCTACATGTTAAACACTGTGTGAGGTAGTGGATATATGGAAGAGGCCAAATAGGCTGCTTTCTGATTTATGGAGCTTTGAATATGAGACATGCAATAGACAAACTTTACAAGGCACCAGGAGGGCACTGATTCTGGCATCTATTTTAGTTTGGAGGGGTCAAAGAATGCTTCTTGAGTCAGTGACTCACCTGAGACTTGATGGATGTGTAGGATTCAGGGAGAATGGAGAAAAATGGGTGCAGTTCTAAGGGAGCCATTGGCTACAGACCCAGCTCCAGTTGAAAGCCATTTCCCATGGAGTAATAGAAGCTTGCATTATGATCTAATTATTCTTCATTAGATGAATGGAGTTGAATAGTTGAGACCACATTAAAATGTTTAGGAAGGCATAGATTGATCCAAGCAAAAGACTTACAATTCAGAAATTCTTACAGGGGATGCTCAGTATGGAGGCACTCACTCTATAAATCCAAGGCCATCACATGTGCTTAATCCCTCTCACAGGTAGATTCCAGACTTGCCTCCAAATTCCTGATAGTGCTCTGATGCAGTCACTTATCCATTTAACAAATATTTAATAAGTTCCTATTATGTACTCAGCACTCTTCTAGTTACTGTGGATATATAAAAAAAATCTCTGCCTTCAAATTTTACCTTCTAGTAGGTAGGAAGAAAGAGATACATATGGCAGAAACTGGTTTGGCTCAATGGATAGAGAGCTGGCTTGGGGACTGAAGGGACCCAGGTTCGATTCTGGTCAAGGGCATGTACCTTGGTTGCGGGCATATCCCCAGTGATGACTCTCTCTCATCGATGTTTCTAGCTCTCTATCTCTCTCCCTTCCTCTCTGTACAAAATCAATAAAATATATTTTAAAAAAAGAGATACATATGATATATAAGATGGTGATAAGTGTTATGAAGACATAGCATATTAAGCAGAAGAGAAAGATCAAAGAGATGGTGGTGGGCAGTGCTACTGGGTATAAAGTATGCATTTAGGTGTCTCCGACAAAATGACATTTCAACCGAGACCTAGAGAGAGTGAGAAAGAAGTCTCATTACTATGAGGGAAAGTCCACATTTCCCAAACTCTATTAAGTCAGAGAGAATAACATGACTCCTGTTTCTATTCTAAGACCTACCCTCTCAGGTCACATTTTCTGCCCATGATTTGCTGCTTCTTAGGATGGCTGACAGTGTTAATATTTAGTACACTCGAAAGAAATCCTAAGGAAGGAACTAGTTGGTTGAAGGTCTTTTGACCCTGTCTAGCTTCTAACAAGTCTCTCAGCTTGGTGCACTAGTTTCCAATGTTTGCTGACACCTATAATAAATTATTACAACCTCTTCTATTTAAGGACAATTTTTTGACTTAACAGTATGGTTTTATTTTATTTTCTAATGTTATGGTCCCCTACGAAGAATATGGAACAAATAGAATATATTGTACATGTTATTATTAGGGTTGGCTTAGAAATGAAATTTCTCTCACTCTGGTTTATAGTAAGATTGTTTTTCTCTTTTAGTTTGGTCATAGTCTTGGCCATGTGACTTCTTTGGGACAATAAATCTGAGCTAACATGGTTGGTGTGTGCCATTTTCTTAAAGAAGCTTTACGAGTCTGTAGCATGAGAATTTTTGGCTTTCGGCTTCTATGTTTGAATACTCTCATTGGGTTAACCGCTGCTTCTTTGCAGCTTTTTGAAATATCCTCTTGAGGGCTTGGGGGAAGACCGCCTCTACTATGGCTCAGCCCATTTTTTTTTTTCTGCCAGAGAACTTTTAATGGAATGTGATTAAGCAAGTCCAGTGCCACCAACCTCACTGCCTATTAATACTATGGTTTCACAACTTGTAAGTTTCAATAGGGGTACACAGGCAACTGGCTTTTTTACCCTTAAACTTCTAACTGAGGACTCTCAACCAATTAGATTGCTTGCTGAAGGCAGAGTGTGCTTCAGTAATGCTCTATTTCCTCCTCTCAAGCAGGCTGGCTTTCTCTAATATGAGTTCATCCTGGTTTGTTTGTTTGTTTGTTTGTTTTGTAGGACTTGGCTAAATATTGCAAAAAGTTAAGTATCACATCCCCACATTTTGAAATGCCCTAACAATTTTCAAACTACATCCTGTGTTAAACTCTTGGTTTGTGTTCCAGAACGGGTCAAGACACAGTTTGGCCAAATGTTCTGCCACCACATAACAAAGACCCATCTACATTGCAGCCCTCAGTGTACTCTCTCTACCTCTCAGGCAACTCTGTACTTTAGGTTCTGTCTTTTGAAGTACCCTGCTTTGGGGTATCAAATTCTATTTGAATCCATTATCAATTCACTCAACTCTTAATAACAGAAAAGCAAATCAATACAGTATCCCCACTTATTGGTGGGGGTTTTGTTCCAAGACCTCCAGTGGATTCCTAAAACAATGGATAATAAGAGATTAACAACAACTAATAATAAAATAGAAAATTGTAACAATATATTGTCATAAAGTTTGTAAATGTGGTCTCTTTATCTCAAAATATTTTACTGTATTCAGTAAAAGGAATCCCTATTGCACTTAAAGGAAGCCCTTTTCAGCTTCTCTGTGGAATGTCTGAATTGCCAGCATCACTACTCTTGAGCTTTGGGGCCATTATTAGTATAACTAGAGGCCCGGTGCACAAAATTCGTGCATGGAGGGGGGTGTCCCTCAGCCCAGCCTGCACCCTCTTCAATCTGGGACATCCCTCTCACAATCCAAAACTACTGGCTCCCAACTGCTCACCTGCATGCCTGCCTGATTGCCCCTAGTTGCTCTGCCTGCCAGCCTAAGCACTCCCCTGCCAGCCTGATTGATGCCTAACTGCTCCCCAGCTGGCCCAATTGCCCATAACTGCCCTCCTCTATAGGCCTGGTCCCCCCCAGCTGCCCTCCCCTGCTGGCCTGGTCACCCCTAACTGCCCTTCCCTGCTGGCCCAGTCACCCCCAACTGTCCTCCCCTAGAAGCCTAGTCACCCCTAACTGCCCACAACTGCCCTTCCCTGCAGGCCATCTTGTGGTAGCCATCTGTGTACACATGGGGGTGGCCATCTTGTGTCTTGGAGTGATGGTCAATTTACATATTACTCTTTTATTAAATAGGATAGGGGTGACAAGTACTGTGATGCCACAGCAATTGATCTGATAACCAAGATGGTGACTAAGTGGCTGATGGGCTAGTGGCAGATACTGTGTGGCTACCCTGGGGATGCCTATAATATTTGGCCTTCCCTTTGCTCCTTTCCTGTTATTAATAACTAGGTTAATCATACCAGTATTGATTTTACACAGATGAGACTTCTAATTCAGTCTGCGTGGCCCTCTCCCTGCCTCAGATCTACTGCTATTCTCATCTGCCCTTAGCCAGCCTCATTTTCTCCTGTCTTTGCTTTGTTCAGTCACATTCTATTTATAAGAAATTTTTTATTCAATGCTTTAAACTACAGTGCATTCATTTAAATGAACTCTGAAGGTATTGCAGTGTGGTAAAGCTTTCCAACTTTAAGCAAAACATTCCATGTACATTTTGAATGCATTGAAAAATGTTTCAAGGTATGTAAGTAGACCTACATTTAATTTATGGTTCTCTTAGAGGGAACACGGAGGGTAAGAAGATCCCTTATCAATTTTACCTCATCACAAATTTGACGTCAATGAGAATCTGGTCTCATTTTCGTATTATTATTGTCATACTTATGTTGATCCTTCTCTGGCTTGTTGATCTAACTTCTGTCTCTATTAGAACCCCAAGTCAGCTGGCTGGACACAGAATTCAGGATTTCTTCAAGTTTCTCTCAGTGATGAGAAATGCATGAGTAAGCAAAGTAGATTTCACTGAAGGAGAAGAGAGGAAGGAGACATATATATCTGCACCCACAGAAAACGACTCAAAATCTGTTTTAAATGAAATCCTTTCTCAGTAGTTCTGCATGAGGTGTCCCTCCTTCACTATTTCCCAGGCAGTACTCTCTCGTCTGGATTCTTCCTGTCCTTCAAGTTGCACTTTTTGCCCTCTATTTTATGGAGCAATTTATTTATTTTTAAAAAATATTTTATTGATTTTAGAGAGAAAGGGAGAGGGAGAGAAAATCATTGATCGGCTGCCTCTTGCACACCCCATCCTGGGGATTGAGCCCACAACCTGGGCATGTGCCCTGACCAGGAATCGAACTGTGATCTCCTGGTTCATAGGTTGATACTCAACCACTAAGCCATGCCAGATGGGCTGGAGCAATTTATTTCTTACCTGAAGCCCACAGGTAAATTTGTATACACAGCTCAGAAAGGTGCTTTCAAAGCAAAGCTGTGTACTCTCCTTAGAAGGCAGGTAAAGTTGTTTTTTTGGGGGGGAAAACTTTTTCTGTTACAAAATAATCCCATAGTTTTCAAACTAGACTGCAATCAGGAGAACTATAAATGTATTTTGTGGAATTTGTTTCTTTCACAACTGGATTTTCATATTTTTGGGGGACTTGATTCTCTGTAGACCATTTTGGCTGGATAATAATAATAATAATAATAATAATTATTATTATTATTATCCAGCCAAAATGGTCTACAGAGAATCAAGTTATTATTATTATTATTATTATTATTATTTAAAAAGAATGAAGCTAAGATTTACTCATATTTAATTCACAAGCTGCGATTGGTACCTTGACTCTGTCTGTTTATTGGATCATCTTGTACTCCAAGTGAAATTCTACAACGTGGAAGGATAGGTGATCCTACCTTTGATTTTTGGTATGTTTTTATCATATTGCAACATTTGGCATGTTACTTGTGCTGGTTAAGGAAAGTTAGAGATTATAATCTGTAGTTTTAATTAAATCAGTCTTCCCCAAATAGCTAAATGACTTAATATTTCAGTGATAAGACTGTAGATGGAAGACAACCCTAACACAAATGAACAGCAGGAAAATGGCAGAACAGACACTTCCCCTTTCTGTTTTTTGAGTTCCCATTTACCTATGTTAGAAGACCATCATTCCACCACTGTTTTACCTCACTAAAACGTTATTATTATTTTTAGTGGGAGAAACACAGTCTGGTACTATTAACAGATAGAACAAACTGCTTAAGAATAAAGTATATTTCTTATTTTTTTCATTTATAATTTCTATTTTACCTGTTTATAGTATATGTAACATGAGTACAGTAATAAATACATAATTTATAAATAAATATAATTACATGTATGGGGTGAAGGTTTTTCTGATGGGGTAATTTTTTAGAAGCTTATTTTTATTTATTTGGAGGAACTAAAAGCTAAAAGCTATGTTTCTCAGCCCTCCTCGTCTAAGATTTGAAAGGATGAAGTGAGGAATAGGCTCCTTTCCTGCAGTTGAGTCAGGTTGTTCTGAACTAAAGTTGTGATAACGCCATGCTCAGCTTGAAGAGAGATTATGATAAGTTCTATTTCTCCTTTTTATTACTTTCGCAGCAGGTCTGGGCTAAGGCCCAGGATGAAAGGAAATACAAAACTATGGATAGCAGTAGAAATAGACAGTGTTATCCAATGAAACTTATCATAATTCTTGAACAATTTTTCCTGGATCAAGCTCACATGCTGACATTGGGCAGTTAAGTCAGTTCATTTCAACTTGTTGGGTATGTGGAGGTCACTTTTTGTCAGGACAACATTTCCTGATATTAAATTGGATAAACCTAGGCCCAATGCCATTTGAAACTGTCTGAAAAAATACAGCTAATCTTTTCATCAAGAGCTAAACTTGTACGCAATACATCTTTTATTTTTGCTACCATGACAATAATTTCTTGAATAAATTTCTCTCAGCCTAAAGCTAAGCATACATATCAGTGAGACTTCAGAAGATTTGAATATGACTTAGGGTATATGCTAGAAATGTCTATTGTAATGCTGGAAATGATAAAATATCATCTTCCAGAAAGGCTGAGCATTTATTGTTTCTTTTTCCCTGAAAGTGAGATGTAAAATAGAATCCAAGGCACAAGATATTTAGAGTGAGGCACAGTGAAATCATTGTGGATGAATTTTTCATCAGCCTTTCCACCTGTCCTATGTAATTTCTGATTTTGGCTAAATGGAGATGCACACCCTGCTTCTTATTTCATGTTTCAGAGTTAGAATGTTTGGCTAACTCATTGCTCACTTTTTACAAGTTCAATCTTCAGGAACAATAGTCTTGAATTTTTCTGAGTCTGAATTGAATCACAGGGGTGGAGTGTGATTGTTGGGATCTGAGTATATATTTAATCAAAAGAGCATGGGAGGAAAAAATGGTCACAGTGGTGGCATGTGGGCATGCCAGGGGGCTGGGTGAGGAGATACCATTGTCCTTGAGTTTTGCTATTATAAAGGACATCTAGGATTCTGTTGAGTTTGTAATCAAATTTTAGATTTCCTACATAACAGATAGCAGTAACCCTAGGATTATGAGAAAGCCAGAAACGTAGAGTTAAACAACGTTATAGAACTTTTCTCTCTTCTCAACAGTATATTTGAAGTAGTGGAAAATACCCAGCAAATGGAGAACACGATGGTGTGTTGTAATAAACGGCAATCCCATAGATTGTTGTAATTTAAAATTTATGGTGATCTCTGTTTTTAATAGCTTGATTGAGATGTAATTCATATTTCATATGACTCACCCACAATTCAATGGCTTTTAGTTTATTCACAGAGTTGTGCATGCATCACCACGAATCAATTTTAGAATATCTTCATTAAGAAAACTGAAATACCATACCTCTTAACTATTCCCTTCTATCTCCCCATTTCCACTATCACTACACAGCTGCTGGTTTACCTTCTGCCTTTATAGATTTGCTTATTCTTGACATTTCACATAAATGGAAACAAATAATAGGTGGTCCTTCCTAGCTGGCTTCTTTCACTTAGCATAATGTTTCAAGGATGCACATTGTAGTATGCATCAATATTTCATTTCTTTTTATTGCTGAAAATCATTCCATTGTAAGGATATACCATACTTTGTTCATTCATCAGTTGATGGGCTTTTGAGTTGTTTCCACTTTCTGCCTATTATGAATAATGCTGTTATGAAAATTCATGTACAAGTTGTTGTGTGGACATACATGTTCATTTCATTTGGGCATATACCTAGGAGTTGATAATATGGTAACACTATTTTTACACTTTGAAGAATTTCCAGATTGTTTGCTGAAGTGGCTGTAGTAATTTGCATTCCTATCAGCCTTGTGAGAGAGTTCCAATTTTTCCTCAACCTTGCCATCACTTTATTATTTGACTTATTTTTTAAAACCTTTATTGTTCAGATTATTATAGATGCTCCTCTTCCCCCCCCCCCATACGCCCCTCCACCTTGTTCCCACCCCACTCCAAGCCTTCTCCCATCCCACTGACCTCATCCATAGGTGTAAGCTCTTAGTCCAATCTCTTCCTGCACTCCCCACAACCACCCTCCCCCCACCCCTCGCCCCGAGAATTGTTAGTCTGCTCCCATTCCATGCCTCTGATTCTATTACATTCACCAGTCTGTTCATCAGGTTTTTTATTCATTTGATTTTTAGGTTCACTTATTGATAGATATGTATTTGTTGTTCCTTTGTTGTTCATAATTTTTTATCTTTACCTTTTTCTTCTTCATCTGTTTAGAGAATACCCTTCAGCATTTCATGTAATACTAGTTTGGTGGTGATAAACTCCTTTAGCTTTTTCTTGTCTATGAAGCTCTTTATCTGACCTTCAGTTGTAAATGATAGCTTTGCAGGGTAAAGTAATCTTAGTTGTAGGTTCTCACTATTCATCACTTTGTATATTTCTTGCCACTCCCTTCTGGCCTGCATAGTTTTTGTTGAGAAATCAGCTGACAGTTGTATGGGTACTCCCTTGTAGGTAACTAACTGTTTTTCTGGCACCCTTATAATTTGGATGTTGGTACCCTTGAAGTTGTCCCAGAGGCTCCTTACCCTATCTTCATATTTTTGGATTCTTTTTCCTTTTCTCGTTGGGTGTTTTAAACTTTTTCATATTTCATATATTTGACTTGATTCTTGGGATCCTCTAGTCTGCTGTTGCATCTCTGTGTATTATTCTTTATTTCAGTCAGTGTATGATTAATTTCTGATTGGTCTTTTTTCATATCCTTGAGGGTCTCACTAAGTTTCTCAGAGGTTTCTAAAAGATTCTCGAGTAACCTTATAATTGTGGTTTTGAACTCTATATCCAGTATTTTGCTTTCATCCATTTCTTTTATTTGTGACTTGTTTCTTTGTTTCCGCATTTTGGCTGATTCCTTGTGTTTGTTTCTATGTACTGGGTAGTTGCTAAGTCTCCTTGAGTTTATAGAGTGGCCTTGTGTGGTAGGTGTCCTAAAGGGCCCAGTGGCTCAGCCTCCCCAGACACCTGAGGTGGACACTCTTGGTGCACCCCTTTGTAGACTGTGTGCATAGTCTTGTTGTAGTTAACCCTTGATTGCTGTTGGTATCACTGTGAGGAATTGACCTCCAGGCCAATTGGCTGTGATGACCAGCTGTGTCTACACTGGAAGATCTGTTGCACAGGAGACACCCTTATAGGGCAGAACTTGCTTCAGTGGGGCTTTGGTGCTCACTGAGTCTGACCCTTGAGTGTGTCTCTTATGGATGTGAAGAGTTGTAATCCAGTATGGTCTCACTCTGACCACTGGGTACACTGGCTCTTGGATCTCCAAGGAGATGCAAGGTCAGCCATTGTCTGGGGCTTCCCAGCAGGAGTTATAGAGACATCTTCATATTCTTCTTTTTTGTATGGGGTTTGGAAGTGCCCAGATGAAGCCCAGCTGTAAAGCAAGGCCAACTGCTGCTACTGGGCCTTGGGCCTTCTTTTGAAAGCTCTGGGACTCTCTGATCCAGTTTCAGTTTGATAGGTTTTAGGCAGAGAAAGGACAGGTCATTCATATAAAAAAGCCAATGCACACAGCTTGGGTGGTGTTATAAATTGGGTGGGGTGGGGTCTCTGGGAATAGCAAACAGCAATGGCTGCCAGTCAGCCCTGCACTGGAGAGATCCCCATATCTCCACACCCTGTGCCCCTGTGCAGGAACAATGATCACTGTGAGCACCTCTGAGAGAAAGCTTCCCTTGGCTTCCTCTCCTGATGCCAGACAGTTCAATTTCTCCCCATATGCATCTGGCTCCCCCAGAGTCTTGCCCAGAACTGGAGTTCAGAGCAAATGGGAGCTTGTATCCCCCTCCCTATTAAAAGAGCAGCACATCCAGGTGCCAGCACTCTCCATGCCTCTGCACCTTTTACCAGTCTCACTGTGCTTTCTTCACCTCTCTAGTTGTGGAACTTCCACTCAGTCAGCTTTCTCATGGTTCTGGGTGGTAATTGTTTTGCCTCTTAGTTGTAATTTTGATGTGATTGTGAGAGACAGCAAGTATAGGAATTTGTCTATGCCGCCATGTTGGTTCTATTATTTGACTTTTTTTTTTTTACTATAATCATTCTAGTGGGTATGAAGTAACATCTCACTGTGGTTTTGACTTGCCATTCACTGATGACTGATGGTATTTTCATTTACTTACCCAACCATCACCTTCCTGAATCAATCCCCTTTGCCAGAAAGATAAATCACCATGTCTTTTATGACAGTGGAAAGTAGCATCCTTCCTTCTCATCCATGTGTCTACAGACCCCTTCTGTAGATAAACATTCTTTAGTTTAGTCAAAGAGTTAAAAAACAAAAAGCTGGAAGGAGGTATGATATATTCTGTGCAGCTCTTTTAAAAAGACAGTAATAGATATACTAATTTTTTTAGAAAACTCTAGAGTTATCTCATTTCCTTTTTAAAAAATATATTTTTTATTGATTTCAGAGAGGAAGGGAGAGGAATAGAGAGATAGAAACATCAATAATGAGAGAGAACCATTGATCGGCTGCCTCCTATACCATTCCAACCCCCTGACAGGGAATCCAGCCTGCAACCCGGGCACCTGCCCTGACTGGGAATTGAACTGTGACCTCCTGGTTCATAGGTCTACACTCAATCACTGAGCCACACCAACCAGACTGAAGTTGGATCTTAATTAAAATCACCCGTTTTAAAAATGGGAAATAATAATAATAAATTTAAAAAAACTCAGATGAACCAATGAAATATATTTATGGGTCAGATGTAGCCAACTTTCTGCCCATTTGTGACCTTCACCCCAGATATTTCAAGCTTCCGTGGGGACTGTGCCTGACACATCATGTAGTCTTGTGAAATTGGCTTTACAGCATTGTCGTTTAGGAACATTGTGCTTTTGGCTTTTGTGGAGGTATGCCAGGTACGTGATAAGGAGCTCATTCTTCTGTTTATTGTAAGGCTGTGTGGAGGCATTGTTCACTGCATTAGTCCCCACTATAAAAACCCCTTAGGAAACATTCTCTCTAGACTCAGTGCCAGTAATACTTGCACTTCTTATGAAAACCTGTTTTTTAGTCTCATGGACTCTGTAAATCATGTAACTGAGCATGCTTTTTCAGTCGTCTTGCCTTCTAGAAGGTTCATAACCAAATTTGTCGCCGATAATAACAGAATATTAAGATAATAACAACACTATCTGGATGCTGATCTTACAGTGATTTTTTAAAATTTCATTTTCTGCTTTTATCTTACCTTTGCTCCACTTCACTTGAAAACAATCTAGTATTGAATGCATTTTAAAGTTGCTACACACACACACACACACACAACAGGGTATAAATGATATATCTAGGAAGGTTACAGCCCGAATCTACACTCAGAGTTTTCATTCTGAGTCGAGTGTTCTCTCCTTTATGACACAATTTACTCATGCTTTCTGTCTCTGAAACTAAAGGAGCTGGGTTGTTCCTTATAAAGGAATGTGTGGTTCATTATCCTTTTCAAAAGCATGCTTCTTGGTGTACATATGTGTATGTGCATGTGGTGTGTGTGTGTGTGTGTGTGTGTGTGCATGCGCATGTGCAAATTTCAAAAGGGGTAAATGGCCCTAACTGGTTTGGCTCAGTGAATCATCCTGCAAACTGAAGGGTCCCAGTTTCAATTCCTGTCAAAGGCATGTACCTTGGGCACATCCCTAGTAGTGGGTGTGCAGGAGGCAGCTGATCAATGTTTCTTTCTCAGAGATGTTTCTAACTATCTCTTTCTCTTCCTCTCTGTAAAAAATAAAATATATTATTTTAAAAAAGGAGGTGGGGTGGGGGCCGGGTAAATGGATTGGTAACGCCTTTGTACACTCACAGCAGGACTCTGGAATAATGAAAAGTAACATTGACCTTTCTCTGAATTTCACCTGAAATAAACCAGAGCATGTGTTCCGCTCACCTGCGACCCTGTGAGTCACTAAAGAAGTGGGAGATGCCACACGGGATCTGACACACTTCTGCGGCCCTAAAGTTTTTGAAAACTCATTGAGCAGCTTCAAAGAAGCACCAAATTGTTCCTGCCTATCCCATTATTGTATTATTAACTTATCACCTGAAATCCCATTTGATTTCTTATTCTCCTTTTCCTTTGGGCATTTAATTATATCTGCAACCATAGGGCTGTGAAAGCTTCCCATAGGTCATTCGTTTAGCCTTCTGCTACCAAGCAAGACTGCATTTTTCAGCATTTCCAGGACAGTAGATTTTATGACCTCCTTTGGAAACATCTTTGGCATGTAATCAGCTCTTGCCTTATCCCTTGCCTTCATCCTTTCAGGTATATCTTGAGCACAGTTCTTTTTTAGTGAGACAGAAAAAAAAAAAAATCAGTGATTATAGCAGTGTCTCTAAAGCCTCGTATCAGAATAAGCCAAGGTGCTTTCTAACTGCACATTCCCAGGGCACCAACCTCAGAAGGATACACTGGAATAAGTTTTGGATATGAAAAAAAATTCTATAATGTTACTAAAGCACCAGAGATGGCTTCTTTTTCATACTCCAAGAAGCACTAGTCCTAGTCGGTTTGGCCCAGTGGATAGAACATTGGCATACAAACTGAAGGGTCTTGGGTTTGATGCCATTCAAGGACACATGCCTGGGTTGCAGGTTCAATCCCCAGTAGGGAGCGTGCAGGGGGCAGCCAATCAATGATTCTCATCATTGATGTTTCTATCTCCCTCCTATTTCCTTCCTCTCTGAAATAAATAAAAATATATATTTTTAAAAAGAAACACTATTCTCTACCTTTGTTCAGTGAGCCTCAGATTTTGTTAATTTTAAATATTTGCCTAGCCATCTTCCTGGAGAATCAGGTTTTATAGATAAGATATTAGATCTTGGAATTCATAGAAACCCTCCTCGTGAGAATATTAACGAATGTTAGAGATGTGTAGCATTAGATCTCTTCTAGACTTCTAAATTTCAAGTAATTTAGTTTCTCTTTGCTTGAAGTGAACACTTTAATGTGTTAAGTATTGTATTTAATATTTCAATGATATCATCTATACAATATAAAGTGATGTATAAGTGTGTGCATATCAGAGTTCTTGCTATCCTGGAGACAGTTCCTTATTGTGCATGCTAAAAAGCTATGTTGTTCACTCACATGGGTAATTTGATATAACTTTTAAAAAAATAAGTAAAAAATATACAAGAAGTATATTTTTTGGAGTATGAAGAATAACAACAAATACCCAGATTCCTGTCACCTGGGATTGAACAAGTTTACTATATATATTTCATAGTTATTTTATTTTTAATAAAATGTGTAGATAAAATTGAAATGTTATTGGACCCTAAGCTCTTCAATTTCTATCTCTCCCCTTCCTCATGCTCTTGTAAGTAAATCCTAATCCACTGAAATATTATTTTTCCTTAGGATATATTTGCAGTGCTCTAATTGATGAATCAGAAGGTATAAAGATTTAAACTCCGCTGAGACCGGTTTGGCTCAATGGATAGAGCGTCGGCTTGGGGACTGAAGGGTCCCTGGTTCGATTCCGGTCAAGGGCATGTACCTTGGTTGCGGGCATGTCCCCAGTGGGGGGGGTGCAGGAGGCAGCTGATCGATGACTCTCTCTCATCGATGTTTCTGGCTCTCTATCTCTCTCCCTTCCTCTCTGTACAAAATCAATAAAATATATTAAGAAAAAAAAAGATTTAAACTCCTATAAAATGAATCCAAATAAAAAGAATATCTGTTTGTATTTTTGCTGCTATGTTTAAGCTTGCTCTTTTCTATTAGACCATTGTCAAATTGGGGATTTATTATTAACAATAACTCCTAATTCTGTAGGTGTAGGCTGTATATCATTTTCTAAATATTAATATTTTAAATTATCATCGAGTTTAAACATTTTTATACATTTTAAATGTAATTTTTGAATATAGTAATACATTCACATTGTTCAAAAAACAGAAAGTATTAAAATGTGTAGCGTTAGCCTTTTAACAATCCAGGTTTAAATTGCATGCTGTACATATACCCAGTTTCCCCCCCCAATAAATACTGCAAATGTATTTCTTTCTTCCCTAGTATTTTCTTAATATCATCTTAACCTCTAGCTTACTTTTAAAAAATGAGAATACAATAAATAATACTTATAGCATGCAAAGTAAGTTTTAATTCACTATTAGTTATATTACTATGGCTTTTAGTCATCAGTAGGTTGTTAGTAAAATTTGGGGGGAGTCAAAAGTTATACATGGTTTTTCAACTGCATAAGCAGTTGGCACCCTTAATTTCCACATTATTCAAGGATCAACTGAATAATGAAAACTCTTCCATTCTTGACATCCAACCTCTCAAAAATAACCACTATTTTTTAGTGAACTTGTCTGCTTCCTGAGTTTCTATATGCATAATTTTATTAATGTGGACATTTCACTAGATTTTTAATTCCTTCTACTTGATATACCAAAGTTAGCATATTTATTCTATGTACTATACTTGGATTTTTTTCACTTAACAATATAACTTGGGGATGTTTCTATAATGGTATATGGAAAGGTCTGTTTTTTCCTGCTGTACCATATTCCATTATATACACATGCCATACATTTTTTAACCAGCCCATATTGGTAGATATTTGTATTGTTTCCTTTCTCTTGCTATTATACATGCCTTTGACATAAGTAATTCCAAAAGTATGACAGTGAATTTAACAGGTCAAAGGGTATATTCATTTATAATTGTGATAGGTATTGCTATATTGTCCTTCTTAGGACAATATAATTTTATACTCACAGTTTTACTTAGTTATTCAAATATTTGTACCTAAGAACTCTACTCAAGAAATGCACAAAGTGCTGGTTTTCTCACAGTCTTACTGAGATGTGATTAAATTTTTGAAATGTTGTTAGTGTGTTAAGTGAAAAAATTTTCTAAGTGTATTTCTATTTTAATTTTCTGTTTCATATATTAGAGGACCATTATATCTATTTGAACTCTGTTCATATCTTTTGTCCATTATTATATTGAGTTCTTGTTTTCTTTATCAATTTCTAAGAACCTCATATATATTTGGCATGGTATTCTTTGTCTCTAAGTTGAAAATTATTTTTCTGATTTTTTAAGTTGTCTTCTGACTTTTCTTATAATACTTATTGCCAATTTTAAATTTTTGAATAATTTATCAATCTTATCTCATGTGGACTCTGAATTTTGAATTATAGATAAAAAAGACCTTATAATAGAATTTTCCCATGTCTTCTCTTGTTACTGATATTATTTTATTTTAAAAAATATTTAAATATTAATTTCACTTCTAAATTACCCTAATGTGGAATGGGAATTACAGTTTTTACTTTATTTTTCCAGATGGCTACTGAATTGTGCCAACAGGATTTTGTTTCTCCACTGATCTGTTTTCCCTATTGGTGTGATCCATTTTCACATAAAGTGAATTATCATAGATATCTGTCTCTATTTCTGAATTTCCTTTTCTACAACATTGGTCTCTTCATGTGTCACTACAATACTGATTTGATTATTGATATTACATAAAATGTTTCATAATCCCGCTTTGATCTTGATTTCTTTGTTTTGATTATTCTATTTGATTATTTCTCTATATAAACTTTAAAATCAATTCATCTAGTTAAAAAGCTAATATTTTGGGATTGTATTACATTTATATATTACTTTAAGGAGCATTAAGATCATGACATTGAGTCTTCCTTTCCAATAACAAGGCATATCCTTCAATTGTTCATGTCTTCTTTTGTGTTTTTTAATAGTGTTTTAATGATTTTTTATGTAATGATCTTGTGCCTTTCTTACATTTAATCATTGCTATTTTATTTTTTTCAATTCTATTACTTAGGGGATCTCTTATTCCGTTCTGTTTCCTACCTGGTTGTTATTTTTACTCGTGAAAATATGTATTTCCTAATCTTCTGTGAAGATTACTGTCATCTATTGAATTTTAAATTAAGATGATTCAACTTTAATACTCGCAGTTCTATTTAGTAATTCAAGCTCAGCTGGAGCTTTCTTCATAGTGTTCTGGTCTTTCACTATAGTCCTTATGTATTCTTTCAGCTTCTTAATAATTCTGGAAAGTTTATTTTATATTCTTTTTTGGCGCTCAGAATCCAGTGTCACCTGTTTTTGGGATCTGTTCTGTCCCTGTGGCCCTTCTTAGGTGGTTTAAAATGATTGCTGCAAGGTTCTCCTCAGCTCAGCTCCTTTCCCCTACAGGACTCCCTTGAACCCTGGTTGTGAAATATTCCTAGAGTAGTTTTATGGATACTTCTTCCAGTGCCTTCACCTTTTCAATGGTTGTGGAGAGGTCTGTCTAGTAATTTCTTGTCTTTGGGATGCCTTACCTTTTAATTAGTGATGATGCAGACTGCAGTGACTGGGGTTTGATGTCTCATGAGTTTATTTTATCCCCCCAGTAGAGTGGTGGACAAATGTCACATTTTCTTGCTCTTGCCCAGGTTCTTCTAAGTCTTTTTTCATGACAGCAGGAGTTGTTCAGCACTGTGTGTATGTGGAGGGCTCCTTCCTGCCGGAGGAGCTTAATGTTCTCTTCCTGTGGGAGGGGTAGCACTCCATGCTCTCATGGGCCTTCCCTCAGGGGTCTCAGAACCGGTAAGGCAAGACTGTCCAAACAAAACATAAAGCGAATGAGACTGTAACATTGGGAAATCGGAGAAAAGAATAATTATGTGAACATGGAGAATTTTCTTCCCATTCTTGTAGGGAAATATTGGAAAGACAGACCACAGTGATTTTTTTCCCCTCCCCAAATGGATGCCTCCGGGTTTTTGTCAATGTGTGCCCTTGCTTTAAGTAAACGTTGATAAGATCTGCATTTTCTTCTCTCACCTTCATTTCTTTTTATGTCAGAAGTTAATTATCCAATCTATGTAATTATTACCAGCACACAGAGTCTCAGGTCCCGTAAGAGGTTCAGAATTACATATAGGCTTTTAGCAATTACACAGTATGGACTTTAAGCCAATTTGAGAAACACTGAAAGCCATTATCATCTGTCTGTAAAATGCCTTTCGCTGTGCTCTCTGCACTCGGAACAGTGGATTACAAGAAAGTTACAGAATACTGGTGGAATAATTGGGCATGCTATTCTGGGCATTTTGTACATACCCATTCTTGAAATGTAAGTCCATGCGCGCTTATTGATTTTTCTCTTTTGAAAAGTCAGGCAAGTCTTTCTTTTGTTAGAAAGAGAATAACTATTCTATCCCAGCTGCCCATTCCATTCAGAATATGTCTTTGCTATCATCTATTCTTCTCAGCAGATGATTTGATTTTATTCCATGTCCATGAGGGTCACATCTTTATTGGCTGATATAGTCATTTCTGAGTGATATTAAGGTGTTTGTTTAAAAAAAAAAATGTTTTCTCTTTATTTTGAGCCGAGGGCACAAAGGACTGGTTTTCACCCAATCCTTGACTTCAGTATTCTTTCTTTTTTTCTCTACACTGCTGTGGTCTTGGCACTGTCCTGACAGTGGGTATTCATACGAGGAATCACCCAAGCCTTTGGGACACCCCACCTTTTATTTACTTATTTATTTGTTTATTTATTTATTGCCTTTTATGGTTTTTGGGAGAGTGTTTCCATCTTTTATGTGAACTTTCATGTTTGATTCTGAAGAAAAGCCTTTTAAATTATTCAAGTCCCTTGACAGTGATACAAGATGACTTTACATCTTCCCTTCACCAGGTAAAAAACAACATACTATGCCTTCTTAGAAAATAAACAGTATCACAAACCAATCAACAGAGCACACCAGGAGCCCTCCGGGTTGGGAGTGACTGGAATCAGGAGAGGCTGGCTTTGGTTGCATTCCCAGACCTCCTTGTTCCCAGCGCTCCCCACTGCACGTTGGCTGCAGAGCCTAAGGACCAAGCACATACATGTGTTGTTACATGGAAAGGCACATGCTACACAGACAGGCATGACTTCTATGGCGAAGTTACACAGACACATGTAAGCCCCAGGGATGCTTTGCCTAGGGCACATGAGCCAGTTTTCGAGGGTAAAATGAGATTGGCCACGAGACTCTGGTGTCCCTAAACTATTACTTTCCCTCCAAGACTGCAGACATCCCACACGGGATGGGGCCTGTGATGCAAAGGAACTGGAGAAAAACGAGAACGCTCTCCTCCTTGATGACAGGGCTTTCATTTGCCCTGTACTCTGACTGCAAGCGCAGTTCTGTGGGGTGCTTGAGTCCACTGGAGATGGATTCCGGGGAGAATGTGATGAGGACAGCAGAGTCGTGCCTCATGGCTCCCTGAGCTGCCTGCACTGATGCGCTGATTTATAATTCAAGGATGTGCTGAAAGACACTTCTCCACTCGGAGCGCAACTTTTGGGGAGAAGCACCCTTGCCCTTGGTAAGAATGAGGACGTGGCTGTTTGAACCAAGAGCCTGTTTGACCCACGGGTGGTTTTCTCGAGGTGTGATCATTGCGATGCTGTGGTTGGGCTCTCCTTTTATCTAGGCTGACAGGGTGAAATGGCTCGCTTGTCAGTATGAGCATCCCAAGCGTGGTTCTCTCAGACAGACCATGGGTATTTTGGGAAAGCTGATTGAGCACTGCCTCTGGACTGTGGGATGGCAGGTCCTTGTGTGCATGAAGGGCAGTTAAGTAACAACATAGTTTAAAGACCCACAAGCTCCAGGCCTTCCCTCTTGCAGATTTGTGGGATAATTTGCTTTAAAGGAACATTTATATAAAAAAAAAACCACTATATTTTTATTGATTTCAGAGAGGAGGAGAGATATTGAAACCTCAATATTGAATCATTGATTGGTTGCCTCCTGCATGCCCCACACTGGGGATAGAGCCCGCAACCCGGGTAGGAATTGAACCATTACTTCCTGGTTCATAGGTCTGCGCTCAACCACTGAGCCTGCTGGCCAAGCTGCTCTAAAGTAACTTTTTTTTTTTTTTCCATAAAAGAAAAACACATTCTCTGTTAATAGACAGGGACTATATGAAATCAGGATTTTATACACATCTCCTAAGTAAATCCTTACTTTATACAATGAATGTAACTGTAGCAACGTGGCAATCCAAATCCTTTTACTTTTTCTTTTATCTTAATTCCCATAAAAGGCATTCCAACAGCTATGATTCTGTTCTAGCTCAGCTTTTCTGCTTCATGCAAACAGACTCTACTCTCAATGTTCTTGGTTTCCAAGAAATAGTGCTATTATTTCTAGGACAAAATGTCCAGGAATTGACAGATATATGAAAGATGTATGAATGCTTTTGCTAGGAGAAGCTCTTTGCTTGAAGAAGGGAGTTTTGGTTTTCAAGAATTAGACATACTATGTCAATGCTTGTAAATGAGTTTGAAATGCTATCCTGGACACGCTACTCTCTCACCAACCTATCTTCAATCAGCTGCGTTTTTAGCAACTAAAACACTTCACTTCTGGGGAACTTGCAGGCCATGAGTGCGACAGTTTCCTCTCTCCCTTCTTGACCAGTTTGCCTGTGATTCAGAGCCCTTAAATTCAAGGGCATAAAGCTTCCTTTGAAAACAGCACAACACAAGCAAAATCAAAATAGAATTCAGTGTATGAAAGTATTCCAAATTACTCATGCAGGTTAACCTATGTTTCCATTCATCTTTTCACCCATGTGCCTTGTACCTCCAGTCATTGAACAGATCTTTACAATTGTTACAGAAGACTGGGGAAAAAAACACACACAAAAAAAACCTAACAAACAAACAAAAAAAAACCAAGCCATATGCTTAGAGAAAGGGAGTTACATTTTATTAAGGGCAAGGCCAGAGAAAAATGTGCCTTTCAAATTCTGGGTCCCCCACATGGAGGAAACCTTTTCTATTTATACTTTGCCTAGCTCTTCTGTCTCCCAAATTTGGAATTAGACTTCCGAGCCTTCTGGGAAAGAAGGCCTATGTGCTGGGAAGAGACCACGAGACCACATCTCAAGGCCTGGCCTGCTGTCAGCACTGACAACTCTGTCTGGGGCATAGTCCATGGCCTCTCTGGAATGGGGGTCGTCTTATTTTCCTTATTATTTAAGCAAGCAGGCATTTACAGAAGCCAAATAGCAGAGTAAAAATTTCAAACGGCAGTTTTGTTTTTGTTTTTTTTTTCATTTTTATTTTTATTTATTTATTTATTTCATAACATCTATTTACAGGTCCAAAATTATTATACTTAAAATATAGATATGTTTCTCCTCTTTCAGTAATGGTTATGATGTATTTTATTTTTATTTTATTTTATTTAAAAAAAATATTTTATTAAATTATTATCTGTGTACATATTTTAACATTGCTTCCACCCCCACCCCCATGCATACCTTCCCTCCCCAGAGTTTTGTGTCCATTGGTTGTACTTATATGCATGTATACAAATCCTTTGGTTGATCTCTTATCTTCCTCAGATCTCCCTACCTTCCCCGCTGTAATTTGACAGTCTGCTTGTTGCTTTACTGTCTCTGTATCTATCTTTTGGTTCATCAGTTTATAATGTTCTTTATTATCCATAAATGAGTGAGGTCATGTGGTGTTTCAACGGCAGTTTTTATGTAAGATTGGTGCTTCACTATGACTCAGTGCGGAGCACTGTCAAGAATACAGACCTTCACCAAAATCTACATTTAGTTCCCTGAGGGCAGTGTTACCACCAAATAATCCCATGGTTTCCCATATTGCTGGTAGTGAGGATTTTCATATATTTATTTCTGTGAGTTCCTCTCTTGTCTTTCCTTTGTGCAGCCACACTTCTGTGGGGGGGATATGGGTGGTACAGGTGAGGCAGGAAAGACCAGAATTAATTGTGTGAGGTGGGGGGGGGAAGGAGCAGGTGGGGGAGATTGTGTATGGGGAGATTTATGCAATTTAAGCTTCTGGGAGATGGTATCTCACAGCTTTTTCAGACATATCATTTTCTACTTTTTGGAAACATTCTTTATAATGTGGCTTCAGTCTATACATTTAGAGTTTTATTGAAACAGAACCACATGTAAGGGTATGTAATTTGATATAATGTATTACTGTGTTAGAATTTGGGCTCATCAGTTAAATCTAAGTGTCTGCAGACAAATTACATAATTTCTCTGGGCTGTTTTCTCATTGTGAAATGAGGTTGATAATGGCAAACCCCATAGCATTGTTTTGAAGATGAAATTGAGTATTAAATGTGTACTGTCTGTCACATTCATTTTCTTTTCTTCTTTCTCTCTCTCTCTCTCTCTTTAAATATAATAAATCTCCAGGAAGTTAGCATTTAATTATTGGTATTTCAACATCAGCAAGTTGTTAAGTTGGCAAAAGTGAAAGAAACTTAAAAGAAAGGCCATTGAAACAATTGATGTCAGTAGTAAGATTTATTTATATAGGTTATTAGAGGCCCAGTAAATGAAATTTGTGCACTGGGTGGGGGTCTGGGACTCCTCAGTGGACATCCCTTTAGCAATCCGGGATCCCTCTTGTAGTCCAGGACCCCTCGCTTCTTACCACCCACATGCTCGCTGCTCCTTAGTGCAGCGAAGGAGGAGGGAAAGGTTCCTGCTACTCCAGCTGTGCTCACCAGCTGTGAGCCTGGCTTCAAGATGAGTGGTGTTCCCCTGTGGGAACGCACTGACCATCAAGGGGCAGCTCCTGCATTAAGTGTCTGCCCCCTGGTGGTCAGTGCACATCATAGCGACTTGGTTGTTCTGCCATTTGGTCAATTTGCACATTGGCCTTTTATTATATAGGATAAGGGTAAACAGAGTTTTTTTTGTATAAACCATGTGGAGAGCACACTTTTGCAAACAGTGAAAATATAAAGGGATTTTAATTTAATTTATCATAATGCTTATGATTTTCCTCATAAGCATTTTGAGGAAAAATTTTTTTTTGAAATCTTTACCCATATTTTCATAATCATGTGAGCAAAGTATTATCTCTAAATTGTAGATAGGAGTGGAGAAAGTGGATAGAGAACAATCATATGATGGATGAAGCTCACAGATTTGTGTTGGCGCTGTCCAGGCAGGCCTTCAGTGCTTTGGTCCAGAAGCCTGAATGTACAGGGTCCCCAGTAACTATTCAGAAATGTAACACATGCCACCTTGGGTCTTCTCAGAGCCTGGCAAAGTGGAGGCTTTAGTCAAACAGTGACCTGCACTGTTACTGTCCCCACGTCCAGCTTAACCTCCATGCTCAATAGCTACACTCTCTTTCGTCCCATCCCCTTCACCATGCCCCCTTCTCTAACCCCCAACTTAGATTAAATCCAACTTTCTAACTTTTCCTGGCCAGCACCCATATGGCTTAAGAAATAACTGCATTGACTAGTTTCTCTTTATATTTTTGACCTTGAGCCTCAGCTGGGCTCTGAGTGCTCACCGACAGTCATACCCAACATTGTTAATCCATTCACTTTTCTCTGCTTGATAGCCATTTTGTTATTGTGTCCTTCCAAAGCTTCAGCACTTTTATACCAACCTTCATTTTCACAGAGAAAACTCGAACATGGGAGAGGATTTCACAGCCTCTCATGACATTTACCTTCAAAGCCTCTGAGCAATGAATACACTGATGTCTCTTCTCTTCAGTAAACTTCCTTTATTTTTTGGCTTCCAGGACACCATGCCCTCTGTGCTCTTTCTGAATCACTGGCAGCTCCTTCTCAGATGCCTTTGCTGGTTCCTCCTCACCTCCCATACCTCATAACATTAGTTTGCCCGGCAGACTCATTGGATGCCTCCTCTGTCTGCATTTGCTTCATCTGTGAGCTCTTGCAAGCGTGGTTGAAATGAACTAACAAATACAAAATAACTCCCAAATTTATGTCATCCTACCAGATCTCTCTTACTAACTCTAAAGTAATATGTTTGACTGCTTAATAGTTTTCTGCTTAGATGTCTAATAGATATTTCAAATTTAATGTATTTAAAACTTTCCTCTGATGCATCTCTTTAAAAACCCCATTCTCTCCCTTTTAGCCGAGAGCCAATTCTTCTTCCCAATTGCTCAGGCCCAGACCAGTCATTGTACTCTTCTTTCTCATACGCCACATCTAGTTTATCAGCAAATACTGTTAGTTCTTTCTGCAATGTATCTCCAGAATTTGACCACTTCTCACTACTTTTACTCCTCCCACGGTTCCAAGGGGCTATCACTTCCCATCTTAATTATTACTTTGATAAGAGGCCCGGTGTACGAATTCCTGCATGGGTGGGGGCCCTTGGGGTGGCATATGGAGATTGGACCCTAGCTTGTGCTCTCAGTCTCACAATCCCACAGCCCTGCCTGGCCCTTGCCTTAGCCTGGTGCTGCCCCCTCATCTGCCCCACTATCCCATCTTTGGGGTGATCAGCAGGGCTATCAGCTCCCCACTCGCACCTGCCTTGGCTTGGCTCACCTGCTCACCTGCTCCACTCTCCTGCCGCGGTCCTGCTCTTGTCAGGGCCCATGCAGGGCCAGCTGCGCCTCCATTGCCACCCACTGCCAGTGCTGTGTTGCTGACATCTACCATGTTCTGTGCAGCCCCCTGCTGGTTAGCACACATCATAGTGAATGGTCAAACCTCTGGTCTCATGGTCAAACTCCCGGACAAATGACCACCAGAATGGATAATTTGCATATTAGGCTTTTATAATATAGGTTGACTTTGTGAGATGGGTTTCATGCTACTGCCCTTCTCCCTTGGATCACTCCCACTCTTTTACTCTACATGTAGTACCCAGAGTGAGCCTTTCCAATGTGTTAGTTATATTATTACATTTCTTTTCTGAAACTCTAGCAGTAGATTTGACTTGGGATAAAGCCTAGTCCTTACACTGTCCTACAGAGCCCTTCAGAGTCTGACTCATGTCTACTCTCCCCTGGCAACACAGGCTTCTTGGCTTCTTCAAACATGCCAAGCATGCTCCTGTCCTAGGGCTTTTGTACATCTCTCGGGCGCTTTCTTTCCCCAGATGTGCATGTGGCTTACCACATTACTTCGTTTAAGTCTTTGCTCAAATATTAACTTCTCAGTGGGGTCTAACCTGATGTCCTATTTAAACTTGCCAACGGTGCTGTTCTCACATTCCCGAATCCCTTTGCAATGCTAGATACTTTTCTCTAGCCCCTATAACCTCCTGATATGTGATGTATAATTTACTTGTTTATTATAGCTACTGTTTCTTGTCTCGTTCCTGCTGAAATGCAAGCTCCCCAAGGGCTGGAATCTTTTGCTCTGTTCACGGGTGTATCCTGAGTGCCTGCAATTGTACCAGCCAAAAAGTGGATGCTCGAATCACATTTCTTGAATGAATAAATGATTTTATAAACCCTGTTTCCCTGGGGATGCAGTTGTAGACGAGGGTGAAATTGGGGCATTTGGGGATTTGTGGTTATGTATTCCTGGGCTGAGATAAATGCTTTGTTGGAGTCAATGTATTCTGTGGGGGGGAAACTGGGGAGTCCTGGCCCAGTATGGATTTCATTTGGAGAACTCCAAAATCATTTTTTTAAAGATTTTATGAAAGTATCCCACATGTTTAGCACACTATATGGTACATTAACATGTGAAGGAGAAAAGCTCCAGACTTTATGCAGGCCTGGTCACCCCTAACTGCCCTCCCCTGCAGGCCTGGCTCCCCTTGAATTATTATAAAATGTCATGAATCCTAGAATTTACTTACTGGAGAGCAGGGGAATCAACCCTTTGAACCTCATAACTATGAGAACTGCACTTCATTGGAAATCTATTGCATTATGCAATGATTGTTAAATAGTTCATGTTGAGATGGAAGCAAAATGAGGTCAGATAGATGTAGGACCAGGTCAGATGGACTTACTACCTATGTGCTCTTTTTCTCCCATTATAAGTGGTTGTAAGGCTCAAATGAGACAGTACATGTAAAGTTGCCAGCCCAGGGCACACACAGAGCAGGGCTACTAAATGTGAATTTTCTCTTTCCTGGGAAAGAATTCTCTGCATGAACTCCTATTATATTTTTTCCTGCTTATCACAAAGGAATTCAACTTGTCTCAACATATGAACATACACTAAAGAGATTAATTCATGAACTAGAAGAAATGGAACAAAGGACTTCTTGCTCATTAACTCTGAATGCCTCAGATTTACAATAGAAATCCCAAAACTTTCCAGGGATTATCAATGAAAAGATGGCAGACCATCAATTCTGGAGATGAGAAGAACTCAGTGTCCATTTAAATTTCCACTAAGAATATGTGATTGTGAATATTTATTGAGAGCCTGCTGTGAGAAGTTATTAGGCGTGTTGTAGAACCGAACACGGAAGAAATGGGACTTGTGAATCACAGAACTATTAAACGTTAATGTGCTTCTATAGCACTGGGCAGAATTTTTTTCCCAGGCTACCGACAAGCTTCTAAGGAACTTTCTAAGAGATTGTTAGGCACACCTCAGAGGATGCTGTTAGGAAGCTTTTAGGAAAGTTGTGCAAATGTGTAGTCAGCTTAAGGATGTTAAGCATATTCATTAATGCCAATTATTCTCCTGTGGTGGCCATGATTTCTATTGAGAATGACTGCTCCACATCTGTTTCCTTCAGGTGCGACTTCAGTCTTCACTGGAGAGAGTGGGTAGGAGATCTAGGATTAAAAAAAGAAAAACAAAACCCCTTAGGAATGGTAAGCAGTGCAATTCCTCTGTAGTCCTATAAAAACCAGCTACCCATGTAGTGCTGCAAATGAATTCATCTGTGAAATAGAAATAGTAACAATGAAAATAAGAATTATTTTTCTGGAACTTCTAATCCAAATTCCTCCAAACTGAAGTGGGCTGAAGTTGACTATTGAAATTTTAATGCAATTTAATTTAATTCCAAAAAAGCTCAATTTCCTTAGAAGTCTAAGTGTAGATTGAGCTAGTGCTTGTTCCTATTTCCCCCACCTCACACCAGCAGGGTAACACTTTAGTAGCAAGTGTGAGCACTATCAGGTTTGAATTGAATTTATGCAGTCTTCCAAGCTGAGTTATTTTCAGCTAGTTAGAAAAATATACAAATGCCACACTTCTAATGATGCAAAACAAGTTTAGACCATCGGAATTATTTATTTTCAAATAATTAGAACTAAACTGTTGCTGATTTCTAACTGTTAACCGGGCTGACATACATGGTGACTTGAAGATGTGCTTTAAATCCACAGCAATAACTAAGTTATGTATATAATTTGAAATGTCCTCATCAGCGTGAAGTAAAAAATTGAAACACAAAATTGAAAGGAAAATATGATCTCAATTGTGCAAACATATCTACATTATATCCCTCGTATTTTCATGCGTCTATATGGACAGGGAAATATTGGAAATAAAGATAACAAATGTTAGCATTGGTCATCTCTAGGTGGTAGTATTATTTTCTTGTTTATATTTTCAATGCTTTCCAGGTGCCAGTAAAAATCTGTTAGTTTCATAGCAGTAGAAGAAAGCCATTAAAACTGTACTTTGCACTTTGCACAGGGCAGGCGTGTAAGTACACTGATGCTGAATCTATGACTGAATGGGCCCATCAGGAAAGCTGACAAGCTTTACCAACTCTCTGGCAGCTTTGTACATCTTTCTTGCAAAAAGTCACGCTGTGAAAATTTCATTACAAAATAAATGATGACGCATTATAAATCACTACCGTAAATAATAAGTGGGGGCTAATCAAGTCTCTTTTGTGATGAGACAGCTCTAATTGCTTCTAATTTCATGCTTTTACTTCCTGTACTTGCTAATTCTTAAATTTGCAATCTCCAGTGTTCTCTCAGTCATTAGTATAAATTAGCAATGTTGTACTATATGCAAATTGGTTAGCTGAAGAAGTCAGTTATATAAAAAATACTGTAAATAACCCCTTTCAACTCAATTAAACAATATTGGTGTGATACTCTAAGCCTTAAAGAACAAATAATTGACTACAACAGTTAAAAATGCATGGGTCCAATCTAGAAAACCTTACCCAGACAAAGTTTGCACTTCCTTCAGCACTAATCTTGTTCATCCAAGAGTATCAGGGTAAGCCCAGAGTTGAAACCTTTTGTGGACAAAAGAAGAGGGATGTGGGCTAATATTTACTGAATGCTACAAGCACTGTCACCATTCTTTTTTTCTTTTCTTTTTAAAAAAATATATTTTATTGATTTTTCACAAAGTGGAAGAGAGAGGGATAAAGAGTTAGAAACATCAATAAGAGAGAATCATTGATCAGCTGCCTCTTGCACACCCCCTACTGGGGATGTGCCCACAACCAAAGTACATGCCCTTGACAGGAATCGAACCTGGGACCCTTCAGTCCAGAAGCCAACGCTCTATCTACTGAGCCAAACTGATTTCGGCACAATGTCACCATTCTTATCCCGAAAATGAAAATGGCATTGAAATATAAAATGCAATTAAATATTCTTCTTTTAGTGTTTTCCAAACTGTGGTCTGCAGAGGTGAACTCTCCCACAATGCTTTGCTGTTGATAAATGGAGGTTCATGTAGAAATGGCTTTGGGGATTTTTACATCATATATACCTCTCTTTAAGGGTCAGAAACAAATTATTAAGATATTAAAGATTAAAAAAAAAACTTGTGCCAATAAAAATATATTTTAATTGGTTTAATCCAGTGGCTCATTCCACTTAAAAGCAGAACTCTATTTTATTTTTTCTATCTAACGTCTATTAATATCCCTTGCGGAAAAAAACACACAACATTCCATGGAACACACTCAAAGACCAAAAAGCAAAACACTATGCACATCGGACTTATGTGTGGTACATATGTAACTTGGAGGTAAATTCTATGGCCGCCACATCTTCTCTTTATCTAGTAAGTAGTGCTACAAGTAGATGCTGGTTCAGACTGTGTATTCTTCCTGGGAAAAAGTACATAGTGATCTCGTGGTTGCTAGGATCCACTGAGGTCCAGGGAAATCTGGCAAAAAACCTCTTTAGGATTTTTGGCTTTATAATAAACAAATTATATATTTAAAAATAATTCGGCACACAACATATATAAAATATATCTTTTATAGTTTGAAGAGGCACACCCTGTCACAAAAGACTGTTTCTACTACCGTCCCACCCTTATTTCCACCTGCCCCTCTGATAATCATTGTTCTGAGGCATACATGTGCATGGGTTTTGACTTTCAATTCCACATCACTGGGACTGCCATTTAGCCCAAGTCCCATCGAGGTCTATGGACCAGCTGTCCTCTTCCTCTTCCTCAATGTTCTGACAATTTCCTTCTGCACAAAGCTCTCTTGCTGGGCCTTGTGATCAATTTGTATGTGTAGGAAACAAAATTAAATCTCTCTCCCAACTTTTCCTTTGTAAAAGATTACCCAATTGTCATCTGGAGTCATAACTCAAGGCCACAGAGTGACTGTTGAACCCTTGGCTTGATGAGTTTGCTGTTGAATCTTACAAGGCTTTTCTGTGTGGGGCTTCCATTTGCACTAAATAAACTGAACACATACTTGAATATACAGCAATCTGAACTAGGACTGCTCCAAAATAAAGGAAAAAGGGGACTTTGAAAAGATATTGAACTAAAAGTGGAACTCCCCCTTTAACTGTTAACCTTTAGCATGATTTGTATGCTAAGAGTCTAACACATGTGTCAAAAACAAGGCCCGCGGGCCAAATCCGTCCCACCAGGCCTTGCAATGTGGCCCGCACCGCGCTGTCATCACTGCACTCCGCTGCGTTTCCATCACAATGACAGTTTATGACTGTTCAGTAAACCATTCGGCCCGCGATTTAGGCTGGATTTTAGATTTTGGCCCCTTCTCTGATTGAGTTCGACACCCCTAGATGATAACTCTTATTAGTTTCTTTTACCACACAAAACAAGAAGTTGGTGCTAGAAAGAGTAGAAGACTCGGCAGAAAATCTTCAGCATCAGCCTAAGAGCTGCTGGAATGACTTTCTGTGGTCCCCACCCCCCCACCACGCCCTTTTTTTTTTTTTTTTTTTTTTACCAGTAATCTTTTTAATTTTAGAGTTAAGTTTTATATCAAATTAGCAACATGAATGTCAACTCTAAAGAAGAAATAGTGACACATTTCATTGCTTAAGGACAGTTGGCTTGGAGTTTTCTTATGTTTTCAATAGCATCTCTGTCCTACAATCGATTTACTTTTTAGTTTGTATATGAACTGCTGCTTATTATTTGCTTTTAGTGTCAGTATGCCATACCCCCCCTCCCTTAGGCATTTCACTTGACTTGATAATTATTCTTTTACTCTGAGAATTTTAGACAAGTATGATAATTCTTTCTGTTTTGTCACGGTCCTGTCCAGCATTATTTTTCTGGTTTAAAGTGACTCTGACTCAGGAATCAGTTCTATTGTGATTACCCTCAGGAAGTGGGTGAAATATTTAAATTTAAAAGCACTTGAAGGAGTACATCTCAATCATATTAGACTATAAGAGATTTAGGGCAAGACTGTATGTCATAGAAAAAGTGGCAAAAGGTTGCTTTTTTCTGTAGCCTACTAAATCAGTACTGAGATATGAATCTTAAATACTTTTTTAGTCTGAAAAGTTTGCCTCCATCTCTCTACTTGACCTTTAAATAAATGAGGAATGTTTACAGATACCAAATAGGTTTTCAGAAAAAGAAAAATAAGACTAGGGTAAAACTCATTTTAAAAAGAAAAGTTGGGAAAATTTGCATTCAGAGATAAAGAAATCTTCTTCAGTAATCGTCCAGATCAGTGGTTCTCCCATGGGATGTGTGGTAAGGTATGGAGACATTTTTGGTTATTACATGTGTGGGAGGCACTATTGACATCTAGCTACAAACCTGTTAAATCCATTTTATTTTGGAGTTTGGGGCAGTTTTTTTTTTTTTTTTTTTAAATATATTCCACCGATCCCTTACAGAGAAGAAGGGAGAGGGATAGAGAGTCAGACACATCAATGTGAGAGAAACATGTACCAGCTGCCTCTTGCACACTCCGTATTGGGATTGTGACTGCAACCAAGGTACATGCCCCTGACCGAAATCAAACCTGGGACCCTTCAGTCTGCAAGCCAATGCTCTATCCACTGAGCCAAACCGGTTGCGGTTGGGGCAGTTCTTAATCTGGCCTGTCACATTTGCCAAATCTCTTACACTTGGGGTTTAGCTCAAACTAAAATCCTCATTTTAGAATGATTCATATACATATCTCAAATGATGGTGAGTAAACACCATCATTTGAAGAAGCAGACTACACATTCTTTTCTGCCTGTAGTACAAGGAAGGGAACATCTAGAATTGAGGGGCCAGGAGCTGAATGTTATAAATGATAGCTTTGGGTAACTCTGAGGAGGACCTTTAGTCCTTAAGAAATACTAGGTAGGAAGGCGCTTAGTTTGCCAAACCATGCTTTTCTCACCATGCATTCAAACACTGGAGGAAAAAAAGAGCTTCTGTATGAGCTTTTATGATGAAGTGGAGGCATGCAAATCTTATAATTAACAACGCAGCCTTCGTTAATAGCTTGTAAATCATACAATAAAATAAATCTGGCAGACATGGCCAAATGTTCTTGCTCAATTAATTTGGAAATAAATTACTTATCTGCGGTGGCCTGCTATTGTAGCTGACAGCTTTGCTTGTCTTCAGCTCGATTAAGGGTTTCTGGCAGGTGGTGCTGCCGAGGGGGCGGAAAGCCTGAACACAAATAAGTGGTTGCATACCCAGAGGAGAGGTGGACAGTGTGGCCACCCGTGGTTTTCTTCTGGAATTGCTGCCTGCATTTCCATGAATTTTGGAGGCTTCCACTGGGCTATTTCACATTGTATTGTCAAGAAATGATACCCGTTCATAATGCTTTTCCACCATGTAATGGTCAAAGAGGCCCAATGAAGGAAACACCACATACACCCCCGTTTGAAGGTAAACGTGTGTTCCAACTTGCCACGTGGGGCCTTCACTTCTCACTTGGTAGCATTCTCCCAGAGGCAGGAGCAAACTAAAACCAGGGATGGGAACTGGTTCTTAATTTGGTTTGTTGACATATATTAAGATATTTTCTCTCCCTCTTTTTAAAGTAGGCAGGTAGTTTTACCTTTTCTCTTAAAAATAGCCCTAGTGTGGCCTCAGATCCTTAGGGATAGTAAAACCTGTTTCTGTTCTTTAAAAGGTAATTTTAATTCAGTAGTTCAATAAAGGTGATCAATAAAAAAACATGCAGACAATTACCAGCCACCAAACAAGCAATTTAGTAATGTTAGTTCAGCAGCAGACTTAGTGTGTGTGTGTGTGTGTGTGTGTGTGTGTGTGTGTGTGTAAAATGGTTTTTAATTCCTTAAGTTTGTTTCCGTGAAGGGATTAGGGTGGATGGTGATAGTTCTTGTTGAGGCAGGGTATGTTTGTCCTGGAGCAGTAGACATATCAAAAGCTTTAAAAGTCAGCCTTCCCTTTTTGGAACCCCTGCCTGGAACACTTCATTGTCCATAACCATTGATCACTTCTTCATTCAGATGCTAATTACTTTCCAAATAGGCCCTCTGAAAGAGCAACACATCTGTACCCTGCCACCATCTTGCTCTTCAGAGCATTCAAGGTTCTGTTTCAGGGAAACAGGAGAATCCAAAACACAGTAAAGTACCAGTATCCAAGGTAGCTGCCGTGCGTAAAACCTCTAGAAAGAAATAGAAGGGATATGGGCACATTGCTAGGTTTGTTAATATGATTTTACAAAGTGCTTGTCACAATGTCAGAACCCAATAGTCTGTGTCTTGAATGAATGAGTATGCAAGCGGACATGTATCTGAGCTCCAGTCAGCACAGCCTCCCCCACTCCCCCCCAACATGTGCTCCTTTGGTCTGTGGGTCATTTTGAGCTAAAAGCCATTGAGAGCATGTGATCTCAAGAGATACTTACGTACACCTCTTCCTTGAAGAATTACATTGGGGCCTTGCCCATAACAAAAGTTATTACCAGAAATAACTTTTTCTGACTCATTTATGTGGCAGGGCAAACATCTAATTACTGAACATCTGCTCTTCTTATCATCCTCTGAATGACCTTCCTCTCCTCTGAAGGCCCCAGGCACCTTACACATCCTTCACTCAGGATGTCTTATATACCCATTTTCCTTTCTGTGTTTGAGTCTGTTATATATGTGGGGTCTCTGACTTGCATATGTATGTGGAGTTGAAAAGCTTGGTAAATAGATGATTTGACAAAATATGAGATTGGGGTTTTCTAAAGGTCTGCCAGATTAATTTGCCAGATGAAGTCCAATTCCTTATCTGACTAAACTTCAGGTTTATTGCCATCTCGGGGGGGGGGGGGGAGGGCAGGGGGGAAGTACTAGTACACAGCAATTAAATTCATAGACTCCGTTTGAGTTTGAATCCCAGTTCCATCACTTTCTCATTGTGTGACCTTAAGCAAATTACTTAATTTTTCTTTGCCTCAGGTTATTCACTTGTAAAATGGGTTCACTCATAGTATAGGTGTCAATGGATAATGGCAGTAAATGGGATCATATGTGTAACACTCTTAGAAGAGTCCCTGGCATATAGTAGGCTCTCAAAAAGTGTTAGCAACTTGTGTTTTCATTGTCTTTGTATCTCTTTCCCTGCAGCATTAGATGGCTCCCAACTAAAGGAAAATGTGATTGCTGGTGGCAGTCATGGCTGCCATTGCAGATTTCTAATAGGTAGGCAAGGAGCAGGGCTTAAAGCCACATGACCCAGATGGTAACAGTGAGGAAGGGAACTCCAGTGACACTTTCCACATCTTTCTTTGCTGATTTCCCTGACTAGTGACTAACACATTTCTAGGAAAATTTAAAATATTTTTTCCCATTAGTACAATTTGGATAACTTTTTGTAAAAAAAAAATCCAGAAATAACAGAAGTAAAACCAATGACTCACTGAAGAAGGAATTAGTAAAAGTTTATTGTGCACGCGACAAAAAGATGTTTGCCCACTGGAAGCACTCAACCCAAAACATGGAATGAGGCTCAGAAGTATATTGTTATATAAAGCAGCTTATATGGCGTGTGAGTAATAACTATTCTCCCTAGTGGTTGCTTTTCATATTAGAATTTCCTTAAATGATAGAAATCAGTCGGTGGTTATCTCAGATCAACCTTAGGAGACAGTTTTGCTCATGATTTTCAGAGACAGAAGCAACAAATGATCCAAGTCAAGTTAGCCTCTCAGAATAAGCTGAATTAAGCTTTGTTGGTCTGGTTAAACTGGCTTTGTCTGCTCAGGGAACTTTCAAGGCTGGTCTCCATTTTTATTTTTATTTTTACTTTAACATTTTATTATATCTAATCTATTTGTAGGAATGGGCAAGTGTAAGTAATTCCTAGCAAGTAGAATTTTATTTTTCTCACCACACAAAGAGTTTAGAGTACTGGTTCAGTAACTCAGGATATCAATAACTGTAACTTTAGAATTTCTGTGGCATTGTCTTCGTATTTGTTATTTCATTGTCCTCTTCCACCTGAGATAAAAAAGAAGCTTTTCCAGAACTACCTCCACCCCCACACTCCCTTGTATCCAGGAATTTCTACTCAGGCCTCACTGGCTCTGCCTAGTGCATCTGAAAAGCCCTCACCATTGGGGCATCTGGGAGAGGGTTATTAGACTGGTCTAAGCACATCACGAGCCACTCTTTGGAACCAGACACTAACTGAGCATTCTCAGGAGTCTGTAAAGAACGTGGCAGTGATTGGTGTTGACCAGGCCACTAGCCATTATCTTCTAAATCAGCATCCCTATACACTGCTCTTGCCTCTCCTAGTCAGAAACACTTCTACCTGAACTATTGTAATTATTCATCAGAACAAATCTATGAGTAGGCATCTCATTTTCCATTGAGAAAAGTGAGGCAGCTAATACGTGGTGGATTCAAACCCAGGCCATGCTGGCACTCTTAAGCACTTTCCTGTGGTGATTATGTTAGCACTAGAGGCAACGCGATGCCTTTTCTCATTGAGAAAAGGAAAGACGATGTCACATTCATTACTAGAGAGAAGGATCTTCTGAGTCTTCTATATGAGGAGCCTGAGACAAGAATTGCTTGTCCTAACAAATGACCCAGAATTTTCTTGAAGCACTGCCTCTCTTCTGATCCCTTAGACACGTTCTTTTCTGTTCCCATTTCAGGACTTCTATTTTGATCTTTTGTATCCTTTTCCAGGGATCCCCTTTTTTGTCAATTCATGGCACATTTCTATAAGGTATAACTCTTACAGTGTGAGTGACCCTAGTCAATTACTCTTACATAATGAAATCTTTTTAAGAAGCACACACAATCAGTGTACCTCCTTTGGGTGTAGGGAAGAGCTCACAGTTCACTGAAGACACTGTTGCATATTTTCCACTTGGACTGCACTTATACCTGGTTTAAAGTCATCCACTTTGGCCTATTTTTCTGGCTGTGCAGCTGCAGGGAGGGCTGGCGCTGTGCTCACCTACAGGGAAGTTAGCAGGATTGTCACAGTAGAGATCTAGGACTTGTTTGGACTGAAGAAATGCTAGTGCTTCTATGTTTTCTAACCACTTCCTTTTTTTTTTTTTGGTGGTTGTGGGCCTGGGTGCCCTATGGTAAGCACAATAAAAGATGATGTGCTAACACCTATGATTTGATATTGGGGAGAAGACACTCTTTCTTCTATAATGCCCCAACATCAACATGCACTCGTAAGTGGTCCTTTTCCTTTCCACTCTGCAGCTCAGAAATGGAAAGCCATTACACATACCTGACAAATCATCAGCACCTTGATGTAAGTAAGGTGGTCTCCTCATGCATTCCCAGAATCTGAGAAAGCGATGGAGACCATAGCACCTCCCTATAGAGCAGGGGTCAGCAAACTTTTTCTAGGAAGGACAAGATATTAAATATTTTAAAAAATCTTTCTTGATTTCAGAGAGGAAGGGAAAGGGAGAGAGAGATAGAAACATTAATGATGAGGCCCCAGCCGGTTTGGCTCAGTGGATAGAGTGTCAGCCCGAGGACTGAAGGGTCCCAGGTTTGATTCTGGTCAAGGGCACCCGGGTTGTGGGCTCAGTTCCCAGTAGGGAACGTGCAGAAGGCAGCCAATCAATGATTTTCTCTCATCATTGATGCTTCTATCTCTCTCTTCCTCTTCCTTCCTCTCTGAAATCACTAAAAATATATTTTTAAAAAGAAACATCAATGATGAGAGAGAATCATTGATCAGCTGCCTCCTACACAATTGGGGATTGATCCCACAACCTGGGCATATGCCCTTACTGGGAATCGAACTGTGACCTCCTGGTTCATAGATTAACACCACTGAGCCACTGCAGCCATGCAAGACAGTAAATACTTAGACTTTGCCATTGTAACATGAAGACAGCCATTTATAATACATAAATGCATGAGTATAGCAGTGTTCCAAAATTGTTACGGCAATTGTGGACACCAAAATTTGAATGTCACATAATTTTTACATCATAAAGTATTCTTCTTCTTTTTGTCTTATCCATTTAAAAATGAAAAAGCCATTCTTCATGGATCATAAAAGATTTGTCTGATGGGCTGTAGTTTGTTGAAGCCTGGTTACAGCATCTCTATCTAATAGAATCACCTGTAATGATGCAAATGTTCTATAATATTGAGTACTTGAAATGTGACTAATGCCACTGGGGAACTGAGTTTTTTATTTTATTTAATTAAAACTGAAATTTAATTTTAAATATCCACCTTCCACTCAGGACTATTGCATTGGACAAATCTAGAGCTCTGATGTTTATCTGACTGAGATTTGAAGCTCCCAGTTTTTGTTTCTGTTAGATCACAATTTTAAATTTCTGCATGCAAAAGTCTGACTGGCCTTGTTAGGGCCAAATCAGATAATGTAATAGACACTCGGATTTTAGGAACCCCTTTTGGTTGGAGTTAAGGGGTAATTGCCTACAGAAAAATATGCAGGTCAGCAGGGGTTCTCTACAATGCCCTGAAGTCTTTGCATTTCAAAAAGAGGTCCCTAATGTAAAGGGAAAGAAATAAAGTTAAAATGACATAAGGTAGTACCCCCTTATCCATAGAGGATTTTTTCCCAAGACCCCCATTGGATGGTTAAAACCACAGTTAGTACTGAATCCTATATAAACTGCTTTTTTTTTCTATATGTACATACCTATGATAAAGTTTAACTTATAAATTAGGCACAATAAGATATTAACAACAATAACTAGTGATAGAATAGAACAATTATAATAATACTAGAGGCCCAGTTCATGAAAAATTCAGGCACTGGAGGGGGGTCCCTTAGCCCAGCATGCCTCTCTCACAGTCTGGAAGCTCTCAGGGGCAGGAGACAACCTGGCAATCAGGGGAAGGCAATGCCCCCATCACACCTCTGCTGCTACCACTGCTGGCAGCACAAGCCTCAGCCATCCCTGGTTACCTGAGCATTGGGCAGCCCTGGGCAGCCCTGAGGGGCTGGGGGATGGAGTGGACTGGGGAACTCTGGAGGCTTGCCATATGTCTGCCACCCCAATGGGGCTGAGGGGACTGAGCATTGCCATCTTGTGGCTGTGGGCGCGGCCATCTTTGAGGGCATGCAATCAATTAGCATATTCCCTCTTTATTAGATAAGATACTCTAATAAAAGTATTATAAATGTGGTTCCTCTTTCTCAAATTTCCTATTGTATGGTACATACAGCATGGATTCACTGGACAAAGCAAGGATTTGTGTTCTGGGCAGGCCATAAATGGCCAGCGTGAGATGTCATCCAATTACTCGGAGTGGTGCATGATTTAAAACATCTGAACTGCTTATTCTGGATTTTTTTTATTTAATATTTTCAGACTGTGGCTGACCATGAGTAATTTAAACTATGGATAAGAGGGGGGCTACTATACCGGTTGTAGCATCAGAGCAGGAGAGGAGAGATTTTTGTGCCTGTACCACATTTCATAACTCCTTAGTTCATACTACAATGTTGACTTGCATGACCCCAGACCTGTGAGAGAATGTAATTGTTTCAAAATGTGCTACACGTGTAGTCAGTCAGTAAGCATTAACAAGCATCTGCTAAGTCTTAGCACAATGCCAAGTGCTTTCACACATTGTTTCAGATTTATTCTTCATCTCATGGAATAAATGAAATTTCTCACATGGAATGGAATGCTGTTTTGTGGAGAATTAAAATGAAACCAAATGCCTTCATTATGAAAATAATGTGGATTGTTACTCTATCATAGAAAATTATATTGTGAAAAAGGAAAGATTTTAGCTTTGTTCAACTTCTGAAACTCTGAAGAAGTTTATTTGCATTTAGAGCTTTGATCTTACAAATGAATGGCCTGTTTACCAGCTTAAGCTGCTGTGGGGAAACCCCTACCATCTCTGGAAACTTCTTTATTTATTTGATGGGTGCATGGGAGTGGGGAGACCAATTCTGAATGAGAAACCAGCTAAGGCACCACTGACATTTCACCCGAGACATAAATGGTAGGAAAGGGTAAGTCAGGAAGATTTTGGAGCAGCAATTTTAGAACAGTGATTGATTACCAGTGCTCTAAAGCTGGAATGAGCTTCCTTGTTAAAGGAACAAATGGTGGCCAAAGGAGTTTGGCCCTGGAGAGATGAATTCTGGAGATGGTCAATGGTCAGGTCATGAAATAAGGCATGTTAAGAATTCAGGACAGACCCAGAAGACATCTCATATTAGTATACGATAAACACTAGTTGCCTCACTGACTTTGAAGAGTGAGGACTGTTTATAGCCATGTTGAAGGTGACAGCTCTGCCAATGGACATGCACCCAATTGAAATAGAAAATGGATTTATAGAATTATGTCCCCAGTTTCCCTCAAGCTATCACAGACCAAGAAGTTTGGAACGAAATGCCTTGTATGAAACTCAGCAAGGGGATGCGGTTACCTAGGAATCTCTGACTGTGAATGGAGGATCTCTTTTTGTCTTTCCTAGGGTTTAATAACATTGGAAAATTCTGATAAATTGAAGGGCCAAGTTGACTAAGAGAACTAGCATATCAAATCACAGAAGATGTAAAGCTAAGCTATCTGACACAACAGCAATTTGCTCTGAACAGAAATCAGTAAGAATGCTAAAGAACTGGAAAGTAAAACAATCACAAATCAAAACAAATTAACGAAACATTTAAATCACTGGAGGCCCAAAGAAGCTGAATATGTAACATAATGTGTCGTCTGATTACTTGGCTGTGGGAATCTGGCACAGTTACCAAGGTTCTGAGTCAGAGTTTGGGGAGGTGCTACACTGCTGTTACACATTTCCATGCATGAAGGCAAAAGCAGGATTCTGTGATACAGACAGATGATTCATTTACTTCCTGAATAATGTGTGGAAATATACCTGTGAACAGGGAATTTGCAAGGTTGTGTTTTCCACGGATGCCATTGAAGCCATTTTGAACACACTTATTTATGATGGTCAAGTGGTGAGGGCAATTGTTACGGCAAATGCAGGCACAGTTGACGATGTAGACAGAATGTGACGGTGATGGGCCTCTCAAAGCAGGCATTCCAGTCATGCCGGCCCCTGATTGGAGCTCTCAACCTGGCACAAGGTGGTGTGATGTCACCAGGAAATGTAACATACTAAGTTTACTATGGGTATCAAGATATTAGAAATGAAATTTTATTACCGAGATTATGGACTTTAGGTCATAAAATTTTTTAATTTATTTATGAAGATGCAAAATTTTTATTCCTACCAACATAAGGGCTTAATAGTATATAAGATAGAAAAGTATTGTAATTACAAAAAATTAATATTTGAAGACTTTCAAAGAAAGATAAGCCAACAAATGCATATTTGCCAAAATCGTAGGTCAAATATAAAACACAAAAATGATCAAGTTGTAAGTTGTGCATGAGGTCTCTGTTTTGCTAATTTGTATATCTGATCTATCACAATAATTGTTTTACTTTTTTTAACCATGGTAAAAGCTTCTGTTGACACTGAAGTAAGCGGTTGTGAGGGCTGTGAATGCAGACATGAGGTGTGGGTCTGAGGGATGATGTAGCATCTGCTCTCCACACTCCATTATATCTTTTTATTTCAGGGTAATAATTAGAAATAAAATTAGCCATTATACTTACCTCAAGTACAAATGCTGACTGTGCCAGGGGATAATATGTGGTTTAATTGTATAAATATCAGTTGTCTTACTCTCTTTAGTGAGACCATTTGACTTTACCTCTTAGATTTATAATTTCTTATAAATTTCACAATAAAACAAGCAGAAATTACCTGTCTGATGACAGCTAAGTGGTTGATTCTCATCCATGTCATTCTTGCTTCTTCTAATACAAATTATATCTTAACTAGAGGCCTGTTGCACAAATTTCTTACATTGGAGGTGGTGATGGGTTGTCCTTCATCCTGGATTGCAAGAGGGCCCAGGCCAGGCCTAAGAACGATTGGGGAGGGATGCGGGAAGGCTCCAGGGTGTGTCTGGCTCATCTTACTCAGTCCCGATCAGCTGGACCCCAGCAGCAAGCTAAACTACTGGTCGGCGCATCTGCCCCCTTGGTGGTTAGTGCACATCATAGCAACTGGTTGACCGGTTGATTGTCTGCCCCCTCGTGGTCAGTGCATGTCATAGTGAGTGGCTGAGTGGCCTTAGCATATCATTAGCATATTATGCTTTGATTGGTTGGACAGACAACTGGATGACCAGACACTTAGTATATTAGGCTTTTGTTATTATAGATACCTTGCTGAGGACTAGTCTCCAGCTGGCCTCTTCTTCCCCACATGATGTAGCTTAAGAGACTCATTTCTCCTGGCATAGCAATATTGACTAGGCTTCCTGACTTCCCATCATACACACTTGTTCTTTTCACTTTGAAGAAGTAAGCCCAGTTCTCATGTATCTCTGAGTTCCAAAGGCAATGCAGGGGTGAAAAGTCCTTTTTGGTATTAAGGGAAGATGAAGCCCTAAATAGAAATATTTATTCTAACATTTAAAACAATTGCTTATATTACTATAACTCAATTTTATGATACTCTTTTTCTATTTCTACTAGGCCTTTTCTTTTAGCACCGAGAACATCAGAGTAAAAGTAAAGGATTAAGGTTGAGATAATCACCTGAGAAATAAATTAGAGTTAAAATAACTGTTGGAGGAGAGGGAAGATGGTTTGAAGTCAACACATTGATAAATCTCAACTTCTAGCTGAAGGAGGGTTCTGTCAGGAACACCATCCTATATAATAAAAGGCAAATATGCAAACTATTCCTTCGACTGGGAGTTTGACCAGGAGTTTGACTAGAAGATGGGGCCAGCCATCCAACTGCCCTACCCCAAATGAGGGTAGGGCCAACTGGCCAACTGCCTGCAGCCCCTCCCTCTGGCTGGCTTGGCCTGATTGGCCTTGATCGGGGAAGGTCAGCCAGACCCTACTCGTGCACAAATTCATGCAGTGGGCCTCTAGTATAATATAAATAGCAGGAAGGAAGGTTTTCCATAGAGCAGTGGACAGTTGTTTTTTTGGTAACCAGTTCATAACCTATCCTATACCTGTAATAATTTTTTATAAACATAAAGAAGTTTTCTTTACCTTTTGGGCATCAGAGAAATTTGATACTCAAAATAGCAAATTTTTAATGTCACTGCAATTTTATTTGATGAAATTTTGAACAAATATGCATAATAATCTTGTATATTAAATTCAATGTATGCCTTTTAAAAAACATGGTGATTTGAATGCATGTACACACATATAAATATTATTCTGGAATGGAATGAAGTGATTCTAATGGCTTAGGTTTCTTCTCCAGAAAGGTCATCAATTATTCAGGTTTGAAATGCAGCCCTCCAGGGAACAATGTAATCTATAAGTGCCTGAGATTTTCAATTATACCTAGTTATTTGTCAAATGTTCACTTCACTTAGCATTAATGCTTATTGATATTTTTATTATCTCTAGATTACTAATCTAATCTTCAGTTACTATGTATGATTTTTTTGTCATCTTTTTCTTTTAATATTTATACCTTCAACTATAATTAGTGATTGCTCATCAATTTAAAAAGCTACTTAGTAGCCTTTACATATACATTTTTAAAATGCCATTGGCTGGTTTGAATGACTTTGTGTGTATGTTTGGAAAGTTCTTTGTAAATAGCCACAATACAAGAATAAAGCATTTATGACTGTCTTAAATATACAAACTGTTCAATTCAAACCTATCTAAATCATCTTGGTTCAATTATGTTTATTCCATCTGTTTTTATCATCTGCTGTTACAATAATTTATCATTTCTACATGGTATTAAAATGTAAATGAATCAAGAGAGGAAACACATCTGTGGACTGTTAGTTAATAAAACTACATTTGGCAAGTGAGCTAAGTCATAATAATTAATTAAATTTCACTACCCGTATATGCTTGTAATTGTATATTTAGTGTGCATCTGCATAATCACACAATGAGATCTATATGATTCATGCTTTGCTGAGCATAATATAGACACACAAATTATTAATTCAAAACTAGAGGTGCTTATAAAGATATCACAGAGACATTTGGCTTTTTCCAGGAAATGATGTATAGAAAGTTAATAATAAAAAATACTTTTAAAATGTAAATTATGCAGTCTTAAAGTTCAGCAAAGTAACTGATTGAAAAGACCATTGAAGTCACAGAAAAATCCTGGCTTTGTTCTTTGAAATGCTGCTTTTCGAAGTGTATTGGTTCTGTATTTTATAGCTTTTGATCAGGGAAAAGTTTTTTTTTTTTTTTTTGACAAAGGTGTTGTGAGCAGGTATTGTTCTGAGCAAGGTTGTGTGTAAAGGGCCCTTCACTCATAAGAATTTCTGATGAATTACATATTAACCAATCTAATCCCATGAATAATTTAATTTTTAAAAATGGACTCTGCCGAAACCAGTTTGGCTCAGTGAATAGAGGGTCAGCCTGCGGACTGAAGTGTCCCGGGTTCGATTCCTGTCAAGGGCATGTACCTTGGTTGTGGACACATCCCTAGTGGGGGATGTGCAGGAGGCAGCTGATTGATTTTTCTGACTCTCTCTCTCTCTTTCTCTCTGTGAAAAATCAATAAAATATATTATAAATAAATAAATAAATAAATAACTCTAAGTAGTTGTTTTAGGACCATATGTTGGGGCAAAATTATGCATAGTGGCATTAAATTCTTAGATACAATTTAACAGCCTTTGCTGAAGGTCACTGGGGACAATTTGCAGGAGTAACATACTGTAAACAGTAGCCTTTAGACAAAATTTATTTGGGGCACTGTCCACCTTCACCTCCCCAAACATTGTCCTTTCTAGCAGACCTCTCATTGGGTGATCAAAATAACTCACAACAAGTTTTAATGACAAAAACTTAAGCTATCAGGTATATTTGCATATTGAAAAAGGAGTTTATAATCCAAATACAGGGTAAGACATAAGTAGGTTTACAGTTGTTCCTTAGCCTAATATGCTAAGTTTCCGGTCGTCCATTCACCCAATCAAAGCATAATATGCTAATGATATGTTAAGGCCATTCAACCACTCACTATGACAGCACTGACCACCAGGGGGCAGATGCTCCAACTGGTAGGTTAGCTTGCTACTGGGGTCTGGCTGATCAGGACTGAATAAGATAGGTCAGATAATACCTGGAGTCCACCTGTGGTCCCTCTCTGGCTGGCCAACCTCCCTGGCCCCAATCATGCACTGGTGGGGTCTCTCAGCCAGGTCTGCACCCTCTCACAATCTGGGCTGAGAGACCCCACCCCTCTTGAGTGCACAAATTTTGTGCACTGGGCCTCTAGTTAATAAATAAAAATCCAAGCATAAACTCTGTGTTCCTGTACTCACAACTGTAGACCTACTTATGCCCCAATACCAATACATTTTGAAAAATGGCAATACGTTCAAACCACTCTCCTGCCTGGTGTTTTATCCTGGCTCCTGTGTGTCTAATATCTTCCCTCGGTGCATTGAGCACTGCTTGCCAGGTCCTTCATCATGTATTCATCATGGCTTCCCTCTCCTACTATTCTCATTGCTCACCAATGGTCAATCTATGACCTAATAATTGCATTGCCAAGAAAGCTCAGGTGAACAGTTGAATGCTTCATTCTGCCTTATTCTCTCTAGTTACATGCAGTTTCACTAACACTTGTAAATATTTGAACCATGTAAGTGGAAACAATTCTTAATAGTCATTTCCTAATTGTTTGGAATTATAAAATATATATGACAAGACAGGAGTAGGGGGCTAAAATAAAGCATAAATCTTAATGCTTCTTCTGTTCCCAGAAACTGGTAGAGGGACATGAGCTCATTAAGATGCAAACCTGCCTTGGGTTTAGCAGGAGTCATACACAAACCCAGCTGGAGAAGAGGATCTTAATGTTTTTATTCTCTCAGGGTTACTTGTCTGGATCTGCTTACTCAAGAATAAATAATACTCTAAGATGCTTTCAAGAGCAGAATTGAGAAAATCTCAAACCCTTGGTGTGTCTCTAGGAGATTTCTGAGGGAGGTCATATTTGCAAACAACTCATAATTAAGCAAGAGAAAATAAAATCTAAGTATAGGAACAACACAATTAACAGACCAATTAGGCTCAACTTATCATTGGAGTCATGTTGATTCAGCTATTGTTGATGTTTTTGATTGGCTGATACAGTTGGAGTCATAGCTTGAAGTTTTAATTTTTTAACACAATATCTAAATAGTGAAGCAATAGTTCATTTACAAATAAGAGTGTCTGCTAGACATTCCGCTTGGGCTAGGTAAAACAGAAGTGTAAAATTCTACTTCCGCTGTGTTGATTAGCATGCTGCAGACAGCTTGATGTTCCCACAAGCTCAGAGAAGAGCACTCACCCATCTTTTGGACTCAGGAGAATTTTGCAACTTTTTCCTATGTGCTCACCAAATGTGTCTCTTGTGGCCAGAAAGAATTAACACACTTCCTTAGCTGTCCAAATTACCTTCTTAGAATCATGGAAAACTTAATTCTGTGTCTTTGAAGAGCTTTGAGCAGGTTGTATGAAATCAGTCTCCAAGAAGCAACTAGAAATGTGTGCTGTTTATTGAAGTGTTGAGTATGTTTATTAGATGAGCCTATTAGTCACAAGGGATATTTAAAATTTTCAGCTAGTAAATATTCAAACTCGATTAGCTCTGTGCATCTCCCTCTGTTCATATACTCTGTGAGCACACAAGTCACATTGCAGACTCTATCTTCTCTTAATTCAGGAAAGGTTTCTTCTATCTCTTTTCTGTTGTTAAAGGGGCATAGAGTCATACAGAGAGCACAGTAATGTCAAGGAATCAGTTGTAAACAGGAAGGAAAGGAGAATTCCAACATGGTATACATTAGACAAGTTCGGGGATTGAAACAAATCAAACCACAAGTCATTTTAGAATTTGAATAAGAATTTAAAATGTAACCTGGTAAAAAATAAAAGTAATATGTAACCTGGGCAAATTTTTTGATTCATATCTGTTTTCCACCTCTGGGCCATTTGCTGTTCTCTATAAGTCAAATTATAACCTAGGACTGAATACTCAGTTCAAATCTCTCCTTGGAGTTTCCTGACAATAGTCTAAAAAACTAGAGATCTCTTTCCTTTGAAATCTCATCATTCCTATTGTCTGTATCACTCTGAGGCAAAATATTAGGCATTCAATCAAACTCAATCAATGCTAGTGAAATGAATTAGTTAGGAAATGGATCTTTTATGACCTTGCATTCTGTTTGAAAATCATTTGCATGTTATTTGTATTTTCTCTGTTTAAGCCTTGCTTTCCTTCAGGATTATAACTGTATTGAAGGCCAGGATTAGGTTTTTATATCACTTGGGTATTATTCACAAGTCCTCCTGAAGTGCTCAGCAAATATATAAACAACTACTTATTGGTTATTGATGACCCTACCAGGTGTTTTTAATCCTGACACATCCACTCCTCGTTGGCCTAGGTTTTCTAAGATGACTCAGTGCTCTCTTCTAGGACTGTCCTCCATCAGGTAGCAAGTGATTTATCACCCAGGAGCCTGGGTGGTTGGTTACCTTGTTAATTTTCCATGAACAAGATTAACTGCTTTGCATTGATTTCATCTGTATTTATTTCTTCAGGTGTAATGTTGCTCCTCTGAGTTTTGTGGGTCATAATTTGCTATTATGTGATCACATTGAAGAATGCAGTATTTTTGAAGTTCCATTTTGGGTAAAGATATTTTGTTTCAGTATGATTTTTGCCCCATAGAGCGGAGCTCTTTAGTGATTTAAAGCAGGCTCAATTTGAAGAAGCATTTTTATGTCTCTCTTTGCATCTGTCCTTAGATATTATGAAAATTCAGAAATGGAAATAAGTTGTGTAATTTGCTCAAAGGCTGCTGGTGGGTGGGCTTGCTACTGCAGGTTTCTGAAAATTTAAATAAACAAAGGTGGCTCTAATGTTTTCAGAAAGAGCTTCTTTGTTAAATGACTCAGTTTTGATAAAGCCTTTTTCACATTGAACAACAAGGTCTGGTGATATCTCAGAGTTGTATTGTGAATTTGAAGGAAACTAAAATAAGAACATATTCCTTAAAGGTCTTCTTGAAGCTAACCCATTGATGGAGTGCCTTCTGTGTGCTAGGTCCTAGGATTAAATACAAAGCAGGCATAAGCCATGCCTGCAGGAAGCTCATAATCTAATGCAAGAAATCCCAGAATATTCTTAATGCCAAATGTAAAAAACAAAAACAAAAACAGCAGGAATAAATGCATGTAGAAGGTAACAGTGATTACACAGAGCAGGGAATGGTTACTTCTCTGTCGAGTTACCAGAAGGCAGGTGACAGTAAAGCCTTTTGGAAGGAGGCAGGTTTTGAGTTGGCTTTTGAAACTGGAATAAGAATGACCTAAATAGAACACAGGAGCATGAGTAGGTGGGTACTCTAAAAGGAACAGCACCTGTGCAGCATCCAGGTGCCTGATGGCATGGACTTGCAAACAGCATGGTGTGCGTAACATGCTGTAAACTGCTCCGAATTGCTAGAGAGTGAAGCATGAGAAAGGAATAGCAGAGAGTCAGCCTGGGAAGTTAGTCCATCCATCTATATAATGATGACTTTTACATGTGGTGTTGAAGAAGTTGGAATTTGTTCTCTAGGGGATTGGAGTTCAATGAAGAACTAGAAGCAAAAAGAGATGCAATTAGATTATCATTTTAGAAATTTCCCTTGTGTGTCTAGGAGGTTTATAAAGCCACAGAAATAAAGGCAGTGAGCTCAGTAAGGGACTCCACAATAGTTTATGCAGGAGAAGGAGTGCTTACCACATGCCCATTAGTAGAAAATTAAGAATTGTTCATTGGCTTTTAAGACATTTTCCTCCTTGGTCAAATTTCATATTTTCTGGGAAGGAAGGTACATTTAATTTTATATTAGTGGGAAAATTTTCTTATTGTCACTATATCTTATCAATTGTTATTGAGATATCACCCCTTTGCCATTGTGTGGATTAAAGTAAGCTCAAACTTAAAATTTCATAAATAAGACAAGTTATGATAATAAAAATAGTTTTAGTTAATAAAAATACTTAAAAAAAATTGGTTCCTAAATATTTCTTTTTGTGTAAGACTAAAGGAATCTCTAAAATCCTAGGGCTGCTTTTTTTTTCTTAGATTAAAGTAGCATTTTAAATTAATTAGACTAGATTTTATTAAAATTATGGATGATCAAATATTCAGAAAATGGTGAGAAGGAATTACTTTCTGTCAACTGAAATATTCTTAAAAACTAAGTCTGTCTCCCTGACTGGTGTGGCTCAGTTGGTTGGGCATTGTCCTGTGCACGGTAAGGTTGCTGGTTTGATTCCTGGTACAGGCTTGGGTTGCAGGCTTGATCCCTAGTGGGGGCATGTGGGAGGCAGCCAAGATTGATGTTCCCCTCTCACATCGATATTTCTTTCTCTCCCTCTCCCTTCCTCCTTCTCTAAAGATCAATTAAAAATACTGTCTGTCTATGACTTTTTCAGATTTTAGTAAATTATGAAACCTTTCATCTTGTACTAGTGATATTATACCCACTTAGGATATGCACAGGTTGTTCATATGCACAATAGTTCAAAGATGATTTTATCTTTCCAGTGTAAGTTACTTAAAATTTCTATGAAACCAGCCCATCACTCCTCTTACACATTTTTAATGCATTTTAAAAGCATAAGTAGCCTCAGTAATCATTTAAAAAGCTTTTGCACTTATTTCAATGCCCATTATGAAATATTTCATGGAATAAAATTTTTTAAGTAGCATTGATGTATCAGAATATACTCAATTCCACTTATATCAATGGTAAAAATATTCATCAGCACATCCAAAGTAGAAACATAATTGGCTTCTTTGACTTCCTATTTTGTTTTATGTATTTCTACTTAAAAATAAATAAAAAACCCAGTTGAGCATTGTGGACAGTTTTCTTCAATCCCATAATGGCATGGGAAAACAAATGTGGGAAATAATAGCAAACACTTACTCTGTCTGGCCCATTTCAGGTCTTTACCAATCCTGACTTATTTGACCAGCTTACATGTGACCTCTAAATTGTATGGTCATGTATAAGATCCTTGTCTCAATAGTTGTCAATTTCCATAATTACAGTCAAGGAAGAATCTTGGTGTGTCCAAGGAATAATACTGAAGACTCCTGAATAGTCAAAATTATATTATGAGCAAGATGTCCTATTAGTCAACCCTACAGTATAGATATAGTCATGCTTCTTATTGTCACAGATAACTTATTGAACCCTGACCTTCATACTGCCAAGATATCTAATATTTCTGTTGGAGGCCCACTCTTCTTTGCCAAATTGTCCAAGGAACCTGGGAACCCACTTAATCATGGTTTCAGTGTTGATGCTGAGGTTGTACATCTCGTCGTAGACATGCGCACTGCAGCCACAGCCAACTCTCCAGGCCGCTGTGGTTGTTCTAGGGAGGAAGCTTGAACTCCACCCCTACACCATGACCCTACCACCACGAAGTGCTAAGTTCTGTTAAAGGGTCTACACATACCTCCCACGACCCCAGCTCTTTACCTGAAATGAAAATGGCTCAGCCATTTTCCCTCATTGTTCCCAATCACGCCACCAGACTGGCTGGACCTGACATTTTCACAGCATTAGAAATGCATTGTTCAGCCCTAACCAGTTTGGCTCAGTAGATAGAGTGTCGGTCTGTGGACTCGAAGGTCTGAGATTTGATTCTGGTCAAGGACATGTACCTTCGTTGTGGGCACATCTCCAGTAGCAGGTGTGCAGGAGGCAGCTGATCAATGTTTCTCTCCCATCGATGTTTCTAACTCTCTATTTCTCTACCTTCCTCTCTGTAAAAAATCAGTAAAATATATTTAAAAAAAAAGGTTTTTATACCCCATCTCTAAGAGCATCTTCTGACATGTGAAATGAAAGTCAGGAGCCTAGACATTGAGACTCAGCTGTTCAAAGCAGCCCAGATCAATAATTCTGCTTTTTTCTCTCTGACTTAAGAGGCCATCTTATTATTTTCTCAACATTCTAGGCACTTCTTTCTCTTCCTCTCTCCTAAGCTCATTTTTGTTTGCTTAACATATTATCATTACATAAATTTTATCATAATCATGGACTTATAATTAATATCTTAACTAAGACTTTTTTCTCTGGTCTTGGGCAGAGAAAGGATATTTTATCCTTTAGAAAGGGCATTTTATACTATAGATATGTGTATTTTTGAGTAATTTAAATGCTTTTCTACTATAAATGTTCACACCTGCACTATAATCTATCCTCCAACCTGTTTCTAAAATACATTTGTATTAGATATGGATCTGATTCATTATGCATGAATGTTAAAGTGATCAAAAGAAAGATTGAGGGGAGCTATATTGTATTGGACTGTCAGCACCTCTTTGATCTCAGTATCACTAAATGTGGGCAATAGCCTTGGCTGGTATGACTTAGTTGGTTGGGCATCATTCTGTACACTGAAAGGTTACCAGTTCCATTCCTAGCCAGGGCACATGCCCAGGTTTAGGGCTCAATCCCTTGTAGGAGTGCATGTGAAGGTAGCCAATCAATGGTTCTCTTTCTCTCTCCCTCTCCCTTCACCGCTCTCTAAAATAAAAAATAAAATATATATATATTTAAAAATAATAATAAACATGGGCAACAAGATGGTATGTGCCTCTGATGCAATGCAATAAGGAGTTAATAGCAAAAACTGATTATTCTTGACACTAGAAAATTGAACCTGATTCCAATCAAGGCAACTATTTGTTTACAGGAAATACAGGGGTGAGAGGAAGAAATAAAATAAATCATGAATAGCCAGTGAGTCAATAAAAAATGTGGTACATACTACAGGCCAAATAACCAGGTCTCTTTCCAAATAAATTACACAAGAAAAGGTGGGTGTTAGAAGCATGTTAGTAATTAAATTAGATTTAGGCAACATGACAACCAAATGCAGTCTTTGGCTTCTATTTAAAAAACCAACTGTAAAAAGGATATTTATTGAGACAGTTGGGGATATTTGAAAATAAACTGAGTATTGGGAAAATTAAGAATTATTGTTACCTTTTTTTTTAGATGTGATATCACTTTAGTTGTATAAAAACATTTATAAGATACTAGGGGCTTGATGCACAAAATTTGTGCAAGAGAAGGACTTCCTTCCCCCGCCTGTTGGCACTGGCTTCCCTCTGGCACCCTGGTGCCAGGCTTTTCTCACTGCCCTGGCTTTGTCTGTATGATCATCTGGGAGGATGTCCAGAAGGACATCTAGTCTAATTAGCATATTACTCTTTTATTATTATAGATACATTTCAAAGTATTTGAAAATGAAACTATGTCTGGAATTTAAAATATTTCTGTTTAAAATGGAAATACTCTACTTTAAAAATACCGTTGGGATCAATGAAAACAAGATTGTCTAAATGTGGTTAATTGCCAAAACTTCGGAATTCATTATACTGTTTTCTCTATTTCTATGTGTGTTTGAAAATGCCCATTTAAAGTTTTAAAAATAATAAAATTAAAGTTGACATATTGATTTGATAGTCTCATATGCTATCCAAAAATGATATTTTATCAACTTTCCAATATGATGGAAAGCATTTTCTATAATGGTATGTCTTTAAAAGGCAGGAAACAAATTTTTAGAATTTTCTCATGTAAACAGCAACTAAATCCGCAGAGGAAAAAGGCCTATAAAGAAATTTAGAAAATTATTGCCTTTGACTAGTAGAATAATGAATTCCATTTTTACTGAATTATATGGTTTTCAAACTTCAAAACTGTATCCAGTTCAATTTTTAAAAACTGTGATACTCATACTTATTTTGACTTGTGAACTTATTGTCCCTTGGGGGATGAGCTACTCTGTTTAGTAATGTGAGTTGAGAAAGGGCGGAAATCCAGCTCCAGTGCTTCCTTGTCTGGGGGACAAAAGGGATGATCCCCAGCACAAAGAGCCCCAGGCACAACAGATTCAGTCTTGATGACTCTGATTTGCTGCCTGCATATCATCTCTGTTCTGCTTCCTATAAAGCCTCATAGAGAAAAGCATTAGGAGGCTGTCTCCCTAGGTTGTAACTCACCAGTCCTGGAGGACTGGGCAGAGAGGGGCCAATGTGAATGTCATGTCTAGGAAGAGTTGCTCAGTGGCCCCCTGTGTTTGTAGACTACCCCCTGCTTCTATGGGGCTTTTGCAGTTTGTTGATAATAACTTGGGACATGTGCACTGGCATCAGAAAAGTTGTACCTGACTTTTGTGATGATGACATAGGCAATGTTCCAAACACACAGAGGAGAGGCCATGCAGTATTTACAGAGTTTTATTCTAACACTAGGGGCCCAGTGCACGGATTTGTGCACCTTGAAAGGAACTGTGGGCTGTGAAGCTGCAGTGGGCAAAGGGGATGGGTCTCATCCCATCCTCCGTGCCCTCACCCAACCCCTCTGATACGGCCCCCGGTCCCCTGTCTGCCAGCAGCCCTGCTTTCGCCACCGCTGCTCCCATTTACTGATGGCGCTGGCCTGCTTACACCCGCTGAGGGCATGGAGTGATTGGATCCAGTGCCAGCAGAGGGTCTGAGCAACAGCTCAGGTGCTGGCAGTGGGTGTGAGTGGGACCCTCACTGCAGCAGATGCGAGTGATGGCTGCTGGCCCCAATTACTCCTCAGGAGCAGGGGAAGATGAGGAAGCCCTGAGGGGTGATCAGGGCTGGCAGCTGCCCCTAGCACCCACTGATGGTGCCAAACGATTTGGGCTGGTGCTGGGAGTGGGTGCAAGCAGCATCTCTGGCACCAGCAGTGGTTGTGAGCAGGGCTGGGACTGGGATGTGCAATAGCAAATAATTTTCAGTAACCACCAGAGGCTCACTCCAATGATAGACTGGCCTTCTGCCTTGGCTTGCCCCCCCCACTCATCTGCTCCACCTTCCCACGCAGCTGACACCTGCCATGTTCTGCACTCTGCCCCAGGCTGCGTTTTGCGCATGCCCCCTGGTGGTCAGTGCAAATCATAGTGACCAGTTGGTCAGTTGTTCGGCTGTTCTGCCTTTTGGTCTATTTGCATATTAGCCTTTTATTATATAGGATATCCTCTCACTGCTCCTTCAGCTGTCCTCTGTCCCAGGCTTTAGGCAACTACCGTTCCTCAAAGCATCATTGAAATCAGCTTTAGTATTGCTATGGAAAGGTTAGTTTCTGAAATACATTTTCCCCTTCCTTCTATATAAGGATTGATTTTACAGAGGAAGCCAGAAGCCCCATGTTAAGTTACCATATGGGCAGGAACCAGAAGTTCCTCCTTTGTTGGGTAAATATTTTTTTTACAAACTGATGTCCTGTTTCATAAGGCATCTGTTCATTCTTTTGCCCACTTATCCTTTGGGTCTTTGGTTTTCAAAATTGATTTTATAAGCTATTTATTTATTATGGATATAGTCATGTTTTCTACTATTTTAATGCAAATATTAAAACAAGGATATTTTTATAATTTCCTTGCTTTTTGATGTTGTTAATGAATAAAATAAACTGTATGTTTTCAATATAGATAATTATATCTACCATTTCCTTTGAGATGTTCCCCATTACTCTTAAGCTTATAAAGTTCTAGGGGGTCAGAGGAGGTTAAGAATAGGGAAAAAATAAATCACTTGAATATATAGAATGTATATGTATAGTAAGCATCCTGATAACATAATGCAAATGATAATTTCAAAAAATGTTAAAAGCATATCTATCCATGACTTAGTACTATGAAGAAAAATTCTCAAACTGAATCGAAGCTCAAACAAATTGCTTAAAAATATTAAAAATCTTTTAAGCTGATCTTTGGAATAAGGAAAACCCAGGATTCAGGACCCAGAATCCAAGAATCTTGTGTTTTAAATGCATTTGAAACTTACTAGGTGTTAAGTTTACATATTACTTAGCTTCTCTGAATCTCAATTTAAAAACTGTTAAGTAATGATAATAATATAATTGAAAGTGCATAGTATTAATATTTTAAATTAAAAAATAACTTTATATCTTTATTAATAGTAATAATAGTACTAATAACAGGAACAAGAAGGGAAATGATCAACTGCTTAGAGCAAGTAAGACAGTTCATTAAATGTTAAAATAATTTGTGCTCATTTTCTAAAGAATTAGATAATGTCTAGAAAGAATATAAAAATTCCAAGATGCTAAGGTTTCACTGTGTCATAACATGATAGGCTAATACCTAAGTGCATTCAATGAGTTCAAGCTCAAGCATTGTATTTAAATCCTTCACCTTTTCCATTGCAACACCCAAGACTGATGAACTTCACACAATGCCTACTCACATAGAATAAATGGTTTATTGGTTTAAAAAGTATGTCAAAAGTAAACACTATTGTGCTGGTTAAGACATAAGGATAGCTGCAGGTAACAGAAATTCAAAAAACAGTGCCCAAGTTGAGACAAGCTCATTTTCTCAGACATGTAACAATTTTTAGGTACCATATTTTTCGGCGTATAAGACGACACTGTGTTCTAGTAAAAAGCCTGCTCAGATTGACCAGAGTCAGAGAGGTGGTCTATTAAAAAAAGAACTGGTGTTGCCTCGGAAGTGGGGGGTAGTCTTATACAGCGAATATAGGCCTAAACCTATGTCTTAACTGTAAAATTAGGGGTCGTCTTATACGCCGGAAAATACGGTAGGTATTCACCAGCTGATGTGGAGGCTCTGTTCCAGAGACCTACATGCCTTCCATCTTTTTATTTTAATTGAGATATAATTTATATATAATGTTGAGTAAAGTATGCAATGTGTTGATTTGGTCCATTTACATGTTGCAAGATGATTACAACTATAGCATTAGCTACCACATCCATCCCCTCATGTAGTTATCATTTATTTTTGTGGTAAGAGCATTTATGATTTAGTCTCTTAGCAACTTTGAAATTTACACTATAGTATTGTTTACTATAATCCAGAACTTACTTATCTGAGTTTGTACCTTTTGAGCAAACATCTCCCCAAACCTCCCACTTCGCAATTCCTGGTAACCACCATTCTACATTGTTTCTATGAGTTCAACTTTTTAAAAATTGGACTGTAAGTGACATTGTACAGTATTTGTCTTATCTTAATAAGTGTAGTGCTCTCAACTGCAGCTTTGTTGCAAATGGCAGGATTTTCTTCTTTCTCATGGCTGAATAACATTACTCTCTCTCTCGTCTCTCTCTCTCTCTCTCTCTCTCTCTCTCTCTCTCTCTCTCTCACTCTGTCTCTGTCTCTTTCTCTCTCTCTCTCTCTCTTATATTTTTGTCAATTTATCCATTGATGGACATTTAAATTATTTCCATATCTTGGCTATTGTGAATAATGCTGCAATAAACATGGGAGGTCAGAGGCCTTTTTGCTATCCTGTTTTTATTTACTCCTTCTGTTTTGATGCTCTGCTAGGATGCTGTGATCATCAGCAAAGCCCAATATAGCTCACCATCATGATTGTTTCAAACAGAAGAATGGAAGAAAGCAAAGAAAAAGAACATGCCCCTTTGCTTTAAAGATATAATTCAGAAATTATTCAATCCACTTTCTCTGATAGTGGCAGACATTAGTCAAAGGTCTGCTATTGCTACAAATGATGATGGGGAATCCATTCTTTATATTACATAATTTAATGTTAAGCTGAAGAATGAAGTAGAGAATGGATATTAAGAGAGCTGCTAGCAGCTTCTGCATATTACAATAGCTTTTTGGATGTTGGAATACCTACCTAGTCAAATCCAAATTTATATCCTTTCTAAATTTGTTATTGCATTATTTTAAACTTTAAACAATTATGCGAATTCCTGGCAATTTTTGAATACATCTTTAGAAAAATACAAAGTAATCATTCAGAGTCTACTTTATAAATCCACCAAGATAGGCCCACTATAAATGGGACTTTTAAATAAATGAGCAGTAAAGAAAATAGCATTGGGTGGGAGGAGAAAAATGGATTCAAATAAAACATATTAATCCCACCATTCATTCTTTGATTGAATATTAAGTATCTATTATTATATATTTCAGACATTGGTCTAGACTACCAGTGAAATGGTGAGCTCATCTTGGTCTCTGCTGCAAGAAAGAAAGCAAGGAGTTTCTCAGATGATTACACAAATAAGTGTGAAATTGGCACCGAGGTCATTGCTGTGAAGAAGGTTGAATAGTACAAGAACTTATACTGGAGACATTTGCCCAGTAGAAGAGATCAGGGAAGTCACAGTAACTCTCAGCTGAAGAATGAGTAGCCTCTGAAAAGAGGCCCAATTCTTACAGAAGCAAGACCCCTCTTTCTCCCTTCTTCCTTTTCGCATTTCCTCTTTCTCCCCACTTCCTCCTCCTTTTTCCTCTCTCCCTTCTTATTCTCCCCCCTCTCCATTTTTCTTTCTTTTTACTAGTATCTTCCCATTCTTTTTCTCCCCCCACCATCCATTCTTCTCTGTCTCCTCCCTCCATTTTATTTTCCACTCTCTATTATTCTTTTCCTCCCTGCTTTCCTCCCTTTCTTCCTTACAAAAATTGTACTTATCTCAGCTGGTTTCTCAAACCAGTTCAATGTCACTGTTCTGAAGATCACTTGGTTCCAAGTCTAGATTTTGCAAATAGCCTATGTGCAAGTTAATGTTTTATTTATTTATATATATATATATATATATATATATATATATATATATATATATATAAAATTTATATATATATATATATATATATATATATATATATATATATATATATATATATAAAATAAGATTTTTGGATAGGGATACCAGTAAAAGTTTGTGTGATATTCACACATGATGAATCACATACTTTTTCCCCCAGCTGATTTTGACTTATGTTTATCAACAACAGAGAAAAACCTTTGATCTTGCCATTGAACATCTCTGAGTCTCCTAAAGTTTAACGCATAGTACCTTTTTGGTGAATTCTTCTCAGTATCTTTTGGGTCAATGCTTAGTTGTTTCTTAGCATCTCTCCCCTCTGTCCTTTTTACATCCCTCCCTCTGGTTCCTGGCCTATTTCACTGCTACCACTACTATCACCACCATAGACCCAACACCTGGCAGCATTGAGGACCAAGACGAAGCTTATCATGGGGATGGTGAGTGAGGCTCACTGGCTCCTGCTGACCTCTGGTTGGGGTGTAGCTTCTCTTGCCAGCTCTTTGGATTGTGATCTCTGTCCTTGCTACTTTCCTGGTGACCTATATGTCACTTGTGTAACCCTTAGTCTCTTTTCACAGCACAGAAAGTCCATGGTGATTGCTCCAAGATCGACTAGCCATCATTTCTCTCTGATGTCTAATGTATGCCCGCAACTTCTCACTGGCTACAGATTCCAAGAGATCTCGCTTTTGAGTCCTACTTTGGGCAGTTGACCCTCTACCCTTCCGCTAGAGGACCGCAACCTTCCTGGTGAACTTTCAGGATCAGCTATCTTCTGAATCTATCAGGAAGACACAAGAGGTTTCTGGATCCCCTAAATGCCATGCACAGGCTGGGAAGAGACAGGGAGCTATTGCAGGCCTATTCACCTGGCCCCTACTATTCAGTTATCTCTATTCTTATCACTCTGGTACTGTGTTCAACATAGAGCTCCTCCGTAAGGCATGCAGTCTTGGTGTATAAACAGTAACTCTCTTATTCTGGAATTCTATTGAATCATTTGCATATTTTTACAATCACAACTTCTTCCCATTCCTCACTCTATTTGACTCTGGTGTCTGTGAGGGTATTTTGGGATGAGGTTAATATGAATCAGTAAATACTGAGTAAAATAGAATGGCCTCCCTAATGTAGATGGTCCTCATTCAATCAGTTGAAGGTCTGAATAGAGCAAAAGGACGGAGTTCCCTGTGAATAAGAAGGAATGTCCTCTTGACTGGCTGCCTTTTGCTCGATCATTGGGCTTTTTTTCCTGCCTTTGAACTTGAACTAAAACATTGGTTCTATCTGGGATTCAAGTCTGCTGGTCTATGGACTGGAACTACACTATCTTCCCTTTGGTCTAAAGCTGGCTGATTGCAGATCTTCAGACTTGTCAGCCTCCATTATTGTGTAAGCCGATTCCTTATAATAAATCCCATATGTGTAATATTTCTGGAGAACTCTGACTAATACACATGATGGTGATTTTTAACAGCTGTTTTGAAAAATGGAGACAGACTCTTTGCTGACACCATGAGCCTTCGCCTATAAACCATTTTTATGTTTGCTTCTCAGACTGAATATCATTTCATTCTGAGAGGAAAGGATGTTGAAGAAATGTAGTGCTCATTGAATTTTGCTGTGTAGTACACATTTCTAATTCCTTTAGACGGCTTCTGAACATAAATGCAACAAACACAATCAAAGGATCAGATTTTCATAATTAACAGGCCTTTGGTATAATGTTAGAGATCAAGTATTATGTCTCCCCTTAATCTTCTGTCATTTATCTGCATTTTATGTATTTGGCATTCACTTTTACTGCCTTTAGGGTGTTCCTGGCTGACTCAGCCTCATCTCAGGAAGAAACCAGTCATCTGGAACTTGGCCAGGTGCACAGATGGGGCTCCAAAGCCTCTTCCATCTTTTCAGGAAGCTGCCAACTTGAGTTCCCTTTGCATTTCTGGAGAATATCAGAAGGAATGTGGGCCTAAGTGTTCACGGAGAGGATATTGGAAACACATAATATACTTCTGGGATAAAATTATAAGAAAAAATATACACACACGTTATTTAGATTTAGGGTCTGATGGAATTTTTCTCAGATTAAAAATTTTGTACTGATTGCTTAATGTATAGTTGATTATTAAACATTTTTCTATAAATATTGTAAATAGGTGACTTGTTATTAAATGTAACAATGTAAAAGAAACCTCTTGTTTCATTGGAGGACTTGGCTAAGTTTTCCTTCTAAAATCCTAAAATTGAGGCTATTCACTTTTAACCTTTATTTATTTATTTATTCATTCATTTATTTATTTATTTAATAAATCTTTATTCACATTATTACAAATGTTCCTCTTTCCCTCCCCCTCCTCCAATTGCTCCCCTCCACCACGTTCCCACCCCACCCTCTGCCCTTTCCCCACCTCCCATTGTTCTCATCCCTAGGTGCACAGTTTTTCTTCAGGCTCTTCCCGCACCCCCCACTCCCCTTTTCCCTGAGAATCATCAGTCCACTCCCCTTCCACACCTCTGATTCTATTATATTCACCAGTTAATATTGTTCATCAGATTTTTAATTCCCTTGGCTTTTAGTTTCACTTGTTGATAGTTACGTATTTGTTGATAATAATTTTTATCTTTATTTTCTTCCTCTTCCTAAAGAACCCCTTTCAGCAATTCATATAATTCTGGTTTGGTGGTAATGAACTCCTTCAGCTTTTTTTTGTTTATGAAGCTCTTTATCTGGCCTTTGATTCTGAGTGATAGCTTTGCTGGGTAGAGTATTTTTGGCTGTAGATTTTTGTTATTCATCACCTTGAATATTTCTTGCCATTCCCGTCTGGCCTGCATGGTTTCTGTTGAGAAATCAGTTGACAATCGTATGGGTGCTCCTTTATAGGCTACTACCTGCTTTTCTCTTGCTGTTTTTAATATTCTCTCTTTGTCTTTTGCTCTTGAAATTTTAATTATGATCTGTCTTGGTGTGATCCTCTTTGGATTCCTTTTGTTTGGGGATCTGTGCGCTTCTTGGACTTGTAAGTCTAATTCTTTCACCAGGTGGGGGAAGTTTTCTGTCACTATTTCTTTTAATATGTTTTCAGTATCTTGCTGTCTCTCATCTTCTGGGACCCCCATAATTCTGATGTTGGTTCGCTTGAAGTTGTCCCAGAGGTTTCTTATACTATCTTCAAGTTTCTGGATTCTCTTGTCTTCTTGCTTCTGTGGAGGAGTGTCCTCTGGCTCTTTGTGTTCCAAATCTTTGACTTGATTCTTGCGATCTTCCATTCTGTTTTTAGGACTCTGTATAATATTTTTTATTTCAGACAATGTATTCTTTATTTCTAGTTGATCCCTTTTCATATCCTCATAGGTCTCATTTATTTTATTGGCCTTTTCTAGGAAATTCTTGAAAAACTTTATAAGCGTGGTTTTGAACTCTATATCCAGTTGCTTTTTGTCCTCCATTTCTTTTGTTTGTGATCTGTTTCCTTGTCTCAGCATTTTCGCAGCTTCCCTGAGTTGGTAGAGTGGCTTTGTGTGCTAAGGTGTCCTATCTGGTTCAGTGCATCAGCCTCCCAGTTATCTGAGGTGGACAGTCTTGGTGTAGCCCTTTGTGGGCTGTGTGTGCAGTCTTGTTGTTAAGCCTTGCTTGTTGTTGGTATTACTGGGAAGTGTTGATCTCCAAGCCAATTGGCTATGAGGATCAGAAGTGTCTCAGGTAGGAGGGTTTCTGTATTCTGCTTGGATGGGGCGGGGTCTCGGGGTGGCACAGACAAGATTGGTTGCAGGCGTGTGTACCTCTTTGGTATAGGCACAGACAAGCTTTGGATTCCTGTCTGTCCCTCCCTGGGAGAGTCCTATTCGCAGCGAATGAGAAAGCTAGTCACTGGAAGGGCTTCTGTGCTCGACTTGGATGGGGCAGAGTCTCAGGGTGGTGCAGACAAGGTTGGTTTCTCATCAGCCCCTCCCTACGAGGGTCTGGTTTCTGAGTCCCGCAATTATGGCCACTGGCTTCACACACCTCCAAGAGATCTCTGCTCAATGCCTGACAGTCTGGCCTCTCCCTGTCTGGGGCCGTCTATCAGAGCAATAGGGAGGTTCTGTTTTCCTCCCAAACAAGAAAGCTAACCTCGTATTAGCTGTCCACCCTCTCCGCACTCCGCAAGCAAGCCAGCAGCGAAGTCTGCGGCTGCCTTTTCGCACACACAGTTCTCCACACCTTCATAGTTCCTGAGATTCAGTGTGCCTTTTCTCTCCTTCCCAGATGGTAGAGCCTCCTCTTAGCCAGCCCTCTGGCATTTCAGGGCAATGTTTCCCCTGTTTTCCAGTTCTAAATTCAAATTTGTTGTCGTAGCTGTATTCCGGTGTCTACCCTATTCCACCATCTTGGTTTCTCCCACTTTTAACCTTTAAACATTTGAAAATAAACATCAATAATGATAATTTTATCGATGATATTTCATGAAAAATCATATGAAATGTTCTTAGACACATGGAACAGGTCTAAACCAGCAACAAAAACAAATATTTCAGGGAATTATCCAAAAATTTTATATGATTTTATTGATTTTAGAGACAGCGAAGAAGGGAGAGAGAAGGAGAGAAACATCAATGACAGAAACATTTATCAGCTGTATCCATCCTGCATGCTCCCTATTGGGGATGGAGCCTGCTACTGGGCATGTGTCTACCAGGAATCAAATCAGTGACCTATCAGTTCATGGAATGTTGCTCAACTAATTGAGCCACATGGGCCAGGGTAATCCAGATATTTTAAGGAAAATGTACATTGTTTTATTCAGTATTTCTTAAAGTTTTCTATATTCTATTGAGACCCCCCCCCCCTTTTCTTTTAAATCCTCACCCAAGGATATACTTTTATTGATCTTAGATAAGGAGAGAGAGAGATCAACGTGAGAAACATTGATAGGTTACCTCCCATACACTCCCTCTACTGGGGAGCAAATCACCACCTTTTGGGGTACTAGACAATGATCCAATCAACTGAGCTACTTGGTCAGACTATTCACTCCCTTTTTTTGAATTGTAGTAATATATATATGTATTTTATTTCACTGTGTTATTATAGACATGAATATAAAAGCAATTTCACTGCTAAATGAAGATATTTATAATAGAATAGAATTGTTGTTTGCATAGTCCTTATAATAGACTGGTACTTTTATAAATTAATTTGCATATGTTTTAGAAAAATATTTAACCAGAAAAATAGTATAGTGTTCATTGCTAGAAAAAAAACAAAACAAACAAACAAACTTAAAAATGGAATTGTTGACATAAGAAACATCCAAACCTATAGAGAATTTTAATGAGTTTATTTGAGCAAAATTGATGACAATTGCTGGGAAGCAAAAATGCTCCAGAGAATGGCAGTTTTGCATCTAATTCATACATTAGAATCAAAGGAAGAGACCTAAGGGAGTTACATGAAATTCACTGGTGATAGATTAGGGAGGTGGGCAAAAAGCAAAGCTGGGGAAGGTGGAGGGATCTCTGGGATTGAATAAAAAGTAAAAGGAATAGACACATACTTATTTTATTTTTATTTTTTAAATCTTTATTGTTGAAAGTATTACAGATGTCCTTTGTAGGTATATATGATAGTTAACAGTTAACAATTAACAGGATAACAATAACAATGTGGGGTTCTGTGGTCCTGCCCTGGTGCAATAATTGTGCCCCGAGGGGCCTGGAAAAGAATATTACTCTAACATTTCAAAGATTGACCTTTGTCAAGGAAGATGCTAGCCTAGGAGGTGACTACCTGCCATGATTTGCTTTTATTATAGTTAGGAAGTTTTAATTTCAGACTATCCTATGTGGTTACTTTAGGTCTCTGAGTTGGTAAGGTCCACCATACAGGCCTCAGTTTGTCAGCTTTAGTATGTGGCCTCTTTTTTGTCCGAAAAATTAAAATCATAGTAATTGAAAATCTAAATTCAAAGATGAAAAGCTTCAAAGCTAAGTTATGTTTCTCTGCAAAGGTAGGCAAATTATATAGGCTTATTGGGCTCAGCTGTTCTTATAATTTAGATGTAAGAGCCAGAGATATTTGAGACTTAGCAATGTCAAAAATTAAAATGCTTCAAATAGATGGTGATAAGAGACATTCAAAGGAAATTACTTTGATCAGGATATGACTTGTTTATCTTTCCAGAATGCTGTTTGTCATTTTTCTTACCCATATTTCTTACCCATATTTATTCTTCTGTAAGATAACCTTTTTAGTCATTTATAAAAGACAAGATCCCTTTACATCCTTCAGTAAACCTAGTTTTCAGAAAGGCAATGAGCATAATGGCCAAAACTTCTTTTTCTTTTCAAATAATGTGTGACTTTTGACAAGTTACTTGGCCTCTCTGTAGCTCACTTCCTCATTTATAAAATGGGAATAATAGTGTTGTTGTGTGGATTAAAATAACTAGTACAAATGAAAGTCCTAGAACAAGGTCGTGCTTCTCAAATGTTTCTTAGACTTTTACTACTGAATTTTAAGAAAAGAATCTTCAGGACTTTTAAAACCATACATACTATGCCCTGAAGTGGACATTTTAGCTAGAAGGAGAATGCAAAAATCTGGCTGAGAAAATTGGAAAGTGAAGAAATCAATTTTACTGCCAGCTCAGATCCAGGCTTGAGATAGTCCAATACCTATTACTTTATTTGTCACAATGATTCAGTGACTATGAAGAAGGAAAGATGTGTGTGTTTGTGTGTTTATGTGTACTCAGATATATGTATATATAATACATATCATACATATATGAAAGAGAGAGAGAGAGAGAGAGAGAGAGAGAGAGAGAGAGAGAGAGAGAGAGAGAGAAAGAGAGAGAGAGAGATAAGGATTTATGGAGATAAGGAGAGAGAGGGAGAGGGAGAGAGAATCACAGAACCTGGAGAAAATATCCTCGTAATGGGCTAAGCTGTTCTAGAAAATTATTCTTGTGGCTTCTTGGCCTTTGGGCTGAGCCCAAGTGTATGAAAGTTTTTCTTCACATAAACATGTCTTTGAGACCAGAATAGGGCTCTTCTGCTTGTCAGTGTAATCATGATTATTTCTTCTCCATGCTGCCAGTCAGCTAAATTTCCCTTTATTTGCAGATTATATCAGGAAATCAATATTGTTAGTGAATTGAGTCTGAGAGAGTCTTAGATTCAGAATTATCTTTTCTCCAATGAGCACATCTTTGTCAGATTTCCCCCTGGCCGGTGCTCAGGGAAGACATGAATTACACAGTGGAACCGTTATTCTATGCCACGCTGCTGGTCTCATGCATTTAATCAGCTCTTTTGTTCATTACACAATTAGCAATTCACTAATTGTGAAGTGCTGCCAAGACTTTAATGATATTTTCCAACAATACAAAACACATCAAGGAGTTGGATATTTTGTTTTGTTTTGTTTTAACTCTCTTTTTTCTCTACATATCAACAACTACTTAATCTTTAAGACACAGGCAAGGGTGTCTTTATCTGGGAAGCCTTCCTTGTTGTCCTCTGCTGTTTCTTCATATCTCTAGTTCTTCCTTTTAATATAGCAAATCCTTTATTATATTGTAATTATACTTTCAATTTTCTATATCCCCAACTAGATTTCTCAGTGGGTCGAGATTTATTAGTCCGTGTCTCTGAATATCCAGTATCTGGTATAGTATATACATAGGGACACATAAATATTTGCCAAATGAATAAATCACTGGGAAAATTTCTACAAATCTTCACTTCTTTGACTGCATAAAGTTTCATTGCAGGAATTCACCAGGTACACAAAGAAGATGAGATATTCCTCGCAAAGCTCACAGTAGGACAAAGAGACAAATAGGTGAAGAGTATAGTGTGTTTTGGAGGCAGCTAAAGGTTAATTAAGTAGGGACATATCACCTAGTAGTGACTAAAGAACTGTAGTTCCTTCTTAGAGACAGTACTCCAATAGTATCTCTATGGAAAAGCCTGTCAGACCTTTTCCTTTTCCTTGACTCCAGGGAGAGTTGACTACTTTTCACCATTTACTTTGTACACATTTCTGTTATACTAATTTAATTATCATTTTAAAAAAATAGGTTTTCATTGATTTTCTTTAGAAAGAGAGGAAGGGATAGAGAGCATCTAACAGCTGTCCCCTGCATAACTACCACTGTGGATCCAGCCCGCAACTCAGGCATGTGTCCTGACCAGGAAGGGGGATCATGACCTTTTGGCTCCTGGATCAATGCTCAACCGCTGAGCCACACCGGCTGGGCCTAATTTAATGATTTTATAACAGGTGTTTACCTGTCCATCTTCCCTGCTAAACTATTGGCAGGAGAGTGGAGAGAACTTGGAATCTGCAGTATGACAGCTCTTGGGTTGAAATATTGACTTTGGCACGTAACTGGGTAATTGATACATAAACAGTCACTTAGATTTGTTGAACCTCCATTTCTTTATCAGTAAGATAGGGAAAATGTTATAAACTTCTTATCAGTGTTGTAATTATATACTTGAGGTGCAAGGCAGAGGCTCAATAAATCATATTTCCCCTTTTCTTTCACCTTCTCTGAGGATAAGAATCATGTTGTATTAATTTCTTCCTAGAAACTAGTACTTTTAAACTAGGAGATGTTTAAAAGTCTCTGGTTGAGTGAATAAAGTGTTTATATAAATGTCTAATGTGTGTGTGTGTGTGTGTGTGTGTGTGTGTATGAGTGTGTCTGAATGTGTATATGTAACAGTAGATATTTAGGATATTCATTCGGAGCCTGTCAATATCCTAAATTTAGTAGATAAGTGTGACTGCTACAGTACTTTCCATATGGTTTAATCTATTTTACTATCCATGCCAAATTTCAAGCTTGCCTGAATTCACATGTGGAAGATGGGAAGAACATTCTAGGCCTTCCACTTGCTCAGGGAAATACTTATGCACAACTAACACAGACTTGCGAGTGAGTAAAAATAATTTATCAACCTACCAAAATTTATGTCTCCCCTTCCCTGAAGAGGTGCACAGACAGTTAAATAAATTGAATTGGTGCTGTTTGTTACCGGTCCATTATAAATCATTGCGTGAGTGAATATTATTAGCTAGGCTGCCTCAGCATGCCATCCTTTGTACATTCCTGAGCACAGTGGCTGAATCAAGATTGCTCCCAGGGAGGCTCGGTTTTGCCTGTTAACATGTACACGTGGGCATCTTAAGCCATTTCCGTAAATATTAATCATCAGTGAGGCTGCACAGTGTGCAAGGGTGACTCAGTCCTTTTCAGCATTTCATTTCACTCTGGGTGTCTGGACTTCACTGGGCTTCCCTTTTCTTTCCTCTTCTGTTCCTCTCTTCCTATTCTTCTCCTCCCCTCCTCACCTCACTTCCCAGTCTCCTTCTTCATTTTGTTGTTGTTGTTAATCTTAATCTGAGGATATTTTCTCCTCATTGATTTTTGAAGAGAGAGAGAGAAACATCAATGTGAGAAGGACATAATTGGTTGCCTCCACATGTGCCCCTATGGGGGCTGGGGAACAAACCTACAATCCAATTGCTCTTGATCAGGAGTGGAACTGTGACCCTTTGTGTTTGTGGGCTTATACTCTAACCACTGAGCAACACCAGCCAGGGTGTCCCATCTCCCCGCCCCCCCCCCCTTTTTTTTTTATTTGCTGGGTCAATGAGACAAACTGCATGCCTACATCAGGGATGTGATTGAGGCAGATAAATTTTTCATCCTGGAAATCCCATTTTGGCTGATTACTACCTGTCAGTAGAGGTGACTTCGCTACTTCTCATTTGAAGAATCCAATTACTTTGAAAAATCTTCAGTGTTTTAGTGAAAGAAAGTGGGGAAATGAGATAGTGCAGATAAGAGGGGATGAATCTTCTACTAAATAATTGATCTGTTTTGCCAATTATGCTCTCAATATTCAATGATTACTTGAGGGATGTGTAGCCTACTTGAATTTCCTCACTCTGCACATTTAAATTAGTAGAGTAGATTTTATTGCAGAAAACTGTTAATTCCAAGCTGAGTTTTATCTTATGTCATTTGATGCTATTCTTTTTTTATAATATATTTTTATTGATTTTTTACAGAGAGGAAGGGAGAGAGATGAGAGCTAGAAACGTCGATGAGAAAGAAACATCGACCAGCTGCCTCCTGCACACCTTCTACTGGGGGTGTGCCCGCAACCAATGTACATGCCCTTGACCAGAATCGAACCTGGGACCTTTCAGTCCACAGACTGACCCTCTACCACTGAGCCAAACTGGTTTCAGCTTGATGCTATTCTTAAATTTTTAAGAAATTAAATGTCAAATGATTTGCTGACAACAGAGAACTGATCAAATTAATACTTTTTAATGGATTCTTGGTGGGTATTCAATTAAAAAAAATATCTACCATCCGAAACCACCATCTTTACATTTATTTTCTTAGTTTGGCTTTTGTGCCAAATTCTCTTTCCACATTAGCAAACAGCCATCAAGAGTTACATAGACTGTGATCTCTCCTTATCCTTTAGGATAGCTCAGCATTTGTTTTTAGACATTCTTCCATACCTGGTACTCAATAGAGTCAGGGTATCATTTAAAGAGAACTATGCCTTACAATCTTAATATTCATTAAGTAATAGAAGAATCTGAATGTTGAACTAAAGATACTTCAAACTGACTTAATACCTAATGATCAATAAATACCAAGTATAGGTATAAGATTCACAGAAGCATATTCATCTATTAAAACACTTTCTCCAGGTTTGCTGCAAAGCAGATGCATATTAAGAAAGAGCCAAGTGCTTAAAATGTTCATGTTTTTCCGGGATTAGGAGTTTTTCTGGGCGCCTTGCCCTTCCCGTTTTGGAAGGCAGGCTTTCCTTCAGCTGAGCTTGTCAAAGCTGATAGCCTGGCACCTTGCCCCTGGCATTGAACTTGATTCAGCATTTTAAGAAAAGCCTCAACATTCTGTGTTTACATGCTGCCAATTGTTGTACGTAATAAAATTCCTTTTTGCTGTTTTACTAGTATATTTAAGCGATGTATTTACACTGGTTTTTCTTTGCACTTATCAACACAGTATAATTGAAATGCAGCTATGTGGTGTACTTAGGAATTCATCTCAAAATCTTTGATATAGTTCTAAATGTGCTAATGCCATTATATTTCCCCCCCAAGTAAACACTAGATTAAATTAAAACATTACAAAATGGATCCTTCTTTGCAGGAGAGACATTATGCTCAGTCTTTTCATATGTTTTCTTATATTAGAAACAATTAAACTAACCAAAGAAAACAAATGATCTACCTAACAATATTCAGAGTTATTTTTATGAAGTGACATTCTTCCTACCTGAGTTAGTTTAAGAAATATATAAGCACAAAAAAATTGGAAAATGTAATTTTTCCCTTATGGACTGAAGTGTGTCTACCAACCAAATTCATATATTGAAATCCTGACTCCCAGCATCTCAGAATGTGAGTACATTTAGAGGCAGCAAAGAAGATAGAAGAAAAAATGGTGGGATGGTTCATAGAAGCAAAAGGGGAAAAGGAACAGTAAATGGCAGTCGAGTTTAAAATGCATCAGGGATTCGCCCTAGCTGGTTTTGCTCAGTGGATGGAGCAGCAGCCTGCGGACTGAAGGGCCCTGGCTTCGATTCCGGTCAGGGGCACATGCCTGGGTTGCGGACTGGATCCACAATGGGGGATGTGCAGAAGACAGCCAATTTATGATTCTCTCTCTTATCATTGATGTTTCTCTCTCTCTCTCTCCCTCTCCCTTTCTCTCTGAAGTCAATAAAAGTAAACTTTTTTTTTTAAAGCATCAAGATCTGTGCTGAACATTATACATGCATTAACTCATATGATCCTTATATAAATGCTGTTAAAAAAGATATGATCATTAACCCTATTAGCCTTGTTTTATAGATAAGGACATTGGGTTTATTGAAATTAAATAATTTTTCCAAGGTCACATAAATAGGCAAAAGGCAGGTGGGATTTGAACCCGGGTCTTTCTTTCACCGTAGCTGATGATCTTAAACACTGTATACATTATATTCTCCCTTGGTGAAATAAATCCCTCAGAAAAGTGGAACTATGGTTCTCACATTTTCTATCGTTAGGCACCGACCTGGTCTTTTTAAGTCTATTATAGCTGGCACAATTAAATCTAGGTATTTGAATGGGAACAAAGAAGATACTTTTGCTTAAAGCAGCAATCTAGTAGTAATAGAATTGATGGTGAGTGCTGTAACTCAAGTCCATTGAAGGCAGAGAGTGAAGAATGAAGTTTACTAGGTTAGTGGTGATTGTGGAGTTGCTGATGAAGACAACAGAATGATTCACTGTTAGTCTGCTTTGTTAAATATTTTCATGTTCTGTTATATATATTTTTTAAAAATTATTACTCCCCTTCTTTGATATCATGTTTATGTACAGAAACTCTATGATTGATCCAGAATTAAAATTTCTTTAGAAACTGACAAATCTCTAAAGAAATTTTAATTCTGGATCAATCAGTAGAGTTCATTATCTTCATTAGTGTTTCGTTGAACAATTGTTTTATTTTCTAGATATGTTAGGTTGGCTCTGAATTCATTCAGTAACTTGAGTACCTTTGTTAGAAATGATATTAAATCTGATTAAAAAAAATCACATGGCCAATATTGATATCTTTTGTCTGATATAATTTGAGCCAATTATATCAAATATAGATATAATTTGCTCATAACAGTTTCAAAAACTTCACATGATTCTCTACTACTCTTAAAAAAATATTTTTATTGATTTCAGAGAGGAAGGGAGGAGAGAGAGAAACATCAATGACTGGAGAGAATCATTGATCAGTGACCTCCTGCACACCCCCTACTGGGAATCGAGCCTGCAACTCAGGCATGTGTCCTTGACCAGAATCAAACCATGACCTCCTGATTCATAGGTCGATGCTCCACCGCTGAGCCATGTTGGCTGGGTTCTACTACTCTTAAGTTATCATCCTATTCTTCCCTTCTTTTTATCACCAGAGTGTCCAACATCATGGTCTCTCCATCCTTCTAAATTGGTTCTAATCTGATTTCTGTTCCCACAGCTTTGCTGTATGAGCACCACCAGAGATCACCAGTGACTCCTATCTACCAATCACATCAGCTTTTCTTATTCTTCTCTTCTTTGATTGGTCTCTGCTTACCACAAGACCTTTACTCCAGGATTTCCTGACACTGCATTTCTTTGTTTTCCCTTGTTCTCTGAAAGGCTCATAGGATCTTTCATGAACTCCTCTGCCATTTGCTCCTTAGTGGCAAGTTCTTTTCCCTTGAGGATTTTACTCATATCTGGGACTTGAATTCTCAGACTTCAGTGCTAATCTCTGTTAGCTACTCTTCTAAGATTGACTTCCACTGTTTATCTCTGTTTTTTACTCTTCTAAGCTTAAAATCCCTCATACTTTATTCTTCTATTTCTTACTGCCTCCCTTTCTTCCTTGATATCACACCAGTATCTGAAACCAAACATATCTCAAGTATTCTCTTAAGGACATCTCTATTGCCATTTAAAAAAAAGAAAAATGACTAATTTGAACCTTTTATCACAGTTTTAATCCTCCCTTTTCAACTATAATATCAGGTACCTCATTCTGCCTGTGAACTCTATCCCATGAGATTTCTCAAGCCCATTAGGTAGGAAATTAGATGTTAGAGCCAGAAATGCCAGGCTTGGATTCTGTGTCCTCCAATGGAATTCTGTCATTTAGGCACTCACTTTTATTTCTCTGTGAATGTATTTCCTCTTCAGTAAAATGGGATAATAGTAGCATTTACCCCATAGTGTTGTAATGACTAAATGTATTATCATATATAACACATTTTAAATAATGACTAGTACAATATTTCCTATGCATATCAATTTGCTATCATCACTTTTAATCTCCTTTCTATTTTCAGGTGCTCATAATGTCTTGCTTAGTCCCTGATCTCACTAAGTGGTTTAAAGGAGATTAAAAATGATGATGATGATGATGATGATGGCAAACTTATTATCTAGGACTGAAATTCTACTTATTAAACCAAATTAGCTTGCTGTTGACATAATACCAGTTTACAGGGCAATTGCCAATTCCCTACTTAGTGGAGAAAGAGCCATAGAAAAAGAAACAAATTGGCCAAGTTTTATAGCAAACTAAGAACAAAGACAGAAATAGATGTTGAAACAATGATATAGTTTCCTTTCCTACCCTAAAACATCTCTTTAGACCATCAGTAACTTTATCTTTGCTATTGTATTTAAAAAAATAAAATAACACATAAAGGTTTTGGCCTATGAAATTATCATCTCAGTCACATTCAAAATTACACTATGTTTTAATCTCATACCATGTTAGATTACTACATTTAAATTATCCTATATAATAAAATTCATATGCAAATTGTCCTCTTGACCAGGAGTTCAACCACAAGTTTGACCAGGGGGTGGGGCCAGCTGGCCAATCACCTTCGGCCCCTACCCCTGGCCAATTCTGCCTCCAGTTAATACTCCCACCACAATCAGAAGTGCAGCTGGCTGGACCCTATCTGTGCACGAATTCATGCACTAGGCCTCTAGTTAGAAAATAATGTGGTGACTCTTCCCTAAGGTTTAGTTAGTGTATGCATTTGGAAATATGGGTTTCCTGATGAAATGTGGGAAATATAGTTGCTACATAAATATGAACTGTTCTCAAAACCAAAAGCATTAACATGTTGTTAAGGTTCAAAGTTCTGCTTGTTTCTAAAGATCTTTAGTTCAATGCATTATATAAGCAATACTGCTCATTACGTTGCATGTATTATGTTGAGCTGTGACCAGAAAAAAACACTCAAAAAGCTTTCAATACACAACCTTTTTCTTGGAATGCTTCAAATTCTTCCTAGAGTAGAGAACTTCTCTATGTAAAATGTCTCAAACATATAAATTATATGATTCACAAATATTTATTAACTATGTCTTTTCCTGTTGCTTTTCAAAAGAAATGTTAGGTATTCTAGATAGTTGATTAGAGGACTTTCTTTGGCCATACTCATTCTCAATAGGAAAAACTGGATTTCAAGCTTTAGTTTAAAGAGTTTTATATTTCAACACTAATCTTTAAGTAAGTGACTTGAAATCTGGAATTTTCCTAAAAAATCTGTTTTTCATTTTTGCCCCATGCCCAGAACTAATTTTTAACTTAAATATATGGACCAATAATTATACCTAAAATTTCCTTTATAAACTGATCCTAGACCAGTAAATTTGTGTTCAGCAGAGAAATACACCTATTTAATAGAAATACACAGGAAAAAAAAAAGAAAAAAGGCGGTAGTCCAGATGGCAGCACCCATAAATCATACAATGTCAGCAATGCTATGTTACTCAAGCTAAGTGGATGGGTGTTTATTCCCAACAGCCCAGCCTTCATCCAGTACCTGGTATATTGATGCTGCTGCCCTAAGAGTACAGTGTAGACTACATAGTAAGTACGCTGGGTGCCTGGTAAGTTTGTCTGATCATGATGTCACATGACTTATAACAGCCTTGTTTTAACCCTTTTATCCAGCAATCTCATTCTATCAATAATAGGATTTTTTTTTTTTTTTTTTTTTTTTTTTATGGCTATACGGTCACTTTCAATACTTCAGTTGTTTTCTTCCTCTGGGATGTTTGGCTTTCAATTTCCTCTTTATACCTCTTCATATATTCACAATTCTACTGCAAGATCATCTTTACCAGGAAACTAACCCCAAGTCACCTTTAAAGTCAGAGCTCGAACTGACTGATATTCGAGCTGTATGGAATTTTTGAGAGACATATTCACTCACTAGCCATGCATGAAACATACAAAATACCCTGTGAATGGAGTATTCCTGTGAGGAATATACATTTTCAAAAGTCTCTGCTTTTTAAACACTGCCATAATGAGTTGTGATAAATATTAGGAAAGAAGATAAAAAAAAAATGGGTATTTAGCTAGAAGAGTGAAAAAGGGGAGTCTTAGTGTAATATTTTATTTGGAGCTTCCTCTCAGAGGCCTAAATATGGATAATGACAACCAGAATTACAAGAAGCAACACAGAGAAATGGAGTTCATTTCTATTAAGTAAACACTGAAGTTACTATTCACAAAGGAATGGGTAATTCTTAAACATTTTTGTGTGTATTTTAGAATTTATAATGCACTTCACTCCCAAGCCAATCAATTAATGACATGGGGGAAGGAATTGATTAAAATAATTGGTAAGATAAAGACATATTGTGACAAGCTTTCAAAGATGCAAATGATCACTGAAATAATAAGATAGTTATTTCCAGCTTTTAGGATTCTAAAGAAATAAGAAATTTAATTATCTGGAAGATGGTAATGGACATTAATAAATTAAAGAAAAATATACGTTTTAGAAAAGATCAACTGAGGTGAGTTTAAAAAGAGGTTTTTATTTCTACTTCATTTCTACAAATTTGAAAAAGACGAGAAAGATAACTTAAATAAGAATTTCCATTTGGTTTTCTTTCCCAAACTTGGAACACTGAAGACTCTCCAATGGAAAGATTATGATTACTTGTTAGTGTTTTAATTATATTAGGGTTTACACTTCAGCAGCTTCCTTGCCAATTTAATAATCTGAAGTGAAAGGGAAATGAGCCAGAGTGCTTATTCAGAGGGGTTAACATTTCAGAATTTTTGTATTTTCACTCACTTTTCAGCCTGCCCACTTCAATTGTAGAAAACCTAATAATCAGAACAGCGCCATCATCTGGTGTGATCTGTGAACAGGATTGTATTATGGCCCAGTATTTTCATGAATATGAAATTCTTTTGTTAAAGATATCAAGGTGAGTTCATGTTTAACCCTGAAAAGATTAAAGGAAGCAAATAGGATTTTTCCAGATAGTGTGTTGAACGTTAAGGAATTGCTCATGTTTGGCCATTTTGAGCTTACAAATGACAAATTTATGTGGTTCAACCTATTAGTAGCCAAGTTTTACTGAAGGCTTACTACTGTCAGACTCCTTTCTAAGCATGTTATAATACATGTTTCAGTCATTTTTGTAACCTCTCTTCAAGGTACTATAATATTACTACTATCCATTTCAGAGATGAGAAGACTGAGGCACAGAAAACGTTAAGCAACTCGACCAATGTTCACAGGGACGAGGAGGGAAGATGAAATCTGTGAAGAAAATATTTGCACAAAATAGAGAAACTGTTTATGGGATTTTGGAAAAGTCATTCTTGTTTTACATTCTAGCAACTGACAGATAGACTTCTCTACACCCCAGTTTTCCTATTTATAATAGGAATCACATTAATCCTATCTCATATGTTTTGTTAGGGAGCAAGTATTTATCAATCCTATTATTTTTTTCTAGGGCATATCTTTACACATCAGCACTCTCAGCAATGAAGGTAGTACTTATTTGGATCTCCCATCTACCTTAGTTTTGTATTTCAGTTGGCTCATAGTTTAGTCATGGGCAAATCTTTTTGTACCCCTTCAAATCTTTGATAAATTGGGTAGCTAAGAGGGCTAAATAAGAAAAATGCATATAAAAAGGTGATAGCATAGACTTTGGTAAATATTAAGCACTTATTATATTTATTGTTATTACTTAATTATAATCCCTCTAGCAGATATATACTTTAAAATTCCTCTAAGTGTTTATGTTATAACTGCCATTAAGAATAGTTAAAATGAATAAACTAGTATTTTAAAAACATGCTTACAATTAAGATCTTTTGCTTTTACTAATTTGAAATGGTATTTATTATACTAAGAATAGTGAGACTTAACTATATCATTTTCCATCTAATCCAAAATGCCAACAATTGTGGCATACACATTTATTTTATATGCCACTAAGAAAGAAAAAAAATACTTCCAATTAATTCTAAGACGCTATTGATTAAAGATACTTCTCAATTTCAGAGGTTAAATATGCAAAAATGTATTGGAATTGATGAACTATGATAATGAAATCGATGAGTCTGATTTTCACTTTCACCATGAGATGAAATGGTTGAGGTTAAACCAGAGGCAGCAGAAAATACCATCCATATTTCGGAGCTGTACTGATGATTTCCCAGACCCTCTTGGCAGCACCAACAGGCTTTTGCTCCAAGTGGGCGAAACTTGGGAAATTAGAATGGATGGTATATTCCTCAAATGTGTCCCTTGATTATGACATGAACTATATCCTTGAACTAAACAGGTATTAAGCTGCAGAAATTCAATCCACATCTAAATTCGGATGCATTTCTAAGGTACTAGAAAGTAAAAACTTTGTTTAACATTCAAAACATGTACTCATGATTGTTTATGCATAATAATTTACTGAATGCACTCAAAACAGAACATACAGTTGACAAAAATTAATGCCATTAATTAATGCAAAGCTAAAATAGTAAAATAAGCTTTGCAAAGCACTGCAAATATGTCACTACTTCTTTTGATTTGAGTCAGCATTTATCAGAATGAGAGCCTTAAACCAAAAGGAATATACGCATTTTATGTAAAGTATCAAAAGGAATACTTACTATTTTAGTAATTTATTATATCTTCTGCTTCCAATTTTCAAAGCTATTAAAGAAGGGAGGACTGAATATAAATTCCCCTAAACAGAGTGATTTTTTCCCCCAACCACTGTTTTCTTTTAACCGTACTCTACTGTCACATGGACTTGTTTATGCATGGGTCTCATTGATTCATGTGCTTCCCATAGTTGTTTGTGTATGCTGCACAGTTGGTATTGTAAAATATGGATCTGTGGAGTGCGACTCTTGATTTGAAATAGTTGCCCCATAAAACTAAGCTATTAGATTTAACAAGTCAGTGCATTAAAGTGAGGAATCAACATGAGGTTGATTTTCAGTCTGTTTATCACTTTCACACCAGATGAGAGAAAAGAGTGACTTGGCTTTTGCATAGTTCTTTAGCTTATCTGGAAAGATTTGTGTGTTTTATCAAGATTGTGCTGGCAACAACTCAGTCTTATAGTCTTCTGCCAGATCCATCCCATGACCTTTAAATATTTAGTGGTCTGCTACCTGATGAGGCTCACCCAGAATGGCAGTAAACTAATATATATTTGCAGCAATCCACTAGTACCTTAGTTTCCTGACAATTTCCCCCTTTCAAGGTCAATGACCAAGGTACAGGATGTTTTCTGCTTCTGTATGCAAAATGTATTCTGTACATGGTTTGGTTGAAGGTATAGTTTTCTTGAGCAATAGAGATGACACAATATTTCAGGATATGTAGGACAATACAATACTCAGCCCTTTTCAAAGAGTGTGGCTAATCTATTGTTGAAAGTATTACAGATGTCCTCTTTTCCCCCATTGGCCCCCTCCACTGCACACCCTAACCCCATGCCTTCACCACACTATTTTCTGTGCCCATGGGTTATGCATATATGCAGACAAGTTCTTTGGTTGATTTCTTCTCACCTTGTTAGGGAAACAAATATCTGGGTCAAATGCATAAATTCTTTGTATCCATTGCCTCAGCAAAAACAAAAGCAAACCAAAACAAAATCGACATAGAAAAATGACTAAGTCATAGAAAGGTTCAATTTAAGTCCAAATAAGTGCTTTTTCTAAAGTAATATTAGAATACTCTCAACCATGCTTTAAAGAATTAGCTCACTTGAATTATTCCATGTCTTTTCAAAAGATGTTACCTACCAGGCACACGTAAATTGCTCCCCAGATGGATTGCTTCCGAACTCACAGGAAAGGCGATTGGCTTAGGAATCATTCAAACGTGGATTTGAATCCCAGCTCTGCCATTTGTTAGTTATGTGAACTTGGGTAAATTCTTTCCTACCTCTGAGGTTCAGATCCCTCTTTTATAAAACTGGCATCAAAATATCTTCTTGGAGAGCTGTTGTGAGGGAAGAGTAAGGTTATATTAAATACTTATAGTTTGTTCTCACATCATCATAGGTACACTGCTAAATCTCTCCTGTAGGTGACTCTGTTAGGATGCATTCAAGGTACTGAGACTTGCCTTGCTGAGGCTGTGTTTGCAGGAGACAGGTAGTTCTTAACTGTAATGTATAGTTAGACTCCCAAACATTTTTTTTTTGTGGCATTATGTGTCTTCCTGTTCTTTTTGTTCCCTGCCCTTTGTTAAGCAGCCATATTTAGTTTCACAGCCTTAATGGTCACATCTGTGTAGAAGACCCCTGATGGTCTGTCTTCAGCTCTGATCTTTCTCTAGAGCTCCAGGCCTTGCCTTCTAATTGCCCAGGGACACCCCACTTTCTTCTTTAAAAAAAAAAATTTATTGATTTTTTACAGAGAGGAAGAGAGAGGGATAGAGAGTTAGAAACATCAATGAAAGAGAATCATTGATCAGCTGCCTCTTGCACACCCCACTGGGGTTGTGCCCACAACCAAGGTACGTGCCCTTGACCGGAATTGAAACTGGGACCTTTTGGTCCGCAGGCTGACACTCTATCCAATGAGCCAAAAGAGTTTCAGCAGCGACACCCCACTTTCAATACACTCAGCACTTCTAGCTAGGTGCACCAAACTGAATTGGAACCCTTTTCTTCCAGGCTTGGTCCACTTTCTCCTTGGTTTTATGTCAATTTGATCAACTATCCTGGGAAGTTTGGGATTATATTCAATTTTCTTCCTACTCTTGTCCTTGATAATCCCTCACAAAATCACATGGCACCTACTGTCGGAAATGTCTGATCTTCATTCTATTCTCTCAGTTTCCTCTGTCCTCACCATGCCTCAGATCTTGTCACCTTCTACAATAATTATAGAGATGGCCTTTTCACTTTTTCCCTAACCTGCATTTCTCTTCCTTTTCATTCCATTCTTCACTTAGCTATGAGAGTTTTCACAGTCTTGAGACTGTCTTTCATTCTTACAAAACCTTCACTAGGGTCTGTTATTTCAGACCATGTCTAAAGCATTATTGTGGTGTTTATGTCCATGTCCCAATTTGGCCAGGACCTACCTTTTATTTTAAATAAATATTTTTTTAATTTAATATAAAAAATTTCAAGCATGCAGGCAAAATGTGAAGATTATATAACAGAAACCAATGTACAATCTGCTTAGAATTAGCATTTGTTAATATTTACCACATTTGACTGTTCAACCACTCGACTGGTAGCTATGACATGCACTGACCATGATGAGGCAGACAGTCTGACTGGTAGTTAGCTTCAGACCCCACCAGTGCACAAATCCATACACCAGGCCTCTAGTTTTAAAAGAAACCTAAAGTCCCAGCTCCTCATCTCTTTCCCCCCTGTCTTTGGTAGCTATCAACTTTATTTCCCCTGTCTTCTCTCATATCCTTTGTTCTCAGTGGCTGTGAGATAAAAGAGGCGTGGCATTCAGGGATGACAGATCTCTCAGAGGAAAGTTTCTAAGGAGGTGATCTGAGTAGATGTAGGTCACCTCTCAGGACAAGACCTTCATGTTCCTACTGATGTGTGAGGAGTTGGCAAGATAACAAAGTGCTTTCTTTTTCTTTTTAAAAATGTTCTGATTTATTTTGTATTCAATTTATACATCAATTAGGGGTGATATTTTCAATATTGAGTCCTATCCAAGAAAATGCTTTCTATATATTCTCTGATGTCCCTTGTATTTTTTAATGAGCTATAAGTGACATGTAACATTATACTAGTTTCAAGCATAGAACATGGTTCAATATTTGTATACAGTGTGAAATGATCCCCGCAATAATTCTAGTTATCATTTATTACCATACATAGTTACAAATTTTTTTTTTCTTGTGATGAAACTTTCAAGATTTACTCTTTTGTAACTTTGAAATATGCAATACAGTATTATTATCTATAGTGACTATTACATTATCATGGCATTATTTTATAACTAGACATTTGTACCTTTTAGTTCCCTTCACCCATTTCATTCCCCTACCATAGCCTCTCTCCTTTGGCAGCCACAATCTGTGCTCTGTATCTATGAGCTTGGTTTATTCGTTTGTTTTGTTTTGATTTGTTTGTTTTCTTAGATTCTACATGTAACTGAGATCATATGGTATTTGTCTTTCTCTGTCAGACTTATTTCATGAGCATAATAATGAGAGAAGCCTGTTGCTTCTCTGGTGGCAGAGATGGCCTGCAGTTTTTCCATCTGAATAGAGTAGTGAGTAACTGAAGCCTGTGTAGTTCTGTGGCTATTGGGAATGAGACATTTTTCATATTCAGGAGGTCAGATTCCTCTCAGCCTCTAACCATTTCAGTATTCCCCCTGAGTCTAGTCCTAAGCTATTATCTTTGCTTTTAACTGGTGCAGTTAGGGGTACCTGTACACATGTACCAGCGAAGTGTTGTGTGAAGGCAGCTGATAGGTAAAGTGGGAATACTATACAGAGTAAAATGTTCAGACATGGCCTATGTCCCATCAAAAATATAGAGTGCAAGAAGCCATGGATCTTCTGCGTCAGAATAGTTTAGCTGCTATAAGCCGGGTAACAAAAACCACAATAACCTTGCTACATCTTGAGGCCAGACTCTCACTGTTATGGGGTTAAATGTGTCCCCCTCCTACCCACCCCTGTTCAAATGTTGATGTCCTAACTCCCAGTTTCTTAGTGAATTTGTTTGGAAATAGGATCATTGCCAGTAGCTAAGGGGTTCCTCACATAGTGTTACAGAAAACCGAAGAAGAACAAAGCAATACTTAGAGATATGGAGTTAGTACATTTATTATGCGTGAGTCCAGAGGAAAATGTATGTCAAATTCTGGGCCCCCACATGCAGGAATCCTCCCTATTTATATGATTTTACCTTCTTTGCCTCCAAAATATGGAGTTTTTCCAGCCCCCTTTTGCAAGTTCTTTTTTTTTTTTTTTAAATATATTTTATTGATTTTTGTACAGAGTGGAAGGGAGAGAGATAGAGAGTTAGAAACATCAATGAGAGAGAGTCATTGATCAGCTGCCTCTTGCACACCCCCTACTGGGGATATATATGCCTGCAACCAAGGTACATGCCCTTGGCCGGAATCGAACCCGGGGCCTATGCTCTATCAATTGAGCCAAACCGGTCCCAGCCCTCTTTTGCAAGTTCTTAAAGAGCCCGTATGTACTGGGGCCTTGAGACCTCAGACAGAGGCCTGGCCTGGAGCCAGCACTGATGACCTTGTCTGGGAAAGTTCAATAGCTTAGCTGAAGTGGGAGTAGTCTTAGCAAGCAAGAATTTACAGAAGCTGTTCCAACTCACATTTAAGTTTGAATCACACACAACTCTAACAGAAGCCAATTAGCAGGGTTAAAATTTCAAACAGCAGTTTTCATATAAGATAGATGCTTCAATAGGATCCCAGAGTTGGCTAGATATATTGATGCAGTGAAAAGAAGACTTCACTACCCATCATACCTTTTGTTAACTATGAAAGAATTTTAAAGATGGAATCTCAGGAAGCTGGGTGTGTGATGTGAAAATTATCTGTTATCCTGTCTTATTTTCCAAAACTTTGTTGGAATATCAGAAAGATAAAGATAGGAGTATAGCAAAGCCCCCAAGAGCTCATCTTATAGAATTAGGCCCTAAGACTGCAGGCAGGACAGCTGATTTGTGAATGCTCATCATCTATTCCCTCTTATTTTGCTAAGAACATACCTATTGTCCCCTAGATAAGCAGTCTTTACTCTTGGGGGACAGGCAACAATCAATGGAAGAGCCATACCCCTTCTCTGGCCAGGGCTTGTGCATGTGACTGACGCTGAAAGAATCAGATTCTTTCTTGGGGACCTTGTCCTAAGAACAGAAAACATTTGGAGTCAGTTCTTCTTGGCTCTGGCCTGAAGAGACTCTCCTTTTGTTACAAGCTGAATGAGTCCTCCCTTCTCCCCAAACTTCCCTTTCTTGTTTTTAAGAATTTGACTTTTCCTTAGGATTCTGTGAGATGCTCAATATCCTTTCAGTGGATTTTAATTGTTATTAAGTTAATAGGATTCTGTTTTGTTGCTTTCCATCAGAGATCCTTAACTGATTCAGCCCATTGTCCTTTCCTAGCCTTTTCTATGATAATGGCAGAACATTTAAATCACTTCTTTGATAATTATTGTTTTGGAGATACTATTTTTCTCTGAAGCATCTGAATGGGTACTTTAGCAATTGACCCCAAATCATTAAGTAGTCAAATTTTGCATCAGAATACAATATTCTTGAAAAATACCAGGCTTTCAACTATTGTGTATGTGCCTACCTTTGAATGCAAATGGCTTCTCAACAATGTATGTTGCTCTCCAGTCCTTTTGTATACTGTCCTTGAAGAATGAGATCAAAACGAGAGGGGATGTTTTAAGTTCTCTGAAAATAGAAATGTTGGTAAGGAAAGGGAGGAGATTCATGGTAGCCTACACAGCACAATATAAATGATATTCAGTTAACACTTTTGAAAATATTTGTTATGACTCAAGAGAAAGATGAGTTTGTTTACATCGTATTCATCACAGTGAATGAGAGTAAGGAAAAGCATTTTGAATTTCAGCAACAAAAATGCAAGTTCTGAGATTATATAACAGAACCACAAAAGCCTATTTTCGTTTAAAATTCTCATCTAACTCAGTTTAACAATTATAAACATGGAAAATATTTCTCAGCATTTTTTGGTAATGATTCTAAAAATACATGCGACTTTGATAGGAATGTATAATTACAAGATGTCTAATTACTGTAAAAGGACCTGTGTTGCCAGTGGATGGGGGGTTCCTGCAGTGTCATGAGGAAAAGCATTTCCAAGGACCCATAAAGGAGGAGGATTTATCTGAGAAGCAATATTAAAGGCGTTCCCCAATGTCCCATCTCTGTCTGCATCACCATAGAAAATCAGAGCAAGGAACAGAGTCAATATCAGGGATTCTGTGCCATATTAAAGCTTAGTCCCAGTCCAGCATCTGGCTAGCTTAACTTGTGTTCCTGCTGCAATCCTTGCTATGCGACTATACCCTGGCTTCTGCCCGGAGTCTGCATGTGAGGTCCGTACAGCCATTAGCCACACAGCTTCTAGGGCCACACTTTCATGGAGAGAGAGAATGCTGGAACCCATGGGTGAGTGCAGATCGAGAGAGAGAGAGAGAGAGAGAGAGAGAGAGAGAGAGAGAGATGTTTCTTCTTTACCTGGAATTGTGTATATTATGTATTCTCAGGTTTGTCCAGAAGCCTTTTCAAAATAACAAATTAACTTCCCCAGATTTTGCAGGCTCCTGATGGGTCCACCCCTGATGAATGTTTCTTTTCCTAGGTTAGATTGACAGTCCTCTGTGATCCAACACCTCCTCAGTGCCATTTTGACTTTGTTACTCGTGTTTTTATTTCCCCCTGCTACCCGCTCCCCACATACAATCCAGAACTGGATGGGGAAGAAAGGGGTGTTAATCCCCTTGGAGGGACAATGCCACAATTTCTTCGGCTGTGAAGCTGTAGTTTCCTGGTGAAGCAAACAGGCCTTCACTTCCTGGTGAATATACTCAACAATTTCCAAGTCTTCCTTTGCTTCCTTTCTCTCATTAACATCCAGTTTACTTAGAAATTCATTTTATTTTCCAAGTTGTATACTGAAAATGGGCCACATACTCAACCTGACAAACTCAGGAGAATCCTTCATGGCAGGCCTTATAAACTCAGAGACCAAAAGTAACCATACAGGATGTTCTGAACATAAAAATTCCTAATTAAAAATGGGTCATAGCGGGTAGTCCATCCTAGACCTCTAGCTTCCTTGAAAAAGGTCAATCTTTGCCTTAGGTGAGCTTGTCTATTGTCTTTTTGCATCTAAGGCACAATGCTTTTGAGATGTCAGTCATCTTTTCCAGACCCCTGAAGGCACAAGGGTAGCAGCAGAGCCCACAAAACCCCTCATTGTTTTCTTGTTCCCAGCACATCACCTCTTTGTGCTGAATATGTTAATATTAACTATCCGGTATCTACCGATGTAAAAGCAGTGTGTTTCCCTCTTTTTATCTAATTCCAGAGATTTTCTGCTGTGCTTCTCCTACCCCGCTAACCTACCACAAAAAATAAGCTGTGTAACTGCCATTCTCCAGAGCATTTTGGCTCAAATAAACTCATAAAATTTTCTGTAAGTTGTACGTTTCTTATGTCAACAAAACAAAGAAATCCATATTTTTTCCAATTAAAGAGAAAATTTAAAAAACTCAAAATAGTTGGTAATTATAAACAACTCTAAAATTCTAGAAATTTTTGTTAATTGCAACTATAAATAATTTTAGCTTTCAAAATAAATTAAAAAGTTTTCATTAAAGAAGACTAAAATTGAATAAAATAGTAGTATAATATTGGAATTTATTGTTTTGATTACTTCAATTTTATCCTATATTTTCTCTAAAATTATGTATACTGTGTATATATACACACACATATACATGCATACATATGTTCAATTAAGTTAATGTATTTTTAAATATTTTCCCTTTCAAATTGATGTACAAATGCCCAATATTTACAGTCAGAAAATGTAGAGGTGAATTCCACTTCTGTTACTAGGTATTGACTAATACAATCTCAAAAATGTCCATTAGTTTTCTCTGCATCTGGGTTTTCTTATTTATTAAAGGTGTAGACCAAATTATTGTTTTGCCTACCTATATCAATCAGATAGAGTTAATTATGTTGTGCTAACAGATGATGGACAAATCTCAGTGGCTTTAATGAACCCTTTAAAAATGTTGCTAACTTAAGCAACATGTCCATCAAAGATTGGCAGGAGGGAGTGGAATTGTTTTTGTTACTCAGGGACCAAGCTGACAGAGCATAGTGAGTGATGCCTGTCTCTATGCCAGAAGAAAAAGAGAGGGCTAACCAATCTCCCATTGCCAATTAAGTGCTCTAGTTTAGAGATGACAGATATCACTTGCATATTTAACTCATTGACTGCTCATATGGTTCTACTCAAACACTAGCTAGCGGGGAGAGCAGGAAATTCAGTCTATTAATATATATATATATATATATATATATATATATATATATATATATATATATATAAAAGCCTAAGCGAATGTTATAACTGAACAACTGGAATGACTGGAACAACCAGTCGACCAGTCACTATGATGCACACTGACCACCAGGGGGCAGATGCTCAATTTAGGAGCTGCTCCTTGATAGTGTGCTCCCACACCAACCTCCCACAGCCTCTCACCCAGCCAGCCCCGCCCTCCCAGCTAGCTGGCCCCCTGATGCTAAAGCATTCATAGAGACCTGCTTCTGAGTCAGGGTTTTATACATAGCAGAGCAACTCCCTTTCTGTGATCTATTAAAAGCCAGCCCTTGACACCAGGGCTGACTCGCTCCCATCCTCTCCCTTACCGGGGGCCACCCACTCACCATGGTGGTGGTGCAGTGGTGAGGGAAGGAAGAATAGGGGAGACAGGGAACCATACAGTGGCCAGGTGCTGATGGTGGCATTGGCATCTGGCATCTGTTCCTTCCACACCCAGCCTGCTGACTGTTGCCCCCTCTCTTGACCCTGTCAGGGCCTTTGGAACTGGGCTGGGAAGAGAACTGGGGGGTGGATGGAAACCCTTTCCCAGGGGGGCCGAGGGCCAGCTCCCTCCTGGGGGCTGGAAGCTAACCTTCCGTGGTCCCTCCCTCCCCCGTCTCTCCCCTATGCTGGCCAACCTCCCACAAATTCGTGCACCAGTCCCACTGCTACCATGAACAAATTGGTGCACTAGGCCTCTAGTTTTATTATAAGCATAGAAGAGAGATAGAAATATTTTGCCAAAAATGCTAATGGCTACCATATTACTTCATAGAATTCTTGAGCTTTGTGTATAAAAATGTTTTCTGAAATATGAAGATTTATATTCAATTTTATGACTCCAAACTCCTTTTTTTTTTTTTTTATCGTACCAGGTTGCTGTTAAACTTTATAATCATCCTTCTCTATTTTATTTAATTAGCACATATTTACTGAGTGCTTATAAAATGCTAATAACTGTGCTAAGGTACAAATGTAACTGACAGCCTTTGTTCTTAAGGCATCCAATATTCAGTAGATAAAAGGACAGGAGACTCTAAGACAATGAGATTAGTTCTATGCTTGTCAAGAGGAGAGGGTGATTAATTCTGCTGGAGTAGATTGAAAATAGCATATATGAAATGGGCTCTAGAGCATAAGGCTTTTGCAATTCTAAAATTACTGAGTTTTTCTATATCATCATCTTTACTCAAATCCATGCAAAACAGACATTTAAAAACAAACAAATAAACAAACAAACAAACAGAATTATTGTTTATCATTGAAACCAAGTTTGGATAATTTATTTTTAAGGTGATTTTTCCTACAAACAGATCTTTGCTCGAAATAAAGAAATCACTGTTCTTAGAAATTCACTTAGCAGTATTTGATGAAAAAAAATGTACACTTTTTATTCTGCTTTATCTCTGTATAGTTAGTTCTGTTTTTTGTTTTTTGGTTGTTTTTTTTTTTTAAACAAAAGAACTTGTTACTTTTTCTAAATCATTTGAGCTGAAACAGTAAGGACCAGTAGGTAATGTAAAAAGAGAATAGTGTATTATAGGAAGATTAAGAGTGTGGAGGAAACTGCTTTGGTCAGTAGCATTTAATTCAGTTCAGCTGATATCTGATGATGGTCTATTATAGGTAAGCTATCAAAAGATTTACCAACTGTTGGGAGATACAGACAAACAAAAGTGATCTGTTTATAGGTTATAATGGAAATAAGTGCTATAAATAAGTGCAGTAAAAAAAAAAAAAAAAAAAAAATCAACAGAGGCCCTATCTGGTTTGGCTCAGTGGATAGAGCATCAGCCTGTGAACTGAAGGGTCCCAGGTTTGATTCCAGTCAAGGCCACATGCCTCGGTTGCAGGCTTAATCCCTGGTAGGGGCTGTGCAGGAGACAGCCGATCAATGATTCTCTCTCATCATTAATATTTCTATCTCTTTCTCCCTCTTCCTTCCTCTTTGAAATCAGTAAAAAAATATATATTTAACACACACACACACACACACACACCCACACACACACACACACAGAGAGAGAGAGAGAGAGAGAGAGAGAGAGAGAGAGAGAGAGAGAGAGCGAGCAGAGGAAGGAATAGTAATTCTCAATGGGAGGGAAGATAATGCTTCACAGAGCTCTAATAAAAGCTGGACCTAGAACAATGATTAGAGTTTCAAAAGCAGAAAGAAGGAGGAGAGTGACAGGGATGGTTGGGGAAAGACTATTTGATATTACAGTCAAAATATGAGAAATAGCATAATGATAAGAAAATACATTATCTATTTGGGCAATGGCAATCACTCCAGAATAATAGGACAGTGTGTGTGTGTGTGTGTGTGTGTGTGTGTGTGTGTGTGTAGCCAAAACATATTTCATTGGATATTTATTGTATATATATATATATATATATATATATATATATATATATATATATACCACTTCTTTATCCAACCATCTGCCAGTGGATGCTTAGGTTGCTTCCATTTCTTGCCATTTGCAACAACATAGATGAACCTAGAGGGTATTATGTTAAGTGAAATTAGTCATACAAATGCAAATACCATATGATTTCACTTATATGTAGAATATAAAACACAAGTTAATGAACAAAGGAAACAGAAACAAACTCATAGGTACAGAGAACATTTGGATATTTGCCTGGTGGGAAGGGGTTAAGGGGCTGGGTAAAAAAGGTGAAGGGATTAAGTAGTACAAATTAGCAGTTACAAAATAAACACAAGGATATATTATAAATATTATTGTGATGGTTATATAAGATGTCATATAGGTACTGGATTGATTGGGGGGTGGGGGGGAGAGAAATCACTATGTGAACTATATAAGTATCTGACCACTATACCATACCTGAAACTAACATAATATTGAATTTGAGCTACAATTGAAAAATTCAATTATAAAAATAAATTTAAAAAGAATATAGCTCTTTTATTTTCTAACTAAAAAATTAAATATATTTAAGGTGTACAACATGATGGTTTGATATGTATATATGTAATGAAAAGATTACTACAGCCAAGCTAACTAAAATATTCATCTCACATAATTATCATATTTTTGAGTGTGATGATGGCATCTGAAAGCTACTTTCTTAGCAAATACACAGTACATGATACAATAACTTGAGAGACAAAACTAGAGCAGTGGGGATAGAGAGAAGCAGCTGTAAAACATTGTGGAAGCAGACTAGTTGGGTCTGGGTGACTGCACACAGAGTGAGGCAGAGACAGGAGCTAGGAGACACTGGGTGTTCTAACCTGGGTGAGGTCCAAATCTTAGTGTTTTAAAGCTACCCTCCCCTGCTCTAGGAGTTGCTCAATGACTCTCATAAGTACATGGAATTCCCCTGTTCTTTTCTTTAGTTTTCCCCTATTCAATTCATTTGTATTGTTGAGTGGACTGGTGCCAGATATGTCAATTTAAGTCTAGATTTGGCCACCCCTTTGGACTCAATGTACAAGGAAACTATTAAAAGGACCGTGTCCCACTGATCTTTTAATACTGCTCAGTAGGGACAGTATTCTCCCTATCTCTGGATACAAACTCGGGCAGACTTTCACATTTCTGTTCATCCTTAGGTTGGAGGAAGAAGTACAGTTGCTTTAAATAACTTGTCTCAATTCAATAACAATAATGTACAGTCAAATAATAACATAACTCAGGACATAATTTAAAGTTAAAACCTTCCCGTACCACCCCTTGCCAACCTGGGGCCTTCTTTGCAAAGGCTGCTGGCAGATTCTCTCCTAACACTTCTTTTCTTCCTTAATTTGTTAGACCAGTGGGGAAGGAAGAGAGAAAAGGGAGATAAAAAAAACTTCTTACTTCTTTGCTGCCAGTATGACATGACTCTGCTCTCTCAGAGCCTGACATGATTAAAGCTGATTCTCTTGTTGGCACTTTTGTGGGGTCCTCAGAGACCCTTACGCACCCAGGCGTGTCTCTCCCATAGTTTCCTCGCTGCAGGTAAGTTTCCCTATTTCAGCTGGTCACTTGCTTCCTCTGACACTGTGAGTGATTCCTCAGCCCACCTTGAGCATTTGTCAGCTGAGGGCTCCGTCACATGTAGCTGTTATAGTCTCTTAATACCACCAGCCCATTGACTGACCCCCATCTGGTCCATTGGAAGCACAAACACATTTCCAGGCCCAGTCGGGCTCTAGGAGAGCACATTTATCCTAACTCAGCAGCATGCTGCTTCCAAAGCTCTTAGGCAGCCCACCCCAACCCTGTTTGAGTAAAAGTCAAATAAGATTTCAGCCCAGCTGGCATGGCTCAGTGGTTGAGCATTGACCTATGAACCAGGTGGTCAGGGTTTGATTCCTAGTTAGGGCACATGCTTGGGTTGGGAGCTCGATCCCCACTGGGGGATGTGCAGAAGGCATCTGATCAGTGATTGTCTCTCTTCATTGATGTTTCTACCTCTCCCTTTCCCTTCCTCTCTGAAATCAATAAAAATATGTTAAAAAGATTAAAAAAAAAATTTCAGGTGCTCTCACTACACACAAAAATGATAACTATGTGAGGAGATGAATATGTTAGCTTGATTGTAGTAATAATTTCACTATGTATACATATATCAAACCATATTGCACATCTTAAATACATATACTTTTTGATTAAAAATAAAAGAACTACATATTTTTAATTTTTATTTCCTATTACAGGTGAAATTTAATATCACATTAGTTTCAGGTGTACAGGGGACACATCATACTGATGATCCTGGGAATTCCCTCTCACCAGTTTGAGATAAGGAGCAGGCATCTGCCACCCTCCCATCTGCTCTTTCCAAGACAGGGCCGAGGTATAAAAGCAGCAATCTGCTCAGATGCCTTTCACACCAAAATGCTATTTCTGCTCTCCTGCTTTTTTAGAAAAAGCCTCACCAGAGGATATGCTTTTATTGATTTTAGTGATGGGAATAAAGCAGTGTGTCTCAATTCAGCACTGAATTTGGGGCCACACAATTCTCTGTTGTGAATGTTGTCCTGAGCCTTGTAGGATACTGCAAAGCATCAGTGGCCCTACCAGCTAAATGCCAGTAGCAACTACTTCCCTAGTTGTGACAACCAAAAGTGTCCCTGGACATTGGCAAATGGCCCCAAGGGAGCAAAGTCTCCTATAGTGGAGAACCAGTGGACTAGAAGGAGAGGAGTGACTTTACATTGTGTTGTTTGTGGGGAAGGAGAAGCTAGCAATATCTGCATCTGGAGTTACTTAGCAGTCTGTTGGAAACTGAGGTCTTGTGCTCATGAGCAAAGCAAAGGTTAGACTTATGATATGGAAGTTCTCATCCTGTGGGACGAGTAGTAGAAGGGCTGAGGATAAGTCACTGTGAAAAACCTTGGTTTAGGGAATGGCCAGTTGTAATTAAAGACAGAGGAGAACCAGAAGGGTGCAGTGGGACAATAAAAGGGGAAAGGATATCTCTGGAAGAGGCTGGTCCATTGTGGTCAGGGCTGCTTCAGGGAGAAGGAATACCTGTGTGCTGAGCCACCAGGAAGGGCACATGGATGTTCTGGGACCTTCTTCAGTTCTAGCTGGACCAGTGGAAAGCCCAGGATGGGGTCTTAGATGCTGCTAGTCTAATTGACTTAAAGATAATTCATCATCCTGCATAATAGCAACATAGAAACTCTCAGACATCCAGAAGTTCTTTCTTTCACAAGAAAGCTTCCAGACGCCCCTGATGGCACAGTGTGTTACAGATAGAGCATGGGTGTTCAGAACAGATCCCATGAATCTGTCTGTGAATAACACCATCTGATGTACCATCCGCTAAGACAGAATGATAGACAGAAACTGATTTGTCCATTCAAAAGTAAGAATCAAAAAGTCTTTTTACTGTCTTAGACTTTTCAAGGAAAAAAGGTTAGGGCCAATAAACTAAATACAAAACCTATTAAGAGTAAGACTAGAATAGAATAGATTATACATGTTGTAAGTCAGTGGTCCCCCATTTTTTTTTTGTCTTGAAGCCCCTATTTACTCTAAAAAATCATTGAGGACTCCAAAGAGCTTTTGTTTATGTGTAAAACATCCATCGATATTAACTGTATTGGTGATTAAAACTGAGAAAATTAAATACTTATGTGTAATTTTAAAATAATACACCCATAGCTGTTAACATAAATAACTTTTTTTTTTTTTTAATTAAAAAGTACTATAGTGCCCTAACTGGTTTGGCTCAGTGGCTAGAGCATCTGCCTGTGGTCTGAAGGGTCCCAGGTTTGATTCCAGTCAAGGGCATGTACATCCCCAGTAGGAGGTGTGCAAGAGGCAGCTGATCGATGTTTCTCTCTCATCAATGTTTCTAACTCTCTATCCCTCTCCCCCTTCCTCTCTGTAAAAACACCAATAAAATGTGTGTTTTTAAAAAAACAGTACTATAGTTTTCCAGACAAGAAATGGTGAGAATGGATGCAATTAGAGGGGAAACTCATTTGCATAGTGCCAGGAAGAGAAGACTTGTTCCTGGCACTATGCAAATGGCTATTTGCTTCTCTTAATCTGGCTACTCATCTTTATCTTTTATCCTGTCATACACAAATCACTGAACCACATCAGCTCAGCTGATCCTAATGTTTTAACCACAAGGGCATTTTGACTACATTGGTTTCTCCCATCGAAGTACTAACGAGGCCCGACCCTGCTTAGCTTCCGAGATCAGACAAGATCGGGCGCATTCAGGGTGGTATGGCCGTAGACTTGACTACATTGGTTTCTATTGAAATGACATTCAGTCAACATCAAGGAAAATTAGAACTTGACATAAAGTAATTGGAAGTACATGAAAACATTGGTTTAGAAATTCCAATCACATAGTATGCATTCAGTAAATGTGCAGCCCTTAAGTGCGTAATGTATTGAGTAACAAGTCAAATATACCTAAAAATTATCTAGTGACTGTTGAGGCACATTTTTAAAGGCTATGGCATTTTTATTAATTCCTTTGGATCAATAATGGTAAACAGATTATTTTAGCAAAGTATAATATATTGCAGCTATAGAATGAAATGGCTACTCCTGAGGCAGAGGTGAAGTTATATATAAACACCTATTATTTCACAAGCCTTGATTAGATCCCCTGTGTCTGGTGGCTGCTTTCTTTCCTCTTTATACTGCAGAGTTTACATGATGCCTTAAGCTTTTTATTCACACACAATATAGTTAACTTTCTCTTATGAAGAAGAGAATTATTGCTAATTTCCTTTGCATTTCGTATTTTAAAGAAAATCACTATATGCTTATAAATAAAATGGATTGTTTTATTGGTCAACTCCCAGGATATATTTTATGCTTAGTTCATAATTAGTGTTCTCTTGGCACATTGATATAATTGTCCATTATTGGAAATTGACAATTCTATGTACAATTCCCATTTGCAAATATAAATACTTCCTTATTTTTCTCTTGGCATCACAAGGTAAATAGATTCGATATACATGCTGGAGTGTTAAGGTTCAAGACAGAAGTATAGATGTGCAAATAATATTATGAACCAGAGGCCCCGGGGAACGAATTGGTACATGGCGGGGAGAGAAGGGATGGCAGGAGTTTGGCCAGTTGAGGGGAGGGACTAAGGGAGATTGGTTGTCGGCCCTGAAGAGGGGGCCAACCCTCGGCCCCCCTGCGAAAGGTTCTGTGTCAGTAGCCACCCACTCCTATTCCTTGTCCCAGTCCGGGCCCCAGGGCTCTGGTGGGATGGGAGAGGAGATGACGGTTGCTGGTCAGGTGCGGAAGGAATGGACTCTGGATTCTGACACTGCCATCGGCGCCCCACCACCATGTGATTACCTGCTCCCCCCCTCCCCCTTCCCTCATCACCCCACCACCACTGTGGAGGGCTGACTTTCAATAGATCTCAGTGAGGGAGCTGCTCTGCTACATAGAAAATCCCTACCCAGAAGCAAGTCTTTATGAATGGTTTAGCATCAGGGGCCGATGGGGGCTGGCTGGCTGCGGGGAGGGGCCATGGGAGGTTGGCTGTGGGAGCGCACTGACCTCCAGGGGGCAGCTTCTGCCTTGAGCATCTGCCCCCTGGTGATCAATGTGGGTCATAGAGACTGGTTGACCAGTAGTTCTGGTTGATCAGTTGTAATGGTTGTTTAGGCTTTTATATACTAGTATATAGGTGATTTAAATAGGATAGATGAGCTATATGTAATTTTAGAGGCTTTATATCTAGTAAGCCTCAATCAACTACCAAGAAGGTGGTAAAGATATATTTCCATGGGTTCAATTACTCTACCTCCAAACTTCAAAGTGTTCAAAATTATGACTTAAACCAAATGCAAATATTCCATTCTAGAACCTTAGCTATTCTTCTGGTGAAATAATGGTGAACAAAATAGGACCAGATGGAGAGGATTGGGGTTGGTGAATTTGTTTTTAATGGGGAAAAGGGCCAGGTGTGTTTACAGGCTGTGTGGAAGCAGCAGGGGAAAGGGGGCATTTTAATGCACAGAGGAGAGAAACAAAGGAGTGGAACAAAGTCCTTGTTCTAGATAAAATGGGGCAGGCAGATGGGCTGGAGGTCGTTGTGGAGGCTCTGAAACAAGACAAAGGGACCCTTCAGCTCCTGAGACCTGAAAGAAGTGTGAATTGAGATCCTGAGGTTTGTCACTCAGAGGGTAGGAAGTTGAAGGCTATCCTTCTTGATAGCTTCAATTTCTCTGTGAAACCAACAAGGTCATCCTCAGGGAGGAAGGTCTGAGAGAGGGAGGGGGGTGGGTTAGTCCTTGAGGAGGGTAAGGCACTGTTTGTGGAGCTTTCATATAGATAGGGAGCAGGATCTGGCCAAGGAAAGATGAAAAGGTTTGCATCTGTCTCACCTGCACAGCTGTGCCTTTTTCTCTGGCACCACTCAGCATTCTGTGCTGGGAGCAAGAATTCTTTTGAAAGGAGAGAGAGAGAAAAAAAAAAGGAGGAATTGTTTTGAAAGGAGGTCTAACCAAAAGACCAGGTTAAACCTTCAGTCTTTTGAGTTGATGGTAAACAGAAATGCAGATCTGCTTTCTCTTTGAACTCCTCCCTTGCTTCTGGATTTAGGGTCAAGAGCTGAAGATTAATCCTGCATTGTTGTAGGATAAGAAGAGAGAAAGCATATCTGCATTTCTTATGTACATTTTAACTATTTAGGTACATTTTAATGACTGAGCATGAAACATCTGAATCAGCTTATGTAGAAAAAAATTATTATTTTTTATTGATTAAGATATTATATATGTGTCCATTTCTTTCCATTGCCACCCTCCCACCCCATTCATGCCCTCACCCCCCTGGTATCTGTGTCAATTGGTCAGGCTTATATGCATGCATATAAGTCCTTTGGTTGATCTCTGCCTCTTATCCCCACTCTCCCCTACTTTCCTTCTGAGGTTTGAGCATCTGATCGATGCTTCTCTGTCTCCGGATCTGTTTTTATTCATCAGTTTATGTTGTTTATTATAATCCTCAAATGAGTGAGATCATGTGATATTTATCTTTCTCTGACTGACTTTATTATTTAATTGCCATTTTAGCTGAAGGAGAGAGCTGTAGCAAAGGCCTTAGATGACTGATGCTATCTTTCTAACCTAATCTGCTTCTGTTTGTTTCTGGTGCTTAAATATAAGTGCCCTCTTGTTTCTCTCATTGTCTTATGAATGACATATTCTGACTAGCTAACTGGATAACAGAATAGGTCCTCTCACTTTTACTACTTCACTGGTCTTTGCCCTGTTCAGCTGTCACAACCCCAATCCTTCAAAGGCTCTATGTTCTCTGTGTGATTTTATAAAAATACAAACAACACAGCACATTTGGGTGAATCTCACTCATTTTGGGATTCCATCTCCATTCTTTTTCAAATTCTCACTATTTGTAAGAAGACTGCTAGCATGGTTTAATAAGGGCCAGCAAACTATGGCCTGGGTTCCAATTCTGAGCTATTCTCTTGCTTCTGGATATATGGTTTCAAGCTGAAGATTAATTCTGCATTGTTGTAGGATAATATTTCATGATCTGTGAAAATTACATAAAATTCAAATTTTAGTGTTCATAAATAAAAATTAATTGTTATTTATCATAGTCACTGATTTATGTATTAAGTGCCTTCTTACAGTATCAGAATTGAGTGGTTGCTACAGAGATCTGTATTATCTGAAAAGACTAAAATGTTTATTATTCGGCCTTTTACAGAAAAAGTTTCTGACCCCTGGTTTAGAGGTGGCTGCTGGATATATCACGTTTAATCTTTTTTCTTCTTGTTCATAAGTGGGCCTAAGTTATTTAAAGGAACAAAGTTTTGACACTATGTATTTATTTTTTTTGGAAAGACTAATGTGTTTGCTTAAAGTATTTTATGGTCTAGATATTGCCTCCATTATTGATGTATTCAGTTGATCTTTACTGAATTTTGTACTAGAACTCTGTGTCAGATACTGTGAATATAATTCTGGGTAAGATGAATAAATATAGTATATGCTCATATAGTGTAATTACTTGGCTCTGGAGTCAGACAGCCTCAGTTCAAATTTCCCCTCTTGCTTTGTAAAAATAGGCAACTCTTTTTCTGTAAAATGGGATATTATGCATCTCAGAGCTCTCTTGTGTTAAACATGAAAAAAGAAGACAGTTTAAGTGATGAAAAGAAACTTTATTTAGCACTTCATGAGGTGGGAAGTCTCTTTTCTGAAGGGTTCAGAGAACTGGGAATTGGGGCAGAAGGCAGGCAGCTCTGGTTGTTTTAATCCTCACCCAAGGATATTTTCCCATTGATTTTTAGACAGAGTGGAAGGGAGGGGCAGAGACACACAGAGAGAAACATCAATTGGCTTCCTCCTGCATGTGCCCCTTCCAGAGCCAGGGATTGAACCTACAACTGAGGTACCTGGTCTTGACTGAAATTGAACCTAGTACTCTTCAGTCTACCGGCCAATGCTCTATCCACTGTGCCAAACTGTCTAGGCCATGCCAGGAAGCTAATAGGAGAGAGAATAAGGGACAGGGAAGCGAATAATAGGAAATGAATAAGGATCAAGAAATTATGTATAAGAGCCCTAAGTTGGCTTGGTGTTTGGGGATTGGCTGACAGGATATACTGCATTTCTAATAAAGTGAAGCAATTAGAGGGACAAATAAATTAACTAAGTTGGAGTTTGCTGACTTGGCACTTCAGCAGAAGTGGCTCCACCTTGGGCCTAGAAATTTATTTCAGTACCTGTGACCTTCTAATGAGATAATTCACATAGTGAAGTATATGACGCATGGTAAGTACTCAATATTGTTATTATACTGCTATAATTTTTACAATGTGGGAAGAACCTGATTATACTCAGTGAAATAAGTCAGAGAAAGACAAATACCAAATACCATATGATTTCAGTTATATGTGAAATCTCAATTACAAAAGAAACAAAATTAAAACAGTCTCATAATACAGAGAGTGGACTGGTGGTTGCCGGGGAGAGGGGGGGAGGGGAAAAGGGGAAGGGGGACAGTTGGAGAACAGGGAGAAAGAGGTGAAGGGATTAAAAAGTACAAATTGGAAGTTACAAAATAATCAGGAGATATAAAGTACAGCATAGGGAAATATAGTCAATACTATTCTAATGACTATGTAGTGTCAGGTGGGTCATGGGGACCACTTTGGAAAGTATATGATTGTTTAACTAACCACTATGCTGTACATCTGAAACCAATGCAAAGTAATATTGAAAGTAAATTGTAATGGAAGCACTAAAATGAAAAACAAATGTGGGGAGAACCTGGTTCTATGGAAAACATGGGGGAAGTCCAGCTTAAACTTCTTGGGGCACTTCCACTTGCACTCATGAATCTGGTTGGACTCTATGATGTTCACTTCTTTGAACGCTATCATAACACTGGGTTCCTGGCCACTGCCAGGGGTCCAGCCTTTTGGGCAGGTCCCAGTTCTTCCTGCTTTGAGCCTGGCTTACCCCATTGGAAGCTTTCTCCATCCTCCTGAGAAAGCCTTTAGAACTCGGTGACAGTCATGTACCAATCTCTGTGGTAGATACACATGCTTTAGAAGAAGCACCTTGTTGCAGGTATAATTATTACTCCTGCAGATTAGTATCATCAGTAAGAACGGTGCCTTTAATTTATAGGCAAACAAATGAGATAGGTAGTACCAAATAAAATGCCCAATAGCTATATTCTTTTAAAAGAAATCTATTTCATTGACTTTTTACAGAGAGAAAGGGAGAGGGATAGAGAGTTAGAAACATCGATGAGAGAGAAAAACATCAACCAGCTGCCTCCTGCACACCCCCTACTGGGATGTGCCCGCAACCAAGGTACATGCCCTTGACCGGAATTGAACCTGGGACCCTTCAGTTTGCACGCCAATGCTTTATCCACTGAACCAAACCAGTTAGGGCCAAATAGCCATATTCTATTACTCTTAATTGATAACCACACAGTGGGAAACAACTAGTCCCACTTCAAAAGTGCTTTATAGACTCAAATTCTTGATTGCTGCTACAAATGAATCTGCCTTCATAACTGTTAAAATTGGAAAGGATTAGGTGAGGGAAGTACACAGGAAGGTGGCCTGCACAATGAGAATTTACTTTTGACTCTACCAAAGGAACTTTTTTACATGATACAAAGGACGTATCTTTTTAACAGTTTGACAAAGTATTATGTGTCTTATAATAAACTATGTAGTATCCCAACAAACTTAGAAAAGCTATCTAGATTTTGCAGGGAGTTAAATGAGATTTTTTTTTATAGTCCATTTCATCTTTAAAACATTGTGACTATTTATTTCACCACTTTGAGTCCCCACTTTGTAAGGCACAAAGTGGGGACTAAAATTTGAGAGCCAGAGGTGATGGTTTCCCATTCTTTACACAGATTTCATTTTATATTTGAAAGCATAAATGAAAATTCATTCTGAATGTGAAATAGACATTCATATAATGAAGTATGATTAATGGAGAAAGATTACCTTGGAATCTGGACAATATGCCTAGACTAGAGCATCCACTATTTGACAGGAAAATAACAAAATTTTAACAAGCTCAAAGCTTTTTCATAAAACAGTCATCCCAATTGGAATGATTCTCTAGGAAGTAATAAGCCAGTGAGTCAACAGCAGGGTTACCCAAATGGTAGCTGCACAAAATACTTTTGGCTACCATTGAATTACAATTACTCAATGTAAAAAGGCTCACCCCCCCCCCCAACCCCATCTTTCCTTCCTAAATAGGGTGGCCATAAACTTTATAACACACAGGAACAAGAGAAATTAACCAGGTTGTCCTGGGAAATCCATAATGTACGGTGATCCTATCACTCCTGAGATACTCAGTGAGAATCACACTACACAGGGTTTCCACACTGGGAAATGGATGAAGTTTATTTCTGATGCCTTCCTTGTGTCCTCTCGAAGGACTTTTCACCTTTCCTGCTGCTTCCTCTTTCATTGTGCTCCAGGCTCTCGTGATACTTCACCCAGTTCTGCCATCTCTAGGTAATGCTCTGCATGCTGACACTGCTCTCTTTCAGGTGAAAGCTGCATTGTCTTCTATGCTCAGTTTTCAGCTACATATTTAAAAACTGATCCAAAAATAATAATTCACACTACATATAAATCATAACTTGGTGCAGAGGAAAGTAAATTTAAACAGTTTTGTGTTTGATCTTTGGTCCATTACCTGTGTGTCTCTGGACAAGTTCATAAGCTCTATAAACTTTATTTCTCTGTACATTTCTGGATGGTGCCTATTTATGGGTTTGCAGTAGTATGTTCAGTTAGAATGGGTAAACTCTGTTAGGCACCCAAGTGGAAGGGCTATGGACTTGAGAATCTATTCTCTCTACAAGTTTTATGAGCTTAAGCCAAGAATACAACCTTTTACCCCCCACTTCACCCCCCCCCCCCAAACACACACTTTTTTTTTTTCATGGACTAACACTCTTCCTGTCTCTTTTGCTCCTTTGCCTGGAGCCAAATGCAGTTCTGCAAGATCTGAGGTATGTACAGAGGAGAGATAGATTTCATGATTGTAAATCTTACATTTTTAAAGATTGATATTTGCCTTGATTACTTTCAAGTACCAAGATATTGAGTTCAATGCTGTAGACTGCCGTCTCACTGGAAGACAGAAGAGGATCTTCCTGTGTAAGGTGAGAGAGTGGATTATGATGGAAAGATAAGAACGCCATTTTCTTCTTTCTTCAATAAGTCTTAAGAATGTTTATTAGGGATATATTTTTTCTTTTCTCTCTCTCCCATTTCCCCAAAGGCATCAATACATTAATAAAATCTATGGTGCTGTGTGAAGCACTAATTTTTGTTTTCTTGTAACTTACTATAGAACTCAAGGGGCCACTGTTATTAAAAAAAAAATTATTTTGGTACCCAAAGCAATATCTAATCTAAAAAGTTCTCTCAAAAATTGAGCTAGATAATGCCAGTACCAGGTATATAAATAGCTTCCTAATCATAGTTCTTCTTCTAGCAACTCACTATTTTTTACTTCCTGTCTTTGTTAGCATTTCAAAAGGAAGATATTGAAAAATAATCTATGACAGGGTTTTGGGGAGGAAAGTATTGCATTTTTCTGCCAAACTTTTTATTATGAAAAAAATTTAAACATACAGAAAAATTGAATTGGTTATACAGTGGAGACTCATAGTCACCATTAAGATTCTATAATTAACATTTTGCTATATCTGCTTAATCACATATCTATCTGTCTATTCTAATCTGTCTACCCATTAATCTATCATGGTTTTTGAATGAATTTCAAAATAAGTTGCAGAGATCTGTACACTTTATGCTAGACACTTCAGTTTGCATATAGTTAACTGCTTCTAGACTTGCTTATGATCCTGTTTTTAAGGTATTTAAGTATACCATTTGGTGAGTTAGAGAAATGTATTCACGTGTTAAATCCAAACTTCCATCAATATACTGAATATTACCATGAATCCAGAAAGTTCCCTTCAAAGTTAATATCAGCTTCTGCTTCTCAGGATGTAAATATTATGGTTATGTCTTTTGCCATTGAAGAGCTTTGTTTTTGGTAAATTACATATAAGTAAATTCAGATTATATATACTCTTTTGTATCTGGCTTTTTTCAACCAGTATAATGTTTCTGAATTCATTCATGCTGCTGTGAACATCAGCAGCTCAGTGTTCTTTATTGCCAGGAGTAAAGAATTACCTTTTAGAAGCTCCTTTACACCTCATGACAATTTCTCTCTCTGCTCAAGGGCAAAGCCAACTTACAGCATTTTTTAAACAAAATGAGAAAAATGTTACAACAGTTTTTAACTGAGTTTCCTTGTATTAGGATCTGCTATTTCAGGGTCTATTTTTTCTTAATTGTCCCTTAGAAATCTAGCTCTGTTTCTCCTTACTATAGTGGGAATTTGCTCCTAAGGTAAAGAACTTGATTATTTCATGGATTTGAAAATGAACAACCTTCCTTACTTCTTGTTTTTTTCTTTGCCTTCTGTTGTAAAGTGAATATGATAGTGGTGGATATATATTCTTTTGATTGGAATATTTTTTCCTATTAGTTCTAATCCTAAACCACTGAAAGGGAAGCTGGACAAAATCCATATTTTATAACTGACACTCAATGAGTATGAATATACTGTATTTATGGCAAGAGTGAAAAAGAGAGATAAGCAATGAATTACCTACTGTAATACCAAGGATATGAAATCTGTCCCAGTTAGGCTTAAAGCTATTATTAAAACTATGTGCACATGTGAAAAATTAAGGGAAAATCATTGAGCTAACTAATAAATGAAATAAAGTGAAATAAATCTGATTTATTTAAGGCCCTGGAAGCAATATATTTGACCCCATCAAATCAATGCTAGAGCAAACTACATACACTTGAAAGAAAAATGGGGAGTTGGGGGAGGAAATTTAACACTCCAGGAGTTAACTAAACCTCTGTAGTAGAATTTTTATCAAGACTTTTCTCTTTAAATACAACAAAACCAAACCTCTCTTTTCCCATAGTTATTGGCACTCCTTTTGCTTGCTTGTTTTAGTTTTTTTGTTTTCTGTCTTTAGTGAAGGAGTGTTTTGTTTATAATTTTCTACATGTTTCAAAGAGATACCTTTATAAAATTAAACAAAAATAAATTACTAGAAAAAAAATGAAAAATAAAAATCTAAGCACAAAGTTTTTATTAGAATAAAGAATTATAAAATTACTCTATCAAATACTTATGAAGTTTAGAAATATATCTCATGGGCAATTGTGTGAGTAGTGTTGACTTACCTAAACAGAAGTGTTTTGAAGGTTAATAGACCAGGAAAAAGAGAGAAGTCTGAACACATCCATTCTTTTTTTTTAATGTTTTATTTTTAATATATTTTATTGGTTTTTTACAGAGAGGAAGGGAGAAGTATAGAGAGTCAGAAATATCAATGAGAGAGAATCATCGACCAGCTGCCTCCTGCACAGCCCCCACCAGGGATGTACTCACAACCAATGTACAATACATGCCCTTGACTGGAATCGTACTCGCAGACAGATGCTCTATCCACTGAGCCAAACTGGTTTTGGCTGAACACATCCATTCTTTAGAATGACATTTACCTTTCAATTTCCAACTCCTAAGTAGTTTGCTGGTCACTAGTACTTTTCTATTAAAACTTAATCAAGTGTTTAATTTCAGAGTCAAGGTAAATTTACATTTAACTTTTTATAACAAGTCAATATTTTAAATGAAGGCAAGTTATTAATGCAAAGTTATAATCTGAAAATGTATTACCCTTCTCAATAGAACTATAAAATGTTCCATACTCAGCGAATTTGTTAGATATTCTCTTATAGATATGTAGTTTGATTTTCCTAAATCTGTAGTCCAATTGGGAAAAGATAGAGTATTATATGACCCTTTTGCTCCCCTCCTGCTCTACTCTCTGTTGTTCTATAAACTGTGTCCAGCTTCCCTTTTCCCCTCTTTTCAGTTTCAACTGCCAGGTATACATCATGCCTTTGATAAAATACTAAAGCAGTTGAAGGCCCTCATCCTATTTTTACTATAAGACAGAAATAAACCCTTTTATTGTTCTTAAAAAACACTTATCAAAAAGATAATGTAAAAACATGTTCAAAGCAATGTTAACTTATCTCTAAATCTGCAAAGAGTTATCTTCACAATAGAAGTGTTAACACAGACAGAAACTCCATCACTTCAAAAAGACCCAATTTAGAAATTTAGCTTTTTAGTTCAAAGCTTAGACCAGTCATACCCACCAATAACACAGTGCCCTGTAAAATTTCAGGACTTTCAGTTCTAATAAAGTTGTTTCAAAATTGTTACTTTTTAAAAACATCTTGAGTGTTCATTGTATTTAAGTAGCTATGAAATGAGATTTTTCATGAAATCTTTCACTTATCACTAGGTCAAACTACCTAATAAAGAGAGAAAATACTAAAACTTGAATTATCAGTTAAAATAGTTGAGCAGTAAAATAGTGGAAGAAACAGCTTCTGTGTTTATTATAGTTTTGTCAATCTGTGTTTATGATTATATTGGATGACATCATAAACATTTCATAAATGATGTACATTCCCATCTTATTCTCTTTGAAATACAGTAAACAGTGGTCCTATACAATGACTAAACCTCTGCATGTTAATGGACCTTGCTGAGGTAGTAGTGTTTTTAGCAGAAACTCATTAAGTTGCAGGCATTCCTGGAATTTTGGAGCAAAGAAAACCCCTGTAGCAGATATACCGAGTAAGAAGAAACAGTAGTAGAGAAAATTACTAGAAATAAGATCCTAACTAATCAGAAGTCAGTGGACACCATAACTTTGAGGCCTCGAGGAACATAGGGCTGAAGTAGCCTGTTGCAGAGCCAGAATGGCTTATCTACTTAGTTTGTTTATTGTGTCTTTTTCCCATCAGGTTTAAATGCCATGAGAACATATATTTTTTGTCTTTTTTATTTACCACCAAATACACAGTGTTTGGTACACAGAACTTGTTCAGTAAATATTTGTTGATGAATGGATGATTGAGTAAATGCCTTGTCACTCTAAATCAGTGTTTTTCAACCTTTTTTGGGCAAAGGCACACTTGTTTCATGAAAAAAATCACGAGGCACACCACCATTAGAAAATGTTAAAAAATTTAACTCTGTGCCTATATTGACTATATATAAAGTAATTCTCTTGAATAGGCATCAAATAAACACAAAGAAAGTATTTTATAATTACTTTATTATGAAATATTAAGTAAACAAAATAGTGAAAAATTATAAAATTCTTGTCTTGTCTGCACCTACGGCACACCAGGCAACATCTCGCGGCACACTAGTGTGCCGCGGAACAGCGGTTGAAAAACGCTGCTCTAAATGGGTGGGTGGTAGGGACATCTCTTCTGTATCAGAGACCATGAAACGGACATGGCTATGGTTGCTGGTTGAATATTCTCTTCAAACTTTAGGAGCTTAAATATTCTTAGTTAACATAAGAAATATCTTTCAATCAAGAGAGATTATCAGTAAGTGTTTAAGTAACCAATAGATCTATTTGAGTCTATCTACATCTTGAGGGGGAAACTTTTAGTTGAATAACACTCTAGTCTTTTTATTGTTTGTTTATTTGATTTTGTAAGGAATTCATCCCTCACTTCACTATGATGAAATGAATAATGAGAGCGCATTGGTGCATTCTTCAGAGAACCATGGGGACTGAGCACAGTGGGGTGCAGCACAGGGTTATTTAGATTCTTTAGAGGGTTCTAGACCAAGCAGTCAATATGTGAGTATTTAGAGAGCAAGAAAAGCCTTTGAATATAGTCTCAGTGATAGCAGGCTGGACCTCAGGTGTTCATATGGTTACACAGGGATTTTACATTTTATTTTCCAGTCGCAGCAGTTACTAAAAGGGAGCTGCTAGGAGCAAGGGAGTAAAATGCAAATCTTGTTTTGGACATCCTCCATATTTACCAGCAATTTGACAATTGTTCCCTAATTGTTTTCAATTTTTTTTTACTTTAATTATTCATCCTCATTAAATCTCCATCAGTAATGGCATTGTGTCTAGGATTTGAGCTGATAATTAGATTTGAGGTTCTTCAAATTTGGGATTTAATAATCTTAGGTTCTATTTGATCATCTGCCTAAACTTCAAATAACAGAACAAAGTAGCACACAAAAAAATCCCACAAAAAATTACAAACCTCCCCCCCCCACACACACAAAAAACCACCCAACTAAGAATAAATCTAACTTTCTAGTTTCTGAATAAGGTGGAAGATACAATGGAATGTGTTTATGAGTAAGAAATTATATTTGATGTTTGACAGGTTAGAAAACAGGCTAACATTTAGATTTTCTTAGTGGGATTTCAGGCTTAAAAGATTAGCACCACTTGGGGTAGAAATATGTATATTTATATATATATATATATATATATATATATATATATATATTCTGTTTATTTCATGTTTAATATCAAATATGCATGTTAGTATAAATATTTGTGATTCTATATATATCTGTTTGTTGGCCAATTTCAATGATTTCCAGAATACACAAATACACACACAGAGGGAGGGGGGAAGAGAGAGAGAGACAGAGAGACCTACTCATTCTCCTCAAAAAGATAAATAGGCTCAATCAAATTAATAAAATTGAATTCACACACTAAATTCCTATCTATAATAATAAAAGCATAATATGCTAATTAAACCAGACAGCCAAATGACCTTCCGGACGAGGACAAAGCCGGGGCCACCAGGGCTCAGGCAAGCCGCCAAAGTTGCAAGGACTTAGCCCCTTTCACCAATTTCATACATTGGGCCTCTAGTTGTTTAATAAAGTTTCTTGGTTACAAATCTTAATCCAAATTCATTCTGGATTATAGGTAAAGTAGAAAAGAGCTACTTTAAAATTGTCTATCTAAAATGAAAGAACGAATAATGAATTCTTTCCTTCCTTCCTCCCTTTCTACCTTCTTGCCTTCCTTCCTTCCTCCTCACCTCCTTTCCTCTCTCCTCCCACCCCCCCCCCTCTCTTTTTTTTCTTCTTAAACTTTTAAATTTTACTTGACATTATTTTGTTCCATTGGCATACCAATATTTTGTACTGGTTAATAATAAAGTTTTTGTAATCAAAGAAAACATAATAATTGCAAGAGAAACATCAAAAGTGCTTTATGAAAAGTAATGTCCATTGCTAACTACACATTTCCCCCATCTTTCAGGTAATTTGTGGACACTGTCCCAATAGAACATTTCTTGTTTTGAGGCAAACCATTCAGAGACTCAATTTTCCACTTCTTCTTACATTTTGAAGTGCTGCTCTAAAAGTGCATGTGTGCCATTGATCAGAACAAGTGGTAATCTGAAGGACCAAGGCCTGGTGAATACAGCAGGTGGGTTAATACTTCCTGGCAAGATCTTTTAACATGTCTTCAACTGGTTTTGAAGTGTCTGATGGTGCGTTATCATGCCTCTCTCTTTCTTTATGTCATTATTCTGTTCTTTTTTTTAAACATCTGAATTAGTGTTTGTAGTTTTCTTCATTGATTCTATATTTTGTTTGTTGTTTAAATGATTGACATCTTATACGGTATATATTTTTTGTAGTTTCTCTTTAGTTATTTTCGCACAAGGAAGATGTTGATTTTTTGCATAAATATCTTGTTCCCCATCACTTTTTGGATATCTCCCATGAATTCTTATTGTTTTTAATATATGCTCTTAAAGCCGAAACCGGTTTGGCTCAGTGGTAGAGCAATGGTCTGCGGACTGAAAGGTCCCAGGTTTGATTCTGGTCAAGGGCATGTATTACCTGAGTTTCGGGCACATCCCCAGTAGGGGGTGTGCAAGAGGCAGCTGGTCGATGTTTCTCTCTCATCGACGTTTCTAACTCTCTATATCTCTCCCTTCCTCTCTGTAAAAAATCAATAAAATATATTTAAATATATATATATGCTCTTAGAATTTTTATATTAAAATCATATTATAAAAATTTTTACTAATTTCTGATGCTAAGTCATTTTCCCTTGCCCCATGGTTTTTGAGTTGTAGGAATGAAATTTAGCCATGGCTGTGTTCCTAGCTGGGAATGTAAATCTTGTGAAAGTAAAGCAAAGGGAAAAGCCAGGGAGAGATAGTATTTGCTGTACCTGCAGAGCACTTGAGAGCGCAGTGGTGTAATGATGAGTGTCTGATGACATCAGGGACCTCCTAAACAGACCATTCCTATGAAAGAATCTGGCTTTTCCCCTTCCTTAATTACCTGGCAAATACAGTCCTCCAGCTTTCCAGTTGATTCTGTGAACTCTCCAATATCTTTACTTCCTTTCTATGTGAATTCACCAAATTTAGTCTCAGCTGTCTGCAACTAAGAATCCTGACTGGGATGGAGATTGGGCTGAAGGATGGAGATGCAATAAGGTTAGAATTTAGAAAATAATGATAAAATTGGGGGCAGCAAAGGATGTTTGGATTAGCTCAGTAGACAGCAAAATGATTTGTCAGAGAAGATTAGAAGGGGCTTTAGATTAAGAATCTTAGACTAAGAAAGTAGCCAATGGACTTTATGAGCAGATGGTGATTTTTTTTTTAAAGAAAAGTTTGAGTTGAAAAATAAAACTAGCTTTAATAAAGTATAAAAATTGAACTTTTCTAAACATAATTTCAGTGGAATTATGAGAATATTTTAATAGGGGTCAAATACCTAGGTTGCATCTTATAAGACTACTTATGCAAAGCATGCAGGCAGATTAATCATTTTTTTCAGAACTGAAATCTTGAATTGTCTGCCATTTAAATCACAGTATTCCATAACTTTAAGCTTATTTTCTGGATATTTTTTTTATTTTCTTTCTGACATCCCTTGTTACCTTGGTTGTTCATTGTGCTTGATGGATTATTTTTCTGCCTGGGTATTTATGGGAATGAAATACGTTTTTAAAGAAACGAATTGACTTTTAACTGTTTAGCAGGTTGATAAGTAAAGTGTTTCTTTTGTTTTCTAGTAAGTGGTACAGATGCACATGTTTTTGTTTTCTTTTACCTGCACTACTGGGGCTTCTGGGATCTCTGTAGGGGGGTATTGCCTTGGCTATGGAAAACACCCTGAATTCCCTTGAGGAGGTGGGCACCCTCTTTATGACTCAGCTACCCCAGTTTCAGGGCACCAACCTGGTGGTAGGATGTATCAGGCCATGAGTGTCCTGGCCTGTGGGGTCTGGGTGCCACTTTCCTGCAGCCAAAAGCTGCCAGCTACACTGCTCTGTCTCAGGTACCCTACCTGCCTCTACCAGGCTCCACAGCGATGGGTGAGGAAGGAGTGCAGAGGGAGATGCGAAGTCACACATCTGTGGCTCTGTTCTTTCCAGTGGGTTCAGCAGCAACCAGAACAGATGACTTAAGATGGGAAAGCTGTTTATGCTCTTTTGAGATCTGCAGAGGAAGGGTTTTTTGCTGCTGGGTGGGCCACAGGAAAAAGGGAGCATGGTTTCCATGAATGTGGCTTTCTTTGTCTGGTGATGGTGGTTTGTAGAATGTTGTCATACAACCACCTCCCTGCCCCTGCCCCTGGGCTCAACCTCATTGTGTACTGGCTATCCAGGCTCGGTGGTCTCCTCTGGTCTGCCCAGTGGGTGTTGCACCCTGACCCTTTACGGTCATGAGCACCAGAGTATGTCTGTGGATTCCATCTCTTTTTTTCTCCTGTTCTCCTTTGTTCACCCCGATTCGCCAACCTTCAGATGTCTCAGTGTGAGTAAAGACATATACATTTTCATATATATATATATATATATATATATATATATATATGAAAGATATGTACTTTTTCATATATATATATTTCAGTATATACTACAATGTATCTTCTGTGTTTGTGTGTTTAGCTGGGAATTCTTTGTTGAATTATAGCTGTCCAACTTGTAACTTCAGGTGGAGAGACCTGGAGTTTGCCATGCTGCTGATGCTATGATAATAATATTTTTTTAAAAACCATACATGTACCATTCAAATAAACAACTTTTATTATTTACTATATTTACCTACTGAACAACATCAATATCGAACCCTTCTGTGTACCTTACTATATCCCTACTCATGCCCCCATCCCAAATATAATCATATAATCATCATCTTGAATAATTTTTAGAGCTTATCATTCTCTCATATGCTTTTGTATTTTTCCATATTAAATATTCATCTACATAAAATTTATAGAATTTTGTTGAAAATTATTAAAGTTATAAAATAATATTGTATTGTAGGTTTCTTTCTGCCTTATTTTTATGCTATTTTTGAGATATATCCATGTTGCTAATAGCAATATCAATGTTGACACTATCATAATTCATTCCCCTATTAACAGGTATATAGGTGACTTCCTTTCTTTTTGTATTACTTTTTTTGGGTACATGATATTACAATAAATAAAATTGTATATGTTTCTCAATGCTCATGTGCAAAATTTTCTCTAGTCTATATACCTAATTTGGAAGGAAGTATGAACTGTAGGGCATGTTTATCTTTACCTTTCTTACATAGTATCCAAAGTGGTTGTTCTGATTTACAATCCCACCAGCAGTGAATAACCATTCCTTTTGTTTGAAAACCTTGCCAAGACTAAGATTTTACCAGCTGATAAGTATGAAATGTTATTGCTAATTTGCATCTTCCTGATTAGTGAATAAAGTATTGTTTCATGAGTTTATTGGTCATTTGGGTTCTATTCTCTCAATTGCCCAAAGTCATGGAATATCTATATATATTCTGGATTCAAATCCTTTGTCATTTATGTTTACTGAAAATATTTTTCTTGGGTTGTTTTTCTAAACTTTGTGGTACCTATTTTATAAAGAGTATTTTTATATTGATGCAGTATTTAAACATATTAATTTTTTACTTCCTGTCTTGTGCTTTGTCTGTCTCAATAAATAAATCTTTATCTATTTCAGTGTTAAAACAATTTCACCAATTACTTATATTCTCTTCTTGATTGCTTTTTGCCCACTTTGTCTTTTGATCACTTATTTATTTATTTATTTATTTATTTATTTTTGGAATAGCATGAGGTAGAGTTCTAAATTTTTTTTCTATGTGGGCTGAGATGGAGTGGCTCAATGGTTGAGCATTGACCTATGAGCCAGGAGGTCAGGTTTAATTCTGATCAGGGCACATGCTGGGGTTGCAGGTTTGACCCACAGTAGGGGATGTGCAGGAGGCATCAGATCCATGATTCTCTCTCATCATTGTTTCTATCTTTCCCTCTCCCTTCATCTCTGAAGCCAATACAAATATATTAAAAAATAAATAAAATTTTTTCCATGTTGATGAAAAATTCATCAGAGTCAACTTCTTGAATATTCTATTTTCCCACAAATTTATATTGCCAACATTTACATAAACTGTTTCTATATACAGGGGTAGACAAAAGTAGGTTTATATTTGTGAGCACACAAAGCACAATTTATTCTTGTATTATTATTTACTAATTATTGTATTATCAATTATTATTAACCTACTTTTGCCCAACCCTACATATGTAGACAGATAGTCTCTATTTCTTTTTATTGCTTTATCTTTCACGCATGGGGCAGTAACATGTTGTTTCTTTACTTTAGTGTTAAGATGAGTTCTGGCATCTAGTAAGGAAATAGCCACATTTTGTTCTATTTTTTCTTCAGAATTCTCTTGACTATTCTTGCCACCTTTACCTTTCATTTAGATTTCAGAATTCAGTCTGTCAAATTCCATGTACAACCTTTTTGGGATTTCGTTGTTGTATTAATTTTGGTGATTTTGTTATAGCTCATTGATATTTTCAAGACATTTTTTATTTGGTAAGTAATTTCCCTTTGCATTAAATGTCCTGAGGTCAAGTTCACTAAGTATTGCTTGTTTTACTTCCTATGTATTTCTCAAAATTTTATTCTCTTCTCCATCTCGACTGTTTCTGCCTAATTTACGCTATTACAAATGACTCTTAATTTCTCTACCTATTTTCAACTCTTCCTTCAAAAATTTATGTGCTTTCTATTGCAGATCTGACTTTTTTCCCCCACCATTAATCCCAGCTAAAGTTTTAGCTCTTTACCTACGCATAAAAGCTTCCATGGTCTGATCTGTTCCCATCTGTAGTCTCACCATTTGCCCTTTCAAGTTGTCTTTGTTTCTCATATCTCTCATGCCCTTCCTTCTACTTGTAATTCTGGCCACCCTTTCCTTTCCATGCCCAATTTTATAAATCCTTCAAGATCGATCTCAGATATTGTTCCTTAAACTTCTCATTGGACTAAGAGCTCTGCCTGTCCTATGCACCATTGCAGCTCGTGAATCCTTTTATTAAAGATTTAGTACTACAATTGAGTTGGTCTCATTGTTATTGCTTTTTCCTAATTATGCTCTATCTACTGTAGGTTAAGAATCTTGTCTTATTAATTTTTAAATAAACTTTTAAAATTTGAAATAATGTTAGATTCACAGATAAATTGCAAAGATACTGCAGAGAATCCCTATAAGGCTCCTGTTAATGTCCGATGCTAATGTCCCTAATGCTATTGTCTTACATTGCCATAGTGTAGTTGTCAAATCAAAGAAAGCAACACTGAGACAGTACTCTTAACTAAACTTCAATCTTTGTTCAGATTTCACCAGTTTTCCTATTAATTTCCTTCTGTTTCAGAATCCAATCCAGGACAACACATTGCACTTAGTTGTCATGTCTCCTTAGTCTCTGAAGATCTGTGACAATATATCAGGCTTTTCTTGTTCTTTTTATTCAATTTTGTAACCTAGCAACTAAATGAACTAAACTGATAACTTAGAAAACAGACTTTGAATATTCTGTTTTTGATAGTTCTGCTCTTATATTTTGCTGTTTTCCCAGCTTTATCTTTTAGCAAGTGTTATAAATTTGCTGCTTTGCACTGCACACAGTTATCTGGCTACTAGTCCCAGCTGGCTTTACCTTTGACTTCCATGCTAGCTACTTTGGGTTCTTTTGGATGCTCCTTATTTTTTGGCTCCATACAGATTCCTTGGGTGGCTAAGATGAAAAGGTTTCAGACATACGGTTAAAGGTGACAGAACTGAGAAGCTAAAGAATATTATATTCACTAATGGCTCAGGAAAACAGCACAAAGGGGACAGGTGAGATTCCAAAATTCTATGGAGCTCTGGCATTATAAATGCAACAGATTTCATGTCCGTAGGATGTCAATCCCTTCTCATTATTTTGTACTATTAGTTCCGTATTGGCCTCAGAATGGGACAGCAGTGCCAAGGAACATCTGTTACCCAAGACAAACCTCTTCTTGGATGAAACACTGATGTATGAACTGCGGTTGGATTAAGCAGCAGTGAGAACTTGTCATAGTGGTATGCATATGACACTGGTACCAATAATTCACTTCTTGATCTGAGGGATCAGCATACAGTGAACAAGAGAAAATATTCTGGAAATATCAGTGTGGAGTTCAGTAGTTTTAGGCTTATCCTGTTCACTTATCTAAGGGCCTCATTCATGATAATTTTGTCCTAACAGACATGCTTTTAGCCAAAGAATCTTTAGTTTGGGTGTTTAATCTTTATCTCCTTGAAATCACCAATGAAACAAAAGGCTGCCCTGAAAGCAATGAGTAAAAAAAAAAAATTACTTGGTTTAACTAGATATAGAAAGTAATTTTATAAATTTACTAAAAATATCCCCAAAGTATTTTCACATTATCCCTTTTACAATCCTCTGACAAAAATACAATTTAGATAAATCACAGCTTTGGAAGTACCCATAGCTGAGAATACAATAACAAAGATTATAGGGCTTTGCATGAATGTCATCCCCAAAGAGGTACAGCCAAATTATTTGGAAGCTATGGGGGACAATAAAACTCAGGGTGCATTTATATGTAATTTTATTCATACTGTGCCAACCTCACTAGGCTTATGTGCAGGACAAAGCTTTTGCTCAAGACAGATGTTGGACTTTGGGGCTACACCTGTCAATACAATAATTGGTACGTGAATGATACCCATAACAACTATATGTTATAATTACATAATACACAACTTAGAAGCCAAATCTGGAAGCCTTGGGCATCATCAAATTGGACTCATAATTCATTACTGGCTCTGAAAGGCAATGATTTAATTATTACTAAATGCTTATGGAAGTCCCTATCTGTCAGCACCTGCTCATCGAACTCCTTGTTTCTTTGTGACTAGGCTAGAGTCTTGTACAGAGTAAGTTGGTGAAAAAAGATACTTGTTGGTTGAATACATGATGGCAAATCTAATTAATATGATGATATTTATGGTATATTTCTCTACCTTCCTGGATTCCAAGAATTTTTTTTAAACTTGAGACTGAGCTTGAGGGGGAAAAAAGTGGTTATGCTTCAAAAAAACTAGATTAGACTGTCCTAGCTGGTGTGGCTAAGTGGATAGAGTGTTGGCATGTGGACTGAAGGGTCGAGTTCAATTCCAGTCAAGGGCACATGCCCAGGTTGTGAGCTTGATCCCTAATAGGAGGTGTGCAGGAAACAGCCAATCAATTATTCTCTTTCATCATTGATGTTTCTAGATCTCTTTCACTCTCCTGTCCTCTCTGAAATCAATAAGAAATATATATTTTTTTAAAAACCACTACATTGGATCAAATGAGTTTTAAGTGTTTGTTTTTGTGATAGGGGAATGTCCTCTTAGGTGAGCCAATAGTACTGAATGAGATAGTTCATTCTCCAATTCCTCAGACTCTATCTCAACCCAGTCTTCTATTAACTTTCACAAAATGACTGTAAGTTACTTGTTTATTGAAGTCCTAGTCTCAGGTCTCCCCTTTCCCTTTCTAAGCACAAATAAGATCATTTCAGAGCTATATGAGAAAAAAATTGTTAACAATTTTATTGACATGCAAATGATGTATAATATATCAACTATACGTAAGGTGTGCAATTTGATGAGTTTTGACATAGGTATACACTTTCAAATATTTCATCAGAGTGTGGATAATGAACATAACAAATACCTCCAACAGTTTCCTTGTGTTGCCTTAAAACCCAGGATTGCAACTGTTCCCGCCTATTCTATACATCCCCATCCCCAAGCAATCACTGATCTGCTTTCTGCCACATATGATAGATTAGTTTGCATTTTATCGAATTTTATATAACTAGAATAATACAGTATGTACTTTTTATATCTTCTTTTATGCATCATTATTATATCAAGATTCACCCATTTATCCAAGATTCTTTTCTTTTTTATTTCTGAGTAGTATTACCATATGTCACCTCAGTTTATTTTATCCATTTACTTGTGCTGGACATTTGGGATATTTTGAGTTTTGGTTTATGTTAATAAAGATGCTCTGAATGAGGCACAGTATTTGTATGGACATTTTTTGGGGGTTAATGAAGTAGATAGGTTATACATATACTAGTAATATATTTATATTAAATATACATTTATATATTTAATTATTCAAAAAACTACCTAAATTATTTTTTAAATGTTTGTGACATTTTACATTCTGACTAGCAGTATATAAGAATTCTAATTACTTCACAGCCTCACCATCACTTTGTATTGTGAAAATATTTAAGAAATTCTGTTAAGTGTTTAGTGGAATCTATTATCTTAATGTCTAATGATACTGAGTACAATATATATTCATGTGCTTATTTCATAGATTTTGTTTAGTGTACTGTTCATTTAAACACATATATCCTATTTGGTGAGCTGTCTATTAATTTTTGTTATGTTCTCAGTATTTATATACTCAGGATACACATATTGATACCCACATATAAATATGGATACAAGTCCATATTTCTTTAGATATGTTATTTAAAAATATATTTTTTTCAAGTTGTCAGCTTGTCTTTTAACCCCATCAACAGTGTCTTTCAAATAATATAAGTACATAGCCTGCCTAGTGTGGTGCAGTAGTTAAGCATCAACCCATGAATTAAGAGGTAACTGGTTAGAGTTCCAGTTTTATTCATGTTATTTATTTACTTGTTTGCTTATTTGCTATTATCTATAGGAGTTCCTTATATACAATATTTTAGATATTAACCCCATATCAGACAGACAATTTGCAAATATTTTCTCCCATCCCATCAGTTAACTTTTCACTCCTTGCTTATTTCTTATGTGTACTTAAGTCCCATGTAATCCCAATTGCCTGTTTTTGCTTTTGTTGGCAGTGCATTTGGCGTCATATCCAAAAAATTATTACCAAGACCATATTATGAAGACTTCCCCTTATGTTTCCTTTTAGACATTTTGATAGTTTTAGGCCTTACATTTGTCTTCAGTCCATTTTGAGTTGATTTTTGTGTATGATGTAAGGTAAGAATTTAATTTCTTTTTCTTTTGTTTTGTTTTGCACGTAGATATGAAGTTTTCCCAACATCATTTATTGAAGAGACTATTTTTTCCCCCAATGTGTAGTCTTGGAAACCTTGGTGAAGATCATCTGATCATATATTGTGTGTTTATTTCTAGACTCTCTGGTGTATGTTTATTCCATTGATCTGTATGTCTGTCTTTATGTCAATACCATGATGTTTTGATTATTAAAGATTTGTAATATGTTTTAAAGTCAAGAAGTGTGAGGCCTCCGGCTTTGTTCTTGTCCAAGATTATTTTGGTTATTTAGGGTTCTTGTGGTTTCATATACTTTTCAGGATTGATTTTTCTTTCTGTATAATATGCCATTGGGATTTTGATAAGTATTGTGTTGAGTTTGTAGCTTTCTTTGGGTTACATAGACATTTAAACAATATTCTCTCTCCTGATCCATAAACATGAGATGTCCTTACATTTATTTATGTCTTTCTAATTTCTTTCAGCAATGTTTTGCAATTTTTATTCTATAAGGCTTTAAACCTACTTGGTTAACTTTATTTCTGAATATTTTTTTTTCTTTAGAATCTATTGTAAATGGGAATGTTTTTTAATTTCCATTTCAGATTGTTCATTGTGTATAAAAATGAAACTCATTTTTATATATTCATTTTATGTCCTGTAACTCGACAGAATTTGTTTATTAGTTTAAAACTCTTTTTAAATTATAAGAAAGAGACCAAACCAAATCATCAAAAGGGAAGATCTTTTTCTTGCTTGAACCTTGGAAAAACCATGAAATGTGAGAATTTGTGTAGGGGCATTGAACAATATAATAGGAGGTGTCTTCAGTAGCAGTTTTATCGAAGCTACAGAGTTTCCTCATTGAGCTCTTTTTTATCAGCCCTCCATAAAAGCAGAGGACATAATGCCAAATCATAGTGCTGTGAAGAGATTTCCACAGCTGACTGATTTCCAATTATGGCATGAACCGGAGAAAACTGTGACAGTGTGACTTCCATGTGTCAGGACTGATTAGGCTTATTTCTGAGGTGTAATCTGCAGGGCAAGGAAAATCAGAAAAAAAAAGCCTTTTAAGTTTTAAAAGTACAGTTAAATATTAAAGTTAAGTGCCTTTTCTGTTTCTACAACATAATATTAATAATTACTTTTATGTTAACCAAAGGTAAGAAATGTTTGATTCACTTATATGGATTTATGAGGCACTTTTTGTTTTAAATATACAAGTCTATCTCAGTTGAAGGAGAAGCTCATAATCTTAAAAATCTTAGTTTTGACCATAAGGAAGCAAAAATATTTAAACTACTTACCACTTGGGAGAGAAAACAAGATGGGGGCATAGGTAAACGCCTAACTGCAGCCTCACACAACAATTTCAAAAATACAACTAAAATACAAAATGGACATTATCCAGAACTACAGGAAAGTTGACTGACTAGAAATTCTACAACTAGAAAGAGAAAACCAGAAGGAAAATAAGAGGAACTGTAAAAGCCTAAGGTACGTAGTCACTGTGCGCGCTTATGGAGAGGACGGAGCCAGAGAGGAGGGTCCGCTGAGTGCCTGGTTGGTGTTCCCTACTGGGAAGGAGATAAAAGCTTCAGCCTGCACTGAACCCCAGTTCCAACTGCACTGAGCCCCAGTTCCGGGCCAGACCCTGGGGACCCAGGCTCATACGGTGGGAATCTGGGCTGTAAGGCGGAAACTCAGGGGGGCGCGGCAAAAGGCAGTTCTCCGGAGGCATGCACATGAATGCGCCCAGAGGACAGATTGTTGACTGTGCTGCTGGATTGCCCTAGCAGGAAGGAGACATAAGCTCTGGGCTGCACTGAACCCCATTTCCAACTGCACTGAACCCCAGTTCTGGGTTCATTGGAGGAGAGACTAGAATGTCTGTTAGTGGACGAAACTCGAGGGCACCTTTCTCTCAGAGGTGCTTGCAATCAGTACCGAAGGACACTGAGAAACACTGAGACTCAGGAACCTCATAGGGTGCAGCTGATGGGAAGCCAAGGCTGTAGGCTCCACCCTGAAACTCTGCCCCATCCAAGCTGAGCACAGAGGCTTTTGCAATTTTTCAAGTCTAGTCGAATAAGGCTGTCTCCCGGCATAGACACAGCTGATCCTCACAGCCAATTGGCCTGAAGGTCAGTTCCTTCCAGTGATACCAACATCAAGACTTAACTACAACAAGGCTGTACATATAGTCCACAAAGGGGTGCACCAAGAGTGTCCACCTCAGGTAACTGGGAGGCTGACCCATTGAACCATATAGGACACCTTAGCACACAAAACCACCCTACCAACTCAGGGAAGCAATGAAAATGCCGAGACAAGGAAACAGATCACAAACGAAAGAAATGGAGGACAACAAGCCACTGGATATAGAACCAAAACCACGGTTATAAGGTTTTTCAAGAATTTCCTAGAAAAGGCGAATAAATTTAACAAGTCCCTCGAGCATATGAGAGAGACCCTTAAGGATATGAAAAAGAACCAACTAGAAATTAAACATACACTGACTGAAATAAAAAAATATATATTATACAGGCACCCAACAGCAAGCTAGAGGAATGCAAAAATCAAGTCAAAGATTTAGAACACAAAGAGCCAGAGGACACTCCTCAGCAGAAGCAAGAAGAGAAGAGAATCCAGAAAGTTTAAGATAGTGTAAGGAGCCTCTGGGACAACTTCAGGTGAACCAACATCAGAATTATGGGGTCCCAGAAGAAGAGAAAGAGCAAAATACCAAAAACCTATTGGAAGAAATAGTGACAGAAAACTTCCCACACTTGGTGAAAGAAATAAACTTACAAGTCCAGGAAGCGCACAGAACCCCAAACAAAAGGAATCCAAAGAGGAACACACCAAGACACATCATAATTAAAATTCCAAGAGCAAAAGACAAAGAGAATATTAAAAGTAGCAAGAGAAAAGCAGGTAGTTACCTGTAAAGGAGCACCCATATGATTGTCAGCTGATTTCTCAACAGAAACCATGCAGGCCAGACGGGAATGGCAAGAAATATTCAAGGTGATGAGTAACAAGAACCTACAGCCAAAAATACTCTACCTGGCAAAGTTATCACTCAGAATCAAAGGCCAGTTAAAGAGCTTCACAAATAAAAAAAAAGTTAAAGGAGTTCATCACCGCCAAACCAGAATTATATGAATTGCTGAAGGAGGTTCTTTAGGAAAAGGAAGAAAATAAAGATAAAAATTATGAACATCAAATACATAACTATCAACAAGTGAATCTAAAAACCAGGAGAATTAAAAAATCTGATGAACAATATTAACTGGAAATATAATAAAATCAGAATATGGAAGGGGAGTAGACTGATGATTCTCGGGGAAAAGGGGAGTGGGGAGTGTGGGAAGAGACTGAACATAAACTGTGCACCTATGGATGAGGACAATGGGAGGTGGGGAAAGGGCAGAGGGTGGGGTGGGAACCTGGTGGAGGGGAGCAATGGAGAGAAAAAAAAAATGAGGAACATTTGTAATTATATGAACAATAAAGATTTATTTAAAAAAACACACAAATTACAGCAGGGAGGTTAGGGAGATCTGGGGGAGATAAGAGATCAACTGAAGGACTTATATACATGCATATAAGTACAACCAATGGACACAAAACTCTGGGGAGGAAGGGCTTGTATGGGGGGGCAATGGTATATGTACAAAGATAATAATTTAATTTAAAAAATAAATTAAAATAAATAAATAAATAAAAATTAAAAACACACACAAAAAAAACCCCTACTTACCACTTTATAAACTCTAGCAACTTAATTTGTGAAACTCTCTATTTCTACTTTGTATTATTTTAAAAGGATTCTTGATTAGGAATCTTCCTATAAAGCACTTTAGACAAAATTTCCTAAATGAGATGCAAGGAGAAAAATAAATGGAGAGGTAAACTATCACTTCAATAAGAGAACAAAAAGAAATGTGTGTTAAAGTGTTAATAAGAATACAATAGGCTGCTACAACTACACTCAGGAGAGAGATGGGGCTCATTTATAGTCTCTATTGATTAAATGAATGAAGGGAGAATAGAATAGGATAATCAAAATGGCTGGGATACAATTTTTAAAAAATAGGTTTTCAATTTGCACAACTGAAGGAATAACATTATTTTCTTTAAAGGCTCATGAGGAAACACAAGTAATGAAGCAAGCAGGCAAAACAAAATAGGAAACGTGAATGAAACAGGATGGCATGTGTTTGGGGTATTGAAATAAACTAGCTTGACTTAACAAATTATTTTTCGAAAGCCAAATAGAACTTGAAAGTGACAGTATTATTTTTAAAAATTATGGGTTTTTTTTTGTTTTTTTTTGTTTTTTTTTTACTAATAAAATCAAATACCTAGGTCGCAGATTCTACCTAAATGTTTACTGACCAAGTCTGAATAAAATAAAATGAAAGAGAGAAGAAATGCTACCAGGTTTCCCCGAAAATAAGACAGTGTCTTATATTAATTTTTAATATAGGTCTTATTTTCAGGGGATGTCTTATCTTTCCATGCGCTAGGTCTTATTTTCAGAGGATATCTTATTTTCGGGGAAACACACTAGTGCTTTTTATGGGAAAATTAAAAATGGTAATGCTTACTGGCAATTATTTGTCCCAGTTTTCAACATCTCTCATGATCATGATCTTGTGTGATAACACACTTGCAAAATCTAAAACATTTACCAGCTGAGCCTTTAAGGAAAAAGTTTTCTCACTTTTAGAAATGACAGCATTTGAATTATTTTCTTTTTAGTTGTTCCATCTGTAAGAGATGGAATAAACACCATTAAAGGAAATGATTGCCAAGTACTTGACAGTATCTAAGTCCAAAATGTATTTGTCATGACAATGATCAGCTTAATAGTAGGGAAATGCCTTCTCACCTGGTTTGTTGCTGAAAGCGTGTAGATTGCTCTTGTTTTATTGTTTGAGTTTCAAAGTTCAATGTAGTATAATAGTTTTTTATTCTTCTCCTTTCCGAATGATCTCAAAATCATTTTTCAAGCATTAACTAAGCCTTATGGCAAATATTATCCCCATTTTATAAATACAAAAATTGGAGCAGTGAGAACTCAAATTACTTCTGGTGGTGAAATGATAGTGGAATTGGAAGTAAAACTGTTCTCATGAGTGTCAGTGTATTATCCCTTTGATTATTCTCCAGCTCCTACTTGCAGCAGAAAAGCTTTTAGAATTGTTTCCATTTCTTTCCTTTCTTCTCTCTCTCACCTCTTGGGATACAATAGGAGGAATGTTTACTTGGGAAGTTGTGTCTATATCAGCCATTACAATCAATAAAACTTATCTGCATAAGAAATCTTTACAAACCACATTTATATTCTTTTTTAAATATATATATATATATATTTTTTTATTGATTTTTTACAGAGAGGAAGAGAGAGGGATAGAGAGTTAGACACATCAATGAGAGAGAATCATCTGTCAGCTGCCTCTTGCATTCTCCCTACTGGGGATGTGCCCGCAACCAAGGTACATGCCCTTGACCAGAATCGAACCCGGGACATTTTTGTCCGCAGACTGATGCTCTATCCACTGAGCCAAACCGGTTTTGGCACATTTATATTCTTAATCATCCTCAAAATATAAGAGTCAGGTTTGCTAAAATTAAACAAAACAAAAATTTTCAGAGGAAACAGAAATTATTTGAAATGGGAAAAGGAGTATAATAAAGTGTTAAAACTGCTCTTGCATTCCTTTCTGAAATGTCAGGACTGGTTGAAACCAATAAAACATCATTGCATATTGAGCTATTGGGCAAGGAGATATGGTTTTATAATTTTCATTCTACTCTGCAAGAGTTGGGTGAGGCCAGCAAATCAGCAAAACGAGGAATAGAAGAGCCTGAAGGATTATGCCTCCTCTTGGGACTGAAGCACCTACTCTCTCAGAATTGGAAATGCTGCTCCTTTGTCAGAGCACAGTTCAAAGGCTGAGTCACTTGTACTTTGTAATAAACCTTCCTCTGTGCTCTCTGAAGGTTCTATTAAAACTCTATCACAGTGGCTCTGACTGTGGTCCCAGGAGCAGCAAAGTTAGTATCACCTAGAAACTTGCTCGAAATGCAAATTCTCAGACTCAGACTTTCTGCATCAGACACTCAGGGGGTGGGGCCCAGTTAGCAAGTTCTCCAGGTGACCCCAATGCCCACTAAAGTTTGAGAACCGCAGCTTTTGCAACTTAACATTCATTTGCCGTTTGTTTGTTGTACTTTGTAGGGATTCCTCCAAGTGCTCTCCAAGGCTGCAGGTATGTTTATTCTCTTTGTGTTTTTTAAAACCTGGATTCCTTGCATTGCTAAGACCATAGAGTTCCTAATATTTTGCCCTTGATACAAACTCAAGGGATGTTTGCTGTTAAATTGATATGGAGACAGAGAAAGGATAGATAGGGATAGGACCATGGGAGGAGGAAGTGAAACCAGGAACCCAGCCCCAACTGGGGTGGGAAGAAAGGGTACGTGCTAGAGGCATGGATTTTAAAATGTAGGGATATTACTAAGACAGGCAGCAGAGGCATGGATTTTAAAATGTAGGGATATTACTAAGACAGGCAGCATGCAGATAACCAATCACAAGGCAGTGAGGCAAGCATATGTACAAAAATAGGGCGTGCCCCCCCCCCCCCCCCCCTGTACTGCTCACAGTGGGTGCCTCACATCCGTTCCCTGTGCCCACGTGGCTTATGGCCCCAGGGCCTCCACACATGGACAATTAGACTTTAAATAGCTTGGACACTGAACTACTTCCGACTGTAACATGGGAAGGAAGCCCTGGACACTGGGCTGCTCCCGGAACCCAGGCTGCACCTTTTCCAGGCCTGGTTTCTCCCATTAAACCTCGGTTCCGTGAATTGTTTTTTGTCTGAGTCTTCATTCTTCGACTTTTGAGAGACAAGAACTTGACTCAAAATACCCCCATTTTTGGTTTCAATAACACACTTGAATTTGTCCTGTTGTGTTTGTAAAACATATACATTTGATAGTTTTGCTGGGAACATAGTGTAGTTCTTGAGACAATAATATTGTATAGTTTCTCTTGGTCAGATGAACCCTAATAAACGAATGCAGGTTTTCATCCTTTGAGTTTTTTTTATACCAACCTCAGATGGCTCCTTATGTCTCCTAAATACTGATGCTGCTCTATGCTTGTCTGGGTGAAAATGTAATGATTGAGTGCAATCTTTGAAACCAGGCTGATAGACATTGTACCCCAGCTCTGCCACTTTTTCTTTAGGCTGGTTCAAGCTTTTTAACCTTTTTTCTTTTTTCTTTTTTTCTTTTTTAAACGCTGCTTCTATCTCAAACCTAAGTTAGAAAGCTTACTTTATTAAGTTCTGAGGGTTAAAAATAAAAGCTATCACATGTGAAGCAATCAGTATATGTTTGCTATTCTTAAGTTTTTGTTTTATTATTATAAACTTCAGGAAACAATATATAAACTTGCTACTGTGAATAATAGCATGCTCAACGGATTATCCTGAAAACACCACATTCATTGCTCTACTATGAAAGGGTATAACATTTCTACATTGAACAACAGTTTATTTTCTAAATTGTCCAATTGAAGTTACTTTTCCCTAAAGAACTGAGTTCTTACAAAGACTCTTTAAAAGAGCCACTAATTGTCCAAGAATGAATTTAGGCTTGAAATCAAAACGGTTAGGGACCTAGTTCAGTTTAGGTAATAAGTCAAAGGCATAACTTACTTAGCAAATCTGAACTTCAGGTTTCCACTTCTGTAAGTTAAAGCAATAATAACTTCAGAAATTAGTTAATTTTACTGAGTTGTTAAAGGAAATCAACTTGAATGTGCCTTGAAAATGTAAAGTGTTACATAAATTGTGTTTTGTTGCTGTTGCTATTATTATAACTGTAAAGTTGAATTAGACTGTTCCTCATCATTTACTAGTCTGTTCACTTGTGTCTGTCATTGGAGGTTCCAAGTGAGAACAAATGTAGTGTTCCTGAGGCTGTAGTCACATCCCCTGAATACCAGGTTCAGAATGTTGAGACATGTCACACGGGCTAATAGAATGCTATTGGGCACAAATGACTTCTGCTCTGACAACTGGCCCTGCTTGGCTGTGTCCATGAGACACAGGGCCTTGGCTCTATCGGACAGAGCCATCAGATGCTCTCGCTTTGGAGAGGAAACGTATTTTCTAGCTTAGTGTAACTACAGTCCTGGCTAATCAGTTCGCAGGTGCTTTTTTTTATGACTCCAGGCTGTGCAGTAGTTCTTTGGTGAAACTACATTCTCACATGGCTTTTGATTTTACTTGAAGTTTTCATGCTTTTGCTGGAGTTTTCTACTTCTTGATATTTATTAAAGGCATCACAAACTCAATGACCGTTTTAGAGTTAACCAAGAAATCTCCCGGGATCTCTGATCCGACTCCTTTTCTAAAAGAACCACTACCGCCAACCCTGTTCTCTTTGATTACTCCGGAGGTTAAATTAACAGAACTGTAAGACACATGTCTGAAGTTTGGAGATTCTATTGCTTTTCTGGCTGAGGGTTAGTGATCTATTCCAGTGGAATCTTTGGATACTTGATGTGGTGCATACATCAAGGGAGGATTCTCTAGAAAGAGGGCTGAAGTGCATTCATAGCGCCTTAAAGGATGAGACTTGAAATTATCCTTTAAGGAAAGAGTGATCTTAGGCATGGAGAAGGCCGCTCAGGGTTGAAGTAAATTCTGAAACCCAGGAGGGATGGAGTGTCCTGACCTGGTTACTAAGGAATGAAGAGATCATAGGCTATGCCAACAGGGATGATTCAGAAAGTAAAATACAGTAAAGCCCAAGAGAAAGTATAAAATAATATTAACGTAACCATCCTATATAATAAAGAGCTAATATGCTAATTAGACTGAACAACCAAATGACCTTCTGGATGTCCTTCCAGACCTTCTAGACAAAGCCTGGGCTGCGAGGGCTGAACCCTTGCATAAATTTTGTGAATTGGGCCTCTAGTCTATAATAATAAAAGCATAATATGCTAATTAGACCAGACAGCCTAACATCCTTCCGGATGTCTTATTGGACAAAGCCATGGCAGCTGCTGCTAGGGCTAAGTGGCTGGCATTGGCAGCAGCAGTGGAGTTATGGGGGCAGTACCTTCCCAGATCAGCCCAGTTTCCTCCTGCAGAGGGAGGCCAGACTGAGGCTTAGGCCCACTCCCCTTGTGGGAAAGACGGAGAAGGCACACACTGAGAGGGAACACACTGAGAAAATGATATTTCTGTCTCAAGGGAAGGAAAACTGGCACCCCATTGGCCTCTATGGCGTTCCCTTTAGATTAGGGCTGGTGGGTGGCCTGGCCTCTCAGCTTTTCCTTTTCAGCTGCAGAGAATGTCCTTGTGCAGCTGCCACAGGAAAGCACATTTTACCCGAAGAAATCAAATCCTGAACAATAGACAGGAAGGTTCCCATCCCCAGCAATGGAGGGATAGGATAATGTGTGACTGATTTCATGACATGGCTGCAGTCAGGCAAAATGTGCCCACTATTATGAAAAGACGTAATAAACCAGCTGCAAGAATGGATTTTTGAGCACTTCCATGAAAGGTGAGACAGAAGGCTGACAAGGGAAAGTGCCAGAGCCATTAGAAGGCTGCAGAGCTGAGCTCTCATTAGGCGTGCCTGAGGCTGGACATGAGCTTGATGGGAGTGGTCGGAGCTGGGTAAGGACTGCCTAAGCTGACTCAGTTCTTTTTAGGGGCCTTTGATTTTCTTCTTGTCCTGGCATCCTGTTGTGAATCAAGATCCTCACGTTTTAGAAGTGCCTTTTTATCCTTCATCACCGAACCTCACATCCTCCTAGTGTCTGCCTGAAGCTTTGGGAAGTGTACCAACGCTTGAAGGCATTAAGGAAACAGTTAATTGATCAGCATTGTTGAGGTGGAGTGAAACAGCCATAAATGTGTGTCCACACAAGGAGATAGGGTTGTAGGGTTTTGGTTCTCTAAAAGAGGCCAGGGTTGTGAACAATTTTCACATTTGTATGGCATTTGTGCTGGAGATGGTCCGGTTGGGGCAAATCAGTCTTCCATTTGCCCAGGGCCACACAGTGAGATTGCATGGCCTAAAGGGAGTAGAAAAACCCATCTGCACGAAGAAAGCAGTAAACAGCAAGGAGCGGGGGAGCTCCCAGGAATCTCCCTCTGGCTGTCCAGTTCAAGTGAATTGTAAGAGCCTGATTTGGAGCCGTGCTGTTTTGAATGTAAAGACAAGGCCCAAATGTTCTTAATTCACTCCCAGGGAGCACTCAGTCGAGCCGACTGTAGCATAAGGAGTTTAATAAAGTAAAAGCATGTTATCTAGTCAGCCCTCCTGCTGCTTTTTTATAATATCGGAATGAAAATAGGCTTAATTTGGTATCATTGTAATCAAATTCATTACAATATCCAAACATGTTTTATGCTTTCCCCCCTTGGATATTATATTGCCACTGATTGCAAGGGTGGGGAGGGGATAAAATTGCTCTCTTGTTGAATGCAGATTCATTGTAGACACTGAGGTATTGTTCTGGGGAAAAAGAATATAAATGGAGCCACTTTAAAACAGGGTCGGCAGGCCTTCCCAGAGGAACTGCTTGCATGTCATACTTTAAAACGTTGCTTTGTTAAAACAGGGCCATGTGACTTTTGACCCAGGCCTAAAGCAACACTGTGGCCCTAAGAACTGTTTGCAAAGATAAAAGAAAGCAGATATCATGACTACCTGCCTGACTGATGACTATCAGAATGAAAACGAGAAGCATTGTTTAGATTTAGCATCAGTATGTGAATTTAACTGCACCTACAGCAATACTTGTCTCCCCAGAGGGTGTGGCTCAGCTGGTTGAGAGTCCTCCTGTGCACCAGAAGGTTGCTGGTTCCATCTCTGGTTGGGGCAACCTGTTGCTGTTTTTCTCTCTCCCTTCTGGTCTCTAAGCAAGTCTTCAGGTAAAGAGTAAAAATTAAAAAATTAAAATAAAATAAATGCTTTCCTCCTCTTGATGTAATGGTTCTTGTTACCTTTCTCATAAATACCCCTGCTTTGCCGAAACCAGTTTGGCTCAGTGGATAGAGCATTGGCCTGCAGACTGAAGGGTCCCGGGTTCGATTCCAGTCAAGGGCATGTATCTTGGTTGCAGGCACATCCCCAGTAAAGGGTGTGCAAGAGGCAGCTGATCAATGATTCTCTCTCATTAATGTTTCTAACTCTCTATCCCTCTCTCTTCCTCTCTGTAAAAAATCAATAAAATATATTTTAAAAAATAAATAATAAATACAATGATACCCTGCTTTGTTTCCTAATCAGAACACCATTCGAGTGTCTGCCTGAATTAGTGTTTCCAGAAGTGATTCTTATTCATCTCAAATAAATGTTTTCTTCTCACTTTGAAGGGCATTGTTTTTTGTTTTTCTTTCTTTTTCTTTCTTTTTAGTTTAACAGTTCACCAGATGTCAGAGGCAGCAACTTATAAAATTATTTTCAAGTGAAAATATAATGATTAAACTGAGTTATTTTATTACTTATTTAATAAACAGAGGTTACTAGATAATTTTGTGTGTGACCTGGTTATAAGTTCAACATAAGAAGTGGGTTACCCATGAGCTACTACAAAGGTTAAGTTCATAATCCTATATAATAAAAGCCTAATATGCAAATTAACCCAATAGACCAAATGGTGGAACTGACCACCAGGGAGCAAACACAGGAGCTGCCCCCAGGCCACAAGGCCCAGGCCAACCAAGGCGAATGCTAGCAGGAGACCCCTAAATCTCCCTGCAAATCAGTCCTGATCGCTGGCCAGGCCTAGGGACCCTACTAGTGACTCTAGTTATTAAATAATTACTATGTTTTTAAATAATTACTACTTATTAAATAATTACTGTGTGTTGGTCTGCTGGTTGCTATGTGGACTTACCCAGATGAAAGAACTGTGCTAACTGTCCAGGAAGCTGGTAAGTGAGACAAAGTAAGCACACAGGGAACTGAGCTTGAGGACGAAAAGAGGCCCCATGCAAAACTTGACAAACGGGGGAGTCCTGCGTGGCATCCTTACAAACTCAGAGACCTAAAGTAACCACATAGGATGGTCTGAAATTAAAACGTTTTAGCTAAAAGCAGTTTATGGTGGGTAGTCATGTCCTCAGCTAAAATATTCCCTGACAAAGGCCAATCATTACCTTAACTGATACCAATGTATTTTTGCATCTAGAAAACATACCTTTGGATTTTCAAAATAATTTCCTCTTTCTAGACCCCTCAGAGAATAGGCACTGCTCTGCAGAGACCACAAATCTCTTTTTTTTTTGTTACTATGTTAATTATTGACTGTTAACTATCCTTCAAAATAACTACCTATGTAAAAAAAGTATGTGTTTATCGTTTTGCTTTTTACCCAATCCCACAGGTTTCTCCAATTTCTTATCTCCCCCCTCTCTAATCTAGCAATGGATTTTCATGCAACCCACTTTAGTTTTCTCTTTTGAATGTAGTGTATAAATGGTGCAGAATTGCCATTTTCCGGAGTGTTTTCTCAATCTGTTGAGATTTTGCTTCCTGGCTCAAACAAACTGACAAAAACTCTCTACAGGTTTGAATGTTTCTAGCTTTGACATCCTAATGAATATGGTGGACAGCAGAAGAGTGACAATTATTAGAGTTCAGAGAATGAATTCAAGGTACTTCTTTGCTCTATTAGAGTCATATTACCCCTTTTTAGGGGATTTAAGTTTTTCTACTTCCTACATGGAGTAGATTCATCATATCTCTCATTTTTTCTTTTTGAAGATTGTGATCAGCTAGGTTTCAAAAATGGGTGAAGGATAATTAACTCAGGGTAATTGGGCTTGCTCAATCAGGCTGTACGAGAGATACCAAGCTGGGGTAGAAACATGAGTACTATGAGGAATGGGAAGTAATACACATATACTGCCTTCTAAACTGCCCAAATGATGACAGAACAGGGTGTTGTCTAACTTATAAAGCATGAAGTGCCTGTTGATATATTGCCAGAGAGGAAATTGCTTGTAATACATAATAAAAACCATCAATCAAGTCAAGGAAGACTCACACTGCTGAGAAAATGGCTGAGACATACTCACAGACAGATGGGCAAGGCATACCATATGTCTATAGAATGACACTGATGGCCCAGATTCCTGACTTGATACTGTTTGTATCAGGTGACAACCAACTGAGGGAAGAGCAACTCTAAAATGGAACAGGGATGCAAACTACTGCCAGTTTGAATTCTGTGAGGAGAGCTCTTAACTTCTCTGGTGACCTATCTAGGAGCCATAGGTTGATGACTGCTTGGATTTTCCATATTGTGTGTGTGTTTGGAGTTAGGATGGGATATCTCTCCTTTGAACCAGTAATTTGAAAAAAGAAAAGATGATATACCTTCTTCCTCTCCCTCTTTATGAAACTGGACAATAAATGAGTCTGGGCTGCCTGTCATTACTTGAGCCAGTTAAGCAGAGACAAGGTTGAATAATGTATGCACGTTTATGCCAATAATGCTGGCAGTATGGAGAGCAGCAGGTCATCCACCAAATTCTGCTCTGCACCTCCCATAAGCCAGCTGCTTATATTGGATAGAAGGAAAAAAAGATTACATGGGGAAGCAGGCAAAAGGAGTAAGAATGGTATGCAAAAGGAATAAAAATGAGTAAAATGGTTACAGATTGCAGGCAATACTGGCTGGGGGTTGCGAAGGGTGAGTGCCTCTGGGATTCCATTGTTTTGGCAACTAAGTTGTTAATCTATCCATGATGATAGGCAGTTCTGGGATAAGGAGAATGGACCCCATTCCAAGATCTTGGGTATACAACTCCCAGCCAGGTTAGAATGTGCTTTCTCTAATCAGAACAGAAAAATCACAGTTAAAAGAGCATGATCAATATTTTATATAATTATAGCTAGCAATCACAGTTAACAGAGAATGATTAATAATTCTGCCCCATATCACATAGAGCCCTTTATTTTGCGTTGAAATGTTGTTATGCTCTCAGTCTTGCCTTTGTTTTTGGTTCTTAGGTTGTCTTGCAATAAAAGTATTGTTAGTTATTTACCCACTAGAGGCGAAGTGCATGGAATTCATGCATGGGGGTGGGGGGAGAGTCCCTCAGCCCAGCCTGAACCTTCTCTCAATCCGGGATACCTCTGAGGATGTTCGACTGCTGGTTTAGGCCCAATGCAGGATATGGTCTATCTGATAGTTGAGACATCCCTCTTGTAATCCAGGACCACTGGCTCCTGCCTGCCTGATCACCACCCCTAACCTGCCTGCCTGATTGCCCCTAATCACTTTGCCGGCTTGCCAGCCTGATCACCCCTATCTGCCTCTGCCTTGGCCCCACCATGGCGACTTTGTTGGGAAGGATGTCCAGAATGACTTCTGGAAGGTTGTTTGGCTGTCTGGTCTAATTAGCATATTACACTTTAATTTTATAGATAATAGAATTTTAAAAATTCAGAATCAATGCATAATTTTAGGATTTATATTCATGGAAAAAGAAGTGATGACAGAGTTTATCCATAATGAGGAGAATAGAATAGTACCTGTCTGTCAAGATAAAGTGTGGGCATGTTATCAGCAACCCTAAAGGACTTGAGTATGAAATAGGAATATGACTCCTAATTTTCCCTCAGAGCACTGCTCTCCAGATATAAGATATCAGCACACTGATGGAAGGGATTGCTAGCAGAGAAGCCTCAAAAACAATATGGGAACATTTACTCAGTACCTGATAATAATAATAATAGTTCCTTCTATTTCAATGTAACTTTAAAATTTTAAGTGAGTTCCACATGTTATTTTATTTGATCATCAATGCAGCTCCTGGACTTTGAGGTAATTATATATGGTAGGAAAAGTACTCCCACTCTTCCTTTGGCTACCTAAAACAGATCCTAATCTGTATAAGACAACATCAGCTCATATTATATTGGAAATCAATAGCTCATTCAGTGCCTTTGTAAATTAATACTGGTATATATGGGACTGTATTTTATTAGATTAGAAAGGCTACATACATGCTCTTCTAAAAACTAAGACTGAAGATAGAAATTAAATAACACAGGACCACAAAGCAATTAGAAAGTGAGCTAAAATTAGAACTCAAAAATCTTACTCTTAGCTAATGCTGATAACAAAGATCACCTCTGTTAATTATATAACAGACAATGTTGGAATATATATATATATATATATATATATATATATATATATATATATATGGTAGCCACATCCTACTCGCTTTAATATTTAACTATACATTAGCATGGGATATTTAATTTAAAATTATCATTAACTTCTTAGTCAGTTTGTAGCATCCTTCTTTCTAACTTTAAACATTTCATTCTTAGAGGATAAAGAAAACCAGAGGCAGCAGCAAGATTTAACAAGAAATATTTTTAAGTCAATGATGCATTCAATTTCAACATTTTTGTCTGGTAATCAAAACTCTGTACTAGCACTTTCAATGCAAAGATATTAGATGAATGACATAGAAAAGATAAATTGTCCTCAGGTGCCCTATCTGGCATTTACAAAGGAGTTATTTTAGAAGGAATTTTTTTAAAAAGAGCTAGTACAGGGAAACATTTGGTATTTACAATAACTAGTATTTCTAAAACTACAAAGCCCACATTCAATTTAAAAAAAAAAAAAAAAACCTCTCACTTCTCAGACATTAAAAAAAACCTCGTAGAATGCTAAATGCACAGCTATTTTAAATAAATGAAACAGACCAGCAGGGACCAAAAGCGGCATTCTGATTCAGCTGAAAGTAGTGGTCACATGTTCTGGCCCTAGTACTGTCTAGTGACCTTGAGAACGAAATCACATCTCTAGGCCTCAGTTCCCCCATCTGACATAAAAGAAGTTGTACAGCATAACAGTGAACATCATTTTGCCTTTAAGAAGCTATGGGATAAAGCCTACATTTTATAGTGCTATTTGGATATGACTTCCTCACTAGCCTCACCAAATATGTTGTTTAGCATTTCTACCCGGATTTCACTGAACATATTTCTACTACTTTTTCACATCACACGACAGCCCTTTGAAAAGTTCACCCATGTATTTCGGGAGATTTCTGGGGGTGTGCGTGTGTTGCATGTGCTCATGAACAAGTCTCAGTCTGCCAGGCTGCACCATAGCCACCAAAGTGTTGCTGTTGCTTCATTGGCCCATTGCCACTCTGTCCATCTACTGTCTCCTGGAACTCCCAAGCTGTCGTGGACCTTTGAGATGCAAAACTGTGTTGTTTCCTGCTGGCCTCCCTGCCCTCAGAGCCAGATTAGAACTAGCTTTTCCTCCTGATGCTTCCAACCTATGGGACTGACCTGTGGATAAAGCCTGAGAATTCTTCATTTCCCTGTTTCTCTTCTCTCATCACAGAACCTCATGCATACATCTTCCCCTTTTTCATTTCTTTTTTTCAAAAATATTTTTATTGATTTCAGAGAAGAAGGGAGAAGGGGAGAGAGATAGAAGCATCAATGATGAGAATCATTGATCAGCTGCCTCCTGATCAAGCCCGCAACCAGGGATCAAGCCCGCAACCAGGACATATGCCTTTCATGGGAATTGAACCCAGGATCCTTCAGTCCACAGGCCAATGCTCTATCCACTGAGCCAAACCAGCTAGGGCTCCCCTTTTTCTTTTTAAGTAAATTGTTAAGAGTCTAGATTCCTGAGAGGTTGTTCGCCTACAAATGCAAATCTCAATTTTGGTCACGTGAAAGGCTTCTTATTTATTATACCTTTACTCATAATTGCTTGTAGGGATTGATATAAGTGCATACACTTCCTGCAACAATTTCAGTCCTCTTAAAGGAGAGACAGCTAACATGAGGAAGTACTTTTAGATTAGAAGTGTCTTGTTCTTCTATCACATTGATTTACCTATTAGAGGTTCTTTCATCTAAGATTTACTCTTGGGTCACTCTAAATTTTCTAACCATAATCTGTGTGATATGGGGTTTCCATCCTCAAGTAGATTCTTATAAAAAATGACTTCTGCTTAAAAAAGAGGCCATAAGCTTTTCAGGAAGGAATACTAGAAAGAGGTTGGGATTTGTAGACACATTGGATCAAATCTTGGCTCTAAAACACACTGTATTGAAAAAATTATTTACAGGTGAACCAATTTTCTTTTCTATTAACTGGAGATGATCATGCATAACCTGTAGAGTTGCTCTAAGTATTAAATGAGGCAACACATGTAAAATGCTTGGTAAGCAAACCTTACCATATGTGATGTATCTGAAGGCATTCTCTGCTCTGTGGTTAGTTTCTTCTCAGCTGTTACCACCTCTTATTACACAGGAAGTGAAAACTGTTACTATGTGACCAGGATAAAGTAAATTCACCTCTCTGGTCTTTTGTTATCTCCATGGAAACATGGGGAGGTTGGTTCAAAATTATTTCTAAAGTTCCCATGAGCTCTAGAATTAGTGATTCTATACTTTTTCAATGTTAATTCAGTTTTCTTCATATGATAAGGTTCTACTTTTTTTTTTATTGGAAGAGCACAATTAGTTTTATTATGCCCATCAGGTATAATAAATCTAATTATATATTATTTTTTCATTTATTCTCATTGACCTGTGTAAGCAGAAATAAAGTGCAACAAAAATCAGTCATTTTCTATGTGTACCAGTTGGGTTTACTTTGAGAGTAACAGTGACAAGATAGCTTTGACAATATAAGTTTAATAGATAAACATTTTGCCCTGGGTGGTTTGGCTCGGTGGATAGAGCATCAGCCTGTGGAACTGAGGTTCAATTCTAGTCAAGGGCACATGCCTGGGATGCAGGCTCAGTCCCCAGTGAGGGGCATGCAGGAGGCAGCCAATCAATGATTCTCTCTCATCATTGATGTTTTTATCTCTTTCTCCCGCTCCCTTCCTCTCGGAAATAAATAAAAAATATAAAAAAATAGACATTTTTGTGGAACAGAATCATCCCTCAGACCCTTTGGAAATCTCTATTTGTTGGAAAACTAGTTAATTAAATGATCTTCCATTCTATTTGAAAACTATTATGTGAGTAAACAATTTTGGGTATCTTATCCTTTCTACTTTCCAAAATAAAGTTTAAGTTTTATTTAGGACATTTTTTTCAACTTGCTATTCTCTTCTGAAAAGAGTCATTATGCCTTTATAGATTTTTTTGTTTTCTTCCCATAATTGATCATTTTCCATAATTTTCCTCATTTTTTCTTAACTCAATGTTCTTTGATTTTTCTGTTCAGAAACCAAGACTATTGGCTTTTTTTTTTTTAAATGATACTTTTCATCTTAGTAAACCCAGCAAAACTCAAGAGTAAGAAAGTGATAATTTTAATGATTTTTAAAAGTTAATCATGAGCCCCGCTGCTTGAGAAGCCACCTATGAATCAGGAGGTCAGGGTTTGATTCCATTTCAGAGTACATACTGGGTTGTGGGCTCAATCCCCAGTAGGGGGAGTTAAGGAGACAGCCAATCAATGATTCTGTCTCATCATTAATGTTTCTATCTATCTTTCCCTCTCCCTTCCTCTCTGAAACCAATAAAAAAAATATATTTTTTTAAAAAGTGAATCATGATTGTCACATTGATTGTTTATAGCCCATATGAGTAAAATGAATGGGGTGGCAATCATAAACACAATGTATGTCTGAATTGCTGAGATCTAATATTTTGGCCATGTAATTGTCACCTTTACACATTTGAAAAAGGCACTGACTTTTCACTTGAATATTCTCCATTTTTATTATTGTTATTTTTTTTATCACTAATGCAAGTATCTGCTGTATGTTTTCTAATGTTTTTTTGTGTATATAGTCACAATAGAAATCATCATAAAGATCTGTGCTAACATTCTAATTATAAACTCCAAATATTTTTAATGTTTATAGAAGTTGTACAGTGATTCTGTATTTGCTTTTCACCATCTAAATGCAAGAGATTATTGTTTAAAAATCATTTTCAGTTTTCATTAAATAAGTAAATAAAACTTTAATAATGAATAAGAACAATAATAAACATGAAATAGCTTTTACTAAGAAAATGAGGAAAATCAGGTAAGAAAAGTTATTCATAGCATTATGTCTCTAATGTAGTCATTATTAGTATTTATACATGAGTAATGTGATTTGTTGTTTTTTCGTATAGTTAGTAAGGTACTTTATTTTCTCTTATTTTAAAAGTAAAATTTTTAAAGCATTACATATGCTCTTTGCCATTTCTTAGTAACAAATTTTTAGACAGGAAAGAATTAGCCTTAACCTAAATATCATGTATGAATCTGAGACTGAATAGCATTCATTGGAATTTAAAATGATTGACAACAATGTGATAGAATTTTATCTTGTAGAAGTAATATAAAAGAAAAAGTATTGTAGTAGATAGAGCTTGATACACATGAAAATATTCTGACATTTGGGAGACATTCAAATCCCAGAATTTTATAACTCTTTCAAAGATGCATGTTGACCTATTCAGACAAAAAGGTATCCTGATTCACAACCCAAATATCATAAATTCCCTTTCCATGTCATCAAGCATGAGAGAGCAGTGTTCATGGAAATAGAGTTTCTTTGCCATCTTTCAAAACTCCTTGACCTTTCCATCCTTGACTTAATTATACAAGACAAAAATTATTTTGCTTGTCTGTTTACTTACCCCAGTATTGAACAGAAAGAAGGGGTAATCATCAGTGTAAGGATAGAGAATAGGAGGTATATAAAGAAAACAAATTAGAGAGTAGTAATTTGCTTCACAAAAGCATTCATTAAAAAGTCATTAACACAAGTCTTATTTTCTTTTAAAAGCATCTTTGAATTTAATCACAACAGTTTTTAAAAATGAGATGATATAAAATGAGGTCTATTGGATTTGGGATTAGAGTGCATTTTCTTTTTAATCTACCTGATAAGTTTATTTAGGTTTTATTTGAGAAATATTTATTGAGTGCATTTTTTTTTTATAACACAATTTTAAGCAAATAAACTTGTTTTGTTTGGAGAGATGTTATTTACTAGTAACCATGTCAGTATTACTGACAAGGCACCGTGTTAAGTTTTTCAATGAGGCTAGATTTAACAATTGTTCCAGAATTGTTTTCTTATGGTATGAAATTAAGCACAGAGGCAGGAAATGTATGGATGCCAACTTTATACTATTTTTCAGATGTTATTATGAGAAATTATCTAGAAAAGTAATAGTCTTTTATATGTGCAAGGAAAACAATATAACTTTCTGGTCCCTGGCTGGGCAGCTCAGTTGGTTAGAGTGTCATCCCAATGAGAGTGTATGCCATGGTTGCCGGTTTGATCCCTGGTCAGAGTACGTACAGGAATCAACTAATGAATGTGTAAACAAGTGGAACAACAAAATCAATCTCTCTCTCTCTCTCTTTCTCTCTCTCTCTTTCTCAAATCAATAAAATAAATAAAAATAGGAAAATATTATTACTTTCTGTTTTTTGTTATCTGACTTTGTGGATATGAAGGTGAAGTTGACAAATGGTTAGCCTGTATAAGGGGTTTCTGTCTGAAGTTTTCTCATCACTAGAAAAGATAGGGAAAAAAAAACACCCAATAATAATGTTTAAGTAGTAAGTATATTTTGATTCAAATTGTGTTCAAAACCAAAGATTACATTATCCTACTTCAAAACAATCCCTGTTGGAAGAATGTTCTCATTTATTAAACTTGCCTCTCAAAATCACTGATAAGGGAGTCTACTTGAGAAATGAATTGTACTTTTACGATATGTACAAGAGGTCAGAGGCATTGTTATAAAAGTTGGCTGTCTTTAGCATTAAACATTTATTCCATTATGCTGTTATCTCATGAGCAAATTTTATTCTCTCTTCAGTATTAGAAAGATGGATATTTACCCAAGGATGAGCCCTTAATATCACTCCCACCGGAAGGCACAACATTCCCTCAGGGAACATGCTCAGGCTCATTAGCATCTCTCAGACCAGGGATGAGAGAAGGCAAGAGAGAATTACAGTGGAGGAGCAAGGACTGAGTATTAACATAGTGTTATTTCCTTCTCTCCCTTTTGAAGCACATACCCTGAAAATGGAAATCTGAGCTTTGTTTTATTTTACACCAGAGGTCTGGTGCACAAAATATGTGCATGGGTAGGGTGCCTAGGCCTGGCTGGAGATCAGGGCCAATTGAGGCCTTTCTTCCCCTAGCTTCCAGCTACAGGCTGCTGGCTGGGGCCTTCCTTCATTCTGTACCTCCTCCTGGTGGTCAGTGCATGTCATAGCGAGCTATTGAACTCCTGGTCAGTTGAACTCCCAAGGGGATAATTTGCATATTAGTCTTTTATTATGTAGAATATTTTTTAAAATTTTATTTAATGATTTTAGAAAGAGAGTAAAGGAGAGGGAGAGGGAGAGGGAGAGGGAGAGGGAGAGGGAGAGGGAGAGGGAGAGGGAGAGGGAGAGGGAGAGGGAGAGGGAGAGGGAGAGGGAGAGGAAGAGGTAGATGGAGAGGGAGAGGGAGAGGGAGAGGGAGAGGGAGAGAGAGAATCATCAATTTGTTGTTCCACTTATTTATGCATGCATTGATTTCTTCTTGTGTGTGCCCTGACTGCAAATCAAATCTACAACCCTGGTGTAATGGAATGACCCTCTAACCAACTGAACTACCCAGCCAGGGCTTCTAGGCTCTAACTTGCTTAAATAACTTGAACCCTTTAGATTGGCTGTGAAGAACTAAATCAGGCAGTGAATTATTGAAACTGGTCACCAAGTCATTCTGCAGTAGCCAGGTGCCCTTTAGGGCCATGTCAAGTAAGACACAATGCTTGTCTTTGGTTAGCTTCTGAAAAGCAGACATATAAAATCAACTTCTATGATGCCAAACAGTACAAGTGCTATGATATAAAGGACTCTTTAGAACCATAGACAAACTCATACTGGATTGATTAAAAAGAAAAAAAGATTTCTGGAAGAAGGTGATACTGGTAAGGAGATGAGCATGGTTTAACTAGCTTATAAGGGGGAGAAGGACAGACTTTTCTGGAATATCATAAGACCATGTGAACTCTTAAAGCTGAAAATACTACATCAAAGCAGGCAGTCTAAGAAACTGGAAGAGTTATGGGAGCTGAAACTGAGAGAAGAAGTCAGAGGGTCAGATTCTGGAGGGCATTATTTATGTAAAGATTCCAAATTTCATCCTAAAAGCTGCAGGGAGACATTGAAATAGTTTATGGACTTCAGCAATGAAAGAAATAAGCTACATTCTGTTGTAACATAATTGACATGTCTACAAAATGAATGTACACTTTGTCTTAAATACGAAAAAGTATTCTAAGTGAAGAAACAAATTTTATCTTTGTTAGGAATAAAACTTGGAAGTTAAAATGCAGAGCATCTTGCTATTTTTGTAACCTTTCTTCAGAACTGTTCAAGATAACAGGATATTCATGAATATTGTTTACACACTTCAGTCTGAGTTGTGTCACTGAGTTACTTTTTTTTTTATCCACTTAGTTTATTTAGTTGAAATTAAGAAAATAGCACTTCAGAAGCTAACACACAAAGCACTGCATGTTACAATCAACTTAAAATAGCAAAATTTACAGACTGTCCAGATAATACATAAATGTACATTCAGATGGTAGAGAAGTACACAGCACACAACCACACACACACACACACACATACACACACACACACACTGAATGTTTTTATTTCTTAGGCATTTGTTAATGCTTTCCTAACATGTGTTGCCTATAGTTTGTTTGAACTCCCAGTAACTTATTCAGCTGCTTTTGACAAATGACTCTCAAAATTACTCACTTTTTTTTTTTTTTAATAATTTTGATACATCAGTACAATATTGCCCCAGGTTAATTTACTATATCCATTAATTTTGAGTAGAACAATAACTCCTGGCTAACAAATATTTTAGGCTGATTTCCATTTCTATAAAACTTGCTTTGTCTTTGAGTAGTCATTATATAATATATATACTACACTTATCACAATGAAGAAAATGGGAAAACTCTCCAGTGAAAACAGAGTTTGCAAGATTTGTTTGATTTGAAGAATTATTTTATCTAGTATCTTATGAAGCTTATTAGTTTATTTTAAAATATTTTAAGTAAAATATTTGAGTATTTTAATATACTAGTTGGAGTCCCTGCTATATCACTTACTGACTGTATGAACTTGAACAAGTTTCTTCACACCTGTATGTCTCAATCCCAACATCTGTAAAAGGGGAACAATCATACTACTGATTTCATAGGTTTTGTGAAGACTACATGACTTCATGCATGTCAAAACATTTTCAGCCTGGCCGGGGTGGCTTGATGGTTGAGCATCGACCTATGAACCAGGAGATCATGGTTCAATTCCCGGTCAGGGCACATGCCTGGGTTGCGGGCAAAAATCCCCAGTATGGAGCATGCAAGAAGCAGATGATCAGTGATTCTCTATCATCATTGACATTTCAACCTCTCTCCCCCTCTCCCTCTCCCTGCCTCTCTGAAATCAATGAAGATACATTTAAAACTAAAAAAAACAAAAAACATTTTCAACCGCTGGTGGTATGAAGCTCTTTGCTGTTGTTGTTACTGTATATTAAGTTATTGAGGATAAGTAAGTAGCATCTTGTATTTTGTAAGTGTGTGTTATGACACAGTTAGTCGCATCTCATTCCAAATCCCTATAAGTGTAGGCATATTGTCCCTTTTGTTTTTCTTCAAGTTGTGATACTATCACCGTTTGTCCTTGCTTTATTGTTTTAGATATCCTACCAAACTGCCAAGGATTAATTCACCCCTACATTGTCTGTTAGGGTTTGTCTGAGCAACTCACCCTATAAAGTTCCTCTTTTGTTATCTTATCTACTTGGCATATCTTCTCAACAAGATTGTATTAATGTCAGAGAGATTTGTAGCTGACCCAGTCCCTTGCAGAGTAGTCCATGCTTGATTAATAATTCTTTCTGTTTTTCTCTCTTCCTCACCATCCCCCAAATGATAAACTGGATTTCTTGGGTCACAGAAAGGCTAAGTGAATTATTTTCTAAATTATATAACTCTTTCCAGTATGTCACATTTTCTAGCCATAACTCACCCATCTTTCCCTGGGCTTATTCAGTTCTTTTTTAGAACCTTATATACCTTGGCAGCTAAAATTGCATTGGGAGGATTGCTGAGTTAACATATCTTTTATATGCTTCAAATGCTATGCACTGTGGTTTTTTTTTCCAAGTCACCTATTTATTCTAGAAAAATTCAAATTTGGTGCAATTTTCTTTAGTAAGAAAAAAGCAACTTTTAACTGGGGAGAGTGAAAGCTTCATCTACCAAATATCATTACAGAACTCTGGTCCAGAACAGAAGTTTCCTAAAATTGTAAGAAGGCTTAATTGGATGTTCTACCCTGATAATATAGTTTATTTCTTGATCAGCTGAGATGAGAGAGTTGAACCTTTTGATATTCAAAATGACTTAGTTTGTTGTTTTTCTTTAATTTAAATTTTGATAAAGCAAGATTATACATTCATAGATCAGTTTACACATTGAGGTATAGATTTTGATTCATAGGTAAAAATACAGAGATAAAATTTATTTTCTCATTATTATCTTATGTTATTAGCAAAATATTAGAAGGTTATTAGTGTTTCAAGAATGACCTTGCTGAATAGAATCAAATGATTCCTTTAGTTTTCCCATTTGTGTGGTTTAAAAGTTTGGATTGTTCAGGAGAAAAGAAGAAGATAAAACACTTTGCCTTTCAGACAAACATGTAGAATATGCCTGCTTCTATGAGTGGTTCATAACCCTCCAAACTCTAATGCCAAAGTAACAAGCTCCCCACAGGATGTGCTGGAGGCCACGTGGAGGGAAGTCATCTGTGTTTTTGATTAAAACAAGCTCTACTGTCAACTTCATTATCTTAAGATTCACTCAAGAGGACAGGAACCAGGAAGCTGAAAACAATAATCCATAGGTTTTGGCTTATTTTACATACTTCAATTCCACAGAATGGCATGCTTCTCACACCATCATGGTGTATAAGAAAAAAAAAAAATATTCTCTTATACTCTGCCCTGGCTTATCTGTACACCACCATGGCATTTTCCATCCCTTTCCCCAATTTGACAGCCTTCCCTAAAAAGTAGCTTGCCTTTTATAGGACCAGGATGCTTATGTGCTATGACTTATGTTCTGACTTGGCAGCTTGAGATGGACTATCCATGGGGAAGCATTTTGACTGCCCCAGTATTTCATTTCCCAATCTGTAAATGTGGCTGCTGGATAAGATAATGTCAGGTTCTTTCAAGCTTCAAGATTCTGATTCTGTCACATTTGGTCAATCTTTCCATGTTCCTCTTTTTTTTTTTTTTTTTTTTTTTTTTTTTTTTTTTTTACTTTTGTCCTTTTTTTTGATTTATTATTTGAATGAAACTATTAATGAAACACACAACACCTCTGTCTTTATAGAACTTATATTCTATTGGCCATATGTTAATGCAAAATAGGTATACAGTTATATAATGAGGGAAGGAATGGGATTAATGTAGTACTCACAGAGTAGGCCCTGGTCTGGCAAAAGAGATACCTGCTACAATCGATTCATTACATTACATGTTCTAAGGAAATAAAGTGACTGTTTCTGAATTAAGATCTACTTGATTTGCAGAGAAACTTAAAAATTTTAGTCTGACAGTGAGACCTGAGACTCAACCATATTTGATTACCCAATTCTCTGAACTGAGCAGCTCTTCTTGAAAAAGAGGAAGCTTAAGAGAATTTTTCTGTCATGCTATAACAGAAAAATCTATGTACTGTGCAAATTGTTCCAATTCTTCCAATAATTTAATAAATATATAGGGAGAGCAATATATAAAACCTCTGGGGAGGCTATTGGATCCTGACTTGATACCTACACTAATTTCTGATGTTCACTACCAATAAGGGGAACATGTTGAGCGTAAGATGATGAATGAAAATGAGCTAACTCTGTCTAAGGAGAGAATCAGGAGGACATTAAACTTCAGGATTTCCCCAATTCCTGATTGTGTAATTTTATAGGTCTGCTCCAGACAGCTTGTGTTTATTTGTAAAGCTGATTGTGGACTTTTCTCTCCAACTCAGTGCTTCAGTGACTTGACATTGGTAGCTCAAAGTTGGCCAAAGTGGAAGTGTTTACAGAAATCAGCAAACATTATAAATCAAGCACCTCCCTCCACCATCCTAATATGCCGTTGTTAACAATTTAGCAGTACAGGGCAAATAGAAAACCTCTATACTGGTTCCTTTAATTTTTAATATGAGTAATTATGTTGGGAAGGCAAAGTGGAAGTTTCCAGTATTTCTACAGGCAAAGAACTCTGGTGGAAGTACAGAGTATAAACTGGAAATGGAGTGCTGGTGGGGAGGAAGTGCATGTGAGTGAAACAGTTTAGTGTTATTAAGTGGTGACATATTTGGATTAAGGGAACAAGGGTGTGTGTGTGTGTGTGTGTGTGTGTGTGTGTGTGTGTGTGTGTGTGAAGTACACCTGTATTGAGAGCCAAGCAATAAAGAACATAATAGACCAAAGATGAGTGACCCTACATACTCACAGTGATGCTCCAGTGGGTGTAACCAAGCCCTATTTCTAGCCATGACTGATTTTGAATAATTCAATTTGTTGTCACTGGGACTTGAAATTGAGCCAAGACTTTTGAAAGATGGAGGTCATAAAAACTGTGATCTTATGGCTGGGGGACATTTGTTTCTGGGAGATAATAATCCACTGGGCTTGGCTTATTCCTCCCCTAAAGAGATCATGGACCACACTTTTATTCCATCCTTGCTCACTAGAATTACCAGCCTAGTAAAGCATTTTTTAAAGAAACTAGGACTTCCATCTCCAGTCTTTTCCATATTGCAAAGTAGAGTGAAGAGTGACTGAACCCTGGCAATGAGCATAGGGAGGGGATGTGTAGGTGGAAAGTAAAGGATGGATCTATTGTAATCCAACATTACGCTTTGCTGCAGTCTTTGAATTTCTTCTTTTACATCAAACTAAGGGCTTTCTGGCTTTTAAATATTACCTAGCAGGGTCACCTTTTGATCTAGTTTTGTTTTGACTAAACCAACACATTATTAGAATCACAGCTGCCTTCAAGCTGTTGAATTCCAAACCGCTGTGTTCACCTGTAGCAAAGAATTAAGTCTGGTCCCAGTCATACTCTGCTCTTCATGGCTGAGTGCTCTCAAAATACTCTTTGACAAATTCCCAATTTTTATGATATAACATTGTAAATACAAATACACAAAACTTCCAGGCATAGTCACTTTATCCTCTCTTCCCATTTTGCATTTCACCATTTGGGGTAGTTGATAGGCTAAACATGTTAGAATTGGGTATACTGTAAGATCTCTTCACCAAAAAAGACACCATGAGAATGTTTCAGAGCATTTTCCTCGGTTGGGATTCTCTGAAAGTCCTGGATCCCCCTAATTTCAATCATCAAGATTACCTAATTTCCTGTCACCATCTTATCTTTTATATAAAAGAATAGTAAGGTTGTAGATTTACCTGGTATTTTAGTTAAGCATCCTATGGAATCAATTTTTGGATTTGATTTTTAGCAGCTTCAGCTCTATGGCTAAAAGAAAAACTAGATTTTTTAATATTTTTATTTTTTAGCTTGCTAGTGTATAGGAACAAGTATCAATACAAGCCCGGGACCAGAAAATTACACCTGAAACCTAGGTATGTGCCCTGTACTGGAAATCAGACCTACAACCTTTTGGTGTACAGGATGGCACTCCAACCAGCTGAGTCACACCCACCCAGGGCTAGAAATTTTTTTCCCAATTCCTTTTCTCTTTTTGCTTTCTCATCATTTTAACTTTCTTTTTAAATTTTATACAACGATCTAATGGTATCTTTTAAAATACATTTAACAAGTATTTAAATGTAAAATATACATGTGTGCTAAAAAAAAAGAAAATATAAAGATCTCTCTGAACTCATCGTACAATCTAACAACTGTAAAACCACCAGTAAGTTTCTATGTCCTCCTCCCTCCCACTACTCAGACATTCTCACAGAGAGGAACCACTTCCTGAATTTTGTGTTTATCCTCCCATGAATTTTTATAGCTTCATCACATATTTATGTATCCTTAACAATAGTTTACTTTTCTTCCTCTTAATTTTATTAAATGTATTATTCTTACATTCAAGTAATTGTCCATATTCCCTGGTTCACCCACTGTATTTCCTCTGCAACTTAAAAAAATATTCAGTAATATACTTGTACATTTGTATTATGGGGGTGGAAAAAGCATGTAGGGGCTATGTCAAAACAAAAGCAATATCTTTGAGCTAAATGTCTGTAGCATACACATTTTCTTATTTTTAAAAATATATATATTTTATCGATTTTTTACAGTAAGGAAGAGAGAGGAATAGAAAGTTAGAAACATCGACAAGAGAGAATCATCGATCAGTTGCCTCTTGCACCCCCCTCACTGGGGACGTGCCTGAAACCAAGATACATGCCCTGACTGGAATCGAACCCAGGACCCTTCAGTCCGCAGGCTGAAGCTCCATCCACTGAGCCAAACTGGTTTTGGCAGCATACACATTTATTAAAAAATTCTCAAAGATATCTGGCTTGCTGAGTTACACAGATATATTTAAACATAAGCTATCAGAGTGAAATAAGCCAATCAATGAAAGAGAAACACCACATGACCTCACTCATTTGTGGATAATAAAGAGCATTATAAACTGATGAACCAAAAGATAGATATAGAGACAGTAAAGCAACAAGCAGATTGTCAAATTACAGCGGGGAGGGGAGGAGGATCTGGGGGAGATAATAGATCAACCGAAGGACTTGTATACATGCATATAAGTACAACCAATGGACATAAAACTATGGGGAGGGAGGGGCTATGGGGGAGGGAGGGAGGGGGGCAAAAAAAAAATCATTAAAATATGTAAAAAAAAATAAATAAATTAATTAAAAAAATAAATAAATAAATAAACATAAGCTATCAATGTGAGTTAGATTTAGTACAATAGTTTTAATCCAGTATTTATATTAATCATAATAAAATGAATGACACAAATAAGCTTTGTGCCTTAATACTAGTTACCATCAAAGCGTGGTTCAAATTGACCTGGGCATTCTTTGTCTTTCAAATAGAAATCCCCATGTTTAAAGCATTTAAATCAGTGTTCATGAGTATCTTGAGATGGAGCATGTTCACCATAAGCTTTTCAAAGTATATGATAACTTTCAGCAGCACTTTTCTTCAAAATAAAGTAATGAATTAAAACTTTGAACAAATGCTCTTTTTTTGGCACAAAATTCGACATTTTTAAAAATATATATATTTTATTGATTTTGTACAGAGAGGAAGGGAGAGAGATAGAAAGCTAGAAACGTCGATGAGAGAGAGTCATTGATCAGCTGCCTCTTGCACACCCCCTACTGGGGATATGCCCGCAACCAAGGTACATGCCCTTGACAGGAATCGAATCTGAGATCTTTCAATCCACAGTCTGAAGCTCTATCCATTGAGCCAAACCGGTCTCGGCAAATTCGACATTTTTAAGAGTAAAAATATCTATGATGTTAACACCTTTAGAAAATTTTACATATGAAGTTTTGAAGCTTGTTGTCAGTACAACAAAATAGTATACATATCAAATTGCATATATATCAACATATGTATAACCACCTATTGAAAAAAATCTGCATTATTAACTGGTACACCTAGTACAAGGTGTGTAGCACTTAATAAAGACAATACAAACAGAAACTATTGTTTGTGAAAAGGCTTTGGTCAAGTCATATAAATTAGCACAAAGTTTGGAATTATTACTTTAATCAAGGATTAAATGTAACTGGTCTTCGGAATATTTGTTCTAATTCTGTGAAATATGCCATTGATATCTTGGTAGGCATTGCATTGAATTTATAGATTTCTTTGAGTAATATGAATATTTTAATGATGTCAATGCTTCATATCCATGAATATGGTATATGCTTCCACATATTTGTATCTTCTATAACTAGTCTTGTACACAGAAAATTTTTTGTGCAAAATTGTAATGCTGTCCAATAAAAACAGTGGTTTGTTTCAGTTTGCCCAAACTTACTCAACATATTTGGCTAATAGTAAGGAATGCTAAAGAAAATCTTGCCATCTACTAAAAGAGAAGAAAAGGTGATGGGCTGCAGCCTTTTCCTATTTTTTTTTTAATGAGATTTTACATATTCTGTTGACTAAAATGAACAAAACCAGATTAAGAAAATCTATATCCTTATTTTAATAAATTTAAATATGAAAGAATTCACTAACTTAGTGTACTCTTACCACTTTTCCATTAATTATTTTAGCAAATTATATTACTATGTAATATGTTAATGAAAACATGATCTGGTATGTGTACTTGTCTGTATAACCACAGACCAGTAACTATTCATATTTTGTAACTATTCATATTGTAACTATTCATATTTTGTGCTGCCTTTCTATTACTGTAATCTTATATGGTCCTTCCATGAATGTGCTCTGTATTACATGCCTGATTAATTTTAACTAATCCTACATATAAATTTCAAGCCATTGTAAAATTATGCTGTTGAGCACATACATTTCTTTTAATAAAGTGCCAAACTATACAATCTTAATACTAAGTCTTGGCAGTTTGGCCACTTAAAAATCATTTAACGTTTCCTCCTTTTGTCATGTTTAACTGATAGCGAGAGTCACATTTTACAGTTTAAGGCTGTGTGTGATTAATATCTATAATTATAAGATATGGCTGACTTAAAATCAACACTTTTATTTGCAATAGATAACCCTTAAGGCTTAATTGCTGATTTAGTAGTTAATTTAGAAAATCCTATTATTGATCTGATATGTCTCTTAGGAATTTGAATAAGTAAGAGATTCTTATCCAGTAGAAATATTTTTCTCAATTTCATATGGTTGGTCCAGGAGAAAGATTAGTGCAGTGGGCAGTGGAATTCAGTGGCTCAGTTTCTCTCACCCACACAATTACACACAGAAAATTATGTATTAGGAATTACTCATCTCCATGAGAATTCTGATGAATGGCACTCTTAAAACATGAAAAATTTTCAGAATAAATTAATATTCCCTGGAACTTAATTTTAGAAACATATGGAACATATTTTGTTATAGAGCATCTCTCAGTTCATCCTTTCTAAATTCATCTGTCTTTGCTTGGCTTCTTCTTGTTTCTTTATCATTCAGTGCTTACTTGGCTGCTCAGATAATTGTTTCTGGAAAGGAGATTGTTAATGGTTCAGGCAGCATAAAATTCTCCAGAATTAAACATCTGATCTCATCTGCATTAGTCTCATTTTGCTAATTTAAAAAATCATTGACCTTCACAGCCCTTACAGGAGGATTTCTCATTTAAATTTGTTATTTAGGAAAGAAATATGTTCAATTTATCTTTGTAGAGGAAGGAGGAAGAAAAACAATATCCACCAAAGCCCAAAAGGTACCCCATATTATCCTGAAATTTCAAATACATTTATTCTAGTTCTGACAACCACAATAAGAGGTGCTTACTATTATCATTATTTCCATAATATAGATTCAAAAATTAGAAGAAACTAAGACTCATTGATGTTAGGTAACCTGCTCAGAAACCAATTGCTAATAAATAATGAAACAAGGATTTGAAACATGATTTCAAATCAATGCCTTCTTGTTCAGCAACAGGATGCATCTAGTAGATAATTGTATCTGGAATAGAAATACCAGAGTGAAAAAAACATTTTGAATTAAGTATCTTTGAATGCAAATTATAATAAGTTCAGGTAAAAACTCTTGATATATGTCAAACAATTTATACCCATATTTCCCAAACTGCACAAAAATGCTCTGCAATGTCAGAGCAAAACCACCAGGTACTGTACTATGAAATATTTTAAATTTTAAGGGAAACATATGTCAGATTACTAAAAACTACTAGATTGGGGTATTTTAGTCTTAGTAATAGATTGTTGCTAAATTCCTTTCAATGGCACATCTTTGAATAGTTGGATTTGAAAAGATAAACTGGGTCCTGGTGGTGTCTTGTCTGGTTCTGATATCTGAATTGTGCAATAGTCAACAGCTGCATGTGCCCCATTAGGAAGTAATTGTGCTTATCTAAAATGAAATATTTTCATAATTTATGTGTATTATTTTAAGTATTTATTGAGTTATTTAGACTTTACTACATAATAAGTGGAAATGAAGTATTTCTTTTGGTCTTAGGAATAGTCACAATGTGACTAAAACTATAAGAACTCCATAATACAAAGAAGCTTCAAAACCCCAAGAAATATATTTTTAAAAATATATATTTTTAAAAATATATTTTATTAATTTTTTTTACAGAGAGGAAGGGAGGGGGATAGAAAGCCAGAAACATCAATGAGAGAGAATCATCTATCAGCTGCCTCCTGCACACCCCCCACTGGGGATGTGCCTGCAACCAAGGTAACATGCCCTTGACCGGAATCAAACCCGGGACCCTTCAGTTGCAGGCCAATGCTCTATCCAGTGAGCCAAACCAGTTTCACCCCCTAAGAAATATTTATCATCCTCTTCCTCTACAATAAAGAGGAAGGGATTTGTACATAGAAATTAATCACGAGTGACCCAGAAATAAGAGATTTTTCTAATCATGCTTCAATCTGCTGCACTTTAGAGCTAAACTCAAGGTAATCTCAGAAAAAACTGTATTTCAAAGGAATATTTATTTCAGAACATTCCCCAATGTGAGCATATGGCCAATCCCTCTGAGGCTGTGTGACTGGCAAATTTATCTTTTGAATCAAGCACTGCCATCATTGCAAATAGTGTAAGAGAAGGAGAGAACTTAATTTTAAATTCCAGTTCTACAATTTGCTGACAGACCAGTCAAAAATTGACCATCCTGTCCTCACCTGCAGAATGAGAAGAAATCAATGAGAAACCCTGTTTCATGTGGTCCTTTAGTGAGGATTAAAAACAATATGAGCAAACATTGGCTCCAGGTGTAGAGTAGATACTTAATAAACATTCATATCCTCCTCCTGAGCCAGCTTTCCCATTACAGAGAGAATCAATACTCAGTACTAAACCCTCGTAGCCAAAGGACTGCCAACATTACTTTTTATTTTATTCAACCTGATATGCACGATACTAGTACATAAGAAAACTAGTCTCAGAGAGTCTCTCCAAGGTTTTATTAATTATTCACTCCAGGTTCACATTGATTCTCTCTGGGACATTTCTACCACATCCCAACTGACCACCCCATTCTCAGTCTATGTTTTCATCTGCCCACAACTAGAATATCAATATCTCCAGAACACAAGTTCAAATATATCATCTATCCCTACTAAAATCTTCAGTGACTCCCCTTTGACTACAGAAAAAGTGCAAATTATTAAGTACAACCATCAAGTCCCTCCATCATAGAGCCAAACTCCCTATTATATTTATTTATTCATTTTTAATTTTATTGAGAGTATTACAGATGTACCCTATTTATCTCCTTTTGCCCCTCTCCAACTGGCTCCCACTTTGCCTCACTCCAGGCCTTCATAGGTCTATTGTCTATATCCATAGGCTATGCATATATGCATATAAGCTCTTTCACTAATCTCTTCCTGTCCTCCTTCCCACCTTCCCTCTGAGATCTGTCAGCCTGCTCCATGCTTCCATGTCAATGGTCCTATTTTGTTCATCAGTTTATTTTGCTCATAAGACTCTGCACAAAAGTGAGATCATATGATTTGTTTTTCTACCTGGCTCATTTTGCTTTGTAATAATCTCCAGGTCCATCTATGCTGTCTCAAAGGGTAAGAGTCCTCCTTTTTATGGCTACATAGTATTCCATTGTGTACATGTACCATATACTGTTTTATCCACTCATCTGTTGATGGGCACTTAGGCTGTTTCCAAATCTTAGCTATTGTAAATAATGCTGCTATAAATATAGAGGTGCATCTATTCTTTCTGATTGGTGTTTCCAGATTCTTAGGATTTATTCTCAATTGCTAGGTCACATGGCAATTCCACTTTTAACTTTTTGAGGAAACTCCACACTGTTTTCCACATTGGCTGCACCAGTCTGCATCCCTATCAGCAGTGTACTAGGGTTCTCTTCTTCACATTTTGCCAGCACTTGTTTGCTGATTTATTGATGGTAGATATTCTGGCAGGTGTGAGGTGATACCTCGTTTTAGATTTAATTTGCATCTCTCTGATCACTAGTGATATTGAACATTTTCTTACATGTATATTGCCATCTTTATGTCCTCTTTGGAGAAATGTCTATTCAGGCTCTTTCCCCATCTAGAGGAAGATACAAACAAGTGGAAAAATATACAGTGCTCATGGATTGGAATAATTAACATCACTAAAATGTCACTACCCAAAGCAATATATAGAGTCAATGCAATTCCTTTTAAAATGGCAACAGTATATTTCACTGGTCTAGAAAAATATTCCAAAAATTTTTATGGAACCAAAAAATACCCTTAATAGCCACAACAATCTTGAGAAAGAAGAACAAAGTTGGAGGGATTGCAATTCTGGATATCAAACTATACTACAAAGCCATTGTAATCAAAACAGCCTGGTACTGGCACAAGAACAGGCATGTAGATTAATGGAATAAAACAGAGATCCCGGAAATCTATCCAAACCATTATCACCAATTAATATTTGACAAAGGAAGCAAGAACATACAACGGAATAAGGACAGTCTCTACAATAAATGGTGTTGTGAAAATTGTGCAGGTACATGCAAAAAAATGAAACTAGACCACCAACTCACACTATACATAAGAATAAATTCAAAATAGATAAAAGACTTAAATGTAAGAAAACATAGTAAAATCTCAAACATCTCACATAGAAGACTTTTTGCCAATATATCTCCTAGGGCAAGAGAAACAAACAAACAAAAATAGACAAATAGAACTATGTCAGATTAAAAATGTTCTGCACAAAAAGAACATCATCCTCAAAATGCAAAGGGAACCCACAGTATGGGAGAACATATTCACCAATTATACATATGATAAGGGGTTAATTTCCAAAATATATAAAGAATTTCTTCAACTCAACAAGAGGAAGAGAAGCAATCCAATTAAAAATGGGCAAAGCATCTGAATATATAGTTCTCCAAAAATGGAATACAGATGGCCAATAGATATATAAACTTCCTATTTTAAAGAAATTTAGCCCAAGAGTTAAGAGCAGACTTCAGAGTTAGATTTCTTAAAATCAAGTCTCTGTGAATTTTAGCAAGTTACTTATGTTCTCCATACTTAAATTTTCTCAACTGAAAATGGTAAAAATAGTAGAACCTACCTGGAATGATATCTGGAGAGTAAATGAGTTAAGGTGAGTACTTAGAACCATTTTTAGCACAGAGTATATTCAGTTTACATGTTAGACTATTCCTATTCCTATTCATACACTCTTCACTTCAACAAACATCATTGCATAATACTTTCTGAAAATATTCCACATTTTTGGATGTCTTCATTTTCCCTATATATAAATTCCCTTTCAAAGCTTATTTCCAGCCCAAATGTTGGCAAATTCTATATGGTGCTCCCCCCCAAAAAATCTATACCATACTTTGAATAATTGTAAAGGCAGTGCTTATTAAAATACACTCCATTGTCAAAATTAAGCTATCAGCTATTAAAGTGTGTGAACATTTCTTTTGTGTGTGAGGGGACATCCTGAATTAGCTCATCAAAAGCCTCTCTATCAAGCATTTCCATATTTATTTTGCCTATTATGAAAATTCATATATACTATTGATTTTGCTGATCACATTCTACCTTGTATGGCTATATATTTATTTTCTTCATACCCCTAATCACAATTTATAAGGAGATATTTCTTTGCTGGCTAATCTGCTTAGGGCTTACTATTAAAATTCTAGAAACCCATGTGTGTGTTTAGTTCACCTTGCACACACAGATTAGAGTGTCTGGTTTATCCCTGATCCACAGTTACATGATGAGAAAATGAATGAATACACATCAACTATTCAAATGCAGATTTCTTTTATATATATATATATATATAGGAAATATGTATATATATTCTACAAATCCTACAAACAGTTTCTTCCACTGATGAATTTCCTGTAAGGTGGCCCAGATATCCTTTCTTTTCTTTTTCTTTTTTTTAATATATTTTATTGATTTTTTTACATAGAGGAAGAGAGAGGGATAAAGAGTTAGAAACATCGATGAGAGAGAATCATCGATCAGCTGCCTCTTGCACACCCCCTACTGGGGATGTGCCCGCAACCAAGGTATATGCCCTTGAGCAGAATCGAATCTGAGATCTTTCAGTCCACAGTCCGAAGCTCTATCCATTGAGCCAAACCGGTTTTGGCATCCTTTCTTTTTTAAAGTGTCCTTTATAAAGTTCTATCTAGAGAATTTTATTCTCTTAATGTATCTTTGTAATAAGAGGTAGTTTTACAGTTGGAGTCAGGCATCCACTGACCTTAGGCTCCAATTCTCACAAAGAGATAGAAGATAGAAGTATTATCTTCATTTTTATTGTTGACACTATTACAGATGTCCCTATTCCTCACCCCAACCTTGATTTTGGCATTTGAAAAAGCAGATAAATGTGTATCTTAAGATCTGATTGTATCCATGTGCCATCCACATGGTAGTTTTTGTAGTTTCAAAAGTATTTTCTCATTCATTTTTCATTTGATCCACACAACAACATCCCTGGAAGCAGGAGGGGACAGATACTATGATTCTTTTTTTTTTTCCAAGAAAGAAAATGGAGGTTCCCAGAAGCTAAGTAACTGCCTAAGGCCACATAGATAGCAAATATTAGAGCTAACTACTATTCTATACAGTCTTTGATATAAATTATTTCCAAATACTACTACTTTAAACTCTCTACTTTTACCTTAGTCAAAGTGAGATTTTTTGAGGCACATAGATGGCTTTTGTTTTTGAGGGCCCTGAGAAAACCTATCTTATTAAAGAGAAAAGAGGCATGGTGCATGAATTCTTGCACGGGTGTGGTCCCGGCCTGCCCACCACGATTGATCAGGGGCAGGGCTGGCTGGGAGGAGAGGCCCTGGGTGGTTGGCTGGCTGACCTCACCTCTTCATCTAACTCTGGTAGAACTCTCGATTGAGGGAACAATTTACATATTACCCTTTTATTATATAGGATACTGCTCAAGTAAGTATGCCAATATTAGGCTGACTGATATTCTCATTCCTCTCTTTTTGATGCTCCTTCTTTTTGCTTTGTACTTGCTTTTTCAAATTCCTATTAAGTATAAAGATAATGAAAAGGACATTTGACCACCTTTTATTTTTTATTACCTGTAAATGGGTAGTCTTATATTTCTTGTATATTCATACATATAAATTTTGTTTTATTAAAAAAAAACACTTGAGTTTCATGATTTTATCATCACTATTTTTATATTTTACTAGAGGACCAGTGCCTGACATTTGTGCACTGGAGGTGGGGGTCCCCTCAACCTGGCCTGTGCCCTTTCACAGTTTGGGAGCCCTCGAGGGATGTCTGACTAATGGCTTAGGCCTGTTCCCTCTGGGCCTAAGCCATCAATTGGACATCCTTCGTGCTGCTGTGGAGGTGGCCACTGTGCTCACCAAGCATCAGCCCGGCTTGTGGCTGAGCAGCACTCCACCTGTGAGAGAGCACTGACGACCAGCAGGAAGCTCCTATGTTGAGTATCTTCCCCTAGTGGTCAGTGCATGTCATAGCAACTGGTTATTCAGCTGCCCAGCCCTTTTATTATATTTTATGTTAGAGTTTATCTCTCTTATTTTGGGGCCAAATCTGTGGTTTTTAAAGTGTGGTCCATTGTATTTCATCTGGGAATAAAATGCAGAATACAAATTAATGAGTGAGAATCACGAGGTTGGGTACAAAAAATCTGTATTTGAAGAAGTTCCCCAGTGATTCTTGTGTACATTATGGTTTAAGAAACATTGACCCTGTTTTTGTTTTGTTTTTTTTATTCTCCCAATCCAACTTTTTGACCAATCTATTTTTTATTCTTATGAAAATCCTCATGGAAAAGCACATTCATTACTTCTACTACTCCTATAATAAAATAGTGTGAGGAAAGAAAATAACTTCATCATAAAACTTTGTAAATGTGAATCAAAGTTATGACAAAAATTAGACACTGAAGAGAGTTTTTCCGTTGAAATGTTTTCATGATTTTTATTGTGTTAATCTCCCACAAAATGGAACATGTTTGTATCCTAAATGCTCACAATCTATCATTTTCACGGTGGACTTATATCTCACAGTAAACCTACATTTTTTCTCAGGCTTTGGGCTAATTCTTTGAATTGCTACTGGAACCTGGTAAAAACAAATCAAAAGTTAAAGTGAGAAAAATAGTGAGGAAATTGTGATTAGATTTATATCTTTATAAAAAGACTTTTGTGACATTTAGATTGTTCCAGATGTAGAATTTATTGGCCAGGGAGGTAGCAAGCTCCCTGTTAATTGAAGTATTGGAACTAAAACTGAATATAAGATATAATGGAATGAATCAATGTACTAGTTTAAAAACAGACTATTTGATCTCTAAGGCCTTTTTTAATTCTCTTTTTAATCTCAAAGTATTTAGATTTGCCATCTGTCCAGCCAAAGTAATTACTGCTTTCCCATTCAATTATTATCTTTTGAATGCTAGTTATAATTCATTTGAATTTCTCATCTTTGTGGAGCTAAATCTGTGAGAGAATATTAAATGAGGTATTATCCTTAGAATTTCTTTGTCTTCAACATATGCAAAACAAAAATAAATTTCTTCTCAGTCTTTGCCCAAATTAATATACATTTTAATTAAATCTCATAATTGGTAGATAATGTAAAACCTTAGGAGCATTGAAGGTCCTTAGGTTCCTCAAGAAAAATTTAAACCTGAAATTATAATTGGTATCTATCTACATACAAAATTTCCCCCAATACTTGGCTGGTGATTAGTATTTAAAAAAAATCTGTCAGAAGGTCTTATATTGAACTTTTAATATATTATTAATATTAATATATTAGAATATTACTGAGAGTAAAATATCCTGAAAAATTAAAAAGTCAGTCAATTGTCTGGGTATATTGTCTTTCTAATGAAAAGGGCCTGCATTTCCCACCTCTCTCTCTTTACTAGCTTTTTTTTTTTCAGATAAGAATTATTTTGCATATTTTTATGATGCTGTGTAGTATGTCCTCTACATGGCCATTTTCTCTTGAGAAGCTTCTAATGAGTAGATTGGACAGCTACTTAAAAATAATTAAATGCTATTCTCAACATTTATCCCTTGCCTATTTTATATTTTTGCCTAACCAAGAAAGACATTTAAGATAGACTGCTCTGTAGTTCAAAAGAAACTCCAACAGAAACAATTGCTTTGGCACAAAATCTGATTTTCACATTCTGATTTAATTGATTTGGGAATCAGTAAACTGGAACTGTAATTCTAAGTTTTAAGAAATAATGCACTTATATTACACAGGACAGACTCTTGTCCTGAACCATGTGGTTAATGAAATAACATTAAAAACAATGCAGCTTAGGAAAAATGTTTTAAAGGTGGTATTGTGTTCTATTTTTTTTCTATAAACTATTTTTACTTGTTATGCTGAGGAGAATGTTTTTGATTTTGTAAGTGTCACTCTCATAAAATAGAACTGCCTTGGGATAGAGGTTTTTGTCAAGGGCAAGCTCTACAGCACTAGCTAGTTCTAAATTTAGGGTATTTGTATCATATATGAAGTTATGGAAAATTTTCCATATTTCCCAAATAAATATTTCCATAACTTATAATACTGCACAACTTGTAAGTGATTTTTATTGTTAATCTATACACAGTTTATTCCTGATTTGTCAGAAAGTTTGTGGTAAGTTTTTTAAAGTCAGGTATTTGAAACTCAGAATAAAAATTGCCACAGAAATTACATTATACATGGTGGTTGGATCTTTAGACCAACCAAAAGATTTAATAATGTGTCTGAGAGATCTGTATCAATTAACCCAGTAACAAAATTAAAATCTAATCTTCATCTACCACACTCCTTTAAGAACAATGATTTAGAGTTTTGACTAATCCTATAGAAATAAATACATCTGGGCCCTATAATAGGATCGTCAGTAGGCTGTCCCTGTGTTCTGCTATCCACTTAGAAAACAAGGAGAACAGGGGATTAGGGGAGGTATCTATTGTATAATACTATAATATATACACTAATAAAGAGAAATATGCAAATTGATTGTCACTTCATGATGTCCACCAGCCAATCAGGAGTGAATATGCAAATTAGCACGACAAAGATGTTGGTGGCCCTGCCCCCAGCCACTCTGGGCCTCTTAGCAATATACATGCAGGTGCAATGCAGCTGGGCAGTGCAGGATGAGGGAGAAGGCAAGTGGGGAGGACAGAGGGAGCTATAGGAACAGGGCTTCAGCTAGAGAAAAGACTGAAGGCTCCAGCTGCAGCTAAGACAGAAGGCAGTGGCCAGAGAGAAGGCCTTGGTATGGGTCCCAGAGGAAAACTGGTGCCAGCAGCCAGGGGAAAGAAGACCTACTGCATAAATCTTCATGCAATGGGCCTCTAGTCAATAATAAAAATATATTTTTTAAAAAAACCAAGAAGAATGGAATAGCATGGTGGCAATGATGCATTGGAATGAAATAGGGAAGATGAAATAATAGCGGATAGAAAATGGAAGGAAAGGAAAATGTTTCTATAGGAGTTAGATTACCTGAATAACTAGTACTGGTAAGGTTATAACAGCTTAGCTTCTATTCCATTCACTGTTTATGGCACATAAAGTACTATCAGAACAGGAGATATAGTGTTCTCAAGATCTGCATTGAAATCTATTTTCTGAGTTGCACTAGCTAAATTCAAGTACTCAGTAGCTACATGAGTTTTATGCTTTCCAACCAGAGTTATACATTTCTATGATCACAAAAAGTTCTACTAGACAATGCTGCCTTAAAATAAGGTTTGGCACACTTTTCTACAGAGCCTTATAGTAAATATTCTAGGCTTAGTGGTCATGTGTGGACTATGTTTTATATTTTTTTAAATCCTTTTAAAAATACTGAAAGCAATCTTAGCTCTTTGGTTGTATAATAAAAGGCTGCAGGTACCAACATATGCCAAAAAAATATGCTTTTGACAAAAATTAACTAAAAATGAGCCATAGACCTAAATGCAAAACACAAAAGTATAAAACTCTGACATTAAAATAAGCAACCACAAAAAAACAAACAAACATGAGAGCCCATCCGGAATGGCTCAGTGGTTGAATGCTCACCTATGAACCAGGAGGTCAAGGTTGGATTCTTGGTCAGGGCACATGCCCAGGTTGAAAGTTTGATCCCCAGTGTGTGATATGCAGGGGCAGCCAATCAATGATTCTCGCTCATCATTGATGTTTCTATCTCTCCCTCTCCCTTCTTCTCTTAGTTTGTATTTAAATATGTTGCTGATTATTCAAAGAGAAGTCAGAGTTTCAGAGATGGCACATAAATGCGTTTGTTTTTGAAATGGAAGTTTTTGATATAATTGGACATTAGCCTGTTTGAAATTTAATATATACATTAGTATAAAGTTTAATGTCATTAAATTTTACATTGAGCTTGTCACTGATACACAGTGTGGAAACAATCATTTTAAATAAAGGAACCTACTGGTAATTTGTTTTCCAACAAGGGCCAAAGGGCCTTATGCAACTCGACCTTATGCAGCAAATGTCAACAGCATTTTAAATTTACTGAGTGGAGTGACTATGACACATAACTGTGGATACATCTTAAATGCCTTATCCCAATGCTTATTAAAACAATCTTGTTCAGACAAACAAGAGATTAGAAACATATTAGTACACATATGAGTTTTTTGGGGGGGCATTTAATAATGGCTTATCTCTTTTGATTTTATTAGAAACCTTGTCTTTATTAGCAGGTAAGGTTGAAAATCAGCTTTATGATGTCTAAGTCAATTTTCAAACCCTAGCAACATAAAGCTCATAGGCAGGTAGTATTTATAAATTAAAGATTACTTTAATCTTCAGTGACAGAGATTTATGAAATTATTGCTTTAAATTTGTGCTTCATATAGTAAAACAAATTGAATTTATTTTATAGACAAAAGCAATTTGAAGAAACCCATAGATTACTTTGGCCACTGAAGGATATAAATTATCTCTAAGTTTTGTCAGTATTGTAGGTTGAGCTATTTAGATAAAACATGTTTTTGACATTTATTACAAAATGATACCTTCTTTTAGACTTTTGAATTCTCTATAGTTGAATATAGAATGAATTATTAAGGGAGTTAGTAATCCTTCTCTTGACATGAATTGCATTTTCCGAGGATGTGAAAATTTGAATGTATTTTTCTAAGTAAATTACTGTGAAAAGGTATCCAAACCTATTATGATAAATTTGAGGCATGCCAAAACATTATATAACCCTCATGCATAATTTCTAGGCAAACACACTGCCATGGTTTAGATTTTTAATGTATGCTCAATCCCACAGGGTGTAATCCCAAGTAGAGGCAAGGTAAGTAAATCATTGTGATGGTGGTTCTTGCTCATATGAAGTAAAACAATTCGTACAGAGCCGTGAGTGTCTCTAGTGGACACCCCACCACCAATGTTGGTGTTGTTATTATTATTCATCTCCAAAAACAACAAAAAGACATCCATTATGAACAAAGCTCTGTGCTAAAAGAAAAAAGAAAATGTGTTTTAAGACTCCAAGGAACAAAACATTTAATGGGCAAAAAAGGCTAACGTGTATATGTGTATAAATATTAAAACACAGACAACCCCCCACAGGGCTCAACAACTGGGGAGGTATGAAAAATGAAGACTGGGTAATGGTTAAAAAAAAACAAACCAGTGTAATCGGATCCAGAAAAAAATATATTATTTGGCAATTTTATAATAAAATTAGTATAATACTCAGATTTATATAGCAACTGTCATTAAATAGCATTTCAATTGAGTAATTTAATTATGAATTATATTGGCTTGCACTGAGAAGGAGATAATGAGATTGTGATAAACAGTTTTTATTTTTAAAAATTTTGCCAAAAAGTTAGACAAACTAACCTGAAAGTTTGAACTTATATTTATATTACATATGTTGAACCATAATGCCTAGCACATCGCCCTCCTTCCTCACTTACCATAATTTAAGTGAAATGTTGTATCTCTGTTTTAAGAAACCCCCAACAGAGAAGTCAGAAAACAATAGTTTTCATAAATTCAATGAAAAAAGAATTTCCCATTCTGTTTTTTGTCTTTTCATAGCTAACATTCATCCACTTGTATTTATCTTTATATTTACACACATGGGCTTATTTCCACCATGTCTTGTTTGTTTACACTGGGCTTCCTCCACTTGCTTTCATCTTCTTTCCTACATTTTATTAGGTTGGTGATATTTTCCTTATTTAAACATTATGTTTCCTCTGTTAGTTTAGATGCTTCAGATAGTATTTTTGTAGTTGTGCTTAAATTATTTTAATATTCAAGTTTAAAAATAATATTTTCTCTTAAAGTCTGCACTTGTCTGTAATATCACTGTTCTTCCCAACCAAGCATTTTCATTTTCCTTGTTGTTTACTTCTAAAATATTAGTCCTACTTTTACTTATTATAATTTTATAAAAATTATTCACCTTTTTCTTTTTGACTAGGTCAATAGCAAGTATTTGATACCATTATATCTAACTGCAAAACCTACTCCTAAAAAAACGTAGCATACATACCATAGGAGTTGTAGATTCAGGCCAACTGTATTGTAACTTGGAAGCACTGAAGGAAACCAGGAGAGCATACATGTAAATAGATTCTAATAGTCTCAGACCAAAGACCAAAGAGTATGAAATATATGGATGTGTCCTGTTGAATTTATCACTATGAGTAGACTCCCTGGAACTTGGGACTTGTTGGCTCTAGAAACTTGGAGAGGAATTAGGTGTCCTTGGTTGATTAATTGAAACTTGGACACAATTATTGCCTATAATGGAAGAGATGAGATTTATGAACTTCCTTTATGTGTTTTACAAAAAGGAGTCCTATGGATTAGTGAGATAGAAACATTGGAATAGATGTAGACATATTTATATACAACTAGTTCAGTCACTCACTTACTGCATATCTAGGAAGTTCTGGAGTACCTGACCTTCACCAAGGCATTGAGGGGCAAAGGGAGGCAATGCGGGACATCTGTAATACTGGGAAATGGGACACTTGATTGATTATCACCTGTGAACATACTTCACATGTTAAGAGCATTCTTTGAAGTTCACTCAGAGCCTTCACTATATTCTCACCTTGTAGCTGTGATGTGATTGGAAAAAACACAGGATTAGGAGCCTCCACAACCAAAACTTTGATCATTTTCTGCTTCTCATTGATGGATACATCTGCAAATGCCCCAGTTTTCTGTCACAACTTTCTCTGGACCCTTTGTGTAGCATCTGGGCATAACTTTACTGTGGAAAGTCTTCCTCATCTGATGATTAAATGTGATACAGAACCATGACAGTCTCTTTATTGTATAAGGAGTTTTTAATGACATAAATCTATCTAAGTTGACCTTTGAGACTATATTCCTGAAGAGAAAGTTGGATATTAGCATTAGCTTATACAGTGTATACTTAATTTCTAAAACAGGTTCTTCATGTTTTTCCTCCCAGTTGGATTCTTTTCATATTATGGGGTGATGTTAAGTTGAATGATGTTAAAGCAAAGAACATAGCCCAAGAAGATTTTAACAAAGACCTTTATTGCTACATTTTATTGGAAAAATCTGTCACAAATCTTTACAAAAAATAAGTGAAACCAGAAAAAAAAAATAATGCCTACTGATATGCCTACTAAAAACAGTGTGGGCATTCACCATAAAATGAAAATGAGCATCAGTTTTTAAAAAAATTATTTTATTGTTTAAAGAATTACAAATATTAGTATATATATATATATATCTTTCTCTCCCCACCCCCAACCCCAATCGACCTTCCCGCAGCCTCCCTATGTCCCCTGGCACATTAGGATTGTTTTTTATGTCTCATATAAAATCATGTAGGAGGTAGGCTCATCTTATTATAGCAACTTTGATAAGGAAAAAGTGGTCAAAAATTAATAAAAAAGAATAATATGATGTGGATGCAAGATTGTTTGACTTTATTGCTTGTCTCACTGAGATCCCCATCCTGTTCCAAAAAACGTTCTGGCCTTGTCCCTGGCATCTCTCTTCCTGACTGCCCAGAGGAGGATGCATTTTCTTCCTAGTGGAGAGGCATTGAGCATTTTACTTGCAGTCATCTAGTCTAGTCTAGCTGTACAAGGAGTGCAGTGGATGGCCTTTTAATTGATTATTGATTGATTGACCTAACTACTCACTTACTCATTTAATAACAGAAGGCCATCTACATACTTTCTTGAAAACCTCTGTTCCTTTCCATGTTAGTGAGAGTATGAGCTTTAGAAACCACAGCTGGATAACACATCCAAATGGTTAGAACAAAAATTAGAAGCTCACTAATGCTTTGGTTGACACTGTGATAATTGTAATTGTTCTATTTACTGGGCTATCCATTACCCAGCATTTGTGTGGGTTTATTAGTAATGGGCTCATGCACAGTTGCATTGCACAGATCATCCACATGCAGCAAATGCTGCAGGAGATTCACACATTGCTTTCTACCTTTAATTTTCTGTACAATAAAAAAATCCATAATATTAATAAATGCTATAACTAATTAGAGAAACCCTTTTAATAAATATGTGCAGTTAATCTCAATGTATAAATAACTCTTACAAATGAATAAGTAATGAGCAAAGGACTTAAATACACTAGTTACAAAAGGTATGAAAATGGTCAAGGAATAAAAAAGGATTCAATGTAGTTTATAATCAAAGAAATAAATGGGATAGCATCATTTCCTCCCACATTGGTAAATATTTGAAATGTTCATATACAATATGATTAGGTGAATATATGCAATGTGCTTAGAATGGGACCTAGCAAATATTTAGCATATATAAATGTTAACTGTGAATGCTAAAAAAGTAAAATTCACCTGCCACTTCCTGAGGCAACATGGGAAAGTCTCAGTCCTTTGTAATTTCTCTGTATCCTGAGTTGTTCTTATGATTGATCTGTGAGCCTCTTGGGAAGGGATATGTTCCTCTATCATTTCTATCTTCTTTTTTTTAAAATTTATTTTAAAAAATGATTTCAGAGAGGAAGGGAGAGTGAGATTGGCTGAGTCCTGCACACCCTCCAACCCCCACAGGGGTTTGAGCCTGCAACCCGGGCATGTGCCCTTGACTGGAATTGATCTCAGGACCCTGTAGTCTGCAGGCCAGTGCTCTATCCACTGAGAAACACAGGCTAGGACATTATTTCTATCTTTAATACCAAGTATAATATATTTTTGCCTTGCATGTAGTAGGTATTTCATGTAGTATTTGTTAAGTGAATGTTATTTGCTTAAATGAGTAATTAAATGAATAAAAATTATTAAGTTTTCTATGTAATAGATTATGACAGTTTGTTCTCTTTCCAGTGGTAGAATTAAATTAATAAATTTAATGTGTTTATGTGTTTAATAAGATTTCTTTCATTCTAAGCAGTCTAGGGTTGGTTTTTCAAGTTGTTTTTTTAAATTGCATATACTAACCAACATGTACTTATTAAGCTGGTCTCCAGGTCCTCTGGCAAAGGTCCCAGAACCACAAGCTGGGCCAAAATCAAAATACTAATTCAATTCAGAGGATCATGGAGCCTGTCCAGTGTTGATGACTAAGATGTTATATATGCTGAGAGCTGGAAACTTCACATATATTTCTGAAATCTCAATCTGGAAACCTGAACATTATTTTTGACTTTCCTTTTTCTTTTTACCAGCTGTGAAACCTGCCAGTTCTTCCTTTACAGGCAAGTAGGCCCCATTCTTCATTTCTTCATTCTTCAATCATGACATCAAGCCCAGATTCCTGTGATTTTATGATATGTTATTTACCATGAAGTTCCCTTGCACTTCTTCCTAATTCCTTACACTATACCCCTTTCAGGGTATTCCTCATAAACCTCAGTATCCACTGTGTCTTTCCTCTGAGAAGGAATTTAAGAAATCTCTCCTTTAGCCAAATAATACTGCCCAGTTTCTTCAGCCTGATTTGCTGGGTGGCTTCAATTCTGACTGATATTTATGGAATGGTTCCCTGTACAATACATTTCACTATATCACCTGCCTCTTCTCTGGCTGCATTGCTCACACTCCTGTCTGTTACCTGATATATTCACCTCATGAACAAAACTACTAACTGTGCTTTGTCAATCTAAAAGCTGTGTAACTGTCTCACTGTATTTTAGAACTGCCTCTCACATACCATCAACCTTTTCAAGAAATCTCTTACTGAACTCTCTCCAGAAGTAATGCTGTATTGCATGCATTTCAAATCTTTTAAAAATGTATTATATTGTAAAGTTCTTAGACTTTTCAGAAGAGGGTTTGCTTTTATTTATTTACTAGAGGCCCAATGCATGAAATCTGGGCAAGAGTAGGCCATCCTTCCCCCAGACTGCTGCTACCAGCTTCCCTCTGGCACGCACAACCCGGGCTTCCCTCACAGCATGGGCCTTATCCAGAAGGTCGTCCAGAAGGACATCAGGTCTAATTAGGATATTATGCTTTTATTCTTATAGATTTTTAAATTATTTTTAACTAGACTGTAAGTCCCTTGAAGGCAGGGAATATATATTTTAATTTCTATGTCAATTTTTTCAGTTACCTCTCCTAGTTACTATATTGTAAATAGTTAATAAGTATATATTGCCTTGATTTGATTTAAACATTTTGACAGGGGATATTAAGCTGCTTTTACATCATATTCGATGTAATACTCAGGACCAGGTTTTTGACTTATAGGACTGAGGACTGGCCGCCACTACATATTCGTTAACCTTGCGACCTCAATATCTATTTTTATTGAGCTTCTTGTCACTAAATTAATCTTAGACTGTAATCTAAAATATAAAGAAGCAAATTGCATCAGTTACATAAAATTGCATTTATTATCATTGTTGTCTTTTTAATGACATATATTGTGATGCTTTTCAGAGTCAGTATAGCATGGTGATGGGAGAACAAACTTTGGAGTCTGTCATACTAGAAGTAATAAACTCACATTTATTCACTATAGGAACAAGCAATATTATTTTGTCACCTTCTGTGTGTGTTTTTCTGTACAGTAATACAGATAACAATACTGACTACCTTATAGAATTACAGTGAGCTGTGATTATAAGGCACCAAATAGTGCTTGACAGTCAGTAAGTTCTTAAAAAATTGTAGAAATTACTTGCATCCTCAATGTCACTGGTTTTAGCTAGATGTGCTATTTGTTTTTCAAGTTTAAGATCATCATCTTTATTATTTTTACTAAGGTACAGCATGCTCTCATTTATTCAAATACTATGTTGTAATAATATTAACCACATGACAATGTGTTGTCAACTCATAAGTAAGAGAGGAAATTGGAGAGCTATTGACCTCCAGGAAAGTACAGTAACTATCAAAATGCTTTTGAAAATACTTTATTCATTTTTTAAAGTAGAACCTGCTAGAATGGAAGCCTGATTCATTGTCAGTAATGAGATACAAAAGTTCAAATAAACTAAAGCATTATAGAATAAATGTATAAAAAAAAGAAAAGTTGAGTGTCATTTAGTACAAGACAAGAAACCTCACATATTCAGAAATAAAATCCTGGGAATATCATTTATTATACCAAAATTTTAATTGATAAATAAAATCATCATAAGTGATAAAAAAGGAAAAGTTATTTATGACCAACACTGGTTAAGAAAATAAAGAGAACAGCTATTTCTGTCAAAAGGAAAAAGAATATTTTATTAACTTAGAAAAAAAATGCAGCACATCCAGTTAAAACTGTTACATTGAGCATACACACCTCTACTACCTTGTCCTGAAATATAATTAAAATTATAGTAATAAGAATTAAAAAATAGCATAAGGCACATGGACAGAATTGGGAGAGGAGAAAGTAAAAAATAATCTTGTCAACTGGGAAGCAGACAAGTGGTAAATAGCCTAGCAGACAAAAGAAAGCTGAATTCTATACCAGCGGTGGTCAAGATACCAGGTTTACAAATAAAAACTTCCCAGAGGCTTAAGTCTTGGTTATATCTCCCTACCAACATGGTACTTCCAGTTGCAGAGATAAAGGAGAGCTAAAACAATTATTAGTTGAAAGACTTTAAAAAACAGTTGGGTACACAAGATCCTGTCTCCCATTCTACACCTAAAAGTCACTACTCCACTTCCATTTTAGAAGAAATGAGTCATTTTATTTTCTTGATATAATAAAACTAAGAATTTCTGCATCGTCTGAGTGATTCCCCTGCTCCAGTTCAGAGCATTACCAGACAGACTTAAATTAATCCTTCCAGGCAGGAGATGGGAGACTCCCTTATGCTGACTGGGCTCAGCAGAAGGGAAAGTATCAACGTGGCTACCTTGCAGAAAATTTCATACACAACAAACACAAGGACCCAATCAACTCTCTGGTATTTCAAAATTAAGTATGAAGGAGAGAGTTTATTAAAACAGTAGCTTTGAAGAAGGAATTTCAGGTAGAAAAGAGAAACACATCTGCCCCTGTTATTATTATATGCAGAGAGATAAAAGATGATACAAAACTCCTGAAAAAGATCTTATTCATGGTGAAAGAAAAAGGATTTTCAGAGAACAAAAGGAGCTCTTGGAAATTAAAATATGCAGTAAAGAGAGCATTTGAAATTCCTGGTATATGCCATCAGTTTGGCTCAAATAAACTCATAGAAATTAAAAAAAACAACCACACATATGCAGTAAAAAACATTTTTAATAAAATAATTATAAGATAAAATTGAATAACTCTCCAAGAGAGTGATTTTTTAAAAAGGAGTTGAGCAAAATAAACTAATGAATAAAATAGAACCAGAAACAGGGTACATACTGACAGATGTCAGAAGGGAGATGGGCGGAGTGGATGGGATGAAGTAAGGTGAAAAGAATAGCTGCAATGCTAATCCTGTGGCAACTATCCCAGTTCAGTGTGACCCCTGGAGGCTTAACTCCTTAGTGCTGGGCTGCATTTGGGTGTAGGCTAAGGCACGGAGGCAGAGGGCAGAGAGACATCCAAAGAGAGCTTGAGATGAGATGATGCCAGAACAAAGTCTGAGACCTCAGGTCACAGTCTACCCCAGCTTCAGCTGAAATTAGAGAAGTGGAGAGAATTTAAGATGAGACAGCGAAAGCCTACAGAACTGTTGTCTGAGGTTGGCGCAAGTCCTAGCTGTTCAGAAGAGTTCTTCAAAAAGAGGAACTGGACTCTCTTAGCTTTTTAACATAATAAGTGAAGACAAAACTGGGCTTAAATTAGGATAAGTAGAAAACCAATTAACAGGGAAAAAAGAACAGCATTCACTTTATTGTGCAATAAAGGAAACTATCAAAGTTTGTTATGTGCCTCAGTGTTAAACACCATTTGCATGATAATACTAATATGGATGGTGACTATTGGGCTAACTGAAAATATGATACCACTACACTGAGAGTGGTGGGTGCAGGGGGTGTTCATTGGGAGGTGTAGGAAAGAGTAAGGTGCCAAGAGCAGTGACTCAGTTTTTTGTTAGAAGTAGCAATGTGATCATATCATTTAGAAGTGTGGAATGTACCAGTAATCAATGTGAATGTTTTCATGTTTCTGCAGGGCTTTCTAAAAATGGAAATTTACATGCAATGAAGATAGAGAATATTTCAATTCCCCTCCAAATTTGCTCTTCACACCCTTAAGAGTGTTAGACCTATTCCCCCTGGTGCCTTCTTAGGAAGCCACCTGCTCCATTCCAAGGGCAATTTATACTAACAAAAGGCTAGGTGGCCCTTGTCGTCACAAGATGGCCATCACAAGATGGCTGGCAGGGAGGGCAGTTGTGGATGATCAGGCTGGCAGGGGAGCAGTTAAGTGTCAATCAGGCCAGTAGGAAAGTGGTTAAGGGTTGATCATCCTGGCAGGCAGAAGCGGTTAGGGGCAATCAGGCCGGCAGGCAGGCGAGTGGTTAGGAGCCAGCACTCCCAGATTATGAGAGGGATGTCTGACTACTGGCCTAAATGGCAGTTGGACATCCCTCAAGGGGTTCCAGATTGGAGAGAATGTAGGCTGGACTGAAGGACACCCTCCAGTGCACAAATTCCATGCACCGGGACACTAATAGGGTAATAAAATCTTCCTTATCTCCCCCAGAGCCAAATACTTACATTTGAGGGTAGACACCTTCCCCTGTTCCCCTGTCTCTTACTCTCTGAGAGGTGGAGAGCTGGTGTGAAAGCTTCTATATAATCTCCAAATTTTATAATTTCAAATCAGAAATATCCCCTCTGTGTAAAATGCTATTTTCCACCATATGTAACCTGTGGGTGAAATTAGAGAGTAAGTAAATTACAGGTTTGCCTCTACTGTTTACTATTAGGATAAATCTAATGATTACTGTGAGATTAAAATTAATACATATTGATATAAAAATGTGTCAGAATAATATACCAAACAATCATCTAAAACAATTATATTTATTTTTTTCAAGATTGGGAAATAGGGATGAAGTAAAGCAAGGAACGGCTATATCTCATGACACACCTTATGTATCTATTTGACTCTTAAAACAATGTACATGTGTAACTTTGATAACAGTAAACTTTGAATTAAAAGTTTAAATGACCACATAGAAAGCCTGTTATCACAAAAGGAGGGTGACTGTATTGTGTTATCCAACCAATTATGTTGACCTTAAAATTTGCAGCGGTGCAGTATCTTTATGTAACAGTTGGTTTTAACTTTTACTGAATTGTTTGCTATACTCTTACTAAAGATGTATATACCTGTGGTTCAACAAATGAATTCAAGAGCTGTATGGGTTAAGGAGCTGGGGTCATACTATAATGACTTAAGTATGGCTCCAAAAGTCTTTCAAATAGTGCCTTGGGATTTTTTCATTTTCACCGGGTCAGTACCTTTCCTCTGCGGGACCTTTTGCTGCAAATGTAATTGCAGTTTATCAAGGCAGTTAATCATACACAACATATTTCTGAGATGCCAGTTTGAAAAGGTTTGCATAGTATTTTTCTGGTCGCTGTCAGCTATGTAAGTTGGTGACACAAAGGTTTTTATCCTTGGCAGATGGTTTTTCTTCTTAACCTTGAACAGTACTTCTTTGTGCATTACAGTTATCTCAATAGCTTTTGTTGAAAAAAATAGATGAAAATGGTTCCAGGAATTGCTAACCCATTTTGATGTTAACATGAAATTTGCTATTTCAAAGATGGAGAATGTTTAATAATAAAAAAAAATGTGAATTTTAAAATGTGTTGCTGATTTGAAGTTGTTACCTATATAAATCCTATTGCTTCTTGCATAAATGCTACTTTTTTTTCCTGTAACTATAATATTTGATGGACTATCTATTTTAGGGGTTCTTGAAGAACCCCTAAAATAGATAGTTTGTTGACATGGTTTGTTTTAGTCAGTTTCCTTCAGTGATATACTATTTTTTTCTGTATAATATGATAATAGTTTTTAAAAATATATTGGTAATCCTATATAATAAAAGGGTAATTATGCAAATTGACCCTAATGGCAGAGTGACTGCTGGCCAGTCACTATGAGGCACACTGACCACCTCTTGGTCCCTTCCCCAGGCTATCAGGCATCAATCACTGGACAGCAAATGGAGACCTCAGGATGGGTGGTGGCGGGGGCAGAGCTGGTGGCTGGGAAAGATGGCCTCCATCACAGGCCAGGCCTAGGAAACTGTACCCATGTACGAATTTTATGCACCAGGCCTCCAGTTTACTATAGATGTGGTCATTTAAAAATAGTATTTATATTTCCAGTTAGTAGTTTAGTTGCCATTAAAATTATTTTTGAGAAAAGTTCATTTTAAAATATATTTGTCAGATGGTGAGTAGGGATAATAGCTAGTGAGGAAAGTGGGATAAAGTAACATCCAGAAATAAACATTTTTATTTTGGGGATAATTTAAGATTTATAGAAGAATTGCATAGATAGTGCTATATACCTTCATCCAGTTTCAGTTTTCCCTAATATCATCAGCTTACATATCTCATACACTTGTCAAAACTAAGAAACAGGCATTGGTACATCACTCTTAATTAAATACTTTCATTTTATTTGGATTTTACCAGTTTTTCCATCAATGCCTTTTCTCCCTCTTCTAGGATCCAATCACCTTTATCATATCCTATTTAGGCATCTTGTCTCCTTAGTCTCCTCTGATATGCGATAGTTTCTCAGACATGTCTTGCATTTGATGACCTTGATAGTTTTCAGAAGTGCTGGTCAGTAGCATTTCCTGCAATTTGTGTGTGTATGATGTATTTCTCATGACTATACTGGGGTTATGAGCCTTTAGATAGAATACAGTGATGACGATGAGCTTATTTTATCATTTTATGACAGGGGTGCATAATACCCACACGATATTGCTGGTGATATTAACTTTGAATACTTGGTTAAGGTAGTGTTTGCTAGGGTTTTTTTTTTCACTCTGAAGTTTCTATTTTCTTTGCAAGTGAGTTACTGAGGTCAGCCCACACTCAATGAGAGTAGGGGCAGGTGGAATTAAGCTATGCATTGTAAGGAAACTTTGTCTCTTTTCCTTTCAGTTTATTTATTCAATTTATTTAATAAATATAGGCTGCTGTATCTTTATTTTATACTTTAGGTTATAACCAAATACTACATCATTCATTTTGTTGTTCCAACTTTGTCCATTAAGGGCTCTTTCAATGTTTGCTCCTATGTCATTTGACATGGTTTGTTTTTGAGTGCTTTTTTATTTTCTGGTACTTCAAGATGTTCCAACTATAATGTAATTATATTAATATGTTTATATTAATATACTTAGTACTGGGTGGGCCAAAAATAGGTTTACAGTTGTGAGTATGAAAACAAATTTATTCTTGTATTTCTATTTATTAGCTATTATATTAGATGTGCAAAACTGTAAACCTGCTTTTGCCACACCCTATATAATTCCTATCATATTGAATTATGATTTAATAAATAAAAATAAGATTTAACTTATTGCTAATATTACTTTTGAACCACTGTGACAATATTACCAATCTTTTACTTTTGAAGGGAACAACATTTTGTGAGGTCCAGTTACATGTCAGAGTATAACAAAAGTAAGAATTTGAAACATATTTTTCTTTTATATTATTTTCAATATTGTTAAGGTTTGTTGGCTAATATTAATAGCCAATATTTAGTTTTATTGTAGAATCTAGTCTGAACTTATACATTTCACTTTGCTAGAGATTTGGCCTTAATTTTGAGGGAGATCTGGTAGTGGATATGCTGTCGTTGGTATCTAATTTGGCTCTCTTATTGCAATTGTTCTAACATTCTGGATTATAGATTATTTAGAAAATATGTAACAGGATTTCTAAAGATGCAACAGTGAGAGAACAACATACTTTGGCAAAACTGTGAGGGGGATCAAAGTGGGACTGTGTGAATGTAATTCCTGATCATTTTGGAGATTACAACAATATTTTTATACCATCCAACTAAATGTGCAGTATTAGAAAATCTGTTTTCCTGATAGAATTTCAAGGAAAATTTTTCAAAGTTTAACCCTATAACTATATGGGATTTTTTTTAAATAACTTTTTCTTATTTATTGCATTGATTGGGATGCCATTGGTCAAATGGACACATAAGTTTCATGTGTGGGTTTCAAGATCTGTATATTGTACCGGGTGCCCACCACCCAAAGTCAAATCTTCTCCTGTCACCATTTATTCTGACCCCCTTTTGCACTCACTCCTGGGAAATTTTTGAAACAGCTTTTGTCCCTCTCTGAGTGAGAAGAAACAAATCTGTGCTAATGAGATCAATTAGAGTTTAAAAAGTTGAGCTAAGATTAGTTGCCTCAGACACACATTATTACATTTCTTTTGAAATAAATGTGCTTGAGAAAATTATAGAAAAATACTTAAAATTGCTTTGTGATGTGTGAAAACAATAAACTATTTGACAAAAATAAATCACTGCACCTTTTTCATACATTTTTCATGAATTCTAAAATAATCATATCAATAATATTTATTCTTAATAAAATACTCCTTTTTAATGAAATTACTCCTACTAAAGATTTCCCATTGCTGTGAAGTTTAAAAGCATTTACACATAATTTAAAAATCCAACAACTCTGTACTTATGGGAGAAATACTCATTTATAATTAACCTTATGACTTTACTTTCTTTTAATTCTTTTATTCCTCTGTTGATTCATGCATTAGCAATTGTGATGATTTAACAACAATAAGCACTACATGTGTATTTATAAGAGAAAATCTTTTGTTATTTGCCACTTTGAATAGGTTGAATTTTATTATTTTCTTGCATTCAAGAGGAGTGGGTGTTTGTAAGTGTTCTGGTTTGTATAAGATCAGAATACTGAGACAATCTCAGTGAAGTTTATTTATAATGGGACTATCAAACTCTTGCTTATCCATATCCTATATTTCACTTTTAGAAGTCTCTTGGACAATGTGACTCCTCACTGTCTAAAGAATATTTATTTTAGGTTATGATTCAACTTTCTTCTTAAAAAAAGCAAACAACAATAGTAGCATCTTTTGTTGTTATTATACTCTAACCAGACTTTTTGAAATGAAAAGCCTTGGTGAATTCATATGGAGGGTTTTACCCCCTTAGAATATCTTTTATAAAAAGTCTGAGGCAAGTTATCCATGCCAGTTTTGAGGGGAGTTCATAGCTAAATGATGATAATAATGTTTATGCATAGTTCTCCTAATCTGTGACTTATGTTTGGATATATTTTCAGAATCTTTTTCTCTCTTCTGCTGTTCAATTCCATCTATTATATTCTAGATTTCCCCCCATTCCCTCCAGCTGGATTATCACAAATCATTCCTAATTTATCTCCTTGAATCTACAATCCCTTTTGTTAACCCCATATTTTTCAGTTTACCACCAAACCAACAAACAGTCCAATTAAAAATTAGGCAGAGGACCTGAACAGACACCTCTCCCAAGAAGACATACAAATGGCCAACATTTATATGAATAGAATGGCTCTTAAAAGTTCTCTGTCCAATATTGGGTTGAAATGGCCAAGCCAACTTCAGAATTAGTCAATTGTTAAATGTGGACTGCCTGGGAGTCTGCATTACATTGGGAGCAGTGGCTTTCTGCAGCTGAAATCATTACTGAAAGGGCTGACAGTTGAAAATGTCTGCCAACAGCACTCTCAGCAGCCAGGGCAAAAAGTTTGTCACTGAAGGGGCCACGTATCTGTTTCTGCTACAATGGCCCGTTAGATAATACAAAAAAGCATTTCAGGAAATAGAACAGTCCTCTTCTTCACTCTCTTCCCCAACTCCATTACCATACTATTATTATCCACAGGCAACCTTGTTCTATAGTTTCTGTTTTGGTATTTTCTAGTGGTTACCAACAAAGCTATGTAATTTTTATTTGTTTCTTTAGTCATGGTTATATTCCATGTCTTTAAGCATAAATTTGTGTTGGAGAGAAAGACCATTACCAGAAAAGAATAATAATAAGCTACTATTATTTTAGTAGGTGAACAACAATGAGATGATTTTCAACATCAGTTTCCCCCACCCCCTGGTATGCACATTATTGTGTCCTCAGCACCTGGCAAAGTGCTTGACAGAGTAGGTGTTTAATGCACACTTATTGACTTCTTCTCTGAAAGATGAGTATTTGGCTCATTTTTTTCTCATCCTCTCTCAAATATTTACAGTTTAATTATTTTGAATTATTCTACTGATCTTCTCTGCAATTCTAATGCTATGCTTATCCTTCTATATTTTGTGTGTGTGATTTCAACAGTACCTCTGGGCTCCTCACTCCTGGGATAAGAACTCCAATATCTCTAGCCTTTCCTTCACCTTCCCTCACTTGTTGCTTGCCATTGTCAATCAATTACACCTTTATTTTTAATTTTTATTTTTTTAAAATATATTTTATTGAGTTTTCACAGAGAGGAAGAGAGAGGGATAAAGAGTTAGAAACATTGATGGGAGAGAAACATTGATCAGCTGCCTCCTGCACATCCCCCAGTGGGGATGTGCCTGCAACCAAGGTACATGCCCTTGATTGGAATCGAACCTGGGACCCTTCAGCCCACAGGCCAATGCTCTATCCACTGAGCCAAACCGGTTTTGGCTACAACTTTATTTTTATATTGTTAAATGTGTTGACATTTATATTCTTTTCCTGAAACCACAGCCATGCTAGCTATGCTTCTCCTCCCTTTCCTGACTCTCAGGGTCAAACATAATTGCTACAAACTGCTCAGATAAATAAAACTTTTGAAAACTGTTGACTTTAGGCTACCCCCTGGAGGTTCTATCAGCAGATGGCTTCTGCAAAGCTTGCCCTCTGAGGCCTGTGGCCTGCACTCATCCTGTACTTGTCCTATTTGGCCTATATAATATCTTACACATTTGAGCTGTCATGTAAAAGCTGGATGATTTCATGTTGACTCTGAAAGTGAAAAAATCAGTGAACAGCATTTATAATGTTACGTTCATTTTCAAGTAATGGGCTAGGAATAGATTTCTATAGGAACAATGTCACCTTACTAGGATGCTTTTAGAGACATGTTTCTAGTTTTCTGAGTTTTAGATTCCATCAGCAGGTGTATGGAGTTCTCCTTTTCCCAGCATTTTCTCCTCCTGGAGGCATTCTATCACCCTGCTTTAGAGTGTGCAGGCTGGGGTCTGGGTTGTCTGTATTTGAGTGTTTTCTCTTATTCTGGAGCTCCTGCTGTTTGGTGGCTGTTATCTCTGGAACTGGTCTTTTATTTGCCTCTTGCCATTCATATATTCTGCCCATGCCTTTTTCTCTACACTTGAAAATATTTTATGCTGTTTAAATTTAGCAACTTTAATATAAATCTCTAAAAAGTGCTCCCACGTTCTCTAGTTGACACTTTTCTCAAGATTCCTAGCTTTTTTAATCTCTCTGATCATGTTAGAGGTTTCACTTTTGCTTCCTGAGTGATGTTAAATTTCCCACTTTCTCATGAGACTTTTTCACAATGCTTGTTCCCCTCCTATGCTTGGTGATCGTTGGTTGCCCTTGATGATGATTAGATGAAGGAGTGAGTAGGCAGTGGGAAAGTCACTTTCCTATTGTCTAAATAGGTATATTTTCCTTTCCGGTCTTTGTCCTGATTGGGATTCTGACTGGAAGCTTCTGTGTGATAGATAAGGCATGGAGTGCCTGGTGTGAGGCTATTGCTTAGGGGTGAGTTTGGTGGATGTGTTCTAGTTGTTTTCAGCATCAGGATCTTCCCTTATTCTAGTGAGCCTGATATTTTGGATTGACTGCAGAGCTGGAAACTACATATACTCTAGACTCCCCAACAGCCAAGACTCTAGGAGGAAAGCAGGTTCTGCACATGAGAGAAAAGACCTTCCTGCTGACACGTGGCTGTTCTCTTGGGCAATGAAGGGTGCTGGAGGTACACCTCAGCAGGAAGGTTTCAGTCTCCCAGGAGCTTGGCAGGATGTAGGTAGCAGCTCTCTCCTGGACCCCCTTTAACAAAAAATCTGTTCATGAGCTCAGTACTTTTCTTGGTTCTGCTTTTTGCAGAGGTAGCAACTGTTCTTGTGGATTAGTTCCATACTGTTCTGAGAGTCATGTCTAAAAGCTGACTGTAGATCCCGCTGTTCCATCCCTTCCAATTGATTTTATAATCACCTAATTCCCTTCATTTACTCCCGTGGAGCTTAAGAAAAACAAACAACAAAAAACAACCCAGAGTGGTTTCTATTTCCTGTACAGACTCTGGACAGACAGAATGAATGGTGACCTGGGAATCAGGCTGCAAGTCCTTTAAAACAGATGGGGAGAATATTATTCAGCAAAGTTACCTGTCTTTCCTTTCCCTTCCTGTCTTTTATATTATAAATTTTATTTTTGTTGTTGTTGAAAGTATTATAGAGGCTCCCCTAAGTCCCCCATTGGCCCCCTCCACCCCACACATTTACACTAGCTTTCTTGGCAATTTCTTGAGAGAGGCCCTTTAGGATTGGGATAGACTAGGGCCATGGTTGGCAAACTGTGGATCCCGAGCCACATGCTGCTCTTTGGCCCCTTGAGTGTGGCTCTTCCACAAAATACCATGGCCTGGGTGAGTCTATTTTGAAAAAGTGGCGTTAGAAGAAGTTTAAATTTAAAAAATTTGGCTCTCAAAAGAAATTTCAATCGTTGTACTATTGATATTTGGCTCTGTTGACTAATGAGTTTGCCTACCACTGGGCTAGGGTAAATAGCAGGTACCTGTGTTCTGAGTTGAAGTAGGGAAGAAGAGCAAAGTGATATCTGCTCCAGTTCTTTTGTGCACAGATCTTCAGTTAATTTTGCTGTTTTCAGACCTGTATTTCACTCTTCCCTCCATTATATCTTTGGAGTTTTGATGGACAGATTGGGCAACACTGGCCCTATGGTTCTTGCATAGTGTATTTTCTCTCTCCTGTTTATAATATGAGATCCATATTCTTCCATTTTCCAGAAATTTGTTGAAATATTGACCTACTGGTAACACCTCATACCCATTTGTCTGATGATTGGTTCAGTATCTATATTTCATTAGAATATGTGGATACAAATGCTTGTTCTCAGTCTGAATCTTTAGCTAGAGTTTTATCTGAATTGCCCAGTACACCAGTTTTATTTATTTATTTTAAAAATGTAATTGAATTTATTAGTGTGACTTGGTTAAAAAATTATACAGGTTTCAAGTGTACAATTCTACATCATATCATATGTATATTGTATTGTGTGCTCACTACCCAAAGTCAAGTCTCCTTCTATCATGACTGACTGCCCATTTACCCTCTTCTACCTCCCCATGTCCTCTTTTCTCTGGTAATCACCATACTGATGTCTGAATCCATGAGGTTTTTCTGTTTGCTTAATCCCTTCACCATTTTACCAAGCACTCCAACCACCCTCCCCGCTAACAACCTTTATTCAGTTCTCTGTATCTATGAGTCTGTTTCTATTTTGTCAGTTTATTTTGTTCACTAGATTCCACATGTAAGTGAGATCATATGGAATTTGTCTTTCTCTGACTGGCTTATTTCAGTTAGAATAATACTCTCTAGGACTATCCATGTCACAAAAGACAAGATTGTCTTCTTTTTATAACCCAGTAATATTCCTTTGCATTTTTATCCTCTCATCTAGTGATGGGCTTTTTGGCTGCTTCCGAATTTTGGCTATTATAAATCATGCTGCAATAAACATATGGGTGCACATATTCTTTTGAATCAGCGTTTTGGGTCTGTTAAGATATATTTCCAGAAGTGAAGTCACTGGGTTGTAAGACAGTTCCATTTTTAATGTATTGAGGTAACTCCATAATGTTTTCCACAGTGGCTGCACCAGTCTGTATTCCCACTAGCATTGCACTAGGGTTCCCTTTTCTTTATATCCCTGCCAGCACTTGTTTGTTGATTTATTGATGGTAGACATTCTGAGATTGTGTTTTTAATTTATGTTTCTCTGATGATTAGTGTCATGGAGCATCTTTCTATATGCCTATGGACATCTGAATGTCCTTTGTGGAAAAGTGTCTAGTCAAGTCCTTTGAATATGCTTTTGGTTCCACATGTGACTCTCTGCTCTAATTCTGTTCTCATATTGCAGTTTCACTTTTAAAATGCTATATTATAGGCTATTTTGAAAATATGTAACTGGATTTCTAAAGATGCAACAGTGAGACAGCAACATTCTTTGGCAAAACTGTGCGGGGGATAAAAGTGGGAATGCGTGACTGTAACACCTCATCATTTTAGAGATTGTACTATGTCCAGAGTGAGCTAGGGGAATGAACTGGCAACCCAGGTACGTGCCCTAGACTGGGAATTGAACCTGTGAGCCTTCAGCGCACAGGCTGATGCTCTCACCATTGAACCACACAGGCCAGGGCTTGTGCGTAAAATTTGAGGATGCCACTTATAACTTTGGAAAGTGATAAATATTGTTATTTGCCACATAGATGGGATAAATAATGTAATTTTCATCAAGGTACTAATTTAAAGACTAAGAACTACATAAACCTATGTGGTTGGTAGATAGAAGGTACATGATTTAAAGTCTAATTTTTATGCTTAAACGATTTAATCACTAAATATAATACTGCTACTATAATAAGGAAGTTATTTTTTCTGCTATTTTCTAACTAGATTTCTTTTGACTATTTTACTTATTTTTAAGATATAGTGCATTAAAGTAACTAAAAAGTGGATTTAGAGTATAAAGTATATAATTTAGTTCTAAATCTAAGTGATTTGACTATTTTTATATAGAAGAAAAGCTAATGGTTGACTCTTAAAAAAGAACTTTCATTTTTGAAATATAAAATGCTATATGGATTTTTTTTTTCCAGGAAAATTTTAAGAGAGCATTACTGGAGAATGGGCTAAAACGGCGTATTTATGAATAATTATATACCAAGTGCCACTTGAACTAAAGTGTCAAAGGAAAATGTGTGTATTTTCCTTAACTTAAGGGCTTACCTGTGGAAAAAAAGTGTATGGCTTTTTCAAAACAAAAGCAGTGGTAACATGGGAGAAAAGTGCCATGTTTATTTACTGCTGAAATACACATTTTCGGTGGTTATGTTCTTAAGACTATCCAAAGACTATAATGTGTTTGGTGGTCTTTTTATTGTCTCACAATATGAACAAAATGGCAGCTCAGCACGAAGCATCTGCTATAAACCATATCAGATATATTTCAGATATTTGAAAGCTGTACATTTTTCCCCCCTGTGAGTTACAGTTTCAACTTAACTATCTTGCTGTGTAAAATGTGTCAGGTCTTTAACCTTCCCTCTCTTCATTCCTCCATGCTGCAAATGCAATGATAAAACCCCATAGCATTTTATCTATGCATATACTGTGCTTTCCACATAGAGAGCCCCTGTTGATGGTACTTCCTGCAAGTCTAAGTGCTCTGTTTCCAGGTATTTGTTTCATCAAGTTTATCCAGTTTGTAGGTATCTAGCTGTTCATAGTACTTTATTATAATCCATTTTATTTCAGTAGAATTAATAAAAATGTCCCCACTTTATTATTTTAGTAATATGAGCATGCTCTCTCTTTTTATTAGTCTATCTCCCTAAAGATTTGCCGATTATATTAATCTTCTAAAAAAAAAACCAAAAACAACCCCAGCTTTTGGTTTCATTTGTTCTCTATTGTTTTTCTACTCTCTATTTTGTGTATCTGGTGCTATAATCAATATTTTATTCTTTCTGTTAAGCATGGATTTAGTTTGTCTTTTTTTGAGTTTTTATAATTATGATGTTGGGTTACTGATTTGAGATCTTTTTTGTTTTGTTTATTTTTGTTAATGTGCATTTGTACTTCTAAATTTCATCTTGCCACCACTTTCAACGTATTCCAAAAGTTTTGGTATGTTAAGTGTTTTATAGTTTCACTTGTGATTCCTTCTTTTATCCATTGGATAAAAGTGTGTTGTTTAGCCCTGGTTGCTGTGGCTCAGTTGGTTGAGTATTGTCCCATGTACCAGACGGTTATCAGTTTGATTCTTAGTTGGGGTACATGCATGGGTCATGGATTTAGTCCCCTGTTGTGGTGCAGGAGGCAATAGATTGATGTTTCTCTCTCACATCGATGTTTCTATTCCTCTCCATTTCTTTTTAAAATTAATAAAATGTTTACTAAAAAAAAAGAGTGCATTGTTTAATTTTTACAAATTTTATTCTGCTACTTATTTCTAATTACATCCTGTTGTGATCAGAGAAGATATTTTTCCATGATATCTGTCTTTTTAAAATCTAATGGGATATATTATACTCTGTGACCTAAGAAGTAACCTATCCTAGAAAATGTGCACTTGAGAATTTGTATGTTACTGTTGTGTAGAGTGTTTTGAATATGTCTGTTAGATCTAAATAATTAATTCATTGTGGTTTTTGTCTTCTATTTCCCTTTTTACTTTCTCTCTGGTTGTGATATCAGTTTTTTATAGTAGAGTATTGAATTATCCAACTATTATTGTACAATAGAACTGTGTATTAATTCCTTCAATTCTATAAGTATTTGCCTCGCATATTTTGTTAGTCTATTCTTAAGTGTGTAAATGTTTATAATTGTTTTATATTCTTGCTATATTCAATGCTTTATAAATATATAATAACCTTTTTTATCTCTTGAAAACTTTTAAAATTTAAAGCAGAGCTAGTCCTGGTCACTTTTGGTTTCTATTTTCATTTTAAATCTATTTGTGTTTTTAGGTATAAAGCAAGTCTTGTAGACAGTATGTAGTTGGATCCTGTGTTTTTATATAATCTGCCAAGCTCCATATTTTGACTGGGAAGTGTAATCCATTTCATCTAAAGTAATTACAGATAATGAGGGACTAACTTCTGTCATTTTTCTATTTGTAGAAATAGAAAATTATATCTTTTATGTTCCTCATTTTGTGCATGACTGTCTTCTTTTGTATTTAGTTGATTTCTTTTGTAGAGAAATTTAAATTTCTTTCTCATTTTCTTTTATGTATATTCTGTAACTGTTTTCTTTGTGGTTACCATGGAGATTAAATTTTACATCCTAAAGTTATAACATTCTAAATTGATAATACCTGCTTTCTAACTTCAGTAACAAACAAAAACTCTGCTCCTTTACAGCTCCATCCCCACATCTTTCAGTTATTAGGACACCAATTATATCTTTACTAGATGCCTGGTGCATGAGTTTGTGTGTGGGTGGGGTCCCTCGGCCTGGCTGGCAATTGAGGTTTATGTGGGGTGAGGGGGCGCTGCAGGCCAGGAGGAGGGATCCTGGAAGATTGGTCAGCCAGCTCCCAAGTTAGGGCCTATCAGGGGGATTGGCTGGCAAGGGCGAGGGACTGCGGGATGTTGGCCGGCTGGTTGAGGTGGGCTAGGTGACAGGGGGGAAGGGCCACGGGAGGTTAGCCAGCTGGGAGCACACTGACCATCAGGGGCAACTCCTGCATTGAGTGTCTGCCTCCTGCTGGTCAGTGTGTGTCATAATGACTGGTCAACCAGTCATTCTGGTCATTTGATTGTAACACACACTTAAGCTTTTATATATATATATATAGATATATTGAACCTCCCAACACATAAACTAGAAATTCTTTTATATTCATTTGTATTTTAACTTATATAATCTGCCAAGCTCCATATTTTGACTGGAAAGTGTAATCCATTTCATTTAAAATAATTACAGATAATGAGGGACTAACTTCTGTCATTTTTCTATTTGTAGAAAAAATTATATTTTCTATTTGGAGAAATAGAAAATTATATCAAAATAATAGTGAAGTGACAAAATTACAATAATGTTAGCTATAATACTAATAACTTTAAAATATAAGTCTCTTAAATCATGTAGAAAACAAAAAGTAGAATTAGAACCCATAGTTACATTAATGCTAGCTTTTATAATTGCCTGTTTATTTATCTTTATTGAGATATTTATTTTTTATATGCTTCAAGTTACTGTCTAAAATTCTTTCATTTAATCTGGTAGGACTTCCTTGAACATTTCTTGCAGGGTAGGTCTAATGGCAATAGACTCCCTCAGCTTTTATTTGGGAATGTGTTCATTTCACCTTCACTCTTAAAAGACAGTTTTCTCAGACATAGAATTCTTGGCTGACAGTTTTTTCCTTTTAGCAGTTTGAATATATCTGTCTATTGCCTTCTGACCTCCAAAATTTCTGATGAGAAATCTGTTTATAATTTTATTAAGAATAATTTATATGTCCTCATCCTGGTTCTCACAAGCTACCTGATAGGGGACTGAGGATAAGGGATGGGTAGCTATTACCCTGCTAAGGACTGAAATTAACTGAAATTTACTATTAAAGCCCTCCTTAGGTAGCTGCAAGGCTCCAGTAGACTTTGGAATTCCAAACTAGTTAAATGAGACAGATTGTGGCAGTATAATTGTCTGGTTAAGGAAACCAATTGATTTTTGCTTCTTCATACTTTATTATCTTTTCAGAATTATCTTTTATAGCTTTTTTATTTCTTCTCTAATATTTTATTTTTTCCTAATTGTGATCATATCCTTATTTATTATAGTTAAGACAGTTATCACAAAATCCTTTTCTGATAATTTCAATATCTGTTTTATATTGAAATAATATTTGGTTGAATTTGATTTTTCTTACATCTCGGTTACATATTCCTGATTCTTCAGGAGTCAAGTGATTTTAAAAAATATATATTTTATTGATTTTTTACAGAGAGGAAAAGAGAGGGATAGAGAGTTAGAAACATCGATGAGAATCATCGATCAGCTGCCTCTTGCACACCCCTTACTGGGGATGTGCCTGCAACCAAGGTACATGCCCTTGACCAGAATCGAACCCGGGACCTTTTAGTCCGCAGGCCGAGGCTCTATCTACTGAGCCAAACTGGTTTCGGCTCAAGTGATTTTTAATTGTGTCCTAAAAATCAGGGATTTTATGTTATAAACTCTCTGGATTTTGTTATATTTCTCAGAAGTAATTTGGTCATTTGTTTCACTAGAAAATTAATTTGATTGGTGTTAAATTACAAACTCTATCTTTAGGTTGACAGCTTTCTTATTTCCTTAATTTTACCTTCACTTTTGAATATCTGTAATTTCCCTGTTTCCTCTGATCTCCTAGTATAGAAAGACTATGGATTTTCTATTGAAATTTTAGCCACTTTGATGTTGCCAACTTTAGTTTGCCCTTGGGATAAAAGCCTAATAATGGAAAAATTACTCCATGCTAGTCCCTTCCGGTCCTGTAGAATTTAGCCATTCTGGAAGCCTTATTTTGCAATATTTTCTGAAACTTGACTTTTAAAATATTTTAGTATCCTAATTTAAAGTGTTACAGTATAGTTTCATTTTATGTTCAAATGCTAAAAATGTTATGATGATTAAATCTTTCCAAAGACTCCTTCAAAAAACTTTCCAGAATTGAAATTTTCCTCTTTATATTCAGACACTAATAGGGTGATTTTACAAATGCCAAAATAGAATGTTTTTTTCACTTGGGAATTTAAATCAACCAAGTATATGATTAACCTCTATTAGGTGCTAAACATTACAAAGTTTATGAAGCAGGTTTTTCAGTATTCAGAATGCTTCAATGGGAATTTTGTCTTTGTAAAGACTAAAGATTTGTGACGTGTTGGTGGTGACCTTAGAAGAAGAATCAAGGGAATAAATTATTGTGTCAAAATTACCTTTATAGGCAATGTTTTTTGGTGTTATAGGGCAATTTCTGCTTCCATTTCTTCTTATAATTATATCAGTTTCTCATTGTTAAAGAATTCTTCATCCCAAGCTACTCTATTATTTCTGGAATTTGTGGAAAGGTCAGTGAGTCTCACGAGTTGTGATTACTTTTTCTAGCTGACATTTATTGATCTCATTACCTTCATGCTCATATTTCAAAAACTTTTTTTATTCTGTTACCATTTCAAAGATGACAGAAATGTTGCAGCGCTCACTGTATTAGAACTGTGTGTAATTAAAATTTGTACTGTGTTTTATCATAATTTTACTGTCAGGCCAACAGCATGTATTGTTTCTAAATTAGATTTGTTATAATTAGAACACACAATGTGCATAAAATCAAGGCTGCATTCACATATAGAGACTTTAAAATCTTTTTACTAAGATTAAAATATAATTAGATTTATCAAATGTATTTCCAAATATTTCACAGTTCTAGCCAAATTTCACTGGTGTACATTAAAAGAAAACAAAACAAAAAAACTTTGAAAGAATGCTGAAAAAAATTTGTTATATCTATATGAGAGTAGGTGTAGGTGCAGTCTTGTTTTTTTGTCCAAGCCACAATTATACATAGTGAATTTTTCTTCCTATTTGCTAAGTGTCCATTCAACCAGAAAGGTTTCTCTCTATGAGAATCAAAAATAGACCTGGGACATGGAGCTGTCATGATAATGAGAAATCTTTAATCTATGAACCATTCTAGAGATTATGTTTTAGATTATATAATTTACAAAGAACCCTAATTTATAGAAGTTCATAAATTGTATTTATTGTTATGACCCAACTCACTACTGGATAGGTCTGCCATTGTTTACATATATAACCTTAGTACTTTGGGCCACAGATTTGACTCTTATTAATTCATTCCTGAGGATTACCAATTTCTTTATTCTTCCTTATAACTTGAAGAATAAAGTCTAGAGAAGCATGGTTTGCCTCTTACTGCCATTTATGTGTTTGAAATAGCTACTGAAACCCCTAATATAAAATTTTATCTATGTTTCTAATGAATTTGCAATCTCTTGTTTTACTCGTATCTACTAAAATATCCTTGACACAAGGTATTTGTAATGCCAACTCCAACCTTATAGTTTGTCAATACAAAGATATGTTGTTCATTTTGACTTCCTATTAGGCTCAGAAATATATATTCTGGATTGAAATCTCTACTAGCTATAATAGAATATGTTAGTTCCAGGAATATGTATTTTCACTTTTATAAGGTAAACCTGGTACTTCCTGAGGAAAACATTTCCATGTCTTTTTTGTTGTAATGTAGGAATTTTTATTATTTTTGATGACATTCATATTTTATAATATATGGATAATGTAAAGTTTAGAGATTCTTTTTATAATAATTGTATTTGTCTAGGTGGGATGTAAAAAAAAAAATAAAGCAGTCTGTTTTAATATGACATCTATATCTTCAGATGATGGTCAGAAACCAGAGGTCTCCTTGTCACCACAAGAATTTTTCTCTATGGATATTGTTATGACTGAAACCGATTATTTGAAATCAAATGATCACACTTACTGAACAGAACCATAGCTTAAACACTATCTACATATGAGGAAGGCACCAATAACAGGTTCCCTTACTGTCTGGAAGAAGAACATTCCTATAAGCCTTTCATAATCCAAAATGGCCTGAAGTGAATAAACAGGTACTATTAATATGCGTGTCTTTATTTACTTTATCACAATCAAAATGCTTTAATAACTCTAGTTTTACTCTAATTTAGCATCCTAACAAGTTCTTGCAGGCCTTTCTGATATCTTAAGACACATCTTGCTTAAAGGATGCACAAAATTAATCGGGGGAAAGCACAGATGCTCATAGACACAGTTCAAAGCTACGGTGGTTTGATATAGAGATGCTAAGTGTAGTTCCCAGGAGGGAGTTTGGCACTGCCTCTGTAACAGCTTGCTACAAAACAAATGCTGAATGAATGCTATTTTTGCTTTTGCCTTTTTTTTGTAAAGGCGAAATCCTCTTCAGATTTCTTTCTGTTGGTGAAAACAGGTAGTAATGTACTTTTTCTTAAAAGCAAAGTGGTGTAATGTGAACTTTCAAAAAGCAGAGAACCCCATTCACAGTATTGGGTTAGTCTATTAAAATACTATTTTATTTGTTCCCAGCAACATTGAAAAGGCTTCCATTTTATAGCTAATGAGGTGGGCTCTTGGTTAGCAAGTCGTACACAAATGATTTGATCCAGGAAGACCAGATCCAAAGCCCTTTGCTTTGTTATGGCTTCAAACTTCTTTGCTCATCTACTCTTTGAACAAAGTGTGAAAATGCAGATTTAAATTGGTAGCTGAACTTTTTTAGTCGTATAGTCATAGCAGTGCAATTTGTCATATTGTGATTATTTGATTTAAAGCTTAATTGCTACATAACTCTCTTAAAAGTATGCAATTGAACCTAAATATCAGTGATTTGAGCACCCCAATTATTTATTTTTTTAAAACATACAACAATATCTTTATGTTTAGGAATTTTATATAATACCTTTCTCTCCTAGATCTCTAAATTTCATTCTACAACCTTCACAAAATTTTATTTTAATGTAATATTTTTATGCTTGTTATCTTTTATTGATGACCCTATTACACTCCCCTACAACAAAAATGTGTATGTAATTCAAAATCAATTTTTAAAAATTTCCCATTATCATAAAGCTGTACTAAGAGTTATCTGCATAATTGATTTGCCAATACAATTTTTATTAGTGTTTGTGTGATCAGAACAATATACATAAATATATTAAGAGGTTGACGAATAATCATTAAATATGGATAATATAATTTATTGGTCATACATTTCTAAATGAGAAAGAAAAAACATTTAAAATTCTACCTATAGATAAGTATTAAGAATTATTAGAATAAGATGACGTTCAATCAAGTCTGTTGGTTTTTTTATTTTACTTTTATATATGTAAGAGATGAGAATCTTTTTCACATAATCAAGTGGAGGGGAATGGAAATGCCATTCATACTCTATTCCTTTGAAGTTTTTATAGACACATGCCAAAAGTCACAGAAATTATTTTTAGTGATATGTTATTGATTTTGAGGAGGAGATGTTTCTTTAATTCTGTTGAAAGCAAAGCATTTAAATACAACTGACTTGCAGCCATGGCTGTTTTGGCTCAGTGGATAGAGCATTGATGGGCCTTGGACTAAAGGGTTTGGGTTCAATGCCAGTCAAGGGCATGTACCTTGGTTGCAGGCTTCTCCCTTGCCTGGGGGGCAACTAATCAATGTGTTTGTCTCATATCTATGTTTCTCTCTATCTTCCCCTCTCTCTGCTACTCTTCCTAAAAATAAATGGAAAAATATTCTTGGATGAGGATTAACAACAACAACAAAATCCAACTGATTTTCAAAACAAGTTGTTAATCTGTTAGAATCATTCACTTTGTTAACATCAACACCAATGTTTCAATCACACTGACCCTTCTGTTTGATGCCTGGGATGGTTTCACTGCTTAGAAACATACTTCATAGCAAGATTCTGGATAGCAAGTGATACTTATTCTTTAAAATCTACTCTCTTATACACTCTGAGTGGCCAGATTATTATGATTTCGGAACACATAATAATCTGTCCACTCAGTGTATATTCTGTATAATAAAAGGCTAATATGCAAATTATCCCCTTTGACCACGAGTTCGACCACCAGGCAGGCCAGCCAACTGACCATGTCCCCTCCCCCTGGCCAGACTCCACCCATGTACAAATTCATGCACTGGGCCTCTAATGTGTGTGTGTGTGTGTGTGTGTGTGTGTGTGTGTGTGTATGTGTGTGTGTGTAGTGAGTGGCCAGATTACTATGCGTTCAGAGATCATTATAATCTGGCCACTCAGTGTAATGAAACAATATTTCTGCAATTGTATGTAAAAATCTACTTCTATGTAATATCTAATGATTGATTTATCAAGCATTTGCTATTATTCATGTCCTAGTCTTTATTAATATTCTATTTACTTGTCAGTCTTCTATAATAAGTTAATAGAAAATTGAAGGAAGTGAAGAAATCTGCAGTGTAAATATATGTGAAAAGGAGATTCATGGGCAAAGGCAACACAGGCTCCTGGGAGGAGTGAGGGCCAAGTGTGTTCTGGAAAATAAAAATATGCCAGAGTGACTAGAAGTGAACAGAGAGGAACTGATTAAAGATGAGATCAGAGTGAGGTTTTGCTGGGCTACATGATACAGGGCTTTGTAAACTGTGACAAGGATTTAAGCTTTTACTCTGAGGAAGTTGGAAAGCCACGGGATGTTTTGAAACAGAGGCATGACATGATCTGATTTGTTTTAAAAGTATGACTGGCTACATATGCCTGGAGACAAAGGCGGAAGCGGGGAGTTGAACATAGTAGAATAGGATGATGATAGTGGCTTGGACCAGGGTGGTAGTAATTGAGGGGCTTAGCATTAAGTTATTCAGAACTATTCGATTATGGATATATTTTGAAGTGAAAGTTGAGAGTATAGTTTGTTGGTTGTACTTAGTTATGAAGAGAAGAAAGAACTCATTATGCCTCCAATGTTCTGATCTAAGCAACTTAAAAGAAATGGAATTACCATTTACTGAGATGTGGAACCCTTAGAGGAAAAGATATAGGGGAGATCAAGACCTCAGTATTAAATATGTTAGATTAAAGGTGTCTCTTAGTTATGTAACTGGAGATGATAGGTAAGCGATTTGAATATATTAATTCAAAGTTCACCCCTGAACTTTGAATTAATATATTCATTAATTAATATGGCCTTGAGCTGCGAATGGTGAATTTCAGGAGACTAAGAGTATTTGAAGTCCTGAGTTTGTATGGACCATTTAGAGAGTTGATCTAGAACAAGAGAACATTATAAGGATAGGGCCTTTGAGCATGCCAACATTACATACAATGAACCAAGAGAGAGAAAGGGAACAGTCTGAGAAATTATTTGAGTACTCAGTACTGGGTGGCATCCAACAAATGAGTGGAACATCTGAGTTTCCATAAAAGCATTTATAGTTCACTCATTCTAACAAGGGAGAAAGCAGAGTGTCACATTTGGCATTATGTAGACAGTGAACATTTTCTTTCTAGAGTACAGTATTATCTTTTAAGGCATAGTAATCATGACAATAATTTGGTCTCTATTCCTTTAAAATAATCTAAAGAAGTAAAAAGAGAAAATTCTCCACTTTCAGTGGAGAGAGATGGCTAGAAGCTAAGGGGGAGGGTCAGAAAGGAAAAAGACAGGGTGAGGGCTCTACCATTGTAAAAAGTAGGAAGGCTGAGTGTACGTATCTTGTTTAGATACAATATTTTAAAACTTAAAGGAACACACACCGTGGGAATCTTCCCATAAAGTCATGTTCAAAATAGTTTCAAGATTGTCATACATTTGTCTAGGGTTGTCATGTCAGACTAGAGACTAAACAATGTATCTATAAAGTTAGATTAGAAAATTTTAAATTTCTCATTAAATATTGTGAATAATCACAGATAAGTTCACTTACCCTCATTCCTAAATAGATGAAGAAAAATATGGTTACCTGGAGAGGAGGAAACAAGTCTTTGGAAAATATCACATCTCAAACTAGAGTGGAATTATTGGCACTAAACACCAGACAAATACTGATAGCTATTTTTTATTGACAGAAATGTAAATAATTTGTTGATGAGGTTGCAAGAGTTTTTAAGTGTAACAAGACAGAAATATCTAAACATATTCAACTAAATAGGGTAAGTAATCAATCTTAATACGACTGATTTGACTTAATAAGCTGTACAAGTTTCACAGACTATATTGAGTATTAAACTTTATTTATGGGTTTATAGGGGAGATTTTGTGGACATTGCTCCAACCTGAACACAAATTATACACTGTTATATATTGAAGAGACTTTTCAGAGGGAAATATTTAAATTGGTTGATAATATATAAAAAGAAGATATATAATTTGATATCTGAATATATCAAATTAAGACATATTTGAGTTAACAAATTGCTGGGGTTGGTATTTTATTTCTGCTCCTTTCTATAATACTGTAGAATGCATGATGACCAGATTGCTTGGGACCCAGCCTATGTGGATTGGGCCAAAACTAGCTCTCCAACATCCCCTGAGGGATTCTGGGATCATGAGAGGGTACTGGCCAGGCTGAGGGACCCCACAAGTGCACAGGCCAGGGAGGGGCTACGGGAGGGCTCCAGGGCGTGTCTGGTCCTTCTCACCCAGTCCCTATTAGCTGGACTCTAGCAGCAAGCTAACATACCAGTTGGAGTATCTGCCCCCTTGTGGTCAGTGTGTGTCATAGCGACTGTTAGAAAGGTTGAATGGTCAGACACTAATCTAATGAACAAAATAAACTAACAAACAAAATAGAAACACACTCATAGATACAAAGAACAGCATATTAAGACTTTTATTGTATGGATACATGACTTAATTTAAACTACAGAATTGTTCTAGAAAAGAAGTCCAAGTGATTTATACAAGGTCTCATTTATAAAGCATTGTTTAGGTAATGTTCTCACTTGAAAGTCCATTATTTTTTTATTTTTTATTTTTTGGTCTGCAGCCCTCCAACTCCCAACTTCAATGGTTCAAAGGAATGTTGCACATCTTTCTTAACAGAATGTCTGCCAGTAATAGGTGTTCTATAAAGTTCAATTGAATTGTGTATTTCCTCTGATCTCACATGGAAGTATTTGTTTAATAGAGTGATAAAAACACAGCTCCCAGGATATCAGGAAAAGAAGATTGTTGTTATTTTGTAGCATATTATCAGAGAAGACCAAATCCTTAGTTTTATTGAACCTGGAGTTAGGCCTGTCTAGCTCTGAACACCTTATTCAATAAAGATTCATTTCATTATTTGACTTTATAAATGGCACTTTAGAAAACTACTAGTCATTTTTTTTCTTTTAAAATTATTGTCTTCCTCTCATTCTGTACCAGATATAAAATAAATAAGTCATGGGTATGTAATGTGCAGCACAGGGAATATAGTCAATAATATTGTAATAATTTTGTATGGTGACAGACTGAGTGTGGTGATGGCATTGTAAGGTACATAAATATAGAATCATTATGAAACTAACATAATATTTCATGTAAACAATATTTTAGTATTAACCACAATTATATACACATACAGACCTCAAAAAGCATGTATAAAGAAATGAAATAATAGTTGCAAGGTATTGTTGAGAAGACCTGTCAATGGAGTAATCAGGTAATTATATGTCATGAGAAGGCATGTTGGAAAAACAATTGAATGTGAATGAGATTTAGAGATCAGTTTAATGAGAAATTATTAGGGAGAGAATCCAAGATGGCTGCCCAGGTAAACACCTAGCCGTAGCAGCACACAACAATTTCAATAAAATACAACTAAAATATAAAATGGACATTACCCAGAACTACAGGAAAGTCGACTGACTGGAAATTCTACAACGAGAAGCAAGGAGAAAACCAGAAGAAGCACGAGCTGTAAAAGCCTAAGGTATGGAGACACATAGCGCGCAGAGAGGATGGAGCCGGAAAGGAGGGAGGCTGAGTGCCTGGCTGGTGTTCCCTAGCAGGAAGGAGATAAAAGCTCTGACTGTGTTGGGCCCCAGTTCTGACTGCTCTGAACCCCAGTTCTAGGCCAGACCCTGGGGACCCAGGCTCAAACAGAGGGAGCTGGGCTGTAAGGTGGAAGCCTGGGGGAGCGGTGAAAGGAGGTCCCGGCAGCGCACACATTGCACGCAGAGAAGGGACGGTTGACTGTGCCGCGGGATTGCCCTGGAGGGAAGGAGACGGGGGATCCACACTGCTCTGAACGCCACCTCCAACTCCACTTCCAACTGAACTGAACCCCAATACCGGGCTCATTGGGGGAAAGCCTAGACTGTTTGGTAGCAGGCGAAAATCGAGGGCACCTTTCTCTCAGAGGTGCTGCAAGGAGTACTGAAGGACCCTGAGTCCCAGGAGCTGCATAGGGTGGGGCTGATGGAAGCCAAGGCTGTAGGCTCCACCCTGAAACCCCGTCCCATCTGTAGCTGCGAAATGCGACAACGAAACATATCACAAACGAAAGAAATGGAGGACAAAAGGCGACTGGATATAGAGTTCAAATCTAAGCTTATAAGGTTTTTCAAGAATTTCCTAGAAAAGATTGATAAGACCTATGAGGATATGAAAAGAGATCAACTAGAATTAATAAGGAATCAACAAGAAATGATAAGGGATCAACAAGAAATAAAGAATACATTGTCTGAAATAAAAAATATTATACAGAGTCCTAAAAACAGCATGGAAGATTGCAAGAATCAAGTCAAAGATTTGGAACATAAAGAACCAGAAGACACTCCTCCACAGAAACTAGAAGGCAAGAGAATCCAGAAAATTGAAGATAATGTAAGAAACCTCTGGGACAACTTCAAGCAAACCAACATCAGAATTATGGGGTCCCAGAAGATGAGAGAGAGCAAGATATCGAAAACATACTGAAAGAAATAGTGACAGAAAAATTCCCCCACCTGGTGAAAGAATAAGACTTACAAGTCCAGGAAGCGCACAGAACTCCAAACAAAAGGAATCCAAAGAGGACCACACATCATAATTAAAATTCCAAGAGCAAAAGACAAAGAGAGAATATTAAAAGCAGCAAGAGCAAAGAAGGTAGTTACCTATAAAAGAGCACCTATACGATTGTCAGCTGATTTCTCAACAGAAACCATGCAGGCCAGACGGGAATGGCAAGAAATATTCAAGGTAAAGAATAGTAAGAACCTACAGCCAAAGATAATCTATCCAGCAAAGCTATCACTTAGAATCGAAGGTCAGATAAAGAGCTTCACTAATAAAAAAAAAGCTAAAGGAGTTCATCAACACCAAACCAGAATTATATGAATTGTTGAAGGGGGTTCTTTCAGAAGAGAAAGTAAATAAAGATAAAAATTATGAACAACAAATACGTAACTATCAACAAGTGAATCTAAAAACCAAGAAAATTTTTTAAAAAAAATCTGATGAACAATATTAACTGTTGAATATAATATAATAGAATCAGAGATATGAAAGGGGAGTGAACTGACAATTCTTGGGGAAAAGGGGATGGGGGATGTGGAAGAGACTGAACATAAACTGTGCACCTATGGATGAGGACAATGGGGAGTGGGGAAAGGGCAGAGGATGGGGTGGGAACCTGGTGGAGGAGAGCAATGGGGGGGGGGGGGGGGGAAGGAACATTTGTAATAATATGAACAATAAAAATTTATTTAAAAAAATAAAATAAATAAATAAATTTATGTAAAAAGAAAAAAAAGAAAAAAAGAAATTGTTAGAACCTTAAAAAGATTTTGTAATTTTGCCTAAGTGCCCATCAAATGAGTGGGTAAAAAGGTGTAATACATTTACACAATGAAAATTGATGGATCTGAAGAGTATGATGATAAGTGAAATAAGCCAGTCAAAGAAAGAAGTACCAGATGATTTCACTTATATGGAATCTAATGAGCAAAATAAACTAACAAACAAAATAGAAACACACTCATAGATACAAAGAACAGACTGTTAAATAGGGTGTAGAAGGTTTCAAGATTAGTGAAAAAGTTAAAGGATTAAACAAAACAAACAAACAAAAACCCTCAAAGACATAGAAAACAATATCATGATTACCGGAGGAATAGGGATATGGTGGGAGGTAGAAGAGGATAAAGGGGAGATAAATGGTGTTGTAAGGAGACTTGACTAGGATTGGTGAAACAATAAAATATACAGATGATGTATTATACAGTTGTACACTGGGCATGTGCCCCAACTGGGAATGGCCTCCTGGTTCATAGGTAGACACTTAACCACTGAGCTAATCCAGCCATACTCCATCATTTTTATAATACAAAAAAACTAAAGCAGATTTTACTTTTGCAAATCACATATACATATATAATGATTTTTCATAGAGTCTAACAAAAATTGCATTTTATTATATACTCAAAAATGGGATTTTATCACTGTCTTGGAAATAGCCACCACATAATAAAATTTTCTCTGGAGACTTTAAAAATAGGCCAATCTAATGAAAAAGAAAAGACACATTGAAATGCAGAACATGTTCTTCTTGAAAAGATTGATATATTAAATATTTATGCAAACACATTAAATTGGCAAGTGTATGAAAACATTATTACATATTCATCACCTTCACATCTCATCTTTTTGAAAAGAACTTCTTTCCTATAAAACTAAAATGGATGACAGTAAGTTTTCCAAAGCCAAGTTTTTCAAATTGCATGACATGGACTAATTTATTTTTCAGAGTTTATATTAATGCACATAAATAACAAAATTAATGTTGAAACTAGAAAAGGCTAATAATTTATTCAAAATTTAAGCAATCAAGTGCTGTTTCATTATCAGCCTTTCTCCACAGACCTGAACTGGAGAATCCTACTAAGCAAGATGCCTCCTAAGAGTGAATGTTCACTATGATAAATAAATGAGCTCTTGCAGGTCAAGGTGCAACAAACAACTGGTTCTGTGGTCAAAGCCAAATGTCCTAAGAGAATGAATGAATTTCCAAAGCATTTAACTTCTACTGTGTGATAAATCCCAATTGAGTCCAACATTTTATGATCTTTGGAAAGTGACATTAAATCACAATTTAAATTGACTACACTTCTCATTAAAAGCCAGAACATTGAAATGATTTTATAGAGGCTCTAAAAATATTCATGTTTTATATAAACTGCCTTATGATGATATGGCCTTCTATACTCAAAGCTTTCTTCCTTCTCCACCTCACCTTACTTTTCCTGCTGAACTCTCTCCAAATCTCTTACAAATTTGACTTAGCTACTTGTGGATTTGATTTTTGTCATACTTACATTTTTATGCCATCCCCCTTTATAAAAAAAAATATATATATATATTTCAGAGAGAAAGAGAGATAGAAACATCAATGATGAGAGAGAATCATTGATTGACTGCTTCCTGCATGCCCCCTACTGGGGACCGAGCCCACAACCAGGAATGTGCCCTTGACCTGAATGGAACCAGGGACTCTTCAGTTTGCAGGCTGATGCTCTATCTGCTGAGCCAGACCAGCTAGGACCCCCATCCTACTTTTTCACCCCTCTGAGCATTTCCACAGCTTCTGCTACTTCACTGCTCCTTTCTGCTTGTCTCCTTCCTTTTTCACCTTCACTCCATCATCGACGTTTAAAGACTGCCACATACAACTTTTCCTGTCTGAGTCCTCATGATCTCAGTGTTGTGATAATTTGTTCATGGTAACAACCCTGGGGTGGGATAACACATCATGGGTGCTGACTCTATTTAAGTTAGCTTGGCTATTACATCATAGAAAAAAAAATCCAGATCATAGCATGGAAGAGATGGAGAAGGAAGAGAAAGAGAAAGGTCAGTCCTAGGTGGCTGGTTTTAAAAGAAACTTGGAATTGAACTATCTAACGTTGACTTCTTCCCCTTTAATCCAAACCTCTATTTCTGTGTGGGATTCTGTAACCCTTTGACCTTCAGCCATCTCTGCAGTCACTTTTTCTCTACTCTCCAAAGGTACTCCATCACTATAAACAAGGTTCTCAGCCTCCTCCAAATTTTTAGATTCTGTTGTTGTTTTTTCCCTCTCCTCACTCATTACTACCCACAGGCAGCTGCTAACTCTGGATTCCTTCTGTTTCTCACTTTCCCCACATTGCTTTCTGTTCCTTGTCCTGTTTCCCATAGACAAGAAATGCAAACCTGAAAGCATCATTTTTTAAAAAAAATACATATTTTTATTGATTTCAGAGAGGAAAGGAGAGGGAGAGAGAGCTAAAAATATCAGTGCCTCCTGCACACTCCACAATGGGGATCGAGTCCATAACCCAGGCACATGTCCCTGACTGGAATTGAACCTGAGACACTTCAGTCCTCAGACAGAGGCTCTATCCACTGAGCCAAAATGACTAGGGTGCACCATTTTTAAAATTTTTTAAGCAGAGATTTTTACTGAAGACTGAGGGAATCAAGGCTAGGGATGAAGTCAGGGATAGAAACATCAATAATGAGAAATAAGCATTGGCTTCCTCCTGCATGCCCCCTACGGGGGATCGAGCTCACAACCCAGGCATGTGCCCTTACCAGGGATCAAACTATGACCTCCTGGTTCATGGGTCAATGCTCAACTACTGAGCTACACCAGCTGGGCTAGAAGTTTTAATATACATTGTAAATTACATTTTTTTTCAAAGCAGTGAAGACATTCTTGTTGCCTTTTAATCAAGATTATACCCAAATATTTATAGTTAACTTTTAATATTTACCAGAAAAGTCCTGCCAACAGTTCTAGAGATTCTCCTATACTTATTATTCCACATGACTGTTACAATCATGGTTCCAATTTTCCTAAAAGTCAGAGAGCTGTTTAAGGCTGCAGCTATGCAATAATATTCATTCTAGCATTCTTTTATCATGAAACTTGTATATTCTTCTAATTATTTATTGCTATATTGCTGTGATAATGGTTTCTACATATAGATTTCTAAAGTTAAATTATTTCCTTACATGAATTTCCCAGAAATGTAGAAATTCAAAGAAATGCTAAGAATAAATCTATAATTCTTCATATGAATTGTAATTTGCCTTTTGTAAGGAATATATAAAAACCATCTCATCTGAGTAAGCCAACTTGACCCCAAAGTCATTATCATTGTGTTTTGATATTAGCATTAATTTTTTTCAATACAAAGAAAATACAGTGTTACCTCAAGGTTAATTTAATTGCATTTCTTCTGCATCAAAAATGAAGTTTATATGAATTTCTAAATGGGTTTAACTTCTTTTAATGTAAATTATTTATTATCTTTGTCTTCTTATTTGTTGGATCTTTATTTGAATAAACTGTTCACATTAGAGATGGGTTATCCTTCTAGTGATCTGTATTTAATTAAAATTTTTATGATTTGTACGTAATTCAACAACGCATCAGGCACTTAGATTGCTATAAGGTGAGTGAGCTGTGCATATAAATTCATTTTTCTGTAAATTGCTAATTAATTATTGTCACTTATTCATTAATGCACCCCTCGGTTACTTCTAACTGTGGCCTATGTCAAATACATTTTTTTGTTATAAAGTTTCTTCTATACATTTTTCACTATATTATATTTCTCTTCATAACTATGTGTGTTCTAGTAGCATACTGTTTTGATTATTGATGTTTTAAAATGTGACTTGATATCTGATTGAATTGACAGGTCTGTCTCACAGCTATTCACTTAATGTATTTTTTATAATCTCTATTATTATTATTTACATTTTAAAAAGTTGTATTAAATGGCAAGAAACAATTGGGAATATTTTTAATGGGTATTGTACCAACTGCACAGAACAATTTATGTAGATTTAACTTTTAAAAAATATTAGTCAACTGGTCACTAATTTCATTATAGAGAAATCATAAAATACTCAAGGACTATTTTGCTTAAAAACAGGTATTTGCTTATTGCGGTATAATTAACATAACTAAATATTAGTTTCAGGTGTACAACATAATGATTCAATATTTATATATTGCAAAATTTTCACCACAGTAAGGCCAGTTAACATCCATTGCCACATAGTTACACTTTTTTTTTCTTCATGTGATGATAACTCTCAAGACCCAATTCCTAGCCACTTTCAAAGATGAAACGCAGAATCACTAACTAGAGCCACCATGCTGCCCATTACATGCCGATGACTAAGGCATTGTGTCACTGGGCATTTGTACCTTTGACCCCCTTCACCCATTTCACCTATCCTCCCACACCCTGCCTCTGGCAACTACCAATATGCTCTCATATACATGTTTTTGTCTTGTTTTGTGTTTTTTATTTTATTTATTTATTAAAAAACACACCAAACAGGTATTCTTTTAAATGAGAACTAAGAAATATGTGATTATTTTCAAAATAAAAAGTACTATATGAATGGTTTTCTATTATTTTTTTAAATTCTAACATATGTACATGTTGCAGGGATTTTGCGTTTCTTGAAATATCACCAGCTGTATGTCCATCATCCCTGATGACTACGTGGGTCTTACATTCTGCATTTCTTATAATATGGAAGTCTAAAAACCTGGATGGTGATTAAACACAATGTCTTCCAAAGCTCAAGGGTTACAATGAAACATCCATTATTCCAAGAAGTCAGGAAATTATCTTTTTTTTTTTTTTTTTTTTTGAACAGAACTATATTTATATCTGAAGTTAATTAGACATTATGTATGGTCTAATTCATAATGAAAGCATTTTGTGAAAAAATAAAGACCTTTGTCTGTTGACAATTTGCCTGTGAAGTTGATTTGCAGGGAGCATGATTAATGATGACTAAAGAAATAGTCATAGGTAGAGGAGATGAAAAATTATCCTAATAAAAAACATTTTATACAATAAGCATTTTAACAACAACAATAATTTATTGAAATTTTGTGGCATAAAGCAACTATGTGAAATATTAATAAGATAAACTTATTAGCCAGTGTTTATGAGCTTGAGTTGCTTACCCCTGGCATGAGTTTTCTGGGACAAAGGCTCACAGTTCCCCTTCTCTCTAGAAACTTCACAAAGGTCACCAGGCCAATAACCAGTGCAGCACCACTTGACGGCACAAATGCAGACATTACAAAACAAGTCATCTATAAATAGTTGAAAATGTAAAAATAAACACAGTAAAAACTCATGTTTTCTGCCATAGTGTTCTTAAATGGCCAGACTACATCCTCCATTGCCTTCCCTTTGAGAGCTTAGACACCTTGGAGAAATCTAGATCCATTTTACAACCCATTCAGGGCTTTTATGTGGCTGATGGCATAACTGTTTTTATATGCCTTCCATAACACAAGACATAAGAGTCCTGTGTCATGTGATGTGAATGATTAGTATAGGAGTTTTTGTTTGGACTAGAAAATGTAACTCATAACATTAATGAAAAATAATATTAATCCTGGAACTTACATGTCGAATGAATGCATTGCAGAGCTCATTTGTTTTAACTGTGGTTCTTGGCACAGGTAGAATTGGCTCAATACTGTTTTTATTCTGGTTGAGTGACTATGAATTTTTTATAATTATGGGAAGAAAACCAGGACATATTCAGTGTTTTTACACATAATAAGGGCAGGCTTCAAGGGCATGTGGCCTATATGGTCATGCAGGGTGCCCACTCTGAAGAGAAATACTCTTGGTTTAATGTTCTAATATTGCTTTTCTAAAATCCCTAATAATATATGAACAACAAGTTCCTTCTGTTTCATTTTGCGCTGGGCTCTGCAAATTATATAGCTGTCCTATTTGTAACCAAATACTGCAGCAAGACTCCCCAGTGTTAAGATTATCAGTCACCTCTAATCCAAAAATGTCAATCTTAAGCAAAAATATATTTTTCTCTACTTTCTTATTCTTAAAGTCCAAAAGGAGGAATTCTCAAGGCTGTGGCCTGCATGCTTCCCCTACTGATCACATTACTTTGATTTTTACCATAACAATTTCCCTTTTAAAAAATATGTGAATACTGTTGCAACTGCAAGCTACATTATGTAACCACATATTTTCCCCTGTCAACAGAAAAAAAATTACACTTTATATACTTTACTTAGTATTATATACTTTACCTAGAATCTTCACCTGCATAACCTTGGTATCACCCAAGATCCTTTAGCTTGACACAATAATATTACCAATTCAATTTTTTCTAATTATTCCCAAATATCCTTGATAGGTTTTTAAACCCTTATCACACCAGCTACCATCTAGAATAACACATTACATTTGGTTCCCATGTCTCTAATTTGTTACAACATCCACATTTGCTCTTTTCCCTCCAAAGTAGGGGTGTCGAACTCAATCAGAGAAGGGGCCAAAATCTAAAATCCAGCCTAAATCGCGGGCCGAATGGTTTACTGAACAGTCATAAACTGTCATTGTGATGGAAACGCAGCGGAGTGCAGTGATGACAGCGCGGTGCGGGCCACATTGCAAGGCCTGGCGGGACGGATTTGGCCCGCGGGCCTTGTGTTTGACACATGTGCTCCAGAGGGTGTTAGTTAGCCTTGATGTAAGAGCTGCTGTGACTGACCCCTTTTTGATCATACAAAGAGGCTGCATGATATATGATAAAAGATAATATGGTGGGGAAAGTCTAGGCTTGGAGTCACACATGCATAAATTCCAGATATACCATTTAGCTCGGTGACCTTAGATACAGTAGTCTTTACATTCTATGAGTTTCAATTCCCTGACGTCCATTCAAACAATTGTGGAGATGAAATGGCATTAATGTATGTAAATACCTGTCATGTGGATGACACTCCATAGTATTTCCTCTTCCCATCTTTCCCTTAATTTATGCAGATAATAAGATTTTTGATGTTGTATGTTGTGTGTTTTTTTTTTAATATGCAGAGGAGGATTGAAAGGAATTAAAAAAAATTCTGTCTACTTATCTGAAGTACTTAATATATCTTGTATCATCTCCAAAGTGATGAGAACAGATATTTTAATAATTCAAGCACACTAAGATTCATTTTGATTTTGAAGATTATACACAGTAAAAGTGTATTTTAAAACAGTGACACCTGCACATCAGAAATGGTAAGGCTTGGAAAAGTCACTTTGTGTTAAAATAAATGGCTCCTGCCCTTGAATGTGACATAGCGAAGCTCCAGGAAAGCAGAAGAGGCCCTTAGCTACAGTGAAGTGCATTACCATCCTCCCAGCCTCTGCTGGGGTTCTGAGCCCTTTAAGGACATGATGGTGGCTGCATTTATTGACTTTCACTGGCAACAAGGCTCTCCTCTCTCCACAGTTTTGTCACACTGGCACCGTGGCTTTAGAAACAGTGAAATGAGAACACTAAAATGCTAGGCAAACAGCAGGACTCCTGTTTCTTTAAGATACTGTCATCCGAAGTCTTCTTCTACCTCCTGAGCTTTGGGGACTCTTTTGGGAGGAGAGGGAGGAGTGTGGGTGGGGGTTTGGTGCTCTACAATGAGATTTATGAATGGGTCTTGTTTGAATGGGTGTGCATCTCTGGATTATTGTGGGAAAATGGCGTCTCTCTCTTAATGACTCAGCACAAGGTCAGTCAGTATCAGTAGTTCCTCTGTGATGTGGCTTTAATGAATCCTAAACAATGGACTGCAACTTTTTATTTTTACGTGAAGGCAAATCCTGGAAAAATACTTTTAAAATAAATCCATGAGGTTAGTTGGATTTCTTATCATTTGGTCTGTCTAAATTCTCACAGCTCACAGTATAAATTTAACTGTGTGACTTACTGTGCCCTTTTGTAAAATTAGTTATTGAATCCAAGCCTGAGAGAACTTCATTCCAAATTGTCTTCTTGGCTTTGATTAAATCACACACACACACACACACACACACACACACACACACACACCCACCTTTGTTATTTGCTCTGTGAGGAGGCAGAACTCAAATACTACACTGTTTCAAGGCCACAGGCCACTTCAGTCATTCTCAACCATTGTTCTCTTCAGGAGAAACACTATTTTAAGGATCTTAGTGATGGGGGAGGGGGGAATAAAAAAATAAAAGCTCTCTTATTTATGTTCTCTTCCTCTATGTTCTCTTTCTCTTTCTTGGAATTCTGTAAGCACAAATGAGCTTTCACCCCTGAAAGTTTGTGTTTACTTTTAGATTTCCCAGTGTGAAAAATACTGAAGGTCTTCATCTGTTTACTATGACTTCCTATGCTTAGCCATGGGTTCGCCAGTGAAATGTGTTTGTAAGAAAAGGGTTGGCAGTGAAGACCTAAACAGTGAGGAATTGGAAGTAAGTCGGTCCATGCAGCTGAGGCAGCTCAGAGTCCTCTGAGCCCGTTCGTGACCATGGCCTGGCCACGGGCTGGCCAGGTCCCCGTAGTGACGTTGAGTTAGCCACATGCCAAACTGAGTTAGCTATAAGGCAATACAAATATATATAGCTCTTTCTTATTTCAATGCTTTCAGTCTCTGTTCAGTTAACTATTAGGGTTAAATGGAACATTCCTCTAAAAAAATGGAAAAGGGCCAATATGAGGGAAAAAAAAAGATGTGATTAGTAAATCAGTAAGGCAATTTAGAATAAAAGAAATGAGATGAGGAAGTGTTTGGGAAGCAAATCTATATTAAAATTTGTAGAGATTTTGAAGACTTTCACAAAAAATATGTTGCCAGATGAACTTATTTTTAAGTGTTATAGCTATTCATAGTCATGCTGTATAATTTTAAAAATAAAAAGTGGAATCAAAATATATCTGTACTCTCATATATACAATCACATGCTACAAAACAATGTTTTGGTCAACAATGGACCACATATAGAAGGGTGACCCAATAAGATTATAATGGACCTGAAAAGTTCTTATTGCCTACTAATGTGGTGGCAGTCATAGCCCTACATTACTGATGTGTTTATGGTGTTGCTGGTGTAAGCAACCCTACTGTGCTCCCAGTCATATAAAAGCATAGGGAAGATGGGGGGGAAAAGGAGAGATCAACGAAAGGACTTGTGTGCCTACATATGAGCCTAACCAGTGGTCAAGGCTGGTTATGGGGGTAGGGGCATAAGTGGAGAGAGAGGTGGGGGATGGAAATGGTGGGATGAGGCAAATATGTGATACCTTAATCAATAGAGAAATTTAAACAAAAAATAAAATGTGTATTATAAAAAATGCCCTAATCAAATAATAATAATAATATTAGTAATAATATTAATAATAATAATAGTAATAATAATAATAATAAGTAAATAAAAGCATAGCACATACAGCAGCAATACTGGGCTATACTGTCTATGTTTATGTAAGTACACTCTATGATATTCACACAATGACGCAATCCTCAGAACGTATCTCTTTCCGGATGTGGTGCATGACTGCGCATTTGAAGGAATTAGAAAAGGAAAATCTGCTTCCATGTCTGGCTCAGTGGTGGTCCAGGTCAACAGCAGAGGTCTGTGTTTCTGGGCTGTCAGTTGAGTCTGGAAGCAGCTAAGGCAGCCTATGCATGGTTGGTGCCCACAGTGAGGTTTGAAAGTGGAAACTACATCATGTTTTCCAGGTTGGGAGTGAGCACGATGAACGCTTTCCTGAAGGGTATGAAATATACAAGTTCATGGCCTACCTCCATCTCTGCATCAGATGCAGCCCCTTTCCTGGGAAGATGCTAACCTTACTCTACTTATAACTTCCATGTGAGTGTGCTTCTCAGTGGAGATGAAAGTGACCCCAGACCACTACCTCGGCATTGGTTTGGACCAGCACTACCCAACAGTGGTTTGGACTATTGCTCTGCACATGGACCAAAAAAGTATATGAGACTTTAAGTTCACCTTCCATACTTCTATCACACTAGAGAGGCCCAATGCACAAAATTTGTGCATGGGGGGAGAGCCCTCAGCCTGGCCGGCATCCTCCTGCAATGTGGGATCCCTGGGGGGATGTCTGACTGCCAGTTTAGGCCCAAACCAGCTGTGAGACATCCCTCTCACAATTTGGTACTTCTTGTTCCTAACCGCCCACCTGCTCTCTTCTGATTGCCCCCCTGCTCGCTCCTGATCGCCCCCCTGCTTGCTCCTTGCTGCTTGGCTCACTGCTCCTTAGTGCTGCTGCAGAGACTGGAGAGGCTCCTGTCACTGCCACTGTACTCGCCAGTTGTGAGCTGGGCTTCTGGCTGAGCGGCGCTCCTGATGTGAAAGTGCCCTGACCACCAGGGGGCAGCTCCTGTATCGAGATTCTGCCCCCTGGTGGTCAGTGAGCATCATAGTGACTGGTCATTCTGGTCATTCTGCTTTAAGGGTTGCTGGGCTTTTATATATATATAGATGATGACAAATGTACTAACCTTCTGCCCTTTTGCTTGTGGCAGGAGATGGGTATAAGTACTCATTTCCCTTTGGTGTTTACCTAGGAATAAAGTTTCTGGGTCATGGCATTAATAGAGTTTTGCTTTAATAGATACTGCCAAACAGTTTCCCAAATGTGTTTTTCCAATTTTAAACTCCTATCACAATGTGAGTAAATTCTAGATCCTTGAAGGCAATCTGAAAAAGCTCTATTCTGTATAATTCCAACTATGTGACATTTTGGAAAAGTCAAAAATAGGGAGAAAGTAATAAGATTAGTGGTTCCCAGGGACTCAAGGAGTAGAAGAAGGATGGAATAAATGGAGCACGGGTGCTTTTTTGAACAGTGAAAATACATGTATGATATTGTGGTATTGGATACATGCCATTATACATTTGGCCACATCCATACAATATAACACTAAGAGTGAACTTTGATAGAAACTATGAACTTCAGTTAATATTGTATCAATATTGACATCAATTCTAAAAAAAAAAAAAGTATCACATGAAAACAAGACATGAATAATAGGGGAAACTGTATGTTGGGAGGACAGGGTGAGGATTATGTGGGAACTCTTTATACTTCTTGCTCAATTTTTCTATACCTAAAACTTCTCTGAAAAAATCAAATCTATTCTTTTACTTTAATTTTTTTTTTTTTTTTTTTTTTTTTTTGTGGGAGAGAGATCCAAGAGAGCTCAATTTGCTTCGGTAGACAAGAGGCTCTCTCTGAACAGACTGTCTTCAAACATGACCAAGAAGATGGTTTCCTGATGAGTCTCAGATAAGAACATTTTTGGGGGAAGGAACAGCTGGAGCAGGGACTCTCCTGGGAGATAAGCTGAGTGTGTGGGGAACATCCCAAGGAGCCCAGGGAGAGGGGAATGCAGTAGAAGAAAGTGGGCAGGGACTGCAGCAAGCAGGGTTTTCTTCTGAGTGCCATTTGTAACCATTAAGTGGTTTAACATAGGATACGACCTATGTTTTAACTATCACTGTGGATGTTACTAGCAGATACGGAAAGCAAATTGTGTTTGATATTGGGAGCTGGAAGATTCTTTAGGAGGATATTACAGTGGTCCAAGTAAGAGGTGATGCTGGCTTAGAATGAGGTGGGATAGTGGATATGGAAATAAGGGGATCGATTTGGGATGTGCTGAATAAAGGTAATGGAAGAGAGATGTTCTCACTCTGCCCATGACACAGTCATGCATTTGGGAAATATGTAGAAACAACAAATTGGTTATGGGATTAAATCCATGCCCTTTGCCATTCATATCCCCTTTCATGGAATGAAAACTCATCAACTCTATTATTGCTTTAACTGAGTGGGCCTTACAAAATTGCACGTGGTGTTTGGTTTTCAGATTATCTATTGAAATAGAATCCGACCTGTATCTAAAACTCATTCAACGTTGGGTTATTTTTAAGTGTTTTACTTGCCTCTCACTTTCTCTGAGAATGTTTAATGTCTGGGTGTGAAAAGAAAGTATCTCTTTTAGTAAAAAGAGAAGTTAATACAACTGAATGATTTTGTAACTATAGCAACTCTGCAACTAAACACACACATGTTGCCCTAGCTGGCTTGGCTCACTGGATAGAGTGTCAGCCTGGGAACTGGAGGGTCCCAGGTTTGATTCTGGTCAAGGGCATGTACCTTGATTGCGGGCACATCCCCAGTGGGAGATATGTAGGCTGATGGATGTTTCTCTCTCATCAATGTTTCTAACTCTCTATCCCTCTCCCTTCCTCTCTGTAAAAAATCAATAAAATATATTTTAAAAATAAATGAATAAAAACACATATGTTTCTTCAGGTGGAGCAAATCACAGCTGGAATGTGGGCAGCAATGGTGGGGAGTTTTTGACTATGAGGACATCACACTGCTAGATATCAATCATAATCTGGCAATCAGAAGAAGGTAGCTATTCTTTTTTGCTTGTTTTAAAAACTATTCTTAAAATTGGCTGAGTAGCAAATGTGCCAATTTCACCCCTTGATATTTTAAGATGGATGGAGTAAAAGTAGAAAAAAAAAAGTAAAGAATAACCATAACTGATTTAAAATATGGCAAATTAATAGAATTGGCATAATTCATTTATAAAGAAGAAGGACCTCAAAAATTAAATAATTTTAAAGAAATTTAGGAAAATTACTACAGTCTTTGAAACATTGCTATAAAAATGAATTTTTTCTTAGGGGAAAACTGAGATGTATATAGGAAAATAGTCAAATAAACAAAAATGCCAGCATATTAAACAGATAATTTCAATTAAAAAAATGCCACAATAGGATTATACATTTTAATTGTATCCTTTTTATTTGTTAATCCTCACCCAAGGATATTTTTTCTCATTAAATTTTTTAGAGAGTAGAATTGAGGGAAGGAGAGGGAAAGAAAAATAACAATGTGAGAGGAACGCATCACCTCCCCCACTCACTCACCCTGACCAGAGATGAACCTGCAATCCAGGTGCATGACCTTGATTGGAAATCAAATCTGAGACCCTTCAATGAGAGGACCGATGCTCTAACCACTTAACAATACTGGCCAGGCTTGATTGTTTCTATTTTGATTACTTAAGTCAGTCTTTTTATTTTAGAAATGAGTACTTGATTCTTAAAAATAATTAAACATCACTGGGGATTATATTTGCTTAATGAAGAAGGCATAATATTCTTGAAACTGTTATTCGTAACATGTGACATCATTCATTTTTCAAGTCCATTTAAGGATTCTTACATTTAGATTTTCAATGCTATTTGCTACTGAATTTATGAAGAAATAATAGTTATAGAATGAGCTACACTATCTCCTTAATTTATTTTTTGTCAAAACTTTCTCTTGATTTTTAAATTTTACTATTGTACTATTTGTATGGAATAGATCTAATGTCTATATGTGAGTATTACTTATTCTCAGCTTCACAAAACATTTTTCAACTCTAAGTTTAATAAACAAAACTTCAGCCCTAGCCGGTTTGGCTCAGTAGATAGAGCTTTGGTCTGTGGACTGAAGGGTCCCAGGTTCAATTCCGGTCAAGGGCATGTACCTTGGTTGTGGGCACATCCCCTAGTAGGGGGTGTGCAGGAGGCAGCTGATCCATGTTTCTCTCTCATCAGTGTTTCTAACTCTCTATCCCTCTCTCTTCCTCTCTGTAAAAAATCAATAATATATATATTATTTAATATATATATTAACCTGTTAACCGAGCAGGACGTATAAATATGTCAAACGTAAACAATATCAGGTATGGGTAGGACATATGTATACGTCCTTGAAATATATGTTGTGCCCTGAAACAGGCGGGACGTATATTTCTGAACAACAAAGGTATTAAGTCATCTATACCAGCGTTTTTTAACCGCTGTTCCGCGGCACACGAGATGTTGCCTGGTGTGCCGTAGGTGCAGACAAAACAAGAATTTTATAATTTTTCACTATTTTGTTTACTTAATATTTCATAATAAAGTAATTATAAAATACTTTCTTTGTGTTTATTTGATTCCTATTCAAGAGAATTACTTTATATATAGTCAATATAGGCACAGAGTTAAATTTTTTAACATTTTCTAATGGTGGTGTGCCTCGTGATTTTTTTCATGAAACAAGTGTGCCTTTGCCCAAAAAAGGTTGAAAAACACTGATCTATACATATCTCGACATGAATTTAAGACATGGAGGGAATCAGTATAATTTCGCTAGTGAGAGTGGTGGACGTGTTCAACAAGAATTGTTTTGGAGTTAACACATGACTTGCTGAATAAAGGGTATAGGATTTACTTAGATAATTTCTATACGTCAATTCATTTGGCTGAACTCTTGTGTCAAAACAATACAGACATTGTTGGAATAATGAGGATAAACAAAGTCGGAATCCCCAGTGAAATAAAAACAAAAAAATTACAGAAAAATGAACATATAGTAAGATTCAAAGACAAACTTATGGTTTTAAAATGGAGGAATAAAAAAAAGACGTATTGATGCTCAGTTCTATTCATTATGACGAAAAGACAATGATTGAAAAGAGAGGAAGAAGGCAAGAAAAACCAAATGTTGTCCTGGATTATAACAAGAATATGGGCGGCGTACATTTGGGAGATGGAGTTATGGTAGCCTACCCGGCTGCCCATAATAGGGTTAAAAAATTTTATTAAATTAATTGCTATTAAATTAATTGCGATTAATTGCGATTAATTGCTATATGCTGCTTCAATGCATATATTATATACAAAAAAGATAAAGGTCATTTGGATCGATTACACTTTTTGATAGACTGTGTAGAGAAATTGGTAGATAACAACATAGTGAAAACCCACCCAAAGATATCAACAAGCAGCTCTACATCTAAACCATCACGCTTAGTTGAAAGGCATTTTCCAGAACAAATGTAAAGTGATATAGGAAAAACTAAATCCAGGAAATGCCGAGTTTGCTACAAAAAAGGTGTTAGGAAAGAATCTATATACTGGTGTCCGAATTGTAAGGTAGCACTATGTATCAACAATTGTTTTAAAATACAATATATCACACGGAAGTTGAGTTTTGAATTTTTACATCTATATTTTAATTTTTTAAACTCAATATTTCTATTTTATTTGTGTGCTTTTGTTTATTGTTCTGTAATTGTTAACTTTTTAATATTTTTATTGTGTATCAAAATAAAAAATATATATTTTTTGTAATCTTTATAATTGTTTGTAAAATTTATAATTTTTTAATTCGATGTTTCCATTTTTTTGTTGGTATTCTTTTCTATTTGTTTGTAATTTTGTATTTTCCTTTGTGCTTTATATATAAATAAATGAAAAAATATAGATTTCATAGTCTTTTCATTTATTTTCAGTATAAATATCTAAAAAAAATAATATGAAATTACGTCCACTGGGCGTGACGTACTGACACGTCCTAGTGAAAAAGCATGTGCCCGTTGTAAGTTGCATAATTGAAAAGGAAACTCCCCAGTTAACAGGTTAAAAAAATTAACAAAACTTCACTAAACACATCCTGTCTTACCAGGAAAGAAAAGCTGGATATGTTATATGTATTGTCACTACCTATAATATTTTTTAATTTAAAAAATTCTTACCAACAAGATAGTTACAGAATAAACAATTCCTACAAGATTTACATTGCACTATCTCGGTTTCAGTAATTTTGCATTCAAAGTTTGCAAGGAATTGGCATTTTCACTTTACATATTAAGACACTTTATAAACACTTAAAAAAGTGATCAAATGAGAAATACATCCATGTAATTCTTAATAAATACAATACTAAGAACATAAGCTGTTGTAATAATGAAAAAAAGTCAAGCCTGTATTGGGCAGTTACAATAGTTATTTTAATTGGAATATATATGTATATTGCTTAAGAGGTTTTTGAGTTGTTTGATTAAAAAAAAAAACCACAAAGCACCAAATTGCCTATTTTCTTTTTAAAAATATATATATATATATATTATTGATTTTTTACAGAGAGGAAGGGAGAGAGGTAGCTAGAAACATTGATGAGAGAGAAACACCAAATTGCTGCCTCCTGCACACCCCCTACTAAAGGATGTGCCCACAACCAAGGTACATGCCCTTGACCGGAATGGAACCTGGGACCTTTCAGTCTGCAGGCTGATGCTCTATCCATTGAGCCAAACCGGTTTTGGTTCACTGTTTTCTTTTATCAGTTTCTGTCATTTGTGAGTGGTACTCAGTGTCCACCAGGATACAAATGGAGCATTGTGGGGGACAGAAAGGAGAAAATGGGGGAGAGGGCTGAGAGCATTAGCCTTAACCTTGCAATTAATTCCATGGATAAGACAAACGAGGGAAATGAGGCCACCTTTAAGTAATGAATTAAAAATATTGGGGTGGCACTGGTTAATAAGTTCATACAGGTTTCAAGTGTACATTACTATGTACATGATTTCTATATTGCATTGTGTATCCACCACCCATAGTCAAATCATCTTCCATCACCATATATATTGGCCCCTTTTACCCTCTACCTCCTCCCACCTCCTTCCCTTTGGTAACTACTATGCTGCTGTCAGCCTGAGTCTCTGAGATTCAGTTTCATATTTCACATATAAAGGAAATCATATGGTTCTCAGCTTTTTCTGATTAACTTATTTCACTTAGTATACTATTCTCACAGTCCATCCATGCTGTTGCAAATGGCAATATTTCATCATGTCTTATGGCTGAATAGTATCCCATTGACACATCCTCTTTATCCAATCTTCCATTGAAGGACACCTTGGTTGTCTCCATGTCTTGGCCACCACGGATAATGCTGAGGAGCCCAAAACACACAATGGAATAAAGAAAGACCCTTCCATAAATAGTGCTGGGAGAATTAGAAAGCTACGTGCAAAAAAAAAAAAAAAAAAAAAAAATGAAACTAGATAACAGTTTGTCCCCTTGGGCAGTAATTAATTCAAAATAAATAAAACACCTAAATATAAGACCCGAAACAATAAATTACATAGAAAAAAAAAGTATAGGTACTAAACTTATGGACCCCGGTCTTGGAGAACATTTCATGAATCTGACCCCAAAGGCAAGGGAAGTAAAGGCAAAAGTAAGTGAATGAGACTATATCAGACTAAAAAGCTCTGCACAGCCAAAGAAACCACCAACAAAACAAAAAGACCATCAACCACATGGGAGAAGATATTTGCAAACAACAGCTCCCACAAGGGGTCACTATCCAAAATATATGAAGAACATACACAACTCAACACCGAACAGTCCGATTAAAAAAAAAATGGACAGACACCTCTCCCAAGAAGATATAAAATGATCATCGGATATGTGAAGAGATGTTCAGCTTCACTACTTTGTAAGGCATCGCGAATCAACACTGCAATGAGCTACCACCTCACACCTATGGGAATGGCTGTGACCAACAAGACAGGTAATACCAAGCACTGGAGAGGTTGTGGAGAAAAAAAAGAACCCTCAGTCACTGCTGGTGGGAATGTAGCCTGGTATAGCCACTGTGGAAAACCACATGGTGGTTCCTCAAAAACAAACACTAACAATAGAGCAGTCTTTCTTCTGGGTATCTATTCTGAAAACTCAAAAATACATAATCCCAACGATATGTGCATCCCTGTGCTCATTGAGATATATGCACCTCTATGCTCATCTTCAGGCCAGCACAGGCCCTTCAGGTGGAGTGGGAGGGATCACAGAACCCCATTAGGTCAGCGGGACGCAGGAGAAGATGCCTTCTGACTCTGCATGGCCTCCCTTCCCTTTTCTGCGCAAGTCTTTTATTCCCAGTGCAGCTCGTGCCCTGGTGGCTTGATGTAAAGGACACAATGTCCGTTAAAAATAACATTTCCGAGGGGTAATTTTAGAGATGGTGAAGACAGAAAGTACTTTACAGACCCAGAAAGTACTTTACAGACCAAACCTAGCTGCCTCTCTGAAGCTACAGGATGATTTGTGAGTATAACTCTGGATATGTACGTACGGGTATACACACACATACGCATGGTTCCTTATGTAAGTTTTCTATCTAAAACTTGTTTCCTTCTCCATCTTTAACCTGCCACAGCGCCTCTCCTGTGTCCGCCCGCCCTATTGGGGGCTGCCACCCTCATCCTCACCCCAGGCGGTGGGGGGAGCTGTGGCTTCTGCTCAGCCGGCCTGCAGCCCCGGGGCCCGGGGCAGAGGCGCTGCTGAGGGCGCGCTGGCCCTGAGGGTGAGGAAAAGCTCCTTCCTGCTCCTCTCTCCCTGCAGACCACCCCAGTCATCCCGGCCTCCGCCCCCCAAACAGTGCAAACTTGGCCCGCGGAGGCGGTGCAGGGACCTGCCGGCTGGGCTGCCGATGGCAGGGATGCTGATGCTGATGCTGAGCCTCCCGCCTTCGCCCAGGCAGCTGTCACCTCCTAGCCCGGCCTGCGGGCCACCCCGTGCGCCCCGACTGCTCTGAGCTGCTCTGCTCCCCATCGTCCCTGCATCGTCCCCAACTCCCAGTCCTCCCCAGCCCGCCCATCGCTGCCTTCCCCATCTCCTCCCCCGCCACTGCCTCGGCGCCGGGATTTGGCTCCCAAGGACTCCCCGCCTCACACCCCGCACCAGTGGCTGCTGCTGCTGCTGCTGCTGCTGGATCCTGGGCTCCGCAGCCCACAGCGCAGCCAGCCTGCGCCCCGCCAGGAGCCGGGGACCCCTGCCCCGCTCAGCACCCCTGGGCTGGCCTCTGCGCACGGGCGGGGGCAGGGGGAGCTGGAGGGGAGATCCTGATCCCCCAGCGGACCGGGAAGTTGTCCTGAAAAATCCATCCCTCCAGCCGGCCCTGCAGCGGAGCAGCCACCTCGCCGCCTCCGGGTCCGGGCAGCATGTGGACTGGCTCGCAGGGTCTCCTGAGTGACCGGTGGCTGCCGCCGCCCGCACAGCAGCGGGGACCGGTCGCGGGAGCCCGGCGCGCGGGGCGGGGAGCGGGGACGCGCGCCCCCCGCGCCCTGCTGGCCGCTTCTCCTCCGAAGGGGGCAGTCGCTGTCGCTCCGGAGAAGAAGCCAGCCGCAGCATTTCCGCGGCTGCTGCTCGCCTGGTAAGAAGTTGGGACTCGGTTACCTCCTGTCCGCCTGGACCCACATGGCTTGTTACCTGGTCATCAGTTCGAGGCATCTCAGCAATGGGCACTACCGGGGCATCAAAGGAGTCTTCCGAGGGCCCCTCTGCAAGAACGGATCTCCCTCTCGGGTAACCTGCGCACACGCGTGAACACACACATGCACACACACACACACACACACACACACACACACACACACAGAGATACCACAGAACGCACATGCTCGCCTTCAAAATCATTGTAAACAAAAAGAGATACTGTCTTGGTACATTGAGTGGGGGGCGGAGAATGACCTTATCTTATAGGCATAGTGGGTCTGTTTATACAGTTTATCGACTGGTAGGGGTACGTGTTTACATGTGTATTTTCGGCACCCTCATGAGCATTTCTAGTGCAAATATTTGCTGGGTGCAGTTCTGAGGGGCGGTGAGGGTAGCTCCTGTTGGCTGACTCCAGGGGTGGACCTGATGATTTGGACAGTGTGGAAAGTTTGAATGGCACTTTCTAACCACGCTTTGTGAAGTCAGCAGTTGGGATTAGTTGAATAATGCTGCTGCTACTTTGGAAGAAGAGAAACTTTTTAGGTATTTTGCATCAGGGTACCGGCAAAGGTGAAGGTGTTGGGTGTGGAAACTTGGTTCATTCTAATGCTTAACGATGTGGGTCTCTAAGGAAAGACCAACAGTTCTTTGGGGAAAAAGGGAGCAGATAGTCTGTTGTTATATACAAATGTATTCACATGCAATTTGAGTGATTGCTATTTACGTTAGTAAGCTATTCAACTTGGCTTACTCTTTGATTTATTCTTTTTTTTTTAAATAACTTTGACCAGAATTATGACTTTAGTGTAGTATTAATTCATCCCTTAGTACATACTATATAGAGACTAATGTTTTAAGGATCAAGATGTACTTTAAGAAAACATTTGTGGCATGATGTATTTTTTTTTAAGTTTTGGGTTATTAATGACTAAATGTCTAAACTTAAAGAACAATTTTTCTAGTTTAATCTACAAACCACTATTTTTGGTCTTTATGATATCAAGAAGGAAAACTTAGGTTGCCTGATTTTTATTTATTTTTTTTTTGGTATTTGTCATCATGCTTTATTGCTTCATTTGCATGAATTATTTAAATCTGTAATATATTATAAAAACCTGTAATATATTCTAAAAAGTGCTACATGTGATTTGCAAGAGAAATCTAACCAAGAAAGTGCAAGAACCCAAAGATACCACTAGGACTCCTAATGGTGACAAAGTATTTCCTCACATGCTTTCATGCACTGTAAAAAGTGGATCCTGCCAATTCCCCCTCCCCACCAACCGCTGTATGCTGCTGGATCAGAAGTGTTTGATGGAATACACTGTTTGAGTTGGCATTTACAATTACATTCATAGGGTTGGAAGACTCGGGGAGAGTTTCAGTTGAATAAAGCCCACATTTGATCCTGAGCAGCTGCCGTCAGAATCCTTCCTGTGTTTTAAAGATTTTTCAGGACCGGAGTTTCCATAGTCTCAGCAAACCACGTTAATGTTTATCAAAACACAGAACCAGAATGTTCCTTATAGCAAATTAAATCCTTCAAATTCTTCTGTTTCAAGCCCATTTTGCCTTGAAAACCTCTCATGTTCCCCCTTTCTAATAGATGTTATTTTTCAACCTTTAATAATCTCTGTGGCTGTCTTCCAGAAACCTGTCTTTGGTTATGGGAATCTGAATTGGATACTGTGTTGTAGTGATGTGCAGTAAAAATTCACAGGTTTAGAATCACTTCATAGTTTCTACATTGTTTAGTTCTATTTGTGTTGGCTAAAATACGATGTTAATCTTCCAAAATCTAAAGGGTTTGTTTGCAGAAGAAATTTATGTCACTTGGCACAAAGCGTCCTTCCTCTCCCACTGTGGTCACTCATCTCCCAGGAGCCTGACTGAGCCGCAGGGACTGGGCAGGTGACTGTGGATGTGAGAAGGCAGCCCGTCCCCATCCTGGTGCCGCTGGCTGATTAGGCGCTCACAGCCACAGGACACTCTTTTCACTAATATTGGGCTGGTTTTTACTAAAATACTAATTTGTTCTTATCTATTCACTATACTTCAACTCTAGTTTGTTCTCACCCATATTTATATACTGGAGTTAAATTACATTGGAAATAATTTAAAGATATCTAAATTAGTGTGTATATGTACTGTCTGAACTTGATTTATTTATTTTCTTTTACATTTTGCTATTGAATTTGAATTACATTTTCAAGGTTTGAATAGTCTCTCACATGAGCTTGGCAGTACATGAAAAATTGATGTTCATTCATTTTGCCATGGGCAGGTTGTTAGATAAGTCTGAGTTGCCTTCACATTGTTTAACACTAGTCTTTCTCCTTAAAATCAATTGGTACTTTCTGTACCCTCGACCTTTGGGCATTTAAGTAATAGTTCCTTGGTCTAGATGAGTTTATATTTGCCTTCTTTATGAATGAGTTGTGAAGCATGAAGGTAAAAACTCTGGTTATAATACATAATTTATTTTTTATAATCATCAATTCATATCCCACAAACTTTCAGTTTAACTTACATTTATTGAGTTTTTTTAAATTAGTATAAATATTAAACTCACATATTCATAAGGTAAGTTTATTTTTTTCCCTTAAAACAACAGCTACTTCTATAGTACTTTTTTTTTTTTCAAATTTAGTGCCCAGAGTATCATAGTTTCAAATTGACCTCTACATAAATGACATTAATTATTTGCACTTCCTGAGACTCAGTTTATATGAATTGGGATATCATTAGTTGATTTAACTTACTCTCATTCAATTCTAAAATATTTCAGCTTTAGTTCTTACTCCTTAACACTGAGTAATTTATTTTAATCTATATCTTTGTTTTAAAAGAGCTGTTTAAAAGTTGCACATAACACTATTGAATGAGACTATTTTATAAGTTTGTAGCTGAAACCGGTTTGGCTCAGTGGATAGAGCAGGTGTCGGCAACCTGCGGCTCCGGAGCCGCATGCGGCTCTTTTTAAGTGAAAAAACCCTCTTTCTGCACGATCCGGTATATAGCATTAAGGTAAGAAACAATATATGCAGTGTTATATTTGTTTTAAATGTCGCAATGGTTTTGCGGCTCCCAGGTTTTTTTTTTTTTCCTTCGAAAACAGGTCCAAGTGGCTCTTTATGTCTTAAAGGTTGCCGACCCCTGGTAGAGCATCAGCCTGCGAACTGAAAGGTCCCAGGTTTGATTCCGGTCAAGGGCATGTACCTTGGTTGCAGGCAAATCCCCAGTAGGGGGTGTGCAAGAGGCAGCTGATCCATGATTCTCTCTTATCGATGTTTCTAACTCTCTGTCCCTCTCTCTTCCTCTTTGTAAAAATCAATAAAATATATATTTTTATAAGTTTGTTATTGAAAGGAGAACAGTCACCTTTTCTTTTTGACATAATAAGAGTTTCTTCTTTTAGAGCTCTGATATAAAGAAGGAAAACTTATTAGATATGAGATATCAATGCATCTAATATGAGTTTAGTATATCAGTGTCTTATATGCATTATTCTTCAGTTATATATTTAAAGGAGTTGTATTCATTTGTCATGTTCAAATCATGGGTCTGTAGAATCTGAACACATGATATTAAACTGACAGTGCAAAAGGGTATTATATATATAGGCTTTCATTTAGAAAACATGGAATCATTATATGGAATTCTTATAATAAATACTTAATGGTATATTTGATAAATAAATAAAGCATCTTACCCCCAAACAATTTTCCCAGATCAGCAAATTAAAAATCTTATAGTGAAATTCAGTTCCTATCTTCAAAGTGACAACAAGAAAATGTCTTATCTGTGGCAACTCTCTTCCTTTTGGAAACTTGGTATGAAAAAAATAGAACACTGCCTATATGCTAATCATAATGTGAGTAATTGATTTAAGATGGTTTATGTTACTTTAAATCCAGGAATAAAGGAAAAAATAATGACAGAAAGCATTGCATAGTGTTTTATGCTAAAGATCTCTAGTTTTAGAAAATAAATTTGCACCCTCCTTTGTTTTAGGATATTACAGCCTTTCCTATCAGAACTTTGAAATAATACATCTGAATAATGACTTTTCAAATCACTGTGATATATCTATACACACATCCATTGTTATCAGTGCTGAAGCGTAAATAGCCTATAAATTCATGAACTTTTTTTTTTTTTACCATCAAATACCTTGATGGTAAAACTTTGTCACAATAACTGAAGTATTTAATAAGAAAACAGTCAGTAAATTCATTTCTTTGTGAACTTCTAAATTCTTCTATCGGCATGTTTGAATGCAATGGAACAAGTAATAGTCTCAATGTAATGTCAAAAATGTATTGGGATAGATTTGTAGCTATTTTATGGATTTCAAAATCACCAAATTTAGGTTCAAATATGATTTATTATAGTTTACTTAATTTGGGTAAGATTAATAGTAAGACTGTCATTCAGAATATCTATTGATGAAATGTTAATGATGATCATAGTTATATATTGTATCTGGGGTACAGGTGAAGTTTATTACCCTGTTTTGAATCTTAGAATGATACTTATTAAGAAGTGATTATTCCTGAAAGCACAATCCAGGAATATGTTTCCTGAAATGTCTATTGTCTTCCCCTGAAGTATTTAGATGTGAAGATAATTCTTGGGGTTTTCATCTGAAAAAGAGATCAGGGTCCTTGGAATTTTGTTGTTGTTATTTTGTTTTGTTTGGTGATCTTATTCTGATATCCAAATAAAGTGCCTAATAGAAGTAGCTGACATAGAAAAATAATTTTATTTTTTTCTATTTTTCAGATGCAAAATTTTATAATATAAAATCTGCATATTGTTTGTTCACAACTCCAAGTCAATTCTTCTTCTTTCACCATTTATCTGCCCCCCTCTAACAAGCATTTTAGATGAGCCAAAAAATTCCTATAAAGCTCCCTTTTAAAAATTACAAATGCATATGTATAAATGAAAGAAGTTCTGGAAAAGATTATCTTGAGGGTGCATTTATTCAGTGAACTTCTAAAATGAGAAAATGAGTTTTCTTTTTTTCTTCTAATATCTTGTTCTTTTTTTCTAATATCTATGATCTTCAATTATATGTATTTCATTATACTTAATAAGTACAAGTTAAACACATCCAAAATGCTCTCACACTGATGTGCCAAAAAATAATCACAAAGACATGCTCTCCCATAGAAAAGTCACCTGCATCCTGTTCTTGAATTCATGAATGCATAATGCTGCCTTTCTTATGAAAACTTTTAGATGTTTTCAATAGAGCAGACTCAGTTACAATTCTTATGTTTTCTTTCTCATGTCAAATATTGTATTAAACAACCTTTTTCTTCTCCTTGCCTTTTCAATTCTTTCTTTTTTCCCCCCAACTAATTTCAGAAATAAGTAGTTGGCATTTATGCTTTAAAAAATAAGTGTCAACTTTCTAGGAGTTAAATTTATTTTTCTCTGACTTCAAAAAGTTTGCATGATAAGATGAATCAGATGAGTATTTGAGTGCATTGTGACTTTATTAGATTATATAGCATTTATTTTGCAATTAAAATTTGATGCATCAAATCCCTTGATTTGTTTCTTTTCAGTATATAATTAAGATAAACTCTATTTTAGGTTTCTCCCATAATTTGGGAACAAAATAAGAATAAAACAGATTGGCATCATAGGTAGGCTAAATGGGGACTATATTTAATAAAAACAATCACTTATAGTTTAAAAAAATGGTGTTAATTGTAACTGTGAAATCTTTCTCATATAATACATAAGCACTAAGATAAATATTTTTCACATGTCAATGGAGCTCGAAATGTTGGAGGTTCAAGGGTGTATTGAGAGCAAAAGACATATTTCAAATAACTATGAAGTGTATTATAGTGTGAGTTTGGTTTAATTCAAAATGCACACCACTAGAATAATTTTTTAGTATATATGTACATATTTTGTAGAAAATATTTTGAATCAAAATTGAAATAAAAGGGCTACTTTGTTCAAATACAATATGTCGTTTGGTTTTAGCAAATATAGGTTTTCAGGTAATCTTTATAAAATGACAGGCAACAGCCTTTTATAGACAGATTTTGTAAATCAGGTTTACTTAGTGGATAAGGTCTAGAGAGAGAAATTAAATATTTGATATATTTTCATGAAAAAAGTATAGTTATGATAATAATAGGAATATATGAATCTCCAAGTTCCATAGTCTCTCTTACTTTAGAAGTAACTTTTGGACTTGAAATCCTGGAAAGATGATTTACAACATACTTTGGATAGTATTCTCAGTTCACTAAGGCGTTGTTAGCTTATTGAAAACACAACATGGAAAAGAATATGACATAGTATGTAAAATAGGGCTTTTAATGATATTCACTAATGATCTTACTTTTCCTGAGATGGACTCTAACAACATGCATTGAACTAAACTCTCTTTTATTCATATTTGATACCTAAAATCTAAATATATGTTTCTAATATACTAATAATTTTTCTTCACAGATAAAGGGAACTATAGAGTTAACTATTTTTCCTTTCTTCTAACCCTGGGACAAAGCTGTGGTCTAACCAAGTGTTGAAGATAGATGTTGGCCTTTAAAGCAACACCATGTCCCTACCTCTGCTCATCTCCTATCTCCTATCCCAACTTTAGCTCTTATTTTAACTTTATTTTCCTGAGCTCTCATTCTTTTAAATTTATACTTTATTGTTTTAATATATAAAGTTGCTTTCAGATGACTTAGGTCTGTTTGTGAAAGCAAGACAGGCTATAAATAAATAATAAAATATAGACTTTCCAAATATAGGGATACCACTTAGGATTTTGTACTGGACAGTTTTGAGAATGACTCATGGAGAGTATTCATTTTGTTCACTTGTAGCAAGTACAATTAGGGCTGCCAATTTTTTGCTTTGACAATTGGAAAATTCCTCTTGTCAAATTTTATTTCATTTTCTGTGGGTGTAAGAGGCAGAATATATTTTATTTTAAAATAAATATGGCCATTTTTTTCTAAGCAATCTTTTTCCTCTTATTCTCCTTATCATCGATTCCTATTCCTTTGATTAACGAGATTATCAATTTTTAAGTATCTTTTTGGTTGATACATAAGTGTTGGCATATACTTTTAATTCCAGATGTACAAACCCTTGCAAATGGGGAGAACCATTCCAAGCTGCCTGTCCCCTGACCCAAACATACAAGTCCCTTCATTGTTTGGCATCCACATGTGACTTTCATCTCTAGTTCAGAATTTATAGCTCCCCCATATCTCCATTCAGAACCTATTACCAATGTTCTCCCCCCTGCTCTCCTTCCCACAGCTATTATTCATCACCGCACTTGTCCCAATCTACCTCCGGAGCAGCAAATATAGTCAGCCACATGTCCTTTCCAAATCTCCATTTTGCTATAATTATATTCCCTAACATTACCATCTTGGCAAGCAAAAGCAATATACATTTCCTCTTTGTGAATGAAATAATTATCATAATCTAAACAGAAAATAACAACTGGATCCCTTTTTGAATGATGGGCGGGGCAGAGAGAATGGAGAACCCATGTAAGTCCTACTCTCCCCACTGATTTGCTTCATTTGTTGTGAAGTCAATAGACATAGAGGTGGCCATGTTAATTGCATTCATGTTATCTGAAAATGCTCAAAGCTGTTGGGTGGTATCTATGATTCTTCATGATCCAGCCTCTAGCTACATACTCAGTTTTAACTCCCTTTATTCTTCTATCTGATTCTATAGTGCAACCATACTGAACTACTCTGAGTTCTTGATTATGATGAGTGTTTATAGAATTTATGCCATTGTACAAGCTGTTTTCTCTGTCACAGATCCTTCTTTTGCCTTCATATGTTGGGCCATGCTTACAGACTTTAAAAGAGTTAGTAGTTCCTCATTTGAGTCTACACTGAGTTCCTTATCATGGGTCCAAGGCTTCTTCTATCACAACCATTTTCTGCTTTGATCATCACTGAACCTATTCATTTCTTGGTCTCAGTTTCATCATGAAATGTGAGATCCTTCATGTCATGTCTACTGTTACCCCTATATTCCCAAAGCTGAGCACCCTCCAGCTTTGGATTATTATAAAACAAAAGGATTCTAATAGAAATTTAATTGATATAAATATGTACCCTTTAGTCCTACTGGTAGCTCCATGAACTTTTTTTTTAAGAGAAATTTTTCCCAAGTGCACTAGAATCTTCTAGAATGCAAACTGTTCTACTGATGGATTGAGTGGTCACTGTTTTCATAGTAATGCCTCTCAATTTAATGTCTGCCAAGATCACTCGGTTAGTTGCTTCAGGCATAATTTAATATTTTCTATTAATCCAAATTGCCAAGTTCTTTTTCTATATCTTTTAAAGTCTACACAAGAAGACTGGTTATATATAAATGGGATGAAATTCATACATGAGTCAGTTAAGCTATATTTTTCATTGGAATATTTAATAGTTTCTGAGAAATGAATTGCAAGTCAGGAGCTTGATCATTCTCTTTCTGTTTAGCAGTGTGTAGTAAGGAGAAAAAAAATTGTGGTACATAAATCCTATCTTTCTCTTATTCTCTCTCTCTCTCTCTCTCTCTCTCTCTCTCTCTCTCTCTCTCTCTCTCTCTCTCTCTTTCAAAAGACCTATAATAATTCCCTGATCAGTGGTTATTATTGCCTGAATTTATCAGCTGCACATTTTCCAACACGGTTTTGTTAACACTTGTCCTTTCTTGGATGAGTCTGGACCTAGCCACTGTTCAAAGAGGAGCTTGGGATTCTTCTAAACAATGGTTTTTATCTAAAATATCCAGCCACACAGAGAGATAATAGTAATCAATTGGAATGAAGAGAATCAGGTTTATTGTAAGGTCAGTTTCTTAATACAAATAAACTTTTTATATTGTTGTTAACATATATTTAATTTCTTTGCTTTATTATAGGATATAAACTTTGGAGGGTGCTTAGCAATCTAGTTTAGCCTCCTACTATTTACTTTTTTACATATCATCATGATAAAGACTCCATGGTATAATATTGACAACCTATGAATCTTACATGGCAAAGGGGGCTTTGCAGATGTGAGATAATTAAGGAGGTGGAGGAGATTATCTTGGAATATGTAAGTGGGTCCAGGGTAATCACAAGGATCCTTATAAGAGGGAGGCAGAAGTGTCAGAGTCGGAAAGAACTCAGAGGATGTTGTGATACTGGCTTTGAAGATAGGGGAAGGGGCCATAAGTCAAGGAATGCAGGTAACTTCCTGAAGCTGAAAAAAGCAAGTAAATAGATCCTCCAGAAAAATCACAGCCATACTAACACCTTGATATTCATCCAGAAAGACTTCTAACTTAAGAACTGTGAGATAATAGATTTGTATTGTCAGCATATTTGTGGTAATTTGTTAGTGCAGCCATACGGAACTAACACAACCACTCAATGTGGGTGAACATTTCCAATGGTGGGTGGGCTGCCTTGCTTCCTGAAGTGACTGATCCTCTTGTAAGACTAATGTAATTAACACCAAGTCTTCTGTCTCTACCAATGTCTCTGCCTCCTTCTTCCATTTACTCACTGATCCTTTATGCACTCTTTGGGAGCAGGAGGGTAGATCTGCCTGCTCTTTAACATGACTTCCCTACAACTATTTAGAGTCATCTGGAGAATTTGTATTGTTAAGTCATGTAAAGGACTGAAAGTTATGTGAGAATTAACTAATTTTCTTCAGTTCAGCACTTGTATTATTTTCTTATATATTGATTGAACTTTCTGTAACTTAAAATGCTTTGTTACAGTTTTTATGTAATACAAATTTTGAAATATAACATACTGATAATTCTCTTTTTTTACTTATTATTTTATTTTTTCCCATCAGCTTTTATCCTCTTTGTCACCTCTACCGCCCCTAACTATCCCCCTCCACTCTGCAATAGCCATGTTGTCCATGTGCATGATTTATCTCTCTTTTTTCCTCTCAATCCCCCCCCCCCCCCCACTTTCCCCTCTCCCCAGCTGTTTGCCTGCTCTCGGTCTATGAGTCTGTCTCTACTTTGATTAGTAGTTCAATTTGTTCATTAATTCCTGCAAATGAGTGAAATCATATGGTATTTGTCTTTCTCTAACTGGCTTATGTCACTTAGCATAATATTCTCCAGGTTTATCCATACCATTGCAAAGGATAAAATTTTCTTCCTTTTCAACAGAGTAGAATTTTTATATTCTTCAAAGGTAGTAAACTCAATAAGATGCTATTTTATTTATTTGTTTGTTTTTAAAAATGTATTTTATTGATTTTTCACAGAGAGGAAAGGAGAGGGATAGAGAGTTAGAGACACTGATGAGAGAGAATCATCGATCAGCTGCCTCTTGCACACCCACTACTGGGGATGTGCCCACAACCAAGGTACATGCCCTTGTCCTGAATCAAACCTGGAACCTTTCAGTCTGCAGGCCAACACTCTATCCATTGAGCCAAACCAGTTTCAGCTCAGTAAGATATTATTATATATTTAGGAAAATACCACCCACTATTTCAAATAGTATTTACTTTTCCCAGATATTTTTCTGTAGAACTATATACACGTTATCTATTCAGAAGATTAATTTAAGGCCCCCCCCCCCCCCAAAAAAAAAAAAGTCATTTTAAAGACACATCTTAAGGCTATTGTTCTTAGTTTGGGTAGTCTTTGACTTAGACATCTACAAATTTTCTAGGGGGGAGAACATTACTTTTGAAAAAGTGATGGGAATCCATTGAAGCAACAATTATAATTTCATGAAATCACCAACATTGCCTGTGCTTGACCTAATGCTATCAAAATGAAAAGTTATTTTTTAACTTCTGCATTGAAGAATAATATAATAAATTGTCACAAATTATTCGTGTATAGCTTTTTGAGGCTCCAGATATAGATACAGAGCATTACAACTCCCTGGAAGACTGGTGTATCCTTTATCAAGCCCCATCCACTCCAAAGGTAAAGAATGCCCTAACGCAAGATTATGATCTGCTTTACTTTTAAAAATTATATTAAAATGAGTTTTAGCAAAGAAGACATGTATTTGCAGCTCAACTGACAGTAAACTATTGAATTTAGGCCCTCTTTTTTTTTTTTTTTTTGACATGGGTTGGATAATTATTCTTCACTTTGCTACTTTACTTTGACTGACCAAAGTTAACTTACTAATGATTTGAAACAAATGAACATAAGAATACTGATTAGGTAGGAATAAATAGATTTATGCTAATAAAACACATGGTTTATATCCAGGGTAACATCTGTGAGGTATTTCATTATCTTTTCCTTAATACTACTTGTTGAAATTCAAAGATCTGAGCATAATATCGATTTATAAATCTCTCGCAAATGGTTAGAAATGGCTTTGCTGAGTTTTCATTATTTGAGAGATATGAACTATGTATTTAGTGGAAAATAACAAATGATTTAAGGAAAGAAACATCTAGCTTGGACTTCTAATAAAACAAAATTTATGTACAAATGATATGTAAACGTTATTACAAAAGTTGTAATTTCATACACGTGCATGATGATAAAATACAAATTTGTTTTACTAGGGAAATAGGAGTTTTGCCAAGAAGATTATAGATGAACCCCAAATAATGCATATATTAATCAATCCTAGTTTAATTGAATTTAAATATATTTAAAGAATGAATCATATATTTTCATTAAAATGTAGTGCTTATCTTCCAGCATCCTAATCAGGCCTAAACCAGCAGTCGGACATCACTTTTACAATCCTGGACCGCTGGCTCCTAACTACGCATCTGCCTGCCTGCCAGATCACCCCTAATTGCCTCTGCCTGCCAGCCTGATTGCCCCTCACTACCCCCCTGCCGGCCTGGGTGCCCCTATCCGCCTCCCTGCCAACTACATCACCCCTCACTGCCCCCTTTGCCAGCCTGGTTGTCCCCAACTGTCCCCCCTCTGCCAGCCTGGTCACCCCTCACTACCCCTGGCCCCCTGCTGACCTGGTTGCCCCATGCAGCCTGCTATTCAGTCATTTGATCATTCCTTGGTAACCCCTCTGCTGGCCTGGTTGCCCTAGGCAACCAGCTGTTCAATCATTTGGTTGTTTCTCACTAACCACCCCAACTCCCCCCACCCCTCTGGCCTGTTTGCCCTACATTGTCTATTTGGTTGTCCTCTGGTTGTTTCAGTCATGATGGCCCCTGGCTTTTTATATATATGGATTGTTGAAACCGTTGCTCTTTCAAATGGCCCTATAAAATTGCTTTTACACTGTAGCTGTGTTTTCTTGGGAAGGGAAGTACAGGCATGGAGGCCAGTCGGCTTCCTGTTTAATACACCATTGCAAATAGGAGCCGTGCATTTTTACAACTTTTATATGAAAATGCTCAGTAGCTCAGTATGCCCTACTCTCCTGATATAGCTTTCATCCAAGACAATGATACATTTAAAGTGGCTTTTCTATTTTTCTTGTTTTTGTCAAATCAAGTTCAGTTGAGTTGTTTTTATGATGTTGCTGGCTGTAGAAGGGGTTTTCCTCTTTTCTACAGGGATAGTTACTTAATGTAAAACTACTGTCGCTTTGCTGATAAGCATGCAACCTGATCACTACATATAAATATCTTTCTATGCCTCGGAAAATTTTGATAATTTCAATCAGTTGTTTTTCCCTCTATCACTTTCTCTCCCCAATTAAACAAAAAACAAAAACAAACTACTATAACAGTTACATATTTGAAAGAAGGAAATACAATTGACTAAGAGTTGTGGATATTTTACATATGTTCACATTATGAGCAAGTTCAAGGTCCATGTGTTGATACAAACTTTTGTACACATACATTCTGCTCTTAGCATATATAGAAAGTATTCAATTGATGTCTACCATTTGCCACTTCATGTTGTAAAAAAGCGTCTGTATCAGTGTCTAGTCATGATAACAGAAACCATTTTAGCTTTTCAGAGTGAGTACAATGCAAGGGCTTTTTATTTTTTATTTTTTTTTAACATATGTATTGAAAAGCCAGAGGGAGAGAAAAAAGGAAGGTGCCATAACCCAGAGATGAGTAACTGTAGTAAGTCACTGCAGCCCCTTGGGCCTGAGAAGCACAGCGGGAATTGGTATTACCTGGACCCTCAAGCCTTCCTCTGATGGCCCTGCTGCTGCTACTGCTGCTCTGCAGGCATTTAAGAGCTGCTGTCTCACTGTGGCTACTGTACCTGCGTGGCTGGTACCTCCAACTGCTGGGTGCTGCTAGGACTGTCCCATCACTACCCCAATCCATGAGTGCTGACATACCAAGGCAGCCGAGCCGGAGCACAAGACAGAACATTGTGGCTTTTTAACTTTTCCTGGCTTCCACTCTCACACCAGTGCTTCCCATTAGCAGAGAAGGCGGACACCAGCTGGTGAGCAGCTCTGGGGATGTGCAGTTTACAAGCTTCCAGTCCCAGTAGAGAGTGGGATTGGGGAGAAAAGAACTGATCACCAACAGAAGAATACCCAGGATTGTGTGTACACCCTTTATTATAAAGTTGTGGAAACGTAGAGGGAGGGGCATTCACTAAGGAATATGTTAATATTTTATATGTTAAAACAAATAAGTATGTGTGAAAAAATGTCCCGGAGGACCATGTTTCTGATCTTTCTGATTGTGGCTCCTTTTTTAAGAATTGGGCTTAAAATTTCGTGAATATTCTAGAGAAAGACCATCAAATTTCAATGCAATCAATAGTAAACACTTTTTGAGTATATGTGTCAGGTTCTCATGATTCTGGAATAAAAAGATGGAAAATTAAACTGCTAAATTACATGCCCAATATATCAAATTAGCTACTTAGAGTAAAATCAAGCTAGAATGGCCTTTTGAGCTCATCTCCATCAGTTATTGTCTAAATGAGGTTACACTGCAGATTTGAGACCCCAACACTAGACTTAACAGAAACAGAATGCCTGGAGTGGAGCCTGAGGGTATACATTTTATTTATTTATTTAATTTTATTTTTGGGGGGGAGCATACATTTTAAAACAAGCAGCCCATTGGTTTGCTGTACACATTGACATTATGAAATTATTAAACCAATATCAACTCTCTTTGATTTGAAACTCAGATGCTAGAGGCTGAGGAAGGCTTTGACTTGCTCATGCTCTGTCCTCTCCTTTTCCCACTGGGACTCCTGTAGGGTATCCTCCATACTTGTCTGGTGCTTCAGACACCTCCCTAATGCCCAGGTCACAGATAACAGGCAGGAAGCCCTCATTCTATTCCAGACAGACTGTGCCAAAGCAAACTTTTTGCACATTGATTATTTAATCCGTAACACAATTTTCTTAAGATATAGGCTGTGTTAATCTCCCATTCAGATGAGGTGAGGTTCCACATTTTATAAGTAACTGCCTGGGAGAGTGCAAGGGCTTAGGTCCAGGACCTTCACACTCCAAAACTCAGGGGTGAAACCATTTTAATGAAACTTGGCTATTCTAGCTCTATTCTGCCATGACAATGTTCGCATTCCTTTGTTGAAATATCATAGCATCTTAATTGTTAGTTCACATATCTATTTACTGTTCTTTGTTTGTTTTTCTTCATCCAGGTAAATGACAGCATCTAAATGCTGCAGGGTCTGTAGGTTAGCAGGCTCTCAATAAAACTGTCCCCTTGTTCATCCTTTCATTCATTTATTCAATCTTACTTGATTAGAGTGGTTCAAGATGAAAGTATTAAGCTAAAGTAAACATGGAATGTGGGCACCTACACATATGGCAAAATTAAAATAAAACTTTGGCAACATATTCATATATATATAGCAGTCAATGTATAGTTATAATTAACTGATATTCAGATTTTTAGTAAGTAACTAATGTTGAGAGCTCTTATTATTGGCAACTGCACAAACCAATAAAGGCACTTTCCAAGAAGCCAGTGATGCCAATAATTCATGACAATTCAAAGTGAAGCAAATATTTCACAATTTTTATTTCACATAAATCACAAATAGCATTATTTTTCAAGGTGAAAACCCCAAATTATATTTCTCCATAAGGGGAAATAAAAATGTATATTTTGCTTCCCTTATCATCACATACTTTTCTTATTTTTTCATATACTAATTCTGTACATAAGTATAAATATTAAAGATCAATTTATGTATAGCAAGTGTCAAGGCACAGTGTTGTGTATACCTTATTCCTTGAGGGACATACGATTAAGCAACCAATTTCTTGTTAGAAGCATATATTGAAAGCAAAGACCAGAAAACCAACATAAGTCCATTCCCACTTGATTAGAGTTTGAGCCTTTTGGAAAAAAAATCTTAATAAGTATATTAAGCCATTTAATTACAATGGTGGTTTGATTTTCTATTGTTCACATTATTACTGAAGAATATAAATAGTATATTCACAACACAAATCAATACAACTGAATTAACTGATCGGAGTTCTGTGAATGGGCATTTAGGCATTTATCAAAGGGTAGCTCAGATTCTTCCAGAGGATATCAAGAATAGCAGCAAAAGCCCTGAAGGACTTACTCTGTGCTTTACCTGCTAGGAGATTTTACAGACGGTCTCTAGACCACGGGCTCCTTGCTGCCAAAGCACTGCGAATCAGCAGCTTGACTAATTGCTCTGACATCCCTGAGATCTCCCTAGGCTGCTGGTCGGAAGTCAGAACATTTTATATTCTTGTCACCAAGCTTGTTGTCATAACTGTATTATGGAAATTGCAGACTTGTAGAGCATAGGCTCAACTCTGACAAAGTCAACATGAATTTATTGAGTTGCTGGTTATCTTCACATATGATTTATCTCGTTTAATATTTGGGTGCTCATTCAGTTTGTAGCTGATAAAACTGAGGCCTGTAGAAATTAAATAACTTTTTCAAGGTCAAGGTTAGGCAGCAGACAATGTGGGATTTGAACATGAGTCTTCCGATGTGAAACTAGAGCTCTGCTAGGTTGCTTTGAAAAATGTTTGCCACACTGCTAAGGAATTGTTTGCTTCGAGAGAGGCGGAAATACACTTGGACTTAAGCAAAAGAGAAGAATTGATTATTGGAAAGATTCTGGAGAGAAAAAAATGTTACCAGGCCTCAGTCAGGACTGGGAAATGGAATAATCGGGAGCTGAGGTGATTGTATCTGGATTCCCAGAAAGCCCATTTCTGTTCAGCTTCAGCATTTGCTGCCTCGCAAATGGGCTATCTCTGATCCTGGTGGGTAATGACTAGTCCAGCTTGTGCTGTGTGTGTGTGTGTGTGTGTGTGTGTGTGTGTGTGTGTGTGCATGTGCATGAGCACCCATAGGGGGAAAGGAGGGAGAGAGAGAGAGAGAGAGAGAGAGAGAGAGAGAGAGAGAGAGAGAGAGAGAGAGAGAGAGACACAGAGAGAATGAGAGGGTGACAGGGTCTTGCAGTCTGTGGCCCCCAAATGAAGCTATGGGAAGAGATACTCTGTGAAAAGTACATGGGCAGGTGCACAGATGGGAGTCAGAGAGGAGGTGGGGAGGACACCATTGGTGGAGAAATGATTGGCGTTATTTACACAAAGCCTTTCTTGTACTGCACTGTTCAGCTTTGGTGGTTAAATCCCCGATTCTCCCCCTTGACTGGGAGCAGTTTTATGAATCCTAATCGGCTTCTCTAGTTTGGGTTAAGAGAGTTGTATATATATACTGACATCTCTATCCATCTGTATCTATAATTATATTCCAAATGTGCACATTTAATTCTATTTATGCAAGCATTTTATTCCTGTTAATCAACTGGGAGTCATCTTTATTAGAGATATTTTGGTGTGTCTTCTATGTAATACAAAGGGAAAAACATCATCTTTTATTATTTGTAAACTAATTACTTGTGCTTATTCAACTATCATTTGTTTAATATTAGCAAGAAGAACCAGGTCGTGCCGGAGATAATAATGGGTGCTCTGTCAGCAGAATGTGTCTACCTGCACGCTGTGTGTTTTCAGCTTCCCTGTCAGGGTACACTGCCCTGCGTAGACATCTTTTGCACCAGACGTGCATGAGTGGCTCTCATGTGAATGTTGGGAAATATTCTGTACCAAGAATAAGGCAGTGGCAATGCAGTCTTCATTTCACCAGAGGGAATAAGGAAGAGGTGGGCGATGTCTCGCTTTTGCCTCACCATCAATCAGAGCTGTGTTTTGTTAAGGCTCTGCTTGCTTCATTTTCCTCACTGAGCGACTAGGCTGGAACAGATAATATCGAATTCTCCTCCTGGTTCTAGTATCTACTTTCTGAATCTATAATATCACAGAGAGATAATAGGCATGTTACTTAATAAGGAGTCAATTATGAAAATAGTTTCCAATCATTGTTGAAGGTGGGTGATGTATATATGGGTTTATTATACTATCCTCTTTTATGAATGAAATTTTTCAGAGAGACATAAACAGAACCATAGCTATAGAGAAAGGTGGCAATAATAAGAAAATGATGAAATTTGATTATCTTCATCCTAAAAAGTACAATATGTTAGTTTATTTAATGAGTCATGTGAATATGAAAGGCGATACAAGAATAGAATATAGCGGAAGGCGAAAATAGAGAAATTGGAAAACCCTGCAAGTCCCCTTGAATCATTTCAGTTGAAATGCTTTATCATTTTGTTAAGAATGTCATATAAGAAGTACTTATAGTCAAGTTTAATGAATATACATTGCAGAGATAAATGGCTCATGAATTCACCATCATTTTGGATTATGCATTATTGCCCTTTAAAATCATTAGTTTGGAAAATTGAGACTTGATTGTAATTTGCAATTTCCTAGCATGCCCTGACTGGGTAAAGAAAGATGCAATCTGGATAAGGGCCAGATTTCAGAGCAGAATTTCTGAATGCAATGTGGTTGGTCCATAAATGAGATAAAGCACATAGCACAATATGCAATCAACTAAAAACCTTGACCATGAAAATACCAATGGAATAAGCCAAAGTTTGGGGTGTAACATCAGAGCTTACAAATATTCTAAAGTCATTTTCTGCACAGCTACAATAGTTTTCTTCTAGAGATTAGTGTAATCATTTATCTAAATAAAAGTTTATTCAGCAACCATTCTTCCCCAGAAATGTACAGTTATTTGAGGACTTTCAGTGTACAAGACCATGTCTTTGCCATTTGAAACTGGATAGAACACATTTTCCCTCAGGTTATGATTGGGTAGTTAATCTCACATGAAAGGACGGATTTCTTCCTTGAAAACAAAACAAACCATTGGTCTTCCTATCTGTAAACATTTTAATTGGGTCCTTTAAATTCCTTAGTTGACTCTACAGATTCACTGACAACTATTATACACAGCCAAGCTTTTAGAAATATTGCTTATATTGTTCTATTTTCTCACCCAACTCTACTGCATCCTGCTTCTGCCTCCACCAGACTATATAAATTGCTCTTCCCAAATCTCCAATGAACTCCTTGTCATTAAGTCTATTTTTTAGTCTTTTTTTTTTTTTTTTTTTTTTTTTTTTACTTGGCTTTGAGATAGCAACTGATGCTGCTGAGTACTCTCCTTATGAAATGCTCTTTCCCTTTGGCTTCTATGACACTGTGCTGATCTGTGTCTCTTTCTCTGCTTCTGGGCAATTTAAGATAAATAATGTCTTAGAATTCTTTGAAGGTCCCTGTCCTACTTTTAGCCTTCTTGAGGTTTTAAAGTACTGTCTTTCTCTGTTTACTTATTGTGCCTGTGCTGGGTGATAGCACTACTACTAAAAATCTTAGTCATCATTTCTATGCTGATTTCCAAATCTCCATCTCTATGCAGACGTTATCTCCTGAGCTTCAGGGAAATACAACAAACTCTACACTGGCTATTTATTATTGATGTCTCTCACACACCTCAAATTCAGCACGCTGGAAACAGAAAACTTCATCTCACTCCACAGCTATCTTCCAGTATTACCTGTCTAGGGAAATGGCAGCACCACCTGGTACATGTTTCATCCTTGAATCCTTCCTCTTCTTCACATTCTCTACTTTCAATCTAATACCAAGATATCTGACTGATTTCTTCATTTTTTTCTGGACCTTTTTCTATTCTTATCATTTTTGTACAGACTTCCTATCATCTCTTTCCCTGATTACTGTAATAGCCTCCTATCTATCTAATCTAGTTACCTAGTTCTTTTTCAATCTCTTATCCTCAGTTCAGAGTGGTTCTTCATAATGCATATCTAGCTATGACATTTCTCTGATTAAAACACAACTCTGTGCCATTTTACTGGAGATGAAGTCATGGTACTTACATGGTTTGAAGTGTCCTCATCAGCTGGCCCCATGCTTAACTAGGCCTTTCACCTCTTGTAATTTCCCTTTGTATTTCAAGGGCTGCCTTGTTGAAATCTTTCAGTTCTTCTTGCTTCCCTTTAGGTTTCAGAATATCCCTCTGCTGGATTATTCATATGTACATAGTTGGGAACACTTCCCTCCTACTCCTTACCTTTCATTTGGCTCACTTCTATTTAACTTTCAGAAATCCTTGTATCATTTATCCCCAGAGACAGCCTCCAATCCTCTCAAGTAGGTAAAAATAGGAAAGCATTGACACTTATATATCCGTGATAATGACCCTTATTTTAATTGTTTAATTGTTATGTGTTTGTGGTAGAGAAAGACAGAGATTGCATAGACTCTCAATGGTAGAAATCATGCTCATTTTCTCATAATTGCATTGCAGCCCCAAGCCTCCATGCCTAACAAAGTTCATATTTGCTGAATGGCTAAATGCAGAGAGAAAAAAAGAGTCAATGTGTGTCATGTTGTCCCACAACCAAATGAGAGAAACCAGAGTAAGCCACTTCGATATAGTGCCAAATGTCACGTTTGCATCTAATTTTTTATGGAATAAATGATATGCACATGATTTGGTGGGGGGGGCGATATGGAGCATTTTATGCGTTTGTGTTTTATGTGTCCACTAACATAAAGGAGGCAATTGATAATCATTGAATTAATGTTTTGAATAACTTTTATTTGACTAAGGGAAGGAATTAAGTGAAATAAAGTGTTGCGATTTTAAGATTAAGGGGAGCTCTGGTGAATATAGGACTCAAGGTAATCTTTCAGATAATTTCTCCTTCAGCTTAATATATTATATTTTATCTCATCAAACTGTTTTCATTCACTTTTCTTTCCTTGAAGTTATTATATCAGGAAATACATCTTATTGCTCTTATTGCTTAGCCATTTCAGCAAACTATGATATTTAATATAATGTGTGTGCTCTATACCTCATTCAAAGTGATTGCTAATGGGAATACCAAATAAAAATTCTACCAACCTGATGTAGCTATAATATGCCAGTAATTAAAAAGTACAATCTTCCCCTACAAACTTCATACTGCTTATATATGTCAGAAAAACTAGGAACCTAACATACTTGATATCATTCTCTTCCTCAAAACCTAGGCTTATTTACCTCTTGATTATTTCTCAAATTGGTCTCCTTGATCCATTTCCACAATCATTAATCTAGTTCAAACTATAACCATCTTCTGCCAGAAGATTTGTAACAACTTACTAAGAGTTCTGTCTGCGTTAACATGTCCCCTACCAATTCATTCTCAATCAGCAACGAAACCAATTTGATTATGCCCTGTTTAAAATCTTCAATGGCTTTCCATCAGACTTAATGAAAAATGCCCTGGTCTTCATTTTTCTTCTGACTTAATGGTCTTACCGAACTTGCATATATATACTAAGTGGCCAGATTATTATGATTTCTGAATGTATAATAACCTGGCCACTCAGTGTACTTCTCTTGAGTACCTCATTTATTTGGTAGCAAAGATACTATAAATCGTGCACCTGATCAGTTTTCCCCTTTGCACTAACTATAAAAAGCTCAGGGCAAATAGGTGGTTGATCTCCAGTAAAAGTCTAGAATACTTTTGATACCCATTTGTAGATAGGATATATACACTAAGTGGCCAGATTATTGTGCATTCAGATAACAATGGTGGTTAAATCCCTGATTCTCTAAATGCATAATAATCTGGCTGCTCAGTGTATATATCCTATCTAATAAAAGAGTAATATGCAGATTGACCATCACTCCTACACACAAGATGGCTGCCCCCATGTGGTCAAAGATCCTGCCCCCATGTGAACAAAAGATGGCCATCACAAGATGGCCAGCAAGAGAGGGCAATTAGGGGTGACCAGGCCAACAGAGGAGGGAAGTTGGGAGAAAATAAGCTGGCAGGAGAGCAGTTAGACATCAATAAGGTTGCAGGGGAGTGGTTAGGGGGTAATCAGACTGGCAGACAGAAGCAGTTAGGGGCAATCAGGAAGGCAGGCAGGCGAGCAGTTGGGAGCCAACAGTCCTGGATTGTGAGAGGGATGTCCAATTGCCAGTGCGATTGGGCCTAAACAGGCAGTTGGACATCCCTTGAGGGGTTCCAGATTGGAGAGGGTACAGGCTAGGCTGAGGTTCATGCCCCCTGCATGAATTTCATGCACTTGTCCTTTAGTATGTGTATATATATTTAACTAAGTTTTTATTGATTACAGAGAGAGGAAGGGAGGGAAAAGGGGAGAGATAGAAACATCAATAATGAGAAAGAATCATTGATCAGCTACTTTCTGCACATCTCCTACTGGGGATCGAGCCTATAACCCAGGCATGTGCCCTGACCAGGCGTCAAACAGTGACCTCCTGGTTCATGGGTTGACACTCAACCACTGAGCCACACCAACCAGGCCAAACTTGCTCTTTAGAAGCCCTAATATAATAATAATAATAATAATTATTATTATTATTATTAAATTATTATTATTATTATTATTATTATATGGCTTTTCAATTTCCCATTCATCATTGCACTACAATAGTTGCAACCAGGATTTTTTTTTTTTTTAAGTAAAGTGTTGTCATTGCCCACAAGTCATGTCTAATAGGGTAGTTTAGTCATTTATTTAGACATTAGGCTTAAATTTTTTAATAAAAACACATTAATCCTATCCTCTGCCTGCCTCACAATAAGGCAGCATAGTCTATGATTTCAGACACATTTTTGGATAACAGTTCAAGGACTTCCTGAACTTTTTTATGATGTTCATAAATTCGATGATGTAGATGATCTGAGTTCCCAAAAGTAACCAATTAGTTATTCAAGGGCACCGAATGAGTTAGTGATAGAGCAAGAATATAACAAAGGTCATTCATCCCATTTCAATGTTTCTGTCCATTTTTTCATTTTGATTTTGGCTGGAACACAGTATGTGCTGAGGAATTATCATGGTATAAAATAGAAAGTGAAGAATCAAATAATTAAAATATTACAAGGTATGTAGTTTTTATCTACAATAAAATTAACCTGATTGCAGAGTAGTCTATAATTTTTCCTTTCAAAAAGCAAAGATAGTATCAACTGGAAAGAAAGAGAGGAGGAAGGAGAATTGAGTGAGAGAGATCCCTGAGGAGGTCATTACTCTAGAATGAATTTTGGTAAAATGTAAATATATTCAATACTAAGACATTTCTTTCTTTCTCCATAAATCAAGGCTTTATATCTAATGCACTATCTTTATATAGTGCATTTAAAAATAGTGGCTTTGTATTTTAAAAGCAGGTCAGAAATGTGAACTATATGATTAAAATAGAATCATGTTATAAAAACAAAAGTAAATATATTAATAGAAAATAGATAATTACTAGTCTTACCAAGCATATATCTCAAATTAATAGATAACTGTGGCTAATGAAACAAAGAATTAAAGAACATAAAGAAAGCATATTTAAAATATGAAATAAAGGTTATATACTTTATTAGTAGTTTGCTCATATGTTCCAAAAGGAAAAAGTATTTTTAATCCAATGAATTGGAAATGAGTTCCTATACTTGGCTCAGTGAATAGCAATATATAAATACAAAAGTTCAGCTGAGTCACTTCCAGAAAGTATTCTTGGTATCCTTTCAAATTAGGGTGGAAGAAATTATGTGAGTAAAATGGAAGATTTCAGATAAGATGCAAACACTATATTTTGACTTACTATTTTAAAAAGCTTCATGGTCAATGCGCCAAACCTGAACATTTTAAAGTATTGGTATTTCACCATTATTTCAGCAAAAGTAACCCTATAGAAAAAATCTTACAGGTATTTTAAATAACTCTTTAAAAAAAATAAAGCCCTAAAGTTATAAATAAATTTAAAAATCCCACAGCAATTGCTTGTAAATTGCTAGCAGGGAAATTAGTGTGACAATAAACAGCAGCAATATGACAGGGGAATTGCTTGAATGTGGTTGAGTGTCACACCAAGTGAGGGAAGAAAAGTGTTTCATGAGTTTATCAAGATTCACACAGGAAGTGTAGTTTGATGGATAAGCAGAATTTTTCTAAGAGAAGTAAGGAAGGAAGTTAAAGACAAAAGCATGGAAATATTGGGGAGCCATTAGAGAAGAAAGTGTGATAAAGAGAAGGGTGGCAAAGTAAGCAAGGATCAGAGAATCAAGACTTTACAGATTGAGATAGAATTTTGCTTTTTGTCATGGGGTTGAAATGAAAGCCACTGAAAAAGTCTGGTCAGAGAACTAACATTTACTGAGGGCTTACATATGCCAGGATCTTTACACCATTGTTTCATGCAAAGCTCATAGCCAAGAATGTAGACATTGTTATCACATCCATTTTGTAGATGAGGAAACCCCAGGGCAGGAAGGTGAAAAATAAACACAACAAAAAACAGTACAGCTCTAAAAAAGTTACAGAGCCAGGTTCCAGGGGAGCAATTGGATATCAGAGGTGGCTTTCTTACACCTTATACTCTGCTGCCTTTACCTTTGATAGAAATAGTAGATGGACTATAAAGAGAGAGAGGAGGAAGAGGAAACTGGAGCGAGTAGTAAGGTGGAGTAAGGTGGGCATGGAAACAAGGAAAGGCAGGAGAAGTACTTACCGTGGAAAATGGGTGGGCTTGGATCAACTGGCTGCCAGTGATCAAAAGAAAAGGAGGAAATGAAGACACTGCTCATGTTTCTGACTTGGCAACTGTGTGGAGAATGGTCTGTTTTATAGCAACAGGGAGTACAAGCGGGGGAAAAGATGGAAGGAAAAATAGTGGCAGGAATGACACATTCTATCTGTGCATTCGGAGATGGAGATCCATGTGAAATCCAGCGGGATGTCTCAAGAAGGCACTGCTTGAGGACTGGAGTACAGGAGGATATGGTATAGTGGTGAGGAGAACACAGAATTAAGTCCAGACCTCTCCTCTCCGCTAACCAGGATCACAGTTAATTATTTAAATTGGTGAAGTAGAAAGAGACTACTGTTATTAACTCTGCTTTTACTGTTGGCAAAACACGTAATGTCCTTGGGTCTCAGAATCTTTATCTGAAAAACAATGGGAGTAGAAGAGATATTTGAAAGGCACATTTGGGCGTGCTCTTTATATTTTTGTAAGGACTATGTATGGTCTATTATATAAATCCCATCAGCAGGTAACCTGGGAATTTACGTAAATGACCACAAGGGGGAGAACCTAATTCCACAGGAAGTCATTTATTACAATACAATGTAGAATAATTTAAAAGTACTTGCTATATGAAGTTGGTGAAAGGCTGTCATTTCTTATGGCAGTTGAGGGAATTTGACAACTATAGACAGTTTTAAATGAATTGAAATGTGTTTTTTGTGTTGTTAAAGTGATAATAAAATTTTTAAATGTAAAAATATATTTGTATTAACCCATACTTCTATATGAAGGAATTTCGCTGCCTCTTAAATTAAAACGAATACTGTAGAATTTTAAAATTTACCCTGGGAAGGTTTTTTTTTTATTCCAAATAACATTATTTCAGTTATCTTTAATAAAACCTACAATTTTTCTGAAGGTCCTTAGTTACTCTGAAATAAGCACAAAGTCATTAATATGTCAGTCTAGTGTAAAGATATTCATATTCAAACAAAAGGATTAAAGTAGTGTTGGTCACACATTTAAATGTAACATGTTCATTAAATATGAGCTTACTAAAGGCTTGGTGCACAAAATTGGTGCACAGGTAGGGTTCCTAGGCCTGGCTGGCAATCAGGGCCTAACTGTGGGGTGACCGGTAGTATGATCAGGGGGCCCCTGCTGGCACCCATCTTGGCTGGCACCATCTGGGGCCTGTGGGCTGGGGTAGCTCCTGCATTGAGCATCTGCCTCCTGGTGGTCAGTGGATGCCATAGAGACTGGTCATTCCACCATTCAGTCAATTTGCATATTAGGCTTTTATTATATGGGCTATATTATTGATTTCAGAGAGGAAAGGAGAGGGCGAGAGAGATAGAAGCATTAATGATTAGAGGGAATCATTGATTGGCTTCCTCCTGTATGCCCTCCACTGGGTGAAGGAGCCCACAACCATGTGTCCTGAGCAGAATCGAACCCTGACCTCCTGGTTCATAGGTTGACACTCAACCACTGAGCATCACCAGCTGGGCTGTCTCTGCTTTTATGTAAAATTTTATTGTAAACAAACTACAACTTTCATTGGGTTGAGAATTACCTTGTGAGTTTTTCTAGGGTTTAGTGAGTCACATTTTTGGACAAGATAAAATTAAATAGTATTTATTTCTGCATTTTATCACATATTTTCAAACATACACACTTAAATGAGCATTGTTCCCTTTAAAGGCATAATATTAGTGAGCTACATAGAAATCTCAATAATGCAACTGTTACTGACACATATTTGTTTACCCACAGAGGCTATATCACACTCTTTTAATATGTTCAGTGACAGCAGATCTTCCTTTGAGAGTGAGAGCAATATTTAAAAACAAACCTATCTATGAACAAAGATCGAATATTAAGTCACAAATCAAGTGGGGTGATCAAAAAGCTAGAGGTTACTAAAATATTTATGCTCCTTTTGATTTATACACCTCTTTATCCACCATAAAAGAGTCACAAAATGTTTTCAGCAATGATGCCTGGAATAAGTATAAACCCTCCTAAGGTGACTACCAGAAAGGGTAATTTTCATTTGAATAAACTCATTCTAGCGTGCTCACTAAAATAAATAATTATGTGAGTAGCTTAATTTGTTTGCAGTCACTTTTTATTTTCTAGTTATTTTCACAGTTGACACTTCATGAATTTTTTAAGTGTGAAATAACAGTATATTAAATCAGTAATGTAATCGCTTAGTTATCTATAACTTCTTCGAAAATGACTCCGATTTTTATTTTTATTTTCTCCTTTGGGTCAATGAATTAATTTTCTATCAATATTTTTCACACCAGAATGTATTATAGACCAATAAAAGATCTATGCTCAGCAGTGTGGAGGATACAAATCTTGCTGATGCTTGTATACTCAGGGACTTACACAGTGCTTGGCCCCCAAGTAACTATTTACCAGCAGACATTTAGTAAATACTAGTTCATATATGAATGAATAAATGATATGAAATTAACCATCTAATTGTTGTATATAATAGGAATCATATATAATTAAATTGTGTGTATATTATTATTTCTGTTACTCATGTATACAATATTATTCTTGTTACGTATACATTATTGGCCCAAACTTAGAGGCTTACATCATCAACAGTTACTAATATTGTTCCCAAATCTACAGGTTGGACAGGGCTCAGTGGGAATAGCTTTTCTAGTTGACTACTTCATGCAGTGTCAGCTGGTCTGGTATGAAATCCAGGTGGACTGGAGGGCTGGAGTGTGGAATCCCCTGAAGATTCACTCATTCACATGTGTAGAGGTGCGACTGGCTGTTGGCTGGGATCCCAGCTCAGAGATAACTTCTGGAAACTGTTGGGGTTGCTGACAGCATATTGTTTAGGTTCCAAGAGCTAGCATCCAAGTATTCTAGCAAAGTGGATGGCGGGTTTATGACCTAGTCCTGAAGGTCACATGAATCACTTCTGTTATTCTCTATTGCTTAAGGCAGTCGCAAAGATCAGTGTGAATTCCGGGGCAGGGGCTGTAGAAGCCACCTTGTGTTGGGAGGAATGTTAAGGTCACACTGGAAGAAGAGCATGTGGGGTGGGTTATACTGCAGTAGCCAGTTTCTGAAGATATAACCTGCCATACTTAATATACAGTTTTATTTATAAACTGTATTTCTATTCAGTAAACATTTGTTGGTCATTTTCTCCCCTCTGTTTCTGCTCATCCTTTGTTTTCTCTCTCTCTCTCTTTTTTTTTTTTTTTTAATATATTTTATTGATTTTTTACAGAGAGGAAGAGAAAGGGATAGAGAGTAAGAAACATCAATGAGAGAGAAACATTGATCAGCTGCCTCTTGCACACCCCCTACTGGGGATGTGCCCCAAACCAAGGTACATGCCCTTGATGCCTTTGACGGGAATCGAGCCTGGGACCTTTCAGTTGGCAGGCCGACGCTCTATCCACTGAGCCAAACCGGTTTCTGCTCATCCTCTATTCTCTTAAATAGGCTCCTCTGGTCTCCCAAACTTCTCCTCACATCCATTCAAAGCTTAGACCAAGGCTTACTTCTTCATTAACTGTTTGCCCTCTTCTCCCTCCCTCCTCCTTTCCTCCCTCCTTTCCTTTCTTTCCTTTATTCTTTCTTCCCCCTCCCTCTCTCTCCCTCTTTTCCCCTCCTCTCCCTCCATCTACCTTGCTCTCTCTCACCTGAAAACAGTTATGCTTATCTCTACTCATTTTGTCACTAAATATTTACTACTAGAGGCAAAATTTGTACACTTGGGAGGAGGTGTCCCTCAGCCCAGCCTGTGCCCTCTCACAGTCCAGGAGCCCTCGGGGGATTTCCAAGGGCGGGGGGGGGGGGGGGGGGGGAAGGGGGGGCAGGCCTAAGCTGGCAGTCAGTTCTTAGTGCTGCTGTGAAGGCAGGAGAGGCTATCATCCCCGCCATTGCGCTCACCAGCCTTGAGCCCAGCTTCTGACTGAGCAGTGCTCCCCCTGTGAGAGCACACTGACCACCAAGGGGAAGCTCCTGTGTTAAGTGTCTTCCCCCTAGTGGTCAGTGAGCATCATAGTGATTGGTTGTTCCACTTTTCTGTCGATTTGCATACTGGCCTTTTATTATATAAAATTAGTGGATGATTATCTTTTAAAAAATGTATATATTCTTTCTTACCCAGAAGAATTTCTTCTCATCTAAAATATACTCTTTCCGAAACCAGTTTGGCTCATTGGTAGAGCCTGCGAACTGAAAGGTCCCAGGTTCGGTTCCTGTCAAGAGCATGTGCCTTGGTTGTGGGCACATCCCCAATGTGGGGTGTGCAGGAGGCAGCTGATAGATGTATCTAGCTTTCTATCCCCCTTTCTTCCTCTCTGTGAAAAATCAATAAAATATATTAAAAAAATAAAATAAATAAAATATGCTCTTTGTCACTAAACATAAATGAATGTAATCTGAAGTTGAGTTAAAAGTGGAAAATGCCATGCTGTTTGTCAATCTATATTATAAGATTTAAAAATAGAAATTGTCTATCCTGAAATTTGATTCTGATATGAAACAAATGATGACAAATTATTTGCCAAATTGCGTATGGCAAGTTTGAGGTGCATACTGAGATAGTGTGTGTTTTTTCTCCTGAAGAGACTGCAAATCAAATAAATTAAAAAATGAAACTAAAATAACTATATATTTCATTAAATCCATAGCTTTTCATGAGATATTAAAGTAATTTTGCATGAGTATTATTGAAATAGTAAATATATTTAATTTAGTTTTTCAAATAAATTTCACGATTTTAATTAATGCAAAAAATTTAATCTGGGGTTAAAGGAAGGGGGAGACAAACTTAAAATAGGTCATAGAGAAATTATGTATAATTAATTGCTTTATAGAAATTATGTATAATTAATTGCTTTTATAGAAAAAATAATCAATTTGTTTATTGTATGTGGAATTATTGAGAAATACTCTTATGGAGTCATTGAGAAATCATGTCTTATGTGGACCTTCTGTCATATCCTAGCACCTGGTAAACATACCATGTGAAAGGTGCACAATAAAAGATTTTGCAGGAAAAATATAATGCCTTTGGTAATTTAAAAAAGCTGATTTATTCTTTAGCTTTATAGTGGTCTCAATATTCTTGGTTTTATAGTCCAGAATAGTTTGGAACTATTTTCAAAGTTTAGGATTTGTTTTCTGAATTCAGGAATCATATAGAGATTACTCCTTCATTTGTGCTCTTAAAGTCTTTCCTAGATATTTCTACTATAATAGTGATCACATATCAGATTATATTGTGCTGTATCATATACTCTCTACTTATTTTTACACATATTTTCCTCAAAACCTTAGATTGCAAGCAACTCAAGGTAAATTTGCCCTAAATTTTGTACTTCTAGAACAAAATAGTTTTTCCTAAAATTTGATTCTGTGTGGTAGAAGCTGCTCATTGACTTTTTAGTGAATGAGAATGTGAATCAAGTATACACTTTTGCACAGTTTTCTTTAATAAAGTAAGTCATTCCATCACACTAATGTTAACATGACAGAACTTATGAAACCACTCCACCTATTCACATAACATATTGAACTTAATATCAGAACAGATACATTTTCAACATACTCTGTAGAAATTTGTGTATTACCTTTGTGTATATTGTGGTGTTCTATTTCTTCTTTTAAACAGATGAATAACTTTAAATAGAAGTATGTCCTTTTTTATTGAAGTAGCAAAAATTCCTTAGGAGATTTGACCACATTTCTCACATCTGCTGTTAGTCTCCTTCAGCCTCTTTTATCACATTATCACTCCTTCTAGAAACGGGAAGGAGCAGGCCATACCACCTCAGTATCGAAAGTGATGTGAATAGGTCTATTATACATGTTTATGAAAATTTCTGGCTCCAAGAATTCTTCAGATTTGTATAAATACTTAATTATTTGTTCTGGGAGGAGTAATTCAGGTGCAGGTTGGTATAAGTTCTCGCTGGGTCCCTTTGCGCCCACTTTAAGAGTCTTAAAAAAGTAGAGTGCTAGTTTATGAGTTTGGGTGAGGAACTCTGTGACGATCTCTCTCAGGGACTGTGACTGTGTCACATCATCCAGATACATGACTGGCACTTTTATGACTATAACATGCCATTGCATGAAGATCCTGGTTGGGATGTTATGGGACACCACTACAATTTTCATTCCTTTGATAAAATATTCTCCTCTCTTCTTTTTATGGTTAATGTAATCTAAAAGAATGCTGTAAAGAGTACTGCTGGAGGATTCAAGGATATGCAGAATGAAAGTACGATATATGAGCAGTAATCCTGTTACTGCTTCGCTTACGTACTGTTTTGAAATTGTCTGAAACAAATGTTCATAGTAATCAGTAACATCTTTTTTTTCTATGTTCTCTTTTGTCTTGGCCACTAGGAACATCCTATCAAGAAGGAATTTCTTTAGCTGGAGTTTTTGCTTTTCTTCCAGAACATGCAAGTAATTGTTTCGTAGAACTTGTGGGGGCATAATATGTTCCACTGGAAAAGGTCTTTTGCTGCTCTTTTGGGTATGGCCTGAGAAGGACATGATGAGTCCTAATTATTTTTCTAGATGATTCTGATTTTTAGCTTATTTCAATATTTACATCATCAGGGTATATCTTCAGTGATGAACTCCTATTTTTATTCTGACAAAAAGAAAAATAGTTTACTCAGTTTGTCAAATACTACTGAATAGCAAAATCCCTTCCCAGTGTTATCAATTAAACAATGCCCTGGAAATGAAAAAGAATATTAAAACTAGACTTAAAGTGTAGAGATTTTTTTTAAAAAAAAGTTTACAGTTACATAACTAACACTTGCATTCTAAGAAAAACTCTGCAATAAACTAGGAAGTAGAGAGAAGAGAGAAGTTGATCTAGAGAAGTTCACTCTATTTTGTTTGCATTATTATTTTCCTCTTTAATTTATACAGTAGTTCATTTTTTTCTCAACCTCATCCTTGAATCATACACACACATATTCAGAGATTGAGATAGAGATAGGAAAAAAATCATATATATATATATATATATATACACACTATATATATATATATATATATATATATATATATATATATATGAATATATATATATATATATATATATATATATATATATATATATATACATTCTAGAGGCCTGGTGTACAACATTCATGCACTGGGGTGGGGGTGTGCCTCAGCCTGACCTGAGCCCTTTCGCAGGTTTCCACCACTGACACTGTGCTTGCCAGCTGTCATGCTGACACTGACGAACCACCATGGGGCAGCTCATACCTTGAGCATCTGCCCCCTGGTGGTCAGTGTGTATCATGGTGACGGGTGGTTTCACCTTTCAGTTGATTTGCATATTATCCTTTTATTAGATAGATAGATAGATAGATAGATAGATAGATAGACTATCCCCACTGTTAGTCACTTTCAGTAGCATTGGCATCAAATTAAACCATCTTTTCATTTATGCAATGGTGATTACAGATTGTCCTTGATCTGTCATTTTTATAAATACAATTTTTATGATGATTTACCATTTTATTTTGGTAAATAGTATTTGTTGTTTCATTTATGGAGCACAGGCAGAGTAGACTGAGCATTTAAATATGTCTTACCTCAAGGTTGATGGCTCCTGACTGATCAGGGTGGTGTTTGCTAAATGTTGGGGTGACTGGCAATTTCTTTATAGTATTGGTCAAAAATATTTTTTAAATGCAGGGCCCCTCAGGCCCTAATTGTCTTATTTAATGCCATTCATTACAGTTAATCATAAAAGTTAATCATGTTGGTTGGGTAACAACAGCAAACCTTAGAGGTAACTAATTTTGATTTTGTTTTTCATTTTATCAACAAACCTCAGAAATAGCTCTTTTTTATTTTCTTTCTTTTTTGTTGTTGGGGGAGGGGTTCAAATTTAAAAAAATTCCTTTAATTTTACTCTTACAAATATTTCCTTCATCCAGGTCAACTTAACATTTTCCTTTCTTCAAGTGCTTCTTCCTTTTACTTGTCTATGAAGTGCTACTTGTCCTTCTCCATCACTCTTCCAACTGCCAGTGTGCTGCATGTGCTCTCAGCTGTCCCGTGTTCTATTCTGATTCCCATAGTGACCCAGTGAATGTGAATGTCAGTTGGGTTAAAGGGGCAGAGAGCTCTGGCAACTTCCACTTCTCAATTTAGTGAAGGATCTCAACAGACACCTCAGTATTCCAGTAGAGGAAATGAGGTCTTCTTTTCCAGAATGGCTTCTTTTTAGGTGGATAGCTTGGTGACTCAGATGGGAGTGGTGGGGGGCTGGATATGTTCCTAGACATATATATTTTTTTGTCCACAATTTAGTAGAGAGAAAACTAAAATTATATGCCTTGAGTATAATTCAAACATGCTCTCAATAATACCTTTCCTCTAGGTAAAGAGATGCTTATGAATTAATTAAACACTATAAAAACACAAACCAGATTCTGTGTAATGGTGACTATTGTAGGTATATCCCAGAGATAATGCAGGTTTGGTTCCATACCACCACAATAAAGCAAAAATCACATGAAAGTGAGTCACAAAATTATTTTGGTTTCCCCGTGCATATAAAAGTTATGTTTACACCATATTGTGTTCTATTAATTGTGCAATAGAATATGTCTAAAAATACATTTACCTTTATTAAGCATAGGTAATTGCTAAAAATAGCTACCTCTCATCTGAACATTTAACTAGTTGTAATCTTTTAGCTGGTGTCTTACCTCAAGGTTGATGGCTCCTGACTGATCAGGGTGGTGTTTGCTAAATGTTGGGGTGACTGGCAATTTCTTAAAATAAGGCAATAATGAAGTTTGATTTATCAATTGACTCTTCCTTTCATAAATTATTTCTCTCTCTAGCATGCAATGCTGTAGGCATTTTAACATAGCAGAACTTCTTTTAATATTAGAATTAACCCTCTTGAACTCTGCTACTGCTTTATCAACTGGCTGTGTGTAATAATCTCAAATCCTTTATTGTTACTTCAACAATCTTCTCAGCATCTTTACTTCATAGAATCAGGAGTAGATTTGATCTCAAGAAACCACTTTCTTTGCTCATCCATAAGAAACAACTTACCCATTCAAGTTTCATCATGAGAGTGTAGTAGTTCAGGCACATCTTCAGGCTCCACCTCTAATTCTGATTCTTTTGCTCTTTCAAACACTTCTGCAGTCATTTCCTCCACCAAAGTCTTGGATCCCTCAAAATTATCTATGAAGACTGGAATCGGTATCTTTCAAACTACTGTTAGTGTTGATGCCTTGATCCCTTTTCATGAATCATAGGTATTCTTAATGGTACTTATAATATTGAATTCTTTCTAGAAGGTTTTCAACTCTAAGTTTTCCCAGATCCATCAGACAAATCACTATCCCTGGCAACTATACCCTTATGCAATATATTTCTTAAATAACAAGACTTGAAAATCAGAATTATTATGCCTTGATCCATGGACTGCAGAAAGGAGGTGTGTTAGCAGGCATGACAACATTAATCTCAATGTACATTTTCACCAGACCTCTTGAATGGCCAGGTACATTATCAATGAACATTATTATTTTAAAAGGAATCGTTTTTTTTGTTTGTTTGTTTGTTTGTTTTGTTTTTATCAGTAGGTCTCAACAGTGAGCTAATATATATATACATATTATATTTACAGACTATAAAGTAAATAGTATTTGTTGTTTCATTTATGGAGCACAGGCAGAGTAGACTGAGCATTTAAATATATATATTTTATTGATTTTTTACAGAGAGGAAGGGAGAGAGATGGAAAGCTAGAAACATTGATGAGAGAAAAACATCGACCAGCTGCCTCTTGCACACTCCCTACCGGGGATGTGCCCGCAACCAACGTACATGCCCTTGACTGGAATCGAACCTGGGACCTTTCAGTCTGTAGACCGACGCTCTACCACTGAGCCAAACCAGTTTCAGCTAGACTGAGCTTTTAAGAGCCATAGGGTCTTCAGAATGGTGAAAGAGCCTTGGCTTCAACTTAAAGTCACCAACTGCACTAGCCTCTAACAAGAAGGTCAGTTTTCCTTTGAAGCTTTGTAGCCAAGCATAAATGTCTTCTCTCTAGCGATAAGTTCTAAATGGCATCTTCTTCCAATATAAGGCTGTTTTATTTACAATGAAAATCTGTTGCTGGGTATTGTCATCTTCACTGATTATTTAAGCTCAGTCTTCTGTATTACTTGCTGCAGCTTCTATTTGGCACTTGCTTTACTTTGCACTTTGATGTTATGTCGATGGCTTCTTCTCTTAAATCTCATGAACCGGTCTCTGCTAGTTTCAGACGTTCATTCTGCAGCTTCCTTACCTCCTCAGCATTCATAGAATTGTAGAGAGTTAGGGCTTTGCTTTGTATTAGTCTTTGGCTTTAAGTGAATATTATGGTTGGTTTGATCTTGGACCCAAACCACTAAAACTTATAGCAGTGGGATATTTCACTTACTTATTTGTGTGTTCACTGGGTATCACTTTTAGTTTCCTTCAAGAACTTTTCTTTTGCATTAGTAACTTGGCTGAACTTTGGTGCAAGAGACCTGTCTGGGCTTTAAAATTCCTTCCCCACTACACTTAATCATATCTACCTTTTGATTTAAAGTGAGGAGCATGTAATTCTTCCTTTCATTTGACCACTTAAGGATATTAATTGGCATAATTACAATATTTTTGTTTCTCAAGGAATAAGGACCCCAGAAGAGGAAGAGAGATAAGGAAACAGCTGGTTAGTGGATCAGTCAGAACCTACACACTATCATATAAGTTTGCTGTCTTATACTCTTATACACGACTAGAAGCCTGATGCATGAAGATTTGTGCAAGAATGTGCCTTCCTTTCCCTGGTTGCACCACCTTTGCTCTGGCCAAAGCTGCCTTTTCACCTTCCCACACTGCCCAGAGGACTGGAGTGGCTGGGGTGGTGCAGAATGCCTGTGTCCCACCCCACCCCCGGCCACTCGGCGTCTGCATATGTAAATTAACTCAACTTTGTTGGGTTAATTTTCATACTCCTGATTGGCTGATGGGCATCGTGAAGGTATGATCAATTTGCATTTTTGGAGACTATTTTAAGTGCAGGCAAAAACAGTTATTCTCTTAAGTAAATAATATAATACAGAAAATTATGTATAGCATGTGATACCAGTTTTACTTTTAAAAATAATTAAAGTAGAAGGATATCTAGCCAAATGTTAAAACTAGTGGTATCTGGTGGTAATATTTGTCTTATATTTTCCAAAAATGTTAATCATCTATAAATAATTATTCTGTTCAGAAAAAAAAAATAAGATAAAAAATAAATGAGGCTGTGATGATCGTTTGTGAAAGGTAACAAATGTACTGCTATTTGTGAGTCTGGGATAATCTAAATTAAGAGTTTGTAGGCTGGCCGGCATGGCTCAGTGGTTGAGTTTCTACTTACAAACCAGAAGGTGAGGGTTTGATTCCAGGTCAGGGCACATATCTGGGTTTTGGGCTCAATCCCTAGTGTGGGGCATGCAGGAGGCAGCTGATCAATGACTCTCATTATTGATGCTTCTATCTCCCTTCCTTTATGAAATCAATATTTTTTTAAAGAGTTAACTGATAGGCAGAACTTGTACAATGTCAGATCCTGGGAAGAACAGGAGAATAAGCACCCAGGGAAGTTTGGGCCTCATGAGAAAGATGCAAACTAGGAACACATGGAGGTAAAAAGGGGGAGCCGTTATTAAGACAGCGCAGGAAATGAACAGTGGGTTAGAACAGGGGTTAGAACAGTGGAATCAGACCAGACTTCAGTTTAGCAGCCTGGATACTTGAATTCTGCCTAAGAAAGAATTCAGATGCAAGACTGGAACTATAAGAGGTAGGAAGGGGGAGGTTCATAGCTGTGCTGAGGCCCTGAGGGTTTTTATTCCTTCTCTAAAGGCTAGGATCTCGCAGGAGTTTCAGGGTACAATCTCAATAGAATACTCATCAGCTTTTCCATGTGTGGTCTCTCTGATTGGTGGATGGCAGGGGAGGGAGTCATTAGGCATTGCATCTGGTCCTGAAGTCAGCCAAGGCTTCGCTCTGGATTTGCTGCTTCTCTGAGCTTGGAACTGAAACACAGGCGAGACCTAAATGTCACCTCTAATTTGACTAAAACTTTATCTTTGTGGTCAAGAGAACTGAGGTTATTTGATGTGGGTCAGAACTTCATTGTCTTGCGGGCTTAAGGCTTAAAGAAGTGATTATGCAAGGGTTTCTATGGGATTTGTATGAGGCTATTTATTCTCCGGTCCCCTTGTCCCTCCTCTAAGTGTGTTGGCGGGGGGGGGGGGGGGGGGGGGATAAAAAAAACACAGGAGGGTCTGAACAACATGACCCTCAATATGAAAGGTCAGGGGGGTGTAAAGAGAATGCTAAAGGAGGGAAGGTCACCCTGGGAGCCAGGTCCTTGTTTTCCCGGTTTTGCCTGTTGCTAGGTACCTGGAGCACTTTGCCTTGGTGACATTTAATATCTGGCCTTTCATTCCTACTCTCCACATGCTTGTCTAACTGCCTACCACAAAACCGCAGTCCAGAAAAACCTTGCACGAAATGAAATCTTTGTATGGCCAGCCTAAAGGATACAACTGAGAGAGAGGTGAGTCTTGAAAAATTTTAGCCCAGTATACAGTTAGAGTTTGAACTGAGGCATTTACTAACACTGAGGAAGATGGTATGTAAGTTGTTACCATATTAGACATGACTAGATCAACTCCATGTGGGAGGTGAGCTATGCAAGGATGTAAAGATGACTGTGGGCTTGAATATCAGTACCTGGGATGATAGATGTATTTTGGTGGTGGTGGTTTGGTTTACTTTTGTTTTAAATAGAAAGAGGATTAAGGAGAAAGCACAGATTTAGGAAGAAAAAATAGTTTGTATGTATTATGTTGAAGGCAATTACCATAGAAACATACAGTTATGAATGCAATCAGAGTCTGGAGACCAAGAGAAATTGGGATTGTGATGCAAATGCAATAGTCCCCTGCATTGAGGGCAGAGTTGAAACCAAGTAAACCAAAGGGACTGAGATTGTGAAAGGGAAGAAGAATGTGGAGCAGAATACTGTCATGTGGAACACCTACTTTTAAGAACGGACCAAAGGGAGTCTGCAAAACATCAGACATAGATGGGGAAGTAATGAAACACAGGACCACGAAGTTCAATACAGGAATGGTTTAAAAGTGGGTGATAATGGCAAAATTCTAAACAGAGGTCAAAGAGGCTGAGGGCTGAGTTGAACTTTTAATATTGGCAATTACAAGATTCCTGGGGACTTAAAAAAATAGTCAGTAAAATGGTTGAGGGAAGCCAGATTGCACTCATTGAGAGAGTCAGTATAGAATAATTGGTCAAAGACTAGACACTTCTCTGCACATTGGTAGTAAAAAGGATGAAAGCACTCAGTGTGAACTGTGGAGGGGAAAGACTGGAGGGTAATTATGCTACTGTGATCCTGGGTTTTTATCTATTGAAAACTAGCATCTGGTTTTGTTTTTGTTTTTAATTGCCATTGTGTCCAGTCAGGAAAGTGAAGTCTGAAAATGGAATGCTGCATTGTGTGTTTTAAAAGTATTTTAAGATTGTCAGTTCTATACAGAGATTTAGAAGACTTCCAATTATACTAAACTCTGATTTATATTTATATTTATTTTTTTCTCTTTTATCAGTGTATGTTGTATCAGGTGACATAAATACAACAAATCTTAATTTGACTTTTCATATATTTGTAACTCATTTCAAATGACTATAAAAAGCTTTTGTTGAGAAATAAAATAGCACAGTTGCTTTCCACATACAAAGACAATTGTCATTAGAGTGATATATTTGTAATTTCAGTAGAAGTACCTATTCTGGTCCATATGATCTATTATGATAAAACACATCATCAATAATTTAGTATCTATTTTAGTGCTTGCTTTTGATTTAACTTTGACTAATGGAATGGAGAAAATTAAACTAATAGAAGTTTAGAGTTGGAAAGGAGTTTAGCACTAGCAACATAACATATTCCTTTTAGAGTTAAGGAAAATATGGCAGAAAGAGACTAATTGATACTAACTCCTTCAAATGCTTACCTAATAGCAAGGTTGGCCAAAACTTATGTACCTAAAATACTGAAACAGATGATAGTTTTTACTAGAATACTTTTTAGGAAATATGATAGATGTTTCAGTAAGTAAAGTGGTGGCTAGAGGCATTCTAAAACAGTTCAAGGAATCTAAATTTTGTGATGCTCTATAGAGAACCATAAAATGTTTTTATACAGAGAAATAATATGATGGGCACCACGTTTAATGGTGTTAAAACTATTCAGAATGCTTAGGAGGCACAATCTTTAGAGTCAGTAATGCCTACTAAACTATTGTTGTATTCCCTACATATAATGGGATTTCACTAGAATTTCAAACTTCAAAAAGCCTTTTTTTAAAATAAGTAAATGTAATGTTAACCAAGTCTGAGTAGCTATATAATTTTATTTCCTATAACCAGAGAAGCAATATAGTAAAAACAAGATAGTAATGGGAGGGAAAAAAGGAGATATATGCACCACTATTTGTAATAATTCAAACAATAAAAAACAACAAGATAGTAAAATATTTTTAAAGATTGACTGTGACCTAAATATTTAAATATATTCCGTTAATGTATCCCACAAGCCTTTATTATCCTTCAACCTTTTCAGCCTACAATAAATGTAAAGCCTTTTGCCCATTCTAATTCAGGATAATTATATATCTCCTCAGAAACGGAACCTACTAACATTAGCAGTTGAGAATATTTCAGAGCCTCATAGGATATTAGATATGTAATGTATGTGATTATAAGGTACAAATCACTTTTTTGTGTGAAGTGAGTTCTAGATAATGGAAATATGCTAGGGTAACTACTTCATTGGGAAGGACAGTTTCCTAGAGTCTATAATAACATCACAGTTGGGGGCGGGGGGTATAGGCACCTGGTCTTCCATCATCACCTTTCAGTGCTGGCTTCTGCTAGAGATGCGTGAATGCCTTTCTGGTTCATGCCTCATCTGTCACTCTAATGCCTTATCTTTATGACACTCGCCTTTCAGCTACATATGTGCTGCTATTGATTTCATGGAAATATCATTTACATGTGGATGCTTATTTCAGGAGAGTTCTTAGGCAGAGTTATTTTGGACTCTGAATCTTTTGGGTACTAAAACATAGTTAAATAATCATTTTTGTGACTTTTTTAGCCTCAAGAGGTTCTAAGCATCACATTTTTTAAGATATTGGCTGGGCTAACTAGAAAGTCTTAACCACCAATCCATTGATCTAGTTGGTAGAAATAATTATGACTCCATCGAACTATTATGTGTTGTTGTAACACTTTTCAGTTGGCTAAACCACTTCTACTGTTCAGTTGTGATGTACTCAGAAAAACCCCAAATATTACTAATACAAGATGAACAAAAGCTTAATTACAAAGGCATAATCTGCAGAATTATATAATAAGTTTTTTTGCCAAATATTAAGATTGTTTGGTTAACCCACTCCTTAGGACTTTCAACATTTTTAACAAAACAACTTGAGTGTTGATTGCAGTTGCTGTGATTACATTTATTTGTGATTTTACTCTTTATTAAGGATTCTTGGTTCTGAGAGAGACCACTTTTCTGGCTGTGGTTTGATGGATAGGGTAACTTCATTTTTTTTTTTTTTAATCATAAACAGAGCTGAAAGTGAGTGTAACATTAATTTCATATCTGACAGTTTTATGGAGTCTTTTTTTTCTTTTTTTATATTTTTATTGATTTTTTACAGAGAGGAAGGGAGAGAGATAGAGAGCTAGAAACATTGATGAGAGAGAAACACCAACCAGCTGCCTCTTGCACACCCACTACCGGGGATGTGCCCGCAACCAACGTACATGCCCCTGACCGGAATCGAACCTGGAACCTTTCAGTTCGCAGACCAATGGTCTACCACTGAGCCAAACCGGTTTCAGCTTTTATGGAGTCTTTTTACAAGATAAATAGCCAGGCCTAGCCATTGTTTGATGGGTTATTCTCTAATATACTTCCTAAAATACTGCACCTATCTACCACAGACCCCTATTCACTCTCTATCACATTTGTGTGTGTGACCTTTTACTTTTTATTTTTTTAAATAAGTTTTTATTTATTTCAGAGAGGATGGAAGAGAGAGAGAGATGGAAACATCCATGATGAGAGAGAATCATGGATTGGCTGCCTCCTGCAAGTCCCCCACTGGGGATAGAGCCCACAACTTGCCCTCGATTGGAATCGGACCTGGGATCTTTCAGTTCACAGGCTGACCCTCTGTCTACTGAGCCAAACCAGGTAGGGCTGTGTGTGACCTTTCAATAATAAGGCAGCACCATGGTAAAAAAGAAAGGGTACTTTTAAACTTTGAGTCTTGACCTAAAGTGTCTTTTTGGATCCGAGCTTACAGAGTTGAGAGAAGTAATATTAATGAACTGGAAGCCTGGTGCATGAAATTCGTATGTGGGCAGGGTCCCTAGGCCTGGCCCCCAATCAGGACCAATCAGGGCCTTCCAGCTGCTGGCCGGGGCTTTCCTTCCAGTTGCTGGCCAAGGCCTCTTTTCCCTGGCTCCCGGCTTGAGCCTCCTTCCTTCCTCACTGCCCCCTTGTGGTCAGTGCACATCACAGTGAGCGATCTGTCTCCAGGTTGAACTCCCATGGGGAAATTTTGCATATTAGGCTTTTCTATATAGAGATTTGCAGAGGTGGAGCCTAATGGTGTGGCTGGTGTTCAATAACTAATCCTCAGTTGTTAGAAATTCACCTCCAGTGATGTATTTGAGAACACAGGCCATTAGAAAGTCATTCTCCAAGACCTATTCTTCATAAAAGGGGTATTCTTCTAGGTCATGTTTTTATTGTGTTGGAATTGAAGTGCAGCTGTTTTCTTTATGAATTAAAGAATAAAGAATTAATAGCTTTTGTTTTTAACTAAAGATAACCTTAACACTTATAACCTATACTTTTAAAAAGCTTATTTTTAGAAAAATAAAATTTTTTTCAAGGAAAAAACTAAAGCATGATAATGCTCTGCCAAAATTTCAAAAAGTGATTATCAGGTTGTGATTGCTGTTCTCTCTTTAACTTATTGTTTTAAGTGACATAAGTTTACTATAATATTTTATAGTTAAGTACTTTTTATATAATGAAATATAAAAGTGGGCAATGAAAGGCAAAAAAAGTTTGTTATAAAAAGAATTAAAGAGAAGATTCATATTGATAGGCTGATGGTAAATTAAAATAAAACTCAAGCATACAGGGAGCTAGATTAAATTTTGAGTGCTCTGTATTACAAGAGTAGAAAAGAATGATCCTTCTGAATACTTTAAAGTGTCTGAGTGGAGAGAGTATTGCTGAAGCAATATCTTGAAAATATAATCAGTTTCTGAAGTCAGCACCTATTTATCTTAAATTAATCATTTTTTTTCTGAGCAGGCAGGTGATAATCCTGTTGCTGGGTGCCAATGTCTTTTGATTCATGGCACAGATAAAATTGGGCTCTCCTAGACTGGTGAGAGATATACACTATAAGAGATCTCCAGGTATAACTCTTCTGTAAGATTAAGGACTGCTTTTTAGGTTTTTCAATCAGTATAGGAATTGAGAATCAGTAAATTATTGGTTTTAAAATAAATCCTTGGATGTAATTTTACCTTCCTGCACTCAGGAGGGCATAAAGAATATTCTAAATAGAAGGCAACATTTTTTTTTCTCCTTCACTATTAACTTCTCTAGCCAAAGGAGTTCCTATGGTTGAAGTAGAAAAGAAACCACTTTGGGAAGGTGCTAAGCAATCTGAGTGTGGGGTCCCTGTGGATGATGGTGGCTCTGAGGCCGCTAACCCCATATGCCCACATGACCCAACATCTCAGCCTAAGTGCTTGAGCTGGAAATTAACAACACTCTCCCCCTTCAGAAGGTGCACTGGAGAAGTGGTCTGATTCCTTAAATAATAAATAAATGAAAATAAGTTTTAAAAAAGCAGAACTTATTTCCGAGGTTTTGTCAGTAAGGGTTGTATTGTCAACTTGCCAGGGGTAGCAGATGGGGTACAAGAAGACAGTGAGGTCTCTTTGTCCCTGAACTGAACGTGATTTAACCATGCTCTCACTCCTGCTTTATACATTCACAATATGTGTGCATATGTACATGTTTGTCAGGAGAAAGACTAGACATTTTGACTACAATTTGTGAGAGATGTATAAAATTCAATCAAAATTTTGGGTAATATACAAGTATACATTTAAAATGTTATTTCATTATTGTATTCTGTTATCTAGTCTAAATAAGATCCTTTAATGTAGTCTTTTTACACAGGGTCAATTTCTTCATTTTTGTATATACATTTTCTTTTCTTTAGTAATCTATACAATCCACAATATTCTGTAGAAATTCAATATAACTTGAACAAAAGCTGGGCATGAAAATTACACTTACTATGTTAAATACCAGAAACAAAGAATAGTTTTTCAAGTCAAGCTCTTTTTCTAAGAAAACGTAAGTTAAAAACATTGACAAAATGTAATCTACCTAATAAAAGAGTAACATGCAAATTAGCCATCACTCCACTCAAGCCACCTCCACAGCCAGGCCCACCGCCCAATCAGAGTGAGCATGCAAATTAACCCCTACCAAGCTGGCTGCAGCCACAGAGAGCAGTTGAGAGGCTTGGGTTTCCTCAGCAAAGGAAGTCAAGCTTCCCGCCGCCTGCCCAAGCCAGCCTAGGCCTCCACTCAAGGATACAAAGTTTTAATTATAGAAGATACAGAAAACCAAACCGAAATGGTGGCAGCCACAGAGTGAGCAAGGGGCTTGGCTCCACTCTAGGCTACAGGGTTTCAATTATAGGAGATAAAAATATTCCAGACACCAGGGCCTCTGCTTGGGTCTCAGGGGAGTGTGTCCTCAGTGGACAATTAGTACACACACATTCATATTGATATTTCTAAATTTATATATATTGACAACATTAGTTCATGTTGATACCTCCAATTCCAGCCCATCACAGTGTTGTGTTCAGTTTTCTCTCTTTTCATATTTGAAACTCTTTTCTTTACCAGCAAGAAACCTGGTGCCTTCTCCCCATTTAAATGATCTACTCAGTATACTTGAGCTGCATCATCCCATAGCAAAAGCAAGGGTGGTTAGCACTGCCCCACCTAAATGCTTTATGACCGAATTGTTCATGAAGGGAAAGTAACAAAAGGCAAGTGTAAAGAGATCATTAGGGCCATATTTTTCTGTTTAAAATACTTTTATTATAATAGCCTTAAAAAACATTTTTTTATTAGAATATCATTATGTTTTATGAAAAAAAATTGTGATGCTGGTATAGAGTTCTGGTATACCCCACACCCAGTTTATCTATTGCTAAGGTTTCATTAGTATGACATATTTTTCATAATTAATGAACCAATGTTGATATGTTTTATCAAATACAGCTCACACTTTACTAATGTTTCTGATAACCCTTTTAAAACTGTATAAAGGATCTCGTTTATGTTTTTTCAACTTACTCTTCATCTGGGTTAAATATTTTCCCTCTAGATTCAATTGTTATTCAGATGGAGGAACATAGAAATTGCTGGTGTGTTAAGAAATCCTTAGCCTGGGAAGTCCTCCTCCTTATTTATAGATTTTCTTGGGTTTTGTTACAGCAACCATGCTATAGCCCAGAATGATTTTTTTTTTTAACAGGACAGATAATCGTAGGAGATAAAGGTCTATACAGAGCCTGGTGCAGTGCTCAGGCCTCTTTATTTATCAGGCACCAGAGAAACAGTGTTAAAGGGCTATAGGTCTTTCAGTGGCCTGGAAACAAAAGAAGTTTGGACCAAGAAAATAAAATCATTCTCTGAAACTATGAAAAGAAAATGGAAAATTCTAAATGAGTAAATGTTTTATTAAATGTCTATGAAGCATAACATTATGTCCCCGTCATGAGCTAAGTTTTATATTAATAAAAATGTCATATTTGAGGACAACCTGTAGGCTAGATTTTCTACAAAAATGAATGCTGACAACTCAGACCTTTCCCTAAGTAAATGAATAACTAATAATTTCAAAAGTAAAGTGATAATAGCAATTATTCCTATCCTTTTCCAGCTGAAATTATTTTTGTGTGGGTGGGAGTGAATTTTTAATATACTTCTTAGGATACCTATGACAATTATAAAAATTTCCCAACTGAGATATCCGGAGAGATCAGCAAATGTTGCTTCTCTTTTCTTCTTTCTCTCTATTTGAACAAATATTTTGTACTGGAGGAATGAGTTGATAATGTAGAAAATACAGTCACATGCCAACAGGTGATTTAGTTCATTTGCAGGGCATTCTGCAGTATAGGCTACAGTGAGGAGAAACCTAGACTTGTAGTCAGAAGCTTTGGCTGACTTTCTGCCCTGCCACTTAGTTTCTCCAAATATCAAAATGCTGTATGGTGTCTCTGATGGGCAATTGCATCCTCTGTAAAATGGGGACACAAATTGTACCTGTGCATCTATATTGATGCTTGTGAAAGCACTTAGCAAAAGGTCAGGTCTAACAAAATGTTAAATAAAATTATAGATCATGATTCTTATTGTTGGTACCACTATGTTTTTAAAGTAGATAGATGTCAGAAACAATGCGGTTGACATAATGAGAATATTTTAGCTTCTTCACAGAATTTTTAATGTAGATATTAGAAAAACACACCCATATTTTGTAAATATACAGCAGCAGGAGATCCTAGAATGCTTGGCTATGTTTTCTTCACTGTCTTACTTCCTGTTTCTCTTTGATTTATTCTTGGTTCCAATGAAGAGTGGGGTACCTGAGGCATTTTAGGGACAACATCCCATCAATTTTTGTCTGTTCCATGAGAATATACGCACTCATCTAGATTGCTTTCTCCTTAGTGATTTGTACCACAGACACTAAAGTGCTTTGTCTATATTCTATTTAATACATTTTAAAAATCGATAGAGATAGTAGAAAAAAATCTATTAGAAAGTTTCCTCCTGAACAATTATATGAAGAACATGAGTTTCCAGGTAGAAAGTAATTATTAAAATCTATAGTTTTTCAAAGGCCCATTCTCCAATAAGTTTAGCAAAACTATTTTGAAGATTAGAAGAAGTGATGATTCTTCTGCTTCATTGATATGACAGTCTGGCACTTACTGAAGATTTCTCAGGAAGGTTGATATGTATGTTTTGGCAGGATCAAGAAACTGATCAAAGTTTTGCTCAGGAAGTATAGTTTGTCCTGTTAAGCTTTTTGAAGGTAACTTTTGCAGCCCCTTTAGATATTTTTAAATCAATTTTCTGAACTTTGTGTCATTTGAAGTTTAATGAAAGCTCTATCCCAGAGGTTGTTCTTTAGAAGGACAATGTAATAAATAAAGGATTGTTTTCCTGCCATTTCTTTTTTTTTTTTTTTTAGCAGCATAGGTAAGACCTGAAAAAAAAGAACTTTTTTTTTTTTGTTGTTACAAAAATAATCTAAGAACTCTAAGGTGGACAAATAGATCCATACTTGATTACATAATGCACTCTTGAAAAATTATTTGAGAAACCAAATGTTTAAAACCAACTAAAATACTTGATTTTTAATAAAGTGAGCATGGTGTTCTATTTTAGGAAAGTTAAATATCAATACTCTATTGTTAAATCCCATCCCTGCTGGCACAGCCCCCTGTCCCTCGGGTTCAGAGCTGCACCCAGAATCCTGCCAGCTCTCTCCTGGGAACCAGAAATGTCAAACCATGCATCTCCCTGTCACAGGACTGCTGCCCCTGGCTGCCCCCTCCCACAGGGCATTGATCTGGGTGTTGGGTGGTTTTCGGTCTCTAAATAACCTAGACTGGAGGCCCACAGGGTTCTGAAGCAGGGCGAACCCAAAAGGGAGAGTGGGCACACATCCCACACTTGTGCATGTGACTACTTGGGTATGAGGACTCCCCAGCTGCCTTCCATAGGCCCTCTGCAAGCTACCTCCTCTTCTTATTGCCTGGAGTTGAGTTAGGACTGAGGAGGAAGAAGAGGTTTGGAGGAAAAGGAGATGGAGTGAGGTAAGGGGACATTAGTCAGGGGATGAAATGCAGGAACTGATCATTTGCAGTGTCCTACGTTCCTTGGCATCTGCCCCGGACTCCTCAGCATAGAAAAGACAGGGAAGATAAAAAAGATTGGATATACTGTTGTGAGCATGCTCAGAAAGTATTTTTATTTATTTTTATTTGTTGGCTTTGCTGGGCTGCTACAAGTAATAATCTGCTAACGTCACAGCCACATCATGAAGGCTGGCCTGCCTACCCTTGCCCAAAACTCCACGATCTCTGCAAAGCACTCTTAATCAGTTCTAGTGTGAAAATCTGAATTTGGCCCATGCAAGGTGACTTGGTGATGAATTTATATTGCACAAACATGTTTATTTTGTAAATGTCAAGAACCACCTTTGTGAATTTACAAAGAAATGACAGTGAATCATAACCAGTTGATCACAATAGCTCGTCAATAAGCCAATTCAACAACGAGTCCAGGTCTAGTGGGTGTTTCTAAGTGTTCCTAGTAATTCCAAGGCTGCAATTTGTATCTGTTGAAATCTTCAAATGAAATAATTATTTAAAAAATGGTCAGATATAAACAATCTATATGTGACTCTACCAATATTCAGTTGTTTTTTGTTTTATTTTCCTCCACTGCTCCTTCCTTCCTTTCTTCCTTTCTTCCTTCCTTCCTTCCTTCCTTCCTTCCTTCCTTCCTTCCTTCCTTCCTTCCTTCCTTCCTTGTTGTTAATCCTCGCCCAAGGATATTTTTCCAGCGATTTTTAGGAAGAGGGTGGGGGAGAGGTAGCCAGAGAAACATCCATGTGAGAAAGACATATCCATTGGTTGCCTCCCTCACACACCAGGACCAGGGCTGGAGCTTGAGCCTGAAACAGAGAAACATGCCCTTGACCAGAATCAAGGCCAGGACCCCTCAGCAACAGTTATGGGCCAAAGCTTATCCACTGAGCCAAACTGGCTAGGGCTCTCTTTGTTTTCACCAAATCACAGATGGTGTTTAATAAGTCCCCAACATTTTCAACATATATTTATTTCAAGTTTTTAAATGTCTCTTGTGTATGCAGTACTAGGGAGAGGAGGACAATATGGTATTGCCAAAATCGGCACTGATAAGGGATTGCAGTTCTAAACACAATAACAATACTTAGTAGTAACTCTACTTACTGAGTCTAAATAATATTCTTTAATCACATGCAAGGGGACCATGCATTTGCAGAAATTTAGAATTATAGCCTCATAAGCAACCCTTACAGGTCATTCTGAGGCAGAAATACCAAAGATAAACATCCTTTCTGGGAAAATGTTGCTTCCTTTTCTTTTAAAATTTTATGTATAATAATGCTATTTTCATAAAAATCAAATGAATAAACATAGTCCATATAAAAAACAAGTATTATTTTTTTGCTAGTTGAGGGAAATGAATTATAAGTTAACTCATGTACTATTAGATACCCTATTATATGCATAGCATTTAGATCAAAGTTCTGCTGATTTCAGTTTTCTATAATTTATATTGTTTGTGCTTTATTTGAGGCTCATTTTATTATGAGAAGGAATCCTGGAGCATCATTGGCTTTTGGAAACATGTAATATAATGTTTGCTAGAGGTAGAAATCCAAAAGTTTCTCTTTGGTATGGTGCTAATATGGACTGTCATTGATTTCTATCCAAATCAAGCTGCAACACTATTTAGAAAGATTATGTGAATATAAGACCAATTAATGGTATATTTGTACATATTCTTTTACTTTATGGCATTCTTATCAGAGTTGGCAAGGCAATGGAACTTTGCAGAAAAGTTTTAGTTGATAACATTGTTTTTACAAAGAAACGTTTTTAAAAGTGACACAAAAAGAGCAACCTTTATTTTTATGGAAACCATACACACACACACACACACACACACTCACACACACAACATTGATTAGATAGCCTCATCATGGTTTATACACAAACAATCCTGATTTGTTTATCTAGGCATTTTCTCTGCTTAAAATTAATTAACATTATTGCCAGCCCTGTTTGTAGTCATTGCTGAGTGCAGCTACAGGCCAGATGATGCTGAAAGGGACAACCTTTTATCCTAACATGTTCTATCACCTCTTCCAGCCTGGGAAAGGATGGGCAAAAACAGAGTGAGTTTTAGCATAAGAACAATTGAACAGAGTTCCATTTTCAGTCTGATGCTTTTGCTTTTCCTCAGCTGTAAGATTGATCCTCTTAATCAATACGGTAGAGAGAAAAAGCGGTAATCCCACAGAGAAGCAGGGTAGAAAATGATACAATTCAATGGGCTTGACAATAGCAACCAATTTTGAAGTGACACAAATTACAAGAATAGCTCTATGCATGGCCACTTGTAAATACAAGTAAAATAAGCAAACAGAATATGAATGCTTTTCCATTTTGATTTAGTCAGGTCATTGGTTCTGTCAGTTATTTGGAGCAATCAAGAGTCATCTGATCAAGCACTTACTTGATGGAAAGAATTTTGTAAGAGGTGATAATAATCCTTTTGTGAGTCTACTTATAAAAGTTCAATGAAAACACAGTTCATATACACACACTAAAGGTGGCATCAGGGTTGAAAACACTCAGAATGAAAAAACCAAAAAGGCAGTCTGTCCACACATGGGATTCAGATATATCCTGACACGTGTGGCAAATTCAGTATTCCCCTGAGTGAAACCACAATTCAAGATGGAACAAAACGTTTCTAAGAGCAAAAGATCACCATGAGAATGTTAGAAGTCTGGCAGAAGGCCCCAGGCTCAGGAATAGGGCCTGAATGATGGGCAGCAAGGGTACAAGGAGGAGATCTCGTGAGGACATCAGTGGTTTCCAGGGCAGTGAGCCAGGTACACTCAGCCATTTCCTTACTCAGTCCCCAGGCGGTGGCCAACTGCACAGCCTAAGGTGGACCAGATGCCCCTGCTATTGGCACCAATACACTGCTGATGGCTGGACACTAGAAGGGTGTTTCTTTTCTGATTTATAGTCAGTGATAATGATCAAATAGGTCAAGGAAGGTTTTAGATAAATAAAAAAAATGAACATGTTTACAAATAGAAAACTACTGGCAGAGGCATCAGTTCCCAAGGCGCAACAGAAGACAGGAGTTCACACAGTGGCTGCCTCAGGAAGAGTGAGCAGTAACATCAGTGACCTGAAGGAAAAGGAGAAAGCGATGACTGTGGTGTCTTTGACTCTGGTTTGGTTTATGCATGATAACCTTTTCTGTAAACCCTGTTTTTCTGAGGGTTAGAGAAGACAAAGGAAGTGGGAAGGCTGAGTGTCTGGTAGATGAAGGCGACTAATTCAGTAGATGTAGGGACCAGACCTTGTCTGGCACCTTCCAGTTCACACTGTTGAAACACCACTTCTTGACCTAACCTTGTCCTCTTTCAGTCTCTCGGAAATTCAATGATGAATATAGCCCTTTGGCTTTCAGGCTCTGTCCTTGCTTTATAAATTGCATCTGACCCATCCCAGAGCCTAGAACTTTATCCCATAATTCAAGTTTGTCCTAGGTAAGTGGATTTGTCAGGCAAAAATAATATGAACTAGAGATTTATAATTAGAATTACTAATCAGATAGGTCTGTGAAGGAATTTAGGAAAAATGGTTAATGTGTTATAATAGTTCTTGGTGGAGAAAGCAAAATTAATCATGTACAGTCATGATCACTGAAGAAAATCAAGTGGTTGTGGTTTTGAGAAAGGTCTTGAAACATCCCAAACCTAAAAGGCAATGAATGACATGTTAGAATTTGTCTGGTGCCTTTTGTCATCATCTGGGTCTATGTTCAAAGATTAAACCCTAACTAAAAGACAGATAGAAAACTGGATTAAGGAGAGTGGGAGGAGCTGAGTTGGATAGTGTGAAAGATGATCATGATGCAGAAGTAAAGATATTGATCTCATCTTGCTCAATTACACTTCTCAGAATGTCCAGTAAATGTGGGCAGAGATAGAGGTCCTGGTATTGGTGATAATGATAATGCCATTGTTTATGCACTATGAACTTTCTTTTAATCATGCCCAACCTTCAACTAAGGAAGAAAAGAAATGACTTTAGTTTATAGAATCCAAATGCCACAGGGCACCAGCCTCTGAGCATCGGGTGACTGGAAAACCGGATGTACAAACCAGACACTCTGCGTCTCCTGGGACACTCTCAGAGTACAGCCCCAACACTCCTGTCCTGTAACTCTGTCCCTGACTCCTCCGCCACAGAGTGGGGGGAAGATACCTTTGTTTTCTGGTCTCCACTATGTGGTGAGGTCAGATAAAGTATTCTTTTAGGACCCTGGAGACTTGGCCTCCAGCCCTGACATACCCAAAAGGGGTGTAAAACCAAAGGGAGTCACTTTTCCTTCCTGGTCCTCAGTTTTCTCATCTTTACTAGAAGTTGAACCCCACTCCATACCTATCTGATGATGCTTCTCACTTAAACCATTCATATGTCCGAAGCAATATCCACCAAGCTCTGTTTGACTCAGTTCCTTGTAGAATCAGCACTGACCTATCCTATTTCTGGCATTGAAAACAGAACAAAATAGGAACATGAGCATTTTATCTCCTTTTCGAGAATTCAGTTTTGAACTGCAAAGTCAGCAAATATTTTACTGAGAATAAGTCAGCTTGCTTTTTATTAAAATCAGATTTATCATAACATAGATGATTTAAGGTTCTGCAAGGTTTAATGATCTATGCACTTTACAGTCATCATACATGAACTATGTGGGAAAAGAAAACATTTGGGAATAAATGATGCAAGTTTGTCAGAAAATATTATAATCTCAGCCATCATACTTAAATCTAATGAGGTTAGTACTTCTATTTTTTCTTTTCTCTTACAACTGAGCTTATGCATTTTATTAGAGAAAATATTTTGTAACATTTTAAAAAATTTTCATGCATATTAATACATAAATACCTATAACATATTTGATTTTTAAACTGATTCTAAGCAAGTCAACCTCACCGGACCCCCTTTTCCTCATCTACAAATTCAAAAAAATTGAATGGCTTATCTCTAAGGTGTCTTTCAGTCTAAAATGTTATGATGTGATGTTGCTTCTCTTTTAGTATACACAGAACAACTATTTTAATGTCTGGGCACAGTAGCAAATCTAATGATAATGGCACCAACAGGAGTCTAATTAGGGCTTTTAGATATAAATTCAACTTAAGCTGAAGTCTCTCTCATGAGCCTTAGTTGGCTGATGGCTTTAAGGAATATTACTAAGCTTGGTGAATTCCAAAGCATCTTTATTGTATGGCTCCAATGTTTTTATTTCACAATAGTCATAATAACTTCCTACACAAGTTCATAGTGTAGAAACCCTTTGGCGAGGAGGGATTTTTTTGAGATGGAGAATGATGTGTGCCTAGTCATGTAGCCACTCAATAAATATTAGTTTTATTTTAATGAACAAAAATATGTAACCAATAACATTCTGTCCATTTTTCTAAAAAAAAACAACAACAACTATTAATACAAAATTATATTGTTTGAAGAGATGTTGTTCATTTTAACAATTACCTGAAGCCCAGAAGAACTTTGGTTTTTCTTTCATTCTTTGTGGGCCAATGTGTCTTCCAAGATGCCATCAAAGGTAGGATTCGGGGTAGGTGGGGGGAAACAATTAGATCAGTTGACAGATAAAATATTCTGTAGTTATAGGAGTTCCCTGTGTTCCCATTCCTGCTCCACAAAATAAGGCTATCTTTACTCAGCTACTGAAATGTTATGAGGATGGAGGTTTTGCTTGGGCTAAACTATTATTCTTTACCTATTATCAAACATCTACCTTGTTTCCCCAAAAGTAAGACATCCTCTGAAAATAAGACCTACTTACAGGTTTCCTTCTGAGTGAAATATAAGGCATCCCCCCAAAAAATAAGGCCCCCCCAGGCTAAACATGAGAGATTTGGTCCACTGATTCTGAAAGAAATGGAGTCACAAGAAATTCACCAGGAAATTCAGGAATTGGATTGTTATGATGATGTTCCAGAAGATGATGATGTTATGCCCAGATTGTCATTGAATAAATGAGTAAATTCTTGATACTGTAGGATTCACAGTTTGTCTGGTTTGTGTTGACAACTACCGTAGTACCTTACCGTATACAGGTAGTAAATTTTCTTTATTTTCATTTAACAATAAATGTGTACCATATTCTTCTTCATGGAAAAATAAGACATCCCCTGAAAATAAGACCTACGCATCTTTGGGAGCAAAAATTAATATAAGACACTGTCTTATTTCCGGGGAAACAGGGTATTTTCAAGATTAAATGTCTTTTTCTTTTTTAAATGATCTATGAGGTCAGTGTTAAGGGCTGTGTAAACCAGACCGTAATACTGAATCCATTCTACCAAAGCCACATGGACCTGAGTTTGTTCTCTAATTAAATATCAATCATTATTTCAGGAGTATTTTCTTGGTGAGACATCCCTTCTGGCAGTAATGAATCATAAACTCAAAGAAGACAGCTGAAGGAGCAACTAGGGAACCAGTCCTATTAAAGGGAAAGAGAAAATCACTCATTTTAGCCAGAAATTGAGATTAAACTTCTCAAGCGATAATTTAATTTCTTTTTTATTAGAAAACCTAAGGAAGTTTTATATAATATAACTGGCTCAGATGCCACAATTTCTTCCAATTTGATTAGAGTAAAAAAATAAAATAAAGAGAAGTTGGTGGTGCTTATTTTAAAGATTTAGGTGACTTTTATTCATGAGCTCCCCAAAGACATGTAGCCAGGAAACAGTCATCTGTTTGTTAAAATGATAAAGAGTGAAGAGATTTACATAAAACCCTCTTTGAAATGAAAATCAAAAGGTGTATTATTTATTTTAATCATAATTCGTGCTACTGGTATAATAGTTTACTCTGAACACACGTTATTGTACTAATGATTACAATAGTATCATCAATTTCTGTGTTGATTACAATCTCGCTTGGTCGCATCATCAATGTTTTCTCACATATTAAATGTATTTGTAAGCCATGTATTTCAGTTATTAGAATACATTTAGTTAAGCTTCTATTTCATTACTGATTTATGATTTTGTAATCTCTGGTTATGCCCACTGACATTTTGGCAAAACGCTAGAGTGGCACGATTTGTTTAATGAATGTGTTCTAGTTGGGCTAAGAGGGAATTTGTTTAATGAATGTGTTCTAGTTGGGCTAAGAAAAAATAATACTGCAGGTACTTCTGTAATATTTTTTACAAACCAAATAATAATTGATTACTATAATAGAATTACACTGAGACTTGTGTGGCCAAAGGGCACTGGGGAACTCAATTTATGTGATTAAAAGTTTATGCTGATCTCATTAATCAGCTCACAAAATGGTATCTAATTATATTTTTTAAAATGCTTGTAAACTGAGTGATACATAACAGATTTTCTCTGAAGTATGTCGTGTTTTGGACACAGAATATTAGAGTCAGTTATATGTTATCTTACTAGTGTATATAACTTTACTTCAGAAAATTCTAGCAACAATTTCAATCTCTGATTTCTCTAAAAATATATATGTACCAGTTGGTTTATTCTAGAATTGTAGAAAGATAAAAAGAAAATGAAAGATGTCATCCAGTTCACATATTACTCTCAGGCAGGTAAACTGATAGCCAGAGAACTGGACTTTTAAAAAAATATATTATTTTAATAAAAATTTCCCCCTTTGCAAAAATGTTCAAGTTAAAAATTTTTGGAAACGACAGAAATACCCACTCTTATAATCACATACAAAACACAAATACAAATCATTTAAAATTCAATCACTTAAATATAATATAATTTGTTATTCTATACTTTTATTTAGTTTGCAGCCTATGTTTCTCAAAATATTAGGATCCTATATACATGCCTTTTTATTACTTTTCTTTTAAACTCAATATTTTGTTAACATTTCTTTTTAAAAACTTGTATTCTGAAATAATTTTTGTTTCACATAAAAATTGTAAAAATAGTGCATTTTTCTGTGTATCTTGTACCCAGCTTCTTCCTCATTACGTTTTTTTTTTATTTTTATTTATTTCTTTTACCTCAAGACACACACCTAAAATTTTTTTTAAAATATTTTTATTGACTTCAGAGAGGAAAAGAAAGGGAGAGAGAGAGATAGATACATCATTGATGAGAGAGGATCATTGATCAGTTGCCTCCTAAATGCCCCTACTGGGCATTGAACCTGCAACTAAGGAATGTGTCCTTGCCTAGGATCAAATGTGAGACCCTTCAGTCCAAAGCCCCATGCTCTATTCACTGAGTAAAACTTGCTAGGACTAAATTTTTTTTTTTTTTAAAGATTCAGGAAACAGCCCTGTTTCCTACCCAAAGTAATTTTCAATATAGTTTGAAATTGATTTGAAGATATAGGTTCTGGAGAAAAATCAAAGAACTTTGGACCCAAACTAAATATTCTCTTTCTAGAATAACGAAAAAGCAGATGTTGAAGTGTTTGTTTGTTTTTGTTTTTTTTCCTTCCGCTCCAGGTCTTGGTCCCACAATAACAATAAGAAAAATCAAAAGAAGGATTATTGCTCACAATAATGTTGATTTCTATTATTTCCTAAATCATTCATCTTGTTACTGACTCAGCTATTGATATTTGAAATTTCCCTTAAGTTACCTTTTCTCTCCCAGACACACATTTTCACCAGAACAATTTGAAAGTGAAATTAACCTTCTCCTTCCATAGTGTCCTTAAAAACAGGTCTGATGCCAGCTGCACTACATTTGGTCTAGCCATTTCTTTCTACCTTTTTATCTTTAATTTACTGGGGGTGACAGTTGATAAAATTATATAGGTTTCAAGAGTATAATTCTATAAAAACTAGAGACCCGGTGCACAAAATTTATGCACTTGGGAGTGTCCCTTAGCCTGGCCTGCACCCTCTCATAGTCCGGGAGCCCTCAGTGGATGTCCGACTGATGAGTTAGTGCTGCTATGGAAGTGGGAGAGACTCCCGCCACTGCAGCTACACTCATTAGCCATCATTAGCCCGGCTTCTGGCTGAGGGGCACTACCCCCGTGAGAGTACACTGACCACCAGGGTGCAACTCCTGCATTGAGCATCTGCCTCTGGTGGGCAGTGCATGTCATAGCGACCAGTCATTATGCTGTTTGGTTGATTTGTATATTAGCCTTTTATGATATAGGATCATCTGTATATTGTATTGTGTGTTCACCACCCTAAGTCATGTTCCCTTCCATCACCATTTACCACATATACCCTTTTCTACTCTGCTATCCCACTTCACTTCTGGTAATCACAATGCAATTGTCTATGTCTATGAGTTGTATTTTTTAACTTTTTTAAAATTGTAATAACACTTAATATGAGATTTATATTCTTAACCAATTTTTCAGTATATAAACATAAACTCTGAGAAATTTACACAGGGATGTCATTTTGAAAATATATTCATATTATTAGTATAGTGAGTCTGTGTCAATTTGAATGGTGTATGTAGTGCTAAGCTCTGATTATTTTTATTCAATGCTTTTATTTTTTAATCTGCTGTGAATTTATACTTGGGTAATGTACATTTGAAAATGTTATATTACTATCCTCTGTAATGTTTTCTTTTGCTCTCTTATCTTCCTCTTTTTAACAAGTAGTATGTTATTGTTGGTGTTAAATGAATCACTGTAAAGGATGACAAGAGAAAATGTTTGCCTTTGTAATTAGAGTTACCTATCTTATTTAACTTCAGAAGATTTGAGAATGAGGTCTTACCTTTGTCATGTATAATCTGCGGGATTTTGACATTACTTATCCTTTCTAATTTTATTTTTCCAATCAGTAAAGTGGATTGAAAATAGCTCGCTTTTTTAAGGTGGTAGTGAAAATTAACTTTGGTCCTGAAGTTAAATTATTTTTAAAAATTAAGTGATTATATGAGCCCGGCCTGTTTCTAGGGTTTTATGATATTCAGATGAAGAAGGTGGGAATTCACCCTTCAGAAAATGTTAGGATTAATGAAGGACATGGGGGTTTAGAGTCAGAGAGTTCATATTATTAGTATAGTGAGTCTGTGTCAATTCATATTATTAGTATAGTGAGTCTGTGTCGGAGAGTTTCTGAGGGCATTATAGCTTTAATTTCATTATTTCTGCTAATAATATAATGGGGAAAAATTCATTGTCATCCTGTTTGAATGTCTGTTTCATCTTTAATTTAATGAAGAACCTAAATTCTGTTGGCCTTGGATAAGAAGGCCAGGCTGCCCAAATTGTGTGTGCTATTTTTGAACAAAAACCAAAACAAACAAACAAACAAACAACAACAACAAAAGATTTAAGAATAATTGAATTTGTATTTATTCATTCTTCTTAGGGTGAGGAAAATGAGAACCAGAGATTTGAAGTGACCTTCTCAGGGTTTTGGTGATAAGAACATGGTTAAATAGAGGGTCCTAGTTGACTTTATGTACATATTCCTACACTAAGGCCAAAATCACTTTTTTATCAGAAACACTATGGAGTTAAGAGGTTGAGGTGTTTTTCAGGTAAATGATACAAGTTTTAAAAATTATAAAGATTGTTTCTTCAGGAACAGTGCAAGTTTTCACATCTATTTATTTTTTAATGCATACTAGTGAACTCTAGCTATTTAGAATACAGGTTCCATTGGGAGGCTATATTCAGAAATAATTTGAACTCAAGAAAACAAAGTACCTTGAGAGTAAATGGTAGTTCTATGAGGAAAAAAAAATATTTATTTTTAAGAGAAATTTACAAAAATATCTTTATAAATAACTCTTATTCTAACCAAATGCAATTGTAATAACATAAAATGACAGATAAATATAAACTATATTATGAATTATTTTTGAATTGTGGCTATTACAGTCTTTATATAAAATAAATAGCTGACTGGAACTATGTATTCAGACAATAAACTAATAACATGCATCACTTGGTGTTTCAGAATCCCAATGTAGTCTGTCTGAGGAAAAGGACCTATTTTTTTCTAGTTGATAAAAGGACAAGCGATTCTAATAATCCTAAGAGTGCATAATTGAGAAGATACATGACAGTAGAGTTAAAGTGATACAAAGTTTTTAAGGAAAATTACAGTCCCCTTGGTGACACTTACTTTATAATAGTTGATGGATTCTCTTGATTGGCATCCTAATATATTAGGCTTTTATATTTGTCAAAACTTGTAGAAGTGTACGCTGAAAATGTGTGCAATCTATTGTATATAAATTATACTTCAATAAAGTGGGTTTAACGAAACATTAAGTTGAAATTTGATGTTGCATTGATGCAAGATGCTCTGTTTATCAAACAGTTTATTTTTCCTCATTCAGTGTCTTAGCTCCTATACTTTAATTACTATGTAGTCCTTGGGAATAAATTCCTATAATACATTTCTAATGAAAAGGATGAGGTAGTACTTACTTGCCAAATGTCATAAAACAAACTACAATACAATTTGATGACTATGGAAGGCCCCACCCCTCCATGGTGTTCAGCAGCAGCGTTTTGTACAGGGTGATGCCCACATAGGGGCCTATGAGGTTGTGTTCTGGGTGCCCATCACAACGAAACGGAAGGCGTTGAAAAGGAAGAGCAGGCCACTGCTGGACGATGTGACCATGGAGGAATTCCAGGTGGATAGACTGCTTCAGCTCCCAAGTGTACTGCTGCACAACCAGAGGGACCCGGCTGGTCTGCAGGGACGCAGGGGCCCTGTGTATCCAGCAGTGTCCTATTGAAATCTGAAGCGTGAGTCAGCCACTGGAGACTGTTCTGCAGCTCCCAGCGCTCAGGCTAATGAGTGGGTAGGAACAACCAATGAGGAATTGTTCCTTAAGCTGTTCTTTCACAGACTCTTGAATAGAAAATGAAAATGATGTTGACAGAAAACAAACAGTTCCGAAAGAAAGAAAAGGAAGGAAGGAAGGAAGGAAGGAAGGAAGGAAGGAAGGAAGGAAGGAAGGAAGGAAGGAAGGAAGGAAGGAAGGAAGGAAGAAAGAACTTATAGGAAAGACACCCTTGGGCATTCACTGTCTTCTCATTTGCTATAGTATTCATTTGTTTTAATTAACTTATTTACATTACTTTAAAATTGGAGATAAGCAGCTTCATCTTCATACTACCAGTGCTCACCTGCACCCTCTAGTGCCAAGATTTTCATTTTAAATCCTAATCACAGAAAAAGAAAGCCAGAGCTTCTTAGAGATTTGATTCTATTTTAGGAGATCATTCAAAACGGGCATAAAATTTTTTGTTATTTCAGAAAAGCGTGAAAGCTTTTAAAAATTCCCTGGCCAGGTGACTCAGTTGGTTAGAGCATCTTCCTATACGCCAAAAGGCTGTGGGTTAGATTCCTGGTTGGGACACATAAATTCTATCGCTAGTCGGAGCACAACTGGATGCAACCAATTGATGTTTCACTTTCTCTTTCTTCTTCCTCTCTTTCTAAAATAAATAAATTAATAAAACATAGTCTCATGTAAGGTTTTTTAAAACATATTATCTGTAAAAAATATTTTAAAAAATGCCGAGACTATTACTAAATGGACAGAGAATACAGCTGAAGAAGGCTGTTGCCAGTTAATAGTTGAAAAATGTAAGGTTGAAATCATAAGTAACTGAATACTTTTTTTCTTTATTGATTAAGGTATGACATATGTATCCTTATCCCTATATTGCCCCCCCAAACCCTCCTCTCCACTCATGACCTCTCCCCACTGATGTCTGTGTCCACTGGTTAGGCTTATATGCATGCATACACATCCTTTGGTTGATCTCTCTCCCTAACCCCTACCCTCTCTTTCCTTCTCTCTGAGGTTTGACTGATCGATGCTTTTCTGTCTCTGGGTCTGTTTTTGTTCATCAGTTTATGTTGTTCATTGTATTTCGTAAGTGAGTGAGATCATGTGATATTGATCTTTCTCTGACTGGCTTATTTTGCTTAGCATAATGTTCTCTAGTTTCATCCATGATGTTGCAAATTCAAGTCTATAAAAAGCCACGAGTTTAAAATGAAATTCAAGTAAAAAGCCAAGATAAAATCTGGGGTAGTTGTAATGAAAAAAAAAGGGTAATCTGATAGTAGTTATTGGTTTTCATTGAATTTATTTGTTTTAACTAATTTACAGAATAGAATGCATGTATACATCTATTCTATATATTCATTTATCTTTGTTTCAATATTTAAGTATATGTATGTATAAGTATATACCATCAGGTACTCAAATAACATCATTTCATTCAATGTGGTTTGTTATAACATTGATGAGATGCCATAGAAACTTAACTCTTGTTTATATGAATTAGCTTATGGTAAATTTGGTTTTACTATGAAATTCCTAAAGTTACAGTCAGTTACTTTAAGTGAGGACTTACTGTATATGTAGATGTTATTACTGATAAATAAGATGACAACATATCCTAAAAGAGAAAACAAATATAATTTTTCTGAGTTTACTTTTTCTGTTTATACTGACATAGTAATTATTGACAAATGTAACCAATTTAAGCAAAACCTCTTCAAAATTCTCAATAGAAGGGTTTTTCTAAACCCTAGAAAGTTTGAAAATTGCTTCTCTACTATTTCTGGTATTGTATATGTAGATAATATTTCAACATATACTGTATACCTATTATCAGAGCTCTGCAAAAATACTCTTGGCTCATTTGATTTCTCAATAGGACAATATGATAAATATTATGATAACTTCTTTTTTTATAGATGTAGAAAATAAGGCTCAGTTTCCCTAAAGTCACACTGCTATTAAGTGGAAAATGTCAGAATTTGGACCCAGACAGTATAGCTCAGAGTCTGCACTGTGTAACATCTTTTCTCTTTCTCTGTGCTATGTTTTGTCTAAATCTTACAATGGTTTCTATAATTAAAATAATTTTTATTAGAAATATTTTAAATCATGTATTAATATTATTCTATTAAAATTGTAATAAATTTATAACAAATATGAGATTTAATTTGTCAATTTCACAAATTTTTATTTTTGTGTAAGTAGTGAATAAACCTTGAGGAATATTGATTGTTTAATCTTTAAACAACAGTTCTTATTTATTGGAGTTTTAAGACTCATATGTTGACTATTAAACAAAGTAGAGGGAGCTGTGGGTGTTCCTTTCCACATACAAATGCTTAAATGCTGAGCAAGATCTTCTGGGTACCAGACATGATTGTGAAAATGATGGCAAATCACAGGAGAGCTTTGAGCTCTAATTTAATACAGCATATAGAAACCCTGTGATTTGCACATCTTTTTTCCTTTGAAGAGGATGATTGTACTTGACTGTGTCAGGAGAACTTACTAAAGACTGACAGATCCTTTAGCAAGCATTTGCAGGCAAGGTCATTCTATTCATATGCTAATTATGAATCAGTTAGAATTATAAACCTTGTGTATCTCTTGATTTAGACTCATGAAACTAAGATACAGAAAATCAAAATAATATTTTCAACAAAGCACCAAATTAATTTCTTATTCTTTCTTTTATAAAATATGTTTTTATTGATTTTTGAGAGGAAGGGAGAAGGAAAGAGAAACATAAATGACAAGAGATAATCATTGATTAGTTGTCTCTTGTATACCTCCTACTGGGGATTGAGCCTGCAACTCAAGCATTTACCCTGACTGGGAATCAAACTGTGACATTCTGGTTCATAGGTCAGTGGTCAACCACTGTGCCACACTGGCTGGGATAATTCCTTATTCTTAAGGAAGTGAAATACCATGTGTACAACTTTTTCAAATGGCACAGCAAATCAAAGAAAAACAAAATAAAATACCATCCCACTCCACATATCTGTTTGTGTGTGGAGAGAGAGAGAGAGAGAGAGAGAGAGAGAGAGAGAGAGAGAGAGAGAGAGAGAAAGAAATATTTATGGATAAATATTACTTTGACAAATCTACATAGATGGAGAGTGTATGGATAGGTGCTTATTGTACTATTACTTCAATATACTTTCTGTTTATATGCAATTTTATGAATTTGAGGATAGGAGAAAGAATTCTATGAAAAAATAGGATTAAAAACAAAGGCAAATGTAAACTTTAAATTTTGCTTGCTTGCATTGTCTACAATTTTGAAAATTTATTATGTTTTCAAGACCAGGCTGAGACACAAAGGACCCCATGTGTGTCACAGTGTTTTCTGACATGAATTTTATTTAGAGGGGCATTAAAAATAATTTCTACAAATAAAAAAATATATATGCTTACTTTTCAAAGTTTGAAATAGGTATTTGTTACCTACAATATTAAGGAAATGTTAAAAGATTTGATACCTTTTATTTTACATTTTCAGCCCCTCCTACCTTAGAGAGCCAATACATTGCAATAGTAAGAGAGCAGAGGCTCACCTTTCCTAGGTTCTGACATTGTGGTTCTTGGGCAAGCCTTTTAATCTAGGTGCCTATTTCCCAATCTATAAAACTGAGATAATAGTAGCAATTACTTCATAAGAAACTTGTTGTAAGTGTTTAACTCTATTAGCTGTTTTGTTATAATAAGTAATAGTAGGCAGTCACTAATATAGCAAGGAAAGCTAAAAGTATTATAATTAGAACCAAACCTTGCACTGTTGAGTTCAGTCTTCCAGTTAACTGTAACTAGCCCTAATTCCATTTCAGTTCAATGTCAGTTAACTGCCTTCTGTCTTCAGTGTCTAATAGCTGGATGATTTTAAAGTTCTTATCATTGCAACTCTTAGCTTCCTTAAAAAAGGAAGGAAGGAAGAAGGAAGGAAGGAAGGAAGGAAGGAAGGAAGGAAGGAAGGAAGGAAGGAAGGAAGGGAGGGAGGGAGGGAGGGAGGGAGGGAGGGGGAGAGAGGGAGGGAGAGAGAGATGAGAGAGAGAGAGGGCGAGAAGCGATCAGAGCGCGCGAGAGAAAGAAAAATCGAGAACAAGACGAAAGAAAAAGAAGCAGACAGAAAGCAACAGCCGCAAAAATCCAAAAACCATAAAGAACTGCCTTTCGTTCTACCGCTCCTTTCGCCTTAGACATTGCCAATCCCCTTCTCTCGCGCCCATCTTAATGTTCATCGCTTATCTCCAACACTATTTTGGGCAGGACTGGGTTCAATTTAGGTTGTCTGCAATTTAAGGACCTTTATAGAAAATCCTGTATTCCTAGCATCAAATTTTCTAATCAGCTATTCCAATAGGATCCCTTGTATTTGGCAACCTGAATAGCTGCTGAGCTGTTCCATCCCTTAATATCAGGCACTGTGCTGCGTGCTCATTGCCTGTCATATTTAATATGGACCGTAGACCTTTGAAGTTGCTTACATTTAACCTAATTCACTTAGGAGAAAAAGTCTTGTTCATAGAACTGGGTAATATGCTCAAGGTTGCATGGCTAGGGGCAGATTAGAGATTTGAAGCCAGGCTGACCATCTTATTCTCTAAAAACTGTTAGCAGGTCCACTCTTCAGAGCCTCAAGGAAAAGCATTTAAATAATAACTAGATTCACCAGTATGGCTATTCAGAATACTATGTCCACAGCTTGGTGTGATTCTGTAATACTTCAGACAAGACTATGGGGGAAACACAGTCTCCTTCGGAGCACAGAGTACTCTAAAGCAGGAATTGCATCCTTCACCCACCACTTTAACAGCTTACCCTGGGGCAATTTCTTCATCCCTGTGCACCTCATTTCTTCATCTGAAAAAAAAAAAAAAAAGATATAATAATCTCCAACTTACAGGATAGTCAGCAGGACTGAATGAAATATATATATACATAGCATGTACCTTCCTTCCTATACTGAAACTATTTGTCATTTGGCTCCGTGAGTCCTAGCCATTTTCAATTAGACTGGGGTTCCTAAACCAGCTCTTTGTCCTCAAGATTTTTGAAAGCGCTGAATCTTGTGTTATCCTCTTCATGGTGAATGCCACAGCATTTTAGAGGATCCTACAGAGCAGCACAATGTAAATTGATACCCATATAGCAGGCATATTTTTTTAAAACAATATAACCACAGGCTGGAACCAAGTTCTGGCACAGAAGCAGCACCCTGCAGCCTTCCACACACTCTGGGGTGTTTTCAGCTCCATTTGCAGCAAAGCTCTGCTCTGGCCCCCGACCCTGCAATCACTTCTTCATCTAAAGTGTTTCGTTTCCTTCCTAATGATTATTGTCATTAAGGTAATTTGTTTGTTTGGCTGCTTTTTCCTTCCTGTTGTCAGATTCTCTGCTAATGAGTATTCCCCATCTGGATAAAGATACTCTAAATGGAACTTTTCATAGACGAGTGAGTAATCATATACAGTTTTGTTTTTTTATAACAAGTATTTATAAAATAATTATTTATAGTATTGTATTTATTTTCAGAGTAGCACAACATAATCTTGTTAGTTTTGAAAATGTTAATCATTATGAGTAATTCCTCTTAGAAATAGGAATATTAGCAGTCACATGTTAGAATTGGAATTGGTCAGACTCAGCAGGATTCCTGAAATATTTAACTCAATTCTATTTGATTGATATTTATTTTTTTTTCTACCAAATTAAATTAGCTTCCCAGGGATAATGTTAAACTGAGATGAGACTGAACTGAATAAGTTGACTAAGAAGTCACTAAATTAGACAAGGGAGAACCAAAAATTAGTTTTGTTGTATTTGTGTTTGGAAAAGTGGAGGAAAGTGCTAAGAGGTATGATGAAAAGCTTTCCTAGTGGAAAAAAAAAAGCAGCTCTGAGTAGACATAGATGTCTAAACAAAATTAACTGACTAAAATAAAATAGCTTGGAATTAAATATTTTTATGTCTCAAGAGTAGAAGATTGAGCATCACACTAAATCGACAAAATAGTCATTGACTGATAGGGAATAGAATATTAATAGTGTCTGATTATACTGTCTTAGTTAAGGAAAGTCACAGTGGATAAAACTAGCGATATCATCGTACACTTATCTATTATGTATTTTCTTTAACTACACAGATAGATGTAACAAAAATAATCATTAATATTTATCATGCATTTAAGAATTTGCCTTGCCCAAAGAAATATTTGGCCCTTGGGAGATAGTCTATTACATACTTGATAGAGGTGTCTTTGTTTAGGGGGGGCCTGTGTATACTGGATCTGTGTATGGGCCATCCTTCCAAAGAACCATTGGGTGGGTCTGGCCCCAACAGAAATGACAAACCTTGTGATCTAGGTTGGGGACTTTGGGTCACATGGTGTCATTGGAATTAGAGACTGAGTTCAACATGTGAGCAATTAAATCAATCAGTCATGCTTTGGCTTCTAGTCTCCATGTAAACTATGGACACAGAATCTTGGATGAACTTCCTAATTTGACAAGACTCTGTGCACAGTGTTTCTTTATGTCAATGCCAGGAGAAGACAATGAAAGTTTCCTATTTGGAAACTTCCCAGACTCTATCCTGTCTCTTTTTTGACTGATATTAAATTGTATATATTCCCAAAATAATTTATGACCTTTCAGTCAGTTCTATGAGCTCTTCTAGCAAATTACTAAACCTGAGAGTGGGTGGGGGAACACTCTGAACTGAGGTCAACATTGGGGACTGTGCCTTTACACTACATATATGGATAACTCTGAGTATCCTTAATAAACATTGTAAGCATTGTTAAAAAATCTTGAATTGCCTTTAAAAATTTCTCAGCCTAAACTATATTTATTAGGGCTCTATTATTATTTGAGAATGTTATATGTTTTAGGAAGAGCCACTTAAACACTCAAGTAATAGAGTGTTTATTGGTTGCCTACTATACATGTCAAGCTGACATATAATATATGATTATTTTTATTACTTCAGATGTTTAATTGATAGGGGCATGTCATAGTTTTAGCCGTACTCTATTAGACTGCATTCTGATTAGACTAAACAATATGAATAATGTACATTTTCATTAAGTGATAAAATACAAATATTTTAGAAAAGACATATCCTATTCCAAATTCATCTCAAGTTTTATATTTTCAATATAGGGCAAATCAAACACTAATTTTAGCGTTTTTCTGTCTGATTTTCCCTAAGATTGTCTTAATGACCTAAGAATAGCAAAACTAATTATTTTATTGTGTTCTCATCAATTGTGTAAATGAATTGAACCAGCCAAGTAAGTTGCTTCCATTTGATTAGCTCCCGTCATTCTGCTTCAGTATTGTCATTGCTGGGAAGTGATTACCAAATCAGCTCTCCCATGGAGGGGAACATTGCCAACTCTGTGGAGGGAACGTGAATTCTATCACAGTTATTTCTCAAATTCATTATTAATAAAACTTGCACTGTGGGCTTCACCCTGCAGCAGACACTGTGAACAGGTCAGGAAAGAAAGAGTGGAAATTGAAACACTGGGCCTTTAATTACAGCTGCACAAATGGTAGCACTATAGCTCCAGAATTGTTAAAAATCAATTAAGGAAGGTTGCCACCTGATCTCCCTGCACATAATCTACTTAATTAGGTAGTCTGTTTCTGAAATCCAATCTTCCTGGACCCTGACACTTTTTAACGGAATGCCATTTTTCTCAGAAAATAAGAGTCTAGGAGTTCCTTGGACCCTGTTATTTCAAAAAAACTTAATGAAGAAACATTAGATTGCTGTGCACCAATGATCTTATCTCTTACCCAAGTTTGTTGGGGAAACACACTAGCACCCTTTCAAAATATAATACAATTATTGCAAATTAATCCTGAAAACTCTTGAGCATTTTAAAATTTCTTTTACATGCCTATCAACAAGAAATAATTGTAATGATTCTGTAATACAGAACAAAATTTCATTGAAATGTGTCGGTACTCATAATTTCTGTAATCTTTTAATTATAAGAAGAATTTAAAATGTTTATCTCACTTTTTAAGAAATAACTAATCTAACATATGCAATAAAGTGTGCTGTAATTCTTAAACAGAAGATGGGGAATTTCCTGGAAGCTGAAAGAATCTTTTGGAGAAATAATCTAGTAAGGGACTTATTATAATTATATTATTGGTGTAATGATACCACTGTTTATAACTCCACCATCCACTTAGTTATCATTGAATCATAGCCCTTGATACATTTAGCCCATTGATTACTCATACAATAATGAGAATTTATTAATATTCTAGTTTTATACATGATAAGATTGAAACAAAGATGATTTTAGAGACTTGAGCAAGTAGACCTATAGAGCATCAAATTAAAAAATATATTTAAACCGAAACCGGGTTGGCTCAGTGGATAGAGCATCGGCCTGTGGACTGAAGGGTCCCAGATTTGATTCTGGTCAAGGGCATGTACCTTGGTTGCAGGCACATCCCCAGTAGGAAGTGTGCAGGAGGCAGCTAATCGTTGTTTCTTTCTCATCGATGTTTCTGACTCTCTGTCCCTCTCTCTTCCTCTCTGTAAAAAAAATCAATAAAATATATTTTATATATATATATATATATATATATATATATATATATATATATATATATAATATATTTAACTCATTACTACTTGTTGAATATTTACTTATTTCCATCAAATTAAATTATCTTCCCAGGGATAATTTTAAACTGATAAGATGAGACTGAACTGAGTAAGTTAACTGAGAAGTCACTAAATTGGACAAATAATGACATACTTCGCATTAAAATGCCATCACTTCTCCACATGGATCTCAGTACATGGTGGAGAGCCTGGCCCTGACTCAGAGGGCATTGCCCTGAGGAAGAAGCTGGGAACCTTGGTCACTGCAGCTCTCTCAGGACGGGAGACGATAGGCAGCCATGTAACATTTGCTCCTGTGACCCAGAGGCATGGGCCATAAAATGCATTTCTCACTTCTCAAGTGGGATAGGTTATTCTGAGTTGCTGACTTTTGCTCAGGCCTTTTCTCTTATTCTTCCTCCTTTCCTGCCAAGAAAACTCTTAATTACGGCTCAAAAGCTGTACACAAGTCTTATGTTTCAAGCCTTCCATCAACCTCTTTTCTGCCTTCTTATTATAGAACTTATTAGTTTGCCATTGATCTGACGGTGTAATTATTTTCTCTCTAAACAGAGAGGGCCTCAGGATCGGGTACCATGCCTTTTTCATCTCTGTTAGTCAGTTCCTAGAATCTGGTAAGCAATAAATATTTGTTTAGTACACAAATAAAATTCTTTTTGTGTGCAAGCCTCTGTAACACTGACCAGGGGTAACGAGGAGAAAAGAGGAAGAAAAGGAGCAAAGCAATTAATATAGTGGCCTGAGATCCGATTTAAGGCTCTGGCTTAGGAATACCACCAGCTTCCAGTTCAGAAAGGTACTGGTGGTCCACGATATGCTCACAGTGAACTAACATTGTGCATTAAGTTGAACATTTTAATATTACTATTTATGACATTAAAATCTCTATTGTTTTATATTTCCAAATAAGCATCCTTTGGAGTCTGATATACTGGAGCTGAGTCTAATGCACTTTGTAGTAATAAAACCTCCCACAGAGTCAATGCCACAGTATTAGACATGCTTATTGGAGCTCAGAGGAAATAACTGTCTGCCAGAAAAGAATAAGCCTGAAAAAAGGATCTCAAGGTGAGACCAGAAAGTCCCCAGCTTTCTGAAAGTCTATGGAGCCCCTGCGGAAGAGAGGACTCAAACGTGAGGGATAAGAAGATCCAAAAAAGCAAATGTTACATGGTATTTCCTCAGGATCTTTTGGGATGTGCTAGTCAGAATATGAAAATAGACATGTATCCACACACTCGCTTTGGATGTCTTGCAGCTTGGCACTGTCAGAGAGAAACTGCAGCAGGATGACCTGGGATTGGAGCTCAGTTACTCACAGCACTTCTTTCCCAAAGCACAAGGAGGAGCAGGAAGGATGGAGGTCCGTTTGGTCCTTAGTTTCACATTCTGTTCTCTGGGATGATAAAAAAGAATCAGCGGTATATGTCTCTATGGGACACTATATATCTGTCTATGTCTATGTCTATATGTCTAAGCATGTGTGTGTGCCTAATCAGATAGTTATATGTACTTTATACAATTATTTAAGGGGATGCAGTTAACAAATATTGCCCTATTTAGAAGGAAATAGAAATGACAGCAAAGAAACTGGGAACAGTTCTTCGATTTTTTGAAAAGGTTATAACCAAGTAATATTTTAAATTTGACATAGGATCTAGAAAACGAAAAGATGCTTTTAGTCTGGAGTTTATTAAGTTAACCAAATGGCCTATATTTTAGAATGCATAATTAAATTTCATATATATATGAAATAAAAAATAAAGCAGGGAAAATTGTTCAGAAAAATTATATTCATTTTTAATATTATTCAGTCTCATTCTTATGAGTATAATAGTTTTCTCAATTACGTTAGTATCCAGTCAAAAACATTTGTTTGAACAAGTCTTGTTAAGAAATAAAAAGATTCCTTCCTTCAATAATACTCTTTTTTTTTAAGATATTTAACATTTGAGGCTTATTTTTAAAATCATTTCTTTTTTTAGATACTGAGTTTTAGAGCTTAATTTTTAAACCACCAGTGTTATAAAAATTATAAATCTTATAAGGTTATAAAATTATATAATTAATACTAACGGCTTTCATTAAGCTTGGAATGACGTGTGTATGGCTTTTTTGATCAGAAGAATCAGCAGAAAAGGCAATATTAAATGTTTTCTTCAATAGCTATTTAGTGCATACATGCCTGGCATAGGGCTACAGGGATGGTTTGGATTCATGTTATTGTCACAGCCCTTGTATTCCATTAAGTATGATGGGTTTAAGTAAAGTAAATTATCTGGAAATGTAATGAAGAAAAGCAACAGGAAAATCATACCATCTACACATATAACAGCAACAAGAAGAGTAAGGTAAATTCTGCTTAGTGATCCTGTTATGCTTCCTCAGGGTAACGGCCTAAACTACTGTGATTAGTATTGGGTAATTTTTATTTGTTGCTTTGTTTCTTTGTTGGTTTCATTTCTCAGTGTGAATAGAAATCCTTCAAGCTTTCACATATAGGAAGACTATAAAGGGGAGAAGAAATCATGCCGATAGAGGCACAGACACATGAATCAGCATGTAGTACTGAGGAATTATTACTAATTTGGTGTGGCTGGAGCAGTGGTTCTCAATCAGGAGTGATTTTGCCCCAACAAGAATATTTGAAAATGGTTGGGCATTATTGGCTCTTATAGGGCGAGGGGTGCTATGGAATCTAGTGGGGAGAGGCCAGATAGACAGGGCATCCCGCACAACATAGTCAGATAGACAGGGCATCCCCCACAACAAGGAATCACCTAATCCCAAATGTCAATAATGCCAAACTTGAGGAAGCCTTGGTTAAAAGCATGAAATCTGAGGTGATCAAACAGGGAGAAAGAAACTATGATAAGGCAGAAAGTATCTATTTTGGGGCTGGGGGAAGGGGTGGCCTTGAGTATCAGCCTCAGGAGTAAATGAACAGTGATGAAGAAATAAAAGGTAAGATGCGGACCTTCACATACAGCTGCTCAGGTGTGCAGGGCACAAGCCTAGGGCCTGTATTCACAGGTTACATGGCACATAGTTTCCCCTGGTTCTGTGCAGGGAGCAATCTTTACAACCAGTTGAAGTCAAGAAACCTATTGACAGCTTTAAAGAATGGAAGAAATGGTGAAAGCTGAGATGATGGTCATTTAGATTTAGGTTTAGATGCTGTTTAAAGTATTTTTTAAAAAACAATTTTGTGTCTAATTTTAGAAATGATGGGCATTATTTACAGAAAGGACTGGGAAAGGCATGCGGATGGATGAAAAATGGGGAGAAGGTTTGGAGATAAGAGAGGTCAAGAATTACGCCATAGAAAAGCCTGGCTTAAATAGACCAGCTAGTATAGGAAGTATTGAACTGTGACAGAAAAATATAACATAATTTGCTGGAGAGCCTTGGATGCTAGTTGTTGCAAGACTAGATTTGCTCAAATGAGTCAGAGTCCTTGGAAGTTCAGGAAGAGAAGAGAAATGAATGAAAAAGGCCTTTGAGTAATCCTGTTTTTCCAGCCCTGCCTTAGATCACAGCATGAGGAAAATGAGGCATGTGACAGGGTGATCAGCTAGGGGGCTAATGAAGTCCTGCCCTCAACTTACAAACAAAACAGCTGCTCACTGCCACCCATAAAATATAATATTCCTTCATATACATGGAACGTGCTATTAAGTTTCCTTTCAATTTTCCTGGGCAAGTACACTTCATCTTTTAGCCTTTCCTCATCAGGCACATTTCCCAGCCCTTCAGTGATTTATTTTGCTTTTACCTCTACACACAATCCAATTTTGTTTTCCCATATCTCACTTCATCTACCATGATTCAAATTGAACAGAAGATCCTAAAAAAGTTCAGTGCAAAACTGATCATTAGGAAAGGATATTGTCTATTCAAATAAAACATTTTTGATAACCTTCATTTTGTTAAGTAATGAAAGACTTAAGAAAATAATGGTAGATTCAATCTAACACTTTATATTTTTATTAGAAATACTGAATAGGTAATAAGATGTGAATAAAGTGATTAACAAATGTGAGAATAGGAAAATTACTATACTAAAATTAGTTCTTAAAAATGTATGTTTACACGTGTCTTGGCCTTTTGGCTGAGATCATGTGTAAAAATGTATGTTTGTCTTTAGTATTTATTCCAAGCCATTTCAATAAAAGTAAATATTTCAAAATAATAATTTCAATGAAGGCAAGGTTACTTTATTTTATTTTATTTATTTTTAAAATTTCTTTATTGATAAAAATTGATTAAGGTATCACATCCCCCCCATTCCCATCCCAAACCACTCCCCACTTATGCCCCCACGCCCCTGTTGTCCATGAGCACAGGTTAGGTTTATATGCATGCACACAAGTTCTTTGGTTGATCTCCCCCTTCTCCCCCACCCTCCCCTACCTTCCCTCTGAGGTTTGACAGTCTGATCAATGCTTCCCTGTTTCCGGGTTTGTTTTTGTTCATCAGTTCATGTTGTTCATTATTCCCCCTAGATGAGTGTTATTTAAACGTGTGGAATTGAGTCCTCTTCCTACTCTTGCCTGGTGAATGTGATACAGCCTTGCCTTCCATTATAAAAATAATAAAAATACACCAGCAAAACACTTGAGTGTAAATAAGTGCTGAGATTTTCCCCAACGTTAAGATAGATTAGATGATATAAAAGGAAAAGACTTCCACTTCAGAAAATAGACTGGATTTCCCTGTTTGAAACAAGTTTAAAAAGTCAAAATATTTAAAGTTAATGATTCCCAAAAGATTTTACATCAGACAATGAAGACAGAAATTGCTATGAGGTGGGAGAGAGAAATAGTGAGCTCTGGTGACATACAAACGCCCCAGTTTACTTCCTGGAGGAACCTGCTAGGCACAGCACAGGGACCCTGTAGAGATTGGCAGTAACCCGAGTTAGATCCTGGAGCCTGGGGAGCCAAGGGGACCAATGTCTGTTGGACAGAGCACCAGAGAGGAGAGAGAGAGACGGGAAACGAGATCTTCGTGAGGTCCCCTGTGATTGTTCAATAGAATTCATATCAGTTTCATGTGCGATTTTGGAAAGAATCATCCAAAATAATAAGAAAGAACATTTGGGAATATGCCTGTTCATAGCAGCCTGAGAGGGAAGACTTGTAATTCACAGAGGATGGTACTCAGAATCTTCTTGCCTCCATGTAAAATATACCCAGCACAAAATGCCAAAGAAGTGTAATAGCAAGACCCCAAAATATCAAATTATTCCTAAGGAACTTAACCATGCCTCAGCCCAAGGATCAGTAATGTTTATAGGAAAAAAACAAAAACTACTCAGTACCTAGTAAGTTAAAATTCACAATGAATGACATTTAAACAAAATTATAGCCCTAGACAGCTTGGTTCAGTGGATAGAACATTGGCCTGGGAATTGTTGTTCAATTCCGGTCAAGGGCACATGCCCTCCTAGTTGCAGGCTTGATTCCCAATAGGGGTGTGCAGGAGGCAATTAATCAGTGATTCCCTATCATCATTGATGTTTCTATCTCTTTATCCCTCTTCCTCCCTCTCTGAAATCAATAAAAATAAGAAATAAAATAAATTACAAGGCATACAAAACAGGAAGACATAAGAAAAGTATATAAGTCACCAAAACCAGTTTGGCTCAATGGATAGAGCGTCGGCTTGGGGACTGAAGGGTCTTGGGTTCGATTCTGGTCAAGGCCATGTATCTTGGTTGCGGGCATATCTCCAGTAGGGAGTGTGCAAGAGGCAGCTGATCGATGACTCTCTCTCATCAAAGTTTCTAACTCTCTCTCTCCCTTCCTCTCTGTACAAAATCAATAAAATATATTAAAAAAAGAAAAGTATATAAGTCAAGGCTAAAATAATATAGATTGAGCATATTTGTGCTATGGGACAACTTCAAGTATTCTAATATGTGCTTCATTGAAGTGCCTGAGGATATAAAAATATAAAAATATTTCAGAAATAATACTTGAATATTTTCTATAATAAAAACATTAATACACATATACAAGACTTCAACAAGCAAAAGATACATATTATAATCAAATTGCTTAAAATCAGTGATAAGAAAGAAAAAACAGTAGCCAAAGTAAAAAGATGCATTATGGAACAGCAGAACAGAGGAAACTATGAAAAGAGAAATCTTTGGAAACAAAGCAAGCTAAAAAAACAGGGGACAGCATCTTTAAATTGCTTTGAAATAACAAAACCATAATCTAGAATTCTTTACCTGGTAAAAACATATTTTAAAAACAAAGTTGAAATAAAGACTGTTTCATACATCAAAAACTAAAATAATCCTTCACCATTGGATGCACATTATAAGAATGAAAAATTATCATCAGATAGAAATCTGAATCTACATTAAGAAGTAAAAATCATTGGAATGATAACTACATGAGAAAATATAAAAATGTTTTCCTATTTAAATCCATTTATAAATAACTGTTTAAAGTGATAATAATAAAACTGAATTATGGAGCCTGTACCATAGATTTGAAATATGTAAAGAATACTTTAAAGTTTTAGAGGGGAAATATGGATACATTCTCTTAAATGGTTCTCCTACTAAATGGTAAAAGTCCACTTGATGGTAGACTTTGTTAAATTACAGATATATCCGTAAGCCTCAACGCAACCAGTAAAAACAATTATAGCTAAGGAGGTAAAATAGAATTATAAAAACTTATCATTCAAAAGATAGAAAAAGAGGAAAAAGGAGCAAGGAAGAGTTGAAACTCAATAGGAAAAAATATAGCAAAAGGTGTGCTTAAACCCAGTTATATCAATAATTACATTAAATGTAAATTAAAAAATATATAAGGCAGACATTGTCTGGTTGGATTAAAAAGTGCTGCCTATAGCCGAAACCGGTTTGGCTCAGTGGTAGAGCATCGGTCTGCAGACTGAAAGGTCCCAGGTTCAATTCCGGTCAAGGGCATGTACCTTGGTTGCAGGCACATCCCCGGTAGGGGGTGTGCAAGAGGCAACTGGTCAATGTTTCTCTCTCATCGACGTTTCTGGCTCGCTCTCTCCCTTCCTCTCTGTAAAAAATCAATAAAATATATTTTTTTTAAAAAAGTGCTGCCTATAGAAAATCTGTAAAAGGCACACCTGGGTTAGAAGTATTGTAAAATGATAAATAAAAAAGTAAAAGAAGCTTAGTATATGGACTATGCTCATGCTAATCAGTGTAAGCCCCATTGGCTGTGTGCACTGTGGGAAGGTGTGAACCCCTACAGTCTGGCCCAGTCTGAATCTTATAAGTGGGCTGATTCCCCATCACAATGTTTTTTTAAAAACACTATCCCAAATACCTTAGAAAGGCATATAGAGATGTGCTAGACTATGATACAAAGGCCGCCTTAGTAATTTTTGCATAACTTATGTACCATCTGCCTATAAACTAATTAGCACTGAAAAAAGTTGTGATTAAAAGTCCTGAAAAAAGGTACTTTTTCATACTTTTCAGAGAATATTTGACCTTATTAAATGTGAAAGGCAGAAGCCAAACAATAGGGAAAAAACTGTTTTAGATATTTTCCTTCTCACCCTCAAGTGTTGGGAGCAGGAACAAGATGCTTTGTGTCTTTTTAAATTCTCACTATCCATTTCTCTGAGAAGCATGCTAGGAATTGGGTATTAGAGTCAAACCAGGCAGTCTGCCTCCAAAGTTATGCTTTCTCACTACACTCAACTGCCTCTTACCTACTGATAAACTGTTCTCTTTTCTTCCTGGGATAGAAAGGATACAGCTTCTTAGGACCCATGGCCATCACTGAACAATAGTTTTCCTCTCCTCTTAACACTTTCCATAACAGTGACCATACACTGAAAGACAACATTATAGGGATGTGTGTGTATGTGCGTGTGTTTAGTCACACACACACACACACACACACACACACACACACACACACACACATTGGTATCTCTGTGAATAGACTCAGTCATCTGGAGAAAAAGTAATCTGCTTTATTCTCTATTAGAATTATAAAATTAGTCTTTCATCAATCAAATAAACATTTGCTGGAACAAACCAAAATGGTGACCCTCAGACTATTTTAGATCCCTTAAGAGAGGGGAAGGGTGAATAATTTGAAGTAGAACCTGCAGAGTTGGCAGATGAGAAGTGTAAATGATTTATTTAGTTTTATGAGGAGAGTTGTGTGATGTCCAAATATCTTTAAAATTTTAAATAAAATCTTCATTGCTCTCCAAGTCTTCATTGGTAAAATGAATTTATTTTGGGGAATAAAGAGAGGTGCCAATTTCAAAGAATTGGTGACTGAGAGTTATCTGGATTGTGCTACAGTAATTTTTTTATGTTCTATCCAAACTTAAAACTTTGCTTCACAGAGTCCATAACTATCTCTAAAATGTTTAACTTAATATATAGGATAGGTAATATTACATCAATAACCTATAAGGTATAGAAATTTAGTCTTCTCAAGTATTCCATAATCATGTATATCTGTTTTCACTGAAGTAGCAATATATCAAGTTTCTCCAAATTTTAAAATTATTTTTTTCCAAGAAATTAACAAATGTGTAATGATCCTCAGATCTTTCAGATCATAGGTATCAAGATGCTGTGATTACTTGAAAAAAGATAGTGCTTATTGATTCCTAACTTTCAGAGCTTTAAACATGAGGACTTAATGTGTGTTTAATGATAGTGATGAAAATATTTAAATGGTTTGAAGGCTGTTGTAATTAGACCTAGCACAATTTTTTTTTAAACATAGAATCCCATGAGAAAAATATTTAGGATACATAGTTAATGACAGTGATTTTTTTTCTTTTATTCCATTGCTTTTATTTTTAAACTAAGTGTGGGATTTAACTTCTGAATATCTTGATAAGCCTTGTAAATTATCAACCCCAGAGCACTATACTACCTACCACTTTTATTTGATCTTCTACATAGGCAAGAGAAAAAAATCTTAAAATTGGGCAGCAAATTTGTGGTTTCCATAATTCATGGATCTTCTAATCTAAAAATAATAGCTAACTTTCTTTTTTACTAAAAGCTAGGCAATGTGCTAGACACTTCACAAGAGTTCTATTCTTTAAACTGCAAGTACTTTGCCTCAGTTTTTTATAATGCATAGCATATGCTTAAATGAAGTTATTTGGCCATTTAGAAAAGTTATGGGAACCAAACTTTCACACTTGAAAAATACTAGGAAACAAGCTTAAGACCCGTAAGTTTGATTTCAGAGACTCTTAAGTACTGCATTTCCTAACCTAGAATTATCTATTCTTCCTAACCCATAATTTTCCTAATTCATAAGAGCAAGGGAGTCTAAATACTCTTTCCTCCTCAAATTAGGCTGATCTCTGGTCTTTTCTACATAGGCATTATCCACATAAATTCTACTCCTTAAGGTTCTTTTATAAGTCTATAGCCTCTGATGGCAGTAAGAGTTAAATTTGATAAACTTTTTATTCTTTCTTGCAAAGGACCGAAAATAATCTTAGGGGGGAAAAAGTGAATTTAAGCACTCACATAACTTGCAGTCAAGGAATAAAATGGGGTTATAATTCTTTATATGGGATTATTGCTGACCACCTTTTTATGGAGTTGATGATAGTTAATATGGGACAGAGATAATAGGACATACAACTGATATTGATGACTATTTTATTTATTTTTATTTTTTATTTTTTTAAATATATTTTATTGATTTTGTACAGAGAGGAAGGGAGAGAGATAGAGAGTTAGAAACATCGATGAGAGAGAGTCATCGATCAGCTGCCTCTTGCACACCCCCCACTGGGGATGTGCCCGCAACCAAGGTACATGCCCTTGATCGGGATCGAACCCGGGTCCCTTCAGTCCCCAAGCCGACGCTCTATGCATTGAGCCAAACCTGTTTCGGCTTGATGACTATTTTATAGTAAATAAAAATATAGAAAATATGTAATAAATAAATCTGAATTATGAGCTATAGTGTGGTCCTTGAAGTCTTAGGGCACAATTGAATACTACAAATTACTTTGAGGCAAGTACTGTATATGACAAAATCATTGAGAGTAAGATCATAATTATATTCATATTAAAATAATGTATTCTTTGAAAGAGTTTTAGAAATGTTATAGCATAGAGAAATACAGTGATGTTCCAAAAAAAATAATGACCTTGAAAATAAATCTGTTAGCATTATGCATTTGGGGAAACACAACAGCAACAACTATAGATTTAACAGTGCCAATATTTTTCAGCTCTATTTTGTTTGTTTGTTTGTTTGTTTGTTTTATAGCTATAAGGTGGCATATTTTCAACAGTGGTTTCAGGAAATAAAAAGTTTGAGATAAAGATTATTAATGGGAAGCTGTATAAACATTTCCTGAATGTCTGTCTATCTATATGAGCAGTCTTATGAAAGTCTTAAATATTTAAATATTAATTGTGACAATGAAGTGTACATTATGCTTAACGTTGGACCTCTTTGTCCAATGAGCAGAGAGGCTTTATTGGGTTTATTTCAAGACAACACTACTTTTCATCAATAAGATGAAGGGGAGTAAGGGGATTTTATATCAAGATGTGTGTGTGTGTGGGGGGGTATATTTCTGGATAGTTCTTATTTGGGGGTAGTGTGTGATTTGTCTCCTTTATCTCTGAAGCTAGTTGTATTAAATTATACTCTAAAACTTTTATCAGCAGTTATCTCCTTTTGAAAAAAATGGACTTTTCCCCTTCTGCTTCCTGCTCATTCCTATTATACTCACACTCACCCTGGGTAGGATTGATCATTCTTCCTTTGCAATTCCATGCTAGTGCACTCACGTATTTTTCTTAATATGAAGAATATTGTACACCATTTTCTAACAATGTCTACTGATTCATTTGCATGTTTCAAGTGGGGAGCTTAATTGCCTGGCATGACAAGCCAAGAGCATTCAATAAAAGTTTGTTGCAATGAATAAAACAATGAGTGCCTTATCTCTACTATGAATTCTATTTTTATCTCAGTTGAGGTTTCCTGGAAAATTGAAACGGAGGTAAGGTTTAAGTGGCCATGGGTTATGGTTATTAAGATGTGCAATCTCAGGGCCAGAGAAGTGGGGAGTGAGGCCAGGAAAAATGTGAAACAAATATGAGGTGATGCTACATGGCTGGCTCCTGGAGAGACAAACCAGATCCTTGGCATAGGAAATATCTCCAAATAGGCTGCACAGAAAACCAACCACTGAAGAGGTACATACGCATCAGAGGGAATGAAGAGGGGACTCATGTTGATATCCTCCTTCCTCCTGTTTCCCATTAGTCAATGGGTAATGTTAACACCCCTGGATCATCTGGCCTCTTAGGTAGCCTCTGGGAATGAGTCAATGATTGTGCATCATTTGAGATGCAATGGGAAGAACCAGAGGTTTGCAGTTGGTGGCAGGCAGGTGGGCCCGTGTGGGCTCACACACAGTCAGTCACTGCAGTAGCAGGTGTGGTGGAGCAAATGACCACGAACCTGGAATTAGGGGGAGACGAGGGGCTTTGAGAAGGTACATAGGAAGTGATGAATAAAACCTTCGCACTGCATTTCCTTCTGGGATCCTTCTTCTCTGCCCATAAGATTTAAGTCAGCCTGAACAACAACAATCCAAATAAAAACAAAAAAAATCTATTCTCCTTCAACTTTCTACCTGATTTTTTTCTCTTATTTCTGCCAACACATATGTCTAGCTTCTCTGTGACTCACACTTGACACAGGATGGAGGGCCAATGCCCAGTTTCCTTTAGATCCCATGTCCTCTGTGCTTTTACATGGTCTCATCTCTTTGATCCTGCTCTCACTTCTACATTGAATAACCTTTTCTGCTTCTTTCTCCGTCTTTGACTCAGTCGTAATGGCATTTTTGCTAGAAAATCTTTGCTGACCCATTCCCAAGCTTAGTATGAATGTAGTGCCTCTCCTCTTAGTTATGACATCCTTCACTTACATAAATCATAATACTTTTCACATTAATGTAATGCAGGATATGTTATACATCTTCCTATAAACATTGTAAGTTTGAATCCTTATTACTTGATCCCATTGCTTGGGGAATGCCAGGTGGTGACCACCACAGCGACCTTGAAAATAATAAAACCAAAAACATACAGAAATAGCATATTCCTCTAAATCTGTCATTCTCCAAATTCAGTGCACATATGTATTTTCTTGTGTGTTTACTGCATCATTATCAAAGGTATTGATTCAGTAGATACTGGGAGGTACTTAGGAATCTGCGTTATAAAAATCACCTGGGAGATCTAATATGTGTGACTGTAGGTCTACACTTTGAGAAACACTGAATGTGTGCATGTATTCAATGTTCTTAATGCTAATGTTTGTTATCAATTATGTATCTCTTATTGAACTATGTATGTGACTGCAGATATATTCACTTTAAAAGAAAGCATTATAGATCTCAGTAAAAGGAAACTGGATCTCAAGAAATCATCTAGTTCAATTCAGATTAGAATGAAAACATATCTAATCTTACTCTCTCTTAGCCACTTTATCTTAAACTAAATAATACCAGCTACTTCAACCATTCCCTGAAGTATTATTTTATATCTCTGTAATGATTTATTTTTATTTTTATTTTTGAGCCCTTTCCTTATTTTTACCTCCTTTAAAAAATAAAGAGAGCAAAATACAAACACTCTGATAAATGTTAATAATGCAGAGTATTAAAAAATATTACCCAGGTTTTCTATAAATATACATTATTTTCCATATATTTGAAACACAAAGCATATTATTCAATTTCTGAAACATATCAGAGACCCTAGAATATGAAGTGCATGTAGTACCTTTGTCATTTCCATGCTTGACTTAACTGAGTTATTTTTCCATCCTTTTGAAAATAACTTTCAGGTTTTTTCTCTTTAAATTTTTTTAAAAATCTATGATACTATATACATCTATGTGGCTTTGATTTTCTGTAATGGTTTTGTGTTTACATGTTGAGGAATTATATCTTATGATAGTTTGGCACTTTATATAAATTTAATATTTGAAATAGCCATTTATGCTTTGTAATATATGACAGGTGAAGAAACAGAGTTTAGCTGTAATAACCTACTTGCCCAGTATCACTCACCTGGTAAATTACATTGCAGATTAACGTTCTGGCATATCCTTTTGTCTCTAAAATATTAAAGCTTCTGAGAACATCCTTTATAATTAAAAGCTTTCTATAGATAATTTTTATTTACTCTGGGGAAAAAAAATCATCAGAATGCTATTGCCATTGAATGGAAGTTGCCGTAGTAACAGCCTACAATTATGTTTATTAGCCTTATCCATTGAATCACGGTGCACACATTTCATTCCTAAAAGGATAGTAATAATCATTTTCTGTTAATGCTTTTCCACATTGATTCATAGTGCTCCCGAATACATTACCACACAATCCTCTCAGCAGCCAATGCAAAAGAGAAGACATTTCAATATATATATTATAGTTCCCCTGCTTCAAATGCAGAGTTCAATTTCTAGTCACCCCATATTTGGTGATTCGTATTTTTGAGTAAAATCCAGAGGTTATGTTTATGTGCTTAAGATCCTACCATTAAGGTAAAAATAGCTGATAATTATATTGCATTACATGTCATCTTTCTCAGGCTAGGAATTTTCTATTTTGGATAAAAATTGTTTTTTGGTTTTTTTTCCAACAGAGTGTTGAATTGTACATGACTTAGAGGACAAGATCTCTCAATGAGATCACTAGCTTCCATTTATAATGATAACTCATCTTTTCTCATAAAAGAATACAGTTTTTTTTTCCCTGTGGCTGCTGCTGTTTCAGTGAGGTATTGACCTGATTTGGTTGAACAATACAATGTTGCTAACGTCTGATTAATAAAAAAGAACATATCAGATCATTCAGTACCACTGTATATAATTTCCTATTAAAGAATTTGTTTTATGTTGAATAGTCTATCTTAAGTCAGACTACATTAAAAATACAAGAAGTACAAAAACAATTATAGGTAACTTGATATGGACAATTTATTTAAGAGAATAAGTATTAAAATTTTATCTCTCACATGATCTCACTCATTTATGCAATATAATGAACAACATAAGCTGATGAACAAAAACAGATCCAGAGACAGAGAAATATTGATCAGACCATCAAACCTCAGAGGGAAGGTAGGGGAGGGTGGGGTTAACGAGGAGAGATCAACCAAATGACTTGTATGCATGCATATAAGCCTAACCAATGGACACAGACACCAGGGGAGTGAGGGCATAAGTGGAGGGATGGAGGGAATGGGGAATAAGGACACATATGCAACACCTTAATCAATAAAGAAATTAAAAAAACATAAAAAAATTATATCTCTTGCCTAGCTCTTTCAGAAATTATATTTTTACTTTCCATAATTTGTATCAAGATTCCATACCAGAATATAATTTTTTTTCATAGTTAAATCTGTAACACCTAAAACCACCTAATATATTTACACCTGAAGAAACATTATATGAATTGGAAATTAATCTCTATTTAGTGTGTGCAATAAAATTATGTTATTAATTATATTAATACCCATATCCCTAAGAAAATAAAATGATTTTAATTGAACTTCCAAGTTAACCTGCTCTGACATTTATTGTTGAAGAAAATCTAGGGATATGGTAGCAAAAATTTATTTCTACATGTTGTTTCCCTATTTTAAAGCAAAATATTAGAATGTTCAATCTAATATTAAAGTATTTCCTACTATATGGATTTTTATATTTTAGAGAAATTTTAATAATTCTAAAGTTTCTATACTGTTTTTCTCCAAAAATAGATGACACATAAACCTCTTCATTTTAAAATTATTTAAAAATAGATTTATATAAAATAACGGTCTTATAAATTCAAAATTAAATTTAAGAAGTAAATAATGAAGTATATATGATGAATGTTCAAAGTAATTCACTTCATACCCAAAATGATAGAGGACATATTTTTGATAATCCCTTTTAAATTATTGACTGAGGTGATGAGAAAGCAACTTTACTCTTCAGAGGTCAGAAACTATAATAAAATAGTAATCCATAAGGTAGGCAAGTGCCGGAACTGGCATTTACCCCGGAGTTATCTTTTGATAGCTTCTGACCTATATTCTGGAATGTAATGACCAAAGTGCTTGAGGGATATGAGGCAGAACCTGGAACCTAAACAAATAGGTCAAATCTGAAACCACCATTAAAACCCCATATAAACCCCACAGAGGGCAAACAGACTAGTTTAAAAAAATTCCTCTGACAAGGCAAACAATGAGAGAAGTAGAAAAATAATGTTTCCCCTAAGAATATCCAACCGCAATCCTACATCTAAACAAGTTTTGATCTAGAAGTAATAGTGCCTAAACAGTTTTAAAAACCTGTTTATTTTAATTGACCCCAAATTTGTGTTCCCACTAATGTGTATTCCCAGGAACAAAAAGAGAAAAATAGAAGATATAAAAGTTTAAGAGACATATAGGAGAAAGACATTTCAGAGGGAGACTGAGAAAGTTAATATAGAAAGAAAGAATGGATCAGACTTTCCAGATTGATAAATGATGTTAATTTACCTTTATAGGCAGTCCAGTGAACCTTGGTAAGGATAAATTTATAAAAATCTACAGTCAGAGAAGTAGCATGTAGAACTTATAAAAGGAGCCAGAGGAAAAAGATGTCTTTACAAAGTATTGACATGTAGAATAGCAATGACTTTCCAACAAAAATAATGGAAGGCAGAAGACAGTAAAATGAGGGGGAAAATACAATTAAGCTAAAAATAGACTCCCAACAAAACTGTTTATTTTGTTGTTGTTGTTGTTGTTAATCTCATCCAAAGATATTTTAAGGAGAGAGGGAGGAGGGGAGAGAAACATCAATGTGAGAGAAACAAATCAATTGGTTGTCATTAGAGATTTAACCTGCAACTGGTAAGTGCCCTTGACGAGGAACTGAACAGATCTGGGGTGTGCATGCTGATGTACTAACTGCAAAACAACACCTGCCAGTGCAACACAACTATTTGTTATGAGTGAAAGCAATATTACAATTTTTGCCCATAGACAAAACCAGTTTAAAAGTAAACCTAAAAATACTAACACTTCATTAAGTACCATATAATGTCTGTACTTCAAGAATAAAGAAAATTATTTGAGAAGGAAGGCTTAAAATGCTAAAAAACGTCAAAAAATTAGAAAATATATATGTAAATCAAAACAAACACTAACTATATGAAGCAATAATAACAATGAAAACATTTAAGTTGTCAGTAAGATCATTGGCTAACCTATCTAAGAAAATGGTAATATGCAAATTGACCATCATTCCAACACACAAAATGGCTGCCCCCATGTGTTCAAATATGGCTGCCCCAAGGTGGACATAAGATGACTTCCACAAGACGGCCAGCAGGGGTGGGCAGTTGTGGGTGATCAAGCCATCAGGTGAGGGCAGTTGGGAGGGACCAGGCCTTCAGGGGAGGGCAGTTGGGGGCAATTGGGCTGTCAGGGGAGTGGTTAGGAGGTGATCAGGCTGGTAGGCAGAAGCAGTTAGGGGCAATCAAGCAGGCAAGTGAGTAGTTGGGAGCCAGCAGTCCTGTTGTGAGAGGGATGTCCAACTTCCTGTTTAGGCCTACTGGGATTAGGTCTAAACAGGCAGTCAGGCATCCATCGAGGGGTCCCAGATTGGAGAGGGTGCAGGCTGGCTGAGGGATAACCCCACCCCCCGCCCCTGCACGAATTTTGTGCATCAGACCTCTAGTAATATTATAAGGACCTTTTATTGTCAAGAAGATGGTAAAGAAAGGATTCACTTTAGTCTTTGGTATGTTAAATTTTCACATAAGCATCTAGGGTAAGTGCTAAAAACAAAAAGATTGCATAACTATTGAACTAGAAAAGGGGAAGATAAGTACTTCAACTAACCAAAAGAAGGTCAAATTAAAAAAATCAACTTAGAAAAATGAGGCAAATATAAAATTTAAAAGCATAATAACATTGTATGAAAATTAATTGATGATTTTAATAAAAGTAAAAGTAGTACATTTATGAGGTAAAAGATTATTAGATTGGATTAAAACGATTCATGTGAATGCTGTAATAGAAATAAATAATACATAAAGACATGCAATGTTTGAATAAGCATGTAGAAAATGATATATTTGCTAAAAAATAAATATCTAGTAATTAAAATTATGATTCACAAGGAAGGGGGAAGAGTTACAAATCTGTATGTCCTGACAAAGTAGGTTCAACATACTTAAAGCAAAAATAGATGTCTATCAATGGAAAAATATAATTAATAAAAGTTATCAGTTATTCCATATAAGAATAACATGAAAAATTCAATTTTGCATATCTATCATTCAATATTAACAACATATTAAAGGTTTCTTACATTCCAGGCACTTTTGTGGGTCATAGGGGTACATTGGCAAACAACACAAGTGTCCCTGCTGTTAAGGAGCCCATATTCTATTGAGGAATAGGAAAGATAAATAATAGCGCCATTGCCCCTACAATGGTTTCAGTTAACAGTGGACCACATGTGTGGCGGTGGTCCCATGAGATTATAATGGACCTGAAAATTTTCTATCACCTAGTGACTTCATAGCCATAGTAACATCCTAGCTTAACTCGTTATTCACACATTTGTGGTGAGGCTGGTATAAATTAAACTATGGTGCTGCCAGTCACATAGCACATATTGTTATAACAGTACATAATACTTGACGCTGATAATAAATATGTTACTGGTTAATGTATTTCCTATACTATGCTTTGAATCATTATTTTATTTTATTCTTTAATTATTAGTAGAGAGTATACTCTTTCTGCTTATAAAAAAAATGATTGCTGTAAAACTATCTTGTGTTATGCCACAGCAGTCTCATAAATCTTGTGCTTACAGCTTCTGTTGATTGCATCATGTTATCTTGTGTTTTATTTAACCTCATGTTGTTTTGTACAATAACATGCTGTTGTACAAGCTTGTAGCCAATGAAGAAATAGGCCACACTGTACAGCCTTGGTGTATAATAGGCTAAGTTATCTAGGTTTGTGTAAGTGCACTCTATGATGATCACACAATAATCAAATTGCCTAAACGCATATTTCTCAGAACATATCCCCACATTAAGTGGCGCATGATGGTACATTAGTAGATGAGAATTGAAAAAGCACTATTTACATTGATAGCAAAGATCACTCTAGGAATAAAACTACATTGCATTACTTGAAAGGAAATATGTATTGTGAATAAGTAGAAAATTTGAAACAACTCAAAGAGGGATAAAGTGTGGTGGATTTTTTGCATGGGCATTTTATACAGTGAGATAATATGGAATAATGAAAGGGAAACGCAGACAGTTATATATACCAACTTATATGAATCTGCAAAATAATATTTAACAAAAATATCACAGAAGATTACATGCAGCGTGGTCCCATTTATAAAATTTTGAAATGAAGCAACTAAATTGTTAATTATACATTTTATGTTGTAAAACTGCATTAGAAATATTCTACATTCCTGTTAGAATAACTGAAATTCCAAAATCTGTCAGTACCAATTGCTAGTGAGCTTGGAACAACATGAACTCTTACTCATGGCTGTTAGGAATGTAAGGTAGTTCAGCCACTTTGCAAGACAGTTTAGCATTTTCTTGAGAGTTAATCATAGTATGACCATATGTTCCATATATCCATTAATTTTGAGAGATAGAGAGTTAGAGGGATAGAAACATTGATGAGAGAGAAACATTAAGAGGCTGCCTCCTGCATTCCCCCAACTGGGGATTGAGCCAAACCCAGGCATATGCCATGACTAGGAATCGAACCATGACCTCCTGGTTCATAGGTTGACACTCAACCACTGTTCTGAGCTGCACAGAACAGGAAGCTTTTTATTTTATTTTATTTATTTTTTAAATACATTTTATTGATTTTTTACAGAGAGGAAGGGAGAAGGATGGAGAGTTAGAAACACTGATGGGAGAGATACATTGATCAGCTGCCTCCTGCACATTCCCCACTGGTTATGTGGCTGTAAACCAAAGTACATGCCCTTGACAGGACTTGAACCCGGGACCCTTGAGTCTGCAGGCCGACACTCTATCTACTGAACCAAACTGGTCAGGGCAAATTTTTATTTTAGAACTAGAGGCCCGATGTATGAAAATTTATACAAGAGTAGGCCTTTCTTTCCCCAGCTGCCGGCACCAGCTCCAAACTTTCCCCTTCCCTCCCCACCCAGGACCTGGCTGGCTTCCTTTGGGCCACCAGCAGGCAACTGGAACTCAGGCTGGCTTTCTTCAGGCCCTGTCTTCATCAGAAAGGACATCCAGAAGATGTCTGGTCTAATTAGCACATTACCCTTTTATTATTATAGATAATTTAAATTTACAGAAAAGTTGCAGAGATAGGACAGAGATCCCATATACACCATACCTATCTCCCCTTAACACCTTACAATAGTATGATCTATTTGACACAACTAATGAATCAATGTTGATGAAAATTACTATAAACTTAACTCCATATTCTATTTAGATTTCATCATGGTTAACTCAGGTATCAGATTTGGTCAGTTCCAAATGTCTACCTGGGAAATAGAAACAACAGATGGACATTATGGGTTTTTATTTCATCAGACCATTTGTTCATATTTTGTGCCTCTGCCTCCTGCTCATATATTTCTTAAATATTGGTCCCACCCTGTGTCCCCCCTCCCTCAATACACATCCCCCAGTGAAGTTTTGTGTGTTTTTTTTTGAATTTTCTAAGTTATCTCACTAGTGTGTGTCTTAACATATCATGTTGGAATTGTGATATGTTATATCCCTAGTTTTACATGGTGTGGACATTTCAGACATTCAGAATTGTGTTGAATAAATGAATGCAGGAATAAATTACTATTATTGGGGCTAAAGTAGAGAAAATCTACATTCTTATAGGTACTGTAAAGTGGACATGGAGAAGCTTATCCGGCATAAAGAAAACTTTCACTCCCTGAATCACACTCTCAGGGCAGGCTGGATAGTCTTTGGTAGCAGTAGGAAGGTGGGAGAATGACAGATTGTGGCCATAATCACTAGCAACACAAAGCAGCAGGCAGAAACCACTTAGAAACGAGCCTTGCTATCTCTCAACCCAGGGGTTTCTTGACACAGATGTCTGGACAAGGACAGTGCTGTCCATATGGACCTGTGAGCATCTGGTATATTCACAGTAGTCATCACAGCATCACAGGAGAAATGGCAACCAAGTGGTGTAGAAACTCGAGGCTCCTTGCAGACCTTCCCCCACAGAATCCTAATTATGGTCCTTACCAAACTCCACTTTCCCTCCCTCTTTCTTGAAAACCAACTCTTTTGAAACATGTCTAATTTTATTGGCTCAGTTCTATATCATACTGCAAACAAAACAGAAAATAAATATTGTATAATATTAGTAACACATATGATCATAGACAATCTCTTGCCAGGCACATTTTTACATGTTAACAACAAAATATTTCAATTGTCTTTCAATTTTACCTGAAACTCTCTTCCATATGTGGGTTTACTCCTCAAAAATTTTAAGCATTATCCATAACTTGGTGATTCTGTGACAAAGTACAAAGAATCATTGAACATAATTCTATACAAAAATATAGAAAGTTTACTGTCTGATGCCTAATGTATAGAACTGTTCAATTTTTTTTGTCTGAGACTTTTACTCAATAGTAAGAATGTACTTTATGCTCTATACTTAATCCTAGCTACAAAAAGTATATATATATTATATATAATAAAAACAAAGTCAAAGTTAATATAAAATTACTTTTATCATTTAACTACAATCTAGAAAATATACCAATTAAATAATTAAAAATTTGCAGAATATTGTAATAATCAGTATCTATAGAGTTCACCACATTAGTGTTATTCCTGAGTCCATAAAATGTATACTAGGAAGCCTGCAAATAAGAGTGAGCAAGAACATCAACATTTGCATTTGCATCCCAATCTTCCATATGCATGGCTTTAGGCTTAACTAGATGTTTGCAATTCTTTTTATAATTATTTTTTCTACTGTAACCCATGTCTGTATTTATTTGGACTTAAAGTGGTCATATAGACTAGAAGGAGGGTGTTTAAAAAGGCTCTTCTAGGTTAGGTTTGGTTCAAAGTCAAGTTTTCAGGAGGTGAGGCTGGAAGTGTTGGGGCCTTGATAGGCCACTCAAGTCCATGTTTGTTGAATTGAGTTAGGCTGCAGAGATTCAGGTTTTGAATTTGCATAGTTTATCTAGTATTAGTGGAGTAATCATAACAAATACTTAGAAATATGTTTTATTATGGTAAGCTTTGCCCATCTATCCCAAATATGATAGCTTAATATAAAACCTAAAATAGCTTATTTTTGAGCCATATCCTATTTCAGTCCTAGAGGAAGCCTCATAAAGCATGATCAAAGACAAAAGTCATTTAGCTAATGGGCCCAAACCATTCAAAGTCAGAGAACATAAAAAATGGTACATGTATAACTTATATCATAATACTAAAATCATAACTGAATGAGTATTTCTACATTTGTCATTCTTTAGATGTAAGTAAGGTCTTTCTCTTGAGTTTGGGAGGTCCACATAGACTTGTATGGGTAAGCCAACCCGTCACACATTATATATAGTTTTATTTCTTTAAAGTGGGGTTGGAAAAAAGGTTTTGAGAGCAATTTTAAGATATAATGCTGTTTTTATTATTTCCCCAAAGGTTTCATAATCTATTTTGATGAGTATTTTAGCACCTTACCTTTGTAATGTCTTCCCAAAGCATCCCCAATACCATAGCATTAAAACTCCTTTTATTAATCTAGTATATATTTTTAATTTTAAATGTAATTATATGATACAAATAAAAATAAATGATAAACTATTTGGGAAGACAGTACTCAATCTAGATGTGCATAACTCACAGGAAATGAAAAGAGGCAAGTGGTGGCATTCATTAGTCAGTAAAAATACGGTTTTGCCTTTCTTAGAAACATTTTAATATCAAGTAACAGTGAATGTGGTGGTACACTAACAGAAGCTTGATTAATTTTTTAAGAGCTAAAATAAAGAAAGCTATATTTTTGGAGAAAAATAATCTCTGACTTTTTTTTACTTTGAATATCATTATTTGTGAAAGTAAATTTATTTAAACACCCTGTTATAAATGAAAAAAAAAATATTTTGATGCATTAGAGTGTGGCTACATTCTTTTAAAATATGGATGTTTTTATTTCTGAGTTTCAGTCAAGACAAAAGCAACAAATCCCAATACCATATTCACTATCTTTCAGCACAAATAAAGCAGTGTGAATTTTCTGTTCTAAATATGGAGTTCCAGTTTGTGATTTTTCAGTAAGAATAATAAGAATAACAACAAAAGCTACCACAGCAATAGCATTATTATGTACCAGGAATTAATTTAATCCTTAAAATAACTCTATGAGTGAGGTAACTATTACTGATGCCCATTTTATAGCTAATGAAGTCAAGGCATGGACGTATTTATTCATTAACTAGCCCAAGATTAGAAAGCCTTTAATTATAGGTAGTAGCATTTCAAAGCAGGCAGCCTGGTTCCAGAGTCAATGCTCTAAATGAATACTTATACTACTTTTTTGAAAATATATGAACCCAAATCCCATGTGCTTGAATTTGAGCCTTCTATTGTCTTCTGGTTAACCCCATGTATTAGCTAAGAAGATACATTTTAATTACCTATTAAATCAATCCATGTTAAAACTCATTTAATTAATTCAGTCAGAAAAATCGGGCTGTTCACTGAAAGACCTGGTTTAACTTTAATTAGTTTTTTAACTGTATTGACTATTTGACCAAATTGGCTGGGACTGCATGCAAAACCAGCCTTACTATTATAGTATTGTGAATTAGCAGTTTGGGAACAAGCAATCTTGGTGAGATTCATTGGTTAGTCAGTTAATCAATAACATTTACTGAATGCCCTCTGAGGGGTTGGGACAGTAAAAAAGATATATATAAGACATTTGGTCTGGATGCTAAAGTAATTGCAATCTAGAGGGAAATGCCTAGTTTTGATCTTTAACCCTTTGCAGTTGATGTGCTTGGCTGGTGGTATTCTGAGATCTTCTGAGAGAGTGCACAGGCTGTACTTTGAAGTTCTTTTCCATAGTCTAAGTATAATCGACATATGTATTATTCTCTGGTTGGTTTTCTAGTTATGTTTTTTTTTGGCCCTGTTATTCTTATGAATGTTACTTATTTCAAGAAAAATAATTAATGTCAGCATGTTATAATGAAAAAACGTAAATACCAGTTTTTCTTTCACAGTTGGCTAAAAACAATAAAATTAAACTTTGGCAAGCACATTTTTTATTTTCTGAATAAATCTTGTTAAAAATGTCTTTCAACTAAATAAAAATACTTCTATCAATACTTTTGTTCACCTATTTATACATCATTTTCAAAAAGTATCTCTTAGAACTCAAAAAAACTTCAAGGTTTTTTTTTTTTTTTTCGTGTTTTCCCCTTTCTTTAACATTGAAAAGCTTTTTCTATTAATGTGGACTTATATTTTGTCAGTGCTCTCCAATTGATTTCATAGGAGGCTTTTGAGAAGATGGGGAACATTTTCAACCATTATAAATATCATGTGCTTTTTTATAAAACTATATTCACCATTCATTCAAAGTATTAAAATAGCATGACATGCTGATAACAATACTGGTTTAGAAATAGGGAATCTGTCGCAATCCATCTGCCACTCTTTCACAGTTTGTCAAGGATCAATTCTGCTTCTCCCTTCAATTTATTTATCTGAAAATTGATGAGATTGGGCCAGATAAATAATAAAATATCATCATTGTTGCCTAACCTGTGTTGCTCAGTGGTTAGTGTCGACCTAGTAAGCAGGAGATCACAGTTTGATTCTAGGCCTGGGCATGTGCCCCAGTTGCATGCAAGAGGCAGCCGATCAATGATTCTCTCATCATTAATGTTTCAATCTTTCTCTTCCTCTATCTGAAATCAATAAAAATATATTTAATAAAATAAAATATCACCATTGTTTTAAGTATTTAAACAATGCAAATTTGAAAAATTTTAAGATTTATATGGCAAGTATTTGACCTCAAAAAGGTTACTACTATTCAGTGAAAGTAGATAACAAATAATAACTATTTATTTCAAGAAGTTACAAATTAAAAAAAATTGATGGCTCAGTTAATAAGAAATACTGATTGCAAAATAAAGGTAGACATTTCCAGAACTGAGAAATCCAAACAGAATTGTTCCTTCCCTGTATTTTCCTCTTTTTTAAAAATATATTTTATTGATTTTTTTACAGAGTGGAAGGGAGAGAGATAGAGAGCTAGAAATGTCGATGAGAGAGTAACATCGACCAGCTGCCTCTTGCACACCCCCTAATGGGGATGTGCCGCAACCAAGGTACATGCCCTTGACCGGAATTGAACCCAGGACCTTTCAGTCCACAGACCAACACTCTACCACTGAGCCAAACTGGCTTCGGCTGTATTTTCCTCTTTTGTAGTTTTTGCTCTTAGTCCAGAAAATGACCATGATTTGAAACATGCGTAATGAAAAAGTGTATTTCCTCTCCTACATGAGAAAAATATTGTGTCTTTGACTTTTGAGGGTTAATATATTTAAGTTGCTAATCTCCGCCCCTCCCCTCTCCCTGCATCTGCTGGAAAGGATAGTACCATGTTTCCCCAAAAATAAGACATCCTCCGAAAATAAGACCTAGCGCATGGAAAGATAAGACATCTCCTGAAAATAAGACCTAGAGCAACTTTGGGGGGAAAAATTAATATAAGATACTGTCTTATTTTCGGGGAAACAGGGTAGTAAAAATGCTGAGTTACTGGAGTGTGTTTCATTTTGTCCTGTAAGCACTGAAAAGGAGAAAATGACACCTATTAAGTAGGTGTTTTTGCCATCCTTCCTCTCCTAAAATTACAGAACAGACTTCATTTTATTTCCTAGGAAATACTCCAATACCAAAGTTCATATTTTGTTATTAAGTCAAACCAGTTCTCTTGTTCAACTCTAATTCAAGGGATGTTATGTTGCACAGACTTGGAGTTTGCCTGTTTGCCTTGTTAATGTTTTTAATCCCTAACAATCAATTTAGTTTGATATTTGCTATGTAGCTTTAAAAGTTCCCTTCATCTGGATGTATGCACATTTTTTTTTCTTCTAGTTTGAATTGATTCTATTTAGTTCCTGACCTGTTGATAATTGCAAGATAATCCTTAAGTGTGCTAATTGACTTCATGTCCACATGAAAATTCGGTTTTATCCCCATATTCCACATTTCTATTATTAAATGACTTCATGAAAGTAAGTGCTGGCTTAATGCAGTATTTTATACATTTGCTGTCATTGTGACAATAATTTAAATAGATTTGCTTATATCTAATTTGGAGTGTAAAAAGTATATATCATGAGGAAAATATATTGGAACTATTATTAAAAAAACAAAACAAATCCCCACTAGATTAAAAACATAACCAGGGGAAAGAAGAAGGAGTTGGTAGACAGAGATATGACTGTGGAGACGGCCTCAGGGCATCTTAGATTAGTGCAGGCTTACCTGTACATCAGGTTTACCACTCATCATTGTGAATCCTTTTAAATTATACCAGGTCACTAAAAGTGTTCTGTGTTTCTGAAAGTAATTTCAGGCAGCACTGATAAACTAAACTCTTTAGTCTTTCAGATAGTCCGAAGCAAGAGTCCCTTCATGTAAATTACATCAAGGTGAAGTAGAAGCTTCTTTGAAATGCCACTTTTCTAATAGTTCTCTGAGAAAATTTGACTGGAAGTCTATTAGATTTCACTTTAATAAATATTTTAATGCTCAAATAACCCTATAATACCTTTAAAACATGTGAAATTAATTCTCCAAAGAGCCTCGTTCATTGGCTGGTAAATAGAAGATACTTATTTGAAGTCGATAAACTGTCCTTGGATTCATTTTCCAACTTAAGAGACTCAAATTGTGAATCTTTGCATTTTCCTTCTCTGTATTGACGGGATGGTATGTTCATCTGCTCTCTCCCCTATGCAGACTGTTGTATAGTCCTCTTTTTTTTTTTGCTCCATATTTATAGAGACTTAATCCAAGGTAAATGCCATTGAAGAATTTAAAGGAAAGATGTTCTGCAAAAGGAGACCACCATCTGTCTCTACATCTGGGAAGCCTAACAGCAGTGAAAGCTCACAGAATTAGCTCAGCAATCCTTGCTGTCTGCCTGAGTGGTGTTCTAGATGACATAAGAGTTAAAACGTTTCAAGTCCAGCAGAATAATAAATACTCGTATCTTTGAAATAAGATACTTATATCATGGAATTTAGCAGTCAGATTCCTTGAAAGATGAGATTGGAATGTAGAGTTAATGAAACCATTTAAACATTTAAAAATGCTACACCTCTGTTTATGAAAAGTGCAGATATAATGTAAATTTTAGGAAAATGTATTCAATACCTCACTTCTACCAATTTCTGGAAAGGGGAAAAGGAGCAGGATTTTTTCTATTCTTAAGGAGTTTAGAACTTTTAAGCCTCATCTGCACTCTTAAACAGCACATTGCCCTCCTGTCTACAAGACACAAATGGATTTGCTGATGAAATCATTTAGCTAACTGAAAATGGTAATTATTTCTAACAAAAATAGTAAAAGATAACCTTTTCTCCAAGAAGATCGACTTTGCTTTGTGATTGCCTGAGGATTGCTAAGAGGCTTCAACATTACAGGATAACTCAAGGCTAGAAAGAGAGCTGACTGAGCAAAGTTTCCATGGGAAACTTATAGATGTTTCCAAAATGGGAGATGAAGCCAACAATATTGACCGATTGTAGTTGAGGTCTGGGTTCTGGGAAAAAGTCCTACTGATTCCCACTGATGTGCATAAGGTGCTGCCGGGTGCTAGGTGGATTATAGACAGAGTTCTGCCTGTTTATCTATATACCTTCCCTTATCCCAATTCCTCTCTAAATTCAGGATTTCAGGTAACTAAGGGTGACTAATTAAACAGCAGTTTAAAAATGAAAATCATACTTCTCTCAAGCAAACTTTGCTTTAGATGTTATTCCATTTAAAGATAGTAAAAAATAGTTCAGAGAGAGGACTTCATAAGACTTTGCAGTAACAAGAGGGTCCATGTATAGCATGGTCTCACCATTCTCTTCCTCCCCCTCTTTTTCAGGAATCAGTTAACCAGAATTCTGTTTTCAGAGTAACATAAAACTCATTATACAATCCCCCCACACACTTAACTATTTCTTTAGTAAAAATTATTATTATATTTTCTGAGAAACTTGCAAATTGCATCAAGGTTATAAAACTAAATGTAATAGCTAAGTACTAACGTTTGATGCTGTAATATAAAAGGAGTGCATGTGTATATGTGTGTTTTTTGGGGGAGGTAGTTCCTTGTCACAGTACTATGGGAGATTGTTCTGGAAATCCAATGCCTCTTCTCCCGTTCTATTTTTTTTTTTTATTAGAGAAAAACTGTGAGCAAATTGAAGGAAATCAGAATATACTTAAAATGAGAGTTGTTCAGAATACATAGATTAGGAAATGAGTAGGAGAATTAAAAATTAGTTGATACAGTATCTGAACTGTAAATACCAAATAAAGGAAGAAATGATTAATTTGAGATTTGTCTAGAAATAATAAAAATAAATTAAGATAAGAAATATGTGGGTATTGTTATCAACACAAAGTACCTTGGTAATGAAACTTGAGAAAAGAAGACAATAATCTGTAATAGGAAGATAATAGCATTTTTCTTTCCTTAGAGCATTTTGGAACTCAGCAAGATAAACCATCAGCCCTGGTGTGATTTGGTACAGAAGGGACAAGATAAGCAGTTAGAGCGTCTTAGTTCTAGTTTCACAGTTTAGTAAATCCTTTTACAGGAACATGCCAACCCAGTGGTATGTGCTTTTAAAGAGGTATAAAATAGTGTAAGTTTTGGCAAGATTTTAATTATATAAGCTATTGTATTTGGGGGGAGGTTCAGTTATGATCAGGGGACTTTAGATCTCTCACTATCAAGTCAAAATTCAGGAGCATCATTAGCTGATTTATTCAAGGAACATATATATGTTACTTCAAATTTTATAATTATTCTTTGCATGAGTTATTGTTCTATCTGCTGAGCAGAGTTGAAAAATAACAATGTCTTATCTCACCATAATATTACTTTAATATTAAACATTTACAGAAACTGTTTATAGTACAATAAAATTATATAATAAAATTTTAAGTCTCATAATGAAAAATTAATTTCACAGTTTTATTTATGCCTTGTCATAATTTCAAAAGCGAATGTAATTCGTTTTAGCAATTTCAAACATTATGTAGTAGTTTTCAGAATGGAACTTAGACTGGGTTGTACATATACTGGTAAATCAAAATTAATTTTTATTTCACTAAAATGTTCCAATATCTAAGGCCTGTGGAAAAAAATATAGATTCTTCTTGTTCTGTAGTAAAATGAGTACTTCCCAGTGAGTTTGGATACATGCATATCTTTTTTTATAGTGAATTATCTGACTATATTTCTTAAACACAGAGCAGAAAGCAATTGAAAAAAACCAAAGCATTATATGGATCCCAGTAAAAGGCAAACAGAAGGGATGCACATTTTCAGTTGACTTTGGATAGGAAAAATCGAGCATAAAGTAATGCTTTGTTGATTTGAGTGTGGGAATTTGTATTGCTTAGCTTTCAAACCTCCAATCATATTATTTATTATTTCTGAGTATGTTCTATTTCATTTTAGAACTTCATGTTTAAAGCAATGATTAGACATTTTTATACCTTACTATGTGAACAACCCACTAATTTTAATAATCATCTGTCACCACACAAAACTATCACAACATTGTTTTTATTTTAAAGTTGAATTTATTACAGGTATATTGGTTATTACAATTATTTAGGTTTCAAGTGTAAAATTTGGTAATACATCACCATTATATTGCATTATGTGTTCACTATCCAGTCTTGTCTCCTTCTGTCACCATTTACCCCCTTGCCCACTCATACTTTCCTATACCCCCTTTTGCCTCTTATAATCTCTATACTATTGTTTGTGTCTATGAATTTGTTTTTAGCTTAATCCCTTCCCTTATTTTACCAAGTCTTTAGACCCCTCCCCTCTGACATCTATCAGTCTGTTCTCAGTGATGTCCATATTTACCACCCTTATTCAACATAGTGTTGAAAATTCTAGTCATAGCAACCAGACAAGAAAAATAAATAAAAGGCATTCAAATTGGAAAGGAAGATATAAAACTAGATATCCTTAAAACTCCACCAGAAAATTGCTAGAACTGATAAATGAATTCTATAAAGTAGCAGTATACCAAATAAATATACAGAAATTGGTGGCACTTTTATATGCCAATAATGAACTATCAGAAAGCAAAACTAAGAGAATCCCATTTACAATGCAAAATAAATAAATAAGGTACCTAGAAAAAATTTAATACCTATACTCAGAGAATTATAAGACATTGAAAAAAGAAAGTGAGGGAAATACAAATAGTAAATAAATGGAAGCAGATACTGTGCTTATGAATAGTAAGAATTACCATCATCAAAATGTCCATGTTACCCAAAGCAATCTATAGTTTCAACATAATTCATATCAAAATACAATGTCATATTTCACAGAACTAGAACAAAATATTTCAAAATTTTAATGGAACCAAAAGAGATCCTAAATAACCTCAGTAATCTTGAAAAAGAAGAAAACAGTTGGAGGAATTATATTACCTGATATCAAACTATAATGCAAAGCCATAGCAATCAAAACAGCTGGCATAAATACTGACAAAGAGCACAATGGCAGAGAATCGAGACCCCAGAAATAAAGCTACACCTTTTTGGTCAATATTTCAAAAAAAAAAAAAAAAAAAAAAAAGGCAAGAACATAAAATGGGGTAAAGACAATCTATTCAATATGTGGTGTTGGGAAAATTGGACAATACATGCAAATAATAAAATAAAAGAAGCTATACCACTTCCTTATACCATACAGAAGAATAAAATAAAAATGGACTAAAGGTATAAATGTAAAACTTGAAACCATAAAAATCTTAGAAGAAAACAGGCAATAAAATCTCATATTTTTTGTAGCAATATTTCTTTCTGATATATTGCCTTGGTTTCAAGGGAAACAAAAAATAAAGAGACTACATCAAACTAAAAAGTTCTTGCACATCAAAGGAAACCACAAAAAAAGAGAGAAAAAATATAGCACATTAAATGAGAAAACATATTCTCTAATAATAAATCTAATAAGGGCTAATAGCCAAAATTTATGAAGAACTCGAACAACCTGGCCTGCATTACTCAGTGGTTGAGCGTATTCTTATGAACCATGAGATCAAGGTTTGATTCCTGGTCAGGACACATTCCAGGGTTGTAGACTTGATCCCAAGTGGGGGGCATGTAGGAAGCAGCCTATAGATGTTTCTCTTTTATCGACATTTCTATCCCTCTCCTTTCCTCTCTTTCTAAAATCAACATAACATATTTTTAAAAAATGAGATAGCACCTCACACCTGTCAGAATGGCTATATCCAATAAATACACAAATGCCAGGTGTTGGTGAGGATGTGGGGGAAAATGAACCCTCATGCCTTGGTGGGATGCAGATTGCTGTGGAAAACAGTATGGGATTATCGCAAAAACTTTAAAAAAATGAAACTGCCTTATGATCCAGCAACTTTACTTGTGGGAATATATCAGAAGAAACCCAAAACTGATTTGAAAGAATATATACCTATGTTTACTGTAGCACTTTTTACAGTAAAGATTTGGAAGCAGCCCAGTGCTCATTAGGAGATGGGTGGTACATTTACACAATGGAATACTACTCAGACAAAAAAAGAAAAGAAAAAAAGAAAACCTTACCTTTTGCAACAGCATGGATGGACTTGGACTTGGAGGGTATAATGCTAAGTGAAATAAACCAGTCAGAGAATGACAAGTACAATAGACTTCACTTATATGTGGAATATAATACAAAATTAAATAAAAAATAGAACTTCATGTTTATAACTGTGGAGGTATCATCAGCTGCATTTCTATATACTTCTTTCTGCACTTGGAGAGTTTGGGCAGGGCTTATTCTTATAAACCATTGAGGGTTTTAAGACAAATTTACTGAAAGTGTAGTGAAAATGAAAAAAAAAATTAAAATAATTGGGACTTATTTATCAGGAAGATAAACAGATTCATTCATTGGAATAAAGAGAAAAAGGGATTTTAATTAGGTATAAGAGTAGGATGTCAGACTCAATTGTTAACCACAAAAGGAAGCTGTACTATCAAACATAGGAGCCTATATATTAGGAAGGGCAATATTCTAAAAAGTAAAACATTTTAACATCCATTTGGAACCTTTCAAAGGAAGCACTCTCTATTGCTACACAATTTAAGATTATGCTAAGTCTATACATGGTAGGGTCATTTTTAAAGATGTATTTGCTCACAAGTAGCTATATTTTTATTTCTGTGATTCCAAAATTTGCAAATTGAAGTGATTTTTAATAAAATCTGTTTCCTGTGGTCACACAGATCTGGTTTTTTACTGACTCCAAATCTGTGATCCAGATCCTTTTCTAACATATATATTTACTCAAATTACAAAAGTAATAGCTTTTCCTAGTGCAATAATTCTGATTAACAGCCTAAGTTCTGAGACAAGCCTGATTTTAAATGTCAGTCATGACCTCCTCTATCCTAATCATTAGCCAGCTCAGTAGAGAAGAAATGTAGTTGAATTTGTACTCAGACAGGTGTTAAGTACAGAACCCACCAGAGGTGAAGGTGTATCTTTCACTGCAGTTCAAACCAGAAAACAACTCAGAGCTCTGAGCCTGCATGTTATGAGGGAGGCTTGACTGGCATAGGGAAGAACTTTAGACAAATACAGTTCAAGCACAGTGAAGGAAGGCAGTTCTTAGCACTAAAATACAACTACCCCATGTACTAATGATAGTACAGAAGGGTTTTTTTAAAGTCTTTAAAATATAAAACTATTATATAAAAAAAGAAATCAGGAATCAGAACCCTCCTTAATAATGGTCTTGTTATTTAGAAAGTATAGTCTGCAGAAGTGTATTATCTTTTTAGGAAGAAATTAGCTCTTGGTTCTATGGTATCGATTTTACATAGCTGCAGTTATGTTAGAGATTGTTACTACTAATATAACATGATTACCAACATGCTCCTGCTAACTTTCAAGGATGTGTACCGTTATCCTACTACCAGCTTTTGATCTGGCGAGGGAAGGCAGTGTTCTGTATGGCTGGGTAACAAATGAGCTAAATTGCCGTTTATTGTGACAACTGAATCAAAAGTTTATTTTTGTTCAGTACCCAACAGACTCTTACAATAAATGCATTTATGAAACCATACATTTATTAATCTTTACACTGTTCTAAAAAAGTATTTAAGGCAGTCTGCAAAACTATGTCCTGTAGATGAGAAAACAAAACAAAACAAAACAAAACAGAACAAGTACATGAAGAAATCTAGGGGGAAATAGGAATATGTTGACAACACTTAAAACGAAGCAAGGAGTAAAGTGAGCAAACCAAATGCATGCTGTGAGACTGCTACTTTTACTGGAGGTGAGCCTTAAATTTGATTCTCAGCCTTCTAGGAAATAATGTGACTGAGAAACATAATCCTTTGTTTCACTCTGTCCACTAGGTAAAAACAAACCATCTTGTTCTTGTCTGATCTTTTGTATTTCTTTTCACTCATAGGTGGGATATAAAACTGAAAGCAACAAATGAACAAATAAGAAAAACAAACAAAAACTTATAGACACAGACGATGGTTACAGTTAGTTTTCAGGTCTTGGCTAGTGCATTAAAGCTATGATATAATTACTAATGAAGGCATTGTTTCTGAGGGAAAAGTATATTTCTAAATGATCATTCTGGGGGGAAAACATCTTTGAGTTTAGGATTGCCTGTTTGCCTCTACTTTATTATACTTGGAAATGACCTATATGAGGGATGTTCAAAACTTAAAAAAAAAAAGAAAGAAAGAAAGAAAAAAGATAATAGAAAAGGAAAAAGTCATTGCTGGCTGCCCTTGTCAGGAAGCCGAGGAGAGCGATCTGGCCGCAGCAGCTGGCCCTGCAGGAGCAGCTGTGCCTGGCATGCTCAGAATAGAAAGCCTGGGCTAAGGTAGCTCAGAGCAGTCAGGGGTCAATGGCCAGGACTCTGATCCAGCAGACATGGCAAAGCAAGGGAGAAGAGAAAACCCTGGAAATAAGGAAGACTAAAGGCAGAATACATGGCAAAGTCATGATTCTAAGTGACCTTCACAATTGAGCATGATCCCTCTCAGGCATTAGATAAAAAAAAAAATGTAGGCAGGATGTTAAAAGACTTGCTTTATAGGCTGGAATGGGGTCCTGTAAATACATAGGTTTTCTAGGCCAAAAATTTAAAACGGAAAACCTGTTCTGTAGACCAGGTCATCATGGTAGGCAGCAGGTAGGTAATAAATACTGTGACTCTGGCGATGTGGGACAACTTAGAATTCATTTCTGCATCCAGACAGCAAGCTGAAGCGCCTGGTAGACCAAATGCAGGATGCATTGAGGAGAAAGATGTGAGGATCATCTGTGATTTCAGTCACGGTCATCTGGTAACCTCAGGCAGACACATAGCATTTAACTCTGTTCTTTGATTTAAAAATCAAAGGGATTTCTCACATCATATGATTTCTTTACAAATCCCTAAATGGAGGTGGGAGGGAAGTAATATCATATTCCGCTGTGTTAGTACCTCTTAACCCATCTTTCTCCCTATTTGTTGCTGAAACATTCTTGTTATCAGATGCTGGGTGATTTTCCTAATTCCCTCTTCGGAATTACCTATATCACCAATCTAAGGTAACACCAACTTTCCTCTATATAGACCAAGTGCTTTTGCTAATTTGTTTTCACCTCTGATTTCCTATAAAAAAAATACATACTGCTTTATTCTTATGTTTTAGGTTTTACAAAATTACAGATCAGAACTCGATGTTCCAGGGGAAAAGAAATGAAGGAACAGCTTGTTTGTTACACAAGTGCAGATGCTCAAAAGAATGAAAAAGCGAGTGGCAGCTCATGTATTCTGGGGATTTAGTGAAGAGGAACTGGGTCCTTCAAGATCTTCTTGGAAATTTTCCTGTCTTCCCAGGTGTACCTTAACCATAAAAGCAGTGCCAAAATTGACAGATAAAAATAATTTTTAGAATTTATAACTTGAATGTGGTAAGTCAAAGCCAACTTTCAAAACCATCCTGTTAAAAACAATCATTGGAACAGCCAGGAGTGAATACTCATTCTGTGGAATTGAATGCTGTTAAACACCTTAGTTAAATTAGATATAGAAATAAAGATTTTTTTTTGTTCAGAAGAGTTTCAAATAACTGATGCATTTCTGAGAAAAGCAATTTTGCCTTAGTGAAAGAACAAGTGGTCAGTGCTTGAGCTAGAAAATATTGAGGCCTGAAGTGAGAGGGATTTTTATTCAATGCCTTCAACACATGAAGAAAACATTACTTTGTTGAAGAACTAAGACACCATGCTCACTGAAAATCATAATGGAAGCATTCAAGGCGAACAGTTAGAATCCATGATCCTCTATACTTCTCATTCTCTAGGCAACCTGAAAAGTGACCCTATCTTTATCCCAGTCCGTGAGACCAGCCTTGTCATGGGACACAAGTTCATTGAATTTCTTTGTCTCCCCCCTCCTTATTCCTTCTCCCCTCTCCCTGGTTCTTTCTATGATCTATATATCACAATTTCCAGTAATTGGTTTCTAGATTTTTCTTAAGCGATCACCACTTCTTTTTCAAGCACTCACATTTCCTAGTATTGTCGCCTTCTATGATAGTTTCACAATCATATCCTCATTACCTTCTCTTTAGGCGGGTAATAGAAACTACCTTGTCTGAACCTTGCCCTTAAATTCACATGCATTTAAATATTTGCTGTGCATACATACTTTTTCTCATAACTGAGTTATTTTGTAGAGCAACCTTTCATGAGTCAATATTTTCTCTCTCTGAACCCTAGTTTATCCATGACTGTATCTCCTACCCAAACTTATCAATGTTATCATGGCCCATCCGTACCTCTCTAAGCTGCTAGGTCCTCAGGATTCTTTTGGAAATTTAGCTATGAATTCTTTTCACCTCTTCATTCTTTTTAAAAAAATGTATTTTATTGATATTTTACACTGGAGGAAGGGAGAGAGATAGAGAGCTAGAAATGTCAATGAGAGAGAAACATCGACCAGCTGCCTCTTGCACTCCCCCCACTGGGGATGTGCCTGCAACCAATGTACATGCCCTTGACCAGAATTGAACCTGGGACCTTTCAGTCCACAGACCGACACTCTACCACTGAGCCAAACCGGTTTTGGCCACCTCTTCATTCTTGCAGAATGTTCTTATCCTAGGATACCTTCCTTTAGATTTACACAGTCAATTGTGTGTCCTAAAATCACCGACCACTGACTTTATTCCTCTTTTCAGAGCATTTTTTTTTTTTTTTTTTTTTTTTTTTTTTTTTTTTACAATTTTTGCTCTGATCTTCCCATCCTGGGCCAACTTGCTTCCACCTGAGCTCTAACTATGAAAGAGCATTCTGAATAAATGATACTCGGAAAAGTGATCTTTGACGTAGATAATAGCATTATACAGTGTAAGTATTTTTAGCGACCAGCTGTGCAAGCTATAAGTAAAGTGTTTTTGAAGTGCTAAATATATTTGGGACGTGTCAAGAGGGAGTTGGCAAATATCCTGGGGTGGAAAAAGTCCTAGATGTGCTACATCTGGCGTACATTTTTCCGATGTCCTATATTTTGCCTGTATTTTGATTTTTGAAGAGATCCAGGGGTATGTCCCTAAAAAGGAAGCAAAAAATGTCAGAAATGCCTATATTGAACAATCTCTGGAGTTTTCTCTCACCCTTCCCTTTGCCCTACAAATTAAAATGTTCATGATGCAGTCATATATAATCATAAACCTCTGGAAGGAAATTATATGCAGTTATGATGACAAGATGGTAATATAAAAGTGTTTTGTTTTATTTTGTTTTGTTGTTATAGTTGAATGTTATTATTGCCATTATTGTTTTGCTAGTTCTTTTATCTTTTATTTTTATTGGCTGGTCATTATAAATCTTCTGGCTAATTCTTACTGCTTGGCTCACATTTGGCGTATATACTTTGTTCAGCATATTCATGGGAATTGCCATAAGGAGTTTACTGAATAAATAATAAATTCCAAGAAAAAATGAAATTTTGTGAGATGTTCATCTTTTGGTTCTGGTCCTAATATTACATATTCTCAGAATATTTTCTGACTTCTATTCTCGACTTGAATACATATGGAGCTCCTAGACAATGTCCCTTTATTATATGCAAAGCTCAGGCTGAAATTTTTCTGAGCCCCTTTTTAGAAGTTCAGTGCCTCCTTCCACCCCTCCCCTAACAGGTATGGAAATGGGAGAGGTGGGGGTGGTAATTTCCATTATCCATATACAAACTATAAAATATATGTGATGGAACTGACATGAAAGTAGTGGATTAATAATCTACAGGTCTATTAGAAGTCTGAGGTGACATCTCTATAAAGATCTGTTGATGATCAGTACCCACTCTGAAGCTAAATATCCATATTAATTAAAAATATTATATAGTAATTTTGAGACACTTCAAACCTACAAATTAATCTTTTTCTATACATATTAGGGGAGGGGTGGAAGGAGGTACTATTAAAGAGAATTATTAAATGTGTATGCATGGGATAGTTTAGACACTATGTTTTTTGGTAGTTGATAAAGGAGAGAGGGAGAGTTAATGATTAGCATGCTAACCTTTAAAGGATTGTTCAAGAGAAAATTCACTTGGAAAAGGAAAACTCAATGCTTCCAGTATTAATGATCCATCAAATACATTAAGAATAATAGAATCTTCTGTAACATTAAAGATTATAGAACACCCAGAATCATAGAGGTGTTTCTTTATTTTGTAACTATACCTATGAGATTATATTGTAAATCCTGAAATAGTAGGGAGAGTTATCAAAGGCATGTTCCCTATTTGAAAATCTTTTTCCTGTCAGCAGTCCAGCCATCACTTGTCTTTCCTTTATGTCTTCCCTTTATGGCCAATAGCTTAGTAATTGAATCATAACATTTATAATTCAGTAGTTTTAACATACCTGTCTACTTTAACACAGGCTCAGGAGAATTCGTTGTGTTTTGTCTCAATGAGTCAGCTTTATTGATGCTCTTATTGAAAGATTGCATGTACAGTATAAACTTTCCTGGGAAAGGTGCTTCTTTTCCATAAGACTGAAAATTATTCATTAAACAATTCTAATTTTAGCCTAGATTTAAAGTTAAGAATGAAGACCATAATGTCTAATCTATGGTTAGATTATCAGCCACGCAGGATAATTCAGAGAATTAAATAATTGGCATTATATTTGAGGCAAGTTCAGTGTTTCAGCACAGATTTTATGTATGTGTCTCTAAAAGTGAAACTGTTGTTCCTGTTTCTTGAATTCACTAGAGTCTGCATTTTATTATTTAGATGAGAATGTAAGCAGAGCATAAGGAAGACTATTCCACTATCATTGATTTCAGAGTTCGACATATATTCAGAAATGTTCATAATTAAACAGTTAAAATGTTGTTTGTGGTCACGTGTATATGTATGCCTTCAAATCCATTGTGTAAAAGTATTGAAATATTAATATGAACAACTTCTATATTTTTTTATTTCTGAGTTCACATCAACAAGCATGAATTCAGACCTCATATATAAGTGAATATTATTTTTGTATCTTTCAGCCATAGTGATCTGTGCATGTCTTTATAGTTTTAACATTGTGCTTCTGTATTATTCTCTATTTGTCTTATTTGTCATTGTACTGTCACTAGGTAGTCTAACCAGATGCTTGTCAATTTTATTTGTTTATTTTTTTAAATTTCTTTATTGATTAAGGTATTACATATGTGTCCTCATCCCCCTAAAGTCCCCTCTAATCCCCACTCATGCCCTCACCCCCCATGTTGTCTCTGTCCATTCGTTAGGCTTATATGCATGCATACAAATCCTTTGGTTGATCTCTCCTCCTTAATCCCACCTTCCCCTACCTTCCCTCTGAAGTTTGATTCTTATTTAATTGATATTTCTGTATTATAATTTAGCTGACACCCTTATTTTTATTATTTTCTTCTTTCTGTTTGCTTTGGATTTAATTTGTTTTGTCTATTTTCTTAAGGTGAAATCTAATATAATTAGTTTTATAATATTTAGTTTTCTAAAAATAAACATATCATGCTTTAAACTTCCTTATAAACACTACTTTACAATGCATCTTATAAAGTTTGATGAGTTGTATTATCATTTTCATTTGACTTAACATGTCCTAATTTCCCTTTTGATTTCCATTTTGACCTATTGAATTTAGAAGTGCATTGTTATTGCTAACTTGTTTCCAATATGAGAAAATCTATATGATAATAATTATTTTGGTTAGCAATCTCAACTTTCATACGAGCACAAGAAAAATTATGACTTTGAAAATTACCCAGGTTTTCTTGGTGTTAGTGTAGGAGTAATAGTCTCTTAAGCTTTCTAAATCTTAAGCAGAAGCAGAACTCTGCATGTAAAGCTCTTAAAATAATTACTAATAGTAAATGTTTCTAGAAATAGAGAAAATACATCTGTATGTTACTGGTGGGTATAGTTTTTCTTTCCAATAGACTTATAGTGTATATATAAATATTTCAAATATTTCATTGTGATCTGTATAATCTTTATCTATAAATTGTCTCATCCATTAAGCAATTTTTAAAATTAAATTTATCATGGGGACATTGGTTAATAAAATTGTATAGGTTTCACATTTACAATTCTGACATATCATCTGTATATTGCAATGTGTGTTTACCAACCAAAGTCAAATATTCTTCCACTAGAGACCCCAGCTTCATCTGGAAGGTCATTTGGCTGTCTGGTCTAATTAGCATATTATGCTTTTATTATTACAGATTACCATATATTTGGCACCTTTTACTCTTTATAACAATCCCACATCCCTTTCTTCTAATAACCACAATGCTGTTGTCTGTGTTTACGAGTTTTTCTTTGTTTCTTTGTTTTATTTGTTCATTTGCTGTTATCAGTTTTATACAATATACAAGTGCAATCATTTAATTCATACAGTTCAACACTCACACTAAAAAAAAAAAAAAGTTCCAATTAAAAAAGGGCAGAGGACCTGAACAGGCATTCTCTGAAGAAGACACTCAAAGGGCCAATAAATATAAAAAAATATTCTGACCTCCTAAGTGAAAATCAAAACTACAATGAGATACCACCTCAAAACTGTTAAGTAGCTATTTTCAAGAAGACAAGTAATAGCAAGTGTTGGAAAGGTTGTGAAGCAAAAGAAACCCTTATTCACTGGTGGTATGGATATAAACTGGTACAGCCACTATGGAAAACAGTATGGAGTCCTCAAAAAATATAATAATGGAGTTACCATTTGATTCAGCAATCCCTCTCCTGGGTCTCTATGTGAAAAATGTGAAAACATTTAGTCACAAACATATATGCCGCTCTATGTTCATTCCAACATTATTCACGGTGGCCAAGATACGGAGACAAACAAAGCGCCCTTGGAAATAAGAAGATGTGGTACATATATGCAATGGAGAACTACTCCATCTTGAGAAAAGATAAAATACTGATAATTGCAACAACATAGATGGATCTTAAGAATATTATGCCAAGTAAAATAGCTAGTTAGAAAAAAGTCAAGATCCATTAAGTAATTTTCAATAAGACATTTTGAAAAATAAACTATAAAAAAAAAATAAAAACAACAACAGATTACTAGAACCTCTTTTAAGTTAAGAATTTTTGTGGTTTCCCCCAACAAATATAATTCTCCTCTACAGTTTCAGGAAACTACGAGCCATATTTGGAGTTTTTATGTTTGTTATAAGGGTCAAATTAGAATATGCATATGAAATAATATTCTGAGCAGTACGATGAGAAACAAATGTTAGAAATGTGGTGTTTGCATGTGGTATATACTCCATTAACACCTTTTGAATTGGCAGTGTTTCTAGGGACCCAAAAATTTCCATAGAACCTTTATAGCTTCAAGAAGAATGAAAAATGAACTGTGTTTTGGCTGCTAGGATTTTATTTTTGATACTGTTATATGAAGTTACTAAGCAATTAGGGAAGTGTAGCCCTTTTGAGATTGTGTCATCTTTTAGATGCCATCCATCCAAAGCACAAAATGCTTAAAGAACATTTATAGTCTCTAGGAATTTGTGCAAGTCCTGTTAAATAAGAAATATATGGAGAACTCCAATATGTCAGAAAGACTTCAGTGTGTCCAAAGTGTCTGGTGTACAGGAAGGATGCTGTTACTCAGTCTTTGCTATGCCAGTTTTAATCCTTCCTCCGTCTTCTCTAAAACATTTTTTTAAATGTCAAATTAAAAAGTGAACACCTTACAGGTATATATTTGTGGATGTAAGTAATTTTGACTTGAGGTGGAAAAAGAATTAAAGTCCTAGCCATTACATTGCTGCTTCAAAGGGCAATATATTTTGTAAACACACACACACACACACACACACACACCATCTGTATCTATTTATTGACATATATTGACATGTACGGCATCAATTATTTTGTCATTGATTCTGTCATGATAATATTTTTATTGATCATCTCTTTTAAAATATTTGGAAATTTTAAGACACACTTCATGTGACACAACTTAGTTTACATGTACAAATTTCAGCACACCTTTTATTATAAAAGGTCTCTGAGAAAATACAGAACTATCTATACATGGACACAGGAGGTTGGCATTTGGAGATAAGCTAAATGACTATCAAGCATTAAACTCAAGCATTTTAAAAAAATACTAGCTAATGCAAACATAGTCATCCTTCACTCTTTAACATATTTTTGAATAACTTTTGAAAGGACAAGTTTTTTTTTGTTGTTGTTTTTTTAACTCTAACTTAAAAACATATACACACACAACAATTGATTCCTTTTCCAAGAGTAAACTATTCTTTATTTGTATCTGTTCCCAGCTGGCAGTGGGTGGCACCTCGCTTCTGAAATGCATATTTTGAAAAGCAAATGCGTAGGGAATATTAAGTCAGCTACGAGCAATGCATTCCCAGCTCTGAAATGTCACTTAGAGGAGTCCCGAGCTCAGGGGAGAGAAAGGTGGCTGTGGGTGGCAGACTGTGCAACACACAGCTCGGTTCTCAAACTGAAGGGTCTTGTAAAGTCCCGGTGGTTTTGTTGACCATGCTGTACTTAGCAGCATGGTGGACTGGGCTCATGCCATATTTTCACTGGTCGAATTAGTGTCATTATCATTAATATACATGCATTCTCCTTGTTGTTCTTTGGTTCTGTTTAGAGTTTTCAGAGAAGCACACTAGTAATGAGGCTTCAAACTAATGATAATGTGCAGTTTAATTTTTAAAAGGAAAGTAAAATGGAATCTTGGTTCTCAAACTTAATTCTGGAGAGCTGTTGGAGAAGCTATTTTTTTAAAATCGAATCATTTTTTTTCCATTAAAAATAATGTAAATTGAATTAATCCATTCTAGAACCCCAAATGATTTCCTGGTGTAACCTTTCTTATATACAGTGAGTGTCTAAAGTTCTGTTTAATCTATAAATAAACAGTTGAAAATAAAAAGGACACAGAATGTAAATGAAAATTTAACAAAAAGGAAATGAGATGTACAATTAAAATGAAAATTTAATAATTATAAGCAGCAACTGAAGCAAAAAAGAAAATATTTACAGCACAATTTCCAGAGATTTTAGCAATATGAGGTTTAGTGATAAACTGACTCATACTCTGCATTCTCTTCTCTGTCACCTGAGACTTGTGACTGATCATTTATGTATCAACATGAAAGGGCTGTGTAGTCCAGAACTGAAGTTTTGCTTGACAATGGAGACACTTACTTTCTGTGAACAACTTGGTCAAGAACCCAATGGTTTGAGATGGGAGATGTTCAAGAACCAAGGTTTGACTTATGTTTTATTTACCCATTCTTGAGACTCAGTTGGAAAAATAGGAAGGGCATATTAAATGATTTATTTTAGGACAAAATAAATTGCTATTTTATATACAATTGAATATGCAATTTTAGTTTGTGGTATTCTTTATTTCATTTCTTACAATCTCTACTTATGTTGCAGTATTTTGATATAATTGATTATAGTAGCATATCCATGTTTTTATAAATCTAATAATAAAGCAGGTTAGAGATGGAGAAAACATTCCTTTATTGATTGGTTTTTAAATAGCTTTTAATCATAATTATAAAAAATAAAACATTGTCATGCCATGAAACCTGTAAAACACTGGAGCAAGAAACTCCAAACAAAAGCTATCTGTAACCACCCATATCTAAAATATATAAATTATATATATATACTAGAAGCCCGGTGCAAGAAATTCATACATCAGAGGTGGGGTGGTCCCCTCAGCCCAGCCTACACCCTTTCCAATCCAGACATCCTTCTCACAATCTGGGACCACCGGCTCCTAACTTCTCACTTGCCTGGTTGCCCCATGCAGCCTGCTGCTCATTCATTTGGTCTCCCCTCACTATACCCCTGCCAGCCTAGTCAACCCATGCAGCCTGCTGCTCAGTCATTTGGTCATCCCTCTTTAACACCACCACCATGTTCAGACATCTGTTTGGTTGCAATGATTGCTTAGGCATATATGTCACTCCAACCAATTGACCCATTTGGCCAGGGTTCCACAGACATTTTTGATATTTTGTATCTATCTTTTCCATATTAGGGAATACTGTGGCAACAAATTTGATTCTCTAATGTATGAGAATATAGGGTTTTTTTTAATGTGATGGGAAAGAAAAGAGGAGAAATATTAAATACTAGAGATCTGGTGCACAAAATTCGTGTACTAGAGCAGTCTGGGAGCCCTAGAGGGAGCTGCCTAAGTTGTCAGTCAGACATCCTAAGCACTGCTGTGGAGGCAGGAGAGGCTCCCATCAGGGCTGCTGCACTCGTCAGCCATGAACCCAGAATCTGGCTGAGCTGTGCTCCCACTGTTGGAGCGCACTGCCCCCTTGTGGTGAGTGCATGTCATAGTGCCTGGTAGTTCCGACATTGGTAGATTTGCATATTAGCTTTTCATTATATGGGACTAGGGCACCAGTGCACTAATTTGTGCACCTTGAAAGGAACTGTGGGCTGCAAGGCTGCGGTGGGCACAGGAGCCAGTTTCAGCCCATCCTCTGCGCCCCTGCCAAGCCACTCCTGCCACAGACCCTGGTCCCACCTGCCAGCAGCCCTGCTCCTGCCGCCACTGCTTCCATGAGCTGATAGTGTCAGCCCTGCTCGTACCCGCTGATGGTGCAGAGCAATTGGGGCCAGCACCACAGAAAGTGTGAGTCTTGGCTGTTGTTGCTATTGCCTTTTAGGAGCAGGATGAGGTGGAGAAGCACTCTGGGGCAATCAGGGCCAGCATCTGCCACTCACACCTGTAGATAGCACCAAGCAATTGGTACCGGTACAGGGCATTGGCAGCAGTGTGAGCTGTGGCTCTGGCACCAGCTATGGTTGTGAGCGGGGCTGAGACTGGAAGAGGGTACAAACAGTTGCTCCAGGGTCAGCAGCAGATGCGAGTAGGCCATCGCTGGCAGTGAGTGCAAGAGCAGCTGCTGGCCCTGATCCCCCCACAGGAGCAGGGCAGGGGGGGGGGGGAGAGTGGAGAAGCCTTGAAGAGCAAATGGGGCCAGCAATCACTGCTCGCACCTGCTGATGGCGCTGGCAGCAGGTGCCAGTGGTGGCTCCAGTGCCAGCAGCAGGTGCAAAGGGGGCTGGCACTGATAGCAGATGCAAGTGCCAGGTAGGACCAAAATGCATGGAAGCAAAGAATTTTCAGTAACCACCAGAGGGTCACTCAGGTGACAGTCACCAGCACCCCTCCTTGGGTGGCATCCATGCTCACCTGCTCCACCATCCTGCTGCTGCTGACACCGGCCCTGTTCCATGCACACCCCCTGGTTGTCAGCACACATCATAGCAACCAGTTGTTTGGTTATTCCACTGTTTGGTCTATTTGCATATTATGTGATATATATATATATATATATATATATATATATATATATCACATAAGTGGAATAAATTATATATATATATATATATATATATATATATATATATATATATATATATATATATATATAGTTTATTTCACTTCTGTCTGAAATTCATTATGAACAGGTTAATACAAAATTAAAAATAATGCTACCTTTGCCTTGGCCAGTGTTCTTAGTAGTTAGTGTCGGCCCACACACAAAACAGTTGTGGGTTTGATTCCCAGTCAAGGACACTTACCTGGGTTTCAGGTTCTATCCCATGCCCCTTCCAAGCATGTGAGAGAGCTAACCAATTGATGTGTCTCTCTCACATTGATGTTTCAATCTTTTCCTTACTCCCACTTTCACCCTCCTTCCCTCTCTTCCTCTCTCATGAAAAATCAGTGGAGCCAAAATCGGTTTGGCTCAGTGGATTAAGTGTCAGTCTGCGGACTGAAAGGTCCCAGGTTCGATTCCGGTCAGGGGCATGTACCTTGGTTGCGGGCACATCCCCAGTAGGGGGTGTGCAGGAGGCAGCTGATCAATGTTTCTCTCTCATTGATGTTTCTAGCTCTTTATCCCTTTCCCTTCCTCTCTGTAAAAAATCAATAATATATATATAAAATCAATGGAAAAAATAGCCTTGGGTGAAGATTAGCAGCAACAATAACATCTACCCTATATGTGTTAGCTCATACTATGGAAATCATACTGGTAAGACACCATGCCATTTAGTGTTTCTCCAATATAACCTATAAATGCCTATGGCACTGCATTCCCTTTGTTGCACCTGCTTTCTCATGGTGTGAATGTTCAATTTAAGATGCAGCACACTCTCAGCATTGGCTTATTCACACACTCATTAGAGGAACTTCTTTTCTGTTTTATGGATAGATATTGCCTTACAAATGAGAGCTCTAATACTCTGCCTCTCATCTGGTGAATGAGTTCCTTTGAAACGTTTTGAATGGCAAGTGAGTGAGAGTTCAATAATTGAACTTGGAGCATGCCACCCTGCCTTTCTGTCTCCGTCAGCACTAATGCTGTGTGTTTATTGAAGGAAGCCTCTTTGAAGTTGGAAGGTTCTGGCTTCTTCGGTGCTATACTTTCCTTTTTTTTCTTGGTTAAGGTTAATGTTTTTCCAGAAGACCAATTTTTAAGAAATCTTTGATTAACAGCCACTGCATTGTGATTTTTCTGTAAGAACAATAATTTTTGCAAGAGTATGTGCTTATTTATAGGCAGAATAAAGAGTCTAAGTGAATTATTGTATATAACCTGAAGCACAATTACTAGTATATGCTAATATAGCATGACTACATAAATATTACCTGAAGGATAATATGCGTGTATATGTTTCTTTAATGCAGAGGTTACCAAACATGGATTAACTCAAGAAATACTCAAGATCTTTAATAACTAGATAATTTTTTCTTTTCTGGCATTCTTACATATAGAACAATGATTGTGGCTATGTTTTCAACATTTTTAGGCCATTCTTAGACCATTCCTGCTACTTGAAGGAATTTGGCTTTTGCTCAGATATGACTGAGGGCAAAAGCTGTTATTTTAAATGAAAAACTTTCCTAACATTACACAGATAAGTTTAACTCTAAACTATGATTTTATTGTTATTTCATTGTTTTTCCTTCTCTTAATCGTTGCATTTTGGGGGGCTTATCTAAGCACAGAAATAAGCCTAAAATGTAATTATAATTGTAATTTACTTCTAAACTATTGAGCTAGTATCTGCACTTAATATAAATACATATAGAAATGTGAGAGTGAATGAGAGATGCTTATATTGTTTAATTAATGATTTATTATTTACTTAATTTGGAATGTAAAAATAGCTGACAACACTTTCTTAAAGGCAAATTATATTTCACAACAGTGAATCTGAGATTAGGGCATCATATTTTAGATTTTTTAGCCTCAAAAGTAAGTCACCAACTCAAAAGTAGGAAGCATGAACATTTATCATGGAAAACACTGGATAAATAACTCAATCCCATAGGATCTAGAATTTTCCCTAGAAATTCAATTGATGATGACAGTTGGTAATTTGTCTTCATATATTTTCATTTCTCTCATATGAATATTTTATAAGTTCAGGGGATCCAACCACATAAAATAATATAAGCGAAAGGTTTATCACCCTGAAAATTATTTATAAAAATGAATATTCACTCATAAATATGACAAAGTACACATTTAAATGGTAATTCCAATGCTTAAGTTATATCTTTTATTCAAAGACAAAAACACTTTCATATATCTTATTTTATTTATGACTTTTATGTTTTGGGCTCTTTACAAGAGAAAATAGCCAGGTAGCGATTCACAGAGCCATCCATAGTTGTCACTATGAAATACTGGTGTCTTCGCAGCATTTGCTCTATTCTGTTTACTCTAGTCATTGTAAAGTATGTCCAGCACCTAAAATGGGTGGCCACCTTGTGGCAGTTAACAGACAACCATAATATTTTTTACTTTGATTTGAGGTTAGAGACACCTGGTATGGCCTTCATTTACCTCTAGAGGCTCAGATTTCATATCGCATGCAATAGAAACTATTTGCATTTCTGATGAAGATTTTTCTGATGTAGGGTGCCTCTGCTTCTTTTGCTCAAGACAAAAGCAGATTAAACATGGTGTTGGGAGAAATTCTGCTTTGTGCATTCCCTCTGTATCAATCTCAAAAATGGAGATGTAGACATGTTCTCTCTCTCTCTTTTTTTGTTTATATTGTCTCCCTGTAGAGGAATTATGATTTAAATCAAATCTCTGGAAGTAGAGTCGTGGTTTCAAGACAGAGATGCAGTGTCCTCTCAGGGTTTACTCAGTCTATGATGACAAGAAGAGTTCAATCTCTTCTGTAGTGAGAGTTGCTCACCTGCCTGATGTGTTCACCTCATTCACTGTTTCTTGCCCTTCATCACTCTAGTTCTGCCTAGTTCCTGACTTCTCATTTACATATGGAGGTCATGTTCACTGATGTGTTTTCCTTCAATCTGAATAAGATGCATAGGTTTTTTTCTGCTACCTAGCACACTATGTTTCATGTAGTCACTGTTTATAAGTTTTCCTTTTCAAGTGTGCTTTGCAAGAGGACAATTCAACTTGGTTACATTACCTTATTAATATGTTTTATATATCAATTTGTCTATCACTGTAACAGATATGTGTATTCAGATTGTCTACAGGAATTATTCTTAATCAAACTTTCCTCAGACTAGTAGCTTTTATGTGTCTGTAAGACAGACTTGCTGTCCCCAAGTTTTTAATCTTCTGTAGACTCTTGATTTTAATATTCAAAGTAAATAGCTAGAAGCACCCCCATTCTACTTATGTATCCTTAGTGAGGATAACTGAGTATATCCTCAACAATCTCTTCAGTAGTCCTCTGAGAGCTGTCATTTCTCTTCTTCAACTCTTGTCTGATTTCCTGTTTTGTTTACTTGTTTGTTTGATTTTTCCAGTTTGTTGATTCTGACTCTCCATCTGCTTCCTTGATAGCTTTATCCCACCTTATAAACTCATGCACACCTTAATCTCCTCCCACCCTCAGTGACACAAATTCATGATAATTGTGTATAGTCAAAGTGTTCTCAGTCTTTTGCATAATGGGTACAGTTTATAGCACTATCCAGTTTGGGCAGCAACTTAAAACTTAATATTAGTTATTACTCAAAAATTTACCCATGCCATGCCAGAGTTAACCTCTTAGTGTCATGCTCCCTCTCTGGCCCCAGTTTATTATCATCTCTTCTTCTGTTCCAAGTTCTGATGTCAGAATCCTTATAACTTCTTACACACTAAAAGCACCTCACTTCTTCTGCAATGAGAGGTTTGACTTTTAACTTGTTCAAAATAAAACAAACAATTAGCCCTAGCCAGTTTGACTCAGTGAATATGTCAGCTTGCTGACCAAAGGATCCAGCGTTCAATTCTGGTCAAGAGCATCAAGGGCATGTGACTTGCTTGGTTGCAGGCTCCTCCCTGGTCTAGGCCCAAGTCAGGCGCATGCAGGAGGCAACCAATCGATGTGTTTCTCTCATATCAATATTTCTCTGTCTTTCACTCTCTCTTCCACTCTCTTAAAATCAATGGAAAAGTATGTTCAGGTAAGGATTAATAAAATGAACAAAAAAATCATAAAAATATTTGCTTAAATAAAGAACCATCATTTAAAAAAAATATATATATATTCTTCTTATTTTTATTACATATTCCTCACTGTAATAGTTTACATATTTATTCATCTATTACTTAAATATATATTTCTTGATTGTCCCTGGGTGACAATTTATTCCTGGTTCTGAGACATAGCACCAGCAATAAGACTAAGCTCTGCTCTCAAAATCTCCATGGTCTGCTGGAGTGGAAGGAGCAGTTAACAGATAAGCATCATTTAGTGTGTCTTAAGCTCCATCAACAGATAATGTGGGAATCGCTGGAGGTGTTATCTAACGTTGAAAGGAAGTGGACAGATTGCGGAAAACTTTAGGAAAATAATCTGAGTTATTAGATATGCAAAGGAAGGCAAACAAGAGAAGAATATGAGGAACAATGGTAAAAATGGGGAGTGATGAGAAATGAGATGAAATTCTCTCTTAAATGACTCTTAGGTGATAGATAGCTTAAAAATACAGAACATTGCTATCCTTCTCAGAGACTTTTTATTCAACATACCACCTTTGTGATTTTTTAAAGTTAAGTTTCTTCTATTACTGCGATTAAGTCTAGATAACACTTCCTTCTTGAGATGTAGTATTGCACCCTATGAACTTTGTGAAAATATATTCAGTTGAAAAGTTATCTACATAAAATAATATGTACACCTGAGCAGATTTTCATCTTTTTCAGAGAGGAAGTAGTTGATTGTTTAACAATAAATATCTATTAGAAAAACAACAACAACATTTAATTGGCTGTCAGTTTTCTGTGGATAAAAATGAACAAAAATGTTGATACTTTTTTTTTGGCTCTAAATGCTCCAATTATTTTTGTCATTTACAAACCACCTTAGATGATGAAGATTTTTAAATACAATACCTCTGAATATATAGCAACTTAAGAGAGTATTAGTATGGGAAATATATTTTAGATATGTACTAAAGAGTTGGTGAGACAAATTTCTAGTTTTATTACATGTGCTCTAAGGGACACTCACATAATAACAAAAGGCCCAATTCTACTCCAAGGAACTTTTAGTATAAAATTGAACATGTTTATGTCAGTTAAAAGGACAGTTTTCTAAATAAAAATAATTACATTTAAATACTTGTCCATATGTTCAGGACATTACTTTAGAATGTTTAGTTTCTTATGATTTTAAATGGAGAGCATAACTTTTCTCTGGTTGTAAGGGACTACCCTTCACTGATTTTTAAGGTGGTTGTTTGCTGGTATTCTCCAATTGTGTCTCCTAATTTGTGTGATTTCTGGATTGTTCAGATGCTAGATGAAGGTGGACTTGTTTTGTCCTGAAATTGACTTTGAGATACCCACAAGGGAAGTATCTTTGGGATGTCCTTTTTCTCCCCACACTACAATTCTGTTTGGAAGTTTTCAACAATATGTAGCTCTGACTAAAACTGTGACCACTTTATATCTTTTAAAATGAAAAAAAAAAAAAAAAGTCAAGCCCTTGTTTGTAAAGTGCTGAGGCAAAATGAAATTCTTTAAGAGCTCAAATGTTCCATTTATCTCATATCTCCTCACAGAATTTAGCCTCATGGGCATGAGGTAAAAAGTTGATCTCCTATGGTTTATAATTAATGTCAGGGAACTATGATCCTGGCATGACTTAAATCGTATCACCCCCAAAAAAAGGTAAAGAAAAATGATGATTGCTCAGCAATTTACACCAGAGAATGAAAGGGAAAGACGTTGTAAATGAATGGTGTGAAAGCTGGATGCTGACCTGTCATATTTCATCCATCTTCTGAGTTGTATCTCCTATGGGAAGGAGACTTGACAGTTACTTGGGGAATATCAAACAGTATATTTTTTTTTTCAAAAGAAGGTGCCTTTAGCTTTTTACATTTTACTGCAGAATTTTCTCTATAGTATAGATGCTTTTAGAGTAGAATTTGACTAAAATATATTTTGCTACCTGGAAAAGCTTTTCCTTGTAAAAGCTGTCTAGTTTTATTGTCAAAATCATATTGAACGTCAATAACTTGAATTGTGTTGAAGAAACGTGTAGTTATAATTCATTGTTCTGAGGCTGAGATAGACGTGAAATGCATTGTGTCTGTATTCACTTTCTTAAGGACCAGAAAGTTGGCTTTTGCAGAATTTGGATCATTGTTTGTGTTAGTAAATTGTGGTCTCCCTCTTTTCACATAGCATCTGCTGGGCTCGTCACTCAGTGTACCATCTGATGCTGCAGTTTATAGAGCAAGCAGACAGCCAGATGAGGACATGTAGCTCTATCAAAATAACAGAGGCACAGCACTGTTTGGGTTGCTGGTCAGGAGAAGAAACGAGGGGCGTGGTCCGATTTAAACTTTCTCCCCACTGAGCTCATTATTGCTCTGTTTTAGTTCATGTTTCAAAAGGCACAGAAGCAACAGTGCCTAGGAGAGTGGGCATACATTGATACTTGGAAAAAGCATTATTGATGAGCGTCCTATTTTATAAATTATGTCTTTACATACAATATATTTTGAAAGTTTCTGTTGGTTATCGATGTGTGCAGTTAAAAAAAAAAAAAGTGGTTCTGTAGCATTCCCCATTTCTCCAGGAAGAATATTGAACAGAAAATTACACACACCACACACACACACACACACACACACACACACACACAATATATATATATAAATATATGTGACTAGTTCACACATGGAGTGGTATCATAATATATTTTAACAGTGTTGTATTTAAAACAATGCCTCAGCCTTAGCCGGTTTGGCTCAGTGGATAGAGCTTGGGCCTGTGGACTGAAGAGTCCCAGGGTTGATTACGGTTAAGGGCACAAACCTGGGTTGCAGGCTCGGTCTACAGTAGGGAGCGTGCAGGAGGCAGCTAATCAGTGATCCTCTCTCATCATTGATGTTTCTATCTCTCTTCTTCTCCTTTCCTCTCTGAAATCAATAAAATATTTAAAAATAAATAAGTAAAACAATGCCCCAGTGTCTTAATGAGAGAAACCATTCCATCTGAACATTAGCAAAGTAGCTGTCTATGTAACAGTGAAATTTGTAGAATGCTAATATAAAGCTATATACCCAACAGGTACTGCCATTGTATGTAGTTGTTTTTTTTAATGGCACAGAAGTCAAAAACAGAACAACAACAACAAAACTAGACAATTAGCATGTTGAGTTTTATGTTACAGGAATTCAGTTCAACTAGAAAGTTAATGTCTGAGATGGTTTCAAACCCAAAAAGGTGTGTATGGAGGGATTTCATGTTTATGGATTAGAAGACAATATTGTTAAGATGTCAATGCTACCCTATATGAGCTACAGATTCAGTGAAATCCCTATAAAAATCCCAATGATTATTTTTCAGAAATAGAAAAACTCTTTTTACAAGTCATATGGCATTTCAAAGGGCCCTGAATACCCAAGATAACCTTTAAAGAGAACAAAGCAGAACTCACACTCCCTGATTTTAAACTTATTATATTACTACAATAGTCCAAACAGCATGATATTGGCATTAAGACAGACATGTAGACAAGTATAATACAATACTGTAGAGAGACCTGAAATAAAACCTCATATATCTGGCCAAATTGTTTTTATAAAAGTGTCAGAACCATTTAATGAGAAAAGGACAGTCTTTTCAAATGATGCTGGAAAATTGAGTATTCACATACAAAATAATGAAGTAGGACCCTTACTTTATACCATATATACAAATTAACTTTACGTGGATGAAAGAACTAAATATAAAATTTGAACCAATAAAAATCTCAGGAAAAAAAATACACGGAAGAAATCTTCATGACCTTGCATTTCCTGGTGATTACTTGGTTATGACACTAAAAGCATAGCAAAAGAAAAAAAAATTAAACTGAAATTCATAAAAATTAAATACTTCTTACATCAAAGGACACTATCAAGAGAGTAGAAATATAAACCATGGAGTGGGAGGAAATACTTGCACATCATCTATCTGTCAAGGGAATAATATCCAGATAATATAAAGAAATTCTATGACTCAAAACAAAAATAATAACTCAATTAAAATATGGATGAAGGATTATAATATGCTTTTTCTCCAAGGGAGATAAATGACCAGGAAGAACATAAAAATATACTCACCATTGCTACCGTGTTTCCCCGAAAATAAGACATCCTCCGAAAATAAGACCTAGGACATGGAATGATAAGACATCCTCCGAAAATAAGACCTAGCTCAACTTTGGGAGAAAAAATTAATATATGACACTGTCTTATTTTCAGGGAAACAGGGTAATTATTAGGAAAATAGAAATCAAAACCATCCTGAGATACTACCTCAACCTATTACAATTACATATAGTATGCAATTATATGCAGAACATAAAAGAACAAAAAATGATGAAGGAATTAGAACACTTATGCATTGCAGGTGTGAATATAAAATGGAGCAACTGCTGTGAAAGACAGTATGGCAGTTCCTAAAATAACTAACAGAATTACCATGCAATTCAGCAATTCCACTTTTATACATTTATGTTCCAAAGAATTGAAAGCAGGGGACCAGAACAGATAATTGTGCACCAATGCTTATGACTGCATTATTCACAACAGACAAAAAGTGGAAATAACCCATTATTCACAATAGACAAAAAGTTGAAATAACCCAAATGTCCATCAACAAATAAGCAGATAAAGTGTGGCATATACTTACAATTGAATATTACTCAGTCCTACAAAGGAATGAAACTCTGATATATGGTCTAACATAGATGAACCTTGAAATCATTTTGTCAAGTAAAATACGGCAGACACAAAGGAGAAACACTGTATGATTCCACTTAAATGAGGTAACTGAAATAGTCCAATTCATGAGACAGAAAGTAGAACAGTGGTTAGCAGATGCTCCGTGGGGAAAGAAGGAATGGAGAGTAAATGTTTCATGGATACATTGATTCAGTTTGGGGTATTGAGAAAATTTTGAGAATGGTTTGTGGTGATGTGAATGCAGCCAATACTGAAGTGAACATTTAAACATGGTTAAAATGGTAAATTTAATGTGTATTTTAGCACAAAAGAACATAAAAAATTGAGCAAGGAGCCCCATATTAGGCAAATTTCTGGTATTAACAAAATCAACCTTTTGAACTATCATCTTTAAACTATGGCTCTTGCTTTCTGCCATACAATGGGGTATATTTGAAATTTGATGAGAACAGAATTTCACAGATTCAAGAAAATTTTGCATATAGAAGAGACAATTGCATAAAACCTCTTAAATGTATTGCCATTATTTGTTTAAGTACCTATTCTTTGCCATTTAGAGAGGACTTAAGTGAGGATTTTGTGCTTGAAAAATTGATTATATGAGATAGGAAGATTGATAACATGCCCATGCAGGGTATCAATGCCTGAACACAATCTTGTTTTAATAGCCCAAGAAAGAATTCAAACACTTAAACTCTTAAATGTTAAACAATAAAAAAATAATAACTCATAGAAGTGCCATTTTTTTAACCAGACCATATCTTCATTCTACCTTTATTTTATCACATTGCCATTACAAAGTTCACTTTGATAAAGCACCTTGTTTCCTAATAGGAACAACTCCCCCTATACTGTAAATGTACTTTAATCACATGTTCAGAGGTTTTGGAGACATTATAGATCATGGAGATTCTCTATGGCTTTGGAAACTGAAATCAATGGAATTCCTAACAGTGTTATGCAAAAATAGTTCTGCATGAATTTGTTTAATTACACACTGAGAGTAGGTGTATAAATAGAAGTTATTTTCTTCTCTCAAAAATTTAACCTTGAAATGGCAAACAATCATGGGCATTGCAATCTTCCCCCTTTGTGTCTGGCTTACAACAAATATGTCTGAGCTCTAAAGAGATGAGAAATTTGGAAACAGATGTCCTATTGGTTTCTGTCTGTATGACTCATGGAACATTTGAAAGAAATGTCAATCATGTAAATTAAGATATAAGAGAAGCCTACCATTTTATAACTTTTGTCCTTCCAAGCTTTTTGTAAATTGCTGCCTTATCTTTTCCTTATTAAAGTGAGTTGAGGATATTTGCAACTTGGATAATTTTGGTTGCTAATAGCATATAATTTATCTTTAAGCAATGCAAAGCAAACAGGGGTTGCTATGGCAATCAACCAGCACCATTTGACTTTTCTCAAATGTCCATAGTAAGTGTCTAATCCCAAAATGAGGCACAACAATGAAGTTGCAGAACTAGGTGGTTAAGATCGCAAACTTTGGAGGCAAAAAGTCCTGAGTTTAAATCACCTTATTTTATTCTCTGTTTTATCTTCTGTTAAGTGGGAATTATGGATTCAACTATTGTATATATACCTGATTCATAAGCCTGTTTCAGGGAAAAGATAAAGTCATTCATAAATTATTTGCATGGATTAAACCCCAATGACAGCCATGCAACAACCTATACAGCTTTACCATGTTCTTTTGAGGTTTCTTGTTACTATCATTATGTAATAATAGCTAGTATTATATGCATGTACATTATACATATATATATATATATATATATATATATATATGTGTGTGTGTGTGTGTGTGTGTGTGTGTGTGTGTGTGTGATATGTATGTTTATTAGACATACATTTTTATAGTGTTAACTAGAGGCCTGATGCACAAAATTTGCCAGCACTAGCTTCCCTCTGGCACCCAGGACCTAAGCTTCCCTCACAGCCTCAGCTTTGTCTGGAAGGTTGTTTGGAAGGACCTCTGGTCTAATTAGTTGCCAGAAGCGAGTTCCAGCATGTCATAATTGCAAGAGTTTCACCAAAAAGTTGATGGGACTTGGGAACTCAACAAGGGCTGAGTCATATATGTTATCACCAGTTGGGAATGGCTAAAGGCATTTCCCCAAACCTGAAAAGGATGCATTAAATTGATTGTTTTCTGATAGACAGCTCAGGGCATCTTAATCTACATGTTATTGCCTCCTGTTGGTCAAACAACTGAACAGCCACAGGCAATTCCTCAATCTGACAATGTATTCTGTAGACTAATCCTGGCCTTTGAAGTGTATATCTTCACTTTGCCTTAGGACAACTTGTGTTAATAAAAAGCAAGGGGTCCTGAGACAAGGAGAACTTGGTTTCTTCAGCCAGGCTCCTCTGTCCCCCAAGGCCTTCCAAAATTATCTTTCATCTCTGGACTCTTTACTTATATTACACACAGCCTTTCTCCAGATTGTTGAACCCTTCTTAATGCCAGAACAAGAACCCTGGGATTAATTAGCATATTACTCTTTTATTATTATAGATATATGTTCAATAAAACTTCCTTTTTTTGGTGGTGGGCTAGAGAACAGGCACAATAATTAAAATGATTCTAACGTTTTTCTGTAACTATTATAACCAATTAGAATAATACAACAAAACCACAGGATAGCTGCTGAAGGACCCAGATGCCCAGATCTTACTGTTTGAAACTAGTTCGGTAGGTTTGGGGTGAAGCTAAGTATCCTTTACAGTTTTAAAAGCACTCTTCCTGAAAACCCTAACTTACTTTTTCCAGTTACTGTCTAGTTATGTGCACCTACCTTAGCACTTCTGTATTATATAATAACTCCCTAGCACGTGCTATTGCTGTAACTCTAAGGTAGAACGCATGAGACAAGGTGGGTTTATTTATTTTCCCTCCTGGCCTTCTGAACTCCTGCAGAGAGGCAATTCTTTTCTAACTATGTGTGAGTTTGGATGCGTCTCAGTGGCTTTTAGTCATTTTCAGATAATAGAAGTCATCTGGTTACACACTCATAACAACACACAGAATATTGTCAGTTTAATTATTAATATTTCCAGTCCAGTGTAATAGTGTAAATATCTCTAGGCAATCTCTGGTCAGAGTTAAAGCATCTCCTTGCCCCTCACAGCTTTAAGCTGCTGTTTAAGTGATTAAGCTGCTGTTTGTTGCACAGCAGAGAAGCCTGCTAACCACAGAGTCCAGCATTCTAGGTCTTTCAAGTATGAATCAGACACTAGCCCACAATGTCCCCTAGGGCACACTTAAATAAGCTTTCAATGCTCACCTTGGAACCTTTTTCATTTGGCTGACATATCTTACAGAACAAAATGTAAAATTTTCAGCTTCGATAGTATAGAAGGACAGATGGCTAACATAGTTTGGGTGGAGAAATGAGGAGATGGTAGACAAGGAAAAGGCAACTTCATGTTAATGACTAAGATGATAAAGAAAGAAGGAGAGATTTCAGAATATGGTTTTAATTGCAAAGGCAGCCAGTGGTATTACAAATAAAAGAAAAATAAAACATTATGAAGAGATAGGAGAGAACAGTTAATGATTAATATAAATGGAAATGTAGGGAATCATAAATAATGACTAGAATTGATAAATGAGGAAAATCATATGTAAAGATAGGATTATCAATAGGAAAATGAACAACAAAAGTTTAAATGTTCTTAATCTACCCTCACTCTAGCAGGAGAAGAGTGTGTTCACCCTTCTCTCATACTAATTTCAGTAGAGTTAACAAAAGCATTTAAAAATAATAATATGACTTTATTATTCTGACTTTTCTACAGTAAGTTCATCGAGTGAGTCTTTTCTAGATATACTGAAAACTTAATTGTGAAAATTAAAGTCAATGTTAACTTAATTTTTTTTACCCGTAGTATAATAATTATAAAAACATGATTTTAAAATATTTGCTATAGTAATAATATTTAATAAGGAAATCATTAAGATGCTATGGATCTTACATTATGTTGGAATTTACTAATACCACTAAGTCTTTTTAAGCAATATGCTTTGTTAAAGTAGCGATGGAGCTCTGTATGATTAGAAATTGATGTTCAAATTGTGCCTCCCATGATGAAAACAGGACCTGGCTCCTCATCTCCTTTTCTGTATCTGCTTAGCTTCTGCTATGAAGCTGTAAACTTTTTTTCCTCTTTATAAATGTGAATGCTCCCCAGTGTTCTCAACTCTTTGCTCTCCTGTTTTCCGGCTGGTTATATCCACTGCCAAAGTTTTATGGACATTGATACCTTGTTCTTTCGTAGCGTACTTTTCCTTCCTTCCTTCCTTCCTTCCTTCCTTCCTTCCTTCCTTCCTTCCTTCCTTCCTTCCTTCCTTCCTTCCTTCCTTCCTTTCCTCCTCCTCCTCCTTCTTCTTTCCCTTTCTCTCTCTTTCCCTACAAGATTGTTTACTTTATTGATTTTTCTTTTTAAAAAAAATATATATTTTATTGATTTTTTTTACAGAGAGGAAGAGAGAGGGATAGAGAGTTAGAAACATGGATGAGAGAGAGAGTCATTGATCAGCTGCCTCTTGCACACCCCTCACCAGGGATGTACCCTCAATCAATGTACATGCCCCTGACCGGAATTGAACCTGGGACCTTTCAGTCCACAGGCTGATGCTCTATCCACTGAGCCAAACAAGTTTTGGCAAGATTGTTTACTTTAAACTGATATACTAAGTGCCTGGATCACACTGTGCCTGAAACATGGGCCTACAATGACTTGGTTATGAATGAACAAATGAATGAACTTATAGAAAGGAAGCTGCTTAAATTGCCTTTAAAACATAAGGAGATTATTCAAACAGAGATTGTTGCTCCATAATATTTCATCACAGTAGTAGGACTAGACTGATAAGGATTAAACTGTGTCCTAATCAAGAGTGGGGACCAGAAGCTCTGTGCTAACCCATGTAATTGACTGTAGCCAGTGCACATCCTCAATCCATATTACATGGGTTGGATTTTATTTCTAAATATACACCATTTCTCTTGGACATATGTCTTTATATATATATATATATATATATATATATATATATATATATATATATATATTTATAAATATATATATATATATATTTAACTATATTGTCTTTCATACATTGCATTACTATTAATTCATTATGAAATCAAGTATTTCCTTTCTCATCGTCAAGTGAAAATTTAGTTTTTATTAAAGCAGCTGATCTTTCCCTAACTTCCTTTAGATAGACTAAAAAGTGCCTACCTCTTGGTTTTATCGATCAAAACATCTTTAACCCTACCAAAATAAATTTGCTACTAATTACATTTGGTCTACAGTGAAATAAAATTCGTTTTCCATGAGGATTCTATTACTGAAGCTTCATTTAGTTACTTGTAATGAAGGTTCTGGCAGTCTTAGTCACCCTCTTATTATTATAGCAGTGTCTAGCTTTTAAAAGTGAATGGCTTGAATTTCAATTCAATTTTATAAAACATCAAGGTGCATTTACTGTGCCCTGTGTAAGATACTGATGAGTATGCAAGATGAGGTCAATGCAATGGCTAAAATAAATCAATTCTATGTCTCAACTAATAGCCTTAATAGTTTCGCAAACCACATAAAAGTTTGCTTTCAAATGGACACTTACGCTAATTTGACAGAATGCTTGCCCTTAGGAAACAATTATTGTCATTAGGGTGACATTTCCCTCCCTTCTATTCATAGTCAAATCTAGGAAAAACAAGAAGTAAGAAGAAAGGAATACAAACTGTTTAGTACTAACATTGAATTTTGCTGCCTGTGACTCAAACACATTAAATTTATGTAGCTAACGCAACCAATAAATGTGCACAGCCAGAACTTTGAACCTGAAACACACTGTTTATTAGTTAAAATTATAATTCATATTATAGAGGAAGATTTTTTTCCTAAAGCTGTGTTTTAAACCATAGCATCAGTCACTTTCTTCCAATTTTTGAAACAAAATAGAAACTTTCTACATAAACTGCATAAATATCAGGATGTAAAAATTTTTTGCTGCTATATTGTAATAGGACATTATGTAGAGTTATTTCTGAAATCTGAGTCATCATAGGCAAATACAGGTGCAGATATAAAATCTGAAGCATTAAAACTCTACTGGTCTCTTCCTCTTGTTCTTCCATCCTTCCCTCCCTAACCCTCTCTTCTTCTTCTCCTTCCTTCATCATGTTTGTTCTCCTTCACCTTCCACAATGCAGTAAAAGTGCAAAGCCTATGCTATTTCCAATGAAAATAGATATTTGTGAAACATGTGTCAGTGACATATTGTATAACATTTTTCTTATATACTCCTATAGATCAAAGAAACAGAGGAATACCAACTTTATATTCCAAACATTTTCTAACAAGCAAACAAGTTGTTCTGTATATTTTTTTTTGTAATTTTGAATATCTAATATTGATGTTTTGTTTTTCAAAATTAAAGCAGATATTAATGGTATAAAATTAAACATTTTGAAGATTTATTTCTTACCCAAATATTTAAAAATATTATACAACATGAATTGGGGTTGGTAATCCTTCCTTCTGCCTTTCTTTGTAAATAATGTTTTATTGAAATACAGCCATGTATATTTCTTTACCTATTGCTTATGGCTGTTTTCATACTACAATGGCAAAATTGAGAAGTTGCAACAGCTGCTGTCTGGCCCTAAAAAATATAAATGTTTAGCATCTGGATCTTTAAAGCAAAAGTTTCCCAATCACTGCTCACGAGCATACATTTATCTTGATATGTTGGTTTTCCAGTCAAAGACCGGACCATCACATTGGTTGGAAGGCCACTGCCTCACATTATAAGATAGTCATTTAGTCTTTATTGCTTTAGTCAACCATTCTTAGATGTTTCCTATGTGCCAGGTACTTTGCCAGGTGCTGAGAAGATAAAACTTTATAAGATAGCCTTTGATAATAAAGAAATATACAGATATAAATGTTAACATCATGTGTTAAACTTTAATAGAGATATGCTCATTCTATCTTGGTACAGTTTCTAAGGTGTCCTATAAAAGTCACACTCATGTCCTTCACACTTCCAGCTGTCCAAAGTAATAATTCTCTGAAGAAAGAAGCACAGTGGCCTTTGACTTCTGAATCATTGTGGTGTGTGTTTTTTTTTGTTTGTTTGTTTTTTTTGTTTTTGTTTTTTTAACTTTTTGAGATAATGTAGAGAAAATTCATAGCCAAATGCCACAGAGCTGTAAGTTAAGAATGGTGTCATTGGCTTTACTGGCATAATTATTCCCATTTTCCCATCTGCCTCCTTCACTTATACTCCTTTCACACATATTTTTAGAATTACATGTATTTTTTTATTTTTAAAAACATTAAGCTTTTATTCTGCTTTAAAATTAAACTGTGTTGCACCGTAATCATCTTCTAGCAGCATGATCTTTGACTCTGTGAGGACACATTCTACATTAACTGAAGTAAAGGGAACATCTGGGGGGGCCTGGAGTAGAGAACATTAACTAAAACTCGATGTACTCATTCACCTGGTGTTTCCTTTACCTCTTTTCTTTGTCACCAAACCTATGGAGTTTTTCTGGAAGAAGTCAAATATGGTGACCAGATATAAGTACAGAATGAGATATCCATATGTCTTATCCCTTTTCCTCTGGAATCATTCAGTCATCAAATATTTATGCAGAAGCAATTACATGTACTATTATCCTAAGTGATGGCAACAAGCTTAGGCAAACATAGAATTTAAAGAGTGTGATTTTATTCATTTTCCAATCCTTCATATAACACAATTGTGCCCAGTCTTTCTGTACATCTCATTTCTTTCTTTCTGTACAGTCTCATTTCTTTCTTGCTTAAAATGTCTTCTCTTTTGAAACTGTTTTCAACTTTTACTAGGCATTGCTCATTGTTCCAATATCTGTGTTCAAGTAGCTCTTTATGCATCTCTTGGTTGCTATACCTAACTTATTTTATGGTGATTATATATTTACTTGTCAGACTCCTTTATTATAATATATTTTTATTGATTTCAGAGAGAAAGAGAGGAGAGAGAGATAGAAACATCAATGAAGAGAGAGAATCATTTATTGCCTTTCTCCTACAAGCCCCCTACTGGGGATCAAGCCCACCACCCAGGCATGTGCCCTGACCAGGAATCGAACCATGATTTTTTGAATTCATAGGTAGATGCTCAACCACTGAGCATGCTGGCCAGGCTACTTTTCAGAAACTTTTACTAACTTTTCAGCTTTCTGGGGTCATGATGGAAGCTATGTTTTGCTCATTCCTGCCTCCCTCCCCCCATCTCCAACATAGTGCCTGCCTGGCATAGCATAGGAGTCTAATAAATAAATACTAGTGGAAGAGTTTGATTGAAAACATATTCCCCTGTTTATTTCAGCTTTTATGAGCATACATTTAACCAGAAATGATAACATTCTTTTGAAAAATAGAATATATTGATCTGACAGGATACTTTTACATCAAAATTTAATCATATTTGGAACTTAATGTCATTTTTAAATAGTTGGTTAAGATTGATAATGTCAATAACATTTGAAAACTGCTGAGTCTGAAAAGTAATCAGAACTCCAAGTTTATGTAATTCTCCTTACTAGTGGCAGAATAACAGTAAAAGCAGCACTGGCCTTAAATAGAAAGGAGAAATTGTATTGGAGAAAGGAAATATATTTGAGCAAGAATAGTGTTATGAGTGATAATTAGACTTGCGGATTAAATATCTACAAACTTATAAGTCAATGAGGCCTTCTTATGAGATATACGACTGTGTTAATATACGTACATAATAATATCTAAGAGGTAAATATTCATATCCTCCAAAGACAGTGCCTGACAAATGGATATCTCCCAGCAAGAGATTAATGCAAAGTATTGCCTGAATATTGAAATAACAATTGGTATTTTAATACTTTTCTCTTACAGAAAATTCTACCACTCTTCACTCCCACGGCAGTTGCTTCTCAGATGATGTCAATTTCAAGTACTCATTTAAATTGGTTGGAGGGGTTTTTGTATACCTATTGTAATCTGTCATGTCCTTTAGCAATGCCAAGTCATCTTCTCAAGGGAGGGAATTTGCATCCTTGTGAGTAAGGTTTAGTGCAGGATTGATAATGCCAGGTTGGCTCCCTGTAAAGTGTGCAAGGCACAAAATCATGGGAATTAAAATCCACAAGAACTGCGTTCAGGGAAAACAGGTCAATCCTGGTATATTTACTTGTACATCTTCTTTTATTTTAGACCTGGAGAATGATGTGTTTTGATAAAAAACCAACATGCATCAATAAGAACGACAAACCTATTTAGCTGTGCTTTTAAATCTCTGAGAAGGCAGCGTTCTCTTCTAGAGCACTTTGAAATGGGATTTTTTTTTTTAAGAAAAAAAATACTGACTCAAAGCTACACAATGAAGATATGCTGTTAATAGGATACTTCAAAGTAAATAATTTGTACAGCTTTATGCTGTAATGTCCTACACTCTTGATCTTGGAAGAAAATGTGCATTTTAATGACAATGCATGATGCCATAATAAAGGTCAGTCCTACTTCTAGGATCCCACTCCTTTTTTTTTTTGTAATTGACTTAATGATCAGGGGTTTTTTGTGTTTTGTTTTGTTTTGTTTTTCACCTAGCCTTTGCTTATTTGTCAGAAAAATATGAAGTTAGTGTATATTGGACTTTATACAATTCTTGGTTCTTGTACTGAACAAGCAGGGCTCACAAAATGTCATCATGACATTGACACAACTATCCTTCCGTTCCCCACAAACCGTTGTCCTGTTCCTAAAAGAAAACAGGGCCAAGTCATGACTTTTGTGGACTTTCTTAGAAAGTTTAAAGCACTGGATTTGCTTTAAGCCACAATCATATTGCAAATCTGAAGTTCAAATGCCTAATTTTAGACAGAAATTCAAAGATGAAGATCAATGTCACATCATCTCCCCTCCCCATATAGGGCTCCCTGCAGTGGGAGTGGACTCCTGGTCCTTCTGTCTCCCTCACCTTCTCCCTGACCCTCTGGTAAATGGGCATTATAGAACCTTTCCAGTTTGGAATATAGGGATTAAAGGAAAATGGTTCAGGGCTGTTTCCTACTTAAATAATCTGGGCCTGTAAAGTGTTAAAAATACAAAACACAAATGTATAACAAGACATATTTTGTAGATATAAAATGTAGATATAGATAGCATCTATGAATAAAATATAAAATATTTTTAAATAGTCAAGCTGAATCTACCCTCATGTGCGCTATCATGGACTTGCCAGAGGCTCCCTGTAGAACCCTCCCAGCTGCCGCTCTCAGATCTGCATGGAGACGCTTCGTGGCCTGGCCATCCCCCACCAGCCCACAGTTTTCCCTGCTCCATTTAGATAAGTCAGTCTGTCTCCATCTGTGAAATCTTCTTGCACATTTCATGTCATTTGCTTGGTCATGTCTTAGAAGTTTTGGGGTAGGGTTCAAATTTGGACCACAGAATACCCTCAGGCATCCATTTACCTGAGTTAAGAGGAAATGTGTTCCCAGACACAGCATGGCCCACCTTGGCTCCCCTGATAGAGTAACTCACTATCATCACTTTTATTACTCAGATATCCTGGGCAGGAATCTGATGCCAGATCACTGAGTCCTCCATACTCCAGGAGAAACGTCTCAAATTCTTTAAGAGATACCCTGAAAATGGCTCTTGCTGAGCTTCAGGTGAAAGTAGAAACCCACTAGCCTGCCTTGAGTAAGAGGATGAGACTTGCAGCTCTCTCTCTAACTGTCTGTCTCATAAAACTTTCCCTATACTCTTTCAAATTCTAGACCTGGGATGCTCAACCCTGAGGTTGCACTGGGGTTGTCCACCACTGCTTGGTCCCTTTATACTCTGAGAGTCACCTGGACCTGAACACCATCACATTTCTGCCTTCTCGTTAGAAATGAAGCAGCTCAGGTCCCACATGAGACTAATGGAGTCAAAGGCTATACTGAAGATCTTCTAGTGATGTGCCTCCACATCAGTGTTTGAGAAGTGTGCTCTTCTAGACTAATGGGGTTCAGACTTTAGTAGACTTCATTAATATCTGGAGAGATTGTTAAACCATTCCCTTATAGTTTCTGATGGAATAGATTTGGGATGGGGTCTGCAAATTTGAACTACCTAGTACCCCAATGGTGCTGATGTTAGCATTAAAGGAATCAGACTTTGAAAACCACTGTGTTTACACCTCCACTGTCCACACTGCAGCCATAATCACATGGTATAATCAAGCACTTCAAATGTATTCTGCTTTGAGATGTGAGTATAGAAAACACACCGAAACACACCAAATTTCCAAATCTTAATATGAAAAAAACATATCACATGTATAATTTTACATTGATTTCATGTTGATATACTACCTTAACTACAGTGATGTAAGTAAAATATATTATTAAAATTGCTTTAAGGATTATTTTTAACTTTTACTATATTTAACTTTTCTCAAGGGGTGGTCCCTTGTAGGAGGTGTCTGTGCCCTCCTGTTGTAGTTAAGACTCAATTGCTGTTGGCTTGCCCCTCAGGCTGACTGGGCGCTGACTACAGTGGACAAGCTGTTACATGGGTCTGACCCAGGGAGCAGGATTTACTGTAGCAGGGCTCTGGTGCTTGCTAAGTTCACTCTTTAGGTATGTCATTTGGGGAAGATAATGAGTGGTACCCTGAAATGATCTGAAGATGACCAACCATTGTCTTGATTCTGGGGTCTCTGTGGAGGTGCTCTGGGGCAAGCCACTGCTGGTGCCTAGCTTGGGGCCACCTAGTAGGAGGTTTAGTGTGACCTGTGGTTAGTAGCTGCCTGTGCTGGGCTTGGACAGCTGGACGAAGCTGTGTTCCTTCCCTGATGTCTTTGGAGCTTTTGAGCTGCTGTCCCAGTGCTGAAGCTCAGAATGAGTGAGTCCATCAGTGAGTAAGTTCATATATTGGCCCTTTAAGAGGAATGCCTAGGACTCCACTAGCTTTCTGTGTCACCTGGACAAAATTTCCACTGATTTTCACAGCCAGATATTGTAGGGACTCCTCTTCTCAGCTTTGGTGCTCTGGGCTGGGACCCCTGCTCCGTCTGATTATTTATTTATTTATTTATCTATTTATCTATTTATCTATTTATTTATTTATTTTTATTGTTGACACTATTACAGATGTCCCTGTTCTCCCCATTTGCTCACTTCCACCCAGCCCTTGACCCCATTTCCTCTGGCCATCACCACACTGTTGTCTATGTCTGTGGGTTATGCATATGTGTTCTTTAGCTAATCCTTTCCTAATTCTTAACCTCCTCAACCGGGTGTGTGACCAACCATGTGCTTCTTCTTTATATCCTTAGTTATGGGAGCTCAGTTCAGCTAGTCTTCTAGTGGTTCTCAAGGGCAGTTGTTCTATATTATAGTTGCAATTTTTGATGTGGTAATGGGAGGAGGTGGCCCCATTATTTAGCTACTTTGACATCTTGACTGGAAGTCCCCTAAATTTATTTTTAATTAAAACTTTAAGACACTACTTTCACCCTGGCTAGTGTGATTCAGTTGGTTGGAGAAAGTTCCATTCCCAGTCAGGGCACATACCCAGGTTGCTGGTTTGTTCCCCGGTTGGGGCATCAATCCATGTTTCTCTCATGTCTGTTTCTTTTTCTCTTTGTCTCTCCCTTCCTTCCTCTCTCTAATATCAATTTTAAAAATCTTCAAGACACTACTTTCAGCTTGTTCTCTTTTTTCTACCAACTGTACTTGAAAGTAGTCTGTGTACTAGAGGGAGAGAACTGCTTGTTTGAGATTCAGGGCCACAGTATAAAGGTAAGAATGGCAATCAGGGGGATCTGATGACTCCCCCTTATTTTCAGGACCTCTATATACACATACAGCAGAAGTTCCTTCATGGTTGGTTCATGTGTATGAGCTAATTGCCTTATTTATTTATTTATTTTTTTGGCTTAGTGATGCAGTCATTGATGAAAAAGAAAGTCATAAAAACTTAGACTCTAAAATGTTAGATCCTCCCTAAATGGAAAGATATGAATTTACATGACTTATATATAGGCAAGAATCAGAAATACTAGGAGATTTTTAACAGGCATAGAACCACATATATTTTGGAAATATAAAAAATATTTTTGCCCACTATGCGTGATCTATTGGTTGTTTCTCACTGACAAATTGATTGCATATTTGCCAAGATGGATGGAGTAGAAGCAAATTCACATGTAAACAGTACTTTTATGGGAGGATAAAGTTTCTTTTAATAGGAGTCGGTAAGCCTACCTACTCCTTCAAAATGATTCATCCTGTTCATCAAATATTCCCACATAACTGCAATTATAATTTCCAATAATTTATTTATTTGGGTAGGTATTCCATTTATAAAATTCTAGCAGGGCATATTAAAGTTCTCAGGGAAAAATGCTCTTGTAATAATAGAATACATTAATGTAATATTAAAAGCAATAAAGCCAAGATAGACTGCCTAATTGTGAAAATTCCTTCTGCCTTTTTTCCACTCCTATTCCAACAGCAATTGTTTTTCCACTTCCTCACTTAATTTATTTATTCTCATACATCTAACCTCTTTAGAACAAGATGGAGCTAGTGACTATCAATGATTTGTAATTGACCTTAATTTTAGTAATTGTTGAACTTCTTTCCTCTCCCACAGTACAAATATATATATAATGCCAATCTATCTTCTTGCTTTGCTGTGTTTAGCTTTTTATACAAAAAAGAAACTGAATGACTTCTCAAAGTGTTAAATTATTTTTGCCTACACATTTCACTACACCTAACACACTTAAGAACCAGTCCTTTTTTTCATGCCCAACTCGGTTAATTGATTTCTTTCCTGTTGCTTCCATTTTATGTCTTACTAGAGTCCTGGTGCATGAATTCGTGCACAGGTGGGTTCCCTTGGGGTGGCCTGTGGGGACTGAGCCCCAGTTCACGCCCTCAGCCTCACAGCTCCAGCTTGTGTCCCCAGCCTCGCAGCCTTGCTTAGTACCCTGCTGTGGCCTGGTACCAACCCATCACCTGCTCTACCATCCTTGCAGGATAATTGATTGGGGCCGGGCCCCCTACCCAGGTCCCTCAGCACCTGGGAGCTGGTTGGTGGCCCCACCCCCCACGGCTGCTGCTGATCACCATCTGCAGGGCGATCAGGTTCCTGTTCACATCTGTGCCACCCACTCACCTGCTCCACCATCCCCCCATGGCCCCACTCTCATCAGGGCCCATGGGGCCTGCAACATCTTTACTGTCACCCGCTGCCAGGGCTGCCTCACTGATGCCTGCCATGTTCTGCGCTCCCCTCTGGTGGCCAGTGCACATTCTAGCAAGCAATCGAACTCCGCGTCGAACAATTTGCATATTGGGCTTTTATTATATGGTTTTATTATATGGGATGGTACTTTCCTTTTTTACCCCCCCCCCCCCCACACACACACACATAGCTTTTGTTTTCTTGTACCTAAGGTAGCTTCTCTGGTATTCATCTCTGACTCATCTTAGATATCAATCTGAATGTGCCCTCATCATTCTCTATTTAAAGATATATATTTTATTGATTTTGTACAGAGAGGAAGGGAGAGAGATAGAGAGTTAGAAACATCTATGAGAGAGAGTCATCGATCAGCTGCCTCTTGCACACCCCCTACTGGGGATATGCCCGCAACCAAGGTACATGCCCTTGACCGGAATTGAACCTGGGACCTTTCAGTCCCCAAGCCAACGCTCTATCCATTGAGCCAAACCGATTTCGGCTCATCATTCTCTATTTCTGAATCTTTGAGTATTATCTTCCTTCTACCCCTTAACCTTGTTCTGGGTCTTGAGACCCTGTGCCAGGCCTATTTCACTCCACAAAGGAAGAATGGACCCAAAACTGAACACAACTTCTTACTAAATAATTAAACTTAAAAAAAAGTAGAGTTCACTTTTCTTCATGCTTTTCCCATGAGATGGTTACTTCCAGTACCCTCAGCTACTTGATGCCATACATTTTCTTCCTTACCAAGAAACTTCTGTAATTCTTTTAAAAACCCTCTTAAGTTCCAGCTTCCTTCATAAAGCAATTGAGAATCTCCTGACCACAACAGTCACATGGCCTTATAAATTTCATACTAGAGCTTGCATAGAATATAATTTATATTATTATATTGTCCTGAGGAGAATTTTCAAGTGTAAGGTATATCTGCAAAACTGGACTCCAAGCACAAGAAATAACTGTGTCCATATGTCTTTGTGTTGCTTAGAAACCTAACACATTTCTGGATGCCCCCCGATAGGAACATAATAAACATCAACAGTCTGACTTTGTAAAAAATCATTAGTCTCCCTTTCCATACTTAAATGTTACTATGAGAACACATTTATTTTTAGTGTATATAAAAATATTTGTAGTCTAAAGAGTAAAAACACCTAAAATTCTCACTGCCCATAAAAAGAAAAAGAGAAAAGCTCTTTATTTCATGCGAGCATAAATTCACACAACAAACAAATAAGGTATAGAATGAAAATAAAAATATCACCGAAGACCAAAGCTTTATTTGTTCTTTTAAAAATGAGATTAGGGCCTTCACCAGTTTGGCTCAGTGAATAGAGTATTGTCCTGAAGATGAAGGGTCCCAGGTTCCATTCCGGTCAAGGGCATTCACCTTAGTTGCAGGCTCGATCCCAGTCCCTGGTCGGGGCATGTGCATATGCGGGAGGCAACCAATTGATATGTTTCTCTCATATCAATGTTTGTTTCTTTCTGTCTCTCCCCTCCCCTTCCACTCTCTAAATATCAATGGAAAAATATTCTTGGGTGAGAATTAACAAAAATTAAAAATAAATATTATTGTCTGAATTGTTTGTTAACAAGAGAGAGATTTCCTGCTGTTTTGCATATAATGATACTTGATATGAAAACATATAGTTTGAACACCAATGTCAAATAGGCAAAGGACATTATAGTAAAGTATGTGTATACAACATAAATGCTTAATTATAACATTAGTCACTACAAGGCCTTATATAATAACAAAAGAAGTAGAAATCAAGTGAAAGTAGAAAATACTCAGCTAATCTTTTAAGAGGAATTATGTCAATTACAAGAGATTATTTTATTACTACTTCCAGTATCCATAAAAACCAACAAAATGATTAAATGTCCTTGAAAATGTGATTTTTTTTATAACAGCATAAATTAAGAATGGCATCAAATAATGGAGATTATCTCTAAAGGAAGAAGGAGTGTTGAAATGATCTAATGAAAGGAAACTTTGGGAAGAGAGAGAAGAAAAGTTTCAGCCCTGGTTCACAGCATAGATTCACATTGCTTTCTCTATATAAACACATGAGTAGGTCTCTCCCATAAAATCATTGGTTTTTAACTTTAAGTGTACCTTCAAATTTTCTAGAAAACTTGTTTTTTTTAATATATTTTATTGATTTTTAACAGAGAGAAAGGGAGAGAGATAGAGAGCTAGAAACGTCAATGAGAGAGAAACATCGACCAGCTGCCTCTTACACACCCTCTACTGGGGATGTGCCCGCAACCAAGGTACATGCCCATGACCGGAATCGAACCTGGGACCTTTCAGTCCGCAGATCGACGCTCTACCACTGAGCCAAACAGGCTTTGGCAATTTTCTAGAAAACTTGTAAAATACTTATGTCTCGGTACCACCACTCAGCCATCCTGACTCACTTATCAGTCCTCCAGGTTTTATTATATCTTCGGAGCTGCCAACCATTTGAATAAATAATTTCAAAGGAAACTTTACAGTGTTCATATCGAGAGAGAGTAAACCTCAACCTGCATTACCTAGGAATAAGATGACTAAGCATTGGGTCTATGTTGGCCTCTTTGCATTAGTGCTCTCCCATTAGGGATACAGAAAAGCTGCGAGAATTCTCCCAAATTTAACTTTGAGTTCTCTCGGGAAGTAATCTGAGTTGTAGTTCTGGTTGCTTCAGGCTTAGAGTGACTATGCAAGAAGAATGATTTAAAAAAATGCAATTTCTCCTCTCTGATGTTTTTGTATTATAATATGCCATACTCAGATGCTCCAGGTGCCATTTGTCTGGTGATATCTAGAGATGGCCTACCTACCATTTTGCATTTTTATGGGGGAGAAATCAAAACAGCATTGATATGAGTCATTGAAAAACAAAATAAAACACTAATTAATGAGCTATGATCAAGATGTATTCAAACTAGAGCTATAGTCAAAACAGTCACTGCAAACCCTAAAACTGGTCATTTTAACTTTCCTTTCATTCTCATCTTTCCCTCTCCCTAGTCTTCCCTCTTAGGGATGATAGTACAAGGAAACTGACATTCTCTCCTCCTTGTCCTTATCCTCCTTTGTCTCTCTCTCTCTCTCATCTATCAGTCTTTTATCTATATTTAAAAATTATGAACATAGGATCATAATAGCATGGATGGACCTTGAGAATATCATCCTAACCTAAGTTAGAAAAAGTTAAGAACCATATGATTTTACTCATGTGTGGGATATAAAACTGAACATAACAAATGAACAAATAAGAAAAACAAACAAAAACTCAGAAAGTCAACAGTATGGTGGTTACCAGATGGAAGGAGGTTGGGAGATAGTAAAGGATAAAAGAGATCAAATATATAGTGATGATTTGTTTTTGGGTGGTAGATAATAAATGGAATATAGAGATCCTGTATCATAGAAATATACACTTGAAACATATATACCAATGTCAATAAAATAAACTTAATAATAAATAAATAAATTTGTATAAGTCAGATTCCTCTAATTCTAAAACTTAGTTTTTCACTAATACATTGCTTTGTCCACTAAAGATATTGGTCTAAAAATTTCCAACATTTTTGCATTAACATATTTATATATAGAGCAAAATTTTAAAAATTTCCAGTGAGCACCCAAATACTCATCATTAAATTCTACCATTAACTCTTTACTGTATTAGCTTTATCACTAATCTATTGTTCTATTTATTTTTATATCCATTCACTTATCCATATTATTTTTACTACATATCAATCCTTAATTTTTGAACCCCATTATACCAGTGCCTAAATTAAGCCATGGCTATAATCAGTATATTTTGAAGTTGTTTTAAGCTTTTTTAATTGTTCTTTGTTAAGAAGAAGGAATGAGCAAACCCAAATAATATTAGGAATATGGAAACTCTTAAAGATATTACTAGTCAATAACTTTATGAATTTAGGAAAAGAAATACTAAACTGGGTGATGCTAACAATACATTTAGGAACATTGATTAGTAACTTTAATTACATCTACAAATCCCTTGTGCCATGTAAAATAATGTAATCAAATGTGTGGGGTCTCATCTAATTCACACTCTAGCGATTAGGGAACAGAATCTTGATGGGTCATTTTTAGAATTTTGCCTAAACAATTTCTTATTTTATATAAAAAGCTAACTGTTGAGAATTGTATAACTCTTTTGTTATAATAATCACAAGAGTACTTCTCAGAGTTCATAGAAACTTGTGTGAAGATTGTTCTAGTGATGAAATAATGTGTATGCTTTTGAAACTTCTATTTGAAAATAAGGATAATAATTGGTGGTAGTATAAAGGCTACATGATTTATTTAAAAAATATAGCACAACATAAGAAAATGCCTTCATTATTTATAAAATGTTGATAAATATTTAGTTTTTAGGTATTTTTTTACATATGTGTTTTCCATTATGAAACTTGGCATTTAGTTCTAATGCTTTTAAAATATAAGAAACATATTGCTTTTTTTTTTCTTTTCACTTTGCTAAATATTTTTATTACCAGTAGGAAGAAGGTATGAAAGAAGTCACACTATCTTCTTTGTATAGTTTTGCTTATTCATTATTCTAAAAATTATTTGAATCCCCACCTTTTCTTAAGAATGCTGAAATTCAGAAAATTTGAGCCAGACTATGTTATCCTTACCAAATCCTTGAGGATTACATTAGTATTTTGCAAAATGAGAATGAGATAGGTTGACATTTCACAACAGATAGTTAAGTGAAAGAAAATAAGAGTTGATTAAGTTTAGACCAGTAAAAATTAAATACTACTTTTTCATTAGCTACTTGTCCTTAATAATGCAAGAAACGCCAATGATCCTAAAGAGTTGTTCTAATTTACAATAAAGATATGACAAAACTGATGTAACATCCCAAATATTCCTCAAAGCTTGCCAACCAACTCTTCCCACAAAAGTGTTAATGATGCAACCAGAAAAGAGCATCTGTTCATTCCAAACCTGTAAAAACTCATAAACATTGTAGAATATCTACATAATGTATAAATAGAAATATAGGGTCTTATAGAGTATTTTGAGAAAAGCAATGACACTATCATATCAATGCTTTGTTTTATCCACTAAAATATTTACTTGATTTTATTTCTAACATAAAATGAATTAGTGGTGTGTTTTACTAAGCAATGAAGAAAAAATAGAAAATTTGAAAGTCATCATAGGCTCTCTCCCAAAAGATTTCACTGTCAATATATTATATGTGTTTATTTTAGGTTTTCTCCCTAAGCAGATTTTTCATAGTTTTGATTATATAATATTGTATACATGCTGATTTTCTCACTTATTATAATAAGCATTTTCTATGCTATTGTAATTTTTTATTTAATCAGTTTTGCCTCCTTATTCTTTATGTTACAGGAATTAATCATAAATAATATTATCTTACACTTAATTTTACTATGCTTACTAGTAAGTTGATATCTTTAAATCTGAGTGATTTAATTCTTTCATCATATGCTTACTCTTCTCCGTAAATTTCTTTTATTCACTGCCATCTGCCTAATGCATTCAGTCCTAGAAAATTTTGAAAGAAAATATTTAAAATTAAATGGCAGTATTAACATAAAAGTGCTTTTTCTATTTTTATAAGAGCACTTATACACTCATTCAATATGCAAAGATGGTGGCTATAAATTTATGTCATGTATTTTTGGCATGTTAAACTATACAAGGTAAATCATATTTTAAACTGTTTTATGATGTTTACTATCAATTTGATTCTAGATAAGTAATTCTAAAAATTGACTAATTTTTAGAGACAAACTAGATTAGCAATTTTGCTGAAGCCATAAAAAACCTAGAAAATTTTAAAGTGCCTTCCCCATCCAAAGTTGCTGTTTCTAAATATTTATCTTATTGATGATACAGAACATTTTAAAGTACAAATTCCATATAAACTAATCCTGGGCAACAGAATGAAAAAGCAGTCATTGTACTGTTACATGATGTCCAGCTCCACAGAGTCATGTCTCCACAGGTATGATGCCAATGAGAATTTCAAAGTAGATTTAAAATATATTGTTATTGATTTCAGAGAGGAAGGTATAGAGAAAGAAACATTAATGATGAGAGAAAATCATTGATCTGCTGCATCCTGCATGTCTTCAACTGGGGCTTAAGCCTGCAACCCAGGCATGTGCCTTTGATTGGAATCGAACCTGGGACCCTTTAGTCTGTAGGCCGATGCTCTATCCACTGTGCCAAACTGGCCAGGGCATGAGAATTCCAAAATCTTTACAAATAATTTGTTTTTACCAAAGTGTCTTGAAAAAAATGGGAAAGAGAGCATTCCACCATGTGCACACTTTTCAAAAGCCCTCCAAATTTTGGTCCCCATTTTTTCTTCATCTAGGCCAGTGGTCAGCAAACTGCAGCTTGCGAGCCACATGCGACTCTTTAGCCCCTTGAGTGTGGCTCTTCCACAAAATACCACACCTTGGGCGAATCTGTTTTGTAGAAGTGGCATTAGAAGAAGTTTAAGTTTAAAAATTTTGGCTCTCAGAAGAAATTTCAATCGTTGTACTGTTGCTATTTGGCTCTGTTAACTAATGAGTTTTCCGACCACTGGTAGGCAATGGCCCAATCTTTTGTATCTTTTTAAAAGACAATTCCCTGTTTTCCAAGACTTTTTTAGTTTATTTTCTATTTCTAATAGCATCATCATGTTCCTTCTCATAGGAAACAATCTCTTCCTTTTCTTTTAATCAGCTCAACTAAAAGTCTGACTGACCAGAAAAGAACCTCTCTACCTCTCTTCTTGTAGGCAGTGAATTTGATGGGACATTTCTGTCCTTAGGTTCAGAAGTTCTCCTTCTGCACATACACACACACACTATTAAACAGTCAGTAATGCAAAGGTAATATAGATAGAATCCTCCCATTTCCTGGCACCTCTACATAGATATGCCTACATTTTTTATGGATAAGGAATATAGAACTCATATTCAAATATATCCTGGGGCCTGCACAACCTGGGAGGGCACTAAACCTTATTTTTCCTCTTACCCTTGGATCAGCTCTGTTTGTGATACAGGGTTGGTCTCATGGCGGCAAATTTTTACTTGAAAGTCTGATTTCTGTGTGAAAGTCTGAAACGATAACTGCCCTGGGATCTGAGAAATTGCATAGGTTTTATATCTTCCTTGCTTCCATCTGGTATTTTTGGAGTTGCTTTATGTCTCTGTAAATATCAAAGTAACACATGAGGCATTGAAGGGACCCTTGAATTAGTTCCAGTTCAGTGGAATAATTATTCATTCAACAAATTTTATTGAGTTCCTAATATTTTCCAGGTGCCTTTTTTAAATGTTGCTGGTTATGCAATAAACAAAACAGATGAAACTCTTTACATTCAAGGAGCATACATCACAGTGGGGAGAGATGAACAATAAGAAAATAAACAACTTGCCAGATGGTATACTGGTCTGAGCAGATGCTGATGAAGAAAATCCAAAAGCTGGCTCAATTTCTTCACAAGACACAAGGCTTAACACGATGCCAATAATTATAAAAAACAATAATATAGCTCTTAACCTGGAAAGGCAGTGCTCCAAATATGTTCTACATATTAGCTCATTCAGTCTTCAGAGTCATCTTTGGTAGAAGTTACTGTTATTTTCCACAGTTTCCAGATAAGACAAGTAACACAGAATGGCCAGATTATTATGATATCTGAACACATAATAATCTGGCCATTTAGTGTGTGTGTGTGTGTGTGTGTGTGTGTGTGTGTGTGTATAAATATAGATATAGATATAGATGATACATAGATAAAGATATATAGATAGATATAGATATAGATATAGATATAGATATAAATATAGATATAGATATAGATATAGATATAGAGGCATGGTGCATGAATTTGTTCATTTGTGCATGGGTGGGGCCTGGCCAGCCTGGCCAGGGGGAGGGGCATGGATAGTTGGCCGGCCTGCCTGTTGGTTGAACTCCTGGTTGAGAGGACATTTTGCTTATTAGCCTTTTATTATATAGGATATACACTGAGTGGCCAGATTATTATGCATTCAGAGATCATAATAATCTGGAGACTCAGTGTAGGTACACAGAGATAAACTCTCTCAAAATTATCGCTAGAATAAAGGCAAAGCCAGGATTTAAACTTGAGAAGTGTATTCCCAGATAACACTCCTGAAAGCATCTTGATATTGAAGGCAACATATTTTGAACACCTGATCATCACTGTTGGGATGTACCGTAACCCACCACATTTTTTTATGTTTTCACTTGTCCTAAAGCTATCCTTTCAAAAAGTAGATATGTTATATTTCATGGAAAAAAATCTTCATGGTAAAGTAAGAAAATTCAAGACATTTCAGGAGTGTTTTATAAAGCTAATTTAGGAAACAAATACTAAATGACACTCTTAAGACCAAGAATCTTTTAAAAATCATAAATACAATATTTTAGGAATTGTAAAAAATTATATAAACCTACTATTCTCAAGAGTAGATTTAAGACCTTGTAGGCATATGTGCATAACCCATGGACACAGACAATAAGGTGTTGAAGGCCTGGGGTAGGGGGCAGGGGAAGGCAGGAGGGGATCAGTAGGAGAGAAGGAGGACATAATATAATTCTTTCAACAATAAAGAATTGTTTTAAAAAATCTACTCTTGAGACTATGAGCCTTGTGTACCATTAGTTTTCTATTTTGTGTTTTTGTTTTTGTTGTTTTTGTTTTGTTTTTTACCATGGAAATATATATATATGTCAAAAATCTTAAACAGGAGCCCTGTATGTAAAATGAAAACACCAAGAGTTGTGTTGGCTGAAGCAAAGGCAGCATAAGGACACAGGTCAGATTCCACCTTTCAACTCCCTTCCTCTTTGTTTCTTTGTTAGCCACTGAGGTGCCTCCAGGGTGCTCTGATGTCTTCAAATACTATAGTTTCATAGGAAAGAACAACAACAACAAAAAAAAAAAACACCCTTGAATTGTAACTGAAAGATAAAACTATTTTTAGTAAAAATCATGGTATTAGTACTTACTATCCCCCCCCCCCAATTATCTTACTATCCTATTATCTCTCTCTTGATATTGGCACAGATAGATGCCCATTTTAATGTTCTCATCTCTCAAACCGTAGAAGGGAAATCCCAGAATTTCATTCCTCCCTCACCACTATGGCAGCAACTAGTCATTGAGAACAAGTGTCAATCTCCTTATCATCTCTCATATCTAACTACTCTTTCCCTTCCTTAAAACTATTGGATTATTGACTTAATTCAGGACTTCATCTTTTGTTTTCAGCATTTTAATATTTTCTTACCATTCCTGCTTCCATTGTCAGCCCTTTTCTTTCTATCCTTAAAATTGCATATAAGTGTAATATTTTTAAATATTTTATTGACTTATTAGAAAGAGAGGAGTGGAAAGAGAAACACTGATGTGAGAGTGGAACATCCATTGGCTGCCTCCTACATACCCCTACCAGGATGGAGCCCACCACCCAGTGTGTGCCCTGACTGGGAATTGAACTAGCAACCTTTCGGTACATGGGACAATGCCCAACCAATGGAACCACACTGGTCAATGCTAGTATAATGCTTCTAAGATACAAATCATATCCTGCCATGGCTTTGCATGCAATTCTTTATTAGTTCCATTCTCCTAAACTTAAATTTAATCTGCTTGCATTGCATATGAAGCCTATTATAATTAAGTTCCTGCTTGCCTGTCCAAGCTCATTAAAATTCACTCTACATTATGGCCTGTGTTCCAGCAATCTCAGAAGTCAACATGGTGGTTTGCCTCTTCACAGGTATTTTCCTCGCATTTAATAATCTTCTTACCCTCAACTTCTCCCTGCCTTGCCTAAGCATCTACAGCTAAGATTAATACAAAACTACTTTGTATTTAATTGTTTTCATGCTTTCTCTTGGCTTCCAAATAGTACCTGCTATTATTTTTATTGCAAATGCACACCCTTATAATTGTATTCTGGGTTAAATAGGCCTTTGTGGGCTAGCCTAAAACCTTACCATTATTTACAAAGTTATTTCAATTAAGACAAAACCAACAAGTCCCAAATGACTGACAGGAAAGCAGACATTTGGAATATAGCCTACTTGTAATTTTGGTCCCACTGGTTTTATAACTAAATGAGGACTAAAGCAAATCTCAGAGCAAAACTTGCTTAGTTTTTAAAACACATGTTGCTGATGATACATACATGAGAGAATAAAGAAAGGTATATTTGGATTTAACTTCTTAAATTATGTGTTGGGTGCTATTTACACACAATAAAGCTTCCAAAAACAATACAATTTGGCTCTACATTTAAAAATGAATAAGTAGAGGATTGAACAATTAAGTAAATAATGGATGACAAATGGTGGGAGTCAGATTTTATGGTTGGGGTTGGAGATCATAGATATGCAAAGGGAGATGTTCAGGTTGCTGCACACACATGCGCACACACACACACACACGCACACACACACACACATACACACTCACTCAGAGAGGTTAGCATACACCCATATAGTATCTTTTTTGTCAATTGAGAGGCTTGGAAAGCAGTGCTACCCCAATAGCAGTGCACACACTTAGCAGTCATGTCTTGGTTTCTAGAATCATCCTATATAATAAAACCCTAATACAGTGGTGCCTCACATAAAGAACGCCTCGCACAGTGAACACTGCACACAACGAACTTCATTTCATGATTCATACAACGAACTTCGTTTCACACAACGAAGTCGCCCGAGCTTCCACGACTGCTTCGCCCGAGCTTCCACGATCGCTGCCGATGTATTGCATCCTTCCGCGCAGGCACTGCAGGCAGTCGTTAGTCACTGCGCTTAACTTAAGCACGTATCGCGGCAATCGTTCTTCATTACGAATTAAATCACGCACGTATCACGGCAGTCGTCCTTTTAAGTTAAACTCAATATTTTTTTATATCATGGCTTCTAAAAAACAGGACAATGCTCAAAGGGAAGCGTCATCTGATAACGAGGAGCAACAATCAAACAATCAACCAATCCCAACTGCTGACATCAAGAACATCCTGGTCAAATGGAAAGCAGTTCAGGAGTTTACCAATGCCCACTATCCGGATTCAGCTGAAGCAAACAGGATCAACGATCTTTACTCCGATACTCTTGTCCATTATTTCCGGCAGATGTTGGAGAAAAGAGAAAAACAAACGACTTTGGACAGGTTTTTCATGAAACCATCGGCCAAAAAGCAGAAAATGGATGAAGATGTGCAAGATTCGGTAGACTCTACTTAGTCTGTCTTAAAATTAAAAAAATGTGTGTTTTTTTTTTAAAAAAATTATGTTTTTAGATGTATCTAAATAAAAATAATAACAAAAAATTTATCTTTTTTTATGTCATCTTAGCATATTTTATGCTACAGAACGAATTATTTTTTTTAACCTGTATTGTTATGGGAAAACACGTTTCACATAACGAACTTTTCGCATAACAGACTTGCTCCTGGAACGAATTAAGTTCGTTGTGTGAGGCACCACTGTATGCAAATTGACCAAATGGCAGAATGACTGGAGGAATGATGAGACACTATGATGCACACTGACCACCAGAAGGCAGACACTCAACACAGGAGCTGCCCCCTAGTGGTCAGTGTGCTCCCACAGGAGGAGTGCTGCTCAACCAGAAGCTGGGCTCACCGCTGACGAGTGCAGTGGAGTGACCACTGTAGCACTGAGGAGCAGCAGTAAGTCGAGCTATAAGGAATAGGGAGCAGGTAGGTGGTAAGAAGCCAGGGATCTCGGACTGTGAACAGGATGACTACCAGCTTAGGCCTGAAGGGTCCTAGACTGCAAAAGTCCCAGGCCAGGCTGAGGGACCCCTCCAGCCCCCATCCAGTGCATGAATTTTATCCACTGGGTCTCTAGTTCTTCAATAAAATAAACCAAGCCTCATTATAGAAACACCCGATTGCCTGATTCTAGGGCTGGGCAAAAATATATAAGATTATCCTGTATCATATTGTTATATCAGAAAGCAAAGAAGTGATCAAAATACCGTATTGGTGGGTGTAGGTCAGGGGTCCACAACCTGTGGCTCCGGAGACGCATGGCATGCGGCTCTTTTGAACCTTTGCTGTGGCTCCCAGCAGGGCCGACAGCAGGGGGCGGGCGGGGAGCTGTATCACTTACCTCTAATACTAATTTTTGTTGTTGGTTAAGCATGGGAGACAGGTCCTTTTGTAAGATGTACACTGTAGGAAATTTGTGGCTATTATATAAAAAATTTTTTAATAAATTAATTAATTAAATTATTATTTACATTTTTTAATTTAATTTACTTAATTTAATTTACAGACCATTGGGGGGCCTGATGAATTATTTTTATGGCATGCATGGCTCACTAATTAATTTACAAAATATTGGGGGCCTGATGAATTGTTTTTTTAAAAAAAAGGTGACTTGTTGAGACGGGCGCAGGGGCGGGGTGGGGAGGGAGCAGCCGCGCTCACTGGCGCTCTCTTAGCGGACCCCCCCACGCTGAGGCGCTTCCCCCCCCCCCCCCCCCCCCCCCCCCCCCGTCCCACTCCCCGCCCAGCCCGTGCGGGGCTCCGGGATGCCCGCCAGCATGTTCAGCATCGACAACATCCTGGCTGCGTGGCCACGCTGCAAGGATGCGGTGCTGCCCGTGGCTCCCGACCCCACAGCCCCTGTCGTCTTCCTGTCTTCCCGGAGCTGCAAGGGGACTTGCTCTACAGCGCCGTCAGCAGTGCTGCCACCTCCCCGGACTACGGCCAAACAAGGGGTGAGGATATCTGTAAGGCTGTCCTGGACTATTTAAGTGCCGAAAAAATAAACACCAACCACCTGGTCTCAGTGGCTACTGATGGGGAGCCAAGCATGAGAGGAGCACAGAAGGGCTTTGTGGCTCTACTGCAGAAGGCTCTGGGTAGAAGGCTGCTCTCATTTCATTGCATCCTGCACCAAGAGGCATTGTGTGCTCAGACATTTCCCCCAGAATGCACAAAAGTGATGGATGTAGTCATTCAGACTGTTAATAAGATAATGGCAGAGGGTTTAAACCACTGCCAGTTCCATTTGCTATTGGATGAGGTGGAAAGCACATATTCTGACCTCCTGCTCCACAACAAGGTCCAGTGGCTGTCCAGAGGCGAGGTGCTAAAATGCTTTGTCGCATCTTTGGAAGAAGTAAAAACTTTTCTGGCCAGCAAAGAGTTCACCTTTCCTGAACTGGAACAACCAGAGTGGCTGGAAAAATTACATTTTATGGTAGACATGACAGCACATCTAAACACACTAAATACAATCCTTCAGGGGAAAGGAGGCACAGCCCTGCACATGCTGGAGGAGGTTTTGGCATTCGAGTGCAAGTTGACAGTGTTTGTCAAAGATTTACAGAGAGGCACACTGTCTCACTTTCCCTCTTAGAGAGAGTTCAAACAAAGTCATGATATGATAAATTTGTAATATTTGAAGTCTGCAATCACCACAATGCAAAGTTCGTTTGGGAAACGATTCTGTGATTTCAGAGAGGAAAAAACCACATTATCCTTCCCTGTCACTCCCCTGGCGATCAATCCATTCCTATTGAATATGACTGCATTTGCAGGTGTAAGTCAACCTGATCTTGAGATGGAACTGGCCGAAATAGCCGACAAAGATATATGGGTGTCCAAGTTCAAATGCTTGGCCGCTACTCTTGAGGATGCTGCCCGTCAGAAGGCCATTCTGGCTCAAAATCATAAATGGAGTGATATTGAAAACCTTCCCAAACAGGACAAACTTGTGTTCAAAACATGGAATGCCATCCCCAACACTTATATCAACATAGAAAAAGTATGCATTTGGAGTCCTGTCGATCTTCGGCTCCACATATGTATGTGAGCAGGTCTTCTCCAACATGAACTATATTAAAAACAAACATCGATCACACCTCACAGATGACAACTTGCAAGCCTGTGTGAAAATGAAGGTAACGTCTTACAGCCCTGCTGTGCAGACACTGTGCACTGAGGTTCAGGAGCAAAAATCCCATTAACCAGGTAAATTAAATATTTTAATTAGCTATTAATTTGCAAAAATGTATTTTACATTGTTAAGTGGAAAAGTCCTTTTTTTCTTCAGATTGACAGCTAACTGCACGATCTGGTATATAGCATTAAGGTAAGAAACAATATATGCAGTGTTATATTTGTTTTAAATGTCGCAATGGTTTTGCAGCTCCCAGGTTTTTTTTTTTTCCTTCGAAAACAGGTCCAAGTGGCTCTTTATGTCTTAAAGGTTGCCAACCCCTGGTGTAGGTGCTCAAAATTCCATATTCCTGGGTATATATCAAAGAGATTTAGGAGTCAATTAAAATAGCTCTCAATGTCCAAAACTGGAAAATTTTGAGCAAAAATATATATAAAGTTGTATTAGATGGTAACCAAAAGTATAAAATAAATATCCATGAGCCCATAATGAAAGAAATGAATTACTTAATAAAGAAATAAATTGCAGGATAGATAATTCTCTTGTGCAGTAGAACCCCAAATAACTTGTGTAGATATGCAGTCCCTAAGAAGGGGGAAAATAATTGCCTCCTTCTTAAGTCTTGGCTGTGCACAGTGATTTCCTTCCAAAGAGTATAATATGGAAATGAGGGGAAAGATTAACTTTGCAGTAGATATGGAAATGAGGGGGGAAATATCAACTTTGTAGTAGATAAACCTGACTAACATCACTTCAGCTGGATGAGAAAGTTTAACATTAGCAGTGATAAGTCATATAGAGAATATATATATATATATATATATATATATATATATTCATAATGTAATGAAATGGCTCTTTATCTCTGTGGTCTTCCTCTCCAAACCCTGTAACCATTACTTGATCAGAGGAAAAAATGGCAGACAGCATGATGTTAATAACATGAGAAATGGGGAATCTCTCCAACTGCAAGTTATGCATCACTCATCTAGGGAAAATAATGAACAACATAAACTGATGAACAAAAACAGACTCAGAGACAGGAAAGCACTGATCAGACTGTCAAACCTCAGAGGGAAGGTAAGGGAGGGTGAGGGGAAGGGGGAGAGATCAACCAAAGGACTTGTATGCATGCATATAAGCCTAACCAGTGGTCATGGACAACAGGGGGTTGGGATGGGAATGGGGGGATGAGGACAAATATGTAATGCCTTAATCAATAAAGAAATTAAAAAAGGAAAATATCTTGCACCTCCTTTTTTTCACTATAGAAATAGTGAGCTTATATATTTCTGCCCAAAGATAGTTATCTCATATATGGCTAAACCTTTCATCCTTGGGGAAAAGCATTACATTATTTTCTGCTGGGCCACTCTATTGCTAGTACTGTTCTCTTATGTTCTTGTTTATTGGCTCTTTTTATTTTATTTTTTATTATAGTTTGCATTCAACACTTCTTATTTTTTTTGTATTTTTTCAGTGAAGCAGATACTGGATCTTAATGGCAATTTTTTCTCATGGTCAACTGTTGGAGTATCCTTCTGACTCATTTTAGTGAATAGATTTACAGTGATTTATTTCCCTCAAGTTTTTTTTTTTAAATCACCTTTTGCATGCTTACCTGAACCAATATGTTGTGCTTTTGGATGATAACTTTACATGGGAGTTTTTGAAACAACACAGCATAAGTATAAACACTTAAACTCGGCTGCATTTAAACTCTCTGCTCTACGTAGAGGGTCTAGTCATCTCATGCTATTTACTTTGCAGCTGTAATATGAATTTTTTTTATATGATTCTTTTTTTCCTCTGACTAAATGATTGAAAACACTTATCATATGAATGACAAAGAAAAAATAAATGGGTACTCTATTACCTAGCAAATATGTATGGATGAATGGCCTCAAGGGGAATCTGATGATCTTGACACAGTGAGATAGAAAGTACGAAGATGTTTGGGACTGAGCAAGGTCCTTGCTAGGTTGGAAGAAATCTACAACATAGTTACCTTCCATCTGACTCAACGGATGGGCATGATAAAAGTTGTGCGCATGTAGCATGGGTGTATATCTGTGGGTGGTGGTGGGGTAAACTGGATTTACTGTAGCACACCAAATGTAATTTATCCTTAGAAATGTTCTGCACACTTTTTAAAAGCAACGTGTTTTACTGATACTCACTTGGGATGCTTCAAGTGAGAGCTGGGGCCACTATTCCAAACTATTCACAAAATGGTTGTCTCACCCAGCAGTAGATCTAGATTTGGGAGATAACTTTAGGATCATCTAATTGACCATTTAATTAACATCTCTTTTTAAAACTCTATTATCATGTATTATTTGAGTGGTTAACTCATTTTTTGTGGTTAACACTACAAGCAGCCAGTAACGGATGTAATTGAATTTCACAAATATATTAATTTCACAATTCTTACTTTTCTGGCTGTGGCTCAGTCTCATGTAGGGCTTCAAAGAAAATTATTACATTTCTCTAAAAGATGGAGTTTTATTTAAATTACCACATGGTTTTTTTTTAAACAATAGAACAATGATTCTTATAAAGAAGTTGCTAGAAAATTATTTTGCTTTTTAGATATTAATTTCATTTCAAACCATAATGATACTTTCAAATGCTTACATGTGACATATATCCCCAGATATCTTGAGTAAAATATTTGTATGATAGCAATATCTATATTACTTTCAGGAATGTCAATCTGCTGGCAGGAATTGCCACCCATAAACTTGAAAGTACCACTTGTCCAGAAGAAGTGATAGACTCTGTTTTACTAATTTTTCCTTTAATTTATTTAAACTGGTCACAGATTGACTTATTCAGTCATTGAATAATGTCTTGCTAAAACAATGTCCTCTCTTATTGCACCTTTCAAATTTGACCCACATTTCAGAACTTAGGTTAAATACTATTTGCATTAAGTTGACCTTAGTCTTCTCTAATATTCATGATCTTTCCCATTCAGAATGCTAGTAAGTTTATAATTTTTTTTTAGATTCTCTTCTATTCTGCCTTGAATGACAGCTGTTCCTGTACATGTGTTGGTGCCCCTTCTAGCCCATCCCTCCTGGAGAGGCCTGTCAGTCCCTGTGTCATTCTCAGCCTCCCCTGGCACAAGCCCCCCGGCCCTCAGTGTAAGGTAATTGACCACAAACACCGGTTTCCACCGTGTTTTGTAAACTTGTGTTCTTGCTTACATCCCTGCTCTGTCCTCTGTCTTCCTCCTCTAGTCTCCTGTCTTGAGCATCTGTTATTTCTAGAATGCTTCCTGTTCATATATCTCTAGCCAGTCTTCCCCTTAACTCCTATCTACAAACCTCAGAGCTTTGGGAGAAGATACTCTCATCCCACAGTGTTCGGAAGGAAGTGCAGAAGTGGAATTTGCTAGACAAAATGAAAACAATACAGGTGCCAGCCACAAATATGTATAAAGGGGAAGAAAGATGAAAGAGTGACTGGATGAATATGTGCACAGAAAAGACTATCCCATGTGTTACATACAGGATGAAGCATGTTCTTCTGAAGCATGGCAGGAGAGAATTCAGGAATTCACACCTAGGAGACATTTAAGCAACAGTGGCAAGGTTTCCTGAAACAAAAAGTGAAAGTTACTCTGGGGATGGGGAGGAAACGGGAGAGAGAAAGAGAGAGAGCGAGAACACCAGCACAGGCTAGAGAGAACAAACATCTTATTTCTCTCCCTGGGGTCTCTCTCTCTCTCTCTCTCTCTCTCTCTCTCTCTCTCTCTCTCTCTCTCTCTCTCTCTCTCTCTCTCTCTCTGTGTGTGTGTGTGTGTGTGTGTGTGTGTGTGTGTTTAAATATATTTTATTGATTTTTTTTACAGAGAGGAAGGGAGAGGGATAGAGTTAGAAACATTGATGGGAGAGAAACATGGAACAGCTGCCTCCTGCACACATCCTTCAGGAGATGTGCCCACAACTAAGGTACATGCCCTTGACCGGAATAAAACCTGGGACTTTTCAGTCCCGAGGCCAATGCTTTATCCACTGAGCCAAACTAGTTAGCGCATTGTGTGTGCTTTTTGTGTGTGCTTTTTTATATTTCCTTGGATTGGGAAAGGACGGCTTTCTCTCAAACTATTCAATCTCTTTCCTGGATTTCCCTGAGCTTGTGCTTGTGCCCTCCACCTTTTATGGTTCCAGTTGACCAGTTGGCTTCTACTGTACATGCACTAGTGAAAGGAATCCCCCTGCTCCACCTTCCCCAGACATTTCAGGATGGTAAATCACAAAGATCACTGGTCTCTTCCCCACCCCCCACTTTCTTTCTGACCTGTTACAGGCGTCTTCAAACTACGGCCCGCGGGCCACATGCGGCCCGCAGAGGAGTCTGATCCGGCCCGCCAGGTTTTTTGGGCAGTGAGCGCAGCCGAGGTGTTACAGTAGGAATTAGTAGTTCATATAGTCTGGCCCTCCAGCTCTCTGAGGGACCGTGATCTGGCCCCCACTTTAAAAAGTTTGAGGATGCCTGTAAGCAGGTTATAGCTGTAAAAACTGTCTACCTGCCTAGTCAGATGTTTTGCTTCCTTTGGCAGGAGGATGTCAGTTAATCCCCAGAGTGACCCCAAGCCACTTTCCTGCTTAATCAGACATCTTCTTCAGTTAGCTCCCTCTCTCTTGTTAATATCTAACTATCTACTCCAATACAGGGATTGAAATGACAGCAGTGTGAGGGAGCTCAGGCTCAGGAGATAGGAAGAGCAGAGTAGTGGATACAGTTTCCAATTTTACCTTATCAGTCAGTACCTGACTGGCTTGTTAACACACAGACTTAGGAGACCTACCACACCATGCAAATCATAGTCCCTGAGACAGTGGCCTAGAAATCTGATTTTAAGGAGCTCCAGAGTGATCTTTGTGATTGGTTAATTTAAAGAAAACCCGGATAACTTGGTGGTAATGTCACAGAGACATAAAATGCCAGGAGAACCAGAAAGCAGGAACAACGTCCTTCCTCATTCCACAACATGGGATAATTGGGCTAAAAGCGCAGAGCAGAGTCCTAATGCACGGAGTGCCGTGGCTTCCTTAAGGAGACTGCATTAACGCTGCTGGCTGCAAATACTTCTCAGTAATAAAGTTAGAGCAAAAAGGCTTTTACAGTATTCTGGTTTCGTTAAATATGTTTAACCATTAAGAAAACCGTGAAAAGCTGTGAGATGGTTACTTCTTCTGAAACAATGCTTTGCTATCAGTATTTTGCCATAAGTTTGTTACTTTGTTCTCTCTCTCTCTCTGTTCTTAGTTTTTCAACTTACCACAGAGGATAGGAGAACACTGAGTAAGACAATATAGAGAAATCACAGGATTTCTATCCATTTTGTAACAAAGTCAATTGTTTATGCTTTAGAAGTTATCAATTTCTTTTCATCATACGTACTAGACTATTCCTTACTAATGAATTTAAACATAGCACAATTTAACTAAAAGTTTTTATAATCTATACTAATGAAAGGGTAATATGCTATTATAATTAGAGCAGGAATCTTCCAGACATCTATCCAGACAAAGCCATTGTGGCAGGGGCTGAGGCAGAGGTGGTTAGGGGCGATCAGGCCAGCAGTGGGGAGCAAGTAGGGGCCTATCAGTTAGGGGGTCTTCAAGCTGGCAGGGGAGGGCAGTTAGGGGGTGAGCAGATGAGGGCAGTTAGGAGGCAAAAAGACCAGCAAGGGAGGGCAGTTAGGGGTGATCAGGCCAGCAGGGGAAGGAAGCTAGGGGCAATCAGGCCAGCAGGGGAGCAATTATGGGGTGATCAGGCCAGCAGGCAGAGGCAGTTAGGGGTGATCAGGCAGGAAGGCAGGCAATGGTTAGGAGCCAGAGGTCCCGGGTTGCGAGAGGGATGTCCCACTGCCGGTTTAGCCAATTTTTTTTTAACCCAAACTAGGATTAAAAAATGAGTACATCTGTTATATACTTAAATTTAAAGCACTTTAAAACAACTTACATATAGGCAATTTTGAGTATAATGTGTAGACAGGGCCATAATGTTTGAGTTTGGTGCTTAGTAATTTAGTTAAGCTTAAAAATAAACCTAGAAAAAGTTATTGAGCTTTCAAAATTTATAAAGTTACAAATTTTAGTTCAGAAATCATATAAAAAACCCCTAATATTTTGTAACTAATATATCTTCTAGAATAATGTGTTTACATTTATCTCATTGTATTATTGTGTTAAGAAGTTGACATGTATTCATTGTTATCTCATTTAGCTAAACCAATCCAGGAGGTATAATTTTTGTGAAAACATTTTGTAGGTGACAAAAGTGATGATAAAAAAAATATGAAGTCCCTTGTTATAACTACTAGAGAAGGGGCTAGAATTGGGGATTATTTGCATCCAAGTACAATGTTCTTAAGCTTTTAATGACAGTAGCTTTTACAGACTTAAAAACCTGTGCATGGTATTTAGGGAACCAAAATCAGCTATAGCTTTCTCATATTAAAGGATATGTCTACACTAGCTCTATGAACAATAAATAATTGGATGAGAAAAAAGAAAATGAAATATGTTATTTGAAACAATATAATTAAAAAGGTAGAGTTGAATGAATCCAACGACTGTTAAAAATCAATTGATCGAACTGTTTCTATATAGGCACAGTCTGATTCTATGTTGATACAAAATTCCACTCCATTGTTGTAGGTGGACAGAGTCTGAAGTAGTGATCCGAGGCCACTAGTTACAATTGTTTTCAAACGGCTTTTGAGTACTTTTAAAAAATCCTTACCAATTTTCAAAGTCTATGATTTTAGTAAAGGGATATATCGTATTTTTCGAACCATAAGACACTCCGGACCATAAGACGCACCAGTTTTTAGAGAAGGGAAATGAAGAAAAAAAGATTCTGAAACAAATAGTGTCCTAAAATATTTTATGTGCATTAAAACCCAACATCACAGTCATAAACACATGTAATCAACCCTGTAAAGTAGGGGTGTCGAACTCAATCAGAGAAGGGGCCAAAATCTAAAATCCAGCCTAAATCACGGGCCGAATGGTTTACTGAACAGTTATAAACTGTCATTGTGATGGAAACGCAGCGGAGTGCAGTGATGACAGCGCGGTGCGGGCCACATTGCAAGGCCTGGCGGGACGGATTTGGCCCGCGGGCCTTGTGTTTGACACATGTGCTGCAAAGTAAACAGCAGCATTTAGAACCATTTTAGAGCCGGGCAAGCACACAGAGACCACACAGAGCCGGGCAAGTAAAAAAACTTTTTTTTAAAAGTATATGTGTAGGCTATATTTGGACCATAAAACGCAGGGACTTTCCCCCCCCCCCCCACTTCTGGGGGAAAAAAGTGCGTCTTATGGTCCGAAAAATACGGTACTACTAGATGCATTTCAATTTCATCTGCAGAGCAATAGCTATGTTCCATCTAGGGACGTTTTCCTAGACTAGAAAATCACAGGAAGAGTGTGTGATCTATTCAGGGGTTCATTAGCTTCTTCAGGAGACAGTAATATAACACAGTTTCCAAAGGAGAAAAAGCCCTGACAGAATATGGGAATAAGTCATGGCAGATTTAGCCCAAACATTGATTTTGGAAAGCCCAAATGATATCTTTAGTTGTTTTGCTGGATGTTATACAGATGTTTCCACAGAGTATGCTTCACTTTAACAGGTTCAAAATGCTCAGTGGGATCATTTGTGATTTGGAACTTGCCCAATGCGTGTAAGAGCTGAGGCAAATTGGCAGAGAGAAGCTATTGGCAAAACATTTACATGCAGTTCTTAGAAACTGAAGAGCTACGTAACCAGTATACAGAATTACTTTCCATCATAATGTTTTTGTACCAAATCATTTAGCAAACAGCTCCCTCCATTTCTTTCTTTCTTTCTTTCTTTCTTTCTTTCTTTCTTTCTTTCTTTCTTTCTTTCTTTCTTTCTTTCTTTCTTTCTTTCTTTCTTTTATTTTTGAATTGTTTTCAGAAAGGACGGAAGAGGGGGAGAAAGATAGAAACATCAATGATGAGAGAGAATCATTGTTTGGCTGCCTCCTGCACTCTCCTTCCTATGGATCGAGCCCACAACCCAGACATGGACCTGAGGGGGAATCCAACTGTGACCTCCTGGTTCATTGGTAGATGCTCAACCATTGAGCCTCACTGACCAGACACTCCCTCAATTTCTTGATGAAGGAACTAAGACTCAAAGAAGTTAAGTGATTTCCTGAAGTCAAATGAGTGCCAGGATCGGAATAGGATCTAAATTTTCAGATGCAGAGCCACGTGCTCTTTGCCCCACAAATTTAATGAAATTATTCAATTTGTAAACCATGTCCTATTTTCATAGCCAAGATATCGATTATGTGGATGAAAACCCATCTTTTGAGGTGGCAATTCAATTATATCAATTATGTTTAAACATATTGTAGAATCCACACCAACCACCTGTATATACCACAGGAATAATTCTGTGTGGCCACTCCTAATAAGGGAGTTTTATGCATCTCTTTGTCTGGTTTAAGAAGTTAAAAAGATAAGAGTTGTACAATATAATATGAAATGCAATACTGACTAATCTTTTAAAAATAAGGACGTTAAAACAATTCAAAATTTATTTTCATGTCAGGCAAGGACTGGTGACCTTAGCCATGATAATATCTGTCTGAATATGTTTAAATATATTATGAAAAGCAAATAAATGAAAACAAAATTATCTATAGGTAATACAACAACATTAATTAAAATGGCTGATGCCATAAAACTGACCTATTTAGAAAAAAAAAGATAAATATTTTTTAAAATATATTTTTATTGCTTTCAGAGATGAAGGGAGAAGGAGAGAGCTATTGAAACATCAATGGTGAGAGAGAATCATGTATCAGTTGCCTCCTGCATGCCCCCTAGAGGGGAATGAGCCTACAACCTGGGCATGTGTTTTTGACTGGAATTGAACCTGGACCTTTCAGTCAGCAAGCTGATGCTCTCTCCACTGAGCCAAACCAGCTAGGCAAAAGGGTGAATATTTTGTTTCTTTTTTGAATATGCTCATGTCTTTTCAAAAAACTAATTTTTAAACTTTGGGTTCCCATGAATAAGTTAGTTATTATTTATAAGATGTGTGGTCATAAAAACAGGGAGATGCATATACTATAGAACAGTTGAATTAGTCATAGAGATTGTGCAAGTTAATATTATGAAGTTATGGGTTTTGTTGATTTAAATACTTTCTTTGTGTTTTGCCGGGACCGGTTTGGCTCAATGGATATAGTGTCGGCTTGGGGACTGAAGGGTCCCAGGTTCGATTCCGGTCAAGGGCATGTACCTTGGTTGCAGGCATATCCCCAGTAGGGGGTGTGCAAGAGGCAGCTGATCGATGACTCTCTCTCATCGATGTTTCTGGCTCTCTATCTCTCTCCCTTCCTCTCTGTACAAAATCAATAAAATATATTTAAAAAAATAAAATAAAATAAATAAATACTTTCTTTGTGTTTTTATCTTTGCTGCAAGATTATTTTGTATTTTGTTAGGATATAATTTTGTTATTCATGGGAATGAATTTTATAATCATAGTGGGTGATGACATTCAGGTAACCATGACTACTACTATTGTGCAATCAATTTTTGCTTCTTCATGCAGTAGTGAATATTTGTAGTGGTTCTATTATTTGCTCCTTTAAAATTTCAAATATAACTTATAATTTTTATTAAAAAAGAAATCTTGCATAATTTTATAGTTTCCCCCTTTTTATATTTGATAAGTATGGAATACTAAAAAAAAGCTTGGGGCAAGTGTTGTCAATTTAAACAAACTTTTTTTTTTTAGTCAATGGAGCTCTCTTTCTTATTTCAGGCTATTTTCTGGTGTTCCTCTTATTATAACATTAGTTACTTGGTATTTTTTATTATGAGATTTCTAAAAGCCTCCCCTTCTATCTCATTCACACAAACCCCATTATAGTTCAGGCCTTCACCACTCATCCACTATTATTGAAATTCCATTCTAACTGCCCTTCAGGCCATTCTTAACATTATACTTGACTTCATCTCTTCTAACTAACCTTTTTGGCCTGATTCTATTCCAGGCAGCATTTCTCTCTATCAAAAAAGTTTTCCAAAATTAGGCATTTCTCTTACTGTCAGACTGAGATTGTAGAGCCTGATGTGAACATAAAACAATTTATTAAGTGGGGAGCCTTATTGGCTATACACTGACTCCCTCTAGCTCAGTGGTTGGCAAACTCATTAGTAAACAGAGCCGCAGTTTGCTGACCACTATTCTAGCTAAATGCAAAGCACTGAGTGACTGGGTCCTCAGAGCCTTGGAAGTGTACATGCAGATTTTTTGTTTGTTCTTTTGATAGTTATGACCTCTTCTGTAAGCAACATTTACAAAGTCAGTGTTAAAATACTTCAGAGTGTGCCAATTGAAGTGCAAAAAAATTATTGCTGTTAATTTTGATGAGCTAGTTTATTATTCTCAGGTAACATTAACAAAATGCTCAAGACAATAAATAAAAACTTTATTTGTGAAATTTTCTCTTGAGGAAATTACAGATGTAAAATATTCCACTCCTTATATGAAAACTACTCTCAAAAATCCTAGAGCCACTGGTTCAATCTGAAATCAGTATTATCATAAAAGAAAGAGTTGACTAATCAAAAGTCACATCAAAAAGTTCAAAGCCTTTACTTTGCATGTCTTAAAAAGTATGCAGTTTTTCCAAACCCAACACTAATAAAAATCTTTCTCCAGCAGCATCCATTACTTTGCAGATCTGCAAACCCCACGGAAACTCTCTTCAAGCAGCTCTGTGTCATATTTATTTTTTTACTTTTGCCCCAGATTTTTTATTATGTAAACATACCTGAATGTTTTTCACAAAGCATATTTCTCATTTATTTATTTATTTATTTGTTTGTTTATTTATTTGGGAAAGGAAGAAGAAAACTTAATTAGATGTTATTTTTACCAGATGAGGGAGGGAGACCATCTGCCCTACCTTACCACCCTGCTCACCCCCAACTGCCACCCCCACCAGCCTGGTGGACCCAGGTAGCCTGCTGTTCTGTCATTTGTTTGTCTCTCACTAACACTCCTGCTGGCCTGGTCGCCCCATGCCGCCTGCTGTTTGGTCATCCATCTGGTTATTTCAGTCGTGAAGGCCCCTGGCTTTTTATATATTAGTGTGGGTGGTAATTTCTTATATTTGAATTGACTTTTATCATGAATGGGGTAATTCATCCATTTAATTCTTAAGACACTTTTTATTTGATTTGGTCACACATATAAAGATACAACTTTAAAAAAAGATAATGACTTCATCTGAATTAGTTTTGAAACCTCATTTTAAGCATTCTGAGGGACAAATATTTTGCTTATTGTAATTTGCAAGCTTGTATGGAATAATAATTTGAGGAATGTAACAAACATTAAAATAGTCAGTAATTATTTTTATTATAATAATGGTAACATTATTATTATACTGTGGCCATGTCAAAATTTTCAAGCAGTTGGTTACTTTCAGTGTCTGTACTTATATGAGTTAAGAATGAGATAAGAGGCAACAAAAATGCTTGTTTTTAATTTATTCATATTTTATTTTTCCATTACTATTTATCCCCTCTAAGCTCTCTTTTACCTCCACCCAGCCATTTCCTCCTACAATTACCACAGTACAACAAAAAGTTCTCATTAACAATTCTCTGAGCAGCAGTGCTGTTAACACAGACCCCTCAAGGAAGCACATTTCAGCAGAGGCTTTTTGCAAGCTATTCAGTCCTCCTAAGCTCCTCCATAAATGTAGATCTTTTGACTTTTTTCCTGACTGACCACATATATTTTTTCCTTATGTGCTGTCAATGTCCCCACAGGTCATTAAGCACTTATTTTTCCTACTAGCAAAATACAGTGGGGGACAGGGTGTCCTGCACTGGGGTGACTGGCTTGGTCAACCATAGAAGCAGTTGTCCACCTCCATTACCTTCTGGCGAGGGCCCTGAGATGGGCATCATTTTCAGCACCATAAGCTGCAGCTTTCACATCTTGTCTCTCTTTGTGATTTCATTCCAACCCCAAAGGTCCCATTGATTCCTTCTCAGCCTTCACAGGCAGGAGACGAGAACTTGGCAGTCTTCGGAGAGAGAGAGCGGCTTGCAGTGGGTGAAGCATGAGTTTTTAAAAGTAGAATTTTTGTACAGGATCTGGAGGAGGCATCTCTTAATCTGCTATCTATGCTAAGTGAGCTTCCTTACATTTTATAAAAGGTAAAAGGCATTTTATAAACTGTCTCTTGTTGTCAACCTAACATGTTTATGTTTAGTCAATCACACAAGGTTGGAGTGAATAGAGGGTTGTGTTTTCCAGGCTCATGAAATGCAAGAGGAAGCCAACCTTTGAATAAGTTACCTAAAGCTCTCCAAACAACTACCGTATTTTTCGGACCATAAGATGCTCCGGACCATAAGACGCACCAGTTTTTAGAGAAGGGAAATGAAGAAAAAAAGATTCTGAAACAAATAGTGTCCTAAAATATTTTATGTGCATTAAAACCCAACATCACAGTTATAAACACATGTAATCAACCCTATAAAGTAAACAGCAGCATTTAGAACCATTTTAGAGCTGGGCAAGCACACAGAGACCACACAGAGCCGGGCAAGTAAAAAAACTTTTTTTTTTTAAAGTATATGTGTAGGCTATATTTGGACCATAAGACGCAGGGACTTTTCCCCCCACTTCTGGGGGGAAAAAAGTGTGTCTTATGGTCCGAAAAATATGGTATATTTATAATATATATCCTTGAAAATTTTAAAAAACTTAGAAAAAGTGCTCTGTATAGCAGCGAGTATATTAACAGAAAGATTCTGTTGTTTAAGGTAAGCTCAAAAGAGAAAATTTAAAAATACAGGTTATCACCAAGCCTTGCCCATGTACAGAGAAGATAGACAAATCGTATTATGATTGTTTTAAGTTGGCCTACACAGGACTTGCAGTTGTTCAATATTGACAGTGGCTAGAAAGTTCTGGAATAAACTGGACATGTCACAGAGGACTGGGAAATGGAAATTCAGCTGAGCATGATTATCATGATATAGAAGTGATTATATAATAGGCAATGATTATAGAAAAACAAATAGTTTTTATCCCCGTTCCCTTCCTAAAATCAGACTTGTCAATAAAAAAAAAAAATTACAGGTCATCAAGAATGTTGAAATAAGTTTTGCTAATAACTGTAAAACTAGTTAGTAACCTTAGAGCAAAACATCCTGTTCTAGAAAAGCAAAATCAATTGTATCTCAATTGTATCAGGTGAAATGCATTTGCTTTGCCACGGACAATAATACTTTGCCTGACAATCAGTTTTGCACAGGTTATCATCAACTTCCACAATAGTGCAGTCAACAGAAAGTGAACTAAAGGCGCTCATCCTATAACATGAGATCTGCTAGGGAACTTCTACCCCTCCACTAAGATAACACCTTTGTTACCAATATACTGTTTACAAAAGCAATCACTTTTGCTAATTTCCGACCACACCTGAAATAACTGCCTTAAACTTCCAGTATCACAAGTAAAAAACAAAAACAAAAAAAAAAAACAAAGAATAAAGCACAGTGTTTATCTAGTATAATTCCTTATTTTGGCAAAAACAGATTCTTGAAAGCCTTACTTCATGTAAGTACAAAATTCACCTCTGGCAGCTCAAAAGGGACGCACTACTCCCTGAATGCCAGCCAGTCCCTGGGTATTTGATAGTCACACCTTACTGCACACACCTGCCCATCTCCAGAGACTCAGATCAGCTTTTAGAAAAAAAAAAAAAGGAAAAAAAAAAAAAAAAAAAGCTCTTCTGACCTGCTAAACACGGATTATTGATAGGCATTTTTCATCAGATCTTTCCTGATGCTCATTAAAAAAACAAAACAAAAAAAAACAAATGTCCCTAATTGCTTTACTGATTCCAGCACAGCCTTTCAGGCCAATGGGCAGACTTCATTCACTCTCATTAGCTTCCAAACTCGTGAGTGTCATGTTCTCACCTGTAGCAGATGAACTGTTCCTACTTAAGAAGAACCATTGAGACCATCTTGCCTGATTCCCCTTGTGTAGGCCCACCTTTCAAGAAATGTGGGAGGTTTCTTGCAGAACTCCTTCCAATCTAGGAGGAAAAGCTGTCTCTCCTGTTTCAGGTAAACCCTCGAGTCTCCATTCCAGTCTCCTGGAGAGAGTAACCTCTCATGCTTGAGTATTTGCAAGGTTCCTCTTCCAATGACCACTTCCTTTCACCTTGGAACCTGTTCAGGTTTCTGGCATATAGCACATTTTCCCCCTCGCTCAACTACCTTTCTCTCTCTGAAGATTTCCCCATTTCGTGTGCCTGCTGAACTCCTGGATTATGGGTTTCCATCTTTGCTGCTTCCACAAGGTACTTGTTTATTTTATTACTAAGTCATTCTGGAGTTTGAGGTTCACCTTTGCTTGCCATGTTACTAAAATTCCTTTCTCAAACTTTGTCTTCTGGTTCAGAATTCTTTTGCAGCTCCTATAGATAGAATTGGCATTTTGGTTCTTATTTTCTTAAGTCTGTTTTATAGCCCTTCCCTTGCCTCTCACTTTGTCCAGTTACATCAGCATTTGCCATGAAGCCTCTGCTCTTAATTCTTAATTATTCTATGTGAGCCATACACATAATTGCAGTGTGTCATCTCTTGAGCCAAACATGTATCTCCAGGCAGAACCTCTCAAATTCCAGTCACATTAGACCAATTGCTCACAACATAAATATTTTCTCATGGCGTACGTACTGCATCACAGACCGAAAACACTATATCATTTCACAAATGGAGTTCTTTTTGGACCAACCTAATTTCAATCAATTTTAACACACATTTCCAAATCTCAAGGGGGAAAAAAGAGTTTCATTTCATTTCCCATCCACAGTGTTATTGAATCTCATTTCCCAAATTTCTCCTCAGCTCCAAATCCATCACCAAATCCTTAGATTAGAATTAAATTTATTGTTTTTAATTTATTTTATGGGTATACATGTTTTATTTTCCAACTAGCTTATAAGCCACCTGAACAAGAGAACTGAATCTCTTTTTTCTTGGATACATTAATCACTAATGATTAATAAAAATAGTAACATTAATAATTTGCAGAACTTTAGAATTTTCAAAGTTTGTTGATATTTCTTTTCTGACTTAATCTCATGGCTGAAGCTCAGAAAGGTCAAAGGGTATCATTCAAGGTTTCATTAAGCTAAAGCTGATAGTTATTATTTTTTATTAATATAGAATTGTCGCTCTCTCTGCCTGTGTGTGTCTCTCAGTCTGTCTCTTTAAATATTCAGGTAGCATGAAAATTCCTTAGAGTAAAAAAAGAACTGTAAACTATAGAAGTTTCTACATTAACTAGTTAACATTTGTTTACTAAAAATAGTCTCCACAAAAGCATGTAATAGGTGTTTTTCACTTTCCCTAGAAAAGCAATAAATTGTTAGTGTTATTACTTTGTTGTTCCTCCCCTAACAGGGTAGATCTTTGCTGTAAAGGGTTGCAGCTTATAAAGCTTTCTCTTTTAAGGGCTGCATTTCTCGTCCACATTTAGGGAGCTAAAATTATTGTGCGTCTCATACCAGAGTGTAAGGCTGTTGAAAGGTCATGTGAAATTTACAGCTTTTTAAATCCCATTCTGGAACATGTTTCCTCTATAAAATGTTAGCTTTTGATTGCTGTGCTTCTTCATAGGAAAAGTCCAGGATGCCCCGTTGTACTGAGATAATTTGTTAGTGGGTAAGTTTTCCATAGAGTTAAAACATAGTTATTTCCGTATTTTTTTCCTAAGATGTTATCAAGAAAGTTAATTGTGTATTAGTCATGCTCCTAAGAACAATTAAGAGAGAAGAAACATATGGAATTTATAAAGCTAGTACATACTATTAAAAAAAATTGATAATAACAAATAGTTTAAAATGAAGCATTAATAAAAAGTAACAAAAATGAAAGAAATGAAGCATTGAACCTACTGCCATGATTGCAGATTTTCACACGATGGAGGACCGCTGGCATCTGTGTACTATGAAAGCCTGGTTTGTGTGGAATATAACTTTATTTTCTGCACTTAAATTGGAGTATCTGAAAGTCCAAATTATCATATCTTAGGGCATATCTTAGGGCTTTTGTTTTTGGATATATATATATTTTTTTTCTGTTGTCTTGCTTTAAATTACTGAATTTTCCCTAAAATTCCAAGTTTTTGTTGTTGTTGTTTTCTTTTTGTTTGTTTTTTTTGGTAAAAATAATATTTAAATACATCAGTTTATATTTGCTCTGGAAGATTACTGAAAGGCACACAGATCTGTGGAACAGTGTTTTCTGTAACTTTCTGAGGAGGAGATTTCTTGATTAGGAGTGCTGCCTTTGGAAAGAGGCATGTAGACTGCTTTCCTAATTCTTATGTAAGGGCGAGATATTATAGAAATACTCAATTGTTGTTAACACTCACTGTTTGCCCATCAGTGACAGAGAACATGGGATATCATGTGTAGCTAAAGCAAGTCAAAATTAAGTGGAAGAAAACTGTGGGGAATACTAGTAATAACCTACCTTAGTCCATGTTAATCCATAAAACAGATCTCACATATTCTAACTAAGATAAAAAAAAATTAACTGGACAGGTAAACAAACATTCACACCAAAAAAGTTGACTTCCACAGAATTTTGTCATTGAAAAAAGAGCCCTATCAACACCTCTGACTTCCAAATCTATAAATGCCAAGTGTGCATCACAAAAAGAAGCACTGTAAGAATTTGATAGGAATATCTTTTCATTCATTTACTGGTTCTCCTCTGCATTTCTACTACCCTGTCTTTAATATTTGGGGAGGTGGGTGATGACCTCCTTAGATTTTTTTTTCAAATGCTATTTACAACAGTGAGCAATGGAGCATGCGTCCTCTGTGGTTCTGTCTTTCTCACTGGCGAACCTATTTGGCTTTGTCAGAACATCCACCTGAGAACACAAAGGACCTGCATTTGATTCCTTAGTGGGATAATGTGTAAAGAGGATGGATTGTCTCCCTTGCTGAACACATTGGTCAGTATGTCTGGACACAAATGTTTTATCATTTTTCTAATTCAGGCGAAAATACCTTCAATATTATGCTTTATTAATAATCTTATATAATAAAGAGGTAATATGCAAATTGACTCTCACTCCATCACACTATCACAATATGCCTATGCCCACAGTGGAGGCAGGGTTTCTGTAACACAAAATGGCTGTGCCCACAAGGGAGGTGTGTTTCCCATAATGAGAAGTAAGGAGTGGGGCTGGGGTGGGAGACCTCAGGCTGTACTCCCCACCCCAGCCCTTTGGGACCTGGGGCTATGCTGGGGGACTTGAGACTGCACCCCCCCACCTGGTAGAGATTGATGGGGTCCCTGAGGCTGAGCCTCCCACCAGAGGTGGGGCTGGCTGAGTCTGGGACTCACGTGATTTTGAGGTGTATGCAGGTGGGCGGGGACTTGACTCTGGGTACCATGGTGTGCCCCAGACTCTGACAGGAGGAAGATTTTCATATACATTTTACTAATTTTATTTCATCTCTGACACTTCTACTATAGAGAAAGGGCAAATAGCAATATTAAAATATTTTCTCTAATTAATTCCCTTTTAATGCTCACAAATTTTATGCACTGGGCCAGTAATATAGAAATAAAATAAGATTATGCATTTAATCCAACTAAATGAATAGTTATAAAAAGAGAATCTTTGGATTGTATATTAATTCATCTCTAAAGAATAAAGAGTTCCTAAATGAAATAAAGAACAAAGAGTTCACAAATGAAATAAAGGGTAAGTAAAAAGGCAAGAAGTGATGAGGGGAAAAAAAACCCCAAACAAAAAAACAAAAACAAAAAACATGAGCCAGAGAATCTAAAAGAGTGATAGATCAAATAAATCACTGACTGAAAATCTCTATTAGCTTTCATGCAAAGCAAATCAGTGTTTCATTGTAAAACTAGTTGCCCTGTGCACAAATCTGTGTACCAGTAGCTCTCTGTGGGACCTGGCTGTTCTGCTCCCACTGCCCATAGGCTCTCCTTGGCCCAGAGGCCTGGCGCAGAATGCTTGCCTCGTCACCAGAGCAACAGAGTAAGCATTCTGCCATGCTGCTCACACTGCCTGCTCTCAGAGGCTCCCCCACCAGACTGGCAGACTCCAGCGGGGCTGAGAGAACTGGGTGCAGCCATCTTGTGGCTATGGACTTCACCATCTTTGTGACAGAGTGATGGTTAATTTGCATGTTACCTTTTTATTAGATAGGATAGTGATAGAGTTTAGCATATTTAAATACTAGAAGAGAGGAGTCAGAAGATACTTGAAGATTTATTTAACAGAAAGAAGAATCTTTGGAGCCACTCTCTTAGGATGTTGGATGGGACAACATTCTGTACAAAGGGAATGGTTCACCTTAAAAGAGAGGAGAGATTTCCCCCATAGTATTAGAGCAAAAAATAGTCAAAGATGTAAGGGTTGTAGATTTAGAGCCTGTAACCAAAGATAACCACCTTAGGTTTCTTCTTATTTCTTGCTCTGCATGAGGCTAATTAAATTTTGCAATTTTGACATCTAGTCATTAAACTAAAGATGCATTTATGAGGGTTTAGTGGCCAAAATAGGGAATATTGTATGTACTTCTCTCTTTCTTTTCTCTTTTATGTTTGTTAAATATAGGAAGAAAGGCCATCTCCCAGGTGGTTTTGAACTTTAGTAGGCTTTTAGTGCAGAAACAGAGAATGGAATGGAATCAATTGTTCTCAGTTTCCGCAACTGTTCCTTCAGCCTTTTATTTCTTTCATTTGTCTTTTTCTTCTTTTTCTAACAAAGCTCTTTTTGTACACATTTACTCAACCATGGTTTCTGAGCGCATTGTGTTTATCCAGCATGGAATCTTTGGACCATTTAGGTGACACATAATTATACAATGACTTATTATGATAGATGGCTTATTTTTTAAATACCAATGTATTACAGGTAGTAAGGATTACCTGGAAGTGAATATTTTCTACAATGATATTAGCCCAAATATTTGCAGGAATTTGAAATGGTTATAAATATTAACTTGATTAACAAGATCATCTACTAAGAGTGAGCTGGAATGGGGGTATTTGGAGGTTTCAAGATGATGGTAAAGCATGAAATGACATTGAGGAGATAGCTCTAACAAGGAAAATAAAATTGCTGGGCAGCTTCAAAGATCTCTGAGGTTGGAAACCACTGTGAATAGTAATTTAATTGTCAAATGTGCACTGTTGTTGGTGCATTGGTGGCTCGCTCTCTCTCTCGCGCTCTCTCTCTCTCTCTCTCTCTTTCGCTCTCTCATTCCCTCCCTCCCTCCCTCCCTCCCTCCCTCCCTCCCTCCCTCCCTCTTGCTTTGAATGTCCTTTTCTATTTCATCTATTCATTAAGAAAAAAATATATGATTTGTAAATAATTGATTGATATGCTTCATTGTTTCCAAGGCATTTCCTAAGTACCAAACAAGGCTTGTCACACAGTAGGAATGCAATAAATGTTTGTTGAGAAGATTAAAATTATGCTTTCTTTGGCTGACAGTTTTACAGTGATTTTCTTAATATTCTTTGTGCTTTAACTTTTCAGACATGGATAGTAACAAAGCTTATTCCATAGAGTTATTTTGTGGATTAAATGAGTTTACACATATAAAGAACCTACAGCAGTGCAGAGGAAAAATTTAAGGGCCTAATTAAAATTAGTCATAATTATTATTAATGCTATTGTTTTAAGTATTATGTTTAATCGTATTTCTATCATTTATTTACATGAATTGGTCTCTTGCTATACTGCATATTACTATTAAAGTTATCTTGATATTTTTAAGACTTTGTGTGGGCTTGTCACATTTGTTAAGTGCTTGTTGAGCAAATGAATGACAATGTATAAGCTAATAGATACTTTTTTTGTAAAGCTAATATTAATAGATGAGGAATATCCTGAGATGCAATATGTTATAAAATAAATAAACACAGACAAACAGACTTTAGAATCCGACTCAGTTTCTAATTGGCTGAACTTGAACACGTTGCTAAATTTCCTTGAAGTTCAAGTTGTCCATTTTCAAAGTCACAATTAAGGTATTCAACTCATGCAGTTGTGGTAATGATTGCATATAATTCTTGCTGAAAAGATAGATATTGTTTATTATATTCATCACTACCATTTTCTTTGTCACAGAGATTACTGTCATCCTCATAGTCACTTTTTACCTTTAAATTTATTAGACTTAAAATAATAATACAAAGCACCTCAGTAACTGATTTATTTGCTTCTTAAACTTTAATTTTAATTAGATTCTCTATCCAGTAGTATAGTGATTTTGAGTGATAGAAATTGAAGTGAGAGGTGCTTCTTAGGAATTTCAGGTGGTACTATGTTATTAATATTTTATTAACTAAGCAACAGGAACAGAAACTCTGAACAAAGAGAAAAGGCTCAATTTTAAAAAATATATATTTTTATTGATTTTTTTATAGAGAGGAAGAGAGTGATAGAGAGTTAGAAACATCAATGACAGAGAAACATCGATCAGCTGCCTCTTGCACACCCCCCACTGGGAACCAAGGTACATGCCCTTGACTGGAATCGAACCTGGGACCTTTCAGTCCGCAGGTCAATGCTCTATCCACTGAGCCAAACCAGTTTTGGGCAAGGCTCAATTTTGATACAGATATCTGATGTATAAAGAGTGTTACTTTGAGAACAAAAAAACTAAAAATATAGGGGTTATGTGCCTAAGTTACCAGCTGCAAGTATTAGTCATGACTGTGTCGTAAAATAGTTAATTAAGTTCTTTGGGTGAAGGAGGAGCAGAAGGAGGTTAAATACAGACTTCTGAGAGGAATCACTGTAATCATATCAGGAAATAGCATGGGGATGAAAAAAACGTTACAACTCCAAAGTTGGATGATTTCTTGTAAGTTCAGCCTTTCTAAAAAGCCACTGACCAATAAGAAGACCAGATATAAATAGTTCTGCATCATCTGCGGCTTCATTAATACTTAAGAAGTTTGAATTTTTTTTTATTTTGACCTATTTGGAAATGTCTTTTGTGTGAAGTGTATCACTGGGCATGTGGAGATATTATTGATATGAGAAAATGCTAAGTAACTGATTTACTATCTGAAAAGGGATTTACTATCGGGGAAAGGGAGGGAGGAAAAGACTGAACATAAACTGTGCACCTATGGATGAAGACAATGGGGGAGGGGGAGGGGGCAGAGGGTGAGGTGGGAACCTGGTGGAGGGGGGAAGAAATGAGGAACCTTTGTAATAATATGAACAATAAAGATTGATTTAAAATAATAATAATAATAATAATAAAATAAACAATTTAGCATATTTTCTGATGAAAGAAAAGTGAATCAGCTTATGGATTCATGGCATTGTTGGCATAGAGTGGGGGTTGGATACAGGGAATCATTTTACTCATCCTGAATCAAATTGCTAGATCAGAAAGTTATATTAGTTAATTTATTAATATAGTTGGTTATGACAAAAAAAAATAACTGGATTCATTAATACCTCTTTTAGACTCATAGTTTCCTGTCTTGGTCTCGTTTTCCCCCTTCTTTTCCCTCACTCAACAGTCTTATGTTCTATGGTTTTAATTTTAAATACCTACTCCATTTGATCCAATTTCATTTCTCAACTAAATTTTAGAAAATAATAGTGGTTTTCAGTTGCCTTAACTTTTTCCTAAATTACTTTCCATAATATATATTAAAAAATTCATTCTAAACCCTAAATCTATCATATTACTCATATTCAATTGCTCCTTCAGACTCCCAGGATCACTTAGCATTAATGACCTTTTGGGATCTGATCTTGACTTTCTCTTCAGTCTCATTGACTTGTGGTTTCTCCCCCTAGCATTACATCCTTGCTTTAGGTGTTAACTGTTCTTGCTGGTGTTCCTTGTATATCTGGGAGCTTTTCCTGGAATGCGTTTCCTTTGAACTTCATCACTTGTCAAATGCTGATTGGCCTTCCTTCAACACCTTGCTCAGATGTTTCCTCCACTGTAAACTCTTCCTGAGTATGTTTTACCTAGTTGCTCTTGTCCCTGTGCCACCATGCGCAACATTCTGTTATGATGGTCTCATGTTCTCTTACGATCATATGTTTATATAACTGCTTTCGCCAATAGACCCTGAGCTAATTAATGGGCCCTTTAACTTTTTCAATTGCTAAAAGACGTGGCATAGGGTAAAAGATAAATATAATTTTTGTTTAACTTAATTTGAAAATTATAGACAACAAAAAACTCATAATGAAGTAGGATAAACGGATTCATCTATTTTTTTTTTCTTATCATGGCATTACAATTTATAGGATGTGAAAAAGGCAAACATTCTCTGTGGTCTTCTCTTTTCCCCAAACTGATAGAAAGAGCTAAATAGTTAATACCCAGTCTCTTCCCCATAAAAAGCCTTATATTTTAAGCCTAGATTGAGACCACTGACATAAACTGAATAAACTCCTTTTATGTCTCTTAAAATAGCAGCATGACCTTATTTTTCAAATAGTTTGTATCATATCGTGCAAAATTCAGATTCCAAAGACTAGCCAGTTATTTCTGAGGAAGGTCTGTTGAAGGTGAATTTATATCTTTAGGTAAAAGACAACCTTTTCAAAAATCAATGTGTTTCCAAGGCTGAAATACATAAAGGGAATAGGTTTGTCTGGCATAGCTAAATGTTGTTTCATTTTGGTGTTGCTTATAACAGTTCTAAACTTTTTTTTTTTTCCTGATACAACCTGTTCAGTGTCTTAGAGGCAAATGCTGTGTGATCTCATTTATTTGCAAACTTTCCTTTTCAGAATATGAATAATATATTAGCTAAGTTTCAGGCCAAGATCACACATGCCATTTATTTTGAGTTGAAATAAACCCCAAGCTACTAACTGTGATAGAACTAGCTAATCTATTGCAACATTTCCAGGAGGCTGATTTTTTTCCCTAGAGTTTTATGTCATAGTGATATGAATATTTCAAGGAAGACCAGAAATTATTTCAACTCTTTGTGGCTTCGGTATTAAAGGGGAAAACTTAGACTCAATAAATATTTAAATGTTTCTGGGGGGAAAAATGGACTGGGTTTTACAGAATATATTACATGACAGAAACTAGTAAATGGCAAATAAGAGTAATGATTTTTTTTACTTTGTATGAGGCAGGCGATGTAGGCTGAAGTGTTATCTTAGCTTCAGAATATTTTGAAAATGATGAGATTGCCCTTACTTTAACGAGGGTGTTTACATTTGAAAAGGTGTCACATGTGGAAACAGGGCAATCTGCTTACTATGGGCATTAAAAGCAGTGCACATACATCCACGATCAGGGAAAGGCTTGGGACTTCACACACTGGGCAGCCTTAAGGATAAAAGTCAGTTCAGAAACAGGAAGGACATCAGTGAGAAGAAGATGATGTGAAATTGTTAGAATTTCACCCAAAATGACCCACCTTTGGATGCAGAACCCTTGACCTTAGTAGAAAGTAAACATATTTCCTTTAACATTTAATAAAGAAAATTTAAAACATGAATTTGTGTAAAAAAAAAATCTATGTAAGTAATTTCCCAATGAAGAAACCATTACCTTTTGAGATGAATGACATAAATAAAGAGATCTGGAAAATAAATATTGCTCCAAAAATTATTTAGGGTGAAGTTTAAGAATATAACTAAGGAAATATGAGAAATTTATTAATAAATAGATTATAGATTATTCTATTATTAACTTGAAAATTATCTGATCATATAATTTATTATGCTAACCATTTAACTAGTTAAGGAATTAATTATAAAATTAACCTAATTGCCTGTATCATAGTAAATATATTTATCATTAATATAGCATTACCATTTACAAGTACATGCTTCAATGCTTTTTAAACACATATAAAACATAGGGAAATCTGTTACAATAAATAATTTTGAAGTATAATTGATCTCTTTCTACATATTCATCTTTATAGTATTTATTTGATACTGAATCCCAGCCAAATAATTTCAAAATTATTTTATTTTTAATCCACTCAATGTTTATTTGATTTTGCATGCATTAGGTCTTCCAGAGATTGGAAATAATTGATTAATAAAATGAAGTCTATGCCCTATAATTAGATAGAAAAGGTTTTTAGAAAAATATTATTAATTACATCAATCATAGTCACTGAATACAATGTAACATCCTTAATTCCATCTTTCTTTCCTTTGTTCTATATAATTTACTAGAAAAATTAAATTAAAATGTACCTGCATAACTTGTTGATTATTTAATCATCTACCTGCACTCATCAGATACACAATTCTGAGCTGATATTTGATCACTCCATGAATTTTACACTAAGAGAATTGTAGGGATTGAATTTCTACAGCTACACATGTCATATTCATATGTAACATGGATAATTTCAATTAGGGGGTGAGTGTACATGCATGATCATTCTAGGGAAATATGGTGGTGAAAGCAGTATTTTAGAAGATTTTACCCCAAATTTTTAGTGAGAGTTTTAAACCAGATAACACTTCTATTTCATTCTTTTGCATAGTCTATTTGGAAAAGACCCATCTGCTCAAAATGAAAGGACAGACATTATTACTCTTGTAATTATTCATTCATAGGTGGTATTGTGTGAACTGGGATACCACAAGCGATTCTATAAAAAAAACTATTTTGTAGGTTCCATAACTGGCAATGAATAGAGTTTAATATCATTTCATTGTAGTTCAAAAACCTCCCCAGGGTATAATTCTGATTTTTTTTTTTTTTTTTTTTTTTTTTTTTTTGCCATAGGAACCAATTGTGTTATGAGAATAACAAGATGGTGTATCTTTTAAATCACCTATATTGGCTTTTTATTTTAATGATAAGGAAGAATTTGTGTGTGTGTGTGTTTCTCCTTTGATGAAAGAGTTGAGTTGAATGAAACATAAATCTTTAGAATTAAAGCCTGGAAGCAAAGTGTGTGTTCTAGTTGGAGCTTTAAGTGACAAGCTTTTGATTAGCTTTTCTTAGCCTGAGGCAATTTCTTCATCAATTAACAGTCAATTAGGCTTCCAGAGATTGCTTAGCTGGTATGGTCCCATTTCAAAATGTAATGAATGAAAAAGAAAGGCAGATTCCAAAATCTATGAATGTACTAATTTAAGCATACTAGACACCTTTAAATATATATATATATACATTAGACTTATAACCCATGGGAAAAATAATACACTGAGATATTTGCAGTCATTTCAAATATATAGGACTTATTGATATTTATTATTTACAATTTAAAACTGTTCTCTCAACACACTTTTCTGATGTGGATTATAAAAGTAAACACAGCCAAAACCGGTTTGTCTCAGTGGATAGAGCATCAGACTGCGGACTGAAGGGTCCCGGGTTTGATTCCAGTGAAGGGCATGTACCTTGTTTGCGGGCACATTCCCACTTGATCGATGATTCTAACTCTCTATCTCTCTCCCTTCCTCTCTGTAAAAAATCAATTATATATATATATATATATATATATATATATATATATATATATATGTGTGTGTGTGTGTGTGTGTGTGTGTGTGTGTGTGTGTGTAAACACAGGATTACAGTTAAAAGCAAAAGAAGAAAAGAGGAAGCATCTATAATGCTCATTGTAGTTGAGCACTCAATTTTAACGCTGAATTTTTTGGAAACCAAAGCAACATGGAGCCTACATTTAGATATCTAGTTCTTAGAATTCCTGACCTGAAATTTTGATTCATCCATTTAATAGCTGAAGGAAAATTATTTACTTTTTCTCTAGATGCTAACCCTTAACCATATGAAAAGGAGAATAGTACCTTCCACATGGGGCTGTCATGAGAATTGCAGGTATTACTACATGCAAGACCCTTAAAAGTATGCTGTACACAGCAAATGTTCAGTGTAAGCTTAATAGACATTACCAGTGAGTAATGGACCTGGAGAGCATTATGCTAAACGAAATAAGTCAGTCAGAGAAAGATAAATATCACATGATCTCACTCGTTTGTGGAATATAATGAACAACATTAACTGATGAACAGAAACAGATCCAGAGACAGAGAAGCATTAATCAGACTGGCAAACCTCAGAGGGAGGGCCGGGAAGGGTGTGGATAAGGAGAAGAGATCAACCAAAGGTCTTGTATGCGTGTATATAAGCCTAACCAATGGACACAGACACCAGGGGGCTGAGTGCATGAGCTGGAGGGGTGGGGGAGACAATGAGGGGATAAGAACACATATATAATACCTTAATCAATAAAGAAAAGAATGGTTTAAAAAAAGAATATTAGAGTTGTGTGATAAATGAAAGTATGCTATTTTATATGGGGAGTTCCTCCCTCCCCTCCTCTTCCCCAGCAACTTAATTTGAAAAAGCACTTATGGCTAGGGTAAACTGAAGGACACTAGTTAATATAATGTTATATTATTATAATACACTCCTTATTTAAGTATAATATTTAAAAAGGCACATGAATGTATTCTGTAGAGGTATGTTTTATCAGCTCTCCATAGAAATGGAGACCTTAGCATTAAAGAATAATGCTTTTCCCTGGCCGTGTGCTACAGCAATGGTGTGTGGGCCGTAAGTTCCTGCTTATCTAGCAGAGTAAAGCTGGCGAACTTGAGATGTGGAACACATTATCACATTATGCTGCCCCTGCCAATCACTAGGAATCTGAAGCAGCCATGCTTGGCTGGAGTCACTTCCTAGTTGAATTCTGTTATGTGAAAGGGCAGTATTCAGTTTGTTGACTAATTTGAGATTTATATACTTAAGTTATCAGACATTATTCAGAGCTGGCACTCTGTTGTGAAGATGAGGAAGTCAAAATTGTTTTCTTGCTATGAACATTTAATCTATTTTCTCATGTCAGTGAGTCTCTAAAATGTCTGTGGGATAGCCAATAATTCCTGCAAAATAAACTTTAAGTCTATTTAACTATTGCAACATTACATGGATAAGAAGTTTTAAATCCTTAAGACCATTCAAGGACAGATGCTATCAATAAATAACACTCCCCAAAATAAAAAAATAAATCTGTGAGTCTTATGGACAAGACCTAAATTTCAATAGAACTGTTTACAAATTGGCCTGTCAGAATAAATGTGCTGGCTCCTAAACATATCAGGGCAAGTCAATTAAACTGATCCTTCAAGATTACAAACATAAACCCCTTAAAAAGTCCTCTGATAATATGATTTTAGCGTTGACATTGTTCTATGATATCTGATTGTGCTTTTAGTTATATTTAACGCTCAATAAATGTCATGAGAAAAAATGTAGATATGATATTTTGTTCAATTGAAAGAAATCATTTTAACACATGTTAATCAAATTATTGAAATATACATTTAAAAGTTTGTGTGTGTGTGTGTGTGTGTGTGTGTGTGTGTGTGTGTGTGTAGAATGTAGTATCGTTATTTAGGACTTAAAGTTATGATTCCAAGTTATTTGTTTAAATAAAATATTACTGCCAGTAGAGTCAAAGTGTGGTAAATGATCAAAGAAGACTGAGAAACGTGTTACACATTTTCTATTTTGTCCTAAATATAGACAATGACAAGTATGGTAAATAATCCAAATTTGGCCCTGGATTCAGACAGAGAATGACCTGAACTTTGGTCTCAGCTTTAATATTTCCTTGCTGTGTGCTTGTACTATATAGAAATATTAGAACACATCTCAAAGTCCTGATTGAAATCCTGTAACTTTGGGAAATGGAAAAAAAAAACAAAACCTGTGTGAGGAGTTTTATGATGATTTTTCACAGAGACTATTGTTAAAATTGCCTACTTGGCATTAATTCCTCTAGTGAGAATAACTTGCCTTAAAGCATTTACCAAATGAGATTTTTCATAACTGACACTGTGATTTGAATTCACAAGGATTTCTAAAATTTGTTTTCCAATAACTAAGTTACAATCTCTCTGTCTTATAGGGGGAAATGGGTCCAATGTGAAATGAGCTCTAATTTCAGGTATGATAATTTAGGACTAGTGCAGAGTTGGCCCTGCTCCAAAGGTTAAGATAGGATTATATACTTACTGAGTTCTCATTCTCACTAAGATTTCCCAAATCAATCAGTGATATTGAAATATAGAATTTCTGAATGAGTTTTATCGTCTCCTGCTTCTTTGACAAAAATAGCTAAACATATTTTTTTTCTTGTAGGTTAGAATGCATGATATTTGTATTGTAGGGATATGAGATGGGAGTAGGTCTTTAAAATCTTGATAAAAGCTAAGAAAGCTAACTCCTACTTTAATAACAAACATCTCATTATTCTATGTTTTATTAAATAGAATAATTTCTTAGTGGGCTGTGGAGAACATTTAGTTATGAAGGGCCTGAGATGTCGTTGAGAAACCATAGATACCATCAGCCATAAAGTGTCATAATTGATAATAAACTCACTGAAAGCAGTTTAAAGCCTTTCTGTATAAGCTTTTGTAAATGCCCACTTTGAATCCACAAATCTTTATGGTAAAGCATTTTAACTGATGTCCTGTGGTTTATATTTAAAAGCACTGTATGGTTTATAGGTAAAAGCAGTTATGATTCACTCCCTCTGCTGTTTTCGCTAAGGGGAAGGTGCTCAATGAACACAAAATGAAGACATTTCAGAACAGTAAGGATTGTTGTTTAAATTCAGAGCATCATCCACCTTTCACACCAGGTCAGCAAATTCCTTGTAATAAGAAGAGCTTCACTAAATATATATTGAGACATTAAGAGCTAAAATAAGTTAATAGAAAATAAAACATCAAGAGATTGTGGTGCCGAAACCGGTTTGGCTCAGTGGATAGAGCGTCGGCCTGTGGACTGAAAGGTCCCAGGTTCTTAGATTCCTGTCAAGGGCATGTACCTTGGTTGTGAGCACATCCCCAGTAGGGGGTGTACGAGAGGCAGCTGATCGATGTTTCTCTCTCACTGATGTTCTAACTTTCTATTCCTCTCTCTTCCTCTCTGTAAAAAAATCAATAAATATATATATATATATATTTTTTTTTTTAAAGTGTGGTAGTGGTACTGCCTATTGCCTATATCTACAGGATATTTTCACAGATGCCTCAGACTTAGAAAAAACTCATTATCTCACCCTCTCCCCACTTCCATGAGCATTATTTCCCCCCTATGCTGTTAGTTAGTGGTATCATCTTGTATTCAGTAGAAACCTCAGAATCATCCTGAAGTCACTTCTGTCTGTCTTTTCCCATATCCAAACAGATCCAGGTATTGAATATGTCTTGTCCTTTCCACTCTCAGTGTCTCTCTTTTCTCATGGTTTTCCTGTCTTCATCCTAGGACATCTCAGTCCATCCTCCACACTGTGGTCAGAGTGAGCTTTACAACCATGGACTCAAATGTGTCTTCTAAATGTTTGTTTTCCCATTTTACAAAATGAAGTTCAAGTTCCTTGGCATGATGCTAAAGGGTCTTAAAAGCATTCTCAAATGTAGGTGGTTAGCCCTGCTTCCTGTCTCAGACCTTTTCTGAATTTCTTGTCACATTCCAGCTATCTGTTTTTCTCTTTGCTTCCAGAAAATTGCATTTTCTGAATCTCTCTCCTCCTTTGCTCCCTGATTATATAGCCATTATTTAAATTACTACAAGTTATAGTTCTCACCTATAGCTTTTTAAAGAATTGCTAATCTCTTTTGCAAGTGTTGTATAGTACAGACAGCTTTATATGAATTATCCCACTGGATTATCACTTATTGTTTACCCTCTGAGTCTCCTTGACACATACAAAATAAGTATCTTATTCAAATTTGTATCTCATAAGACTAACTCAGATTTAGTATGATGGAATACATATTTATTGACTGAGAAATTAACTGGCCTTTAGGAGGCCTATATTGTAATTCTGACTTTATGCTAATTTATTACTGTAATCTGAACAGGGCACTAAAATCTATTAAGTAACTATAGAATGAATGGTGGGACAAGATGAATGGTTCTTAAACTTTAAGAGGTCTTTAATTCATTCTAAAATCAGTGCACATAGAGAACCAAACCCATATTGTATTGGCCCAGGTTAAGAAAAGTGACCATTTAACAAAGTTTAAAGTTCTTGCATGTTTATTGTTTAATTCCACTCTAAGATCAACATTTGGTTGGGATGCCAATAAGTTGCAATGAATCCCATGTACTATTACTCTATGTGACCCACATAAATAGATTTTTGTTTAAAAATTATTTCTGTTTTTGAGACTGGTGCTAACTTAGAAAACAAGAAGTATTTAACAAAATGTTGCCTAACTTCTTAAAAAATGTTCACTATTATTTAATTCCTTGTCATCTATGTAAGAAAATTAAAAGTTATGGTTAGATCCTGTGCTCTGCAGCTGGATTATTATTAAAAATTGGTCCCTTAAAACCTTTGTCTAAGTGTCATATTATCTTAATTAAAGACATGTTCTTTTGCTTTGTTTTGTTTTTATTTTGAAGGATGATTAATTTACCTTAGCAGACTATTAGATAAGTAAATATGACATATACATATTTTTGCGAAGTTAAAGCCTTAATAAGAACAATATACCAAAACTTAAGTACCTTAACAAAAACAATACTAAGAAGTATTTTCATAATGACAAATGCCTACATTAATATAAAAAAAGGAATTCTTATCATTTGCAACAGCATGGATGAAACTGGTGAACATTATGCTGAGGGAAATAAAAAATAAACCAGTCAGAAAAAGATAAATATCACATATCTCACTCATTTGTGGAATATAATGAACAACTTAAACTGATGAACAAAAATAGAACCAGAGATATAGAAGCATTGAACAGACTGTCCATCCTATGCGGGAAGGTGGGAGGGGGTGGTGCTGGTGGTAAGAGAACTCAGGAATTGCATGCAGGCATATGAGCTTAACCAATGCACACAGTAGGGTTGTGAGGGCATGTGTTGGGGGGTGGGAGCAGCCAGGGAAGGTCAATGGGAGGAAAAGGATATTCATATAATACTTTCAACAATAAAGCATTTAAATAAAAAAAATAATGAATATTTCAAGTGAACAATTTAACTTTACACCTTAAAGAACTAGTAAAAGCCCACCAAGCCATGCCTTAAGTTAACAAAGGAAGAAAATAATAATGATTAGAGTAAAATAAGTGAACTAGAGACTGGCATAACAATATAAAAGCCAAATGGAAGTCAGTTCTATTTTTAAAAAAATATAAACAAAATTGACAACCTTTCATTAGGCTAAAAAAAGAAGACTCAAATAAAATAATAGATTAAAGAGAAGATGTTACAATTGATACCACAGAACAAAAAGAACCATAAAAGACTATGGTAAACAATTATTGTCCAACGAATTGAATAACCTAGAAGAAATGAAAAACTTCCTAGAACATATAATCTACCATGACTGAAACAAAAAGAAAATCTGAACAGACCAATTGAGAATAGATATTAAATCAGTAATCGCAAATCTCCCAAGAAAGAAAAGCCCATGACTATATGGCTTTGCTGATGACTTCTACCAAACAGGAATTAGCCTCAATTCTCATCAAATTCTTTAAAAAATCAGAAGGAGATACTTCCAAATTCATTTTATAAGGCCAAAATTACTACCCAAAGCCAGTCAAACACACTATAAGAGTTGTAAGCCAATATTCCTAACAGATAGTCCATCTTATGAGGAAGGTGATGATGGTGGTGGTAAGAGATTAACTAAAGGATTTGCATGCATGCATATGAGCATAACCAATTGATATAAAAATTCTAAACGAAATATTAGTAAACTGAATTCAACAGCATATTAAAAGTATTATACACATGCATATAAGTACAACCAATGGACACAAAACTCTGGGGAGGGAGGGCATGTATGAGAGGGAGTGGGCAATGGTATATGTACAAAGATAATAATTTAATAAAAAATAAATAAAAAAATAAAAGTATCATACACCATGATAAAATAGAACTTATATTTTACAGGCAAGGATGGCTCAACTTATGCAAATCAATAAATGCAATATACTACATTAACAGATGAAGGATAAAAACCATATGATGACCTCAATAGATTCAGAAAAAAAGCATTTTTCAAAAAATCAACCTTTCATGATAAAAACTCTCAACATATTACATATAGAAGGAATGTATCTCAGCAAAACAAAGCCCACATATGACAAGCCCACCGCCAACATCATAATGGTGAAAAGCTGAACAACAGGGTTTTTTTGTTTGTTTGTTTTTTGAACAACAGGGTTTTGACGGACTGAATAAAGGCTTCTCTCCTAAGGTTGTTTGAAATAACGTTTAGATAAGTGGATGTTAATATGTATAGTAGCTAGCTAAATGTATTTCTTTAAGGCATTCAGGCTTGTTTGAATCCTAAAGTTATTACAAATGGCTTAGAAACTATTTGGAAATTTCAGTTTACAGTTTCTATTTTAACCAATTAAGTTAGAGGGAGGGAGGGATGAACTAGGAGCTTTGAGAAAGTTTGAGATTTGCTCTTTTAGTTTCTGATCACCCAGATATCTGAGATATCCTGCTACTTACTGTGTTTCAGTCCCTGTGCAGTGGTTCTTAACCTTTCTAATGCCTCGACCCTTTAATACAGTTCCTCATGTTGTGGGGACCCCCCAACCATAAAATTATTTTCATTGCTACTTCATAACCAATTTTGCTGCTGTTAATGAATCGTAATGTAAATATTTGTGTTTTCCGATGGTCTTAGGCTCTACAGCAGAGTTGTCAACCTGTGGGTTGTGACACACAGGTTGAGAACCACTGGAAAACACAATATTACAGTTATGAAGTAGCAATGAAAAATTATTTTATGGTTGGGGGTCACCACAACATGAGGAACTGTATTAAAGGGTTACGGCATTAGAAAGGTTGGGAACCATTGCTAGACAATGATTCTAATGCAAATATACCCACAAGATAGAATATAATTAATTAGTTGCTGCTTTAATCTGGTTATTATGATCATTTAAAATTCATTTCTCACAACCATTATTTCTCATTTTCTTTAATAGCTTCATATATTTGGATATACGTCATTATTTGGATATAGTCATTATTCTTCATAGTATACCCTGAAACCTTATTGAATTTTAATTTGTACATATGCCTAAAATTATCTATTTTCTGACTATTTCTTAGGGCAGGTAATTTTTATAGATTGCTGAATATATTCTTTGTTTTGGTATTTAAAATTCTGTTAATTTTTTTTGTTAATTCCAAGTTTTGGATTGTACCTTATAGTACACACTTCATCATTTCATGCAGTCAAGCTTTAGCATCCACAGTCAATTCCATAACAATAAATATCATTATTGTAGGGTTTCATGTTTTGGACTTTATGGTGTTTTGGAAGTGGTGTTTATTATTAGGGGATTCAGATGATCAAATGCCATTAAGCAAAGGCAAATATCAGTAACGCAGAAAATAAATTATCTTATTTGTAATATGGGAAATATAGCATAGACTGTCAAAAATAAACTTAAATTCAGATATTGACAGTGATATTTACTAATTATGGTATTTACTGAATTTCTCCAAACTGAAATTTTTCTTTATTTGTTCAGAGGGAAAGTTATAATTGCCTGGAAGCTTTTGCATAAATGTTAGAGAGAATGTACATTAAGAGGCCAACAATAGTGATTGACACTTGTCACAAATTAATATTATATGTTACTATTATCATTATAATGAGATTATTATAATTAAAAATAAGTCTTAGTTTAACTATGTTAAGAAGTTAATTTAATTAGAATATAAACCTTCTACTAAGTTGAAAGATGGTCTCAAAATAAGAAAATAAATTGTGTAACATGAAGATGATGAAGATAGAAAATTCTGGGGTTTTTTTATGTAGCTGTTCTGGCTCAGGACATAGAGTGTCATCTTGTAGACTGAACTGTCCCAGATTCAATTTCAGTCAGGGGCACATGCCTGGATTATGGGCTCCATCCCTAGTGTGGGGCATTCAGGAGGCAGCCTATCAATGATTCTCTCTCATCATTGATGTTTCTTTTTCTCCCTCTCTCTTTCTCTCTGAAATCAATAAAAATACATTTTAAAAAAAGAAAATTTTGTTTTTTGCTTTTTTATAATAAAAATCTTAACTGGTTATAGTATTTTTTTCACCATTTCCTAAGTAGTGCTCTTAATTATTCCTTTTCTTTGGATTAGGTAATAGTTTTGCTTTATCCTTCCTGTTAATTTTATGAGATATCCAAGGCCTAGTTCAATGTTGTATAAGGATTTCTCTTAGAAAAAGCAAAGTAGGTCTCAATGCTAGAATCTATATGACTAATTTAATTTCCTTTGTCTTAGTTTTAGGGGCAATTTCTATATAAAATATTTGTTGACAAAGTAGAAACACATTTTTAGTTTATCAGTGAACAGTCAAATGTATTTGTAGTCAGATTTCCTAAGTGTCTCCTCTTTGGTTTGTACAAATTAGTTATTGTCTATCACTTTCTTATCATTAGTAATTGTAATAATTATCTAGCCACATTCTGGAATTCTGAGGTATCATCTATGCAATGAGAATGTGGGGTTACCTTGGTTAGTACAGGGCCAATAAGCAGGTTATGTGGGAGGCACTGTTAAGAAGAGAATTTTTTCACCCAGCCCAATACTCCACTGAATGGAAACTGCCATTTTGCTTCATATTAGCATACTTCACAATTGGAAGGTTCAGATAATCTTAAGGTTCCCTTCAGTGACACACTGGAGCTGACTTGTATTTGTTTGCAAGACCTGTTAAAATTTTAGGATAATTGCTACTGGGTTTTGGTAGGCTTGGAATTGGCCATAATGTGAGTAGTTATACCACCACAAGTTGCAAAATACATCTGTCCCTCTATCCCCCAAATATCCTACGCTATAATATTTATTAGCATATCTGGTTCACTTTGACAACTTCAGTTCTCAACACAAGTGAATGTTACTTAACCCCGAATTTATTCTCTGTGAGGTAGGAATGTAGATATCAGAAGCCGACTGAGAAAATCTGTCTTCCGTTTAGTGTAGCTATTATTAGAAGCAACAAGGACCCCAATGAATATGTTTTCCTTATTAAGTTTCAAGTGAAAAACATTTTAAAATATATTGTAGAAATTATACTGCTCTGGATACAATTTCTACTAAGTCCCAGAAATAAGCAGATGGGTAAATAGATAATGTTTCCCCAAAATGAGTAGGCTCCCACAACTTGGGGTTCTGGTGTTTTCAACTTGAAAACATATTTTAGAAGATAGATGAATATTTTAGAACATTTTTAATGGTAATGGTCAAAAAGATTTTAACATTATTACCAAATAACTTGCATGTGAAATTTTATTCATTAATGCAGCATCATGAACTTTCTATAAGACTTCCTTCTCAGTGCCAGATGAAAAGGCATTATAGTTTATTGCCATGTAAGAAATCTGGAATGAGAGCCTTAAATCAATATTTATGTGATCTAAAATAATTACTCCTCTGAAACAAAGACATCGTTTTCAATCTATAATAAAGTTTAAATGGGAAATTGGCAAAATTTCAATACTTGCTCTATGGATAATTGCTTTATAACTAATTCTTTATATTGTAAGTATATGAGCCTTGAATTCATGTCGGTGGTGAGCCTGAGATTTCATTAATTCACATTCCCATCGGGTCTCATTTACGATACCCTATTCTTCCTTGTGATGGTTTAAAGTTTAATACAAAATACAATACCGATGTTTTAAAGGTGCATTAGATATATTCAGATACTAGGATGTTAATTATCAAAATATCTTTCAGAAATAATGAGTAAATTTTATTCCTCTGTCTTCTTTTGCAAAATAGTGTTCATTTTTCATTTAACAAAACTTCCTTGTATAACAAGTGAAATGATAGAGATGAATACAGAAAAAGTTAATACTCTCCATCTTATTCCCTTTAATTCTTACCTTTCTGTTGTAACAATTTTTAACAATGTGTGCATCATTTCATGCCATTCTCCAAGCTCATATATATATATATATATATATATATATATATATATATATATATATATATGTATATACAACAAATATGTATATTCATTATAATTTTATTTGATGTTTTACTAAGGTGAAAGAATAGCATGAATTTAATTCTCCAACTTGAGTTTTTTAGGTAAAAATATATTATGGGTCTCATCCGGGTCAAGTGACAGAGATGAGATTCTACTCATTCTTCTTAATGGCTACATCAGGTTCCATTACATAGAGATATCATTTTTTTTTCAAGCACTCACCCATTCACTGACCTTCAGATTGTTTTGATTTTTTTCTCCTTTATGAGCAATGCTGCTTTTGCATGTGTGTGATTTTATTGCAGTAAAAAAAAAATCCTGGGAAAGTTTGAATTTAAATTTTAATAGATATTGCCAAGCTTCTCTTCAAATAATATTGTTTCGCTAAAATAAACTGTGCATAACATACTCATTGTTTTCTTCTGCAACATTCAAGCATGTTTTTTAAATTGTGAAACTAAAAGTTGTATCTGTTCACACAACCCTATAAATTTAGATATAAATGTAATAGCTTTGTAATATATTGTTTTTATAAAATTGAGTACAATCTGTTTCTTGTGTGAGGATGTATAAAATACATTTTGGTTGTGCTTTCTATAATGTTAGCTGTCTGAAGGATATTCTGTCGGATGAATAAATATGACTTTAGTCAAAACAATGCCTTCTTCCATTTACTTCCTCATCGTCTTTATAGTGTATAGTAATAAATACTAATTTGGCAGACAATTGTAATTTTTTCACAATGTAGAGGTGTTTCTTGTCATTTTTCCTTTATCTCAGGCACTCTTATTCCTATGTTTAACTTAGCATCAAGAAAGCAAAATAAAATGGCAATTTATACTGAGTAATAAAGTCAATTTGGGTGAATTCTCTCTTGAGGTATTCATTTTAAACTTCTGCTAAAGTCAGTATTTTAAATAATATTAATATTACAAGTAAACTAATTTGTATTTGAATTTTCCAATAAGGATCAAAGAAGAGTTTTGCATGAATATTCTTATTTTTGAAATTTTTTTTAGTTGTAGTCATTGTTTATTCTGTTATAGCAATCACTTTTTAAATTTCTTCCTCTCTGCTCACTTCCTTCCATTGTTTCTCTCTCTTGCTCTCACTGACTAAAATGGATGGAAAGTTATTAATTCAGAAAAGAATCCCAAGACCTGTCAACTGAATGTCCTGTATTGAAGATAGTAATATGGGAATACTATGAGAATTGAAGGTAGAAATTGAAGTTCCAAGATAATTGGATGTTGGCTGGACACTGGTTTTGTCTTGATAGCACTGCCATGGATAGGGAGACCATAGGGAATAGATTCTGGGCACTTACTGTCCAATTTCAGCACTAATATGTGACTTGGACCTTTTTGTACCCTATACAGCTATATTTTCACAACTATAGTCCATGCTGCTACTTAAAATGTGGTATTGGTCTTAAAACTATTTTTATACAAAGTTTTATGCAGAATTCTGAGCCCCATGACTTAGGTGGAGGCTTCTATTAGAAATAATTCTTATTAGCTTGGCCCGCTCCCCCAATGTTCCTTTACCACCTGGCATTTCTTTCTTTCTTTTAAAAAAAATATATATATTTTATTGATTTTTTTTACGGAGAGGAAGGGAGAGAGATAGAGAGCTAGAAACGTTGATGAGAGAGAAACATCGACCAGCTGCCTCTTGCACACCCCCTACCGGGGATGTGCCCTCAACCAATGTGCATGCCCTTGACTGGAATCGAACCTGAGACCTTTCAGTCCACAGACCCAACGCTCTACCACTGAGCCAAACCGGCTTCGGCCACCTGGCATTTCTTGTTGTTTTTTCTTCATAAAATTAATTGTTTCCTGTGTATGCTTACCATGTAATAATACAACCATGGAGATCTGGAGAGGAAACAAAATCAGATGCCAGTATAGTGCCTAGTATATAGTACAAGTTTGATAAATATTTGATTAATTGGTCAATATATGAATCACAGCAAAACAGATTTTCTTTCAAAGACTAGTTTTTTTGGAGAAATTTTGGGGCCATATAACTGCTAAGGAAGTGGTTGTGGCATAAAAATTAAATGAAGAAAACAGAGGAATGAGAATCAGGGAAAGACAACCATACACCAAATAAAACCTTTGTCATTTTTGTTATTCTCAACTGACATAGGACACTAGGAACAGGCAATTCTTGTTTCCAGACCTTCCAGTCTTTCAGTAGACATATATCCTACCTATTTCAACAGACCATTTTTGTTTATTTTTGCAGTGGGGGATGAGGAGGCAGTTAGGTATTTTCCAGAAGGCAGAACTCTACCTCTCTGTGATTCAGAGCCCCAGACAGCCCTCCCTGCTGGCTTCTTTCCTTTTGTCCCTGCCTCTTCTCTCTACTTTCTTCCTTATCTCCTTTTTTTCCTTCAGTAGCTATTTATTGAATGTCTACATGCTTCAGACTCTAATCGAGGCATTGAGATAGATCCATAAGCACAATGAGAGAACCCCTTGCTTCCATTTAGCTTTAGATCATGCAGTAAAGAAACAAATAATTCAAACAAACACTTAAGTGCAAAAATTTAGTATAGTGATTTTTACTATAAATGATCAGAGTGATAAGCTATCGGTGTTGATTGTTAAGTTAGATTGAGTGGCCATGGAAGATCTGCCTGAAAAGGCATATTTTGAGACAAAACTTAAATGGAAAAGATAATAGCCATTTGTGTAAAATCTGGGGCAGAGGGAAGAACACCTCAGAAGAAGGGCTGAGCTGGAGGAGGAGACCCTTGTGGATGGAATGGGGAGAGTAAAGGAGAGAATGATGGAAGAGGAGCACTGGGCAGGCCTACATCTTTCAGATCTTGGAGGCTAACAAAAGGTCAATGCTGCTACTTAAATTTCAGATCTTGGAGGAAAAGAAAAGGTCAATGGGGAGCAAGTGGAATGTTATAAATAGAAAAATTCTAAGATTTTATTTGCAGTTTGATTGTTCGGTAGAGACATGGTTATTGGGGATCAGTAGTGGAAACAGATCAGTTAGGGGGCAGGGTACATGAGTAAGTATCAGAATTAGGGCAATCAGGCCCCCTTTAGCATTTTAACCCACCTCTGACATTTGAAGCTAAATGGAAGATCCTGGCTGACCAATCCTATTTTCTTCCCACCCTGGGCCCTCTCCCACCCTGTGAGGAGCCTCATGCATGCAAGTGAGCACTCCATCCATTTGAGTAGAAATTCCATTGCCCCTTGTATTTGGAGAGGGGTATATAAATTGGGTTATTGACTCTTTGAGGGTTATGAATACTAGGCCCCAAACATCCCTTGCTCTATGTAGGGGTGTCGAACTCAATCAGAGAATGGGGCCAAAATCTAAAATCCAGCCTAAATCGCGGGCCGAATGGTTTACTGAACAGTCATAAACTGTCATTGTGATGGAAACGCAGCGGAGTGCAGTGATGACAGCGCAGTGCGGGCCACATTGCAAGGCCTGGCGGGACGGATTTGGCCCGCGGGCCTTGTGTTTGACACATGTGCTCTATAGAGAGGGGTAAATCTAGAGGTGGACAACTCTGGGCCAATAAAGCTGAAAGCTCAGGAACAGGCACCCTGGTTGTTGGGATATAAGAAAAAAAGCTTATATTAAAGTTAAATATGAAGAAAAATAGAGAGGCATTTGGTATGTGTTGTAAATTTAACAGATTGCTGGAGGTGAGAAAAAGTAGACGTGTGTTTTCTTAGAGTTTAGGATGTAGCAGGGTGATTAGGCATAAGGTTGGGAAAACCATAATAACATTATGTAATCCACTATTACATCAAAGAAAATTCCCCCTGCCTCCAGCACCAGATATCTTTGGGGTAGAGCTTCTTTGTTGTTATAACAGTGAAATAGAACTGAACCTCTGTAGTAAAAGCATAACAACCATGAAAAATTCCAAAGGAAAAAAAAATCAATAGAACACTTTTCTTTAAGTGGAATGGGATGGAAGATTAATTAGCTGTCAAAACAAGGTTGAATCTGACCAGATGTGCCCTGAAACCAACTAGACCTCTAAGGAGAGGGCGATAGGGTGGAGATTAAAAACAAAGAGAGGGAGAGAAACAGGTTGCACACACTTAGCTAATGATTGGAGTTCAGATTGAGGGTCACAGGCCCTTCAAGTTCTATTGGAGAAAGTCAAAAACCTCTTCATTTAATTTTCAAATAATATTTATTAATAACAATGTTTAGTGCTAGGTATGCTTCTGGCTGCAGAGAAGTGTACATAGCATTTACATCATCCCAGCATTTATAAACTCTCAAGTTAATAATAGGTCATTGAGAATTCAAGTGTGGGACTGGAGAGAGATGAACTTGAATAGAAGCAGAATGGAGTCAGATGATCAACAGCCACAGAGGAAAGAAGCATGATTGTGTCTTAGGGTGGGAGCAAGTGGTGCTTTTTCTTTTTTTCTTTTTTTTTCAAATAAATGAATGGAATACTGATTCTGTGGTCTGATCTGTGCTATTAAATTATCAATCTGAAGCTTCTTGATTCCCTCCTGAGATAGAATAGCATAGGGCTTGTCTTTAAGATAAAATGACTTGGAGGATTAGGCTGAAGAATCTTAATGTTGAACTTAAAGAAACGCTGGAGTGGGTGGAAAAGTATGTTTCAAAAACTAATCTCAAGGATGACATAAAGTAAGTGGGCAAGGGAAGGAAACAACCGAGAAATACATCAATTCTCTCTCCCCTCAAAATGGAGAGAAGTGTTATGAGTTTCTGGGGAGAGGTCAATGTTTAGGCTTAATAACATCAAAACATCAATGTAGCATCCCAATGCACCAACTGGATTGTATTCTTCAGGATGCTTACTTGCCCTTATTAACTGGCAATAAGACACTTACCTCATATTTATTATAAAAGCAACCTTTAAGCATCTGCAAATAAAATCATGTATTGAAACATGGGAACATTTTATGGCAGAGGTTAATGATTTCAGTTATATCTTAATAATTACTGTCATCGGGTTTCTGCCTTTATAGATTTTTAATTGTTTAAAGATCATAAAACAAAATTTAGCACAGGCTTGAGAAACATTTTTTATGGTACACCATACTTTTACATTGATATTATCACTATAAAATGATTTGCAAAAAAAGCATCTTAATGGGTTTTTACTTTCCACAAGTCCAATTAGTAATTTTACTGCAATACTAGTGGCCCAGTGCACGAAATTCTTGCACTTGGGGAGAGGGGGTTCCTCAGCCCAGCCTGCACCCTCTGGCAGTCTGGGAACCCTCAAGGGATGTCTGACTGATGGCTTAGGCCCACCCCCTGGGGACATCATTAGCTCTGCTGTGGAGGCAGGAGAGGCTCCCACCACCACTTCTGCACTTGCCAGCTGTGAGCCCTGCTTCTGGCTGAGCGACGCTCCCCCCGTGGGAGTGCACTGACCACCGGGGGGCAGCTCCTGTGTGTATTGTCTTTTCCCTGGTGGTCAGTGTGTATCATATCAACCAGTCACTCCAGAGTTCAGTTGATTTGCATATTAGCCTTTTATTACATAGGATACTATGTACTCCGTAGCATGTTATAGTATTTCTGTTAAATAAATGTTCTGCTTTTACATAAAGTACCGTATTTTCCGGCGTCTAAGACGACCCCCCTAATTTTACAGTTAAAACAGGTTTAGGCCTATATTCACTGTATAAGACTAGCCCCCACTTCCGAGGCAACACCAGTTCTCTTTTTAATAGACCGCCTCTCTGACTCTGGCCAATCTGAGCAGGCTTTTTTTCGTTTCAAAAGTCGTCTTATTCGCCGGAAAATACGCTAGGCATCTCATAGCTGTAACTTTCACCAGGCTTACGTTGAGGATGCAAAATGAGGGACAGGGCAGTCTGGCAAGATCAATGAACAAAGGAAGGGTATCCTCCACTGGGAGAGGTCAGAATTCTTACAGTGAATGGTTCTGTACCAGCCAAACAATTATCTTTTGGCCAAATTAATTTGCCTTATCCTATCTAATACAAAGGTAATATGATAATTGACCATCACACCCTCACAAAGATGGCAGCACCCACAGCCAATAAGGAGGGGAATATGCTAATTGACTGCCACACACTCAAAGATGGCAGTGCCCTCACCACAAGATGGCAGCAACCAGTCCCCTCAGTCCCGTCAGGGTGGCAGGTGTCAGCACGGCCAGGTCCAGCCACTCCTTATGCCTGCCTCCAGAGTCTCCCAGTCCCCTTAGTCCCCCAGCAGCCCAGGGCTGGCCTGACATGCAGGCAAGCCCTGGATGGTGGCTGCCCAGGCAATGCCCGAGGCACAGATAAGCCTCAGATGGTGGCTGCCTAGCCACATAGGGCTGGCCTGAGGCATACACAAGCCTCAGATGGTGGCTGCCCAGCCACCCAAGGCCAGCAAAGCTTGCACTGCCAGCAGTGGCAGCAGCAGAGATGTGATGGGGGCATCACCTTCCCCTGCTCACCAGGTCGCCTCCCACCTCTGAGGGTTCCTGGACTATGAGAGTGGACAGGCTGGGCTGGGGGACCCCTCACCAGTGCATGAATTTTCACACACCGGGCCTCTAGTTGAAATATATTGGGACTGTACTCGTGAACCTCCCACCTCCACCCTGACATCGTGTGTGTGTGTGTGTGTGTATGTATTTGTTGGTATGGGGTTGGGGGAAGACATCAGAGAGTATATCTTCTCTGAACAATGAGAGTTGGAAGACTGCCAACCACTTACAATTTATACTTATCACCTTATTAGCTTCATGTGTATCCCAGCTAGAAAATTCTTACAAAACGAAGGCGGATAAGATCAGTAATTAACCACAAGAGCTCTGAAGTCTCATGAACTCCGTTCAAATCACATTCTGGGTGATTTTAGGTAAGTTACTGAACTATGATAGCTTTTTAGAGAGTTTATGTTAAAAATTAAAAATGCAACAATATGGTAAAGGCTAGGGAAGGACACAGGAGCTGGGTGGGCTGGTAGGCATCTGTCATAATGTCAACAATTTTTTTAAAAAAAGGTAAAATGAGGTAATCCATGCAAGATGCTTAACCCAGTATGAGTTGGTAGTTAAAAGTATTTTAAATATAAAGTATTTTGTATCAGATAATATACTTCATTCTTTTATTTAAACCATTTCATTTAACTTTCATAATTATTGTTGGAAAGTTGTAATGATAGGATAGGGTGAACGGGAAAAATATTGTGAGCTTGATCCTTTTAAAGATGTGGAACGTGTCCCATTTTGTGGCCATTGATTATACAGAGAGAAAAATCAAGGAGTGTACAGTTAAAAATTATAAAGAAAAATTTTATAGCCGTGACAGCTGCATTATGACATCTAGAATGACATTTTATATCTAACTGCAGTCTGCTACTATTTTTACTATATTCTATCTAATTAAGTATCCTGTTATATGAATATTTTATGAAGTAGAAACAATGACCCTGAAAAATGTTTGCCTGCAGTCATAACCGATTTATAAATACTTCTCTTCACTGATCTATCTGCAAGGAGTGTGAATGTGATAAAAATTTTAGTATATTAGAAAACAACACTTTAGTTTTTTAGTTATCCTTTCATTTCTTATAAATGCTGTTTTATGCAAGGCTTGGGTTGTACTGAATTGGAAACAGCGGGCAAAGTACTGGAAGAGAAAGAAACAGTATCATAGACCAGATGTTTTACTACTGCAGTATAAGAGGTCTATCTGGAATACTTTTACAATTTGTGATTTGACATTTAAAAATCTGCCTTGTGACTGACCTCCATATGAACAGATTAATTAAAAATCTGCATTGTGACTGACCTCCATATGAACAGATTAATTCAAAAGTCCTCCAAGAATGTGAATTGAGAAGATGTTGAGCCTGACTAATTGAGTCTAGGAAATTTCAACTGTGAAGAAAAGACATTCTGAGACACTTAGAAGGCTGCAGACAGGTCTGCTATCTAAACTGACTTTGTTTCTTAAATATGTGAGTATTAGATATAGTATAAACTTGCACTTACTCATCTAATTTGAACTCTTCTAGGCTACTATCTGAAATTCAGACATTCTTCAGAAAGCACCAAGTCATGTGCTTTATCTTAATGTATCTATTATAGATAAGTGATTTAAAATATCAGTATGAATAGAGATCCTACACAAAATGAATAAGGAGCTCCCAATTAAGGATGAATTCAAAAGAGTGGCATAAGCATATCCTATATAATAAAAGGATAAAATGCCTAACAACCCTAACAAGGGGAACGACTGGTCGCTATGATGTGCACTGACCACCAGGGGGCAGGCGCTCAATGCAGGAGCTGACCCCTGGTGGTGAGTGCACTTCCACAGGTGGGTGTAGCTCAGCCAGAAGCTGGCTCATAGCTGGCCAGCACAGCGGTGGTGGTGGTGGTGGGAGCCTCTCCTGCCTTCACAGCAGTGCAAAGAATATCCGACTAATGTGCCTAAGCCATCAGTTGGGCAAACCCTGAAAGGTCCCAGACTGCTGGAGGATGCAGGCCAGACTGAGGGACACCCTCCACCTGAGTGCATGAATTTTCGTGCATTGGGCCTCTAGTATAAATATAATTAGGAAGACAATCCAGAATAACCTGTTGTTTAAGAAGAACTCTAGAGATTTGTGTGTTTTTTATTTCTTTCTCTTGTTTTAACTACATTTAGAGAATAAAAATACTCAAAGAGAGAATAAGGATCCTGCTTGAAAAGTGCAGGTGTGAGCTCTTTTCATTGCCTTCTACTGTGTATCATGAAGAGGAACGTGAACACTAGAAGTACTCAATTAGGAATTTTAAAAATTCTTGGTCTTGCTTCTAACTTGCTACATTCTCTCAATACTAATATGTCTTTGGAATTAATATATTTTAAGAAAAAAAAATAATATATTTTACATTGCCTAGACAATGTATTGTGTTTTCTTATCATTCTCTATTAATACACATATTTTTATGATATTTTATTCTGATCAATGAGAGACATTTACTATGACCAAAACCCCTATCATAGTAAGGGTTTTCTTCCTCATACAATATTATCTAAATATTTGCAATGGGATGAATGCAATAAGTTATTAGGGCAATGTAAAACAAAAGTATTGCAATTTGTTTAATGTTGTATTTTAAGAGCTTATTACTTATCCTAGATATTTTCTTTCTAACTAAAATTTTTCAATTGTTTCCAGAAGTCTCTCTAGTTTTGTTTGCTTACCTAAACAGGAGTAAAATGGCAATTGAAGAAGAAAAAACAAGATAGCCAGAAATAGAGTAGATCTTTCTCAACTTCCTTTCTATCCCTTCCTTCGTTATATTCCTTTGAAAAAATATTTTAAATTTTCACAAACTTATATTGAATTCAAACCATGGTTTTATAAGGTAGAGTGAGGCTAACCTTATTCATTCGGTAATGAAAGGAGGTGGAGTATGGGGAAACTGTTTACCATGACAATTCTAAAGTAGTAGTTTTGACCTTTGTTGCTCTTTTCCTCACTTTATTAAAAACGTGTTTTATCCATAACTCTTTTGCCTTGGAAAAGAAAAATGTGCAACTGCCACTTTCACATTTAAGAGTATAAAATCCCCCTAGATGTTTTCAAAATATACATACCCATTTAGCGTTTAAGAACACCTCTCTGCAAAGGCTGCAAGGTACATAGATAGCGTTTGGGAAGGGAGGGTACAGAAGTGCAGTCCTGGCAGTGGTCCTGAACCTAGCTTTTAGATGCTCTGAGTGGAGCTGGAGGATTAAATGTGCACCAGAGTCAGGCACTAGGCAGTGGTTGGCAAACTCATTAGTCATCAGAGCGGCAAACCACGACTACGAGCCGCATGTGGCTCGCGGGCCCCCGTTTGCCAGCCCCTGCTCTAGAGTAAGCACTTTCTATCTGGACAACCTCTTTACAATTCTATGTTTAAAAGGTGGCAAGTATAGTTTAATGAAAGATGGTGTCACAAGTTAACAAATAAAACACCAAGAAATAAGAAACACCGCATTTGAATACAGAGTCCTTCACTCATATGGTCCTCATTAAGCGATTTAACATCTGGGTGCTTCACTTATTAATCAACAAATATTGGTTAAAGCATTTCCTATTTTCCAAATATTCTGTGGCTGCTGCAGATACTGTGGTGAGTAAAGCTAATAAATATTCTGCCCTTTTAATATGTACAGGCAATAAAAAGGTGGAAAACTAAAGTCTATACAATTTAGATATTAAGGACTAGGAGGGGGAAATCACACATAGAAAGGGGATGAGAGCTGATGTAGGAGGACTAATGTTTTAGATAGTGTAACTATGGGACATCCTTCTCAGAAATGACATTTAAGTAAACTAACCATGCAAATATTTAGGGGAAAAGCTTTACAAAAAAAAGGAAATGCGATGTTCAACAGCTTTGACATGGCATTAATATTGACTGACATGTTCAAAGAGCGGTAAGAGGCCAGTGTGCTGGTGTATAGTGAATAAGGTTGGAGGTGGTCATAAGAATTGAAATGAATAGAGAGTTGCCTGGGAGCTAGGTTGTAGAGCACTTTGAAGGCAGTGGAAACCAGGGAAATGAACATGGGTGTAACATGATTTAGCTTAAAGTTTTACTGGTTGAGAATAGACTGAAGATAGATAAATTCAGAAGCAGGGAAAGCAATTAGGAGGTATTGCAATAATTGAGAAGAAATATAGTGGCTTGGACCAGAATGGTGGCAGTGGAAAGTAGTCAAAGTTTAGATATAGTTTGGAGGCACTTAATTCAGATCCTATTGAAATTAATTAAATGTGCAAAAAGGCATTCTGTGCACTAGAGAGAATAAAAAGAAGTGTGCACTTTCAGTCTACTCTCCTGAAAAAAAAAAATGAACATATCATTTGCTCTATTGCCTTGTAGGATTTCTGCACAAGTGTGTTGTAATAATTAAATAAGTGCCAGTTGTTGTTATTTGGGTCGTTAGTACTAGTCAGAGACAGAGTGTTCAGAATTAAATCACTTTTAAAAAGTAATTATTCCTATTTGAATGTAGTAAACCTGTAATAAGCTATTTATTCTCGAAGTACATTTCTTTCATTAACATGTGTTAGGATTTTGATTGATAAGTATAATGATCTGCAGAGTTCCAAGCACCTTTTCACATTTGGACCCATTTTCTATGGATGCTATGGTACCTGGCCACCTTCCAGTTGGTTATGTGTCTTGCGGGGAGATGCCCTTTGATTAGTGGACCAATGTGGTTCTGCTTGTGCAGCTCAATATAGAAATTCCCAGGAGGAGAAGAGGAGATCTCTGATATAGAGCTGCCTTCTTCCTATACATTTTAGGTGCATTTTGTAGTAAGTCTGAAGCATAGTGTGTGTGTTTTTTTATTTTTATGTTTTTATATAATAATTTCCACTCTCATGCCCTAGACTTATTGGGAAGAAGTGTCCACATCTTAATGATCCTGCTCAGTTCCCTCCATTGTCAGAAATCAGTCAAAACATTAGTGAACTGTTTCTTTCCAATACACTGAAATGTAGAGCATGATATAGCCCGAGTGTTTGTTTGGTACATAAAGTTTGATGAGGGGACCTACAGTTGCTATAACAAAGCTAGTTTCGGAAATGGGGAATAGCTAACCAAAGACATTCTGGAGCAATAGAAAGGAGCTGAGTTTTGCTGTTGTGTATCTAACATAGCCAAGATTGCCTTTCGTGTTTGGGTGGAAATCAGCCTTCATCAGGGACACTGGTCAATTCACAGCCAGAAATGGGAAACTTAACCAGTGTCAGGAAAATAGAGAATAATAAACAAGAATGAAGATAGGATTGAGTGAATTATCAACTAGGCACAGAAGGAACTGAGCAGAATCATGCATTCCTCAGAAAGACCTTCCCAACCTGTCCAACTAGACATACTTGCCTCAACCGGATATTTTTATGACTTGTATGTTTCATCTTTAGAGCAATAATTTACATTTATTTAGTTATTTGATCAATATTGCTTACTTCCAGTACACTGAAAGCTTATAAGTTCTTCAAAGGCTGGTTTTGTTCACTGTTATGAATATTATGAATAAGCACAGTATATGGTGCATATCTGAACTCAATCAGTTGTTGAGAGAAATGAGAGAGAGAGAAAGATAGTGATTATCAGAGGATCAAGGTTAAGAAAATTAATTTCAAATTAAATTAAGGTCATTCTAAAGTACAGCGTGGGACTTTTATGGTCTCTAAATTGAAAAACTTTGGAAAATGGACTTTTTAAATATTCTTTTATTATTTTAAACATACAACTGCATTCAGTTTTTCTACTTTCCCATCTCTATTGAATATAGTTTTTTTTTCTTGCTGTATTTTAATGTTATGTATCATTCTGTTAATGACTTGTGAAAAGCAAATGACTCTATGCTCAATTTCTATTCTTTAGTTTCTTCTCTAAAACATTCTCAGTATCTGAAACTTTATTTCTTCAGACCCAATGGGCCATTATTGCTTTCTTTAAACTTCATATATTTAATTAAATTATATACAAGTTGCCTGAAAGCTTTAACATTATTCATTTCTAATAATTATTTATTGGTGAGATACTGAGTAAACTTTTCATTGATCTTTCTGCTTATAAGTTTTGGAACTTACCAAGTGGACCAGTTAATAATGCGGATTTTTTTCAATAGACGGAGTTACACGTATGTTGATATAGATATGATTTGATATGTTTGCTATTTTGTTATATGGACAACAGGCTTCAAAACTTCATATATGTCAAATTTGCTAAAGGTGTTAACAAAAACACTTAAAAATGTTGAATTTTTTGCCAAAAAAAGAGCATTTGCAGGAAGTTTTAATTCATTACTCTATTTTGAAGAAAAGTGCTGCTGAAAGTTATTGTATATCAGGAAGCTAATGGTGAACATGCTCCATCTCAAGATACTTATGAACACTGGTTTAAATGATTTCAATGTGAAATACAAAGAACATCCAGGTCAACCAAAAAAGTTTGAAGACCAATAATTACAAGCTTTATTGGATGATGATGCATGTCAAACTCAAAAACTACTTGCAGAAAGATTAAATGTTGCTCAGCAAACAATATCTGATCATTTACAAGCAATGGGAAATATCTTTAAAAATATATTTTATTGATTTTTTACAGGAGGAAGGAAGATGGATAGATAGTTAGAAACATTGATTCAGCTGCCTCTTGCACACTTCCTACTGGGGGTGTGTCTGCAACTGAGGTACATGTCCTTTACCAGAATTGAACCTGGGACCCTTTAGTCCACAGGCCAACCCTCTATCCACTGAGCCAAACCAGTTAGACTGGGAAAGATTTTTAGAGGAAGAAAAATGGGTGCCATATCAAATTAACAAAAGACAAATGAAAAAACGAAGAGTCATCCGTAAAATGTTGCTTCAGTGGCACGAAAGAAAGTCTTTTTTGCATCAAATTGTGACTGGTGATGAAAAGTGGATTTATTTTGAGAATCCCAAATGTACAAAATCATGGACTGATCCAGGCCAACCATCATGCAAGGCCAAATCGCTTCGGAAAGAAGACAATGCCCTGCATTTGGTGGAATTAGGAAGGTGTGGTCGATTATGAACCTCTAAAACCAGGTGAAGCCATTAATACTGATCACTACTGACAACAAATACTCAATTTGAACCACGCTTTGATCGTGAAATGACCAGAATGGGCCAGAAGACACAGCAAAGTAATTTTGCACCATCACAGACTTCAAAACCAGTTAAAATCATGTTAAAAGATCTTGCCTGGGAAGTATTAACCCACCTGCTGTATTCACCAGACCTTGCTCTTTCAGATTACTCTTTGTTCTGATCAATGGCACACAAGCTTTCTGAGCAGCACTTTGAAACGTACAAAGTGGAAAATTGAGTCTCTAAATGGTTTGCCTCAAAATAAGAAAAGTCCTATTGGAACGGTATCTACAAATTACCTGAAAAATGGGGAATATGTGTAGCTAGCGATGGACATTATTTTGAATAAAGTACTTTTGATGTTTCTCTTGAAATTATAGTGTTTTCTTTGATTACAAAATCTGAATTATTAACTGGTACATCTGGTAAATTATGTTAGATATTTAAGATCTATACAAAATTTATCATACCACAATTGGTCAAAATATTATCCCAACTCCACATAAAAGGACATGGGTATATGCAATGTGAAACAATAATAATGATATTGAGCTTTTGAAATTGAATACCTGCCAAATTACAACTGATGAGTCACATCCTAAATTATTATTTTAAATTTATCTTTATTATTGAAAGTATTACAGATGTCCCCATTTTCCCTCAATTGGTCCCCTCCATCCTGCACTAAATTATTTTTAAACTTGAATAAAATGTATGTTCTAATACAAAATACTAGATAATTTATAAAAATCGCAACTAAGATCCAGAGTATCTCTTTATTTTATCCACAATTTTGGGGGTCTTTTTGGTTAGGCTTTCTTAAAGTCAAAATTATAAAGTAGACAAAATTGGTATAAAATGTCTGTTTCTTTTTTTTCAAAGCACAGATTTGTCTTAGTATTTTTCATATTTTTCCATTTAATTACAATATTCAGAATAAAGTAACTTTAATGTTTTTCAGACTGGGGATAAGAGAACTACATTGTGTGGTTTGTTGTATAACCCACCTGAAGTAAAAAAGGAAAAGAAAAAGCTCTTTATTTGAAATGTCATTTGTCATCAAGTTGCAGATGTGTATCAGAGATTTTTTTTTATATCTGAAATCTTACCATTATTTTTTTCTAACTAAGCTAACTTATAGAACTAATCTAACTGGTTAAAAATAAAATACATTACCAACTCATACGCACATATTTAGAAGCATCCAGGGATCTCACACTATTCTATGTAAAATATTCATTGTGATCTAAATAAATATAAAAATAGAAATGATTCTCCGGCTTACATGAAATTAAATCTCTAAAGATAATTTCAGTTATTCAAATAAGTTAGCAACAATTGAACATTCAATTCATATTCAATGTGTAGATAATCACATTTTTTAAGCAATGTTAGGACTGATATCTATTAACAGAGCAAGTATTTTAGTAATAGTCTGTGTTTTGTTCAATGCTTGTTTGTTCAATGCTATTTGGAGTCAAGAGATTCCAAGGGGATTTTATTTTTGTAAACTCCTAGCTAAAGATCACATTTACAATAAAGGATTTTAAAGAGGAACATTTGTTTGCCTGTCATATATTTTGAAATGCTGCTAATTGGCCTAGCAAGGATAGATATAGTAGTATAGTATGCAGCCTGTTTGTATACATACATACATACACACACACACACACACACACACACGCACACACGCACAATATACTATTGAAGGTTTTCTTGAATGAATGTGTGTGAGTATTTGTAGTATCTGAAAGTTCATGAGCTCTGTAAGAAACAGTAGGTGTTAATCTACTTTGTTAATAATTTCAGCCTTTGACATCTCTTCCTTTCCAAATGTACTCTCCTAATTCTGGATTTTTCATCTTGTGGGGGCAAACTCTATTCTGTGATAAGATCAGCAATATTATAAAAAAGTAAAGGACCAAGCCATGAATAGTGACACTGATTGCCATAGTATGCTCCACATACTCATATTTTCTGCTTCTTTCCAATGTGGTTATTATAATACTCAGAAACTCAGGTATTTGAAGATGTGTGTCTAACTTTAAATGGCTAAAACCTGTTCGCAGATTTCAAGCTTATCAAAACCCATATACTTTGAAAAGGGCTGTAACTAATATATGTAGTCTCCTTTAACTTAATACTTATGAGCATAATAATGAAATAATATGAGACATTTAATCCTTGAATGTATTTTTGTTTTCAGAAATTAAAAGCTGTAAACAGTTCATACCATGGAAGGAACCTATTTCTCTTGTTTGCACTTACTCCCAGAAAATGAGAAGAGTGGTAGTTAAATATCTCCAAATGTACTTCAGATATGTGATGATACCTGAAGCCCAAAGTCAATATAGGACCATGATTTCAGCCATGCCATTATATATTCCGTGGGTCTGGTTATAAAGCCCATGAAAACAGTTGGGAAATGGAAAAAGCTGGACATAGATATAACAGGACAATGATAACTTAATAGGATAACTTAATAGCTTATAGACATGGCTGATGTTGGTGAGAAGTCCAGGTGTTCAAATCATTGTAATCAAAACTTGAGTGGGCACACAAAGAAATTTGATCTCCTGGCAGAGCACAGAAGATGGAGAAATTCGACTCTAGCAGCACTCTATATTGTAGGAGAAACGTGATTCTAGGAGATTTTTCACAGCCTGATACCTGTTGCCAGTCTGAGGGAGGGACAGAGGGTGACAGGAGGATGGTTAGGGAGTGAGAGATAGAAAGATAGACCCTAGCAAGCTGACTGGATTTCAAGAGAAAACTCAAGTCACGGGAGGACCAACTGGTGTGAAATTGAGATACTGCAAAAGAGGTTGGATGATACAGGACAAACTCTGCTATTGGGTGAAGCAGAAGCCTATAGATCACATGCCCTCAGGCACCACACTATTGAGCTGTGCCAGTCCTTGCAGTAATGGCTGCTAATAATATTCCTTATCGTTGTAAGGTCTTAACATTGGTCAGCATGAGATGTCAGTCTCTATGGTACCAGCAACAGTCTTATTTACATTAATATTGTAACTGTAACCATTTATTTTAGTACTGCTAAACTGACACACATTTATATATAAAAAGGTCAAGTTAGCAGAATGCATTTCTAAGGCTGATTTCATAATGTCTCTATAAATATGTTGAAATGTTTAGATAAAACCAATAGTTATATTTAGCAAGGTAATTTCTGTAAATGAGCTCTCCAAAATAACTACTAATTATTTTATTTCCATTTTACATAGTCTTATTTTTCTTTGTTGGACCATATTTTTAAGTAATCTTCAAAAATAATATTTACTAGTGGTTTCTAATAAATTAAAATATCACGATGAAACATGAACTTTGGCAATTTCTATAAATACTCATTTATATTATCATTGTAATAAAAAGACAACTATGGGTTTTGAAAAAAATGAACTATAGCTTTTTATGCATTCGTAGCTTAATCTCCCCAAATCCAATAATGCTGCTCAACATTCATTCTGAAAGTTGGAAATACGCTTGTCCAAATCAAAACCCTTTTGAAAAACCAACACTGCCTTTTTTGGTGAACACTTATAAATTGAGATGTTTTCTACATTTGAGAAGTTCTATTTTCCCCCCTATTATTCTGCACAGTTTAAGTGTTACAATATCTTGCCATAGAAAATGACTGGATTTTTATTTTTATAGAATACCAAATAAGAAACAGAATTAATTTTTTTCTTGGATACTTAAAGTATCTAGTTTTAAACAGGAACTTTTTAAGGGATGTATAGCTTTTCTAGTTGTTGAGAAATAGTATTGGAGTGGGTGAATTGAAGTGTAGTGATTTTCCCAAATCTGCTATGTTCGTTCTGCAAGCATATTAACCCATTGAAGCATTGTTAATTGTGGACTTGTTAGATTCAATAATGTTTGGATGTTTCACTTGAAAATATGAATAGGCTCAAGTGTCTGCATTCTGTAGGCCTTACCAGTGTCTGTGCGACACTTTGCTGGATCTTTTGTCTGTGTGCAGAGCAGGCACACAGCTGTTAATTGACAAGGAAAGTAATCAGCTTCTGATTACAGTAGTTAAAGGGTATTCCCTAATGGATTACACTTGTCACTTTTAATTCTTTTTAATCTTTGTCTGCATTTCATTACAATGACTTTATCTTTTGGATTGCCCTCCTGTCGGTTATTTTGATAGATTTAATGGGTTATCTCCAAACTGAGGCAATCCCTCCAAAAATATAACACAGTGATATTTAGGTTCTTCAGGGACTGTTTAAACTTGAGTCCTTTTTCAATCCATGTTCCTCTTTTATACTTTACATTTTTGCAAATGAAGTATTTTGCATTTTCTACATGCCCTGAGCAAGCTTCTTCTGCTTTAATCTTCCATGACTTAATCTTACTGACCAAATATGAGATAGTTGGTGAAACAGCAAGAAAAGAGTCTGTTATCATTTCCTGTTCCGCTTGCTTGCTGTGATTTGATTTTTTTTTTCTAATTTACAAGCAATAGGCTTTCACCGTGCAGTTTCCTAAGAGATGATTCACGTATTGACTGAAATATTTGTAAGCCTTTTCAGGATCCTGTAATAGCATGAAAGTGAATTTGTAAAAATGGTTGACTATGCATTTCATAATGCAGAAATGTAATGTTCAGCCACTATTTATTCTACAAGAGAGCGTTTTTAGGTCTTGCATAAGCTCCCCTCTATAGGAAAATGACAATTTACATACAAATATATATCTTGAGATCCTATCCCATTTGCTCTATAGCTAGTACACTTTCCAAACAGCTTTTTATAAGGTACTATAATTACTGAATTTTTCCAATCTAGGTGACTGTGTGGTGAGAATACTTTATTGATGTAAACACAGTAGCAAAGATAGGAAAATATTTTTAAAAGTGGAAGGGGTTAGATGTAGCAGATGGTGAAATTACAGAATACAAAATTTTATAGGTACTTTTTTAAAGTTCACTAAAGTGAGATCTGGCTTTTATTACAGGTTAATTCTGCCTGAAAGCTTGTGTATAACTAATTTGTCAATCTAGTTATAATGGAAATTTGTCTCTGTAAAACAGAATCATGCCAAATTATTATTTGACATGTTCACAGCATTCACAACAATTAAAGGAAGCTAAGTTTTCAAAAAGCTTAGTGTATTTACTGAGTTTTAGAGTGCACCGGTGAAGTGGCAAGATAAAATTGATGCATGTTCAGAGGTTTCCATGGATTTCATTTTTGGTAATGTTACTAAGAGGTTTAAAACATAAGTATGAAAATAGATAAGACAAAAGCAGTAGTCATTTATAATTCTTGATTGTTCCTTATTTAAATTGCAGTTGTGCTAAAATGGCATTATGATACTAACTTCAATTATTATGTTTGTGATTATGAAAATGGTCCAAATTTTAAGTAGTAAATGAGACTACGGTGCTTTAAAATCTTGAAGTATCCTCAAATCCTTTGAGTAATTAGGTAAAAAAAGAAACAAATAAATATGGGAATTAATTTAAAAACCTTACATCAATATAAAATGCTTATTAAATTTTTTGAATATACAGTGTAGTTACTTAAATAGTCCTGATATACATTTAAACATTTTTGTTTATGTATTTCTCACAACATCTACCTTCTATTCACCTGTATTTAGTATCTGCTGATCTTTAAATGTTAAACTAAACTTAATGACATTTTGTTAAAATGTGGAACCTATTGGCAGTAGCCATTTACTCTCAACTTTTTTTTTTATGTTTGTCTTCTATGTACTAAACAGAACTGTGCGATTAGTTACACTTTCCACTGTATTATTTTCCTTTTCCCAAATCTCTTACTGCTTTCTTCTTCTTACCTATTAAAAGAAATATACATTGTATGTTGGGCAGATTCTTCTCTTCTTTTGACCAAACCCAAATTAACATAAATTGTAGAAGAGATGAACGTGTTCAGTTAGAAAATCTTTGGCAGTAAAGATTTTTCAGTAAATGTATAGCAGTAGTTTATGTGTCACATATAGTGTGACTAAGACTTTTTCTAAGTGCTTTTTATAAAAGTACTTAATTCCTACCACAAATTTTTAATAGAGGCATGTTTGATAGTACAGATGAGGAAAAATTTCATTTCCTGGAATCACACGTTTTTAAGAAGTAGAGTCAGCCTTCCAACTCAATCTGGGCGTCTTGAGAATATATGCATTCCTACCTGTGTTCTGTGATGATTCTCTACTGTAAGTCTTATGATTTGGTGATTGCTAATGTTAAAGCCTGAGAAATAAGGTCAGACGGGGGAAATTATGAAGAGACAAATAGATAAGTGCTAAAAGGAAAATAGCAAATATCCCCATTCCTGAAAACTTGCAGTATAAAGACAAAGTAGAATTAGGAGGTAGCATTAATGGATCTCAAACTATGAAAAAGTATAGAATATGCAGTAGTCACTTACGGTTTATTATAAGCTATTGGTTATTTACTGACATGGTTTTGTTTAATTTTAAGAATTTTTTGAAGTTAATTCTCAAAAGCAGCAAAACTATGTATTATTGTAAGTCAGACCCATGGGCACAGACCTCATGTGATGTGGACTGGATTCTGTTTATATCTCACCCAGCTCCTTGCATTTGCCTTGCTCTCTGGCTAGAAGGGATGTGGTAATGACTTGCAACCTTCCTGCATCCTGGAGACAGGTCACAGCTGCTGCCTCCACTATTGTTTGAGAGCAAAACCATGCAGTGGCCCATGCCTCTTACCCTTGGGCTTCCTTGTTGCCATGGGTCAGCTCCCCAAAAACTTAACATAATAGACGTTAGCAAATTTGTGGCTGCAACTTTGGAACAATGGGAGATGCGAACTATCAGCTGTCTTCTTTCTTCTTCCTCTAGCTAGCTTTTCCCAAGACACAGCAGCTCCACGATGTCTCTCTCGAGATATCCAGTGAGAGTGGACAATCAGCCAATTACAGAGCTGTGCTCAGCTTAGTGATGATCTCCTCATTTATCCTCACAGTCCCCCTCCCCAGTCTCATGGCCCTTTCTCCTCACTTCTTCCTGTATTCCTGGATAAAGTATTAGCACATAAGCCTTTGCCTTCTATGGTCTTGTATAGGGAACCCAAAGAAAGCTAAGGCATAGCATAATAGCTAAATGCATGTTGATACCTATGAAGGTTACATAAAGTGGTCTTCAAGTATTTTCCTTCTAATTATTTTATTGAAATTTTATATAGTAAACTATATTTCAAGGCTCTGTGCTAATTCTTAATCAAGGAATTCTACAATGTTAAAATCACTATCCTCTTGATGTAACAAGATGTATATTTCCTTGTGTTGTTATTTGTTTCCTAAAAATGTACTGTGCTTAGATATAGATTGCTGTGTCTTGGGAACCATTTTTCTCATTTGTCTGAATGGATATATATATATATCCATATATATATATATATATATATATATATATATATATATATATATACACATACTCTCACTCTGAAGTATATAATGTTTTATCTCTATTTTGACATTTATCTGTATTATTTGCTATGATAGCAATACTATCTGAAAAATTCCTTATAGTTCCCTTTGTAAAGTAAAAAATAGTAATTGTAATCAAATGTTTTTATTTTAAAATACTTCATAAGAGAACAAAATAACTATTTTTGGACAAATAAAACACACAAGTAATATACAACACACACATGTAACACACATGAACTCATGCACACATACACACCCTAGCACATTGACAAGGGCAAAAAAAAGCTTCACACATCTAAATATATTGGAATATTATATTCAAATATAACTAAAATGGAATCCTGTTCATTCTTAGATCATTGTTAGTTGATATTACTTGCAAATGTGCAGGTGGCAAGTGCATATTCAAAATGCAAATGTTGTGTTTTCTGCCTATTTTCTAAAGACTTATCATGTTCTGATTCTTTTGGAAAGTGATACTGAATAATCTTCAGCTAAGCAGAATTCACGCATAAAGGATTCTGTGCTATCTGAAATATGTGGGGGAGAAACTTTCAAATATCTCTCTGTATTTGGACTATTTAGAAAAAAAAATATTCAAAGCCTGAATTCTCTCTCAGACCTTAAAATTAGAATTCGACCACCATTGTTGGGACTTAATGAACAATTGCATTTTTGGGGATTGGCAACGACGAAAACATTTTGTAACTGTCTCTCAGATGACACACATCATACTGTGTGCTAGTAAGCTAGTTAAACAAGTGATGTCATTATAACTCAGCTATTCAGATAATTTATTTTATAGATACATAAATTTTCTTGAATTTAGCAGACAGTACTCATATTATTTATATTTTATAGTGGTGGCAAAAAGTCTAGCACCAGCCTTGAAAGTGACACAACTATACATATTTTATTTATTTATTATATTTGTAAATTGTACTTATGTTGAAATTTTAAAAAATATATTACAATACTATTTTTGCATTCTATGAATATTTTTGTTGCTTCATATAGACCAATTTTTTAATCAAGAACCCCCCACCCCCTTTCCCAGTCAGTGGTGTTCCGCTTTACCAATGTTAAAATCTGGCCACCTTACCTTAGGACCAATTAGCATATTACCTCTTTTTATATGGAAAGAGGTCTTTCCAATGACCTCTTTCAACTTTTCTAAATAATAAGGTCCACCTTTCTCATCCTTTCTAAGCATTGAAAGATCTTCTTTCTCCAATGTTAGTGTCCCCAGTGGCAGCCTCCACTGTTGCCCTGTCTAGCTCAGAGGAATCTTGGATATATTCAGATATTTTTAAAGCCTAGAATTTTGATGCATATTTAGCTGGGGAGAAGTAATTTTCAGACTTTGACTGGCAGGCATTCCTCCTTTCCTACAATATAATTCTTACTAATAAGCAAGTCATATTTATATAGTTTGAGTCTGGGTTCTTTTCCAAAAACATAAATGATGACTGAACTTTATATCAATTGCAGTATCAGTTCTGTATTTGCTTGCACAAATATTGATGATAATAATATTCCCATTGAGGAACCTTTGTAATAATATGAACAATAAAGATTGATTAAAAAAATAAATAAATAAAAATAAAAAAGACATGGCATATGATATGACATGATTCTGATATGGTTCTGTTTAAATTGATTAAAGAGCTTTAAAGGGGAACAGCAGTAAACAATATTTGTTTCAAAGCTAAGTCTCTAGCAATATCTGTCTTGGACTGGTTTTCTTCGTAGATATAAATGTTAGAAAATAAGTAATGCAAAGAACATGAAAGTTTTATAATGTGCTATACAATGTGTTCTATTGCACAGAACTGTTAAAGATGTATTGTACAATAGTTATGCCGAAATGAGAGCATATAATGAAAGATATATATAAGCTTTGCCTGGTATTAAACCATTAATTGTACAGACATGCACAAATACAGAATAAGAAAAAGATCACTGTCAATCATGTCTTCTTAATTAGTGATAAATTTACAAAAGTTTAAATGTATTCTATGGGAAGGCAAAAAAAAAAAAAACTCTTAAAAATTTTCCATAACTTAATTAAAAGGTAACTAATAAATAAATAATAAGAATTCCAACATGTTAAACTTTGAGGTACAAAACATTTACATTTATTTATTTATTTACTTTCATGTTTTCAAATTCTTTAAAAATATATTCCATAATATTTGGTGAAAGATTTGCAGCTCCCTACTAGCTTGTCTGTAGGGCTCATCAAGAATTCATCTCTGCAGCACTCAGGTTGAAAATCAATACCCCAGCAAATGAGAAATGGACTAATCTAAGGCTTGAGCAGACAATGAGTATCAAACTGAATACTGGGAAGAAGTATGGCAGGTCTGGTGATATAGGCGAGGACAGAATGTGGGTTGGGAAATTCACAGTGTCACTAAGCAAGGACCATAAAGGTTGAGAGAAAGTTTGATAGGCAGAAGGGAACCATGAAAGTAACAGTTGTGTAAGGATTGGAGGGCTGCTTGCGGGAGAATTGATCTTGAAGCAGTTGTTTACCAGTGGTTCTTATCAAATGCTCCTTTGTGTTGGCTTCTCCTAGAGCCTTTTTTTGGGTGTCTTTTGTGATCCCTTTTAACCTCAATGATCTTATGCATTGTGGCTTGAGAAGTCATATATTTGCCATCATTGCTACCCAAAGTTTTTTGGATGGGTTTTTTTGTTTGTTTGTTTTTTGTTTGTTTGTTTGTTTGTTTTTTTTAACAATTCCTGGTTTTAAGATAATCCAGTCCAAAAGAAAAGTATGGAATTTTAGAAAGATGTCTTATTCTTTTCTGTATCCTTATTTTTAAAATGTAGACTCCCTCTTGCACTCCTCTTCAAAATAATTTTTTATTATAATGTACTTTTTCTAAGTTGGTTAATTAGTTAATCTTAACTGAAATGGCTGGAAGACAGGTTCATTTTAATTAACTATGTCTATAGAAAATGAAATCAAATGGAAATGATGGGAAAGTGGTAGTTTGGTGAATGATAGACATTCCCAGGAGACACTGCTCAGATCCTGCTCATACCTGCAGTGTTGAATTATTTCCTCTTTAGATTTTATCTATAGCACTTTTGATCCTTAATCTGTTTATTGTGAAAGTCATTTCAGTTGCAATGACTAACTTTCTGAAAGCCTCTCAGATTGATGCAGGCTAATCCTATATTCAGGCTCCTGCTGAGTCCCCAACTGAAATTAATGGGCAACATGCAGGTGCATCTATGTGTGGTCCACACCTTCCCTCAATCCCTTCCATCCTCCCCCCTTGCCTTTTAAGCACAACAGGGACTGTTTCACAGCAAAGCGCACTCTTCACAGAAATGTTTTGGTGAAACTTTCTAATTGGCTCATTTCTCTTGAAGGCTGAATTTTCTTGTACTTTGGCCACAGATCCATTTCAGCAGCATGGATGTTTATATTATACATAAATGAGTTGAATGAAATAATTGAGACAAAATTTGTGTGTTTGCATACGAAGCTGGAATTGAAAGCAGAGCAAATAATGGAGGGCAATGGCACCTGATTCAAGAAGAGGGTTTGAATAACAGTGCCAATAGGCACCCGATCAACAGAAATGAAGACAAATATTAAATAATTTAGGAGCAAATAACCACACTGGAGACTATCTGTTAAATAGAATAATGAATCAGCAGTTCAATCAGTATATTGTTTGAAAGTTATTATAGAAAATCATAAAAGCCATTAATTCAAATAAAACCTAATGAGAAATTAATAGAAACACAATAATGGTTTATATATTGAAGAAGATAGGATACCTATCAAAACATTGGGGGGGGGGGTGAAGAAAATTACAGCCAAGAACCCTCATTAAATCACTGTAGAAATATTCTCATTTACTTAAATTTGTAAGAGCTTTTATTGAGTTGGAAATCTCTAATGTATGCAAACTCTTGATTATGACTAGAAACCCCATGCACGAAATCATGCAAGGGGCCTGACCCTCACAGCCCCCTCAGCCCTTGCAACTCCGGCTTTGTCTGTGACTGTCCAGTCTAATTAGCATATTATGATTTTATTATTATAGTTGAGTCTTCCTACAGGAAATTAATTTTGTTTTACTACAAATTCACCACCCCTTTTTGTGTAAACTGCTTATAAAACATTGTAGTAAAAAATATGTACTTTGATAAGGTTGTACTTAATTTATTACATTAAGCTGTTATATATTTGGCATTTAAAATATACATTCAAAGGTTATTTAATAATATAGTGATTGTAGCTAATGCTTTTGAAAACCAGCTTAGACACTGATGTGAGCACTTTATATATACTATCTAGTTCAAACCTTTATAAAAATCCTTTGAGGTAGGAACAAAGAACAATTTAGATTTTAGTTTTAAAAGTGTGTGTGTGTGTGTGTGTGTGTGTGTGTGTGTGTGTGTGTGTGTTGGGGGGAGACTTAGAAGTTAAGTAACTTGACTGAGGTTATGCACAGAAAGAAATTATGCCTAAATTTAAGCTGTGGATTGCCTTCAGAAGCCATGTCCCTTCTCACCTTTCTCACTATGCTATCCTTACTAATCCTGTGCCAAGCATAAGTTTTATCGTAACTTTTATTAATAAAGAAACTGAGGTACAGAGTAGCTAAATTACATTGCTAAAGTTACCTAGCTGTTCAATGGCTTCAGATTCAGATTCCAGTTATCTGACTTTAACTCCATGTTCTTTCTATACAGCACATGCCACATACTACATGACTGACTTTCTGAAAGCCTCTCAGATTGATGCAGGCTAATCCTATATTCAGGCTCCTGCTGAGTCCCCAACTGACCTTTCCACTTTTGCGTGCCAAATGGGATAAAGGAGGCAAACCAATGACTCTGGACTGTAAACTGTGTGAACTTATTTGCATACTAGCTCAGATACCTGCCCAAATTCCACTGAACTTTATATTTAACTAGAGGCCCAATGCACAAAATGCTTGCAAGGGGCTTGGCCCCCGCCGTCATGGCAGTTGCCTCTGCCTTGGCCCCCACTGCCATGGCTTCAACCGAAAGGTTGTCCAGAAGGACGTCTGATCTAATTAATATATTATACTTTTATTATTATAGATACCTCATCATAATGAACATTGATAAACCAACCCCTCCAAAAGCTTTTATCATAGATAGATTGATCAACTTGTCCTCCTAGTAAAACATAAATATGCCTGACACATTCTGTCAAGTGAGATGCTGCAATTCTGTCAACACATTCAGAAATGTGTGAGGGAATATAGTGCTGAGATATTTATTAATGAACTGCCTGTGTTGTCTATTTTCTATTTGTTCAGAGATATATTAGGAACAAAGCAATAGACTGTGGCTATGATAACTCCATGTTGAAAATTAACTTGTGATGTTTTAACAAGCAAACTGAACAGACATCTTGACTGAAAAATATAGTTTGAGAGTTTAGTACAATTACATATGTTTGAATATTATTATCACATATGTACCTTTTAATGGATGCCACACTTAAGAAAAACCACAAGACTTATGAAGAGCTTTTTTTTTTTTCCAATACAGTTTATTCTTGAGAACATCCTAAGAAGATGAGATCATAGAGCTATGACTTAAAAGGCACTTTCTCTGTTGCTATATCATAACTTAAACCTAGAATTCTTTCTTTGAAATGATGATCTAAAGATTGCTATGAAAAAAATGGTAAAAAAGAATGGAGATCTGCAAAACATTTTTTCCTCAAATATTACATTACATGGCAGACATGTCTTGCATATGTGGAGACATGTTGAAACTCACTTGCTCACAGGAATCAACAGCCACCAGGGAATAGACCCAGTTCTAGAGGCCAGAAAAAAGACACAGTTCAGTGAAAGGAAAATGCAATTCAGATGTGGTAATTAAAAGGAGCTGATCATTGAGGCAGGTCATGGGCATTATGGCAGCAACCATTACCATGGAAGTGTTGCAGTTGATGGTAGGTGTGGTGATCAGATGTTTAGGACTAAGTCATGCCAGTGATTTTCTGGTTGAAAGAATTTTGTATGGGGAAAAGTCTCAATAGGGTTTGGGCTGGGATTTTGAGGTAAGACATATAGTTCGTTAGGCAATTTATAAAGTCAAGGATAAGACAGAAAGATGCAAAGCAGAAGCAGCTTGGTGCAGTAACTGGGGGACAGTGAAGTCCAGATTGGACTGTCTGCAAGGATGACCTCGTGGAGATCCTTGGGTGGTTGCACACAATGATCTTTACTCTTGCATCCAGAAGAGACCTCAGTCTTCAGATGTTGGGTCATATAGCTTCATGTGAAAGAAGCAAATTCAGAAGCCTGGAATTTAGGTAGAGTCTAACAACGTACATTAAAATGACCTCAGATTAATTAAACCAGTGTTTTCAAACATTTATATTTTATTAACAGACTTTCTCTTATGTAAATGACAACAATAAACCAAGTTACCAAGGTAGTTTCAAGGCTGTATACCACATATGTAACATACAAACTAGGTTTATATTGATATTAATGCATATTTTACATTTGCTTCAACATAAAGCTTGAAATATGATTCATATCAAGCCACCCTCAGAAAAAAATGAACATGTTCTTCCTATTTTAATCATTTTTCTTCAAACCAGAATTCATTAACGGAATATAAGAAGCAATGCAATTTCAGAATAAAATCCTCTAATGTAGCAGTTTTGGTGCACACACACTGATTCAAAAGTATTTCATTTCCCCACCGTCACTACAGCAAAACTCATTAACCTGTATTCATTTTATACACCAGCTCCTCTAGCAGCCATGCTTAGCTTTTCAGCTATTTGGATGGTGTGTATATCACCAATTTGACAAAGTTGACATTCAGCAGCCATAGCAGAAGTAAATGTATTGAATTATTTTTCGATGTATTTCATTTATGACAATATTTCTGTACTTACTAGTATAAACTCTCATCATGATAGTCTCTATTTGGTAAACTTTGTGTTAATTGTGACCATAAATAGCCACTTTCCCTTAAATATAAAATCCTGATATATTTACAATAACCAAAGATCTTAATTACTCTTTTCCCTTTTAAGAATATATAGAAGTTTCATGTACATTTACAAATGGAATAAAACGTTCTGTTTCCCACAACAGGAAAAGGCATATTAATGTTTATTAATTTTGTATGTAAAATAAGAAGTAATTAATGTTAAGCAGTTGGTATAAATGCACTGTCAAAATTATATTGCTACCCAGTTGGTGTGGCTCAGTTGGTTGAGCACCATTCCATGCACCAAGAGGTTACCTGTTCGATTGATTCCCAGTCAGGGCACATGCCAGTTGCAGGCTCCCTCCCCAATGGGAGGCATGCAGGAGGAACCAAAGGATATTTATCTCTAATAGGTGTTTCTATTTCTCTCTCCCTCTCTAAAATTCAATTGAAAACTTTAGAAATTTGTTATTTTTCACATTTAACTTGTATAAAATGTTACAAATTTATTTAAAATAATTTTTAAATTAAACGTAAATTTCAAGAGGGCAGAGATTGAATAGGTTTTATTCCCTCTTTTACACCTAGTGTGGAACCCAGAATATATATGTAGGCACTCAAGAAAAACTTGCTGAATGTACATGAATTCAAAAGAAAATATATATATTTATGATATGTAATTAATGTTTATGTTTTTAGTGAATAATTATTAAAAGCATAATCACTTATCCTGAGGTATTCTGTGTAACTTTAAGTAATTATGCAAAGTATTAGGAAGCAATGTTTATACAACAGCATTACCAGTGTTGTGTTAGTATTATGTGCCACATACTCAGTGTTTTAAATCAGATGATAATGCAAAACATTCAAGATATTTGACCCTCTAAGCCGGAGAGAAGTGGTGTGAGGGTGGATAGTTTGGGGAAGAAGGAAGAAACAGGTAGTGTGGTCACTTGAACTTTGTTCCCTACCCCATGAACCTGTGTTGTTGGAACACGTCTGAATCCATTTGGATGTGTTGGAGAATGGCAGTCATGCCCTATGTCAGAGACTTGATTTACACAAGAGGGACAACTGGAGAGGGTCAGAGACAAGTTCCCAAAGCTTTCAATTATTACTAAGTGATGTGGGAGGTAATCTGAACATTATTGGGGAGCTGTTTGATGGGTAAGGAATGGAGATGAGAGAAAGAATGGGCCCTTCACAGCATGGGCCTGGATTAGGGTGAAGAGCTAAGCATCACAAAGTTGCAGTGTGAGTCATTTTGTCTGAAGCTAGAGAAAGAAACATCTCCATTCCCAAGGACTATCATGGCAGGAAGTCAATGAAAGGGCTGTCAGCAGAAGGAAGAGAAGGCAATCACAAAACATGCGAACTTCTATAAATGGTAATGTAGAAGAAACAGAATATATGCATAAATCATTTGAGATTAAAAAGCTTGACTATTTCCTCTCTCTCACCTATTTGTGGACATCAGTTATGCTTTCATGAAATTAATTGGGTGCTTTATTTTCCATCTCTTTCTACCTGAAGAGAGCTGGGTGAATGGCTTATCTCGCAGAAAGTACACAGAGAGAAGAGCACAGGCCCTGCTGGTCCTCCGGAGAATTAGAGAGAGGAGTAATAAAAATGTGAGGGGGTCCTTGGCATCTAAAGCAATTCTCAGGGTGGAGCTCAGAAGGGCTCATTTCTACAAACCTTTTCTTATTCTTGAATTATTTTACACTCTAAGCAGTCTCACAGATCATCTTTGGAAAAATGCTCATACTTATTTGAAGATACAGTAACACTGCCACAAACTGTCTAACACTCAGGGAATTAAAGTTCTATAGGATGTGGCAAGATGTAGATCTATGGTGACTTTTTAGAGACTCATTTCTGTGGAAAGGCTCTCAGAAGATAAATCCAAAGGGTTAAGTAAAATTAAATGAGCAAGAAAGGGGAGAAATGCCTGAGGACCAAGAAATGTGTCCACAAAATAAGTGGTTGGCAAGAGTTAGAAAGAATAACCTATGTAAAATCTAGGCTAGAGATAAACCAATAGAGAGGTATTGCTTGAAAATACTGGAAGAAGAAAAGAAAAATAATTTATGAATTGCTGTTAAGTTTAAACCATAGATATATTTAATAAATAAAAGCTTTTCTGTAAGATGTGTGATTAGTATTGGAGAAAAATGTCCAACTAATAGTTATATTCTATTCATATGCATGAAGAAATCATGTTTGGGTATAATTACTCAAAGAGCATTAATAAAGGAGAAAAATATTTTTACTAGTAGACTTAAAATAAATCATGCATTAGGTGTAATTACTGGGAGAATACTTGGATCATTGCATATAATTTGACAACATGATTCTATTTAATTTACCAGCTTATTTTAAATGAAAACATGATGCTTATGATGTATTTTATTGTCTGTTTTTTACATTGCATGTTAACATAAAAATAAGAATACTGTGATACAGTAAAGAACTGGCTATTCGTTTATGTTAAAATTTCTGTTAAATTTTCTATCATGATGTTAACTTACTTTAAAATAAATATCTCTCTTTCTGAAGGGAATAGATTTTCTGCAAGAGCTCCTGCAAGCTGTCGAGTGTCCCGTTACTGGCCCAGCATCTTCCTGCAGAATCTGGGCAATTACACAGGCACTTGCACCCAGTCACCAGGAACCATTGAATTTTGTTAGAGTTTTACCTTTTGTTTTGTTTCCACAGTCATTTCCCTTCCACAAACTCTTATTATCACATTTTTATATGATTATTAAAGTCCAGTCTCCTTTTGCTTATTTTTCTCTTAATCTCCTTCTTACTCCAATATCTAGTCTTCTTGAAGCATAATTTTAATCATTATGCTTCTCTTTTTTCAAGAATCATTAGCACCTCTTTGATTCTCCTTTGTTATCTTTTAGGTAATTATTATTTTCTAGCAGATTAAAAGTAATACTTAGCCACTCAACCCCTAAAAAAAAAAGTTCTATGTCTCACCATAGCATGAGTAATTTGTCTGATGTAGTATATGTTTGATTCATGTATACATTGAAATTAAATATATTATTTTTTAATATACATTTTGTTGATATTTTTACAGACAGGAAGGGAGAGAGATAGAAAGTTAGAAATGTCGACGAGAGTCATCAATCAGCTGCCTCCTGCACGCCCCCTACTGAGGACATGTCCACAACCAAAGTACATTCCATTGACAGAAATCGAACTCGAGACCTTTCAGTTCCCAGGCCTACGCTCTATTCACTGAGCCAAACCGGTTTCGGCAAATTAAATATATTATTATTTGTACCAAACTCTATTCTATCTAGGTCCTGGGAATGTAAAATAAAGATGATTAGGCAACTGGGAAAATGACAGAAAACTTTGGTATTTGCCCTTGAGTATTCAAGCAGATGAGAATACCAAGGACTCCAACCCAGAAGTCAGAGGAACACAGGGGTGAAAGGTTAAGTTAATGTTTCAGAAAAAATTTAGCTGAAAGATAGGGTGCTAAGCACAGGCAGGAGGTTAATTAGGGGATGTCACAAACAAATAAAACAGCACAACAGAATTGTAATGCCAGATGATGAGCACCACATGGGTTAAAGAGTAGGCCAGGAGGAGATCCTAAAAGATTTGAAACTGGGAAGTGGAAAAAATATCTTTAGAAGCAGACAGTTTGGAAGCAATGTGGAGGATGCATTTAAATTGAATGAACTAAAGGCACATTGACTAGTTAGAGGGCTATTGTAGCAATAAATGTGAGCTTCAATGTGGATTTGAATAAAGGGAATGCCAGCATGAATTGAATTAAGATAATATATTTGTGATATTGTGATAGTAAAGTACTTTTCTAATAACAGACTTTAGATTTTTAGAGTACTTTCAGATTTATAGAAAAATTGAACAGAAAGTTTTAAGTTCCTTATGCTGTCTCAACCGCCAACCCAATTTTCCCTCTCATAAACATCTTACAAGTGTGGTACATTTATTAAAACTGATGAATCAGAATTGATATATTAGTATTGACCAAGATTTTCTCTCCTATGTTATCTAATCTAGAAATTTATAGTTTTTCACTTTACATCTAGATCTATGATATATTTTGAATTAATGTTTGTGAAAGATGTAAGATCAATGTATAGATTCTTTTCTGGTTTTGCATGAGAATGTCCTGTTGTTCCAGCACCATTTGTTAAAAAGAGTAGGCTTTCTCCATTAAATTGCCTTCGCACTCTATATATGTATATTCAAAAGCTTAAGCATCCATTCGACTGTTCAACAGGTAGTTATGATGTGCACTGACCACCAGGGATGGAAACATGGAACAGCCTGATGAATCTCAGACGGAAGGGGGATAGGGAAAGGCCAAAAAAGATTAATCAAAGATCTTATATGCATACTAGGGCCCTGGTACACAGATTCATACACTGGTGGGGTCCCTTGGCCCGGCCTTCAGCAATCAGGCTGAAACTGGCAGTCTGACACCCCCTGAGGTGTCCCAGGTTGCGAGAGGACAAAGGCCCACCTGTTGGACGAATCCATGCAACAGGCCTCTACTATAATTATAAATGACAGTTATAAGCACACTCGGTGTGTATTTTAAGTGAAGAGTAAATATACAAAAATTAGGGATTACTACTTAGCTCTCTGATTAGGGCAAGTAGATGGGTCTTATCACTGATTGGACATAAGCTTTTGAAGTGATAATAATTAATTAGATGTTAAATACTTAGAATTCAAAATTTCACAAGGAAAATAGATAGATACAACTAAACATGCAGTTCAGTAAAGGGCTCTGGAATACAGGTGACTGGACCAGGATATAGAGATTTGGGAATCTTTCCGCATAATTGTAATTGAATCTGTGGGTCTACATGATGTTGCCTAGGGAGAGCAAATCATGTGAGAGGAAGAGATGTAAGAAGATGTTAGGAGGTGTAAGCATTTAAGGGTGGACATGGGAAAAGTTGCCCAGGAAGAAATCGCAGTGAAAATACTGGAGGTGAGATGAAATAAATCAGTAAACACAGAAATGATTGTTTTGGAAGCCATAACAGAAAAAACAAACAAACAAACAAACAAAAAACTTAAAAAGCAAAACTTGGCAGTAGTGCCAACTAAATATAAAAGCACAAAGAGTAAAAGTGCAAGGGGAAACCATATTTCATAGACATGAATGCATAGAACCACAAATGCAGACAACTCAAAAAATCCTTAGCTTGGAAGAGAGAGCAATATAATTAAAGAGAAATGATGGAAGGGCTAGGGAGAGTTTTATCCTCATCATTCCTGTTGTTATTATTAACATTATTGTCATTATCATCCTTTTCATATTTAGCTGGTATAAGTTAGAGTATATTTATATATTGGAGGCAAAGAACTAGTAAAAAAGTTAGAAGGGGAGAAACAAGGGCATTTTACCAAATAGGTGAGAAGGATGATGATCCCTAGCACAAATGCAGAAATTAACCCAGACAAGGGACACTTTTTTCTCAAGCAGTTAATAAATCAATAGGGAAGTGAGTGAAGAATGACAGTAAGCTTGGAATTTGGGCCCTCATAAATAAAAAAAGGAGTATACAATCTTATGATCTAATAATCATTTGACAAAATTATTGTAAGTATTTCTCCTGTGGTCCTAAATATTCAACAAAAGATTAAATTAAGTTTCCTTCAATGTTTTGCTTTAAAACTTAGCATGAGTTCTTGGAGATAAAGTATGGAAATTTTCAACTCCTCACTGAAACCATGCAAAAAAAATGCAACTAAAATCAAGGTGTTGTTCAATGAGAACTTATCAGACTTTTCATTACTGAGACTATGACAAGGCAGCAATGTTAGGTGTCATAAATTTGTATTTCTCAGCATACTTTTTACAGATCTTGCACAGTCCAGTTTTCAAATAAGGCATGGAGTCTGGACATGTAGATGGGTGCTAACAGTTTCCACATTTCTTACTGATATTCTGTTTGTTTTGCTCTCTGTCAGTCAGGGTCCAGTCAGAAAGAAAGTCATGCAGAGAATTGATTATTTAGATACTAAAAGGCCTGGAAAAGCAGTACAGAGAAACATCTTAGATCTTAATACCTGGTGGAAGAGAAGTAGGATGTGAGGTTCTCAGTGCTCATGACTAGGGAGAGTTTCATGGAGCCAGTGCACAGAGAAGAGGCAAACCCAGGCAGGTGCTGGGAACTCTGAGAGTCTGATCACTGTGCGGGGCTAAGGGTGGGTTCTGGGCTATAAGTACCTGAACTTCAAAAAGCATTGTACATTTAGCTCGACCACATCTGCAGAGGCAGGCAGTGAGAGTGTTTCCCTATCTTCCCACCTTTCTTTTTTCTGGTAGAAATAAGTTGACTAAGTTGTATGGAAAATGTAGTTTACGGGGGCTTCCTAACTCCCATAAAATACACAGCAGAGCACAAAGGATAGAAAAGGGAAGTGAGGGTAAACAAAATTACTAATGGCAAAAAAAAAAAACACACACAAAAACACAACAACTTCCCACTAGGAGCATTCTTTACCAAGATTCCAGGATGGAAGAGTGTTTGAAATAAAGGTTGTCATCACTCCAGCCATCCGGTTTATCTGAATTCAGTATATTCCAAGCATGGACTGAAAGTCCCAGTTTCCAATATCAGAATTGACTCTTCACAGACATAAAAAGAAGACATCTACCACAGGCTTATGCTCTCGGGAGGATTCATAGAAACTGACTGGCAGGATATAAAGATTTGGAAATCTCCAGCATGCCTGTAATTGAATCCACGGCTATCCATGATATAGCCTGTGATGTGAGACAGGGAGATACAAGACGACATTTGAGCTGGCGTCCTGGAGTCTTTCTCACTGCAGAGAGGCACACGGTGTATAGATGATGCCTGTAGCTGTTCCGTGGGAGGAGAGGTGATGGGGGAGAGGAAATGTGCAAGAAATATTGACCCAGGTGCATTTTTCAAGGAGCGGCATTTTAAAAACTATTGATTACATATGGAAATCTAGTATCTGAAAGTGGATTCCTGTAAGTGTCATAACCCTGTAAGCCTTGATGAACTTTTACCAGTACGTGTACTTCACTTTGAAAACTGCTGTTACAGATAAGTTTTAAAAATATGTGTGTAGGGGAATGTAAATTTGCATTCAAATAAAGCATGCCAAAGAATTTAAAACAAAAAAAACAAAAAAAAACGACAACCTTATTTTCTATAATGTTTTCACCTTTCCCTGATTTCTTCTATTAATTCCTATTAATGTCAGTGTGTTTAGCATGGAGCTTCAGTTCTTGGCTTAAAGGCCATTAGTTAAAAATGTGAAGTGATCACTTCGATTCCATATTAATATTTAATTTATCCATCAAGAGTGTTGTTGTTTTTTTCTTATAGAAAATTTCCTTTTACACCCCTCCTTCCATGGGTGCTGTTTGGAGGCTGAGGTAGACATGTGCTCAGTGGCTGTCTCCTCATACATGGCTGGCTGGCTTCCCTTAGAGTGTCCATCTTCCCCTTTGGAGTCCTGGAGGTTGTTCGGGGACAGTTCATCTCTTAGGCAGGTTCTGAGCTGCTGAAGTTGGGATGGTTGTCTCTTTCTGAGGCCTCCTCTTTTCAACCTCTGCCTTTTTCAAGTGCCAGGTCCTCTCAACTCTTCGGTGTCTCTGACTAGAGGCTTCTGGTAAGTTATTGTGTTATTGGCTAGTACCATCTTAAGGCTTCTCTCTGCCTCACCCTGCCATGCAGCCTTGTCTACTTTTTTTGGCTCAATTATAAGAGTGTAGTGAACTCTCCAGCTACACATTCAAATGGAAAAATAGGGGCATAATGCACCCATGTTTAAATCACAATATCCCCACCCTGGGCTTAGGTTCAGAAATGAGAGGTAGTTTAGTCTGAGTTCTAACCTTAATTCTTAATAATCCATCTATATAATAAAAGCCTAAGTGACCATCTTAGTGGAGTAATCAGAATGACTGGTTGCTATGCTGCACACTGACCACCAGGGGGGAGATGCTCAATGCAGGAGCTGCCCTCCTGGTGGTCAGTGCGCTCCCTAGAAGCCAGGCTCACTGCTGGCGAGTGCAGTGGCAGTGGTGGGACTTCTCCCATCTCGGTGGCAGTGCTAAGAAGCAGTGAGCCTAGCAGTAAGGAACAGGAGGTCCTGGACTGTGAGAGGGATGTCCAACTGCCGGCTTATGCCCACTTCACGTGGAGCAGGCCTAAACTGGCAGTTGGACCTCCCCCAAGAGGTCCTGCACAAGCTTGCTCTCTTATCTTCGTGGCTCTCTTGGGACTTGTGTGACACTGGGCTTGAGGTTCTCTCTTGCTCCTGCTCATTTGCATTTACCCACATTGCCCACAGCCAAGTGGACCCCCATAGCCATGTGGACCCCCACACCCCCATACATCATCTATAGAGAAAAATAAAATATGGCATCAACATTAAGCCAATATGATTCTCATATGTTTCTTTCAAATTGAATATTAACAAGATAAGGGAATTATCCAAGTTTATTTTTTTAAAAGCTAAGGTCTGTGTTGTTGTGGCTCATTGACTGTAATTGATTAATTCTCAGATTATCATTTAAAAGAATTAAGATTGTACTTTGGAACAACTTTCTTGAGTCATGAAGCAAAAGACAGCCATTACCCAGTATGACACCCGGTTGGGTAAATTCAGGTAATTTTCTCAGTGGGGTGAAGTTTGAAAAGGTTCAAATTATGATGCTTTTCAGCCATAATGATGATGCTGTATTGACTGAATATATTGACTGATGATGCTGTATTGACTGAATGTATACTAAACTTATGGTGTTTTTGGCAGTAAGAAAATTTCTTATGCAAGTTCCCATATTCATAAAGCATGTGACTTTTGAAAAACAAGCATCAAAGCTTGTAATCATGATGCTTTCATTCATAGCTTGCACATAAGTAAAACATTATACTTTTAGATTTTGTAAATATTCCAGTAAAAATTTTTTAGAGTTTTGATTTTGTGACATTTTCTCAAGACTGATCATGAATACTTTTCTTCTTTTCAATTATATTTTAGAAATGATGGGAAATGTACCATTTGTCAGCAGACTTGATTGTTGTAAGCCTGATGTACAATAGGCAAAATTCTATTGTACCTGGAAGAAGGCTTCTGCATTTAAAAACAGACAAATGTAATCAAGGAACAACAAATCTTAACCTAGACCAGAAAGAAACTGAATGCACGTTCTTTTACACATGGACTAAAAACTTTTTTGAAATTGACACACTTTTTTTTTCCGTATAATACCACAGGCTAAACTCTTAAACTTACAATTATTTTATGAAGTATCTTTATTTCCACCTTATAGCTAAAATAACTAAGCCTAATGTAGAGAGTGGCTAATGTACAGTGTTTGGACAGGTTCAAGCCTCGGACTAATGAGAGGGCACAGTTCTCTCATGGCCACATGCAAGTCACAGCTTGGCGGGCAGGGCCCTTCCAGCACAATTATAGCCAACAGCTATAGTTGAAAGCTTGAACCTATGGCCTGAACATGTGGCCCCACATGTCTGAGTGATGTGGGCTTGATAGAGTTTGAATAGATTCAAACCCATGAGAATGTTATAAACATCTTGACCATGCCCTTACTTTGCCTCGTGGAATCTGGCTATAAAATAAAGAGATGGCTTACAGGCCATGACACTGTCTTCCTCCATCAGAGAGGGAAGCATCCCACTCAGACCCAGCTTTCTTCTCAGCACATAAGGTGTCCAACGTGGGGCTGACTATTCCAAGGCCGTGCCACTCGCAAAGGCCTAAGAACAATTAAATATTTTCTTTTTGGAATGCTAAGTCAGAATACTAAGTCGCCTAGCTGTTTACTATCTTCATTTTATTAATTATTATAATACTCCCCATAGTTCTTAGCCATTTAACTTTATTTGCATACTAGAGGCCTGGTGCACAAAATGTGTGCACTTGGGGATCTCCCTTAGCCTGGCCTGTGCCCTCTTGCAGTCCAGGAGCCTTGAAGGAAGTCTGACTAATGGCTCAGGCCCACGTCCTGCAGGGCCTAAGCCATCAGTCTGACATCCTTAGTACCGAAGAGGGAGAGGCTCCCACCACCACCTCTGTGCTTGCCAGGGGTGAGCCCAGCTTCTGACTGAGTGGCACTCCTGAGTTGAGTGTCTTCCCCCTGGTGGTCAGTGCACATCATAGCGACTAGTCATTCTGATATTCAGTTGATTTGCATGTTAGCCTTTTATTATATAGATAGGAAATAAAATTTTGAGTATTTGCACAATTTGAAAGATCCATATTCTTTCAAAAATTACAGAAAAAATGAAATAGGGCCCAGTGTTGATTACATAAATCAAATTTTTACCTCTTGAGTTTTACAATGCAGTATAATGAATTTTCAAAAGGAAAAAAACCTGTAACATAGAGTGTTTTTGGTTCCCATAGATTTAGTGCTATGAAATTAAGTTTCATCACAAAGTGTACTAACCATATGTTAATTATTTTATGCTTATTCCAGAGATTTTACACAGTGTACTTGAAAAGTGGATTTGCTTATCTCTTTTCTCAAGAGAATATGAACTTCTAGAAAGTACTAGAAATTTCTTATTCAATTCTCAGCTTCCAGTACTTGTATGTAGTGGTCACTAAGTAAACATTTGTGGAAGAAAAGATGAAAAGAAGGGAGGGGATTTTACTATTATTTTGAATAACTTTGTTGTGAACTAGCAGTAGAGGCAAGAGGACCAGCCATTAAAACAAAGTGTATGCATGTCAACTACATGCTCCAGACTACAGAGCATTTAAGACAATGTATTACAGTAAAATAATTATTCTGCCTATGTTAAGATCCTCCCTAATGCTTAGATTATTAAGATGTATTGATGATACATCATAAATCAATATTCTGAAACTCCCTATGGCTCTATTCAATTCGTCGTATAAAGTGTAATGCATGACTTGCTTTGCATAAAGCACTATGCTGGAAAGTAAGTATACTAAGATGACTAAGACATTTTATCTGCCTTTAAAAGCTAAATTTATTTGTTAGGAAAAGAAACAAAAAAAATTAGAAACAATTATGAAGACAATGATAGTTAATGTTCATTTAGCACTCACTACTGGCCAGCCATAAGTGCTTCTTATATATTTCCTTTTTACATTATCATCATACCCTATGAGGAAAGTATTAACATTATTGCCATTTTACAAGTGAGGAAACTGACAGAAGGAATGAGTAATTTATTTAAGGTCACACAGAGAGTAATTTATGGAATTGGAATTGTATCTAAATAGCCTGACAAATTGGGATGTTTTTAAGTATTCAGAAGACTACACAGAGCATAATTATATATGACTTTCATTTCAACACAAAAGATGTAAAGTGGTCACAGTAGAGGCAACATTGGGAGTCTGAGACATACCTAGGCGCACACACTCCCCCCATGTCCTTATTTGAATACAGATGGGCTTTGCCTCCAGGTTGCACCACCAAGAGCTGGGCAACAAATCTTGGCTGTGGGAGAACTTAAGGTAGAAGTTACCGGTGAGGTAAGTTATACCCCTCTGGTCACTAGCCAAGCCAGGCTGTCTAATAGGTTTACTGATGGTGTGAAAACCATCATTAACAAATAGACTCTCGAAGTAGCTAGAGTTTTGTACTTGAAATGCACATCATAAAACCCAAACGTTTTATCTTGAAAAAGAGAAGAAGCCAGGTATCCAGGCAGCCCCAGCAGTAAGGATACACTTTCACATTCTAGTTGTAAACTTACTCTGTCCAGTTCAGAAGGGCTGGCCACTGATGATGAAAGTTTAGGGGAAGCCTACTGATAATCCCTGGGTGACAGCACATAGCAAAATAGCAGGAGTGAAGGATGCTTTCCTCGTGCTCTGACTGTGGAGAAATAGACTTCAATGCCAATAATAGAATGACATTAGCTATGAAGTGCTGACGGTAAGCCAATAATTGTATGAAGCGCTTCACATATATAACCTTTCCCCACCAACATAACTATGAAATGATAGTAATCCCTCATTGGCAGATAAGACTGAGGCTCAGAGAGAATAAGCAATTTGTCAAAGATTAAATGAGAAAGTAGTAAAGCTCTATAAGCCTGTCTCAAAAAGTGGGTGATTTTAATTTTACAATGTGGTCTATAGATAAATGTCAACAGAGATTTGTGGTTTTATTTAGGCCCAAATACACAAAGGGATCTAGTTTGTGGTTCCAATGGACTATTTATTTCCAGTTCTTGATAACTTCAAGGTCATTGACAAAAATGTTAGGAGCAGTTTCAGCCCAAAAAAATTCACTCCCAATCAAGTATCCTTTCACTCTCTCATTGTCTACCTTGTTCGGTTGGCTGGGCAGTTATACTTTTTATTGAACCCATGATCAATGTCTGGCATTGTGATTGATCTTTACTCTTTTTAAGAGATGACTCTAGGAATAGTATTTCTTCGTTCTTTCCAGCTATACTTAATGTTGGCTTGTCAATATTACAGATGTCAGGGAAGTTTCTTGGTTTTCTTCTTAATCTCTTAAGCTTAAGGGGTTGTCTAATAGCAGGCTGGATATTCATGATGAGCTGGTTATCACATGTGTAACACCAAGAAGAAGAACTAAATAAATGCTTAGAACTTAATGGTATCCTAGGAAAATTATGGTAAACAGTGGTCTTGAAATGTTTTTTTAGAAAATACTCTACTATGTGTGTATGTGTGCAGGTATGTATGTATGTATAAGATATGTTTAACCAGCTTGTCAAAAGTATAAATTACCAAACTATATTGTTTGAATTTACTTCTAAAGCTTCTTGTTTTTGTTATTCTTCTTAATCCTTTTGTTCAAAGAAATCAATTTCTGCCAAGAGAAATCTCTATTTTTTGTTTCATTAAGAATTGTCCTAATAATGTAAGTTAACCAATATTGGTTACTATCAGACAGTCATGTGTTTTGTTAAGTAGGGTATAAATGTGTCTGTGAGTTTTAGTTTAGTCTTTCTTTTAAATTTAGAAAATAAAATTTAAAAATTGAAAAACTATTTTTAGGAATGCTTAAAGACCTAGTTTTTATGGGTGACACCTCTTTTTCTTTCAGCATATACCTCTATGTCTTGATATGTTTATTGTACAACAGAATGAGTAATGTATTACAACAGTAGTTTGTGTATGCCTTCTTTGCTCCCAAGTGACTTCCACTATTGACTTTGAAGCACTATGTTGAAACTCCAATAATCTTAGATAATTTAAAATTAGTATCACATAATATTTGTGATACATCAAACATTTTATAGCAGCTATTTTTCTTTAATTTTTTCAAAAGTTGTTTGAGTTTCTTGGCAAAAGAGATTTAAGTAACATATTGGTATTCTGGTTCCATATGTTAATAGGCTTTATTTAAGAAATAGATTATATTCGAGGGAATTTAAAAATTATGGACAATCCATATTGCATAAATTTCTTTATATATTAGTCTATAGTATGCTGATTTTCCTATTGAATGTCTAAAAAGGCAGTGCTCTCTGCAGGGTTTTCCAAAAATATTTAACTCCAAAACTCTTTCAAGAGAAGCTTCTTAATGATTTCAGGGTCATGAACTATCCTTTGGGGAACACTCAATTAGATAGTCTGGAGGCTTCTGGGAAGGGAAGGGAAAACTAAAGTTTACATTTAACACCAATCTCTAGTCAGAGTACAAAATAATATCCACACAAATTGTTGAGTTTTTGTTTGGTTAATGATCTCCATTTGTTTTATCAATAATACATTTTTAACTTATTTATGTAAAAAACCCAGAATACCAATTGGGAGAGTATCATAGCTAAATACCAGTGTATTCAGCTAGTTATTAACAACTAGACGCCCGATGCACGAAGATTTGTGCAAGAATGGGCCTTCCTTCCCCTGGCTGCCAGTGCTATCTTTGCTCTGGCCAGAGCTGCCTTTTGCTCTGGCCCAGAACCGCCTTTGCACCTTCCCATGCTGCCTAGAGGCCTGGAATGCCTGCGTTGCTCAGCACCTGCATATGCAAATTTAAACCACCATCTTTATTGGGTTAATTTGCATGCTCACTCCTGATTGAATGATGGGTGTCAAGAAGGTACAGTCAATTTGCATGTTACTCTTTGATTAGTGTAGATAGGAAAGGAGCAAAGGGAAGTCCAGACATTATAGGCATATTCCCTGCAAAACATTGCAGGGAAGGGGACTGGACAAAGGGAAGATAGGTGCTTTCTCAGTAAAGTTGGGGTGACATAAGGGAAGTTCTTGCTGTCAGTCATACCTATGAACAGAGATCACTGGCCAGAATGAGCATGGCCACTGCAAGAGTGTGCACATTTGGGATATTTATTCCCCTGAACAAAGAAGCTTGCTCTCTTGTCTTCGTGGCTCTCTTGGGACTTGTGTGACTCTGGGCTTGCGGGGCTCTCTTGCTCCTGCTCATTTGCATTTTCCCACATTGTCCACAGCCATGTGGACCCCCACACCATCGACTGATGGACTGCAACTAGCCTGTGGCTGTACTGAGCCCTGCTCCCACATGCAAAGGAAACTCTTTGGGTGCTGGCTACACTTTTAACTTTACTGAAACCTCAGCTATACTTCTTCTATGAATGGACTAAGGGAAATGAGACTTTGGAAACCCAGTGATATAATTCCATGGAAATAAGGCTTTCTACCATGTCTCATCTTCCTGTGGGGGCCACCAGAAGTGCTTATTCTAGTGGTACCCCAAGAACCACACTTCCACTGATAACATCATTCATCATTAAGAGCGAAGTATCAAAATTGTATATCTCATTACTAGAATTTAAAAGTTCTTTTACTTCCTTTTGCTTTCTACAATTTTTTAAAAATTAATTTTTGTTTTGTTTTGATGACCCTATGCTTTTTGAAACCTGCAAAGACCCAAGTGTTCACCTTTTCCTGCAGGTACAGAGTCCATGGATTCTTTACTTATAAAGATTTTTTGAGATTAAGATCTTCTGTTTCTTCTGTAGATTATATAATATACCAGGCAACCCCCACATGAAGACCTGTAGTGTATTAAAACATCATTCTTATACTGAGATAGTGACATGGTAAAAAAGATGTCACACAAACAGCTTTACCTTTTGTAACTCAGATTTCTGCTAGAAAAATTATACTTGCTCCACCTACCTCACAGGGATGTCATAAAATAAGGCACTGTGTGTGAAAGTGATTTGTGAATTGCAAAGCAGATACAAAAAGAAATGTTGATAATGATCATGATTCTCATCTATGCTTGATGGTTTCTGAGAAATAGAATAGTTTATAAATAAAACAAAGACAAAACATTCTCTAGCTCAGATACAAATTGTGGCAGGGCAAATATTTACTTCAAAACATGATTTATTTTGGGAGACACTAGAAAAATAAGTAATTATCGATATTGATTTTTAGAAGTTTTCTGAAAATTCAGAAATCAGCTCTTCAGGAAACTGAAAGTAAAAAGAAGAGTTAATTTTCTTGTTTTTTACTGTCTTTCTTCTTACATAGCTAACACTTTTTATATGCCAGAAACTGTGCTGAGAGCTTTACAATTATTAAACTCCTATATTATGTGGTAGGATAAGACACTAGTACTTGTTAGCCGCCCCTCTCCCGCTATTGACAGATCAGAATATCAGACACAACATGGAGAGTTTAAGTGACTTTCTCATGGTTACTTATCAGGTTGGTGCAGAGCCTGGGTTTCAACCCTGGTCAGTCATCTGGCTTCACAGTATATGTTTTCACCTACTGAACCAAGTAGCTACCTTACTAGTATACCCTAAGAGACTGTGAAATCAGTTCCAGTGGCATTAACCCACAAATATAAAATATGAATTTGGGTAGATACACTGAGGATTTATTTGGAGAAAAATTTTGTTTTCTTTAGCTCCTTCCGAAAAAATATTGTGTAGTGACACCCCTTACTTTAAACAAGAAGAGGTTTCAAGGGAGCCTCTGGGAGACTTTGATATATAGTCCAAACAGTTTGGGACATGCAGATATTAGTATATGAGTCTCATCAAGAGAAGTTGAAAAGCAAGAGACTAACTTGAATGGTTTGCCTGACCACAGAGTAAAGAAAGAGGAGTTGAACCCAATTGAAAAGTAGCTGAGAGGCCTTTATCATGGGGACAACATGAGGGACTCATGAAAGGAAACTTATGGCAGCCCATTCTGAAGGGAAGCATCTCTGGAGGATGAGTTCAACAGAAGCAACTCAGGCAGCTCAGGCAGAGCAAAGCAGTTTGCGGGGGAAAGTGTTGACCACATCAAGGGAATTGCAATGCAGAGATGACCTAGATGATGTGTCTTTGAGAAAAACAGAAACATAACCAAGAAGAACATAGAAACTAGACCTGCCATGGAGAAGGCTCTGATGCAGCGTAAAATGTACCGGCCATGTAAGGCTTTGCTGGTCTCCGTGAATCTTCTCTCTAACCTTGTTTTTGTCCTTGAGGGTCAAAAACAACATCATGAGGAAGGAAGGAGGTGAAAGGAATAACAAAGAAGAAGCATCCAACTACATGTTTCTGAGACTGGGACTGGTGCCAGCTGGGGAGAGACAGAAACAAAATCTTTAAAGATAACGTTGAACATTTTTACTGGAAAGAACTAGATGTCTTAAAAAAAAACCAAAAAAAAAAACCCTCAAAACAAGAGGATGATTTATTTATTTTCCCAGAGTGACAAGAGAACAAAACTAAGGAATGTGATTTTCATCTCTGGGTGGAGAGCATCTTCACCCACAGAGTGCAGGCATTCAGATCCCTTTTGTGTTTCCGACCTAGGTCAATGACAGTAACTCGATGATACTAACGTTGCCACAGTTTTGTGTGTGTGTGTGTGTGTGTGTGTGTGTGTGTGTGTGTTTTAAAGTATGCAATTTGAAGGCACATTAAAATAATGATAATGAAAATTGTGATTTCAATGCTGTCACTGGGTAAAATTGTCACCCATCTCACTAATTGATGGAGCAGGCTAAAAACTCTTCCAGAATATCTAAGATAAAATTAGATAATGATGGTGAGGAATATGTAGACCATCACTTGACACAGAGTAGCATTCATAAGTCTTTATTTTTTTCTTAGAGTGTTTTATTACTAAAGAAACAAAAATGAAAGAAATTTTGTTATGTCGAGTTTCCTATATTTTAGGGACTGAGAAACTAAGTTTTATGAAATCCTTGTATCAGCCCAAATATAAAATTTAGATCTAGCCCATGGTTTTAAAGAACTGTTACATCAACTGCTTTTGATCTGACTAATTTTTATTTTCTATATAGAAACACAAGAGCACATTGCATAAGTGTTCCCTTCTTTGGACTATTATAAACTCATTATAGAAATAAGAAGTAGTTTTGGAATTGTGGCTGCCCTCCTTAGAAAGAATAAAGGCAAGTTCACGTATCTATGAAGATCTTTTATTTTAGGGAGCATAGAACTGAAATTTACTTTATGTGACATTTTTTATAGAAGATAGGGTGGACATAAAAGCCCACATCCTAGTCTGCTTTGTTCTAATTTAAAAAATAATCACAATATCTTCAACACCAACACCGCAGGAAGTCTCTCAGTAAACATAGATTTATATTTATAGCAATTTATTTGAAAGCCAGAAAGGCTGCCAAAATGATCCAAACATGAAATTATTTCAATTTTAGACAATAGACACCAGTGAGAAGTAATAAAATCTTGCCAGCCTGCATAGGCAGCTCATCATTACTACTAAGATCTAGACAAGATGAAACGACTCAGCTATGGCTCAAATTGACAAGTGCTGATTAACGGGTAGACTTCATAACTGCCTGGCCATGGTAGAAGGCTGTAATCACAGAGGAGTGGGGAAGGAAGTGCTCAGCACAACACCAAACACTATAAGGAGTAGTTATCTGATGAAGGGGAAAATGTAGGGAATTTTAAAGAAAATGTCAAGAAATTGCCTGGTGGTAAGAGCTCTACTTACATATGACATAAGGAAACCGTCTCCTTAGGTAATTGTAAGTTCTCAAAGTGCCTTAAATAAAAATGGAAAAAACTAAGTATTCTATGGATCAAGCTTACTATCCTCTAACTTGAGAGAATTATTTTAGCTGCCACAGCTCCTCATTCTCCTGAGAAGGACTCAGAATTGGTTTGATAAAGGGGGTACCAGAGAGATATTCAACTTGCTTCCTGTTCAAGCCTGATAACACAAAGGTTAAGCCGTGACCCGTATCAAAACATAATTGGGTAATATTGTGTGTAAAAATGACATGCAATTTCAAATGAAATAGCATATATCAAACACACATTGCAACACTATACAGGCAAGGTTATTTTATGCATAAGGTTATTATGTGTAATAATTTCCATGAATTCATTGAGAACATATTGAAATGAACTCACTCAATACTATGTTCTGCATGACAAAGATAAAGAAGTTCTAGCTTTCGAGGTACTGGGAAGCTACTAGAGGAAAGAAAGTCACATGCATGAACAAATTTAAAAACAATAGGATGCAATGCATTATTAAGTACTACATTATGTAACACAGGATTATAAAAGTTCAAAAAATGCTGGGAGAACTGGAAGGATTTTCTGGAAAACGGGCTTGAAAAAAATGGATAAGATATGAAAATGCATATAGTGAAAGGATGAAAATTTCAAGAGAAATAGGAGCTCATGGGGTCAAGGGAGGGAATGCCTGGAGGCATGGACTAGGGAACCACATAGCATAGTGACTACACACATGGGCTATGGAACCAGGTTCCCCTGGTTTTGAGTCCCAGCTCTCCCACTCACTGGTGCCACTTTGGACATTATGGGATCAATCCGTGCCACACTTCCATTGTCAGTGAAATGAAGGTCACTGCCATGTCAATTTTAAGGGCATATTTCAAGAATTAATAGGTTAACATATGTTAAGCACTTATACTTGGATTTAGTACCTGGAAAGCACTTAACAAATATTAGCTATTCTGTATTTACTGTTTTTATTATTCAGCAATGGCAGATACTATTTTCATGGCTAAAATGAAGACAAATTACACAACAGTAGCTACCCCTTGTTACAGAGTGAGTAACAAACACTGCTCAATACTTTGGCCTCATTTTCTCTTTTCCCAGTGACCTTACCCTCCCTGGATCTCCCAGAGAGGGAAGGGTCGTTTCTCTCACTTTACAGATGAGGAAACTGAGATTTAGAGAAGCAATTTTCTCAAGAATTTCACAGTTAGTAAAAATATACTAAAATATTTACAGTCAAGTCTTTTTAAGCACTGTATTAAAATACTCGATTAAACCTTAGAGGGTTTTGAGGTTTAGACTGAGGGATTGTACCTCAGACACGAGTTTACTGGATGGGTTCCAGGTAAAAGAGAGCTCACATTCGGTTGCTGGCTGGTAGTTGGCGGCTGAAATACTCCAGGTAAGATGAGGTTCGTGAACTGCTAAGATGGCAGCATTGAAACCTGATGAGGCAGAACCTAGGATAGTTGAGCAGAAAACAACAACGGACAAGACTTTATTCTGGGCCCTGAAAGCGAGACTGGTAAGCATAACTCTTGGTTATGGAGGAGAATGGTAGCTTCTGGAAGAGCTGACAGAGAGATTGTTGGCTCTTTCCATTTAATCCAGGCCTAGGGCAGTCTGCCGTTTGCCTGTGTTTTTTACAGTGCTATCTGGGCTCCTCTTCTATCACCTCCAGGGGTCTCAAATTCAGCTTTTCTGTTACCCTGTGTGGTCTTTTACTTCCCCTTGCCTCCATTTTCTGAGCTACTTGCTGTACAGCAGTCACTTAAGGAAGAACAAAGTCGTCCTGGAAGACAATAGAAGCGCCTAACACAGTTAAAAGTTCTCTGTTTTGTAGCCTCGGAGCCTTTACAAGAAAGTAGTAGGTATAAATATCATGGCTAATGCACTTTGGCACCGGCAAAAAGGAAAATGCTGCTAGCAGTAAACAGTTCATCTACAGCAAAGATGAATCACAGCGGAGTGGTAATTTGAGTTTCTATTGTACCTCTCCTCAGGGAGCTGCAAGTGCTCCAAGTCACTGTTTCATTACCATCTTGAGTACCTCTGAGAAATATGCAAAAAGCGTCATTTTCTTCAAAGTTTTTATAAGGACCTAAGTCACAGGAAAATTATGTGATGTGACAGCACAAAGAGAATATTACTTATTTTCATGGAAAAAGATGGTTTCGGTGAGTTGGCTGATTGTCTAATGAAATTACTTACTCAATTTAAGGAAGAACACAACATCTCCAACAAAATCAAATAAGCAAACAAAAATACCCTGTTCGCTCATTGCAAAACGTATTTTGGCAGCACTTTGTAGATTTTCTTGAACTCAATAAAGTCAGCTGGGAACAGAATATAGTCCCTGGATTTTTTTTTTTTCCCATTAGAGTAACTGACCATACAATTAATTGAAAGCTATTGGAAAAAAAAAAAAAAAGTTACATTTTTAAGAGAAAATTCAGGACCTAAGGCTTATAGAAAAGTAGGAGAATTAGTGGAAATGGCCTGCCCTCATCTCAGGCCAACCCTTCTCAGTGACAAATTGACAAATTGACATCCTCACAAAGCATGATCTCTGCACCCAGAAATGATGATTTAAGAATGATAGATAACTTCCTTAGGGCTTCTAAGGAAATTGCAGTGGAACCCCTAACTCTTTTAGGCATGCTGCACAGTACAACACCTACCACTTACTGCACGGCCAGAACATCTGACCCACTTCTTTGCACACTTTTTTTTTTCTTTTAATTGATCTTATACGGAGAGAGGGGGTAAAGAGAGAAAATTAGAGACACCCAGAGAGAGAAACATTGACTTGTTGTTCCACTTACCTATGCATTCGTTGTTTGATTCTTGTATGTGCCCTGACCCGGAATCAAACCTGCAATCTTGGCATATAGGGTCCACGCTCCAATCAATGGAGCTACCCACCCAGGGCCTGCATACCTTTGCCAGGTATCTCCCCATCTCCCACAACTCTCTGACTTGCCTCAGATGTATATATTCAGGAATCACTCGATTTGGAGCCTAGTTCTGGGAGATTCTAATGCTTGTCTTCTTAGATAATCTTTTGAGGAAAGTTCTATGTAGAGCAACCTAGCTCAGTATGCTTGAATGTTACTCCCAAGAAAGTACCTAAAGTATTTGCTGATCTTGGATATCGTCCAAATAGCACTTAAAGGTGCTTATGCAACTGTCTTTTCTGTAAGTGAGCACCCATTAGTCTGTTCCTTTACTTCTCCTTGGCATCCCTTGTTAGTCCCATTTTCTTTTGTCCGCATCAGGGTTTAATTTGATTTACCATGTTTTTATTTTAAAAGCTTATAATTCAATAGCATTTGCTATAGCTAGCTCACATAGCTATTTCTTATCAAAATTCACAGCACAAAGTCTTTGTTAGCTTATAACTCTGTTACTTATACAAAGCATTAGATATGGAGGTATTCTTATATTTTTTAATCTTTCCATAAAACATATTCTCTGATGGACAAAGATAGTATTAAGATGAAAACTTTTTATTAACTTATTGTCATTTTACTCCTATCAAAGTTTATTTTATTTATTTTTGTTATTAAGTATTTTTAAAAATTTCTTTATTGATTACAGTGTTACATATGTGTCCTTATTCTCCAATTACCCTCCCCCCACATCGATGTTTCTCTGTCTCTGTATCTATTTTTGTTCACCAGTTTATGTTGTTCATTATATTCCATAAATGAGTGATATCATGTCATATGTATCTTCCTCTGCCTAGCTTATTTCACTTAGCATAATATTCTCCAGTTCCATCCATGCTGTTGCAAATGGTAAGAACTTCTTTTTACTGCAGCGTAGTATTCCATTGTGTAGATGTACCAGAGTTTTCTAATCCACTCATCTGCTGATGGAAACTTAGGCTGTTTCTAAATCTTAGTGATGGTAAATTGTGCCTCTATGAACATAGGGGTGCATATATCCTTTCTGATTGGTGTTTCTAGTTTCTTGGGATATATTCCTAGGAGTGGGATTACTGGGTCAAATGGAAGTTCCATTTTTATTTTTTGAGGAAACTCTATACTGTTCTTCATAGTGGCTGCACCAGTCTGTATTCCCACCAGCAGTGCACAAGGGCTCCTTTTTCTCCACAACCTCACCAGCACTTGTAGTTTGTTGATTTGTTGATGATTGCCATTCTGACAGGTGTGATATGGTAGCGCATTGAGGTTTTGATTTGCATCTCTCAGATAATTAGTGACTTTGAGCATGTCTTCATATGTCCCTTGGCCTTCCTTCTATCTAAAATACATTTTTTAAAGTAATGAGTAGATCAAAATCACTATCAAGTGGGGAATTAGCTCTCATATAATCTTCTAAAAAAATAAATTGCAATCTTTACTTTTACATTTTTTAGAAGACTCTGAGTCTAAAATGATGTAACAGTTTAAAATTTTAAATAAATAAAATTTTACATAGATTATATATTTAATATTTCCAAAAATATCACCAATGAACAATGTTACTGATTACTGCAAAAAAGATGAAAACTCTTGATCATACAAAATAAATAAACATATTTCAGGGTTAAAGAGTAAGTCCATAGAAAAAGGAGACATATGTAATACTTTAAACAGTAAAGATTTAAAAAAAAAAAAAAAAGGAGAAAAGAAAACATTACAGAGAGGATAAATTTATGGAAAGGGAAGGGGGGACAGTGAACCCATAGTTATCTCTTAATCATTTGAATAATAAGAGGTTTGATCAGATATAAAGATCAACTATTTGGTCATTGTTGTGACCAAATAGTATGATAGTTGAGGCAATGAGGTTATGATGGCTTAATGACCTGATTAATGCATTAATATATTAAATACTAATTTTATATATACACTATATCTGAAATGGTGCTAGGTATGAGCAGAAACAAACAATTCTTTTGTTTTCTTTTTTATATATTTGTATGATTTCGGAGAGGAAGGGACAGGGAGAGAGAGATAGAAACATTAATGACTCATTGATTGACTGCCTCTGGCATGCCCCCCACTGGGAATCATGCTCACAACCCAGATATGTGCCCTCCCTTGAATGGAACTATGGTTGCCTGGTTCATAGGTCGATGTTGAACCATTGAGCCATGCTGGCCAGGCAATTCTTTGGTTTTTCTAGCGTAGTATCACTGACAGTCTTTAAAATCATCAAATTTTAATTTAAAGAGTGGTTTATACTTTAAAAATCAATTTTACTCAAACAAAATCATAAATTATAAGCAATCTAATATATATTAATAAATTCACTCCACAAACATATACTTATTTCCCATTGGGGGCCAGACCATGTGTTCCATGTCAGTGAACAGAGAGGATGAAGACATTGTATTTCCCTCTCTAAGATACTCAAACACAGTCATTATAATTGATTCTGGGTCAGTGTACTAAGTCAGATTATGAATCCTTTTGTTTCATTTTCAGTCTGGAAAGCTTAGGTCAGGGAATTTTAAAAAATTAAATGTTCTTTTCCTTTACATTAAAAGTGACAAAACTTAGTCTTTTTTCTCACTTACTTCCTGAATTCTGTGCTGTATTAGCCACTTTCAAAAAGGTTTTGGCATGATACCAGAATGAACGGGGATTTTCAGCATGCTCTGAATCGGTCTCCAAATAAAGAGATCATTGAGCTTCCAAATGATGTTTAAGCTCATTATCTTCCAACAGGGAAACATTAAACTGTCATTCCCTAGAAACGTTATTACCATGAACATCTGTAAACATCAGTACATGATCAGATATATTGATGGGATACACTTTTTTGTAAATTGAAACATATTTAAAAGATGATGAAAGAAATCAATGAACATTTATCAGTAATGAGACACAAAAAAAGATCTTATAGCTTACGTCCATTTAGTAGGAAGCAATAAAGTACCCACGAAACAAAATTATTCATAAACATATTAGAATGTCGCATTTGTCTAAATGTGGGGATAATAGACATGGCATTAGAAGTTGCCAATCAAGAATTTCTAAGAGTGGTGATATTGAAATGATGAGTCATCTAAATTGTAATAACTTTAAATTCCAACAAGAGGTATAATTGAGAAGTGGAGGCAGTTACCCCATAAACATCCTGCAGACTTATGGAAATCAAATAAGGCCAGACAGTCAAATTTTCTTTCTAATGTTTTCCATAGAAGCAGAAAATCCTCAATATGGTACATCTTAAAATATTTCAAAAGTAATTTCTGCACAATTTTGAAACTAAGGAAATCAGAATAGTGAGAGTAACAGTAATCAGGATAGGCATGTATTCTATGGCTCCTTAAATCAGAATGAGATGAACTCTGCACATTAAATTGAGTTAAAAATAAATAGGATAAATAAAGTGCTTATATATGATTTGTATAAAAATAGATTGATACATGACCACTAAGTGGTTCTCCATGCAGTCCTAAAATTAATCAGTCATATTAGAGGCATGCCATGTGTATGCTTCCAACCATTCATCAGTCATTGTATGAATCGCTTATTTAGTGGAGAGCAAAGATCAGGTTGCTATTGGTTTTGTTGTCAATAAAAGGATGATAATCTCATTCCTTATCTCAAACCTGTGTTTGTTTTCCTACTAGCAAGTACTAGCAGATTATACAAAAAGCGATGTAATATTAAAAGGAAAAAATGTTAAAGTTATTATCATGTTGAATTAGACTTATTTTTTAAATGTTTGAATACAGTAGCTAGAAATTATGTGCTTTTACATACATTTAGCAAAAGAAAATATAACAGTAGAAAATACAGAGCACTTGGATTAATATTCCATGTCTCTTATCTTTGACACTTGGAAATGAGAGAAGACACTTAAACTTTCTAAATCTTAATTTTCCCATCTGCACAATTGGAATATAGTATCTATATTTTAGGATTGTTATAGATGGTTAAATTACTTATAAAATGCTTAGCGGAGCACCTCATACTTAGTACTTTTCAAGCAAATGTTAGCTATTGTTTCAGATTATTATTTAACCATTGGAAGCCCAATGCACGAAGATTTGTGCAAGAATGGGCCTTCCTTCCCCTGGCTGCCAGCATTGTCTTTGCTCAGGCTTGCAGTGCCTTTATGCTCCAGGCCAGAGCCGCCTTCCTGCCTTCCCAAGCTGCCCAGAGGCCCAGACCAGCTGAGGTGGTGTGGAATGCCTGAGTCCTGCCTGACCCCCAGCTCTTGGGCACCTGTGTATGCAAATTAACCTACCATCTTTATTGGGTTAATTTGCATACTCCTGATTGGTGGATGTCACTAAGGTACGGTCAATTAGCATGTTATTCTTTTATTAGGTAGATGTTAGCTGCTAGTAAATGTGTTCCCAGTGTGTGTGGTAAAACTAAGCCCAGTGTTTATCTTTGAAAATACCTCTAGCATACAAATAGCAAATAAGATTGTATGAGCAAGAAAGAAAAGAAAAATAGGCAATATTTCTCATTCTCCTGGAAAATTCCATATCTTACTTCATTTGTATTTTACTTTCAACATTCTCTGCTACAAGCACAGAAAGATGTGGGATATGTAACTGAAGCTATACTAAAATAATGTGATCCATTTTAAAATATCATATCAGTAGTCTGCTGAATAAAATAAAATCTAATTCCAAAATTAAATCAATATTTTCTCAAAAGAAATCAGAAGAATCTGATTTACCCAAATCTGTATTTATTCTGTTGAAATACAGGCACCTAAATAAGTTTGTGGATAGAATTTTTAGTAGTCATAAATGGTAGGCCAAAATACCAACAGTTAATACCTAGAGGAATCTAATAAATGATGTTGTATTGACTATATCTGTTGAATAGTCCCTTAAGTGAACTCCAATCATTTTTTATTCTCTGATGAATATCCTTGTTTTAGAAAATCCCAATTCATACTCTATTTTTCTCTGTTACTGCCTTAAAGAAAGGACAAGCTAGCCATAAACAGCCGAGTGGACAAATGCCTATGAGAATTATGCTGCTCTTTCTGAGTCACTCCCAGGGCTTCTTTGGAAAAACACTGAGTTTCTGCTCTGCAGATTTTGGCTGATTTTCTCCGTCTGGCTTCTTATTCTGTCATTCAAGGGAAGAAGGCATCAGAAGGTTACTACTGAGCTGAAATTGAAGTCAGATCCACTGACCCTGCTTCATGAACCTTTAATTTTGTTCTCTGGAATGGGTCACATCTTATTTGTCCATTGTAAATTTTGAGTGTCTATTCACTGAATTCCCATTCAATATTTTCAATCAATGTCCCAAGGGCTTCCTATGAAAAACAAGGCCAAAAGAACAAAAATCGAGCTGCCAGTTATGAACTTATGTGTCTGTTCTTTTAAAATGAAATCCATGCTAAGAAAGTTAAAAATAACTCAGTCAAGAATTTTAGTCCTAACTGGTTTGGCTCAGTGGATAGAGCGTTGGACTGTGGACTGTAGGGTCCCAGGTTCAATTCTGGTCAAGGGCATGTACCTTGGTTGCACATCCCCAGTAGGGAGTGTGTAGGAGGCAGCTGAATTGATGTTTCTCTCTCATCAATGTTTTTACCTCTTATCCCTCTCCCTCCTCTCTGTAAAAAATCAATAAAATATATTTTTTTAAAGAATTTCAGTTGTAAAAAATGTATTATTATAAAAAAAAATCACAGATCTGTCATTCCATTAAAATTAATTATTTTACCCGATGTTAGCTAGTTAATAAATTAACAACGAGTTATTTTACTTCTTAAAAATAACATATAGTAAATGAACATACCCAGACAACGATTTGTCTCTTCTCTATTCTATTGTAAAAATGACAAGGCATTTTTCAAATCTTAATGTCATTATCTACATATTTAAAGGTAACTTTCAAATTTTAATAATCATTATCTAAAACTAGGAATCCATTGGCCTGGCAGTCCTACTTTTTGCATTAAATATCTGCTCTGAGTTAGGTCACTTAATCCTCTCTGCATCTCACTGTATCTGCAACGTTTAAGGTTTTAAAGATTTAAGCATTATAGAGGTCACAGATCTCTCTAATACGCCATTAATTTCTAATATCTCATATATTTTTGTATTGGGTTATTGTTGTCAAGAGATGGCATTGGAAGATAGTTTCCCCCAACAGATAAAATGAGAAAGTTTGAAGAGTTAAAATAGTGAGAGGTGTTCTGGAAGAGGAGAGAGGAAGAGGAGTCTGGTCAGGACTTCTTATTTTCTGTCTTTTTGAAGTTAAATTTATTGGGGTGATATGGGTTAATAAAATTATGTAGATTTCAAGTGTACAATTATATGATACATCATCTGTATATTACATTGTGTGCCTGCCACCCAAAGGTCAAATCTTCTTCTATCACCATCTATTGAATCAAAGCTTCTGAGGGGCCAACATTTTTCCGAGTATGTGGTAGGTTTTTTGTATGATGAATGTATACTGTCAAACTTTTAAATATTATTCTGTGAGTTTCTATTAATAAAATTAGTGCACAACTTAGGTAAGCAAGTGAGAATTTCAGCTTTCTGCTTAAGTTTTATCTAAAAAGAGAACAAGTTATTTAAAATTCGGTTGAAATTAATACATCAGAACTAATAATACTGCTATGCTACTGTATACTGTAATAGACATTTTAAGGAGAAAAATAAAGGTTAGATGAAAGAGATTTGGAAATAAAAATATTAGATTAAAAAACAAATTATGTTTATTTTTACATATTTTTCAAAGTAAATGGTACAGCAGAAGACTTAAATAAGTCTTCCCTTCCCAGCTATTACTAGATGTGAAATGCGAATAATTACATTTGATGTTCTGGTGACAATCTGGAGAAAACAAAATGTGGTATTTCTGTACCATTGTATCTTTTGTGTTACTATTAAAGATGGAATGGGAATTTTATTGCTTTTATTTTATTAGAAACTCCTTGATCTAATTCATTATTTTATATATTTACTTAATCTAATATATCATCAGCACCATCATCCATTCATTCCCATATAATTTAAGACATACTACGATCTAAAAATACAGTGGTAGATATTACAAACGTCTGCGGCCTCTCATCCAAAAGCAACTTAATTACCAGTGTAAAACCAAACTTGCAGAAAATGACTTGTCTCATTAAGAAGAGAGACCACAGATGTTTTTCATGATTACTACCGTTAAGTTTCATCATTCATAATGTGTTTCTGGCTATAAGATGGTAAATTAATTTACTGCAAAGTATGAAACTGTTAAGTATTCAGGAAGATAGACCAAAATGTGGTGGAGAATGAGCAACTAAGTAAACCTCTTCAGATCTTGTGTACAAAGCAGTTTCCTCAATGTAAGTGGCACAGTCACAAGAGCCCTCATAAAGAGCCTTTGACTAGAGCTATTTTGCTTATTTGTTTGTTCATCTGTTTTCCTTGTATATGGATGTTATATATTATAGAATAATTTCCTTATCTCAATTTTGATAATCCTTTGTTGTTGTTTCTCTCTCTCTCTCTCTCTCTCTCTCTCTCTCTCTCTCTCTCTCTCTCTTTTAAACTGTTTACATGAATTACACTAGTAGAAGTATCAACTTAGTGTTCCTGAGATTAACCAGTTTTACACTATAAATTATATGATTTACATACCTTTTTAAGAGTAATTTAAAGTATTTTCCATATACTTTAAAGTGAGATAAGGGAGCAAATTTCTTTATCTTTCATAGCAAGGGATCAACTAAGGCTATCCCAAGCTACAGTACATTTTTCTTTAAAGTACCAATTTGCTTTTCAAAAAACGTGTCCATACTTTTAGAGAGATATTGTAGGAACTCATAGGTCTTATTAAGAAATTTCAGTTTCAGTGTCAGCTATATTCAAAGAAATACAAATTGCAGGTTTACATGAAACTGTGGTATAAAGGTTACTTTCATACTTGCAATGAGCCCAAAGTAGTTGCCAAACTTTTGCCATTGTGCTCCTGCATTTGTGTTTGAGCTGCTAGACTGTTGGTGAAAATTACACTGAAAGTTGACTAAGACACTATTGAAAAAACATGAATATATACATGCACATGAGAGGCATATCATCTGCTTATATTTTACTTAATATTGTTCACTTTTCCATGTCTAATGTGTTGCTGGTTGCTATGATTCCTGATTGCTTTTGGTTAAAACAGTTTGCTTTTTTTGTTAATAAAACGAACCTGAGGGGGAAAAAAGAAATTGTTTGTCTGAAGTTCAGCAATTTCTTCTGCTTCAGTATACTTTCTTTCTGCTACATTCAAATAAAATTAAAAGCTTTTAATGAAAATTGTGTATGATTATGATCCTACATTTTAATCCATTGATCATTCTATCTGTACACATGCAGAAAGAAGTGTCAAAATAGTGCTGATACATGTTATTTCTCAGGTTTAGGTGATTTAAAATTATATTCTCTTAATCTGTTTTATTGTGTACTAGTATATCCCAAGCTTATGATAGCTAAGATTCAGCTGAGAAGCCCCTGTAAGGTAAGGTACTAAGGCAAGAGTCTGTTCCAGATCATTGGCCATGGTTTCTAATTGGCCTTTGTGCATGTCCCTTAGTCTTTAAGTATTTTGGAATCATCCATGGGTATATGAACAAACACTAAAATCTTGCCTCTTTTAAAATAAAGATTCTAGACTATTTTAGTATTATTAACTAACCACCATTCTACCCTATTTTTATGAGTTATTGTTAAGGATTAAATTGTCTGAAGCTATATGAAAATATAGATAGTCATCCCACATATAAATGATATCATGTAATATTTGCCTTTCGGTATCTGGCTTATTTTACTTATTATGGTGTCCTCCAAGTTCAATGATGATTAACAGAAGCTGGAATGTAGGGATGAGGGGAGGGAAATTGAAAAAAAAAAGAAAAAGAAAAGAAAGTAAAATGGTGTTTGCCAGGACTGGGAGGGTGGGAAGAGGGGTAATAAGTAATGGTTTATTGGACATAGAGTTTCATTTTGGAAGATGAATAAGTTTTGGATATGGATCGTGGTGATGGTTGCACTTAGTACTAGTGAACTGTACACTTAAAATTGTTGAATCAGTAAGTTTTATGTTATGTGTATTTTATACAATAAACAAAGACATGATGGCAAACGTATTAGAAAAAGCATAGTATTTTGCAAATACCACATCTTCTAGTTTTCACCATCAGCATGAAAACAAGATGTGTTCTAAAAGTTCACTTATCGTTTCGTTGGTTGAACCTGAGAACTCCAACCAGATGACTGGGCTCAATGGCTCTAGCAAATTAAGGAATTGGGGAGGGGTGGGAAGCAAGCAGTGAGGAAAAGGGGACAAGACTTTCAGAAAATTTTAAAGCAACAGGGTCCCAAAACAGAAAAAGGGAGAAGTTATTTATTGTTTGTTTTTTGTTTTGTTTTGTCTGACTGGCTAGTCTGTGCTACTTCATATTGAATAAATCCGACACATCCATTGATCATCCAACCAGGAAAAAGCAAGTATGCTAGATTTATGTTTTTGTAGAATGCCCCATGTACTAAGAGTCACTAATTTTGTAAATGTCTCAACTTCACATCACTGAAATATCATCTGTTACCTAAAAAACCTTGCTATGGTGTTAACTGAATATGACACCATCTCTCACTTGGATAATTGCAATAGATTTCTACCTGATCTTCTAGCTTCCAGCCTCACATCCTGAGATTGGTATTCCACTGTATTCATCAGGCTCCTAAAATGCAAACCTGATTGTTTTGTTTTCTGACACTTTTTTTCTACATTTCTAGGAAATCAAGCCTGTGTCCTGCATGTGAGGCCCTTCATTATCTGACTCTATGTATCTCACCAGCCTTCCTCTCACTCTGTTCCACCTTGCACTTGGTACTTCAACCTCCCTGAACCCTTTGGAGTTTTCTAAACATAAGAGACCCTTTCATGTTATTGCTCCCTCTATGATCTTTGATTATAAACACTTTTTATTTCTTTCCCCCCCCAAAAAAAAACTTCCTTTAAGTATTATCCTGTCTAAGAAGTTTCCTAACCTCCTCTTTCTTGGCAGGAATTTATTTCCCTAGCATGTGCTCCCCTTATTGAGCTTTCAGGTTTCTTCCTTTTTAGCATCTATGTTGTTACCTTGCTTTTTTGTTCACTTGCCTGATTCCCTCTCCTAGATTATGTTTTCCATGCAGTCAAGAATCATGCTTTTCATTTTTGGAACCCTCTACTTGCCTGCTAATAGAAGGTGCCAAAAATGTAATTAATAATGAATGAGTAAACATAAAGAGAATAAACAATAAATAGCATAACTTCCATAAACTGCAGTGTGATAACTACAGGAGAACCAAGCCCTGAAATTGTAGTAGACATTTTCCAATTGTCTAAACTTGTCATATTGCAATCCTCTCTGATAATCCACATCTCAGTTTTAACATGAGAGTGTTAACACATCGCTATAAAATGAGTTCAAGTATGTGAAAATGCCAGGAACATAGTAGGTATTCCCAAAATATTGACTAGTTTTCCATATGTGCATGTCTTTGTAGAATCCTACCTCCTCTGGAGAAATCATAATGATGATTGTTACTTTTATTACTATTAATTTCTTTAAATTTCTTTGGCACTACTTCCCTTAGACAATATAAAAATATATTTCTTTTTAAAATTATCTCTATGTTTGGAAAAAATGAGAGTTATAAATAGTGGTACCTGCATACATAAAGAAGTTCTGCACTTGTCAAGGATAAGTAGGCTCAAGTGATTGTGCCTTATCTCTCTTGTCCAAAAATGATAATTAATTGCAAACCATTTAATTACTATACTGAGAAGGATTCAGAACCTGGTAATCAGTGAGTGAGGAGGGAGGAGGGAAATGCAGTTATGGGATTTACCATTATGCTTTGACCCTTTGTCTCACATACTTTGCATTCTAATCACCCTCATGTATTTGAGACTAGCACAGATGCAGGAGAAGGGGCAGGAATAAAACTCTGGCAGAACAGGCTCTCTAGCAGTAATGCAGTTTCTATTTAGTCCAAGGACACAAAATTTATGATTTACTGAAACCTCGTACCTAAGATAGCTCGCTGTCAATATGGGTTAAAACTATTTTGGACATTGTTAAGTTCGAAGTTTTTCTTTGTCTACCATCACACCACTCGGAACATGCCTGATCTCGTCAAATTATTTTAAACCAAAATTGTGTTATCTGAAATACAAATTAATTAACACATCAAATTTTTTAAAAAGGAAATGTCAAGCTCTCCTGAGCTAATTAATGATTCATCTTTCTCAGCTCTCACTTTTCATCCACAATTAGTGAGAAAGCTTTTGATGGCTGAAGCTGTCATTTTTCTTTTTATAAGCTGTAAAACATGTACTAAAACACTTCTTTGATGAACATATTATCACCTACTAGAATATAATTGGACATCATATTTTTCAACAAAATAATAAAGAATAAAGTCTTTTGATAATAGTATTCTTTGATGTTATGAAAGTTATCAGACTTTCAATCTGGTGACTGCAATTTTGAAAAGGATTCTTTAATAACAATCTAGTAATTATCTTTGGCATTCATCTTTCTCTGAATCATAAAGAGCCAATCCCAAAATGAATGTTATTCTAGAGTTTGGGGAAATATTTTAAGTACAAAAAAAAAAAAAAAACAACAACAATGATATTTGAAAGTATTGTATAGTTAATAACCACAGCCCTATAATCATTTTATGGTCTCCAAATTTTAATTCTGCATCTACTACTGAATTGACATTGACCCTTCAACGTGAACCACTCACAATAGATTTTGTATAGAATTAACATCAGGACTTCCTAAATGTAACCATACTGTGCGCTTCATTCAACTCCTCAAGTGTGCCTCGCTTTGAAAATAAACTTATAAACTAAGTCAATGGGAGGCACATAAGTTCAAATATCTCTGTTGTGTCTGGTTCAAATATTTTTCCATCTTCTCTTTTACTCATATAGAGAAGGTGAAAAATAGGTCAGGTGTGAATTTGTCTCTGAGCCAACAAAACAGGTTTGATTTAAAGAATTTCTTTCAGAAAAGGCCAAGAGTAAATAATGGAAACTGAAGTGAAAAAATATACTGAAAGTTGATGCTGTGAATTGAATAGACTTGTCAAATATGCTTGGCTTGGTGACTAACTGCATAACATACAACTGGTGAAAATTAATAGCCTAATCTGTCAGCATTTTTATTAATTCCAGAAAGCCTCATAGAGATGTTGTTCTTATGACAACGAGCCTAACTAACTCTAACCTGAACTTGACGTTTCACAAAGAGATGTGTCACAGCAAACTAATTGTGACTCTGGATTCAATCACTGTGTTGGCTCTAGCCTCAAACTCTTTTCCGAGCTTAGACTCTGCTTTAAACATCCACTAAATCTTCTACAGAGTTGTTCAAGTCAAAGTTTGTTACTGAATTCCTCATATCCCTAAAGCAAGTCACTATACAGTATTTTTTTTAATTTAATGGTCCTGCTTTCCATAGTACCAACTCAGCTAAAATTCTCATAGTTACTTTTTACTTCTGTGTTCCCGCCCTCACGGATGGTGCTTTGCCACACCAAAACAAACAAACAAACAAACCAAAAAATATTCAAGAGTGTTGGCCAAATAAAGGTTAATTCCATTAACCATTCAGTCAACCTCTCACATTTATAAGCTAGCTCTTCCCTAATCTCCAATTTAATCAAGAGAGAGAACTGACTAATGATTAATGAAACCCAAAGTGGTGGAGCAGTTGTAAATCCCTTTGCCTATAGATCTTTTTTTGTGTCAAAGAGAAACAACTGTAGTGTCCTGTGATAGATGATTGGATAAAGAAGATGTGGTACCTATTAAATGGAGTATTACTCAGACATAAGAAAAGATGAAATCCGGTCATTGTGTCAACATGGATCTTGAAAATATACTAAGTGAAATGAGTCAGGAGGAAAAAGTTAAGAACCATGGAATTTCACTTATTTGTGAGATATAAAACCAAAAACAATAAATGAACAAGCAAGAAAAACAGTCACTCAGACACAGGCATCATTATGGTGGTTACCAGAGAGAAGGGGATGTCTGTAGTAAAGGAGAAAAGGGATCAAATATATGGGGACAGAAGGAGAAGTGACTTTGGGTGGTAAACACAATTCAATGTACACATGATGTATTGCACACTTGAAACCTATATACCATCCCTATTAATATAACTCAGAAAAAAATGGACATATACATAAAAGAGCTGATGTTATAGAGAAAATATAACGGAGATGGACAGAGTTGGATTCACACCTGACTGCCATCTTCTAGTTCTGTATTCTCAGATGTATTAACTTAGGCTGAGCTCCAGCTTCTTTGCATGTAAAATGGTCGTAACATTACATGTCATAGAGAGCTGAGAGAAATAAAGGAGGTGGTGAAAAAAAAGTATGGAACAGAGTAGACATGTATTAAATGGCTCCCATTATTACAATCTCTTAGTGACCTTCACTAACTTCATAAGTCAGTGGCTAAAAATATTTCATAAATGAGTACTTTCTTACATCGAATACTTGACTCTTGAAATCTTCAACCATGAGTATAGGATTATTCTCTCTGAGTTGAAGTAAAGTACCTAAACATTAATGCTTAATAATCCTTTAAGAGGAAAACATTCAGGGTAGATTCAAAGCTCTCCATTTATGGTTTGTAAAACCTGCATCAGTTTAGGGAAGGTTTAAGAATGAGAACCAACTTAAAGAATATAAAATATTTGGAAGATTCTTCAGATAGACATCTTTCCTACAGAATCATTGGTACACTTTCTGAGCACTCAAGGAAAAAAAAAAGTCCAAATCAAGCTAATATCTGGCTTAAAGATAGGCTAGCTAGCTGAATGATGATATAAGAACATTTGTGTAGCCAGATGATGCTGTGGCATTCATATCTACTCACCACTTTCTCTCCATCTTAATACCTTTGAACAATGGTAATTCCAGGAAAGACACAATCTATTGGGATATTCTATGGTTAAACATATTTCCAAAGGAGTTCTTAATTCATAATTATTTCATTTAATTTAGCTTAGAAAATCCATAAATTCGGCAACTGTGTTTTGAGACAGGACTTTATGTGATATCTTTGTTCACACTTTGTGTGTGTGTGGATATGTGCAATAAATCAGGCTCAGTGGTGTCTCTCCTGTCATATTCCATCATGTCACACTCATAAAATTCAACATGCTCTGGGATGTGGTGATGAATAACTATATGTAGTGACATCTCGGAGAATGCTTAAATTATGCTCTGCAATGGTTTTAAAGCCTTCTATGTACATAGAAGTAGTCCTTAGCAAAATAAAATTTTCCAGCCATGAAAAGATCAATTGAGAACTTCAGTGCCAAAAATCATTGAGAGAAATTCACAGTTAAGCCTATCAGTAACTATTAAATAGCACAGGGTTGTAAAATAGAACATACCTAATATTGTAAAAAGACGAGCCATGTTTTACATGAAGAAGAAAATCAGAGCTTTAAAACACTGATCAGAAAGAATAAAGACATGTGTCAGACATTAAAAGAACTTAGTCAGGGTGAGGTTTCTTTTTTGTTGCTTTTCACTTGGTTGTTGATTATTTTTCTCTCCCGAAATAGTCATCATCTATATAACTATTAAACTGGCTTCTGGACTGAAGGCTCACTTCATGCTAAGCACATTGTGCACCTGGATGTTTGCTGCCATCCTGTGTCCTTATTCCCATTTTGTAGTTGAAGAAACTGAGGATGAGAAAGTGGAACTAACAGGGCCAAAGTCACATACATAGCTAATAAGTAGCAGGACTAAGACGAGAGTGTGTATGTTTTGCGCTATTTACAACACTGCAATTTTCAGGTCCTGTTACTCATTTGTACTCTTCAGACAAAGCTGAGCATCCTTCTGGGACACCATACATTAAAGAGACATGAATCAGCATCACCTTTCCTGGAGAGACTGCCTCTTGGTTAGTGCTCTGTTCATCAGGAGGGGACAGGCTGGGGACTGTAGCCTGAGCACTGAGGACTGACTCCACAGCTGTGCAGAGAGGCCTTTGTAGTTTGTGAAAGCACATTGTGCAGCTCTGCTCTGATTAGTAGCACAGCATGGCCTCTGAAATCAAGCAGTTTCTACAACCCAGCAGGATTCATCTTGGGAAAGCCCTATCAACACCCTTCTTGAACCTACATAGACTAAATTTGGTATATGCAGGGACATATACTTTTGAAACTGAAGCCCATAGAACATTCCCTAGGTGACAAGAGCTACTAGTAAGTGCTCTATAATTTTATTTAAAAAACAAAACAAAAACAATTCTCCTATTGGAATAAATGAATGCACATGAAACAAAGGCGTATGCAATATAAAGTAATCTTGATTTTATTAGTATTTAACTTAGACATAGTAAAAATAGAGTTTAAATTATTAAAGAAATACAAAATTGTATTGCTTTTGTTTAAAAGTGTTATTTCCTGAATAGGAAAACTATTATACAAAGTGAACTACATTCCTTTCTTCCTCTTTTCCTTCTCCCATTCTTTCCTCTTAAATACCTTGGCAAATGTTAGGTGATATTTTTATACAAGAGAATACCATTTCACACTTCCTTCATTTGAAAAGATTTATTCTTTTAACTAAACAAGTATCTCTCTAACAATTGCTTCCTCAGGAACTGTTCAAAAGCATTAAAATATGTCACCTAGAAACACTTCATTGTTTATTTGAAAGTTGCTAAGAGGATAAGTCTTCAAAGTTCTCATCACAAGAAAAAGAGAAATTTGTGTCTGTGAGGTGATACATGTTAACTAAATGTATTGTGGTAATTATTTCAGGATTTAGCAAACCATCATGTTGAACACCTGGGATTGGTGCAATGGTAGACATCAAATATATTTACTAAAACTGGAAACAATTTTTAACATTAAAAAGTCCCTCCAAATATTCATTTTTCTGAGCAAACACATTTTGGTAATGTTGTTTAATCTGCTGTAGAACAGTCTAGAAGACTATCCTTGACATTGGCACAGAAATGACCCTGAGAATAATTACCAACATATATGTTCCTTGCCCATTATCATCGGGTAGCACTTCTTCCCAGAAACAGCAATTTGAGAAATGCCAAACCCAGAGGATTGCAATTGTGTGTCAGGATTCATCTGATCTCAGAGGTGCCCTGTTTCTTTCCATTTCTGAGAAAAATGTCATAGGGAATTGGAGGAAAATTGTAAGTATAATTTGTAGACCAAATATTTTGTGAAGCCAGCAAAATGCTAAGCAAGCCTGTTTCCTTTGTCCAGACAGAGAAGTTGGTTCCAGGGGGAAGACCTCAGGAGCCATGCCATGCTCTCTGCGTGGTGCGTGTGGTAGGGCCACAGTAGGTACATAATCTGCTTTTTGTCATTTTTGTCGTTGCTGTTCCCAGTAACTCTCTATCATGTCTTTAAACAATATTTTATAAAACTATCTTTATGTGATTATTTGGCTCCAAATTTGGCTTTAGCTTTTCTGTGTTGATGACAAACTTGCTCAATTTTTAACAGGCTCCTCTCTTTTCTTAAAAAAACTATGATACTGTAATATTGGTGGTTTCATATTCATATCATAACACCCTATTATGATAGATTCATATCATAACACCCTATTACTGAATTGAACATTAATGCCATCTATCTATAAGCTTCTGAATATTCACCCACTTGTCTCTATACTGAACAATAAGAATGAAAATAGTGGCAATTTATAAAGTGTTTTTTAGTGTCTGGTTCTATACTGTATATTTTATACTTGCGATATCATTTAATTCTCACAGCGGCCATATGTGACATAAACTTCCACTTTGCTGTTAAATATGAGGAAACATTGATTCCTTAAGATTAAATAACAAAACCAACATTGCATGGCTCCTAGGGAGGATAGTCAGGATCCAAATCCAGATATAAGAGAATGTGAAGTTTGTGTTCTAAACTGGTTATCTGTCTCGCACTACAGCTAGCAAGCTGAGGAAGGAAATTGGTCTGATTTTTGTAGAACTTATCTGCCATCCCTCCCATATGCAATTGTATGGAGGGCTGAGGCCCTCCATTGTTACTGAGCTTTCTCTAAGCTGTAGGCTTTCTGCTGATGAGACATGGTCGCCAGTGAAGTATCTGAGGTCTGCGCCAGGTATGGGGGATAAACAGAGGTAAGCAGGTCAAATTGAATTGATGACTAAAATGACACAATTGTCATTCACAAAAACAAAAACATTGCAAAGCAGATAGAGGCAGTAAGATGAATGAGAATAATTTGGGGGGCATATTTGTCCAATGATGGAAATTTTATTTTATTTTTGTTTTTTGTAAGACAGAAATCTCTGACTTGCAGTTCAGGAGTAACCCAAGACAGGAAATTTAACATGAAACTTAAACAAGAAGACTCTTGTTTTTATATTTATTGAAGTAGACAAAGAAAATGTACTTTAAAACTGAATGAAGATAACAAAAAGCAACATCTGGAAACACTTGTGGAGACATGTTTAAATGCATCTATACTGCTTGGTAGGCCATTATCTTATTGAATATTCACTTTTTTTACATCAGGATTCCTATATTAAATGGATTGACCTTATCCAGCCCATTAGTGTACTTATTTTTTCTTATGTATAATCTATAAAGAACTTTTGTACACTAAACAGCAGATTCTGCTTAGAAAGTGTGATTGTGAAGTACTATGCTTAGTTTAGATTCTAGAATCCCAGATGTATCAATAGAAAGAGACTTCAACCTGGTTTACATTATCTAAGGAATTATGAAGTGAAACACTAGAAAAATATTAATTTGGAAATATTGGGGGCCAGGTGGGAGCCCAGCTCAAGGGGAAGGACTTCATTTTGCTATTGCCTTGCTATCCCTTTTACTCAGGTTTTGGGATATACCCATAGCCCTTAGGCAGGCAATTCCAGTAATAGCTCCAGGATAGCCCATCAGCAAAGATTTACATAAGACTGAACGATAGAAGTTGCTTTAACTACCATTGTCCAACTAGACAGTGGGTTGTTGGCTCTGACCTTACAGAGTTTCAAGGTTGACCAGCCTTCAGAGTTCCTTGTCCACACTTCTCTGCTAGTGAGGACAGTGGGTGGCTTCCAACAGTGTGCAATAATGGTGTTAGGTGCTTTAAGAAGAGAAATAAGAGAGTTCCTAAACAGAATCACTTCCAGCCAAGTTCACCTATCTCACGGCATCACATGTGTTTGTTATCAGAATACATTCTGGCTAGTTTTACAAAACATTTTACTTTATGCCTTGAAAATTTCATTTTCTTTGTAATGTGCATTTTATATTAATTGTGGCTATCTTCTGTTAAAGAAATTATTTCAGAATGCCATCATAGTTTGCATAATTCTGACTGGTATTTTACATAAAAGCAATGCTCTCAGGTTATCCTGCTTGGTATGTCATTATCTTACTGGATATTCATTATCTTACATCAGGATTCCGACATTAAATTAATTTCTGTGCATCAAGAAAGCAGAGGGTTTAATCATCAAGTTGTATTTTCAACAAAGCAACTCATTTCCAGCAAAGGAAGTTAAGATCATATGCAGAGTCTACTTGCTTCTACACTATTTCTTACCAGGAAAACATCCTGAACACTTGGGATATGATTTTTCAGAATTAACAAATGGCCTTTATAAGGAGAATAAAAGGAAAGTCCTATTATAAAAATGCTTTAGAGTTCATTGAGCTCTGCCTATTTCAACTCAGGTAGAACGACAAATTATATCATTCATTGTTCAATGAGGCTAGAATCTCAATCAGGAAATTGAGGGGCCCAAGTGGTGACCATTAAATTATACAACTTTTCATAAAATGTCTTATGATTACAAGGAGGCTCATATTTTATTTCATCTTAAACACAAACTAAAGAAACCACCGAAAAAGACATTCCCTAGCAATAACAGTAAAGTAAAATAGACATTAAAGGACAGATAAAAGATTTAATAAGATAGAGTACATATTTGAACAAAATTAGTACACTGTGATGAGCTTTGAGTACAAAAATATCGATATTTAAATGTGATATTCAATGACATGCTTAGGGAAAGTAATCATCTTTTAACAGAGATAGCCTTTTGTGCTGAGAAAATAGAGAGTCCTTTACCCTCTCTCAAAATAGGCATTTTTTTTCTTTGCTTTTTCCATTGTGCAGTTTTCATAGTATTTATATGAGTAATTACCATAAGCTTTTCTAGTAGTAACTCCTATTAAGGAAATGCAAAGCTGTGACATGAAAATAAGTATTTGTTCACAGACCTGAAGTTAAATGACATCACTGTAGTGGTTACTTTCAGATATGTATGCAGTCTTACTATGTTATTTTAGCATATTTTAAAACTAAACTGGGGGGAAATGTTAGTAAAGGATTGACTTGCAGTTGTACTAATGCATCTTAATATTTTTAATTTATATATTTAGTAGGGAATTTGATGTTGTTTGTTCTTTGCCTCAAAAGTACTAAAGATCAGTTGACTCCTTTATAGCTAATGCTATTGAGATGTGTGGTTGATTGTTTAATAAAATATTATCCATAACACCATAAATTATGAGACATGATACAAATAGAATTTACATATTTAACTTAGAATATTCCTTTGAATTTTGTAGTAGGCCACAAAATAGCTTTAAAATAAAGTCATCCAAGATTTTTGTTTTATAGGAAAACATATCAAGTGGAACTAGGTATGACCCAAAACACAGAATTTCACTCTTCATTTCAAAATATAGGAAAAATGTATATTTTATCTTTTTCAGGCTGCGATGATGCCTTGTTCAATATCATGGCCCAGAATGATTTATGATTTGCCTGGTTAATGCATGTGTCCATCAATTTCCTTTAGTAATGGACATCTGGATACAGACACTGTGGCTCCACCAATGTTTTTTACCCTTGTTCTTTGCAGTAGAGAACAAAAATGACAGGTGACTACACCTCCACACACACACACACACACACACACACTAGTATCCCTGCACACAAATCCGAGCGCCAATAACTCTCGGCAGGGCCTGGCCGCTCTGTGCCCGCTGTCCAGAGGCTCTCCAGGGCCCAGAGGCCCATCCACAACCCGGCACGAAACACATGCCTCTTCACCAGAGCAACAAAGCAAGCATTCTGCCACGCCCCTCATGCTGCCCACTCTCAATGGCCACACCCCTTGGATGGGAGACTCCAACAGGGCTGAGAGAACTAGGCGCTACCATCTCAGGGCTATGGACACTGCCATCTTTGTGATGGAGTGATGTTTAGTTTACATATTATCCTTTTATTATATAGGATAATTTTTTTAAAAAATTACGTTTGTATTGATTTCAGAGAGGAAGGAAGAGGGAGAGAGAAATAGAAACATCAATGATAAGAGAGAATCATTGGTTGGCTGCCTCCTGCTGAGTTTGGAGCCCACAACTTGTGCTCTTGAGCAGCATTGAACCTGAGACCTTGCAATCTGCAGGCTGATGCTCTACTCACTGAGTCAAACCAGCTAAGGCCACGGGTTGATCTATTTTTTGAGCCTATGCATTGAGAAATGAGTGTTTTATTTCAGTTTATACTTGCGCTGGACTAGGAATGAAGAGGGAATTGGGGGAAGCAAGTGTGGAACAGCCTATCTCCTTATCTCCTTCAATAAAGGTCTCTTGAGTCCCCTATAGAATCAAGCTTTGTAATTCAAACTCTTAATAAGGCTAAAGAGTGGGGTGTTTTTTCCCCCCCTAAGGTCCTTGCTGTAGTAGTGGGCTTATAAAGGGAAAATTACATGTGTCTCATTTTATAGTTTAAAGCAAAATAATGCTCTTCTCCTCCTTTAATACCTCCTCCCTCACAAGTGCCACCTCCAGCAGCACTCAGCCCGTTGGGCTTTCCCATGTCAGCTTGGTCCCACCCTTCCACCTGTGTTGATGGATTTCCCCTGCCTCAACTACTCTTCCCTATTTCAATAGCCCAGCAATTTTTTTACTCATCTTTCAACAATCAGCCCAAATGGGGTACCTCCCCTTTTTAATCAGAAAAAAATTGACATGATAAAATGTGGGGCTTATTTATAGTAAGATCGATGCTATGGGACAAAATACACCAGAAAAAAATTATGTAAATGACCAATAAGATTACTTTGAATTAGCCTTACTTGAACTATAATTTCTGATAAGTTTATCAGCTATGCTTATGATTTACACATCTGTCGAAAAGAAATAGCAAAAATACCAAGAGTACATTGTTTGGGGTTTAAAAAGTATTTCATTTAGGGTGTTTATATTTATTATTTTATATGTTTCTTTTTTAAAAAATCTTATCAGGTTCTAAAGGCATTTTATGTGTATCTTATAATAATTCTATAACAATTACAGAACAATATCATTATGGAATTGGAAAGTAGGGCTGTGAGAATTAATTTGCTCAAAGTCCAATAGCTAATAATGGCAAAAAATGGAATTGGAACTTGGATAATCTGATTTCAAAGCCTAAGATCTTAATTCTAAACTATGTTGCTTCCTCTAATTAATAATTGAATCATTATAAACTTGAAGAAACTCTGGAATGCCAGACAGTAGAGTTTTGCGACCACAGGAAGATTTATTTGAAGGATAAGCCCTGACACTTTCAGATTGAATTTATATATCGAATAATTGACCTATAGTATGGGGTGGTGAGCAAAAGACTTCATGGTCTCATCTAGCCCAGAGCTGAAGGGGCACTTTGAGTTCTTGGCACCATATTTTAAATAAAATTTGTCAAAGAATGATAGATTAGGGACAGGCCACTGTGACATGCATTGACCAAATGAAGAAACAGAGGGCACTAAAGTATCTGCATGAGTATTTATGAGATGCATTTCACTTGGGACACATAATTTTCTTATGACCTTTGAGAGAATAGTTTCAGCAGAAAATGGAAAAGGGCAACACTTTACAATAAGAGTAAATGGGAAGCTGGAAAGTGATAGCAGTTAGTATAGTCTTTCTTTCAAAATGTTAGCTAGATATCTTAAACTCTTCAATTAAGCAAAAATCATGTGTAGAGTGCTTGTGCCTATGTCAGTCAATCGAGTCCATAAATAGAAGGTCACCTAGAATACTCCAGTGTTGATTTACTTCCCTCCAATATAGTTTTTTCTTTTGCTTTGTCAGCTATTTGACTTCCTGTAGTTACATTCCCCCCGTCCCTTGACACCTAAATAAAGTAAACTTGAGATTTCCTACCAAGTGTGTTTTATAGCAATGTATCCAATTTAGTGTGCTTCATTTACATTTGTAGAACTTGATATTTGAAATATAGGTGTTTAGAAATAACCAACACACTGTGGTTAAGCAAAACTCAGGGGATTGTATCTTACTTATAATTTCAAATTTAAATCATGCTTTCTTGACACTTTAGTCAATTTCAAGTAATAAAAGATGATCTTATCTTTAGAATTGGCCTTTCTGGAATAAAAGTTATGGATATTTGTAACATCTCTTTTGAACTTCCCATTCTTCAGAACTATGAGACATTAATGTTGTTGAAGCCACCCAGGCTATGATATTTTTGTTATAGTATCTCAAATGCACTAAGACACTATTTATCACAAGGAAAACTGGACTATCATAGAGGTAGGAGTTGGGGATACTGATTTTCTTTGAGGAGGAGGGGCTATGAGAGGACTTGATGGATATTATTCAGCACTGATAATGGTCTATTTCTTGAGCTGGATCTGGCTAAAATAATGTGTTTACATTGTAAAAACTAATTGAACTTATTATTTAGTCTTTACTGTATATAAGTTATATTGTAATAAAAGGTACACTTTTTAAAGTGTACTCACTGAGAGACCTATTATATGCCTGATTATTGGGTATAAGCAACCAAATCAATAGAATACATTTTTTAGATTTCAACCTGTATGCTTTCAAAATTGAGGATTAATTGAAATGGAAACTGCAACAAATTAACTTTGAGCCAATGACATTTAATTCAAACCCGATCAAATAGAAAATTCCCCTTGCTTAAAGATGCTATTACAGTGGTGTGATACCTAGTTATGTAGATACTAAATCACTTGCTGTTATTCATTCTATTTTTAAGAAGCATAGAATTCAGGAATCAACATTAAGACAGCATGTGAAAAAAAACACTTAGGGTTATTATTAAAGCATATTCTTTAAAGCAAGGCTAAACTAATTTGAGGTTGACCTTATCAGCAATCCAAATCCATCAAATACAAAATACTATGATGTTCATGAGAATTATAGGTGGCAATAGAATATTTTGGTGCAATAAATGTCAAGACATTATAAGAGAAGATCATATAGTTGTAACTACTATCTACAATAAGCATGTGTTAGGTAAAAACCCAATTACTTATTTTTATTGTTGACTAATACTCCTTGAATACACTTTTTTTTTCATTTAAAAATGCAACTTTTAAATGACATAAAAGATGGAATATTAGATTTATTTTTCTTGATTATATTGTAAAATAGCAAAAATAAGCTTGATACTTTCTCTAGAGACCTAAGCGAGAAAGGTCAACTTATTATTTTCCTGTTTCCATAATGGTGTACAAATAGAGAGCATTGTGCAATGATTATGCATAGCATTGTGAAAAGAAAGTTAATTCTTTGGTGAAAATTACTGAGGTCAAACTGAATATTTTTGTTGATTCATATTCTCTGTTTTAAACTACCAATTATCTGATTTCATTCAGGATTATTTTTTGGCTACATCTAGTTTCTTGGCTCACATGATAAGGGAAAACATTCCTATTTACTTTTAAAAAAACATTTACTTTGAATGGATATTCTGTACCAGGGAAAGTGTTAATTCCTAGTAAATATGGAAATGAATGTATGATTTATGTTTTTAAGAGATAGAAATTAAAAATAATGTATATATGCAAGAAGGAAATTAATAAAGATCATATGAAAAGAATAAAAAAGCAATTGGGGCTCATGTCAAAAGATTACATTTGGAAAGGAAGACCAAAGAAGGATTCATGTAATATTCATCATCAGTGAGTTGAGCCTTAAATGTTGGCTGAAATATAAACATACGGAAGCCTGAGAATGGCATATGAAAAAATGTTCAATGTTACCAATCATCAGAGAGATGCAAATTAGATCTAAAATGAGATGTCACCTGCCAGAATGGCTACCATCAATAAATTAACAAACAACAAGTGCTGGCGAGGATGCAGAGAAAACAGAACCCTAATGCACTATTGGTGGGAAGGCAGACTGGTACAGCCACTGTGGAAAATAGTATGGTTTCCCCTTAAAATTAAAAATAGAACTTCCATTTAACCCTGCAATCCACTTCTGGACATATATCCTAAGAATCCAAAAGAGCAATCAGAAAGAATATATGCACCCCTATGTTCATAGCAGTATTATTTACAATAGCCAAGATCTGAAAACAGCCCAAATGCCCATCAGTAAATGAGTGGATAAAAAGCTATGGTCCATTTACACAATGGACTACTACTGGACTGTAAAAAGAAAGGATTCTTGCCCTAGTTGGTTTGATTCAGATCAAGGACACATGCCTGTGTTGTAGGCTCAATCACTGATGTCTTTCTCTCCCTCTCCCTTCCTCTCTGAAATCAGTTATATATTTTTAAACTTTTTAAAAGAGGGAACTCTTACCCATTGTGATAGCATCAATGAGCCTAGAGATTATGCTAAGTGAAATAAACCTGTCAGAGAAAGAAAAATGCCATATGATCTCACTAATATGTGGAATCTAATGAACAAAATATATACTGATGAACAAAATAGAATCAGAGTCATGGATACATGGAACAGACTGTGGAATCCCAGAGGGGAAGGTGGTGGCAGGGACTGAATTGAAAGAAGGTGAGACTAGCTAAAGAACACATGCATAGCCCACTGACACAGGTAATAGTGTGGTGAAGGTCTGGAGAGGAGAGCAGAGGCTAGGTGGAAGTGGGCAATGGTGGAGAGGAATGGGGGACATCTAAAATAGTGTCAACAATAAAAAAAATTATATTTTCTTAGGCAGGTGACCCAAATTACATTATTTATTAGGCAATCTCAAGTAAGATATATTAGATCATGCAAAAGACCCCTGATAGCCCCAAAGTAATTGTCTTATTTGGCCTGCTCATCCATGCAGAGAAAAGTTAGGAAAAATACTCTTGAAAAAAATCTACAAAACTCATTTCCTCTTTTAAAAAATATTTTTTCTCAAAAGAAGTAATGATGTAGCAGGTTTTCTTTCTGCTTACTCATTTTTTTAAAACTCTAAATACTGCATTTTCTGAGTGCCTCTGCAAACTCAGCTAGAGCAAAATCTCAGATGCGAATAAAAAATAGGAAAGCTTTTAATTTTCAAATAATGCCTTCCTTAATAGTAAAATGGCTGTGACAAGATTAGCTAGAATCACAGCACCAGTTTTATGAAGAAAAATAAGAAGTCAGTGACAGTAATTTTATTTATACAGCCATCTGCACATTTATGTCTAAATCCTTCTGGCATTTGAATATGCAGTTTCCAAATTCAGGATCTCATTGGGAGACTAGAGTCATTCAGAAACCAGCAGGAATGACAGTCACTCACTGACAAATTTTTTTGTGGGCCCTTAATTTCACTCTTTCATATAGTTAGCCTTTTTTATGAGCTGTTACTGTGAAATCAAGCACATTCAAGCAAACAGTCAAACAGCTTCTTGAATCCCCATCATGCAAAGACTGGTCTGGGCTAAGGTTAGATGTATGAAAGGTGGTTCAGAATAAGATCAGACTAGGATAATGGAATCATTAAGTTCGTGTGGAGAAGGGCCCTTAAAGATGGCTTAGCTGGGCATCTACTCTGGAAGCCTATGGTCTGCAGGACTCCAACTCTACACACACTAATGCTTTTGTGGCATTTGCTCTTTCTGGTATTTAAAGAATACTCCTAGCTCTCTTCCTTTACGAGACATTGATTCCATCCCTGAGTTCTCTAGCTTTATGGCTCTGTTATTCTTCTCTATGTAAGCTGTTGTGCACACACATTACCATGTTCAGAGGCTACGGCTTGAGTTGCTCTAAAGAATCGTGTTTGAGACAACCCACAACTTATGTATTAACCTGGATGCCTGTTTACTATCAGTATTATAATTAACATATTTTCCAAACCTAAAATTGGCCATCCTAGGGACACCAAACAGGATATTTGCTATCGTAGGAAAATTTGGGCAACAAATAGTGCTTTAAAAGCCTTGCTACATTCACAAATATGGAAGGCATGGGTAACAATTTTATCATTAGATTAGAATTTATTGTGCCTACACACATATGTTGACATAAGACGACCATTTGAACTTTGTAGTCATATAATTCAAGTTTAACTATTAAAAATAGGTGGAGGTAATGATGGATGAAGGCTTGACATGGGGTGGTGAATACACAACACAGTGTACAGATGATGTGTTATGAAATTGTGTACCTGAAACCTGTGTAATTTTGTTAACCAGTGTCATCCCGATAAATTCAATAAAAGGAAAAAAAATAAAATGTGAAAATTTAACAATCAATATGAATATGCATATATTGTCCATTGAAACAGTGGTAAAATAATTTTACAAATAATAAGAAAAACACCAGTTTTTATTATTGGTGATTATTAACGTATTTCTAAAACAAATTACCCCTGTAACAATAAGGAACTATTTAGCTAAAGTGCTAATTCCTATAAAAAACAGATGAATTTTTTAAAAGCTAGTTTATTTTGTTTATGTAACAGTTAGCTTTGAGTACATAAGATTTCTCACCCTAAGTAATAGCATTTTTATTTTTATCTAGAAAAAATATTTGCTTGTTTGATATAATAAAATGTATGCTACTATTTTATAGGCACTATACCCAAAACTAGGGGCAAAAAAATAAAACAAGAAGAAATAAAGGTATTTCACTCATCTATCCAAATACATGAAACCAAACACCAAAATATAAACACTTTCAGACTTCATTTCCCCCTTCATTTGTATTCCTTTAAAAGGTTATATCCCCATCTCAACTCTTTTTCTGTTCATAAAAGGGCAAATAACTTCGTTCATATCTGAGAAATAGTTCCCATTAGCCATATGCCAGCAATCTAATTTTGAAATATCTTCCCCCATTGTAATCTCTTTTTAATTAAAAAAGATGTTTAGAAAAAGAAAACAATATATGTGTTCACCTACATGAGCTTTGAGTAATGCAGCTTAGTAGTTGTGTTGCATCTATAAACACATATTTTGGTAACTGAGCACATCACTTTCCTTCAGCTCATATTGAAAATAGTAAGGACAGTTTGCAATATAATTTCCAAGGAAACAATCATTCCAAGGACCTCAAGGAACAAACCAACTTCTCCAGACCCTGTCTTTTTAATCTAAATCTTTCCATCAGGATCTGATTGAATCTGTCAACCTTAATGACTGCCCTGGAATGTAATTTCAAAGTTACTCTCAGCATTCATTCATTCATTTATTTATTTATTTATTTATTTATTTTTTGCAAAAGCTCAAATATCAGACTTTTGATTTTTGGAGATTTACTTAATCCTTAATTAAAGACTTGGGATGTTGCTGTATGGAACTTCATGTTTGAAATGCAAACCAGATCTCTGCCAATCATTGCATTCACCATCATGGTATTAACCAATCAACTGTAGCTTTTAGTGGTTGGATAGACCTCAATTTCCAGATCTTTTCCTTTTGTTTCATGACATATAAGTTCATTTTACTGAAAGGGAATATTCTCTACCTTGCAAATTTTAATCCATCATTTTCTTTCAGGTTAGTGGATTGAAAATGTAAAAGTATAGCAGTAAAAGAGTACATTGATTTCTTTTAGTCGTTTATCTTAACTGAGTAGGAGCTAAGGGAGCTCCAAATAAATGAACTAACAACAAATGAAAACGAGGTAGAAAAGAGGCTAAATAAATGGGTATCACACATTTAAAGGATAATTGTATAAACAGATATCTTTTATTTTGGCACAAATATTTAGAAGGTTTATATTGTTATTACATCTTATGAATGTGTGATAGGTGACATCCTATATAATAAAAGCCTAATACCATTCGTTTGACTGTTTGACCAATCTCTATGATGTGCACTGACCACCAGGGGGCAGACACTCCGACCGATAAGGATTGGCTAATCGGGACTGGGCAAGATGGGCTGGACAAACCCTGGTACCTTCCAATGGTTCCTCTGCATCCCTGATCATGCACCGGTGGGGTCCTTCAGCCTGGCGTGCAACATCTCATATTCTGGGACCCTTTAGCGAATGTCAGAGAGTTGGTTTTGCCCCGATCCCCACAAGCCAGGCCAAGGGACTCTACCAGTACACAAATCTGTGCACCAGGCCTCTAGTTTAGTATAATGTCTTCCTGTGCTTTGGGCTTTGTCGATGGTGGTAGAGGATTATAGAAGTTAGTGACTATTCATCTATTCTATCAATGGCTAAATCATTGTGGAAACCAGTAAGCCTGAAGAAACTTGACTTTTCTCACCCAAACTCTTTTCTCACTTCCATAATTTTTTTTGTCAGAAATATTTTATTACATCCTTGGCCAATATGGTTCAGTTGGTAGAGCATCATCCCATGCACTGAGAGGTCACCAGTTTGATTCCCACTCATGGCTCATTTCCAGGTTGTGATTTGATCCCCAGTAGTAGGCATGCAGGAGGCAGCTGATCAATGTTTTCCATATCAATGTTTCTCTCTCTCTCCTTTCCCCTTTCTCTCTCAAAAACAACAACAAAAAATTTATTCTAGTACCAACTCTTTTTCTCCTTAAACATATACTTTAATATGTAAGAAGCCTGTCCCCATAACACAAAACTTAAAGGCTTAGTCTTAGAGTTTAAAAGAAACTTCTCTATTTAATCAAACTCGCTTTTTTAAATTTATAGTTTAATTTTTTGTTAAATCTTTATTGTTGGAAGTATTACATATGTCCTTTGTCCCTTACTGAAACCTTCTAGCTTACATCTGCCCTACCCCCCACTCCAGGCCTTCACCACCCTGTTGTCTGTGCCCATGGGTTATATTAATATGTGGTTGCATACAAGTTCTTTGGCTACTCTCTTCAACCCACCCTCCCACCTCCGCCTTCTCTCTGAAATTCCACAGTCTGTTTTTCCATGCTTCTATGTCTATTTTATTCATCAGTTTATTTTATTCATTAGATTCCACATATGAGTGGCATCATGTGCAATTTTTCTTTCCCTGACTGGCTAAATAAGTCAAACCACTTTGAAATGTAGGAAAACAGAGTGAGGGAAGGCACACGCATCCAGCTGATAGTGAAGCTAGGTGGAGACCTGAGGTATCCCTGGTCTTCTGCCTCAACATAGGACTCACATGAGTTAATTGCATTTTCTTCATATAAATGCTGCTTCTAAGTTATATGTCCAATTTAGGTAAGATAGATGTTTCCTAAACACAAAATTAACAAAAAAGCAATCAGTCTTCAAGAAAAAAATAAGTAACATTTACATAAAATATATAAAATATTCATTTTACATACCAAATTATCATATGTATTTCAAAAAATAAGCTTGGAAATTTTAATATAAATCTTTATCAATATTTTAATTTTTAATATTTATTACAAATCTATAAAATATCCAATGAGCAGTTAATTTAAGTATGTAATACATTGTAATTAGCAATGATGTTCAACAGCTACTGCCAAGTGGCCGTAAAGCAAAATAAATTACTTTTTATAACACAAAATTGTCACTTGAATGTTGTTAATGCTTCATAAACACTGAGAGTGCAAAATATAGCCCACCAAATTATTGAATTTGCTTTGGACTAAATGCTGAATAATTCATTAGTTGTTATGGTTATGCCTTCAGGGTATGAATGAACTATCTAATCAACCGAACCTTTTGTTATCACTTCCGTAATATTTTTAAGCTCCCTGTAATGACTCATGAGATCTCTCTCTTTTTATATCATTTGGTTAATTTTCAGTAGTATTTGCATTATGAACTTAAACATTCTCCACCACCTCCATAAAATGAAGGTATAATATACTAATATACTACTACCAGGACACAAAGGATACATGGGAAAATTGAAAAAATAATTGCCTGAAGACATTACTATATGGGAATCAGAATAAAAGTGTAATTAAGTGGCAGGGGAAGAAATCTGAATTGGATGTTTTAGACAAGCATATCAACCAAGTATATTTTCCACATTAAGTTTTACCTTACCCACGGAAATGGAAATGTGTGATTAAAACTTTATCTGGCAGTAAAATCAACTTTGATACTTATGCAAAATTATAAAAATAATGTTAATTTTTTAGAATAAGATAAAGAGGAAATAATTAAATACTGAAAGAAAATATTATTGCTGTTATGTTTGGAATATCTGTGCAGATCTCTTCCCAACAGTCAGACAATAAAAATTATTATTAGGATAAAACAAATTAGAAATATTAAAAATTAAAATGTTAACATTGGACATATTTAGTGTGTATAGTTTAATCAGTTATGACATATGTAAACCCATAGAATCACCACTATAATTAAGATAGGTTTCACATATTTATCGCTGCCATATGTTTCTTAGTGCCTGCCCATTAAGTTCCTTCTACTCCTTCCACCCTCCCACCTGTCCCCCAGTTCAGAGTACCACTGGGAAGAACACAGATGCCCATCAGCAGGGAAATGCATAAACAATTATAAAATAACCACGCACTAGAACACACAACTATAAAAATGAACAAATGATATCCAGGGTGGATTAAACTCGAAATAATTATGCTGAGTGAGAAGAAGAAGGTTTAAGAATAGGATAAAAAGCAGACACAAAGTACAATATGTAAAAGTATTAATCATACCACCAGATTTCCATTTGTTAATGAGTTTTTTTGTGTGTGTGTGCAAATTTGTTTTCTACCAAAGAATATATCTGCATAATAGCTCTTCCATTTATTCTCCCCTTTTCTTTCCTTGGCTATCTGATTACAATCATATTTTGCATATGAATGTTCTCATGTTATCTCCTTTGTGTAACTTATGCATTAAGATAAAAAGGGAGCCCTAGTTGGTTTGGCTCAGTGGATAGAGCATCTGCCTGCAACAAAAGGGTCCCAGTTTGATTATGGTCAAGGGCAGTATCTAGGTTGTAGGCTCCTCCATGGCCAGGGCCCTGGTTGGGGCACATCCAGAAGGCAACCAATCAATGTGTTTTTCTCACATCAACATTTCTTTCTGTCTTTCCCTCTCTCTTCCACTCTTTCTAAAAAAATCAATGAAAATATATCCTCAGATCAGGATTTAAAAAAAGAAAAAAAAAGAAAAATGAAAAATGAAATGTTTTTGAAATTTTACTTATGAGGAAATAGGAATGTAAGGTCTTAATATACTTGTTACTTATTCACTCATTAGAATTCATAATTAGCTCTTAAAAACACACATGGGTTCTTAATTTCCCCCTTCTTATTATAATGGACAATTTATGCATAGGTTAGTGAAGCTAAGTTTAATTTAGTTAAATGGAGACATGAGAAAGTGGAAATTTTCCTACATCTTAATTTTGAATAATGAAGAAACATGACTTTATTTTTGTCTGAATAAATTGTTCTTCAATTGATTAGCAAATTGAATTCTTAGATGTAGCTAAATCTTTTTAAAAATAATGACATCTTATTGGTGTGTTTCCACATACACATCTGGTCATTAAAGATTGATGAGTAGAACACTGACCTTAGACCATCCACGTTTTCATGAAAATAGTAACTAAATGGACAACAGAATTGAGAAACATCAACAGACAAAATAATCTTTACAAATTCAAGTTTAATTATAATACTAGCTTGATCAACTAATGAGTTGATTTAAGGTACACAGGTTAAAGGGGAATATTTTATTAGAATGCTAGCACACATACACTTATACATACATAGTCATTTTAAAACTTTTACTTGCTAAATAGGTAAAATAATTAGTGTGGGTCTAGATAGCCTTTTTAGTTAGAGCCCATAAGAATTGTTCTTGTCATTTCGTTATTACTAATAATATGCATAATGTGCAAAGTAATTTCGAACCACCTTCCAGGTTTGCAGTCACCCTGAGTCATTGCTTATAATATTAATAGCATTTGTAAGAATACATTTTTCTTCTTTTAATGAGGGCATTATAGAATCAAGTCATAAAGCAGTTGGTGAAAAAAATATTGCAAATTAGCACATGTTTTATATTACATGAGAAATAAAATGACCTTGAGATTATTTGTCATGACACCTAAGGAATATTTTCACAGAAATGTAATAAAGGTTAATACATGCCATCGCAGAATGAATAAACATTATTTGCTGTTAACCTCTGAAGTAGATTCCTATATGTTATAAATGGGTACCAAATCACAATCTTAATAATGTAATATATATATATTAAAGCTTTTATTCAATAGCAAAAAGAAAAAAAAGTACTTAAAAAAATTAGAAGAAAGGCAGAAATCCAAAAGGCACAGAGGCTAAAGCCGGGTCAAAAAGCCAGCTCAGCTCACCATCTGCAAGGGAAAGCGGGGCCTGTTTACAGAAAGGAAATGTATGTTTAATGCAAAGAACATTATTTCTAACGAGTAACTTATGTGGAATATGGTGCCACGGGGAGTGTGGAAATAAAGAGTCAGCAATAAAGGGCACTAGTGCCTCACAGGGGCATGATGAAGTGTCTGGCTGAGGCTTCTGCTTGTTTCTGCATTGAATTTCCCCCCTTTAGTTTGCAACACAAAGACAGGTCCCAAAGGAAGAAAAATTTGTCATCCGCGTTGTACATCACTCAAGCTGTTACAGCTAACTACATCTCTTCCCTGTGGGGAGAAATCCTTTTTTTGGACTTTGCGGGCCCATTCTTCATTTACTTACAGTGTTTGGGTGTCAGCGATGGGCGGCTTGGCTCCCCCTTCCCTATTGCAGCCAGCATTTTTCAGCCCAGTCCTCCAGGGCTCTCCCTCAAGTCTCCATTCCCAACCCAGACACTTGTCCTCTAGGCAGCCCAATGCCTGTCTTTAACTGTCACAGTATTTTACACTCAAATCTAATGCATGTTTTTTGTGTTTGCTATTAAACTCTGTACAAAAGGAATGAATCAAAGCAAAACCAAGAAAATATAAGCAAAGTGACAAAATAAATAAACAATATTACTCTGGTACTACGCCAAGTATTTAATCTGATTTGTTTCCATAAACAGTACAATGGCCCTGAGTTACTTTTATCACGTGCTCCTCTTACGCAGAGGAGGACACAGACGCGGATGGATTTGCTGACTGTCCCACACACATGAGGAATAGAGGTTTGATTTAAACTCAGGCTGTCTTGTCTGATCCAGAGCTATAATGTATATAGCATTTGTAATATTAACAGCATTTGTAAGAATACATTTTTCTTCTTTTAATGAGGACATTATAGAATCAAGTCATAAAGCAGTTGGTGAAAAAATATTGCAAATTAGCACGTTTTATACTACTTGAAAAATAAAGTGAACTTAAGATTATTTGTCATATATAGAATATATATGTGTGTATATATTTTGCATATATATGTATATATATAGTGCACATATATATAGTGCATATATATGTGCAAACTTCAAATAATTATAAAGGCAGTGCTTATTAAAATCCATTTCATTTTCAAAATTGAGCTATCAGCTGTTAAAGTGTGTATATGTTTTTTGGGTATATAACTGTTTTGAGGATCCTGAAAATTTGTGTTAGATGATTTTTTATGTTTGAGCTTATTGAATCACTAGAGGCCCGATGCACGATATTTGTGCAAGGAGTTCGGCCCTCGCAGCCCCTCATAGCCTCCATGAAAGGTCATCCGGATGTTCGTTCCATTGTTCGGTCTAATTATCATATTACCTCTTTATTATATAGGATTACAATCATCCTGCAAGAATGACATGATCATTCTTTTACTAAGTTAAGAGATGTACTGAAGGCTATGTAATTTCAAGTGGTTGAGCTGGGTTTCAGACTCTGATCTCCATCTCTGTGTCTCTTTAATGCTCTTGCTCTTTATTACATGTAAAGTTCTCCTATGTTTTCCTCATATTCTATCCCCATTAGCTAACTACACATCCTTTTTGTACAGGGGCAATACCTTCTGCATCTTATACAACTCCAATAACACCTAACACAGCAATAGCAACACAGCAATAACATGAATATTTATTTCCAATCTTTGAAATCCTGCTCTAGTCTTCAAAATCTCTAGCTGGATGTTAAATTTTCTACAAAACAAGAGGACTTCTGAAAAATATCCTAGTTTCCCATTGAGAACTCTGATCTGATTTTGGTCAGTCCCAGAGGATGTCAATTTTTTAAATTATTCAATTGTGCTTTGATCATTCAAGGAGAACTCAAACTTTGAATAAAGACACTGACACAAGAGGCAGAAAGCCCAAGAGAGATGTCCTGGGAACAAATCACACAGAATATACTGAGGAACAGCATAGTCAGGATCTAATTCCAACCTTAGTTTCTGGTAAAAAATAATATATTCTCTAATGGCTGCACCAGTCTGCATTCTCACCAGCACCAATCAGAAAGAATGTATGCAACCCTATATTCATAGCAGCACAATTTACAATGCTAAGATCTGGTAACAGCTCATTAGTAGATGGGTGAAAAAAAAAGAAAAGCTGTGATACATTTACACCAGAGAATACTATGCAGCAGTAAAGAAAAGAAGGATATCTTACCTCTCAGATAGCACGGTGGACCTGGAAAATATTATGCTAAGGGAAATAAGCCATTCAGAGAAAGACACATGTCACATGATTTCACTCATATTTGTAATCTAATGAACAAAATAAACTAATGAACAAAATAGATCCAGGGACATAGAAATATGGAACAGATGGTTGAATCTCAAGCGGGAAGGCAGATGTGAATGGGTGGGTGGGAACAGATCAGCCAAAGAACTTGTATACATGTAGACATAACTCAAGGACATAGACAATAGTGTGGTGAAGGCCTGGGGTGGGGGGTGGGGATGGGCTAGAAGGGGTCACTGGGAGAGGGGGAAGAGGGACATATGTAAAATGCTTTCAACAATAAATTTTTTAAAATACCTTCTGTAATAGAAGAGAAAATGGGGACTAGGAATCATGTCCTCCCTAAAATTTGTTTGGCTTTTTGTACTTAGAATATAATCTGTACTGTTCTCATAACTAAATGTAGGTTCATTCATTCTCAGCAGTACTTTTTGTCTTAAACTCAAGAATTAAAGAGCCCTTCATGTGTCATTCATTTGATATGTACAAGTCAAATCTAAAACTACTAATTTAGACTATATAACTCTATTTTAATAGATATATTCTGCTTAGGTGTTCTGCTTAGGCATTTTATAGAGCAGCATGGCCATTTCCCTTCTCTGAATACACTCAGCACTTTAAATCCCTACCATATGGACAGACATTCCTTTCTCTTGTCACTTTCAGTGTGTGAATTAATTTGATCCCTACAGGTAGTCTGAGAGTCTCTTGGGAATAGGAATTGTGTACTATATTATCTTGCACAGTATAGTAACACAGTGAATAGTCCCACCATTCATAACACAACTAATCCCTGGCCTACACCAATTGCCTTCAAGGGAAGCATAAGAAAGTTGTTTGTAAATGAAATACCTTAAGTATAAATTCTTTTATCTTCTTTCTTTTTTCCCTTTTCATCTCAGATATCCCTCCAACATCATTAAAAAAAAAAAAAAAAAAAAAAAAAAGGCAGCTTGCTCCTTTCTAAAGCTAGTCTGTAGTACTGGCTAAATTCAGTGCTTAATCCACTATAAGTACCTGGACTCCTAAAGCTTTAAATGCATTTTTTTTTAAGCTTAAGGGAATAAAAGGAAGAGGAAATCCTCTGTGAAGTGTGATTCTGTCTCCTTCTATAAGAGATGGTTTGAAACGGAAACTTTTCTATTTCTGGCATTCTAAGAGTGTAAACATACTTTGCAATTATGTTGTCAAAGAGATGTTGATTATATTGATTAAGAAAGAATATCTATATAGTTTTATCTTCTTAAAGTCTCTGAATATTCATTTATACATATCGAGTTTCAGAGACACAAAATTATAGACCCTTAAGTCACACTTCTTTCCCAAATGAGGAAATAGAATAAATTGTTCTGCCATTGGTCTCAAAGGTCAGAGTCAATAACTTGAGTTCTCATCCCAGATTTGCTACCTATCGTGCATCAGCCTTAGGAAGCTAAAGAACTGTGTTTTTTATTTTAATTTGGCAAAGAATTTCTGGGATCTCTTCTAATAACATGCTTGTATCATGATTCTAACTTTACATTCCACTTCTTTTACAATGGACCCACAACTTCTGTTTGATTGTAGCTGACTCTCTTTTCAGACTAGTTACACACACACACACACACACACACACACACACACACACACATACGCATGCACAATTAGGGTACAGCTATATGGCTTGAGTTGGTACTTGTGTTAACAATATATAGGCATTTTTTTTAAACTACGATTATGATACATGATTGGGAATCAAACCTGCAGCCTTTCTATGTTTGGGATGACACTCTAACCAGTTAAGTCACAGTGGCCAGGGTGACTGACAAGTATTTTTTATTTGTTTTAAAAAATCAAGTGTGCACCATAAAACTGATATACAGAATTTCTTTTTTATGCTTTCTGAAGTCACAGAAGTTTTACAAAGTTGTGGGAGAATAACAATAGGCAAAATATAAGCAACAAATGATTCTTAAACATTATATGACAATGGAGCTAGGGTTTCTTTACATCATCTCATGATTTTGAAATGAACATACTCAAAATTATAGCATTTGTGAATCCCTTTCTCTCAAAGTAAACTACCATTTTCATAGACTTGCCTTAATTTGACATATTTCCCAGCTGGAAGTTAATATCTCAAGACTTGGGACACAGTGTTTCTTTATGGCATATATATATATATATATATATATATATATATATATATATATATATATATATATTTACAATTGCTGGTTTTCTTTAAATTTGAAAGTAAATTACCTGTTAGAATTTCCACAGATAGAAGCCTGGAGCATCAGCCAGTTGGAAATAATGAAGTGCCTTTGTGAGCACACTCACTTTTTAAACATGTCTGGTTGTAGAACAAGTAAACCAAATGTAGCAGACTTTATCAGATGCGATACAGACATTCAGGAGAACAGAGAAAATTCCCTTAGAATTCTGGCATTTGTCTGCTTTGCTTTTCCTGCTTTAATTAAAGCAATGCCATTGGATTTATGTTATTTTAATAAATCACTTCAGGATTCTCCATACTTGTTTTAACACATATAAAGTGTAAACACGGTTCTTGAACTGTACAGACAATCTGAGAAGATTTATGAATGAGAATTGACCTGACAATCACTTGAGTCTATGAAGGTAAAATAATTGTGGTCAATTACCAAGCAAAGGTGAGCAATGTTTAGGCCAGTATCTCTTCCTGTCCATTTCTCCCTGAGATAGCTGTTACAAATGCTGAATTAAAAAAAAATGATTTCTATTTGAGCAGATGCCAATAACAACTTTCTAGAAAACCTAGTTATCTGACATTTTTCATTGATTTCTTTTACATTAGAAAATGAAATGTCAGATATTATTAATTGCATTTTTACAATAAATAGTTACAGCAAGAATAATGGCTAAATGAAAGTACTTCTCATCTAATGCACAATAGATGTATTCATTTAAATGTATTCAATTTAGATGAATGCAGCACATCTATATTCATTACAGCTATACATATCTGTGAGATGAATTGATGGGCTGGTAATTACTACCTTTATAAATGAGACAGAATTATCAGTTAGGAGAAAGAACCTCCTTTTAATCATATTTTACATCCCACACAAGAGACACATGTCAAAATCTTTCTTTCAAATATAGAGATTTTACCCTTCAATTTTCAGTGAATCTAGTGATTGCAAATATGCGTGCATTACATAACATGGGTAAGATTGGTCTCACACCATGCATTGTTTTTCTTTGAGTTCAACAAAGGTAGGACTATTAAAATGTCATTTAGTTGACACTTTTACTTTTAAATAATAGACATTTTTAAGAGCATTTTTAGGTTTATAAAAAATTAGACAGGAAATACATAATTCCTACGTAGTCTTCCTAATTCTTGTACATCGCTTCCTTATTATTAACATTTTTATACATTATTAGCTAACATCTGTAGTTTACATATAGGTTCATACTTTGAGTTGTACAGTAATATGTATGTATAATTGTACATATAGATTTGAGACTATCCAATTTTCTCCCCTTCAATGGAATAACCAAGCAAAAAGTTAGATTTCAAATGTATTCATTCCTTCACTCATTGCATTCATTGATTCCTGCTTTCATTAATGGGTATATGCTGGGCATGAACTCTAGGCCAAGGACTACAATTTAATGGATTCAACTATTTCCCTGACCCTGGAAAAATTTACATAGATTTGTAAGCCTTTCTCAAGGATATTGTCTTGTTTTACTGGCTATAGCTGGGATGATCTCTATGAGAGATAGCAGTCCTTGCATCTTGATGAGCTAATACTAAATTGTGTCCAGCAAAGTTCATCTGTTTATGTATAGTTTTTACTGTTTCATTGTTTGTTAAAGAAGAACTCTGAAAACCAATCCATGACCTTAATAAACTTGTGCGATGCAGCATGTATATTAGATCAATAAGTAATATGAAAATTATAACTTCCCCTATTTTCTTTCATGGCAGACAAGCATAATTAAGCAATATCATGATAGCTACTGCTGTGGTTATTTTAGCATGTACCAGGGTCTTCCTTATATACTTTTGAAAGTGCTTTAATAGTAGAAGAGCTATACATTAATTTATGCTGAGGAAGATTTGGTGGCATAGAATGATGATGAAAGTTGTTCTAATGGAAATGCATGTGTTTTCAAAAATACTCTCTGTTCCAATGAAGCCAGATAGGAAACTTCTCCAAAATAAGCAAATATACAAGCACACTTTAAATATTTAATTGTTGCTTTATGAACAGAAATGCAATCGCCATTTTGGCATCTTGCCATTCATTTGTTATTCTTTTCAAATTAGAAATGATTCTGAGCTGTCCCAAAGAATTCCACCCAGAGACAAGTTCACATATTGAATGCAGTTGTATTTATCTTCTAATCTGGACAAGTTGAATGGATCATTAAAAAGAGGGAGAAAGCTCTCTTTCAACTCCAGAAGTGCTGACGTCACACCTACCTGGCCATTGGTGCAAAGGTTTAACTTGGATCATGTCTTATTCCAAGTCTAGGAACCAAACCTGATTATCAATGAATTCGAAGGAAGATGATAGATTATGTTAAAATGGTAAAACAAGAAGCTGTATTCTGATTGTAAATCTGTGTGCAGTTGCCAACCTCCATTGTTTTAAGATTTTTTCAAGAAACTCCCTAGACTTCAGAAGATGCATTTTTGTTTTTGTTTTGTTTTTTTTAAAAAAAATGGTTCTAAAATTCTAACAGCTGCATGATATGTCTTAACATTGCCAGGATAGGACAAGCTATCTTTAATGTGGTGAGAAAGGCATTCTCTGCTTTTTTATTCATTGATGCAATTTATTCAACAAATATCTATTAAGTTTCTTCTAAATAACAAGTATCCTGCTAGATGCTATAGAATACAAAAAATTCTTCTTTCAATAAAAGAAGCCAGTCATATTTTTTAGGAAAATCAATATTAATGATATTAACATTAATTACATACCTAAGATACCTAGAATTCCTAAATAGTCTAAAAGTTAAAAAAAATGATTGTGACAAAACACCTGAAAATCCTAATGATGTAAACCAAATTTGAAGTTTACTAGCAGGGACTTTGCTTTTATATGAGATGGTGGCCAGAGATGATAAGGGCCCCTCTCATGTGCTCAAATTTTCATTGATTAATGACAGCTGCATTGTAGACTCATGGGAGAATGACATTAGTTTAAATAATTTTCTAGTATCACACACACACACACACACACATGCTGCTTTTTACTATGATCTTATTTTATACTCACAACAAGCCTGCAAGCTACTCATTATTTCCTGTAATTCATACTGAGGTAACTGAAACCTTGAGAGTTTAAAACTTCTATAAGATAAAGGCTGTTATTTGAGCTACTTAATCTTCAAAGGCTAATTTTTTTCATATCACAAAAATAAAGTGAATAAATGAATAAAACCTTCTAAAAAAAAAAAAGATTTTTTCTTTTCTAATCTCTTTAAAGGCAACAGGAAAACAATGAAGACCAAAAGAGTTCTCTGATTCAGCCACAGCCACTTGATCACCGGAGATGAGGGAACATGCTCTCTCCGGCAGGGTTTCATTTGGGGCCAATATAATAGAACAGGCTAGAGAACATTAGAATTCTTAAAGCAATCTTTTACACATAACAGTGAAAGGTCAAATGTGAGTTTTCAGGCAAAGAATATGAATTTAATCCTCTGAGCTCCGAGCTGGTATTATCATCAAGGAGATATGAAGAACAGCAATTGATTTTTTTTCTTCCTTTTTAAGAATCAGGGCACATATTCACAAGGAGTAGAAACAAGACTACCACCTTGTATTTTCCTAGTGCACATCTCTCAGCTCCAAGAGCTTTGTAGATTTTTAAAATTATAATTATTCCCTTGTCATTCTCTGGGAGTTGGCGTTCTGTATCATCCTAAATCTACATAGAAGTTAGCAGAGGCAGCTCAGAATGATATGGTGTCTGGGTAAAGCCTAAGTAATTGGGGCAGCTGTGAGCATGGTGATTAATACCTCTGAAGTCAGGCAGATCTGAGTCTCAGTCCAGTCTCTGCTCTTCAACATCAATCGTGTTTCCAAATCTGTTGGTACCTTGTCTTCTATATCTTTATATGGGATAATAATAAATAATGCATCATAAGGTTAGTGGGAAGATTAAGGGAGTTAAGATGTATGAAATTCTTGGCTGATTTCTGGATTATAATGAGAGCTCAGTGGATATAAGCATGTAAGTATCATAATAATAATACAAATAATTTGATAGTAAACATCTATTTCTAAATAAACATGTTAATCTAGTCAAAATACTTGACACTTTATGGATGCACCTATTGTGTGCATGAATGTAAAATTCTTAGTGTGAAAAAATACATTTTCTCTACTTGCACTCAAAATATTAATTATGAAAAGTAATTAATGACTACAGAATTCTTACTGAAGCGCAACATAAAAGGCCCACTGGCAATACCTAATGTTTTTAAATGACTCATTAAAATAACAGTCATGTTCAATTTATAATTAATTTTCAACCTTTTAATGAATCATTGAGGATGGTTAATAAAAAGTTTTATATTATAAGTGCTATTTTTTTTCTGTTAAGTAAGATTCCTCCTCTACATAGGCAAAATATGAGAAGAAAAATTTGAATAACCAGCAAAAAGGCAAGAAATTATCAGTGCTTAACTCTATCTGATGCTATGAATAAAAGAAACAGAGAGGGGGAAAAAAACATTAATTTTTCTTCCAATAATTTTAAATTTTATTTTGTTTTATTTATTTTTGTTGTGCTAACACTGGCTTGTAACATTAAATAAGTTTCAGGTGTGAAACATTATAATTTGACATATGTATATCTCACATCAAGTTCACCACCTAGACTCTGTTTCCATCTATCACTACACAATTGACCCTCTTTACTCATTTTGTCCCCTGTCAACTCTACTTCCCTTATCATAACCAATGATCTGTTGTTTGCCTCTGTAAATTTTTTGTTTGCTTGTTTGTTTGGCTGTGAGTTTTTTGTGGAATATTAAAAAAGTAGTCTTAGTATGAACTAGGTAAACTCTATAGTAACATAGTTATCACTCTATCACAATTTACAGTGTTTACCTCTTTACATGTAATTATCCAATGCTAGACTTTAAATTTTGAGGTCAAGATCCAGAAAGAAATTGACATCCAGCAATTGCTCAACAAGAGATCCTTGAATGCTTACTGGTTAGATGGATGAATGTATGATTAGGTGGATGGATGAATGGTTGGGAGGATGAGGCAACATAATACAATGGAAAGGGTGCCCTGCTTTACCAATGATCTGATTTTATATGTCATGTTATTACTAAGATCATTTTCCCTTTCTGCTAAATGATAGCTATAGACTATATGATACCTCTTCTATTAGACTGAGACCTTACCCTCCAGCCTTCTGTCACATAGAGCTGACTTAATTTAGTTCCATCTCCATAGACAGTCTGATTTCATGCCTACCTCATATTGAGTAGTATAATGGGCCTTTTGGGTTATTCTTTTTTTATTCAGCTCTAGCTCTCATTTCAGTTTTCAGGTTTTACCAAAGATTTTTAAGGAATCACTTATTTATTTTCCAATTTGATTCCTCTGACCCTAACCAACTCTTGGCATGTATTCTCCTCTACCTGGTATTTCTACCCACAGGCCTCAGTTCCCCCATTTCTTATCCCCAGTGCTGTTGGCGTTATGCTCTTCTGGTTTAGATGGATACACTAGATTGTTAACTATATGCTTTGCCAGTGGCATTTGTACTCCACCTGTGCACTCTTGTTCTCTTAATAAGGAAAAAAATGATAAAGGAAGGAGCTTGTGTGGTATATTAAAAGGACTGGCCTTAAAAGAAAGTGGTAAAGCTCAGCTGTTTATATCATGGAAATAGGGATCAATTATTTTAATTCAAATTTTCCTCTCCACTTAGTCAGTGATCACCAGTGTGCAATCTCTGTAAGTGTTGGCTGATGCATCTATAAACTGTATATTTAAAGAAAACTTATTTTATAGGTTTTTTTGTGAGGAATAAATGTGATAATTTACATACTTAGCCTAATATCCTGTGCAAAGTTTATGCTCAATAAATAATCATCACTATCATTTTATAGGCACTGAGAAATTCAAAAGGATTTTAAGCAGGGGAATGATGTGGTCAAAGCTCTGTTTGCAACAAAGCATAGTCTAAGACTCTAAATTGTAAGGGTGAGAGTCTTAAAAATGTGACAAACCCATTAGAGGTGTTTGTCAGGAACTAAGGCTTGTGGAAGAAGCTTAGGCTAGAGTTAGAGATTATGGACAAATAAGGCTGTAGCCATAGTGTGAATGGAGGTCACCAAGGGCTAAAGATAAAAAAGTGTGCCACACAAAAACGTAAGGGATAATATGCAGAAAATAAATGTCTGTGGAGGAGATGAGTGGGAATGATCAGAGATGTGTTTGGTAATAAGCTCCATAATGGAGACTGTCTCCTGGAAAAGTCATGGAGAGGCTCCCCTGAGGGGGGAGGAGGGGAGGTGAAAGGAGGGGGCAGGCAAAGGTATTGTGGAAGGAACACAGGCTCATTACTTTAACAAGGTAGGAAAAGCAGTATGTACAGTGAGAACAGCAAGTCCCAACAGTGAGGCTAAAATACATGACACATAAGGGAATGCTATAACACAATGTAATTAATGTCCCAATAAAATACTGTGGTAGAGAGGCCTTGTAGTGTTTGAGAGGGGTCATTGAGCAGGTGGAAGAAACGGTGCTGATTATTCCAGGTGGGTGAGTCAGCAGAAGCACGCGCTGTAAACAGTGGCAAGAAGGGGATGAGTAATGACCAGGATTCAGCTGAGGGCTCCTTTGGGATAGTACATTATATGTTTATTGATAACTTAGGGATAAGGCTGAACTGAAAGTTACTTCACCATTGTCATGAGTCTCCAAAAGATAATGAGCCTAACTATAGTATGTCAGTCACAGTAAAACAAAATACCAACTTGAATAATATGATGTCTAGTTATGTTATTAGAGAGAAATATAACCAACACGTTTGCTTTTTTTTAGGATTTTCCAGAAAAGGAGAAGTCCACAGCAAAGGCCCTGGAGGATGTAAAGGCAAACTTTTACTGTGAATTATGTGACAAGCAGTATCACAAACACCAGGAATTTGATAATCATATTAATTCTTATGATCATGCTCATAAGCAGGTAAGCGAAAATGAGAAGAAATCCTTCATATTCCTGGATTTATTCCTTCAGAACAGAATGTACCAATTTGATCTTATTTATTATTGTCTAAGAAGCTGAGGTGAAACCATTTTATATCTTCCTTTTCTCTGAAAGGTTGTGTTTTCTGTTTGAATATTAGTGAAATATGTTTTCCTAGAAGTAGCATAAAACCACAAATGAACTTAGAGATGTTCTAAAGTAGGCTGACATTTATTTTATAATTCTGTGTAGGAGGCAACCAGAATCCAATATAATAGTGTCATATTCAAAAGCACCTAGCTAGTGATAGAACTACAACACTAGGCAGAATAGGACAGAATCTGTTATACTCTTCCAGGAGTTCCAAGGTGTAGGTATATGGAATAGTAGGTCTTTGAGGGGGGGATGAGGGGGGACCCAACTCTGGGGAAAAAAGGTTACATTTTCCCAAGAATACTATAATAGGAGAGTCGAAAAGGTTGTTTTATAAATGAACCATTGCAAAGAAACAAAAAGTCAGGTAAAGCTGAATGAAAGTGGCAGATGGAAACATTTTCATTTTCAGTCTGTGTGTATGTATTTGTGTGTGTGCATGCTTTTTTTTGTGTGCAATACTGTAGATCCTATACAGGGCTGCTCATATTCTCTATTTTAATCTGTCTGTGAAAGAGGAAGCTAATGTCTCCATCCTGTTAGATTTTATTTATTTTTATTTATTTTAAAATATATTTTATTGATTTTTTACAGAGAGGAAGGGACAGGGATAGAGAGTTAGAAATATTGATGGGAGAGAAACATCTACCAGCTGCCTCCTGCACACCCCCTACTGGGGATGTGCCCGCAACCAATGTACATGACCTTGACTGGAATTGAACCTGGGACCCTACAGTCCATGGACAGACACTCTATCCACTGAGCCAAACCGGTTTCGGCTCCATCCTGTTAGATTTTATCTTTGCTGCATGAGTTATGGGAATATTGGCATTTAGAAAATGGAAGTGTTAGGACCATTAAGAAAGAAATTCCACATGGCCAAAGGATTATTGCTAACAGCTGTGAAAAGGTGAACACTCCTGATATCAAATGGACCAGATATTGGAATATGTAAGTTTTGTATAACCTAGACCTAAAATATTTATTCACAGTGAACAATAATAAATAACTTGAATGAGATCACTAATACTAAGTGCATATCAAATGTCTGTCTTGGTAGATGGAAGATAGTTTCTGTCTTTAAAGATATGACATACGTATGCAATTGACTAAATTTCAGGAAAAAGAGCAGAACAATGGTATACATTATTTTAGAATTGTGATTTCCAAATCTTAGTGTGCATAAAAATCACTTTGAACTTATTAATAATCCAGATTCCTAGATTCTCGGATACTCTAATTCAATAGCTCTGAGGTAGGACCCAGGAATTTGCATTTTAAAATAATATAAAATGGAAACTTTCAAACATAGAAAAGCAAACTGCCATCCAACTCCAATAATAATAAATTTCCTTTCATTTTACCACCACCATTCATCCTCCCTCCCCTTCAACCACCAGGCACTATTTTGAAGAAAATTCTAGGCATCATATCTTTTCAGCTAAAAGTATTTCAAGATATATAATGATACTTAAACAACATAGTCATTCTCATATATAAAAATTAACAGTAACTCTTTTATATCAGTTAGGGTCTTGTTTTCTTGGTTATCTCATAAATGACATATAAATCTGGGTCAGTTGAAATCAGGATCCAAAAGTATCTATACTTTGGATTGACATGTCTTTAAGTTTCTTTTAATGAACAGTTGACCCTTGAACAACATTGCTTTGAACTGAGCAGTTCCAATTATTCGATATATGCAGGCTTAACAAAACAAATATAGTAGAGAATTTTTTGGAGATTTGCAACAATTTGAAAAAATACTTACAAATGACCCATGTAGCCTAGAAATATTAGAAAAATTAAGAGAAATATATGTAATGAATCTATAAAAGTTATGTAGATACCTATTTTATCACTGTTATCATAAAATAGGTATAAATATTTTATAAAAAGTTAAAAGTAAAATTGAAAGAAAATAAAAGTTAAAAGTTATCAAAACGTATGCCCAAAATATAGACCATACATGGAGTCAATCAGTTAAGAGAATGTAATCAAAGGAAAAGATGCAGTATTAAATCATAACTGCAAAAAATATAACTATAGTACATATGGTGTACTGCTATAATCATTTTGTAGTCTCCTCCTGATGCTATTGTGGTAGACACATGTGTCTCCAGGATGTGCTTAAATCGCCTTATGACGTTAGTCATCTCTGCATGAGTAGTTTTCCCCGGTAAATGGTGTACATAGTAAAAAGGGGTCTCTCATGGTTCTCCCGTATTTTTCATCATGTTTAGTGCAATGCCGTAAACCTTGAGCAACACCAGAGGACCCATGCAAAGTGCCCCTAATGGTTCTGAAAATACTCCCAAGAAGTAGAGAAAAAAGTCTCGATATTGCAATACATTTTTTAATTGCTCGGTATGTGACATAGGTTGAGTCTGCAGCTGCCGTTGTCCACCATTTCAAGATAAATGAGCCCAGCATAAGGACCACTATAAAAAAGAAAAATTTCTGAAGCCCTCACAGTGACTTTGCCAGCAGGTGTGACCTTGCACTTTTTGCAAAGTACCTTTTTATCTCATATAAAAATTCAGTTTTCCTGTGGGTGCAGGGTTGCTAAAAGCAAAGCATATGTATAGACTCAGATATGATTAGGGAGAAAAAACACAACGAAGTCACTATATGGCAACTTAAAGCTAAAGGAAGGTTAAAGGTTCTAAATCTGTAGAACTTTATGCTGGCAAACAATGGTTTGATAATTTTAGAAAGAGTCTTGGCTTTAAAAATGTCAAGATAACAAGAAAATCAGCTTCTGCCAACCAAAAGGAAGATGAAATTAAGAAAATCACTGGTGAAAAGGATATTTTCCTGACCAGGTGTTTAATGCAGATGGAAGTTCCCTATTCTGTAAAACAAACAACAACAAAAACACACCACATAGAACATTTATCAGTAAGGGAGAGAAGTAAGTACCAGGATTAAGCAGGAGGGAATGGACTAACTTTACAGTTTGTGTAAATGCAGCCAGGTTTGTGATCAGCATAGCCCTTATCTATAAAGCTGCTAACCCATGAGCCTTAAAGGGAAAAGACTGAACACTAGCTGTCAGTCTTTGGTTATGCAACAATGAGAATCCTGGATTCTCTGGATTGGTTCCATTGATTCCTTTTCCCAAAGTCAGAAATGACCTCACCAGTAAGTGACTGCCTTTGAAGTTATTTTATAATGGAAAAGTGCCTGGCCATCCAGAACCCCAGGAGTTCAACACCAAAAGATCAAAGTGGTGGGGTGAGGAAGAAGAAGGTAAATGGTGGCAGAAGGAGACTTTATTTTGGGAGGTGAACACATAATACAAAATTCAGATGATGTGTTATAGAATTACTAGTGGCCCCATGCACGAAATTTGTGCTTGGCGGGGGGAGGGGGCTGCAGAGGGTAGGTGCCCTCAGCTCAGCCTGCACCCTCTCTAATATGGGACCCCCTCGGGGAATGTTCAACTGCTGGTTTAGGCCCAATCCCTGTCAGACATCCCTCTCACAATCCAGGACCACTGGCTCCTAACTGCTCACCTGCCTGCCTGCCTGCCTGCCTTATCGCCCCCTAACCACTCTGCCTGCCAACCTGCTTGCCCCTAACTGTTCCCTATACTGGCCTGCTCACCCCAACTTTCCCCCCCCCAGTTCACCCCCAACTGCCCTCCCCTTCTGGTCTGATCGCCCCTAACTGCCTCTGCCTCAGCCTCAGCCTCAGCCTTGCCACCAGGGCCTTGTTCTGAAGAACATCCAGAAGGTTACCCAGTCTAATTAGCATATTACCCATTTATTAGTATAGATATACTTAACACATAGACAATTCTATTAACCAATGTGACCCCAATACATTCAACAAAAATTAAAACAAAATAAACAATATTGCTATCCCATGAGCTTTTCCTTAATCACTTATTTCTGTAAATCCCCACGGTGATGTGTGTGTGTGTGTGTGTGTGTGTGTGTGTGTGTGTGTGTGTGTGTTGTGGAGTCTCTAGGGTACTCTTTATACAGTATCATGTCTTCTGCCAACAATGACAGTTTTCCTTCTCCCTTTCCAATTTGGATGCCTGTAACATGGACACATTTGCTCCATAAATTCAGGGGGAGCCCATAATCTGAGGAGAGATACACATGTTAATAGAGCTTTAAAATATGTTGATTTGCCTGTACTAGATATCGTATACCTAGGATACTAAGAGAGCATACAAAAGAGATTTTAAAAAGAAGAGATGACAAGTGAACTGGACTTCCTAAAGAATGAATAGAAGTTAACCATGTCATCAAGAAAACCAATAACCAAGCTTTGGGGGCAGTTAGAAAGCATGATCCATTTAGACAGAAACTGCAAAAGATTCACTGTGGCCACTAAAGTCACCATCACTTTCTTGGTGAGCTCTTTAAGATAACTTTGAAACTGCATCTCATTCCCCTCCTTCTTCTTTTGCAACAGGTCTTGCTTTCATTCCTTATTTTGTATTCTCTTTTATCATGTATTTAATCTCACTCTTGAACATTTGCATGGGCCTTCTGACTGGATTTCCTGCTTCCAGTGTTTCTTCTGCTCCAAACCAAACTTTTTATTTGTGGCCAGAGTAATCTTCCCAAATGACCACATTTATATTGTCACTCCCCTACTTGGAAATCTTCAATGGGTAGTGACTGAGTTTTTAAGGATTCAGAACACTGTCTGATTCTTCCTTCCATGTCCAGATTTATCTCATTCAACTCCATAATTTCCAAAAAAATGCCTTATTCTTTCCCACCTGCTCATCTTGGCTTATAATTCTCCCTCTGCATGCGATACCCTCCCCATCTTGAGACTGTATTTCAACATGTGCTTCTGTATATTTAATGCATAAGTTGGTAACATCTCTGGATATTAAAAGATCTGAGATCTCATGGTAAGCTGATTTAGCAGTATTTTCCAAATTCCTTTTGATAAAAAATTATTAATATTGTGCTAAATTTTGTGCATGCTTTGGAAGATATTTAAATAATTAAATTTATTATAGACTTGGTAACACTGCTTCCTTGAATAGTATTGAAATATTTCTGTAAAAAGATTTATTTTGGCACTAAATATTTTGAAAATTACCTGAATTTTAAGTGGAGCTGAATGTACAATTTCCCTTTTAAATGAAATCAGTTTCATTTAAAAGGGAAATTTTCTGTACAGAAGGAGAAACTATGTACTAAATTCAACCATGCAAAAGTCTTTCGTTTTTCAAATTCCAAAGCTAAATATATCTATCTGGTTCTTGCTTCAGTAAGGGCTCTTCTTGATTGTGATGATTATTATAATGATGATAGCAGAGATTGGCTAAGTATTTTTGGCTTGAATAATGTGAACAGTTTTCTTAACTTTATTTTCCATGTGGATTCAGACAAAATATCTGACCTCTTCTGGGAAACTTCCAACAGTATAGTCTTTCTGGTATATTTAGAAGTGAATCCAAAATCACATGGAGTTAATTCTGTTACTCATTAATAGAACAGCTTAAAACAAGGAACAATGCATTCTGAATTTTTCTTTCTACTTTTCCTGCCCAAATTTATAATTACTCAGGATCCTTCAGTTTAATAAGTTATTTCTAAATCCTTTATAAGTTGTATCTCTAAATGTCAGTATCATGTAATAATATCTATTATATAAGAGGCTAATATGGAAAGTGTTCCATTTGATTGCTTACTATGACATGTGCTGACCACTAGGGTGCAGCACAGAATGAAAGAAGGTCCCTGTCAGGAGCCTGAAGGCCCCAATTGGCCCTGATCGCCCATCAGGTCTAGAGGACCTACCTATACATGAATTTCATGCACTGGGCCTCTAGTTTTATTGTAAAGATTATAATTTCATAGATTTATTATAATTGATAAAAATAAGTCAATATTTAATTTAATTTATTTATTTTAAAAAATTTTATTGTTGAAAGTATTACATGTGTCCCTTCTCCTTTCCATTGACCTCTTCTAGCCAATCTCCACAACATCCAACCCCTATACCCCAGGCCTTTACCACCCTATTGTTTATGTCCATGAGTTATAATGGGTTATGCATATATGCATTTGAGTTTTTTGGTTCATCTCTTACCTCCCACCTACCTTCCTCTACCTTCCCTCTGAGGTTCCATGCTGCTATGTCTCTGGATCTATTTTGTTCTTCAGTTCATTCTGTTAATTGAATGAGGTAATGTGATACTTAATTTTAAGGAATGAAGTAAAATAGTCTGAGATTGTACCTCTAATTAATTCCATTAGACATTTAATATTTTTAAATAATTTGATAAAAATTTAAGATATTTTTCTTATGTATTGTTTGTAGAGAAAGATAGCTTATCAGCAACCAGCTTTTTAAAAATATATTCTTAAGGGGGACATAGATTGTTTTAGCTTTGATAACCCAATTCCATGTGTAACTTAGGCTTTTGGAAATAACTCAATTGTTTTAGCTTTCACCTTGAACTTCATATAACTCCTGGTAACTGCTGAGCATTAATACTAAAGCAATTTGAATATGTATTCAAATGTTAATAACTTGGATAGAGACAACACTGCAATGATTAATATGCCTGACATGGCAGTAGCAAGTAATTCCTTGTGAGATGACCTACAAGTCATAGTTCCTTTCTCAAGACTGTTAGCTGCACAAAAGAGGAAACATATGTCATAGCAATATATTTACAAATACAGCTCCTAGGGCAGCAGAGACTAAGGAGAAAATAAACACATGGGAATACATCAAAATAAAAAGCTTCTTCACAGAAAAAAAAAATCAACAAAACAATAAGAAAGCCCACTGCATGGGAGAACATATTTGTCAATGTATCTCCAATGAGGGCTTAATCTCCAAAAGTTACAGAGAACTCATACAACTTAATAAAAGAAAGATAAAAAATAAATAAAAAATGGGCCAGGACCGGTTTGGATCAGTGGATAGAGCCTCGGACTACGGACTGAAAGGTCCCGGGTTCGATTCCGGGCAAAGGCATGTACCTTGGTTGCGGGCACATCCCCAGTAAGGGGTGTGCAAGAGGCAGCTGATCGATGATTCGCTCTCATCGATGTTTCTAACTCTCTATCCCTCTCTCTTCCTCTCTCTGTGAAAATTCAATAAAATATATATTTTTAAAAATAAAAAATGGGCAAAGGACCTAAATAGACACTCTTCAAAGAGGACATACATAAGGCCCAGAGACATAAGAATACATGTCAAAGTCACTAATCATCCTAGAAACGCAAATCAAACAACAATGAGGTACCATCTCACACCTGTCATAATGGCTATAACCAATAAATCAACAAATGACAAGTGCTAGTGAGGATGTGGAGAAAAGGAACCCTTGTGCACTGCTGGTGGGAATGTAGACTGGTGCAGCCACTGTGGAGTTCCCTCAAAAAAACTAAAAATGGAACTCCCATTTGATAGTGATCCCACTTCTAGAAATATATCCTAAGAAACCAGAAACACCAATCAGAAAGGATAAAGGCACCTCTATGTTCATAGCAGTACAATTTACAATAGATAAGATTTGAAAACAGCCTAAGTGTCCATCAGCAGATGAGTGGATTAAAAAACTGTGGTACATCTATAGAATGGGATACTATGCCACTATAAAAAGGAAGGAACTTTTACTATTTGCAATAACATGGATGAAACTAAAGAGCATTATGCTAAGCAAAATAAACCAGTAGGAGAAATATAAATATCATATGATCTCACTCATATGTGGGATATAATGATCAATACAATTTGTTGAACAAGAATAGATCCAGAGAAAATGGCAGGGGGTAATAGGGTGTTAGAGGACTTGTATGCATGTATATTAGCATAACTAATGAGCACAGACACTCGTGCAGTAGGGGCTTGCCCAGGGTGGGAATGATTTGGGGGGAGGGGGGGTCTATTGGGGGAAAAGGAGACATATGTAAAAATTTAGACAATAAAAAAAGACTGTTATCTGCAAAAGTATAATATTGGAACAAAAAAATGCACACTCTTTCTTTTAAAAAAATATATTTTACTGATTTTTTTTTTTTTTTACAGAGAGGAAGTGAGAGGGATAGACAGAAACATCAATGAAATAGAGAAACATTGATCAGTTGCCTCTTGCACACCCCCTACTGGGTATTTGCCCACATCCAAGGTACATGCCCTTGACTAGAATCAGATCTGGGATCCTTCAGTTTGCAGGCTGAAGCTTTATCCACTGAGCCAATCTGGTTAGGGCAAAATACACATTCTTATAGGCAGCAGAAGTCTCTTCTGCCCCAGAGACATTCTGGCTCATCTCAATTTAGAAAAAAAACAACAACAAATGAGCTGAGTCCCCATACAATTAACCCATAAAAATATTTGCAATAACAAAAAACAAAACCACTTGCAGATCCTCCACATGTGAAGTTTAATCCTTTTACTCTTTGTTTGCTTCACAATGGGATTTATTTTTACTCAGGAGGAGCACTGCACTTGTCAAGTCTGGATTTGTGCTCCAAGTCTTAAAACATGTTTTAGATTCACCCCATCTCTTCCTGCTCAGCATAAAACAACAAAACAGAACTATGATTGTCCTCTTGTCTCCAAGAGGAAAAGACACCCAAAACACCTAAATGAATTAAACCTTATTACCTCTCACTTTGCTCCTACAATTTGGTTTATATTTTCTCCATATATAGTCTAAATTGACCCAATAATATATTCAACATATGTTTAAGTTAGTAATCCTCTCAATGGGAAAACAACACTTTCAAGTCTAGTTCATTTGTAAGATTAAGATTGAAGAATTGTAGATAGGAATCTCTAAAATGAACCATAATTATTGGTAAACTGAAATAAAATTTATCTCCTGCAGTGCTTTACATTCTATAAATGCAGCATTCTGGTATATATACACATATATACAAGATGTGGAAAAATGGTTTTACAGTTGTGAGTACAAGAAACATAGTGTTTATTTTTGTATTATTATTTATTAACTAGAGGCCCAGTGCATAAAATTCGTGCATGCAGGGAATAGGAGGGGTCCCCTCAACCCAGCTTTCACCCTTTCCAATCCAGGACCTCTCGGGAGATGTTCGACTACTGGTTTAGGCCCAGTCTCTGCAGTTGGACATCCCTCTCACAATCTGGGACTGCTGGCTCCTAACTGCTCACCTAACTGCCTCTGCCTGCCAGCCTGATGCCTCTAACTGCTCCCACCCTGCCGCCTGGTCATCCCCAAGTGCCCTTCCTGCCAGCCTGGTTGCCTTCACTGCCCCTTTCCCCCTCCTCTCCTCCCCCCCCCCTCCCCCCGTCGGCCTGGTCACCCCATGCAGCCTGCTGTTTGGTCATTGCATGAAGGTGTCCCAACCAATTTGCATATTACCCTTTTATTAGTATAGATTATTGTGTTATTTTCCACAATATTTTCTACAATTGGCATGTCACTGTGTCCTATATCAATATATCAATATACGTCCATCATTGATTAATCACCTTTTCCCCAGTTTTACTGAGAAATAATTGGCATATATCACTGTGTAAGTTTAAGGCATATAACATGGTTGTTTGATTTACATATCTTATGAAATGATTATCACAATAGGTTCATCTATTATCCATTATCTCATATAAATACAGTAAAAATATTTCTTCTTATGATGAGAACTCTTAGAATTTACTCTTAACAACATTCCTGTATATCATATAGCAGTATTAACTATAATCATCATATCAGCTCATCTTCACCTTAGGAGTGTGCATTGCCTGTTATTTGAATATCTTTCCTCCCTCCCTTCATCTCTTCTTTTTTTCCTTCCTTCTTTTCTTTCTTCCTTTTCCCCTTCCTTCCTTTTTTTCTTTATCTGTGGGCCAATACCTCTTCTATTTCTCGGTAAAATAGGATCAATACTACCTTCCTCAGAGTGTTGTCAAAACAAAACAAAACAAAACAAAACAAAAACAACAACAAAAAAACCACACACACATAAGAAACCCTAACCCAGGGCTTAGCATATAGTAAGTGCTCAGTAGAGCAGTAGAGCTGATGGAGGCATATTTTATAAGAGAGGCTAGAGGGCCATTTCTCAAGAATATTTTGTGAGGGATTCTTTCATCAAATGGGAGGCTAAACTGAAGGATCTCTAACTTACCCTTATCTCTGAAATTATGATTGTATACATTTGTAGTCAATTACAACTTTCTCATTTAATTTCATCTTAGGCCTAGACTAGGAAGTGAGACAAAAAAAAATGCTTTTAGTGATGGGTCCCTGGAGCCTTATCATCTCATTAGCCTTTTACTTTCTGAACACAATTTAACAAGTTCGCTTTGATGGATGTCACATGTCAGATACCATGAAAAAGTACACAGCAGAGTCTTAGTTCTTTAGCATGTATATGCTTGTAGCCTTTGTAAATCCATTAGTTTACTTTTCCTAGCCTATTTTTTAGATTTTTCTAATTTACATTCCAACTTTTTGATAATATTTCAGCATATTATGACAACTCCATGCTGAATGAATTATGCATAAAATTAATCTTACAATGTTTAATAGCAGCTTCTATTATTAATTGTTCATGATTTACAAATGGCAATATTCTTCATCTTATCTAGTAAGTATTATTATCTGCTGCATATCTGGCACTAGATGAGCTCCTCTATAGAACAATATTTATTAACTGGTGGTAACTTAAGTAATAACTTTATACCCATTATGGTCAGATAGCCAAAATGTTGTAGACTTGTTAATGTAAAGGCCAGAGGTTAGAAAACGGTGCAAAACTTAACAAGTAAATAAGTTTTAATTAATTTGTTCTCTCCTATTTCCATATTTTGCAAGTCATATATGGCATTTGTTCAGTAATTCACTCCTTAAGTTATTTGTTTAAAAATCATTTATTCTAGCCGAAACCAGTTTGGCTTAGTGGATAGAGTGTCGGCCTGAAAACTGAAAGGTGCCAGGTTCAATTCTGATCAAGGGCATGTACCTTGGTTGCAGGCATATCCCTAGAAGAGGGTGTGCAGGAGGTAGCTGATTAATGTTTCTCTCTCATCGATGTTTCTAATTCTCTATCCCTCTCTCTTCCTCTCTGTAAAAAAAATCAATGAAATATATTTTTAAAATCACTTGTTCTAGGTACTGTGTATTCTCTTGACTTAAAAATAAGTAAGCACTTCCAATTTCTGACCTATCATGTATGGAATTTGGGAGCTGTCCCTCCCATCCGCATAGCCAGACAGAAAATGAGCATGCTGAAATGAACAGAAGTTCTTAAATCCAGAACTGAGGTTAGAGGGTGATTGTTTCACCCAAAATGGAAAACAACAACAAACAAACAAAAAAACCCTGACAGGTGGATACAGAGAATCACAACTTACCAAAGCTGAAGTGCAGGAATTCTGAGAGAATCGGTAGCTGTGTAGGAAAAGCTAACCTATAATTGATGAATTGTGGGAGGCTCATTGTGGACAAGTTTGATTTAAAATGTTGGTGGTGAGAGGGCAGTTTGAGGCAGGTCACCATCTTTTATGACTTGTGCTGTTGGAGCCCTATTTCATTCTTAGAGTGAAAATCCCCTTGTGCTACTGTCAGAAGTCAAGGAAATGTGGTAATTTTAAAATGTATCAAAGCATTCTGGTGTTATTAAGATCTGCCTTCAAGAAAAACATTTTCCAGGGGGAAAAAATTTAACCAGTATTGAGAACAGAAAATACCCATCTCCCTGTTTAGCTTTCCTAATAGTAACAGCGGTGAGGAAGGGCAGACCAGTCCTATGAAGCACTCTGAAAGCCATAGGCCAGCAGATCACTAAAGACTGAGATCTAACCATGGGACTACAGAATACCTCACTCCTCCAACCTGCACCTTCCCACCACACCAATGGAGCTCCCACCAAATAGAAAATACAGCAGAAAGAACAGCATATTTCCAACCTTATTTAAGAAGTCTATAGGGAAGCCCAAAGTTAATAGAGGAGATTAAAAAAAGGTCAGTAAATAAGAGCAGATGGGTAATGTAAGCAGATAGATGGAAACTCTAATAAAGAATTTTAAAAAGTGAAAAATCAGAAAAACTGCAGCAGAAATTAAAAATGCCTTTGAGACATACAATAGATTGGACATGGCAAAGGGGAAAATGAATGAACTTAAAAACATGTAGATAGAAACTCCAAACTGAAAGGCAAAAATAAATAAATAAATAAATAAATAAGTGAAAAGGACATAATTTTAAAGAATTGTTGGGAAATTACAGAAGATGTAAAATACATGTAAGGTATTACCAGAACTAGAAGAAGAATAAAACACACATACACACACACACACACACACACACACACACACACACACAGAAAAACATATACTGAGAATTTCCCAAAAGTAACTATTAACAATAAATTATAGATTCAGGAAGCTCAAAAACAAAATACTTAAAAAACAACAACAACAACAACAAAAAAAAAACACCCACACCTCAGCATATTATATTCAAACTCCAAAAAATCAAAGACAAAGAGAAAACCTTGAAAGAAGCCAGGGGTTGAGGGAAAGCTCTTAGATATAGAGAAGCAAGGGTAAGAATTACATTGGATTCCTTTTCAGAAACCGTACAGGCACGAAGAGTGGAATGATGTATTAAAGTGCTGAAAGAAAAAATTACCAGTTTAGATTTCTATAGAATTAAATGCTACAATAAAATAGATCAATGTAAAACTTGACTCAATTGTAACTACTTCTATAAGTAGTTACAATTGAGTCAATAAAATAAAATGGTTTTCTTTTAATGCTTTTTACCATGTCTTTGTACAAAACATGTTTTATATGTACTGAATATTCATTAGAAAATAAAAATTTTAATATATTTTTAAATCTAAATTTAATATATTTTTAAATTTTAAATTTGAACACTGTAAAAGCTACCCTTTACAAAAACCATTCTGGATCCACACACATAATAAAAAACAAAACAAATAAACAAACAAACAAAAACAATAACAAGTGAAAAGGACATAATTTTAAAGAATTGTTGGGAAATTACAGAAGATGTAAAATACATGTAAGGTATTACCAGAACTAGAAGAAGAATAAAACACACATACACACACACACACACACACACACACACACACACACACACAGAAAAACATATACTGAGAATTTCCCAAAAGTAACTATTAACAATAAATTATAGATTCAGGAAGCTCAAAAACAAAATACTTAAAAAACAACAACAACAACAACAACAACAAAACACCCACACCTCAGCATATTATATTCAAACTCCAAAAAATCAAAGACAAAGAGAAAACCTTGAAAGAAGCCAGGGGTTGAGGGAAAGCTCTTAGATATAGAGAAGCAAGGGTAAGAATTACATTGGATTCCTTTTCAGAAACCGTACAGGCACGAAGAGTGGAATGATGTATTAAAGTGCTGAAAGAAAAAATTACCAGTTTAGATTTCTATAGAATTAAATGCTACAATAAAATAGATCAATGTAAAACTTGACTCAATTGTAACTACTTCTATAAGACAGCTTTAAAAAGAAAAGCCTATGTATAATAGAATCCTTGTCATTCTATTTTCTATTGGGAGTATCAGTTTTCCAGCTAATCAAATATTTTCAGATGACAAATCTAAAAATTAAAAAGATAATCAAGCACTTTGTCACTCTACTAGAAATTGCTAATTGATCTGTGCTGAGAAATATGAAAAAATCTGAATCTTAAAAACTGTTAAGTTATAAAACTTTCATGAGCACTAACAGACATAGTATCTTCTCTGATAATTTCTTATAACCAACTCTTCTTTATAGAGTCAAATGCTAAAGAAAATTAGCAAAAAAGAGATTTTTTTCACAGAGTAATGGTGATAAATATAGGCTAAATTTATATGGAAAGTCTGAATGATCCTTTGAATTTATGGAAGTCCATATGTTCAATGCATCATTACAGAGACTGAAATACTTTTGAGATTCAGTTTTGAATAAGCTAATATGCATAAAATTTGAACACTGTAAAAGCTACCCTTTACAAAAACCATTCTGGATCCACACACATAATAAAAAACAAAACAAATAAACAAACAAACAAAAACAATAACAACAGACCTTAGTTAGCTAAAATACTAACAGTGATGGTCACCTATTCTTTAGGACAGTTTTTTTTTTTTTAAACAAACAACTATGAACATGTAATCTATTCTTCTGCAGAAAACAAAACAAAACTGATAGCTATCTTAATTTAGTCCTAAAGAGTGTTTTTGAAGTATTGGACAATCGGCTGCACTGAAATAAAATGGTTTTCTTTTAATGCTTTTTACCATGTCTTTGTACAAAACATGTTTTATATGTACTGAATATTCATTAGAAAATAAAAATTTTAATATATTTTTAAATCTAAACTACCCTTCAAAACCATTTTCTCTCAAAATGTTTAATTTGGAACTGCATATCTATTTTTAAAGCTGATTCCCAAGTTTTGTAGCTTCTCAAATACAAATCAAGTTATCGATATAATATATAATTTAATTCATTTACCAATGGCCACAATAAGTAAATTGTTACTATTTCTCAACCTTAAAATTTAAATAAATTTAACTGATATGTAGTTAGTCCCTACTGCTTGCAAAGATCTGCTCTATGGGATTCAAGAAAAAAATTGGAATAAGGCGTGTCTCTAAGCTACAGGAAGCTCATAAATACATGATGACCAACAATTTAGTTTCATTTTTGAAACTTGTAAAGTTGGGCAAACTGTGGAGATGCTTACAAAAGGGAGATGAGAAGAGAGAGTAAGACAAATATACACATAATTCTAATATACTCAGCCAAATATTATGAGAATTATAAGATTTTCTATGGTGATTGAAAGAAAGCAGAGCAAGATAAATATGCAATTCATGCCCTAACCATTTTTGGCTCCCTGGATAGAGCATCGGTCTGCAGACTGAAAGGTCCCAGGTTCAATTCCGGTCAAGAGCATGTACCTTAGTTGCGGGCACATCCCCAATAGGTGGTGTGCAGGAGGCAGCTGATTGATGTTTCTTTCTCATTGATATTTCTAACTCTTTCCCTCTACCTTCCTCTCTGTAAAAATCAATAAAATATATTTTTTAAAAATATGCAATTCACTAATGCAAAGTTTCACCCACACATACAGAGAAAATAATTGATTCTCTCTTAAGATAATTAAAAGTGGACCTTTCTTATTTATCTGAAGCATATATAACTGGTCACTTAGTATTATTTGAAATTTACATTTTATTACATTTCTTGGCAAACTACAAGGCTTTCAGGATCCTAAACTGTAGTGATATTTAAATTATATTCATGTATAGGAGAATAAAATATGTATAACCATATATAATTTTAGTTTTATAAAATACTTCTCTTAGATTTCAGAGTTGGCTCTATTACAGAAGAAAATGTATGTGGCTTATATTAATAAATTATACCTAACAATATACTTTTTGCAGGTCCATTGAATTGTCCTGATTAGTATAATAATTTTAGAATCTTTCAATCTTGTTTTTAGGGTTAGAATATTGTTTTCTAATTAATTAATTAATTAATTAATTCTTAAAATTCAAATCTGTTTTTTAGACATTTGTGTTAAGCATTACAAAGGATGTTAACATTGTTAAAGATATAAAGGTAATGTGGAAAAGTAGGCAGAATGCCAGACCTAAATCTAAAACTATGACTCTATCACTAATGAGCAGTGAAAATTATGTTCGGTTTACTTCAATGTAAAGTGAATTTCCTAGATCTTTTCCATCCACCTAAAAAGTATGATGTGATGATGATGAATTAAGGTGAGGAATGTTAAAATACTCCATAAATTTTCAAACAAAGGGCTTTATTGTCCTCATCTAGACTTTCTAAGCAAGTTCATTTGCATAGTATTCTAGCTCTACACAGAAGGTGCAGAAATAGCCCTAAAAAGCTGGGGTGAGGTAGCCAGTGGCCTCTAAGCCTGAGTCATATATTTTCCATTGAGCCTTCATTTCCCTTTCTTTTAATGTCTACTGGTAATATCTCTGATTCTCTTTTGTAGTGCCACACTATACCTCTAATCACTTTGTACAATAAGAAGGTTTATATACTTGAAATGGCTATTGTCATTTGTAACTATTTGGGTCTAAATGTAGTTGCTCAATCTAAATCTCAGATGCCCAGATACTGGTAAAAGCTGGTATAAGAAATTAGTCAAACTCTCTGAGCATGGTAAGGAGCTGGTTTGTGCAGAAGAGAAGCCAGTGAATTTGAGGGTGCCAGGACTAGATGGAATAGGTATGTGGATGAGCAGAAGCCAGAGGTAAACATATATGCAAACTATGAAACAAAGTGGGACCTGCGGCATCATTGTCTGAACTGGTCCCTCTCATCGAAGTGGCCCTGTCCCTAGAAGGAGGGCCTGGCACTCTGGAGTCAGGAACATGACTCTCTTACATCCTAATTCAGCTTTTCTCATCGCGTGTTCAGCCTTTCTCACACCCTCAGAACAGAATAGCAATTTAACTTTTCTAAATTATGTTCTCAGTCCTGTTTTTAAAGAAATAGATATCATTGCCGAAACCAGTTTGGCTCAATGGATAGAGCGTTGGCTTGGGGACTGGAAGGTCCCGGGTTTGATTCCGGTCAAGGGCATGTACCTTGGTTGCAGGCACATCACCAGCAGGGGGTGTGCAAGAGGCAGCTGATCGATGACTCTCTCTCATCGATGATCTTAACTCTCTATCTCTCTCCCTTCCTCTCTGTACAAAATCAATAAAATATATTTAAAAAAAAGAAATAGATATCATTGATTGGTTTATTGTGTTTGTGTAAAGCTATTTAGCAGCCGAGTTTCAAATTAAAAGTATTCTGACATGTAAGCTGTTTCTGACAGACTATTTCTGTGGTTGGTAAGAGTGATAAGAACCATTTTTCCACAGAGAAAATACATAGATCAGTTTAGTTATACCTGTATGTCCACTGACATAGAGAATAGCAGTTTGCTTATAATTTTACTAGATTTGTAAATTGTAGAGTTTCTTTATATATATATATATATATATATATATATATATATATATATGCAATTTAACAGACAGATTTTTTATTACAATGGTTATAAAATATATCGAAAAATTTCAAAGGTTTTTGAGATTATTTTCAATGAGTATTTAATATTGAGCAAGCACATTCTCACACTAGTAAATCATATTTAAATTCTAAATTAAAATTAATACTTCTCCATCCTTGTGATTGTAAAGTACTCATGAAATAGGGATGAAATAACATTTCAATTATAATCTATTGAATAAAATGTTCTGGTTTCTAATTACTATTATGTTGAAAGGAAACCATTTTAAACATATTACCTTGCAAATCATCATATGCAAACAGTCATTTTGTAAGTAGAAAACTAAGGTGTATAGATGTTCAACAATTTCCCAAAGTCATTTGGCTAGTTAGTACTGGCAGAACCTAGCCTTTATTTCCAGTCTAAATATATACTTTCTCTTTCTCCAGTTTTGGAGAGCTAATTCTGAATTATTTTAAGAAGGGATATGTCTATAAATGCCCTCATGCTTATGGGAGCTTTGCCTATGATTATTTATCTTTATGGATTTGAAAGAGAGAGAGAGAGAGAGAGAGAGAGAGAAAGAGAGAGAGAGAGAGAGAGAGAGAGAACTCAATTTATTGTTCTGCTTATTTATGCATTCATTGGTTGATTCTTTTATGTTCCCTGACCAGGGATGGAATCTGCAACCTCTGGGTATGGGGATGATTCTCTAAATAACTGAGCTATCTGGTCAGGGTCTGAGTATGATTATTTACACAAAGCCCATTGTGGGGTGAAAGGCCTTCCCCTGTCTTCTTTTTCGGTTGGAAGTGTGTTTTGTGTTGCAGGCATTAAGTGTTATGGCTACATTTTTAAAGTGAAAAGTCATTATTTAGTCGACTATGTATCTCTTCTCACCCTAAATAACCTCCGCTATTTATAATTTAGAAATGATTTTTCTCCACACTGACCTGTCTTGCTTGATTTAGAATTGGCATAGTTCTTACATTTTCTGCCTAAACTCTTCATTTTATATTTAGTACAACTAACTGCTTTTTTCTTTACCTTAATTTTTTTTTCTGCTCTCCTATCCTCCTTCTTCAGCTCTCTACTCCAAGCATTAATATTAGACCACAGTTTCAAACCTTGTGCGCAGAGCATGATTTCTTGTGCATCACTTAAAATCTTCCCATTTCATTTCTATTGTATTTATTATTGCTTTATCCACTGGTTTTAACAAGATAGGCCTCCAGTATTTTAAAACATGCTTATTATTTTGTTTTAAAGATCTGAGAGACTTAACTAGTTATAGCCCATTTCTAGTTGTGCTTTATTTTTCATTTAGATTTTAATTACAGTTGTATAGTACCTGAAGCAGATGCTAGCAGTGTCCTTTCCTCATCACTGAGACCTTCCAGGGTTTCTGGTTTTCTCCAAATTAGCAGTAGCTGCATCTCTGTGCCTGAGTCATTTGCTTTCGTTTCTCTAACTGAAACTACAGAAGGCCATTCTGCTCTTACGTATCAGAGGTAAGAAGCTGGACTAGCACCGCCTCACCGTCAGGAATTCCGAACAGGTGACTTTTCTGAGTATAAATATCCCAGTCCCTTTTCCACAGACAGGAGAATTCTGAGGCATTGGTTCTTTTCTTTCCAAGTACCTTCCATGCCGCTCAGTAGCAGCCAGTACAATAACACCATCACAGGCCTTCTTCCCTTCTCGAACCCCTACCTCATGCCTGCCAGTGTTTCTCGGCTTCCCACGTATCCTACTTGTGCTTTCATCTTTGTCTCAGAGTCGGCTTCACTAATATTCTTTATAGTTATTCTTCTTTCATTTGTAAGGGAGTAAAGATGCCTATCTTGGGGGAGAATTGAATGAATGTACAGATCCTGACTCATAGTTTTACTCTAATGTAATTGCATCGAGTCTTTTTTAAAAATGTCACCTTTTACTGTGGAATACTCTTTCTCAGATCTAACTTTTTTTCCTCTATGTCTCAAAAGGATGAGTGATTTTACATGGGGTGGCAGGGTCCTGCCAGTGGTGACCGATGTGACAAAATTTGAGAGTTCGCATATGAAGACTTCACCCATTTCTCTGCCATCGATCCCTATAATCCCATCCCCAGTCATGCATGTTTACGCGGTAAAAATAGCCGTTTCCTGCTGTCCCATGTGAAGCATGACAAACACTATGATGAAGGATCGTGTTCAGTAAGAGGCTGTGGAAGAAGCCTGCCTCTTTCCCCCCTAGGAACAATGTACATGGTCATTCACACTTCCCACTTACTTTACTTCAGCAGGCTCATTCCTCCTCATTTTATAAAACTCAATTTACAGGTCTTCTACAGAGCTCATCCTCATCCTTTGGAACTTTTTGGTAAACTGGCATAGCTTCCAATATTTATTCCTATCAGATTATATAATCTACTGAACTGTTAATGTCCTGGCTAACCCATTAGCAACATCCAAAGTAGGTAGCACTGGATTCTTTACGATTGCAACTGTAGCACCTAGAATAGAATAGTGTCTATCACAGGCAGGCACTGAACTGTTAGATAATGATTAAATTCGGGGATATTACTGGAAATTACTAAGTTAGGGCTAGATCTTAAAGTGATTTTAATTAAATCACTTTAATTACAGAATATTTGTGACTCACTGCTTCAAAATGGAGATAGTTGATGACCTGCTTTCTGCTTGCTCATCCCTACTTTTATGCTATTATGTAATTAAATGTGTTTCCCTCTTCCCAATATATGTTCAATGTTGAACATGCTAGTGGTTAACCTGAGAATATTTTAGACTCCAAATACAATTAAGCCTTTAGGTCATCTCTTGCAAAATAAATAAATAAACAAACAAACAAACAAACAAATAAATAAATAAATAAAACAGATTAAAAAACTCAAAAAGCTTAAAATAATAGGATATTTTATTTTTTTTAAAAAATTTTAAGAAAAGAGAAAAATAACCCTCAATATTAAAATGCATACTATTTCCAAGCATATATGACCTAAAACTTACATGTAATTTTTCCAATGTTATGTTTATAATAATCTGTCCCTTAATTTATTATATGTATTGAGCTTCTCAATGTTGAAACACAGAGATTAGTTTGGTAAAGAGTTACATGATATCCTTTACTTGCTCATTAGAGAGCTGTCTTACAGCTGTGCCGCAGGAGAAAGTCTTACATTTTCAAATGTCACCCAGGACAGGCCAGTGATTGCTTTTGTCTTAAGGCAACAAATTCTACTTTTAAATGTCAGCTTACTTAATTCTTTGTTTTACTCATTCACATTTGTGAAGATTGTTGGGTTTATTAAGAAAGGCTGTACCTGCCCCACTGGGAACATATGACTTTTTATGGCACACAAAGCAAATAAATCAGTAGTTTGAATATTTGGAAGGAGTACATTGGACACAATGGGTTTATTTTAATCATTACTATTTTAGAAATATCTAGCAAACAGAGCAGTGGTCCTTCTTAACTTAATTATTAGATAAACTAAGGTTGTCACTAAATGTTAGATACAGAGGAATGACATTTGCCACTTTTTAAAGTGAATCCTAGTCAGCATTTACATGAGCCATTTAACCCTCTTTACATTGGAAAAACCCTTGGCACAGTTAATTTCATAGTTGTTAGTGATAGCCAAGTAATTATAGGATGATTTTTCATATTTAATTATATGAGAAATTACAGAAACATGTCAGATGTTTGTATTTAGAGCAAAATGAATATCATTCCTTCTTGGCAAAGAGTATTTTATTATTCTGTGCACTGATGTTTTCATTCTTCTAGAACAGTCACTACAAAAACACCCAGATCTGAAAACCGTGGATGGGTTTGGTGGGTTAGTACTAGAGGAGGGATTGTTATAATACTATTCTGCCTCACAGTGAACTAAGAACTGGGAACATTCCCAGAACAGTGTTTGCCTGAAGCACAGATTCTGACTCAGGATCCCTGGGCTTCTTGGTACGTGCAGCTGTATCTCTTGCTAACAAGGTCTCCTGACATTCTGATGTTGGCCAGCATCACATCTCTACGACTAGAAAGCACTAGAAAATATGAGATGCCAGTGAGATTCACTCTACCAGTCTGTCTTAGGTCTTAGTCTCTCTATTCACATGCTAGTTGAAGAACCCTAAGCTAATCAGTTGTTCATTTGCTAAATATTTAATTCAACACATATTTATGATGCACTTAGGATATTTCAGACACCTTTGGTCCACATTGTAAATCTCAGTGAGAAAAGCTAACTTCAACTGATAACCAATGGAAATTCACATTCTGAGTGATCACAATATGTGGAGACTAGAAAGTTTTCCCTTAAATCTTAAGTATATGTCCTGCATTTGTAGTTTATATTTCATGTAGGCTATCATGTTCTTCACCAAGGATAACTGGGGGATGGTGTGTGAGTAGGGGGCTATATTTGTAACCAAGCCATGACTCTTACCTTAAGATAATGCTATAGATCTAAGTGCCAATCATTGCCTATGAGTGATTTCAGGTAATCCGCTAAATTCACACTTAACATAGGCAGTTCAAGATGTCAAGAGAGCGCTTCCCCATATAGTTGTGCACGTTATGCATCATAGCCAAAAGGCAGCGATCTAAGCAGCTCACTATCTGCTTGAACATGTCTGGTGTCTCCCAGGGAAAGGTTGGGACTTCTGGAACTCACCAGCTTATAAATATAAGTCAAAAGACTGGATAAAATCACCTGGGAGAAACTGTTGAATTGAAAGAAGCCCTAGGAGCCTGCCCTGGAGAACTCCAACGTCTTAGGTGTAGAACAAGAAAGAAGGGTCAGCAATGATCTTGATATGGAGCAACCGGAGTGGATGGAGACCACCAGCAGCATGGTAGAGCTGTTCCTTGGGAACAGAAAGGTGAGCAGTGCCAAATACAGCAAAGAGAGAGAGCTGGGTGCAAACCCACTTCTGCCCGCACCACCTCTCACCGCATGCCTATAAAAATAGCCAGTAGTTTTGGCCCTGGCTCTCAGGGATGGAATCTGGTTGGCTTCCATCTTCCATCTTTCTAGGCCTATGACCAGCGAACTGCAGCTCATGAGTTACATGCGGCTCTTTGGCCCCTTGAGTGTGGCTCTTCCACAAAATACCCCGGGCTGGGTGAGTCTATTTTGAAGAAGTGGCATTAGAAGAAGCTTAAGGTTAAAAATTTTGGCTTTTAAAATAAATTTCAATAGTTGTACTGTTGATATTTGGCTCTGTTGACTGATGAGTTTGCTGACCACTGGTCTAGGTGGTCTCAGAAATGCCGCGCACAATACTGTGTTCTCAAATGAATGCAGTGAACGAACCTGGAAGTTAAAAGACAAAGTCGTTCCATATGAAGGAAATAATTTGAAGAGTATATTTTCAACTTTTCCTACAACTCTTTCTCTGTTTACATGAACTGCTAGGAAAATGTTGAGAAGGAAGCTTTGTTGGAGGAAGAAAATACTGATATAATAGTAAGCCATATAATAGCCACCTTCAGAGATTGCTAACAACACAGGCTTCAGTGCCTCATTGGAAGTGGAGGTGGTTACTGTAGATTTCTAAAACTCCTTCAAATTCCAACCCCTATTTTCACAGGTGGCAGCTAGATTTGTGCTCCATAAATATACTTATAATTGCAACCCAGGGCCCAGTTATACGTGTTTTCCTGATGCCTAGACAGCTGATTGATCTGCTCAATTCTGTCTTTCTTAAAAAGCAGAAGGCTTGTCATTATGTTCACATGTGCATGCGTCCATGGGCACGCGAGCATCCACACAGAGAAAATGCCTGCTTGACTTTTCAGCAGTTCTATTCATGTGGTTTTAACATTTAGGTATAATTTAATATTGAGACTAGACACATCTTATGAAATTTAATTTACCCATGTTTGTAAATGGTATTCCTACCACAATACACATATTTTTTAGATGTGTAAAGTTGATATTGATGTTGATCTTTATGGAATTTATTTATGTATCTTTGATAAAGATCGTAGGTGAAATCTGCCAGCTATATATTTTGGTTTTAAGAATATAACATTAATCTTCTAAAACATCTTTTAGTCCTGACCTGGTGGCTCACTTGGTTGGAGTGTCATCCAATGCACCAAAAGGTTGTAGTCTTAATTCCTAGTCAGGCACATTCTTAGGTGAGAGTTCAGCCCCTGGTTGAGGCGCATATGGGAGAGACGGATCAATGTTTCTCTCACATCAATATTTCTCTCCCACTTCTTTTACCCTTCCTCTCTCCCTAAACATTAATAAAAACATATCCTCAGATTAGGATCAAAATAAATAACTAAAAATGAAAATATTATGTAATTTGAAAACTTGGCTATCAAGATGATATATATGAGGTAATATATGGTATATGACTTGTGATATATATGGTATACATATGTGATATATATGGTATTTTTGAGATGATACATTAGCTGATATTTATGAGAAAAGTTTCTGTTTTATTTTTAATGGGTGCTGATGTGAATACCCTCAAATCCTATTTGCTAGCATTGCAGGATTACAAAATGCAATCTGATATTTTCCTCCTAATTGATATTACTCTTTCAATGTATACACCTGGCTTTCTGAAAATTTATTGATTTGTTTGTTTGTTTGTTTATTTATCATTTTTATTAATTTCAGAGAGGAAGGGAGAGAGAGAGAGAGATAGAAATATCAATGATGAGAGAGAATCATTGATTGGCTGCCTCCACATGGCCCCTACTGGGGATCAAGCCTGCAACCTGGGCACGTGCCTTTGTCTGGAATCAAACCCAGGACCTTTCAGGCCACAGGCCCACACTCTATCCACTGAGTCAAACCAGGTAGGGCTGGAAATTTATTTTTTAATTAATTAAAAGAGGCCTTTTTATTACTCTTAATATTGTAGAAATTGACCTCTGTGAATAAACTCAAATATGTAACTAAAACATAAATGAGGTCAGATTGTTATAAATGAGAAAATTAATCATTTGGTACTTTAGAAAAAATGGGTAGATATAATAGGGTATACATATTATATAAGTATTGTGTGCTATCATACTAGTAGGGTTGTTATTTTTAGCAAATAAACAAACAAAAAGAAAGAATGCTATATTATTTCAGAGATACAAAAAATACTTTTTTAGTATAAAATGTCCAAAATGTTATATGGGACATAGTTATACTACAAATATATTCTTTTGTTTGTTTGTTTGTTTGTTTGCTTGCTTGCTTTGTTAATCCTTACCTGAGGATATTTTTCCATTGATTTTCAAGGAGAGTGGAAGATAGAATGAGAAACAGAGAAACATGGATATGAGAGAAACACACTGATTGGTTGCCTCTTGCAGAAGCCTTGACCAGGGCACAGGCTGGAGAAGAGCCTGCAGGCAAGGTGTGTGCCCTGGTCCAGAATTGAACCTGGGACCCTTTGGTCTGCAGGCTGATCCTCTGTTCACTTAGCCAAACCCGCTAGGGCATACTCATTTTTTGTCTAAAATTCAAATGTAATTGGGCATTCTTTGTTTTATATGGCAACACTGCATACTAGGAAAGGATGTTGTATGAGTTTTAAAAAGCTGATTACTCTAATAATTTAATTATCCTGTAATTAAGGACACACAAAGCAATGACTATTTCTGAGATATTTTTAAAGAAAACTTGGAATGTAATATTTTTTACTACATTAAACTGAACAGTGGGAATTTTATTTTGCTTTTGTAACATTAGTTTTCTTTGCCATTGAGTATAGTGTATATTTATTTTGAAATAAAAATTCACATCATAAATAAATGCCACAGATATATACCAAGGACCAATGCTTTAAAAATATTTATTCAGTATAAAATGCCAAGGCAGCTTTTAATACTTACTAATTCATGATATGTAAATTGGATTTTTTTTGCATTTCAACTAGCTTTAATATATCCATTGCATAATAAATTCAGATGATAAGAAATTATGATTCATTTTACCACCATTTTAAAATTTCTTTAGTGTTTTCATTTTTTTCTATAATGTAGTTGAAAGGAAGAAGAGCAGAATTGACAATATTTTCTAATCAAACTGCTTTAATTATGTAGACAATGTCAATGTAACAGAAGTCTGCACATTTATAATGCTCTTTTCAGCATGGTAGATCTTGTGATATTCAACAGTCATGAAATCTGGAGTGACATGTGTGATCTCTCAGAATTTTCTATGCAGCTTGTGAATAGAGAATTCAACATTAGCACATCTCAATTATAATCTTGCCTAATAAAAGAGAAAGATGCAAATTAACCATCATTCCACTACTCCCACAGCCAATCAGAGTGGTTATGCAAATTAACCCACCAAATATGGGGGTTAATTTGCATATGCAGTCCTGGAGCTGAGTGAAGCCTGCTATGAGGGGAAGTGGGTGGCGAAGGAAGCTACTGGAGTGGTGCTTCGGCAGAAACAAGGACTTGCTGGCTTAAGGGACTGGGGAGCAGGGATATGGCCACTCCTAGGCAGCGGGGGAGTGGAGACTTGCTGGCTTCCAGCGGCTGGGAATGAAGCCAGGGGAAGGAAGGCCTATTCTTGCACGAATATGTGCAACAGGCCTCTAGTGGTTACATATAGATAAAATGTCTCAAAACTTGCTACATGTGACACACTCTGCTAAGCACTTTTTAAACATTACTTACTTTCACATTATCCTGTATTAATTATTTTCAGAATAGCATGAGTACTTTCTTTTAAGATAGTCTGTTTTGTTAGAAACACCATGTAACCCTCCTAATGATAGTGCCAGATAAAGTAAAAATGCATTGCTGAAATTGCACAAAAATAAGAAATCCAGAAACCAAAATATGAAGAAAGTGAGAACCCTGGAAAATGAGAATCAAAGTTGGTCTGCGCCTAAAGAAGTCTGTGTAACCCTGGAGACCTTGTCCTCTTTGACACTAACTTCATGGCACCTGAAGACAAAAACAAAAACAAAAACAAAAGACAAAGACTAGGGAGTGCCCAAAGCTGGGAGTCTGGAGGATAGATCTGAGACTAAACATTTCCATCCTGTGTGTGCTGGTAGTGCAGGAAGCAGGCTGGGCAAGGTGGAAAGAAGGGGGCAAAATTTAAGTACTGCTGATGTTCAGTGGGGTTTTTCTCTCCTGTATTTGCCAAGGCAGGTCCGAGACTCTTCCCTTCTCATATTTGACATTAGGTTTGCATGTGTTTTTTTGTTGGTTTATTTTGATCTATAAGTAAAGTATGCAAAATAAAGAAAAAAAAATATTAATACTGGAATGAGTATAAATAACAAAAACCACTTTGATAATTTTATACTCAGAATAATTTAGCATGGGTATGCTTTATAGCCAAGCAAGTCTATTTCCATACTTACAGACTAGAGTAACTGCTGCACATTTGTCTTGAGATATTTACAAGAATATTTTCTTATCAAAATTGTAACAGCAAGAATTGGTAACAACCCAACTAAGCTATCAAAAGTGCTGGTGCCTTGGCCTGTGGCTGTACTTGGAGGTTGTTGGTTAGATTCTCATTCAAGGGCGCAGGCCCTTCTTGTGGGTTTGATCCCCATGGGGCCGGGGGGAGCATGGGAGCATGCAGGCGATAGCTGATTGATATTGTACTCTCACATAGATGTTTTTCTCTCTCTCCCTTTTCCTTCCTCTCACTCTAAAAATCAATAAACTATTTTTTAAAATAAAATAGAAAATAAAAAGTGCTGGCAAAATGCTCTGAGGAAAAGTCACACAGTGAAATGTCATAGTTGATGATACTCACTTTCTTGAGTCTAATGGTAATTACATAGGTGTTTTTAAAAGTATTGTTCTCTAAACTGCTTATGTTTTATTTTAGTTTGATTTACCTTATATATCACAAGTCGTGTTTTTTTTAGGTAGCATATGTATTTGAAGCTTACATTGTCATTGTGAGCCAGGAGATTGAGTGAGACAAGTCACTGCTGTTCCTGGTGTGTTAGCACTCCATAAAATGGCTCGTTAAATACCAAATTTTAGGATGTTTTCTCATCAGCTGTGCTGAATTTAATTTAAAATGCTCATAATAACTTGAACTAAGAGGCTGAATTCTCTTCTGCAGCAGGAGAAATGTCCCTCAGTTACATAGTGACATCAATCCTAGAATTAACTTCTGAAGAAAACTAATGAATATCCTTTTAAGTATTATTTTAAAATTTGCTTTGAAATTAGTATATTACATATAAAATATTGTATGGTTGTTCCTAAATAAAGTGCTTTATTTAGGATGTAGTGGAAAGAATACTGGGAGAGGAATCACAATTTTAGTCCATGTTGGTTTTGTCTCTTACACATCTAATCTCTGAATCCTAATTTCATCATCTGTCCAATGCTCATACATTGTTGTATTGGGTAAATAGATAGTCAAGTGAAATTATGCTAACAGTGATGTCCTTTACTTATAAAAGGAGTTACTACTTTTTAATTTTATTCACTTTATTTTTCATTGAGAATCCCTACACAGTTTTCAGATGTATTATATAGACCTTGGTATTTCATAAAGTCACCACATCCAACCTTGAGTGATAATACCCCATTAGAATATACCTGTTTCCCCTTAGAGATCAGGACCTTGCCCTCTGGGGCTAATGAATAATGAATAGTTACCCATGTCTGTGAGGCTAAGTGCAATAATGTCATGGTAGCTAATTAATTTTGATTTATAGTTGAATTGTAACAAAGTAATTTAGGAAAAATCAGTTAGGCTGAATAAATGATTACTCTATAGGTAAGAAAACACTTTCTAAAAAGGAAATCAAATACAGGTCAAGATGGTAAGAAAATTTAGAGACATGTTAGATGGGTATAACATTCTATAGCTTAGTCATTTGAATCTTCCTTTCATCTGAGTCACTCTCCCTGGGTTTGGTGTAATGCTTAAATGTATGTTTTTGTGTTCAATACGTTCTAAATATTGTTGGAAAATACAGCTACGAGGCTTAAATACATATCCCCAATGAACCCTGATTTTAAAGAAGAAGGTGGCTTTAGAAACTCTTCAAAGGAATGATAACCCCTTGTGTTTACCAAAGCAAATGCTTCCCTCATGGTCATGTTTGCTGATTAGCCCAGAACCTTAAAAAAGAAAACAATATGGAGTAGAAATGGACCATTTGTCATTTTGATTTGCTTTTTTGTTATTGCTCTTCTCAGAAAAGTTCCATAACTTTCTTCAGTTTGGGGGGTTTCTCTACTATCACTTATTCAATTGCGCCTCCTGCATAAGCTGGTTGTTTTCATGCTTTGGCTATTCAGCATAATGGTTAAGAGCTGCTTTCTGGAGGTTGGGTACTAAGGATCATATCTAAGCTTCTTTCCTTATTAACTATGTGATCTTAGGTGCATTTATAACTTCCTCACAGGCTTGCTGTGAAGATTAAATAAATTAATATGTGCCAATTGCTTAGAGCAGTGATATGTAGGTACATTTTAAATAGTATGCGAGTGCTTGCTCTTTTACAATTATAATTATTTTTACACAGATGTGTAAATGTTTTATTCATTTTTCATGTCACCTTCATGCTTTCCTTTTGTGTAACCTTTGGGTTCTATTATGAACTTATTCCTAAGCTTTGTACTCAGAGTGCTTGGGTCCTGTCTGTCTTCCTTTAAGTTCATATAATCAGGTCGTTGTTGTTGTTGTTGTTATTTATTTCAGCAACTATATTGTTGCATTTCAAAACCCTCTAGTTTTTGGTTTACAATTATTTTTTTCTTATTGTGGGAATAATATGTTCCTATATCTGTTGATATAGTCTATATATACTAGTATTTAAACCTCTATCGTGCATGCTCTTAACTCTTTTGTCACATGTAAGTTTTCCATTGTTTAGATTCTTTTTTAGGGTTTATTAAATGTTTGTTGCTTACTTGTGCACTTACCTTTGTAGCTGAAATGTCCTGTGTGCCTTCTTCCTCTTTTTCTTCACAGAGAAGCATGCAAGCTGGTGTGTGGCTGCTCTGTATTTCTGTGGCATCTGAGAGAGCGGCTCCCCTCGCTGTAGGCTTTCTGATGATGGGCATTCACAGCCACATGTTGTTAGCTATTCAGTGTGCATGCATGCATCTCTTTTCCTAAAGTCATTCACTTGACATTTCTACCTGGAGGACTTTTCATTACTGTTGCCAGGGTGACTGACCTGTCTACTCCTGCCGAGATACCATAACCAATAATTCTGTGAGTTCCTCCTCAGCCCCTCCTGTTACAGGCTTCTGCCCTCCCAGTGTAGCCCATCAGGATGCTGCTTTTATATTTTGCTGCTATGGTATGTTCTGCGGCTTGCTTTCTTTTTTGCTTTCTGTTTCTCGTGGATTCTCTAGGTTCTAGTTCACTTTGAGCCATTCCTTTTATTTTGATGTTATTTATTTTTATATATGACAAAATCATGTCAATGAATGTGAAACAGGAAGAGAAAATTGTATAATATATTTGGCCTGGCAAGATGAAACAAAATTCAATAGAAATTAGGGTGAGTTGAATCAGTGACACCCCTTGCCCCCTCCAGGAGATATGTCCCTGTCCTAACCTTATCTGGATGGTTTCTAAATCCAGTAGGCCTCCTTGTAAACCATGCAAGGGGATGAAAGAGAAGGCCAGTCCAGATGAAAGCAAAGACTGGAATTCTGCAGACACAAGTCAGGAAAACCTGGAACCACCAGAGCTGGAGGAGGCAAGGAAGGAATCTCCCTAAACCCTGAGAGAGCAGCCCTGCTGACACCTTGCTTTTGGACGTCTGGCTGCCAGACTGTGAGGCTACAGGTTTCTGTGGTTTTAAGGCACCACATTTGTGGTCATTTGTAATGGAAGACCTAGGAAACGAATACAGATGCTCTCCTTTATGATGACCCGCAGCACCATGTCGGCAGACAATATTGCCTCCTACCTAACACAGAAAATTAAGATCAGTACACAAAGGCTTCCTCAGTTTCCTCTTGTCACTTACATATTTTTATCTACATCCATGCCTACCTCCCATTAACTGTTAATTGTTCAAAGTTAACTTTATCTTGTTAACTCTAACCCATTTCTGCCTCTGCCCTGCTCACTGACCTACTGGCCCCGTGTGTAACAAGTTTCTTTACATATCAACATGGACAAGCCTCCTCCATATTAAAAATCCCTTCAGGCTTAACACATTATCCTCCAACTTCTGCCTTATACTCTGCCTTTGTTTCACAGCCCATCAGAGAGAGCAGACTGTACTCCTGCCCTTTCTATGTCATATATCTCAGCCTAATGGCAGTTCCTGATGAAGCCCAGCATGCTGCCTAAACCTGACCAGGCCAACCCCCTTCACATTTCCAAAGCTTATATCCACTTTTGATTCTCATTTAAGTTGACCTCACATTGGTATTTGTCTCTGACCACTGCCCCCATCATGGAAATATTCAGTCTCTACCTAGCCTACTTTCTGATTGGCTAACTGTCCCATCTGCATTTCACAAGGAGGATTCTTTACCCCCTCATCCCTCCAAATATCAAGAGTATTACCCAAGGCTCTGTCTATGTCCCTCTCTTCTTGCCACATTCCATGATCTCCAGGTGACCTTCTCCAAACCCATAATTTGTCTTATTATTTTTTTATACTGGGGACTGCAAACTATAGCTCTTGAACTTAAAACTTGGGTTGGGATTTTATTCCTGAACATACAACTGTCACCTACACATTGATACTAGGATGTTGCAAGGACATGTCAAACTTTACATTTTTCGTTAACATCCTGAAAGTCCCACTGTATCCTATAACTCTGTTTTATTACTGTTTTAGCCAACCCATTCTCCATTCAGACAATGGAAAAAACAATATTGTCACCATCACTCTCTGCGTCCCTCCTATATCTTTGTACTGCATGATTAAGTAATTATTTTATTCTGGTGTGTGGGACATAAAATTGGACCTAGAATAATAAATGGATCTGATCTCAACCACCCTGTGCCTTTGATTTGTAAGGGCTGCCTAAAGTACAGGGTTGAGAAGGAGAGTGGGGTCACCTCCAGAGGCAGAAGGAAGACTGCTAGGATTGATGGTAGATAGACAAAATAGCAAGGGCACGGGAGAGCAGCAGTCTGTGGCCCTGAGTTTATTTTCCAGGATCATGCACTGTAAGTCACAGGACAAGTGTGTATTTGTATGTTTGTGATCTGTGATAAAATTACAATAGTGATTAAATAAAAGAGCATGAAAAGGATGTCTTAAGCAGTGGGAATGTAATCAGAAAGGGGTGGATAGAACACTAAGGGGAAGCTAAAAACTTAATCTGCATAGAGCTCAGACTGTGTTCAAACATAGCTGGGAGGAAAAATTTAAGTTGAAACCTAACTGGCTAAGGCCATTCATACCAAGTTAAAGAGTTTGAGTTAAAATAATCTTGTCCTTGCTTGTATAAGATGAAATTTATTGTTTTATTCCATTTGAGTTTATTTTAAAAAAAACACAACTTTTCTTATTGGATAATTTGAACAAATTATACAATGCTAAAGAATAAATACACTAGGAAAATAGAGACATTGTGTGAAAATTTAGATTTTATACTTTAATTAAAAAATAGGCATAACAGAAGTGATATGTCTTCTGTCTGCAGTGTCTCCTACCATCTGTTTGTTCCTTGACACCTGACAGTAGTTCCAGGCAGAGACAGAAACCTGCCCTGGAATGGGTGCAGCAACAGAGTTGTCACTAGGGCCTCAGAGCAAGTTCCCATATTGCAGTCCTTTTAAAAGAGAGACTTCTGTTCACTCTACAGCAGATACCTTGGCTAATGGAAGAAGTGATAGTATTATGGATTCTGTACAGCCATGAGTATAAGTAATTGATGGAAATATTCTACTATTATCTATGTTTAGACTTTTTTCCTCTCACTGTCAGAAGATTTGAGGTTTACAAATAGATTCTTGAAGATGTCCTTCAGGGTTTTCACTGACCTCTAGAATGAAGCCAATTTCTATTCCTCTTCTGAGCAACTTGCTTGTCATTAAAAAACACAGAACAGCTGCCCTAACTGCCCTGCTGTTGCTATTTCTGATATTAGCAACTTAGCACCAAGGTTTGCTGATCTTTTCTCCTTATCCTCAGACAGCTAGGAAAAAAGAATGGTTCTTCATGACAAAGCTCATAATTATACCTCAGAACTTGGAGGAACTAAGCTGCCAGATGTTAAAGTATACTATAAACAACATATACTTCCAAATTTCCCAGTAGCATTGACTGTAAATATATAAACGTAAGCAAGAACTACAGGAGGGCTACATATCAATGATCCTTACCATTTAGAAAGATGTAGATTTAATCATCATAACACTCTTTTCTCTAACATACAGTTCTATATTTAAAACGAAAGTGTCAAGGACAGCCCCAGACATTCTGAAGTTCCTCTTTCATGAATCAGCTTCCCACAGATGTTATCTTAACATTGATCTCTCTCTTAACTTCAGGGTGAGCTCTGTTTTCACTCTGAAGAGTCAGACTTTGTACTTCACTTGTTACTTTGTTCACACATCATTGCTCATTATATTTCCTTACTTGGTTCCAAAATAATTGGCGTTGTGGAAAGTGGAGTTTTCCTAAGAAATATAATTTTAAAAATATTTAGTTCTCCTTATCATAAAATAAAAACAGCAACAAAATGGCTCAAAAAATTAGTAATACGTGTGTGTGTGTGTGTGTGTGTGTGTGTGTGTGTGTATGTGTGTGTGGCCAGTGCTAATAATTTTACTAAGTGGACAAGTATCTTATGAATTACTTATTTGAAATGTTTGCAGAATTAGGAGTTAACTATTGACTGCTTGGAGAGATTGGGCCATCTGGTGACTGGACATTCTGCAGATCTTTATTTAAACCCTGTTTTATATCCCTGGATTTCCTTTCTTTATTTTGTTGATATAACCTTCTTTCATCACTTTTTACCTTCAGATTATGAAATGCCCCAACTGTTTTCAAGGAAGCACTTCCCACTACTGGTGATGGGATCCCCTTTTTCCTTCTCTGTGAGCTTACTCTATCCATTGTCATTTCTATTTTCTATATTCTAATTCCTTTATAGTATCTATTTGACATCAGGCTATAGTCAAGATTCTGATGGTTGAAAATGACAAATCAAACTAATGTGAGTATATGTGGAAATTTATTGGGTCACAAATTTAAAGGCCAAAGAAAGAGCTACACTTAGACATGACTATATCCAGGAGCTCAAATTAGAACATTTCTTCTATCTCTCCACTCTACTACCTTCTGTGTGTTGGCCAAATGGCTTCTACCAAATATGGTTCCACATGGGACCCAGTGTGGATATATTTAGCTTCAGTCCCATTTTCTATGCATCTGTACTTGCAGAAGAAAGTGGGTTGTCCAGCGACAGTCAATATGCTGTGGGTTAGAACTACTGCCAGAATCAAACAGAATGGTAGTGAATGAAATCATTTTCTAATAAAAGGCTGTTTGTTTGTTTTTTTTCATTAGAAGAAAGGAAGGGATATGCAAACAACAGGAGTCCTACAAAGTTGTTTGTTTTTTTAAACTTCCTATATTTAATTATTCCTTTTCCTAAAAATGACCTTCTCTCTTTCTTTGGTCATCTACTATTATATGCTGCTCACATTTCACCTTGCCCTTGCTACTTATCTTTCTGTGATGGATCTTTTGGCCCATATGTCTACTGAAAGTCTTCCTCCTACCTTTATTAGGGGTACCATTCACCCTTAAATTAATAACTTTTTTTAAAACTACCTTTGGATGTTTTTTTAAAAACATATTTTTATTTATTTGGAGGGGGGGGGGGGGAGAAACAGAAACATCAATGATGAGAGAGAATCGCTGATTGGCTGCCTCCTGCATAGCCCCTACTGTGGATTGAGACTACAACCCAGGCATATGCCCTGACTGGAAATCCAACCTTGACCTCCTCATTCATAGGTCAACACTCAACCACTGTTTTTGTTGTTTTTAATACAGTACTCAATTGCATTGTCTTCAACATTGTTTGACAGTGCTTCTTTCTTGACACTGTCTCTTTCTTTAGCCTTTATAATACATCTGTATTCTGTATCTAACTTGTGTCTGCTTTTGAATTTATTTATTTTCGCTGTTCTCTTATCTACTCATTAAATAAATGTTCCCCAGAGCACTATAATTTTATTTCAATCTCCCTTTGTGTTCGATTTTTTCTGTAGCTTTGATTACATCTAAATGACAATAAGTGCAAATCCTGCATATTTTCCCCAGAACATCACCCTGAAAAACAAACCAGCATTTTCAACTGTCTATCAACAGGTGTACATAAAACCAATAATATATGTATACTTTACATTACTGCCTGTTACTTTATCATCCTTCACAAATATTGCATTTTTGACAAATTGAAGGTTTATGGAAAACCTGCACTGAAAAGAAGTTTATTAATGCTATTTTCTCCAACAATATTTGCTCACTTCCTGCTTCTATGTCAGATTTCGTAGCAATTCAAACTTTTTCATTATTACAATACTTATTTGTTACAGTATTCTGTGATCAGTGATCCTTGTTGTTACTATTGTAATTGGTTTTGGGTTCAGTGAACCGTTTCCATATAAGACTGCAAAATCCATAAATGTTGTATGTGTTCTGACTGTTCCACTAACCAACTGTGCCCCCATCTCCCTCTCCTTGGACTTCCCTATTCCCTGAGAATCTCATAGCCATAAGTAAGGGTTTTTTTAATTGAGGAAAAATATATCAATTAAAATAAGTCTTAATCACATGGTAGTGTAATATGTGATGTGGCAAACTTGTTCCATAAACATAACTAAAACTAAGAAGCCAGAAAACCCAATGGATATAGCGATGGTTTATTTAATTATTGGAGCGATGGTCTAATAATCCCAAGTAAAGGTAGTAGCGATTGAAGGCCACAACAGATGTCTTCTCAGAATATGATTTTGGAGTATATTTCACAAAATAACTATTGAGTTTTGTAGCTATCCCTTTATATTAGGGGTGTCGAACTCAATCAGAGAAGGGGCCAAAATCTAAAATCCAGCCTAAATCGCGGGCCGAATGGTTTACTGAACAGTCATAAACTGTCATTGTGATGGAAACGCAGCGGAGTGCAGTGATGACAGCGCGGTGCGGGCCACATTGCAAGGCCTGGCGGGACGGATTTGGCCCGCGGGCCTTGTGTTTGACACATGTGCTTTATATGAAATGATAATTTTAACTGTATTTGTGGCACAGCAAGTCTCTGTGAGTTATAGAAGGAAAAAAGATGCTTTTATCTTCATCTCACTCCCTCTATTAGACCTATAGGTGAAAATATTTGTTGTTTTTTAAGAAACAATACACACACACACACACACACACACCCATCAGATCAAGAAAACAAAACAGCATTTAATTAACTGTCTCATACAGAACATCGGAAGGAACAATTCCAGTTCTGTTCATCTGTTCCCTACCTTTTGGACAAGCATTGCATTCACACTGCCTTTATATTTTCTGACAGTTTGTGAAGCAGAGAAAAACAAATATGATTAAATAGATTTTCAAATGCTATATAGCTTCAAGTTTTAAAAAATAAAAATCCTTTCTTATGATTCCTAAAATGGTTTTAACTGATTAAGACTACTTCTCACATATAGATAATTACCAAAAAAAAAATTAATTTTTACAACAACTCTAAGTTCTGTGACTCATAAGAATGCACACAGCCCTACAAGTGATTTTGAGTGTATTATTCTAGAACCAGAGTTTAAAAGAAAAGCCCAACTTCAAAGGCCAGACTAAAGCAGCGACTTTATTCCACTCACTACAAAGAGGCAACCTGAGACAGCGGGGCCATCAAAATGGGAACCATGCCAAGTCTAACGAAGGGAAGGCACTAAGTTTCTTTGTTTCAAGGAATGCTTTCATTGGGATTTCCAGTGACTTCTGGGTTACAGATAAAAGGCATGTGGAAATTGTTAGATGAGGTTATTGATTAAATGTTTCATTTCATTACAATTACCTTCCAACTTAAAATTACTTAAGATGGTCAGTTTTTAATTCAATAGTAGAATTTTATCCATATTTACCCAATTTATAAATATTTACTGATAGGAACTCTCAAATGATTTGCTTGATTTGATATTTTTATTTGCAAATTATAACCTGATTAGGAAATTGACAAATGATTTAAAAAAAATGAAACCTTATTCACTACAACTGGAATATTCTTTTCTGTTCATGAAGCCCTCTTTGGGAATCTCACTTTGATACCTAGCACATGCTATAGGCTCAAATACTTAATGTTTTATTGATCTGCAGTGCATAGTGAGTGTTTAGAGTGGTTGATTTAAGTTTTCCCCAGAACTCCCATTTAATTCTCATTTCTTAGGTCATCAGTATTTCCAACAAATAAAGCATTAGAAACAAACTAAACATATTCATCTCTCTTAAAAATGATAAAATGGCTTTAAATATTTTGAGCAGTGATTTTCTCTATCTGTACATTTATATATTAATCTTAATAAAGGTTTGCTTAAGTCAGTCATCACATTATATACCTCATATTCCAAATAGAGTCTTGGTAATAAAGACCAGTCATACTAAATGTCCATTCTTTCATATACACTCCCACACTCTGTTAGATGACTTTTTAAATTTTTTTTTATTGCTTAAGGTATTACATATGTCCATATTCTCCCAAGGTATTACATATGTCCATATTCTCCCATTGCTCCCACCACCTGACTCTGTGTCTTGCGTCCATTGATTATGCTTATATGCATGCATACAAGTCCTATGGTTGATTTCTTACCTCCCTCTCTCCTCCTCAGCCTTCCCTCTGTAATTTGACAATCTGTCCGATGCTTCTCTGCATCTGTATCTATCTTTTTGTTCATCAGGTTATAATGTTCTTTGTTATTCATAAATAAGTGAGATCATGTGGTATTTCTCTTTCACGGACTGGCTTGTTGCTCTCCAGTTCCATCCATGCTGTTGCAAATGGTAAGAGTTCCTTCTTTTTTAAACTATGGTACATCTACACAGTTCCATTGTGTAGATGTACCATAGTTTTCTAATCCACTCATCTGCTGATGGGCACTTGGGCTCTTTCCAAAGATGACTTTTTCAAATCACCTTTGTCAAAGTAGAAGTCAAAGCTAACAAGAATTTGCCCCTCCTACTAACTTTCTTCTATGTCATTGCTCTCTGGGCACATCAACCTTTTAGCATCTCTGTCCACAGGGCTCTTTCCCTTATAGTTCTCTCTGCCAAGAATGTTCTTGCCCTAATATCTACACAGCTTGATCCAATTTTATCTTTCTCAGTATGTCCTCTCCTGACTGCCTCCTAAATTAGCAACCTACCTATTTGTGATTTCACTTCTCATTTTCTACTTTTTACAGTTTCTATCATCTATTATACTATATATTTTACTTATTATTTTTTTTTGTCTTCTACCTATAAGAAAGTAAGCTCCATTAGGCTAGAGGTTATTCTTTTTTTTTTCTATTATTAACATACCCCTAGTATCTAGAAATTCTAAAAGTGACCTATTGGCTTTGCATAAATTACCCAACGTGCAAGTGTATCAGTAGTTGGTTTACATAAAATACTTTTTGGATATGCATACATTTGCTTTATATAGGTTGAGTTTTATATTGGTCTGGAGTACAAAATTCTAGAAGCTCTGTTGTGTTTTTATGGGGGAAATTCACTAAAACGTAAACACTAACAATTTTAAGTTTAAAACAAAGTAAGGACAACAGTGTGGTGAGTGCCAGGGGAAGTGGAGCAGGATACTACAGGTGCAAGGAGGCAATAAATGGTGATGGAAGGAAACTGTAATTGGGGTGGTTAACAAACAATACATTGTACAGATGATGTGTTATAGAATTGTGCACCTGAAACCTGTATAATTTTGTTAAAGTGTCACCTCAATAAATTCAACAAAAAAATGGAAACATAAAATTTACAACAAAGTATATGTTTATTTTTGAGTTTACAATAAATTTGAAAATTATAAGATAAATCAATGATATATAATAATAATAAGTTATATAAAATAACTAGGAGACCATTGCAGGAAGATTCCTGCAAGTGGCTGCTGTGGCCACATGCACGCTGCCACCTCAGCCCTCACCACATGAACGCTCCACCCTGCCTGTGCTTTCCCTCTGACAGCCGCCTTGCTTTCCTCTTTTCCTCCCACTTCCTTCAATGCTGTCTTCAGTCTCCACTCCTCCCTCCCTCAGCGTATGCAAATTAACCACCATCTTTGTTGGGTTAATTTGCATAATCAATCTGGTTGTGGCTGTAGCAAAGGTACCATCAATTACCATTTTTCTCTTTTATTAGTGTAGATAACAATATAATAACAACTGGGGTAATAAAAACTTAGTTTAAAATTCTTTGAAAAAAAACCATTTAATTGTAATAATACCTTCTCTTTAACTGGACATGTGGCCATAGTTAAACTAATTTTGATATTAACTGCTATTAAAATATTTGGAGAACTTATTTTTAAACTGTATTTGTGGTTAGTATGGGTCTACTGGTATTGCAACACCTTTCAGAGTCTTTTTATCATCTTGATATGTTGAACAATGTAAATAGCATTCTCTAAATCACAAAAGAGTTGTTTATTAGTTTTTTCTAAAAAAAAATTAGTGTGAGTTTTAATGTATATATTTGTGTATTTTGGGCTGCATGTATATTTTAATTATTTATTTTATTGTTTGAAGTATTATAGATAGTAATACAAATATCTACTTAACCCCCTAGTGACCACTCCCTGGCACATGCCCTCAACCCCCTAGAGTCTGTATCCATTGGTATGTTTATGTGCATGCGTACAAGTTTATGTGCATGCATATAAGGTTGATCTCTTATCCTCCCTCTACCCACCCCTGTCTTCTTGCTGAAGATTGATAGTCTGTTCCATGCTTCTTTGTCTCTGCATCTATTTTTGTTCATCAGTTTATGTTATTTATATTCCACAAATGAGTGAGATCATGTGATATTTATCTTTTCTCACTGGCTAATTTCACTTGGCATAATGCTCTCCAGTTCCATCCAACCTGTTGCAAATGGTAAGAATTCTTTCTTTTTTTACAGCAGTGTAATATTCTAATGTGTAGATGTACCAGCATTACTTTAGAAAGATTATGCACCATGACCAAGTAGGATTTATTCGGGGGATGCAAGGATAGTACAATATTCACAAATATTAAATGTGATACACCACATAAGCAAATTGAGAAATAAAAACATATAATCATATCAGTTGACGCAAAAAAAAAGCATTTGATAAAATCCAACACCCTCTCTTGATAAAAACTCTCAGCAAGGTGGAAATAGAAGGATCATACCTCAACATAATAAGAGTCATATATGACAAACTCATAGCCAACATCATACTCAATGGGCAAAAACTAAAACCATTTCCCCTAAGAAGAGGAACAAGACAGGGATGCCCAGTCTCACCACTCATGTTCAACATGCGCTAAAAGTATTAGCCATGGTGATCAGACAAGAAGAAATAAAAGGCATTCAAATTGGAAAAGAAGAAGTAAAATTGTCATTATTTGCAGATGAAATGATATTGTAGATAGGAAACAGCCTAAGAGCCCATCAGCAGATGAGTGGATTAGAAAACTGCGTGTATATTTTAAATTTGCTTGCGTGGGCACATACACTCAAATAAATCTAAAAACAATTTTGTTTGGTTGTCAAATTTAATTAACTTTTTCAGTTTAGTACTAGTGTTTCTGTGTATATATTTAGCTTATTAGTCCTACTGAAACATTTAGAAGAACATTTTTTAAAAAATGCTTACATTTTTAATATCTGTGTAATAACATCTAATCTTTATTCAGCCATTAGTATCATGTAGAAAACTTCATAAATATCATGACCATCTGCATCTTTCACTTCATGATTGATGTTGAGAATTAGCAGCATAATTATGAAGTTGGATTTCAATTGTTAATTAATAATGTTTTATTTGGCTGCCTGGGGAGGAAAATAAATAACACCTACATCTTAATTATTTTATGTGAGAATCTTAGCAACTTCTGGAGAACTAGATTTTCCCCAGTATTTTCTCAAATGCTACAACATTTTAAATATTACCACTAATAGTAATATAGAAACACCCAGTGAAATACATATAAAGAGCCCAGTGCACAAATTCATGTACCTTGAAAGAAACTGGGCTGCCAGGCTGCTGTAGGCACAGGGGTGGGTCTCTGACCATCCCTCCATGCCCCTGCCTGGCCCCTCCTGCTGTGACCCCCAGTCTCTTGTCTGCTAGCAGCCCCGCTCCTGCTGTGGCCACTCCCATATGTGCTGACAGCTTAGGCCCCATTTGCACCAGCTGAAGGCACAGAGCAATTGGGGGCTGGCACTAGTAGTAGGAGTGAGTGGGGTCAGTGCCGTCAGTGGGTACGAGCTGCAACTGCTTCCCTGATCACCCTTTAGGAACAGGGAAGGTGGAGAAGCCCTCAGGGGTGATCAGGGCCAGAAGCCACCACTTACACCAGCCGATGGCACCAAGTAATCGGGGCTGGTGCCAGGCACCAGCAGTGGGTGTGAGTGAGGCCAGCGCTGGCAGCAGGTGCAAGTGCCAGGCAGGACCATGGCGTGCAAGAGCAAAGAATTTTTAGTAACCAACAGAGGCTCACCCCAATGGCAGCAACTGGCACCCCACCTTGGTCTGGCTCCCTGTTGACCTGCTCCACCAACCTGCCATGGCTAACACCTGCCATGTTCTGCATTTGACTCCTGGTGGTCAATACACATCATAGCGACTGGTTGTTCAGTTGTTTCTGTTGTTCTGATTGGTCTATTTGCATATTAGTCTTTTATTATACAGGATTTGACATAAACATTTAATTATCCAAGATAATTTGGATAATTGTTGAACCTTCATAATATTACGTGTTTTTTTTAAATTAATACAATAAAAATAGCCAGACTTTCTTGTCCAAATGATATGGAAAGCCTAGGTTAAGGCACTACTTTTGCTTCAAACATCTGGCAAAGTCAAATATAATGTAAACACAGACAACAACAATAACAAATTACACAGCAGGGTTCTAAATGAAATAAATTCTGCTGTTGACTATAAATAGATTAGGATCAAAAAATATTGTCCTGAAAGGCTCTGGATCCTAAAGCAAGTGAAAGAATTTCCCAATTATAAAATAAAAGGCAACCAAAGGACTTGTATACATGCATATAAGTACAACCAATGGACACAAAACTCTGGGGAGGGAAGGTATGTATGGGGGGGGGGGAGAATGTCAAAATATGTACACAGAATAATTTAATAAAAAAAATAAAAATATATTTTTTAAAATGGCAATAAATGCAATCCACTCAAATGAAATCTAAAACTCTCTGCTTACAATATGGCCCTGAATTACATGTCCACACACTGAAGAAAAGTAGGTAGACAATATAACTTAAACAAAGACAAACCTCCAACTGTGGCTCCTGACTTAACAAGCTTCCAGCCAGGAGGCCTACCAGGGCTATGACTAGGAATTGTGCACATGTCTACGACATTGCAAGTGCCATATTGGGATGGGAAAGCTGATTGCTACTGTGAGACCTAATCAGGATAGAAACTAACCAGGGACAGGGAACTTAGAAGATGATGAAAAGAAAAATAACTGTGTTTTGTCCTCAGAAGTGAATGCTAATTAGTCAAGTACAAAATTTGAGATTCAAAATCATTTTTTGCAGGTGTGGCTCAGTTGATTGAGCATTGTCCTGGGCACCAAAAGGTGAATGGTTGAATTCACAGACAGGGCACATACCCAGGTTGCGGGTTTGGTTCCTGGCTAGGGTATGTGCAGGAGGCAACCAACCCATTTCTCTCTCTCTCTCTCTTTTAAAACATATTTTTTTAAATCATTTTTCTTCAGACCATTTGTAATGTTGCTCCATTGTAACCTAGTAATCAATTTTGATAATGAGTAGTGTTTCCTCAGGTTCTTCTGTATGAAGAGTTTCCTCAACTATTTGACTATTCTTGGCAGTATGTAATTTTTGTTTCTGCAAATTTCTGCTGACCAATCTGTTAATGGTAGTTCAACAGGTCTTATCCTGCCACTGGTAATTAATATTGTAAGATATCAGAATGTGTTCTATTTTCTGAGAATTCTGATACTTTTTATTTTAAAGGTGAGGGCTTTTTGTTTCTCCTGAGACCCAGGAGCTATCTGAGCTCATTTTCACATCTCTCTCTGCTCTCAGTGCTTTTTCCTATTCCTTGATATAGGAGCAAATATCACTGTCAATTATTGTTCAGTACAAGATGCTGGACGAACAGTTGCTCAAAATGCATGTGGTGCTCACTCTTTGAATTGCTGTCTCCTGTGACTCTGACTTTGCATATTAGCTGGAAATTTTCTCACCTTGAAGATTATTTTTTCTGCAAATGGTTTGTGCTCCTATTTCCTATGAAATAGTTCCTCTCGGTTTTTCATTTTCAGACCCTTTTAATAGTACTCTTTTTTCTTTGTTTTTTTTTATTGTGATTGATAATTTAATATTTTATAAAATTGTATTTTCTCACATATCATTGGATTTGGGGCAGAATGGAAAATACAAATATATAAACTTTAATCAATCTCAAAGTTTCAAAATATGTATTTTGCTTACTTATAATAAAAATTAGCTTTTTAAAAACACTCTAAACTCTCTTGTTAAATATATCTATTACTATTATAAAATAGACCTAGTCAAGGTAAGACAAACAAAACTCTGAACCTATTGGTATCATCTCAGTTTATCTAGATTTATGTTATTTTTCTTGACCTTTTACTTTACATCTCACTGTTGGTCTTATGAAGAATTATGCTTGGTAATAATCAAAAGCTAAAAAAGAAGATATATTTTAACATATACTTAAGTTATGTTTTTGTTCGATTCCATAAAATTATTTTAAGTTTTTAGAGCCACAAAACTTAGTCCCTAATGAGCTACTGGCCCAAGTCTCCTGTCTCAAGCCCTAACTGAAGAGAGCTTGGGCTTCTTTGTCTTTTTCTTTCTTTCTTTTTTTTTTTTTTTTTAAGATGTAAAAGCTTTTAATGCATTTGAGAAATATACCTCTTTAGACTTCATGGGATATTTCTTTTTTTATTAAATGTATCAGGGTGATATTGGTCAACATGATCATATAGGTTTCAGGTGTGGGTTTCTATGTTATAAGATCTGTATATTGCACCATGTCCCCACACTCAAAGTCAAATCTCCCATCATCATGTATTAGGACCTCTTCCTCGCCCCTCCCCCACCCCTTCTCTCTGGCAACCACCACACTTCTGTTTGTGTTCATGAATTTTAGTTTTATATCCTTCATATGACTAAAAGTATATGGTAGCAGAGCTTGGTATTTCTGTCTCACATTGCAATTCACTATTTTCACATTGATTTGCTTGGCACTTTGTTAAGAAATCAATTAAGAGTCAAATATGACTACTTTTAGCTTTTATTGCTTTGCATTAGCCAATAGCTAAGTGCACAGAATTGGGCTAAGAGCCAAGTAAAATACACTTAACATAGCTCTTGAGTTGTTAATATTTTAATGGAATCTAAATCTTTTAATACCATCTTAATTAGTATAGGTAAAAGTGCTCTGGTTGACCAAGTGAGAATTTCAAATATTCTAGGACTGTGTTTAAATTCCCTTCTCCCTAACTCATTTCTAATGGCCTCCTACTAAGTTCAATTAATTGGACACACGCTATCCTAGAGTAATAAAATTAGAAATATATGTATTTCTTTCTGTTGATGAAATGTTTTCTTTTTAGGGATTATAAGTTGTTCCCAAAGCAACTGGCCTTGGTTTTAAATAGGTAAGAATCACTTACTATTAATTATACTAAGTTACAGTCATCACCCTTAAAAACGCTTCTCCCAAAATAAATTGTTCACTTCAGTCATACATCAGTTCTGGTAACTCAACCATAAGATTAAGCCCAGAAGCTTTCGGAGATTCTGCTATATTAATAAAAGGCAAATTGTGAAATAGTTTCTGAAAGGGGCTAGATCCAAATTAATTCTGCCATCTTTTCTGTATGCTGTAGAAGTTTGAAATTTCAATTGCAAATTTGTCACTTTTGGGGGGAGGTTATTTATGGCGTACTTTTTATTTTAATGTAACTTCAAAAATATAAGAATGGTACAAAGAGCCCCCATATATTCAGATTCACCAGTTATTTATAACTTATCTCTACTTCTTTATTATTTTCTCTCAGTAGAAATATAAATGTAATTTATTTGTAACCATTTGAGAGCAAGTTGGAGACCCCATGCCCCTTTAACTCTAAATGCTTTAGTGTGCATTTGCTAAGAGTAAGGATATCATCTTACATAAACATAGAAGAAATACAAAATTTGGAAATTTAAGTCTGAGATAACACTAATTCTAATCTCCATATTAAAATGTCACCATTATATCAATGTCCTTTTGAGCTATTGTCTCGTGGGTCCAGGATCCAATCTAGGCCAGACATTACCATAAGTTATGTATCTATAGTCTCCTTGAAACTGAAATACTTCTAACCCTTCCCTTATGAGTTTAGTTTATTTTCATTTTCATGTAAAATATCCATACATTAAATTACACATATATAATGAGTTTTGACAAATGCCTATAGCTCTAAATGCAGCACTACTATCAAAATATAGGACATTTCCATCTCAGCTATCCTTATAGGTGAAACATATAGTATATGCTGTTTTCTGTTTGCCTTCTTGAGCTCAGCACAATGTCTTTGTAATGGATCCATGTTCTTCCAGTTATCAGTTTTTCAGATGTTGCATTACTGAGCAGAATTTCATTATCTGTAAATGTCACAATTTGTTTATTCTCCTGTTGATGGCATTTTAAATTATTTGGAAGCTCTTATTTTGTTGGACTGTTATGATAAAGTTCCTTTAAAACTTTTAATACAAATTTTATTATATTTTGTATACTCAATCCATTCAAGTTCATTTTTGAGAGTGGTAGTATGAGATAAGCTATACAATTCCATTACTTTGCTTGTGAATATCCACTTTTCGCAACACTGTTTATAAAAGAGATTATTCTTTCACCATTGAGTTTTCTTGCCTTCCTGTCGAACATTAGTGTCCATATGTCTGTGAATTTACTTTGGGTTCTCAATTCTGTTCTGTGTCTGTTTGTATGGCAGTACCATACTGTTTTGATTATTGTAGATCTGTAATATAGTTTAAAATCAGGGAACATGCCTCCATTTTTGTTCTTCTCAAGATTGTTTTGGCTATTTGAAGAATTTTGTGGCCCATACATATTGTATATATTTCTGTAAAAAATATCACTGGAATATTGATAGGCATAGCATTGAATCTGTAAATTTCTTTGAGTCATATGGAGCATTCTGAATCTGGCTCTACATGCCTTTTACCAGCGTATAGTTTATTTTCATATATCATCATGTTACTAATTATCATTCTATGATTTCAGTTTAAGAAATCTTTTCAGCATTTTTTTATAGGACAGGTCTAGTGGTGATAAACTCTTTCTGCTTTTATTTATTTGGGAAAGTTTTTTAAATATATTTTATTGATTTTTTGCAGAGGGAAAGAGAGAGGGATAGAGAATTAGAAACATCGATGAGAGAGAATCATCCATCAGCTGCCTCTTGCACACCCCTTACTGGGGATGTACCCGCAACTAAGGTACATGCCCTTGACAGAAATCAAACCCGGGACCCTTCAGTCCACAGGCTGACACTCTATCCACTGAGCCAAACAGGTTTCGGCTGTTTGTTTTTATATTTGCAGGATAACTTTCCTTGGCAGAGTATACTTTGATGGAAGTTTCTTTATTCAGCACTTTGTATATATTATCCCAGCAGACAGCAGTGGAGGCCAGTGATGGGAGTCAGGCTGGCAGCACGCATGTGTGCAGCTGGAGGATCTGGCCTTGATTGTGTGCATGGCGCTGAGGTCTTTCTTAGGCCTCTAGGCCGGTATCTTGCACTTGTGAGGTCATAGAAGCTGGGCTGACTGCCAGGGTGGTTCTGGGGCTTCTTCACAGGAAGGGAGGAAAGGGAAGAGAAGGGACTCAGGTGGCCAGTCAGTGAATGCTGATTCTTGTGGGGCAAAAAGTGTTGAAATCCGTGTGTCCGTGGTGGTATATTGGCCATAGATTTCTTCTGATATGTCTGCAGGGAAGATCGCTTGGAACTATGGTCATTCCTGTTCCGTGGCTGCTATTGGTAGGCTCTGGTTTTCTTTTTTTGTTCCTAGTTATCGCTCTCTCAGTTTTGCTAATCTGGTGTTTGAATAGTGGAGTGAAATGAAAACAGGGCCTTCATGCTGTCCTAGTGGAGCTGGTAATTCATCCACTCTCCCTTTATACAGAGAGGAACTTTTCTGCGGTGTGGGAGTTCTCTCTGGGCACTAAGCATTGTGAACTAAGCAGGGTAATGATGGCAAAATGAAGCTGTCTCTCTTCCTTTTTTGTGTGGTCATTCTCAATTGTTTTGTTCTGTTGTGTTCCTGAAATTTCTTAAGTGGACTCTGGAGCCCTCCAAGAGCTGTTTTTACTTGTGGATAGTTATCTGTTCACTGATATTTGTAAGGGAGACAAAGCTGTAGTCTCTTATGTCTCCATCTTGGTGACATTACTCCTGAAATCTGTATTGACTTTTACAATGACAATACTGGCTTCTTCCTCCTTTCTAGTGCTCTGGTTTTTAATGTCACATTAAGTTTCATGTATGTATGACAACTAAAAGCTTTTTTAGGAAGAAGTGAGATATCATGTTTTTAACTCTTCAAAACCAAACATGAACAAAAATTCCAAAAGAACAATAGCCAAATTCTACTGCTTCATTCAGAAGAACCTTTTGGCAATTTGTTCACTTTGGGAGTATCTAATGTTCACTTATTAATCACCTCTAACCTGACTCACTGCTCTAAAATCGCCAGCGACTGAAATAATGCTGTGCTTATTTCCCCTAAGGGTCTGAGGGTTAACTGCTTCTTCCCATTTAGCTCTTTAAAATAAAAAGTATAAGTCTATTTACAATATATCCTTCTCATTATAAGAATAGGACTACTTCTTAATTAAATCACTAATGGGCTTAACCAAAGGAAAACATCTTACTGAAATAAATGATTTGTTTTGATAATAGTAGTGGGAAGAGTGCAAATAAATCTCTACTTGATGAATAATTTCTCTAGTTAACGCTATTGCCTCAGTGTTTTCCCATGCTACCTCCTCCTCACAGTGCCTCTCACTGAAGGTCAGGACACATCACCTCCTCTTGGTTAGTCTCCATGCCTCCAGTTTTGCCCTCTCCCTATTTCTATACCAGAATCCTTCATCTTTCTGAAATGCAATTATGACCCCATCATTCCTCAACTTAAAACATTTCATCACCTTTCATTTCATACATGAACATATAGTTCAAAATAAAGCCTAGCCTCCTTCAATTTGCTTTGAAAGTCTGCCGATACCAACTCACTTCTAGTTCATCTGTTACCTTCCCCCGCTTTTCATCCCTACTCCAATATGTAACTGTATTCTAGCCTTATAGGTTCCCTTCTCTTGTGTAGGAATGTTTGAGCATGCTCTTTCCTTGAGCTGGAACACTCTACAATACCTTTTAACCTTTACCGTTTAATAATTACTCTTCCTCTGTGACACACTAGTGACTAGGGCATGCAGTTGATATCAACTACTCACTATTTGTAATTAGTGAGTAGGGAAAGCCTCTCTGACAGCATGAACCTAGATTTCTAAAGAGAAATCAAGATGGTCCACGTGGTTCCTGAGTTGGGAAAAGTTAAGGAGTATTTATTTAATTGAAGAGAAGTCAGCATAACTGAAGAGCAATAGAATGGGGACCAGGGTAGAGAGAATGATAGAAAATAAAGCTGAAGGGATACAGGGCTTATATCATGTGGAGTGTCACAGATTATCCTGATGATTTTGAATTTAAGTCTCAGATCACTTCTTAACCCTTGGTAAGCTTTACTCAAGAAACATGTTTAGTTTTTGTTCATCAGTTTATGTTGTTCATTATATTCCACAAATGATTGAGATCATGTGATATTTATCTTTCTCTGCCTGGCTTATGGGGGTGAGGGCATAAATGGGGGATGGGAGGGTAATGGGGGAATAAGGACACATATATAATACCTTAATCAATAAATAAATTTTTAAAAAGGTTTAATCTGAAAGATGTTTTGAACTGGCTGGTTTGTTTCCCTTGTGAACAGTAGATAGAAGTGAGGTAGGGTGCAACTGGGAGGTTAAAGACCAGCTAGACATTTACTATGATATCCAGGAAGGATACAATGATGGCTTGGATTCAGGTGGAAGCATTGAGAGGAAAATGCTATTCATATAGGCTATAATTTAGAGGAAGATTCAAATTCGACTTGCTAATGGTTAGGGAATTGAAAAAAAAAATCATTTTGCATTTAGTCAGAACATTTCAGAGACTAGCATTTTTCTACAATTTCTTTTTTTTTTCTGGAATGAAAACTCTTGACAGCTAAGAAACAGTAATAGATACCCTAAGTTTGCCACTTACTTATTTTGACAGCTTTTCACCTTATTAGAGTTTAGCCGATCTCTTGACTACTCAACTTCATTCATGAATGGATTTAAGATGCTCATTATTTATATCAACTAAATAAAATGGGCTGCAGTAGGTGATCTTGACAGGACAGTGCAATTATCTGCTTGCCAGAAATATAGGACTTATTTCTCCCTTTCCCCAGCCTACCCTGTAAACTTTATTTACTAGCATCATGTTTACTCTCAAGAATCATTTTAATTAGTTTTCTCTTCTCCTCAACATGGTTGGCATGGCCCTCCATGCTCAGGACAAGATTTACCTTTTAGGCTTAGCTTGTCTCTTCTTATATATACCATGTTTCAGCTATAAATAACCCCTCAGTGTTTCTTGAATACTCTAGAAGGATTTTATCATCCATTTTATCTTTTCCCTTCACTCTTCCACAAGGTATATTAGATTCCTATCTCTCCAACAAAATTCTGCTGTCATCACGGCTTGGAAGAGCATTAATATGTGTGGTTAAGAGAACTAGTTAAAGAAACATGGGCTGGAATCTGTCCTCTGTTACTTTATCGATGTGTGATCACTGGCAAGTTCTTACCTTCTCTAAGGGCCAATTACTTTTTCCTAAGATGTGGGAAATAATAGGATATACCTTACAGTTTTGCTCTAAAAATTAAATGAATTAATGTATTAACACATTTCATAACAATTTTTGGCATGAATGAAGTACTAGATTAAAGATAGCTATTAATACCTTTATATTGGTCACTTTAAATGCTATAACTATGCCTGAAAAACTCATGGCATCAGTTTGAACAATCAACTCAAAAATCATGTTATTGTTACAATTGTTTATATATATATATATATATATATATATATATATATATATATGTGATATATGATATATATATATGATAGATAGATAGATAGATGTACATCACAATACATATATATATATGTACTCAGATACATATATATGACAAAAAACCCCTCTTACAGTTTCACTGTTATAACAATGTCTAAATCTCTTGTATACTTCTTAATACATTCTGCTCTCCATTAAAATCATGTATGTAACCAAACACTCAGTCATTTCCCATGCTAAACATTTTTCCCCTTCCTTACACCCAGTTCTTAGAGAACTTGTTCATGTCCTTCTGTCACATTGTTTGGACCTGCAACTTCTGCTAAATGAGAGTTAAGCCACAGCTCTCCCCCAGTCTGTCACAAGTCATTGGGATGTAGATGGAACAGTGTTCCTAGTTTTGCCAGGTACAAATTCTTTCCCTCCATGATTAGAGATCAGGGTTAGAGAATCTGTCACTTCGAGGCATAGTAAAACCCAAGTCTGGAGTGGCCTTGTGCAGGTCTAATACATTCCAAAACAGAGAACAGCATTCTTGGGGGAGGTGGGAGAATATTTCGGTGCCCAGAGAAAAGGAGATGGGATGTCCTGCAATCCCAAGTTGACAGGTCAACTCATCAGTTCCTAGTTTCTGAGTACTTGGTGTCAATCCCTTTTGTTGCCTAGCTGTACTTCCTGCAGGGTCTCTAAGTTGAGATACCCTGTATCCTTGTATGAGAGCAGCCCTAGTTTTATTAGATTTCTGTTACTAATAAGCAAACCATCCTTGTTGGAGACAGTGAATGTCACCTTTCCCTTTGCATGCTCTTGGTTGCACGAGCATCTTATTCATCTTTTCTCAAACACAACACCTAACTCAGTGCCTCACAGAATAGCAGTGACAACCTGGCTGACTCTCAATTGCTCCAATCACTTCTTAGTTATCAAGATAACTACACTGCAAATAATTTATCACCACACTGCTCAGAATACTGGATCAGATGTATTTTAAGTGAATTCAATTAAGTTATTTTGAGACCTTTGGTAGCATTTTACAAATCCCTTTAATATTTTTTCCTAAGGCCTTAGCTTGCCACAAACCTGCGCTGGAAATTACTAAACTGGACTGAAATAAAATAAGGAACATATTGGCTTTTCTCATAGGTAAATCACATGCCTTTGGAGAAAGTAAAGATACTTCCTGGTTAGACTCTTACTCTTGTAAATAATTTTTCTGAAGTTGAGTTATATCCCAGAGGTTTCCACTGTTAACCAAGCAGAAGGCAGATGTTTTTAAGTTATTGGCACAGAGACATGATAAATTTCAGATGATAAATCCCAAATGAACATTTCAGAGCTTTCATAGATGTATGTTTTTAAAACTATAGTTTATGTGGAATCGAAACATAACTTTTGAAATGTAATTTAAAAATCTTGGCCCTGTAAGCATGGCGATGTCATGATTCAAGGGAGAGTCATGGGGGTTTGCAAAGTACATAAAGAACCTACCAGAGAAAGTCAAGTATAGATGTTATGAGCTAGGGCTTGGGAGTAGGCAGCTTGGACTTCAAATAAATTCTATAACTTTTCTTTTCATCATCCTCTGGCTGTAAAATGGGAGTGATAATAACAGCATCTATATCATATATTTGTCTTGAAGATTAAAGGAATTACTGTAGTTCAAGCAGCTGCACTTTTAACTGAGTCTTGTACAAGTACTCTGACATCATCTTTGCTTTGTGTATTTGCCCTAATATTATATAATTGTTAAGTACTTAAAACATTGTAAGGTAGAACACAATGTTTTCTACCTTAAACATGTTTCCATGTTTGAAACATGAGAACTTAGTCTGTTATGATTTTCTTTTGGCTAAATTTTAGGAATTTATTTGTGGTGGTGGCGAAATCAGGGTCAAATGTTCATCTAAATTCAAAGAATTGCTACATGATTCCTAAAAAAATACTTTATTACAGTAAAAAATAAACCTATGTTAGCAAGGAAGGATGTGATAGGGCATAATTTTGAATAAACAATATATCTGTCACAATGAACATTTCCAAGGTAATTAAGTATTCTTTCTCAGCATAGATCTGGTGGCATGTGTTTTATCAAATATCTATATCATAATTTATTAAACCAATTTTCCATAATTGGACTTCTAGATTATTTTCAGCTTTTCACCATAAAAATAAAAATATACACATAAATATTATGTATTCCCTAAGAGAAATGAAGGCTTTAATGAGATACTTGAATCTTTAGCAGATTACTTTATATATTCATATTTTTTCTTATTTCTGCTATTAATTTTCAAAGGGAGACTTTTTTTAGCTCACTAGTATTTATTTGAAGGTGAAATCTATTTATTTATTTACACCTGAATGAGGATGGGTGCTTTTTTTGTGATCTCGTGTTTATTGGAATAATTTGTAAATCACCTAATAGTTAGATGGCTTTGTTTAGGATGATTAAAATGCATGACCTTCTAAAGTAACCACTTTTAATAGATATAATAATTTTGTGTCTAAAGTTTCAATTGCCATTGCTAATAACATTTAGGGTATTTCATTAAAAATAGGCTAAATGAAACAAGGTATTATTAAAGAGCATCATTAAATAGCTGCTGATAACTGAGTTATCTAAATAGATATTATCTCCAGGCATAATTTGTCTCTAATCAACAACCAATTCAGATATCAAAGAAGATGGTTTTTACTGGTATTATAAATGTCAGTTAATTATCACATTAAGTAACTATATTATTTCATTTTAGTTTTATTTTCATGATATTTTTCAGAGATTTAAAGATGAAAGCAGGTAGGATACTTCATAAGGAAGGCAATGAAAAAAAAAACTAATGATATCTTCATCAAGGCCCAGAATGCCTGTATCTCACTTTCTACTCTTATTCCGCCCTACCCTTGCAAGTCTTTATTTTTATTTTACTTTGACTCACAACTGTGAATTTTAATTTTTTAGCTGTTTAAAACAGCCTCATCTCAAGTGATGCTCTATTTATTTTATGTTATTCTATTTTGTACAAGTGCAAAAATGGTGATATGTGACTGATCTTGAGAAAGTAAATTGTCAAGCCACTGATTCTTTAGGCACTGAACTTGAAGAATTCTTCTCTATACTAAAGTATTTATAAAAGCAGCAAAAACAGCAATATAATGCAATAGACTCTCATTTTTTAAATTGTAATTCAGCTCATTGCAGGACTTAAGGTAAGAAGAGACATGTATAAAGAAATAATAGAGTTTATACATATGGTGGTAACTTGGTTAGCTTTCAAAAAAGAAGAAGGAGAAGAAGAAGAAGAAGAAGAAGAAGAAGAAGAAGAAGCAGCAGCAGCTACTGTAGGCAATTTCAGTTGTGGTTAAGAATAAGGTTTCAAAAATTAGACAGTTTTGTTTGTTCTCCTCCTCCCCCAAGCTTATTTCTATCAATACTACAAGGAACAGCCTTTGTTCAGATGAGTAATTATATCTGAAGGATACATTTATAGAAGTGGAATTGCTGAGCCAGGAGATGACTCATATAGAAATATAATGGCTATTGTCAAATTACCCTCTGGAGGGATTACACCAGTTTGTACTCACACTAAGAGTGAATGAATGTGCTGTTTCCTTATTTACTCAAAACTACTGGGCATTATATTGTAAAATATTCTGACCTTATTAGTTTGAAATTGAAGAAATGGGGCTCTTTAATGATTATATTTTATTCTTTATGAAGTTATTTTATTTTTAAAAGTCAAATTGAATCTAACCAGCCTTTCTTAGTGTTTCTGCATGTCAACCTAAATGTTTTACGTCACATGTTTGGAGCTATAAAATACACTAGGAATTATGTATACAGCTTTAGAAAAAGTATAGGTATAACTAACAGTATTCTTTTTTCTGTGCCCTACTTGGTGTTGCTCAGTGGTTAGGGTGTTTTAAAAGATTACTTATCAGTATTATTTTCTCTATATATCCCAAACCAGTGAGTCTTTTTAGTGTTATTAAAACACAATTATCCTTATTATTAGAACATCCAAACACTCTTGACTTAAGCGATGATTCAATCTGTTGAGTTCCAAAATTAGCTGTGTGATCTTTTCAGTGAGAATATCCAGGGCTTTGTTTAATAAAATCAGGCTTGATTCAGTCAGACTTCCTGTAGGAAGTTGGGAATGCTAAAGCTAAGGTAAGTCAGCATCTTAATAGGAATACTTAAAGTTATCCTGTAAATACTGGTATAAATATGGAACTAACCACCTTCCCTATCCAGAACTAAAGAAACAGTATTTCACTCACTGAGGTTGGCAGAGAATCTGGACAGGTTCATGTAGTAAATTGACTTTGTGGGTCACATAGTCTCTGTTGCAAGGACTTAACTTTGCCATTATAGCATAAAATTGGGCAGAGAGGAGATGCAAATGAATGGGCATGGCTGTTAAACAACAACAACAAAAAATAATTTTCACAGCTGAAAGTCTTTTTAAAAGCAAGGATGTATTCTTGTGTATGATATATGTTGGTTGTCTAGTTGTAGGGTAGATTTACACCATGGACTATTATGCAGCTGTGAAAAAAGAAAGATTTCTTACCCTTTGAGACAGCATGGAGGAACCTGGAGAGTATTATGCTAAGCGAAATAAGCCAGCCAGAGAAAGACAATTATCACATGATCTCACTCACATGTGGCATCTAAAGAACAAAACAAACTGATGAATAAAATAGATCCAGAGACATAGAAGCATGGAACAGTTGTCGAATTTCAGAGGGGAGGGGGAGGGGGAGGGGTGTTAATGGGGAAGAGATTAACCAAAGAAATTGTATGCATGCATGCATAACCCATGGAGACAGACAATAGTGTGGTGAAGGCCTAGGGTGTGGAGTGAGTGTGGGCTAGAAAAGGTTAATGGGACACAAAGGGGGACATCTGTGGCACTTTCAACAACAAAGGTAAATTAAAAATGTAAACAAAAAAACAAAGCAAAGACTTATTAGGCCAGTAGTAGTAAGAAATACCAGGTCCTGGACATGAAGTCAGAACCATTAGCTGCATGGCTAAGTCAAAAGACAGCATGCCCTTGCCCCTGGAGTGGTGGAGCGTTTTTATATGTCAGATTGGCAGCTGGGACTGACAGAGGGCCAGCTCCAGGAAAGGTACAGAGTCAGCAAGGAAGTGTCAGCCTCTGTGGATTAGCTGTCCAGCACCTGGCTAGTCTCTCTTTTTTATAATCTTGAAAGTGGCCACCTGGAAATTAATCCTAAATTCCAACAGATATACAGGAAGGTAAGCAGTCTTTTGTCAGATCTGGTCCACAGAATCAATAGGCTAAGTTTTCTGTGTCTCTCTTATTCTCCTGCCCTGCTGTAATTTTATTTAAAACGTAGTATGAAATTCTTATCTTGTCATGGTGTTCCAATTACACTTCATTAGTATTTCTAAAAACAGGCTGAGGGCTAGATTTGACTCATGGGTCTTAGCTTTCAGTCTGCTAACATCTAACCTTGGACCTAAAGAGAAACTCAGTTTCAAATCTTTTTTTGAAAAAATTAGTCATTTTTAAATAAGACCTTTATGAGAAGGCAGAGTCAAATGATCTAGAAACTTCTCTGTATCCTGCGTTGTAGCTTATGACAGAGCTTCTAGAGGGGCAAGGAGCAGTAAACGTGGTTGAACACTAACTACAACCATTCCTTTTGGCAATGTGTAGCAACATTAGTAGGGTAGATGCTGCTGGTTACCTACTCAATGTCTCTTCCACCCTCATATGTCAACAGTGTGTGACATCCCTGTAGCAAATGGTATGCGAACAAAGATTACTTGATGCAGCTTCCAAAAAGCTGTCCTATTTAAGACCATAAATAAATAAATAAATAATAAAGTAGTCACCTTTTGCCCTTAGCTCTTCTTTCTTCCTACTTGGACTGCAGTCCTGAGACTGATATCTCCTAGGTATATTGCAACCAGGGGTATAAACCTGCATGTTTAAGTTGGAAGAAATCGAAAGGTAAAAAAAGATTGGGCAGTAGACTTCTGGAACAGGTAGAAGTACTGTGGTATTCTTGAATACAGATTCTTGGTTAAGAGTATAATAAACCTATTTGATTTATCTCTGCAGCCAAGTTTCTGACACTCGTTGCTCAACTCATTGCTAACTGACACCTTTAGCTTTAAACTATCATCTTTGTTTGTTGTGTAAGAGTAATATGATCCCAAATTCAATTTTACACCAGTCTAATCTCATTAATTTCTAATTTCTCATCCCGTCTCTGTTGTAATCATTTTTCTCAAAGACAGTTCTATTTCCACACAACCTGTAGGATTGCTGACCCTAAAGTAGGGTATGAAAAGAGTAGGGAGGAGGAAATAGACATTGAAAGAGCTTTTAAAAATCAATATAATGTTAGGTTGTACAAAATGGAGAAATACAAGAAATTGCTCTTTAGAAAAAATAGCTGAATGGATGGGTCTGGGCACATTCGGCTGTTTTCTTTGCGAACTGAATGGGGAGGAGGTGGCCGTGAAGGAGTCACACAGCAGGGACCGAATGCCGCCGAGTGGATAATAACCTGCCAAGTAACAACAGCATCCTGACAGCAACCACAATCTTCTGGGAGAGCAGGGCCTCCACTGGATCCTCTTGAGGTAAACCTGTTAGACTCTCCGGGCTTTGTGCAAAAACACTTATTTCCTAAAACTTTCCCATAAGGACGGTGAGTAATTCTCCTGATCTTTAAAAATGAGTTTACTAAAAGATTCCTAAGGGCTTAGTTTCGTCCACATGTGCCTGGGGGACATGCTGGAAATAGAAATGAAACTCATACAGAAAAAAATATCCTTAACAGGTTTCTTTTGATACCTATTTAACTCTACCTTTGTAGGTGTGTCCAAAAGATGAAGATTGATGAAATGTATTTGAGTGTTTTTGTATGAATAACACTTTTTTTAAAGATAAACTATAAGTAATGTCCATACTTGGCCCAGTGATTTCCAACTGGTGTGCCCCAAGAATTTTTATAACATGAAATAGTATTTAGGGGCACTGACCTCTTTCCCTTAGGTCCCTGGTCGGCAAACTGCGGCTCGCGAGCCACATGCAGCTTTTTGGCCCCTTGAGTGTGGCTCTTCCACAAAATACCACAGCCTGGGTGAGTCTATTTTGAAGAGTTGGCATTAGAAAAAATTTGAGTTTAAAATTTTTTGAGTTTAAAACTTTGGCTCTCAAAATAAATTTCAATCGTTGTACTATTGATATTTGGCTCTGTTGACTAATGAGTTTGCCCACCACTGCCTTAGGTTGTCAAATTAAACAATGACAACATCCAAACCGACACTAGTCATACCTTTTTTTTTTTTTTTTTAACCCAGTTTGACAAAAACAGTACAATATATTTTTTTGGTGTGCCATATAATTTTAGTAATTAGTGTAAGTGCGCCAGACTATAAAGAATTCATGTTATACATTCTAACACTCTCCAATTTTTCTCTAAGGAAGTTGTGATAATTTTGAAATCCTGTTTCATGAGGAAAAGTGTCTGGGTTTTCTGGCTTAGAATCATTCTTGTGCTTTTCACATTGAAGTTATTCTGTATGGTCTAGATTAGATGAAATCGCTTTTTCTGATGCCTTAGTAACAAACTGTTAGTCTGTCAAATATTTACTTAGTTCATAATCTTTAATTAATGAATTTTCATTAGTCATTCCAGAAATGCTGGACTTCTCCAGGCCGGGACATGCTCTCTGCAAACACTTCATGGAATTACTGTTGTTCTGTTGTGGCATATGTGTTCTTATCACATGTGAACGTGGAGATGGGTAGTGATGAGAAGCCCTTTGACTTGTACTTACTTGGTCTGAACAGTGGTTCTCATTTACTCATCACCAAGGACTTCCGTTGTAATGCTGTCAATCATTTTACAACAGTAGTCACTAGAGATACTGATTTTGATATATAATAGTATCAGCTATTTTCTAACCTGATTTAATATGGCTTTCTAAGGTACTTCAGACTTTAGCTCCAAATCATTTTGATACAGACATTTCCAAACAATGAACAATATACCAAACTGGATAGACTTTCAATTTCAGAAATTGAAACTAATAAATGTCTAGAATTTTACATACATTTTTCTCACTTTGCCTTACTCTAATATAAATATTAGACATTTTATTTCCAACTCACAGGTCTTTTCTTTCTCTTTCCTTTGGTGCAGATCAAGTCATGTAACCTCTTATTTGTTTGTTTCTTCATTTTTAAAATGAGATTAATCATTTTGACCTGGTGCATTGGGGTTTTGCTCTGCCATGAACAACATTAATGCCTGCAAATAAAATACTCTGGGCTCTGTGGATGAAAGTGCAAGATGGGAGAAGTTATTCTGTTTGAAAGAAAAGGCAGCTAGGCTTGGGTAATTCACTACACATGTGTGTTCTGCTTCAGTGGCCTTAACGGAGAGTGATTACTGGAGTGGGCAGATGTTCACATGCATGTTCTGACTGGTAAGCAATAATATGAGCCCTATAATTCGGAACACATAGAGACTCACTGACCTGCTCAATTTGCCTCCTCATTTATTTATTCACAGCTGAATCCCACTTGCAATGCAAGTGACAGCATTCTTGTTGGCAGATAGGGAAATAAAAAAAATACTTTGTGCTTTTAGAATGAACCTGAGAAGAAAATTAAATTCCAAATATTCCATCAGTGTATTTTAGCACATATATCTCCATAAGCCTCTTTCACTTATTGCTGAGAGAGGATAAAATTCATTGTGAAAGCTGGAGAAGATATGTGAGGACTGCTGCTTTCTCTCTCTCTCTCTCTCTCTCTCTCTCTCTCTCTCTCTCTCTCTCTCTCTCTCTCTCTCTCTCTATCTCTCTTGACCCCGGCATCAGCCCTTTATTGCATTGCTTTTGATCATGGCAAAGACTACAGTAGACTCTCTTCAGGATCAGGAGACAATCTTTTCTGCCATTTTTCTTTTAAATGCCTTCAAAAAGTACAAAGACATGACCTAGATGTCCCTATTTCCCTCAAGGAAACACTAGAGGTCTACTCTTTTACTCTCCTTTCTGATTGAGATTAATTTTGGTTAGAATTAATACCCAAGGACAAACTTCAAATAAGATTTATCAAAGAAAAGTCTGATAACAAATCATACTTTTACCACAAACTTATGCTTTTCTTCAGTAGTGACATATGTTCTTAAACTTACAGAAATTATAAATGGTTCAATCAAACAGCTTAAGTTATTATAGACAAGGTGGAGGCAGGTACCCAGCATGCTTCATTTTTCTTCTCCTTTAGAAAAGACTATACCTACTAGCTTTGCAAACTGTCCAGATGAAAACCACTAAAACCCCTCTATTTTCAATAAGAATATGAATCACATGATTTTAATGGCTCCCCATTGCCAATTAAAAAGAGCTTCTAGCTCTAGCCTGGGTAGCTCAATGGTAGAACATTGGCCTGGGCACCAAAGGGTCATGGGTTTAATTCTTGGTCAAGGGCAGATACCTAGGTTGCAGGTTTGATCCCTGGCCTTGTCCGGGAGTACCCAATTGACATGTCTCTCTTATATCAATATCTCTCTGTCTCTGTCTCTCTCCCCCCTCTCCCTCCCCCCTTCCATTCTAAAAAATCAATTGGGGGGAAAAGTCATCTGATAAGGATTAAAAAAAAATAGAGTTCCTATTCATCCTGTTTTCCAAAGTTCCATAAAATCTGACTGTTCCTTACCTCTAAACTGTAAGAGTTTATACTCACTGAATAATTGCTGTATGTCAGGTGCTGTGCTCAGCATTTTACCTTTCCCAACTCAAATAATTCTAAGAACTCTACAAGGTAAATACCCATAGCATGCAAAATTACAAATGTGCAAGCTAAAGTTAGAGAAGATTGAGTACCTTTCTCAGTCTCAAATCTAGTGCGCGACAGAGACCAGATGCAAATTTTTGTCTGCATGATTTTAGAATCCCTCTCTTAAAACTTATACTGTGTTGTCTTTCTTCCAAACACATCTGAAAACGTGACACTTTGTTTTATTCCCCCTGTTGTTAGGTCCTGCTCTCTCTGTCTTCTTTTTCCCTCTCTTAGTGATGTCTGGTCACTCCTCTGCTCTAACCTGTTCACGTGAGTGCCTGATAGGCAACTGGTTATTGAGCTCCCTAGATTCTTTGAATGAGGAAGCAATGTTTTGAAATATATTTGTTTTGCATTGTTCTCAGTAAGAGCTGATCTACTATATACCCTCAAAGAACTCTTTCTTTTTGTAACTGGTTTATTTTTTATTTTGTTTAAACTGAGTAAGAATATTGATAATAATAGTACATGCCATTCCTTAAATAAATGTATTTTACTATTATAGATCAGGAGAAGAAAAGATGAAAATTGAGAAAACCCAAGTTAAAATATAAAGTTGTCAAAATTTCACCTTTGACTCTTAGAGGTTATCCTTATCTGTCCAGAGTCAAAAAATCCTCTTTTCATTGAACAAATCAACTTTGGAAGGATATTTTTATAATAGGCATGATCACCTGGTATAACCTTTTCAAGAAGTACAGTGTTTGTGATCTTTTATCTTTAAAGTTTGTTTTTAATCAACATATTGGTGGTACTTGCTTTTTTATTCCAAGCTGACATTCATTATCTTTTAATCCCAGGGTTTAGACTACTTACATTTAATTTTATTGGTTAAATTTTTAAATTTTAGTTCCTACCTTTATATATATACATATTTGGTTTTTTATAGAGAGGAAGGAAGAGGGATAGAGAGTTAAAAATATCGATGAGAGAGAAACTTCTATCAGCTGCCTCCTGCACATCCCCTACTGGATATTTTCCCACAATCGAAGTACATACCCTTAACTGGAATCCCAGAATCAAACCCAGGACCCTTCAGTCCGCAGTCAACTCTCCATCCACTGATCCAAACTGGTTAGGGCTTTAGTTCTTATCTTGCTATACGTTTTTTAATTGTCCCATATATTTTTCGTTCCTTTTAACTTTTTTCTTCCTCCTTTTGGATTGAGTAAACAATGATTTCCTTTTATCTGCTTTGCTGTTCTATTGGCTAAATACTTTGTCTTATTATTATACTAGTAATGGTTATTATAGACATACTAGAGGCCCAGTGCACAAACAAGTGCACAGGTGGGGTCCCTCGTCATGGCCTGTGGGGATCAGGTCGAAACCCACAGTCCAATGCTGCCTGCTACTCCCACTCATTCTGACCCTGCTGCACCTGCCACACGCTCTTGCCCAACCATTCCCGATTGGGAGAGGCTCACACTGCTGCAGTGGTGCTTGCTAGCCATGAGCCATGCATCTGGCGCCGGTCCCAACAAGTGTAGGGGAGCTGCCAGGATGTGATCAGCCCTCTGGGTGGGTGGTGGGACACCCTTGCCAGCCAGGGATCCAGATCCATCCCACTGATATTTGCATCAATTGTCAGCAGACACATGGCAGCTGCTTTTATATCATACATTCCTTGCTGAGTGTCTAGGGAGGGGAAGTGGCTGCAGTGCTGGAGGCCAACTTCCAAGAGGCCGATGGCAGTGTCAGGATTGTGCTGGCAGCTCTTGTCCACTGGTGCCTAGCCCATTTTCTAGAGATTGGACCTGCAGGACTACTGAGGGAGTGAGTGGCTGGCATCAGGCTGGTGGGCCACCAAGACAGGTTGGTCAGCTGAGTGGCACTCCCGCTGTGGGAGCACACTGACCAACAGAGGAAAGCTCCTGCATTGAGCTTTTGCCTCCTGGTGGTTAGTGCACATCATAGCAACCAGTTGACCGGTCAACTGGTCATTCAGTCATTCAGTGGCTTAGGCTTTTATATACTACCCTGTTTCCCCGAAAGTAAGACAGTGTCTTATATTAATTTTTTTCTCCCAAAGTTGCACTAAGTCTTATTTTCAGGGGATGTGTTATCTTTCCATGTGTTAGGCCTTATTTTCGCAGGATGTCTTCTTTTCAGGGAAACACAGTAGTATATAGATATGTCTTTTTGGTATTATTTTCTTTTTGCCCAATACTATTTTTTTAAATATATATATATATATATATATATATATATATATATATATATATATTATTGATTTTTTACAGAGAGGAAGGGAGAGGAATAGTTAAAAACATCGATGAGAGAGAAACATTGATCAGTTGCCACCTGCAAACCTCCTACTGGGGATGTGCCCACAACCAAGGTACATGCCCTTGACTGAAATCAAACCTGGGACCTTTCAGTCTGCAGGCCGACATTCTATCCACCAAGCCAAACCAGTTAGGGCCCAATACTATTTTTAATGTTTCTTACCATATGGATGTTGAATTCTTTCAGCTTTTCATGTCTTACATATTTGTTTCACATTTTTAAAAGATATTATCCCTGGGTATAAAATTCTTTTGACTGGTCTTTAATATATATATATATATATATATAGTAAAGATGTTGCTTTATTGTATTCTCACTTGTATTATTTCCAGTGAGAATTATTCTTCCATCTTACTATTTATTTTTCTCTACAGAAATATGTCATTTATTTCTGAATGTTTTTAAATTTTTCACTTTTTTCCTGATGTTAAAAAATGTGACTATAAATAAGCTTTGAATGTAGTTTTTCTGTGCTTGGTGTTTGTTGAGATTTTGTTGCAAAATTCCCTTCTATTTCTTCAAGTACTTTAGTTACATGATTGTTCAAAAGTCACCATCTTTTGCCTACTGTTTGAACATATGGGAAACAGTTATGATTGTTTTAATTCACTTTTCTGCATATTCTAACATCTGCATAAGTTCTGCATTGGTCTTGGTTGGTTGATTATTTTTCTTATTTTGGGCTGTTTTCTTGGTGCTTATTAGATGTTATTATTATTTTTTCTTATTTTTGCAGTTTGTTTTTGTATTTCTATAAATATTATTGGATTTGGTTTTGAAACACAGCTAGGCTACTTAGACTCAGATTTATTTCTTGCTTTTATGATTTGGTAGGCAAATCCAAGGTAGTCCTCAATCTCTGATTTATTATTCTCTACTGAAACAGACACTTCCTAAAGTCTATACTCCATTTCCCATAAATATTTTTTATTTTTATTGGTAAAAAAAAATGGCACTATTCCTGACCATATATGAATGCTAATCATTCTTGCTCTTAATTCTTTCATCTGATTTTCTCTTGGCCTGGAGTAGTTTCCTTATACACATGAACTGCTAATTAGTATACTGGAAACTTAAGGGTATCTATATGTAGGTCTCTGCTTGCTCATTTTTTATTTCTCTTTGCAGTCCTGAGCACTCAGCATTGCCTAAGCCAAATCTATGGCTAATGTCTTTAAACAAAATTTCTTCTTCCAGTTTTCTGTGTAACTCTTTTTTTACACATTACATTTTTAAAAAACTGTTAATAGTATTCAGATATCTCCCATCTTCCCCTTTTACCTCTGTGTAATTCTTATAAGTATTTTAACTTTGCTGACTTTCTCAACACAACAAATCTTCACGCCCACCCCCTAATCTATCTTAACTTTTCCTATATGCTTCAAAATATCTGGTGTTCATGCCTATTAAGAAAGTCAATCCTGACCTATCCAGTTTTGCTCAGTGGATAGAGCATCGGCCTACGGACTGAAGGGTCCTGGGTTTGATCAGTCAAGGGCATATGCCCTGGCTGTGGACTCAATGTCCCATAGGGTGCGTTTAGGAAGCAGCCAATCAATGATTCTCTCTCATCATTGATGTTTTTCTTTGTTTTTCTTTTTTTAAAATATATTTTATTGATTTTTTTACAGAGCGGAAAGGAGAGGATAGAGAGCTAGAAACATCAATGAGAGAGGAACATCGATCAGCTGCCTCTTGCACATCCCCCACTGGGGATGCGCCTGCAACCAATGTACATGCCCTAGACCAGAATCGAACCTGTGACCTTTCAGTCCAGAGACTGATGCTCTATCCACTGAGCCAAACCGGTTTCGACCATTGATGTTTTTCTCTCTCTCCTTCTTCCTCCCTTCTGAAATAAAAATAAATTTTAAAATAGTCAGTGCTATCTTATGTAAGTACCTGTTTCACTACTCTGTCGCCCTTGAAGGGAATAACATTGATTTTTAAGTTGCTGTATCTTCATTACATAGTAGGAATTAACAGTATTTGTTGTTGGATGAATGAGACAAATCTCAAACATGTCTATAACTCAGAGATGAAGTGCAGTTCTGGGTTCTAAGAGGCTAATGAAACAGATATATCTGAGAGTTTCAAAACAAGATTCTAAAGTGAATTAAATTTCCTCTCCTAGGCTATTAATAACAAATATTTTAAAAATAATATAAAGTAAGTATTTTATATTCAGTAGTAACTGAGAGTTAAAAAAATATATATCTCCTTTTACCAAAATAGACATCTCTCTTTGATACAGTTGAATTGCACTTTATATGGGCTTATAAACTGTGTAGGAAATGTCCCCAGAAGGTCATTGTCATAAAATAAACTTTCATGCCAAGAACTATTAATATATTATTATACACTTAGAGGCTACAGAAATGTGAATAGGAAGCTATGTAGAAATGGGGATTTTATAAGCCCCTCTCTGCCTTCTGACCAAGGTTATCCTTTAAGGCCTGGACTCTTTGTTTATCAACTCCAGAGAACTGTTGATCTTTTTTCCTGATAATATAAGGACCATCATTTTATTATTGACATTTTCTATTTTTTAGAGGGTTCTGAAAATTTTGCCTAAAATTGAATTCGGATTAACTGCTCTGTTCTCCCTGTAGCTGTCTCTAATTCTGTGAAACGTTTGTTTGTTTTTTTGTGCTCAGAATTCTGTCTTTGGAAGACTGGCCTGCTTCCTTCTTCAGATACTTAGCCTAGAAGCAGTTTATCTGGCCACCGTCTCCCATGAGCATGTTCTCTTTCAAGAGAGACGCTAATGATCATTAAAGGTCTTGGCCCTTGCTCTGTGGGTGGGCAGTAGTCTACCAGAGAGTTATTACCTCATGAAAGCTCTGTGCTTTTTGCTATTCCTGGGAAACATCATTTATAGCTGATTTGGGAAATGGAAACAAATTAAATGGATACAGATTTCAGCCAGTTTAAAGTCACTTTGTACGGAGTCAGAGGCTAATCTTCATATACTGTATACTCTCAATTTAGGAGCAAGTTCCAAACTTCAAGATACTCATTTGATTGTGACTGTTTCTCAATTTGTTCAGTATCATTATATGTGGTGAAGTGGCAGATTCTGACATAGAAATCCAAACAGGTAATGAGTCTGATACAATTTGAATGTAAGCTGATTGTTTTTAGAGAGAAGATTAATTAGGAGAAGTGGTAGGTTAATTTAAATCAAGCAAGGCCTACCCTCTATCCTGAGCTTAAATCTCCAATCCTCTTTTTTGTTCTCCTGGATACAATATAGAAAAATCTGCATTGAGTAAATATTAAAATGAGTTGAGAATTGGCTTCAGAGCTTTGAACTAAATCTTCCACAGTAACAGTCTCTTCACTGAAACAAACTAATTTCATCCAGTGTATTTAAATAGCATCAATTTTTTAAAATATTCTTCTTTTTTAATATTCTCACTCAGTAATATGTTTTTGAGTTTTTTAGTGAGAGAAGAAGGGAGAGAGAGAAACATCAATGTGAGAGAAAAACACCAACCTGTTGCCTCCTGTATGCAATCTTATAAGGTTCAAACCAACCCCCTAGGTATGTGCCTTGATCAGGAATCAAACCCACCACCTTTTGGTGTATGGGATGATGCTCTCACCAACTAAGCCACCTGGCCAGGGCTAACAGCATCAATTTTTATGAATATTAGTACCTTTTACAAGTGAGAGGGCTGGAAGCAGTAGATAGAAAAAAAGTGTGTTCCACAGTCTCCTCTCCCTTCATACCCATTCATATAGTACACATTTTCCCCATTTCTGTTTTTCACAAGCATACTCATTATTGCAGTTATGTAGGTAGAATGGTCCTAGCAAGGACTGGGTAGAGGTTTGCAGCACACTTCTGTAGTGATTGTGACAAGCTTTGATAAATAACCCAGCTGACAACTACATTTATCTCGGAGCAGAGAACAGCACCAAGGGAGAAGGTGCCATTACTCTCCCCATCCAGAAAATCACCTCTGCACACTGGGCAACATTTAATACGGAGTGTTGTGGGAGGAAAGGAATATATTACTTATTTATAGAATCCTTCCTGTTTTTCTTTTTTGTCCACAGAGACTGAAAGAATTAAAGCAACGGGAATTTGCTCGAAATGTAGCTTCTAAGTCATGGAAAGATGAAAAGAAACAAGAAAAAGCACTTAAACGACTTCATCAGCTAGCTGAGTTAAGACAACAGTCTGAATGGTAAGAATTAGAGGTATCTCAGATTGTTTAAAATTCTCTTCCACCTCTGGGGAAATTTCAATGATAAATTTACTTGGTTCACTGTAACAACATAAACAAATTATAATTAATCAATAGATATGCCTGAGGGCAAATGTTCCTAACAGTTAAACATTTATAAATTAATAACGTTGGCAGCTGATTATTTTCCTTACTGATATTATTAATTGAATGTGTTCTTTAATCAAATGATCCAAGAATGTTTCTAAAATACTAGCATCTATTATATCCAGTTGACTTAAATGAACCTATATATCTTTTTAGTAATTAAGTTTTATAATAAAAATGTTTAAACTTATAAATAACAATGCATCATTTTGGTGAGAAAATAAATCTTCTGTACATTTTCCTATAAATTCCTGAATCTAGAATAAATGATGCTATCGTTATCTGGACAAGTAAGATAATTAATACAGTTAAATTAACCATTTAAATTGATAATTATAACAAGGATACTAACATTCTCACAGTTGAAAAATATAAGTTTTACATAAGCTTGGAACTGCTAAATGTTTCAAAATAACAAGATTGTTACTTGAAACACTATAAAATTTGCGATTTTAATTTATGTTCATATGAGTCATTATAGAGAACACTAATGTAGCTAATTAATGTAGCTGACAGCAACCTCGTGAATTGTAAAATTCATAGCTTTGTGCCAGAATGTAAACCTCTTTTGTGCAAGTGAAAAATCAATATACATGCTAAGTGAAATAAACTGGCAAAAGAAAGGCAAATAACATATTATTTCACTTATATATGGAATCTAATGAACAAAATTAAAAAAAAATGAACAAAAGAGAAACATAATCATAGATACAAAAAACCGACAGATGTCAGAGAAGAAGGTTTGGAGATCTGGGTGAAGGGATTAAGCAAAAAACAAACAAATAAACAAACAAAACAAAACAAAACACCATCACAAACTCATAGACACAACACTATGGTGATTACCAGAGGGAAAGAGAGATAGGGAAGGCAGACAAGGATAAAGAGAATATAAATGGTGATGGAAGGAGACAATACAATGTATTTCAGAATTGTACACTTCCTGGATGATTGATTTTGAGGGGCAATAAATCAGATTATTTAAAAAAAGGACAAAGCTAACTACAGACACCTTTTAGGTAGGTCCTTTAAGGACACGCAACAGAAGTCCAAGTAGCTTCAATAAACATAATTTTGACTTTTTTTATTATGAATATTGTCATACTTTTACATTTCTACTCATCCATTCCTTATTTTCTTTTGGGGAAAGTAGACAAAGGATCAGATAACGCTGATGGTGATGATGATGATGCTTTGGTTTAAGAGTTCTAAGTTTGCAGAGTACCCTTTGTCTTCTGAATTAAACAAACAAACAAACAAACAAAATTAAAAACCCACCCTATTGGAGTTAGCTGTTCCTCTGGAAATCTTATTAACTGAACAAATACAAACCTAAACACAACCTCTATAGCGTAAGCAGGCCTAGATCCCCACCTGTTTTTATAGTCAGGAAGACAGCAGGTTTCAGCTTTCTAGATACAGAACTTGGAACTCTGAAAAGTCTTTCTTTCTTTTCTTTCTTTCTTTCTTTCTTTCTTTCTTTCTTTCTTTCTTTCTTTCTTTCTTTCTTTCTTTCTTCCTTCCTTCCTTCCTTCCTTCTTCCTTCCTTCCTTCCTTCCTTCCTTCCTTCCTTCCTTCCTTTCTTCCTTCCCTCCCTCCTTCCTCCTCCTCTCTTCTCTCCCTCTCTTCTCTCTTTCTTTCTTCTTTCTTTCTTTCTTTCTTTCTTTCTTTCTTTCTTTCTTTCTTTCTTTCTTTCTTTCTTTCTTTCTTTCTTTCTTTCTTTCTTTCTTTCTTTCATCTTTCTTTTTCCTTCTACCCACCATCTGACCTCCAGATAATTTTTCTTTCTGCTAAGTGGCCTCATGACCTAAGGGAAGTCACTTAATATAATAATTAAATATTTCTATTTGGGGAGCTGAATTGGCAAAGGAAAATAAGAAATAAAATGGGAGGGTCATCTGTATTTACCCCTTTCTTTTATAACATTTTTGTCCTTTATTCATAATGAGGGCTTCTGAGTAGAATGATACAGATAAAAAAAGGTTCTTTCACGACCGTATGGAAAAGAGAGGGGAGTTTAATAGTAGTAAGAATATTTGTCTCAAACTGATTTTTAAAATGATGGCAGAAACTGTCAATGGGTATTATAAAAGATAGTCGACTTTGGCTGTTTCTTAGGTAGTTCAATCTTATTTGGTTTCTCAACAAGACCAGTTATTGTATTCAGAAAAATTCAATGTGTTTGTAACCTCGTATGTGTATAAGTTTAAGTATAGTGTAGCTTGATATGGATATTTTCCCAAATTTTAAAAACTGGCCAGTGTGGCTCCATTAGTTGAGTGTTGTTCCATGCACAGAAAGGTTGCCAATTCACTTCCTGGTCAGGGCACATGCCGAGCTTTCAGGTTTATCCTGTGCTTACAGTAAGCAACTGATTGATGTTTCTCTTCCTTTAAAAAAAAATCAATAAAAACATTTTTTTAAAATTATAGGGCCACTGATTGTGAGACTATGAAGTTCCTCATATAAATAATGTAGAACATTAGGAAATTATATATATCATGTAAAGAAATCATCTTGCTTTGATATGTTTTATTTACTATTTGGAAAGTATTCTTTTTGCACAACAGAGAATGAAATTATGCATGTGTTGATTTGCCACAAATTAAAATTTTTAGAGAACTATTTGAATGGACATCTACCTAATAAAAGAATGACATGCTAGTTAGTTCACTGTACCTTTGTGATGCCTAACAGCCAATCAGAGTGAGTATGCAAATTAATCCAACAAAGATGACATGTTAATTTGCATATACAGGCATCCCACCTCAGCAGCTCTGGGCCTCTGGGCAGCATGGGGAAGTGAAAAGGCAGCTCTGGGCTGGAATGGAAAGGCAGCTCCAGCCAGAGCAAAGACACTGCCAGCAGCCAGGGGAAGGAATGCCCATTCTTGTATGAATCTTTGAGCATCGGGCATCTCGTTCATTAATAAAAATTAAAGGGTTACCTCTACAGTCACATTTTTATTATAAACAAAAATAATTAGGTAAAAAACAAAAACTGAAGAAAGTTTTATCTAGAGGAGGGAGTGAAATCATACATATAGATATAACTATGAAAATTAAACTTTTAATAATATTTTAAGGCCATAAACTTCTATTAAAATAATAGAATTTAAAATATCACAAAGATAGAAAATTATTATTTTTCAAAAGAATAAAAATATATTGGGTTTAAGATAAAAGAAATTAAAGCTTATAAAGCAATAAGATTAAAAGTTTAAAACACAAAATAAGAGATACAAAAGATAAAAGATAAAATGCTAAAACTTGTGAAAAATATAATGGTAAATGTACATTGGATGATAAAATGAACACAAAAATTTAAGACAACAAAAGCCAAATATAATACAAAGAGCTTTAAAAATATTTAAAAGAATATAAAAGAAAGAAGTTTGCACATTAGAAAGATAAATGGTGAAATAAAACCACAATAAAAAAGAACATTTAGACTAACACAAGTTGAAGCAAGAAAATACACAAAACAGTATCAGCATAATAAGCAAAAATATTATTAAGGAAAATATATAGAATATAAAAATAGTAAAATGTCTGCATGATATTTAGAATGATATGTAGAATAATAAAATTTATACACCAGGCTTTTATAATAATTTATGCTAAGTTTAGTGCAGATAATATCAGAGGGACTGAAGTTTCTGGAGAAGTTAATTTAATGCAGAAATATGGCTCCTACTTAATCCAAAGTATGGCAACAAATATGGAAAAAGATCGCTTTGATACTTAGGCAAAATTCAGTGCTGTGGATGTTTTTGCACCTCATCCTTCTATCCCCAGGCTACAGGCACTTTAAAATACCAATAACTATAGTAAACCTCTATGCTTCCTATTTTCCTTTATGTTTGAAAGAATTATTTAATGACCGTATGTATGTGTGTGTGTGTGTATTATATATATTTAAGCAACCATTACTACTGAACAACTGGAACAACTGGTCCACCAGTCACTCTGATGCTCACTGACCAGCAAGGGGGCAAATCCTCAATACAGGAGCTGCCCCTTGGTGGTCACTGTGCTCCCACAGCCGGCTGGCGGCAGCGGCATCCAGTGTCCATTCCTTCCACACCCCGCCCAGTTACTATGGCCTCCTCTACCAACCCCACCAAGGCCTTTGGGCCCTGGGCTGAGATGGGGAACTGGGTGTGGGTGGCAGTGGATGTGGCCCCTTTCCCAGTGGCGCTGAGTTCCAGCTCCCTCCTTGAGACCAGACCACCTCCCACGCCCTATACTTCCCCCAAGTGGCAGGCCCCAGTCAGCCCAGCCCTGGAGACCCCACCCGTGCACGAATTCATGCACCAGACCTCTAGTATCTTATACTGTTCCTCTTCATTCCTTATGATAAAGATGGGTAAATACCTTCTCTAAAGAACATTTTTTTTAAATTCAAAACAGGAGATTAATGTGATGAACAAAAGGAAAGTTTTTATTACAAAACAGTTACAATAAGGAAAAGGATAAAGTTCTATAAAATTTCAAAATTTAGAGGATAGTATGAAATTATTAAAGACTAGATGATTGCTAAAATCTTTGTTCGGAAATTAAAATTCATATGGACATGGTTAAACAAGAGATTGAACTTGTAAAATAATCAGTAAAATGGGAATTAAATTCTTCCCTGGCTGGTTTACTCAATGTATGGAGCATTGGTCCACAGACTGAAGGGTCCCAGGTTTAATTCTGGTCAAGGGAACATTTCTCTGTTGCAAACTAGATCCCAAGTCCTGTTTCTCCCCATCCCTTCCACTCTAAAAAAATCAATGGGAAAATATCCTTGGGTGAGGATTAACAAAAATGAATAAATGAATGAATGAATGAAATGCAGCATATGCTATTTAAAAATTCTTCTGAACTAGAAAAAAAAAATTAAGACACTATAATACTGAGAAAAATAAGATTTTTATTATCAAAAAGGAGCCACATTTATTTAGGAGAGCCAATAAATTTAACATATAATTCTAGGTTAAGAAATCAAAACAGGGGAGATGGAATAATCAGAGAAATAGCAGTGTCTGAACTGAATTAAGTTAATTGAAAGTGCCCCAAAATACTAGCAAAAACTAATTTAAAAAATCATTCTGGGAGCTAAATTGAGTTACATAAACTGTAACTATAGTCTGGTAAAATGTTTTAGACATATGACTTATTATATGTAATAAATAGAACAAAATATATTATATATAATAAACATAATAAAATATGCATAATGAAAAATTATAAAATCATACAAATGCTCAAATTGATTCATGTCATAAATGAATTAAAGGAGGCTGATTAAATGTGTCTCTGCAATATTAAACATGTAAAGAAAATGAAGCAAAGGACATGAAATTTGATGGACAAAAGAAATGTAACTTTGAGTTCCATGCTGATTGGCCAGATAGTCATAAGTGAAGGCAATAGGAAAGAACTTCTCAGACTAAGGACTCAGAAAGCACTCCTCTCCATTAGAATTTAACTACATGTGGCAAAAGTATCAGTTGTTTTGGTAGTGAATACTTCAGCATCCAATGACTGGATAGAAATGATGTAAAATTCTAAATAGAAAAACAGCAAACATACACACATTGAAGCATGTGAAAAAGAAAAAGAAAGAAGAAAGGCCACTCAAACAGTTAAATAATTGAAGGGATTTGTATTGTGGTAGAGGTTTTACAGGTAAAGCATTAAAAATGAATAATTTCAATATAATATAAATATATATGTTATATATTAATATATATGTATATATACATATTTTTTTCTATTTTCATTTTCCAATTGAATTATTAATTAAGCTCAGTAAAATTATTAGTTTGCTTAAATCTACTAAAAGATAAAGTATACAAAAGGTAAAAAGAAAATATTTGGGTAAGAAGCAGAAGAAATGATTTCAAGATAATTGAAGATATTCAGATGGCTTGTAATGTATAACTTTTTTATACATTATTATAATTACTCAAAATAGTGACAAGTCATAAAGAAAGAACTAACCACCCTATTTCAAAAGGAAGCAAAATGTGAAGGAATTTTAAAGTTGAGGAAACAAAAATTACAAAATGCTAGAACTTAGAGAAAAAAAACAAAGATACATTTTGGAAGTGACAACCCTTGTTAATGTCTTATTTAATCTGAAAGCACTGATTGGAAAACTCTTTGTGAAAGGCTACTACATCTAGATTCGAAAATCTGTTGCATTCTGGAGGGCATAGATTGTAATATAAATGCAATACTTTATTTTCTTGTGTGACCCTGGCATAAGATATTCCCATGCTCCTGTCTTTTGCCCATTTCAAAAATAATACACTTCCATGATGCGCTTCAGAAATAGCCACTTTGAAATGTAGATATACTGAGCTATAAGTGCAGTGATATACTGAGCTATAAGTGCAATGGTTGTGTTACAGCAGGCAGAATTCATCCATGGCAGCACAACCATCATAGAAACACCATGAAACATTCATAGGGGGAAAAGATTTCAAATCCAGGATCCTAATCATGTTGATCCTTATTGTCTTTACAGTGTTTCTGGGAATGGACCAGCGTACAAAGCCCCCAGGGTAGCCATAGAAAAGCAACTGCAGCAAGGCGTTTTCCCAGTCAAGAGCGGCAGGAAGGTGTCCAGCCTGAAGAGCGCCCCTCTCCTGAAAGGAAAGAGCCTCCCCAGGAGCATCTCCGAGAAGCAGCGGCCTGCCGTGCCCAACCGCCACCAGCTACAGACAGACAGACTTTATTTATTTGGGAAGCGGTTGCCACAGGCATCGTCTGCGCTCAGTAATGCGAATCACCGGACAGGAGTATCCTTTTCTTTTTCCAAAAAAGTGCACGTCAAATTAGAGTCTTCGGCATCGGTCTTTAGCGAGAATGCAGAAGAAACTCACGACTGTCACAAGCCACCCACCTATAACACAACGCGGGCCGTGGAGCAGTGCACCTGCTGCGGGTTTGCAAGCGCGGGGGCACCCCTGGCCAGGGAAGAGGACAGAAGGAGCTCCCCCAGCCACCTGGAAGGCGTTTCCCACAGCAGCGCTCAGCTCCTGCAAGACAACAGCGACTCCGCTGGCGTTCCCGCTTCATTCCCTAAACCTAACGTTCACCTTTCAGCTGCGGATTTCCCTCCTTTCAGTAGAGAAAAGGAAACCAGAAAAGCATTGAGAAACCTTTCAGAAAACGGCATGAATCATGCATGCCACGCAAACGCCTCCTCCAGCCCGCCCATCGTTTGCAAGCACAGGGATGCCAGGATGTTTGAATGTCTGGATGAGTTTGCATCCTTAGAGCCAAGCGAGCACAAGAGCCCGATGCCTCTGAATTCCAGCTCCAGAAAGAGGAGGGAGGGACCCGCGGGTGGAACAGAAAGAGCTAGCGACAGCGTGCAGAGGCTCCTCAAGGAAGCACGCTCCCGTGAAGTCAAGTCCAAGCCGTTGCCTTACCTGCACGTACAAAGCAAGGACGGCCACACCACTCTCCAGTGGCCCACGGAGCTGCTGCTTTTTACAAAGACAGAGCCCTGTATCTCTTATGGCTGCAACCCATTGTATTTTGATTTTAAGATTTCTCGGAACACCACGAAGGATGGCCGGGAGCCGGTGGACTCACAAGCGGGATTGATGAAGGAGCCCTCGGAAAGGAAGACTAAAATAGAGAGTCCAGTCTCAGGTTTAATCAAAGATCAGCGCAGATCGAGCCAGGGCGGTAACAATCAACCTCTGAAACCAAAGATGCTGACAGCTCGTCCTGATTGGGAAAACGTCCAGAGAAAATGTCACGTGGGGTCCAGCGATTCTGAGCCAAACACCAGTGAACACAGTTTGAGTGCCAGTGACTTAGAAACGAGAAACCCTGAAGTGCCTGCTTGCCTTGATGTCTCTCCGAAGAATGGTGTAGGAAATGATGACAATAGTGATCATGAACATAAGGAACCTTACAGGGCCCATTGGCAAAGCTGCCAAAGGGTAGTTCTAAGCGACGCACACGAGGGCCTGGCTTTTACTCCTTACGTCCCGAGGACTAAAAAACATAAGCGGGTTCCCTGTGATCCTCCTTCAGATTCCGAAGATGCAAATCAATCCACCTGGAAGACCAGTCCTTGCACAGTAGGAGGTCACAGGGACCATGGGCAAGACTTCAGTGTGATTTTGAACAGTAACCACATCGGTGTGCCCAATAAGATGCCTGGATGTAGAACCCAAAATGACAAGAGAAGCCCCCCACAGATGACTCTCGAGAGATGCCCCAGCCCTTCGGAAATATCCCCGGACAGCACGTCCAGCCTGAGAGGCACTTGTTCACGTCATAGGTCCGGAGGTCACAGCAGAGGTCAAGTGCTCTCCTTTTGTAAAGGAGAACGCAGCTCAGTGAAACGGCACAGAGAGAAATGCCGACAGCACGGCTGCCTCTGCCTTTCTGGTGAGGGAGCCAGGCGTGGCTGCCTGCAGTCTGAAACACGGCGAGATAAGCACTGCATGTTGTGGCAATCCTTGAAATGTGAAAAACACTCAAAGCACAGATACAGCCACTGTAGGGAAAGACATAAACTGCGCAAAAGCCAGCCACAGTTTTCAGAGCCCAAAGCCAGGATAGTCACCCAATGCGATGCCAGCTCCCGGGTTTTCTGTGCCGGGAATCGTGGAAGGCCATCTAAGGGCCAGGGACCTCAGCACGGCGGGTTGGGCTCTTACCCCAGAGAGAGAATGGATGACCTAAGTAAAAGTGAAGGAAGTCAGCAGTCTTTGCACAGCCCTCACGTTTGTGATCTGCTAAACATAAAACCCGTGCAGCGTAACTCTGGGAAAACCAGCTGTCTTCAAAGAAACTGCTCCAGCCACCTCTCAGAAACCACAGAGTCAAACCTTCCAGGAGGAGAGGAGACCTCGGTGACAGCCAGAAGCCTTCTAGAAAGAGTTCAAGCCAAGAAGTGTCAGGAGCAATCAGCTAACGTTGAGGTCTCTGCCAACGGTTGTAAAAAGGAATCCGAGCCTCATTCACAAATCCAATGCACAATTCAATTTACCCCACCGGGCGGTCACAGACCAGCAATGCCTTTGTCTGAAAAAGGAGGCACCCCAAGCAAACGAACAAATGACAGAGGCAGTGCAATGGAAAGAACTATTGAGACAGGCAAAATCAGCAGTTCACAGACCAGTAACTTGACTGTCTTAGTAGACACTGGTTGTGATCACCATCTTTCTGGAGGTATAGTTCACAGAGTAGTAAAGTCTCAGTCACCGAACATGAAAAAAAAACCAACAACAAAAGAACAATCAAAACCTTTGGCGAGTGAAGTCCAGCCTTTTATTCCAAGCTGTGATCCAGTACCAAATGATTTCCCTGGTGCTCTCCCCTCTAATAGATATGCTGGTGTTACTGATCCCACAGAGACCAAAGAGGACCAAATAGACCGAAACCTGCAGAATGTAAGCATGCACACCCATCATGCAGAGGGGGATAGGAACCCTTGCTATGACAGAGCTATGCAGAAGCATGACCGATTAGCAGAAGAATTAGAATTGTGTCATAAGTCTCTCTCTCCCCCTTTAATTCAACAGCCAGTCACATTTTCTCCTGAGGAAATAGATAAATACAAGCTCCTCCAGCTACAAGCCCAGCAGCACATGCAAAAACAGCTCCTAGCGAAGCATCTCCGGGTGTTGCCTGCTGCCTCGGCTGTGCCAACAGTCCCAGTTCACCAGCATGCTTCCTTCACCACCATCCACCACACCTTCCTGCAGCATTTTGCGGTTTCAGCCTCCATACACTCCCAGGGCAATCACCTTCCTATAACTCACCTGCACCCTCTCTCGCAGCCACATTTTAGTCCATTTACATTTCCTCCGCTGACGCCAGCCCTCATCCCTGCACACCCCACATTCATGGCGGGTCGCCCCGTGCATTTAGTCACTGCTGCCCCCTTCCACCCATCTCACATCGCACTTCAGCCCCTGCCCCCGGCAGCATTCTTCCCCACGCTGTTTAGCCCTCACTTAAACCCAGCCACAGCATCCATCATCCACCTGAACCCTTTACTTCAACCAGTGTTTCAAGGTCAAGATCTTTGCCATCATTCTTGCTCCAGTCAAATGCAACAGTACAATGGAGTGAAAGAGGCCTTAAATGTGTCAGCACACTTGAACTAATAAGTATTGAAGCCTCTCTTGGGGATAAATAAATTGTCACTACCTACGAGATGATACATGTAAAGTGTTCTATCTGATTATTATCAATCTAAATATTGCTGCCAATTTAAAATGTGACCAATATATAAATATGAACTGAATTGCCAATAATGAAATAGGAGCATTTTTTAGAATTTCTTTTAGCTTGTAAAAATAATAGGACACATTTAAAACAATTTTTATGTAGAGAGAGAGGGAAAGTGTTTAAGATCCCTTTGAATGAATTCTCACAAAAGGATTATAAAATGATAACAGAAAACATTCAGGCAGATTATGAATATTACAAAGAAAATCAAATGGAACATAATAAATACCATATGCTCTAGGTGTTGGTTGAGTGTGTGAATGAATGAATGGGCATTTGGTTTTATTCATCAGATAATAATAAAAGGCCAGTAAAAGGAACTAATTATTAAAAATAATGATTTTATGGCTAACTATTAAAACTTTCTATCCATATAATTGTTTCAATTAATATAATCTATGTTTTCAAAGGAAATAAAGTAACGCAAGAAATCATCTGATTAATTGAGAGTAAAAACTACTCTTCAATGACAAACCATCTTTACACAGATTACACTTAAAATATTGAGTTTCTGTGAAAAATTATCCTATCTTTATTTCACACACATTTATGTCAATTTTGTAATTGTAAGAATCTCCAATATCTAAAATTTAGAATGTTTAAGTTTTGTATGAGAAAACATATAACAACTATCATTAATATTTGGTTTTGTGAAATAAAATATACTCAGAATAACATTTGAATATATTGGCCAATCTTTTAAATATTAAAAGGACTAAATATTATATTTTCTTTATTCTTCTCAGAAATGTTACTGTGTTCAGCCAATATACGTATAAGTGGAGAAGTAAAAGTTTGGAATTTTTACATGCTATTTACTGGAAAAATGTTAAAAAGAATTTGGTGTGTTTTATTCAATTGCCCTAGATATTTATAAAACAGTGAATGATAATGAGTAAAATCGTCATTCATGTAATTTTGCAAATGATTTTAAATATTTGTTCAAAATGTTTCTGGCTCACTGAATTTGTATTTCTTATGTTTATGTTTCTGAATGGCCCACCGATTGGTTTATTATTTTATATTCTTGAAATGAGAGAAAAACTTTTATGACTACATTCCCCATAAGCACAGGTTTCAGAAAAAAAATCAAACTGAACTGAAATGGAGGTCATCAGTTTTATATAATGTGTTGCAAACTCTTCCACGACTTGAAGATAAAAGGGGCATCTTATTCTACCTTGGCCTCATGGGGTGAAGAGCTCTATTTACTGAAGATCTATTATGTGTCAAGAGAGTCAGGCTAAGTATTTTTTCTACATTATCTCATTTAAACCTCACAATTATATATATATATATATATATATATATATATATATATATATATACATTTTATTTATTTTTAATATTTATTTTTAAATTGGCATTGACATAGAAAATTATATTAGTTTCAGGTGTACAACATATTGATTAACATTTATGTACCTTATGAAGTGCTCACCCTAATACATACAGTATTACAATATTATTGATTATTATTCCATATACCTTACTTTTCATCCCATGACTGTTTTTGTAACTGGCAATTTGTACCTCTTAATTCTTTCTTCTATTTCACCCAGTCCCCTCACATCTGGCAGCCATCAACTTGTTTGTATCAATGAGTTTGTTTCTGTTTTGTTTATTGTTTAGATTGCACATATAAGTAGTATTATTTGTTTGTTTGTTTTGTCTTTCTCTGTTTGACTTATTTTACCTAGTGTAGTTATGCTCATTAGGTCCATCCCTTTTGTTGCAAATTATAAGATTCCAGTCTTTTTATGACTGAGTAGTATTTCATTGTCTATATGTACACCTCTTATTTATCTATCTGCTTATCAAATGGATACTTAGGTTACCTCTATATCTTGGCTATTGGAAACAATGATGCAATAAACATAGAAGTGCATTATGACCTTGTAAATTAGTGTTTTGGGATTCTTTAAACAAATATCCCAAAATGGAATTTTTCGGTCATATGGTAGTTCTTATTTTTAATTATTTGAAGAACCTCCATACTGTTTTCCATTGTGCCTGCAATAATTTACAATCCTGCCAACAGTGCATGAAAGTTTTCTTTTCTCCCCATCCTCGGCAATACTTGTAGGTTGTAGGTGAAAGGCAATATTGTGATTTTAATTTGTATTTTTCTTATAATTAGTAAAACTTAGCACCTGTCTATATGTTTATTGGTCATCTATATGTCCTCTTTGGACAAATGTCTATTCAGGTCCTGTGCCCATTTTTAAATTACGTTATTTGTTATTTTGGTATTAAGTTGTATAATTTCCTTATATATTTTGAATATTAACCCTTTATCAGATGTATCATTGGTAAAATATCTTCTTCTATTCGATTGGTTATCTTTTTGTTTTGTTGATGGTTTCTTTTACTGAGCAATACCTTTTTATTCTGTTGTAGTCCCATTTGTTCATTTTGTTTGTTTCTTTTGCCTGAGGAGATACATTGAAAAAAATATTACTAAGAGCAATGTCAAAGAATTTACTGCCATCCTTTTATTCTAGGAGTTTTGTGGTTTAGAGTCTTATATTTTAAGTCTTTAACCCATTATTCTTGGATGTGGTATAAGAAATTTGTCTAGTTTCATTGAAGAGACTGTCTTTACCCCCATTGTACCTCCTGTATCATGGATAGATAAGGGAAATGAATGGTTAATTTCCTAATACTTGGAAAATAGTAGGAGAAAACATCTCTGATGCTGGTGAAAGATGGCAAGAGTAAAAGAGAGGGGGAATGGAGGGAGGAGAGAGAGAGAGAGAGAGAGAGAGAGAGAGAGAGAGAGAGAGAGAGATTTTAAGATAAAAATTTGTAGTTTCTTATATATTCTCAGATATTACTTATGGGGTGGGAATTTCTACTTGGATATGACAGGAAAAAAGTCTAACTTATTTAAATGAAATAGAAATATTTAAAGGGAATAGAAATGAAGGAAAAGCATTAAATAGCAACAACTCTATTCTTGCACTGACATCCAAAAAAAAAGTGATTATAAAAGAACATTGATAAATATTGACTGAATTAAAAGGAAATAAAATAAATAAAACATATCTTATAAAAATTAATGAGTAATATTCCAGCACATAAAAAGGTAATTTGGATGACTATTTTCTAAAGCAGAATGCAAAGTTGACATAGAGCCAAAACAGAGTAATTATGGATAACTCACTAGAAGTCCTATTAATTTTTATAATTGTCTCTGTGACAATTTATTCTCTCAGAAGGTTAAACCAGAGAAACTCTAATTGGCACTTAATTTTGACTAACAAAGATAGATGGATATGAATTGATGGCACTGAAATGACTATCTTGTATTATGGGTGATGAAAATGTTCACTGGATATACTATCTGAAACTATGGAAATCAGACTTTGACATTTAAATAAAAGATAACTTACACTCCATGGTGGGAAATTGTAAGAGTTGTGGCATTATAAGAGAAAATCTATAATTTTAAAATATTCCAATGAGGTAGAAAGTGTAGTCCTTTAATCTAATATAAATTGAAAAGAGAATATATTCATAGTAATTGTTGTGCCATACATCCATAAATAGTAACACAACAGTCATGTATCAACAGAGATTATTAGCTAAATGTCTTTTTAATACTCTATTTATTGGGAAAATCAAAAGAAGTTGACCTTTTGCTTCTGATTATTGCTTACTGCTAGGGGCAAATAATTTAATTAAAAAAATACAATCTGATTTCATTATTATTTTCCTAGTTAATAAAGTTGTTTAGTGTGGAAATCATAAAAACAACATGTATAAGAAATTTGGACACTACAGAGAAAATGACTTCTGGCCACTTCAAATGAATTTGAATATTCACATATAGAATTTCCAAAAGTGGGCTTCATGACACCAAATGTCCTTGAGAATGGAAAGAGCTAGAAAACGTTATCTCTATTTCTATAATGGGAAAAATATTAAATATGGATATTACTGATTTATAGATATAATTTTAAGCAGAACGGTTTAATGAAAAGGAAGAGACAATCACTAGTAACTATAACAAGTATACTAAAAACAAATAGTGCAAAAAAGTATTTTATTTCTGACTTATCTACTTTGTTTTCTTTCTCATCCCTTCAACAAATAATTATTAAGGGCCATGAGTTAGGCAGTAGTCCAATTGCTGGAGAAATAATAATAATAAAAAAAATCAAAAAATAAGACCACGGGTAGTTTAATTGTCCTTGAGTCTGGAAGACAAAAAGCAGAATAGAGAAGTGAAATATATAACACTACGTAGTCTATCAGAAGATAAATGCTGTTGAAGGAAGGAAGTAGGAAAGGCACATACAGGGGGTCATGGGGGAGAAGTGAGTAAAGTTTACTTTTAAATCAGGTCCTCAGGGGAAGCTTCACTGTGAAAGCGATATTTTGGCAAAGACCTGAAGTGAAAGAGTGAATATTCTAAGCTAAGAAAAGATCAGGTTTCAACAACCTGTTGAGTGTGCCGCCATGCTTAAGAAATAGCAGTACATTGCAGCTTGGAAATAGGTTTCAGAGAATGAATTGTGGGAGGCAAGTAATTTTGGAGCCATTATAATGCCTGGCTTTTATTGTGAGATGAGAAGCTATTGGAAAATTCTGGCAGAGGATCAACATGATTCATCTTAGTTTTATCAAAATCACTCAGCTATTGTATTGTGAGTAATCTCTAGGGGAGTCAAGGTAAGGATAAGGAGGCTGGTTAGAATAAAATGTTTCAGACAAGAGCATTCAGTGACTTGCTCAGTGATAGAGAAAGGTAGAAAAGTGAAACACTAGATTTATTTATGTTATATATAATAAATATTTAATTCATATATGTATATGTACACATTTACTTTATCCATTCATCCATTGATAAACATTTAGGGTGTTCCTATGTCTTGGCTAATATAAAAAAAATGCTGCAATAAACATGGGGGTGCCAGATGTATTTGCAAATTAGTGTTTCCACTTTCTTTGGATAAATACCCAGAGTTGAATTGTTGGATTATATGGTAGTTCTATTTTTAATTTTTTGAGGAACCTCCATACTGATTTCCATAGTGGCTGTGGCAATTTACATTCCTACCAAAGTGAACAAGTTTTCCCTTCTCTCCACATTCTCATCAGAATTGACCTTTTGTCATTTTGGTCATAGCCACTATAATATATATGAAGTGATATCTCATTGTAGTTTTGATTTGTATTTCCCTGATGAAGAGTGATGTAGAGCAGTTTTTCATATACCTGTTGGCCATTTGTATGCCTTCTTTACAAAAATGCCTATACAGATTATCTGCCTATTTTTAAATCACATCGTGTGTGTGTGTGTGTGTGTGTGTGTGTGTGTGTGTGTGTGTGTTTTATTTGGTTGGTTGATTTTTGTTATTTAGTTGCCTGAGTCATTCATATATTTTGGGTACTAATCACTTATTAGATATATGATTTTCAAATATTATTCTCCCAAATATTTGTCTTTTCATTTTGCTAGTGGTTTTCTTTGCCGTGAAGAAGCTTTTTAGTTTTCTATTGTACCATGTGTTTATTTTTTGGGGGTTTTTTTTGCCTTTATATTTGGTATTAAATTTTTAAAAAATCGTTGTCAGTATCCATGTCAAGGAGTATACTGCCCATGTTTTCTTCTAAAAATATTATGGTTTCAGGTCTCACATTCAAGATTTTAATCCATGTTGAGTTACTTTTTTTGAATGGTGTAAGATAGCAGTGCAGTATCATTCTTTAAGGATTTCTTTTAGAACTTGGAAAAATTAGATCACTTTTGAAACATATGTATTGTTCTGGTACAAAATGTAAGAGAGTTATTGACAAACTGAAATGGGTTCGTAAGTGGCAGGTCTGACTAATTAAGAGACCAGATCAATTTTGCTTTTATACTAATGAATAACATGAGTTCTGTAAATTAACACAAATTGACTAAAGAAACAAATTTTTGATTCTGTGAAATGCCATATTAAAAAAGACAAAAAAATATGTGTATTCCCACCGTCCTCCACTGCCAAAAATAAGTACTTATTGAGGAAGAAAAAAAATAGGAATGACTTTCTAACTTTAAATATTGGAATAGGAGCATGGAGTTGTATACTCTGAAAAATAATATTTACTCTCTTTAGCGGTAAATGATGGGATAAATATCACAGAAAGTTAAGTTTTGAGTCAATATGAATAATTTGACAATTGAAGTTATAAAATTTTCATCACTGAAATATGTAAGAACTTTGCACATTTGGGTGAACAAAAATGGGGATTTTCAGAATCCTTTTTCTAGAATATTGCTTATGATCAATGGCACATCTACAATAGTTATCCTCTAGCATAATTTCCAAATTTCAGATGGTTGATTCACAGGGTTTGATTTTGATTAACGTTTTCTTCTGATAACACCCAACATACTTTTCCTACTCTGTTGAACATTCTGAGCCATCCTCTTACTTCCCCCAAAATAGTGAGTACAGGCTCAGACTTTTTATTTTTTTTAATTTTTATATTACTTAAGTGAATCATACTTTGAAAGAAAATGAAATAGGGGAAATTTTAATTATATATTGAGTTTAAAATAGATCCATTTTTAAAAATTTGCCACTTTGATAAATTATATTTTTAGCATTGTTTTCTTCCACTTAGACAATTATTAGACAGTTGGTTTTCAGCATTAAAGTTTTTTAATGAGTATGGACTAATATTTATGAAATAAATCCCTGTATGGGACTACTCTTTCAAACTTGGCTCATTGAGGCAAGGTTTTTTGTCTGTCTTAAACTATAAATTCTTAATTAAAAACTGAAAATATTTTAAGAAAGACTGTAAACTCTTTATGCACATTCACACACACAGACACACATACCCATCTATATAGTTTCCTTAGAGATTCAGAACTGGTCCACCATCAGATAGTCTCACTGGATTCAGGGTATGACTAACAAAAATAAATGTTTTGTATGAAAAACCAGAAATGTGTGCAAGTGAACCTCTTAATTATTTCCTGCCACATTTGAGTTTACTTTTACATATGTTGTTAAATATAGGAAATGACTAATATGTGAGGAGTAATTTAGAAAGGTTTTAGTTCCCAGAGTTTTCCCTTTGGCAGACATTACACAGAATAATCACCTGAAATTGCTATTTCACTTACAGAAAATAGATTTAACAGTCACTCCTTTTCTTTAGTTTCTGCCAGGATTATTGGAAATCTCCCTGTTATCTCTGAATAGAAATATATTCAAAGAAATTAATCCTATAAAGCTTTCCCATTAAATGAACATCTCATCAGTAAAATTATTCAGGACCATATTTCCAGATCTGGCTTATCTCCTTTGTGCATAAATGGTTGCTCAGTTACAAAGTCCCCAGTGATGGCAGCTACACAGCTTCTAAAGTTTACTGTAACTCTTCCAAGCCGATCTGGAAACATCATGTAGTTCAAACATTTGGAACAATGATTGGAGATATGAAGATGCTCTACCCTTAGGGCAACGCTTGGCCTGCCAGTGTTCTAGATGTCTATGAATGAAACATCCAGATGCCTTCAGGGAGAGTTCGCTGCCTCCTTATTAGTGACATGATATCGCTGATCATCTCAAACCTGTAGCTCACTTCTCAAATTTCCCTAGAAATTTCCCCATGCGTTTTCAGAAAGACAGGCAAATATTCCGAAGAAAAACATATAAATATCAGAACCAGTGTGCCAAAAGCACAATTGAAAAGCACCTGAATCTTCACATCAGTATACATTTGACATTTATGTATCAGCCTGTAGCTAATGTACTTAGGGACAAAGGAGATTTCATGCTTATCTTTGGCCCAGCAGGGCCCAGAGAAAGGTTTAATTTTGATTCCTTATACTGCTAAACTCCTGAAGAGAAATGCACTCTCTTTGAAAAATAGAAACATTGTTAAAAAGCAAGTGACTGACTAGTCATCAGAAAAGCAGTTTCACTGCCCTTCCTATCTCAGACTGGAACTACTTCACAGTAAAGTGGGAAGTTCCTACTAAAATACAGTGTTTCCCCGAAAATAAGACATCCACTGAAAATAAGACCTACTTACAGGTTTCCTTCTGAGTGAAATTTAAGGCATTCCCCTGAAAATAAGCCCCCCCCCCCCCCCAGGCTAAACATGAGAGATTTGGTCCACCGATTCTGAAAGAAATGAAGTCACAAGAAATTTACCAGGAAATTCAGGAATTGGATTGTTATGATGATGTTCCAGATGTTGATGACATGATTGTCATTGAATAAATGAGGAAATTCTTGATACTGTAGGATTCACAGTTTGTCTGGTTTGTGTTGACAACTACCGTACTACCATACCGTATACAGGTAATAAATTTCCTTCATTTTCATTTAACAATAAATGTGTACCGTATTCTTCTTCATGGAAAAATAAGACATCCCCTGAAAATAAGACCTAGCACATCTTTGAGAGCAAAAATTAATATAAAACACTGTCTTATTTTCAGAAAAACAGGGTAGCAGTTCTGCTGTCAATAAACCTGGGTCAAAGGATTTTCAAAGATTGTCATTTCATTCCTGCAAAAATATTATCCACCTCTTCCATTCAGCGGGCATTTGAAGGTTATTATTGCATTGCTTTGGATTAAGCTATATTAAAAATGGAAGCAATGGCCCAATGGATTAGGTTTAGAATAAGCCAATATTTGACAAGTCAAAGGGTCTTTTCAAATTAATTTTTTTGTAGCTTTGTATCAGAAAGAATTGCCAACTCACTTTCTTAACTCCACTCCCTCCTAAAGTCACTGCCTCATTTTGCACCCCACCACTTCAGTGTGAAGAGCAAAAGCATCTTGGCAAAATCATAAATCAGGCCTGTTGAAAATACACAAAATGTGTATGGTACATGTGAGTGTGTACATGAGTGTGTGTTCTTAATTAATATACTCTTATAGTTTTCAGTTGTAGACCATGATCTTTGTTCAAATAGTGCTTTTTCAAAAATATTCACATATTGAAACAATCAACTTCAAGGAGAAATTTATTTCCCAACATGCTATACTGTCAGTTTATTTTATTTTAATTGTGAGAGATGATAAAATGGTTAGTAGTGTAAATTGCTTATGTAATGGTTTAAAACAAATTCCTGTTTTATTCAATTCTATTTGAAGTATTTGCTTTGTAAGTAAACTGGGTGATAGGCTAGCAATATAATATATCATTCAATAATTTTATTTTGTATTCTCTGTACAAAACATTTTTATTATATTGTGGCTAAGCAAATTGCACTATTATATATGCAAAGCAGATTTTTTAGGTTAATCAATAAATTATTTGGACAATAGTTCAGTGCAATAATTTTTTTTCAATAAAAAGCTTAATGGTATTTAGAGTGTTGGTCATGTATTTCTAACACAAAGCATACCAAAATATAAGAAAGAAATATGGTATGGAAATATTCTGTATTTTACACTGCTGAATTTAAAAATGCATTTAACAGTTTATTTATTACTGTATATATTTATATTATATATTTAAAGGCTGGTATTTCTTAAACTATTTCTTAAAGTTTTAGTGTTAAAAAATAAAGTTGTTTCCTCAAACTGATAATAAATATGAATTTAAAAGTTCTATAGATGTATTCTTCATTGAAATCTATTATGCATACATTGTGTAAACTTTCTATTTCTATTTGTTTGTTTGCTTTTAAAAATATGAACTAATATTTTGTAATAATACTCTACCAAAGCTCTGCAAACTTTTCAGAATATATTCTGTAACTGATAATGTAATATACACATGGTGAGAGTCTTCCCATTTATAATATTTTAATGTAACACTGTGAAAATAGTTTCATTGCTTATTGTTCCCAAAAGGACTCAACTCACCAGGAAATCTCTTTATTCAGGAATTACCAATAATATGGGAATATGACTTGAGACTTCACTTCACTGTCACTCTTCATTTATTTTCCCTTTTTGACTCTAGGACACTATGTACTTTGCTTTTCCTTCAGTCTGAATTGGTTTCTTCTTTGCAGCTTATTTTCCCCCAGAGTACTTAAACATCATCTTGTCTCTCTTATACAGGGTGTGGCAAAAGTAGATTTACAGTTGTGAGTACAGGAAACACAGAATTTATTCTTATATTGTTATTTATTAAGGTATTATTTTCCACAGGAGCAACTGCACACCTACTTTCTCCCCCAACCTATATACTCTGTCAGTCTTACTCAGTATCAGGCCTTTAAGAATCTTTTATGCACTGATGATTCTCAAGTTTATACCTTCAGCCATGATTTCCTTTAGCCCCCGCATATGTTTGTTCAGTGGCTCACTCATAACCTTCATTGAATGTCTACTGGTCATTAGGAAATTAATGTTCCAAAAAGAGCTTTCGGTTTGATTCCATAAACCTTCCTTCCCCAGTGTTCCACATCTCACTAAAGGGCTCCATCAGGCCGGCTCCTCATGTTAAACTCTTGAATGTCCTTTTGGGTTTCATTCTCTCTCATCTCCCACATCCTTATTACCAAATTATCAGCATGTCCTGCCAATTCTACCTCCGCAATATTCCAAAACTAACCTCTTATGGTTCCCACTGCTACCTTCTTAGTACGTCCCATCATCTTCTCTCACCTAAAAGAGCAATAACCTCCTACCTGGGCTCCCTGCATCTCTGGTTCTCAGAGTCTAATCTACAGAAAGGAGACAGGGTGCTAGTCTAAAAATGTAAATCTGTTCATTAATTTCATAATGTTTTTAGAATGCAATCCAATGTTCTCACAACAGCCTTTAACATCCAGTTTAATCCCACCTCTGACTGTCTCTACCACTTCCTCTTCCATTGTGTCTTTGTCACTCTGATAAAGTAAACCATTCATTTCCCATGCAGAGCCTTTGTGTTTGCTGTATTCTTTGAGAGAATGCTCTTTCCTCAGGTACTCTCATGATTCTTTCCCCCCTTCATTCAGGGATTTTTACAAATGTCTCCTCTTCAGGGAGACCTTTCTTAACCACCCAATCTAAAAGAACATCTATATTACAATTGATACCATCAACCTTGAACTGTTTCTTATAATTAAAGATCTATTTTAATATATATATATATATATATATATTTCTTCCTAAAAACAAACTACTCAAGAGAAAAATTTTATGGGAACAGAATATTTTCCTCTCTTGTTCAATTCATTTTAAAAAAATATCTTTGAATCACACTGGAAACATAGTATGCACTCTATCAATAATAATTGAGTAAATAAAGAATGCATGAATTCAATAAGATTCTTGCCTTGGTTGATTTAAGGCAATGTTATTTGTGCAACATATGATGCAATTTGTTAAATAAATTATAATTTGGAAATTAAACCTTATATTTTCAACCAGCCAGTAGATGTGGGGGGAAAATCCTTCTTGATTAATTGGTAAAATATTTGTTGAACTTGAGGTGTTAGTTATTTTAATTTTTAAATTATCCCTCCAGGATGTATTTCCTTAAAGATGTAAAATTTATACACACAGAGAAAGTGTAGATAGATATTTTAAATTTTACATTGCTTTGTAAAAGTATCATATGACCTCTATAAATTCAGGGTTTGTATTTGAGCCTGATGGTTAGAGGCCAAAAACCAATATCTTTTGGGTGCATATTTCTACTCTATGTAACACTCTCACTGGTCTCTACAAATGGTAGAACAAGCTAGGAATTCCCTGGAGAGTGATTTCTTAAATCATTCAATTGATATATATTAAGTACAAAACAGTCAAAAAGCTCTTAGGAAGCTTACATTTTAGAGAAGGAGGAAGAGAACAAAAAAAGATAAAGTTTGTGTTAGGATAAATAATAGTAAGTGCAAAAGAAGTAATGGCAGTCTGCATAATGGAAGAGCCTGTCTTTATACCCGGGTCACTGTTTTGTTTCCCAAATGATGTTTGTTCTATTTCACAAAAAGGCATGATAGAAGCTATCTGCCAAATGTACTAAGAGGATAGCAAGATAGATGCTTGTCTGTTTGATTGCTTCCTTGAAAGAAAGAAGGTGATGTAAGGAAAACCTATCTCTTTTGATTGTCCTGCAGAGAATCTTTGTGAAATATACCCTCGTGCTATCCTGGTTAAGCATATCTTAACTTTGAGACTAGGATATTGTGATTACACTAGTTCAAAATCTGTTGCTATTGAATAATTTAAAATGTGATGGATAGATAATAATGCCATATGAATTGGTAAATATTTATATAGACATGATGACTGTGCTATGGATAGATATCCACAGCTTTCGTCTGCGAGGAATACATGTCCAGAAAGGGGGAAAATATAATTTCTGAGAATAACAAGTGAAGTTGTCTTTTGAGATCTCTGATTTAGAAAAGCAGTTTTGTATGAGGCAAAATTCTAGCTTTTGGCAAACACTCGAGAGAGAATTCTCATTTCGTTCAGAGGATAGGCACTCCAGGATGTGTTACCTTTCAGTTTAACAGGTTGCTGTTTTAAATAAGGTATGATTATTTCACATGTCTTTGACATGCAGCCATTTTTCTTGCATAATATAGGCTAGCAGCACTTGACTGGGCTTTTTTTTATTGTTTGTTATCCCAATTGTTTAATTTTTCTTCACCGGATTTCTTTTTACCCTAAACCTATGAATAGAATTAAATAGCAAAGGGGCCCTATATGAAAACATGATCTACCTGAGAAAGGTCTCTTCCTGATTTCTGATTGGTCGTCTTTGCCAATGAGAAATACATTTATCATCAATCAAGTCTGGGTGGTACATGAGTCTTTTTGGCAACATGGTTATACAGGCCACATTGTCTTTGAGTTCAGATTCAGTGCTTCTACTTGGATGTCATAGTTTGAATTGCAGCACCAGCCTTAGTTTCTTTGCTTCAAATTGAGTGTGTAGCAACCACACTTGGGTAAAAACTGCTGTTTGAATTTTAACCCTGCTTTTCTGGCTTCGGCACTCGCTTACTTGCTTAAACAATAGAGTAGTTGCCTCAGCTTCCAGATTGAAACCTGGAAGCTGAGGCACTTTTCCTGGGCCTGTGGACCAGGACCACAGGAGATTGATTCCCTCTGACTCAGTAGCTCCAGGAGTAGAAACTATAGATAACCTTTAGAGCATACTAACTCTGCTTGATTCTGCTCCTGTAAAAATTGCTTTCACAAGATAGGGCCACATTCCAACGTCCAGCAGGATGTGGCTGGGAACAACCCTGCGGGCTGTCCCCAGCATTTAGAATTTAGAACAAAGGAAAATTTTTGTGGTTTAAGACCTTTAAAATAAGGTCACCAGATGTCCAGCTTTTGGCACCAGCCTTAGTTTCTTTGCTTCAAATTGAGCGGTCCCAGTGGGGGCAGTGTGGAGCTGGTTCTGTCGCTGCTTATAGAGATGTTCCAGTGCTTCAGGCTGATTTCTGGCACATTCTTGAAATGTCACACCTGGCCATCCTGGCCTCTTCTCCTTCTGTTTCTTGGATATTCTGCCTTCATCAATTTTTCCCCCACATGCCAGTCCTGTCAAGGTTGAGTTTGCACAATCATTGTGTCAAATTGGAAGAAGTGATGCCTCCTGAGTCCTGACCAGTGAGAGTTGGTTTTGCCTGCTGAAGTTGTATGGGTAGTTTTTTCATGAGGATTTCTAAAGGGCTGTGACAATGGACATTTTCATAGAGTGAAAAGGGGACTACACATTAGGTTGACTACTTTGATCTTGGTGTATGATGCAGTGCCAGTGATAATGTTTATTCAGGTGCCAAATTGAGGGGTCTGTCATTAATGAATATTTTAGAGAGAAAAGCATTTAAATATTTTCAGAGTTGTGACCTAATCTAAAATTCGCCAGTGTTTTTCTTGTTCTCTCAGTCAAGATGTGCAAATATACAGCAGGAAAGTTAACTATAGCTAACTAGCAGGTTGGATGAAAGAGTCATAATCCAGTTGTCTTATCTTGACACACAAGAATGATAAAGACATTACACAGCTATGCTTCTGATTTTCATGTTACTTTTTTAAAACTTACTATTATAACTCTTTCTTTTATGCAGCATTATTTCTTAAATAGAATTTTAAATTACACAGAAAATTACATGGAGTGAATATACCATAATTTAGACAACCATTCCCCATTTTATTGTTATTTAAACTCTACCTCAGCTTTTTACTAAAATAAATGATGCTTCACTGAACATTTTTATAGATATAGATTTTCTCTTATCATTGCTGATAGAAGTTTAGTTCTTGGAAATAGGGATTAAAGTACACATGTATTAATTTTTAATACATTTCCAAATCACACTCCAGTGAGTTTTATGAAGGTCAGAATACATTAAAAACCTTGACAGTAATGAGCTATAATTCACTGAACTTTTCTTCTGCCAATTATTATTATTACTGCTGTTATTATATTATTCCATCTATAGTATTAGTATGCCATAATCATATAATAGTTTAAGATAAGAATGTGGCATGTTCATTTTTAATAATTTTTAATTTTGTTTTTCTAGTTTTGTTGATATATAATTGACATTATAGCAAGTACTGTGTGTGTGTTTTTAATTTTCTTTTCTTTTTATATTCCACATAAAGGTTAGAGCATATACAATAGTATTTGTCTTTCTCTTTCTGACTTATTTGATGGCAAAGTGCCCTCAAATTTCATCCCATGTTGTAGCAAATGATAATATTTTTCTTTTTTATCACTGGATAATAAATATTCCATTATGTGTTCAGGTATATACCTATATCTACATATACATATAGACATATGTCACATTTTCTTTGTCCGTTCATCCATTAGTGGATGTTAGGTAGCTTCCATGTCTTGGCTATTAGAAATAATGCTGCTATGAAAATGGGGGTTAGATGTCTTTTCAACATAGTATTTTGGTTTCCTTCATCTATATTTCCAGAAATGAAATTGCTGCATCATGTGATAGTTTTATGTTTAACTTTTTGAGAAACTTCCGTGTGTTTTCTATAGTGGCTGCATCAATGTGCCATGCCAACCACAGTGCACAAGGGTCCCTTTCCTCCACACCCTGGCCAGTACTAGCTGGCTGTTGATTTATTGATGATAGCCATTCTGAGAGTTGTGAGGTGATATCTTTGTCTGGTTTTGATTTGTTTCCCTGGTGACTAATGATTGAGCACCTTTTAAAGTACCTGGTGGGCATTTGTATATTTTCTTTAGAAAATGTCTAATCAGGTCCCTTGCCCATGTTTTAATTTTAAAAATTGGTTGGTTGTTAAGCTGTATAAGTTCTTTATGTATTTTTTATATTAACCCCTTATGAGATATTATATATGACTTGAAATGTATTTTCCCATTTTGTAGGCTGTCTTTTCATTTTGTTGATCATTTATTTTGCTGCAAATAAGTGTGTGTGTTTTTTTATGTAGTCCCACTGTTTATTTTTCATTTTTATTTTCTTGTTTGTGCTTTAGGTGCCATGTCTAAAATTCATTGCCGAAACCCACGTCAGGAGCTTTATTCCCATGTTTTCTTCTAGTAATTTCTTGGTTTCAGGTCTTACAGTCTTTAATCAACTTTAAGTTTATTTTTTGTGAATGGTATAAATAAAGGTCTAGTTTTATTTTTTTCAATGTCAATGTACAGTTTCCTTGCTTATTGAAGAAACTATCTTTTCTCCATTGATTATTCTTGGTATCCTTGACAAATATTAGTTGAACTTTTGGTTTTATTTCTGGACTCTTGATTCTGTTCCATTGGTCTATGTTTCTGTTTCTATCTCAGTCCCATAGTGTTTTGGTTATTATAGTTATATAGCTTGATATCAGTAAGTGTGATGCTTCCTGCTTTCTTCTTCTTTCTCATAATTGCTTCCACTATTTGTGGATTCAAACAATACTATACATTTTAGGGTTGTTTTCCTATTTCCCTAGAAAATGCCATTGGAAATCTTGATGGGAAATGCATTGACTTTCTAGTTGGCTTTGGGTGATATGGACATTTATACAATATTAATTCTTCCAATCCAATTCCAAACATGATATATTTACATTTATTTGTGTCTTCTATTTCTTTCATCAATGTCCTATAGTTTTCAATATAGAGATTTCTTGGTTAAATATACTCTGAAGTATGATGTTATTTTATATGCTAATAGAGGCCAGGTGCATAAAATATGTGCACTCAAGGAGGTCCCTCAGCCCTGCCTGCACCCTCTTGCAGTTCAGGAGCCCTTGGGGCCTGTCAGTTGGACATCCTTAGAGCTGCCTCAGAGGTGGAGAGGCTCCCTCCACTGCCACTGTACTCGCCGCCAGCTGTGAGTCTGGTTCTGGCTGAGCAGCACTCCCTTGTGAGAACGAACTGAACTGATCTCCGGGAGGGCAGCTCCTGGGTTGAGCATATGCCCCCTGGTGGTCAGTGTGTGTCATAGCGATCGGTTGTTCTGCCATTTGGTTGATTTGCATATTAGCCTTTTATTATATAGGATTGTAAATGTGGTATTTATTGATTAGATCTAGCCACTTTTTTGGTGGCGTTAGGATGGGAAGGCAAGCTCCAAGCAGGCTCCCTTGTGTTTTCAATCAGCTTTTCTGTTTGGGCAGGACTGAGAGCTTTTCTCAGCTGTAGGCCATAAGATTTAGCTCCCTTGCACTGACTGGAAAGACAGTACAGCCAGGTCCAAGCAGCCTCCCAGGTGTTCCCTCTCAGGATTCCTGATCAATAAGGGCTCATAACTAATTAAACTCAGTGGTGGGTGTGGCTATGACTCAGCAACCTCGCCAGAGCAGAGGGGCAGACCAGTCTCCAAGGCTGGAAAAGCTCTTTGTTCCAGGACCCAAATCAGGCTGACCTTCACCTTGCTGCCTTCCCTGGTTGGACCATGCCACTGTCTTGGCTCTGCAGGTGAGCAAAAGCATTGATTGGGGCAACTACTTGACACTGTAGGTCAAAACTTGGTCTGCCAAGATTCAAGGACCGGTTGTTGCAACCTCCTTTCCCTCTTTGTCACAGTCGAATTCCCAGGAGTGAAATATGCCTGATGGCCGTGCAGTTCCCACAGGGAAAGACTAGAATTGGGGCTCCCTAGAAGTGACCCACCACCCTGGGGAAAGCTGGATGTTCTCTTTTCCTGCCTGAGGAACTGTAGACCGAGAGAAAACCCCTCAGTATGGGGGAGGGGCAGTACAGGCTGCGTGCTGCTCCTTTTGCCCTTGAATGCGGTCTGTGTCTCTGTGGTTCATGTGTGTGCTTCTGCCTCAACCCCAGGTTCTAGGATTCTCTCAGTGGTGACTTGTCCATGAAAAGTTGCTCATTTTGTTTTTGTTTTTGTGAGAGGGAATGAAGTAAGGAATGACCCATGTTAGCATCTTGGTGATATCCACATCCCTCGTTATAATTTTTTAAACTTCTCCTTGCTATAGTTCATATTTAAAAAACAACAACAACAACAACAAAAAACGTAACTACATAGTTATATTATGCATTTTGGAATTTTCATAAGATGAGAATGTTTATGAGAGTTTATAGCTCCTGTTTAATGAACTGCTAATGGACTGCTAATGAGCTATTCATTAATGCCATAGTTGTCAGACTTCATGTTCTTATTCCTTGACTTGCATGTCAATACTATATTAAAAAAAATTCAACCCAGTAAATTTGAAGTCCTAATTGGCTTTATTAAGCAATTCAGGAATCAGAATCTGCCCCATTCCATCTAGTAACAAAATGGGCACTCCCAGGGGTTTTACAGAGTGAAATGTTTTTATAATAAGGGTGTAACAGGGGAATTATTAATCAAAGAAAAATGTTAATTTCTAGTCCTAGACATCTTTCTGCGGGATGGGTAGGGCCCATGTGACAAATTACCTCATTGGTGTTTCTTAGAAAATTTCAGTTGATTAAGATTATATTTCTAGTACAGGTTGAAACTGCAGTTTAAATCAGGTCTTAAATCTAGATTTGGTCTGATGAGCATTTAGCACAAGTGATGTCTTTTGGGGGTCTGTGGTTTTCTCTTTAACTTTATAAGCCATTCAAATATTCTTTAGGATCTTGTCTCTTGTTATTATGTCTCCCACATTTCCTTTAAAAAGGAGAAATTATAATAAAAATAATGTGCCAAATAGCCATCACAGAGCTATCCCTAATGGTAAAATGCCCTTTTCATGTAGTGAAAAGTTAGAGATTCTTCGAGTTATGATAGGTTTTAGGGCTCAACCTTACAGACACTAAGTAAAAATTTTTGTATGACTGATTCTAGTACCATGATTGCACCCTATTAAATAATGTGTGTCTCAGAAATACAAATGACATTGCTAGGGCAACCTGATATTGAATTAAAAATGTAGTTCTTGCCTGGCCAATGTGGCTCAATAGTGAGTGTCAACTCAGGCCCTAAGAGTTCACTGATTCCATTCCCAGTCAAGGCTCATGCCTGGGTTTTGGGCCTGCTCGTTAGTAGGGGATGTGCAGGAGGCAGCTGATTGATGTTTCTCATCCATGTTTCTCTCTCTCCTTTGTCCCTCTCCCTGCCTCTCTATAAATATCAATTAAAATATTTTTTAATGTAGCTCTTTACTATAATACTGTGATATCCAGATTTGAATCAATGGATAGTAACAAGACTATTAGATATAATAATTTAAAAGATTAACTTTTGAACCAAATTGTCAAATTTCAAAACTTGGCTCTTGTATCTGTGTGCAACTGTGTGATCTGGGGTTAACTGTGTTAACCACTCTGAGCCTCAGTTTCTTCATTTAAAAAATTTAGATAATGATATATATATTCATATATATATATAATTCTAGTGTATATATATATATTCTATTATAGTATATATATGTATATATATATGTATGTGTGTGTCTATATATATATATATATATATATATATATATATATTAAAGATTTTAGTTGGCAAGTAGCTTCTAAACCCTTGACATAAAAAATTCAAATGGTCTTTGACCTGGGTACCTGGAAAGTAGCCTCTCAAATATTGAAATTTCTTGAGTCATAGGAGTGTCTTTGCTATTCATGGTGGGACCTGCTACTTTATCCTAATGAGGTAACTAATGGTCTGTGGTTTAAGCTAATGACTCAGGATAGAGGCTGTCCATGTGTTGAAGGGTTGGAATTTTGAGCTAAAGGGAAAAGTAGACGGACGATTGAGTCACATGGCCAGTAATTGAATCACTCATGCTTATATAATTATAAGTTAGTGAAGCCTATTATAAACTATGGACACCCAGGCCAAGGTGAGCTTCCTTTATTGGTGGTAATCTGTATCCTGAATCCACAAAAGAACAATGAAACCTTTCCTGACCTTGCTCTTCTTTTGGATGGTTCTGATTTGTATACTTGTGTATGTAATAAAACTACAATTCTAAGTGTAGTGCTTTCCTGAGTTCTGTGAGTCAATCTAGAAAATAAAGAAGCTGAGGGAGTAGTAGGAGTCTCACTTGTAGCCAGTTGATCACAAGTGAGAATGGCCTGTGGGCCCCTGATCTTACAGCTGGTATCGGAAGTGAGGGCAATGTTGTGGAAGACTGCACCTTTAGTCTGTGATGTCTGTCACAACTGTGGGTAGTTAGTGTCAAGAGCCATTTCAATTTATCTCAAGAAATTATTATGAGAATTAAATGGTACAGTATATGTGACATGCTTAGTAACTGGTATGCATTAAGTGTTATGTTAGTGTTAGCTATTAAAAGAATTATTGAAAAATTAAAAAATAAAAATAAATTATTATTGAAAGTTCAGATTCTTCGTGGCTGATAAATAGAATGGCATAATAATAAACACTAGTATTGTTATTTAGTATAATTTTATTTAACACTTAGAATCATTCTATAAGATGTTTCCATAAGACCATTTTTTACATTGTCCAACAAATATATTTAGTAAATGCTAAAAGACCTTTTAAATGTCTGTGCCATTTATTACAATGTAATATAGTCTTCTCCAGGTAGTCTAGCCTAAGTCTGGAATCTCCTTTCCCAGAAGAAACTATTACAGGGGCAGTCGCTTAAAATACTTAAAATTTTGGGTTGATTTTTTTTGTTGGCAAAAGAAGAGGAATAGAAAGTTTACCTCTAGATTTCCTTATAATTGAATTAACTGACTCTATGCTTGGCTGTCATTACAAATAAATCCCAGAAATTATAATGATGCAAACACAATAGAAGCTTATTTTTAATAAACCATATTAAAGTTAGTTTTAAAAAGAAGTTCTGGATGAATAAATACATCCATGGATGTTGTCTTGTAGTATCCAGGAAACCAAGCTGATAGAGGCTATTTAGTCTTCAAGCGATGGCTCCCCAAGCTTTCTTGGGTGTCATCTTCAATTGCTTTAGACAGAATGTGGGAGGGGAATGGGAAGAAAATATGAAATGTTTCTATGGCTAAAGCCTAGAGGTAATTTCAACTCACATTCCAGTGACCAGATCTCAGTCATAGGAACACATCTAACTACAAGGAGGGCTGGGAAATAAAGCTGCGCAAGTGGAGGAGAAAATTCAATTCTAGCAGTTTAGTATTTCACTATTTTTTTTTCATATTCTTTCTTAGCAGTTCTACTAAATTCTTGGAGAAAGTAGTCAATAACTATTGCAGTCCCTTCCTTTGATAAAATATCTTTCTTGACTACTGCAACTAAAAACAAAACAAAAAACAAAAAAACTACTGGCTGGCTCCTTCAGCTTAAAATTCCACCATATAAATTTTAAACTTTTAGTATTCATGGTAGAAATTCACCATGGGCATTTCCGCCTTAATTTCCTTTCAGAATGCAAAAGACCTCATCAGGGATAAGTGTTATCAGCCATTTGTAACTTGGAAGAATAGTTTATTGGTCACATTCCTACTGGTTTAGCTCATTAAAAGTGTATTTTCATTGGTGGAAATAGAAAGAGACATAAGTACACAGGTCATAAAGTGAATTGAACAAATGCAAATGGACACATCTATTCTCTCACAGCTGTGTCTGGGACCAGCTGGGATTCTTTATAAAGTTGCATCAGATGTGCTGGGCGCTTTATTTCTTAAAGGGGAGCGAAACAGTTCTGATTCTGACAAATTTAAATATTCATTTCTTCCCCTGAATGGATGAAAAACAAAAGGCTTAAGACACCACCTACCTTTTTTCTTGTGTTTTCTGCTTTTTATCTTAAACCCCAAAAATGTGCTGCTCTTTCTTCTTCTCTTGGCCTACATCCTGTGGCAAAAAAGAAAAAGAAGAGGATGAAGAGTTGAGTTTGCTAGCACCATGGAAGTGACAATATATAATTGTAGAACCTGGGGTCCGGGAATGAAAACCTGCTGCTCTGATAGTGTGACGGGATCCAAGCCTCTATTTGACAGCAGGGCAGTTATGACTCCCAACATCTTTTCTCCTGACATTTTCTGCCTTTTAGTTTCAACATAATACCTTGAAAAAATTAAAAATTAAAAGACCTAGTATCACTCCATTGCAGAGTAGTTTTTCTTAAACATTGCACCCATTACTGAATTGCCCATTTTGCATCTCCTGGCTCACTGAGCAGTACAGTATTTCACTGCATAATTCATAATCATGCAGCTTTCCTTCGAATGCCTAGACAATAGATAACCACAGACATTATTAAAGTTCTTACTAGTACTTGCAGGAATCTGGTGATATCCAATTGACTTATGAAATTACATATGTATTATTGACAAACTTCGCTTATGGTTGTAGCAGTTCTTTTTTACTTTATAACTGCCTGGCAAGTGAGCAGATATAGTCATGCTGAATTCCCATTCAACAAAAACTTCATTGTTTGCATTGGGGAAGGAAAGAATCAATAAAATGAGCCCTTAGGATGTCACAGCTACTCTGAACCCCTAGCAGTATGTGACTTGTCCTGAGGTCAGCATATTCTAAGCGGATTGTTACTCAGGTTCATCATTTTCTATATGTTTTTTGAAGATTTTTATTGGGTTTTATATAGAGAGTGGAAACACCAATCAGCTGTCTCCTGCATGCCCCCTCTCCAGGATCAACCTGAAACCCTTGCATATGCCCTGATTGGGAATCGAACTGGCAACTTTTCAGTACGCAGGATGATATCCAATCAACTGAGCCACATTGGCCAGGGTCATTTTAGATATCTCATGCCTAGGAACCAAGCCTACAAATGTGGTTTAAAGATGAAGACCAGGAAGGGACAGATGGAACAGAGACATATTTTCAATTGATGGTTTTTAGGAAGGTGATTTAATTCTGAGTTGCTTAAATGTAGACATTGCCACTGTATTTTCAGAGTATACTTTAAGCAGTGCTTAGAATAATCAATAAAACAAAAATTAAGAGAGCAGGAACATAAAAAAATCAAGTAGGAATTTAAGTCAATGAAATTTCATACTGATATTTTTCCTCAATGGAAAAGCATATATTTTAAGTATCTTGTTCAGTTATAGACAATCTCAAACTATTTCTTCCAACCCTTATGCTTCTATTTTGCTTTCTCATTTGGGATTCTGTAGCTACATAAACATATATATATATATATATATATATATATATATATATATATATATATATATACACACATATACACACACACACACACACACACACACACACACACATATATATATATATATATATATATATATATATATATAATATTATATTTTCATTCATACCAGGACGTTTACAAACAGAAATACAGATGGAAATCAAGTTAAGAACCAGAGAGAAAACTGAATTTTAAAAAAAAAGAATTTAGATCAGTTCAGAGAATATTGTGTTGTGTTTGTTTTTCAATCCAGCACTTTTAAAAACATATTGCTTGGTTTATTCTTTACTCTGGTTCATCTCAGCATTATTTTAAAAAAGCAAAACAAAAAGGGACTTTGGTCCACATGTCAGAAAAACAAAAACTATTCAGAATCATGCAAGTTAGCATAATACACTAATAGCATGTGAGCAAGTTAAAATGGATACATTAAGGTCAAGTCATGGCTGACTTCCTGACTGCGTGACCTGTGCCAGGTGGATATTTGTCCTTAGGAAAATGTCTGCACAATTCCTTGGGACAAGTGAGACTGCAGGTCCTCCAGGAGGCTTCAGACAACAATGAATTGTCTTGAACGTTTTCTACACGATGCGACTAAAATAAATTGATATGCGCTAGTTAAAAAGTTTAATCGTTTTCCCTCAAAATGCCTATCTTAGAAAGTGTAACTTCAGAGAAGCATGCAAGGGAATGTCCACGAACAAGAAATTTGGACTCAGATAGCCTAGGCTAGGTTGATATTCAGCTCTGTCGTCCTAGCTGTGGAAACTTGGGGGATTTCTGAACCTCTTTGCTGTACTGATCATTTGTACCCCATGAGATCATAGTATACTGCATGGAGTAAAAGTGCCTGCCACATATCAGGCCTTAGTTACTATTGGTTATTGTTAGGATTGCTTGCCTCCCATTTAAAAGCAAAATATTTTACCCAGGTGATAAGAATGGGGGAAATACCCTCAGCTTGATTTTGGCATAAAGGAAAAAGACCACAAGCCTTGCCACCCCCTTAGTCGGACTCAGCTGCTCATTTCTGCCTGTCTTTTAACTTATCGATGGATGTGTAAGATAGAAATGGAACTCCTTCTTCCCTCATTGCCTTGATGGACCAGGCCCTAAATGCATGTGTTTCTTTAAACTGCACATCACTCTGGTGTTGATCCATAAAATAGCATTCTGGCATATTCTCGAGAGTCTACCTTGATCAATGATCTTGGAGAAAACATCTAAATGGGCAAATTTACCATTCAAATTATTGACATCAGCCTGTGTCACTAAATATTATTATTTTATTTCCAACTTCCCACCTGTGTGAGTTAGTGTTCTTGGAGAAGCAGATGCCAAATTGGGATGAGCTGTGCAGGACCCTTATTGGAAAAAATGCCTGTGAGGAAAAATCAGCAGGGAGTCAGACCAAGAGGCAGGTGTAATTCCTACGAAGAAGAAAAAGAAGCAGGAAGGTGCTGTTGGAAAAGTTTGACAATGTAGTGTGCTTCCGAGGAAGTTTTAGCAAAGCCATTGGGGAGTCCTTGAGCTGTATGGTCCCTGAGTATCCAGTCATAGCAGTCTCATGTCACTCAGGAAATGGCTGGGCTTGATATCCAGGTCATATGCCTCATTGGCTCTTAGCACCTGTGAGAAGAATGACCTCTAAGCCCACACCTCAGTGGATTTCAGAATAAATCACCTGGGCTCATGTGTTAATTATGCTCCCTGCTGTGAGATATTGTCACTCAACATCTGATGTGGAAATCACCTTCTCTATAGTCTCTCCTCTCCGAAATGCTGGTATTACACCATCTCTGTAACTGGCACTAGTTCACAATCACCCCTTTTTATTACTATCAGGGCCATCATACCTAAATTAGGCTCTTAGAGTTACTGATTAAACCATTACAACATAAAGCAATTCCCCACATGTAGCATAGCATCACTGAAGTCCCAGGGCCCCTTTGCTGCCTCTATAGTGCTGATATGAGTCTCTGCTGATTCTCCCAGGACTCTGTGAGGGACCAAGGTGCCAAGATTAATCAATGAACTCCTACAGCAACTCCTGCTTGAGCTCCCAGTATTACAGTTCTTTGTCATCCAGATTGTCTCACACATGCAGCAACACACACACACACACACACACACACACACACTCACACACACACACACACACACACACACACACACACACACTCACACACAGATGTTTTCCATAGTGCCTAGGATGATATCAGTGGGTACTTCCCACATATAACCCAAACTACCTTTGCCCCAATACTTCGATGTAGAGAGTATTAAAGACAAATTCAGACTCTTCTTTCCTTATGGTTACATTTATCTCGGAGGCCTCCTTGGCCTTTTATCTCTGTATTGTTTAGTCTGGCTTCTCCTGTTTAACTTTATAAATTCAATGCACATGAAATTCCAGAGAGAAAGGTCAGAATCTCTTTCTATCATTGATCAGATGCCATGATAGCCAGAAATTCCTGGTATACCCTGCTTTGTAATGAGATAGGTGTGTGCTTTACATCAAGATGACAGACAGACAGACAGACAGACAGATCGGGGTTTTACTCTGAAAATTTAATGTAAGAAAAACATTACATCATATGAACCAAAACCTAACAATGGCAGTGTCCCACTTTAGACCTTAATGCCTTAGGGAAATAGTCTTGACACTGAATTTCTTCATCCTTGACTCTCATGTGCATGCTATATTATAAAGGTGAAGAACAACAATGAAAATCATGACATTTCTAATATGTGACATTTCCATCAATTTGCTTTGCATACCTCCATCTCAGGGCAAAATGCAGCAAATCTGTAAGCTTACAATTTTGTTAAATTGTAGCAGATGACTTTTGTTAAATTCTTGGCTTGCAGTGCCTTTTCCTGGTGTTTGTAGAAGTGCTGTATCCCTGCTCAGAGCCCAGGCACTGAAGCTCCTTTATGACCCAAAGCTCAGCAAGGAGCTGGGAGGTGTGGAGCTGAGTGCAAACCGAGGCCTGTTGAAGGGAGTGAGGTGGTGTATGGCAGGAGCCCACTGTGCCTTTGTCCCTGTCCCATGGCACTTGGCAGCCAGCAGGACAGGTATGGTTGGAGAACTGCCCTTCATTACTTATTGCTTAAAATAGAAACTGGCAAGTCCCACCAGGCTCTGATGTTGCATTTCTACCTCCAGTTTTATTTCCACCTCCTCAACCATTGGCATTTCTTTAACATCAATCAGGAGGTTACTGTGAACTTTCCCTGTTTGAACTCAGTCAATGCTGAATTTATTTTTTAGATAATCCAATTTTATCAGAGAAAAGTCAGCTCTGAAATCAAAACTTGGTTATAGCGAGTCTCTTGGGAATCTGAAACTTGTGCCATATTGGTTTATTTCCAAATAGAAAGAAAAATTCAAGTCTTTAGGAGAGAGAGAATGCACGGACTTTTGGAATTCAACAACATCTAGGCACAACAGCAATATTCACAATAGTAAATCTGTCAATAATGGTGTGAAGTTTAACTGCTTATGACTCTCATAAATGATTGTTAGTCTGACACTCTTGCTATCTACCTGTCTCTGACTATCTCTCTGTCATGCCACACTGATTTCATAATTAACTTGTTGGTCTCATTTCCTAAACTGTTGGTTCCTCCAGTTCCTCCCTCTTATTGAGAGCACCTAGCATGTCCTTGGACATGGAGGGTGTCCCATTAATATTTGACTTTAATTTTTTTTAAAAGGTGACTGCCAAGCCTACATTCAAACTGCTTCTCATAGACAACTTGATATAGCATTGCTGGTCAAGAGTGTCAGCATTTACTGGTTCTGCTGTGGGGTTGATGTGCTGGCTGGTTCTGTGCCTCCCCAGGGAAAGAGCCCAGTGTATGCCTACATCCCTCATGAGAGTGGTGTAGGCCTGCATGGCTCCCTTTTGTTCACAACAGGAAGAAGTGTACTGCTTGCTATGGTGTAATTGGGGATCTGATGAGGCACTTGCCATCTTAGGAAGAAGGTATATAGCATGGGCAACCAGGGAGACCTCTTGTGAGTCCTCTACAGTTTCTGGTTGTAATATTGTGACATCTAACAGTCTTGACTCTTAGCTTCTTATTTTCAAAATGGAGAAAATAAATGTTCTCTTTTCTCTGGGTTGATATGTATATGATATAATCTCATTATTATCTTATCTATAACATATGTATCAGTGGTAAGGTACCTGGAATCTCCCATCAGATCCAAAGCAGATAACTAGGTGTAAATTACATAAGAATTAAATCATTTTATAGAAAATTCTGAAATAAAAGTAAACCCTTCTATTATCAGTTAGCATTGGGTTACATATTAAGATTCAGGTGTGGTAAATGAGGCAGTATGTGAGACCCATGTCTATACTACCTGATTCCAACTAGGAATACCAATGACGTAAAAGAAAAATCCTACCAACAAAACCACAACTGCTTACCGCAGGATTACATGTCTTATAAGGTAGAATATAAAAGCTCACACTTTACCTTTACATGTAGAGAAGCAAGAGCAGCTATGGGGGGGTTGGGGGGGGGGAAACAGGGGAAACAATTCTCTTAGAAGCATTCAGAAGCCCCATATAATCATGGCTCCCCAAGACCCTAAGAAAGGGACAGGTCCTGATATGAAGATACAGCAGCCCCTGAGCAGCTCCAGGCATGCTGATGCCCAGGGACTTCCTTCCCTTCTCCAGGGTCAGACTCACAGCCACAGCTACTCTTGTTGGTGCAATCAATCTTTCTCAGGGCCCCCTTCCCTTCACTCCTTGCCTTTAATAACAAAGTTCACCTTGTTCCTTACTTCATGCATTTTCTTCAGGAAGAACATTCTAGGGAAGTATCCTTTGTAGAGAAACATTCTCTGCATTTGAAAGTCAACATATAGTAATTAATCTACACTAATGAAAGATTAGATGCAAATTGACCATACCTTTAAGACACCGACAAGCCAATCAGGATTGGGTATGCAAATTAATCTAACAAAGATGGAGTTCCACCCCACCCCCAGTGGTGCTGGCAGCCAGGGGAAGGAAGGCCCATTCTTGCCCAATTCTTTGTGCATCGGGCCTCTAGTAGAATATAATACTAAGATGTACAGGCCATGTGAAACAGCTTAGTTGTGTTAATAAAGGGTAATACCATAAACTGTTTGGTCATAATGAGTCTTAGCTTTTTAATTTAAATGCTGTATAATATGAGGCTTGGGGATATTCTACTAAAATGTCAGTGGAACTACTTGAACTCCCCAGGATTAGAAACCTAAAAGTAAGCACAAGGCTTCATAGCTTTGTTGGAAGGCATCTTACTGCTAATTAAACAAATTGCTCAAATGCTTCTTTCTTTGATGAGGAAACCTTCTTCATAAACAAATTCCCTCTGGAAGTTGATGTGTATCTCCAACAAGCATATCAATAAAGCATCTAAGAATCTAGGCTTGTGATTAGCTCTCTCTCCTGCTGTGGCCTTCCTGAGCAGAATCTCTAAAAATTCTTCTTAGAGATTCTTCCTGAGCTTTGGGTTGCCCCAAATTGTATTTTTCTAGGAATGGCCCAGCCTTTCCCCAAATAGATTGCAAGGCAGCAGCTGTCCCTAGGATTTCTCCATAGCTCTTGGGTCCAGGCATACATTCATCCTAGTTCTTCATTTTCTATTATTCAGGCATCCTTAAAGTACTTATTAAGTTCTTGCCAAATGAGTGTATGAACAAGTAACATAAATTTATATTCTTAAAGATAAGGTCTTTGTCATTTAAAAGATAGCAATCCAACATGAGTCTTGCTCACCTTTGGATCTCCGGAAAATATATTTGATTTTTGCATATAGTGAGCCTTCAGTGTTTATCCAATGAATGAATGTGTAAATGAGCCACCATACTATAATAGAAAGTGGCATGTGAATGATCTTAAGAGAAAAAGAAAACACTCCAAATCTTGTGGTCCTTGACTGCCTTATCATGAACCATGAATGGCACTTTGGATGAACTTTCTTTAATTAATACCTCCAACCAAATCTAGGAAAATTTACAACTTTTTTATTTTATATTAATTTTTTATTTTATATAAAATTTACAACTTTTTTATTTTATATAATATTACAAAACAGGTTATATGAACTAAAACCTGTAAGAAGCAACACATTATGACCATCATAAGAATATAAAGAATCTTAATACACAACATCCTCTTAAATGCAATTTTATTGCTCATCCTCTCTGTAAAATCATGGCAATGAGAACATTCTTTTCCTCTGGCATGCCCACTGATAAGCTTTGCTCCATCATTGCTTCTTGAATACATGCTTGGATTAAGCTCTGCTTACTGGACTCCTTCTAGTGGACTGGGGACAACTTTAGCATTGGAAGAACCTGGAAAGTCCATAACTCTGCTGCTTCGCTATTGCTACGTGTGTGTGTGTGTGTGTGTGTGTGTGTGTGTGTGTGTGTGTGTCTTTCATACAAGGTCACTATCTGATATCCAGGCACAGAATTAAATCTGAATAGACCTTAATGGCACTTTTTATAAGTCTTGCTGATTCCAAGTTACATTAAATTCTGAAAACAGAAAGGGTTTCTTAAGTGCACAGATAGGGATCATTGTACTATAAGAAAGAATGTTCACAAGTAAACTGAGGGGAACAAACACACAACACATTTATTGAAAGGTGAGAAGCACAGTTCAGTTTAGGGTTTGGGTTTTTGGTGAAGGAAGAATTGGTGTCTGAAAGGATAGTTCTGGGCAAACAAGTCTTCCTCTATCCCCTAATTATAGAGAGGCCATTCTATATCAAGGTCTCATAATAAAATTCTTCTTAGAGATTCTTCCTTGACTATATAATGGAAGCACCTCTTATGTCATTATATAGCATTATCCTATATTATAACCTTTATAGCACTGAACAATATTTCATGTTTCCTTATGTTTGCTATCTATTTAGACACTCTTTCCAGTTACCCCTCTTCACTATTCTACTGCTCTATCCTTAGCACTTAGAATAGTGCCCAACTAAGACTAACTTATGGCAACCAAACCGACAGACAGTAAAGGACTTGGATGCCAAAAGTTTTCAGCATTCTGACTAAAGCAGCCTATTGTCTAAAAGGGTCTATTGAAATTTCTTCAGCAATGAGAGGGCACAAGTCCAGAATTGTGCCTCAGAGAAATTACATTGGCAACATGTAGCACTAATTGGCAAAGAGAGGATCCTGGTGCAGAAAGTTCAGTAAGGACTTTAGATTTTTTTTCCTCCTGAATGATGCGGTTACTCTTGCCATATGATATATTTTTTTGTACGATATAGTAGCTGTTTAAACTATTAGATACATGTTTTAAGGTAAAGAAAATCTATTCTTTAAGACCTGTTAAATACTATGCATTTAATATATATATTAAATGCAGCTATTAGTTGTGTGTGTGTGTTTAGAATGTCTTATTTGGTTGTTTACGGATATCAACACATCTCTATAAAAATGAATACAACTATTAACCGAAGTACCTAAGTAGCATTTTAACCCAGACAATATAAAGAACTTGGAATTCAGAATTTGCTGTGATTATTACAGTACAAAATAGTGAATGATATTTAAAAGCTTTCTGTCTTGAGATAGTATGTCCAGAAACTTAATGGGGGATAATAATAATGATTATGGTAATGATAACCTCATCAAAATCACACAAGTATGTTTAAAAAGCCTAAAATGAGTTTCCTGTGGAGGTGACATAAAGTGTGTTTTGAGGCCAAGTTGAGAATGAGATTTATACATACTCCAATTAACTTCACACAGGGGGGAAAAAACACAACAAACAAACACAACTATTACATGATTCCATGCCTTACTCTCAAGCCTGTTAGCAACCACAACAGATCAATGATATCATTATTAAGCACCTAATGAGTTAATGATTGAAAATTATTTGCAAGTATATATCACGGCCCAAATAGGAAATTGGATCAAGTATGGATGAGTTAGTGCAAACACCACAACTACTGGCAAATGTCTGAAATAAAGCCATTCAAGGCAAAATCATCTTTTTGGATATTCAAGAGCTAAATATTGTTTACATCTCTTGATCTCTTAAGGACTTCTTTATATTAGATTGTAATAAGTTTTAAAGAAAAATTAATCTATTCTTGTAGTCTTCTTTAAAAAATTAGCTTTATTGTTGAAAGTATTACACAAGTCCCCTTGTTTTTCCCACTGACCCCTTCTAACTCATACTCCTTCCCCTGGTCCCAGGTTTTCAGCACACTATTGTCTGTGTCCATTAGTTATGCATATCCTATATACACTGAGTGGCCAGATTATTATGATCTCTGAACACATAATAACCTGGCCACTCAGTGTATATCCTATCTAATAAAAGGCTAATATGCAATTTGTCCCCTCGACCAGGAGTTCGACTAGCAGGCAGGCAGGCCAACCTCCCATGTCCCCTCCCCCTGGCCAGGCTGGCTAGACCCCACCCATGCACGAATTCATGCACTGGGCCTCTAATACACACACTGAGTGGCCAGATTAGCCAGATTATTATGCATTCAATTCAGAGATCATAATCTGGCCACTCAGTGTAATTAAAAGGCTAAGGCTAATACACAAATCTACTGAATGGTGGCATGACTGGTCACTATGACGCACACTGACCACCAGGAGGCAGATGCTCAACACAGGAACTGTATCTTGGTGGTCAGTGCACTCCCACAGGGGAATACCACTTAGCCAGAAGCCCTGAGCTGGGCTCACGGCTGGCAAGTGCAGAAGGCTCCTGGAATATGAGAGAGCACAGGCTAAACTGAGAGACCCCACCCCCCTCTCTGAGTGCATGAATTTCATGTACTGGGCCTCTAGTATACCTATAAATCCTTTGGCTAATCTCTCCCTCTCACCCCCCTACCTCTATCTTCCCTGAGATATTCAACAGTCTGTTGCATGCTTCTATTTCTCTGGATCTATTTTGTTCATCAGTTTATTTTGTTCTTTAGATTCTACATATAAGTGAGATCATGTGATACTTGTCTTTCCCTGACTGGCTTATTTCACTTAGCATAATATTCTGCAAGTCCCTCTGTGCTCTCTCAAAGGGTAAAAGGCCTTCCTCTTTTTTTTTAGCTGCTGCATAATATGCAATGTGTAAAAGTATCACAGCTTTTTTGTTTTGTTTTGTTTGGTTTGTTTTTTTGTCCATTCATCTACTGATGGGCACTTTTCTTTTAAAAAATAAATTAAGAAGATAAAATTTGAGTTTAAAGGGAAGTTAAAAATGATGTTCCTTGGAGATGTTTTTATTATAAAATATAAAAGTTATCGAAACATTGATAAAATTTTTAAAAAATGATGAGATTGATTTGATTTTTATAATCTTACTTGAGTGGTTGCTCTAAGTAAGTCTTCCTCTTTCTTGTACATTAATTACCTTGAGCAGACTTCTTTATAAGATAATGTGCCATTTACTGAAATCCTGTCTTGGTGTGCTGGTCTGTTAGTGCATACCTTCCAATAAGGTTAGGCCAATTACAGGGCAGAAATGCAGCTTAACTTTTTTCTTTCTGCCTATACAAAGGTTAAATGTCTCAGAAACCTTTGTTTGGGTGGATTTAGTTTCTTCTTTTTCCAAATGAGAGTTTGTATTAGTATTTCTTGGGCTGCTCCCAATTCTTGGAGAAGGCTTTTGAAGCTCATGGCATTCATCCTGACAACATCATCAAGCCAAAGCTAAGCAAGTGATGAATTAGTTATAAGGATGTTTGCAGGAAATAGCAACTCTTCTGACTAGTAGCACATTAGATAGTAACAAATGGATTTCCCAGCAGAAATTGTTGGGTTGTTTTTAGTTTGCAAAATTAATTTAGAAGTAGTAGCTAGCTGACAGATTGATTTTATTTATAGATTGTCATACACTACAATACTTACTTATGTAAGATTCTGTTGCTTTTAACATCTATTTGACTAGCATCTTTCTGACCAGGACATTTTATAGTATTCAGATCAGATTTTTACATGGGTTCATGCATTCAATTGAATATTTCTGATTTCTTTCTTCCTGGCTGCCATCTTCCAGGCAGTAGCTGAAGAATAAGAGGCAGTGGCCAAAGAGAACATCATTTATGCTGACACCAAAGGTTGACTAGATGAAGGGTCTTTGAATGAAGAAGCCAACCCCACAAAAACTGCCCTGTCTGCAGTTGTGTCTTTGGCAGCTTCATTGTCATGGTTACACTAGGGCTGCAGTTTGAAAAGCGTGGATCTTGGTAGCTGCACTCTTTCTGAAATCCTCAGACTGTATGTCTGAGCTTCAGGTTGCTGATGTAACATCAGCAAATGCAAATAAAGATATCAAAACTGAGGCGGATTTGCTGCTACAGATGACACCTGTGTGAAGCTTCCTTAAAGCAATTCCAGTCTAGCGAAGAAACTGTCAAGTACTTCAGTGTATGATTTGATACCAGGAGAATAAATGAAGATACTTTATGCTCCCTGTGGAAAACTACAGTCCCCGGTTCCTACTAGGGATTTTATTGAAGATTATGTTGACATATTATAACAAGCAAAGCAGGAATTCCAGGAGTTAAAAGCAGAGTAATTAAAAGGAGAAGGGAGAAGCAGCTTCTAGAATTCATAAAAGAGCAAGAACAAAACAAAACATAAAATGAAAGAGAAACAAATAAAACTGAAGGAAAATGAGCAAAGAACTTCAGCTGAAGCTGTATTTTGGGGAAGGAAGAAAGGGAAGATTTTGACTCTAGCACTGAGCACAAAGAAAAAGAGCAAAAAAGAACTAGATCAAGATATGGCCGTTGAAGATTACCCAGGATCACATAAAAGAAGCAGAACAGGGAAAAGAGATTTAAAGAGTTTATAATGCAAGAAGAGGTCAACTGTTTAACAAGAGAGACTCTCTCTGCTGATGAAGAAGCTTTAAACAGGAACACTAACAAAAAAAGAGAAAGAGCTTTTAGAATAGCCCAAAGTGCCACAGCATGCATCAATATCTTTCCAAACTTGGGCTGTGACCACTTATGTAGGTGATATTTTCCCGTCTGTTCCCAGATTGTATATTGAAGCAGGTTATTCTGGTCTCACTGAAGACATGAGTTTGCCTAGACCTTCATAAGAATAATACACATTCTCAAAATGCTTAGGCATCCACTAAAACTGGAGAATCTTTGGTGTCTGAATCTACCTCTAACATTGACAAAGGTTCACGTGATTATTCTTTGCATCTATCAAAACCAGTTCCTAAGCCAAATCAGTGGTGCTTTTACAATTCTTGTGAATAACTAGACCAGCTTATCAAAGCTCTTAATTCTAGAGGACATAGAGAAAGTACCTTAAAAAAAACTTTGTTACAAAAGAAGAACAGACTATATGCACAGCTAGCCCATTTTTCTGAAGAGAAATTTCATTTTTCAGATAAATCTAAAATGGATAACAAACCTACATATACTCAGGGAAAAATTTCCAATGTGTATGATTCACCTCAGATGTCTGCAGAGAGGCAACTTGAATTGAGACTGAGAGATTTTTTTTTTAAATGTACTGAACACAGAATCTACCAAGGAACATTAGGAGTGATAAATGTTGCAGATAGACACATATAAGTTCAGCATTAGAAAATGGATAAAATGAGCTGTGAAGTAAAGAAACAAGGAAATGGGATAATTAAAACTGTGAATGAAATTAGAAAAGATAGAAATTGATGAGCAAGCAAAGGCCATATTAAAATACATACTTTTTGACATATAAATTAGAAATTTCAAGTACCATCTCAACAAATACAAATATATTGCAATCAGTGAACAAAAATAGTTTGTCATCTAGCAATGGCATTTTCTCAAAGCTCCTCTTGATGCCAGTGGGAGTTCTTATGAAATAGCTCTGGACCATTGGAGAGAGTCTTTTCTTTCTTCTGCTCTTCTATTCCAAGTCTTTACTCACCTATCCACCTTGGATCACAGTTGACATGGTCCAAATCTATATTGCATGTTCATTATTAGATGTGCAAAAAAAGGGTGATGCAGAAAACATGGTACTTTGTGATGGCTGTGATCTGGGTCATCATACCTACTGTGTTCAACCAAAGCTCAAGACGATGACTGTTTTTGTTCATAGTATTGGCCAAAGAAATGTTCTAGAAGACTCTTCTCTATACAGAGACACTTCTAGGAAAGTGATAGAAAGATGGAAGACAGTATGGAATGTGAGGATGATGAAGTTGATGATGATGAAGAGGGTAAAAACGAGGAGAACAAGATGAAGATGACTCTCAAGAAGAAACATAAGTCAACCCACCAAAACAAGGAAGATAACAAATTAGATTGCCAATTAAAATAAGAAGTAAACTTAACTCTTTTTTTTCATGTCCAACAAGATCCTAGAAAATATACTTCAAGGAATAAGCCGAATATACCCAAAACAGCTGTTTCTTCTAAAACTACTGGTAGAAGCATATGAAAGATAAAATTTGCTTCTAAATATTTAAGAATTTCTAGTCGTTCTACTTGACAGAGTCATGGCCCATTGCAAATAAATATATGTGTGGAATTACTTAGTCTTTATAGAAAATGTAGAGGCAGGAAAAGTGCTAATGTACCATAAGTCCCAACTTATCTATCTTTAGAGTCATTGCTACAAAGTCAAGTGAGCAGTCAAGATCACTAAATGTTGCTTCAAAATAACTTTCTCTCCAAGGTGGTGAATCCAAGAAAAGAGGCAGGAAAAGACAATATACAGAATCGTCTTCTATAACACTGAACATGGAAGTTCAGGCACACAGGGAGGAGTTTATGAGTTGTCTGCTTTAGAACAACTTGTAGAATTGATATGGCATGATGATAGCTGAGTTTTTTACAAACTCATTTCTAAAATTCAAGTCCCAGAATATTATGACATCATAAAAAAAAAACATTGCCTTGAATATAATTTATGAGAAAATGAACAAATATGAATATTAATTAGCCTCTGAGTTTATTGAGGATATTGAGTTAATATTTTTGAGTACCACCTTCATAACAAGTGAAGCAAATGCTGGAATGAGGCTTCAAGCATTTTCCAAATTCAGGTTTAAAAACTTGGACTTCATGTCAGGCCTGGGAATGTGGATCAAGTTAGCTCACCACTGGCTGCAAAAATTTGAGAAAAACAAATTGTTCATGCAAATGGAACACTAAATCATGCTATAAAGCAGACATAGACATATGTTGCATACTGCAATAACAACTGATTGGCAACTTTAAAGTGTGGCCTGTACTATCTTCTCATTTTTACTATTAAACTTTCAGAAGAATGTAGAAAATATTTTTATGCTACAGGTTTGCTTAGTATCTATAAGTTTGGTAGATGTATTGGATACAGAACTGGTTTGCAGAGGAATTTGTATATTTTGAGATAATTCATGTGTCCCAATATCTTAGAAAATATTTTTTCATCTATAATTTATTTTGTCATTGATGATTTTTCTTAGTGTGGTATTAGGGGAAATTAATCTACACAGATAAATCTTTATAGCACAGTTTAGAAAGAAAATGTATATGTCTAAGAAGTTTTTAATGAGCAGATTCTTTCAACACTACTGTACACATGAATGAATCCAATTTTATATCCTTGAAGTGCTATGCCAGTGGTGGCTGAAGTATTAAGCCTGAGATTATTAACTTAGGTATTTATTTAGAATTAGGAGTAATTGGTGAATCCACTTTGTATTTATAAAATTTGTACCTAGAAAATGTTCTTTAACTTTTTTAAACATTTTATTGTGTTTTTGTTTTATTTCTTTTAACTTCCTTAATGATCAGTCAATAAAATATAATATCCTCCCTTTTCCCTTACAGTTTTTCCAGTTTTACAGAACTGTATTATAAGTGATACATTTAAAAAAAAAAAAAAAAGATTACAATGGAGCTGAAAAATTTCTACCCCCTAGTAATGTCTTAAAAATAAAAAGATTACAATGAGCTGAAAAATTTTCTATCCCCTAGTAATATTAACTCAATATCCTCAAGTCATAATGCAACAAATTACATTTATGGCAATGCTGGTGTAAGCAAACCTACTGCATTGCCAATCACATAGAATAACAGGACATATAATTACAGTAGGAGGCTATATAATCAAGACTTATGTGAGTGCACTCTATGATGTTCACACAATGACAAAATTTCCTTATGACACATTTCTCAGCATGGATCCCCATCATTAAGTGGTGCATGACTGTACATTTAGTATTCTTAGAGCTTAACATTTTTGGGGGGAAGTGATCCCCAATAGGTTAATATTTCCATTTTCATAAATATAAACTAGAGCAGCAAGGATAAGGACACGTTAAGGAAACTGCTACAGCTGCTATCTCACATTACTGTTCCACTTATTCATTTGCATACATGCTAACTCAATGTTTCTGTCAGCAATGGATAGTTGGAAACTTAAGTATTTAATACAGTTTCACATTTGAGTGTAAATTAACAAAACTGCCAGTTTCAAAAAAATAACTTTGAGAAGACCTTGAGAAATAAAATGTACTGTCTATGGTTAAGATTTCAGTCAGCTCTCCCTTCCCATTGCTAGAGTGACAGAAGAATTAATTCTGAGCGGGGAGGTAATCCAGTGTCATAGAGATATGACTTGAAGAATTTTGTATTCTCTAAAGTAGATTTACTTTTCTGTTCATCCTGGTTGAGGCTAACATTCAGTGTGTTGGTTTTCCTTAGAGAGTGGAAGCTGAACCATGCTGTGTGTCTGGGCAAATGAGCCTGTCATTGGTATATCTTTGGCTCACTGTCCACAGATGGTTTATATTTGTTCATAAATGAAAGCAAACTATATAGTGTGACTATTCTAAATACATTAGAAGATAACTATTTTCATTAGCCCCATCTTCTGAATGCATTTTAAAGAACTTGCAAAATGACATTGGTTGTACCTTTAAATAAATTGGCGAGGGTCCATAGTTGGTGGCCTGGTTACCAGGGCCGCCAATGGACATGGAACCTTCCACGTCCTGAATGGACTGGACCAGGTTTCATGCTGCATAAAGGCTCTGCTTCAGTGTCTAGTGTTCAGCCCACAGACTGTGAACTTATTTCCAGGTCTGCAGAGGGGTGTGGTTCCTGCTTGGTCCCTGGAAGAGCTCCTACCAGGTCGCTAAGTGGGCCCATGGTAGGCAAGACTGGCCTGAGACCTCAGCGAAGAGCAGCTGGAAAAGAGTCACAGGCTGCCAAAGGGCTCACAGTTGGGACCAAGGACTGCGGGTTTGCCTTCAGAGGCTCAGATGAGCACGCCTTTTTCCAGGTTCCTGAGTGGGCAGAAATGTCCTCACTGAGGAGCTAGGCAGGTAAAGGGTTGCTTCAGAATCTAAGTTCGGACCTTCAGGGGTCCAGAGGAGTGTGTCTTCTATCCTGTCCTGTAGAGGGCATGGCATTACTGCACCCAGGCCTTGGCCGAGAGGGGCTCTAGCTGCCTACAGGGCCATTACAGGGTCTGCTGTTTACCCGCTGTCAGGAAGCCTGCCTCCCAGGGCATGGGCAATGGGTGTGTCTTCCACCATGTTTCTGGGCAGGCACAACCACTGCCAGACTCCAGCACAAAAGGGCAATTTCAACATACACAGTCAGACGAAATTAGATGGGCATGGGTGTGCATATCTCCCGCCATGTTCCTCAGAGGGCAGCACTGCTCCTGGTCCATGGCTGAGAGGAGCTAGAGCCAGGTCATATGACACTCTCTGATCAGTGGTCCTGTTACTAAGGGTACAGGCAGGCCTGACTTTCTTCAGATCCTTTAGTTAGCAGATAGTGCTGCTGGCAGGACCACAGTAAACAGGCTATACCTAAATCCACCAGGGCCAAGGCTCTTTTGGAGTCTATAACCAGGACCACTATCAGTGAGCATACTTCCTGGGCATGGGCCTGCCTTTTCAGAAGTCTTCTGTAGTCTTGGACTCCACTAGGATTTCACAGTTGGAATTTCAAATTCCAAAATTCCCACAAAAGCCCTTTTGTCCACACTTAGCTGCCAAATTACTGCTGCTGGGGAGGGATACAAGTGAAATACCCTTTATTCTGCCATCTTGCCAGTGCTACCACATAAATAGTTTTCTTTAATTCATCCATCATTTTCATTGTTGTTAATATCATATGTGTATGAGAGTGTATCTGTGCTTTCTTCTGAATGCTTTTAAGATTTTCTCCTTGTCTCCTGTTATCAGAAGTTTTCCTATGGTACACCTTGGTTTGTTCCTATCTCTTTTGTGATATTTCTAATAACTCTAATGTCTTTCAATATATATCTCTTGTTGGACCTCCATCATAATATTGGCTTTCCCCTGATCCTTTTCCCCATCTCCTCCCCCGCCACCCCTTGCTCAATTTCTGTGAAACCTCACCAGCCTGTCTTTTGGCAGCTACAGCTGTTTCCTTTGTGACTACAGGGACATGACCAGTTAGAATGGTTGACCCCTCAGGTTCCCCTGTGGGATTACACCACCACCTGTTGGGATAGCCTTGCCTATGTCAAACCTGGGCTCATCCCTGCAGTATCACTTGTCAGACATGCTCTTTAGCTCTGTCTACTGTGAATGCAAATTGTTCTTCAGAAATTTGCAGGTGTATCACTGAGTTTAATTTTCATATATTTTCTGTCATTTTTTCAGGTTACATGTAGGTGAGAGAGATTCAAACGTGAATTCACTCTCTGGAAATACAAAATTACTGTGTTACTTTTATAATGAAAAAGTTTTTTGTTTTTAAAGTTTAAAGTATCTACACAGTGCCAGAAATATATTAATTTCTTTGTAAATGTCTGTCGAACTAAATTGAATTTTATAGTTCCAGACAATTAAATTTAATAAGCACAGATCTTGCCACTTAATCAAATTCATCACTTCCAAAATCAAACAATCCTTCATTACAACTCATTTCCAAGCCATACCCACTCTTATAATAAAATAAAACCCTTCATTCTTTTCTAAATCATAGAATATGCCACAGTACAACTTTCTGGGCACAGCATTAAATCTATTACATACACTTTACCTACAAATTCTAATTAGCATTCATTCATTACTGCTTTCACAAGTCATCTGTCCTTCACAAAAAAAGGTGATGTGGGTACATGTGTACATGTAGCCTGGGAAACAGGAATATAGTTTCTCAGGAACTCTTTCTGACATCATGCCACTTAAAATACAGTAGAATGAAAACTAGGAAGAATGAAATCTAGCATGTCTTCTACCACTTTGTATCAGTTAGTCTGAGGAATATTCTAAGAGTGAATTTAACAGCTGTTTTGTACTCCAAAGGTCTAACGGAAGGTGCTTTAAGAAATTACAGTAGTCACGAGTCTGTCTACATGACCATGAGTACTAAATGAGAGAAAACACAGCAAGTGGTATTTCAAAGACCACTAAAGATTCTACTTTTCTCGGGTCTTTTGTGTTATGAAGGCTTGTATTTTCTTCAGATGGTGACAACCACACATACGTGTGGCAGCATGGTGTGCATGCAGTCAGTAGCCATCATAACACACCATAGTGGGCAGGATGGCTGAGTACAAATGTCCCTCAACTATGCTTGCTTAGGGAATACTTAGTGATGCTACGTCAGGAGTGTTTAGTGCTGGGCAGTGGATACTGACCTCAAATGGCTCTTCATGCCAAAGGGAGCAGAACACATTGTCCCAACAACAGAGAAGGGAGAGCAGCCAGCAGTGAAATAGCGGATAGCTGCAGGCAACAAAGAGGATAAAGTATAGGAAAGAAATAGCCTATAACAAATATTCCACAGAAAGCATTGAGGAAGGAAACATAATTGTATGTAAATTAATGGAAAACAATGAGCTTTTCTGAAAGGACTGTGGGTCTCAGTCTTTGTATGGCTCAGTAATATTCCCTGAGCCACCCAGGACATCATCACATCCGTGAAAACCAGGAGTCTAAGTGACCCCTTGTGAAAAGTGAGCCGAGAAGTAACTGGAATTTTGACAAGACTATAAATACATATACCACTTAGTAGAATCGTTACTATAACCAATAATGCACACCCACTTTTCCATGGAACTTGACTATGAAACTGGCTGAACATTCATACTGATTTTTTTCAAAGACACAAAAAGTGCTATTTTTCTCAAAAATTCTTAATTTTCTTCTAACATTATTGCAAGACATTGATGAAATTAACAGGTATCACTAAGAACTACATTTAGTTTTAAAAATGAGAATTGAGTTTATTTGCTGGGCAAGGATCAAAAGTTGTACAGAAAGGACTATGCAGATTATCCAACAAAATTTCTCAGAGCTAAATTACTGCGCCATGTCCTCTGCAGACTGTTCTTAACAATAATAATAGAAATATCTCACATTTATTACACAATTCCCAAGTTCTATGCTACTGCTGGTATAGTTTCACCAACCCTCAGGGCAGTCCTCTGAAGTACTATTATTATCCTCATTTTACAGATGAAAAAACTGTGGCTTAGAGAGGTTATCAGTCAGGACCTCTGGGAAAGTAATAACATTGAAAGGGGAGGCTGAAGAGACTATGGACAGAGATGTGGGAAAGATTAAGGGAACCAGATGAGGTACAAAGACCAGCAATAGTGAGACGCTGTTATCCCTGCAAGCTTGGGTGGCAAGGAGAATGAGAAAGGTAACAGTGTTCTCTGAAGTGAGCAGGAGTTGAAGCAGTATAAGAAGGGCCACAGGCCAAAACCGGTTTGGCTCAGTGTATAGAGTGTTGGACTGTGGATTGAAAGGTCCCAGGTTCAAATCCGGTCAAGGGCATGTACCTTGGTTGCGGGCACATCCCTAGTAGGGAGTGTGCAGGAGGCAGCTGATCAATGATTCTCTCTCATTGATGTTTCTAACTCTTTATCCTTCTCCCTTCCTTTCTGTAAAAAATCAATAAAATATATTAAAAAGAAGCAGAAGCAGAAGCAGAAGCAGAAGAAGAAGAAGGGCCACAGTACTCTCAAACCAGAACTCTAGCTGTTTGATACCCACTCTGGTTTACCTTTTCATTTCAGGATTCAATCAAGCAGATGAGCCCTGTGACAATAGCTTTAACGAAGAGTGAAAGCCAGTCTACAGTTTAAATATGATGCGTTGTCTCTGGGTTGAGCACTTTGCCTTTCTGGGGATAGGTAGGGTCTGAAGCACTAAGGACAGCTGGGGTATAGCAACCAAGGCTGTGTGGGTGTGAGCATCATTTGCTTGTAAAAAGCAGATACCATGTTTCCCTGAAAATAAGACATCCTCTGAAAATAAGACCCACTTACAGGTTTCCTTCTGAGTGACATATAAGGCATCCCCCCAAAAATAAGGCCCTCCTAGGCTAAACATGAGAGATTTGGTCCACTGATTCTGAAAGAAATGGAGTGACAAGAAATTCACTAGGAAATTCAGAAATTGGATTGTTATGATGATGTTTCAGAAGATGATGACATGATTGTCATTGAATAAATGAGTAAATCTTGATACTGTAGGATTCACAGCTTGTCTGGTTTGTGTTGACAACTACCGTACTACCGTACCGTATACAGGTAATAAATTTCCTTTATTTTCATTTAACAATAAATGTGTACCGTATTCTTCTTCATGGAAAAATAAGACATCCCCTGAAAATAAGACCTAGCACATCTTTGGGAGCAAAAATTAATATAAGACACTGTCTTATTTTCGGGAAACAGGATAAAACATTCCTGTAATCTTTCATACATATGAGTTCATAAAGAGGCAGTAGGAATGTAAATCAAGGAAAAACATATGATAGTTTGAAATGGGGACTAAAGAAGAAACCAGGAAAATGTTCTAATATAATCTATAATTATTTAATAAACTTCTTTTAATATAAATTTACTTTAAAAAACCAACACATCTATATAAGAATGACCACATTGGAATACTTTCTAGAGGCTTTATTTTTGAAGGGTTGTTGGCTAAGTGTGCTGTCCAGAGAAATCCATGTAGGAAATATGAGGCTGTGCACCAGTGAAAGAAATAGAGATATTTACTCAGAAAGATGGGGAAGGGGGGGAATCAGCAGGATCTTGTATTAAACTGCCCCTGTCTAAAATTACAATAGGCAAGACCGTGACCAACAATGACAACAGAATGAGTAGATTTATCCCAAAATATACCACTATGTGGACTCTGAAACCTGTATGATCATATTAATGTCATCTCAATAAATTTAATTTTAAAATTAAACAGAATGAGTAGAAAGCAACTTTATTTTAATACAAGATAACATGATTCTAGTATATTCGTAATACCTAAATTCTGTCTAAAATTATAATTGGTTGTCTTGCAAGGTAATGAGTTTCTTGTCACCTGAGATATTCTAGTAGAATGTTATAAAAGAAATTCCAAAACTGAGAGAGAACACAAGATGATATCAAAGGTACTTTTGAAATTTAATATTCATTAAACTAAAATTTCAATTTTAGTAACATTTCTGGCCTCTCCACCGTCCCTTATCTTACAGAAAGGTATTTCCCAAACAGTTCATCTGGATGAAAACTAGTTCCTAAAAGTTTCCAGAAAAGCAATTTCAAAAGTATATTTGCTTCTCCTAAATGACATTTTTATGAATTCAAAGTAAATAAAAAATAACTCAATAGGATATTTGCAAAATTTATATTGCCTTATTGTTCTATTTTCACTTGATTACCTCTCTGCAGTCAGCGTACATCAACTATCTAGCCAGAATTCAAAGAGAGTGAGAAGTTTAACATTTTCCCTCCATTAGCATCCTACCATTAGTAGGGCTGAGCAAGTTAAATAGCTGCGGTGTGATGCGCTCTGCATAAGATAGCAGGAATCTTCTGCATTGGAGAGGTTCTTCAGGATCCAAATATCATATCACTAATGTATCACAGTGTGACTGGAGTCCGTTTCAGACAATAACGAGAGAATCAACCATCATGTGGGCTTGGAGCAGATAACTCACATGAAATTTTGCCTGAACAAAAGGAACTACACAATCACCCAATGGATAGTAGGGATTCTAAAAATAAAAGCTCTGCTGTGTCTTTTTAAAAAATAAAATTGATACAGACAGCCCAGTGTGCCGTAGTAAATTTCAGTGAGCCACAAGACTCTCATCTTTTTCCTTGAATGACTTAGTGCACCCACTCTTACGACTCTGACACAGGGCTTCCTCACTAGAGAATTTCACAGCGGGAACTATGGGTCATTGCAGGTCGAGGGCAGCATCCCAACAGAAACAAGAGCCGAGTCTGGCCAAGGATCAGCACTGCCAAAAGTTCCTGAAGACCCTAGCATGTATCCAACAAAAGAAAAACATTTTCCTGCCTTTCTGATTAGCTCTCATCTTCTTATTTTCCATATAATCCTTAAGTGTCTAGAGACTCTAGGATCTCCTGACCCTCCTACTATGAAAATATTTCTGAAGAAAGTTGAGATACTAATACACACTAATTATGTTCTCAGAGATATTTATATTTTAAAAGAGCTCAAAGATTTATCCCAAAATATACCACTATGTGGACTCTCAAACCTGTATGATCATATTAATGTCATCTCAATAAATTTAATTTAAAAAAAAATACCATTTAAGGTGCCTGTCAGGAGGCCTCCCAGGACACAGGATATACACCCAAAGTACTCCTAACATCAACCTTGCTTATGCATGTGGGCCAGCTACAGTATTTCTCAGGTTATCAAAGTACAGAATATTATTCATTGAGGGAATCACAACAAACATGCCCAAGTGTCTCAGATTGTAGATTAAATACAAAACAAAACAGAACAACTAAAAAATCTCACACAAACTACAATGGTCCATTATCAAAACTGAAATAAAAAATCAAGTTTTCCCTATTTGTATTCTAGGGAACATTTCCCCACCTCTTCAATCATTCTCTGATAATCTACTTTTTAATGTAATTTTTTAGTATCTCAGTATTATCAGGCTATTCTTTGTATGTAAAGAATTTTAAATAATAAGTGTGACTTTTAAAGTACAATGTTGGCCATGCAATATCTAAATATTTATTCACTGACAGTTATTTTTAAATTATCTACTTAACATCTCATATATTTTCCCTTATATTAAGTGTATGTATGGAAGCAGCCTAGATCAGAAAAGTATTTAAGACAACAGGGACACCTGAAGAAGTGATTGTGTTAGCTAAATAGACAGGAGTTGATAAGGCAAACAGATAAACAGGGGAAATAATTAAAATTTTCCTTTTTTATAGAAGCATAATTTACCAAGATTAAAGTGAGCAAGTATTAGCTGTTCTTCTCAATTACTTTTACAATCTTCTATGCCCTTGTGGCCACCACCCCAAACAAGATGTAGAATACTTCCATTATTTCAGAGAGGGTTCTCATTCTCTTTTCCAGTTCAAACCCCACTCCCACCCCACACCTATCATCACAGTTTCATTTGTCTTTTGTCTGCACCATGGAGAAATGGGATTTACATTATTTTACTCATGAGACAGTGATAAAAAGTCTAATATCACTTTTTATCTGGTTTGACTTAGTGGATAGAGTGTTGGCCCATGGACTAAAGATCCTGGGTTTGATTCCTGTCAAAGACACCTACCTTGGTTGCAAGTTCCCTGGCCCTAGTTGAGGTGCATGCAGGAGGCAACCAATCGATGAGTGTCTCTCCCTTCTACTCTCTCCAAAAATCAATGGAAAATATCCTTGGGTAAGGATTAACAAAAATACACAAGCAAGAGAGACCTTTTGTCAGTAAGAAGTAATTTTGTAGATAGAGAAAAACTTTGAATGCTTGGTTACACATGAAACATATATAATAAATGACAGACTTTCTGTCTCTATTGCTCTCATACACATATACACACATATGCAGACATGCACACTCACATGCACAATATAATAAAATACAATGAAAGTAAAAAATGTCTTAATCTGTGGTTGAAAATATGGGGCAGGACTAAAGAAATTGATTTATAAAAATCAGTATAGAATCCCTGAAAAGGTAAAAATTTTTAAATGAGCCACATAACAGCACTAATCAGCAGTGATGACTTAGTAAAATGTAGATGGCAAGATACCAACCTGCTACCTTCACAGCATTATCTCACACCTAAATACTGGTTTCACATTTGTTTGAAAGGTTTTATTTAAAAAATATATTATGGCACCACACTACAATGCAGTTTGCTAGTACGTGGATCAGAAAACAAGTGCTCACAGTAGAAAAAGTAAAATACTTAGCTTCTAAAAATTCAACCACATTATTTCATTTTTTCCTTGATTCCAATCATTTTCTTCCCTCAAGTATGTTCATTGAGACAAAACTGATTGATCTTACATTTTGCATAAATAAGATAGCACAACTGGAAATGGGAAATGGAATTTTTGAGAGAACATGCAATTTTTCTCCTAAATTTCTTGGTTGATATGCTGGGTTATGTCTGCAATCTCTCGACCTTTTTGAAAAAGTGAAGTAAATCATTGTTGTCTGAGCAGCTAAAACTAGCAGTTCCAAAATTGGTCCTCCTCTTTCAATAAGAAAAATTACTTCTAAAGGGAGATTTCAAAGCAAAGCCTAACACAACATTTCTTTCTCCTCAATTCTGCTTGATATATAATCTCAAGATTAGAAAAGGTTTATCAGCAAATTTAGCAGTGAGTATTTACAATTCCACCTGTTTTTCATATATGTAGAGAAATGTTAAAATCAAATTGCCAGTGTCATTAAAATGAATATTAAAATAATCTACTTATCTCTATATTACTGCATAAACTAGGAAAATGGGCTCTCGACAGTCTAGTAGACAATATGGAAGAAAATGCTAAAGGAAAATGTGTGATTGTTCTTATGTAGCCAGTTTTATTGTATTATCTTCCAGTTGTACAAGCTTGGAGTTCCTATTAACTCCTCTTGCCCTTTCACATCAGATCCAAACCTGCAGTACTGGGTCACTTCTCACTGCAATACATCATTTATGCTAGGCATTTCTCAACTAATTTCCCTCCTTCTGCCATGTTCTCTCTCTCTCTCTTTTTTTTATTGATTTTTTTACAGAGAGGAAGAGAGAGTGATAGAAATATCTATGAGAGAGAATCATCGATCAGTTGCCTCCTGCACACCCCCCACTGGGGATGTGTCCGCAACCAAGGCACATGCCCTTGCCTGGAATCAAACCCGGGGCCCTTCAGTCCCCAGGCCGATGCTCTATCCACTGAGCCAAACCGGTTTCAGCCTGCCATGCTCTCTTGAAGAGTACTTACTGCTCAAAATAGCAGCCAGCTAATGTGTGATGGTAAAACATGTCAGATTACACAACTCCTCTGTTCATTCATATTCTCTTTCACTGGGCTCAGCCAGAGTCTTTCTGGTGTCTTATAAGTCCTACCTGATCTACCCCAATGACACCCTACCACATCGAATCTACTTCTCCCCGTTCACTTTGCTCCAGCTACTCTGATCAGTTTGCTCTTAGAGAGAACAGACCCACTACTTATACAATACCTTTGCTTTGTCTATTTGCTCCATCTCTTCATGTCTTTACTCAAACGCCACCTACTTGAAAAGACCTTACTGAGGCACTCTATCTACCTCATTTTCAACCTTTACACTGCTGAGATTTCTTTCCTAATGCATTTCAAGCTCCTGGCTTCTTTATATTTAGAAGGGAGACAACACCCAATTGCACTGAGTTGTTGACAGGATTGTATGAACTCATCTGGCTCATTGTACAGGCTCAGTGAATGATTACCTTTTATTTTTTTATTATGGAGAAGAAATAGAAAGCAAAACTAAATGTTGAAGGGAAAAATACCTTGCATGAGCTTTGTTATTTAAAATTTTACAACTACCCTGTTTCCCCGAAAGTAAGACAGTTCTTATATTAATTTTTGCTCCCAAAAATGTGCTAGGTCTTATTTTCAGGTAATGTCTTATTTTTCCATGAAGAAGAATACGGTACACATTTACTGTTAAATGAAAATAAAGGAAATTTATTACCTGTATACGGTAAGGTAGTTCGGTAGTTGTCAACATAAACTAGACAAGCTGTGAATCCTACAGTATCAAGATTTACTCATTTATTCAATGACAATCATGTCATCATCTTCTGGGACATCATCATAACAATCTAATTCCTGAATTTCCTGGTGAATTTCTTGTGACTCCATTTCTTTCAGAATCAGTGGACCAAACATGAGAGCATGTTTAGCAATAGCACTGTCTTTAAATGAGTACTTCTTGTGAAGGTAGCCTGCTCACAGGGCATTTGCAATACAACTGTCACTGATTTTCTCCCATGAATTCTTCACCCAAGTCACAACTTCTTGCAGTTTAGGTTCCACAAAGTTTCCACGCTGATTTATCTCCATTCTATTTTCAATGTAATCATTAATTTCCATGCGCAAATTGTCTTTGAATGGCTTGTTTATTGCAATATCAAGAGTCTGGAGATAGGCTGTCTTTCCTAGGGGAATCATTATCTGGTCTATTTTTCTTTCGTGAAGAAATGTCTTCATGTCTTTAGTGCGGTGAGTGCTGGCTGCATCCCAGACTAGCAGACCTCTTTGGCTCCCTCGCATAACAAGCAGCAGCATTAAATCGACCCATTTCCCTATAACTACTTGTGTGGTCCAGGCTTTTTCAGTTTAAGAATAAAAACACCCCAAACACATTCAATCTTTTCCTTCCTGCCCTTAGAAATGATTAAAGGTGAGATTTTAGTGCCATCCAGATGAATTGCCAAAATACAGGAAACACGTGCACTTTCGTAAGCAGTGGAGGGAATGTACACTAAGGAGGCACCTCACTGTTCAATTGTTGTTTGAGATGATTGGCCCATAAACACTGCAGTTTCATCTATAGCAATCATGTTGGAAAGATTGTATTTAGAGAAGTCAGCATCATCAATAAAGGACTTGAATGCAAGTGCTCGCTTAATAACTTGAGTATCTTCCAACCTAAACAATGTTGTAGATCTTCTTAAAGACAGTTCACTTCACTGAAGGAAATTATCCAGCCAGTGTTGTGATGCTTTGAAGTCTTCGGGGGCTATGTCAAACTACATTCTATTGCAAGGGCAAATTCTTGAATCTGAGCCCTATTCACAACCAAAGCCTTTGCTCTCCTGTCAACAACCCATTCACAGATTAGGTCTTCCCGCTCTGAATATAATGGTTGCTGACTTGATCCACCCTTGTGCTTTTTAGCATTTCCCTTGTCCACTTGTTCAATGAGGTTACCATACTCTGCTCACCATTTTTGGACCAATTGGATACTCAACATCTTCTCATTGCAGAAAGCAGTAAGATTTTGGCCCCAAGAGTCTTCCATGATTCCTTTCTTATACTCCACAGAGTAGCTTTTTCTTTTTGCGCTCATTTCTAGGGGTAAAAAAAAGGAATTAAGGTATCAAGGTGGGGGAAGGGGGATCACTTAAAATGACACAGGGGGAATCAGAGGGGGAAATCAAAATGGTACAGGAGAATCAGAGGGGGGATTACCATTTTAGTAACCCCTTTTGATCCTCCTGTGTCATTTTGATTGCCCCCTCTGATCCTCCTGTGTCATTTTAAGTGATCCCTGTCCCCGAAACCACTGTGCCACTGAACACCTTTACCAGACATCCCCCCACCTCTTTATCAGACATTTACCCCCTGGGGCCTGCCTTGGGACTGTCACTAGGCTTGCTGGGGCCTGGATCTGGGCTGGAGCAGGGTCTGCCACTGACTGAGAACCTTCAGTCATCATGAGGGCAGCCTTGAGCATCAGGTAGTGTCACCAGAGACAGACTAGCACTCAGCACTCAGCATCTTCGCCTGTTCTTCTACTCGCATCAGCGAAAGTCTGCTCCTCGTTCCTGCCCAGAGCTCACCTCTCACTCTGACCTCCGCTCCGCCTCCACACAGCAGTGAAGTCAGGTCTCTGCGTAACTGGCACTGGTTGCTAGATGCCAGTCAAGGCGGCCCTAGCGACAAGTTTATGGTAAATTAATTTTCATTCTGAGACAGAGCTAGGGGGTGCCTTATTTCCGGGGGGATGCCTTATATAATATTTCACTCAGAAGGAAACCTGTAAGTAGGTCTTATTTTCGGAGGATGTTTTCTTTTCGGGGAAACATGGTATTTAGAAATTTTACTAAAATAATCCACTTAAAACAAAGTTTATATCATTCAAAATATAGCATTAAGGAGAGATTCTCTGGATAATAGGGTCCGTATCCTTTCAGCTAAAAAAACACAACAAAAAATATTAAGAGCTATGAGAAGAAAAAGAAAGAAAAATTAGACTAGATTGAACAGAAGTTTTAAATAGAATACGGTTTTCTGTGTATTTATCTGTTCAGTTTTCCCAGCACCGTTTATTGAAGAGTCTATCTTTATCCCATTGTATAATCTTGCCTCCTTTGTCATAGAATAGTTGACCACACAGTCAATATTATCTTGAAAGCCTCATCCAAATTAGCTTAGTATGGCAGGTAGAAATTATACATAATTGTAGAAAAGATTGCAAAAATCTGTTGCTCTATTGATAGTTTAAAAATATTAGGTGTTAATTATATTGTAATCAAATTGGTTTTCCTATTCAAATAGTACTATATTTTGTAGAGAACAGATAATAGCAGTAACATCGTTCAATACATTTTGACAAAATTTGCTGTAAAGAAAAGATAGCTTGGGTACTGAGGATCCAGGAATACTTCTAATCATTGTCAGATGATAATGTTTATCCACATGTATAGGTTAGAAAATTAGCATTAATGATTGTGATGTGATGTGCAATTCTTGTCAAATAATATCCTAGTAAACAGATTTTCAGAACATGGACAGTGTTATTTGGTTCATTTCTTATTTCTGCACTTTAAACCTTATTTTATTTGGGCAATGCTATTTTTAAACAATTTTTTAAAGTGTCAGCTGGGAAATTTAGTAAATATTAAAGAATAATAAATTCAAATATAATCTTCAAATAATAGAGTAAAGCAATGTGAGATTCTAAGTGGATCTGAAAAGAGCAAGTGTTAATGATATCAATGAGAAATGGAGGCTGATGAAATAAAGCTGAACTAGTCAATTTGAAGTTTGCGGAATGTAGTTAGAAACTTTAGTAACACATGAGTTTTATATTTATGGGCAGAAGAGCAAGTTTAGAGAAATAGTATAAATTTATTGACTTTTCTAGGATGAATATTCATATATATATATATATATATATATATATATATATATATATATATATATATAGACATGTTCATTTATTCATTTAGCGACTGTTGTGTAATGATTCCAGTGTGTCCAACAACGTGTTCTAGGTGCTAGGCATGCAAGGGTGACATAGACATCTGCCTTGCTTTTGCTTCATTTTGATTTTTTTTGCCAAGCAGCATATTTGAACACCTTTCTTATACCTGGGGGATTTTTCTATGTTAAAAACACACTTTTCCAGTTACAAGCCTAAAATGTTCTTTTCTTGCTCTCACCCTTGATCTAAGACCCAACTGTGTAAGGTAAAATTTGCTAATCAGATGCACTCACTCAAGACCATGGTCCTTAAAAAAACCACAGGAAGCAAATACCGAAGGGGATACATTTCCAGATGGTTACCTTTGAGTCAGAGCCCATAGCAGAGGAGCTGGGCTTCCAGGGGTACCATGTGACCAGCATGTGATCTGTGAAATCTTACTGGGTGCAGTGGCGAGCAATGGGGTTTTTGGAACATTCCCACAGTGAGGCTTTGGCAGTGCTCCTGGTAGCTTTGCCTCTGAGCCTGATAATCCTGACCTCTGCAAAGCCCATGCGCAACCTACTAGCTTTTAATATTTATTATTTTTATGATAACTATGGGTTTAGTTCTTCAACTGAACAATGAAAAGGGGCCCCTGACCTCAAGGGGTTGGCATTCTAAGAGGGGACACAGATAAACTAATACACTGCTCAGCATCAAATAAAGCATGGCTGCAGGTTTTTTGTTCGTTTGTGTTTTTGTTTTTAAGAATAGAGAGGACACTGTTTTAGAAAACATGGTAGTAAGGTCAGAACTCTCAGAGAAGATGGCATTTAAACCTAAATAAAATGTAACTGAAGAAAGGAAGTCAACCATGTGAAGATCAGGCAGAGACCATAAAAGCAACAGTGCTGTGGAGAAAGCTTGCATAGAATATATGAAGAACTGAGAGGAAGCAGTGTGGCTGAACTGCCTAGAGAAATGTGGAAGAAATGAGGTGAGGATAGCCAGGGGCAAGCGGGTGTAAGTCTTTGTAGACTGCGAAAAGGACTGAAATGTGTATGTATGGGTAAAACATGGAAGAATGTTATTTGACTCTTCATTCAGCCCATTTTGCAAAACCCTTAGAATAAATCTAATATAATGCCCATTAATCAATGTAGAAGGTTCATTTTTGTGTTTGTTTTTTTATGAGTTAATATGATTTAAAATAGGTTGGGTTTTTTTTTTACATTAAAATAAAGTAATACATTACATTGTAGAATGCAAATTTTGCATAAATTTTATAGTTATAACAGTTTATGTTTGTGGAAAATTCAGTGTTAAGTTTCGAAACTTCTTTTGCTACAGGTCTCATGTTAACATCTTCTGCAATGAGCAGGAAAAGTTTGAGAAGGGCTCCATAAACAAGCAATGCACACTCATTGGATATTTACAAAGGTTCACTCATCTATAATATTTGAAACAAGGTGTTTTAGTGAAGCCCACGTTGCTTATAGGCTCTGCAGAGGTCAGGATTGTCAGGCTCAGAGGCAAAGCCACCAGGAGCACTGCCAAAGTCTCACTGTGGGAATGTTCCAAAAACTCCATTGCTCGCCACTGCACCCAGTCAGAAGAGTGAATCAAAATATAAATTCATTGGATATTTACAAAGTTTCACTCATCTATTTGAAACAACATGTTTTAGTGAAAATCATGGACTTTCGTGTTATTCCATATTGGACTTAAATTTTGCTCTGCCATTTATTACCTATGTGAACAGGACTTCCATTTCCTTATCTGCAAAATTAGGAGCATTAAACATATCTTACAAAGTTGCTATAAATATTAAGCTAAGTTAGGCAGCATCTCTAAGGAACAAACTAAGATGCTTTCCATAAGATTAACTATTATACATGTTTATTTCTTTTTTAAAATATTTTGTTTTGATTTGTTACCTAGCTTGTTTCAAAGCACAAGAGCTGCAAGAGAAGTACAAAGACTAAAAGGCACTTAGATAATATTTTATCCTAACAACAGTATAAAAAGAGCTGATTAATAAGAAAACTTTCTGCGAGTTTCTATATCATAAAATACCTTGAGAGCTTCGTGCCTGTTGATAAAATCCATAGGTTTGAGTGTATGTTGAACTTCCCATCCCCCAGTGTTCCCTATCTCTCCAAAGCACCTGGAGATATTAAAGCTGATAGAACCCAATCAGCATATTTCTCTTACCTGAATGCGGTATGGGAATAAACTCAAGATACTGGCTTTTAATATAATTGGTATAGTGGGCATTGTAAATGTTTAGAGAATACCAACGAGGGAAAAGCTCAGAGGTTAGCATCAAGGACACACAGCACTGCAGAACAAACTAGGAAATACATATTTCAATCCAATATATTGGCCATCCAGACTTGGACCCAACTGGAACTCAATATAAAGATACAACCATTAGGAACCTAAGCGATCTACAAAAATCTTTGTAGAGCAGAAGTCATAATCAGAAAAACATAAAATTTAATTACACAATAAAACAATAGTAAATATGTAAATTAGTACAGCACTATAGGGAAAACGTGATGGACTGTAAGTAAAAAGGACATTGGGCAAAACAGTATGATCAGTAGACTTTTCACAGCAAATGGACAATTTTATTAACACAAGGAAGACCTGGGGAAAGACATGGACTTTGTTAATGAACTGGAAGGAATCTGGTTGCAAATAACCCAAGCTCTCTCTCTAAACACAACATAGTACTAGGGGGTTATTAGTGGTAGTGGGCTTGGGGACATGCATTCCAGTATATGAATTTCCCACTTGCATAGGAAATGTGTGCTGCATTAAATTAATAAGGTGCAAATAGTTTATGTTACAATGCAGGGTTTACAATATATTGGCATTATTACATGTATGGGTTCAATTCTGCCTCTTGCCAGTGGTGCTCAGTGGTTGAGCATCAATCCAGGAACTAGGATATTATAGTTCGATTCCAAGTCAGAGCACATGCCCATGTTGTAGGCTAGATAACCAATACAGGGTGTGCATGAGGCAACCAATCAATGATTCTCTCTCATCACTACTGTTTCCATTCCTCTCCCTCTCCCTTCCTCTCTCTAAAATCAACAAAAACATATTTAAAGAAAACAAAGATAACTCTAAAAACAATTCTGCCTATTCTACTTAACTGATATGTGGATTTGGGTAAATACTCTTTGTCTGCAAAGGGGATATAATAATTTGTAGTATTTTGTTTTTTATATTCTTTTTAAAATTCAATTTGAACTTCTCTTTTCATAATCCTATATACAACCAAATTTAGATATCTTTGTATCTTTTTCAAAAACGTTAATATACTTTGTTAGATGATAATGTATTCTTTCACTTACTTTTCAGGAATAAAGAATAAGGGAGCCCTGGTCAGATGGAGCTTGTACAGTGCATTATCCCATACACGAAAGAGTTGATGGTTCAATTTCCAGTCAGGACACATAACTGGGTTTTGTGTTCTACCCCTTATCAGGACACATACAGGAGAAAAATGCTCTCTCTCTCTCTCTCTCTCTCTCTTTCTCTCTCTCTCTCTCTCCTCTCTTTTCTAAACATCAAATAAAAACATAACCTCAGGTGAGCATTTAAAAAAAGAATAAAGGAGATGTTCAAGATTAATATGTTATATATTAGCTCATTTTGTTTCTAAGTAAAACATAAAGCATCAAAATCATCATACTACTAGAAGTCCAATGAACAAAGATTCCTGCAAGAATAGGCCTTCCCTCCTGGCTGCAGGCACCAGCTTCCCTCTGGCACCTGGACCTGGGCCTTCTCTCTGGCTGCTATCGCCCTCCTGTTGCTCCCTCCACCCACCACCTCCCCCTTATAGCAGGCATCCCACCCCATCCTGGCCACTCAGTGCCTGCACCCACGTGCTGCCCAGAGGCCCAGAGTGGCTGGGGCAGGGCGGAAAGCCAGTGTTGTCACCATGGTGATGACACAAGCATTCTGGTCTGGCTGCCACCATCTTTGTCATGTCAATTTGCATATTCCCTCCTTATTGGCTGTGGGTGCCACCATTTGTCATGAAGTGATGGTCAATTTGCATATTCTGTCTTTATTAGATAGGATAAGGCCAAAGTTAAGTATATGGTCTTTAGTAGAAAGAAGAGATTTTTAATATTTCTACATGATATATTATTTCAAATTACTTCCATTTAACTTTAAAAATAAGTATTATATATTTTCTTTTCCATAAGCAGATAGATCTCTGGGACTCTAAATCCCTAACAGTACCCAGACATTTCAGGAGATATTCTGGGCAGTGAAGATCCTACCAGAGGTTTAATTGGTATCAGTTAAAGAAATCATTTCAAAAACATCAAGTTCAGGGAAGAATTTCTCTCTGGAGAATGTAAAGTACAGTGCTGCTAAAATATGCAGTGTCTGAAAGGTTTCAAATCTACAAATTTTTTATCAGCTTTGTCACAGCATTGTAGGATTTTATAATTTCATAGCTCTAGCTCAAGCCCTCTCTATAAATACTATGGCTCCTATCTTTTATCCATCAACCTCACTATCAATTTGTGCCTAGATACTAAGGATTCTGCTTAATTAACAAGTGTTCTCAGTATTTAAATTTGGTAAGAGAACACAGGTAGTTGATCTAGCTCCCATTTTCTCCTTGGTCAAATGCTGAGAAATAATTTTTTTGTTTCTGGATTTATATAGTTAGTTAAATATGTTTCCTCCCACATTGACTGACATTCTAGGGAAAAGCATATTTTGTATTTCATTTTGAGCTAACCTGTAAGCATGGATTTAAAAAGTGGAACAATCCTCCACATTAGTTTATTGAATGAGCAGCAGGAATGGCAGCCCCTGTGAAGATGGAATGACCAACAAACAGTGCAGTTGCTCAGCTTAATGCCACTGCCCAGAGCCATTTAACAAATGAAATTAGTTTTTTAAAGAGTCTAAATAGATTTGAGAAGGTTAGTTTTATTTTATTTAAACATATATTTTTAACTGATTTTAGAGAGGGAGAGAGAGAATCATCATTCGACTGCCTATTGCAAGTCCCACATTAGGGATCAAGCCTGCAACCCAGGAATCAAACCGTGACCGCCTGGTTCATAGCTTGATGCTCAACCACTGAGCAACACTGGCTGGTCAAGAAATGAAATTAGTTTTGTCAAGACTGAAAGAACAGCCCAGCCAGCATAGCTCAGTGGTTGAACATCAACTTATGAACCAGGAGGCCACAGTTCAATTCCCGGTCAGGGCTCATGCCAGTGTTGAAGGCTTGATCCCCAGTGTGGGACATACAGAAGGCAACTGATCAAGGATTCTCTTTTGTCATTTATATTTCTATCTCTCCCTCTCTCTCTCTCTGAAATCAATAAAATATATAAAAAGAAAAAAAAAGGAGACTGAGACAGCAATGGCTGCCTAATGTCCTGCTGTGTGAAAGCAGAGTTATAATTCTGGCATTTGAAAACTTGCTGGCATTTAGAAATTTAATGAAAACAATGTCACTTTTTTATCAATAGAAATTTCTCTGTAGAACTACAAATGGCCCGAGAGTAGACAAAGTACTTTGTCCTAATGGTTCACTGCCCCGAAGTGGAGAAATAACTATCATTTTGAGCGTTGGTGCCCTAGTAGCAGAGTTCTCTTGCTGGGGAAGAAATCGACAACAGGCTCAGATAAAGAAAGAAGAGCCTGGGCAGAGTTATTTGGCTTTGTTGATTCAGTTAGCACAAAGCGATCATTTTAAAGGTGTTTTCTAAATGTATTCAGGTAATCATCTGAACTTGTCCACTTGGCAAAATGGATAGTTAACAAATTGCCTTTGAATTGCACTGCTTGTGGGAAGAGCACAGTTTGAATAGGTGGAAAGCCAATTATTGAAATTATTCCTCTGCCTACTTTTCTCAGGGTGTGTCACCCTGCCCTCTGCATTTTAAAAGATGTCAATATGTGCAAGTCACAGTGTATGTTGTATAGATTTTAAATTAGGAGAAAATGTTAGAAGCTTCCTTAGCGTCATGGCCAGGGAAAAATGAACTTGACCATGCCAGACAGAGATGACATAGCTTGCATAAGCAGCTTTAAAAAGTTGGGTGAAATATCCAAAATTTACAACCACTAAACTCAAGGGAATTATGTAGCAATGCTCATCCAGTTCATCTTACTCTGAAAAACAACCATTTTAAAATTACATTAACATGAATTAATAGCTCACTTGTACTCCAATACAAAAAAAAATCATAAAAAGGGAATTAAGAGAAATACCTAGATATATATGTATATGGCCATGTATATTTAGATATGACAGTTCTATAAATCTATCTATATAGAGAAAGCTAAATCAGGATATACAACTAACTGAGAAACAATGAAATACATTCATGATATAAAACTTAAAATGTACTAATTTATAAAAAATGAAGAACTACTGACTTTTGAGAAATAAAATTGTAAGGTCAGTGCATTTGCACTGTTCTAGCTGTATCACCTACTTTTATTGAGAGTCTCACAAAGCTGAAAGAGGAATATATTGGCCTGAGTTCCCTAGAAAACAGAACCTGAGGTCAAAACTTATACCCTGATATTCTAATGAAAGGAGATAAGAGGCAATCCCCAGAACCAAAAGTTAATAATAAAGGGAAGCTAGACTGTAAAGGAAAGAGAGCAAATACAGTTGGTTTGTTATCATGTAAGCCATAGTTGATGAGCAGCATAGTTGATAGCTCTATTATGTGAGTTGTTTAAAGAGAAGATGTAAAAAATGTGCTTGGATCAGTTTACTGGGAGTTGGAGGAAAGGCTAGTAAATTACCTACTGATTCATTTCCATGACTTGTTTACTATTGGTCCACACCTACCTCATAAATTACTTCTGCTATACTTCTAGGTTTGTCAGCTGGGCTCTCAGGGAAACTGTGGAGGAAATGAGGGCTTTCAGAGGTCCAGTCTAGCTCAGGCTGGTTCAGTGGATTCCTCCAAGATTTTGTGTATGTGGTTATTGTGGGAGGAGGGGAACATTTTGTCTATGATCATCATGGTGGCAATACTGACAATGACAATGGCTTGGGCTTTATGATTGAGGTCATGGCATGTCATCACTAAGACCAGTCTGGCTAGGAAGCGAAGTAAACTGCCAAGACCTGGAGGTCAGGGGAGGTCAAGTAGATTCAGAAGGCAGAAACTCGTATTTTCTAATTGTCTTTAAAGATCTCCGAGTCTCAAAGGAGAACACTCTATTCAATCCTAACCTGGGAAGGGAGGTGTAAATCTAATCCTTTATGTGATAGTCAGTTCACTCTCCTAAAAAGACTTAAAGAGGTTTAGAAAACAAAGCCACATTCAAACTATTGTAGGTGGTACAGAATTGATGTTTCTTATCACCCTTCTTTGTCTAACTTCTAGTTTTTCCTTATCCTCTCCCTGCACTTCTTATTCTAGGTGGTGACAAGCATTCATTTATAATAGGTGTGAGGTATTAACTTACCTTTGTTGAGTTGTGGCTGCTTAACATTTCCATTGACAATTATCAATGGGCATAGAAGCATCAAAAAATGCACCAGTGAACTAGGACACAGACCTACTCCACTTTGCCTCCATTGTGTAATGACATTGTCTCCAGCTTTGCATCCCTGGTCCATAACCTTTAGTTAGAATCCAATCCCACATTTGGTTCTCTGGTTCCTGCTGACAAGTATTAACCAGGTCCTTAATTTCTTTGACATTTATGCCTTTTCACCAAAAAGTTCAGCCAATTCAAGTCTCTTAAGCAGAACTCAAAAGTGACCCAAGAGCCAGCACCATTTCAAGGATCTTCAGACATAAAAAATGAAAAAAGGCAATATTCTTAAATAAGATAATTATAGAAACTATTTTAAAAAATCATCCTTGTCTCCTTTTTCCTTTTCTTTGTGTAAAACTTTTTTATAACCAATGATAATTAGAACCATAGTAATAATATATTTTTATCAAGAGTACAATCTTTTTCTACTTTAAAGTATAAAACTGGTCAAACAAAATTGATAATATTAATCTCAGTTCAGTTAATTATCTTAATATAGACAGATGGAAAAAGGAGTCATTATTCATCCCCATAGTGAGTTACACACACCACCTGTTACAACCAGATAAGAATAGTCTCTCATGTGAAACTTTTTCTCATTTCTTCATAAACCCAAAGTTCTTCATATTTTTTATCCAAAACTGGATATACTAATACTTACTGGCAGGGTTGTTGAAATATTTAATTTTATTTATCAATGTAAACACTGTAAAATTGTACATATATAAGTAATAACTACTATATTATTATTTAACATTCTTATAAGTATATATTATATTTCTTTAAAAATAACCATTATAATTTTGAGAAATGGATAGACAGAGATCTGTAACTCTATTTCTAGCCTTATATAGCTATGTAAAATGATTTTTCTTCTTGAAATAAAATTAAAAAGAAAAAATATCAGAAAGAAGCGGAGAGAAGATGAAGATGGCTGCACTCCAGAATATTTTATGCAACATGTTATTCAAGCACTTTATCCAACACCTTCAAGAGGCAGTCAGTAGCCTCTATGACTTTTATTCTTGCCTAGGAAAGTATGTATCTTGACCCAACTTATCAATAATTAAAGTTAGTTTTCAGGTTCCTCAGAACTCTATGTTAGTGCTATTTCCCCTCTCAACTATTCTCAGAAATTTTAGGTCTTCTCCACTCAAATTCTGTGTTCTTTTTTTTTGTTCTATTGTTTAAAGTATTGCAAATAGCAGTACATATGTCTCCTTTTTCCCGTATTGACCTCCCTCTGGTCTTCCCCACCCCCAGCACATGCCTCACTCCCCTAGTGTCTGTGTCCATTGGTTATGCTTATATATATATATATATATATATATATATATATATATATGTCCTTTGGTTGGTCTCTTGAAAATACTGCTAGTGTTTATATATTATCACTTCTAATATATTAATATTTGAGCTCTAATTTCTAATTAGGGAAATGTGGGTTATGAATATTATAAGGAATAGGATAAAGATATTACAATAAGCCTATTGTGAAAGTAAGGGATCTTAAGCATCAGTCAGAAGGGTGTGTGTGTGTGTGTGTGTGTGTGTGTGTGTGTGTGTATGTGTAAATGCACATATGTATGTGCAGCGTATCTTGTGGCCCTATCCATCTTGTATAAAACATTGTAGGGTTGCTGAGAACACTAAAAACATAGTCATTGTTACATTTGGCCATGCAAGAGGGTATCTTTTTGTTGAATGGTTGTTTTCAGACATTTATACAAAATTAGATATAAAATAAGTTCCACAGAAAAAAAATAATATCACTTTCTCAATTTGTTTACTTCATAAATCAGCAAGAATTTGTGAATGTTTGGAAATCACTTAAAAAGGTGTTATTAATTCCTAAGAAACTCATAAAGCATTGACAACAAGAAAAAAGCTCACTTAAAATATTTTCATAAATACAAAGCACAAATATTGAATAAGCAAATCTTTAGGCTTTCAAACCCAAGGCTTTGGTATTTCTTTTGTGCTGGTGCTGGTGATATAATGTGTGTGTGTGTGTGTGTGTGTGTGTGTGTGTGTGTGTGTGTGTTAAGTTATAAATAGCTTTGAAACCCTTGCACCTTAATTACTGGAAGTGCAGTCTTCATGTAGAATGCCATCAGTCTCCGTGTGAAAGACTAATGAGAGGGTGAAACAACTTCACAGATTCCCAAGTAAAGGAAATCATGACATAAATCCACTACTTGACTCTAAGAGGTACTGCAGCCTCATTGAAATAACAAGGAAATTATAACTTTCCCAAAGAATAAAAAGCTTAAAGCAACTTAAAAATAGACCTGAATGAATACATGGCAACAAAGGTGCAAGAATCGGGGCTCAGCTGCTACCTTACTGCTGAGTAATTTTAAGTCATCGGCCCCCATAAACTGTTTCTCTAGCGGCTCCATAGAGTCTAAAGATCCCCTATAATGTGCCTGCTGTTTTCACAAACAACCAAGTCTCCCTCTAAAAGAAGCAATTACTTTCTTCTCTGAGCAAACATCATCATAAGGGCCCTCGTGAATGTAAGCAATCATTTCAGGGGGGACAAGAATGGCTTTCAATTTGCCATGGGTGGGTTAAGCTAGAATTTGCTGGAACTCCCAGTCCATTAAGCAGATGTCTGTAGACTCAGTGGCAGGTCAAAAACAAAACAAAACCCCATGCACTTACAAACAAATTTTAAAGTGCCAGTTGAGAGAAATTTTCCAGGGAAATAGTATCTTCTTGGTCTTCTGGGAGAAGTTGAAAAGTAAACCGAGCATTTGAAAGCAGTATTCTGTACCAGAAAATAGGGAAAAGAGAATAACATCTAGTTGATCGTGGAATTTATAATAAAATAACAACCAAAGTTATAGTTTCCAACCTGCTCTTAGCCATATCCCCATTCTCTCTCTGTCTCTCTTTCCCTCTCTCCCTCTCTCTCTGGCCCCCTCCCTTCCCTTCCTCCTTTCCCTGTCTTCTTCCCTCCCTCTGGAGATTGCTTTGAAATTTACTGGATTATTTTACTAGCATAATTACCTTCCCAGTTGTATTGGTTAGTAATAGAACGTATTAAAATATGCTCTGTGCCTGTATACTGATTCTATGAGCCTACTGTGAGATATGGAACCTCTATCCTAAGGATTTTTAAATTTTAATGAATTTTCCCCTTAATTTTGTTGCCAATTTGATGCAACTTTAGGTTTATTTCTGTTACACATACCTCTTTCTTCTACATCAATATATTCTAAAAGTCTATATACAAGTTTTTATAAAGCCAAATTTAATGTCTAGTTTATTTTCCAAATCTTTCCTTAAATCAGCTTTATTGAAGTACAGTTTACATATAATGAAGTGCACTCATTTTAAGTAAGTTTTGACAAATTAACATACCCATGTAGCCATCACCACAGTCGAGACACAGAACATTTCCCTGACCACAAAAAGTTATCTTACACTTCTCAACCATTAGCCTTTCTCAACCCCAGTCCCAGGGAAGATCCAATCTGTTCTCTTAAATAATATATTAGATGTGTCTTTCTAGAATTTCATATAGGTAAAATCATATAATATGTACTCTCTTGCATTTGGCTATTTTGGTTCAACAGAATGATTGTGAGATTCATTCTCATTGCTAATAAGTATAGATTTGATTTCTTCTTATTGCTGAGTAATGGTTCCCTTGTATTGGGTATATATTTGCCAGCTGATGGACATTGTTCATTTTCAGGTTTTGCTATAATAAATGAAGCTGCTATGAATGCTATAAACATTTGACTACACATCCTTTTGTAGACACGTATTTTCATTTACTTAGGATCAACAAAGACTTTCCCTGGTGAATTATGTTGTGACCTTGCCAGACACTTGAAATTTTCCAGATATAGTTCTATTTTTTTATTTATAGTTGAATTCTATTATAGTAGTAGGACATACTTTGTAGGATTTCAATTTTTTGAGGCTTGTTTTATGGCACAGAACATGATCTATCTTTGTAAAAGCTCCATGTACACTTGGAAAGAATGTGAATTCTGCTTTTTACCTAGAGTTTTCTCTAAATCTCAATTTGAACAATTTGATTGATACTGGCATTTTAATCTTCCATACTCTGAGATTTTGTTTACTTTTTCTTTCCTATCAGTTACTGCAAAAGGAGTGCTGAATTCTTCAAATAGAACTGTAAATTTGGCAATTTCTCCTTTTAGTTCTATTGGATATTTTATGTGCTTGGAAACTCTGCTATTAGTTTTGTACATATTTGAAATGTTTATGCCTTCTTCAACTAGACTTTTATCATTATGAAATTTCCCTTTATCCTTTGAAGTAGTTTAATTTGAAGTATGCTTTACTTGATATTAACATAGTTATCTAGTTATGAATGGTATGTAATTTCCTATTCTTTTACCTTTAAGCTTTCTGTATTTTTATATTTCAAGTGGATTTATTAAGATAGCTTATTTGGGGCCTTGCTTTTTTTCAAAATCCATGATAACTATCTCTACCATTTAATCAGAATATTTAGACCATATAAGTTTAAGGTAAAATGATAATGTATGTGGTAGGCAAAATAAAGCCCCCCCACTCCTCCTCCACCCAAGATTCCACATCATAATATACAGGACTTGTGAATACATTAGGTTACTTGGCAAAGGAGATTAAGATGCAGATAAAGTTAGAGTTATCAACTGGTTGTAAAATAAGGGAATTAGTCTAGGTTATTTGGGAGGCCTTAATGTAATCACAAAGTCCTTAAGGCTAGAAGAGTGAGATAGTAGAGATAGATGGGCATAGCTGCTGACTGCTGGCATAGCAAGGCATCCTCAGCGTCAGCAGATGGTAGAATGAGGAATGGGGATAGCTTCTGTGAATTTGGAAAGGGAAGGATATAGCTCCTCCTCTAGAGTATCTAAAAGGAACTCAGTCCATTAACCCTTTATGTAGATGATTCAAACCCCAAATTCTGATATCTGGAATTGTAAGGCAATAAATTTATATTGTTTAAGTCACTAAATTTGTGATGATTCATTACAGTGGAAAAAAAAGAAACTGTTTTAGAGAGTGCTCACCAAATAGAATTTGTTGAGTCCACAATACTTTGTCATAAGCAATGTATGTGGAATTAATGTAAGCCTTTTCCAAGTCTGTCTATCTAAAACATCCCATGGCACCTTCCATCTCTATCTGTGTTGCTGTGACTTTTGTTACCCTATGTTCCAGATTTCATAGTTACAGATGGCAGAGGCTTTGTGAGATACCATTTATAGGCTAACCCTTTAGGAGAGCTACTCAATCCACGTTAAATGTAAGGTGAGCAAGAAATAAGCCTGTTTGTTAAGGCACTGACATTTTAGGGTTTAATTGTGGCTATATTATAACCTTATTTATAGATATTAAAAAGGTTTTTTTATAAGATCTTATTATTTAAAGTATGGACATGTTGCTAATGAGTTTTGTATTATTTAATTATCCTTAGATTAGCAACCAGGGAAACTAGATTCTTCACTGTTGACCTGTTGTGACCTCTTACAAATACACTCCTACTCCTCTGCTAAAGATCTGTCTGAACAAATAAAGATGCTTTTATTTGATGTAGCATAGAATGCCACTTTTGACAAGGTGGAAACATTGTTTGGTTAGTTAAGAGTCTTAAAAGAAAAATATCACTTCAGGATGCCATGGTTTCATTACTTTTAGTATTCTGTCAAACAATAAAATCTAATATTGTCATTAGGTGTTTATGTTATTAAGCCTTAAAAGCATATATTCTTATCTATACTACTAATAATAGACAAATATGTAAATTGACCATACCTCCATGACACCACAGCCAAACAGGAGTGAGTATGCAAATTAACCTGACAAAGATGGTGGGCCTGTGGGCAGTGTGCATTTGTGCAAGCACCAAGCACCAAGCAGCCAGGGGTGGGGTGGGACAGCTGCAGTGTCACCATGGCTATGTGGTGGGCATTCTTGCCCCTTGCCCTCCCCCCGCCCCCCCGGCCACTAAGGGCCTACAAGCACAAGTGCCAAGTGGCTGGGTCCCACCCTTCCCCCCAGCTGCTCATGGCTTACACACACAGATGCCAATGACCAGGGATGGGGTGGAATGCCCACCCAACCCTCCGCTTAGCCAGGGTGATGGCGGTGGGCAACCCCGGGACCATGCCCACTTTGAGCCTGTGGCCAGCGTGTGTGAGTGCCTGCACCCAGCAATTGGGGACTCAGGGACACCACTGGAGTGCCTGGTCTTGTCAGCCAAGCCCAGGGGTGACTGGAGTTCACAGTCCTTTTGGTTTGTCCAGCCCCTGGACCAGAAGAAGAAGCCCAGAGCACGGGGAACACCAGAAATGCTGGGAATCATAGTTCTGGTGGCAGATGCGTTGTGTGATCTCCTAGACACTAGAGCAAAGTGAGCCCAGAGCAAGTTACTGTTGCGGTGGGGCATGGAGAGAAAGCAAAGGTGAGAGACATAAGTAAAGTCACAGTGACGAGGAAAAGTTAAAGGGAAGATATCCTGCAACTTCTAGAAAATCTCCACCAATGGAGCAAAGAAAAAGAAAAAAAAAGACCTCTATTATTCTGTGAGTACCAAACCACATTGGGTTGGGGTCTCAGACAACTTGCTCATATACTTACAAAGACAGATAGAAACTCCTGAATTGGAGAAGGCTTCCCTGAGGGCTCCCAGATGGGAGAGGGTGCAGGTTAGTTGAGGGACCCTGCTCACGTAGGCCCAGAGTGACAGGCAGTGGAAGGGGAGAGGAAGGGGAGGTGATGGGCATCCCACCCCGTCCCTAGCCACTTGGCGCCTGTGTGCATATGCACTGCCCACCGGCCTGGTGTCTTTGTCGGTTTAATTTGCATACTCACTCCTGCTTGGCTGTGGTTGTCACAGAGACATGGTCAATTTACATATTTGTCTATTATTAGTATAGACTAGAGGTCTGGTGCACAAAATTTGTGCAAGGGCCTTGGTCCCTGCTACCACAGCTTTGTCCAGAGGATTTCTGGTCTAATTAGCATATTACACATTTATTATTATAGATAATTCAGAAAACAGCTACCTGCACTGTATATTATGAAAGATCATGTATTCTGCAAAGTTCTTTTCTAATAACATATAGAAACAAGACTTCAAAAAGTAGCTTTGGCCCTGGCTGGTTTGGTTCAATAGATAGATTATTGGCCTGTGAACCAAAGGGTCCCAGGTTTGATTCCAGTCAAGGACACATGCCTGTGTGTGGGCTCCATCCCCAAAAGGGGGCATGCATGTGGCAGCTAACCAATGATTCCCTCTCATCATTGATGTTTCTCTCTCTTTCCCCTCTCCCTTCCTCTAAAATCAATAAAAATGTGTTTTGTTTTTAAAAAGCAGCTTTTTTCAGACAACTATACTGATAGGCTAATATCCTTTAATCTTATTTATCAGCTTATTAGTGAATTTGAAAAAATAAGCAATGATTTATAGCTGATGACTTCATGGAAAGAAGAGATTCAAGTTTGGAAGAAAAGTGACAATCCCTTCACAATTATTTCTGTCATATATGTCAACAGTAAAAGCCAAAGTTTTCAACCCTTATTTTCCAAAGAGGAGACAAAGCAAGAAAAAGATCCATGATGCCCATTCACTAACAGGTGGGCCAAGGAGAAGCAGTAAAACACAAGGACTACGTTCCTCCGAATGAAACGTGTTTCTGGGTGCTGTTCCCACATGGGGACTTTTTGTTGCCGCAAAATGATAAACACTTTTAGAATGAGCTTATAGCTGTCAAATCACATCAACAAAGGTCCAGGACTTCAAGTCAGGATGGGAAACAGAGGCATGATGATTGCCCTCCAAACCTCCTACTCACACAAGCAGTTTTATGTTTGAGGAAGAGGGAGGAGGCAGTGGAAGGAAATCACAGAAAAAGAAGGAGAACCAAAGGGGAAGAAAGGAAAAGGCAAAAACAGGAAAATGGGAGTATGAGGCTGTGTTTGATGGCCGCCTCTGCTCCTGGGGTTGCAGGCACCCACCTCTTTCCTGGTCTCAAGAGTTCTAAAGATGGTCTGTGCAAGCAGCAATGAAATAATGCCAGACGATCATTTATTAGGCCTGTAACACTTCCCATTTTCATTTCTTTCGTATTACCTTTTACATTCACTGTTGCTAGCTTGGAATGCAAAATAGCAAGCCTTTTGAGAAAGCACTTGGTGTTGTTGCTTAATGTTTCAGAATGAAGATGTATAGTGAGTCGTGCATAACACATAATCACAGCTTATTTACTGTACTTAGCATTGAATAGTTCATAATCAGATGTGAGAAGCCTAAGAAAACAGGAGAGTCTTGTACTAGGCACATTTCTCTACATGTGTTGACCTACATTTACAAACCATTGACATACGCACTTTTGAATAGAAATGCTATTAGATATTTGACTGCAGTGACAATAATAAATTATTGCTTTAACGAACTTTTTCAAAACATTCCATCAGACTGAACTAGATAAGACTAAGAAATAAAGAATTTTGCAACCCCTGCTGTTTTATTTTATTTTATTTTTCTTATTAGAAAGAAGAGAGAGTAACAATGGTATTTAATCTTGGGAAACACATTTCTGGAAGGTGTTTACAAACCATACATCAGCAAAAGAACTAACAAGTTCTAGTTACATTGTAAAACATTAGAGATTTATATTTTATTCAACTATTATTCAATATAAACCATTGTTCAGAGTCAAAGGAAAAGTTATCCTTGAGCCTTTTATCAGAATTTCTCATAATGTTATTTAGCGCACTGCCAGAAGGCCTTCTTAAGGTCATCTTACAAAGCAGATACAAATCCCATGCTATCTTTGAAACAGGGTTAAAAGTGAAGCAAGTTTTACGCTAATAATAGGGGTCCAGTGCACAAATTTGTACATCTTGAAAGGAACTGTGGGTCCTGAAGCTGTGGTGGGTACAGGGGCAGGTCTCAGCCCATCCTCCACACCCCCACCCATCCCCTTCCACCACAACCCCTGGTCCCTTGTCTGCTGGCAGCCAGCTCCCACTGCCACTGCTCCCACATGCACCCACTGATGGCACCAGCCCCACTCGCACCCACTGACAGTGCAGAGTGATTGGGGCCAGTGCCAGCAGTGAGTGCAAGTGGCGGCTGCTGCCTCAATGGCCCCTCAAGAGCAGGGGGAAGTTGAGAAGCTCTGAGGGGTGATTGGGGCCAGCAGCTGCCACTTGCACCCATTGATCGCACTGAGCAATCAGGGTTGGCTCCAGGCACTGGCAGCAGGTGTTAGCAGGGCTCTGGTGCTGGCAGTGGGTGCAAGTGTCAGGTAGGATGCAAAGAATTTTCAGTAACCACCAGAAGCTCGCCCTGCCTTGGTCTGATGTTTCCTGCTCACCTGTTCCACCATCCCGCCATGGCTGATGCCCACCATGTTCCACATGTGTCCCCTAGTGGTCAATGCACATAACAGCGACTGATTGTTAGGTTGTTTGGTTGTTCAGTTATTCCACCATTTGGTCTGCTTGCATATTAGTCTTTTATTATATAGGATCCTGGAATCTGTGCTGCCATATAAGGTAGGCACTAGCATTTGAAATGCGTCTAGTGAGGTTGAGGAAATGAATTTTTAATTTTATTGATTTTAAATAATTTAAATAGTCACATGTACCTAGTAGCTACTATATTGGAGAGTGCTGGTCTGTACCAAAGAATGAAACTGTTAGGTAACCATTTATGCATATTTGCTAACATTTACGCATAATGCCAAATTGCAATCCAGAATAGACTTCAGTGCTTGTATGCAATTATATATGCAATTATCTGTTTCCCCATCTCCTTGACTTTGTGTAGTATTGTTAATTTTTACATTTTCTAGATAATTTAATGGGTGTAAATTATTATCTCAATAATCATTTAATTTTATTTCCCTTGTGTGGTCATATATTCCTCATGTCTTTACTGGCCAGTTTTGTTTCCTATTGTTTTAATTACCTACTTATTTTTCTTTTAAAATATTGACCAGTTTTTTGTTAAATGGCATGCTTATGCTGTATTCTTCCAAGGAGGAAAATAGGGTTCTCTTAGTTTGAGTACAGTATTTAATGATGTTTGAGCTTAAATTCTCTAAATAAATTATAAAATAGTATTTTCATATTCCATGAAAAACTAAAGATTCAATCCTAGTTTCATAAATATAGAAATACCTTGAGATTAGTTGAAACTTCTCATCAATAGTAATGATATATGTCCTAAATTGTAGATTTTTCATGTTCCTAAATAGGAGTTTGACCATTTCTTCATATTTTGTTATATTTACTTACCAGTTAATCTATATATACACATACTATTTGTATAATATATATATTTGCTCTGGTTATAAACATGCAAATATATGCTATTTAGATCATACCTTTTGACTTACTATATTTTAACAGATTATTGCTGATATAATAATATTCATTTTTTAAATTTGCATTTTCAATTCAATATGCATGGTGAGTTACAAAACTGTGAGTTAATAAAAGAATATTGTTCTTATCTTAGCCACTGAATTTATGACAATTTCTTAAACAGCAATAGAAAACTAATACAATTGACTTGTTTATTAACATCAGTATGAATATGTCTAAAGCTGTACAATTATGTAAGGTGTATCATTTATTGCCTTAGCAAATATAACTTATCATATTAAGAAAGTTCCTTTCTGTTTCTTATTTATGATTGTTTAAATTAAAAAACAATGTATAAATATGCTTAATATTTTTTTCTGCAACTGTTATAAAATCATATGGTGTTTTTCCATTAATATGTTACTCTGGATTTTAGTGTCATCCAATTTTCTAATACTGAATCTCTCTTGCATTTACAGATGATAATTATTTGCTTTATTGTTGTTATTTTATATTAAACTAACAATTTGAATTTGTCACTTATCTCTAGAATCTAGCTATGATGGATATTATGTCTTATGTTTATATTCTACTTGACATCATAAATCATCTTAAGGCGATGGGATAGATATTTAGAAAGGAATGCTCAGGTTGATTTCCTATCCAGGAATTGTAATGATTTGTTTTTGAAAGTAAGTCCTTGCCCTACAGGTAAATAAAAAGATGATGAGATATTGTCACAGGCAGGTTTCCCTAGGAAACAGATTTGGAAAGCAGTCAAGCATCAACTAATACCTTTGGAAGGGAAGGGAGAAGCAGAATTGTATGGTGGGAAAGGTAAAGCGACTCTGTAGTCCTACCAACAGCCTCAGCTGTGGCAATTCTCGAATTAGAATGGTCCTTTAGAGCTGTCCTGAGTTGGCCTGAGATGACCAAACTTTACACGCCCCTGTTGTTTACTCATTGCACATGGGTCACTCCAAGACTTTGGGTAAGATGGCTTTCTGAGGTTGTGACCTCCCCTGAGGAGCTGGCAGTGGAAAGCTGTCTCCTGTCAGTACTCCCAGCAGTTGGGTTATCAGGTTCTTTGAAGCGTGAGTTGCAATGCACCCACAGTATCCACCACAGATGTGTGTGAAAACACAGAATGAGAAAACTTCAGGCTCCAAAGACCTGTTTTGACAGGGACAACAATGATTTGGGCTGCTATTCCAAAACAATCTCAGGTTCATTCGAAAGGACCTTGCAGCACTGACCAGTGTGGCTCAGTTGTCTAGAGCAGAGTCCTGTACAGGGAAAGGTCATGAGTTCAGTTCCTCTTCAGGGCACATACCTAGGTTGCAGGTTCAGTCCCAAGTTGGGGCAAGTATAAGAGGCAACCAATCTCTCTCTCTCTCTCTCTCTCTCTCTCTCTCTCTCTCTCTCTCTCTCTCTCTCTCTCTCTCTCCCTCTCCCTCTCCCTCCCTCCCTCCCTCCCTCCCTCTCTCTCTCTCTAAGTCAATAAACATATCCTCATGTGAGGATTTAAAAAAAAAAAAAAAAAAAAAAAGGAAAATCTTGCCAAAACAGGTTTGGCTCAGTGGATAGGGCGTGGGCCTGTGGACTGAAAGGTCCCAGGTTCGATTCCAGTCAAGGGCATGTACCTTGGTTGCTGGCACATCCCCAGTGGGGGGTGTGGGGAAGGCAGCTGATGGGTGTTTCTCTCTCATCCATGTTTCTAACTCTCTATCCCTCTTCCTTCCTTTCTGTAAAAAAATCAATAAAATATATTTTAAAAAAAGGAAAATCTTGCATTTAACAGAAATATAAAAATATTATCCATTGCTTTGTATAGTTTTAAATACTTAATTCACATATTTTTTAAAAATTAATTTAAACCCTTTTTATTCTAAAAATATAAACCTACACTTAAGCTAAAAACATGGCACTACTCCCAGTTTAAACCATCTGACTTCAGGGACATAATTACAGGCAGAAACTGTGACTTAGGTCCAATATCATGTCGGGCCCAAGCTGGGTGCCTCCTGTTTCTTCAAAGATGAATAGCCATAATTAGAATTTAAATTGTCAGCTCAAAGAAGTCAAGAGAGTAGTCCGTTTCTACGAGTTACAAGTCATATGGGAACCCAGAAGGGTGGACTCCCATGTCATTTACTTATCATTCACATATTTCCCTGAGCTTAGGTTCCCAAGAAACCGATAACATACTTCTTCTGTATTACTTAATTTTGCCTCTTACGAAACTACCTTATTGCCAGATGTGTTTTTCTTCATTATAACTGAATGTAACTCAATTCTCCCACTATATATATATATATATATATATATATATATATATATATATATATATATATATTACTATGAATGATGTTGAGAAAGAAAGAAAATGGAGTAGAAAATGAAAACATCTTAAATTATATAGTAATTAGTTTCTCTATTTGAAAGCCTAAATTCCATTAAACAGCAATGATAACCAGCAGTAAACTGCCACCCCTGGAGTAGGGAAAATGTCAAATTTCATTCTGAAAATACTTTTGCAAAAACACAGACACAGTCAATTCAGTTTTATTCTGGATTGATTTCATACCAGTCAAGCTACTCAAGATTAATTCAAACCTGTCTCCCAGATGCATTGAGTGTGACGAACCAGAACTTACTGTCATCTGATGTTGCAACATCCCACCATCTCTAAATATTGTCTACAGATGGCTGAAACAGTATTATACAAAATCATTGTTAAGGAAGCTTTAGCTCAAGAAAATACATGCTGGTATAACATCATGTGTGTGTGTGTGTGTGTGTGTGTGTTTTATTTCCCTTTTGGGTAATCTATTTGTATAGATTTCCTTCTTTTTATCACATAAATGTAATAAAATGCAAAAAAATTATCTTAGCCTTCCTAAAAGGAAGGTCTTACTGCCATATGTTGTGTGAAATAATTTCACTCACCAGCAGAGAAATGACATATTTGATAAATGATACAGCCTTCCATTGAAACTACTCTAAGGAGTTCCAGAATTAAATCAACGGATAATTAACTGTTTATGAAGCCAGATCACAACATGCATGTTGCAATTAAAATAGTAAACAATCATTTCATTACACTGTCTGCCTTTTCCTATGAACTGAGAAAAATGGAATGAGAGAACCTAGTATATACATACTTACAGATATTTATAGTATCTAATGCCTTCCCTGGTAGATGTGAATAAAAATAGTTTAAACAGAAGTCAATATTCCCCAAAGAAAATATACAGATGGCAAGTAAGTACATGAAAAGATGTCCCACTTCATATATAATCAAGGAAATGCAATTTAAAACAACAGTGAGATACCACCACACACCTTTTAGGGTTTGGGCCCAAATCCAGAACACTGACAACACTAAATGCTAATGAGGGTGTGGAACAACGGGAAAACTCATTCATTGCTGGTGGGAATGCAAAATGGTACAGATGCTTTGGAAGAGAGTATGCCAGTTTCTTACAAAACTAAACAGATCCAGCAATTGTGCTACTTGTTTTTTACCCAAAGGAGTTGAAAACATATGCCCACACAAAAACCTGTATCCAGAGGTGTATAGCCGCTTTATTCATAATCCCCCAAACTTGGAAGCAACCAAGATGTCCTTCAGCAGGTGAACAGATAAATAATGGTATAGTCAGACAATGGAATATTATTTAGTATTTTAAAAAATGAGTCATTGAGCCATGCAATGTCATGGAGGAAACTTAAAGGCACATTACTAAGTAAAAAAAGACAATCTAAAAAGGCTACATACTGTATGATTCCTACTAGGATATTCTGGAAAAGTCAAAATTATGAAAACAGTAAAAAAAAAAAAATCAGTGGTTGTCAGGGGTGGTGAGCTAGAGGGAAGAATAGGTGCAGCAAAAAGGATTTTTAGGGCAGCGGAAATGCGGAAATACACTGTGTGATGTATTTATACATTGTCATTATACATTTGTTCAGACCTATAGAATGTACAACACCAAGAGTGAGCCACATGTAAACTATGGACTTTGAAAAATTATGATGCATTAATATAGGTTTACCCTTGGTAAAAACATACCATTCTATTATCTGTTGATGATAGGGGTGTCTATGTATGTGAAGGGGACTGAGGGTAAATGGGAAATTTCTGCTTTCTTCTCAATTTTATTGTGAACCTAAGACTGCTCTAAAAAAAAGTAAAGATTTTTAAAAGGGTCAGTATTCTTTCTTGGTTAAGGCAGGTATCTCTAACACTGCTACCTGAAGTCGATAAAATATAAATTAGGAACAAGCACCAAAACTGTCGAATTATATGATTTGCATAATATTATAATAGATAATATTAAATTATAGCTAAAATGTGTGCCTAATAATCATTTGAACTGACTCTCTTGTCAACTATTGAGTATTACATCCTTATCAGTGTTACATGGCTTAATAATAATTAAATGTGTAAATAACTTTACAACTTATAAATCACTTTCATAACCATAATTTTATTTGATTACTGCAAAAGCTTTGGAGCATTTTTGCTGAAACTCTTGCACATGTTTAAGAAAGTGAGTGGATTCTGAACTATAATGATTAACAACGTGGACAAAATCTGTCTTGGGTTTAGTGTATTGCATATATTGGCTCAAACACTTGCCACTGAATCTGTTTGCAGATCTCTTTCTACATGTATATTGTGTGTGATCACATATCCAGCACAAATTCCTTATACTAGAGACTGTGGAACCCTTCCACAAGTCATTGAAGATAATGCTCAGAATGTTCTTTTGCTTCCTAGTCAATGCCATTATCTTATTCACACGGAATACCAGCAAGTTGCAAAGAATCCAGTTTTGACTGTACAGCCTTCCCTTTATTTGCTTAGGAACAGTAGCTCCCTAACGCTATAGACATTAAAAGAATTTTAGAATCTTGCAAAAAATTAATTGGGATTTCAGAAAACAGGCCTTCATATAGAATCCAAGAGAAAAGCCCCGTTGAAGAAGAGATGGATTTTTGTGTTCTGTCTTAAATCAGGTACTTTGGCATAATTCCAAAATCAAAGAAATGTTTTCTCTGCAACAGTGAGTAAATTAAATCTGCTTTTTCCTCTAACCTACTATGTGCTATTCTGTGCACCATTAAGGTAGGTAAGAAGGAGGATTTTGTTAAACAGCATCATATGCCATTCCCCTGCACCACCTAAAAGCAATCATCTGCTTTTTCTGGCTCATCCATATATGGATGCTTGATTTAGACTTGCTCATATTCTCCTGTAAGTTTTACAGCAAGTTCTAAAATAGCTTTTGTATAATAACGTCTTTTGAATTAAAAATGTCTTTCTGAGACAAGTACCATATGATTTCAGTCATGTGTGGAATTTAATGAACAAACTGAACTACAAAGCAAAATAGAGACACAGCCCTCCTTACTTAGACAGCAGGCAGGCAGCTCCAGGGAAGTGAGGAGAGCTATAAGTGGGGAAGTATGGGTTGTGGAGGAGATTGAACAAAAAGAAGAAAAGAGATATAACTCATGGATATAGACAATAGGGTGGTGATTGTGGGGGTGGAAGGGGATGGGTAGGGGGTGGGAGAGGGAATAGAGGGAATAAATGGTGAAGGAAAATTAAAATTTTTTTAATTGTTTAATGTTTTTCTGGAGTGCTGAAAAAGTACATATATGAGTATTGGTGTGTAGTGGTTTAACTTGCAAACAACACACCATTAAAAGAAATAATATATTTTCAATAGAACAGAATACTAGCCAATTTTTAGCATCTATAATGTAAAACCTTGAGCTGTATTTTGCCAATAGGTATGACTATTTTAATTGGTCTCCATCATCCTACCCTAAGTGTTCTTGTACCCTATATTAGATATGATAATTGTATAAAACATACCACAGGACATATGTGAAATAAAATTCTGCCGCTGATTCAGTTTCCTTTACATCTGAACATGATAGTGATATGTTAAAAATTGAGACTCTGCACCCTAGTATATATTTCAATTATACTTTTATAAACCTGAATGAAATGTAATTAAAACGCAGTTATTACAGAGCTACAATATGAAAGATCTATTATGTTAAGCAACACACAATAAAAAATGTAATTGACTTCTTAACAAAACCAGGAACTCATCTGCAAAACCAAGAAAATTAATTGATATGCTGGGTAGATTTATTAGCAGTTATTCATATCTTAGGCTAAGTTGGAAGAAGTGATGTTTTATAAGATTATAGTATTGCTAAATGTACAATGATTCCACCCCGTACCCCTAAAATTGTTTCCACCCATTGTTCACTTACAGAAAAGTTGTCTGATTATTTTATTTACTTCAATACTGTGTTTTCACTCAATCTATCTTAACTATTCCTGGTGAGCCCTGGCTCTGAAGTTTCATGCTGGCACATTGTAGCAGGATTATTGCTGTAGGCTTAAGAGGGGAATGCCAACATAGAATAGAAGATGATGATCCATGACATGACACTTCCAAAAACAAATTTTTCTTTTTTAGGAGCACAAAATGCATCTTGTGGCTAAGTTCTCTATGATTAAAACCTGCATTTGACACTAATGGTAATTAGTTGTTTAGGCTGTATCTACACAAGACATTTTTTTTTTTTAATACTAGCAGAAAGATCACTTTAATTCTCTTTCTTTTTCACTCTATCATTGAAAATCCAAAGAAGGATTAAGAGTCCAGAGCAAAAGTGTTATTAATTAGTCAGATAGTCTTGGTCAAAGCAAAATGTTTGATAAAATATTTAGTTTGATTCAATAATAATAAAATCTAAAATGTATAGACAGTTTTGTTTTCTTTAACAAAATAAAGTGTAACAATTACTTGATGTAAAAACCTGATTGCTTTTCCATTTGGGAAGAAAGTAGCATGAAGCTAATTCTGTGCTCAAAATAGGTGACATCACGAGCTTAGGTTGCTCAGGAGAGATTGAAATTGTTTACCAGGATGGTAACTTCTAAGTCTATAAATATCTTAGCTGGACACTTACATTAATCATATAGACAAGATACCTTTTTTTTTTTTTTAACATGGATGCAATCCTTTGACTTGACCCTTTCCAGTTAGTATCAAGAAAAACATTGCTGATTAGAGTCTTGAGGAATAATTGAGAGACAGAGTTTATTTTCCTTTCTAATAGCTGACAACGTATGAGATGGTCTTTGCCCTGGAAATCTCCTCATTACCTCTGCAATGTCTGTCTGAGGGCACAAGCAGTGGCCAAGGCACAGCGTGCCTTCCATAAATGTCTGCAATCTGCTTGTTTTCAGAAAAACACTGTTAATGTGTGTGATTTAGTCAGTGATGATACCCTATGACAGTTGGTCACGTAGTGGTCAAAATAATAGCACAGGCTCCACAATGGATATTGTATTCTCGGTGAATAGTTTGTATTTGAGGATATTCTGGCCATCTATGAAGAGCTAAGGGGCATGGCGAAGATCTCAGTGGTGAGTGGATAACCCCCAGGTTCTCCACAGGACATGTTCTCTTCCCTCCAGAGACTTGCAGGCGAAGGAAGAGTATTATTTGTAAAAAGTATCAGCGCTTCCTTCATCAAGGTCACGAGCATTTCAGCAATAAGTGAACAAAATAGATGTGCTACATTCTTAACATTTTCATGTCCTAGAAATACAGACATAATTTGCTTGGTAATAATATCGAGAGATCATAGACAGGGCAGAAGTACTTGAAGGGAGATTGAATTCATGCTCTGCACAATTAAGCCGTGCTATCCACCCAGCAAGGATGTTTTATAGCATCTCATGTTTTCATAACAGCCTGACTGTTTGGCAAATTTAAATGAAAGGTTTAATGGATACAGTAGTGACTGGCTTAGCTAATAAGATGTTAAATCAAAGAAATAAAGAGAGAAAAAGAAAGAAGAAAGGGAGAGAAGGAGGAAAGCAGGGAGCGGAGGAAGTTGGGAAGGAGGTAGAAATAAATACTTATTTAAAACAAATCACAAAGATATTAGGGCTACCTACTGATTTGGATTAACCCAAAGCTGTGCTTTGACAGGGGGAAAGTCTCTAAGAGAAGCTCAATAAATGTGTCCTATGGCTACTGGAATGTAGTATGGTAGTAGCTTGCCAATGCTTTGAATTCAAAATACATAATATTAAGTTTTTCATTCATTGTTTCAATAGAAGTTCAGCATAAAAAACAAATTGAAAATATCCTGTAGCAATGGCTGGAATTAACATCGAGAATCCAAATTTGACAACCATGGTATGATGTTAGCATAAACTAGCATTTTAATATTATTATGAAAGTATTGTCTTTCTCCAAAAAAGCACTTTCTGTTGTGGGTGTGTTTTTTAAATTAAAGGGTACAAAGAAGAGAGATAAAGCAATAACTTTTTTTTAATGTTTACTATGTGTCATGGAGTATGCTATGGTTTATCTTCTTTAAATATAGTGATTTTGCAAGGTAGGAATTAACATCTCTACTTAATAAAAAATGAGTTTCAGAGGAGTTGTCAAACTTAGATACTAAGTGAGGGAAGTAGGGTGTACTATTATATTTATTATCCTACAAACTTTTTTTTCCCATATGCTAAATCATTGTGAAGGAACTGCCATGTATCTGGTCTTCAAACTAAGCTTAAACCTAAATATATTAATCCATGCAAAGGGAATACCTAAGTAAGTTCTCCATAATTTTTATGATGATGGTCATCATCATATTGCAGTTCTCTTTTGCATCCAAATAATGCTATGCTTCTGTCCATACTATCCACCTCATACCTCTCATAGCAGTTCCTTTCCTCAGCTCTCCATTTTAAAACCTTAATTCAAGCTCCTGTCATCTCTTGGCTTGATTGTAATATGATAGCAGTGTTCAAATGATTTCTCACCTCTAGTGTTGCCACCTCTTCCCAAAGCTATTTCCATTCTTCAGGTTACTGTCACTGTGATTTTTCTAAAATGAATCCTATGTTATAGCCCACTGATTAAGACCTCTCAAGATTCCCAGTAGAAAAGTACAGATCCTTTCATGGTATAAATGTTCCTGTGCAAGCTGCCCTATCTTTACCTGTTAAAAATGCTCTCTCACCACTGCCATTTCCCAAGAGGAAAGTTAAAATTCATACCTGCTATAAGTGGTTCCATGCTATCTGTCAATCTGCCCTATGTTTACATATTAAACACTATGGGCTCAGTGCACGAATTCGTGCACCAGTAGGGTCCCTCGGCCTTGCCTGTAGGATAAGGCCAAAATGGGCTCTCTGACATCCCCCAAGGGGTCCCAGATTGCAAAAAGGAGCAGGCCAGGCCGAGGGACCTTACCATTATATGATTGGAGCTGGGGCATGACTGTAAGAGGGCTCTAAGACATGTTCAGTCCATCTCACTCAGTCTCAATCAGCCAGACCCCAGCATCAAGCTAACCTACCAGTCAGAACATATGCCACCCTGGTGGTCAGTGCATGTAAGAGTGAGTGGCCTTAGCATATCATTAGTATATTACACTTTGGTGGTTGAATGGCCAACCAATCGACCAGATACTTAGCATATTAGGCTTTTATTATATAAGAATATCCCTCACGATTTCCATTCCACTCATATTATAGGATCCTGAAATCAAATTCTCAGTTCTTCAAATTGTCTTTAATGTTTCATACCTTACATTGTTCCCAGAAAAAAAAAAAAAAAGATATATATCAATGGTGGTTTCTTGCTCCACATGAAGTAGATGTTGGAGAGTATTGCTGGCAGCACTAACCAGTTTGGCTCAGTGAATAGAGCATCGCCTGCAGACTGAAGGGTCCTGGGTTTGATTCTGGCCAAGGGCACATGCTTGGGTTACAGGCTCCATCCCCAGTAGGAAGCATGCAGGAGGCAGCCGATCATTGATGTTTCTCTCTCTCCCTCTCCCTTCCTCTCTGAAATCAATAAAGAAATATATATAAGAAACATATATATATATATATATATATATATATATATATATACACATACTACTCACAGATCTAGCCACTAGAAAAAAAAATACCACTGTTTTTTTAAACCTTTAATGGCACTATAATGTAGCCACAGGTCAATCCCTGCTAGCATCATCAAAACATGCATAATTATTTAATGCCCCATAGTTAGGTATACAGTCTCTTCTAGAGCACAGCAGCTGTAGCTTAATATAATAACTTAATAAACATTTGTAGTTAAACAGCACACTACTAAATAACCTATGTTTTAAAATATGAAGTCTCAGTGAAAATATCAAAAGTGCATTGCATTTTCCTAATAGCGGGGGAAATAGAGCATCTTTTCATATATCTGTTGGACATTTGTATGTCTTCTTAAGCCTAATGCCTATTCAAGTCCTCTGCCCATTTTTTGAATGGAATATTTGTTTTTTGTTATTGAGTTTTATGAGTTCTTTCTATATTTTGGATATTAACCCCTTGTCAGAGGTGTTGTTTGTAGATATCTTCTCACATTCGTATGGCTGCCTTTTTATTTTGTTGATGGTTTATTTTACTGTGCAGAGGCTTTTTAGTTTGATATATTCCCATTCATTTATTTTTATTTTTACTTTTACTTCCTTTAGTTTGAGGTCGAATTCATAAAATGCTCTCTAAGACCAAGGTTCATAAGTTTAGTACCCATGTTTTCTTCTATATAATGTTTTAGGTCTTATATTTAGGTCTTTGATTCATTTTGTGTTAATATTTTGTATGGTGACCAATAGCAGTTTAGTTTCATTCTTTTACATATGGCTTTTCAATTTTTGCAGCACCATTTTGCCAAGACATGGAAACAACCAAAGTGTCCTTTGATAGATAATTGCATAAGGATGTCATATACAGCCATCAGGAAAGATAAAATAGTTCCATTTGCAACAACATAGGTGAATCTTGAGAATAGCAAGCTAAGCAAAATAAGTCAGATGGAAAAGTCTAGAACCATATGATTTCACAGATGGGATATAAAACTGAAAACAACAAATAAACAAGTAGGATAAGCAGACAAACAAAAACTCATAGATACAGACAACAATATGGTAGTTAACAATCTGAAAGGGAAATAGTGGGGTATAAAGGGTAAAGAAGGTCAAATATATGGTGATAGAAGTATATTTGACTTTAAGTGGTAAACACACAATGCAATGTGATCTATTATAGAATAGTACCCTTGAAACCTATACACTTGTATTAACCAATGTCTTAATAAAAATTTTAAGTATATTGAACTGAAAATATATCAAAATTTATTGGACACATCACAAGTAGTGTTGAACTTACAGCATTACATGCACAAATTAGAAATTAATAAATAACTAAGTTCCTATTTTAAGAACATAGAAAAGAAGAGCAAAGTAAAGCTAAATCATGTAGAAGAAGGAAATAAAAAAAGATAAGAACATAGATCAATGAATTTTAAAACAATAATAACCATGGAGACTGTGGCTTAGGATATCTGCTTTAATGAAATCAGAGAATTTGATAAATAAAATTATAGAATTAAGGAAGGCTATGAAAGCCGCAGATCCTCTATGATTTAAAGGCAATTCTGATATGCTACAGCTACATAGCAGATTATGATTAATGTCAGGCTCAAGTTATGATTATAAGGTTATTGCAGCCTCCACAGATCTTAAATTAGCAGCCTCCAAAGGTCTTTGGTATCGATGCATAAAATCACCATGTAAAAATATTGTTGGAACACTCTAGAATATTTTAGTCAGAAAGAATCAGCCAGAGAGATGTCAAAAGCAACAGAATCATGGAATGAAGCCTAAGACTGCATGAAATCTTTTAATAGGAATTAATCTGTCTGCTCTGTACAAAGCTAAAAGCTAAACCTCACCTAGCTACTGCTTCTTCTAAGTTAATTTTGTAAACTAAAGGACAATCAACAATTTCTGCTGGGAAATCCCTGTTTTAGTATCCATGGTGCCAGTGTTTAGAGGAGCTGTTAGCTCATAGAAAAAGCCTTGCAAAGAATCCACCACTTGCTCAGCCTGCAAATGTTGTCAGGATGAAGGTCGTGAGCTTCAAAAGCCTTCTCCAAGAATCAGGAGCATCCCAAGAATTATTGGTACAAAGTCTCATTTGAAGCTAGAAGAAAACTCAACCCACCCAAACAAAAGTTTCTGAGACATTTGACCTTTGTGTTGGCAGGAAGAAAAATTTTAACCAGCACATGTACCCTGTAATTGGCCTAACCTTATTGGAAGGTATTCACTAACAGAGCAGAACACCAAGACAGAATTTCAGTAAATGGCACATACTCTCATAAAGAGGTCCGCTCAAGGTAATTAATGTACAAGAAAGAGGAAGGCTTACTTAGAGCAACCACTCAAGATTGTAAAAATCAAATCAATTTCATACTTTCTTTGAACTTTTTTTTTGTTTCTTCAGCTTTTGTATTTCAGAGAGTAGAAATAATAAACATCTCTGAGATGCAGCAATTTACACTCAAATTTTACTTTATTTTTTTTTAAAAAAGGTTTGTCTCTATTCCAGGCTCTCTTAATATAGCATTAGAATCCATTGTACTGAAAAGTATCTCACAACTTACGGTATTTAACTAGAGCGTGGGCAGAAAGCCAAGGAACTTGCTCTTCCTGTGTGAAGGTGAAGGTGATTATAAATGTGGTACTTTGCTTGGGATGGGGAGGGAAGAGGAAAGAGGGCCTCTGCCCTTTGTGGAACAAGTTGTGCCCACGAGACTTTCAGGAAATTGTATGGCACCATCTGTCACCTGGCCGGGCTCTGCTGTAGGCCTTGGGACCAGGTCAGATTTGCAGCTCAAACACTTCCCCAATTTTGTTTGTTAACACTAGACAACCATTGCCTTACAACTGATATTCTACTCATTCTCTTTCACTTGTAGCTCCAAGGTACTTCTGGGTAATAATTAGATTTCTTATAAGTATAATAGAAAATGTGCTTTGTCACAGGTTACCTCACCAAGTAAGGCTTTGACTGTGTCCTTCCTCTCCTGGTACAATCAAAACTCAGAGAAATATTTCCTTCATGTATTTGATAAAAACATCTCTTTATTATAAGCACATGTTTATATCCCCCCCCTCCTAAAGGGAATGTAAATTCCTAACTGATAATCAGATTTCAATTTGGGGATTCGCAAGGAGACTCATATCTGTACTTGAAAACTAACCCTAACCACTTTGTCTCAGAGAATAGAGCATTGGCCTGTGGACTGAAGGGTCCCAGGTTTGATTAAGGGCATGTACCTTGGTTGTGGGCACATCCCTAGTGGATAGTGTGCAATGGGCAGCTGATTGATTTTTCTTTCTCATTGATGTTTCTAACTGTCTATCTCTCTCTTTTCCTTTATTAATTTTAAAAAATTAATAAAACATATACTTTTAAAAAAGAATGAAAACCAGGCAAGCCAGAGATTGGGGGAAGATTTTGCTATACAATAAACAAATAACTCATATATAGAATACACAACATTCCTATAAATCAGATAGAAAACACACACACACACACACACACACATACACCAAAACAAAACAGTCAAACTAAAACAAAAATATATGTATCAAAGACTTAGAGTCACTTCACAATAAAATATATTCAAATAGCCAATAGACATTTGAAAAGATTCTTACAGACATTAGTTAGGGAAATGCAAATCCAAATTATAAGATACTCCTATATTCCAAAAATAGTTAAAATAAAAACATACTCTCCTGCACTCTGTAAACGTACACAATTTCTTTGCAAAGTGTTGCACAGTGTTAACAAAAGCTCAAATTATGCTTGGCTATGCCTGCCTGAGACCTGGCTATCTTAGGCAGTGTACAGATCTCTGAGGATCCCAGCTTTATGTGATGGAAACTCTCTCAAAACAGTCAACTAGGACAGTCATAGGCTCATCTATCTCACTTGCTTCCTCCTCCACAGGAATACTAGTAACTAGTCTGCACTATCTATTGTCCAGTATCTTAAAATCATTGCTTTAAATATTTAACTGGTTTTTAGTTGCTCAAGGCAGGAGGTTAAACTGGTCCATCCTTCTCATCCATCTTGGCTGAAAGCTCATGTTGAGTGTACCTTTTCATTGGCTCACTGCCTCGGTCCTTTGATCTTCCTGCTGTGTCAGGCTTGTAGCTGCGGCTGCCCTAGTGGCACACCTGCGGTATAACACCTGTCTCAATTCCAAGATCTTTTGCTGGTCATCTAAAGCACTTTTAACCCTTACATAGTTGGTTTGCTATTTTTGATTTTGAATGTATCTCTTTTTCCAGGAAGTAGACAGGAAATTGAAATGTTTCATTAATAAAAAAAATACTTATTTATTGTTAACCCGTGTTTACATTGTCTACCTGAAAACTGGACTTCAGTTTTGGGGTCTGTCATCAGAACACCTATCTGTACTAGCTTTCCTTGTGGGGTTTTTTTTTTTATGTTGATGAAATCAGGGAATGCTATTCTTGTGCATTATTAAATTTAATGATAAAACTCTTAACATGCCCTGGGTTGCTTATTAAGATGCTATAAAACTAAAGCTGCTCTTTAACTTTAAATTTTTATGAATATGAGTAAGCTAATAAAAGGTGTGATGGCCCAAAAGTAAAACAATGGTAGTGTAATTTCTCTTTATTCTGCTGAGAACCATAAGGTGTAATTTTTTGATAGTTTGCTGCTGCTGCTCTTGATGTAGAAGCAGTGTAGTGTGTATGTAATCAGGGAATTATTAAACAGTCATGTTAATTAAAAGTGGCTCAGATAGAAACTTACTAAAGAATCAGCTTTTTTTTTTTTTTTTTTTTTTACTTCACCCCTTTGTTTAGCAAGGCACAGACTGGCAGATAATGGAGGGGGTAAAATGGATTCATGGTTCACTCCCATTGACTTCAACCCTTCCTCCTCCTTTCACCTCTGAGGGAGCAGCCTGCCTCTAGGAATCCCAGTTGTCGCTCTCAGAGCCATAAAAAGTGGATTTTGTCCTTTTATAGTCTCACTTGTCTTATTCTCTACAGTTATTCAAGTTTCCCTTTGATTAACATAGATTTGAATTTTGCCAGTTGACATGTACATGGACTTTTTCAATTAATGCTATAAATGTGTTTACTCTTACTTATGATTTTCTTAATAGTTTCTTATGCTTTATTGGAAAACTATAGTATATTACTATATACATATAATATGCAAAATCAACTATTTAGAATATCCATATTATCCACAGTGGCCCAATAGTAGTTAAGTTTTTGGTATACATGAATTTTTGGCTGGGTGGTGAGTGTTGGTGTTTTTAAATCCCAAAGGTTCAAGAGTTAAATGTATATGGACCCTTTTAAGCAGAGTTAAATTTAAACTTAACTGTCACTAATAGTTTAACATGGGGTTAGTCACTTTTTCAATAAGGACCAGTAGTAAATCTTTTTAAGCTATACAATCTCTGTGACACTTACTCACCTCTATCATGACACAAAAACAGGCATGACAGCCTGCAAATGAACAGGCATGGTGTGCCCTTGAAACTTAATATGCATAAATCAGTAGTAGACCACATTTAGTCTGTGGCCAAATAATAACTGTTAAACACTAGTTTAATTGCTCATCCATCCCAAAGTAGTGTGTTGGAGTTTTAACACAGGCTTCTGGGATACACTGTAACTCAAACTTTAAAAGTGGGCTTTAATGGTGACAATCTCAGGTCCATTAATAGAACTGTAAGTCACACATTTTTAAGCTATTTGGCATCCAGAATAAATTGAATTAATAAATAGATACATATGCATTTAAAGATCAACTCATATAAAAGATTATGTATATTTACTCTGCACACTGTGTGAGAGTTTACATCCATGCACTTAAGCAGCACAATAAAAGAGCTAGGTTGATGTTTATTACATTTCCAAAGCATGACAGCTAGTGATTGGTAGTTGAGAAAGGTTAAAAAATAACAGAGAACATATAGTGACAGATATGGGAGTTTGGTAAATTATTTAGCTTCCCATTTTAAAAAAGTCTCATTGTCTTACAAAATAGTTTTCTAATATGGATATGTAGTATTTATGTTGTCTGAGTGAAGAAATGATTTACCCAAAACTATTCACATGGAATCCATTATATAAGCCATAAGTCTCCATGGGATGGGAAAAACACAAGAATGATTTTCTTTTGACTAACTTCAAGGAATAATTATAATTTTTCTTTCTAACAAAGAAACAGTTCTCTACCAGTTAATGTTTTTGTATCTGTAGCTACATATAGACTAGAATTGCATTGTGTGGTTTTATGTTTTGTTGTTTTATTCTAGCTTATATAGATTTTTTTTTCCTTTGAAATTTATCAGAAATGCCATGGGTTTTCAAATAAGACTAAAATTATTTTACTAAAAAGTCTTGTGATAAATCAAAGACTACATTCAAAGGACAAATCTATGGTTTCAGGTGATCTTTGGGGGAAAGTCAGTCAACCAGTGTTTTCTGCCATTATGTTATTTGTAGTCCTAGTCTCTTTGTGTATGTAGCTTTGCAGTGAAGGATTCCAACTGAGATATATATTTGGCCATGTAACAGCATTCTTTTCTTGACTAAATTCAGGTAACTTAATAAGTTTCTTGACACTGCATCGAATTGAAAGTATTATTAAGTCATTTAGAACATTCTTTAAAAATTATATTCAAAGATTACAGTGGTCACTCAGCAGGAACATTACTTTTCTTATGCCAGTAAGAATTCTAGGAGCTTTTATAATATCAGGGAGGTCAGGATCTCAAGTCATTTTTCAAATCATTTCACAGTAATTCTGTGCTTATACATTTATTCTTGAAATTAATAGCATGTCATAAATCCTGACTTCCATTTTTGCTTAATAACTCATGCCTTCATTTGTTCAACAAATGTATCTTGAACCTACTACATGCTAAGATTTAAAAAGTCAGGGATGAACAAGTTAGATATAATCTCTGTTTTGAAAAAAATGCCATTCAAGTTGGCAGAACCTGATACTAAACAAGTAGAAAAATGTGTATAATTAAGAACATGATGAATGTCATGAAGAAAATGAATGTGTGACATTAAAGAGTGGGACAGTTATTAGATCCAGTATCACCCAATAAATGAGGAGCCCAACAATTTTTCTGTTAACAAAAGGTACAAAACATGAAGCAGTATATTGTTGTTACTCTATTTTCTAAGGAGTTTTCCTTAAGAACAGAAATTTCTTAAGAAATTGGGGATATTTCATTAGAGCAATAACCTGTGAAAAACAAATAAAAAAACTACTTCAAGATTTTAACCTCACAATAAAATGATTTATAATTTTTTAAGTTTAGTTTCTAAGTTTCTCAACTCTCTGATCCTATAGACACTCCAACAATAATCCTTTGTTGATATTTCAATCTTGAGAAACCATTGGGTCACTCACCCCCAGGCTGCTCTGAGAGGGAGGCTAAGAATCAGAGGGAGATAGGCCACATAAAGGCTCCATCAACCTAGCTTTGTTCAGATCCATGGATGGTAAGTTCCTTTGTCAACTTGACATTAAGAGATGAAGCCTAAGCTACCACAGAACAATTTGGAAATGTCAGGCTTATCTGCACCCACGTCACTCTTCTGAAATAGGGTCAAGATTCAAAACTTGCATCTGACTTCTGATTCAATTCCACTCCCTATTAGTCTGTATGTGAAAAATGGCGGCCACACTAGAAAGCCTGTTTCTGCAGTTCTGGTGATATCTACATATCTGCAGGGCACACCCAAGTCCAAGGACTGCCTATGAACAAGGCATGCCTCTGCAGGGCTGGGAACACAGAACGGTAAGCGCATCAACTAGGACTGCAGTTTTTACAAAAAAAAAACAACCTGGAAAATGGTGGCTTACATTACTAATTAATTTGTTTCTTCTTAGCAATCCACCTTTGATCTCATGGAGCCATCAAAATCCAGAGTCTACTTCGCAAGTGTGTTGTTTTCATTCTCGTGTTTTCACATCCATTTTTTTTTTTTAACCAAATGCGACCAACATTTGAGAAGACTCATTCTCAACAAACTGAAATGCCATTCACTAAACTTTCTAAAATGAGGTTAACAATGGGCAACAACGAGAGAAAACATGCACTGCTCTGTTTACACTGGACATCGGTTGTCTGGAACTTGTCCAAGCATAGCACAGCCTACTGAGGAACCAAAAGGCAGAGTCAAAAGCTTGCAGGACTAGAGATGGAGGAGAAGGAGGCAACGTGAGAGGGGAAGCTTTCCTTAGAAGCTTGTGATGGCAAAGGAGGATGGGCAGATGGTGGGAGTTAAAAAGGTCCACTCAGGGCTCTGCATTCCATCCCACTTGTACTGCCAGATGGAGGTGGACTTTAGGTTCCCCACGTAGTTGACATTGTTGTGAGTGGTGGGGAAGCCTCATTATTGACTGGCAGAAATGCAAGTCCTGCCTCCTACTTAACCTTCCCTAATACCAACCCAGGGACAGCTATTCCAATTCCATGGAGATGGAAGTCTCTGCTAACCACTTGGCCTTTGTTATGGTAAGTAGGGGTGAGGTTGACATCCCCTTCCCACACCCCCCCAAGTGTTTAGCTGGAGTAGAGTGCTTATTTTCTAAAAGTTTTCTGTGTTGCTAGACTGCCCTAACCTGTTCCTCTGGCAGAACTTTTCTGGGGCTGTTCTAGTTCATACCTTTTGCCTCACCTTTCCAGCTTCCACTCTGGGAAATGTGAGGCAAAAGGAAAACTCAGCCAACGCACCACTGTGTCATTTCTTGGGTTGCAAGTTTCTCAGACAATCTGCCTTGTTTTCTCTACCCTTGAGCCTCTTTTAATAATTGTTTCATATAGAAGGTCTAGGAGTTTCTGTTGTATTAGTAGATAGAATGAGAAAGAGCACATCTCATCTATAAACTCTTGGAAACAGAAGTTAGCTAGAATCTTAACACATTTTTAGTTCTGGAAGGTAGACATTAAATGTTGAAAACATATTTTTATACATTTTTTCATAGAAGTTACTTCTATTTAACCCAAATGTATTAGAAAGCCCTAAGAAAATCAAAGTGATGTCAATTTCAAACATTTTTGCCAGTATAACTTGCATTCTATAAGGTAAAGAATTGTTATAATTAAACTGTAATACATCAGCTCTTCAAAAGAGCTTCTTCTTTTTTTCCCCCTGAAGCTAAATGGCAAGTCCTGGAGATGAATATTGAGAATATCAGAAACAAATTACTTTAATTTAAATGCATGAAAGAAGTGGTTTTTAGTATTAAGCATTTCTTACAGAGTATCTCCTGCTTTGCTCCCAGGTTGACCCCAAGAGGAATTCTTTGTCATTAGGCAGAGGATAGAAGAGTTGAGAGTAAGTTGACTAAAGGAAATTTGCCATCATCCTTTTGTACATGCAAGAATTTTCTAATGGTTCATTGAGGACTAAAATGCCCTTATTCTAATGTGATACTTGATCTTTAAAAGGAATCATGTACTTTATGCATTCTTAGTTGACACCCTCTACACACACACACACGCACACACACACACACACACACACACACTACTGTCTCTTAAAATCAAATGCATATTACAGTTGCAATGAGGTAATGATTATCAATACCTGCTCATGTGCAATGAGATAAAGATGTACAGATTGGCCCTGGCTCATGTGGCTCAGTTGGTTAGAGTGTGCAGATTGCAGGTTAGATTCCCAGTTGGGGTGTGTGCAAGATGTTTCTCTCTCACATCAATGTTTCTCTCTCTCCCCCTTCCTCTCTTAAAAAAAAAACTCAACAAAATACTATTTTAAAAATATGTGCAAATTGGTGTCAGTGGCTTAGCCCTCTTTTATTTCCTAGCAAGCAAATGTCAATGAGATGAAGCATAACATGTGGTGAAGCAGAGGACCTGAGCTTTACTCCCAACCCAAGATAGCTGGCAGGCTACCTCTATTCCATTGCAAAGCCGCCTTAGGGATCATCTCTAATGACTTTTAGTGTGTCTGCAAATTACTTTAAGGAACTCTGTGCCACCAATGCCTTTGATGGAACAGAGGTTGGTATTTTGTGGGAAAATATGGACATTCTTGACTCTAGATAGATGAGTGGTTTCAAATTTCAAACTGTAATTAGGAAGAATTTTTTAGGAAAGTCATAAGCTATTTATTTCACTTATATTTTGATGCATGCACAGAAGTAATGTGGTAACATTCCATATCTTTCAAAAAAGTATAAAGTGAAAGGTTTGTAATAAAACGTGTCATCATTCATGCCCTAACCAGTTTGGCTCAGTTGATAGAGTGTCAGCCTGCAGACTCAAGGGTCCTAGGTTTGATTCCAGTCAAGGGCATGTACCTTGGTTGTGGGCACATCTCCAGTAGGGAGTGGGCAGGAGGCAGCTCATTGATGTTTCTCTCTCATCAATCTTTCTAACTCTCTATCCCTCTATCTTCCTCTCTGTAAAAAAATAAAATAAAATAAAATAATAATAAAATATATATTAAAAAAACATGTCATCATTCAATTGGTAGTTGGGTTGTGTTTTGTTTTGTTTGTTTTTTTAATTGAATTTATTGGGGTTACCTTGGTTAATAAAATTAGAGAAGTTTCAGGTATACAGTTCTATGATGATCCAGATGCATATTGCATTGTGTGTTCACCACTCTTAAGTCAAGGCTCCTTTTGTCAAAATATATCCCCCCTTTACTCTCTTCTACTTACCTCCACCCAACCTTCCCCTGGCAATCACCATAGTGTTGTTCATGTCCAGAATTTTTCTTTTTATAGTTCTTAATAATAACCACTTTTATAACATTTTGGTGATGATAGATAGATAGATAGATAGACAGATAGATAGATAGATAGATATAGATGTAGAAATAGAAAGATAAATATAGATAGACATAGACAGATATATTTCCTATCTTGATTAATTATTCAAGGAGGCTTCCCAGAAAACAGTAGACCCCTTTGTTCAGAGTTCTAGAATTATTTTTCACCCATGCAATATGTAAATATATATCTATAAATAGATATAATAGATATTTATTTTAATAACATATATAGATATAATAGATCAAGTAATGACCAGTCAGGATGGGGCAGGGCCATGGCAGAGAGCTCTCAGCATGTCTGTGCCAGGGATCCGAAGAGCATGGAGAGGAAGGAAGAGCAGATAGGTAATTAGGGGGATCAGGCCAGGAAGCGAGAGCAGTTAGGCAGTTAGAGGGATCAGTTTGACAAGGGAGAGCAGTAAGGGGCATCAGGCAGGCAGGAAGGTAGGTGAGCGGTTAGGAGCCAGTGGTTCTGGATTGTAAGAGGGATCCCGGATTGGAGAGGGTACAGGCCTGGCTGAGGGATTCCCCCTACCCCATGCATGAATTTTGTGTACTAGGCCTCTAGTATATATATAATATTTATAAAATGTAGTGCAATCATATTCCATTTAAGATACCAGTATTTTAAGCTACAAATATTAAAAGATTGTGTATCTGGGGCAATTCTAAAAGGCATTTACATATGTCGAATTCCCAAGAATGTTATAGTGTTCAGTATTGTCTGCACATATTTGAACATAAAACATTTTTTCTTCTAGATTCTGAGACACCTTGGAGTATGGCTTAGATATCATTGCTCTGTCTTCTCTCATGTCACAGTATTCTGATCTTTTTTCTAATTTTCTACACACTGTAATATTTAACATGGTATCAGATTATATTTTGTTAATAGTTGTATGGATGTATCTCATTTTCCTCCACAGCTGCTACAAATTATCACTTATGTTAGAAAGTTTGAAATATACATTTGTTTACCCATAAAACCTTACTAATCCTAGATTACATAGCACTTATTCAATAAACACCCATCAAATGGAATTGTACAGAAGCTTCCACAATGCCCAAGAAAGGTAAGGTAGCAATGGTTTGTTGGGGGCAATGGCAGGGTCATTGCTGGGACAATTCACACACCTCATATTATATATTTTTTACTTCACTGAGTCTGTATAACACAAGTCCCCTATCTAAAATAATCAGGAGAGCAAGAACTCATATTGAGGTCCTTTAAGTGTGTATCTGATACAATTGCAATTCTATTTGACTTCACACACAGTCAAATATCTATTGTATTTTCCATCTAAATTATATTGTCACTAGATGCCTGGTACACAAAATTCGTGCACTGGGGTGTCTGTCCTTCAGCCCAGCCTGCACCCTCTCTAATATGGAACCCTCGAGGGATGTTTGACTGCCCATTTAGGCCTGATGCTAATGGGATTGAGCCTAAACGGGCAGTTAGACATCCCTCTCACAATCCAGGACTGCTGGCTCCCAACTGCTTGCCTGCCTGCCTTTCTGATTGCTCTTAACTGCTTCTGCCTGCTAGCCTGTTCACCCCCTAACCACTCTCCTGCCAGCCTGATTGCTCCTAACTGCCCTCCCCTGCAGGCCTGGTCCCTCCCAACTGCCCTTCCCTGCAGGCCTGGTCACTCCCAAGTGCCCTCCTCTGCTGGCCATCTTATAGTGACCATCTTGTGTCCACATGGGGACAGTATCTTTTGACCACATAGGGACAACCATCTTGTGTGTTGGAGTGATGATCAATTTGTATATTACTCTTTTATTAGATATGATAGAGGCCTGGTGCATGGGTGGAGGCTGGCAGAAGAGTGTTCCGGATCAGGTTAGGGGTTCCCTTGGGGTGTGGGGTGGCCTGGACGAGGGGCTTGTGGTGGTTTGCAGGCTGGCCACGCCCCTCAGCCCAAGTGGAGGCCCTAGGATCTGGGATTTATTTATCTTCTATAATTGAAATTTTGTAGCCTTGAGTGGATGCCTAGGCCCCACAGGGTGTGTGGAAAGCTTAGCTTTCTCCATTTCCTGCTTGCTCTTTGGCCACAGCCATCTTGGTTGGATTAATTTGCATACTCACTCCTGATTGGCTGGTGGGCATGGCTTGTGGGTGTGACAGAGTGGTGGTTAATTTGCATATTACTCTTTTATTAGATAGGATTATTTTAACCTACCATGTTTCTCTGAAAATAAGACATCCTCTGAAAATAAGACCTATTTACAGGTTTCCTTCTGAGTGATACATAAGGCATCCCCCCGAAAATAAGGCCCTCCTAGGCTAAACATGAGAGATTTGGTCCACTGATTCTGAAAGAAATGGAGTCACAAGAAATTCACCAGGAAATTCAGGAATTGGATTGTTATGATGATGTTCCAGAAGATGATGACATGATTGTCATTGAATAAATGAGTAAATTCTTGATACTGTAGGATTCACAGCTTGTCTGGTTTGTGTTGACAACTACAGAACTATCGTACCGTATACAGGTAATAAATTTCCTTTATTTTCATTTAACAATAAATGTATACCGTATTCTTATTCATGGAAAAATCAGACATCCCCTGAAAATAAGACCTAGTGCATCTTTGAGAGCAAAAATTAAAATAGTGCAGGAAAATGTGAACCTTCTTTGCTCACAAGCCAAAGTGCTCTTGAGTTGGAAAGGTGAGTCCATCTTCTCTACCATTTGAAGACAGCTTCTCAGGAGACCAGGCCAATGCAGAAGCAGCGGCACTGAGACCTAGAGTTAGTCACCTATCTGAGAGAGTCTTTTGACTGCATAAAGGAAGATGTTCTTGGAACCTCTACATTTCTGCACATTTTTTATTTACCTGGCCTTATAAATTTTCTACTTTGGGTTATGGTAATATGAGGGATTTTGTTTTGCTTTGATGACCTTTCCTTAAAAAATGCTCAGTGAATCTAGGGACCTTATTGTCAGTATTTGTACTAATTTTCTAGGGCTGCCAAAATAAAGTGCCACAGACTGGGTGACCTAAATAATATAAATATATTGCTCACAGTTGTGGAGACCAGAAGTTAAGCAAGATCAAGGTGTCAGTAGGGTTGGTACTGTGAAGATTAATGGACAGAAACCTCCTTTAAAATTGGAGATGGGAGGGCCTGTAGGGGGAGCTCTCACACCCTGCTATGATCCCAGAGCCCAACAAAGACAACCCCCAACTTCTCCTCTCCTCCTCTATAAAAGTTTCCACCATTTAATTTTGGGCATGTGGGTGTTTCACCATTATATTGCATGTCCCAACCTACAATTCTTTGTTGTTCCTGAATAAATCTATTTGGCTAGAGAAATATTTAGCTCAACTGTTCTTCCTGAGGGCTATGAGGAGGCATTTGTTCCAAGCCTCTTGCCTAACTTCTAGTCTTCTCCCAATCCTTTGTGCTCCTTAGCTTGTTGAGGGTTATTTCAGTCTCTGCCTTCTTGTTCACATGATGTTTTCTCCATGTGTCTATCTTCAAATGTCTTCTGATAAGGACATCAGTCATATTGGATCAGACCCCATCCTAATGCCTAATGATCTCTCTCTCTCTTTTTTTTTTTTTAGTTGATTACCTGTATAAAAACATTTTCATATTCTTGTCAGATTATGAGTACTAGGACTTAATATTTCAACATATAAAATTTGGGAGAACATGATTCAACCCATAACAGCTTCCAACTTAAGACCCAACTGGGCTGCGCTCTTTAACACTTCTAACCACCCCTGCCATCGCCACCCCCCAAAAAAAAAAAAAAATTGAAGTCCAGAGTCTTTCAAAAATTTAGAAGTAAGAGACAGCTGTAAGTATGCCAAACACAGCTTATCCTTGAATTATTGTTAATTATTGTATTATGTACCATTCGAACAACTGTAAACCTACTGTTGTCCCACTCTCTCTCTATATATGTATGCCTCCTATTCTTATTTACTTTTATTTCCTAAGCACCTCTCCCTGGTGAATTAAAGCTGATAAAGGACAAGCTAAAGAAGAGAGCCCTTAGATAATTATAAATAAAAATGCATTCCTGTGCTCATTTTAAGGGCTTAGAAATATCTGACTCCTGTCTTTATCCGCTTAATTACCTTTCTCAGATAACTTGTCTGCAGATATGAGTTTCTTGTGCTGAAGAAAATCAGGGTTTATGTCTACTTATAAAATACTTCCCTGAACCCTGAAAGCCAATTTAGCCTTTCATGTCACTTTCGGAGTTCTCCTCACTTTAACAAGAGCCACACGTGTTGCCTGGGATATTTGGTAATTGAGTTTCTCAAGAAATATATGACAGATTGTGATGTAGTGTAAAAGGATTTCAGAGTTATCCATTCCAAGACCCTTCATAATAGGCTAAAAATATATTTCAGTCTCTCCTGCCTGGGCCTGAGGAGGCCCTACCAACCTCATTCTTAATCTGATCTTATTTTCTCGTCATCGGTTTGATTTCTCAGTAACTGGCAGCACTTGGTCTTCTTTGAATAGCCTCATGTCTATATATCTTTATGTCTGTTTTTTCAATTTTCCTCCCAGTCTCTGTTGATCTTAGGCCCTCAATTTTTATCACTTGTAACCTGAATTACAGGTGACCTTTTCATTGCTATCGGTCAAGTTTCCACTTAATAAGGTTAGAATGGCCCTTGTCATTGAGAAAAGAATTATGAGAAATCCCAAATGAAAGGGAGGGGACAGAAATAAGCAGGGGGAGAGAGACAGAGAGAAAGAGACACACAGACAGAAACAAAACAAAAATACAAAGTTGAGGGTTTCAATGCCTGTATATTTGTCCTTGTTTAACCTACTCCACACCCTACTTTAAAATGAATGCATATTCACCTTTCCTGGAAAAAGTAGCCAGGTAACTTGAAGCTTATAATTGAGCCACCGTGAATAAACCAAACACTTTATATAATGAATTTACTATTATCTGAGGGGGAAGAAGCCCAATACTTTTACTATAGATCTAAATGTATTTTTTAAATAACAATAAGTGAATTACTTATAATTTTGTATTTTCTGTGTTACTATTTTAGGTACCTGTGGAAAGAATTTAGCATTTAAAGTACTTCAAAGAGATACTGATCAACATCAAAGAGCATCTGATAGACATCCATCTTATGCCACAAAAAGCTTTTCTTCTTACATGTTCACTTTCTCTCCTCCTGATTCTCTGATATTAGATTTACATTTTGTTGTTCAACATGCATGTAGCAGGCAATGTAGTGAGTTTCTGGTAATTGCTACAAAACATTCCATTGTCTGGGAAGTTGGGTCCCCAGGAAATTGGCATGTGGCTAAAAGAGAAGTTCAGCTGGGGATGATGACAGTTCAACTTGTTTTTATAGTTATATTTGTTACTGCTGTTATGCCCAGACTTCGTGATCCCCAAGGACCACCAGGGAGCCGAGTCCGATGCAATAAACAAAAGAGCCTTCTCCATGCTAGCATGGGCCCCTCCCACCCATGCCGGCAGCATGGCGGAAGAGAGAGCGAACTTCTCCCAGTCCAGGGGTTTTACTCCAGTCGGTGGTGATGTCACTGCCTCGGCTAATCCTGATTGGTTGGGTGAGGGCTAGGGATAATTCCGCCCTGCGGGGCGCAGTTGGGAGCTCATCCTCGCCTTGCCCTGCCCTCTCACTGCCTAATATGTGAACCAACAGCTTATTGGAAATGCCAGAAGAAAATAATCTCCTACATGATTAAGAATACTTTAGAAACATACATAAAAGTACTACCCTGTTTCCCCGAAAATAAGACAGTGTCTTAATATTAATTACTGTCTGTTACTTTACATGTAGCAGGCACTTGGAAAATTGCTTAACCAAAATGATAAATGTATAAGAATGGATGGGTAAATTATTTATTTAGAGGGATTTCTCCTTGTGTTTCTAGAAGTGTCTCTCCCAACAAGAGGAGGATAGTTCTGCGGAGAAACTCGTTTTTTTAAAATATATTTTATTGATTTTTTTATAGAGAGGAAGGGAGAGGGATAGAAAGTTAGAAACATCAATGAAAGAGAATCATCAACCAGCTGCCTCCTGCACACCCCTCACTGGGGATGTGCTCGCAACCAAGGTACATGCCCCTGACCAGAATCAAACCCAGGACCTTTTAGTCCACAGACCGACGCTCTATCCACTGAGCCAAACTGGTTTCGGCTCTGTGGAGAAACTCTTGTTAAGAGCTTAGAAATTCTAAATCTAGCGACTGAGACATTGGAGAAATGACTTAATGTTTTGAGGACTTATTCTACTCATCTATTTTAAAATATAGTTTTGTGGATGGATAATATATTCTGATTTCTGTGATTTAGGTATCAGAGGATCCCAAAGACTTAGCACAGGCATAATCATATATGTATGTATGTGTGTGTGTGTGTGTGTGTGTATATATATATATATATATATATATATATATATATATATAAAAGATTTTTTACAGAGAGGAAGGGAGAAGGATAGAGAGTTAGAAACATTGATGAGAAACATCAATCAGCTGCCTCCTGCACACCCTCTACTGGGGATGTGCCCACAACCAAGGTACATGGTCTTGACCAAATCGAACCTGGGACCCTTGAGTCCGCAGGCCTATGCTCTATCCATTGAGCCAAACCAATTAGGCTAGGCATAATTCTTTTATAGTGTTTAGGTTTTCTTTTTTTTTCAAATAATGAACTTTAAATAAAAATATTTATTTATTTTTTAAAAAAAACAGCATCTTGGTCATAAAAGTCTGGAGTTTCTTTGCTAAATATTTTCATTGTAGAAATTATGGAAAAGAAAATTAAAATATTGATATTCATATAATTTAGAGATCACTACTATTAATATTTTTATGTAGTTTATCAAGCTATAAAAAAACAAAACAAAAAAAAACACACCCGTGCAATTTAGAAACAGGGCATAATATTGGTCTATTATTTAACTCATGTTTTAATGTCTTTTAGTTATATGTTTTCTTAAACTTTATTTTTACTGTTGACACTATTATAATGTCCCCATTTCCCCTTTCCAACCTCCATCCAGCCCCGCCCTCCTTCCCTCTGGCCATCCCCACAGCTTTCTGTCTCTATGTGTCACGCATCTTTGGCTAATCCCTTCGCCTTCCTGCATGTTTTTGAAGTTGCACCAGACATGTTTGTAAGGAAACAAAGAATGTGGTATGCCGGCATGGCCATGGCATACTCAGTCCCAGGGCACCTTATCCGCCATGGCAGCATGGCCAAGGGTGACCATGAGGGTGGTGTGGCTGAAAGGCTTAGAAAAGACAGACAAGAGAATGAAAGCTGGGTCTCAGTGGGACACTGCTTCCTGAGAGACAGTGCCAACGCCCACAAGCCGTGCCTTTATTTTATAGCAGATCACAGGAGGCAAAGTAGGGGAGTGGTCAAGATGTTTACATCATTCTCCTGAGTTTCAATCCTACTCAGTTACATGCACCTGATCAAGCTTTGCTTACTTGCAGCATATATCACTTATGCACGTGGGTCCACGTGTTCGGACCATAAGCTCAAGCTTACAATTATAGCTATAATTGTGGTTGGGGGGAGGGGAGGGGGAGGAGGGAGGCTCTGCCCTCCAAGCTGGGACTTGCACATGGCCATGAGAGGACTCTGCCCTCTCATCAGTCCAATGCTTGAACCTGTCCAAGCTCTGTAGCCACTCCCCACAAGAGAATTAATAAGTACAAGAATTCATTTGGAAATTTTATTCTGCAACTATTTTATCAGATTCAATTAAATATATTAAGTCACCTTCCTTGAGTGTTGCTTATCTATTGTATTCCCATAAGAAATTCATTCATGCGAGTTAAATTATTTATTTCTAAGGGCCTCAGGGGGGGGGAAAAAAGAGTAAAATTCCTTATCAGTCGCATAAAGATAATGGGAAACAAGTAAGAAGAGTATACTTACAAAGCAAAATGGAAATTTTCAAATTAATTTAGCTCTAGAGAAGCACAGCTGTATATAGACACTCTACACAAAGACAAGCAGATGGAACTGACAGGTATTTCAAAAACACTTGATAACATAAATGGCTGATGACGCTACAAAATAATACTCCTTCTAGCTGCTGCTTCTTCTCTGAGATATAGGCTTTTGAACATGATACATCTATGCATTTATGTAAAAAATATAGCCCTAATATAAATTATATTTTTATTGAAAGTACTATTAGTTTCTATATTTGATGGCAGTGTCTAAATACTTCTTTCAAAAGGCACTTCTGTGCTCATGCAAACACACCACCCAGGAATACTGAAACACAAGAGACAGTTAAAATTTAATGTAAGTTAATTGGGGAAATTATGTAGAGCAGTCATAAACTCACACTGAAAATCTATTATATGCAAAAAAAAATCATAGGTGTGAACAGTCTGTAATAGGCAAACCCTATTCTGATTCCTTTTGAATATATATGAGTTTATGTATTCTATTCAGCCACCTACTGTGATGACAAACAGACAGGTGCAGAGCAAGGACAATGGGCCAGGTACAGAAGGTCACAGGAAGGAAAGCCCTAGAAATGGACAAAACTGGGAAAACAAAGACCTAACCCCCAGGGTAACCTTCCCTCCCTTAGCATATCACTGGTCCTATGGTTTGGATCTACCAACCTTTCCTCCCTAGAGATAACATCTAGGCCTCAGGACCCTGAAAGGACACACCTGGAAAGCTAATGAATATTCTATTGAGATCCTCCCCTCTGACCTTCCCTCAGATTCCCATCTGCAAGAGAAAAAAATAAATAAAAATTCATGATTAAGGACACAATACACTCTCTCCCTCTGTAGAGCACTCCATGCCATTTTCTCCAACTATTCTTCCCGAAAAGGTATGTAGCTTCTGACCTCTAAGAGACCTCACAAGACTTGCAACCAGGGGAACTGCAGTTTGCCCTGGGTAACCCCTAAACCTGTCTCTAAGGCCCCCTTTTTTTCTGTCCTCCTAGTGAGTCAATGCAGCCAGCCTAGCTCACTTGTTGCTTCTTTTATGCTAATCCTGGTTTTATTTCACTCTCCTGAGCATGCTTTTTGAGACCAATAAATTCTGGCTTGCTTTGCTGCATTTTATCTCCTGACTAAAATATTTCCTTCAAGAAGACAAGAATCCCACATTGCACTTGGATAGTAAACATCCAAAGGAAAAATGCCCAGTGGTAACTATTTGTATAATGAAATTAAGTTTTGATGACAATGCAATTTATCCTTAGCACTCTTCTAATAAAAGAAAAGAAAAGAAAAGAAAAGAAAAGAAAAGAAAAGAAAAGAAAAGAAAAGAAAAGAAAATATATCTGAAATGTTCATCAAAAAGTGACTGGCCTGGCCCTTGGGATGTGTACTGAAAATCACATGAAGCCTGCAACCAAAGCAGGTGCTGGAATTGAACCAGAACCCTCAGTCCGTGTACTGACACTGTATCCACTGATGGATAACTGGCTGAGGCTGAGGCTAGTTTTGCATTTCTTTAACTATAAGAAATTATTTTTTGTAAAACATCGCCCTTACTTTTTTTCTTATTTATATTAAAGAGGGTGTTCTACTTCCTGGATTAATCTTCGATACCTAAAATTGGATCCCATTTATTTTCAGTCTTTCTATTCTGCATTCTACCAGACCCCCACCCACACCCCCCATTTCCCAGCACCCTCTGTGTGTATATTAATTTCAAATGATTTTTTCCTGGCATCTGAATGTTACTTTTTCATAATAATTTGATTCTTATTTTATAAGTTACTCTGTGTATACCAATTAGAATTTCTAAAATCTCTTCTTCCTGAATTACCTCTATAAATTTTGGTCTTTTGGTTTGTGTCTTTGTTTTGATTTGTTTCTATTCTGTGCTTTGATTTTTCTCATTTGTCTAATTATCCTTGAACATGTATACATATTTTAAGAATTAGAAATTAGGTTAACCTAAAAGGTAGGTATGCATTTCCGCCATTGTGTGTTTATAAGTCTGTTTCCCTAATCAGCTGCACAACAAAATGGAAAGTTTTCCCAGACATGCTAGGAAAATGGATGTAGTGTGTCAACTATTAGACTTTGCTTCAGGTCTAAGTGGTTGGGATATTAGTTGGAAGCTGCAGATGCCAAACTATGAAGGGCTTTAGTTAAGGGTGGCAACAGTCCCATCTACATCCCTATTTCTCCTTTGAATATGCATCAAAACTTCAGTTAACATTACAAGCAATTTTAAAATGATAAATAATTATCCACAGCTATAATATAGACTTCCCGTGGCTCTAATTCTTTATCCTCAGAAGTAAATATCTTAGAAATCAGTAAATATTTCCAATTGAGTTCAGTAATTCACTATAATTTGATGCATAATAATTGTCTCAATAAAAAATGAATGAACTTCAGAAAAGAACCAGTGTTCAGGTGGAGTTGTCTCACTTTTATATGTTGGTTTTATATTGGATTTTATGAACTTTTGAAATGGGTGGGGTGCCCTCTGTGTTCCTACCTATTGCCAGTGGCAGCGAAACTATTGTGACATCACAAGGAAAGGCATTTCCTGAGAGTCCCATGGGAGAATAAGTGATATGTATTTTTGTGAAATTAAATCCTTAGGTTTCTTAGGGTTTCTGCTCCATATTAAAGTCCAGTATCTTAGCTTGTGTTCCTAGTTTCAGTCCCTTGCCTGTGGGGTCCACATAACCATGGGTCATGAAGCTGGTTAAGACTACTTGGCCATAATGAGGCACACAGGAAAGTGCGAATCGTGGAGCAAGCAAGAACCAAGAACACAAAAGCAGGCAAGGGGCAGGAGAGAGAATTCTTTGATGGGGATTTTAACCTTCCAAGATTTCAGGCATTTTCAGTAGCTCCACACACACCCTTCCCCCAGCCAATTATCTTTTTCCCAGGTTAGACTGACAAACAAGCACCTTCCCTACATCACCCAGACTTCACTGTGCATAAGTCCATCTCTCCCTAACAATCCAGGAGGGGGGGAAAGGATGTGTTAATCCCTTTGGAGGTACAGTGCTGAGATTCATTGGGCTGTGAAATTGTAACTTCCTAGTGAAGCTGCCTGAATGACCATACTTAGAATGTCTGGCTTCCCCTTTGCTTCCTATTATTAATATTGACTAGCTAATTATGATGATAACACTTGCATGAAGATTATTGCAAGAGCCTCAAGCTAGTGAAAATAACAGAGTAGATAATATCAAGGCTATGATTGCTCAGTCCAACGAATTAAAACCAAAGAGTGATATTTGAGAAGAGGGAATGATCTATAGCCAAGAACTAAATTGAGGCCTTGGGAGAAGAAGATGTAGAAATATTGAGTAGTTAATGGCACATGCACTTGAAGGAGAATTGTAGCACTTGCTGTGAAGGGATTCCAACTGTCTAATGGGCTGTGTACAACTGGGGAAAATGGAATATGACAGGAATCATTACCGAGGAGATGAGAGAAGATGAAGTTGGTAGTGAGCCAGGTTGAAGGAAGGGAGTAAATGAGTTGTCTGCAAGATACGTCCATGGTGGCTAAATGAGGGCTGATTGGGGAAGTGCAAGTTTGGCAACCTCCTTAGTCCAGCCTGAGATAGATTAGAACAAAAGTTTTTCTAAAATACTAGCATGAATATTCCATTACTGACACAACCCTCTTTGTGGGATGTGGTTGGGAGTGTTAGGGTAGAAAGGGATGGAACAGGCTTTTTTATGACTAGCGACATGATACTAGTTGCTTTGTGAAAGTGAATTAAATAAATTTCTGACTAAAACAAATGTGAGGACCTGATGTCAAAGAAGGAACTTCCTCAAAACAGTATTTTTAAAAGAGGGAATGTAAGTCTCATTCTTTTAAAAAATGTTTTTATTGATTTCGGAGAGAAGAAGGAAGAGGGAGAGATAGAAACATCAATTATGAGAGAGAATCATTGATAGGCTGCCTCCCGCATACCACCTACTGGGGATTAAGCCCACAGCCTGGGCATGTGGCCTGACCAGGAGTTGAACCATGACCTCCCAATTCATGGGTTGATATTCAACCACTGAGCCACACTGGCGGGGCTAATGCTTATTCTTTATGAGATTTCCTAGCCACAAAGGCACCAAAAGCTGGATTTTTAGCACTACACCATTTTGTGGAAAAGAGATCTTAGTCATTTCATAGCACAGAGCAACCACATGCTAAAGTCAATGCAGAATGGTAAACACATAAAAAGGACAGCTTGAAAGATCCTTATTCAGAGGTGAAGCCACAAGATAGACTTTTATCATGAATCAATACAACAGTCCAAATCACCTGGTGATGGCCCAAGCACATAATCAACACAGATAAAGGACCAAGTCCCACACTCCCTTCCTGAATGGCTCTCACAGGACCAGATGCCAGCCTTTGAAAGACCTTTCGCTAGCAGCAGCATCTGATTCACTGGCAGGCTTTTCAAATAGTTTCCCTGGCAGCTTTGAAGTTTCTGCTAAGGCAGTTATGTGATTAGACTCCTCAGAGAGCCTGGGTGTGCTTATCTTCCCCCACACTGTCTCCTTCCACAATGCAACTTCCCACAAAGGCAGGTAATTGCACTTCCCATCAGTTTGGGCCGACAGTTTTCAAGAGTGAATATCTACTTGGTTCAACTAAGTAACTATTTGTAGTCAGTTTTCCAGGATATGCATTTCTAAGCAAAAATCCTGAGTGATCAGAGAAAACAGATTTATTATGTTTTGATTCTGGATGCCTGGTCTTTCTTGCTTCCTGGTCCCTATTATTGTAGAGCTCCAAAGATCCTTCTTCAGCTTCTCTTATCCTATGTAACCAACCACTTCCTTTAAGATCCATCCAACAGTAGATCTTATGGGAGAATTACAAAAGAAGCAGAAGTTTAGGAGAGAAGATAAAGGAAGGTTAAGAATGGTTATTGGATATGTCTTTTTAGTGTGTAGCCTCATAGGTGTTTTACCAGCTATGCATGGAACTTAAAGACAGATATGCTAAGATAAAAAATGTTTGCCCTAACCCATTTGGCTTAGTGGATAGAGCCTCGGCCTGCAGACTGAAAGATCCCAAGTTCGATTCTGGTCAAGAACATGTACCTTGGTTGCGGGCACATCCCCAGTAGGAAGTGTGCAGGCAGCAGCTGATCAATGTTTCTCTCATATCGATGTTTCTAACTCTCTATCCCTCCCTTTTCCTTTCTGTAAAAAATCAATAAAATATATATATTTTTAAAATGTTTGAATCACATCACATTAAGGAAAGCAACACCAAATAATCCTTCATAGTAAGTATGACAACCTGTTAAATAATGACCCCTAGGGCATACACTTGCTTTCCACTTTTGGTGAATAAAGGTATTCATTGTTAGACAGACACTGAAGTGTTTTATACATCATACAAGAATTTGATCTCCTTTCTGTTTTGTAGAACTATAAATGACAAAGTGTGATTTGTGTTCTAATAAATTGCCAGGGAGATGCCAAATCAACCTGAAAAGAGGTCTAAGAGTTTGCCAAAGAAACAATATTATGTTGGTCCCTGACTAAATTTCATGAGAATGCACACACACATACACACCCCAAATATATAAAATTTAGAGTAGATTCAGTGGAATGCATTTTATCTTTTATCCAGGGCTCTGAGATACCAACATTACACATGTACTATTCTCATTGTGTTTAGTGAAGTCTGATTTATCTTATTTGTAAGAGCTTAAAGGCAATGGCAGATATTATGTTTTGGATATTAGTTATATAGCTTCTTCTTCTTTTTTCTTTATTCTTTTTTTTTTTTTTGCATTGCTATAAATTCCTAAAAATATACCAGAGCTGCATATAATGAACACCTATTTAAAGTTTCACATTGATGACATTTATCACTTGCTTTTATTTATCCTTGCTGCACCTCCAAAGAGCCTTTTTACGTGTTAATGACTGTGCATATACAATGTATTAAAATAGGAGTTGCCGTGAGGTTAGAAATGAAATAATGCCCTGTCATCTGTCTTCCACTGTCTTCTGTGGTACTGTGTGGCTTTTTCCCCCCCCCTGTATATTTTTCTCTATTATTCTCTGACAAACAGGATCTGCCTAGTTAGGGCAGAGGTGGTTCTCTCTGTGCCCAAGGGTAGAAGCAGGTGTGTTCATCCTCAGGACCCTTCTTCCTTAGCCAAGGGTACAGAGAAAATTACAAATGAGACCAGGCTTGATCTTCAGCCAGGGGAGACAGAGCTCATCCATCTTCACCATCAGGCCGTCCTCTGCTGGAGTTTGCAGGGAGGCCAGATGGAGAGAAGGTTACACAGAATGTTTTCCCATCTTCTTCCCCACCCTCGTTTCATTATTTGTGCTGGTATTGTAAGACTCAGTAGAAAGGAAGTCCAAATAGCAGGCCTTTTATTGAACAAATTTGCTTTTTGACTCCTGAAGTAAAGCTTCAAGCACTGTAATTGACTAAGAAATTAACAGAGGGATATTTATTGTGTGAGCTAGAAGTTTAACTTGTTTCTTTTGAAAAACTTTATTTTATTATTGGGCTGAAAGTGAGATTTGGCAGTGGTCCTCTTTGAAGAATACAGGGTACAGTTACTGACCTAACATGTCAATATAAGATAGTTTAGTTTGACATTCACAAACCTAAATGTTTACACATAAAATAGTACAATAAGAACAGAAATTGTATAGTTTGGAAATGTGGGGAAAAGACTTGCTTCCAGTGTCATAGGCAAAATTGCATTTCTTTGGGTGGTAAAAACTTCAATAGCAAAGGTCTGAATAAAATCACGTTCATTTGCTTCCACTCCCATCCTGTTTAATATGCTTTTACCACTTTCTGTCACAGAACTTCTTTATTTTTAAGTATAGTTATGGCCACAAGTTGCTCAGTTGCATTCAAACTTTAATGAATAAGTAAAATCCCAAATTATCTTTGGAATCCATATGAAAAATTTATATACTCCTTTACTTTTTCATCCTTTAAATTCACCATGCCGTTTGCACTTCATGTAGGGTACCTAGAGGCGAGAATTATTATCTGCATCTTACAGATGTGACAATACAGATTCAGAGAGATTAGGTGACTCTCCCAAGCCAGTGAGTGATACTTCCAGATTCTGATGCTTTTTAAACTAAATGCCTGAGGTCTCCAAGCAGTGTGTCCCAATGTTTTGATCTCAGCTTTTAGACTGCCAGGTGGAGTTTAGGTGCCACTAATCACCAAACCAGTTGTCTCATTCTTCTCTGGACATATTGCCATTTTACGTGCCCCATGTAAGAATAGAGTAAGAAAGCATTGCGATATCTCCAATACACATTTACTAACCTAGTTTAAACATTATTCTAAATACATTCTAAGATTGAATTCCAAGATTACATTCTAAGATTGAATTTAATTCTAAGATTAAATATTATCATGTGGACTCACCTAAAATACATTTCTTTATTCAGAACACTTACCAATTTCTGCCCAGATATCTCTTACTATTTTTCAAAGGGACAGATAAAAGAATATAAGTATGTAAATGTCATGGATGGATGGATGGAGATAGATATGTAGACACATGGATTTGGATGGAGACATAGTTCTAAGCTATGTTTGATGGTCGAAATATGAATTTTCTGATCAATTAGCCATTTCACTCTTAGGTTCAGCATATCTCTAGAAGCTGTGACAGCAGTGCAGATGAATCCCCACTCAATAAAAGTAACAAAATGAAAAACTTTTGAATGTTGTTTGCCATTCACTGTTTTCCAGTTGCTTTTATGTGTTTTCTCTTCTGAGTCCTCACAACAGTTATGTAAATTAGCTGTTATCATCCCTGAGTTTCAGATGAGAAAGTGTTTGTGAGATAGGACTCCTTGCCCAATACTTTAAGTTTATGTCTCACCATGTCATTTCTGTCAAAATGATTCTTCTGCTAATATTTATCATTCGGTTTCCTTTGCAATATCCATGAAATTCTTAAGATATCTTTTGTCTTCTCTTTCTTTCACTAAGGTATCTTGAGTAGTAGAAAAAAGTCCATCTATCTCCCAAGCTCTGGTCATTAATTTCACCTGTCTCCTCAAACCTTCAGGATTCTCATACCCACCTAAGATAAATGGGTTTAAAATAGATTTCAGTATCCAATGTAAAGAAACAATATAACAGCAGAACTATTAGGAGACATAATTTCAGCCCAGGAAAGACCAGTTCATCACAGGAAGTCTTCCTAATTGGTGCCTCTCTACTTGCTCTGAGGAGGCGAAGCTCACAGCAGTGGGGGCGGAGCACACTGCAGTGAAAACCCAGATCACATGACCAGAATCCCAGACCTCTTTATCTACTGCAAGAACATTCTGACTTGCAGCAAAAGTAGAGCTGTAATTTGCTCCACAACCCCCAAGTCACACTCCACCCTTGCTCTCACATAAATATTTCATATTAAAGAAACCTCTTCAGAGCCCCAGAGCTCACATAAGCTTCTTTCAAAATGACAGATGACCCCCTGCCCCAGAGACAGATTTCACTGAGTGCCTGAGTGTAAGTTTCAGACACAGTGCTCTGTGATGTGTTTCAGAACAACAGTTATCCTGCTGCTTGCAGCCCTAGTAGGCAGACAGCAGTGAGGGGCCTTGACACCAAATTCCTCGCCTTTAGGCTCAGCCGGCTGGACAGCAATCTACTTGAATGTGTCTGGTAAGACATCTTCCCCACCTTGGTACTGGATTTGTGGCAGATCATTAACTTCAGAGTTGCCAGATTGAGAAACATGGGTACTATCATGTGAGGAGTGCCTGAGATTTGAAATAGCTTGTTTTTAATGGCGTGGGACTTTTGGGAACATCAGTGCTCATCGACCATTATACTAGAAACATTAACACTGACCTAAAAACACGAAGTCTTAAGTCAGCTCTTTAACCAAAATGTCTCTATGCTTGGACAAAAGCTAAAAGTCTTTCATCTCCATCAGTCTGTGAATCTCATCAACACTCCCAGACACAGCGTCAGATACACTTCCACTCCATATTCCACCAGACCCAACATCACAGGAAAGTGATGGGAAAAGGGAACAATGAATTAGTGTCCACAAAGCATTTTCCTGTTTGGCCAGGGTGGCTTTGTGGTACCATGTCATTGTCCCATGAACCAAGAGGTTGTTGGTTTCCTTCTCGGTCAGGGTCCATGTCTGGGTTTCAGGCTCAATCCCCAGTCGGGGGCATATAGGATGTTCCTATCTATCCCTCTCCCTTTTCTCTAACATTATTATTATTTTTTTTAAAGCACATAGGTAGGGAATGGCTAAATGGTTAAGCCTTGGACTGACCTATTGGCAAAGTCACAAGTCCCTGCTTAGAGGGCACAGCCCTCTTAGCATAATTAAGTTTGACCTTATGATGCTCCCTAGATCCTATCTGGGTAGCTAATGGGCTGTGGGAGGTGCAGCAAGTGCTGCCAAACTAGTGAAACTCACAAGAACATTGTAACTATGGTGACCACTACCTTGCTTACCTCTGACTATAAAATAAAGGCTCAACTTGCCATTTGGATCTCTCTCTGTGGCCTCAGCCAGGCACAGGAGATCCACCTAGACCCAGCTTATTCTCTTTCTTTTCTTTGATCCTTCACCTCCCCTCCTCAGGCTCACCAGACCCTTGACTGTGGTGGCACAACACATGCATATACAAACAAAGCATTTTCCTGTTTTATTCATTCACCCATTGATTCATTTACCCATTCAATTATCAATATTTATTCAGCATCTACTATATGTCAGTAAAAGTTTCAGGCATTGGTTATAAAGTGGAAAATAAGATAAAACAAAGTTCCAGTAGCAATCATGGGTTATGAATCCCAAGTCTAGTGGAATCATAGGGTATGTGTCTGTAGGGGGGTGCATGCATGCACATGCAACTGTCTATCATCGGTGTCTGTTTCCGTGTGTATAAAAGAGTGTTAGGACGAATCTCAGAGGGAAGGAGGGAGAGAGATAGGAAGAGATTTACCAAAGAATTTATATGCATATATGCATAACTCATAAACACAGAAAATAGTGCAGTAGGCCTTAGGGGGGCAGCAGAGAGAGGGAGGAGAACAAAGGAAGGTTAAAGATGGGGGGAAAGGGACATATGTAATACTTGGGTGATCATCTCATGAATTGTTTGGATGTTTACCTAATTTCTGTGTTGTAGTCCTAAAACTGGTATAGTCTTGCATGTCAACTGTAATAAAGAAAATTAAAAAATTATTTAAGAAACAGAAATATTTCTCCTTTTCTAAATTTGACTGGAACCTACTGAAGAATAATATTGAGCAAAATAACATGATTAGATTTGATTTATAGAAATTTCCCTTTGGTGGCATTGTGAATGTGAGAAAGTATAGAAGCAGATAGACCAGCCTGGATTCCAAGGTAACAGTGTTTGAGAAAGCTGAGGGTGCTTAGGCAAAGGGAGGAAAAAATGACCAATTCTGAAACAACTTTGAAGACACAGCTGAGAGGAGTGAATTGAAGGAGGAGTGGGAGAAAACAACTATGAAAGGTTCTTAAGTTGTTATTCTAAATTGCTGGATGGCTGGTGTCACAAGGAGAACTGGCACAAGGAACATCAACCAGGAGTTCTGTACTAGATTTAGAATTATAAAATGTCATTTAGACATCCATTGGAATTATCACATTGGCAGTTAGAATATAGGTCAGAGAGTGTTTGGAATTTAACTTATAAATTATAAGTGAAATTTAAGGCAAAGGACTAGGTCAGATCTGCTGGAAGCCAATTCCAGCATGTCATAATTGCAAGAGTTTCATTGAAAGGTTGATGGAACTTGGGGACTCAACAAGGGCTGAATCACATATATAATCACCTGTTAGAATGGCTAAAGGCATTTCCCCAAAACTGAAAAGGTTGATTGTTTGCTGCCAGACAACTCAGGGCATCTTAATCTACATGTTATTGCCTCCTTCTGGCCAAACATCTGAACAGCCATAGCCAATCTGACAATGCCTCTGTATGAAACCCTACCCTTTGAAGTGTATCTCCCGCCTTGCCTTAGGACAATTTGCATTAATAAAAAGCTAGAGGTTCTGAAACAAGGAGAACTTAGCTCCTTTAGCTAAAGTTCCTCTGACCCCCAATGCCTTTCAAAATTATCTTTCATCTCTGGACTCCAAGTTAATCTATGCACAGCCTTCTCCAGATTCTAGAACCCTTCTAGATGCCGGATTAGGATCCACCAATGTTAAATGTCACCCTATGTCCAGCAAGATCACTATGGAGTAAGAGTAGACAGAGAAGAGAAGTCTGGGGGCTGAACTTTGGAGCACTCCATCAGTCAGAAGTAATGAAGACGACGATGCAGACATAGGAGTTTCAGGTGTGAATGAAGTAAGAGGACAACCAGGGATAGTGCATTCCTTATTCATATTCTTACTGGCTATAGGAGGAGCATAATTGTGATATCTATAGGAAGAGGTTATCATAGTTTATCTAGCCCAAGATGAATGTTCTTCTTTAGCTTTTACATCTCTTAAATCTTAGGACTGTGTCATAGTTTAATTGTCGGATATTTTCTTTAATGTTGACCCATAAAATAATACTGTATCTTCTGACTGACACTATTTTAGATGTAATGGATATTTTAGATGAGTACACAACATAGCACCTATGCAGGCAGATTAGTAACAGTCATTCTTTCTCTCTTTTTCTCCTTTCCCTCTCTCTCCTCCCCCTTTTCTATCCATCACATATTAAGTATTTAGTATATATTTGAATACTTTTTCCTAATGAATACTTGAGGATTCCCTTTTTAAAGATTACTTTCATAATATAAAATAATAGGAAACAAATTAATGAGTTTCTCCATGTGATATTTGAATAGGAGGACATTCTCAAGTCACACAGTATATTACCTGTATGTTTCTCATTGAATGTAATCTTTAAAATTTGGTGGTAAGTATAGTATACTCATAAGTCTATCCAGTGACAATTCACTTCTCTATCAATCAAATAAGTTTAAATCGTTCTTGTAACTGTCACAGCAATCGAATACTTTCAATTTGCTGGAAAAAAAAGGAAAACCATGGCCATGAAAGCACACTAATAAATGTTTATTATTCATGCTAATTTGTAGCAGAGGTTTACCTTCAAACATGAAGAGTTGATTTTCATAATAAAAATTGACACTGAAAATGGATTTAAATTATACAGTTATCCAAAGATTTTATGCAACTTGAAGGAGCGAAGAACTTATTATTTTACCACAGTAGTGAGTTGTATAGTATATATGGTCATTGTGGTTATACATTGATCATATACAGAAATTGTTTTTGTATTGTAGCAAGCTATTAAATAATTTAAGATAATACTGAGACAAAATATTTTAAAATTTATCAGCAAACATATAAGGTATATGGATATAGGGCATAACAATTTATGCAACGCCTTCCTGCCATCGATGACTTTTAAGTGATGATACTTGAACAGGTTACTGCTTGATTGGAGCTGTTTTGCAATTTTCTTAGAGGTTGTTTATTAAGTTATTCTGTTTCAAAGCCAGAGATGACCTATTATTCTAGCTTACCATTTTGTAAACAAATTGCTGCAGTAATGAGTGAAGGATCAATTAAATACAAGCTCCTTAATGGATTGAAGGCACAAAGATTTTTCCCCCAATCCATTTGAATTTAGGAAGAGACTGTCTGGTTTAATCTGTCTTCTGAAATGCAAGGTCAGCAGTCTAGAGGATATCGGCTGCCACTCTTTCTGACATATTCAATCAATCAAACTTGATTGGCCATGCAGTTGGACTTTGGAATTAAAAAAAAATGATGTTTCTCATCTCTACTATTAATGCTTACAATGAAAACAAAATCCATATTGATTTCTAATTTTAAACAAATGCTAAAATCTAGTTTTCATGTGTTACTCAAACTCTGTCTATAATACATAAGCTCCCGAAGTGAAAAAGCAAAAAGGTAGGTTGCTTTATTTTCCTTTGAAAGTGGAATTATATTTAAAACTAACTAATGCAAATACAGTATAAGAAAAAATATGTGCTTTGAGAATTTCTTATATTTCATTTTAACATCATATTTATATCAAAAGAGAAAATGAATTTTTGTGAATAAAAGAAAATAGAAAACTAGCCTATAAATTATTTTCCCCCAATAATCATAAAAGCAATGTACATTTTAAAGATTGGGGCACATATGTTTATTAGAAAAGCTATTGTAAATTGTGCTGCTATGAACATAGGGATACATATATCTTTTCTGATTGGTGTTTCTGTTTTCTTGGGATATATTCCTAGAAGTGGGATTACTGGGTCAAATGGCAGTTCCATTTTTAATTTTTTGAGGAAACACCATACTGTTTTCCATATGGGCTGCACCAGTCTGCATTCCCACCAGCAGTGAAGGAGGGTTCCTTTTTCTCCACATCCTCTCCAGCACCTGTCATTTGTTCATTTGTTGATGATAGCTATTCTGACAGGTGTGAGAAGGTACCTTATTGTTGTTTTGATCTGCATCTCTCAGATGATTAGTGAATTTGAGCATATTTTCATATGTCTCTTGGCTTTCTGAATGTGCTCTTTTGAAAAGTGTCTATTTAGGTTCTTTGTCCATTTTTTAATTTGGTTGTTTTCTTCCTTTGGTTAAGTTGTATGAGTTCCCTGTAAATGTTAGAGATTAAAGCCTCATTGGAGATAACATTGTCAAATATGTTCTCCTATGCAGTGGGCTTCCTTATGGTTTTGTTAATGGTTTCCTTTGCTGTGCAGAAGCTTTTTATATGGATGGAACTGGAGAGCATTATGCTAAGTGAAATAAGCTAGTCAGTGAAAGATAAATACCACATGATCTCACTCATTTATGGAATATAAAGAACATTATAAACTGTTGAACAAAAATAGAGGCAAAGAAGCATGGAACAGACTGTCAAACTACAGGGGGAAGATAGGGGAGGGTTGAGGGGTAAGAGATTAACTGAAGGACTTGTATGCATGCACATAAGCACAACAATAAACACAAGACACTTGGGGGGGACAAGTGCCAGGGGGTAGGAGAGAGAAAGGGGGTTAATGGGGGGAGGGGGAGACTTATGTACTACTATTTGTAATACCTTAAACAATAAAAATAAATAAATAAATAAATAAATAAATAAATAAATAAATAAATAAATAAATAAAATGCAAGAGAGAAGAAAAAAAAAGCTATTGGTTCAAACAAGACCCAGAAAATCTGTCCACAAAGACAAAGCAAAGCAGAATAATGGAAGGGGAACATTTGGGATCACAGTCATATATCCAAAATTAGAAACATCACTTTGTTGAAGGTGGAGTGTTATTTAAATCAAACAGAAAAAAAAGTGGTAAAATCAGAATTCAAACCCATGATATTGAGTTCTTTTCACCATGAAGACACAGATGAGACCAATATAGCCTTGGAGCCTCCTGGGTTGACACATGGATTAGATGAATTCATTACATAAATTATCCTTGGTAGTAATTTAAGAAGCATATACTCAATTTTTTTTTACACTATTACACCTCAGCTATCACATGTTCAGGCTTCTGGTAAGAAAGTACTTGTCCTTTTTCCTTCCAGAGTCAGAATGAAATGCCATGAATTCAATTAAAAGGAAATGAAAGAAAACAAAACAAAACAAAAAAGAAAAGAAAAGAAGACAAGAAAAGAACGGAAAAGCTTGGTATAGATGGAGAAGTAACCCCACATTCTGCAATATTGCCAAAATCAATAGTAGGCATGACATTAATTATTCTATAATCATTATAATCACTTCACAGTATTATATTATTGACTAGAAAATATTAATAATGAAATGGGTTTGTGCTCTGTTCCTAGTATTTACCCTATCTTTTTTAAATATACAGAATTTCTTTTATTTATTGAGAGTTCCTAATGACAAGGGTTAAATGATGCACAAGAAAGTGGCTAGCCCAGTGCCTGATATGTTTAAATTATTAAATATATGTTAATTCAATTATTCATTCATGCATAGACTATAATCACATTGCATTAATTGAAAAAATCGGCTGTGGTGAGTTCTTTTAGAGATCAAATGAACTCACCTCCTCCCAAAGCATGGGTTTGTTTTCAGACAATGCCACCCGGAGGCAGGAGCATGTCTTCTCCTTTGCCTTGTGAGAACAATGCCAAGAGTAAGTAGCCACCAGATGCTCTTGACAAGGATAACTAACTGATCTCCCTTTTTGCCCTCTGCTCTTCAAATAAAAAGCCCAATTACCTTTACATTTTTTTTCACTACTACATATACTTCCTATCTTTTTAAAATTTAAACTGCTTCGGATCACCTCAAAACCATTGCCGTTTAAAGATCAACAAATTATTTGGGATAAACCAAACTTAAAGTGGTAAAATAATTCTCAGATGTAGTTTTTGTATTAAAAAAAAATAGTTTTGGTAAAAATATATTTTCTCAGGTTGGCTTTCCTTAAAACAGTGCATATTGTTTGTGTTCTCCACATAAGGCCTTGCCTAGAAAAGAAATTCAGTTTGTCCAAAGTGTCAGACTTAAATAAACTTTTGTGTGTTTTTTTAAAAATTTTTAAATCCCTTTCATGCTCCTGTGCAAAACACAGTTATAATGTTTATTATAGAAGCTGTAGTATGTATTTTTTGGTTGAAACAAAATTGCAACAAATAACTCACTGTGTACTTTCACAGCGAGACTATCTATGCCAAGGCTGGAATTTAGGGAGACAAATAATAATAAACATTATCTAAAAATACTGAATATAAAAAGAATGCAATTATGTAACAAAGCAATTTTCCTACAGTAGGTAATGTGACAGGCATTCTTTGGCATTGATTTGCATTGTGTGTTTCTATGAATCCTTCAGAGTCAGAAGCAAAGCTCTATTTTGTGTTGATTCTTGCTCATGAATGTATGTTTCAATTTTGAGTGAAGATGTTTTATTTACCAAAGACTTAAATTCAAAAAGTGTGAACACCATCCCTGCTCTGGTGGCTTTGTTTTGCAGATATTCTCCGGTGTGCCAAGCTGCAAAAATTGCGGGAGATACATTCATCTTCATCATGTGTGTTTGATAGCAGTTATTGAATTTTTTTAAATGAAATAGTTTGCAAGCTATTTTAGAGTCCCCAATTTTCTGCCAAATTTTCTATCTCCTGCGTGATGTATTTGTAGGTCCAAAGGTCCAGAGGCTATAAAACTGTAGCCCAAAAGGTGCTTGCTCTGTATATAGATGAAAGGGTTTATTTCACTGGAAGGGCGGCTAATTCCTCGCACAGATGCCACAACCCAAGGATGTGTGACATGGACAACAGGTCATATATCTCCAATAGTCAGAGCTGGGCTGTCCGCTGGTGCCCTGCTCCCTTGTAAAATGTTCCAGGGGAGACAGTGTTCAGTAACAAGAGCATTATGAATCATTACCAGCATAATTCAAAACTTAATTCTACTTCTGATTTTAGCAGGACAATAGCAGGAATAATGTGTGATGGGTTTACAGGGCCATTCTTTTAGTTTTTAATCTCAGAATGTTTGACTATCATTACCAGGCAAACCTATCCCACACTGTGATTATATAAAAGAAGCCCATATTCCAAGAGACGTATATTTGTTTATATGATTTAGTATATGCTTGGGGGGAAAAAGATCAAGAAATACATTTTAAAATGCATTAAAATGCATTTTAATGCACTATTCTCCCCAACTTGTGAACTTTTTAAGCATAGAAAATTGCTTTCTGTATCAGCAACACCTGACTCAAATTATCCCATCACATTCCTAAAAAATTCAGCTAAACATGATGATTGTGGTCAAAGATAATAGTAATTTTTATAATAATACTGTAATTTCACAAATGTTTATAGAAGTCAGGCATTTTCCTAGGTACTTTGACTATAAAAATGACCATAATCATTAGAACAACCCTATTAGGTTTGTTTTCTAGATGAACCCAAGTTGAGCTCCTAATCCTATGTATGGGATACTATAATTGGGCAGTGTGGGTTCAAATCCAGGCTCTGCCACTAACACAATGGGTGACCAGAGAGGACATTACTCAACTTCTGACATGAATATTGACTATTCTTTTAAATGGTTGACTATTCAAAGGACCCTAAAAGAGAAATCTGTTCATAATGTGGCTGTTCATACCTCTACTATGAACTGATAGCTCCTATATTTTCACATTTCCTCTTACTTTTTAATATATAATTTCTTTACATAAAGTAAAAGTCACCTACATGTATGTCTTATATAGTCACAGAGAAATACATTTGTATAACCACCACTCTAATGAAGATACATAAACATATAAATGTTCACCAATAGTCCTTTGTATGAAAGTCTCATTTCCTTTCTCTTGAAAAAAAATTCTGTTGGAGAAGCATTATATTCCTAGGGGTGGCATTACTGGGTCATATGATAGCATGTGTTTACCTTAATGTGATCTTGGAAAACAGTTTTCCAAGGTGATTTTATCATTTTGCACTCTCAAAACTGTGTCCGAGGGTTCTAATCATACCCCATCCTTGCCAAAACTTGGGATTGTCAGGGTTTATTATTTTGTTGTTTTTATGACCAATCTAATAGATGTATAGTGATATATCATTATGGTTTTAATTTTAATTTCCGTGATGACTAATGATAGAGAGTAACTTTATGTTTATATGCTTATTTGCTATACATGTCTTTGCTAAGATGTCTCTGCAGGTTTTTGTCATTTTTTTAAATTGGATATTTATGTTCTTCTTGGAAAATTGTGAGAGTTCATTATATTTTCCCGTATACAAATATTTTGTCAATATCTTTCTAATAAAAGCATATAATGTTTAGACACTATAACTTCATCTCACACATTTTTATATGTATTTGTTATTCAATTTAAAATGTTTACTAATTATCTTTCTCTTTGACCCAATGTTATTTAGAAGCATGTTTTTAATTTTCAAGTGGTTGGTGACTTTTCCACATTTTTTTTGTTTTATTTTGTTTCCTGTATTCTTAAGTCTTTAATTTTAATTTCCATGATGACTAATGTTAGAGAGTAAATTTATTTATTTTAAAGTCCCAAAGTGTGGTCACCTGGTAAATGTTTCATGAGTGCTTGAAAATAATGTGTATTCTGCTGCTGTTTGGTGGAGTGTTCAATTAGATCATGGTGATTGATAGTATTGTTCAAGCCTTATATTTCCTTAATGTTTTCTTGTCTGTGAGAAAGAAGTGAAGTCTCTAACTGTAATTGTAGATGTATCTATTTTCCTTTCAGTTTTATCAGTTTTTTCATATGTTTTAAAGGAAATGTGCATATACACATAGATTTATTATAACTTCTTAATGAATTGGTCTCATCATTATCATAAAATATCCCTCTTTATCTCTGTTAATATTTTTTGTTTAGAATTCTACATGTTCTGATATCAGTGTAGGCAGCTCATTTTTCTTTGAATTATTTATATTTGAACATATTTCCTGTAATATTAATTTTAACATATCTATGTTTATATATTGAAAGTAGATTTCTTTTAGACACTACATAATTTCTTGGCTTTTAAAATCTAATCTGCTTTTTATTTTGTGTTTAAACTATTTGTTATAATAAAAACTATATAGTTTATTTAATTAAGCTACAGTTGATCTGATTCAGTTTAAAACTATCATATTGATAGTCTGTCTTCCCCATCTGTTTTTTTTCTTTTTAACTTGTTATTTTGAAAAAACAAAAATGATTATTTTTTATTCCATATTATTTCTATTAGTTTCTTTGTTTTACTTTTTTAATTATAGTAGTTTTATTAACACAAACTATACAACATTGATATATCGTAATCTAACTTTAATCAATGTCATTTCATATATTGTTTAAAACATATAAAAATATATACGTTTATGCTGTTTATCACATATTTGAAATGTGCATCCTATATATCAATAATAATCCTATATAATAAAGAGGTAATATGCAGGTTAACCCTCACACCCTCACAAGATGGCTGCCTATGACCAGGCCAGCAGTGGGGTTAATGAGGAACAACTGAACAAGCAGGCTGCATGGGGCAACCAGCTGGCAGGGGGGCTGTGAGGGGCAACCAGGCCAGCGGAGGGGTAAAGGGGGCAGTTAAGAGCAAGCACGCTGGCAGGAGGAGCAGTTAGGTGTGACCAGGCAGGCAGGCAGGTGAGCAATTAGAGCCAGCAGTCCAGGATTGTAAGATGATGTCCAACTGATAGTTTAGGCCCAATTCCTGGGATAGGCCTAAACTGGCAGTCAGACATCTGCAGAGGTGTCCAGGATTAGAGAGGGTGCAGGCCGCCTGAGGGAATCTCCCCCCATTGCATGAATTTTGAGCACCAGGCCTCTAGTATGTTATAAGCATCATAAGACAGTTATTTTGCCTTAGATGGTCAATCATCTTTTCAAGTGAGTAAAATTAGAAAAAGAGAAAAAAAGTAGTTTATATTTACTTTCATTTTACATTATGAAGCAGTCTTCTATTTTTGTAGATTTAAGTTTTCATCTTGTGGTTCTACTCTTTCTAATTGAAGAGCTTCTTACACAGTTTCAGTTTTTTCTGGGAATAACTTTTCCCACCTTTTATTTTTCTGTCTTTATTTTGCCTTTATTTTTAAATATATTTCTGCTGGGATAGAATCCTATATTAAAAATTTGTTTTGCTTTCAGTGCCTTTAAAGCTAATTTGCATAGCTTCTGATTAGAAATTCAGTGTTGTGCTTTATTTTCCTATCATCTGGGATTATAATTATGCATACAGGATGGGGGAAAAGTAAATTTACACTTGTTTGTATGGAAAATAATATAATAATCTATAATAATAAAAGCATAATATGCTATTTAGACCAGACGTTTTTCTGGGTGATCTTCTGGATGAAGCCGAGGTAGCAAGGGAAGTCTGGATCCTGGGTAGCAGAGGGAAGTTGGTGCCAGCAGCCGGGGGAAGGAAGGCCTACTCTTGCACAAATTTTGTGCACTGGGCCTCTAGTTAATGAATAATAATACAAGTATAAAATGTTTTTACGTACTCACAACCGTAAAAAAAATAGCTCACAACTTTTGCCCTCCCCCCTATATGTTAGGTTTGAGTGGTTCAATATTGTCTGGTGACCATTAGACACTATGTCATTTTTTTGAGGGAGTGGTTACCAAATTACTTTTATGAAGGAATGATACAAATGAAAGACGTGAGTGGATGATTTGGTACAAGTTATAGGAAAAGTAAAGGTAACTCCAACATGCAGGTACTGCTTTTGTCACCAGGAAGTCACCCCGGGGTCATGGGAAGCCGGCTTAAGGATGAGCTCTCATCACTGTCTCCCAGGAGGTGCTTGCCAAAGAGTTACTCTACCGTGCCAGTTTCAGGGGGCCTCCACCTGTGCAAGTTGGTTACGTGGTCGCTCAGTTCTTTGATGGATTTCACCTGCTCGTTCAGGCAGTGAGTCTCAAGGAAGACATACAGATGAGGGTCATTTTTGTCAGTGGCCAGTTTGTGCAAATCCAGTAGTGACTGATGGACACTTTTTCCCCTCCAAGTATAACACACACCCCATTGCTTTCAGCCCATTCTCCCAGTGGTCACAGTCTGGTTTCTTGATATCCTGAAGGGAGACTTGGTCACCTCGTTGCTTCTGCAGTTTTATCAGTTTTTTTGTTTGTTTGTTTGTTTGTTTGTTTCTTCATCAGTTTGTTGGCATGTTCCCTCTCCTCATGAAATTGGTGAAGAAAATACTTGGCAAAGTTCTTCAAAGCCACATCATCATGGTTAAAGTAGTGAGACATGGACAGGTAGACATAGGAAGCATAGCACTCCAGGTTGATCTGGCAGTTGATGGCGGCCTCTGAGTCGTGGGGGTGGTTCTGACACACCTGCGAGTGGACCTGGTCATGGTCATGGTGGGCAGCTAAGGAGAGGCAGCTGAGTGGAGCTGGAGTGGAGGCCAAGGCTTTGGGCTGTCCGAGGGATTCCAGAGCACTGGCTTGGGTGGCGGGGCTGAGGAGGCGAATGTTGGGTTCTGTACAAGCACTGCTGAAGTAGAAAACCATGGCCACTCTCCATGAAAACTGTGGACACTATTTCATTTTTATTGTTATTTTCTTTGTCCTATTTTAGATACATTTTTATTGACACATATTCAAGTTTCTGGATTCTTAGATTTGCTTATTTTTATGATAATTATAATTGAAGGAATTCTTCATCAATGATATTATGCATTTAATTCTTACATTTTCATTCGACTCTTTTCGATGGTTTTAATCTCTGCTGAAATTGCCTATCTGTTCATGAGTGTTGTCCAATGTTTCCACTAAATTATTTAACCAAGGAATAGTAGTTATTGCAAAACCCTAGACTGATAGTTCCAACCTTTGAGGTCACTTTTACTTTGGTTCTGGTGATTATTTTTTGACAGTGGGTTACCATTTCTTGTTTAAGTGTCTCAATATTTGATGAAGTACCAGATTTTGCATAGTGAAGAACAGAAGAATCTGGTGAAAATAGTTTATGTCCATTAATGTGTACTGTACTTCTCTTCTTCCATCAGGCATCAAGAACAACAGTCAGTCTAGGCAGTTGAATTTGACTTAAGAGTTTTGACACTATAACTCAAATTGGTCTAGTGGTAGGCTGCCTCTTACTTTGTTCTTATTGTACGCTTGGGGGGCTAGAGAGTTTTTCTCAACATGCACAGTCACTGAGCTTTCAGTAGTTCTTTCAAACTTGTACTAAGATGAGAGTTTCTATATCCTCACTCCTCCCTCAGTTTTAAACTGGTGCTGCTTCTTATTTAATGCTAGGTTCTTTTTTTAGGGAAGACATTCTCTGTTTTAGTCCAGCATCTATCATAGGCAGATTCTAAAAACCTGGACCCCAGGGGTAAAGCATTTTCAGCATCTCTAGTCTTTCTTCTATCAGTGAAACTGAACTTTGTATCTGTGGTTGGTCTTGAACAGGAGTTTTCTAATTGTACCCTAGGGGGCTTTCAATGTAGCTTTCTGGGCTAAAGCTAGTTTCATATTTCTCTTTCCAGATAGACATTTCCTATTTGTCTCCCTTGGAATAATGGCTTTTTTTTTTTTTTTTTTTTTTTTTTTTTGCCTGTGTCCTAATAGAGAAGAATTATATTGCTCCTCTTCTGGTTCTTTGTATGACAAAGATTCAGGAAAAGAGATAACTTTGGGGTCTGTCTCTTCTACCCCTGACAACTACCTCTGTTATTTTTTCAAAAGGAATTTTATCCAATTAAATATATGCAATTCTCATGTAAAGACACTGCCTATTAGCATCATCTTCGCCTTACTTTTGTGATGCTTTCTCTGAAATTATAATCATGTCCCAGAGGAAGCGTTTCTAAACTTATAACTGGTAAGTGATTGTATTGGTCATATAGGATCTATTTTAAACACAGAAGAGTCTATACTTTTTCTGGACAAATGGGATATGGCAAATATTTTCTCTGCTTGATTATTTCAAACCAAATTGCTTTATTTCTGATATTCTGATCCTCTGTCTTTCATCTTGGCTGAGAAAGTTTAGCTGGGAATATCACTGATTTTCTGACTTCCTGCTTCTGTCTTGCTTTCCTAACCATCATCTAGCTCCCTACTCATCTATTTTAGAACTTCATCCTGAGAACTAGATCCTGGTCAATCTACCTGTGCTCTTCACTCTTTAGAACTCTGTAGTATATTAAATTATCCTGAATAAATGTTTTTATGCTTCATTGCTTTGTTCTTCCTTGCTGCAGAGCTCTTTTCAAATTGCCCTCAATAAGACCCCTGAAAACTGAAAAGTGCCTTAGATTTAGCAGTACAGTGATTTTTTTTTTCATGAAAAGCAAGAATATACATTTGTATAATATTTTTTAAAAAATATTCACTACTTTAAGGAACTATTTTTATATCATCCACAGTCCACTTTCAGCAAAGCACTTTACAAGATGAGATTTAGCCCCATGGTAATATACAAACAATAGCTAGCCATTCTTTGACATCCTCTATGTCCCAGGAATTGTTCTAAATGTCTTACATATATCACTCATTTAAAATAACCCTTTAAAATGGGTAGTGTTATCTCTATTTGGAATATAATGAAACTGAAGCATAAAAAGATGAAGTAATTTGCCTAAGATCCTAGAGTACGTAGTGGTTTGGGTAACTTTTATTTTATGATCATATTACCTTAATTTCATGAATAATTATTATATTGAAAAATTTACATAAAATACATTGAAAAATATAAAATGTTTTGTACTGTTTAATTATTGAATTTATTGGTTTGCTATAATGAAACAAAATTTATTTTTAAAAGAATTTGGATCTTGCCAAGACCGGTTTGTCTCAGTGGATAGAGCATCGGCCTGTGGACTGAAAGGTCCCAGGTTCGATTCCAGTCAAGGGCGTGCATCTTGGTTGCAGGCACATCCCCAGTAGGGGGTGTGCAAGAGGCAGCTGATCGATGATTCTCTCTCATCGATGTTTCTAAATCTCTATCCCTCTCTCTTCCTCTCTGTAAAAAAGTCAATAAAATCTATTTTTTTAAAAAAGAATTTGGATATTAGAAAAATAAGGATTATTTAAAGAAAAACCATGCTTCCCATTTTTGAAAAATTAGTGGAAGCTACTGATAAGTACTATTGCTTTATGAACTAAAAATGTTCATAAATTATTAAATTTAATAAAAATAATTATGCTATGATTGTTGTGAGCTAGAAGTGCATTTCTCATTTATTTTCATTATATCTGAATTATTATTATAATTCAATTAAAAATCATGAGACCATATTGCTGGTATTAGCTGTGAGTATCAATGGAAGAAGTATCCTATATAATAAAAGCCCAGCTACTGAATGGTGGAATGACCAGAACAACAGGTCAACCAGTCGTTATGATGCGCACTGACCACCAGGGAGAAGACACAATGCAGGAGCTGCCCCCTGGTGGTCAGTGCACTCCCACAGTGAGAGTGCTGCTCAGCTGAGCAGGATGAGCAGTGCTCTCACAGTGGGCTGATCCCCGCAAGCCACAACCCTCCACCAGTGCACAAATCCCAGGCACCAGGCCTCTAGTTTGCATATAAAGGTTATCATATATGGAAAAAGAAAAAAGACTTTTCAAAATGCCTAACTAAAGGAATATGACAAAAACAATGCTATCCTGCAACAAAATACATAATCGTGAATAATTTAATTTCTCATCTTGTCATAATTTTACAGAAGATAATGTCATCTATGATATAGGTTCTTTTCCTTTTAAAATATGAATCTAAAAGATTAAACCACCGAACTTGATTGAAAATGATACATTTGTTTATTTTAAATTCTTGTATTCAAATAGCATGTATAATATATTAATAGTGAATACTGCAAAAATGCAATGTCATTTACTGCCTGTGTTTCTTTTTAGATCAGGTCAACGTAAATCTGAATGCAAAGACAGTTTTAGATGTACTTTTCAGATTTAATCAGACTCAAAGAAATGAAGCTCTAGGGGAAAAATACCAACCTATTCTTAGAGGACATGAGAGATGGAGTTTTAATAATTCTAAAAACCAAGTGAAGTCAAGTATTATCTCTTGACTCTTGATGGAAATTTTGTCAATCATTTGATTTTTTCCCCTCTTATTATTCTATCAAGAATGTCAGGACGTCAAGACCATATTGTTAGTCAGTCATTATGTCCTATTGATTCCATCTTGGCACTTCTCTCTTCTCCAGTGGCACTGCCTAAGTTCCAAATTTTGTATTTATGATTTAAATAGTCCCCTAGCTCATATCTCATTTTTCATTTTTCTTTTGCATAACACAGTCCCTCTCCCTAAAATCAAATTTTTAGTGCTGTCATAAGGAGTTTCTAAAAGATCATATCTGATGAAGTCACTATTTAAAAATCTTGAACACAGAGACAGATGGTCTAGATGTGAATTCTACCTCTGTTACCTAGTAGCTTGGAACCTTGAGAAAGTTATCTATCTACTTGGGGCCTCAGGTTTCTTTTCTCCATATATAAAATAAGGAAATAATAGTAACCAACTCAATAAAGTTGCTATAAGAATTGAGTTAATATACATGAATTATTAAAAGTAATAGTATCCAGTACAGAGTAAGCAATATAGACACTATTTTTATATAATAATAAAGCAAAAAATAAACATTATCATCTAAGCCAGCCATTAAATTTTACAAGTGATCAAATTTGGTGTGCATATTAGAGGTAGATCTGACAAGATTTAACACTGGTTGCATGGGTGTATTGAGGAGAGGAAAAAGAAAAAGTGTTAGGAATGACTACAGGGTTATTTTGACTTAAGCAACTGAGTGAATGATAATGCTCTTCACTGAGATAGAGGGAGATTGATGTAAAATCATGTTGTGGGGAGGGAGGCTCAAATCAGAAAGTTCTATTTTAGACTTATTTAATTTGAGATGCCTATTAGTCATTCAAGTGACAGTCGGGTTTATGAATTTGGAGCTTAGGGGAAAAGTTAGGCACATGGACATATGTTTGGAACTTATTGCTCAATTCATCACATTTCAAGCCATGTAAGTGGGTGAGATTATACCAGTACAGGGAAAAAAAAATTAGAGAAATAATATAATAGAATTTAAGATATAATAATATAATAGAGTTTTTAATATTAGAGCTTAAAACCAACTACAAGTGCACTTAAATTTTGAAATTTTGGGTAGGAGCAGAGAAAGAACCCAAGAAGGAAAAGGAAAAGTAAAAAAATAATAATAAATCAGGAACAATGTCATTGTCCATTGTGTTGAATTCTTCTGAAAAACATGGAGATCACTTGTGAACTTAATGAGAGCACTTTTAGCAAAGTAGAGAGAACAAAAGCTTGATCACAAATGATTTGAAAGAAAACAGATGAGAATGGAGAGATAGAAACTATAGCTTTTAAGTTATTCCGTAAAAAGGTATGAAAAAAGACAAATGTTAAAATGCAATGAGCATAAAAAGGGATCTCTTTTTTAATAAAAATGGATTTTTACACCATTTACCAGAATACATTGGTGTAATAATTCACTATAGCAGAAAAAAAATGTTGATGTGAGAGAAAAAGTGAAGACAGACTGAAATACTTAGGAAGACAAGGAGGGGTAGGATGTAGTTCACAAGTGCAGAACTGGTCTTTAGTAGGACCATGTACTCAAGGTCATAATGTCTGAGGAGAAACAGAATGGAGAAATCTACCAAATTAAATAGGTTTAAGTTTTCTTACAGAAAGATTAAATACTTTATTTTTGTTTCTATATTGTTTAAATAAACATAAGATGACATCACCATTTGAAAGTCTCTAGGGTTGTGAGATATTTGAGGATAGAAATATGAGTAGTTGTCCTGGGAATGGGAATTTTCAGTTATGGAAATATAGTAGACTTGGCTGGATAGTGTTGAGTACCGATTTGAGACTTGTGGTTATGAATTGAAAGGCAGTCCATTTAACGTGATTGTATAATTTTCACAGCAAAGTTAAACTTACCAGATACAGGTGTAGTGTTAGAAAAGCACTAGGTTATTTAGAATTGCAGTTTAGTTGAGTGAACAAAAAGAAGGGGAGATGTTAAAAAGTCGGGATTTTTGCAAGTGAATAATTTTAATAATGAAACATAGGTCCTGGGCCTGGAAGTTAACTTGGAAGATGAAACTAGTGATTGATCATGAAAAAAATAAACAGTGAATTAATTGAGCTAGACTGAGAAGAAAAAAGAAGGTAGGGACTTGAAAATGGAATTTTGAAGGTGTTCTATTATTAATGATGTCAACATAAAGGTACAAGCATAGTAATGCATAATCATGAAAGGAAGGGGACATTTTCCATTAGAGGCATGGTCAAATAGCTTAAAATCTGGTTTAGAATAAATTTCAATATCTCTATAATTTCACAATTCCTTTCCCACTCCATAAACACAGTAAGGACATGAATAGGTATCTGTATTGTATGTGCCGTTCCAGCACAAAGGGTTCGGTGAGCCTGAGGGAGGGCAGTGAAGGATGTAGAAAAGACAGACAAAGGGAATAAGCTGGGTCGAGGTGGATCTCCTGTGACTAAGGCAACAGAGAAAAGATCCAGATGGCAAACTGAGCCTTTATTTTATATCCTGAGGTAAACAAGGTAGTGGTCAACATAGTAAGAATGTTCTTGTGAGTTTCACTTGTTTGGGCAGCACTTGCTGCACCTCCCACAACCCACTTGCTACCCAAGAAGGATCTAGGGAGTGTCATAAGGTCAAGCTTAATTATGCTAAGGGAGCTGTGCCCTCCAAGCTGGGACTTGTTTATGGCTTTGCCAACAAGTCAGTCCCAGGCTTAACTTTATAGCTGCTCCCTACAGTTTTACTTAGTATAGTTTTGAATTCTTTTTGTCAGGTCAGAATTGTACAAAGTGCAGTGAATATTATTCCTCAGAATAAATATACTCTTAAATATATTGATATAATCCACTTTGCCTTAATGATGAAAGACTCCTTCAAGCTGTGACTCATAAAATCACTCTGGAAAAACTACAGACTAACTGAAAGAACCGAGTAAGACTAAAAACAGGAAGTAACAAAGTTATGAGGTTGTTGAAAGTAGGCCTGAGGATATAAAATTGTCTGAAATATTCCTTAATTTATTCAAAAGATATTTATTGAATAGTCATTATGTTTCAGGCAATATAATGGTGAGTCACCACAGGTGATAGAAATGTAGATTAAGAGTATGTCTAATGTTTGATAATTATTTGAAGTGGGGTATGAAAAAAGAGGCTTCAGTAAATTGCTGGCTTCAGGAAACATGAAAGTAGAAACAGACGTGAGTTATGTGGTAGGGACAGAGGATGAATTCAGTTTTGCTTATGCTGCATTCAAAGTGAGATATCTAACAAGCAGGCAGCTTAATGAGTCTGGAGCTCTGAGAGATATATGATAAAAGTAGAGTTAGGGGTCACTGACTTCTTCATTGTTACCAAAGCTTTCGGAGATAAATGAGGTTCCACAGGAAAGGTATACACAGAAAAAATGAAGGTGGACCTAACATAGCTGAGTGCAAAAATAAAATTCAGGGGATAATGAAAGAAGATGATTACAAAGGAGCCTGGGAAGAAAAGGTCATGGATTTAGAATAAAAGCTCAGCCTTGTTTCCAGTAAACTAGGGAAGCAAATGTTCCAGGGTGACCATTAATTGGTAAACATATGTGAAACCTCTACCACCATCATCATCAACAAAAAACACAAAAGAAAAATAAGAAAGAAATAGTAGAAATATTCTTACTCACAGTTTGAAAGCATTCTTTCAATGTCGTTGACCCAATTCTTATTAAGGATGGCCGAAGGCTCTCCTTTCCCACAAAACTCACCAATCTTCATTATTTCATGAAAAATAGTAATACTTTGTTTCATTAAGAAAAATGTTAAGGGAACGGAAGTTATTTCAATCATATACATTGGGAGACACCAAATGAACAGGTTGACCCATTTCTTTTTAACAACTATTGTTATTTTTCTCTAAGTAATCAAGTATTTCTTTAGATAAATTAAGCATAAAAATAATTGGGAAAGTAGCAACTAGCTCACAGAATTTTTTTTAAAGCTAATAGCCAGGTTCAGAAACTATTAGGAAAGCCTCTGAGTTTTACTTACTGAAATTCATCTACAATTCGGGTTTTTTTGTTGTTGTTGTTTTTCCCTAAATCTCTACTGCTAGGATTAATAAACTCTATATTTTTTCTCCCCTACAATCTCTTTACTTAAGATTCAATGTCTGGGCAAATAGAATACACTAATTCTATTCGGGTTATGTACCTTCTCCTTAATGGGGGCAAGGCCACTTTGGAGCTGTATGCAATGGGGCAGTAATGAGGCACTGCATTTGAATTTATTTTTTCATTTTAGAAACATCATGTCCTATACTTAAGAAAAATTTCTTCTCTTCCATTCATTCTAAAAGTTAGCAAACTTTTTCCATCAAGAGCAAGATAGTAAATCTTTTACATTTTGCAGACCAAATGGTTTCTGTTACAACTGTTCAACTTTATTGCAACACAAAAGTAGCCACAGACAATACACAGAAGAATGGATATGCTGGTATTCTAACAAACAGACTCCTATTTTAATGGGTGGCTAGAAACTCTACTCGTCTAAAGCATAGTACAGAGGAAGAAGCTGTTTTGTAATTCCAGGTTTAGGTCCCAAGTTCAGATTGTGGTGAAAGTTTCTCTGTCACCCAGGCCACATGATCCAGCTGATCTGATGGCACCAGCCTTATTCATAGTGTATAAGATGCGTGTTGGAACTGCTGACAAGCCTCAACAAAGGATGCATTGCATAGACAAGTAAGCAGGGCCTCACCTCAGAGCACACTAGATGTTGCTTGATTTCTGCTATCTATGAAATCTTACATACAAACCCCTACAACATCCTGATCAACACTCATGGATATGTAGTCAGAAAGAGGTGCCTATTCATGACACCTCCAGGGCCAGTCTTGATCCAAGTGATACAGAACGGATGGTCACATGTTTTTGCTTGCATCACCTGGGTAGATAGTTTTGATGGATTTTATAAGACTTCCCAGAAGCAACCATTAGAGAGGAATAGTTGCTCATAGAGATGTCTCACTCATTTATACACCCTTTTGTTTGATTTCCCTTTTGCATTTTACTTTCTGCATCTATCCATTTGGCTTTCTGAGATTACTTCCCAGAAACACCACCTGCATTCAGATATTTGTCTCGGAGACTTATTTCAAGAGAATCCAATTCAGTAAGATACCCTGTTAAAACTCTTTTTAAATGCAAGAGACAAAATTGCGTTGGTCTCATGTTTCAAGATAAGAAAAAAAAATGTGTTTTTCCCTGCATGCATTAATTTATGAAGAAAAATAATATTCCCTTAAAACCTAATTTAAAATACAACAGAAAATAAGGAATGATGGATCTCCTTTTTTTCCTCGTATAAATGAAGGGGATGATGTATTTGAATATAGATTTAGAAATCAAATGTAATCAAACTAGTTTGTAAACTGAGCTGGTCAGCAATATTTGGTATAATTTTGAGTTACTTAAATGATGCTTCTGTAGTTCTGTGTAAAGAGATTAAATTCAAAAGCAATTTGGTTTTTACAGATGAAAACACAAATCAGATACTCCTTTGAGAATTTTCCAACTTCCTTTAATCGTTTTTTGTGGAGTCGTTCTTTCTCTTTATTTATGGTGAAAGGAAGCTTGGCAAAATGAGGTAGACAGAATATTCAAGAAAGGGGCAGGAGGAATGAAATACAGGGGCTTCTAACCCTGTCACTTTATTTACTTTGAATCATACTTGGAGTCACAGAATAGTAGGTTTACCTTTATTTTAACTTGGATATGGGGGTGGGGGGGGGTGGGAATCAAATAAACGGTAGTCTTCCTTTCTCTGTCTGCAAGTTTTGCTTTTTTAACTCCCTAAAGTAGAGATGTGCTGAGTGTAACACAATATGTCACTCTTAAGTAGGTTGTTACTTCCAGCTGTCACTTTTGATCAGAAAGCACACAGGTTTGGGGCATGAAACTTGCAAATAAAAATCAGGGAAATAAAAACAATTTCCATTTTCACTTAAAAATTCACCAACTGTGGTGCTCTGAGCAGCATGTGGTAGTTAAGAAACATGCCTTTCATATGTCTTGCTTCTATTGAAAATACAATTTGGAGGAAGAGTGAAGACTGAAAAATGTTTCTTTCTGCTTCCTGCCTATTTGGGAATGCTGTGAAGATGCCACTTTAATTAAATAAAAGCTGTGAAGTCTGTTCCCCTCCTGTCTCAGGCCTAATGTGGCCAAAGAGGCTCTATGTGACATTTTAATTTACTCGTTGATGGAAACATTTTGTATTATTTATCCAAAGAGCCCAAAGAGCCAAGATTTTCTAAATAAAACATGGCTATTAAGTTTCCCATTAGTTCTTGACTACAAACTGGTTAAGTGTTGTTGTTTTTTTTGTTTTGGTTTTTTTTTTTTTTTGTTTTGTTTTTTTTACAACAGCTGCAACAGCACTTGATATAACAGAACCCAAATAACACTTAGAATAAAAAAATAAACAACATCTTCCCTAGCCTGTTTGGCTCAGTGGATAGAGTGTTGGCCTATGGACTGAATGGTCCTGGGTTTGATTCTGGTCAAGGGCACATGGCTGGGTTGCAGGCTCAATCCCCAGCAGGGAGCATGCAGGAGGCAGCCAATCAATGATTCTCTATCATCGTTGGTGTTTCTATCTCTCTCCCTCTCCCTTTCTCTCTCTAAAATCAATTAAAAATATTTTTTAAAAAAATCTAATTTCACAATTAGCTAAAATTCAGCCTGTTTTCTGTTTGTAGAAGCTTGTCTGCCATAATGACTCCTGTTAGTAATCATCATATTATGAATTTTCATTTTTCCCCTCGGGATCATGCCTTTTCACCCCTCTTTGGCTAGTAAAAGCTTCACAGATTAGAGTTTTTCACAGTTTATGACTACAAAGCCCCCCCCCCCCCCCTCAAGATAAAATTGTGTATAAAAGAATCTTGGGCCTACTGATTTTACCTGTTTGAGGAAAATATTACAAGCTTTAATTTAAAAATTAATATAATCCTCTTTGATTAGTTTTAGGCAAATTGTGTATCAAATCTGGTCAAATGAACCAACTAATATGTTAAAATTATTTATTTATTTATTTATTTTAAAATATATTTTATTGATTTTTTACAGAGAGGAAGGGAGAGGGATAGAGAGCTAGAAATATCGATGAGAGAGAATCATCAACCAGCTGCCTCTTGCACACTTCCTACCAGGGATGTGCCCGCAACCAATGTACATGCCCTTGACCGGAATCGAACCCGGGACCCTTCAGTCTGCAGGCAGATGCTCTACCCACTGAGCCAAACTGGTTTCGGCATAATTTATTTTTTTTAAAAAAGTAATTGTGTAACTAAAATCTGGAACACTAACACCACCAAATGTTGGTGAGGATGTGAAATAATAAGAACTCTTATTAATTGCTGGTGGAAATGCAAAACAATACAGCCACTTGGGAAGGAAGTTTGGTCATTACTTATATAACTAAACTTACTCTTACCTTATGACACAACAATCACATTCTTCTGTGTATATCCAAAGATGTTGAAAACTTTTCGTCTACATAAAAGCAGCTTCACTCATACTTGACAAAACCTGGAAGCAACAAAGATGTCCTTCAACAGGCCCCTGCATAACTAAACTGTGGCACATCCAGTCAACGAGATGTTATTCATTGCTGAAAAGAAATGATACATCAACCTATGAAAAGACACGCAGTAACCTTAAACCATTACTGAGTAAAAGAAGACCATCTGAGAAGGCTATGATTTCAACTATATGACATTCTTTAAAAAGCCAAAACTATGGAGAAAATTAAAGATCATTGGTTGCCAAACTCATTGATTGTATAACACCAAGAGTGAACCCTAATGTAAACTATGGTCTATGGGTGATTTTGATGTGTCAATATAGGCTCAGCCTTGGCTTAATAAAAAAAGCAAGTACTGTTTTGTGAGAATGTTGATAATGGAGGAGAGTCTGTGCATGTGTGACAGCAGGGAGTATCTGAGAAATCTCTCTCCCTTCCTCTCAATTTTGTTGTAAATCTAAAACTACTCTAAAAAATAGTCTTCAAAAGTGTGGGCTGGACAGCAGGAAAAGTTATTGAGGGAGTCTGCAGAGGTATGTATAAGGAAAGTGAGAATTTGGATTTAGTAGATGCTGCTTTACCTGTTGGTAGCTTGGCAATCATGGGTGGAAAAATACCTTAAACTTTCTGAGATTCCACTTCTACATGTGTGGTGTGAGACTACTAATGCCTAGTCTCACCAGGTTGCTCAATGAGAATATGAAATAATATTGTCTGGGAAGAGGCTGGCAGGGTTGATGGCAAGAGTCTTGTGGAACCAGAGGCAGGGCTGGTTGAGTAAAAGAGCCTGAAACTGGGTGACTCAAGGGTTTGACATCCAGCACTCCAGTGTGTTCCGGAGTAAAGCCTCGACTGCATGTGGGACAGTTAGGATTAGTTCTTGCTCTAGAGTTAACTTATTTGCTTTTTTGATAAGCATAGCTGTGGCTGCTACTGCCCAGAGGCAAGTAGGTCACCCAAATGCGTGTGTGTGTGTGTGTGTGTGTGTGTGTGTGTGTGTTCATCTATAATTCTGTAAGACTGTAGAATTCTCAATGTAAATCAAGTGCATCTAATTGTAGGATGACTTATAATAGTGAGACCTTACAGATTTATTATGTATCAGAACTAACTCAGCTAAGACCCAAGTGAGCTTTTTTAGTATTTTATAACTCTATTTTGAGAAATCCAGTCAATAACTATTTCTCTATTCATAATACAGACTAAGACACTTTTTTAACTGAAATTTTTACTTAATGCCATTTATTGATCTTGCAGCAAGTCACAAGAAAGGAAAATAAATACTACTTTCAACCCAGGCAATTCTGCCTTTAGGTCACATTAAATCACTTAAATAGAAAGCCAGTTTCTTCTGTTTGGATCAAAGAATAGGACAGTGACTAAATATGTCTATGTTTCATCCTCCCATCTTTGGGGATTCTTACTTTAGTTGTTATTGGTCTACTGCTTTTCAACCAACAGTCTTCCCTGAGACTCTAAGATCTGGAATAGCAGTGACTAGGCCCTTCAGAAGCCCAAAATCTTGGTGATAATAATGGAGAAGAAAAATAAAATGACTTTTCCAAAAGGGGTTTCTGAGGACTTTGAAATGTCTCTCAACTGCACTGAAGTTATTTGTAAGACTATACTTGAATTATCATTTTAGTTTCAACTTCCATCCAAAAGCTGATTCTATAATTTTTTTCAGGAAAAATTAATGCATCTCACTCCAGAAGGGATAGGTACATCTAGCACTACTTTTCCATAGAAAGGAACAAGGCTACACAGAAGGGAAAGAACAGATAAACCCAGAACATCTTGGACTATAAAATACTGATCCTAAAATGATAAAGAATATGTCAAAAGGTATAGGAGCCAGCTTGAGGTGTCTTCCATTGGCCAAAGTGAGACATTTGAAGTCAAATAAATAAGGGTAATCTAATATTATAATTAATAATAACTTCAACCCATTGAATAAAATAATAGTCCAGGAGTCTAAGCTGGAAAAACTGGGAGTTTAATGAGAAATGGGGTATTTATATACGTAACTCCTCACAAAATGCTAATTAATTCTAAGGAGAAAATTAGTAACCTTACAGTGAAGAAGCCTGAGGGACCCCAAAGTGAATATCATAAATAACTAAATTGAAATACTTTGACACTTTATAGATTAGAAGGAGAAAATCCAGTATCCTAGGCACTTCATGAGAAATGCAAGTCAATTCAAAATAGAAGGACATACTACAAAATAGCTGGTCTGGAATCTTCAAAATTATCAAAGTCAAAAAAACTAAGAAAAGACTGAGGACAATTCAAGATTAAAATAACTTAAGAAAAAATATAGTTAGGCGCACTGTATGATTCTGGACTTGATCTTTCTGCTATAAAGGACATTACTGAAGTGGTAAACCCTGCATGACCTGTGACTTGCAGGGTTTCAACTTCCATCCAAAAGCTGATTCTATAATTTTTTTCAGGTACCTGAAAAAAAAAATTTTTCATTGGTACCTGGTCAAGTACCAATGCTATTGTCTTGGTTTTGATGGTTATATTGTGGTAACATGAGAGAATGTATTAATTATAGAAAAGACAAAGTCAAATATTCAATGATGTAGGGGTCTGGTCAGCAACACTTTCTCTAATAGCATCAGGGAAGAGTTTTTACAGTGTACTTGTGTTTTTTTGTGGGTTTGAGATTTCAAATTTCCATAACTTTGTCAAAAACAAATCCTTGTGGTCAGTAAGAATTAAGCCATGAAAAGGACCTTGCTTATTTTAATTACTTTTTTAATGTTTTTGATGAATTAAATAAAATTATCAATGGAAATACCACTGAACAATACATAAGGAAGTAAATCCCTCTCGTTTTTTTCTGCTCCTCAATACATTTTCAGGACTGGACACTATTAGTAGTTTGGAATGAATCCTTTCTTGACTTTTTCTAATGTATCTACTAGCATAACAATGGCAATATGATCACATCATGCAGCCAGCCAGCCAGAGTTCAAATCCCTCTGTTCCTCAGAAACACTGTGAACATGTTACTTAATTTCTCCTTGCAGTGGTTTTTCATTTCTGCAATTTGGCTCATAATCATTTCTGCCTCATAGGCTGGTAATAAAGAATAAATGATTCATGTGGAGATCCTAGAATTGTGCTTAGCTATAATTATCTTGCCTGCCTCTTACATAGACATGTATGTCTAGATTTTCACACACACACACAAAAATGCTATAACAATATTTATTAATTGGGTGATTTTTAAAAAAATTTTTCACAATCAACATACCACATTGTTTTTTCTGATTTTGATAAAAATTATATTTCGTACTAAAATTGTATCAAACATATATTTTCATCTGTAATTACAAATGACAGCTGGATTAGATTATCACACTCCGTTCAAAAAATCTACACCTTCAATGGTTATCTAGTTTTTCCCAGGCATCCAAAGGGTTGTCACATGACAGCAGCCTCATTCAAAATTGCCTTTAACCAACATGTTTGATGATTTGAGATCACAGTTGTCCAGTCAGTGTTAGGCCATGGGCAACAGCTAATATGCTCAGGAAACAGGAAGCAGGAGAGCCAGCGCTAGGGAAAGGGAACAGACATACATACAAAGCCTGTCTTTGAGTCTGATGGTCGACGGCAGTGGTTGGGTTGAGGATCGAATACCCAAGAAGAATTAGAACTAACTTATGAGAGTGGATGCATATGATTCTAGGAATCACTGGTGCTCAGGGAAGCCTGGCAGAGCTAGCAGGAACAGGTTAATCTCAAAGGCCTGGGAGGAAAGGGAGCAGGACTCAGGGACTTGGAAATCAAGGGGCCAAAATCCAGACTGGGAAAACAGGCCATGAAAACAGACATGAGCAACAGCAAAAAATTTACCCTCCTGAAACTGCCGAAACTCTGCTTCATTTCAGGACCTTTTCTAGAAAGGCAAAAACTCAGCTTGTGTGACCTGAGTGTGGCCAAAGATAGCGGCCACATTTAGTTGGATCTGAGATAGGAGCAATTGGGTCCTGATAGCAGGACACCTGGAGCATAGGGTCAGAGATGGCACACGGGCTAATTTTCAGGGGCCACAGGCTATGACTATTATGAAACTCTGTGATTCATAAATTTTATTAAATGACTATAATATGAAGCTCATAAAACAGAAGTAAATCTTATTAAAGTATTGAAATAACATTCTGCCAGGATGTTGTTGTTTTTTGTTTTGTTTTTTTACTCTTTTTGAATACCAAATATTATCCATAGTGGTGAGGAAGTGGTCTCTTCTCTCTTTATAAGAAGCAAGTTATGACAATATAAGAGTAATAAATGATAAGGTTTAGTAAAAATGAAAATGTTATCTGTGGATCTTGACAATAAAAGAGAGAACTTTGTATTTTAAAATGTAACAACTTGAATGAAGGATAGAATTTTAACCATCAATTACAGGAAGTTCTGACAAATGAAAGGGGCACAATCTTTGGCCAGGTGACAAAGGAGCCAGACCCATTCTGTTCCGGATTCTGAGGCATTGGGTTGTGCTGGGGGCATGGGGTTAGTGTGTGCCCCCTTGCACAACTCCAGAGTTCCCCTTCAAATAGTGATGCATGGTAATAATGCCTCCTGGAGTTGTACCCTTCTCTGTGCAGCCTGCACAGGCAAACTCAGCAAGCTTGCTGCTCATCTTTTTCTTTAAAGCTCATTCCTCAAGCACTCGCAGTGCATTTGGCTCCTTCATAATTGTATTTGTATTCCCAGTCCCCACTTTTGCAGTTGTTCAAAGCCAACTTTAAGAACAGTCTTTTCCAGCTGATTTCCATGGCAGCTTTGATCCCCTCAACATTCTTCAAAATGCTTCCTGCATGCTAAGTCGTATGTCTTTTATATAAGATACCTGCCATCCCAACAGTAAGTTTCCTCAGTGTGGCTTAGCTTCTAATAAAGGGAGAACTTCGTTTCCTTAAGCAGAAAGTGCCGCTTTCCAACCAGTCTGAGCTAAATCTATGTTTTGACATGCAACTTCTTGATACTATTGGAAGAATTTTGGCATTGTTCTTTAATAATACCACACACAATATTTATAGAGAACATACCATCTTGCAACTTAGGTGGCATGCTGCAATTATATGATAGTATGAACTTGAATAAGTCCTGATCTCTCTCCTAAAGTTCCTCATGGTCTCATGAGGGCAGGAGAACAGAAAATTCAGCTTAAGGAGAGTGTCATTTCACTGGCCCCTAAAGGACAAGTGCTCCTTTCTCTGGGCTCCCAGTCTCCAGAATGTATTTCACCATTTGGCAATTAAACAAGTGCTATTGCAGCAAATGAATGAAAAGGCTATACTGGCTTGGCACATGAGGACAACTACTACCGATTGGTTGAAATTAAGAAAGATTCCAAAGAAGAAAGGCTATTTAACTTCAGTCTTGAGAGAGAAGATACTGGTAAGCAGAGAAAATACAAAAACATTCCTGGCATAGAGTGAGCAAAGCCATGCATACATGTTCTCTCTGCCTGGTGTTCTCCCCAGACCCCATGCCTCACCCCTCACTTCATTCAAGTATCAGATGTCACTCGCTTGAAGACTCCTGCCCTGAAGCCCTTTTTAAGTCAGCTCTCTATCACTCTTTCCGTTTGTCTCTTAAAATTTCACTTCTTATTGATAACTTAGATATGTGTATATTTTATCTATTTTTTAGGGTCTCTTCTGACTTAAACATGAGTTTCATAAAAGAAAAAATATTACCTTGTCCACTTTAGAAGCCCCATAGCCAAGGCTAATGCCTATTACAGAGGAATATTGAATAGAGTTGTTTTGGAGGCAGCGACAGGGATAGGAGGGAAGGAAATAGAGTTAATCCTTAAACAGCATATGTTTGAACTCCGTGGATCCATTTATACTTGGATTTTTTTCTAGCAACTACTGTTCATGTATTTTCCCTTTCTTGTGACTTTAATACTATTTCCTTTTCCCTAGATTACTTTATTGAAAGAACACTATATAATATTCATAACATACAAAATGTGTTTTATTCATCCATTTATGTTACTGGTAGAGTGGTCAATAGTACACTATTAATAAACTTCTGTGCAGGTTTTCAACTTCAGAGAGGGGGAATCAATGTACTAACCCAACATTATTCAAAGGATCACTGTACAATGGATTGGGAGGCATGATTACTAAGGATAGCTTTAACTAAATGTTTTCTCTCTCTGGTTCAGCTCAATGGCAAGGTCAACACTTGTCACCATTCCCTCCACTCAGGAGATTCCCTGGGTCAGTCCCCCATAGCACCCTTCTCCACATTCTCCCTCCCTTAAAGAACAGGCACTTCACTTTTGATTAAGTTGCCAATCCCACACTTAGCAAATTTAAGAATCTCCAAGCATACTTTTGTACTGGCAGAGAGATGATCTTGCAATAGATAAGATCATGCACATGACTCTCGTTATGTCTGAATGAGTGCTGCCATGTGAAGCTGCCTTCCATGCTACCTGAAGATGCTCTTTTGCAGTTTCATCACCTGTGTATATAATTATCAGTTTGGATAAGTTTTGTCTTCCTTATTTGTTCTTCATTTCAATGTTCACATCTTTATTGTTCTTCTTAGGCATGACTTGTAGCATAAGAGCACATTTTATACCTCATTTCATCCTCATTTGCTCAGCAGAGGTGACTATTTCATTGCCTTGTGTGTTAGCATTTTGAACCCAGACATATGCTACTTTGTTTAATATTAGTAAAAGAATGCCAATCTTTTGCCTGGATCATCTGTCAGATACTTTACATTACACAGGGTTTAACATGTGTTTTTCCATCATGAAACATTCTTGAAGAATGATTTTATGTGCTAAAATTCAGTCTTACAGATTAGCAAAGTTTTATAGTTATCAAAATAAGATGTAAATGACTCCTTTTAGACATTAAATATTATTTTATACTAGAAGCCCAATGCACGAAATTCGTGCAAGGGGCTCAGTCCCTGCCGCTATGGTGGCCGCCTCAACCCCTACAGTCCCAGCTTTGTCCTGAAGGTCATGCGGAAGGATATCTGGAAGGACGTCTGGTCTAATTAGATTCTATTATTATAGATTATTTTATGATTCTATTATTATAGATTATTTTCAGGTGTACAGCATTGTGGTTAGATAGTTATATAATTTCAAAAAGTGATCCCCACAATATGGACCATACACAATTATTACATGATCCTAACAATATTCCCTATCCTGTAATTTATATCCTCATGACTATTTTGTAACTGCCAATTTGTACTTCTTAATCCCTTCATATTTTTCACCCAGCCCTACCCCCTGAATTCTTTTCCTTCTGTCAACCATCAGTCTGTTCTCAGTAACTGTGAGTCTGTTTTTGTTTTAATTTATTCTTTAGATTCCATATATAAATGAAATTATATGGTATATCCCTTTCTCTGACTTATTCCACTTAGCATAATACCTTCTAGATCCATCCATGTCCCAAATGATATGATTTCATTCTTTTTTATGTGTAATACTCCATTTTATATGTGTACACATCCTTTTTGAAGACTTGAATATTGATGGGCACTTGGACTGCTTCCAGTTCTTGGCTATTGTAAATGATGCTTCTATGACTAACAGGTAGGTGTGTGTGTGTGTGTGTGTGTGTGTGTATATATATATATATATATATATATATCTTTTCAAATTAGTGTTTTGGATTCTTCTAATAAATTTCAAGAATTGAAATTGCTGTGTCATAAGGCAGTTCCAATTTTAATTTTTTGAGAAACCTCCTTACAATTTTCCATTGTGGCTACATCAACCCATGTTCCCATCAACAGTGCACCAGAGTTCCCTTTTCTCCTCGTCCTTGCCACCACTTGTTTGTTGATTTATTGGTGATAACCATCCTGACATGGGTGAGATACCTCATTGGGTTTTAATTTGCATTTCTCAGATTATTGGTGATGTTGTACATCTTTTCGTGTATCCATGTATCTATTGGCCATGTCTATGTCCTCTTTGAAGTCCTGTGCCCACTTTTTAATCGGATTGTTTGTTTATTTTTGTTGTTGAGTTTTCTAAGTTCTTTATAACTTTTGAATATTAGCTCTTTTGCAATGTATGACTGGGAAATATCTTTTTCCATTCAGATGTTTTTTCCTTTCCTGTGGAAAAACTTTTTGGTTTGATGTAGTCCCATTTGTTTATTTTGTTTCCCTTGCCTGAGAAGATATATATCAGCAAAACAAATTGCTAAGAGAAATTTCAGAGTTTACTGCCTCTTTTCTTCTAATAGTTTTATGGGTTTGAGTCTTATATTTAAGTATTTAATTCACTTTGATTCTTTAGTCCATTCTTTATATGGAGTAAGAAGGTGATCTAGTTTCATTTTTTGAAGGTATATATCCAATTCTTTCAGTACCTTTTATTGAATAGATTGTCGTTACCCCATTGTATGTTCTTGTCTCCTTTGTGACCTATGAATTGAGCCTCTTGGAATGAGATTTTTCTCTCATTGACCTGTGTTTGTTTTTATGTAAGGACTATGTGGGACTTTTTTTTTTTATTAAGTTATTCTTATAGATTAGTTTGATATCAGTGTAATTCTTCCAACTTTTTTTTTTCAAGATTGCTTTACCTATTCAGGGTCTTTTGTAGTTCCATATACATTTTTGGAATAGCTGTTCTCATTATATGAAAAATGCCATTGGCATTTTGATAGAAATTGCATTAAACCTATAGATTGCTCTGGGTAGTATGGGCATTTTAATGATGTTAAACCATCCTTCCCTTGAGCATGCTGTATGCTTCCATTTATTTATTATCTTAAATTTCTTTATTCAGTATCTTAAAATTTTCCAAGTGAAAGTATTTTGCCTCCTTGATTAAATTACTAGCATATGTGTGTGTTTTTAATGCAATTATAAATGCGATTTTCTCAGTTTCCTTTTCTGACAGTTCATTTTTAGTTATAAAAATGTATTCAATTTCAGAATATTTATTTGTATCTTACTACTTTACTGAATTCATTTATCAGTTCTAATAGTTTCTTGGTGTAATTTTAAAAGTTCCTAAATATAGTATGATGTCATCTGCAAATAATGAGAGTTTTCCTTCTTTCTTTCCAATTTGGATGCCTTTTGTTTTTGTCTGATTGTTGTTACTTCTAATACTATGTTGAATAAGAGTGCAAAAAGGGATATTCCTGCATTGTTTCCTTGAGATCACAGGGAAAACACTTTAGTTTTTCATTATCAAGTATACTGTTAGCTGTGGGTTTGTCATATATGGGCTTTATTATGTTGAGATATCTTTCCTCTATTTCCACTTTGCAGAATAGGTGCAAATAGGCATTTGATAAAATCCAGTTATCACAAATAGGTGCTAGATTTTTGTCAGATGCTTATCTGCATGTATTGATATGATCATAGGGCTTTTATCCTTTATTTTATTTGTGCTGTATCACATTAATTTATTTAAATATATTTTGCCACTCTTATATCCCAGGAATAAATTGATTATGGTGTATGGTCTTTTTAATATACTGATAAATTCAGATTGCTAATACTTTGTTGCAAATTTTTGCATCTATGTTAATCAGGGATTTTTTTGCCTATACTTTTTTTTCTTTGTCATGTCTTTACATTTCTTTAAAAACACATAAAAAGATGCTCAGTATTATTATCAGGAATATGCAAACTACAATAATATACCACTAGGCAGGTATCCATTGGAAAGGTTAAAATAAGAAAGACTGCATATTGCTTATTGGCCTTTTGGTTAATCATGTGAAGAAAGAATACTTTTACCAAGAGTTGGTGAATATGTATAGTAAGAGAATCTTTTATACTTTTTTCGTAGGAGTTTAATTAGTGCAACCACTTGGGGAAACAATTTTTGCAATTTTTGCAAAACTTAAACATGTATTTACCATGTTAATTATTCATCCTACTAATAGGCATTTACCAAAGAGAAATAAAAGGCATGTATAACTCATACATGCATGCTTAGAGAAGTTTTACTTGTAATATTAAAAAAACTGAAAATAACCAAATGTCCAACAATAGGTGGATGAATAAATTTTGGTAATATTTACACAATGGATTATTACTTAGCAATAAATTAGAATGAAGTATCAATATATGCAAGCACATAGATGATTCTTAATGAACTTTATACTGAGCAATAGAAAACAGATATAAAAGAGTAAATACTATATACTCTATTTATATGGAATCCTGGAAGAGACAAAACTAATCTACATGTCAAAAAGCATATCAGTTTTACCTTGGGTTCAGGTGTGTGAAAATTTGACTCTAAGAATCATGAGTAAAAATATGTGGATATGTTCTATATTTTGAATATAGTAGTAATTACCAAAACTCATTGATACATTCACTTAGAATGAGTACACTTTCATGTTCGTAAATCATACTTCAATGAAATTTAAATACTGAATACAAATTGGCTGCTAGGGAGAGGGGATAGATATAAAAAATGCAAACTCTTGAACAGGGTTACCTGGGGAGGAAAGCATATGGCATGTGTGGAAAACAGTAGTGAGTTTAATTTGACTGGAACAATAGAAAAATGAACAGGAGTTGTTGCAGGAAGTTAAATAGCATTAGAACATATAGTCATAATAACAGAATAAACATTTCACATATTACGTGTGAACATTGGTATCAATTTATTTTGTTTGCCTTTCCTTCCCCTCCCCTCCCCTTTCCTAACATTTGGAGTGACATCCTCAGACAAGTAGATAGACAAGTCTCCAAGAAACCATGGGAGGAAGAATGCCATGGTTTCTCCTTAAATGGTATGATGTCTTTGGCCTCTGATTTACATAAGCTCCCTGCCCATTAGGCAGGGATATCATGTCAGTCTCTCTTACAATTGCCATTAGCTTAGCTCTTAAACATGAGATTTCACACAACTAAAATGGAAGCATGATGTTGGGTTCCAGGCATTTTGTGAAAGAAAAAAAAATATTGGCTAAAATGAAGTATTTTCTCAAATATATATTTTAAGCACTACTATTCTTTTTTTTAAATATATTTTATTGATTTTTTTACAGAGAGGAAGGGAGAGAGATAGAGAGCCAGAAACGTCGATGAGAAACACCGACCAGCTGCCTCCTGTACACCCCCCACCGGGGATGTGCCCACAGCCAATGTACATGCCCCTGACCGGAATCGAACCCGGGACCCCTCAGTCTGCAGACCGACACTCTACCACTATATAGTATTTACTCTTTTATATCTGTTTTCTATTGCTCAGTATAAAGTTCATTAAGAATCATTTATGTGCTTGCTTATATTGATACTTCATTCTAATTTATTGCTAAGTAATAATCCATTGTGTAAATATTACCAAAATTTATTCATCCACCTACCAAATATTACCAAAATTTATTCAACAACTACCATAGTTTCGGCAGCACTACTATTCTTGATTTTCCAAATAACTGTCCTGAGATTTAGATAAAAATATGAAGGCTTTGTCAGCAATTTTTTTTCCTCAACTTTCAAAGTTAGTTTCCATTTGAGGAATTACAAGGATTGGTCACATATGCTAGAATATTGCAAATGCTAAAAGATGGAGATTCTTTAAAAACAGATGTCTGTTGAGTTTAATATTAGGTAAGACAGTGTTGTTCTATCCAGATGGCTAATTTGCATGACTTCAGTTAACACTTGAATTTTCCATTCATTTGCTTATTGTAAAGACTGTTATAATATGTTACCTCAAATTTTGTGAGAATAAGTATGTTCTCTCAAAATTTGAGGTAACATATTTATTATAACAGTCTGCAAAATACTGGCTGCCATATTTGAGCCTTGCTATTCATGTTTCTAGAATGAAGGAGAGGTTTAAAAGATAGAGGGATTTGAAAAGGCATAGTCGCTTCTTCTGCTCCAATGATGTAGTCTTCTGTTGCAGTAACAAACTATTAACATTTCAGATGGGGACAATTTAAAATTTTACTGGATGGGAGGTAGGAGTTCCTCATTCAAAGTTTGGTAGTAATATTCCTTCTGTATCAGGACCTTGCATACAGTAGCTATAAGTTTAATATTAGCTATTTAAATAATTGAATAAATGACTACCTTAAGCAAGTTAAAAAATTTAAATTTTACTGGAAAAGGGCACTGCCAAGATTTAAAAAACTTCTCAGTACTAGTGTTATTTATTAGTTAAATTTATGTATAATAAACCATTTTTTCAAGCATTATGTTGGTATATTTATATGATATAGAAATATAACATTTCTTTTCATGTTTCATCAGATAGAGATTTATAATCTTTGCCTTCAGTCTAAACAATATCAATATTATTTTCTAGTTGTGAATGGCACATCTGGTAATTATTTCTTAATGATTATCTTAGCACATCTTTATAATCCTATATATCATACTCATAGTTAAGAATTGGATCTTATAAAATAACTCAGAAGCATTGTCTGGGGTAGATACAAAGAGAAAGCAAGACTTGGTCATTTTCATCCCCTCTCTCTGAAGCCTTCATTCTATATTGTAGTGAATTTTCACAGTCATTTCATAATTATCATAGGCAACAACAACAACAACAAAAAGCCAGACAGAAACAGAATAAAAAAACTTAACATTTGGAAATTGTAGAGTTTCACAAAAGACATTGGGAGAGGGGAGATCTTTCTATTCTCACAATACTCAGACTGAAGCCAGAGAGAATGAGACTGATAATTGAATCCTATGTCCCCAACTGTTGCTTGGGAGAATTTTATTCTTGACCTCAATTTTGACACCTACAAAATGATAAAAGCCTAACTATGCATAATACAGTTTTGTGAGGATAAAGATAATTCCATTAGAGCACTTTGTAAAATTTTAAACCAAGTTAAACAGAGTAACAATATCAACAGAAAGCCCAAATATGGCAGACTTGACTCTAAGTCTAACTTTAAAATATGTCCATTATATGATCTTGGCATATTTTCTGAATTTCTCTGAGCCTCAATTTCCTGATCACTAAATGGATAGCTATTTCATAGAGTAGCTGTGAGAATTAAGTGATAATCTATTTACATGCAAATTGGCAGAGAGCAATTCTAAATGTTGAACACCAGCCTCCCAGATGAAGTGGCTCCCTTTTCTACTGGTTCAAAATAAATGCAAGCTCTTCATAATTATGGCATAAAATAGTCCAACTTCTTTGAACTTCCTTCAGGTTTTCTGCTCAGGCTGATGTTTTTATTTATAATGTGTCATAAAAAACTAGAAGCCCAGTGCACTAGGGGATTTGTGAACCAGTGGGGTCCCTTGGCCTTCCCTGTGGGCATTGGGCCAAAACTGGCTCTCTGACATCACCTGGGGGTGACTGGATTGGAAGAGGGCAGTTCTTGGGTGACATACCCCAGAATCGGGCCCTCTCCTCTCTGGTTCTGGGTGCATCGCCTGAGAACCACAGCTGCCAAGTCACTGCAGCTCCTGCTTTGAGCATCTGCCCCCTGTTGGTCAGAGCGCATCATAGCTACTAGTCGGAGTGTCTCCCTCCTGGTGGTCATTGCACATCATAGCTAGTGGTCAAATGGTCGAACGGTCACTTAGGCTTTTAGATATATATGGATGCTATCCAAGTATGCTAAAGGACCAGTAAACAAATATTTAATTATACAATACATTCCTCTCAACTATTTTTTTCAGTAATTTATGTTTAATTTTATATTATAGATAATAAAAAAAAATTGCCATTTTCTGTTTCTTTCTATTTCAAATTCTTAGGAACCTGATCTGTTTTACAAATTTAATGATTGTCATTTTCTACACAAATTAAAAGCAATTAAGCATTCAAAAGAACACACCTTTAAAGTTCTGTTTCAATCAAACCAATTTGTCAATAGGCTAATTAGATGTAGAAGCTGCTGTCTAATACCCATGGGAAATTCATAAAAATCATATACCTCAATATACTTTCAATCTGATAATAGTTTTTTAAAAATATACCTATTATGTTCTGGACTTACGTTAGAAACTTTATTTTACGTATTTAATTCTCATGCTAATCCTCTAAAGTGTATGTGATCAGCATACAAAATGGAGAAAATGAGGCTTGGAGGGATTCCATGTCTTGCCCAACATAATAAAACCAGGAAGCATGATAGCTGATATTTGAATTAAATTCAATTTCACTCCATAGCCTTTATGCTTTTACTTGTACCTACTAACACATGACTTGCACATGTGTTTCTAAAACACTCTATTACTTTTGATTTGCTAAAAAAGAAAATATTTTAAGGATTTTGTCTATTTCATAAAGGATGTTGGTCTCTAGTTTTCTTTTCTAATAATGATTTTGTATCAAAGTAATGCTGCCCCCATAAAATAAATGAAGACATGTTTTCCATTTCCATTATCTGGAAAAATGTGTGTATAATAAGTGACTTTGACTTGGAGTTTTCTTTGTGGGAAGGTTTTTAACTGTGACTTCAACTTTTGAATAGGAAAAGGGAAACTTTGGCCATGAATTTTTTTCCTTGAGTGAATTTCACTATTCTGTATCATTGAAACTGGCCCATTAAAAGTTGTTAAATTTATCGGTAAAAAGTGTTCCCTGATATTTCCTTATTATCCTTTCTATGTCTGTAGAATCTAAAAGACATGACCTTCTTCCCTCCTCACACATTTATGTTGGTTACTATAGACAACTGTTCTCCATCTGCCTGGTCTTTTTAAAGGATCATTTCTTTTATTGATTTTCTGTTCTTTTGATGTTTCACAAATCACTAATTTCAATTATTATCACCATTTTCTTTATTCTTCTTATTTACAATTTAATTTGGTTTTCTTTTCCTATTTTCCTCAAATGGAAATAAAAATTCCAGTGATTTGAGCCTTTTTTATTTTTAATTTAAGTACTTATTGCTATTAATTTATTTAAAAGGACTCCATTAGCTTAATCACAAAAAAATTAATATGTGTGTTATATTCTCACTTAGTTCAAACTATTTTCTGTTTTCCCTTGTCATTTCTTCTTTGTCCCATGGATAATATAAAAATATTATTTAATTTACACATCTAGATATTTTCTAGATTCCTGTCTCTTACTAATTCTAGTTTAATTCTTGTATGTCAGAGAACATACACTGTATTACGTCTGACCACATAACTTTTTAAATGTATTTTATGTCTCAGAATTAAATATATCATAAAATTAGATATATTATAAAAACTATTTCATACGCACTGGAAATATTTTGTCTTGCTGATATTTGGTGTGATTATCTATAAGTATCAATTTTTGCTGTGTTTTGAAAGTTCAAGTATTCCATATCCTTAGAGATTTCTTCCTAGTTGTTACATAAATTGAGAGAGAAGTGTTAAATTCTTCAGTTATAGCTGTGAATGCATCTAATTTTACTTTTAGTTATACCAGTTTTTGCTCCAAAGGTTTGAAGCCTGTGTTAGGTATAAATAAATTTAAAATATGTATTTACTCTCTATAAATTATTTTCCTTCTTTATTTTGTTATATCCTTCTCATCCTTGGTTATATTTCTTGTTCTGAGGCTTACTCTATCAGATGTTAACATATCCACTCCAGGTTTCTTTGATTAGTTTTGAGTGTGATAATTCTGATTTGAATTGTTTAGTCAGCTTACATTTAATAAGTTTTGATATGGGTATATGAAAATATATATTGATATTTTCTACTTGTCCCATATTTTCCATCCTCTCTCTCTATTTTGATTGTTTCTACTAATCTATTTTATTGCCTTTTAAACTGCTCCTCTTTGTTTTATTTGTAATAGTTACTATAGATTTTCTAAAATTCACTTTTAGTTTATCACAGTGCATCTTGAAATACCAATCACATACATTATAAGAACATGACAACAATGTTTTTATTATTATATCTTCCCACTTAACCTTGGTGTCACGCATTTTTACTTCTCTATGCAACAAACCCTGTAATATATTGTTACTATCTTATTTTAAACAATTCTTTTATGCTATGTAATTTATGAAACATTGCATTTTGAATATACTCATATTATTCCATTTCACTCTCATTTTTTGTGTGTAGACCTAGATTTCTGTGTGGTATCACATTTCCTCTACTTGATGAACTTTAACATTTCCTATAATTCAGGTCTTAACAGTTGTTCATCTGAAAATAAGTTTATATCTCCTTCATTTTTAAAACTATATTTTTATTGATTTTAGAAAGGGAGAGAGATAGAAACATCAACGTTCATTAGTTACCTCCACCATCCCATCTCTGGATCAAGCCCGCAATCTGGGCATGTGCCCTCACTAGGAATTGAAGCCCAGAAACCACTTGGTGCATGGGAAACACTTAACCATTGAGCCACACCAGCCAGGCTTCCCTTTCATTTTTTAAAGATTTTTACTTGATATATGATTCTGGATTGATAGGGGTGGGGTTTTTTTTTGTTTGTTTGTTTGTTTTGTTATCACCAGTTTTTAAAGATAGCACTGTCTCACAAGACTTCTGGTGACATTATTATCTTTGCTTTTTATTCATAGTATACTTTCCTTCTTTTTTCAGCATTTTGACTATTATTTGCCTTTATATTTATCCCTTTGGGGTTTTTTTTTTCTGATCCTCTGTGACTTATTTTGACTTTTCTTAATTTTTGCAAAATTCTGGGCTTATCTGGAAACCATCATTCTATATTTCTATGAGGTCAACGTTTTTAGTATGAACATAAGAAGAGCAGTATTTATTTTTCTCTATCTGGCTTATTTCATGTAGCATAAAGCCTTCAAGGTTCATGGAAGTTGTTGTAAGCAGCATTATTTCCTTCTTTCTCATAGCTGAATAACACTCCTCATTCTGTGTGTGTGTGTGTGTGTGTGTGTGTGTGTGTGTGTGTGTGTGTGACATCTTCTTTATCCAATGACAGGTTGTTTCCATATCTTGGCTACTGCAAATAATGCTGCAATAAACATGGAGTGCAGATACCTCTTTGAGATATTAATTTTGTTTCCGTTGGGTAATTTTAATTACTCTTTCTGCTCATTGATTCTCTCTTTTTGTTCATGACAGTTAATAAAGCTGTCTATTAAATTCTTCAGTTCAGTCATTGTATTCATAGCTCCAAAACTGTTTCCTTTTTATGTTTTATATCTCTTTGTTGAACTTCTTATTTTGTTCTTGTATTTCTCTGAAGTCATTAAATTGTACATCTTATGTTCTCTTGTAGCTCTGTGAGCATCTATAGAGTACTAATAATTATTTTAATTCTTTGACATGCATTTCTTGGGGGTCATTTGCTAGGGGTTTACTGTATTCCTTTGGTGTACATATTTTCCTTGATTCTTTGTGAGCCCTGTAACCTCGCATCGACACCCATGCATTGAAAATGCAGTCATATTTTTCCTGACTTTATGCAGTGATTTTAATAAGATGGAGGTACATCACTTTGTGATGTGACCCAAGGTGTAGTGCAGGGGAGACACCTGCTCCAGGAGGAAGAGTGATTTCTCTCTGATTCTGATTCAGGCCACTGGAGTTCCCAGTACTATCTGTGTTGTCCTTAGTGAAAACTGCAGAGAGTCAGCAGTGGCTGTTGGGATCTCAATGGCCCCTACAGTCCAGTAATTAGCAACCAGGGCAGGTAGCAGTGGTGGCTAGAGCCAGTGGTTTTCACACTATGCCTTGTGAAGTCCAGCTGTGGAGTGCCAGAAGCCAGATGCAGATACATGCATAGTGATGCCAGGGCAGTTAGCAAGGTTGGGACCAACTGTAGCGGTGGCAGCTGTGGAGAAATTGGCTGTCAGTGTACTCTCCTGTTGCTGCATATTCTACCCCTGCCTGTGCACAATGGAATGGGAGTCAGTGATCAAGATCAGGCGGGGGGCATGCAGGTGCAGAAATGAAGGGGCTAGATATATGTTTACCTGGTGGTGCTAGCCAGTGATGAAGGCAGAACCTTATCTGGTTCCCAAGCAATTGTGGGGTCCCTGTGTATCACCTGTGGCCACATTATCTGTGCCTGGGTGTGAACATTGTTGTGGAGGCAAGTGATGAGGGGCAGGCTGGAAACATGCAGGTGCACAGAGGGAGGGGCTATCTACAGATGGAAGAACTTGACCTGGACTTAGGAACAGTGGAGGGGCCCTGATGTTGGTGTGCTGTCCCTCTCGTTGTGCACACTGCCATTGAGGCTGGTAATGGAAGCCCGGCTGGGGGCATGCAGGTGCACAGAAAGAAGTGCAGAGGGAGACTGCGCTGGCATTGGCAAACATGAAAACCTGCAGTGACAACTGCCAAGAGTTGAGGGAGACTTGGTCATTGGTAGAAGCTGCCGTGGATATATATCTGGAGAGCAGATCTCTGTAAACCACAACACTCCCCCTGCTACCTATCTGCTTTTCTTCCTTATTCCTGTCTGCCTGTCTGGGTGGTTTCAACTGAAGCCAGACCTTTGGGCAGTGCTCTGATAGGCTGGTTGCTCCTCCTACTCATCCTTTGCCGGTGAGAGCAATTCTTACCAGCTGGAAAGTCTCTTCTGGGCATTGAACAATGTCAGCTGGGAGGGTAAGACAATGCAGGCAAAATGAAGTTGTTTTCCTTCTCTTCTTGTGTGGTTATTCTCAGGGTTTTTTTTTGTTGTTGTTCCATGGTGTTGCTAAACTCTCCTAAGCGGCTCTAGAAGTCTTCCCAACCTGCTTTTGTTTGTGGATAGCTGTCCAGTCATGGATCTTTGTGGAAGATGTGGTGACTGGGTTCTTGTACATTGCCATTTTGTCCACAAGCAACTTATTTTGTCTTGATAATATTACCCTGTAGCAAAATAAAAAGAACCATGACTTGAATGTTTACAAAAGCATCGCTGTTTCATGAAAGGCTTGCGTATCTATTACATTTATAACCTATAAAATAGTTTTTCTATGGGATGCCTCCCACAGAAGTTTTTCCAATATATTTTCAATAAAAATAATTCCTGTAAATAAAAAGTAGAATCACCTGATATAGAATCTCATACAAGCTTTAGGCCTAGGTTTCAGTGAACTACTAATGCAAGATATAGGTACAATTCAGACATGAAGAACCAAACACTTGTATTTCCATATGTTCTCATTTTCACTAAGTTGCAACCTCATGGATGAATTCCTTTTAATTAGGTGAGCATGCATACTTACACACACACACACACACACACACACACACACACACAAACGACTGGTTTTCCTGGGATACACAATTAATCAAGTACACATGAGTTTGGACAGGAAAAGAGATGGGTGCCTAAATAGTCACACAGGTATACTAACAAATGTATAAACTTTGTATTTTGATAAAAATATTTTTATAAAACATTGGGTAAGATTGAATAGGAGAGTTTTTGCAGTATAGTGGAATGAATCTGTGCTTCTCTAAGTTAAGGCATTATCTAGACTTTAGAGAAGTGTACTGAGTTCCCTAGATAATACATTCTTTAAGAAAATCATCTACTGGCCTTTAAAAAATTGATAAGACATAGGCATGCATAGAGTCTGAATTTTAAAACCAAATGCCAGAGCAAATATTTTTATATTCATGATAAACTCACTGTAATCTCAACCCACAATTTCGATATTAAAAAGATATACTTTATTGAACTTCTATTGTAGCTGCCTATATTAATCTAATTAGATTTTACAGTAAATTAGTTATTTAGACAAGTGTTAGGAATACACAGAGTTGTAAAATAAAATGAACTCTGACATTCTGAATCATGAGATATGAAAAGTTTATAAATGATTGAAAAGTAAAAAGAACATACTTGTTTGGAAACAAATAAGAGGAAAAAGCCTAGAGAAATAAATGATTTAGTGGAAAAATAAGAGAATTATAGAAGTTTTGTAAAAATGTGTATTATAGAGCTAACATTTTTATTTAATGTTTTTAGAGAGAGGAGGGAGAGTGAGAAACATTGATTTGTTGTACTACTTAACAAAGAACTGAAGTACTTTTTAATTTTGAAAAATGTAAAAAATCCTATTGGAAATAAAGTATTTCAAGCTGTAGAACCCCTTTATTTAATTATATAATTAAGAATATCCTATATAATAGAGGTAATATGCAAATTTGCCATCACACCATCACAAGATGGCTGCCTACGGCCAGGTCAGCTGGGGGGGTTAGTGAGAGATGCCAAAATGACTGAACAGCAGGCTACATGGAGCAACCAGGCTGGCAGGGGGAGGGTAGTTGGGGGCAACCATGCTGGCAGGGGGGGACAGTTAGGAGCAACCAAGCTGGCAGAGGGGAGCAGTTAGCGGCAAATAGGCTGGTGGGGCAGGCAATTAGGGGTGACCAGGCAGGCCACATGGGCAGTTAGGGGCAATCAAGCCAGTATGCAGAGGCAGTTAGGAGTGATCAGGCTGGCAGGGGGCAGTTAGGGGCAATCAGGCAGGCAGGCAGGTGAGTGGTTAGGAGCCAGCAGTTCAGAATTGTGAGAGGGATGTCCAACTGCCAGTTTAGGCCCGATGGATTAGACCTAAACCAGCAGTCGGACATCCCCAAAGGGGTCCCAGATTGGAGAGGATGCAGCCTAGGCTGAAGGTGCACAAATTTTGCGCACTGGGCCTCTAGTATATTTATAATTATTATGTCTTTCCTTTGAATTAAAGTTATTACATAATGATAAATAGGTCATCTCTCATTATCATTTTTGGTTTATACACTATTCATCTGATATAGGTATAGCTACCTCCATTTCTTTGGTTTCCACTGTATAGAACAACTTTTTTGTAATTAATATGTTTTTATTTAAATATCGTTATCACTTTCCAGGTAATAATTACTCTTTGATAAGTGAGTAAATTAAGATCTCAGAGAAGTTAATAAATTTTACAAGGTCACAGAACTAGTATGCATGCAGAGCTGAGATTCAAAGCTATGTTTTGACTAACTCCTTATTCATATTCTTTCTACTATTCCCTGCTGCCTCACAGAATTTAAAAAAAAAAAGTATGGAATAACTTTTAACACCCCCATTATGAGCCTATGTATATTTTAAAACTGTAAAGAGTCTCTTGCATGCAGTATACTATATTTAGGTCTTATTTGTTGTTGTTGTTGTTATTTGTTTGTTTGTTTAATCCACCTAGCCACTCTGTACCTTATGATAGGTTAAACCCCCAAGCTGAAAGTAATTATTAGTAGGTAAGGACTTACTAAAGCCATCTTATTAATTAATATCATTTTGAGTTTTTTCCATTTCTGTTGCTTCTTTTCCCCATTTTTTTTTTAATGGTGGCCAATAACAGCTTTTCTTTTTTTCTTTTTCTTTTTTTTTTGTCTTATATTATTTAAGCATTATGGTAAAATCACATCTCATAAATAAAACAGCCCAGTTTAAGCAGAGAGCAACTTAACTTGGATTGGCTAAAAAAGTTTCATTATTGTATTCCCCCCTTTTATATTTAACTAATTATAGTAGCTATTACTATTATTTTGTTAATCCTAACTCACCAGATAATATTTTTTTTCTATTTCAGAGAAGGTGCAAGGGAGGGAGACAGAGAGAGAGAGAAGCATCAGTGTGAGGGAGACACATTATCTGGTTGCCTCCTGCATGTACACAGGTCAGGGTGTGAACCCACGACCCTTCTGTGTGTGGGCCAGTGCTCTGACCACTACAGTACAAGCCAGGGTGCAGATATCATTATTGTTAAAACTCCTTGGTTAATATGATGATTCATTAGGAGGAATCTGTGTGTAGAGGCTGAGAGAATATGGAGAAAAGCAAAATTTGGCGTTTTCTATTCAGTTAAGGTTGTTCTGATCTCTAACCTCTAATTTTAGCATCTACAAGTCCCCTGACTTATAAATTGTCAGTCATTGACAAATTTTCTTGCCTATCTTTCTTGTATAGCCTTTAGGCAAATTTGTATTTATCCATATAATTTTTCAGAAGGTTCTTTTTTCTCCTTCATAATCATAAAAAAAATATTGTTGGCATACAGATCACTCATATCCTGAAGTATACAGGCATGGCATTTTAAAATACGCATTGTGAGTTCTTGTTGAAGCCCATGTGGCTTAGGTCATATGACTTTACAAAAGTTAGTTAAAGCTACTGTAAATGATTCGCTTTGACAACTATTGTGTGTTAAATTTTATTTCCCTTTTTACTCCTGGATTTTTATATTTGTTCAAAAATATTATTTTAATCCCTGAGGATTATTTCTAAATTCATTTCTTCAGAATCAGAAAGAAACACACAAGGGTTTTGTTTTTGTTTTGTATAAAAAATTGATAAATAGGTACCTAGGTTATTAAAATTCAGGCCTACAAGCATTTTGTTTTTGTACAAATGCTGGATTCACAGATGAATAAGATGCTATTGTAAAACTACTAAGAATTTCACAGTCCATCCTGGGTGAAGGGAAAGAGACACATTCCCAAACAACTACAATGTAAGCCCATGAGGATAAATGCCATAAAAAGACTATAAACACTTTCTGTGGGAGGAAAAAGAAAAAAGAAAAGGGGATTGATTAAATGAGACTGTGGATATTAAGAAAGAGAAGCCTTGCAAAAGATAGGACACTTGAGTTTTGCCTTGAAGGATAGGTATATCAAGAATGCAGAGAAGGGGAAAGGGAAAAGCTCAGCTTTTCCCTTGGCAAAGGAAGAAAATAATCAAAAACCTAAAATTCCATGTTTTATGTAAGAGGCAAGTAACATTATCCTGTTTCTGAAATATAGAAGGCTAAGGAAAAGAGGAAAAGCTGTTGAAGATAGCAAATTCTAATTAAGAGAGGTATGAATGCCATTCTGGGATTTAAATTCAATCTCTAGAAAATGGGAATCTGTATAAATTTAATGCATATATCAATATCAGACTTATGCATTTTGAAAACTCAGTGCTAAGATTCTAGAAAGAATATTTAATAAAGAAGCACTAATTGGTAAAAACAAGTTATTTGACTTTCAAAATAGATTATTTGAGATACTAGTGGCCTAGTGCACAGATTACTGCACATTGAAAGGAAATTAATTGTGCCTGTAGTTGGTTTTCAGACATATTCTGCTTTCTTTAAGCTTCAGAATATCAACAAAAACAACCAAATTCATGATCGACAATGACAGATCAAAACACATGCATGCTATTGGTGCCAGTGAAATCTCAGGCACGTGTGAATCAATGTTCATTTTTAAATTGCCAGTGAACATCATATGTACTGGCCAGTCAGACAGATGGACAGTCACTTATCCTTTTATGTATATATATTATTAATCTAGACCAAAGTAGTCCTTTAAAAAACAAAACAAAACAAAACAGGTTATTGGGGAGAGGTTACATTTGCATATTGTTGAGATAGTGTCAAGGAACTGGCTGGTCTCCCATAGTCAAATGGAATAAGAAAAAGACTATTTTGTAGCTGTAGACCCTTTAGTGAAGGAAAATATAATAAAAGAAATTAGGAGTGCAGAAAAAGGAAGAGGTATCAGGAGAGACAATGAATTTTGTTTGGACATTATGTTAAAATATTTGATACGGACCCCAGCACTAGCCATATATCTAGTCTACATTTCCCAGAGTCCCTAGCAACTGAAGAGAGAACATCACTGAGTTCTGAGTGAGGCAATATAAAGAGAGTGATGTGTACCACTTCCAGGCCTGACTAAAGATCATTCTGTGCATATTATTCTTTCTTCTGCCACTAAATGCAAATGACTGTGCTGCCTTAGGAAGAGTAGACAAAGCCCCATATACAGATGAGATATGTGAGAACGATGAACTGTAATTTAAGTGATCAATACATCTCCATTGTTTTAGAGACTTTACTGTCTATGTTGGTTTTGAAGCTTAGCCCGAGTACAGATTTATTACATTTAAAATGTCTATACACTGTCTTTACAGTACAGTGTTCCATGAGAGATAAATAAGCAGACTCCCAAGGTAATACAGAGGAGAAGCACCTACCTCAGAATGAGAAGGCTGAGAAAACCCCCTAGACATGTAAGTTGAGATTGGGAGTTTGAAGAAGTAGAAAATTTTTGGCAGAGGCACTTCTGGAAATAGGAGCCATAGTTTTAAGGCCAACCTTTTTGTGAGTTTTGTTCATTGCCATTTGAATTCTTGGAAGCAGAGACAACAATTAGTCTTACTACAATAGAATGTGTTAATTTGATTAAAGTCTATGTGGTTTATAAAAGTAAACCTATAAGTGGGTTCTTTGGCTCATAGATCAAGTAGGTCTTTTAATTCAGGGATGGGGAAACTTTTCCTGCTAAGGGCCATTTGGATATTTATAACATAATTCATGGTCCATACAAAATTATCAACCTAAAAATTGCCCTGCTGTATTTGGTCAAGCTTTTAATTAGCTCACCCCTGCTGGCTTGGTAGGGCCAGACCAAATGATTTCCTGGGCCTTACATGGCCCTCAGACTGGATGTTCCCACTCTTCTTTTGATTAAAGAATATGAGCTTTTGCTGAAACCAGTTTGGATCAGTGGATAGAGCATCGGCCTGCAGACTGAAAGGTCCCAGGTTTGGTTCTGGTCAAGGGCATGTACCTTGGTTGCTGGCACATCCCCAGTAGGGGGTGTGTAGGAGTCAGCTGGTCGATGTTTTTCTCTCATCAATGTTTCTAATTTCTATCACTCTCCCTTCCTTTCTGCAAAAAAATCAATAAAATATATTTTAAAAATACATATATAAGCTTTAATGATATAGCTAAGCTTTAAGCCTGCTTTATTTCAGTCACTCTGTTCCCAGACTAAGTATTAAAGCAAGTAAACTGTCCCTAGACAAGGAACAAAGTGGCTTCTCACCAATCCAGTAAAGTAAATGAGAGTCTGTCAACAGAGCAGGAAAGGAAAAAAAAAGCATTTTGACAACTATGGTGCCAAAAGGAAATTGGATTTTCCTCATTTTTTTCAGAGAAGGAAAAGTACTTTGGAGTGAATATAAAATAACAGCACAGACCAAACTCATCTTTTGTTACCTGAATTATTCCCTTTTGTATTTTGCATAAACTTTAAAACCGAGTTTTTAATTTTAAAAGAGGTAGACAATTTATTGATATTATGTTAAAGCTATATCAATTTATGTAGGACTGACATTTTTATGCTATGCCTTTATTTTTTATTTTTTTTATAGAACAGTGGTTCTCACTCAGGGACAGTTTTATAGTGCTACTGTGGCAATTTCTGAGATAGATATATTGTACATAGTCTATTAGATTTATTCCTAGAAGTGCTGGTTTTATCTATTGTAAAGTGGTAACATTTCCCTACTTAGTGGATAACTTTTTAAAAGTGTCATTTCTAGTTGTTTGTTGCTGAAATAGAGACATAAAAGTGGTTTATATATAATAATAGGTTAGCCAGTGACCTTGCTAAATTCATTAGTTAATATTATTTGTTCATTCTTTTGGATTTTCAGTCATGTCATCTATCAATAATATATATCTGTATCTTTCTCTTTAATCTATATATATAAATATATAAAAGCCTAAGTGACCATTATGACCAAAAGACCAGTTGCTATGATATGCACTGACCACCAGGTGGCAGACACTCAATGCAGGAACTGTCCCATGGTGATCAGTGAGCTCCCACAGCAGGAGCACTGCTCGGCCAGAAGACAGGCTCACAGGAGCCTCTCCAGCAGCTGCAGGCGCAGCAGAGCTGGGAGAAGTAGCAGCAGAGCTGCACCCACCTGTTCTGGGGCTCCTCCCTGGCCACCTGCCACTTGGGCACTGCTACATCCCTTGGGGGGATGTCTGACTGCCAATTTCCACCCAATCCCCACAGGCCAGTGAGAGTCTGACATCCCCCACAGGGTCCCAGATTGTAAGAGGGCACAGGCCAAAAACAAAAAAACAACAAAAAAAAAGAGGGCACAGGCCAAGCTGAGGGACCCCACCCAAACACAAATCCATGCACCAGGCTTCTAGTTCTTATATAACGTATCTCTTTTTCATGCCTTATAACACTATGTTTAATAGCTGTGTCCCAAGCTAACAATCTAAATTTTTTTCCCCAAAAAAAATTTGGGATTTTTTTCCACTTTGAGTGGAAAGTCTGCAGTATTTCTCCAATATGTGTAATGTCTCCAAATATTTTTTAAAATATACCACTTATCAAATTAAGGAAATTACCTTATATTCTTAGTTTATTAAGACTTTTGTTCATTCATGAGTATTGAACCTTATCAAATACTGTTTATACATCTGCCATTAAGATCGTGTTTCTTCTTTATTATCTTAATGTGTAAGTAGAATAAAAATCCACTGAAATTCTTCACATTGAAGATTTTATGATTTTATTTATTTTTATTTATTTTTTATTATTATTATTTTTAATATATTTTATTGATTTTGTACAGAGAGGAAGGGAGAGAGATAGAGAGCTAGAAACATTGATGAGAGAGAGTCATTGATCAGCTGACTCTTGCACACCCCCTACTGGGGATATGCCCGCAGCCAAGGTACATGCCCTTGACCGGAATCGAACCTGGGTCCCTTCAGTCCCCAAGCCGACGCTCTATCCACTGAGCCAAACCGGTCTTGGCGACATCGAAGATTTTAATCTATGTAGAAAATTTCACTTCAAAATAGATAACAATGGAAATATTTTACACATCCATTGTACAAAATGCTTTCTCCTAAGGATAAGTTTCTAGCACAAACATTACATTTTGCTTAGTTTCAAAATGTTAACTTTAATTCTAAGATAAAATGTCATGTTTCCAGATTAACCACCTAAAACTTCGATCATACATTTTCTTGGCAAGTCTGAATAAACAAGCATATTATAAATTGACAGTAAATAAATGTAAATCGATAGCACTCTTATGAAGGCAGTTTAACCATATTGATCAAAATTACTATGTTTATGTGCTTTGACCTAATAATTTTCTCTTCTGAGAATTTACACATTAAACCCACTGACATATTTTCAAAATATGTGTAAGTCATTGCAGCATATTTGCTATAGCTCATGGATCAGGATAGGCTAGGTTATGTGAAAGCCACAAACAACACCAAAATCTTGATTTAAAGTAGTAAAATATTGTTTATTACTCTTCCTACATGCTCACTAGTGTCTTTGCTTATGGATAGGAACTGTCTGGAATACTAAGGGCTGCAGAGACATAAATAAATAAATAAATAAATAAATAAATAAATAAATAAATAAATAAAGGATGTCAAAGTATGCCCTATGCTATAAAGACTCTGATTACATCAAATCTATTTATATTTCTTTGGTCAAAGCAAGGCATATGGCCAACTTTGGCCCTAATGAGAAAAGGAATTCAAACATAGTTCCATTTCATGGTAGGGAACTGAATATTGGTGAACTGCAATTGTATCTACTATGGTCTGCCCTTCAGACCAGCAAATCTTTGGTTCTCTCCCAAAGCTCTAGGTCTCAGTCATTCCAGGAGTTTATCACATCCAGATACCCTCTGCAGACCAGTGAAACACTTCCACTCAGATGGAAGAACATATAGTCATATTTGGCAATGCCAATTCATGCTGGGCATATACAAAAATGAGCTTCTATCCTTGCAGTGGGGAATAATTATTGTTGGGGCTCTGATTTGTTTTCCTAAGAGTATTCCCAGTGACTGTTCTTCCTGGTCCTTGAATCTAACCTCTAGGAGTTAATTCTCTTGCCATTTTCTTCCTAAACTATAAATGAATTAGACATTCCGTTGTAGCCTACTAGCTTTCTCATCCCATTTGCTGCCCACAGAGTTGGAAGCACAATTGTCTAATTTAGTACAGGCCACTGTTTCTCTTGATAGTACAATCTCTCAAAAATTTGGTGGCCTTTTATTTATTTCATTTCAATCAGCATTACTACAAATAGCTACATTCACAATTCTTCTCAAGAGATATCTAGATGACTAGACCATTTTTTCCAATAAAAGGAATGTATTTCCTGTCACTTAATCTGTTCATATATTTTAGCAAATGTTACATGGTCCATATGTTTTATATTTTTGCTGCAAGGCTGATTCCAAAGTCTTTTTCTTTTAATTTTACCTTTTACTATTAGAAATCAAGACAATTTCCTCTTGGAAACCTCAAGTCTTAACTTTTACAACTGTCTCTCTTCCTTTTAATTTCTTCTTTCAAACTGACAATATATGCCCTGGGCTTATCTTGTAATTTCTTTTCTAGTATAGTCAACAGGAGAAAACCCACTCCTAGTACTTTGTTTGACCTTCAAGTTATTGTAGCCGCAGGCAGTTGAATCCATCCTTCCAGCTTTCAGAACACTTTTCTCACTACTGAATTCCTAATCAGGATTCCAATGAGACATACACTCTATATTATTATAACCACACAAATTCTGGTAGCATTTTTCCAGATCAATTATGATTGTCTAAGAGCAATGCTATAGAAACAAATGAAAATGCATTTCTCATGGATTTTAGCAATGAAAGTGTATCTCTTATTTCCACATGGTGATTACCATGGAGTCCAATTATTGTACTCCTACTAGATTCCAGGTTGAAAAAGGAAGAGTCATCTGGAATTGTAATGTATTATTGTCTGGTTAAGAAGGGAAAAAGGAATAAAAGGGGAGAGAGAACGTGGCAAAGCACTCACTTTTCTTAAAGATTCTACCATAGTCATTTAACTTCACTGTCACATTTAATTAGTCAAAATAATATGCAAGGCCAGACCTTTCCTCACAGGGTCAGAAAAATGTTTTCTTTGAAGTAGGAAGTGGATAGTGGTAAAAACTGACAAAGCCTACCACAAATATTCATCTATAGAGAATTATAAAGTATGGTGAATCCCTATAAAGGCATATTTAATAGCTATTTTTTAAAATTAAGATGTGCTGTATGCATTGATACAGAAAGATCTTCTAAGACTAGTGTTATATCCTACTTTTGTATAAAAAGAGATAGGGAGATAAAAATACATAATCTGTACTTCTCAAAAGTTTGCTCTATACCACTTCACCTTTATAATAGACCTACATGAGTAATTGTCCTTGCTAACTGAAAGAAATCTGAAGAGAAATTTCACTTTCATGGAAAAACAGTGAAAATAGCCCTCAGTGCTCATTCTGCACCGCCAAACTCCCTCCCCAGGAACTATACTAGGCGTCAAGCTGCCATTGTTCTGAACTGTCTGTGAGTATCTGCGTTTTATCTTGAATTATTTTGTGCATCTCTTAGCAAGATATGCCCTAAGGTAATTGCTTCTTCCCTTTATTCCAATTTAGCTTACAAAAGGTTTCATAGGAATCGTCTACTTTGGGAGAACAGGAGAAACCTGTACTTGTTTCTGAAGTGACATAAGAAATGCACTTCAGGTGCATGGTGATAACTGGAAGCACAGTAGACTTCTTTTTAAAACCTCAGATAGAGCAGCTCCAATATTGATGACATTTGCAAAAATTTACCTTAAAATATGTTGTTGTGAAAAAAAAATATTTACTGTCAATTAGTTTATCTTTCTGGTGTTTTCCATATGAGTGATTTTTCTCTGAGAAATTGTAACATCAAGTTTACTAGCTTATTGTTTTCCCATACTAGTTTAGTTTATGAGTTTACAGGGCACTTGATTGCCATAACACTTGGTATTTTCAGACTTTAACTTTTGCTAACCTGAAGGGTTTGAAATAGGACCTCATAAAATGATAATGTCTAATAAGTGGGCAAGCTTTTTATATGCTAAAAAATGTTACATTTACAAAGCTATATTTACCTGTGGGAAATTCTCTGTGTGTTGTCTAGATAACGTATATTTTTAAAGTACAGATTAACCTTTTGGGAAAAAGTTTTTACTGTCATGCACATTCCGCTGGCTGTGACATTGCCTGCTGTTCTTAGGGCTAACGGGGACTTATTGGGCTTTTTGTCCTTGTACTACATGGTACCTGGTTAACAACCTTTCCTCCTCTTTTGGTAGCATTTGGTCAGGCTTCAACCTCCTTGTGTCATTTCACAGCCTCTAGAAGGGCCAGTACCATCTTAATGGTTGCGGTTGTTTCCTATTGGCTGTGAGCTTGGGAAACAGCCAATCTTATAACCTTAAAATATAGAAGGATTTGGATAGTTGGCTCTGAGATATTTTTAGTAATTAAAATACTTTCTAAAGACTTGAAGCTGTTATTGACTCAACTCTAGATAAGTGCTTAAAAATTAATTCATTTAAAAATATTTTCATCTCTGATTAAAAAAAGAGTATTATTAGACTTATGTTTTAAGTACTCTTCCCCCAACAACATCAAAAAAAGCCAAAAGTTTTATTTGCTTTTATATTCTTGCTAAGGTATGAACAAGTTTCCTTTTCTATATGTGTAATATGCCTGTTTTTATTATTCTGAAAAGCAAGGGCAAGTCCTTAATCAGAAAATAATGTTGTTTCATCTATCCCATACATGAAAACATTATTTAAGAGTGCACTATTAAAGACTTGGAAGTATAATAGCATAGAATTTGAGTGTTAGCCTAATATATAATTTTATTCTCATGACACAGAATAATGCAACTCATGCAAAGTTCAATAAACTGTACTGACAAGTGAACATCTACTTAGCAGTCTTTCTCATAGCCAGATATATTAGTTAGTACCTGAGTTCTCCCTGCCTAAATTCATCATTAAATGTGCATATGTGAACATCTTTCAGAATCCTCTAAGAACTTTGCTCACAGACTAGATTATGCTAAAATAAATTGATTAATCAGTGCATCAATTCCAAAGCTAGTCATCTACCATGTTACCTGTTTATTAATTTTCTATAAAATTTTTTTTAAATTATACAGATTTGTCCAACTTAAATTTCTAGGCCCACGGTTCATTGTAAATATTAAAAATAAGTTAATTTTATAATAAGAAACATAAATAAGTTATGATTTGTAAAACAATATGTTGCAACTATCCTCATTTGGATGATAATACTCTTTAGTTATGTCAGTCATATCAATCAAAGTATAAATGCTTTGATTTCCCTAAAGAATGAGAACAAACTTCGTAAGGAATTATAAAATATTGAAACTAAAGCTTTCCTTCTTCAGATGTTTTACTTAAGCACACTGAATAATAAAAATGAGTATGTATGATGCATTTGAAATTAAATTTAAGTTTTAAATGTATATTAAATATATTAATTTCTTTTCTCAATATGTTTTCAAAATGTGGGAATGAAAATACATCATATATTCACAAGTGGTAAATTACAAGATTTTCAATGAGGATGAATCTAATATTTATACAAAAGACTTATTCTATATAAGCATTTCTTTCTCTGTTTCTACGAGAATGTAATGCTTTCTGAAATATGGAATTGGAAAATAAACTCTTAAGGGCAAAGTAATTCCTTTACTTATTGGTTTGAAAAGGTGAAAGCTCTGTTTTAGCCACCAAAAGATTGTCTTTTCTTATATACTTCTTGGACATATTATGGTAATTTGAAAATAGATTCTGAAAATAGAGGCAATAGAATTTTCTGCCCTCACACTGTGAAATTCTCCCCACAAGGTTTTGAATTGAACTTGCTCAACAGGCAGCGAGAACCATCTTCTCTCTTCAAAGACATAAGGGGAATTGTTCAGCAGGAGAAAGAGGTCTAAAAGCCAGCTGTAAAAGGAGCACATTGAGTGTGTTTCCAACTGCTGCTCCTCTCAACTCTGCTATCATCAGAACATGTCAAAGAAGCAAACTACATGTGCATGTGACAAGTGAGAGTAAGCTGAAGCACAAGATAACCTGACTACCTCATAAAAGTATCTTAAAGGTGTAATTTGTTTGATTTGTACATGTTGTGTTCTGAAAGTCCAAAAGAAACATTGCTTAGCAAATCAATACATTCTTCAGTCTGATACAGGTGAGACTGGAAATCAATTTGCATTCTCCTTGAAATAAGATTTAAGACTTAAACTTTGAGTCTAAGTTAGGAATGAGCAGGGAGGTAATAGAAAGGTAGTGGCATTTCCTTCTCTTATTCAACATTTTTATAATAAAAATGTGTTCCTTTTAGTGATCAACAAAAGTGAGTACATTCGAAACCGGTTTGGCTCAGTGGTAGAGCATCGGTCTGCGGACTGAAAGGTCCCAGGTTCGATTCCGGTCAAGGGCATGTACATTGGTTGCAGGCACATCCCTGGTAGGGGGTGTTCAAGAGGCAGCTGGTCAATGTTTCTCTGTCATCGACGTTTCTAGCTCTCTATCTCTCTTCCTTCCTCTCTGTAAAAAATCAATAAAATATACTTTAAAAAAAAGTGAGTACACATTTTTTATGAATATTTATATAACTTCTTTATAAATTTTGGATATTAACCCTTCTCAGATGTATCATTGGCAAATATGTTCTCCCATTCAACGGGTTGTCTTCCATTTTGTTGATGCTTTCCTTTGTGCAAAAACTTTTTACTTTGATGTAGTCCTATTGGTTTATTTTCTTTCCCTTGTTGAAGTCTCCTTCAACAAGGGAAATATCAGAAATAAATATTGCTATGAAAGTTGTCTGAGATTTTACTGCCTATGCTTTCTTCTAGGAGTTTTATAGTTTCAAGTCTTACATTTAAGTCTTTAATCCATTTTGAGGTTATTCTTGTGTATAGTGTAAGTTGGTGTTCTAGTTTCATGTAGCTGTCCAATTTTCCCAACACTATTATTGAAGAGACTGCCTCCACTTCATTGTATGCTTTTGTCTCCTTTGTCAAATATTAACCTACCATAAAGGCATGGGTTTATTTTTGGGCTCTCTGTTCTGTCCCATTGATCTATATCCCTGTTTTTATGCTAGTACCAGGCTCTTTTGATTACTACGGCCTTATAAAATAGTTTGATATCAGGTAGTGTGATTCCTCCAACTTTGTTCTTTGCTCAAGACTGATGTGGCTATTTGGGGTTATTTTGAGGTTCCATATAAATTTTTGGAATACTTGTTCTAGTTCTGTGAAATATGCAATCGGTATCTTGATATAAATTATATTGAATCTATAGATCACTTTGAGTAGTATGACATTTTAATGATGCTAATTCTCCCTATTCATGAGCATAGTAGAACTCCTAGAACTCAAAATAAAAACTAAAAGCAAACAATCCATTTAAAACTGGGCAGAGACCCTGAATAGACACTTCTCCAAATAGGACATACAGATGGCCAACAGACATGTGAAAAGATGCTCAATGTCACTAATCAAAGAGAGTTCTGACTTGGCCTTCACAAGTGATGATCCTGTTTTTTCCCAACCCCAGGGCCTCTGAGACCAAAATAAGACAGTGCCTTTCTATACTGCACTTCTAGCTTCCCACACGAGCTTTCCTGTTGCCTCTGAGAATGAAACTTACAGAACTCTCTTGAGACACAAACTACAGACATTCAGAGAACTGTTAGCTCATACTTGATTGCTTGTTGACCATGGTGGCTATACTGTCATAGAATCTGACTTTGCCAATGGCTGCTTGGGGTGGCCAGACAACATCACATGGAAATGTTAAATAACCTTTGGAGTTAACTTTCAATAATGAGTGGGAGCCCAAATAATCCAGTTAAATACTTTCCCTCTCCCACCCTGTAACCACATTCTCTCTGCCTTATTCTTCTATATATATATATATATTGAGAGAGAGAGAGACATCAATTAGTTGCCTCCTGCACACACTTCACATTGAGCATGCAACCAAGATACATACCATTGACTAGAATCGAACCCAGGATCCTTCATCTGTGGCTGACACTCTGTCCACTGAGCCAAGCTGACTATGGCTGCCTTACTCTTCTTTTAGCCACATTTTTGTATTTGTAATATTGTACCTGACCCACTCACACATTTAATAAAATTTGTATGTAATTTTACATCATGTTCTTCTAGGAATCCTGAATAATTAAGAAAGGGAATTGTAGAAAATACCCCTTTTCTTTTTTGTAGCTATTTCTCACAACTATGTGCAGATGAATTTGCCAAATAGAGCAACTAAGCAATTATGCAAACAGTAAAAGAAAACAAAATATATAAATATTTCACTCAGCCATTATTTTTTATTCCTGCCTCAGTTTGCAAACTTGACAGAGAATTTGCTATGGTTTCTTCATTAAAGTTTTCCAAGTTTCTAGGATTTTTGTGTATTATTAAATATTTTGAGAATAAATGTCAACTAAGTAAAATTTGATAACTTTCAATTATATTGAATGAACATGAGGAAAGATATGAACTTGAAAAGCAGATGAATTCTTTCAAATAACATTGTTGTGGAATATATATTTGTGTGGTAGTTTTAAAAGGTAACATCTTTAATTTTAAAGTAGGCACTATATACCCATGATATGTTTACAAATAAACCAGGATTTCTAGACTGTTTATTATATATTAGAGGCTTGGTGCACAAAATTCATGCACAGAGGCAGGGGATGGGGAGCCCCTCAGCCTGACCTGCATTCTCTCCAAACTGAGAGTCCTTGGGGGATGTCCAACTGCCAGTTTAGGCCCAATCATGCAGGGCAATTGGACATTCCTCTTGCAATTTGGGACTTCTGGCTCCTAACAGCTCACCTGCTTGCTTGCCCTAACAACTCTACCTGCCTGCCTGATCCCCCTAGCTGCCCTCCTGTGCCAGCCTGGTCACTCCTAACTGCCCTCCCCTGCCCGCCTGGTCACCCCTATTAACTTTATTTTTTAATCTTATCTCCACACACAATTGTATTTGACTTCCTATTGGCTTCTGCCCCTCACACAATTTTTCTCTCTCCTTTATGTAATACTTTTTTATACCGACTCATAATTTATAAACTTTTTCTTTCCTCCTTATTTCCTACATCTCTTCCATCATCCTTTTTCCCATCTTTCTCCTACCCTCCCTCCCTCCCCACATTTCTTCTTTCCTTTATCTTTACCCCTGCCCTCCCTCCCCTTTCCCTTCCGTCTCATCTTAATTTTTTCTTCACTTCCTCTCTCTGACCTGCTTTGCTCCCTCCCCCATTTCTTCCTTCTTCCCATTTTCCTTGTAAGCTCTTCCAGCTCCCCTTTAAAACTTTTCTCCCATCCCTCTTTCTCTGTCATCCTATCTTTCCCATACATTCTTCTCTACTTACTTCCATTGTTTTAATATCTTTCTACCTGCCTAATTATTCATTATCATTTATCTTTTTTTCTGACTCTTATTTTAAAATCTGTCCCAAGTACACAACTATACTTGATTTTCATTATAGCCCCTACAGTTCACTCATACATCCTCTTTCCTTCTTTAACTCTGCTGTCTACTGACTCCTTTATAAAGTTCTTCCCCCCCCCCCCCTCTTTTGTTTTTCACCGAGCAACTCCATTGGTTTAAGATGAACTGCATATAAGGTAATAAAGCCATCTGGAGGGAGAAGAGTGGGAGGCCCAGGGGTGTGGCCAGCTCATCTGTCCAGAAGTTGTGTCCCCTTTTTTGGCATCTCAGGTAGGTAGGGCAAGGCTAGCGTCTTTACAGATCCCAGAGCAGATAAGGAGTGGAGGGAGAGAATGGGTGAAATGGAGAGAGAAAGAGAGAGAGAGAGAGAGAGAGAGAGAGAGAGAGAGAGAGAGAGAGAGAGAGAGAGAGAAATCATATATGTGTCTGAGAGAGAGAGAGAAAATGTATAATATATGTGCTTCTAGAGAAACAATAGTTAAGTATGAATCTATGAGAAACAGAATAGTTGTGTGTCTATGAGAGAGAGAGAGAGGATCTGAAAAGATAGGGTTCTGGGTGTGTTTCTGTATAAGAAATGGGGAGAGAAAAAGATTGAAAAGAAGGGAAAGAAGGAGAGAGAGACCCCACCTTCTCCTTAGGGGACCCCCTTCTCTTTGCCATGTAGTCAGCATCCCTAGCACTGAGTCAGCTGGGTTAGGAGCCACCCATTTGCCCTTCTTCATCTTGTGCTTCTCCTGTGTCTGAGGCTTGTCCTCTGGATCCCTTTATCCTCTCCTCAGGAATCACTTGTGAGCCCCCACCCTGTGGCCTAAGGGATGAGATCAGTTGGAAGTGTCAGAAGGAGCGCTCCCCGTCCCTCTGCAGACGGGGTCACAGCCTCCTGCCAGCCGCCGTTTGACCTCACTTCCTGAGGGCTGTCCATCGGGCCTCCCCAGGTTATTTCCGTAGCGCTCTGGGTTCATCGAGTTTCGAGTGTCGGAGTGACTCCCCCTGGGAAGCAGGGCAGGAATTTCTGTTGAGCCTGGGCAGCCCCAGAAACATGTCTCCGATCCTGAGAGATGGAAAGAGCCACCAGAGCCTGCGGAGGAAGGGGGTGTCGGGGAGCTGGTGGGCTGTGGCCCCCTGGGTGACAGATAGGGCAGACTTGGTGGCATAGATGTTTGACTCCTCTTGAAACTTGCTGATATTTTGCTCCTCTGGGTTATGGGGTCACTCAGGTGGGGATAGAAATGCTCAATTAGGACCTCTGGGGCCTGTTTGCTGAATTTCCAGTGTTTCCATCTGGCATCCAAGAACCGGGAGCATAGGATCATGATGGCCTTGCAGGTGGCCACTTCTGCTGGGTGGCTTCTGGGCAGTGCCTGACTGGTAGTGACTTATTAGCACGTCTGGCCTAATTAGCATATCCCTCTCTTATTATATAGGATAGATAGAAACCTAGGAAGTTCTTCTGGAGTCTCCCACACTGCAGCAAGCTAGCTTTTCTCACTACAGGTGTGATCGTGGTGGTCTTTGTTCGATGGGTTTTGACGCTGGCTGCACATTAAAATCACCTGGAGGGTTTTTAAAACTCCCAACTGTCTCCAGGCCAATTAAATTAAAATGTCTGTGGTTTAGGACCGAGCAGTGGAATTTTAAAAAACTTCTCGGATGATTTCAATGTGCAGCCAAGTTTGAGAGCCACTGACTTAAATGATTATATTGGAGGTGGAGGATGCACCGTAAAATAGCTGAAAGATGTAACCGTGTGATTCCAATCCAATATTGTTTCACATCGGCTCTGCTTGTGGATTCTTATGAAGTTGTCTTCATCTTATCCAAGGGAGGGAGCTCGATGAGCTGGAAGGAATGCTTTCCTGACCATATTCATGAGTATGCGGGAAGAAGGTAAGGAGAGGTATGGACGACATTCACATTTGGTTCTTGGAGTGAAAGCAAATGAGTTGTTTGGAAAGCTCTTTCTGTCTGACAGGAATGGCAAGAGGCGTGCATTCTCTTTTCACAGAGAATCCTTGGTGTGCTATCTAAATGTTAAATGTTTTGATTGAACTATTGCTTCCTTTAAATCTGCTCATTTAGAACTGATGGCTGAGCATTTAAATATGTTTGTATCTACATATTTCTGTTAATGTAAATTCATTTCTCCTTTGGAACCACAGTAATTATGCTGTAGAGGTTTAAGGAGAAACATAGGAGGCATTTATAATGCTCTGTACTAGAACACTTAATTAACTTGTGCTTGCCACGTGTGGGATTTACAGTGGCGAGGAATTGGTGACAGAGGCAAAAAAACAAGACAATCAGCTCTGTAAAATATGCCTTAAGCAAGAACAGGAAGGTAAAACCAGATAAGCTTTAACTTTTTCCTTTTTAGTCCTGTTTAAGGCTTAAGGAACATACTTGTTTCTGTAGTATTGGACTCTACCCCATGTGGAGTTGAGTCAAGCAACTTCATAGATATGGCCTTTTTCGATTAGTTTGGATTTCGAATACTTGGTAGTACATATGATTTAAGTTAATATTTGATACTCCCTGTGCAGGGAGGCCGAATGAAATATGTGGCAGGCCTGCTGACCAAGCCATGTCTGCACGTTACCTGGAATTGTTAATGACCTCTCAGTTCACAGACACACTAGTTTTTCTGACATAATGGCCAGAGTGGAGCAAGAGTTGCCAGAGGCAAGGAGGCTATCATTGCTTATAATCTTATCCCAAGTGAGTTTTATGTTTCTCGCCTCTGAAGTTCAAAATCACCCAGATTTAGCTTTGCTCCTTGAGGACTGGGTTGGAATGGAGGATCAAACTGACATGTTTAGGTTCACCTTTGGATTGTTACCAGTTGTGATATAGCTAAACTGAACTTTGACTGATTTAGGTCTTTTATTCCTGTGACATTTCCTACCTCTGTTTCTCTCCATTGTTCATTACAATGTCTCAGAATCTAAGCCATGCATGAGCTTGTGAACAGATGACCATGGCTTGATATGCATGTTTGAGCGATGTAATGAAATAAAACAATAAACAATCTTACATATGTTATTGCAAAGTTGGTTAGTTGTTTAAACAAATGCCTATAAGTAGCCATATTGAATTTTCTATTCATGGATGCCTCTTGGTAGCTCTCATATGTCTATAAGAAGTGCCATTGACAAACATGTCTCTTTAATGTACTTTAATGTTATCTTTCCTTTTCTCTGTATCCCTTTCTAAGAGTCCAAGTTCTCAGAATTAAGTTCTTGATGTCTATAGGGTAGGAAAGAAGCAAAGAGCCATAAACCCTAGGAAGTGAGGCTATGACTGCCATCCTGGTAGCTTAACCCACTTAAGGGAATGAGAATGAGAAACAAGTTCAATGATATTTGAATTACTAGTGTTCTGCTCCTTCCTAGAGAATCTGAATTAGTAAATCGGGAACAGAGCTGTAGCTGAAGGATTATCAAAATTCTGTACTTAGGAGGCATGGCAGGTCTGAATTCAAGACTGGGAGAAGCTGGTGCCTCCCATCCAAGGGGGCACAGGCTCCTGTTGAGCCGACGTGGTAAAGTGGGCAAGACTGCTGGCCTGAGTGTCCAGGAAACCCAATTCCTCAGTTAACATCACCAATCCTACTATTTCTTGACACATTTCAATTCTCTATCATTTTGTTTCCTTAGACATGAAGTTAAGGAGTTTAATTATGGTCCCTTTTAGAGCTGAGTCTATGATTCTAGTCTTTCACTAAAGAAAAAATAACTTTACATATGTCTAGAATCAAAGAATTTTGTATATGTGAACAGAGGCCTTACCATTCCTAACCTAGTCTGGGAGGTTTCAAATAATTTAATTTTAATTTATAATTAATACTAGAGGCCCGATGCATGAAGATTCATGCAGGAATGGGCCTTCCTTCCCCTGGCTGTTGGCAGTGCCTTTGCTCTGGCCAGAGCTGCCTTTCCGCCTTTCCATGCTGTCCATAGGCCCCAACTGGCTTGTGATGCCATGGCAATAACATAAGCTTCCCCGCCCCACTGCTGGCCACTCAGTGCCCGTGTATGCAAATTAACCTGCCATCTTTGTTGGGTTAATTTGCATACTCCTGATTGGCTGGTGGGCATTGTGAAGATATGGTCAATTAGCATGTTACTCTTTTATTAGGTAGATTAAATAAGTTCTTACTTGCTAGAATTAGTAATTTCTAAAGATGAGGTTCTATAATAGATATATAAATCTTTGAATTATATCTATTCCAAAAATAATGGAGTTAAAATAAATGATCACATAATCCAAATTACTGTTTCATTCGGTATATGATATTACAGGGCCTGGGCCAGTTTTTGCAATTATAGATATTCAATTATAGATGATTTTTTAACAGTCAGTTTCTTCTTCAGCATCAGAATATACTTTATTTTGAGAAGATTTTGATCTTTTGGTTTTTATTGTAGAATAGAGGAGGGTGCTATTTGAGCCATTAATTTAACACATTATACATTTGCATTGACATTGTGGTTTTTTTTTTTTAGCAATGTCTTTAAAAACAAAAATAAGCAATTTGACCTTTAAGATGGAGAAGGACAGGGGTGGTGTTGGTGAGTATCATCCTGCCTTTTCTTGTCAAACAAAAGGGGAAAAAAGACCTTTAAAAATAACCCAGCAATTTTCAGCCATTATATTTTAAGCCATAGGAATTGTGAGTTATTTTTCATCTTGGTTCTATTACATAACCAGAGAAATTACACAGTAATTCCCAAAGGAGAGGTCTAGCTGGGAAGCAATTCAAACAAAAATGTATTTTAGAAAATGTGATAGTTCACCGAGTCATTATAATCATTATTCATCTTTGCCTCTTAACCTGCAGTTTTCTCACTCCTCTGCTCACTTTATCTTTATGTGTCTGTGCTTTTCCATGGATGTGTGTGGCTGAAAGAGAGGTTATGAGACAATGGTACCCAGAGAAGAATGTTCAAGGAATTTATTGGACTCAAAGTTCAGTAAGTAGTATCTATAACATCTCTGCAGATAGAATGCATTTGAATGTGATTGTCTTCCTTTCTCTTTTGATTTGCATTCTTTTAGGGAAAACTAGCTGTGTTATGGATTAAAAGGACTTTATTTTAATACTAGACAATAATAACAATTCACCTTCTAGAAAGGATGAGCAATGTTCATTAGATCAACTAGCATTATAGCACACATTTTGGTACTTACTTTCCTCTAGAACCATATTTCCAATAAAAATAATGGCATCTATTTACACAGTATATAACAGGACAGAAATGTTTGAATTTAGATTGGGTTGAAAAATTAGAAAATATGGTACTTCAACTGCATCAGTTATTTATTACTGTGTAGGAAACTATCTGAAACAATAGTCTTTTTTTTTTCCTCTTGTGGGTAAATAACTTGGTATAGGTTCAGCTGGGTGTTTCTTCTGCTGATCTCTCCTGGGTTCACTTATGTGGCTACATTCTACATGTTGAGTGAGAATGGATAGTATTTGATGGCCTCACTGACATGTGTAGCAGGTTACATTGACTTTTGGCTGGTTGTTTAGGGGTCTTAGTTGGGTTGACTGATCTTTGCTCCATATGGTTTCTGCCATCTAACTGACTATACTGGGCTTCTTCATGGCAATCTCAGGGCAGCATTACAAGAGGACAGAACAAGAAGCTACAAATCCTCTTGATTCTTAAGATTTGAAGCTCCCACAACACTACACTTGCCCATATTTATCAGATGGGAATATAACTCCATCTCTAGTTGGAGGAACACCAAAGTTACATTACAAATAAATATGCATACAGAGGCTTAAGGAATTTTTATAACCATCTTTACACACAGCCTACCATATCTGCCCTCTGACAACAATTATTTATTTATTTATTTATTTATTTATTTATTTTTAATATATTTTATTGATTTTTTACAGAGAGGAAGGGAGAGAGATAGAGAGATAGAATCGTCGATGAGAGAGAAACATCAACCAGCTGCCTCTTGCACACCCCCTACCGGGGATGTGCTGCAACCAACGTACATGCACCTGACTGGAATCGAACCTGAGACCTTTCAGTCCGCAGACCAACGCTCTACCACTGAGCCAAACCGGTTTCGGCTGACAACAATAATTTAAACTTAACTTACATGCATAGCCCAAGAACACAAGCTAGTGAAGACCTGAGGGGCCCTACCTGATTTGGCTCAGCAAATAGAGCATAAACCTGTGAACTGAAGGATCCCAGGTTTGATTCTGGTCAAGAGCACAAGTTTAGGTTGTGGGCTCAGTCCCTAGTAGGGGGCATGCAAGAGGCAGCCAGTCAATGGTTTTCTCTCATCATTGATGTTTCTCTCTTCCTCTCCCTTCTTCTTTGAAATCAATAAAAACATATTTAAATAAAAAGGATCTGGGGTTTTGGGTAGGGTCTGGTGGGGGGGGGGGGAGAGAGAATGGAGATATCTGTAATACTATCAACAATAAAAAATATATTTAAAAAATAATCTCTCTTTTCTTCCTAAAGCTGGAATTTTCAATCTAGTCTCTAAGTACATACCTTCAAAATATTAGCTCCTGATTTTTTCAATTTTTTCTTTCTTTTTAATAACAATGTAATAGAGTTCTTCATTATCTCTTCATCTCTTAGTCTAGTTTTCTATAAAGTGATAAAACCTTCTAAAAGGTTATGCTTTGTAACCAGGGTTTCAAGGAGAATATAATGGAAATAAGTAGAGCTTGCAAATAGAGTTTTATAAAGGGCAGAATGAAAAGGAAAGAAACAGGGCAAAGCAAAATTGTAATCTCTGTGGCAACAGGAAGTAGGAAAGATTTTGAATTTGCTTTGATGGTAATTTCATTGAAGTGAGAGAAAGGGATGGGCGCTAAGTTTTACTTATCCTCTTGTAACAATATACATGCTTTAAAAATGCTTAGTTTTGTTAAACCAATTACTGTTCAATTAAATATCCCATGTTACAATCTAGACTTGCGTCTCTGTCTACATTTAAAAAGCCTTCAAATTGACATCAGAAAGCTAGAATATTATTTTGAAATTAGAAATTAAAAAGCCAGCTGCTGTCTTTACTCTGAATATAATACACTTGATCCTTCACTTATAATCTTGCAGAGCTTAAGAAAAGTATTTAAGGAATGTGAAAGACTTGAAAACTATAAATTTTAAATTTCCAATACAAGTAACATTAAGTTATTGTTGCCATCCTAGTTTTATTTGGGATCATTTATTATGTTTGATGAACACAATGAAAATCATGAAAGTAGCACCCTTTTTATTCCCTCACTCTTCCATAATGATATGTACTATTTGCACAGCAATCATTCAATTTTCCCAGGTGCTCACCACTTTCTCCTGCTGATTAAATTTCTGTTTGGTTTCACTGCCAAGTCTGTTGGATTAAATTAACAAGTTCTGTTTGCTTCAGTGGGAATGACCTGCACCAACCTTCAGCTTGTACAAAATAATAATCTTTTCAATGATATATTGATTCAGTGCTCTTTATCTTCTTTTAAAGAAATATGCAGTGAAAACATTATCTTCAGCTTGCTAGAATTTGCAGGTTTACATTCCTTGTTTTAATATTTTGGATACTTTTATCTTGCACATGTAGTAACTCCTTTCTCTTGTTTCTAGTCATTGCTGTTCTTCTAAAGAATCACCAAGTCTTGATTACCATAGGAAGACTTTAATATGTTCTTTTAGTCTATAAAATATTCCACTCTTTAAAATTGTCTATATCCAAGGGCCAATTAAGGAAGATTAAGACTTTTGTTTTAAAAAGTAAATCTAATTTTTATTGAATTTCTTTCTTCTAGCCCTCTTTTATTTGCTTTATAGTTAATAGCTAAGAGGTATTGAGGAGTTTTTGAAGAAAATGAATTAGAAATTTTGGTATAAAAAGATTTGAAAATATAACAAGATTTTATAAATTTTACATGGAGCCTAATCCATTGTAAGCATTACAGCAAGCATTAGAAAATTAAAATGCCATTCTCTGAATTTCAATAAAAAAAAAAAGAATGGTTATGATAGAAGAAGGAATAGGGGCATTTTCTTCTTAATAAAACATACCCTATCTCTGACAAGTAAACACTTTCAAATTCTCAACTGTCTCTTCTACTTTCTGCACAACATAACCCATGATTCTGAATATCACATGGTAACCACAGAACATACATTATTAGGGAACCTTTCTCCCCACAGAGGTTCTTGCTTATTATATTTGTCTTTTAATCAAACTGGATTACTTTATGTTATTCAGTGAAATTCATCCTTCTGTTGTCAGAGGAAAGGAGAGAAAAACCATCAGGGAATGGTCCTCACCTATAGGGAGCTCAAGAAGGTGTCACTGGGAGTAAACAGGACATGAGAGCTGTGCCTCTGCTGCTCCATGTTTCAGGAACTGAGGGTGCTTCTGGTGGGCGTTTTTTTCTTTGTTTTGTTTTGTTTTGTTTTGTTTTGCACAACATTACCCTTTCCTAAATTCCAGGCACCTAATGGAAGGAATCATGATCTGTTCCAATGTTGGCAGAAAACTGACGTTTGGGTTTAATGAGAGATTCTTGGTGAATATACCTAATGGCAATTGAAGCACTGTGAAGGAGAAATGTGACAAATTAGTTGTTCACCTTGTGTGCTAATAAAGAACCTGTTATCTTCATTTGCCAGTTCTTCCTGCCTTCTCACCCACCTCTCTACTGCTTCAGTGACACCCTTGGGGTACGATGTTCTTGAGTATGGCCCCTACCCCACCACCCGTACCAATGTGACATCCTGCCACATTCCTAAGCAGTGAACAGGTTTTTATCCAGGGAGACATCCACAGACTTTGTCTCCCCAGTTTGGAGAACCTTTTTTGTTAGTTTCTGAGACAGCTCTACTTCTTCCTTTACGTTTCTCTTTGGTTCCATTGGTCCTACTATCTTCCCTGAGGTAAAGAATCACAGGGTCTGCTTTTCTTTTGCATTGGAAAAGGAAAAGAGAAAAAAGGAAGTTGAACAAAAATTAAGTTTTCACCCCAGCTGGTTTGGCTAGGGAGATGGAGCATTGGCCTGCAGACTGAAGGATCCTGGATTTGATTCCAGTCAAGGTCATATGTCCAGTAGGCAGCATGTAGGAAGCACCCAGTCAATGATTTTCTTTCATCATTGAAGTTTCTATCTCTCTCTCCCTTTTCCTTCCTCTCTGAAATCAATAAAAATATATTTAAAAAATTCAGATTTCAAAAATTTGTCTGCTGTGGTATTATGCTCAATTACAGTGTTTCCCAAGCCTAGCTGTAGAGTATACTAGACTCAATATTGCTCTGTTTCTTGTTTGGCATCATACAGAATGAATAATAGCATTTCTTTCTACTTTTAACACAAGAGGAATGATGGTCTTCAGGAATACCAGTCTGTAAAAAGCTTCTGTATAAAATTCAGGTGAATCAAAATCAATCCTAGGAAGACATTACTGATACCAACTAACAGGACCCTCAAGTTGTGACCTGCTGCAATTGGAGTTAAAGAATTTGGAGAGGGTGGCAATGGGATATCCCTTTTGTTGTGCCCCTCTGCCATGAGTATAGACCCATTAGTGATATCTTTCTTAACTAATTGATGATTATTGTCTGGCATGGATTTCAAGTCCTGGATTTGCCTTTTGTTCATTAAATTTCCAAATATCATTGTTGTCTTATTCCTAGCATTGGCAACCTTTCCATACTTTCATTTTTCTTTTTAAAAATAAGAATTTCATACTCATACACTGTGAGGGAGTGCTTAGATTATCAGGCTGATGTTTTTATAATTTATTAGTACTCTTCTTCTATTTTTCTGGTTACCTATGAAAGAATTTCAATCATTCAACCTTTCTATTGTATTTTAATCTTGTTCTTGAAAGTATTTCTTTTTTCTTTACAAGTGAGTAGTATTTTTCACTGTCATTTTCATTGACACTACATCAATATCAAAGAAATGATTTCCAAGTAGTTGTGCATAAGGTGAGCTTTCCAATTGATCTTTGCAGCTCTTTTCCTGCAAATCAAGGTTGAGGAGCAAACAAACAGAATGGCTGTAGTACATTTAAACAGAAAGCAAAAGGGGGCTTATAACTGGGGCTGTATTCTAAGCAATTGATTTGGGACTGACACTGATGAAGGACAACATTCTCTAGTAAGAGTGATGAGGTAACTAGCTGTTACTCAGATAGCAGTGTGTTTGTACTTTATCGCTCCCCGTGAGCATTTCTAGTGATTGGTAGACCTTGAACAAGCCTAATGATGGGTTGGCTATTTATCTCTTCGGGGTGAACTAAAATATACCTGGACAATAACCTATGATTAATTTTTGGTGAGGGTCTTTTACATTAAAATAAAACACAATGAAAATACATTTAAAAAAAATGACCCAAATGTATGAGATTATCAACAGGAGCTGTGATTTGTTCTGTTTTGTTCCTAAAAAAAGGAGAGATGCATTGTCAGTGTTTGGGGATGGTGTATTAGATTGCCATGGTTTTGATTTGCATACAAATTATTTTTAATCTGTTTTGTGTTGAGCCTTTTTTTTTTTTATGGTAATTCAATATAAAGTCAATGGTAAAGTGCCAAAAAGCTGTTAAACCTCCTACTCTGGCAAGTGTAGCTGGGATGGGCAGATGGATTCATTAGCATTAGACCCTTTTCTTTCTTATTATTCCTCGTGTCTATATTCAAAATTTTAGTTTCAGCTATTTCTCTTTTATCTTTGCTATAATAATTTCTCTTCCCTCTTCTTTGGTTATTTAACATGTCCTTTTCTCTTGGGACTAGTGCTGCTTATTTCTCCTCAAAGCTATGAATGTTACTATTTCTACATATTTGAAGCTCCATATACATTGCTTTATATTTCAAGCAAGAAAACTGTGACTACTTAATGTGTGTGTATTACATTTCTTATACTTCAGTTGTTTCATATATATGATTTAGTGAAAGGTAGAGGCATTTTTTTTTTCATCTTGATTGTGAAACTGAACACAAATATCATGCTTCCTACAAATTATCATGTTTGTTGACAAAATATGAATTATAACTCTGTCTCTCGATTCTTAAGTCTGTGTGTGTTTGAACTTATGTGACTCATAGGATGCTGAGTGTGAAGTGAATAAGCAATAATATCTCTCAAAACTTACTTCCTGGAAATAAGGCAGAAGATATAGTGGTACATAGAGGTGCCATGGAGCCACACAAATGAAAGCTACCAGTATAAACAGCTGTAACTTTCTTCACAAAAATAAGTTTAAAAACCGCATTGGTTCTTCAGAGAGGATATCACTGTCATAAAGGAGAGATACATTTGGAGTCCTCAATCTACAGAGGCAGAGAGCTTTAGCATTTGGTACCATGTTGCCTATGCAGGGTTAACAAGCATGGGAGGATGTAAATTTCCTGGTATCAGTTTCTTGAATTCCTCTACACTTGAAATGTGCTCTAGACTGACCTTCTTAGTCTCTTCCTCTCCTGGGCTTTTCAAAGTGGGCTATGTGGAACAAGCCAGTAGATGAGATTTTTGAAAGGAAAATGAGAGAAAAACAAAATAAGTTTTACTTTTATTGTAGGGTAGGGGTGGAGTGGGAGCATAACCATTATTTGGGAGCAGAAGTGGAAGAGGAAAATGGTGATTTAAAAAAATGTTGTGCCCTGGCTGTTTTGGCTCAGTTGATAGAGCATCGACCTGCGGACCTAAGGGTCCCAGGTTCGATTCCGGTCAAAGACATGTACCTTGGTTGCGGGCACATCCCCAGTAGTGGGTGTGCAGGAGGCAACTGATCATTGTTTCTCTCTCATTGATGTTTCTAACTCTCTATCCCTCCCCCTTCCTCTCTGTAAAAAATCAATAAATATATACAGTGGTGCCTCACACAACGAACTTAATTCGTTCCAGGAGCAAGTTTGTTATGTGAAAAGTTCGTTATGTGAAACGTGTTTTCCCATAATACATGTTAAAAAAAAATAATTCGTTCTGTAGCATAAAATATGCTAAGATGACATAAAAAAGATAAATTTTTTGTTATTATTTTTATTTAGATACATCTAAAAACATATTTTTTTAAAAAAAAATTATATAAAAAAAAATATTGAGTTTAACTTAAAAGGACGACTGCCGTGATACGTGCGTGATTTAATTCGTAATGAAGAACGATTGCCATGATACGTGCTTAAGTTAAGCGCAGTGACTAACAACTGCCTGCAGTGCCTGCGCGGAAGGATGCAATACATCGGCAGCAATCGTGGAAGCTCGGGCGAAGCAGTCGTGGAAGCTTGGGCAAAGCGGTCGTGGAAGCTCGGGCGACTTCGTTGTGTGAAACGAAGTTCTTTGTATGAATCATGAAATGAAGTTCGTTGTGTGCAGCGTTCGCTGTGCAAGGCGTTCTTTATGCGAGGCACCACTGTATATATTTTTTTAAAAAATGTTGATAGGACCAGCTTTCTTTTCTATCATGTTTGAGAAATACTCTTATCACAATATTCTTATGCATGTGGAATCTGTGTAACATTCATTTGATCTATATAAATATGTATGTTAAGGGTAGTTTTAAATGTGAGAAATCTCAGAGGGACAAAGTATGTGTATGTCATTTTACTTCACAGGAGTACCTAAGAATGTTAGTACTTTTCACCCTCTTTTCACATGCTGCTTCCCAGGCCATCAGCTTTTTTTTCTTTTAATATATTTTATTGATTTTTTACAGAGAGGAAGGGGGAGGGATAGAGAATTAGAAACATCAATGAGAGAAACATTGATCATCTGCCTCCTGCACACCCCCTGCTGCGGATGTGCCTACAGCCAAGGTTCATGCCCTGACCAGAATCAAACCTGGGACTCTTCAGTCCGCAGGCGGAAGCTCTATCCACTGAGCCAAACTGGTTAGGACACCATCAGCTTTTTTATGAAGGCTTGATGAGTATCTGGATGAGAGCAGGGATGAGGAAGAATCTTGGTTGGCTTGCTGATTATGTTAGTCTACTGGGGCTGCCATAGACTTGGTGGCTTAAACAACAACCATGTATTTTCTCACAGTTTTGGAGCTTGAAATTCTGAGGTCATGGTGCCAGGATGGTTGTTTCTGATAAGGGCTCTCTTCTTGGCTTACAGATGGCTGCCTTCCCATATGGTCTTTTTTCTATGACTCCAGAAAAGAGAGAGACTGGGTTCTCTGGTGTCTCTTCTTGTAAGGACACTAATCCTATCAGATCTGTTTCCCCACCAATCCCACTCAGCTTCCCCCAAGACCTTATTAAACCTCAATTACTTTATTAAAGGAGCCATCTTCAAATACATTTATCCTGGAAGCTAGGGTTTCAGTATTTGAATTTTGTGAGGACACAACATTTAATCTGTACCACTGATGAATTTGACTTCTTTGATATTCTCAGCACAAGTCCTAGGTACCTCATTTCCTTCATTTGTAAAAATCAAGAGAAACATTTAAAAGCACCTGTGAGCTAATGATAACAGTTATATTCCCAGCAGTTCATTTCTTTACTGAGAACTGCAATGTCTGCTCTGGATTTTTCTCTAGAATAGTCTAATTTTACTTTTGATTTTTATTATTAAGTTTAAGTGAAATTGGAAAGTAAATTTGTCTTTAGCCATATATAATAATATTCTCTTAGGATATGGCATAATTTTGCATAAAATATTTGTAGCTCAGTCTTTAAAAAGGCATAGCTTATTTTATTATATCTTAGTTTTCCATCTAATCAAGCTTCCAGTGGATGACTGGGTATTTGTATGGAGTAATACTGTGTGTTTTTAGGCTTTTTCTTTCTTTTTAAATATGTGACTTGGTGGTTTAGATCATAGGACTACACCTAAACTACACTGGGGAAATAGAACAGCCCACTCCAGTCATGTAAGAAGCTGGATATAGACATTCTTCTTTACCTAATTACACTCTAATAAATTACTGTGAGTGGAACATACAATACATTCTGAATCTTATTTCAGTATTCTTCTGACAATCTTATTAGAACAAAAATTCAAATTGCTTACTGTTGTTTTGTAGGCTTATAAGAATGCCCAGAGGTTATTTAACACAATGCATAAATGAAGTATAATTTAGATAAGTGCAATAAAGTGCCAGATTTTCTATTCTGTATTGGGATGAACAAATTGATCACTGGAGAGTAGAATATCTACTAGAACCAAAGGATTCTCAAACTAGCATTTTTAATTGAATGCCATCCTAAGATGATATTATTCTAAGAAAAGGAGAATTTACCAAATCCAAAATAGAGTTGTTGAATATCACCACTTATCAACTCTCTATTTTTTTTAATTTACTGAAAGAGGAGATTAAAATGGAAAATTCCACTCTTTAATGTTGATTTTTTTCACAAATTAAAGTGCTACTTAAATAATATGTAATGAAATAAGATGTGCAAGGCATATAATATTAGGTCTAGTAATAATTAATGTCGTTTTCTAATACTTTTTAAAATCGAATTTATTTAAACAATACAACAAAATGTAATCAACAATATAGTTGCCGTTGTTTTCTACTACTTGTGCCCAACGCTCAGGAAGCATTTTAATCCCTCTGTTGCAAAATTCTTGTGATTTTGATGCCAAAAATTCGGTCAATGCATTTTTGAGGCATTCTTCATTATTAAATTTTTTTCCAAGAAGAAAGTTTTGCAAAGAACGAAACAAATGGTAATCGGAAGGGGCAATATCAGGAGAATATGCAGGTTGAGGGAGAACTTCCCATTCCAACTGGCGCAGTTTTTCAGCAGTGATTCTTGCAGTATGCGGTCGTGCGTTATCGTGGTGAAGAATTACGCCCTTTCGATTTATCAGCGCGGGTTCTTTTTCTCTTAAAGCTTGGGCTAACCTTTCTAATTGGGCACTATACACTGCACTTGCAATGGTTTGGGTAGATGGTAAAAGTTCATAATGAAGAATTCCTTTAAAATTCCACCAAACACACAACATCACTTTTTTCGCATGCAAGTCAGGTTTTGGCGTGGGCTGCGGAGCCTCATTTTTGTCCAACCATTGAGGCCACCTTTTCAGATTAACATACAGCACCCATTGTTCATCTCTGGAAACAATTTGCTCTAAAAACGGCAAACGGTTTTGACGAGAGAGGAGCGAACTGCAAATTGTGACTCTTTGATTACGGTTGTTGTCGGTCAACTCATGAGGAACCCATTTTCCAAACTTTTGGACTTTGCCAAGTGCATGCAATTGATTGGAAATTGTTTTTTTGTGAACAATTTAAAGTTGTCGCAAACTCTTGTTGGGTAATTTGAGGATTTTGCACCAAAAGAGCTTGAAGAGCTTCTTGATCAAAATTGGACACACGGCCTCGACCACTCCTGTCATCTAATGAAAAATTTCCCTCACGAAATTTCTCAAACCAACGCTGGCATTTTCTGGCGCTAACTGCATCTTGACCAAGAGCACTACAGATGTTTTTTGCAGCCTCACTTGCTTTTCTTCCTAATTGTAACTCATAAAGCATGCAGTGCCGAATATGCTCTTCATCCGCCATCATCTTAGCCCTAGTTTTGCAACTAAAACCAAACAAACACAAACTTTTTCAAGCAAAACTTGTTAATTGCACTTCACACGTTCTGTAGATACCACGTGTTTGAAGGTTATGTCAATACAAGTCAACGCCAAGCAAGATTTTAAACGAATGTTTAAAACGACATTAATTATTACTAGACCCGATATACCAGAGACTATGCTAGGCACTGGTGATTAAAAATAGATGAATGAGATAATAATTAGGTCTTTATAATACATGAAATGTATGTACATGTACCCACAGTAGGAGCACTACTAAGGTAATAGAAAACTATACTTGATAAAATGGTGGTACAGAAGAGGGAATGATTAACCAAGATGCTTAGGGGTGGAAAGTCTAGAGATGGGTTTAACAGAGGATATAATGCCTAATATTACCTATTGACACGTAGCACTTATCTTCTCCCCTTCAATATCTCTATACCTTCATAGATGTTGAAAGCTAAAAACTGTAATGAGATGCTCTAGTGCAAAATTTGCAAAACAGGAGAGAATAGAGTCGATTTTCTTTTAGCAAGGGTGGCAGCTGATGTGTAAGGATCCGGCAAACATTGGTTTTTAGTGATCAGACTCCCTGTTTCACTGCCAAATCATCAGCCTTGGCTATGGGGGCAGCTGTGACATTGGTGGTAGTTTTGTGGCTTTCTGACCTCTGATTGTCAGCAGCAGCTCCCAATTTTTGGATTACACCTGCAGTGCTGTGACCTGAAAGCTCATTGGTGGCCCTCTAATCCTTTCAATAGTTTTGTTGGCATTTCATTTCCTGCATTTAAATGCCTTCTTAATCTGGTATGTTAATATGAATCCAAGTTAAGTCATTATTGCTGCAGGGCAAAGAGCTGGGAGAGATGGAAAATGAGGTTGGTGTGTTAAAAAGAAAATAGATTATATTGTGAGTTGTATGCTTTTCTACAGCTGGCATTAAGTAGCTGCTGAGTTGATTTGGCCAGTGAGCAGAGCAATGAGGGCTGTATTTTCTTCAGGTAGCCCATTCTCACAACTCCATGAAGGATAATCTGGGGAAAGGTGGTTCAAAAAGGGGAGAAAGCCCTGGGAAGCATGTGGAGTAAGAAGTCATCAAAGAGAAAATTCTGTTCAGGTTTAGGTCTTTGAGTTAAATTCTTGTTATTTTTTTTTTTCTTGAAAATGTTTTTAAGAAAAGGCGTTGTGCTAGTTTGTTTATCAATAGTCTTCCATTTTAGAAAGAATTAAGGTTTCAGAAAAATGTATTTTCTTTTTCATGTTCAGAGTACATCTCCTTTCTTTGCTATCCAAAAGTATCGTCAGCCTCAAATATTTCAGATTTTCAGAAAATAATATGTTAAAGCAAAAAAAGGAGCTGTTGATCTGGCTAGAAAGGGGATATTTTTGTTTTCCTTTGATATTTGCATCAATTTAAATCAAAATTTCTTTTTAGAGCATAAAAAACTTATTTCCTTGTAAAGTATTGCAGCACAGTGAGAAGAAGGGAGATAATAACAAAAGAATTGGGGGCCCTGGAGAAGGATGCATTTGGCGGTTAGAATCAGGATTGGCATAGTTAGTCCCAGGCAGGCAAAGCTCCTGCAGAGGTGTTGGAGGAAACTGTGAAGGCTGCTGCATTTGCTCACTCCACACCTTTTCTTCAGTTTCTCACACAGCAATCCCTTGGAAATGAGCCTCTAACTTCCTTTCCCTAGCCCAAGAGAGGCTAAACAAATAACAGAACACTAAGACACCAAATGTTAGCAAAAAAAAGTTTGAAAACTATGTTATGTCTTGAAAAAGGCAAACAAAAGCCAGGAAACATTTTTCTTTCAGAATCAAACTGTGATGTGCTTCAGACTTCTATAAAAAAGAAGTAGGAACTGGTCTATGTTTGGGTAGGAGGCTCAGTTTGGGCTGCTCTAACAAAATACCAAAGGCTTATGAACAGTAGAAATTTCCTAGAGTTCTTGAGACTAGAAGTCCGAGATCAGGGTGTCAGTATGCTCCAGGGTCTGGCAAGAGCCCTTCTTCTGGTTATACACTATAGACTTCTCAATGTGGCCTCACATGGCAGAGAGTAGAGAGAGGAAGCAAGCTCTCTCCAGACCCTTGCAGAAACACTAATCCCATCCATGGGTGCTTCACCCTCAGGACCTTATCTACTCTTAATTATCTCCCCAGAGCCCCACCTCCTAACACTTAGGGCACAGGATTTCAACATAAAAGGGGGGGGGGGAGAATAAACATTACACACTCAGTTCATAACGTAGGACTCTTCTGCACCCTTGACAAAGATGGTCCTTGAATTAAGAATATTATCTCTTTTGTAGGCAAGACCTTTCTGGCCTGCTGCAGAGAAGTAGAATTATTTGCCAGTGTATTATACATTTGTCTGTAAATGGGCAATACTACATATAAACGAAAATGTCAGGCATATTTACTTTTTAGATAAATCCTTTATTAAATAATCTATTATTTGTCAAATAAATATTTCCTTAAAGAATGATTCTTTAAAAATGGGCATTTATACTATGGAATAAAATCATTAATAATTTTTAAATTACTAACTCAAGCATAAAGGATGTTTAAGAATAATTACTGAATAGTGGAGTTCTCCATTCAGTTAATTTTCAGTCCTTTCTGAACAAGATTGGGGAACTCCTTAGCCATATTATCCCTTTCTTTCCTCATCTACATTTCCCATTCACCATTCATGAACCATGTCAGTCTCTAAACGAATGCTTATTATTGGGTCTTTGAATATTAAGATCAAAGTTTTTAGTCTCATCCATAAAGTTGAGGACAGGTTTAGTAATTAATCCATGTTGCATTAATTGCCTTGTTCTTGCTGACAACTGCACAAACCCATGCATTTTGGGGGACTGGAGGATTTCTGTCTCTTGAGAAATGTCAATTTCTAGGGGAATCGCTGTCTTTTTTACAGTGGAGCTAACTGGAGATGTGCTCTGTTACTCTGTTCTGTGACCTCTCAGATCTTGAAAATCCCAGTAGCACTCTCTCATTATCTACAATGTTGAAGGAAATATTGTAGCTCCTGGAAATTTGGAAAGAGAAAAACTTTTAGGATGAAATAACTTTCCTCCAATACATCTTGATCCCTTCACAATTGCTAAAACTGTGGCTTTATGATTCACATGCCAGGTCATCAATAAGTGCTGAATATAGCAATGTGGGAGGTTCTGTTGAACCATTTCATGGTTACTTTTGTGCTAGCTATAATCCTTTAGGCAGACAACTCACTATTCCCAAATGATTACAGTTTATTTCCTTCCTGCTTGATCACACAGCTCCTCTGCCTGAAATGCCTTTCAACTTCATTTCTTACTTGTCATACTGATGCCCACCCTTTGAAGTCAAGTTAAAAGTGCTCTGATTCCATGAGGACTTTTCTAGCAAGTCTAGATTTAAGTGATCCTGTTCTCCTTTGAAACCCAGATCCCTGAATTTTACTATGTTGATGATATTCTAAACCATCAATTTTGGTTACTTTCCTATTACGCTTTTATAAACATAGGGTGTCCCAAAAATAATGTATTCGCGCACTTTGAATAATTATAAAGGCAGTGTTCATTAAAATATATTTCATTTTCAAAACAGAGCTATCAGCTGTAAAAGTTATATATTTGGATACACCTGTATATCTGATGTTCCTCAAAAGTTTTTAAGTGGTTCTCTCTCTTATTAGAGTAAACTGCTGAGAACAAGATTATTATATATGATGATGTTAGTTATCATAACAGATCAATCCTAAACTTCTAATAGTTTAACATAATTGGAGTTTATTCCCACTCTATAGCACTTCAGTGTGTTCTCTGACCTGCAGTCTTCTGGATGGTGATGTAGCCACCAGGCTTGTTCCATCTTGAGGCACAGCCGCTGTCCACCCAGACATAAGAGATGTCGATGTAGAATCCCTGGTTGCACATCTAAAACTAATATAACATTGTTTGCCAACTCTACTTTAATAAAAACAGAAACAAACCAGACAACAAACCGAAACCAAGCCGGTGGTTTCCAAGGATGCCATGTAACGGCAAGAGAGCACCATGTGCTTCTTAACCAGGTTAGCCCAAGAGGGTTCACGTCTCTTCAGTTCCATTCTGCGGTCACCTGATCACAGCTAGATGCAAAGAAAGACCAGGAAAGACAGCATCTGATTCGATGACACTTCCCTGGCAGTATGAGATGGGAAACAGGTCTTTGTTGAACAGGTAGCTCTGCCTCAGTGATACTTCCTATCATAGGTCTCTACAGACATTTTGTCCATAAGAGTAGCTTGATATGTGTGTGTGTGTGTGTGTGTGTGTGTGTGTGTGTGTGTGTGTGTTTGGTTTTTTTAAAAATAATCAGTGAATAAATACTGTGTGCCAAAAACAAAAACATGTGCTAAGCCTAGGGTAAAGACAATTAGAAGGCAGGAGCATGTGCTTTATGGCTACTAGATGTGTTCACAAACTTCATATAAGTAGCTTTTAGCTTTTAAGGAGAAAGCATCAGTTTGGCACTTATTTGTGCCTTTAACCATGTCTTGATCCAAAGGTCACAGATTAGTCTACAGAAAGAGTGAGTAATACTTATGAAAATATGTAGTAGTCATCTTTTTAAAGTTCATTTTATTTTTTTAAGTTCATTAAAAATCACTTATTTGACAAAGACATTTTAGAAGGTATGTTTCTGTTTTAGAAAATAATTGTTCCTGTTGTTGGATAAATACTCATTTGTTCTAATGATCAAAGAAGTGTACTGTTATCTTGGGAAAGGCTCCAATTTTCAAGAGGCAGGGACAGAATCACATAATTTCTAAGGGAATAAAGTGTTTTTTCTTCCCCATAGGAAAGATTCATTGGTACCATTTTTGCTATTTTCTCCCTATCAAAAGGCAATAGATAGGATATCTACTCAAAAGTGTGTAATGTTACAAAATGACAAGATGTCAAATGCATAGGCTAAGCGAAAGTATCTCTTAATGCAACATTTTCCAGAAGCTTCTAGCATCCATTAAGTTTACAAGTGAACAAAATTGATAGTTGTTTAAAAAAAAAAAAATTAAAGCATCAGCCATGGAATGTTTAGAGCCTGCAAGTAAAACAAAGCACTTTGGACCTGAACTTCCACTTCATTTTATATGTGTTTACTCGGGGGTTGTTATGCCTTATCACTTTTATTGTTCTTTTATCACAGCTGTGTGAAAAATTACAGTTGGAGTGGTATTCATGTTTTTACTAAAATACTTTTTATTTCATGCTATGAAGCAGATTGCTAACGTTTGCTACTTTTATTATTATGGCTGCATGGCTCCCTCCACTCCAGTTAAGGTTGTATCAGTAGGACTATGAAAAAAAACAAACATTTTTATTTATGTATTTGTTTTTATTCTGTGATTACTTTAGCTAAGCAGAGGTGCATTTTAGAAGAGCTCATGCTAAAAAAAATTGACAATAAAACCTATGTACAATCACTGACTACAAATTCCATGAAACAAATACTGTATCTAAAATGAAGATAAAGTTCAAAGAGGATTATTTCCACAGGAATTGATAAGAAGGCGCCTTTGAATTGTGACTTAGTCATTCTCTTTCTCAAAACTGAGTGTGCTATTATGGTACTTTAGATGCCAAGAAACCAGTTGAACTGTTAGAAAATACACTCTGGGTTGAGACTTCGAGTGCAGAACTTTACCTGGAAACACATGTAAAACTTGAGGTGATGGGGCTTTGAGCTGTGTAATAAATATTTTTAATATGTTTTATTGATATTTTACAGAAAGGAAAGGAGAGGGACAGACGATCAGAAACATCAACGAGAGAGAAACAATTGGTCAGCTGCCTCCTGCACACTCCTTACTGAAATCAAGGTACATGCCCTTGACTGGAATCAAACTTGGGACCCTTGAGTTTGCAGACCAATGCTCTATCCACTGAGCCAAACTGGTTAGGGAAATAAATATATTTTTAATGGGAAAATTGAGTTTTCTTTCTTACCACCATTGTTTAAAAGGTGTAGTGTCTTGCTCTAGCCTTTTGGCTCAGTGGATAGAACATTGGCCCACAGATTCAAGGGTCTTGGGCTCGATTCTGGTCAAGGTCACATGCCTCAGTTGCAGGCTCCATTTGGCCCCAGGTTGGGGCACGTGGGGGAGGCAACCAATCAACGTGTCTCTCTCGGATGGATGTTTCTCTCTCCCTCTCCTTTGCACTCTCTCTAAAAATCAATTGAAAAATATCCCAGGGTGAGGATTAACAACAACAAAAGGCCTCGTTTACCTTTGCTGGAGTAAGGGTCCTCATCAGTGCTTGGGAGCATCATTTGGACTCTTCCTACCTCTGGCCTAGAAAGTGCTGATGCTGTTTTATTTTTCTAGGTCAGCCTGCTTACCACCCTTTTGGTGAAACAGCTGGGAAATGTAACCCACGGAACAAACATTCTATAGTTTCAGATTTACCTAGTGATAATTCACTCACCCAAAAACATGCACAAGCATGTGCCAGAGAAAAGGACATTTCTGGGCCTGAGACGCTGGGCTAGGAAGCTTGCAACGGGGGGAGGGTTACCAGGGAAAATGTCCTGGTGGCTTTATAAGTATTTTACTTCCTGTCTTACTTTTCAATCATGTCCCGTGTTTTTGTTTTAGGCACAGGGATATGGCTAAAAGGAGGGAGTGGGCCAGGCTAACTTGCCACCCAGTTCTGCCTGCCCCCTAAGGAATAAGACAGGAAAAAGCTAGGACTCCCATGTCCTCTGCCATCTGTGATCCTGTCATTGCAGATGATGGGTCTGTTGCCTCCAACCAATACTCCAGATATTCTCCATCCGTTATGTTGATGTGTATTTGCTGAATGGCTAAACTATTTGCACTTTACCCTACACATTTCTTAACAGTATGGGATACTGTATTCTTATCCTAACACAGTTAGAAAAGTGAGTCAAATTCTAAACCAGAACTCCTGAGGATACCCTGGCAGCACCATCTCCAAAGCCAAGGAAGACTGTGTAGAGACTGCCAAGTTCCCTGCCACATCTACATTGCATTTATTCAGTTATCAAACTTGAACCTCAAAACAAATAGGACTGATCAGGGAGAATGTATACCACATGGAATCTTGAGATTTGGTGGTTATTTATATCTATTGTGGTTTGAAGTCTAAGACAGTAAACATAACAGATTGTGAGGATAGTCTGTTAACTAGGGTCAAACAGGAGAGTCAGGCTGGGCCACTTACAACACAGATTCGGTTGGTTTTTAAGACAAGAGGAAGTAAGACATTCAGGAAATCCTTGTAGCTAATAGAGAGCGATCATCACAGGGGCATGAAATGCCTTGATTTGCATAGGAGGAAGCGGAAAATTCTGGTTGCACTTCCAGCCCAGCTCTCTGAGAGACTCCCCTGCATCTACAGAGAAAACACATTGACTCTGAGATTTACTCTGCAGATTTGGGAGGGAAATTATGTACTCTGCCCCGAGGCTGCAAGCTGAACATTACAAATAGATGCATCTGGGCTGTGCAGGAAGAAGATACACTCAAAGCTGCCCAAGGAGGCAGAGAGAAGCCCATCTGTGTATAAAAGCCAGACTTGGGCTGCTTTTGCTTTTGTTGTAAAAATCCATTCTGTTCAAATCCCAGCTAATGAAAATGTGCATCTGTAAATAAAAAATAAATCAAGGGAATGTATTAATCCTGCAGCTGCTGCCCACTTAACTTTACTTATAAAAAATAACTCAATTTTCTGGTCTGAATGGTCTTGCTATTTAGCAATGTGATGGCAATTTGATGGGGACAAAATAAGTATTGAAATCTATTTATGTATAACAACCTTGGCAATAAAAGCAGCTATACAGAAACTGTACAGTCATTTGCTTTTATAATTGTGTGGATACTTGAGGGCCAGAGTCTGACCCTAGAAATCCCTTACCTGGCTGTTTAAATGGCTGTTTAATTTGCCCATGCTATTAATTAAATTGTTTCTCTAACCTAGAACTGGCACTGTTTATTGGTCAACTGGGCAACCTTCCGAAATTGGAGACTAGAAATGGCCCCTGACCAAACATTTCCTACCACTTGCATTCCATGGTGATGAAAATGCTGTTCTTTTCGATTATTAGACTGTGATTTTTCTCAAGGGTAATACATTAGTTAGAATTATATAAAAATTAATTCATCATAGCCCATTATAACTGGAAATGAGGCAAAACCTCAAATAAGAAGGAAATAAAAATATTTCAGTTCTGATGAAGAAAGAGAAAGATTTGGAATGGTGCTATATTGAAAAAATTAATTCTCTAAGATGGTTAAAAATTCTTACAGATCCTGGCTTATATTCAATTTTTGCTAGTGTTTCCAGGGAATGATTGGAAGGGATAGGTGCATTTAAGAATAATTTTACCCGCCGAAATTGGTTTGGCTCAGTGGTAGAGCATCGGTCTGTGTACTGAAAGGTCCCAGGTTCTATTCCGGTCAAGGGCATGTACCTTGGTTGCGGGCACATCCCCAGTAGGGGGTGTGCAAGAGGCAGCTGGTTGATGTTTCTCTCTCATCGACATTTCTAGCTCTCTATCTCTCTCCTTTCCTCTCTGTAAAAAATCAATCAAATATATTTTTTTTTTAAAAAAGAATAATTTGCCGGGACCGGTTTGGCTCAATTGATAGAGTATCGGCTTGGGGACTGAAGGGTCCCGGGTTCGATTCCGGTCCAGGTCATGTACCTTGGTTGCGGGCATATCCCCAGTAGGGAGTGTGCAAGAGGCAGCTGATCGATGACTCTCTGTCATCGATGTTTCTGGCTCTCTATCTCTCTCCCTTCTTCTCTGTACAAAATCAATAAAATATATTTTTTAAAAATAATAAAAAATAAAAAAATAAAAAAATAAAAAAAGAATAATTTTACCCTAAGAGAGAAGAACTTCTCAGATAGGATTCTGTTTAGAGCACAGTAAAAGTGACATTGAGCCAATAGCCTAAAACTGTGGTTGGCAAACAGGCTCACAAGCCACATGTGGCTCTTTGGCCCCGTGAGTGTGGCTCTTCCACAAAATGCCATGACCTGAGTGAGCCCATTTTGAAGAAGTGGCATTAGAAGAAGTTTATGTTTAAAAAATTTGGCTCTCAAACGAAATTTCAATCATTGTACTGTTGATTTCTGGGTCTGTTGACTAATGAGTTTGCTGGCCACTGGCCTAAAAGATAAAAATTCTCCCAAATCAAAAAAACAGAATGACTGATATAGAATGAAGAAACTGCAATTTCAAATACCAATGGACATCAATGGAGTTGTATAGTAATTGAGCTTCTCTCTTTTGGATTTTAACAATTTGTTTATTACCTTGTATGTAAATAACTAGAGGCCCAGTACACAAAAACTCGGGCATTGGGGCTGGGAATGGGGACCTTCAGCCAGATCTGCACCCTCTCTCAGTCCAGGAGCCCTCAGGGAATGTCTGACTTAGGAGAGTGGGCCTAAGCCGCAGTTAGACATTCTTAGCGCTGCCACAGAGGAGTGAGAGGCTCTCGCCACCTCTGCTGCACTTGCCAGCCATTAGCACTGACCACCAGGGGCAGCTCCAGTCCCACCTCCATCGCCCCACTGGTGCTGGTGGCCTCCCTCTGTGGGAGGCGACTGGTGGGGTGATCAGGGGACAGTGCCAGCTGGTGAGCAGCCAGCCTCACCCCATGATCCCCCCTCTGCCATTGCTGATCACCACCACCATCCCCTATTGCTGTCCCCTCCCTCTGCCCACTGGCACCTGCCTTAGCTAGCCTGGTGCTGCCTGCTCACCAGCCATGACTCCCACTGACCGGTCATTCCACCATTCAGTGATTTGCATGTTAGGCTTTTATTATATAGGATGGTGTATTCTCTTAATAAGAAGGACTCTGCCTTTTAACTCCCAGAGACAAACCCCAAGGGTTAAATGCTGACCATACTATCTAATTTTTCAAGATGTATACTTATTTATCTTTTGTGCTGTTCACCCACATTTGTTTGTCATAGAGACTAGCCAAAATGCACAAAGAAGGAAGACTGTAAAGTTCAGTAAACAGTTTATGCCAATGTTTTAATTTCCTTTTTTTTTTTAATCTTCAGAATAATCAGCAAAACAGTTTATTGAAATGGCTTTTATAATTGGCAGTCCTCATGATTTGTAATCTTCATGGCTTGAAGAGTTTGTTCTGGTAAAATTTTGTAGTAGTTTGAGAAAAGTCAAGGGCTTCTCTAAGCATCTCTTCTAATCCTTTTACTTAAAATTTCCGATTCCTCTGGAGTTTTTTTTTTTTATATATATAAAAAGTATATTCATTTCCGTGTGCAAAATTGCTGCCTTGTTCCGTGGTGTCTCATTTTTCATGGTGGCCACAGCTGAAATAATTTTTCTTCTCTGTCAACCCTGATTGTGCCCACCATGCCCACTGCTTCCTGAAACAATGAAATTGATGGGAGTATTTTGCATTCACCTGACTGTTCCTACTATCTCTATCAATACATTTTCATCTTTCTGTCTTTTCGTGAGAGGCAAGCAGAGGAAATCAGCTTGCATATTCCCAGTTTGAAATTCAACTGATTTTTCTCAGTTTGAAGAGTGGTGACTAGACAACAGGAGGCAGCTGGACAAAGTTCAGGGTTTGTTGGGTGCTGGTGGATTGGAAGATATGTTTAGTGGTTTCTGATGCCGTTTTCCTAGATTTTTATTTGATGATGGTGATTAAATTTTAGAGAGGTACTTTGGATGATTGGTTTTATTATTTTTTTCTCATAAGAAAAAAAGTCTGTGTAAAATGGGCTTGTGATCAGTTGTGTTATTTTCTTTTCAAGTGGGAAAAAATAGCCTCATGTCAATGTACTTCCCCTCACCATGCCACACTGCTGAAATGCTAATGCTGATGGGCATGTGTAATTGACTTATATATTGAGCACAGACATTGTGCTGGGATCTTTTTGAATAAGCAGCATGAGCCCTATTTATCATGGAAGTGCTTATCTTTTCTACTAATTAGAAGGCTCATTCTTCACCCAGTTTTATACCGTGGACACCGAGATTCTTCAAATCATACACAGGATTATGTTTAAATTCCTTGGAAAACAGAGCCTAGGGCAAAGCTTGGGTGCTAATGTTTTATTGGTTATCCAACCCCAGGGCTGGGAGAGTGACAGAAAAGGGACTGAGGTAAAGAAGGAAGAAAACAAACATAAGGTCATGCATTACCGTCCAATCTTTTGTCTCACAAAGGTGGTGTTCCAGCCATAAGAGGTCTCTTCTCAGGATGCTCAGAACCACCTCGCTCCTAAGTGGCCCACTGTAGGGAGCGTCAAAGTGAATTTCTCTGTTGGCTTCCTCCCATCTCGTTTCTCACTGGTCAGCGTAAACACGGTGGGAGTTGACACCCCCAGATTTTTAGGTTGTCACTAGGTTGTGCAACAAGTGAGCTCAGATCCCCTGGATACTTGAGCTGGATACTTCGCCTGATTCAGGAAGTGGCAGGGAGAGACTGAGATTATAGGTTTTGAACCACTCTGTGTCCTGGGTCTTAGAATTGGCCTGTAAGGTGGTGACTTGGTGGAACCGGCTAAAGGCCCAAAAGACAGGTGAGATGAGGAGAATCTGAGGCCATCCATTTGACGTATCTAATACAAGCATATCCCATCCTTACTAGCCATTCATTGCTATTTATCCTTGACAAAAGAAGTTATTGTCTCCTTTGATTCATGCTTACTTGGTATATTCATTTCCCCTACAGTTTTTCTTACTTATTTAAAAAATTCTTTTGTGTTTTTATTTTTCTAGGGTGGGATAACATGTCCTTTTCTCTTTCTGGTCTTTTAGAAGCCAAGTGTGTACTGCAGCACAGCATGAAGAAAGGCCACTGCTTGCTTTAGACCACATGTGTCAAACACAAGGCCCGCGGGCCAAATCCGTCCCGCCAGGCCTTGCAATGTGGCCCGCACCACGCTGTCATCACTGCACTCCGCTGCGTTTCCATCACAATGACAGTTTATGACTGTTCAGTAAACCATTCGGCCCGCGATTTAGGCTGGATTTTAGATTTTGGCCCCTTCTCTGATTGAGTTCAACACAGGGGTACTTTAGACAGTACCAAGTTGAAAGGTACTACTCAATAATGCCTAATGCAATGCTTCAAAAAAAATCAATGATGATGTACTTGATTATATTACATTGATTTGGAATCTGACAGCAAGCATAAATGTTAACAATTTGGTCATCACAATTACTATAAGTGCTCTGATATCCTCTATACCAGGACTGGGGAACTTTTGGCCTGTGGGCTGTATAAGGCCTGAGATGTCATTGGATCTGGCCCTGTCAAGGCATTAGAAATGAGTTAATTAAATGTTTGACCAAATATAGCAGGCTAATGTTTAAGTTGATAATTTTTATGGCCCTCAAATGATGTTATAAATATTCAAATGGCCTTGGCAGAAAAAAAATGTTCCCACCCCTGCTCTACACAAAAGAGCTAGAAAAATGGTGACCCATCATATGGGGATCATAGTAGTTGGTAATATGCCCAGATCCAAGTTCATCTGAGGAGAGATGTGAGAGGATTTGCTTTTGGAACAGATTGTATCAAACACTAGAGTCAGAATTAATCACGGAGTGACTTTGAGATCTTAGCTTAAATTCTTAACAACGAATACATATATTGATATATCAACAAATAAATCTAAAAATCAAGTGAATAAAAAATCTGATGAACAGAATAAACTGGTGAATGGAATAGAATAGAGGGCATGGAAATGGAAAAGACTGATGATTCTCAGAGGGAAATGGGTATGGGGGGTTTGGGAAGAGATTAGACAAAAATCTTATAAGAATGTATGCATTACCTATGGACACAGACAATAGGGTGGCAAGAGCCTGGACTGGGGTGGGAACTGGGTGGAGGAGATCTATGGGGGGAAAAAGAGGGATATCTGTAATAATCTCAACAATAAAGACAAAAAAAAAAGAACTGCAGTTTTAAATAATAGGGGTTCAAATTATTCTTTAACTGTACCTCACTTCATTTATCATGTAGCCTGTTGTCCACTGTCTGCAAGCAATTCAGATGTTTATTTGGATGGGATTCTCTTATAATTCTCCTCTCAGTTTCTTTTGGGTCCATGATTTCCACCTTTAGAAACATTCTACTGAATCTTTTAATTAGCTGATGAAGATTTATTGAGCAACTACTGTGTGTTAGGCATGACTTAAAGCATTAAACACTCAGATGTGAAAAAGACAGAGTATTTAATTTCCAGATGCTTAATTTAGAGACAGAATAATGCATGGAGAAATAAATGGGATGGAATAATTTCTAACTCTGACAGTAAATGGAGGTGGTAGTAGTGAGGAACCTGGCTGAGACCAAAAACCTTGGGCAGGAGGACCATGCTGGGGAGGTTGGGGGGAAGGGGGAAGCTAACTTCTCAGGAAACTCTGCTACTAAAGGAAGAGCTGTATTTGTTCGTTTGTTCCTTGTAGCTGAAGACTTTTCTCTATTTTCTCTATTTTTGTTAACACCTCCAACATCTTTAACTTGACAGCATGCCTACTAGAAGTCCAAGATCAAGGTGCTGGCAGATTGGGTTTCTTTTGCTGAAATTCTCTCTCCTTTGCTTGCAGACAGCTGCCTTCTCGCTGTTTTTTTTTTTTTTTTTTTTTTTTTTTTTTTTTGTGTGTGTGTGTGTGTGTGTGTGTGTGTGTGTGTGTGTGTACACATTACTGTGTCCAAATCTCTTTTTTATAAGAATACCAATTAGACTCAAGTCCGGCTCACCCATATGTCATCATTCTACCTTAATTACTGCTTTAAAGACCCTATCTTTAGCCGAAACCGGTTTGGCTCAATGGATAGAGCGTCGGCTTGGGGACTGAAGGGTCCTGGGTTCGATTCCGGTCAAGGGCATGTACCTTGGTTGCAGGCATATCCCCAGTAAGGGGTGTGCAAGAGGCAGCTTGATCGATGACTCTCTCTCATCAATGTTTCTAACTCACTCTCTCCCTTCCTCTCTGTACAAAAATCAATAAAATATATTTTAAAAATAAATAAATAAAATAAAGACCCTATCTTTAAACACAGTCACAGATACTGAGGGAATGTCAGCACTTCAATATATGATTTTTTGGGGGAAACAGTTCAGCCCATAATAGGCAAGGAGAGGGGTGTGTTTGCATATCTAGGCTCTGTGTGGGAACTGGATCACAGATTTCCCAGCATTCCGCAGAGGTAGCTCGCCTTTGCTCACACACATGGTCCACTGTAGCTCTTTTAGAAAGCAGGTGGTGAAGTTTTCACTTTGCTGGTAGCCAGTACCTTCCTTGGTGCTCATTCAAGAGGCGCATCCTCTGTGGTTGCCTAAGCCTTGCTCAGTTTCATGTAACTTATCCCACCTGTTCACCTGTCCTTACCAACCCAACCCTAAGGATACCTCATGGGAAGGTGATGACTGGAAGCCCTCTAATGCCTGTAGTAAGGAGGGCTAATAAACCAGCTTGGGATCTATGATAAGGGACAATCCTTAATGACACTCCAATTATAAATACTCAGTATATTTTATTTATAAAAATCATATAAATAAGTGTATAAATATGCCTGAGCCAGACTCTCCAAGACAATGTACACTATGCCTAATTAAAAGAAGACATAGTCAAATGTAGTCATTTGAGGAACAGAAGAGATTAGGAATACCATTAAAGCAGTAGCAAGCAGGTAATATTCGCTCTCCTGTTTATCAAAAGTGCAAGGGCCAAAAGTCTGGACTCTGTATATTCCCTGCAGACATTGCTTTAGTATGTGTTTACAGGAACTGACCAGCCAGGCTTGCTTCTTGGAGGTTTTAGGGGGATGGGAGGAGTGCCTCATCCAGTCTTTAAACGCAAAGCTGGGAGCCATGACCAAAGCCAGTGCTGGTACTGTAAAGAAGTCACTCTAATTTCCATATCGTCAACACTTTATATTGCCAGATTTTTTTTTCATTTTTTCTTCCAATTAAATTCAGTGAGAATTATATACCAATAAGTAATAAACAAAAAACAAAAATTTTTATTGTTGACACTATTACAAATGTCCCCATTTTCCCCTCCTTTATCCACCTCCACTCGGTCCCCAGTCCCCCCTCTCACTGGCCATCACCACCCTATTGTCTGTGTCTATGGGCTATGCATATATCTTCTTTGGCTAATCGCATCACTTTCTCTCATCCAGGACCCTCTCTGCCCCATCCCCTCCCACAGCTATCAGTCTGTTCCACGTATCCATGCCTCTGTTTCTGTTTTATTGGTTTTGGTTTTGGTTTTAGTTGGAGAATTTTCTGTCTATCTTTCCATGCTTCGAGGACAGAAAAATATTAACTACAATTTTCTTCCGGTTTTTTAAAGGTTCACTTTGATCATTAATGTTTTAATACAGCTGGAGCTGACTTCTATGTTTGGGTTGAGGTAAAGAACTCTTTTGATTTATCTATTTTTATATGAAAAACTAGTTTTGTTTTGTTTGCTCCTTTTTCTTATATAATTCTTCCTGTCTCTACCGAATGGTCTGTGACCTCTTCCACCTATCAAAATTTCCTATATAGTCTGGGCTTGTTTCTGAGCTCTGTACTTTTCCATCGGTCAGTTTTTCTTTTCTTATGCTAATATCATGTTGCCTTTTTAGTGCAGCATTTTAATGAGTCTATATATATATATATGACAGGACACATCTCCTTTCTTTTTTTTTTTTTTTCTTCTGAAGTATATTCTCGACTCTTTCTTCTTCAATAGAAATTTTAGAGTCAATTTTTTTCTAATTCTATAAGAAGTATTATTGACATTTTGATTGGAGACACATTAAATTTATAAATCATGAGGAGAACTGACATTTTTATGCTATGAAGACTTCCTATCCATAAGCATGGAAATAGATCTCCATTTATTTAGGTATGCTTCGATGTTTTTATTAATGTTTTATACACATCATTTATCATGTATTTTGTAGTTTTTTGGTTTTATTTTAAACACTGTCTTAAAAAGATTTCCTAATTCTCTGCTATAATGCTGAGTATGTGATGTTATATTTTCATCAGGGTATCACACAAAGGTTATACATCTGTCCCTTATAGGTGGCGATAATTTTCTTTTCTTTTAAAAATGTTTTATTGATTTCAGAGAGAAGAAGGGAGAGGGAGGGCGGATTAGAAACACCAATGATGAGAGAGAATCATTGATTGGCTGCCTCCTGCATCCGCCTACTAGGGATCAAGCCCACATGAGCCCTGACCAGGAATCAAACCTTGTCCTCTTGGTTTATAGGTCGGTGTTCAACAACTGAGCCACTTTGGCTGGATGATGGTGATAATTTTGATTACTTGATATATCCACACTATAATTACACCTTCCTTCTACTTCTGGCAACTAATAAGTAATCTGTGAGGAGACAAGAAAACCATGCAAAAGCCTCCTCAGATGTTCAGGATGAGAGCAAGTCTCAGATTCATCTTACCCTGTTCAGGGGTTAATTATATTAGGGGACCTGTGAGTAACTTTGTGCTTTCCTGGTCTGCTACCCTGACCCCATTTACTCAGCAGCTCAGGTACCCACTTCCCACTCTGGCAGTTGCCTGGCATTTCCACCAGGGCCTTCAGCAGTGCTGTTTAGGCTCTTGGCTCCTAACAATCCCATTTCCACCATTTGCTGTTGAAGGCTCAGTTTGTTTATGTGTTGGTGGGGGAGAGTACCTTGAAAGTTTTTTTTACTTCCTGTAAGGCCAGAGGTCTGGTGATAATAGAACAGGAAGTTCTCTCAGAGATTCTAGTTAGCCTTGATCTGGGAAGCCAACTATCTTTGGGAATATTAGAGTATAATTTGTCATTTCATGAAAATATTTTCTCAATTGTAAATTAATTCATTCCTAGCTGATGTCAGATTTGAAGCGTTAAGCACTAAAAAATTAAAAAACCAAAATGAGATGATTTACTTTTTCAGTTGAATGATATAATGGGTTAGAGAAACCAAGATGTTTCTGAAACATTAGAATGCTTCAGAGCTGAGCTCAGAAAGGATATTTTTTAAAACCTGTGAAAGGCAGAATACTGGGTTGTTGGATGATCTCTAGCTCTAACCCTGGATGATAATATCTAGATCCTTTAAAATAGTTTTGAAACACACAGATATCATAACTTGAAAGAAGATATTCAGTGAATTGCTACTTCTTTCACAATCTTTCTTTACTTTTAGGAAAATTGCTTTTCATGTGCTTGATGAATAAAAGGAGAAACCGTTTTTAGAGGATTTTAAGTTATTGTACACATTAAGATAAATGCTAGAATTTTTCTCCTTTTATTAAGGAGACAGCTGTAGTTCAATTTCTTTCACTTATTTTGTAATAGCGCTGTCTGATTTGAAAGATTTCAGGCTTGAAAATCAAGAGGTAGTGAACAGAAAATGCCACTGAGATGATATGAATTGCTGGAGGCTGGCATCCTATAATGCTTAGAAACACATCCCTGAAGTGAATGTCAGTGTATCTGCAGATTTTTTGTGTTGCTTTTTTTAAGAACATAGTAATTATTAAAAGAATCGATTAGCTACATACACTTAATAATTCACTAATTTTGAAGGGCTTTTTGGTTCTTGAAACTCTCAAGAACCCCAGATGGATAAATAAATAAATAAACAAACAAATAAATAAATAAACACAACTGAACAATAATAACTTTTGTACTGTAAAAACTATTTTGAAATAGGACAAATTAATCCATATTTGCTTTATCTGGAGGCAGAAATACAAATCCTAGAGCCATGGCAGCTATTTCCCCTCCAACCTCCACCACCACCCCCTAAATCTGGATTTACTTCTACAAAGTTGTCCAAAAAGTTTTTGCCATTCTATTATTTTTTATCTTGGGGAACTGAATTAGTTTCCTGGGGCTGCCATCGCTAATTACTACCAGCCTGGTGGCTTACACCAGTAGCAGTGTGTTCACTCAGTTCTGGAGCCCAGCGTCTGAGAGCCAAGCAGTGGGCAGGGCTGTGCTCCCTCTGAGCACTCTGGGGCAGACCCGTTCTCGCCTCCTCCAGATCCAGAGGCTGTGACCTCGCTTGGCATTCCTGGCCCTGTGCCTGCGTCAGCCCACTCACTGCTACCAGGGTCATGTTGCCCCCTCCTCTTTGTGTGGCTTCTGCTCTGTGTGTCCAAGTTAGACCTCCCTGCCTTTTTCTTATAAGGGTACATCTGATTGCATCCAGGGCCCACCAGGATAACCGGGAATAAGTCTCCTCTCTCTACTCCTGCCTCTAGTCTCCCACCAGTATCCATTCCCAGCGTATCCAAGAGACCCAGCGGAAAGATGGTTTGCAGAGTCCCAGGCCCAGAACCCCAAAGCTGAGTGTGAGGGGGTAGGTTTGGAGCTGAGAGTTCGTAGCTGAATAGCCATCTCAAACTTGGTCGCATTATATTGATATATGTGAAAAGGAATGGGATGACCCATGCCTTTTTAACTGTAAAGCATGGAATCTTGTTATCTTTCCTAAATCTTGTTTTCTTTCAGAAGCCTTGTTTAATTCATTGGGAGTAAGTGAAGGCAGAAGGCTCAGTAAGGAATGCTGCTTGTGTTTTGAGAGAGCACAGTCATGCTAACTACTCATGATTCAATTGCTGGGTTTTGAGATAGAGGAGCAATATTTGCAGAATTGAGGTGTCAGCTTTCTGGGGCTTTCGGGGCCTATTGATGGGGTGAGGGTGGGTGCAGGGAGGCTCTGACTTTGTCAGGATGTGCTGGTGACTGCACTGAAAGAAGATGCTTTTGCACAGAAGGAGCAGCAGCAATGCTCACTCTTGAGAATCGTTTAGCACTGCTGCCAAGTGCCCCACTTAGTCATAAAAGCAGATGCAATTTGAGAAAATTATGCCCCTGGCCAGCTATTTGACTGGAATGGGCAGTTTGACATTTTCCAGTTATGTTTCATCTTGAATGGAGACTACTTTTCGTAAAAAAGGTTTGCTGTTGACATGTCTCAGATTTTTTTTGCCCTCTCACACTGCCCCTCACCTCTGCCCCGAGGGCCAACATCTGTGCCTCCTCGCGTGTAGCCTCAGAACACGCCTTTTGTGTCAATTGGACCATTTGCCTCTTGCCCCGGGTACCTGTAGTTAGGAAGTGGAGGGCTGCAGCACCACTGAGGTTTTCTAGCATCTCTCCAAAAAGATGGAGGACTGATGTGAAATCTCTGGCTCTTTTAGGATCTTCCAAGGTACCTGGGCAGTCTGGGTTCCCGCTACCTGCTGGGGTGTCCTGGGAGCTATGGCTCTCTTTGTATATATGTTAGCTAGTCTCAGCATCATTTTCTCCAGAGGTACTCTCTGTCAATTTGCTAATCAGGGCTCCCCTTTAAATTCACGCTTTCTACCAGGGTTTTATCTCTCTCTCCTTTGATGTTCATTCACCCCATTATGTCTGAAAAATGTAAACTTCTTAGAAATGCCAGTTTTCCAGAAAATTTTTACCCACATCCACGATGTGAACGTCAACCTCAAGTTGTTTAGGCTTTGCGCTCTTCTCGAAGTCTAGCACAGATCCCTTACTCGGTCCCACCTGATTGTCTTAGCCCTGAGTTCTCAGGGAGGGAAGAGAGTGGTATGGGAGGGAAAGAAAAGGAAGAAGAATAGAAGCAGGAACACTGAATTAGAAAACATTTTGATATGTGTTTGCTGAGGTTGTTGTTTTGTTTTCTCCTTTCAAAGAGTTTTAACAATTGAGCTAGAGGTGGGAGTGGGGAGGCAGAGGAGAAAGATGGAAAAGAAAAAGTAGAGTAACAGGAGGCAACAGTGACCTCCACTCTAGGAAGCAGGAAAAAGAGGGAAAAAAGACTTATTGTCAAACCTTCATCAGCGGTGGACCATCCATCCAATGACACGTTCTATGGGCAAGAACCTCTGGACAGAGGGTGGAGAACTCAAATCTCAAACAGGTGCTCAGTGCTGCCTAGCACTCCCTCCACACTCCGCTTGAATGTTTACGCTCTGCCTTTCTGTCTCATTCTGTGCTGACACAGACATCCTTGGTCCTTCACTAAAAGAAATGGAGTAATAAGATTAGAGCATTTTTGTACTCAACATCTTTATCCATTCACCTGCATTATTAGTACCAGTTTTTGTTTTTGTTTGTTTTTGCTTTGCTATTTTCTGAATTGTCCACACTCTTACCAAAATCAAATATACCACCTTCTTTGGGTCCTAGATGACTCCATTTCTTTTCTTTTTTTAAAAAAATATTTTATTGATATTTTTACAGAGAGGGAGAGGGATAGAGAGTTAGAAACATTGATGAAAGAAAAACATTGATCAGCCACCTCCTGCATACCCCATACTGGGGATGTGCCCGCAACCAAGGTACATGCCCTTGACTGAAATCAAACCTGGGACCCTTCAGTCCACAGGACAACATTCTATCCACTGAGTGAACCTGTTAGGCCTGACCCCATTTCTTTTTGTGTTTTTAAAAAGCTTTGCTTCTACAATTCTCCTTCTTTTATTTGACCAATTGCCTTCACACTACAGCCTCATATCTATCAGCACCCTATCATAAAAACAGTACAAAACATCCCACTGAATGCCTCATACAGGCATTCTTAGATTCTGCTTGAGGTCCAACACTGTGTCTTTTGCACTTCTTATCCATGGTGTCTTGATACAGTGTATTTTGACAAGGTGTGTTGCAGATAATGTTACTATTAATTGTTGACATATTAAAATTTGTAGTTGATTTACTTATACAATTAGAGTACAGTCAGTGGCCCTATTAATATCACTCATTCACTAGCATTATTATTACTACTACTACTATTATTAAACTGTATTCTATTATTGTTCATTCTCTTTGGTGGGAAATAAGGAGTTGGAATGAAAGTTTTCTCACTAAGAATAGGGTGTGTGAGCTGAGTGGGAGTAATTGTTATGACTGAAGAAAAGTTTTCTAATTGTTTCTACTAGTTTCCCCCATTTCCCATTTTATGTAGAAATTTCTTCTTTCACCAGGCAGGTAGTTTCAGGATTGTATTTCTTCTTTATAGACATACCAGGAAGACTAGTTTGAGTAAAAAATATGATGTCATGAGATGAATATTTCAAAAAAGTATTTTTGGGGAATCGCATACTTTGCTTATTTAAAACAATATATGACTGAGAAAGACTTAGCACCAAAACTGTGAACCCTGAACTAGGAAAAAGTAGCTAGGACTTAAACTAATTAAACTGCCATTGTTTCTTACTCAGCTACAAATCATAGTAATTAAAAATCAAACAAACTGAGAGGAAAAAATAAATCACAAACCAGCTTTAAGTTTTCTAAAACAGCTACAGTAAACTATCAACATATTTTATAAACCCAACCAGGATTTCATTCAATATGAGACCCAGGTTGAAACTAGTGTTTTAACAGTGACACAAACTCATGACGTTTGAAGTGCAAGACAAGCACAGGACAAGCTAACGTCCTGGATGGCACTGCTATTGGCAGACAGACCCCATGAGAGCCAAGGAGAAGACAGTGCGGGCATTTGTTACCTGCTCAATATATGCCTGTCAGCTGGCTCAAAAGTCCATTCTGTTGAGGTTGGCTAAACTGATGATCACTTCATGTTCAGCCTTCAGCTCTAAATTATAGGTGGAATTCACCAGGTAAGAAGTAGGGTAGCCTTTATTTACCCCCTTTATTATTATTTCCTACTCAGCTTTAATTTCTCTTCCTTCTTCACTGCCCCCATATCCCTGAGGTGAAGATAGGGACATATAGTACTCCTCACTGTGCAGCCTTATCTATACTAATAAAAGCCTAGGTGGTCCTTGCGACCTTGCACGATGCCCTCACATCATCACAAGATGGCTGCCACACGATGGCCTATAGGGAAGGGAAGTTAGGGGTGATTGGGCCAGCATAGGAGGGCAGTTGGGTGTGATTGGGCAGGCAGGGAAGGGCAGTTGGGGGCAATCAGGGTCAGCAGGAGAGGGCAGTTGGGGGTGATCAGGCTTGCAGGGGAGTGGTTAGGGGGTGATCAGGCTGGCAGGCAGAAGTGTTTAGAGGCAATCAGGCAGGCAAGTAAGCAAGCAGTTAGGAGCCAGCAGTCCCAGATTGTGAGAGAGATGTCCAACTGCCAGTTTGTAAGAGGGATGTCCACGGGGATTGGGCCTGAAATGGGCATTTGGACATCCCCCGAGGGGTTTCAAATTGGAGAGGGTGCTGAGGGACAACTCCCTCCCATGCATGAATTTCATGCACCAGGCCTCTAGTTATAAATAATACTATTTACAGCTTTAAATATATTTTTATTGATTTCAGAGAGGAAGGGAGAAGAAGAGAGATAGAAACATCAATGGTTATAGAGAATCATCGATTGGCTACTTCCTACATGCCCCCCTTAGGGATCAAGCCCACAGTGCCCCTGACCAGAATCGAACATGGAACCCTTTAGTCCACAGGCTCTATCCACTGAGCAAAACCAGCCAGGGCATTATTTACAGCTTTAAATTTGAGCTTTGGTTTATGGATGAAGAAAGAATTGAGATGTGATAGTGGCAGAGTTTTGAATGGTACTTAATTGTTCTTATGTTCAGCTGCTGAGTGTTTGGAGCGAATAAGCTTTTTAGAAATTCCTCATCTCATTCTGTTTAAATGATCTGCTGTGAAGTGCTTCCAGGCTCCATTGATGTGCTTGGAATGATTTTTGTTTCTGAGAAGACTGAAGTTAAATGTTGATCAAATGGGATTTGGTTCTCTCTTCTTGTTTTTAATTATTCTGAGGTCACCAAGTACAGAGGAGTCTTGCCTTCTACTGGCAATATTTTTTATGACAATTGTGCATGAGTTTTATTCATGACAATTAATTTCCAGTTTCACTTAGAGTAGATGGTATTTGCTAATGCACATGTCCACAGTCTCTGAAGGAAGATACTTCCTCAAAGCACTCAAGCTCTAAACAGTAGCAAAGTATGGAAAGAAGAGTAAAATCACTCTACTGGTCAATATCCTTCATGTGTTCTTCACCAAAGAAATTACTTGTCCTATGACAGCTAAATCAGTAGGTCTGGAATTAGCCTAAGGTGTCCTACTGATGTAAAACTGTACCTAGACTACACTGATTCCTGGTCGGGTCATGAAATACACAGACTAAGTGTTACTTTGACCAGGAGTTTGAGGGGTGGTTTTTACCATCTTGTTAACATTGTTTGTTAATCACAGTGAGACTGATGGTTTGCACTTGGTCTCATTGCGACTCAGGGAGGGCTCCCCTGTTGAGGCTGATTATGTGGTACGAGTATGTCTCCATAACCAGCAAAATTAAAAAGCAAACAAGCAACTCAGCTAAGACTCCATTTTAGACTTTCTGGTTCCCCTGTGTTCCATGCACATACAGGAGGTTCCTGACCCAAGAGAGAAAGTGCAGCTTACGGAAGGAGAACGAAAGAGCCCATAGCCCACCACCCGGAGTGCTTGCTGTGAGGCAGCTTTTGGCTGAGAAGCCTATCCTTACTTAAGGCTGTTGGTATACTATATTCTTATTTTTTAAAATTCCTTACATTGTAACTTTATTTTAAAAATATGAGAATTTTGTAGACATTTAGACTTATTGGCTCTACTGGATTTTTTAAACTTCTGTCTCCATTTTTTTTTTTAATAAAAGCTATTTTTTAAGAGCCGTTTTAGATTCATAGCAAAATTGAAGAGAAGGTAAAGAGATTTCCCAAATATGCCACTGCCCACACATGCAGTAGCCTCCCCATGATCAGCAAGAGTGGTAGATTTGTTGCAATTGATGAACCTGTACTGACACACCACAATGACACAGCATCTGTGGTTTGCCATATAGCTCATTCTTGGTGCTGTACGCTCTGAGTGTATATAATGTGCAAATATCTACCATTATAGTATGCTACAGAGTATTTTCACCACTCTAAACATCCTCTGTGCTCGGTCCGCCTACTCATCCTTCCCACTGGCCCCGATCTCTGGCAACCTCTGATGGTTTTGTCTCCATAGTTTTGTTTTTTCCAAATGTCATATAGGTTAAATCATATATGTCTTTTCAGAATGGCTTCTTTCACTTAGTAATATATATCTAAGTTTTGTTGTGTCTTTCATGGCTTGATAGCTAATTTCTTTTCAGCTCAGGATAATATTCCATTGACTGAATTTACTACATTATCCATTATCCATTCACCTACTGGAAGACTTCTTGGTTACTTCCAAGCTTTGGCAGTTATGAACAAAGCTACAATAAACAATCCATGTGAAGTTTTCGTGTGGACATCCAACATGGTTATACCATCTGCATTCACATCCATAATGAAAGAGAATTCCTGCTGTTCCCATCTTTGACAACGTTTGGTGTTGTCAGTGTTCCAGATTTAAGCCATTCTAATAAGTGTGTAGTGGCATCTAATGATAGTTTTAATTCACATTTCCCTGATGATATATGATGTGGAGCATATATTGCATCCTTATCCATTAAAAAAAAATTTTAAGCATCCTGGATCCTCTGAGTTTTCTTCAGCAATGAGACCCTACTTAATGGCCACTCCTAGATCACTGCTCTTGGCAGTGTCTTTTGTTTCTTGAAGAACACATTATTTGTATTTTTAAAATTTTTAGAAATTAAGCCATCAATAATTTTGCTTTTAAAAATAATTACTCAAATATATATATATGTGTGTGTGTGTGTGTGTGTGTGTGTGTGTGTGTTTTCCCTCCCATTTTTCTTCATGTTTAAAATTCATACAGAATTTTCTTTCAGAAGTATGTATTCTCCTGAAATCCAGTCTTCAAGATTATATTTCACTTAATCTACCACTCTAAGCTTTGCTCAGGTGAGGCCCTGTGCAGTAGTCCATTTGTTCTGTTTTCAGCAAACTGCATATATGCTTGTATGGTTAGCTACATTTCATGACATCCCATTAGATTAAACATCTTTGCATGGTTGTTCTTTCTTTGTTAAGAAACAGCGGTATTTGTCTCTTGGTAATGGGTGCTGAGTGTAGGGTATGACCATCCTAGCCCTGAAAAATTGCATAGTATTTGAATGATATGATGGACCAATGATGGGCCAGGAAACTGAAAATCATCTTTCATAGGGCATACATAGACAAGTTTCTGCTTCCATTGTTGTGTGATGTAAACGTGTAATAGGAATAGGATCTCCTATAGTTAGAGTCTTCTCACTATTCCAATGCAATCAAATCTCACAGTAACATAGCAAATCTGCTTCCCAATATTTACAAACTGTTGTTACTTTAGATTTAACAAACAAGACATTTCTTAATGAATAGTTTTTCAGAATCTAATTCATTGAAAATAGAGGAGTAGGAAGGGTGTGTGTGTGTGTGTGTGTGTGTGTTTACCCCATATACTGTATAATCTGGCTCACACATGTGCTGTTGTCTGTGAAAGCAGGCCCACTCATGTTTTCCTATCACATTTTCTCAATTTTAGTATTTTGCATGAGGTTAACTTTTGAGTTTTAAATATTAGAACACATTTTGGTTTAGTTGGCTTCCTATAGAACTTCTGTGCATCAATAGAATTCTCTCTTCTTATGTATATATTAATATCTTACCTTTAACAATCCTTTTAAAATGTCTCTCTGATATGTCATTTGGGCTCTTTAATAGTGTCTACTGTAGTGTCATGCAGAATATGGATTCATGCAGAGTCAGTCTGACAGAAGCATGAAGCCAAGGACCCCCCAACGAGCTTCACAATACCATTAGAAGCTGAAAGGGTAGTGAGATTATCAGGGCAAATTTGAGAGTCATCTAGCATTCATCAACATCATCCCATTCACCAAAAACGTTGCAGATTCAATTCCCCATTGGGGCATATACCTAGGCTTTGGGTTCCATTCCTGGTGAGAGCACAGGGGGGACAACTGATCAATGTTTACCTCACCTTTCTCTCTCTCTAAACATTAATAAACATATATCCTCAGGATTTTTACAAAAGAAATTATTGTGTACTTGTAATACATAAATAAACAAAACAAATATATTGCCTTTATATAATGGGGCTTTAAATGGGGCTTTAGGTCTGGCAAAGAGAGAAAGATAACAATTAAGATAATTAATAACTAAATGTTATAGTATGTTAGATGACAAAAAGTTCTGTGTAAAAAGTAAAGGAGAGTAGAATCAATTGATGTTGTTGGAAGAGTGGTAGGTTAAGATAGACTTTATTGAAAAGATGAAATTTTTAACAAAGACCTAGTTGAAGGAATGAGTTTGAGTTATATGGGTATCTTTGGGGACAGTGTTCAAGCTGCCTGACAGCCAGTCCAAAGGCTCCGTGTGGCCTTGTGCTCTTAAGGACATAGCAAGGAAGCCAGTGGCTGCAAAGGAGTGAGTGAGGGGGAGGGTGATCAGAGAGGGGAGTGGGCAGAGAGAGGTGGCGCTTTGTAGTCTGCTGTAAAAATTTTGGATTTTACTCTAAATGAGATAGGAAGTTTTTAGGCATAGCAGTGACATGATTCCGGATTTTATTGTGGCAGGATCACTCTGGTTGCTGTGTTGAAAAAGATTGTAGGAGGTGGACAAGCATAGAAGCACACAGATCTCATTGAGGATATTATGTGTGTGTATGTGTATGTGTGTGTGTGTGTGTATATATATATATAGTAAATACATGTCCAATTAAAATTAGCCTTGATTCTGACAGAAAACATTTTGATTACAACTTTTTATGGAGTGTTTTTATTAATCAATCAGCATAAACTTGTGCTTGTGTAGAATAATTAACTATATAGATACTGCTGGGTTTATTAAGGGATAAATTATAGTAAATGGTGTTATTTTATTACAGTTTGAGAAGAATGTTTTTGCAGTTCAGAAATTAAAATTTGTATCTGTGAAATTATGATGCCAGTTAGTCAGAAATATTATTAGATAAACAAATTCCATTTACACATAGATTATGGACCTCATTACAGTTTTTAAAGCTCTCCATCTTCCTGTAAAGATGCTGGTTCTTCCTAGTGGTATTTGCTCTGTGTTTAGCTCTCTATCTTTTTGTTAGAGGCTTTTCTCAGATGTTTGTGCTTACTACTCGTATAAACTCTGTATACTCCAGAGGTTGGGAGATTGTGTATGAACCATAGGGTATTTTATTGGCCATTTAATCTGGGAATATATTGAGGGGGTTTTCCCCCCTTTAATCTGGTCAGATTTAGTAGGCAGAACCATTTTCCAGCCTTGATTATATACATTTGACTGACAGTGTTTAGGGAGCTGAGTTAAAGAACAGAACAGGGATCCTGGCTGGTGTAGCTCAATGGTGGAGCATTGTTGGAATTTCAGTCAGGGCATATGCTCCAGTTGTAGGCTCAACCCCTTAGTAGGGCAAGTGCAGGAGGCAGCTGATCAATAATTCTCTCACATCATTGAAGTTTTCATCTCTCCTTCTCCCTTGCTCTCTGAAATCAGTGGAAATATATTAAAAAATAAGAACAGAGCAGGGACTTCCAGTATTTCAAATGAAATGTTTCCTGAATCTCCCTGAGTTTATATGGTAACTTCATTGTCAATCATGCCCAGTCTCTCCCAAATCCAAGATCCTCTTTTTGGCTCTCTCCAGAAAACAGAGCTTCATTTATCTGCTGAAGAAGACAGGATTGGTGGTTGTCCAGTTAATTGCATTCTGGGACCTAATTGCATATTAAACTTTCAACTATTCCATTTTTTTTATTTGTTTACAGCCCAAATTTTGCCTCTACCTGCACTCTAACTTTTGAGGGTTCTGTTGTACAAATTGGGCGACATATCAACTTCACATTATGCTCATTCTGGATTCGGCTTTCCCGTGTGTGTTAAGTCACTTACCGTCTATCCTCTGCTTAAATTGTGTTGGCATACTAACCATTCCGATTCCCTTTTTTTAAATCATATAATTCCTTTAAAAATAGTTTTAATGTCATGATTGTCATTTAAGAGAGTGGAGTTAAGTGTGTGTGTCCAATTTGCCATATGGACCCTGGTGTCCCTGTGTTACTTTCTTCAAAGCATGTTGGCATATACTCCCATATTTCTGTGAGGTAGAGACAGGCAGGTATCCTTATCACTTAATAGGTTGGAAAACAGAATGTGAAAAACTGACATGAGTGGAGCTATTTTAAAAATAATGCCAGAGTAGCCAATCCAGTGGAGCTGCTTTGCACATTTTAATCCTTGAAACTTTGGAATGTTTGAAGTGGGCCAAGTCAACATTGTCTTACAAACAACTTTTTGTAAAGCCAACAGGAAAGCAGCCATTTTGACCACAAGGATTGATGACTAGGGATATTCTTTAGAATCAGTAACCAGCGAATAGCTAAAGGATAACCTAGCTTGTTAGCACCAATAGAAATTCCTCCTATTCATATAATTACTTCCTTTCCTTTTCTCATAAAAATTCCTTGCCTTTACCCCATAAATCTGTACATAATTTGAGTTTCTGCCTGAATCTAGGCTTCTGGTCTTATTTTTTTTTTAATCTCAAATAAACTTTATCTTAAAATAAATGCTTGTGGCTTCTGCCTTTGACTTTTTATTGGTAGGTTAACAAGAAGCATACACAATCCAACAGAATTGTCCAATATCACAGGGCTTGACAGTGATAAAACTAGATAAAAATAAAGAATTCTGGACTTTTAGAGGTCTATCTCTTTTCCACATTGATTGCAAAACAGATAGTTACAGAGGGAAGGGAGGATTACCTAGGTTGTAATTCTTTTATTATGTTGTACTGGTGTCAGTGCATCACTTCCCAAACATCTGTCATGTCTCCACTGTATCAAAGTGGCATGAGGTATTCATTAAATTTATGAGTCAAAATCTTTTAAGGAGGACCCACTATGCTACCTTTTATTTTGTAATATGTTTCCCAGGTGCTGATGTTCAGGAAAATTTAGAATCCACAGAACTAGACTTCCCTAAAAAATTACTCTTAGGGATTTTTGTAAATTTGGATTTGTTTCTCTGGGCTTCAGTTTTTTAATTTTGTTGTCAAATGTCAGATAGAAAACTTTTCCAATGTGTGACAGTAATTTATCTGATATCTTAAATTTCATAATACCAATAGGTACTTGGTTGTAATATTCTTTCAATTTAAATTTGGAAGAGAATTCAAATCTTATTGATGAAGTTGGTGCTCAGCATATACAGGATTTCGTAATCAAAGAGGCTTTACCAATTAGGACATATTTAGTTTACAAGACTACTTATGGCTGCCTCCCCATATAGGCTTGTAGAATCCTAGAAGGAAATATATTTTGACCATTAATTATCTAAGAAAAAGTTTAACCTAAATATGTTGGCTGTCAAGTAATTTGATCTATCTCTGTGATATTGTAATTTATAAAAAGAAACACATACTTGGTCTTCATCCCTGATTCTGCCCCATGGCTCCTAAAACCCGTGGAATTTCTTAAGTGATGAAAGTAATAAAAAGGTGGCTTCTATTATATTAGTGAGGGACTTTTGTGCTGTATCTAAAGATGTGGGATACCACAGAAGCAGCTGTAGAGGGTTGAAATTTTCAATCATTAGGGGGTTGAAACTTCCAGTCCCATCCCCTGATCTCAGGAATGGGAGAGAGGCTAGAGGATGAATTAGTTGTTAGTGGACAAAGATTCAATCAATATGTCAATATAATGAAGTCTCCATAAAACCCCAAAAGGATTGGGTTTAAAGAGCTTTCAGGTTTGTGAACACATGGAAATCCACAGAGAGTGACATACCTGGAAGCTCCATACTCTTTCTTCATATTTTGCCCTTTGCAGCTCTTCAACCAAGAAGGAGGGTGTGGAGATCTAAACTTGTGACTAGTGTCTGAAGTCCAAGCAGAGGTTTGTGGGAAGTTTCAATCTTATAGTTGGTCAGCCAGAAGCATAGGTTACGTGTGTGTGTGTGTGTGTTGGGAAGGAACCTCCTAGTCTTTGAAGGGATCAAAATTCATTAAATTTTTCTTTATTTGGTACTAATTAATTACAAATTTTAGGAAATGCAAAATAAAGCAAATGAAAATAAGAATAGGTATGAGATACCATAAGTGAAAAGGGAACATATTTTAATGAAAATGGTCTAAGCATGAACAACAAATTGTACTTCAGGGCTAAGAAGAGAACTCTTGCCATATCTTTGTCTGGCAAAGGGACAAGTGAAATGCTAACTGCTGAGATAGTTTTTTTTTTTCTTTTCTCTTAATTTTAATATAATTGATTCAGTTTAAAGACCACATCATTTTTTTAGTCCTTGTCTTAATTTTTTTCTGTTCTTGGGAGAACATTCTATAAACCTTGGGATGAAAGGTGGTTTTAAACTTTATTTATATCAGGAGTTAGATAACATTTTCTTAAAGAATCAGAGAGTAAGAGTAAATGTTTTAGTCTTGAAAGCTCTGAGGTCTTTGTAGCAACTACTCAGCTTTGCCATTGAGTGAAATCTTCCAAGGACAGTTAAGGAAATGAATGTGTGTATCTGTGTTCTGATAATACTTGATTTACAAAAACAAGCAGTTGTTCGTAAAAAAAAAAAAAAAAAAAAAAGTCCTAGTTTGCTAACTCTTGCTTAGATCTTTATAAATGTAATTTTTTTCATGTAAATCTATTTTAGTCAATTTAATTAGCTTTAATACAAAAAAATTACTTGAATTTGACTAAAACAAAAATTCAAGTAATTTTTTTGTATTTAAAAAAAACTGGTCTTCAATAGCCAACTTGCCTTTTAAATTACTGACAAATTCTGAGACTACTCGGAGAGTAAAGAAATTATGTGATGGAGTTAATGCAGGCAATTACAACTAATTTTGCCTGTTTACTTGATTTTGGGATTATATGTTTTGAGTTTTATCTCAATAAAACAAAACATTTAATACTAATTATCCTAATTAATGTTTCCTATTATTAATAGTTTTCTCTAATATGTTCATTGTTAAATGATTTAAAGGTAAAAGAGCTTTGAAAAGTTTAATAATAATGGAGTTGTATTTTCTATTTCTGAATTTTAATGTTCTTTCAGTCAGTTTAGAAATTTTGTGGGAGGAAAATATTGTCAGGAGGAAGCTAATCATTGATTTGCTACAGCTGAAACCCGCACAGCTGGTGGATGAGTGTTTTAATGTATTTCTAGATTAAGCAAGGCATTTTAAAGAAAACATCTTGCAAAATTCAATCTGCTGAGGGTTTAAAATAAAGTCTTCATCTGTGTTGATGCAGAAAGAATAATATTTTATGTTTTGTCATATTGTAGTGGATTATCTTTAATGAAGCATCTATCCCCCAAAGCGTTCTTGTGCTATTTTGTGTTTGTCTTGGTCCACACCATTACAATGGTTTAGGTTTAGGAACAGAAGAGAGGATTTTACTCTTATAAAGCTCTGGCAGGTTTTCTTTTCTAAGGTTGTAAATGAAAGCACTTCAAACACATTTAGGAGACCTTTGCAAGTGATTTCAATGGACTCTCACAATACTGATAATGTTGTGTTGATCTCTAAAAATTTATGAGGTCCTCACAAAAGAAATCCTTTATAGAATTCCTTTTAAATGTACATTACCTTATTAATTAACATCACCCAATAAATTTAATAAAATAAACCTTTAAAAAGATTTCAAAACAAACAAAAACCAAAGTGTAATAGAATTTAGTTTGAAAAGGTGAAGAAGAATCTATCTGTCTATCTATCTATCCTTCCATCCATCCATTAGTCTATCCATTCAACCATCATCAATCTCCCTATATGTAGAGAGAGAAAACGAGGGGGGGGGGGGAGAGAGAGAGAGAGAGAAAGAAGGAAAGATTGGTGATAAGAGAGAATCATTGATTGGCTGCCTCTTGCACACCCCCTTAGTGGGTACCCAGGCATGTACCCTTGACCAGAATCAAACTTGGGACCCTTCAGTCTGAAGGCTGATGCTCTATCCACTGAGTCAAACAAGCTAGGGCTAATTCTTTCTTTTTATAAGGACACCAGTGATTTTAGATTAGAGCTCCACCTAAATGACCTCATTTTGACTTAGTTAACTCTTAAAGACTGTCCAAATACAATCCCATTCTGAGGTGCTGGGGATTAGGACTTTAATAAATCATATTATTTTCAAATTGTCTATTTCTATTAACAAGGATGAGTTTATTAAAGGTATTCAGGGATTTCAGAATAAATAAACCAATAAAAATTCTCACTTCCTAAGTTTAAGAACAAGGAACCCAGTTGTAATGGTTAAATTTTATGAATCAATTTAGATAGGCTCTGTGCCTGATTGGTCAAACATTAAAAGTTGCTATAAAGATATGTTATAGATATAACTGTACCTACAATCAGTTTACTTTTAACTAAAAAATACTTCTTATCCAATTAGTTGAAGTCATTAAGAAGAGGAAGTGATATTTCCTAAAGAAAAAGGAATTATGCCTCAAGACAATGATACATTAACACTGCCCTAATTTCTAGCCAGCCTGCCTGCCTACAAATTTGAGACTCAAGATTACAATATCAACTACACAGATTTGTTAGTCCACACAATCTTGTGAACTAATTCCTTAAAATCTCTCTATCTCTCTCTCTCTCCTCTCTTTGCATATATTTTATTGTTTCTTTTTCTGACTGATCCACCAATAAAATTATTGTAACAACTCTTTAACTTTCTGTACTTGAATGCATTGTTATTGCATATGGATTTTTTTAGGAAAAAAAATCATTTAAAGAATAATAGACCTTCAATATACTTGGTTAGTTTCCTCTGCTAATCTGAAAATAGTGGAAAATAAATATAAATTTTAATGTAAGATGTAACATGGTTAACCTTGAGCCTAGTTGTGTCATGGCTATTTTCACACATTTCACCCTTTATTAATTTTCTTGATCTAATTCAGTGTTACAGTTAAGCTTGTGGGAAGCAACAACAAAGACAGAAGGGGTTATTTTATCCAAATATAAACCAGCTTTGGGGCATGGGAGAAGGTAGAGTCATGGAAGTGGAGGAGTCATGCTTTACTAGAATCCTCTTTGGTATGAAGAGGGTGTGAAGAACTATGCAAAGGGTAGGCAAGAACAGATGCAATATAATATTTGAAATATAGTTATCTTATTTTATCAAGAAACTACAATATAAAAAGTAAACTATATTTCATAATTTATATTGCATATGCATTCACTCACCTTTCCCTTATGCTTAATATTCAAATAAATCACAGAAAGTAATCATCAAAATAGCAGAACTTTATTTTTTCAATTTATTTTTTTATTGTTTGAAGCATTACAAATAGTAGTACATATGTCCCCCCCTTAACCTTCCCCCAGCCTCCCCTACACCCCCACATATGCCTTCACCTGCCCCCCCATGTCTTGTATTCATTGGTTATGTTCAAATGCGTGCACACAAGTCCTTCAGTTGATCTCTTACAGTTTCCCTCCCACCCCCACCCCCGCCAACAATCTTCCTTACCTTCCAGCTATAGTTTGACAGTCTGTTTAATGGTTCTTTATCTCTATTACTATTTTTCCTCCATTTCTTTTCTTTGAAAAATCTTGCAACTTCAGACTAGAAATAAACACATAATAACAAAAAAAAACACAAAACATTGAAAAGTCCCAATTTTAATATCCAACAGTTCTGAGACCCAGTTTCAATGTCAAATAGTTTCTATGTGTACATGTCAGCAATGATATCTGGATGATGGACAAATGGTGGCAATGCAGGTCCGACCAACTCTGGTTTGGTCCTGGGCAACCTGCAGCAATGACAGCTGCTGACTGCTAGCATGGCCAGGCGTCCTCAATGTCTTCCATCTCTGGACTGTTTCTCCTCTTGTCTTCATGGTTGGAGCAGACCTGAAAAATCCTCTCTGTTGCAGAAATCACCAGGGTCTTGGAGTGGTTTTCAGAACTTTAAGATGGATGTGGAAGGCATTTGGAATATAATCAGATCCTAAAATTATTCATTCAACACAGTTTTTCAGAAGCAAAACAGGGAATCCAAAAATTGGCAACATTTTCATTTTTAAATTTTTTTTAAATTTTATTTATTTATTTTTTTACAGAGAGGAAGGGAGATGGATTGAGAGTTAGAAACATCCATCAGCTGCCTTCTGCACAGCCCCTACCTTGGTATGTACCAAAACCAAGGTACATACCCTTGACCGGAATCAAACCCAGGACCTTTCAGTTCGCAGGCAGACGCTCTATCCACTGAGCCAAACCGGTTAGGGAGGTAACATTTTCTAAAAGACAAATGAATTTGAAACTTCTGACCCTAGAGATTGAAAGAGACTTTCAAAGTGCATTTCTGTACCTCTAAGCAAGTCGTATTTTTTGAGCTACATTTTAAACCCCTTTCATAGGTAACAATAGTTTACAACTCTCCTTAACTATCCATTTTAGTATTAAATAATTTCTACTCAAGAATTCCTCCTTTTATCAAACATAATTTTTCTCTCTTTCTGGTAAAAATTGAAGTTGGAGAGGAATTGGTGATTATTCCCTGTGTGAAAGCCCTTCAATTATTTGTAGATTTTTGTTAAATTGTCTCAAATCAACCTTTAAACTTCATGCTGAATAATATCCTTTTTTTTAACCTTCTTTATGAGATCTTTTTCTAAACTCTTCAATCACCATTTGTAGAATTCTACTAAGTCAGTTCTTTCTTTTCTTTTTGCTTACTTGTAGCTTACAAAGTGAGAGAGGATTTTTTTTTTTTTTTGGAAAGAGTATTGATAAAAATGATTTCATCCTTTATATTTATGTATGTATGTGCCTTTCTTTATACAAAAGATCTTTAAAATAACATGCTTTTGCAAAGCAAGGGATATTTTAATACTGCTAGCAAGCTTATATTTTTAAGGTTCTCATGACTTTTTAAAAATGAATACTTTTATAGGTATGTGTATAAAGAGATATGATTGCTCAAATTCAAATTTATGTTTACACAGAACTTTCTTAAAGTAGAGATCTTGTCTATTATTATATAACCATTGAACTTTTGTTCCACAGCAATTCTGTCACCAATTTCTGCTTTGGCATTATTGTGTTTTATATCTACTTTTGAGAGCTGCATTTGTACCACCAGTTCAGCGTTTATTTGATACTTATGTTAAAGATATTTGTAGAAAATGTGAAAAATAAGTCATACTCTTTTTTAAAAGAGATTAGAATCTAGAGAGAGATATAAAATGCATGCAAATAATTAAAATATAAATTAGGAAGGAAGAAAGTATTATAAATTGGAACACACACACACACATACACACACACACACCATGGGAAAGATTATCTGGAAACATGAAAGATTTTTTGAAGAGGTGGTATAACTTTTATATAGATAGAAATAAGAAAGGGTAATTACCAGCAGAAAGAACTATCGGAGAGGTGAAGTGGGACTGGAGAGTGGTCAGTGGATAACTAATTCAAAGAAAACAAAGAGAAGAAAATGCTGGAAAGGGAGTCTGGGGGATGGAATGATTATTGCCTTGATGATGTATTTAGGAATGTGAGTCCAAAGGTACAGTATTCTTTTAAAGAAGATTGTAGTTACCACAATCATTGGTTTGGCTACCCAGAATCCAATCGCCATTCCAATGTTGAAGGAATTCCTTGTTATGAAGTATCTGTTGGAGGTTGAGATCTATCTCCCACCGTGGAAACCAAGCAGGTGCCGCATTTCCTTCCTCACTTAAAGCTGGAGACACATGGCCTTCACTCAGCCAATTAGAAGCCACTATGAACTTCTTTAACTTAAGGGGCCAACACAATGGTGAAGTGACATACAGCAGCCTATCATGTTAGCAATGTGTTACCTGGGATGGTGGAGAGTGTCCCGTGGCAGAGGCACAGGGACTGAGCCCTCTTCTGACTCTTCTGGCAGCATGACCTTGACTGTGTTCCCCACTTTCTGGCCTTCTTTAATTCTTTCCAATATCCTGAACTTGGTTCTACTGGGATAGACATTCAGCTTATTCTGAGGCCTTCCTGATAGTCTGTGTACAATTTATTTTTGCATAAGTCATTCCAAATCAGTTTTGGTGGTGTACAATCTATATAGAACCATGACTTAGACAAAGAGAAAACAAAACAAAAGCCTGTTTGTTATCAGGGGACAGGACTATTACACTAATTCCTTAACATAAACATTGATAATTAAATCAAAGAAACAACTAAGCATCTTTTTCCTTTCATTCTAATTGGAAAGGAATTCCAGGGTAGTCAAATTGGAAATAAAATTCTACTTTCTCACCATATTTTCATACTGAAAAATCTGCAAAGTGAAATAATACCAAAATGTATGCAATCTAAACTATAGTTCCTGATAAGGGTTTGAAAGTACCTTCTACAGCCTGGCTGGTGTAGCTCAATGGTTGAGCATCAATCTATGAACCAGGAGGTCAGAGTTCGATTCCCAGCCAGGGCACATGCAAGGGATTCTGGATAGACCACTTTTGGGGGACATGCAGGAGACAGCCAACCAATGATTATCTCTAATCATTGATATTTCTCTCCTTCTCCCTTCCCTTTTGAAATCAATAAAAATATTTTTAAAAGAAAGTATCCTCAACAGATACGAAAACCCAAACACCCAGCAGTGTTTTTATATGAATTAAAGGAAGTTGCTCTCTCTCTCATATATTTTGGCCTACATAAAATGATGTTTAAGACAAGTTTGACACTAGATCCTATAATTGTCCAGCCCTTATGAAAGAAATCAAATTAGTTTTACAATGCCAGGAGTCTTACTTTTTCACCAAACTATCCTAAGTCCTGAAGGGTTTGAGGTAGCCAAGCATTCATGGCAGGTAATCGTGAGAGGCACAGGTGGCTGGCTGTAGGTGTGTACAAGGAGTCTTTCCCATCAGCATCCCCCAAGGATGCAGATGCAGCACTGAACTGGTCCATGTGGTCCAGGAGATACAGGAATACTCACGTGGGTGGACTGTGATCTGCGACAGGTTTCAATCTATAATAAGAATAGTAAACTTCATATTTATAATTTCCCTGATATGTTTGCAGAAGAACTTGGGCCTTATTTCTCTACTGACCTTTATTCAAACTCTCTTACAATCTGTAAAATCACAAATGAACAGTGAAGGACTTAGAAAATTATTTACAGTCTGTTTCATTTTCTGTGTTCATGAAATTTTTAAAGAGTATTATTTAATAGTAGTTTAATTTTTTGGATAGTCTGCTTTCTATAGTTAAGGTGATTTTTTTTTTCAAAAAAACAAAACAAGTAATTTTTTAATATTTCTGTTTCAATAACTACTTATAATGTGTGTAGTGCTTATTTCAAAGGGTGATATGGAAACCAATTACAAAATTCTTTAGCAATTCCAAAAGGGATGCCATTAGAATTACCATTTCTTCTTATCAATCTTGTTTTCCATAATGTCAATAAATGTATTATATCATATTTAATCAATATAAAAAACAAGATTTTTTTCTCTTGCTTCAGCTCATTTATTTGTTTTATCAGGTAGAAATATCTAGAATTTTTTGTAAAGTTTTATAACTTTCTGTATACATATATGTACATAAATGTATACACATACATACATACATATATATATAATCATAAATATAAACAATTAGTATATATAACAGGTGTTTACAAGTTATTTTGGAAATTTATTTTCCCCAAGTTCACATAGTCAGGTTTTGGTGTTAGATGTACTTATTGTTTTTAAAATATATTTTATTGATATTTTACAGAGAGGAAGGGAGAGAGATAGAGAGCTAGAAACATCGATGAGAGAGAAACATCGACAAGCTGCCTCCTGCACACCCCCTACCGGGGATGTGCCCCCAACCAATATACATGCCCTTGACCGGAATTGAACCTGGGACCTTTCAGTCCGCAGACCGACGCTCTACCACTGAGCCAAACCGGTTTCAGCTTATTTTTAAAGTCTTCCTATGAGAGGTGACATTCAGAAAACTTTCAACTCATTGTAGAAAGCTGTAAATATACCAGCTTTGAGTATAATTCTCAAATAATTAACCTTTATAAAAGTGATACTTTATTTTCCTAGGACGTAGATACTTTAAAGCTAACATTTTATTTTTCATTGGCAATTTCCAAAAATAAATCACAGTAAACCTCCCACTGTTAGAACAGGGGCATCTAGATTAGTTAGATTTAAGTGGGAGGCAGAGCTGAGGGGCATCTTGTGAATTGTGAAAAGGCTTTGTAATCAAGATGTAAACACTAAATCTACAGAACTCCTTCAGAACATGAGAGATCATTATTTTGATGTTCTCCTTTCCAGTATTCTCATCAAGATAAAAATATGTGGGACTTGGTATTTCCAAATTATAGTTTATTATTAATAAGTATGAAAAAGCAACTGCATTTTAGGGATTTGCAGTTAGGCAGTAGCCAGTGTTGATTTTGTAATGCTCAGAATAAAAAAGGAAACAATGGTAGATATTAGCAGGATTAGCCAAGTTTGCTGCCACATGTCCAGGATGCAAAACCTTCTTTGTGAAGAGGATAGCAAGGAAAAAATGGTGGCCTGGGAAAAGCTAGACAGAGCAAAGTGTTAAGTTCAGTCATCTACATAGGAAGTCAGGGTAGATAGGCACAACGGAGTTGTTTCACCAATCAGTGCTTGTCAAGGTCTTTCCCCCACCCCCCCATTCTCCTGGTACACACCGAATTATCCCTAAGAGGAAAAGATTGAACTGGGTCTATAAATGTAGCCCAAAGCTCTCCTCCATAAATGGGAACATTTTCTTAAAAATTGACCTTATTATTTAAATAGTCAATTGAATGTTGTATTCAACTACATATTTTTTCATGTTTACATTTTAATAAAAAAGGTTTAAATGATTTGCTTTATTTGCTGCCAGGTGGCTGATATTCTGTAAATACTTAGACTTATCTTGTTGCTTAGAGAACTCAGGCTAGAATATCAGTTCATATGGGGTGTGCATTTTAAAAATTTTGATACTACTTCTCTCATTGCCCAAAATAGTAATAACCAACATTTCTTGAGTGTTTAATGTGCCCCAGACACTATTATAAACCCATTAAATATATATTAATTTATTAAGCCCATTAAAATATATTAATTTATCCCATACTGGGAGTGATGAATATGGCTCTTTAATTTTGATTTAGGTTGTGGGTATGAAGAATTGTTATTATATAATGAAAATTTGCACAAATTAACAGTAGTGATGAGATCTCTTGAGGACTTCGGTAACTTCACATTTTATCAATTCTAGCCCTATCCTAAAAAGAAGGTTTGTACTGTTTAAAGCAATTAAATTGCTCACTACCACTGACAATTCTAGAAAAAGATATATATATCTTTTTCTAGAATTAACTTAAAACTGCCATATATATATATATATATATATATATATATATATATATATATATTGCAGTTTTAAGTTAATATAGCTTCTAAATTTTATATCTTCTAAATTTTATATCTTACAATCTTTACTAAACATAGATTTCTGTAACTCATGTATAAAATATTTGATTAGGAATCAATTTGCAACTAAATCCTGACATTTGGTGAATTTCTGCCTCTAAATTGCTTTGTTATGGTGCTATTTTATCTTCTTTTTTGAGATTTGTGTCAAATGGATTGGATGGGAACATTAGGGACAAGTTAGACTTCATGTAATTGAAATGATGTTTGAACACTGATGTCTACCATAGCAAGAAATGTACATCTAATGGAACCATGCGATTTAAGCAAATAAATTTTACAGTTCACAGCAAAAACATTTCTATCTAAAAGTACTGACTTGCTTATGTACTGCAGGTTTAGTCCAGTTTGCACATAGCCCTTTATTCAGGGTCAACAGCTACATATGCCTTGCTAGTAGTAAAATGACTTTCTTGCTAATTGAGCTTTTAAAAAAGCATCCTCAAGAGACAGTAAATGACTGAATAGTTTGATTAAGGACTTTCATATATGGGTAACATTTTGTGATACTGGTTTAATATAGCAAAACTGTGAGTTGATATTTTAGATTATAGCAAAGACAGTATGGCAAAAAAAAAAGTAACAAGTGAATAATTTCATCTCCTTAAAATTATCAAAATGCATCATATTCTTTTCTTTTGATTTAAATACAGGGAAGCAAATATCTTTATATGCTTCTGACATCCAAAAAAAAACCAAAACACACCTCCTTAAAAGGCCATAAAAATTTGACAATGGTATTTATAGCAAGTTTTGTACTGAAGTAGAGTCCAATATGAGTTTTTGATAGTGTCAGGCCCGATTTGAGTATGGTTTTCCTTGGTTTTAATGGATATTTTAAAATGATGAATTTTGAAAGGACAGTCAAAGCATGAAAATTTTATTTTGTTTTATTTTAAAAAAAATTTAAGCATTGAGATTTTAAATAAGGATTTGGCATTGAGGATTTAGTAGTAGAATCTGGCACATATTAAGTGACCAACAAATTTACCAAGTGATAGGCGCTGATTGACACATTGAAGGTTCTATCTACATTGAACATACAGGCACACTTACCTGACTTCTTGAAGCTAGTGTTGTGATGGGGAGAGACAGATGGCAAACCAAAAAGCAAAGCATATCGTGTGTCAAATGGTATAGTGTGATGGAGAAAATGAACCAGGAAAGAGAAGTTTGGGGGATGGTGGAGCTTGAAACTTTAAAGAGAGCATTTAGAAATCACCTCTGAAAATTTGCTCTCTTAGCAAGGACCTGAAGCAAGTGAGAAATCTTTGTAGATATCTGTAGGAAGAAATTTCAGGTATGAGGTAGGAACTTGTATAGAATGTCCCAAGAATTGGCAGGCAACCCTGTGGCAGGAGCAGGGCCAGTGGAAGGAAGAATGGAATGAGATCAGAGAGATGATAAATGGGGAGCTTATGTGTCAGGTAGGGATTTTAGGCTATGTGAGAACATTACTTTTGAGCAAACTAGGAAGTCATTAGAGGGTTTGAGCAGAAGAAAATATAATTCGACTTAAATTTTTATAGAATCACTCTGGTTCCTATGTGAAAACCACCCTGGCTTTGTGTTCTCTTCTTACCTCTATGGGAGAGAGGTTCAGATAGACCAGATGAGAGAATGGTGTCACAGACTGTTATGGAGAGAATATAATATTTAGAATATATTATTAGTTAATTAATTTATTTTTTGGGGGGGTACATATTTTTTCTTTTTTTTATTAAATTATTATCTGTGTACATATTTTAACATTGCCCCCCTCCCATACATACCCTCCCTCCCCAGAGTTTTGTGTCCATTGGTTGTACTTATATATATGTATACAAGTCCTTCGGTTGATCTATTATCTCCCCCAGATCATATTTTTTAAGAGAGTACTGGAAAGATTTGATCATGGATTGGAGGTGAGATGTGAGATAGAGTTAAACATAAGCCATTGAGAAAGTCATTTGAACCACTGAATGGTTGAAGGTCCACTTATTGAAATAGGAAGATTATAGGGAAAGATTTGATGAGAGGCTTAATAAGTACTCAAGCCTTTATGGGCCTGTGGGACTTTATCAGGAGAGAACAAGGGTGTAGAAGAAAAGATGTCCTAGCAAAGGGATTATTATGTGCCATGGCCTTGACCTTGAAAATATTTTAATTATTTGGGAAATGGTGAGATATTCAGTATGGTGTAAGCAGTATACATTAGAAGCTGACAGAATACTGCCTATTTTTGTATGGCCTATGAGCTGTACAAACTGAAAAAATTCAAAAGAGGAATAATGTTTTTTGACATGAAAAATGGGATGAAATTCACACTTCAGCACCATAAAGTTTGACTGGAACATGGCCACATTCACTTACTATTGCCTATGGCTGCTTTTGTACTATAATGGCAGACTTCAGTAGTCAGGATAGAGACTATCTTGGCTGAAAAGGTGGAAATATTTACTATCTAGAGCCAAAATGGAGCATTTTTTTTTAAAGCAGATTGTGAAGTATCTTGTATGCCAAGATGGCAAGAGAAAGCCATCAAAGGTGAGTATCTTCCTAAAGAATCACAAATAATACAGGAGAAAAAAAATCCTAGTCCAACCTAATTTTCAAATGGAGAAGCAAACACTGAAATAGTAAGTGATTTGCCCAAAGCTTATTAGGCAAGGCCTTCAGTGAACTACCAGAATCATAGTTTTAATCCTGTTCCTTATCACCTACTTTGGAACTTCTTCAAAAACACATAGAATTCTTATGTCTGTTGTTGAATGTCAGGAGAAATACTTAGGGTTTAATGGTTTAGCCTAACCTAACTATATATTTATTTTATAATCAATAAAAATTTATTTGAAGGAAGAACCTTTATAAACTTTTAATGAAATTAAAATGAAAATTAAGCCATTTTTATAATAGAATTTGATCATGTGCAGAACTGAATTAGGCTGAAATTTGGCACTTCTGCCTGTTTTTGTTGAATATTTTCATTTGACTCATTATTCCATTGTTCTGTTTCTCTTGAGTTGTGAAAAGGAACATGTTAGTAACAGGCCCGTAGTAGATTCTCTCATTATTGACATGGATTTTAAAAATTATTAATTGGTGGCCTATCACTAATTCTAGATATTTTTGAATGGAGGAAATTTTATGGATTGATAAGTTATTCTAAGGAGCCAGCCAATAAGAACATTAGGAAAAATTCTGTTAGTATCTGTGCTATGATTAAACAGTATATCTGAGCTGATGAACCCAACCACGGGGGAAAAGAGGTGGCATGGACAGGTAAGAAATGGATACAGGAGGCATGTCTTGGCAAACCAAGGAGAGGCAATCACAGGGAAAACTGCAACAAGAGCTGGTCCAGTGTTGACTAACAGTGCATGCTGGGAGAAATTTCTTGAACTCTTTTTCTGGGCTGAAAAGGTGAAAAGATGTGCTGCAGTATCCTCTCATGAATCTGCTTACTGTACCTAACTACAGCTTTTATTCATTCATTGTCTACAAGCTGTATTTACCATTCTGCTTATTTCTCAGTTGACCTGAGAGAACCACTGCCAATGAATTTTATTGGGTAGAGATGCCAAACAGCAGAGCTTCAGTGGTCTATGTGGGCTTTAAGCTATGGTAATGCATTGCTGCAACAGCTGCCTGGATATGATGGAAAGCGGATTGCTGCCTTCTGCCAAATATATTAGAGCTTGATTTGTCCCTTTGATTACATCAAATGTCATTGTGCATGGAATGCGCTCAGAGAATGCTGAAATGGAACCCTGTGATCCAAAATTACCAGGAAGTCTCTTCTGGAGGTACACAAGGGATGTGTATGAGAAGCATTATAGTATACTCAGATGAAGCTGTATTTGAGAGTAAAATAGATCCGACTGACAGCCACATGTGGAACACAGCATTTTTCACTGTAGATTGTATTTCCAAATTGCAGAAGTCCCATAGATGTTAAAGGGCAGTAACATATGTGGAAGCTTAATAAACAGTGACCTTGCCACTGTAGTTGTTCTGTGGAGACTTAAGCAGATACCGTTGGGTATTGAGTCCATTGAGAGAATGTTCCTGTATGATCCTGATTGTGTTGAGAAAGGCTTGCCAAACCCAGTGACACTAAGGGGAGTACTCTTTCAGAAGTCACTGTAGTGAGGCCAAACTATAAGTAAATGAATTAATTTATACTTATTCTACTAGAGCACCATAGTCATTGACAACGCTAGAAGTTTTGAACCTCATCAAGAAAGGAATATTAACTGTTTTAGTCACTACTGAATCTAGTGTTTTTAAAGGCCAGTGGCCAGGTGTATTGAAAGGCTAGACTAGGAAAGTACACTTATGGGAATAATATGCTAATCCAGGATGTCACTGGAGGGTGAGGCTTTAACCATTGTTTTCTAATAACTCAGGTATCATAGGCATAAAATAGATTTGTCTTTCTTTTGTAACTAGTTTGGGTAGGACCAATGCTGAATACCATGTTGTACTTGTGGGAGGCAGAAAGGTGAAAGCAGAACATAATGCATGGAAACCTGCCTCTCTAAATCCCTGTACACTGGGGTCTGGGATATGATTACCTAAAAACTGCACATGGAATCTAGAATGTCCCAAACAATACTTTCTAAGCCACCATCCCAGTCTTTGGGACTATGTGATACATAAGAACATGCCATTTCTGTTTAATGACACTATAATTTGAACTAATTTCATAGTGTGTTAAATGTCATGTTAATCTTTCTTCCAAAGCAATATAGTGTAACAAATGACTTATTAATTGATAGAATTACACAATGATTAGAATATATTTTGGGAGGTTGATTTGAAGCCCACAGATGATATATATATAAACAGACTGGCCAGAAATATGAGTGGTTGGCCTTTTAAAAGAAGAATTACCTTTCATACACAAATACCTTCATCAAAACATATGATAAATGGTTCAAATAACCAGGTAATAGAGGAAAAAGAGTAATCAAACTTGAAAGAGAATATCAAAAGACTCCTGAAGGGCTATGAGGATATGGTCATAATGAACATGCTTTGTGGAGAATATTCCTGTTTCCCATTAGGTGGGCTCAGTTATGGTAGTTGTCAGGATGTTAGTAGGCTTATTCTTCTAAATACAACATTGTAAGACAAATTATGGAAAGATAGCCAAGCTCCACCAGCGTGGCTCAGTGGTTGAGCAATGACCTATGAACCAGGAAATCACAGTTTGATTTCCAGTCAGGGCACATGCCTGGTTGTGGGCGCAATCCCTAGTATGAGGTGTGCAAGAGGAAGCTAACCAATGATTCTCTGTCATCATTGATGTTTCTCTCTCTCTCTTCTCCCTTTCTCTCTGAAATCAATGAAAATATATTAAAAAAAACACAAAAACAGACCCAGAGACAAGGAAGCATCAATCAGACTCTCAAATCTCAGAGGGATGGTAGGGGAGGGTGGGAGAAAGGGGAAGAGATCAACCAAAGGACTTGTATGCATGCATATAAGCCAAACCAGTGGTCATGGACAAAAGGGGGTGGGAGCATATGTGGGGAGGGGTTTGTGGTGGGAATGGGGGATGAGGACAATTATGTGATACCGTCATCAATAAAAAAAGAAAAAGAAATAACAATAATAAAAGAACACACAAATAAAAATTATCTCCTTAAATTAATAAAATATAAAATTTTCACTGTCATTGAAAAAAAAAAAAAAAGCTTGCCTGTTTCATGATCAAAGTTCTCTAGATCTTGCTTTCAAACCACAAAGGATTATTAATTAATAGACACTTGTTTTGTTATTGTAAGTCTTCCCTGGTTAAAGAAACCAATCTCGAGTCACATATCTAACACAGAATATGGTGATAAGATATGTTATTTTTTTGGTTCTCTTCAAATAGAGGTGACTTTTTACTTTTTGAACCATCTTGTGATTTTTTAATACCTCTCTTAACACATTCAGACTTGAAATAAATTTCTTTCGGTAAACATGTCTTATTGCTGCTATTAGAACAGAAATCTGTGACGCTATTTTCTAAATCTCCCACAGTGTTTAGCAGAATATATTTTATCTAAAGGCACTTCATGAATATTTGACAAATTAAATTGAGGGGACAGAGAAGCTTTTGATTTTTCTCCAAGCAGGGGGGAGTGTAGTGATAACATTGTTGGTATAAATAAATAAATTCTACTCTAGTTTATTTTCTGTTCCTATCATTAGAAGAAGAGGTGAACCATCTGTTTCTCTCTTACATTTCCTTTATTATGAAGAAAAAGGCAAAGGGGTGGGGAGCAACTTCAAGGAATTTTATTCAATATGCCCAGCAGATTTCAGAAAATTTCCAGATTTTCCATTGGTCAAAGGTTTGGGAGAAAGGAATGAGAAAATGAGAGAAATTGAGAAGCCTGTTATGATTACCGATTTGATGAATTAATATTTGATGTTCAATGAAAAGCCACTGAAAAGGCAACAATGGGGGAAGTTGGCATTTAGAGAAACTTTTATTCCTGAGAAACATTCACATTGAGGTTCCATTAATATAAAAATAGTTCCTATTGGCAATTCATTAAGCTAACAGGTGGTCAGTGATTTCTGTCCAGGGAGTTGTAGTTTACAAGTGAAGATTTTAATGAGAGTACTTAGATCCTTGAATGCTTTGAGGACACTTCCTCTTAATAGTACCTCCTACCTTTCCCACACTGATGTGCAAAAAGCCCAGTCTATCACCTTGATATTGAGGACTAATGGATGTGGGGAGTCCAGAGGTAAGAACTTTTGCAGGTTAGGGCGGTCACATACTGTGCTGGGAGAGTCAATCTTGTGTGTTTGCTTGCTTCAGTCACGTCTTTGGCAATTAGGCCTAGGTTGGGGATCTAAGCCAAGTAATGGGGAAAAGGAAACAATTATGTTAAGAGGGTTGTCTGTATTCTCTCCCCTAAAACTGTTAATATAACTCTACAAGTGTAAGACCAGCCTCACTAAAAAAAATAATCTCTCAAATGTAGCCTGCATAAGAGATAAAATAAACTTTTTCCTCCCTCCCCCACTAAGAACTTACACTATCTTAGTGAAATAGCTATATATCAAATATTGCCATTGAACAGGGACATTAGTGTGGGGTGTTGTTTAAATGGGTCATCTTCTCCTCAGTTACTTTACTGACCACAAACAAAGGAGGTTGTTAGTTCTCTAAGTGGATACAATACCAATATTATTTATTAACTCTTCTTTACTTGATTTCCAGAAAAAAAATTCTAATAGGAAGACTTCCTTTGTCAACATATCTCAAATCAAGATATGTTCCTTTCTTAGAAAATGATTTTCTGTTAGAAACCTTTCTAGGAGACTAATCAAAGTATATTGGGATATGTTACTTTTTATTCTGGAAGTTGGTATTCTAATTAAAGATACTGTATGTATGTATCAAGAAGGAGGTTCTTAAAAATTACTATTCAGAGGAAGGATTATAAGAATTATATATATATATTATTTAGTGAATCCTCCCCTGATGGTATTTTTCCATTGATATTTAGAGGGTAGGAGGTAGGGGGTAAGACGGAGAAAGAAACACTGATGTGAGAGAGATACATTGATTGATCCCTCCCACACCGGCTGAGGATTGAGCCTGCAACCAAAATACGTGCTTTTGATCGGAATCAGGCCCAGGATATTCAGTGCGCAGGCTGGCACTCTATCCTCTGAGCCAAACTAGGCAGGGCAGGATTTTTTATATTTTTCAATAATTTGTCTTTAATCTGGGTGAAGTCTACACTATTTTCACTTCCTCCCCCCCCCCGCCCCCCCCCCCTGCCCACCCAAAGCTTTGGTAATGCTCTTACTTTGCTTTTTCTAAATAGTTATTGTATTGACCAACTGACTTTAAAAATTAGTTCAAGAGCTCACCCAGTTTGGCTGGGTCGACCTTTGAACCAGGTGGTCATGGTTCAATTCCTGGTCAGGGTACATGCCCAGGTTGCAGGCTCTATCCCTAGTGTGGGATGTGCAGTCGGCAGCCAATCAATGACTCTTTTGTATCATTGATGTTTCTATCTCTCTCACTCCCCCTTGCTCTCTAAAAATTAATAAAAACATATTTTTTAATTGTCTAAGACAAATCATTAAAATCAGTTTCTTGAATGGCTGCTTGGTTAATTAGTTAGCACAGATAAAATGGAACTTCCTTTCCATTTTAGTGATTGCAGTTGGTTTTGCCTTTCTTTATATTCTTATTAGACTTCAGGGTTAAGCAATTTCTATCAAAGAAAGGAAAGCAAAGCCATCCCATTCCTCAGAATACAAGTGAAAACTAGTAATAAGATTATTTGTAACCCCAGGACACTGTGGAAGAAACAAATTAGGATTGCAAAAAACAGCTCACATGATGGTGAACACTTTTGTGCTTGTGTTGAGTTCAGGCTTAAAAGGTACTCTTGGTGGGGGCATATGTGGGGAGGGGTTTTGGATAGGAATAGGGGGATAATGACAGCTATGTGATACCATAATCAATAAAAATAAAAAGGGGAAAAATAAATAAAATAAAAAAATAAAAACTGAAAACACCAAATAAATAAATAAATAAATAAATAAATGGTACTCTTGACCCTGGCCTCATAGCTCAGCTGGTTAGAGCATCGTTTCAATATGCCAAAGTTTCAGGTTTGATCCCGGGTCAGAAAACATACAAGAATCAAACAATGTATGTATGAACAACAAATCCATCTCTCTCTCTCTCTCTCTCTCTCTCTCTCTCTCTCTCTCTTTTCATTTCTCTCTCTAAAATAAGAAAACCCAAAAAACATTAAAAAATATATATTCTTAAGATATTTTGATGCAGCTTTTTTTTTCAAAGAAAAAAAACATCAGATACTAAAGTTTTTTAAGTTTTATTCATGCATTGAATATTTAAAAAAAAGTTAGAAATATAAATGGTCCATTTTTAACTACAAATAAAACCTGAAATATTTTCTAAACTGGAATAAACTTTTTGATAATCAAATGATTATTTTTTATTGTGATTATGTCTAATTCTATTCACACCTAATATTTTTAGATTTTAGTGGGTAATATCAAGAATCTTAATTTTCTATGAGTCACTTTAAATTTTGACCATAGCTTTCAGTTTTTTTTAAGAGCTAAAATCAGGAAATACATCATTTGTCTGTATAGTGCCATATATTCCTATTTAAAAAGATTTCCAGAAAAGATACTATGTCTTATTATTATATACAGAAGCACCATGTTTGCATTATTTGCAAATAAATTATATCAATAGCCTGATGCAAATTCATAATATGAGTTACTAATTTATTCCTGTCTAAAATACACTTTTCCTTGAAAGTGCAGAACTTTTAGCTAGGTTTTTTTATATCTTAAAAATATTCACTAAAAGATATATCTGTATTGTTCTCTAGTCCCTTGGAAGTACTAAAAAATGACATTTCTTTCTAGTACCTTGCAAATATTAAAACATGACATTTCTGAATTTTGGGTTTCACTATTCACTGATGATCTCAAATTTTTATCTTCAAATTGAATTACTGTCCTGAGCTCCACAGTCATATATGCAACTTTTTATTTGATGTCTTCATTTGGAATGAATACAAATAGGTATTTCAAACTTAATACTTCCAAATAGAAGTGCTTATTCTCCAGTTTCTCCCACCTCAATCCCAAATCTAATTTCCTCCAAGACATGGTTTCTCAATAAATTATAGCAATTGCCCAATCAAAAGAAAAAAGGAGAAAAACAAATTCAGAAATCATTTCTGGCTCTTTTCTTTCTTTCATACTTACATCCAATATGTCAAAAAGCTCTGCCCACCTCTTCAAAAATAATTATATTCCAAATCTGACCACTTCTCTTTATTTATCTTGCTAGAAGCAGTCCAAACAACCACAATTTCTTGCTCTGATTTCTACAATAGCCTCCTTTTACTCTTCTGATTAAAGCGTTGGAAAAGTTTCACATTTTACATGAAAGTTTAAAAGAAAAAACTATGTATGCAAAGGCAATGACAAAGAATGCTAGCACTCACTAATATTTTAGTTTTTTTCCTCTTCTTCTTGAATGTACACAGCTAAGTACATTCCCCATCTTCCTTGTGCAGATGAACTGAGTTTGGACAATGAAATGTAGGCAGATTTAGTGGACATCACTTCTAGACGTGACCTATAAAAATTTCCCAGGTGGGATCCTCTACGCTCTTCCTATTGTGTGGCAAAGTTGAGGCCATGTGTTAAAGGTGGGATCTTCAGTGTCTCTGAACAACTCAGTGTCTCTGAATCACCCACTCAGCTAGGTTGCCTGCTATTATTGAAATATGACACATGTAAAAAGTAAAGCTTTACTTTGTTAAGCCACAGTATTAGTTCTCACATGGCTCAGATCTTGTCCATCTCTTCAACCTTGTTTTTATTCCCACTTTCTCCTTTTCCTCATTAGGCCCCAATTACTCTGGATTTCTACAAATCAGAACCTTTGCACTTGCTATACTTCTACTTGGATTGACCTTCCCTTCAGATGGAAATATGATTGCTCCCTTCTCTTCAGTTAGATTTCCAACTCAAACGCCATTTCTTCAAAGAGGCCTTCCCTGACCACCTTATTCTATACAGCCTCCCATACTGGTCACTTTCTATTACATCACACTAGTACATCTTCGCCACAATTATCAGTGCCTTCAATTGTCACATTGTGCTTTTTGCTCCTCTCTTCCTAGAATGCCAGCTCATTAAGGGAAAGATTCTTAATGTTACCATCTACAATAGTGCTTGGCATGTAGAGGCCACCCAATAAGTATTTATTAGCTAACTGACTATTATAAATAGGTGTATTATTGGAAGGTAGGAATTGTATTCTGTAGTTCAAATGTATGTAAAGCATATTTCATATAAACCATAGTATTTCTAACAGTGCATCCCATTTAATTGCATGTAAACAAGGTAATTGAATGGCATGGGATTTGGAGACAGAAATACCCAACTCCAGTTTTGAACCTACTGTGTGATCCTAAGAACTCATGTTTTCACAGCTTCTTTTTCCACTATTTAAACAATGGAAATTCTATAGTGTATACCTTATTCTGATGGCAGCCTCAAGAAATATACTAGTAATGTTTGTAAATAAACAGTATAAACTGTATAGAGTTCATATAATGAAACAGTTTAAGGCCATAAAACTATTTTAAAACACATACTTTGTGAGTAGACAATGCTAAGTGATAGGTATGTTAATTAGAACTATTATTACATACTAGAGACCTGCTGCACAAAATTCGTGCTTGGAGGGTGGTGTCCCTCAGACAAGCTTGCACCTTCTCAGGACCCCTTGAGGGATGTCCAACTGCCCATTTAGGGCTGACACCAGTAAGATTGGGCCTAAACGGGCAGTCAGACATCATTCTTACAATCCAGAACTGCTGGCTCCCAAACACTAACCTGCCTGTCTGCCTGACTGCCCTTAGCTGCTTCTGCCTACCAGCCTGATCACTCCTAACCACTCCCCTGCCAGCCTGATTGATGCCTAACTGCTCCTTTGTAGTCCCAATTGCCCCTAACTTCCCTCCACTGCCGACCTGGTCAGCCCTAACTGCCCTCCCCTGCTGGCCATCTTGTTGTGGCCATCTTGTGTCCATATGACGGCAGCCATCTTGTGTGTTGGACTAATGGTCAATTTGCACATTATATCTTTATTATATAGGATTATTACAATACAAGGTTCTTTGTGCTGTATAACTCTCTCTCAGTTAGGAAGTTTCTTGGGTCTCCAATGCAAATACATTGCTTTCCATTGAACATGTAGTTTCTTAGCTCAAATTGATCTTTAGCATGCTGCTATTCCTGTCTGGCAAGGTGAATTAAGAGGCAGTATATGGGTAAAATCTTGAATTTTTGTTCTGGTAGAAATGTGAGGGGGTTTTTCTTCAGCAGTTCTTTTTAACTCAAATGTTCTTTATTGGCTTAAAATCTCCCCAGACTCCTTAACCTGAGAACAAATAGTATCGTGGGAACAAATATTTATTGTTCATGAGCAAATCTTACAATCAAGCTATTATCTGCATGGGCTTTTCCTAGGAAACAATGGATATTGTAACAAATAGAACATGTAACACTTGTAAAATCCCTGAGAAATCGGTTGCTGTTTAATGTGGCTAGTGGAAGAGAAGGAGACTCAGCCCCTGAACCTGCCTCGATAAGGAAGTGAGTGATGGTCGGTCATTATCACTACTCCAAGTTCTGTTCCAGAGTATGCAATAAAGTGATCAGAGTATCTCTTGCTTTAAAGTGCCCCGTTTGACCTTCAAATGAAGCTGTAGGTTGCAGCCATCCTCTGTGTCTGCCTCCCAAGACCGAGGGACCATGCCAGCTCAGAGTTGAGACTGGAGGAGGCCCTAGATTGCTTGGAATTTTCCCTCTTCAGCAGAGGGCTGAATGCAATGCAAGCTGTGTCATAATTGATATATTTTTAACCATTGCCCTAGGGGGAAGGGATAAAGCAAAGAATAGAATAATCCTCTGGCTGGTTGCAACCTCCTGGTGTGCTGAAACATCTATCTTATTGCTAATTTAAAAGAGAAAATAGAGGGCATAGGGGAATAGATAAATGGTGATGGAAGGAGACTTGAGGTGGTGAATACACAAGACAATATACAGAGGATGTACAATTGTACACCTGAAACCTATATAATTTTATTAATGTCACCCCAATAAATTCAGTTAAAAAATAATAGAAAGTAAGCCTTATCCTAAGAAGATTGACAAGTCTATCAAACAATGTTGTTTTTAAACATTCCACAGTACAAATTTTCACAAAGCAAGTGTTAGCAACTTTGTCCCACTCTGTAATACTGGCTAAAGAAAATTTTCTTGATTTTGTTAATGAAATCTACAAATCAAAAAACATTTGACTAGAGACCTAGAAGAGCACTTTTATTAATGTTTTATGATACTTATTTAAAAGAACATAAGGGAACCTGAGAGATTTCATGTCGGGATGGGATTGAAATGCATTATCGCTCACCAATGAGAGTATATAGGAGGTTTTTAATAAATTCTAGCACCCTGTTATAGAAGGGATTTTACATTATGGATGTGTATTATTAGCAAACTTTATGGTGCTAAGTGCATTGCATTTATATGTCCAGTGGGGCCTGATCCAGCTTTTGCAAATTGTGCTTAATTAAATACTAGTCTCATCAAACATGCTCTCTCTGGAGGGAGGCAGACAAGGTGGTCACATGACCCAGTACTGAGGGTATGATAAGGGTTAGGTATAAGTATTTGTTTACTTTGCATTTTGAGCAAAGAACCCCTCACTTGATGCTTTTATTTCATACTAGACAGCTCTTGTTGCCTTAAAAAATAAAACAAGACAAAATTCAAAGTGGTCTTCAACCCCAGCTGCTAGGATAAATTCCATAGACATTTGGAAAATGTTGCAAGTGCACATGATCAGAAAATGCAGATGGCATAGTAAATGTAAAATGAAAACTAAAAACATAGTCCCATTCCCATTCAGGTTCCAAACTTAAAATTTGTCACTTTTGAAACTTTCTTGGTGGATTGATCAGATTTCTGTATTTAGACATTTACTTTAGTTCTGTGGTGGAGTCTCCTTGTAAACTTTATCCATCTTTTCATCTACTGATAATCTATCACAATTCAACATAATGAAAGGCATTTTAGGGACAAAATAGGCGTGTTTAGGGAGATTTAGGAATAGAGGATCCATGGGGAAGAAGGCATAGGTGAGGGCTTGGAGCTGTCAAAAGGCATACATTCACAGAGGAGGAACAAGGAGGATGCCACAGAATAAGGGGAGAGGAGGACATACTTCACAGAAGATAGGGAAAAGCCACAGGGTATGGGGAGAAAAAGGAAACAAACTTTCACAGAGGAGAGAGAAATGCCAACAAATGGGAGAAAGAGGAAAACAGATTCCACAGGAGGTAGAGAATTCTACCATTGAAAAGGGAGAGACGGGAGGGGACACCATGTGGGGTTTGGGCTTTGAAGCTGATATTCTGCAAAAGAGTGACCAATGAGAAGGCAGTATGAAGAAACAAAGAACCTTAGAAACCTTAGGAAAAAAGGAGCCTACTGGGTTACCCCCTTGGGCCCCCTCCCCACATGGGAGTCTGTATTTGCTTCCAATAAATTTCCACCCTTTTCATCAAACACTTCTTGTCTGTGGCTCATTCTTAGGATCCATCTGGACCCAGGAAAGAAATCACCCTTGCATCCTGCTCAGGAAAACAACCCAAATCACTTGTGAAACTGACAAATGACATAATACATATGGAAGTGCTTCATAAATAGAAGTGTAATGTAATGTTAAATATTATTATTATTTTGGGGTAGAGTATAGGAGTTAAAGCTTAATGCCTTGAAGTATCTCCTAAAAATTCCTTGCAAAATTGTTTATAGGAAAATTCTCCAGTTCTTTTAAGCTCTTCTATTGTTTTAGGCTTTATTCAAGGAAAAATGATTAGCTGTTGAGAGATTTTAAACAAGAAAGTGACAGCATTAAACTTATGCTTTGAAAAGTCATTCAGATACAGTGTGAATAAAATATGTGGTAATGGGAGTGGTGGCAGAAGGAATGAGGAGGTCATGCAGGTGGCTGGCGAGTGATCACACAAGGAATAATGGATGGCATTTTGAATTTAGCAGCAAAGATGAATGGAAGTGTCAGTTTTGCAAAGGTTTGAGAAAGTGGAGTTAACCAGGTAAGGAAGGGTTTGTGATTGGTGGTGTTGGTAGCCAAACTGGAACTTGGTTCTTGAGTTGGGCAAAGAAAAAAATTCAGAACCAAAAACTCAAATATAAGATTTATTTAGAAAGTGACGGGAGTAGTGGAAGTGAGCCAGCTGGGCTGCAGAGGCTCTTCGAGCTCTGCAGCTGCTGATGTAGACTGGTCCCTTCACCACTCCTCTCCCAGCTCTCAGCCTTCAGCCTTGAACTGAAATGACACCATTGGTTCTTCCGAATCCACAGCTCACTGACTGCAGATCTTGGGACTTCTCAGCTTCCATATTATATGAGCCTATTGCTTGAAGTAAATCTCTCTGTATATAGATATACTGGCTTTAATTTTCTGAATAACCCTGACAAGTACAGATGCCAAATGAATATAAGGTACTTTTTTTTAATGGAGGATAGGAGAAGACAGGTATCTGTGGAAATAGAGCCTGAACATAGATGCTATTTTATGTTTTACCACTCAGCAGATGTCTTGAAATGGGGCTATCTACTAAATATATTTTAAATTTGAACTTTCACTTGTTCATTTGATAATGTAGAAATAACTATATTTTATGTTTTTAAGATTTATTGTCCTATTCATCTCTTCATGTATGATATTATAAACGATTGCTTCAGATAAATGACTGGAAAATTATTTTGACAAAAAATCATAGTTTATCTTTCTTAATCTATCAAATGTTTGTATTTCTCCTAAGGATCATGACAAATATAAAATTTAATATTCAGATTAACGTGTCTCTTCTCTTTTTTAATTATTTTATTGATTAAGGTATCACATATTTGTCCTCATCCCCCCATCCCCATTCCAAACCTCTCCCCACACATGCCCCAACCTCCCAGTTGTCCGTAACCACCGATCAGATGCTCTTGAGGTTATCATGTCTTCCTTAAAACATTTTTGATCTTTTATGGTCTCATATATTCTCAATATTTTCAATAAGGCCTTTCAATATAACTTATTTGGAAATAAATGTATTCACGAAAATATTTAGTAAGTAGATAGTCTGACAGATTAGAGATCTGATCGTAAGATCAGCGATCTTAGGGTCAATCCTAAATATAAGCTTTTCTCAGACAGAAAATGCTTTCATTCAACCTTTCAACCAGTCAAAATGTGTTTGTTCCTGTACTACTCTGCAACTTTCAAGATGTCTGAATTTTTCAGGCAAAGGCGATGTATTAGTGCATTAAGGAGATAAGTGATCTAATAGTATCTCTAACACAGGCTTAACATGGTGCTTTGAGAGCTTCAATTTTGCTTTGTTTTTGGTCCTTCAGAAAGATACATCCATCTGTTACTAGATTAAAAAATGATGCAGGGATACAGAAAATGTGTGTTCAAAGAATTTTAAACAAATGTACAAATAAAGGTTTTTCTTTGTGTCTGCTCTTTTTTTCTATAACCGTTTTATCTTTCTTTTAAAATATGTATTTACTGATTTTCTTTTTCTTTTAAAGAGAGGAAGGGAGAAGAAGAGAGAGAGGAACTTCAACAAGAGAAAAACATTAATCGATTAATCGGCTGCCTTCTGCAGGCACTCCCCCTCCTGGGGATCAAGCCTGAAACAGGGAGGGGCACGTGCTCCATGGGGGATTGAACTGGAGACCTCTCAGTGCATGCAGCGTCCTCAAAAAAACTGAGCCACACCGGCCAGATTGCCTTATTTTTCTTTTCATTTCAGCTGCATTCATGAGAGTTGAGTTGTGCACTTGATCCTAAAGTTTTACTGCAGCATATGTTTGTATCTGTGCGTTTGCCCACACTTTGTGATGCTAGTTGCTGAATTGCTGGTGGAGACCATTTTTAGCTTTGAAAACCATTGTATGGCATGCTGTTCAGATGCTCTTTTAATTTTCAAAATCTGTGTTTGTTTTTTTTTGGAAATATGTCTATGGCTGCCAAATTACATTAGGTAGTGATGAGGTGTTTTTATTTGATATGAGAGGACCATTTTTAGCTAGGTTGCCCCTCGGGTGTGCAGGACCCTAAGTGTTATAAGCTGAATTGTATTTCCCATTATCCATATGTTGAAACCCTAATCACCATTGTATCTGTATTTGGAGATAGGGCTCTAAAGAGGCAAATAAGGTTAAATAAAATCACAAAGGTGAGGTCTTAATCCAATAGGGCTGATGACCCTCTAAGAAGAAAAAGAGGCATTAGGGCATGCATGCTCACAGAGAAAAGGACATCTGTAGGCCAAGGAGAGAGGCCTCACCATAAATCAACCCTGTTGGGACCTTGATCTTGGATTTGCAGCCTCCATAACTGTGAGAAAGGAAATGACCCTGTAAGCTACCAGTCTGTGGTATTTTGTTAAGGCAGCCCTAACAAACTAATGCGCTAGGCAAATATTTTTCATGACCCAGCTCTTCAGGTGAAATGCAATGTTCCTGACTAATTCTATATCTTACTAGGAGGAAGAGGTGACAAAGCTGTTGTTACGGTGTCATGGCTCTGTTTGTGCTGAAACAATGCAGTTCTTGCTTCCGCAAGTTTCCTGATGCTATTTGTTTATTTAATGCTGCTTACAGTATTACTCGTGACACTTCATCATCCCTCATGCCACCTGTGAATCCTGGCTTGGTTGTAATTGTGCTTCCTTGATAATGACCATAAATGTAAGACTTCCTTGCAGAGTGGGCAGAAAAATGTGAACAATACATATTTCATTTTCTGGACACACTACATTTATTTTTCGAAAGCTTATGGAGTAGACCTAGAATAACACATCTCCCAACCATATCTTTTCTTGAATTCTGTAGGATGCAATCACTGCATCCCTAGAAAGTGATCTCTTTTTATGCTGACCTCACCTGTCTTCTATGCACTCCTGTCTTCCCTATAGTGCCACCAGTGAGAAGGTAGCTGAGGTGCTGAAAAGAATAGTCCTAACTAAGAAATGTTCATCCCTCACCTGGGATAAGACCGGCAGGGGAGAACATGATGTCACCCTGATTAGAGGCAAGAAAGGCCATTGATGATGGACTTGTCGGTGTCGGTGTCTCAAAAAGCCTTCAATGAAGAAGAGGAAAAGCCAGCTGTGGGAAGGTGGTGAGGTATACACCATGTTGCCATGGGAGGTACAGGAGGCACCCATCACCTTTGAGTTTTGTAGACTGAGGTGGCATTGTTGGAATACCAACCAAGAACAAAGTATGGTCAGTACATGTGGCTCAATCACAAGGGTAGGTATGGATCTGAATTAGGCCACATCCCTGAATTCACTCATTGTGAGACCTGAGTGAGATACCTCAAATTGTGTACCACAGCAGTGAGTGGGAGAGCTCTTAGAACTGGGATGCTCCACAGGTGTAAGATCACCCAACGGTGTGAGTCCCAGAGGTACTCTGATCTTCCGGTGAATTCCATGCTGTAGAGGGCACCACATTCCCACGGGACAGAAGCAGACAAGGCTTCCACAGGTTCCTGCCCATTCAGCTCACATGTCCTGCTCTGATGGCACTGCCAGCCCCCACAAGTCCCTGATAATGCAAGAGAACTTAAGGGAATTTTAAGGAAGGCATCCAAAACTCTAGAACCCCAAAGATCGTGTCTCGCCTGAGTCTCAGAAGGTACATGCAATGACTATCTATGTTTGGCAGTTGGTAGATCAGCTCGCTCCTCTTTCTACTTCTAATGTTCATTCCTCTCTACATGGATTTTTATCAGCACCACCAACCCCTCCTCAAATTAGGCAGGGTCTACACCACTCCTCTCCAATCAAAAACAGCAAACAATTAATGTTTGACTTGGAAATAGCATTTTCCTTTATTACAAACATATCATGTCATCTTTCCTCTGAGTATTCTTACCGTATGTATATTGTAATATTGTATAAAAACACAATTGTACTAATTTTCTATTGCTATTGTTGCAAATTACTAAAAAGTTGGTAGTTTGAGCAATACAGTTTTATTATCTTACGGTTCTCTGGGTCATAAGTCTATGGTACTAAGACGTAACATGATTAACAAGATGCCCTCAGCATTGGACTAGAGGTTGAGAAGTTTTGGTCTGGACTCGATCACTAACCTGTGTGAATAAAGTGCTTTACCTGAGCCTTCGTTTTCTCCTATGCGTAAATGAGTAACTGGAGATACAGTCTTATTCAGTTTTTAAATGTTATAGTACCCTATTGAAAAACAATACATTGTCTTGGAATATGCTTTACAATGATTACCATTTTCAAAGAATTAGCCCCAACTCAACATTTATTTTGCTGTGCTACCGTATCTACTTGCACATTTGTATTGTGTAGCACTCCAGTTTTTGGATATCACTCTCCCCGACACCAGGTACTCTTTCTCCAGGGCAGCACTCATTGTTCATCATGTCCCTGGAAGTCAGATAGGGATTGTAACATGGTAGGTCTTCATTAAATGCTTTTGAATAAATGCCTTAGTGCACTATTTCTCCAAGTCTGTTCTGTGTACATGATACAGACATACCTCATTTTATTGCATTTAGTTTTCTGTTTTGATTTATTTTTACAAATTGAAGGTTATGGCAACGCAATAGTAAATTTCTCAGTGCCGTTTTTTTTCAACAGCATTCACTCACTTTTGCATTTGTGTGTCACATTTTGGTAATACTCACAATATTTCAAGGTTTTGACTATTATTATATTTGTTATGGTGATCAGTGATCTTTGATGGTACTGTAATTGTTTTAGGGAGCTATGACCTACTCCCATATAAGACAGCGTACTTGATAGATCTATGCTTTTTATTTCATTTTATTTTCCCAGATTTATTGAGGTATAGTTGATAAATAAAACTGTCAGATAGTTAAAGTGTATGTCTTTTTAAAAAAATAATTTTTTATTGATTTTTTTTAGAGAGAGCGAGAAAGGGAGATAAAAACATCTTCAATCAGATCAGCTGTATATTCACACTTCCTAGTGGGGATTGAGCCATTAACATAGGCATGTGCAAACCAGTGACCTCTTGTTTCCTGGGTTCATGCTCAAACACTTAGCAACACCAACTGGGCTAAAGTATATGTCTTGGTGACTTGATACACCTAAACACTGTGAGAGGAATCCTCCATTGAGTTAAACAGCTCATTCATCATCTCATCATTTCACATTTTTGGGTAGGAGGACATTTAAGTTTTAGTCTCTTAGGAAAATGTCAGTTATACAATACAGTCATCGCCATGCTATAGTCACCATGCTAGACCTTAGATCCTCTGACTTTATTCATGTCATAACAGAAGGTTTGTACCCTTTTACCAGCCTCTCCCCATTTCCCCCAGCCCCTGACCCCATGGCAACTACTCTTTTACTCTGTTTCCATGAGTTTGGATTTTAAAAGTAGTTTGTTTATTTATTGTTTAAAGGTTTTACATTATAAGTGATATCATGTGGTGTTTTTCTTTGTCTGGCTTATTCCACTGAGCATAATGCCCTCCAGGTTCTTCCATGTTGTTACAAATGATAAAATTTATTTTTTTCTAAAGCTAAATAATATGCCATTGTAGTATGTATGCCATATTTTCTTTATCCATTAATTTGCTAATGGCTGCTGAGGTTGCTTCATACTTTGATTGCTGTGAGTAATGCTGCTGTGAACATGGGAGTGTACAGATACCTCTTTGAGGTACTAGTGTTTGCTTCCTTTTATATGCCCAGGAGTGGTGCTGGGTCGTATGTAAGCTCTATGTTTAATTTCTAGAGGAACCTCTATACTGCTTTCCATAGTGGCTGTACCTGTTTATATTTCCACCAACAGTGCATAAGGCATTTCCTTTTTCCTACATCCTAACCAGCATTTGTTTTCTCTAATGATGAATTTTAAATGATGAACATTTGGTTATTTTTTTATGCTGTAAATTATTGATGTACTAGAACATTCTGATAGAATATTAGAAAATAAGATTTTCATGAGAGCATGAAAAGGGAAAAGTGAAGCACAACAAATTGTCTGGTTTATAGTTTAGCTGGATGAATATTTTTAATCGCTAAAAACAAAATGTAAATGGAAACCCAAATTTTAGAAGCCTCTTCTAACGTTATTTTTATAACTAGAAATTCCTATATGAAGATGAATGCAGGAAGTAGAAAGGAATTCAGAACTGAGAGTTTTATGATTTAACCAAATATTTAATGAGCTTACCAGAACTTCTACAATACTTAGGTAAATTGGGTATTATATTAGTGTGGGCATCAGAATTATAAAAGATCACAGTTTGTTTTTCATTATTAACAGTGATAACAATAAGAACACTGAAGTATCAAGAGACGGTAACAATTTAAAAAAAAAAAAATAAGCCTCAGGAGTTTCTCTGTCTCTGAGGCAAATGGTGATGTGCAATGTGTTAGCTCCTTTGAGCAAGCGGAGAGCTTGGGCCCGATGGAATTGTGATTCCGTTCTTACCAGCAGTGCTTACGGGCGCAGCTGGAAATAGCCTTGTATTTGCTGATCTGTTCTTTTTTTGCTGTACTAATGAGTCTCTCTCTCTCTCTCTCTCTCTCTCTCTCTCTCTCTCTCTCTCTCTCTCTCTCTCTCTCTCTCTCTCTCTCTCTCCAGCTTGTTCAGAGTATATTTTAGCCTTATATTTTAGGCAGGGTAGAAATCTCAGGAACTCTTATTTCAGAATGTGTTCCTTGGAGAAAATAGAAATGGAATCAAGGTGTTATATTTCTCTAGGAAAGCCCTGTTGAGGCAGCTGATAGTTCGGGGTGGGGGTATATGCCATGCCATGTGGTTTAAGGCAATCATTGCAAATGAGCGCCCTTCCATAATCATATGTGCAGTGGTTTCTAATACCCAAGATGAGGGAGTTAAAAAAATATATACAGGAGTTGGCAACAAGTGGGTTTACAGTTGTGAGTATGTGAAACAGTGTTCATTCTTGTATTATGTATTTATTTATTTATTTTTTATTTTATAAAATATATATTTTTTTTATTGATTTTTTTACAGAGAGGAAGGGAGAGGGATAGAGAGTTAGAAACATCGATGAGAGAGAAACATCAATCAGCTGCCTCCTACACACACCCTACTGGGGATGTGCCTGCAACTATGGTACATGCCCTTGACCAGAATCGAACCCGGGACCCTTTAGTCCCCAGGCTAATGCTCTATTCACTGAGCCAAACCGGTCTTGGCTTGTATTATTATTTATTAATTAATTATTGTATTATTTATCATTATTAATCTACTTTTTTCCAACTGTGCATATATGTATGTGAGTGTGTGTGTGTGTGTGTGTGTGTGTATACCAGTATATGCAAGAGAGAGGTTAAAGCCAACCTATTACCCATTTCATATATACATGAAAGACATCTATCTATCTATCTATCTACCTACCTACCTACCTATAACTCTAACTGCAAATTGAATCCACTGAACAGTGGACCGACCAGCAGAACAACTGGTTGCTGATGCACATTGACCACCAGGGTCAGATGCTCAACACAGGAGCTGCCCCCAGCTCACAGGCCCCAACCAGCAGTGATGGGGGAGGGGGGGAGGGGAGGGCCTGCCCCAGAGCCGGCGAGCAGGTGGCACCAGGCCAGCCAAAGGGGATGTGAGCGCAAGGCCAGATTACACCACCAGTTGCCCCACAGATTGGCCCTAATTGCAGGCCAGGCTTTGGGACGTGCATGATCTATAATAATAATAATAATCTGCTCCATGTTGCTATTTACTGCTATGTTGCTTACAATTACCTGAAAAAGAAATTGGGATGCTTCAATGAGCTGGAAAAAGTTTAGCAAAATCAGAAAGTAGGTCTAATTAAGCAAGTTTATTATATATATATATATATATATATATATATATATATATATATATATATGGCTAAGTTGACTCGCACATGCATGTATCATATAAAGCTCTCACTGGTGCCAATCACATGTGTGTGTTTCAATCTGTCATTGTCAATCATGAATTTGGTTGACACTTCTATTTATTATATAGAAAGGGCAAATAGCAATATTAAAATATTTCTTCTAATTAATTTCCTTTCAATGTGCATAAATTCGTGCACCCAGCCACTAGTGTGTGTGTGTGTGTGTGTGTGTGTGTGTGTGTGATTTTTGGAGGATTTTAGATGACTGACAGTGCTGAAAGCTCTAAATGCTTCTTGAAAGAAAATATGACTTTTCTCTAGGGATTTCTTTTGTCTGAAGCCTAAGATGTAGAAAGGATATCACTATTTTGCTATAAATTACTTATTTTTTATTCATGTAACCAGTTTTGGTTTAGTATGCACTTAATCCTTAAGATCACAATGGATGTTCCGTTATTGGCTGTTAGATGCTGTCTCAAAGCTCTTAATAGGGTGTTCATTAGTTGAAACATTCATTTATTTAATAATCATTTCTTGAGCTCTGGCTATGTGATGGTTACTCCCTGTGCACTGAACAAACAAGCAAAAGCCCTGTCCTTGTGGAGCAAAATATAGAATGTATATGATGGCTAGTGATTATTGCTGTTGCTGGAAACAAAAATCAGGAAGGGAAGTATAAATTGTCAGGGTGGCAGTGAAGGGTCACCAAGACATAGACTTTTATGTAAAGATCTAAAACAAGTGAAGGAGCTATCTATCTCTGGGGAAACAACCTAGGAAGATGGAAGATCAAGAGGTAAGAGATTGTATATTGTCTTCAATGATTATATTAAAGCACATCTGGAATTGTGTTAGGAAGAGATGAAATCAGATGTAAGCCTCACTTTGGGCCTTGAGGTCATCATAAGTCCATACATTATAATTACCTGGGGAGTTCAGGACACATCCCAGACCAATTAAATTAGAATATCTGGGGGGAATGAATGTAGGCATTGGAAGTTTTCAGCTTATTCAATGTGCAACTAAGTTAAGAAACATTGCTATTAGGGTAAGGTGACCAGACGTCCTGCTTTTGGCAGGACAGTCCCGATTTTTAACAATTTGTCCCGTGTCCCGAGGTATTTTAAAAAAAAAGTCCAGGACAAATTGTTAAAAATCAGGACTGTCCCGCCAAAAGTGGGACGTCTGGTCACCTTATATTAGGGGTGAAATGATATAATCTGAATGACTCATTGGGATGTCTATTAAAAAATTTCACCTTAGCTACGAGCTTAAGAGTATTCTGAAGGGGAAAGAAGAGAGCAGGAATTATTAGTTGGGAGGTTATTGTAAAAATCCAGGCATGAAGTAGTAGCAGGGTGGGGTAGCAAGAATTGGTGGAAGTTTGGATATATTTTGAGCTCAGTGATATATAATTGACATCCCTTAAGTATGCATACTGGTCTGCAATAAGTAGTTTATAGAACTCAACTATGTAAAATATTCTGGCCCTGGCTCCTTGGCAAATCAGTGTAGCTATGATGATGTAAAATAAGATAAATTTTCAGAGATTCTGGTAATGCTCTAATTCCCTCCCTCCCTCCTTTCCGTTCTTTCTTTTTTTTTATTTCTTTTTTTTTTTATTGATTTCAGAGAGGAAAGAAGGAGAGAGATTGAAACACCACTGATGAGAGGGAATCATTGATTGGATGCCTCCTGCATACCCCCTACTGGGGATCCAGCCTGTAACTTAGGCATGTGCCCTTGACCAGAATCGAACCCAGGACCCTTCAGTCTGCAGGCCAACACTATCCACTGAACTAAACTGGCTAGGGCTAATTTTCTGTTTCATGTTGTGGATAATTATCACAAGTGTTTTGGACTTTTGAGATTTCAGTGAGTCATACATCCATGATTTCAGTACCTTTCTGTAAGTATTATATATTTCTACATACAAGGTGGAGGAGCCTATTTTAGAATAAAAGATACTAAAGAGACTTAAAAGTTAAATGCATTGGCAATGCCCCTCTCTTGTTAAATAACTGCAGGATAGTGCTGGTGGTTGTGAACATTTGAACATCCTTGCTCTCCGATCCCCTTGAGCTACACCTTCCTGCATGCCAATTTTTACAAAGACCTTTGTTGACCTTTATCATAATAATGAAGCTGCAAGATGTCTGTTCTGCTGTGAGGAGGTTACTGAGATGAAGGCCCTTTCCTCCTCATTAGCATAGGACCTGGTGGGATTGAGGCTCTTATGGAAGTGAGATGAGTTTTTAACTTGGTGGGAGGGGGAAAGGGGGTCACCCAAAGGGCAGAGAAATCAGTTAATTTGAGAATCTTTGCTTTTTTTAATACTGACTTTGCAATGTGTCCTTGCACTTTACTAATCCTGCAGTCTTAAAATGTGACCCTCCTTTGAGGGAGTTCAGTGAAAGTTAATTTTTAAAAAGGTTGAAAGGGAAAAAAAAAAAAAAAAAAAAAAGCTAGTGTAATCAGAACACATTGTAGAATACACTAGTGTCCTTTTTTAAAAAAAAAAATAGACTGAAGAACAAATTTGCATTTATACACAAAATGAACAGAGTGAAAGATTCCTATCTTGTAGAAAGGAATTGACATAGCAGACATAATTCACTGGGACATTTCATTTGTTGATAAATACAGTGCATTAGAAGAGCGCATTTGCAAGGAGCCAGGTCACAGTATAAACATTGGCACTGGTTCAGGGATCTATACCTAGAAAGAGGGAGTTTCGAGGGACCTGCCAGCATTCGCTTGGCACTGTGAGTAGGGCCCTTGAAGGAATGAGTTGGATGTTAGTGCCTGGTGTAACATTAAGGAGAACATTATTTGGACAACTATACTCAATTCTGTTTTCTACTTAAGTGCTTTGAGAATCAGTTTTGAATTGAGTTTTTTAGGATTTGAAAGAAACGCCTAATCACTTTTCAGTGCAATATCTGATAATCATTATGTGTCAGCTAATCAGCTTAAAAGCAATCTCAGAGAGGATTTCTTTTTTTTCTTTTTTTTAACCTTGCCTCTAAAAGCTGAAGAAGCAGAAGAGTAAAATTTCTCTATACTGATAGAGATGCAAAGATAATAATCATTGACTTTGCTGGCTGACAGTGCACTTAACTTCTGCGGCAAATGTGTTTCATTGTAACAGGATGATGTGGAAAAGTAAGTTTTGGCACACACATATAGGTAAATATTATTCCACAGGGCTGGTATTAATTGCAATCTAGACCATATGCTCTGCTTCATCAAATTCATTGCCCTCTGAAAATTGCTTCTCCTTTTCATTTACTTTCTTTTAGGATTTGGTCTAAGGCACTCAAGATAATCAGTAATGCTAACATTTAACATATTGAAAACTACCATTTTTCTAGTTCTTTCAAAACTTGAACCTTATGATAAAGAAAACATTGGAGATTTTGAACATTGTTTATATTTTTTTGTTTAATTGAATAGAATAGTGGGCTTTAAGAATATGTTCTACATCAGTACTTCATACTTTAAATTAATTTCTGTTTTTTAACCTCTACTTGCTGAGTAGAATGGATTATTCTGAACAAAATTCAAAATAGAAACAGGCTCCTCTTTTAAAAATCTTAATTATTGAAAATATATATGTCTCTTTGTTCCCCCCATTGACCTCTTTAAGCCCACCCTTCTCCCCGCTCCCCAGGCCTTCACCACCCCATTGTCTGAGTCCATGGGTTATGCATGTAACCCATGGGTTATGCATGTATGCATGTAAGTTCTTTGGTTGATCTCTTCCCACCCATCCACCCTCTCCCATTTTCCCTCCCCTTTAATTCTCACACAGTGGTGCCAAATGTGGCATTTTTTGAGCTTCCATAAGAGCACAACCTTGAGGATGGGAGTCTCTGTATTGGTCTAGATTAGCTGACAGTATTTTTCTGACCTGATAAAATTTAGCAGCATTAGTGACAAATGATAAAGGAGACGCTGGTAGTCCACAACATGCTATGGCAGAGTGCCGATGCTTGGTGCTAGAAAAGGCAGTTTGGTGCATTCAGTCCTATGACCCTACTCAGCCTTCTAGAAATGGGCCTTGGGCCTGGAACACTTCCTTCCCAGAAGACAAAGCACTCATACCACCTGTGACAGGCTTATCTTGTATGGGAATGTCTTCCTCTTTTGTATGGAACCTGGCCAAGCCTAAATCCTGTCCTGTGAGAGGAAGGGATAGGATCCTTCGACTGAGGCATAAGAGGTGTATGTGCGAATTGTCCTGAGTTTGGCTGCCAGGAGAGACCCAGAAGCCAGAGAACCAGTACTGACTATTGGAGCTGATCTTGCTCTGTCTCCTGTCTATGTGAGTAAAGCATTGTTCTCTCTAGTACTCAACTGTGTTGTGTTTCCCTGGCTGCTTTGATATCAGATGCAATGGGCAGATGTGTTTGGAGTCCCCACCTGGGACTGGCAACTGGTGCACAGTGTTCTGCTAGACACGGCTACTTCTAAGTGTATGGAAGTACTGGGAAAAATAAAATGGTGGTCTCAGGAGTCAAGATTCATGGAATTCACTACAATGCATCTACAAGTGTCTGAAAATAAACTCTTATTCACTGTAAACACAGGGGTCTGGTTGCTGAAAACCAAACCTGAATTCTAATTCTGAGGTTGCCTGAATTTCAATGCAAATGAATTTACAACCTCACCGAATTTATTTATGTTGATTACATTGATTTGAAAGAAGTGGGAACCAAAAAATTGATATGGAGGCATCTGGACAGATCCTGATAAAACTAATGATGTTGAACTCCAAAATTCTGTTTAGCCTTCTTTGCTAGAAGAGAGGTTTTTTGTTTTGTTTTGTTTTTACAGAGAGGAAGAGAGAGGGATAGAGAGTTAGAAATATCGATGAGAGAAAAACATTGATCAGCTGCCTTTTGCACACCCCCTACTGGGGATGTGCCCACAACCAAGGTACATGCCCTTGACCAGAATCGAACCCGGGATCTTTCAGTCCGCAAGCCAACACTCTATCCTAGGGGTGTCGAACTCAATCAGAGAAGGGGCCAAAATCTAAAATCCAGCCTAAATCGCGGGCCGAATGGTTTACTGAACAGTCATAAACTGTCATTGTGATGGAAACGCAGCGGAGTGCAGTGATGACAGCGCGGTGCAGGCCACATTGCAAGGCAGATTTGGCCCGCGGGCCTTGTGTTTGACACATGTGCTCTATCCCCTGAGCCAAACCGGTTTTGGCTAGAAAAGAAGTTTTTAATCCATTGTCTGTGGAGTTTAGTTTCCACTTCTTTAAAGAACATGAAGCCTCCTTTGAGGTAAAAGCCTTACAGAACATTGCTGAACCCTTTCAGGTCTACCTCTATCTAATATCTTCTGAATCTATAACCAGACTGAAATCCTGGGGCCAACCCTGGGGATTAAGTACAAAATGTGGGATTCCCTTAACACGAACTGCGTGGTTCAGGGCCCACACAGAGTCCAGTTTCTGGAGAAGGCCGCACACTAGACTGGAAAAGAGTTAATTTGGGAAAATGGGGGCCAGGCGGGAGTCCACCTCTAGGGGGAGGACTACCAGATGCTCTGGCCTTTTGCCATTCCTTCTATTGAGATTCTGAGACAAAGACATCCCTTAAGCAGAAAATTCCAACAGAAAATCAACAAGAATTTACATATGATTAACAAATTAAAGTTGTCTCAATTACCACTATCTCAACTAAACAATGAGTTAATAGCTCCGACCATTCAGAGCCATCAAGGTTGGCCAGCTCTTTTTACATGTTACTATCAGTGACAATCTTTGTAGGGTAGTTGTAAATGATGCAGGAGAAATGTAAGCGTGGAATGGGGTGAATTGGTTGATATGCATGAACTAGCAGAGATTCTGGATTTAATGTTTTGGCTTAAGCAGCTAGGATGGCTCTGATAATTTGCTGTGTTAATTTACTGACATGTGGGCCAAAAGTTGACCGTAATTAAAGTTGAAATTTCAGGAGTTCCTTGATGTACTGTAGAGGAAGGTATCAAAGGCCTAGGAAGATTGTAATGCAAAAGTGTATTTGTAATGTAAGACCTACACACTCAACTCTGAACTATGTCTCACAAGAGGGTCCAGAGAATACTTCATTAAGCTTTAAGAAATATATTGTTCAGGAAGCTCACTGTCCTTGGAAAGCACGGTAGTGCTATTATCTACAGGCCAGGGCTGACAGTAGAAAAGCTGTCATCAAACTGGACTTCTTGAATTCAAAGGGGATGATGAGGTTCCTGGACTGCAGGGACCAAAAAGCAGCACTTAATTGCCAGAAGCAAGGCGAGTGTAGTTACCATATTGGACAACAGAGCTAAAACATAATCAGAGTTTGACCTGCAGAGAGACAGAAAGATCTTTGATGATCATGGTGTCTATAAAACTGATACAGTTTTACAGCCTCCCTATAGTCTCACTTGAATTATTTAAGTGGCAAACTCTAAGTCTGGGAACAAAAGTCTGACTTGAATAACAATAGAGTCACTTTCAGTCAATTTCCAAATATGAGGCCAATTTCCAATTATGAGGCCAATTTCCAAATATGAAGGGGAGGCCAGGTCCTCTTGAGGAAGGATCCTTTGACATAGCCAGTATTTTATACTCAAAATCTCATTCCTTAAAGGATCTATTCAATTTACCAGAATGATAACCCTGGTTTCATAACTGACCCTTATTCTGAGAAAGCCCAAATGCTATTGTGGTCCAGTCGGAGAAGGGGCTCATGAATGCAAAGTAACTACCAAACTAGTAAGTCAAAGACAATAGTACACATTTGAAGTGATTGTAGAGAATGTGGCCACTATTATGCACTTGAAAAATGGTGACTCATATCCTTGTACAACTTGCATGCTGGCTTATGTAGCAGACAGATGGGTCTTGGAAAATGACATTGGATTAATAATATATTTTTAATCAGATGTTAACTCCAGTTCCAGCTGCTGTTCCAGATGAGGTTTTGCTTTTGGAGCCAATGGACATATTCTCATAACTTGGTATGTAGCTATTTACCTGGAAAATGCTTTCTGTTAACTCTCTATACTAGCTATTAGAGACCAGATGGAGTGGTGAAATGGTCTTTTGAAGATTTTATGATAGCACCGGCTAGATGACAACAAATAGGGAGTATAATGCTGAATTGCTGGTTCATCTTTTGGAGTTAGGTGTGTCATCTGTGCTTACAACTTTTCTACTCACCTCTTTAAGCTTCTCTGGTCCCAGGCCAGGCATCTGTTATGAATGGTACCAGCTTCATCTGTAAGTCACCAGTATAATTGGGATTAGAAGGGTTGAAAGACAGACACCCATTCCAGTGGCTTCATTCATTTAACTTTGTCTTTGCAGATTTTAGTCTATCTTGTTCTACACCTTGCCATACCCAGCTTTTCTTCCTTATTGTGGGTCTGGCTGACCTACAGCAACTTTGGGTTCATAGTCAACAGTCATCCATACACTTCATCAGGTCAACTTCCTGATGAAAAATATAACTTAATGTTTTTCTAGATCTGTATTTAAACTATAAAAAATTGATGTTTTGAGTTATTATATTGGGATTTTAGTTTAGTTCAGTGGTCAGCAAACTCACTAGTCAACAGAGCCAAATATCAACAGTACAATTGAAATTTCTTTTGAGAGCCAAATTTTTTTTTAAATATTTTTATTGATTTTGTACAGAGAGGAAGGGAGAGAGATAAAGAGCTAGAAACATCGATGAGAGAGAGTCATCTATCAGCTGCCTCTTGCACACCCCCTACCGGGGATATGCCCGCAACCAAGGTACATGCCCTCGACCGGAATCGAACCCGGGACCTCTCAATCCCCAAGCCGACGCTCTATCCATTGAGCCAAACCAGTTTCGACATTGAGAGCCAAATTTTTTAAACTTAAACTTCTTCTAATGCCACTTCTTCAAAATAGACTCGCCGAGGCCATGGTATTTTGTGGAAGAGCCACACTCAAGGGGCCAAAAAGCCACATGTGTCTCGCGAGACACAGTTTGCCGACCATGGGTTTAGTTGAATAAAATTTTATTGGCTTTAAGAAAATGTTCAACATTTTAAACTCTGAGGCTCAAATTCGGTTATTATTATTTTTTCATTCTTCACCTGCTGAACCCAAACAGACAATTCTGAATAAAATTCAAACTAACAGGATTTTTTTTCTCTTTAATTCTCACTCTGTAGAGCCAGTTGTGGTTTGTAATTTGCTTTATTAGTTATATTTTTTTACTTTTGGGTGAACCTATAACTCCTGTCCATGTATTTTTTGAGGATTGACATTAAAAACCCAATGCTATAGGACCATGGGGGAGAAAGTGTCAGCTTTGCTGCAGTTGCTTTGTGTGTGTGTGTGTGTATGTGTGTGTGTGTGCCTGAATTGTTATACAAACTTAAATGTTAGTAGCACTCCTAAGCATCTATAGTTCATTGTTCCTGGGGCGCGGTATTTTTGCTAGGCAATGCACCACGTGTTAGTAAAAGAAATGAAGACAGAGGATTTTTCTCTGCTTTTACTCACTGTAGATTTGGTATGTTACATTACATGCTTCTTAAATTTAACAGAGAGTAATGCTCTCCTTAGCTGTATCTTTCACCGGGGAAGAAATCTAATAAATAAAACTATTTGGGTTGTGAAGAGAGAATTCAGGTCAATTCATCACAGCAGAGTCCACTTTGACTTAAAACTAGAATATCCACATTCCGTGGCAATAAAAGAATTGGGCTACATAGCAGCTGTTGTCAGTCATGTTACAATGCAGGGATCCCAATGGTGATCAAAGTTATATCAAAGAGGCTTATCATAATGATATATTTTCATAACACCCCAGTGCTCTGTGTTCTCTGAATATTAGTCTGAATCATACTTGTTCATATGGATTTTAAAAAACCACATTATATTGCATGAAGCTTTTTATAATATTATTTCTGGTCTATAGGAAAAAAAAGATAAAAGATTTCTTATTTCTTAAAAGATGAAAATAGAGGCAATTTGAAGAGGCCAGAAAATGCCTTATTTTTTCCACACTTAAAGCAAAAAAAAAAAAAAAAGTATCCTTTTCACATTTGAAATGGAAGTCATTAAAATGTCAGAAGTGAAGAGGAAAAGAATTTCTTAAGCTTTGGCCTGATCAGATGTAGCTATTACCGTATTTTTCGGACCATAAGATTCTCCGGACCATAAGACGCACCAGTTTTTAGAGAAGGGAAATGAAGAAAAAAAGATTCTGAAACAAATAGTGTCCTAAAATATTTTATGTGGATTAAAACCCAACATCACAGTCATAAACACATGTAATCAACCCTGTAAAGTAAACAGCAGCATTTAGAACCATTTTAGAGCCGGGCAAGCACACAGAGACCACACAGAGCCGGGCAAGTAAAAAAACTTTTTTTTTAAAGTATATGTGTAGGCTATATTTGGACCATAAGACGCAGGGACTTTTTCCCTCCACTTCTGGGGGGGAAAAAGTGCGTCTTATGGTCCGAAAAATACGGTATTTGGTGTAGCACTCAACCACTCACCATGTGAACCTGGGTGGGATGTAACTCAGCTAAAAAACAACAACGGGCCCAGCTGGTGTGGCTCAGTGCTTGAGTGTTGAACCATGAACCAGGAGGTGACTGGTTCCATTCCTGGTCAGAGCACATTGCCAGGTTTCAGGCTCAATTCCCAGTAGGGGGTGTGCAGGAGGCAGCCATCAATGATTTTCATCGTTGTTGTTTCTATTCCTTTCTCCCTCTCTCTTCCTCTCTCTGAAATCAATAAAAACATATTTGAAAAATCAGTAACAGTAAAAAACAAAAACAAACCATAATTCTAATTGTCTGAAATGTTTATTAACTTGGTCTATGACTTAAAAGTGATATCTTTGACAGGTCAGCTCACAAATTCTTTAATTTGATAGTCTACTCAAAAGGAAAATGCAGGATTTCAGACAGCAAAGAGTTTTTATCACTGACTAATCTTACCTTATGATTTAGGAGATGCTAGGGATTACATGAGGCTTAAGTCAAGCCAGCTTCCATCACTTTATCTCCTGTATCCTCTTTTCAGTATTTGCTGCTATCAAGACATTACATAAATATTCCTGGGGTGTAATCAGTCAGGCAGCCCATCTTGTCCTTTCCACAGGCTGTCGGGTCATTCTGGGGAAAATGACGGCTTTAGAGGACAGCATAAGGCTACTCATTGCAAGAGGCATAAAAAGCATCGCCTCATGTGCTAAAATATACATTACAGAAATGATAAAAGTCATTCCTCCAATTGCAGATGTTAGGCTTTATCCTGTCTGGGCTTACTGTGAAAATCCAGTTGCATTCCCAGACAGATTCTCGCTTTCTGTTTTTCTTTACAAGCTCCAAAATAATGAAAGGAAAATGAAAATCTTGTTCCATTTTCTCTCCATTTCAACCTTAGTGTATGAATCAGTTTCCTGTAGCTGTATTTATATTCAAGCAATCATTCTTTTTTTCTTTTTTCATTTATAATGGGCCAACTCATTTTTATAGCAACCATATTACACCTAGATTCTCTTTATTTTATGTACCTACACACACATACACACACACACACACACACACACACACACACACACACACACTTTTTCTCAAAAGCAAGCATTAAGAAATCTTCATATGTGCTCTCTTTTTGAATATAGGAACAAGTATTATATATATGGAGTAAAAGATAGTAGTGGTGCTCTTTGCATTCTCTCTAAAAAATACAGATCACTGCATAGTTGGAAGGAAGTGTTAACCCAAGTAATGAGAATCTGTCCTTATTTCCTGAAGAAAAAAAAAAGGGGGGGGGGAATAAATCATAAGAGGAAACTGACAGGAAGTGTGTTGGGGAAGGAATGATAGAACTGTGGAGTTGGGAAGCCCTTTGCATGAAAAGAACCACTGAAGTAAATACAATTGGGTGTTAGTGCACAGTTTTTGGTGTTTGTTGCAATAATAGGTTATGTTAGATATTGTTTTTCAACAACACTATAATAGCTGGAACTTTGAGATTTTTTTAATATACTTACAGTAATGTCCCTTAACATTTGAGACCTAACACAATATTTGCTAGAAATGTAGACAACCCTATACACAGACATATATTCTACAAGCCTAGTAGATGTTACCTTAATAGATCCATGAAGATAGGACATGTGTTTATTATGGTCTCATTGTCAGGGCACATGCCCAGGTTGGGGGCTCAATCCCCAGTATGATGCATGCAGGAGGCAGCCGAATAATGTTTCTGTCTCATTCGTGTTTCTATCTCTCTATTCTTCTTCCTTCTTTGCTCTTTAAAATCAATAAAAACATATTTTTAAAAAAGTAAATCAATGTAACAAGGGGTAAAGTAAATTGCTTAAATCTCAAATTCAGTTATTGCTGGTTTAGTGGCTTTTTTTTAGTTCTAGGGGATGATGTTTATTAATTCTTTAATACAACCTAAACCAGGCATTCCATTTTTTGGAACAAGTGTTTAACTTGCTAGCACAGGAATTCTTTGCCACAGTGAGCCTCACATCCAATACCTCTTGATCAGATTATAGCAAGAGGCTGTGCTTAAGCTGAAAAACTGCTCGGAATTAGGCACAAATAACTTTTGTTCTACTTGGCTAAAGATTTCACTGTAACTCTGTGTTCTAGAGTCTGTAGTAATTGCTTATGCTGTTCTGGGGGGAGTTCAGAGTCCAGGCTGGAATCTATGGGGTCTCCTGTAACTGCGGATCTAAATACTTGGAAGTACGCACACACCTGTCTCCTAGTGCTTGATTATGCCGGCATGGAGCTCAGCCAGAAGCTTCTGCCTACAATTGTAAAGTGGGAGCTCTGCATGACTTTGGAACCAAAAGAAAATTGCTTTTCTTAAAATGTCCAATTGAGTCAAATGTTTTGTTTGACCTTTAGTATAAAAAGCATAGTTGAGGTAGATACTTTTTGTTTCCTACCAACATTTTCCCTTCTTCTTTGTTAACAATACACTGATTCATAATGAACAACATAAACTGATGAACAAAAATAGAGACATGGGGGGGGGGGATTTTTAGAATATAATAGAAGTAATCCTGTTATTTGCAGGTTTTTAATATTTCCTACAACTTTTGTGGGATATCATACTATGTCAGTAGAGTTTTGGTAATATTATTTTACTTAAATCCTTTTTTCTTGAAATATAAATGTTTATTGCATGTAATATTATTATATTTAAAATAGTTTTTCTTGAAATAAAAAAATGAGAAGAACAACAACAACAAAAAATACCCTGATACCATTCAGGCCACAATTACCCAGCCCCAGGCTAAATTGTTTTGTCTAATCCAGTGAGGCAATTCCATTCTCTTAGCATTGATTGGCCTAAGTGTGAGCATATGGTTTATTTCTAACCAATGAAAAGTGATGGGCCACCTGCTGGGGAGGGTTTAAGGAAAACACTTTTTCTAAGAGGAAGCTTGCAGGAAGGGGAGGTACTTGTCTGATCTTCTCTCTTCCTGCTTTGGGTGTCCTACCCTGAAGCACATTCCTTGCCCCTGTGCTTCCGTAGGGAGTGCGTCCACTCACACCTCAGTTCTCTTGGAGAAGGCAGCAGCATCTTGAGCCTATAGGGAGACGGGTAAGCAAATCAATCTCTTGGAAGCAATGGCCTAGTACTGTGGTCAGTAAACTGCGGTTCACAAGCCACATGCCGTCTTTGTCCCCTTGAGTGTGGCTCTTCCACAAAATACCGCAACCTAGGCGAGTCTGTTTTGAAGAAGTGGCGTTAGAAGAAGTTTAACTTTTAAAAAATTGGCTCTCAAAAGAAATTTCAATTCTTATACTGTTGATATTTGCCTCTGTTGACTAAGGAGTTTGCCGACCACTGGCCTAGTATATTTGCACTGTTGAACCAACCCTGGAATTGCTACTTTAAACTTCTGGTTACAGAGGAATTGGAATAACTTTATTATTTAAGCTTCAAATGAACAAGTAATTCGTTACTTGCTATGGATTGCATTCTTACCACTGATTCCTAGGTTAATATGGATAATTGGTTTCCTTCTCTCTTCCTCTAACACAGTATATCAGTGTTACTGTATTGCTTTCTTTTTTAAAAAAAATATATATATATATTTTATTGATTTTTTACAGAGAGGAAGGGAGAGGGATAGAAAGCTAGAAACGTCGATGAGAGAGAAATATCGACCAGCTGCCTCCTGCACACCCACCACTGGGGATGTGCCTGCAACCAATGTACATGCCCATGACCAGAATCGAACCTGGGACCCCTCAGTCCACAAGCTGACGCTCTCTCCACTGAGACAAACCAGTTTTGGCTGTATTGCTTTCTTACAAGTGAGTTTCAATGAGGAGTTAAAGTTATTGCATCTTTACTCTCTGAAAGTTTTTAATAGTCTCAAGAGTCCTTAGAAAAGGGAGTCATACAAGGTAGTTATCTAAGTATGCATTTCTTGGGGGTCTGTGATTACTCAGAGAAGATACGTGAAAATCATGAGGTCTTACGCCATTGCCTATTTTCAGGGCCTCCATTTAAACATTGCTATTCATGTTCTTAGAGTCTAAAGTAACAAGGAAGAAATAGAGAACTGGATAATTAGAATCTCATGTTCCACTTGGTACAGGCTCGAATGCACATTCAGGGCAGTGGTTTCCAATTAAGGCAATCTTCACTACTTAGAATATACACCTTTTCTTCACTCCTATTTCATGTAATACATGTTCCAGGATTTCTTTATTTCATTGTTAAGGAACTACACTAATTTCCCAGAGCCTTTGGGGACCACGTTAAATAATTCACATCCCCGTCCAGCGCACGGAGAGCAGAGTGTGTGTGGGGCCGGGCCACTCATTTGCTGGCAGCCAAACTGCACCTGGAGGTCCAGGTGAACAGTCCTTCTCCCCTATTTTGTATTCCTGAAACAGATCCTGTTCCTTGTGAATATTCTGAAGATGTATTTTTCTGCCAGGTAAAGTTGTCCCCCATTGATAGCTTCAACCCTGACCCAAAAGCCACATGGCCCGTGGTATTTTATTAAGGCAGAGTTATTTATGTTGCAAGGCATTTTTCTTCTTTTTGATATGCATGCTGTTTCTTCAGGTGGCTGGCATATTTCTACAGTATGCAGTGTGTCTATAAATACTTCATTATCGCAAACAAAAAAAAATGTGCAGTGCTCTTTTGATGGCTTAGGATAACCTGTGCCTTTGTGTGGGTCCCCAAATGATGATGAAAGGGATTTAAATCAAAATGAAGGAGACCTGCAAGGAGAGAAGAATAGAGAAATATAATACCATGAAATATTATTCTTATCAGAGTTGGGTTATGAAATAGAATCCTCCTTCTCTAGACATATAGACACATTTTTTCAATGGTGAAAAGTCACCTTTGCCCTCTGTTGATAGCACATCTATATAACAGAGCAGAGCAGCAAATGTGAGCTAATCACTATACTGGGGATGAGGATTCAGGGTTTCTATAAAACAGTAAAATGGTGTTCCTTCCTTAAATAGCAAAGCATCCTGGGCAGGGATGAGAGAAAGTAGAAACACAGGCACTTAAATTCCTTGTATTTTGCATTACAGAATAATGCAGACTTTGATGTACAGTACAAGATCCTATCCTAATAAAATAGGCCTGCTCAGTAGATTTCAAATGGAGAGCCCCATTCTTTCTGTATTTAGCATAAAGCTGAGCTCTTTTGCAGCATTTTCTTCCACTTGGCTTCTATATTCTCAACCAGAGCAAAGTCTAACTCAGAGCTTGTGGATACTATTGGTATTTTGTTGTAGGGGGCTGTCCTATGCATTATACCAATAGGATGGATAGCAGCATATCTGGACTCTACCCACTAGATGCTATTAGCACTCCCTTTTCTCCTTCCCCCTCCCCCAAGATGTGACAGCTAGCATTATCTCCAGACATTGTCAAATGTCCCATGGGGACAGAATCACCCCTGGTTGAGAATCACTGGTTTAAATCATTGCTGTCACATGCAAGATATATGTGGTCTGCCGAGCAAGCGCTCTTAACGTGATAACATAGTGAAGGAAATGAGCTAAACAAATTACATATCACGTAAAGGGGATTTGATTTGAAAGCTATGAATATTGCTGGCTTTGCTGGTGATAGCTGTATTGCAGCCAGGGCGCTAGAGTTATACACCTGAGAAGTCTTTAGATCACCAGCCAAGTTTGGGGAGAAAGATAAGAAAAATGACCTGGCATTTAGATCTCATTGGAAAACTTTTAGTAGGAAGATGACCTGAGTACTATCCATGACTACAAATGAATGCCTAAGAATTGTCAAATTAGCCTATTTTGTGTATCATCTTGTTTGGAGTTTGCTAAATCTCTTGAATAAAATCTTTGAAGGTTGAAAAAGTGCAGGAAGGCTTTTAAATTTACTCCACTCTCTTAATGCTAAGCCTCATTCATGTAAATGTAATTGATAGTTTGACTAGTTACCTGTACCCGACGATTTTGATAGCTTTTCTGAATTGCAGGTCTTCTCCTCCTTCATTGTGAGGTCTGTGGAGTTAACACCCTGGAAAAGTATGCTTTCTTCTTCTTAATTCTCTTTAGCTTCTTTTTAAAAATATATTTTTTATTGATTTCAGAGAGGAGGGGAGAGAGATATACAATAGAAACATCACTGATGAGAGAGAATCATTGATGGGTTCCCTCCTGCATGCCCCTTCCTGGGAATAAACCTGCAACCCAGGCATGTGCCCTTGACTGGGATCAAACCCGGGACCCTTCAGTCCACAGGTGGATGTTCTATCCACTGAGCCAAACCAGCTAGGGCTTCAGCTTTTATTTGTAGCTCTGTTCTGTGGGGCTCCTGAATAAAAGATGGCAGATATCAAAACTGCCGATGATGTTTCAGAGCAGATTGAGAGAGCAGCCAAATTTCAGGATTGTGCTTAATTTGAAAAATTGATTAGAAGCCTTGCATGCAGGGAAGCATCTGGGATGTATGAAAACTGGCATTGGATTCCTGGCTGGAGAGAGGACACTATTGACCAGTGTGGACTAAAGCAGGCATGCTGCTCAGCATTCAAGTTCTTATTTTTTTCTTCATTTTTCTCTTTAAAAAATCTGTATTCTCCTGTTTATCATTGAGGGGCTTTAAAAATAACCTATTTCCTCCTGTCTGTCTGGACTTGGTGGGAGGAAAGTAACTAGAGCGGGCCTGATGCTTGGGTGCCTGGCACAAGGTGCCTGTCGTATATCACACGTGCTTCCCACTGCCATTAGAAATGCTAAATGACAGCCGCAGAAGAATTCTCCCTGTGGTGGCTCCAGCCGCAATTTCCTTGACTGTATAATAATCAGATCTGACCAGATGGTAACGAGTCAGGGGATGCTTTCTGAATGAATGCTTTTTAATCATTCCTGCTCAGCTTCCTTATTCTAAGCGAACCCAATCAGCATTAGACGGTGCAAGTTATGAAGAATCAGAAAATTTGGACTAAATCACTGTTACCAATTGTGCATTCCCATAGTTCAATGGGAGGCCAATTTTTTCTGTCTGCAGTAATTTTGTTTTAAACGACTGAAGTGACAGATTGTGACAGACTGACAGCTGTGGCCAAGAGGCCTGATTACACAGGTTTGGACCCAGCCAGTGCCTTTGTATATATTTAGCCTGTATTAGAAAGATCTCAGCTGGGTCACAGGTCTGCATATTATTCTCACGCACTCTGAGGTTTGAGTTTTTGAGTGTGCATCTGAACTTCAAGCTCTTAGCTGCTGTGAGCCATCGCTCTGATCCCTCTTTGAGGCGGTCTGCTCACTCTCAGAGCTCTTGGCTGCTCAGGGCTCCCAGCTCCCCCAGCAGAAGAGAGCTGCTTCCACCAAGATTACTTCATTCCTCTCCTTTCCCTGAGGCACCCATATCCTGTGGGTGATGGGGCTAGGAAGGGGCAAAAGAGTCCTGACAGCTCTAAAGGAGCAACCCTGAGAGTTCCTATGGGATCCGCTGAGGCCTTTGTGGCAACAGTAATGCATGCAGTTCAGTTCTCCTGCTGCCCAATCTGGCTGCCCCGACTCATCACAGCTGTTCTCTCCACCTGACCTCCTGCATACACATCTCAACCTGCTTTTGACTCAAACCAAGGCAGCCACTTAGATAAAGAACAGCAGCGAATGCCATGCCTTCTATTCATTTCAAGGATTGTTCTCAGTTGTAGCCAAGCATGAGTTATCAGAATGTGATGATATCTTTCTTTTAATGCTGGAGGCAGAATAATTTTTTCCTATCAAGCAAAAAGGTTATATTAATCATGCCACAAACTTTAATTGAGCATCTTAGTCATACTAGGTACCAGAGGCAAGTGACATCAAGGTGATGGGGACTCTGCATCTGAGGAGCTCAAGTGCAGGAAGAAGACAGCATAACTCCTTCCTCCAAAACCTGTAAGGGGCTGTGATGAGAGGCAGTGGTGAGAAGGGAAAGACAGTGGAGGAATACAAACAGAGCACCATGACAGAGTCACAGCTTAAGGCCTCTCTCCCTCCAACCCCCAACCCCCCTTCCCTCCCTATTTCCTCCTCTCTCTTTCTTTCTCTCCCAAGCTCTCTCTTCTTTCTCTTAGAGTTGTTCAGGGCAGTGGTGCTCCTCATACTTTTATAATTCTTTTGTTAGTTACTTAGAAATATACTTTGTGCTTATTGGGCTTAACTTACTTTAGATTAAATGCCATTATGTTCTACAACTTTTTAGAGAGTCTGCTCTATACTGGAATGAGCATTGCATTGCATTTCAGTGTAAATGTTCCCTCTATGCAGTTTGGTAGAACAAAAGTTCTTATTGCTTGTTGTTTATGCATAGTGCTCAAGTCTTTATGAAAATGGCTGTCTAAATGTGTGTTTAGGTTTTAAATTGAAGTTTGGACATTAGGAAGAATTAGGAGTGTTTTGCAGTTTTTTTAGTTCTATTAACATCTATGTATCATTGATTTGATATCATTTAATTTAATGATGTTTTCAGTGGGAGTGAGACTTGAAAGTACTAAGGCCTGTTTAAGATGAAAACTATTGAGTCTAGGGGCTTAATCACAAGAACAACAATAGCCTGTAATTACTTGAATGGAGAGCTTACGTCAGTGGTCGGCAAACTCATTAGTCAACAGAACTGCAAACTGCCGACCACTGGTCTAAGAATTATAATTCCCCTCAAATTATACACAGGTCTATGCCTAAACTATCTGAGTACACATTTGAAAAGAAATGTATTTATTTATTATTTTTAATGTAGGTGACACACATGGTTTAATGGATTTGGCAATAAACAAGAATATTATTTTGTCAGAGATTAGTAGGGAGGAAAAGAAAAATACAGATGAAATCCTTTAGATTTGTTAAACCATTTTTTTTTTTTTTTTTTTTTTTTTTTTTTTTGCCAAGTGTTATTTGTCAACCAGATGTTACAAACAAGAATTGTTCTGACCTCCCATTAAAAGGTGTCAGGTGTGCCCAACTGACAGATGGAAGATAATCACCTTTTGGGACAGTAAACAAAGTTAACATTTTATGTAAATGAGTACTTGTGGCAGAGCCTGCATAAAGATTTAAGACTTTAGGTTCTTATTTGAAGTAAGCGGAGTGGTGTGGAGTCATAGTAAGTGAACGCCTGTGTATATTTTATTATCTCCCCCGTGATTTTCACTCCACTGCTATGTTTTATGCTGCCTGCCTTGCTTCTGACTTCTAATGACTGGGAGCTGGTCCGGGCAGGCAGCCCTTCTTGCAGGAGACACTCAAGGTTGGAAGATTTTGGTCCGTTGCAAACAGTGAGGGATCTGACACTGCGCATTCATAGTGCAGCCTCAATCCTTACTGAGCATTATGCAAGCAAGAGGGTTGTGGGCTTGGGGCAGGGAGGAAGGATGAGAGAACTAAACATTGGAGGAGAGAGGCCCTATGCCCTAATTAGCCACCTGATGGGTAGCAACAAGTACAGATCTTTTAGCATCACTGAGCCCCTTTTAGCTATAGCTAGGGAACAGGTGACTTTTTCTTCCTTTAATTACAATCTAGACTCTTTAGGCCCATCCTCAATGTGCCTCTGCAAAACCCAGAGTTAACCTTTCTGTACTCTTTGACACCATCTGATGTGTGACCACTCTGTGACCACTGATTCAGGTCTTTTCATTTCCTATAGTTCACCTGGGAACATCCACCTGGCCCTGCTTCCTTTGTCTCGCCTGTAGAACAATTTTCCCCAATTGTGGGCCGTGTGTGTCTCACAGACTGTGCGTCACATAATATCCCATCACCTGGTAAAAATCCAATCATATCTCCTTCTAAATCATTTTAATTAGTACTATTTTAGATAGTGGCAAGTTTGTCTTCACAATCTTGCTAAAAAATGTTTACTTCCACAAAGAAAGAACAAAAGCCCTCAGGAGCTGAGGGACATGCTAAAGTATCATAGGGAATAGTATTGGGAAATAAATAGAATCATTTTAAATTACATTAATTTTATTTTATTTAAAGACTATTTTTAGAGCAGTTTTACCTTCATAGCAAAATAGAGTGGAAAGTACACAGATTGTCCATATTCCTCTCTTGCCCACCACACACACGCACATCCTCCACGGCTCACAGCACCCCCACCAGAGTGAACGTACATGGACACATTCCCAAGGTTTATCTTTATAGTCATTTTGAATTTATTATGCCAAGTAATACCAGTTTTCTTTTTGTGGTAATGATATAAAGTTTTATTTTTAAAATAAAGTTTTAAAAAAAAAGGAATATCAAAGAAAACTATTAAACAATAGTATACGTGATACCGGGCCTAAACAATAAAAGTCCTAAAAGTGGTACTTGAATAAGTGAAGTTTGCAAAACACTGATATTTTTTTTTTTTTTTTTTTGCTTTTGTTTATTACTCTGTGTAAGATTCTTGGGTGAATCTCATTTGTCTCTGTGGCTTTAAATAGTGCCAGATTATTGAAGTTTCTCCAACTACATGTCTCTCTATCTTGAGATTCTAGGTCATTGTATGAACTTTAGTATCCACAGGCTCACCTGGTCAAATGTGAACTCATTTTCTTCACTATAAGACCCTTATACCTCCGGTGTCCCCATTCTTCATTATTGGCATCCCTCCCCCAGCCCCCAAGTCAGCAACTTGAGGCATAATTATCTCCCCTTCCCACCCATGGCAGCCCATATGGCTTCTTGCTCTTGAATTATGTGGCTTTTTCCTCTTGAATCTGTTTTGAATCTGTTGTCTTTCATTTAAATCTGTCAACAGTGCCATGACTCTGACCCTCACAATCTATCTCTTGACCCAACACACTAGCTATCTAACTGAATTCTCGGCCCCATTTATTGATTCCCCTTCTATCCATCTGCACGCCACACCTCAGTTATATTTGTGCTGTATAAATCAATACATGTCAGCCCACCTTTTAAAAGCCTCTGTTGGTCTTGCTTTCTTACTTGAAAATGGTATAAACTCCTTTACTTGATATGTGAAGCCCTTCATGGTCTGCCTTTTGAATACCAATCCATCTTCTTCTATTTCCTGACATGCCCTCCTGATTTTTCCACCTCACACCATATATTATAGCAACATTTATAGTTTCCTAGTGTACTGTTAACATGTTATGCCTCTTTGCCTTGGTACCCATGACTCTCCTTTATTGAAGGGGAGTCTGTGTGATGTTTAAGGACAGGCAATCACTGTCAGTTATACAAGTAAGTATGTGATCTTGCTTTAGGCCTCAATTGCTTTATCTGTAAAAATGGGAATGTGACCTAAGGATAATATACATCTCACAGGTTTGTTCTAAGGATGAAATGTTTCAAGTATGTGCAGTGCTTAGAACAGTGCTTAACACATAGAAAGTGCTATGTAAACATGGTTTATTACAATCACTCCGAATGACTTTTCTTTCATGTCAACTGAGTGAAGTCGTGTAAATTCTTAAATACAGATCTAGTATCACCTCATCTGTGAAGTCTTTTTTTAAAAAACATTTTTTATTGATTTCAGAGAGGAAAGGAGAGAAAGAGAGAGAAGCATCAATAATGAGAGAGAATCATTGATTGGCTGCTTCCTGCACACATCCTAGTGGGGATTGGGCCTGCAACCCTGGCATTTTCCCCTGACCACAGTCGAACCCAGGACCCTTCAGTTCACTGGCCAACGCTCTATCCACTAAGCCAGTGGTCGGCAAACTGTGGCTTGTGAGCTACATGCAGCTCTTTGGCCCTTTGAGTATGGCTCTTCCACAAAATACCATGGCCTGGGTGAATCTGTTTTGAAGAAGTGGCGTTAGAAGAAGTTTAAGTTTTAAAAAATTGGCTCTAAAAAGAAATTTCAATCATTGTACTGTTGATATTTGGCTCTGTTGACTAATGAATTTGCTGACAACTGCACTAAGCCAAACCAGTTAGATCCTTTGTGGAGTCTTTACTAGACTTCCAGAGGTATGTCTCTCCCTTTAAAAGTGCCCCATTATAATTGCAATATGCTTTTTTATGCAAATATATATTTCATGGAACTTTTTTTTTTCTTTCTGTTTCTGCCACTACTAGATTGTGAGCTTCTTGGGAGAAAGGATTGTGTTTTGCTTATTTTGGTCTGCAAAGAGCTAGAGGAATTTCATATGTATTTGGATATTAACTCCTACTCAGATAATATAGTAGTTTGCAAATATTTTCTCCCATTCCTTAGGTTGTATTTTCATCTAGTGCATTGCTTATTTTCCTGTGCAGAACTTTTTAGTTTAATATAGTCCCACTTTTATTGCCTGTGATTGTGCTTTTGATAGCATATTAAAAAAAAAAAAATGTTGCCAAAACTGATAGCAAGGCATCCAAATTGGAAAGAAAAAAGTAACATCATCTGACCTTACATGGAAAATTCTGAAGATCCCACACAAGAAAACATACAAAACCTATTAAAACTAATCAAGAAATTCAGTAAAGTTGCAGGATCCAAAATAAACACACAGGAATCAGTTGTGTTTCTATACACTAACATTAAAATATATGAAAACAAATTTTTAAAAATTCCATTCAAAATATAATAGCATGGCACTGACCAGTGTGGCTCGGTTGGTTGGAGCGTCATCCAACCGATGGGTTTGATGCCCAGTCCAGGGCCTTTCCCAGGTTTCAAATTAGATCCCCAATTGGGGTGCATGTGGAAGGCAACCGACCCCTTTCTCTAAAATCAATAAAAGCATGTCTTTGGGTGAGAATTTAAATTTTTTAAATAATAATAACTTTACAGAATTGGTTTAAGGCAGTGGTCAGCAAACTCATTAGTCAACAGAGCCAAATATTAACAGTGCAATGATTGAAATTTATTTTGAGAGCCAAAAACCTACTTCTGCCATTGGGCCACAAAATTTCAATCACACTATACATGTACCCCTGTACATGGTTTTTTGTGGAAGAGCCATACTGGAGGGTGGAGGGGGAGCGCAAAGAGCCACATGTGGCTCGCGAGCCACAGTTTGCCGACCACTGGTTTAAGGCTTTCTAGGTGACATATGAAAAATGCCTTCTATGAACTTAATCTTAGCTAATCATATCAAAGGTATTATTGTCCCCTAGTGAAGCATTTGGGTTCTGAAATGAAGGTTGAGCTTACATTGCTGATTCATAACTTAGTGAGTATCTTACCAATCACCTTATCTTCCTAAACCTCAGTTTTATCTGTAAGATGAGGATAAAACCAATTCCTCCCTCAAGGGATTGTTGTAAGGATTGTAGGAGATAATAGGTAAATATTGCTAGTGCTCACAGATACTCATTATTATAATTTAATAGGATCGTTAGTCATATTGACAAAGACAATGGGAAACTGGATAGGAATCTTTATTAATTTTAAGAAGGTTTAATTGAGATTGTTAATCAGTTTGACATTTTACTCTGTAGAAGTCTCACAAAGATTTGATGGGTTCTTTTTTAGGCTTTATTTTGGTTCTTTTCATGTATAAATACAGTTTTCTCTGCTATATCAAAAGCTTAAGTTCTTGAGTAGTAAAAGATCAGTGGGTGAAGCAGGATTATCTGTTAGTTTCTGTCAACCTGAACACTAAGCACTACTTTCTCAGGGAAAATGGGCTCGTTGGGCGGATCCGTATAAAGGGCAATGGACTAGCTCTGACTCCACCCTTAGCCCCAGTTCACTTTTGGCCACTAGACCTGTGAGAGGCTGGACCTTTGGCCCAGATAGAACCCAACTCACAGAGGAAGAGGTGGCCTCCCACCACTGACCTAGAATCGTGGCATTGTAGTGTTCTACCATTTGATCTGATTTTTCGCAGCGATGTCACGATCACTTTGTTTGGTGCTCATCACCACAGTGTGGTTTCATCTGTTTCATACTACTGACCTAATTCGTCTTCAAAACAGACCACAGTGTCAGAACTCTGTCTAATGCAAGGCTTAAGACTGATTTCAAAGCTGGGTTGAAGCTAATGTGGACTCGTCTATCTATAAAGAAATCTAACGCTACCTGTAGAGAGCTCTTTATTTTACTTTTATTTTTGCTTAAGCACTCCATGTATGTGTGACAAAGGTCCTCACATTCAGATATATAAAGAAACAGCTTGTTCATTTCTTATAAATGTCCTGGTCTTCATCAGAAGCCACTAACTGGGTTAAAAGTCCTCTTCACGGATAGGTTCAGTTTTTCACAATTCTACTTCCTTTTCGTATTTCTGACTGAGTGTACAAAGGAGTTCACTGTCTCTGTGTATCCTGGATATTTACTGGATTCTGCAGCAGTGATGTCCCTTACCAGCTTGTCAGAGCTTCAGTTATTGACAGTTTATCCTAAAGTTTGAGGTTGAAGAACCTGGGGTCTCTCTTTTCTTGGCTTGTGCTCCTGTCTGCTGTCTCGACCCCGCCTCAGCTCTCTTGAGCATAGTGACTACCACTGAGGTCTGCCTGTGATTCCCTTTTTATTTCCAGCCTCGGGGTGAACAGCCCTCAGACACAGGTATTGAGCCCCTGCTAGTCATCCCTTCAGATCAGTTACCTTATCTTCCACAGCTCACTGTGCGGCACGTGAAAATGTCTGGGTTCTTTCCATGCAACTTAAGTTGGAGAACTAAACTTGGGCCTAACTCTGCCATACCATTAGCTTCATTTTGAAATAACTTCCCAAAGTCAGCTTGTCTCCTCCCCAAATACCAAACCAATCATGAGGCGAAAGCCCTCCTATGCTAGCACTGAGGTTTGAATATCCAGTTACTTTCATTAGTTCTTTTTTTTTTTAAGTCATCTACTGTCTATATTTAATTTATCTTCATTTTCTGGAAAAAAAAATAGCTCCTGTATCAATTTTCTTCCTCCAACACTACCATTGTCATAATTTCTAGAGATGTCAACATCTACAAGATCATCTATCCAATGTTTTATCTTCTCATATCCTTAGCCTTATATCCTGCAATGATATTGGTCCTTTTTTGTCACTCATATATAACTTAGATTTTGTAATTATAACTGACTACATCTCTTCTATCATTTCAATCTCCAGCTTCCCATTTCTGATCACCAGTTCCTATTTTTCCAGCTGACTCCATTTAAGAATCTAACTCTAACCATCCTTTTACATGCAGAAACTTGACACTAGATGATCTACCACCCTTTCCATGTCCTTAACTCAGCACACGTCCTCAAACCCTTTCTTATTCAGTGAAAATTCCATGTTTCATCATTATAATCTATTCTTTGCTGTAAAATCGTATTGCAGTTCTCTTGTATTTCATTATACTGCCTGGTAAAAATACAACTGCAGTTAAATCCAACCTTTTACCTAACCTGTGCCCATGCATGAAAAGTTAAACATGGCTGGAGAAAAATTTCCCATCATGTTGACTGGCCTCATTTTAAATTTTTAACAACTAACCTCAAGTGGGTCCTAATGATGCCTCAAACCGTATTATATTCTCTTTGTATGTTCACTCCTCAGTCTTTAGATAACTTTTCAGACCTTTTTTCTTTCCTCTAAAATTTCTAGCACCTTCTTCTTTATCTTCATTCTCTGCTGCTGCTGCTGCTGATAAAATGAAAGTGATCAGAAGAGAATGACCTCAGTCTACCCATTCTCACATCTCTACTACATATATCAATGATGATATGTTCTACCTTAATTTTTGTATATGAATGAACTGTTTACATTCCTAGAAAAGAAAAGAAACCCTCTAGCTGTACACAAGGTCTCATTCCTTATCTTCTTAAGAGTTTCACAGCAATTCTTTCTTCTTGCATCAATTCGCTCTCTCCATTGAGATTTTCCATGAGCTTATAGTGATTTTTCTTATCATAACAAACCAAACCAAAATGCCTCTCCTTTTCAGCTACTACCCCTATTTCTCTCCTTTCATTTTTAGCAAAGCCCCTGAAAAGATTTGGCTCTGTGTGTTGACTCCAATTATTTTCTTTTTTGGACTGAGCCATTACACTCATGATCTCCAAGTTGTTAAACCCAGTGTCATTTCTCAGTCCTCTTCCTACTGACCTATCTATATGATCAGGAATAGTTCATTAGTTCTTTATCCTTGGAACATTTTCTTGCCATGGTTTCCAAGACACATCATATTTTGTTTACCACAGCTCTCGGTGGTTGTTCCTTTTGAGACTCCTTTGCTGCGTATATATTAAGAACCTTTTCTTTTGGCTTAAATATGAATATCCATTTACTTGCTAATCTTTCGATGCAGGGCCAAAGTCTTTCTTAGCATATGGGCCCTAAATTGGAGTTTCATTATTTGCCTGGCTTATATCATGCTCATTATGTAAAGACAATCATTATTCATTGTGGATTTTAAAGTGGAGCAAAAGCTTAGATGCATTTTTGAAAGAGATATGAATGTGGAATAATATGTCTAGTTTTTTACAGTTAATAGCTGAGTTCTCAGTAACTTTAATTTTGTCCCTATTCCTAATTTGACAGGACTTTTTAAAACACACTGCTTGAAGCTTTACAAACTTTAAGTATAAACTCTATTTTCAGATGTATATAAATAACATGCATTATATAAAATATAATATCAGGTCTCATATCAATACCAAATACTGAAGATTTAAATATGTTTAGGAACAAATATGATTGATTATTAGTAAGAATCCACTCAGTTTTGGGGAGTTAAGTAAAATGAGCATGAAGTAGGAGTAATTTATTATTGTTCAGACTTCCATGGATATGTTAGTATATTTTTCATAAAAATAGAAATGTCCGTTAATCTCAGTTAAGAGAGTTTTCACTGCATTGTTATTTTCGACTTTTTTTTTCTTTCTTTATGTTTTATGGTTTATTTGGTGCATAAAAGTTTATGACAGCTATAATCTTTGAGCATTGTCTTTTTATTTGTAAAAGAAACATTATTCCTTTGAAGTTTTTACTTTAATTTGAATTGTCTCTTAGTGATATTGAAACCTTTTAAAATGCTGTTTATCTCTGTTTTCTTTTCTAATTGGAGTTTCTTTAATTTTTTCCCCTTTTTGACTTTGGGACTTTAAAAAACTTTCTGGATTTTGTATTACCCAGGATATCAGCTTTAATAACTATCAACTTCTCTCTAAGATTACTAGTAAGTGTTGGCAAACTTTCACTTTCTTAAACTTCTTATTTAACTTATAATTTATAACATATTTTCCATAACCACTTTGATGCTCCATATGCGCGCGCGCGCGCGCGCACACACACACACACACACACACACACACACACACTTACAAAACCACTGACTATGTAGTCAACAATTATTTTCTGCTTCTTAAACATTGACTTGGTTTCTTTAGATATTTCAAATGATAGCTTGACCAGTTATAAGAACAGAATAGATACTCAAAAGTATAATTCATTAATAAAGTGTGAATTCTTGCCCTTAAAATTTTTATTCTATATCATTACTTTTGGATTCTTAACTCTCCGTGGCTTTTGTCTTTCTTCCACACTTTCTCATGTCTCAGAGGAGGAAGAAATATTGAAAGTATTTTTTTTTTAAAGGAAATCCTATGGAAAGTGAAAGTAGTATTTGTTTGACATTTTGGGGTTTCAGCTGTGTTTTCCTTTTCCCCAAATTAAAGCAAAATGTTTTCTGCCATCTTTTAATGATGTGTGGAAAGGAAAGTACATTTATTCTTTTAAAAGTGTTTTGAATGTTTAATAAATCCTCTATTTATGCAGAAAGCAAATAGAATTATATTTCAAATTTGCTTCAGGAAGGGAAATTAATCTAGCGTTAAAAAGAAATGATGCATTATCTTATAAATGATTAAGTAATAATGTCTCCGTTAGCAAAAACTGTTAGTTTAACACAATCTCAGTTTCCTAGTTAATGCTGAAACCATTAAAAGGACTCATAAGTCTCAACATAGCTCACAAAAAATTACACCAAGAGTCAGAAAAAGGATGTTATTTTGCTAGTGGGAGATGTATCTACACCAACAGTTCTTCCTTTCAAAAGTTTCACTGTAAAGGATTATCTTTCTAATGATTTCTTTGCAATCTAAGCTAAGCTACTTTTACTGCAATTTAAAACTTTTTCCTATACCACCATATTTCTGTGAAACTGGAGACTTCATTTGACTGTAGTGCATGCTATCTTCCCAATCAATGATGCATTTAAAGGAACCTGAGAAGAATTTTGCCCAAAATGCCTTTCTATATAGAACTTGCATTCTTCTACTCTGGTTACAGTTGGACATTTTACTCCTTTTAATACTCCCTCTCTCTTATTTCAGAATCTTGTTTCTTATGCAGTTCAGTACAGATAATAAATTGTCTCAGGGAAGAATTCATATTAACTAAAAAATAACTTTTGTCAGGCATGTGGACTTTGTAAAATCTTTACTGAATATTGATTATGATTTCAACTTATTTTTGAAGTATGCCTTTAGTTCCCTTTAAAAGCATTTGCAAGTACATATGCTGTTCTTACATTTATTATCAAGCTTTTAAGAAAAATACAAGATTGAAAAATTCAAAGCAAAAGCACTGCAATTTTCACTAGTAAACATTCCTGCCTCTAATTTTGGAAATTTCAGCCGATAAATATTGCAGGATCTGGAAGCAAATTTAAGTTACTGTTCATTGTAGTTACACTTATATTCTGTAATGATTACTATGATCATGTATCGGTTTTGTGCAAAATACATTTGAAAATATTGAAATATAAATATACTCATAAAATATATGGTTATATATTCTGTGTCATGAAATATTTTAATAATAGAACATTTAATAAACATTTAATAGAACATTAAAATAGAATATTTTAATAACAGAATAATTTAAAGTAGTTTGTATGGGTTGGAGGTATAACTATAAATAGAGATTTACAGACAATTTTTATATACAATGTGGGGCAAACCTACTATTGCCCCACCCTTGCATATATAAAATATTTACATAGATTTGAAGATTTAAAAGTTATATATCAAGCCCTTGCCAGTTTTGCTCAGTGGATAGAGCATTGGACTGCTGACTCAGGGGTCCTGCGTTCGACTCCAGTCAAGGGCACATGCCTGGGTTGCAGGCTCGATCCCCAGTCGGGGGCATGCAGGAGGCAGCCAATCAATGATTCTCATCATTGATGTTGCAATCTCTCTTGCCCTCTCCTTTCCTCTCTGAAATCAATAAAAATATATTTTAAGAAGTTATAAATCAAGCTAACAAATTTTAAAATGTGTTATCCTCTGACTTTGATGACTATGCCTTCACAATGAATTGCCAGATCAGTTAGATTGTGCAATTCTTGGAGCACTGGGAGCTCCCCAGAGAGAGCCAGATATGTGGCCCATGGCTTACTCATCCCAATGCCTCGTGTACAGAGGTGGATACTCCAGTTCCTGTAGGCAAGCGTCATGAATAGCTGCCTCCTCGAACAAACATCTTTTGGGCCACTTTTTAACTTTGCTTGGTTACTTAGCTAACCTAGTGGAGGATAAAGCAGGTAAGAGGCCTGTGCAAGCCCCATGAGATGCTAAGGCTGTTTAGGTAGCTAATTCCAGGGTCCTAAGTCCTCAGAGCCCTTAGCCCTAAGATAAACTTGCAGGGTGTTTATCTGTGTGGAGTGACATGCCTGATGGCATTCAGAGCAGATGCTAGCACCCTGGCTCATGGCAGTGGCCCTCCTGCTTGATGGTATTGCTGCGAGTCAAACACAGAGATTTAGTCGCCATTTTCTTCACTTGATGGTTGCATTACTTTGAAGGTTTAATTTCTGCAGTTTCTGAAATCCAAACAGAAGCTCTGTCTGTTTATTCACATATGGATAATTTAGAAGTAAAAGTGGGTTACCAAGGAGAGCATGAGTGGTGCTAATATATGTTATAAATTATGGCACTTAGGGAACTTTTATTATGACGGTAAATATACTTCCGTGTTTTTATGCAGTAGAGGCTTTACTTAAAATTTAAAAGGCAAAATTCAGCGTGATTTCCTGTTATCTTTAAGTCATTTGGCATTTGTAGTTTTTACAAAATGCAGGTTTTTATGCATGAGCATATCGATTTTTTTACTTAACATTTTTCTAGTGGTTTAGGTATTAATCTGCTGGAGGAAAGCCTTTGATATGTAATATAAAAGTCAATTCCATGGATGAGAATAAGTAGCTATAAGAATTTGCCCTGGCTGGTTTGGCTCAGTGAATAGAGCATCATCCTGTGGACTAAAGGGTCCTGGGCTCAATTCCAATCAAGGGCATGTGCCCAGGTTGTAGGTTCCATCCCCAGCAGGAGGTGTGCAGGAGGCAGCCAATCAGTGATTCTCTCTTATCATTGATGTTTCTATCTTTCTCTCCATCTCCCTCTGTGAAATCAATATATATATATATATATATATATATATATATATATATATATATATTTTTTTTTTTTTTTTTAAAGAATTCAATGACTCTGCATTGAATTAAGTATTTGATTCATTTATCTTCAAACTTAAGTACATCATAAAGTAACTAAAATTAATAAATCAATTTTTCAACTGCCTGTGATTCTGAAATTGAAAGTATAACAGTGTTCCTTTTGGGATTACCCCACAGGGAGAAGCCACTCATCTGTGTATTTTTTGTTTGCTTTGGTTTTAACATTGTCGGAATATTCTATCACCACTGTTGCCTAATCAGTCTGAGAGAAATATTTGCCCAGATCAACTATGGAGTATTGTAGTCCACATCAAACTGAAATTTTTATTACAGGTGCTTCATCAAGGATTTAGTCTTCCTTCGCCGCTGGTGTTTTATCAAACCACACCTGATATGCTCATTTGAAAGCAATCCCCTTGTTAAACAGCAAGTGGGCTTTACAAATAACAAAAACAAAGTGAACTTTCTGTCAGGTCTGCCAAAGTCTCTCCATCCTGCTGTGCTTGGTAAGGAGGCAGAAGAGCAGACTCCCCCAGCAAAGGCAGGTTGTCATTTCACTGCTACAAACACATAAGAAAATATGTGTAAACTGTGTGGAGTGAGGTCCCGAGGCATAGAACCGTTTGTAAAAATCACTGTGGGTGAAATGTCAGCTCTCTCTCCCTGTGTCAGCTTTGCCGTACAGTAGTGCTTATTGACTACAAGCCAATATGGCACCTGCTCCAGGCATGCAGAAATCAGTTCCAGAGAGAGCATCCTTGCTGCTGAGCTCTTGGTTTCTTAAGAAGCAGTTGTACAGTTTGTGAAAGAATCACAATCATGTGAGAGTGGCTGAAACTTGGTTTCCAATAAAGTGCTGGCCTCTTCTTTGTGATCAGAGGAGTGGCTGGGAGGATTTCTTATTAATTATATACACCAATCAGAGCCTCAGTCCAGGACTGTGCTGGAAGGCAGACAGTTTGTATTGGGAAGACCCAATAGCACTAGCTACCCTGTTTCCCCAAAAATAAGACAGTGTCTTATATTAATTTTTTCTCCCAAAGTTGCGTTAGGTCTTATTTTCAGGGGATGTCTTATCTTCCCATGCACTAGGTCTTATTTTCGGAGGATGTCTTATTTTCGGGGAAACACGGTAGAAGTCCTCGAAGAGTAAACTTGGCTACCATGAGCAGCGTTGACCATGCAGTGACATTTATGTTCACTCATTTCTCTCATTGAAAGTAAAATAAATCGCATAAAATTATTTCAATTACTTTATCCAACACATTTTCAGGATTTCATGACATATACATAATTACACATGGGCTATCATAAGGAATGTGTGTCTGAACTGAGATTCAGTCCTAAGGGAGTAACACACTTTTTTCCTCTGAAGGGTTTCTGCACTGAGAATGAAGATAAGTGTTAAGTCTTCCTGAATCTTGCTAAGTGCCATTAAATTGCAAAAATGAGCCAAAAATCATGGATTATAGGTTTTTTTGCATAAAGACTACCGTAATTTGAGTATGAGCAGATCAAGTGGCAGTCCCTCTGATTGCAAGCTTTTATTATGGAATTTTGCTTCTTCCATCTAAGTGATTCAAGAAATAACTATAGAAAGGATTCCTCAGATTTTTTTTTATTTATGAGGCCAGAAATGGATACATTTTCCAGGCAATAGAAATGGTGGGATTTGAGTCCCAGAGTCAGCCATGGGGAGTTTGGGGGTCTTTTCTTATGTTTAATCCAAGTTGAAATGGACACAGAAGGTAGTTTGAAGTGGATAAAGTTGGGAGGAATTGTTGGAAAGGAATGGTAATAGTGGTGATGTGGGGTTATAAACAGCTTCTGACATGTAGGAGCATCAGCAGGGTCTTCATTATTTCTTCCAATTTCAGGAGCTGAGAATCCAAGCCCAACCTAGGACTCAGCCCCAGGCCTCAAGCTGTTGTACACAATTGAAAGGTTGCTTGGTTGAGTCTTCTCCTCCCTTTAAGGATTGCTTCCTTAGGATGTTCTTTATATCTCAATGTTCAAAACAGCCTCTAACAGAGACCCCGCTTGACATCAACAGAGTCTTTAACTTTAAACAAATGGATTTAGAATATCAAAAAAAGTCATGATGTTCTAAATTTAAGTAATGGTGAGGGGAAGAGATTATAAAAACAGCTGTAGGTGAAGACTTGAATAATCAATCATTCATGAGGGATTGCATCATGGGCTTTGGATTCCAGACAGGTCAGATTCCAGTCTTACTCACTCAGTGGTTTTTATGTAAATTAGGAAAATTGCATTCTTTGAACTTCAGTTCCATCCAGAGTAGATTGGGGATAATGCCATGTACCTATCAGAATTTTATGAAAGTTATAAATAATATATACAAAACTACTAACTTAATAAGTTGTATCTACTTAATACATTGCATCTGCTATTATATCAAAATGCTAAATGAATAGGAATTATTCATAATAAAATATAAAGATATAGTGCAACTCAAAGATGAAATAAATAGTTATAATTAAAAACACAGATATTCTATTTGGGAATTGGGGTAAAGGTAGGAGTACTCAGAATTTGTAGAGAGTTATTGTGAGGAAATAGGTAAGAATGTAGGCTTGGAATGCAAACTACTTGTGTTCATATCCAGTATTACCTTTTAACAACTGTTTCATTAGACAAATGAGTGAAGCACTCAGTATTTCATCTTAGTTATCTATAAAATGGGGATGATGACTTTGTACCTAGATAGTTATTCTTAGGATTGAATGAGTTGATATTTGTGAATCATAGTCCTAGCACTAGCAAAGCACTGAGTAAGCATTAGTTTTCATTATGCTTGATTAGACTCTTGGTGCTATTTGGTGCCTTTTCTTTTTGCTATTTCAGACATAGTGAAAAGGAAGATTGTCTTGCAACTATTAAAAAAATATATATCACTGATCAATTTCTAGTTTGTACTTAAAAAGTCACAGGGGACCACTAGTTTCAAATTAACAAACAACACGAGTGAGATAAACTATTAAAAAAAATAGTTAAAAACAAATCATAAGGCTGAGACCATAAAGAAATTCAAACAAACAATGAATCCAAACAAACAATATATCAGAGTCTGATGGGGTGTTTATAGGATAGTGACCCAACCACTTCTTTCATCATTGGAGGACATACTCAGCACAGATAAGAGGGAAAACCACTTGAACTGCTACTGCAGCTTTAACAGCTGAGCACGGGCTCTTGGGATAGAAAAGAACTACAAGTGGCCCCATAGAACAAGTCTCCGATTAACACTAATTTGGAAATAACATTTTAAAAATGTACAAGAGCGTTAAAAAAGTTAGATAAAACAAAATAAATCTAATGGAAGATATCTAAGATCTTCACATTGACAACAACAAAATATCACATGGAGAAATAAGAGCTAAATAAATGGAGAAATAGGGCACATTCCAGGATTGCAAAATAAAATATTGTCGAGGTATTTATATTTTCTGAATTAATACATATATTCAATGCAATTTTTATAAAAATGTCAGTAGGCTATTCTAGAGAAGTAGACAAGATATTTTTAAATTATATGTAAAAATGCAAAAAAAAATAGTATAATAGCTAAGACTATATTGAAAAACAAGTTGGAGGACATAAACTATAATACCTATCACAAAATTTACTTCAAATAGACGCTGATCAGGGTAGTGCCATTGCACAAGCATAGACAAAGAGAATGATAACATGGAATAGAGTCTAGAAATAGACCCATACATTCAGTCAACTGATTTTTAATGAAAGTGCCAAAACGATTCTTTGGGAAAATCCTTTTCAACTAATTTTATTGGAGCACCGTGGTGTCTGTATGGAAGAAAATGTAGCTTGATTCTTATATCATGCCATATACAAAAATTAATTCCAGATAGGTCATAGATCTAAACATAAACCCAGATTCAAATTTATAGAAGAAAATTTAAAAAATACCTCATGATCTCAGGTTAAGCAAAGACTTGAAAATTTTGTTCATCAAAAGACTCCATTAAAAATGAGTAAATAAACCACAAACCAGAAAATAATTTAGAGTATCTGACAAAAGAATTGTACCTAAAATACATAAAGAATTTCCAGCAATCAGCTATAAAAATGCATAACTGAATTAAAATGTGTGCAGGAGACTTGAGCATATACTTCACAAAGCTCCTCTATTAAAAAAAGTGCTCAATATCATTAGTTATCAGACTGTGTAAACTAAAACAATGAAATGCTGCTAAACACCCTCTGGAATGGTTAAAAAAGACTGAAAACATCAATTTTGGAAAAGATATAGAGGGACTTTTATACATTGGTAATGGGAAGTGTCAAGTAATAAGACTGGCTTAGGAAAACTGACAATTTCTTATAAGGTTAAACTTAACATCTCCCCTATGACCCAGGTATTTATTTTACCATGATTTGTAGAAGAGTGTCTGTAGCAGCCATATTTATAATAGCCAAATACTAAAAACAACCCTATTTTATAGCAATAGGAGAATTGATAGACAAGTTGCAGTATATCCATACAATTGAGCAGTTTTGTAATAAAAGATTATAGATTATAGATATGAATATTAACATTATATTGAGCAAAAGCAGCTTTATGTAGAAGAATATATACTGTATGATTTCACATATATGAATCCAAATACAGGCAAAAGTAATCTTTGGTGATAGAAATCCCTAAGTATAATAGTTGAGGGGAGATAATTGACTGGATAAGAGTGTGAGGGACATTTGTTCTATACCTGTTTGGAATGGTGGCTACCTGGCTATATAATTGTTTAAATGATAATTTAAAGCTTGAGCACTTTATTGAAGGTCAATTATATTTCAGTTAAATTTTGAAAACCAGGACAGAACAGGGTATTGAATCCTTGGTTAAAAAGAAATGGCACAACAACTCAATGGTGGAAAGAGTTTTCAAAGAACAACACAAAAGAAAAAATAACTTGCTCTAGTTGTTTGTTGGCAGAGTAGAATCATCTCCTGGAACAAAATCCTTTTGTTCTGAAATATGTCACACTGCTAAGCGCAGCCATCCTGAACTGTGTCTCTAATCCCCAGTGTATTCTAATCTGTAGTGCAGCTGATTTCATGTCTAAATTACTAACATTTCTGCTCTCTTCGTTGTAAATAAAACAAATGCCGCAACAACCCAGCATTTTATGCATCTTAGATTTTCATCAAAAAATTATTTTCAAGGCAACCCATCAGGTTTTTATTTAACAGCCTATTCCGCTATCTATGGATAAGGATATATTTGGGAATATTTAGAAGGTAGAAAAGTGAATATATACTGGTCTTTAGCAAGTTGGATAAAGGATATCTGAGTCCCTAAATAAGGAAAAACCTACTAGAAGGAATTTCTCAACTTAACACAATAAATTATCTGAGTCTGTACATTTTCTCTACTTGTTGATAAATAACTTTATGTACTCCTCCAACTTAGAAACAGTTTCTGCTGCATGTTAAAGAGATGTGAGATCTACTACCTTCAAAATATGTGCATCCTTAGTTGTCAGCCTGTTTGAAGAGCATACAATTGTTCAAATGCTTCGTAATAACATTTTTATTGTTAAGGCGATTACGATATCCCCCATTGCCTCCCTCCACCTTGCCCCACCCCTCCTATGCCTTCACCACATTATTTCCTATGTCCATGGCTATACATATAGGTGTATATAATCTTTGTTTGATCTGATAGTTCTCTTTCTTTGACTAGCTTATTTTGCTTAGCATAATGGTCTCCAAGTACATGAGGTCTCAATGGGTAAACCAGGTCCATGCTGTCTCAATGGGTAAGAATTCCTTCTTTCTTACAGCTGCATGACATTCAGTTGTATAAACATACCACACATCTACTGATAGGCACTTGGGCTGTTTCCAGTTTTTAGCTACGCTGCAGTAACATAGAGGTGTATATATTCTTTATGGTTGATGTTTCCAGATTCTTAGGACATATTCCCAGAAGTGGGGTTGCTGGGTTAATTTTTTTTTTATGAAACCCATATTGATTTCTGCAGTGGCTGCACCAGTCTGCATTCTTGCCAACAGTGTACTTGTGGTCCCCTTTCTCCATATCCTTGCCAGTGTTGTAGTTTGTCGATTTATTGATAGTTGCCATTCTGACAGGTGTGAGGTAATACCTTATTGTAGTTTTTATTTGCGTCTCTCTGATGATTAGTGACCTTGAGCATTTTTTTTTATGTCTATTGGCCATCTGTACATCCTCTTTGGAAAAGTATTTATTCAGGTTCTTTGCCCATTTTTAAAATAGGATTGTCTGTCTTTTCAGTGTTGAGTTGTATAAGTTCTTTGTAATAGTTGGAGATTAATTACTTATATGATAAACCATTGGCGAATACATTCTCCTATATGGTGGGTTTCTTTTTTGTTTTGCTTTTTAGTCCAATGTAGTCCCATTTGTTTATTTTTTCCTGTTTCCCTTTTCCCTCGGAGACACTTTGACAAAAAATATTGCTCTGAGAGATATATGAGATTTTGTTGCTTATGTTTTCTTCTAGGATTGTATGGTTTTGTGACTTATATTTAAGTCTTTTATCCATTTTGAGTTTATTCTCTTGTATGGTGTAAGTTGGTTGGACTATTTTTTTTGCATTTTGCTGTCCAATTTTCCCAACATCATTTATTAAAGAGACTGTTTTTACTCCATTGTATGCTCTTGTCTCCTTTGTCACATATTAATTGACCATAAAGGTGTGGGTTGATTTCTAGACTCTGTTCTATTCCATTGATCTCTATGCCAATACCAGGCTGTTTTGATGGCATTTCCTACTGCATTCTAAAGAGCTATGAGCTCTACTGCCTTTAAAACATATGCATTCTTAGTTGCCAGCCTGTTTTAAGAGCATCCAATTGTTCAAATGCTATGGAATAATTTTCATTACTATCTTGTTAAAATTATGCCAACTGCTAAAGTCAGGAGTGACAACTAAGGCACCCTCAATAGGTGTTTTTATGCTACTTCACTCTGGCTCAGTTCTGAGTCTGATGAAAATATATTCTCTCCTAGTGTGTATGAAAAGCATCTAAATACAAAATTTGTGGTGTTGTGCTTATTTCAATCAGAACACTTTGGAATTCAAATTACATATAGCTTTTAGAATATCTTTTCTTGCTGGAACATTTGAGAAAAAAGCACAATGAATTCTGATGCCATCTATGGCTGGAGCTTCTACATTGCCTTAGATGCATCAGTTGGATATTTTAGAGCCACATCCATGCTGACGAAGAATTCCTAGTCTGGGAGAAATTCTGCCCTGGGACAAGGCACTGGGTCCAGAAGCTTGACAAAAGCCACTTGTTTACTGCACCCCAAAGTAACTCTCATTTCCCTTTTTTGAGTGCCTGATGCTAAGCTCATGTGTTAGGGAGGACATGGGTATAAATGGATTTTTCCTTAATTTATCTAACCAATGCTATGTGGCTTTGTATATACCTGGATATATTACATATATATGTGTGTGTGTGTATGTATGTATATGTGTGTATATATATATATATATATATATATATGAGAAATATATATATTTCTCATAAAGCATGTAAGTTGTTTTTAATCCTTTTCATTTTATGACCATTCCTTTCCCTTAATAAATCTAAGACAGCAGTTAATATTGCTTAACTTTTTTTTCTTTTAATTATTCCCAAACTGCCAAAATTATCAAATTACTTTTGGAATGTAATCTGATTACCACTGTACTTGCTAAATAAAGCAATTATTTTATAAACTTGTCTTTTGATTTAAACAGTTGTGCCTTTAACAATTCTGTCTGTGGATTTTACAAATGATTTTTTAAAAATTAATTTTTAGTTTACATTGAATATTATTTTGTATTAGTTTCAGGTTTTTACACATGCTTTAGGAGCTAAGTTTGGCTATGCTAGAAGACAGTCATTTGTTTTCATTGACACCTGGGAAAAAATGTACTTTTAGATAATATATTTTGGGAGGGAGTTTTTGCCTGTAGTCTTGCCAAATGAAATGGAAATTTTCTAGTTATTTTCCTTATTTAATTTAGCAATAAATATTTATTAATGACCCATTATGTGCTCAGCATGTTACTTGTAGACCATTTTAAGTGTTTTAAAAGAAAAAGAAGAAATACAAAATCTCACTCTAATATTCAGAAACTTGCAACTTGGCTATGAATACACACTTTACACACAAGGAATTAGAGATGCAGATGCCCAAATGAATACTGAGAACTCAAAAATCAAAACAGCCCAGTATGTACTAACATAGAGAAGATTTCGTTGATTGTGGAATTTGAGCTAAGCCTAAAAAAATGGTAGGATGAAGAAGATGAATATGAGCATTTATTTATTTTGTGGAGAAAATAGGATTTAAAAAGTCAATGAGAAAATTTGTTTATTTGGGGGGAAGTGAATATATTAACCTCACTGAAGAGAAATAAGGGGAATAAGAAATTAAGTATGCCAGCCAAATGGGAAAACAAAGATTGCTTTAAAAGCCAATTTTAGGAGTTTAGACTTGAAAGTAGTTGATAATGAATCTTCTTGTGCTGAAAAATGAAAAGATAAAAGGATTTTCTTAAGAGAGATTTAGCAGTAATACATACCACAGTTGGATTCTAGCAGAAGCAGGAGCAATGTTAGAATCAAGTAGGTATAGCAGCTAAAATAGTGCTGTGTTAATCTGGTTGCAAAATAGAGTGAGCTTGGACTAGGATAATGGTTAGAAAGAATGAGATAAAGCAAATTCTTCAATGAGGCATCGAAGAAACAATGAGCCTTGCTTAGAGATTAGAGAACGGAGATGTCTGTAGGCAGTTGGAAAGGACATGCTATGATTAAGGAAGGAAATGCCAACTCATAATATGTGACATAGCTGAAGTAGTGAGTGCCTATGATGCGTTTATTGTTGCTAGAACTCCAGAGGGATGAACTTAAAGAACACTCCATCCTTAAGAACCTAGTGGAGAACAGGAAAGAAGTAGCATCAGAGAGATGGGAGAAGCCCTTAAGTAACATACCAAAGATGCCAGAGGATGAGAAAATTTCATGAGTGGGTGGTGTATAGCACAAACATTATAAGATGTTGAATATGTCTGAGGAAAGGCCAAGGCCAACTAGTTAGCCAAAAGAGATCACTGCTAATCATCAAGGAAATAGTTTCTATGTAGTGGTGTGCATTGAAGTAGATAGGAAAGAGAATAAAAAGGAATTTGTAAAGTTAAAAAGAGGAGAGAGTGGATACAGGTAAAATATTTAAAGTCTGAAAACAAAGCCAGAGAAGGGCGTTAGTAAGTAGAATACAATAGATAGGAGTGGAGGAAGGATGGTCTGATAATGGAGTCCACAATGGAACCCAGTGACCTTCACCTCCTGTTGTTCATAACCTTGAATAGTTCCCCTTCACATGGAATGGTGCTGACTTGTGTAAGCTATGGTATACCATAAAAATAATGTTGGCTTTTGATGGAAGATTATAAAAAATACTATGGCTCTGCCATGTTCTCTCATAGATTGCTCATGCTGGGGGAATCCAGCCATCGCGTCATCATGATCTCAGGCAGCTCCCCAGGAGGAATGGAGGTGTCCTACTCATTGGTCCACGCCAGGTGAGTGAGCTACCTTAGAAACAGATCCTCTAGTCCATTCAGGCCTTCAGATTTCTGCAGACATGGCTGACATCCTGACTACAACCCCATGTCATCCAGGTAGGCCACACCTGAATTCCTGACTCACAAAAACTGAAATAATGAATGTTTATTGTTGTAGGCTATTAAGTTTTCTAATTTGTTATGTGATATTAGATAGCTAATACAGATATTTTCTTTGGTATGTGTTTATTTATTAATAGTTTGGCTGGTGGAAATCAAAGGTTCTTATGGGTATTTGAATGATTCAATAGGAGAATATGAAGGAGAGAATTGCAGAACTAAGCTTTGGGTAGCTAAAAAATTCAGGTAATTAAAATAAAGCTGGAGAGATAATTTGCAAAAAGCGAACATCACCTGTAGATTCCATTCAGTGCTGAGATGAAGACATGAACACCTGAAATAATTCACATACAACCAGTTCAATTTAATAAATCCTCTTCTATGCACACAACTACTTACCCATAATAAGGTATTTCCTGTGATGGTGCACTTTTCAAGATAGTGAAAATGTTAACTTCATTCCTCACAAAGGTTAGAACTCTGCTAAATGAGTCATTAAATGCATATGTAACACTTCATAATGAGACAAGTAGTTTTACTTTGGGTCATCTCCATATTGTTCCTACAAGGATTGCTTTAAAAAAAAAAAAATCCATTTCTTTCTCTCATGGCATCAGAGAGCTCTGTGCTCTGTAGGTCCTCTTTGCTATTCAAAGGTCAGTTGTGGCTGTGTTCTAATTGGTTTATTTGGCATGTAGTCTAATAAAGGGGGTTGAATGCAGTATGATGTCATTACATAGATTTGGTTTTTGAATTGATTTGAGCCTGTAGAGATTCTCAGGTTCTGCTGGAAGATGTTTGAAACATATCTTCAAGGAGGTAATATTCATTTATTTATTGCATTATTCAATATTGTTTGATTATAACTCATCTGTAGCATTATATAAAGACTGCTAATGGCTAAAAAGATCAATCAGAAAAAAGTCTTTCTGCAAGTAGCTTATAGTCAAATGTCACTGCTATAGGCAAGGGTGATCTTGGTGTCAGAGAAAAGATTTAGAAACAAGAGTGTGTATATGCCTTCATTGTTTCATATGGTTATTGCATTCAAGAGCTTCAATAAACAGAATTCTTGTCAGAGTGCTCTTTGGGTTGATATGAAGAAATTAGAGAGAATGCTAGCATTCTAATATGAATTCATGCAATAATATGCAATATTGCTACCGATGACCAAGATTGCTTTAACATTCCCCTCAGATTAACTAAACATTAAATGAGTTTCTTCCTGAATATAGGCCCAGATCTCTCTCAGAGCATTTACTTTAGAAAACTAAAGGTGCATTCTTTCTCTGGCCCTTTAAAGTGTAAGTAAATCTTCTTCCAACCTCTTGCCAGTTTTACAGCCCAATGGATGTCTTTTTTAAGGACCAGGGGGCCATGCCTTTGGAAGCTAAAAATCAAAGGAGATAGCGCCCTTGTCTCCCAGGCTCTCTGGGAGGGTAGGAGCCAACTTTGATGGCCACCAACTAGCAAACTCTGATGGCCTAATCACAGAAAACCATTGGAAACTCAGGAATAAACCCGGTATGTTTCACGCATTCTCTTGATCAACAATTGCTACGTGCCTTTGTTAGGGTCCATTGGGGGAATGCTTTTAGGATTGCTCAGGCTTGGCTGACTATTCAGAAAATCAGAATGTTGCCCCAAGATAAACATCATAGCCCCAGGAAGTTAATGAATGTATAGAGTGAGATAACTGCCTGACGTTACCTGTTAATTTAGGATTGCATTGCTCTTTTCAATACTTCATGTGACTACTCACCATATGATTTTGCTATTAACCCCCTATGAAAAGGGATTCTGTTCGGGGAGGGGCATGGATCCTTCCCTGCAGGCCACCACTCAAAGCAGCTTCTTTGCCCCTTGTATGTAAGTTTCTCCTATTAAAGCTTTTCTGAATTTGAATAAGGCTTCTTGTCTGTTATTCATAATCAATCCTGAATTTAGACTTTTGGGGCTTTCCTCCAACAAATAGAAATAATTTTTTTGTGTGTATATGTGTAAAGGAGTTAGATTGGAGATTTCATAAGAATTTGAAGAAGTATTGTTATCTATATAAGCCTTCAAAAGGTGCGAGAAATGCAAAGAAAGATTCTATGACTTATTTATGCAACTTTTTTTTTAAAGTTCTCCATTTCCCTGTTTTTCTGTATCTTTTATTGATGTAAAGGTCAAATGACATTTATTTTCTTTATTGAGAAGTTACAGACCTTTAATAAACACAGTTATATACTGAAATGTAGCTTCTTCTTAAAGACATTCTCACAGAGAACTCTAAGTTCCTTTTCCTTATATTCTATTTTTAATTAAGAAATTATTTTGATTTCATAGAGATAAAGATTTTTCCTGATATTGCTCTTATGATTGCATAACGTAGAAAATTATAACTGTCAAAAAATGATTAATATAATAATTCTCTTTTTGGTCTTAGGGCACTTCTGTATGTCTAAAAATTATTAAGGATCCCAATGTATTTTTGTTCACATGAGTTGCATCCATCAGTACTTAGATGTATTAAAAATTACAACTGAGAAAATGTAAAAATATTTAAGATAGTAATTCATTAAAAATACTAAAACTATTATTTTTTAACATAAACACTGTTATGAAAGTTAACTATATTTTTCCAAAATAAAAATAGCTATTAGAGTGTTGTTTTACATTTGTGTGACTTAGTTTAATGTCTGGTTTGATAGAAGGAAGCTATATTCTCATATTTACTTCTGTATCAGGCTGCTGTCATAGTATCTTGTTTCATTAGAAATATATGAAAAATATGTTTCCTGCATATTTAGCTGGAAAAGGGAGAAGCATTTTAATGGCCTTTCCAGATCATTGTGATTTTTTTTTTTTTAAATATAGCACTGATACTCAAAAAATGGTAATTTCTTACAGGCTAGTTGCAATGTTGATGAAACTGTATCTTAATAGTTTACTATTGCTGCCACAGTAAGTGATCACTCGCTGCATGACTTACAACAGAAATATGTTCTCTCACAGTTCTTGAGACCAAAACTGTGAAAGCAAGGTGCCAACTTGACCTTCCTTTTTCTAGAGGCTCTTGGAGAGTCTGTTCCATGCCTCCATCTTTGGTGGCTCCTGGCATTCCTTGATTTGTAACCCTCATCACTCCAGTCTCTGTCTCTGTCCTCACATTGCCTTCTCCTCCCCTGTCTCTGCCTAACTCTTATAAGGACAGTTGTCATTGGAATTAGCCCCCTTCCGCCAGGTAATCTAGGATTAGCTTTTCTCAAAATCCTTAAAGTAATTACATTTTTTTTTTTTGGCATGTCATTCACTCTTTTATCACATACAGTGCAGGTTCTGGGGATTAAGAGATGGACGTGTCTTAGTGGAGGCCACTACTCATATCACTAACTCTGTCTTACTCTACTGCATTAAAATTCATTGGTAGATCTTGCAATATGAAAGGTCTTATAGTCTGTATTTTATCTAATAAAAGAGAAACAGGAAAATTAACCATCACTCCACTATGCCCACAGCCAATTAGAGTGAGTATGCAAATTAACCCAACAAAGGTGGAGGTTAATTTGCATATGTAGACATGGAGTGGCCAGGAAGGGAGGGACTCCTGCTATGAGGGGAAGAGGGTCAGTGGAGGAAGCTTTAGGAGCTGTGCTCCGGACAGAAGGGAGGACTTGCTGGCTCCCACGTGGGCTGGGAGCAGGGCCATGCCAGCTCCCAGGCAGCTGGGAGTGAAGCCAGGGGAAGGAAGGCCTGTTCTTGCACGAGTGTCATGCAATGGGCCTCTAGTATTATTATTATAACATTGCACATTAGTCATTTGGAAAATATTCATTCACTGCGTTATGGGGATTTTGAAGATACTTCTACATTTTACTATATAGTATAAAAATACTGCATATTAATATAAACACAAAACTCATCAGTTTTTGAAAATTGGAAACCGGAATAATTGCAGATATGTTTTCCAAAACTCTAATTTTTCACTTGGAAACTCCAATTTTATCTTTGGCAATACATGTAGTCTTTTCTTTTTCTTGAAGTGACAGGCTCACACTGCTCATTGAAGAAATGTTTCACCAGATATCCCCAATCTGAATAACTATCATTAGTTTGTCATTCTTTCAAACAAAAAGTGTTCTGTGGAAAGAAACTAGTTCGGCTCCCAGCTCAAACAATTTCAGTGCTTTGCCTAAAGGTAACTGCCATTCTTCAGTATGCAGTACGCAAAATTCCCCCTTGCCAAACAGAATGCTTAGAGCACATGTGTCAAACACAAGGCCCGCGGGCCAAATCCGTCCCACCAGGCCTTGCAATGTGGCCCGCACCGCGCTGTCATCACTGCACTCCGCTGCGTTTCCATCACAATGACAGTTTATGACTGTTCAGTAAACCATTCGGCCCGCGATTTAGGCTGGATTTTAGATTTTGGCCCCTTCTCTGATTGAGTTCGACACCCCTAGCTTAGAGGATATGTATCGGAGGCTTCACATTTCATAATATTAATAATTTCTACTACTTCTTTAAGGATGTTTATAAGTGAAATTGGCTTTTTCTCCCTGATATTTTGGTAGTCTATGTGATGGTAAAAAAAAAAATAGGGCCACTGGTACAGATTGGTCCCACTTGATTCATGTGAAGGTGCCAGCAAATTTACCCAGGATTGCTTTGAACCATTAGTGCAAATGTCAATGTAGTAAAAGAAGGCAAATAACACATAAAAATTAGGAAAATAGTTTTGACTTTTAGACCTCTAAATTTCTTGAGAACTGTATTGAGGTGTTCTTAAACTTTTTTTTTTTTTTTTTTTTTTTTTTTTTTTGCATTTAAGAGTCTAGCTCTTAAAACCACAAATGAGAAAGCACCCCCCACCTGTCAGAATGGCTGACTATCATTAACAAATCAACAAACAAACAACATAAATAAATCAACAAACAAGTATTGTCGAGGATGTGGAGAAAAGGGAACCCTTGTGCACTATTGGTGGGAAATGCAGATTGGGTCAGCCACTGTGGAAAGCAGCATGAAGTTTCCTCAAAAATTTTAAAATAGAACTGCCTTAGGACCCAGCAATTTCACTTATGGAAATTTATCAAAAGAAACCTGAAACACTAATTTCAAAAGAATGTATTCACCCCTATGTTCATTGCAGTGTTATTTACAATAGCTAAGATTCTGAAGCAGTTCAAGTGCCCATCCGTAGATGAGTGGATAAAGCAGTATGGCCATAAAAAGGAAGACAATTTTACCCTTTTCAAAAGCATGGATGAACCTGGAAAACATTATACTAAGTACCATAGAATTCCACTCATCTGTGGAATTTAAGGAACAAAGTCAACTAATAAGCAAAATAGAGACATACTCAAAATATGCAGACCAACAACTATGGTGGGGGGAGGGTGTTAAAAGGAGGAGGGATTGAGCAAAGAAGAAAAAAAAGAACTCATGGATATGACAGCAGTGTGGTGATTGTGGCAGGGGGGATGGGTTGAAGTGGAAGAGAGTATAGGAGAGATAAATGGTGATGGGGGATAAAAAGAGACCAGCTTTTTTAGATGTAGGATTTGGATGACTGTGTTTTTCTATACAGAATTATATATTGTGTATCATCAAAACATTAATGATAAAGCATTTCTTTAAAGGATGCTCTACTGTATGCTCTGCAGTTTTCTTTTAAGCTTATGATCCATCCAGTGTGTTTTGACATTGAACTTTTCATATTATTTTTTAAAATGTCAGCAGAAGAATGTCTGAAGACAATAAGCAGGATGCATATTACTTCCTCAAATCATTCTCAAGTTTATGACTGAATAGTTAAGGATTTGCAGTTGTCTAGTCATACCACTAAGACTGTGCAAGCATTAACATTAGTGTGATATTGAATCATCTATGCAAAAATATAGTGAAATCTTCCCTTTTGTTGTAGTTGCTTTTCTACCTTTTGGGAGCACTTTATGGATTTCTTCATAGATTTTGACCATTTCTAAGCTTTGCAAATAAATATTATTATAATGGGGTCATGTTCTCTAATTGGTCTTATATTTTATGTTTATATACTATATTCTTTTATATAAACCTTTAACATCATATAGATATTAACATTTTCTAAATTAATAATTTAATGTGATCTATCATTTAGGTTGTTTTTTCTCTCTGTGATTGAACATGTTGATTAGCAATTTTATCTGGAAAAACTAACAAGTACAGTCATGAAGGTCCTATGGTATATGGAGTAAACTAGCTCTGTTAGATTTTTAAAACATACAAAAGTTGAAATAGTATATTATTGGAGGTTAAACTGATATTCAGACCAAGAGTATAAAAATCTACAAATGGATCCCAATTCTTGTAAAATTTATTATAAATCCAGCAAATCAAATCAGTAGGGGAAAAATATTTTAAATGTATTGTTGGGATAACTGGATTGATATACCGTATTTTCCAGCGTATAAGACGACTCCCTAATTTTACAGTTAAAACATAGGTTTAGGCCTATATTCACTGTATAAGACTACCCCCCACTTCTGAGGCAACACCAGTTCTTTTTTTAATAGACCACCTCTCTAACTCAGCCAATCCAAGCAGGCTTTTTATGCATGCAAATTATACAAGTTCTATACCCGAAGCTACACTGTGTTCTAGTAAAAAGCCTGCTCAGATTGGCCAGAGTCAGAGAGGCGGTCTATTAAAAAAAGAACTGGTGTTGCCTCGGAAGTGGGGGGTAGTCTTATACAGCGAATATAGGCCTAAAACTATGTTTTAACTATAAAATTAGGGGGTTGTCTTATACACCTGAAAATACGGTATAGAAAAAGATAAAATTCCATTCATTTGCATACCATACTTTAAGATAAATTGCAAGAGGGTTAGAAATGCCAGTTTAAAAAACAAAATGTACAAGTACAAGAAGGAAATCTGAGTATGTTCCTCTATAATCTGGAGATCACTTTAACTATGATTAAAACACAGAAGCAGTAAAGACTGGCATATTCGCCTACTTCTAAAAAACTGAATAGCAAAAGAATTATAAATAAAAATTAAAGGTAAATGATAAATTAGAAAAAAATATTTGCAATTTACTTCAGAAATAAAGAGCTATTATGATACAGGGGTTCTAAAAATAGAGAAGGGAAATTACTACCACTTCCAAGAAAAATGAGCAGTTCATAGGAAAAGAGGCAAAGGACTCTTACATAGGAAACTCTTCTCACTGTCATTCCGAAAAAGGAAAAGGAAAATTGAAACTATGATCAGATTCCATTTCTATTGGGTTGGCAAAGGTTCCAATGTGACAACACTCTCTGTGATCAAGCCCGTGGGGAAAAGGGTGCTCTCTCGTTGCTCAAAGGAGTACAAAATAGTATAGCTATTATGAAGAGAAACTTTGTAATGTCTAGAACAATATGCATGTCTTTAGTTTATGGCACAGCAACTTGTCTAATTAGGATCTATCTCAAATACTCAAGCAAAAATTCAAAGAGATATTTGCATACGACTATTCATTGCAGAACTGTTTATATGTTGTACTTTACAAGTGGGTTTACTTCTTTATGTGAGTAGCAGTCCTTGTAAGGTTACATATGATTTTTCTCTCTGAAAATTTGCAAGTCTACCCTCAAGGATCTTTCCCTGCTTAAAGGTTTGGGGTTCAGAGCAGATAGCTGAGACTCGGCTTCTCTCCCAAGACTCAGTGTTTCAAAACTGTTGCTAGAAGATTGGGTCCCAGGGCTTCCTGGCTTCTCCCTGCTGCTGAACCTGCAGGTCAGCCCACTCTTGCTGATTCCTGCTTCTCTGACTGAAAGATTGCCTCCACTCTTCACTCACTGTCCCCTGGGGCAGAGCTGCCAAGGCCTTAGCTAGAGTTTTAGGACATCAGAGCCCTTTAGTCGCGATCTCTGCTTCATCACTTCCATGCTGTTGTTAGCCAATAATAATTAATTTATTTTTTAACTCCACAAATTAGAGCCTATCCTCATGATTATGTTTTATCTAGATTTCTCTTGTATCGGTCCTCACTGGGAAAGTGATTGATTAGCAGTGTGCAAAACATTTAACAGTTTTAAAGGACTACAAGTCCTCATGGAGGTTATTGCTGGTCTAAACATCACTGGAAATTTCTCTCGTGTTTTGGTAAGTAAACTCGGTAAAAATCTTCTTGCAGTGGATCTGAGGGGATAGAAACGTTGTGTGCTGAATATAGGATTTTGCTTCATGCCAGGCGCCTGTCCCATAGACTTTATTTCAATGAGGAAAGCACGGCCGTTAGCTTGAGCCAGCAATTTACAGATTAGTAGACAGGATGATTTATTGAACTAAAACGGTAAAAAAGGAAAAGCCATTTTATAACGTGTGATAGAATAGTCTAACAAAAAAAAATTGTTGTCTCCTCCTGTCTATACATAAATCAGTGCCTTATCACTTCTGTGCAGTCTGTCTTAACATTTTTTACCCAGGAATTATGAGTAAAATCTTTGTCGTACAAACCTCAGAATACATTTTTTATGTCACATCTAATAAACATTTTTAAAATGCCGTTATCTTATTTCCTCCCCTCTCATTTTTATTCCGATTCCCTCTTTTAGAAACACCCAGTCTAGTAACTCACTCAGGGTATCAAGGACAGATCTCAGCAGCCCGATTCAGATAGGAAACATTACTCTGATGGAAAAAACAAAAAACAAAAAAAAACCGGAAAATTAAAAAGAAACACTTCATTTAGCCATAATGTTACCAGAGTTTGTTTCCTGTTTCAGGAAATATGGTTTTAGTGATTATTACACAAAGGACAGGTAAGATCTATTTTAGACTGGCTTGGTTTTGCTTGTCTTAATTTGACCCTTCCAGGGTAAGTTTTTTTCTATTGCTCACAATTCTATTTTTCATTTCCTTTCTGTAGTCCCATTGCTGCTCCAGCTTCATGTCAGAAACTGTTGTTAACAAGAAGAGAGGAGTGTAACATGAATTAGCTGTCTAGGTCAGATTGCATCCTCATCGTCAGTAAAAGAATCAGCTTTTAACATTGCTTTATAATTGTGAGAAATAGTGGAAATGGGAGACAGATAATGTCCAAGAATCTCAGGCCTTAGTTCCTATATTTGGGAGAATATTTCAAAAGGAATTGGTGTTTGAGAAAATAAAATTTTTGTTCGTAAGACAAATGATATGTAAAGCAATTAATTTAGAAGTAAAAGAAAAGCCTGATTTATACCCCAATTGGTGGAGTATTTCATACAAAAAAAAGAAGCTTTTGTATAATATAGAAGGTCAGAAATGTAAGGGGTACATCTGTAGTTTGATGACTAAACAAATCCCCGTTTTTCTCATCACCAAGGCTAAGAAATAGGACATAATTAGTGCCATAGACTCTTCTGGCTGACGTCCCCCTCTTAGCTTCCAAGAGGTACCACCATTCTGAAATTCTAAATTTGTGTTAATCATTCTCTCACTTTTCTTTCTAATTTTATGGAAAACGTATGTCTCTTTATACAATGTACCATTTTGTATTTTTAAAAACTTACATAAGTGGAATCATATTATATGTATCCTTTTGTGAATAGCTTATTTTGTTCCTATTAATGATAATCCATTAATTAATTAATCAATTTATTTACTTATTCATTCATTCCTCACTGAGGACATTTTTTATTGATTTTTAGAGGGAGAGGTAAGGAGAAAGAGAGAAATTCTGATTTTAATTTCTTTGGATATATACCCAGAAGTGGGTTGCTAGATCACATGATAGTTTCATTTTTAATTTTTTCAGGAACTTCTATATTGTTTTCATTGTGACTACATTCCCATCAACAGTATGAAAAGTTTCTCTCTTCTTCACATCCTCACCAACATTGTGGTTTGGTTTGATTTTGATAATTTTTACTTTTTAATTATAGTTGACATACCATATTATATCAGTTTCAGGAATATTATGGTTGGTTTCAGGTTTTATATTTAGTTCTCTAATCAATTTGAGTTCATTTTTGTGCATAGCTATAATTGAGATAAGGGTCAGATTTTATTCTTTTGCATGTAGCATCCCGTTTCCACAGCACCATTTATTGAAGAGATTATTTTCTCCATTGTGTATACTTGGGATCCTGTGGCAGATTAGTTGCTGTATGTGTGTGAATTTATTTCTGGGCTCCCTGTTTTATTCCATTGGTATATGCATCTGTTTTTATGCCAGTACCATACTGTTTTGAACTGTGTGATTTTGTAATGTATTTTAAAATCAGAAAATCTGATGTTTCCAGTTTTTGTTCTTGCTTAAAATTTCTTTGGATATTAAAGGTCTTTTGTAGTTCCATCTGAATTTTTTTCAGCTTTAATGAAGTATAATTGACAAAACTATGTATATTGAAGCATATATTTGATATTTTGATATGTATATTTTTAAATGATTATTACACAATCAAACTAGTTAACATATCCATCACCTCACTTAGTGCTATTTCTCTCTCTGTTTTGGTGAGGATGTGTAAGATTTACCCTCAGCAAATTTCAAGTACATAATACAGTATATTAACTATAGTTAACATTATTTAACTATAAATTTATTAGTCATCATGCTATTACACTAGATATCCTTACTTATTTATCTTGTATAACTGAAACTTGTACCCTTTATCCATCTCCTCCTCTTCCTATTTCTACCTATAGTACCTTATTTATATTGAACTAGAGGCCTGGTGACCAGATTTGTGCACGGGTGGGGTCCCTCAGCCAGGCTGCAGAGATTGGGCCTAACCCAGCTCTCTTGAAGGGTCCTGAATTGTAAAAGGGTGGTTCTCAGGTGATGCACCCTGGAATCAGACTCCCTCTTCTCCGGTTCCAGGTGCATCACCCAAGAACCACAGCTGCCAAGTCATTGCAGCTCGGCCACTCCTGCTTTGAGCATCTGCCCGCTGGTGATCATTGCACATCATAGCTACTGGTCAGACAGTCGAACTGTCGGGTGGTCACTTGTGTTTGGATTGGTTTTTGTTGCAAAACTAGGGCTAAGAAGATGGCGGATGAAGAGCATATTCGGCACTGCGTGCTTTATGAGTTCCAATTAGGAAGAAAAGCAAGTGAGGCTGCAAAAAACATCTGTAGTGCTCTTGGTCAAGATGCAGTTAGCGCCAGAAAATGCCAGCGTTGGTTTGAGAAATTTCGCGAGGGAAATTTTTCGCTAGATGACAAGAGTGGTCGAGGTCGTGTGTCCAATTTTGATCAAGAAGCTCTTCAAGCTCTTTTGGTGCAAAATCCTCAATTACCCAACAAGAGCTTGCGACAACTTTAAATTGTTCACAAAAAACAGTTTCCAATCATTTGCGTGCACTTGGCAAAGTCCAAAAGTTTGGAAAATGGGTTCCTCATGAGTTGACCAACAACAACCGTAATCAAAGTCACAATTTGCAGTTCGCTCCTCTCTCGTCAAAACCGTTTGCCGTTTTAAGAGCAAATTGTTACCGGAGATAAACAATGGGTGCTGTATGTTAATTTGAAAAGGTGGCCTCAATGGTTGGACAAAAATGAGGCTCCGCAGCCCACGCCAAAACCTGACTTGCATGCGAAAAAAGTGATGTTGTGTGTTTGGTGGAATTTTAAAGGAATTCTTCATTATGAACTTTTACCATCTACCCAAACAATTGCAAGTGCAGTGTATAGTGCCCAGTTGGAAAGGTTAGCCCAAGCTTTAAGAGAAAAAGAACCCACGCTGATTAATCGGAAGGGCGTAATTCTTCACCACGATAACGCACGACCGCATACTGCAAGAATCACTGCTGAAAAACTGCGCCAGTTGGAATGGGAAGTTCTCCCTCAACCTGCATATTCTCCTGATATTGCCCCTTCTGATTACCATTTGTTTCGTTCTTTGCAAAACTTGCTTCTTGGGAAAAAATTTAATAATGAAGAATGCCTCAAAAATGCATTGACCGAATTTTTTGCATCAAAATCACAAGAATTTTACAACAGAGGGATTAAAATGCTTCCTGAGCGTTGGGCACAAGTAGTAGAAAACAACGGCAACTATATTGTTGATTAAATTTTGTTGTATTGTTTAAATAAATTCGATTTTAAAAAGTATTAGAAAACGACATTAATTATTACTAGACCTAATAACTATAATCACCATGCTATATGTGCTGTCTATAAGTTGCTGTCTGTACTCTATGGGAGAACTCATGTTGAAAGTATTACAAATGTCCCCTTCTCTCCCATCCTATTGACTCCCTCCACTCTCCTCTATGTCTTCACTGAACTATTGTCCGTGTCATAGATTATGTATATATGCATATAAGGTCTTTGATTAACTTATTCTTTCTCATTTCTGCCGCTCTGAGATTCCTCAGTCTTTTGCATCATTTCATATCTTTGGATCTATTTTATTCATCAGTTTACTTTGTTCACTATATTCCATATATAAGTGAGTTCACCATATTCCACATATAAGTGAGATCATGTTATTCTTGTCTTTCTCTGACTGGTTTATTTTACTTAGCATAATGCTCTTCAGGTCCCTCCATGCTGTCTCAAAGGGTAAGAGGTCCTTCTTGTTTACAACTGCATAGTATCCCATTGTGTAAATGTGCCACATCTTTTTTATCCGCTAATCTCCTGGTAGGCACTTGGGCTGCTTCCTGATCTTAGCTATTATAAATAGTGCTTCAGAGAACATGGGGAGCATATTTTTTTTCTGATTGATGTTTTGAGGGGATCTCTCCTATTCTGAGGGGAATCTCTTTTAGAATTGTGCTTTTACAGACTCGGGGAGGGGTGATGCAGAACAGATAAAGAGACCCTTTCTTCTTAATCTTGGCAATATCTTTTTTCTCTCCCTCTCATTTCTGTGCTCTTCAGGATAGTATAATTTATCACCTAGATTTTGGATCTCTCATTAAGGTGTTTTCATTTATTGATGGTTGTTAAGTTGTTGTCCATGGAGGAAGAGTTCTAAGACTTCCTATTTTGCCATCATACTGATATCACCGCCCCATTTAATATTAGCTAATATGTGTTCACTATTTACTATATGCAGACACAAAGCATTATTTAATGTAATCTTTGCAGCAAATATATAAGACTGTTTTTATCACAATCATCTGTGATAACATTGAGACTCAAGGTCACACACACATAGCCTTATGTGGTGAGCTAAAGCTCTGACACATGTATGACTTTAAAGTCAGTGGTTGTAACCTATATGATATATCAACTCCACACTTCTATTGTATCTACAAAACACGGTGACAGAGTGCAATTGTGGGACATTGCTTTTGAGTAGAGAAATATTTCAAACCAAGTATCTTTGGAAAAACGAATGGGTAAATCTGCAGCCTTTTCAGTTGGAATACATGTGCTCCTAAATGATTGTTTATTTGTCAAACAAAGTTTTCTTTATTGGTTTATGTATTAAAAACTTTTTACAACACTTTAAGAAAATAGATGTGTCCTTTTAAAATTATTTCACAGGTCAGAGTGTGGAGGGGTTCAGAAATAAGATACTTTTAATCTGGTATTGAGAGCCTCTGGCTGTAAAGTGCTGAACAGAATTGCAGAGTAAATAGAAAATCAGTTCAGTTTGTAGTTTCCATAATATCTCTTTGAGGGAAGCATTATATTCTAAAACAATTGTTTTAGAGATACTGTACAATGATTTCATCCTCTGCTTTATTAATTCCTTTAAGTCCTTCTCTTTTAGATTATTAACTTTACAGAATATGAAAAGATGTTAACTATTTGGAGGGAACTTCCTGGCTGATGTGAGATATGTCTTTATTAAACTATATATTATGAAGGATTTAACTGATAGAAATGTGATACATACCAAGTGTCTGAATTGGTTAGAGCCCTAATAAAGCTGGAGACAGTTGGTGATTAATAATCTCAAGAGAACATGGAGGATGGGGATAATTATTCTTTCTTTCTTAATTAACACCTTCCATAGAGAATCAACTAACAGATAATTCAAAGTATAAATTGAAGCTTTTACTCTTACTTAAAAAAATCTTTACACACTAAGGATTTTTTATTATCCAAGCAAAATTTTAATTCTAATGCAATCTTGTACTAATCTGTTTTTCCTTGCACACTTTTTGTCTCAAATGAACAGATCGGGTTGGATTCTGATTTGTTTTCCAACCATCAGTCTAGGTAATTGAAGTGAGAAGAAATGATGCTGGTCCTGGCAGTTCTGGATTAACCAATTAGCACCTGATGCCTGGGATAGAAACATTATTTAACAAGTCCAGGCCTCAAGTACCGTTCTTACATCCATAATCAGATACCGCTAAAGAATTGCCTGTCCAATAATAATGATTTTCTGTCACTGTTGGCCTGGTTTGAGTCCAGTTGCTGCCCTGGAAAGGACATTGCTGTGTATTTCCTATTGTCTCTCCACTGTTCCGTTTTCTCTGACTCCTGTGGTTTCTGTGCCATGGTATCTTTGCTGCCTACAGTGTCTCTCTCTAGGAATCTCCTAAATAAATCATTATGTTTGCTTTCACATTGCCTTTTACTGGTGCTGCTAAAATATTTTGGTTCCTATCCCTTCAAGCATTAGATTTTAACAGATATAAAGAAAACTTCACCTTTAAAGTTTCAGTTGGCTTCCATACTGGCTCATTTAGAAGGTTCATTATTATGTTGCTTTTTTTAAATTAGAGTCACTTATCATTTAGTCCAATTATTAGTAAACTCTAGAATTGGGTGTGAAATAAGCATTTCAGAGGTCCTCACGAGGCTCTTTATATGTATTTAAGAAATTTGCCCAACTAATTTTATTAAATATATGTCCTTTTGCCTTAAGTAAATAATTGTCGGTAGTGTCATACTGTTCTAAGGAGAAAGAAGTGGTACTCATGGATACGGTTATTTATAGAAAAATTATTGCAGAAAATAAAGATTGTGGCAAAAAATGTTTCAGATCTGCTAAAGCTTTAGTCCTAGATTTCAGTATATGTTTTATGTGTGGGGTCTGTTTTATAATATAATTTATGGGAGGCAATGCAGTTTTGGAAAGAGAATATCCATGGCACGATTTCTTTGGGGACATCCTTTTTTGGGTGGCTTGAAATTGGTTGCCCTGTGTTTTCTCTCAGTATTGGCCAAGAAGGGGGAAGTAACAACAGCTTTTTGTTTGGATTTAGTAAAGTCTTCCCCCCCTCAATGTATTTTTATTGATTTCAGAGAGGAAGGGATAGGGAGAGAGATTAGAAAACTCAATAATGAGAGAGAATCATTAATCTGCTGCCTCCTACAAACCCCACACTGGGGATTGAGCCCATAACTCGGGCATGTGCCCTCACTGGGAATGGAACCATGACCTCCCTGTTCATTGGTCAATGCTCAACCACTGAGCCATGCCTCTTGGGCTGGATTTAGCAAAGTCTTTTTGGTGAAAGAAATGTATTTTCTTTGGGAGATTGTTATTAGCCTTAACTCAGAGAGAGTAGTGTTTATTAATTTAGGACAATCGTGCTCAAAATACAATGCTTATCTTTGACATTAAGAACTGTGAACAGTCAGCTAGATAACTTGATTTTTCAATTGCATAAGTAATCCTTTTCTATGTGCATAATTATGCTAGCAGAGTATTACTTAATCTGTTCTGCCAAAGGGACTGACTTCTGTTGGGATTGGGAAGGCTCCTATGTGTGGTGAAAATGGAGGTGTGTGCCATTTGTTCCATTTCTGTCATTTTATTTCCTTGAGTTGGTGGGCAGTGGCAAGTTATCTGACTTGATGTAGAAGAATGAATTCCTAATACACATTCAGAAAGAAACATCTCACAACAGTTACATTGAAGAGGAAATCGAGTCTAAAAGAAATGCCATCATTCCCCACCCAGTAGCTGAAAGAAAGCTGTCACCAATGTTTTTCCCTTTGGGAGGAGTTAGGAAAGATAATGCTTTTATAATATGACCTGACACAAATATGGCCGTACCCTGTCTTATCACGTTATTCTGGCCAACCATTTTACTGCATTATAAGAATTGTCAACAGAACCTCTTGAAGAACAGACAAACTAGCAGTATTGACTAAGAGGCAGAAACAGCAATAATAAAAATCTTGCAAAAGGAATACATTGGATCTGTTACTATTTTTCCCCCCATCAGGACTTGTAAAGGTGAATGGATTTTTGTGTTAGCTTAGATTTTGGAAGAAAAACAAACTAAAGACCAGAATCAGAAACCTGAGTCAAAAGAAGTAAGGAGGGAGCAAATGTTCTGGAAAGAAGTGACAAAACGTAAGTTTTAAAAATGGTGACATGAGAGGGATGTCATGTGACTTTGGCTTGTATTCCCTGGGTCTCCAGCTTCTTTGTTTGTACAAGGAGAGCGGGGGGAGGGGGGGGAGGGGGGGTGTGCTTGGAAGATCCCATTGGACACAGACTACAATGGTGTTCATCATCTGCACAGATTAAACTGATGAAAGATTCAGTTTTTTAAAATCACCTTGCACAGGCGATTTTAAATAATGTTGATAAACTATCCCTTACTGTATGGAAGGCCACTTCCACTCCTATGCCATTCCCTTCTCTTGATCTCATTTACATTGGTCTTGGCAGTGGAAGCAGTGCTGAAAATGCAAAATTCACTGCTAAATTTGGAAGAAAAAAAAATGGAAGCTAATGCTTTTCTGTATTACTGATAAAACAACATGGCAAAAACAATAATAGGGAATATTTATTGGACAATTTTTTAAATACATTTTTATTTATTTCAGAGAGGAAGGGATAGAGAAAGAAATATGGAAACATCAGTGAAGAGAAAGAATCATCAATCAGCTGCCTTCTGAATGTCGCCTATTGGGGGTCAAGCCCACAGCTGGGAATCGAACCAAGACTTCCTGACAACCTTTGAGCCACACTGGCCAGGTTCTGGGGCAATTTTGACATCTAAGGCACTATACAAAAATAACTGCATTTCTTTTCACCCTCCTCATAAAATTGTTACTATCTTTTTCAGTTGACAAATTTGAGAATATAAGAACTTTTCCAAGGTCATTTGATATAGGAAGTGAAATTCATATCCAGGCCTGTCTGACTTCAAATCCTACATCATTTTCCATTATGAATACTCTACCTACCAACTTTACTTGGTCACCTTTGGAGAATGCCTTTTTAATGAGACTTTGGTAATATATTCTTTCTCTTCTAGCTCCTCTTCCCCATTTGCTTTTTCCATTCTCTTAGGAAGGGCTTTCGTACTCTCTTAACCACCTTTGATTTATTTGGCAAGTCCATCCAGCTTGCCCTAAGCCAGGTGTGTCTTCCTTGTCAGATCTTGTAAGGCACTTGTGGCAGTTTGGGGAGTATAAACACACTTGTGGGGAAGTCAAAAATGAAAACAGGTCTATGGATAGGACATAACCTAGATTTTTCTGTTAATTATGACAGGCCTGCTCTTACTTCAGTCACCAAGACCACCTTATTGCCAAATTCTAATGCCACTTGTTATGGATTGCATGTTTGTGCCCTCCCAAATTCATATATTGAAAGCCTAATCCCTTTAAAGTTTTGGATTTTGGGATATAATTAGGTCATGAGGGTGGCGCCCTTATGGTAGGATTAGTGCCCTGACAAGAAGAGACAGGAGAGAGCTTGCTTCTCTCCCTGCTCTGTGCCACATTAGCTGCAAGAAAACAGCCATCTGCAGACCAGAAGAGAACTCACATAAGAACCTAACTCTGCTGGCACCCTGACCTCAGACTTCCTAGCCTCCAGACCTGTGAGAAGTTAATCACTCACATCATCCAAAGCCCATTGTTTACCTTAGGGTTCACCTTAGATATTGGACATTCTGTGTACAGTGACATGTGTCCATCATTGTAATACCATACAGAATATTTTCAGGGTGTTAAAAATCCTGATCTCTGCCTATTCATCTCTCCCCCTCATCCCCTGGCAACCACTAATCTTATTATTGTCTCCATGTTTTGCCTTTTCAAGAATGTCATATAGCCAAAACCGGTTTGGCTCAGTGGATAGAGCATCAGCCTATGGACTGAAAGGTCCCAGGTTCGATTCCGGTCAAGGGCATGTACCTTGATTGCAGGCACATCCCCGGTGGGAAGTGTGCAAGAGGTAGCTGATCGATCATTGATGTTTCTAACTCTCTGTTTCTCTTCCTTCCTCTCTGTAAAGAATCAATAAAATATATATTTTAAAAAAAAAGAATGTCATATAGTTGGGAAACAAACAGTATGTAGCCTTTTCAGATTGGCTTCTTTTACTTAGAATATGCATTCAAATTACCTCTAAATCTAAATCTTCTCATGGCTTGATAACTCATTTCTTTTTAGTGGAGGATAATATTCCATTGTCTGGATATACCAGTTTATTTATCTATTCACCCACTGACGGACATATTGGTTGCTTTTAAGTTTTGACGATTATGAATAAAGCTATTATAAACATCCACATGCCGGTCTTTGTGTAGACATAAATTTCCTCTTCTCTGGATGAATACCAGGGAGTGCAACTGCTGGATTTAGTAAGAATATGTTTAATTTTGTAAGAAACTGCCAAGTGGTTGTACTGGTTTGCATTCCCACCAGCAAAGAATGAGAGTTCCTGTTGTTCCACATATTTACCAGCATTTGGTTTCCCAAATGTTGCTCATCCTCATAGGTGTCTGCTGCTGTGTTGGTGCTGTTTAATTTGTATTTTTCTGATGACAATATGATATGGAGCATCTTTCCATATGCCTAGTTGCTGACTATATATCTTGTTTGATGATGGATGTGCACCCATTTTTAAAATCTGGATGTTTGTATTCTTATTGCTGACTTTTAAGAATTCTTTTGCATATGGATAACAGTTCTTTATGACATTAACCTTTCAGAAATAGTAAGGGAAATAACCGGGAAAATCTTAGTATTGGTTTTATTCCTTCTGACCTGTTTTTTGGACTACAATGTGATCATTGCCCATGAAGAATGTAATAAGCTAAACTGCAAGTCTAGGTCATTCCTTTAACTTCAATTTGAATTGCAAAGCATTAATGAATAGGAACAGTGATTAAATGGTGGTTATGTAATGAATATTTGATGTTAATGAATAACTATTTAAAGTTTAGTTTTAAATATTTAAAAATACCCTTTACAAAAATCACAGAGATTAGATAACTCGTTTTATATTTCCTAAAACTGACAAAGAATGCACCCCTCAACACAATATGGTTATTTAAAATAAGTTTTAATTTCTTCAAATATTTAATCATAACTATTTTAGATCTTTAGAAGTGTAAAAATCCAAAATCCCTGTGCTCTCAGTCTCATATGAGCCCAATTATTCACAGTGATGGCACAATCAAAATGCATAACCAGATGAAATAGGGAGGAAACAGCAATTCCCAAATGGTACAGACAACTGCATTCTGCCTCTAAGGCCAAATCTCGCAATGCACGAAACAATAAAAAGAGGTCAAATAACCAGTACAGTGCAGATGAACAATTATTTCTGGGTAATTTTGTTTGTATATTCTACAAACTATACCCCCTTTAATTAATTTATACTACAAAAGATGATTAGCACAGATGCAATATTTTCTTGAAGCTGTGTTTTGTCTACATCTAAGGTCATCTTATGTCTGTTGATACATCCATCCATTCTTAGTACTGGGTTAAAATACTTCATAGAGAAAACAAGCTATGTACTTTTATTATCCAGGGACTAAGTATTTTTCTCATTTTAGGAGACTAAAGTGAGCAACATCGGTATGGACTTTCTAAAATTGAAATACAACTTTATTTATATACACTATTTGCAGGAAGACACAAACATATTTAATAAGCAAGGAATGGTGAATGCAGACTTACCAACCTACATGCCACAAGCCCTCATTGATTCCTTATTTCAGTGTGACTTCTGGGGTTGGAGAGTATTGTTCTACTCCTCATGTTTCCATGCACAAGGATTATGCTGCCATAGTCCGTGCACAGGGACTAAGCTATTCCCTCGCTGGCATGTCACTCACCCCTCCCCACTGACTGCAAGTTGGGGAGAAAGAATGGAGAAAGCCAGTTCAGCCCTTTTTCTGTGTTAAGGAGTAGCTTCCTCTACTTTTGTTCTTTCTTTTCCTATACTCAGGTGAACTTCAAGGAATAGGAAATGCCTGCAGTCCTGTCTGTCACTGAGTGTATGAGTCTGTGTACTTCAGGGATGGAGTATTGGGAAGTATTTTGAGTACAGGTTTAAAGCCACATTATCTAATTAGCTTTACCAATAATAGGTTGTTTAAATCTCCATCTGTATAGCTCCTGTGCTTTATTCTTAATTGTTTCTGAACCTAATATGGGAAAAGGGTTATTATTTATTGACCCCATAAGATCTTAAAGGAAATACTGGAATCCCTGGAGCATGTTTCCATAAAATGTTCAAAATAAGGCCCACCCTGTTATAAATGCAAATAAAAATATGACTGAATTACACCTAAGTGAACACCATTGCACTTAAAAACAAAAATCTATTTTAAATATCTAAAATATGAAGTATTAGATATAAAAACTAAAATGTAAAAGAATTCATTTTTATATCCTTCATACAGATCAGAAATGGAGAAACCAATTCCTGTGTGTAAATCTTATGACTTATTACTTTAAAGATAGTGATTTAGACTTTAGCCTATATTGTTTTCTATTATATAATTTTATCATTCAAAGAGTCTTCCTACCAAAGCCCGTTCCTATTGGTTCAGCCCTGTTACTCTTCTCCTATACCAAGTTAACTTAAGAATTTGTGTGTGGAAGAAAAAAAAGAAAAAGAAAAGAAAAGAATTAGTGTGTGATATTCATGTATGGAAAATTCCAAATAAAAAGAGAAGTACTTTTGTTAGTGATGACATTGATTTAATTTTAAGTCAAAGAATATGCAAACTCCTGAGAAGGACACTTTACACCTTACAATATTTAGGGAGCATAAGACAACCTTAGTAGTGATTCTCATCTCATTAAATTAATTTTATTTGTCTATTTTAACATTCTGGCAAAAAAATTATTGTTGTCAAAGAATTGAAAAAGTTAAATAGAATTGACTTGCCTTTCAAAGAAAAACTTTTTTTTTTTTGTATATTCAGCACTTTTAGTAAAGGAGCATCATTAAGATCCAAGATTTTCTAAATCCATTTGCAAAATTACATATGTATTATTTCAAATGAGTTCTGCCACAAAGAAATCCATAATGAAAATATCAGAGGGAATTAAAGTGCTCTTCATAACAAGTAAGCTTATGCTATTAGTCTGAGTTTAAAAGGACTGAGTCATTATGTTCCCAGATGGCATCCGGCAACGAATGGACAGTCCTTGCTAAAGTGCTTTTAAGTATTTTTTTTCCTGAAGGTTAGGTCGAAGAGCTACAAATTGATGCTGGTTAATTGAAGTCCCTAAGAAGCATTTAAACTCAAGTTTAAATCTTCATGCCCTAAGTCAGCAGGTCCCTGTAAACTAGCAATAGAGGTTAAATGTGTTAAAGAGATACATCCTAAACTGTCCTTGGTGCTATTAAAAAAAAAAAAAAAAAAAAAGCAAGAGTTAAACTAAGAAGTTTAGATATACATTTTTTTCTGCATATTTGTAGTCAAAATGGACTTTACATGAGCTTTTAGACTCTCAAACGTATGTTTCACAAGTTAAGTATGGAATTGTGACAAATGTTAAATTTTCACAATAATGATGTAGGTTCTTGGACTCCCAAAATTGTGATGATTATCATAGCAGTAGGAACTTTCTCTTGTGCATTTCTCATATTCTTTTTTAAACATTGACCAGTTGCCTCCTGAACCCAACCTCATCACGTGCCCTGACCTTTTGGTGTATTGGATGATGCTCAACCAACTGAGCCACACTAGCCAGAGCTTCTCTGAATTCCTTTAGTACTTGCTTTTTTTTACAGTGGCAATTGATCACACTCATAGTGTAGCAGAAAGAGGGAAAGCTTCGCAATCGGACATACTTGGGTTATGTTTTTTAACACTAGGGAGCTATAGGACTTGGGCTATTTCCTTTCAACTGCTCTGAACCTCAATTTTCTTAGCTGTAAAATAGAACTATAAACACATCACAGAAAATTTGCAAGGATTTAATAAATCATTTGATGTCCTCAGGAAAGTCCTTAGCATGAAGAAGGTGCTCAACATGTTAAGAAATAAAAGTCTTAGGCATCACATGCTGGAGGAAGGAAGTGTGCTGCTTTATTTGAGCATAGGAATAAATATTTTGCTGCTGCATTCTCTTCCTGAAGATTTCTTCCCTGACATAAGCAGAGCTCTTAAAAGTGTTTTCTGTGGTAGAGACAGTGCACCTCAGACTTTACAGTAGAACTGTCTTGTGTTTTTTGTCTTGGTCTCTTTGGATTGAGATGAAGAGAGATGAGACAAAGCACAGAGAAGTTTCCTGTTTTATAGGCACTCTGGAGACCCCAGTTCCAGGGCTCCATTGCCTGCAGGATTATGGTTACATTCTCCAATAAACAGCTTTAATGAAGATTTGAAATGGGGAAAGAAAGAAACCATTATTCTTCAGATGTATTAGGTCAAGTACATGACCATGAGCTGAGGAGGTTTTACCTGCAATCTGGGAGCATCTGTTCTCAAAATCCCTCTTTTGATGATGTAGGCTGATGAGATCACCTATGGCCAATTCCTTATAACCCCGAAACTCTGGGTTTCCTGGGAGAGCTTGAAAGGCCTAGTGGAGCTTCCGTTTTCTGATCAAACTCTAAGGATGCCAAGTGCAACCTTCATTCACTTTAACAGTTGCTTTAGGACACTTATTTTTTTTTAATATAGGTGGTGAGACCTTTTTTTAAATATATATATATATATATATATATATATATATATATATATATATATAATTTTTATTGATTTCAGAGAGGAAGGGAGACAGAGAGTTAGAAACCTCAATGATGAGAGAATTGATTGATCGGCTACCTCCTGCACACCCCTACTGGAGACTGAGCCTGAAACCTGAGCATGTGCCTTGACCAGAATTCAAACCAGGGACCCTTTGATTTGTAGGCCAACGCTCTATCCACTGAGCCGAACCAGCTAGGGCATTAGGACACGTTTTATCCACTTTTATGAATGAACAAACTAAACCTAAGCCTGGTGTGTATATTCAAAATAATTTGAAAGAAATGAAATGTTAACTTATCACTTTCAATTTTGAATCAGATTATTTTGATTATAATATTCTGTACATGGTAAAAGCTTTTTAAATCTTGAATAAAGATTTAAAATTGAAAGTAAGGTTTCATGTCAATAAAACATTTGACTTGAATATCTTCTGCCCTTCCACAAACACATTTTTAGTGAAAAGGAAAAAAACTAATAATTGATTTATAAAACTTATTTTTGATAAGCAAAAAGAGTCAAGCTTCTTTTTTTTTTTAATTGGGTGATATTTTTATGAATTTGTGGATGTTGCTTATGAACACAAAACATTATAGAATGTTTTCTTGGAAATACACATAGAATTTTTAAAAAAAATTGATTCTCTTATATTGTCAGGTACAATTAGAAGTTGGCTAGTAAAGGAAAATCCATATGTATGGTACTTCTGAATTGAATCTCCATAACCGATTGCTGTGCGATCTCAGGCTTTCTACCAGGTTTGAGGATACAGAGATGAATTTGTTAAAATCTCTGATTCTGGAAATTATAATCTTGGCAGGGGGGAGGGGGAGAGGAGATTACTTTAATTGTAGATTTTAGTGTCATGTTTATGCGAGTGTGTTTAGGACCTATGATTTGGGATGATAGTGACTATTTTGATGGAATCACAAACTGAAAAATGTCTTTTTTTAATAGCGTCAAATCTCCTAAAATTATTGACATTCTGCAAGAATTTTAAAATCCAAGATTTAAGCAAATTTTATAGAATTGTGGAGTTAATACGGTTTTAAGGTGTGCTGCTGAGTTAGTAAGTGAGTGCTGGTGAGAGTCATCTGTTTCATGACACTCACTGTCCTCCAATCCTGGCCTAGTCCTCACAATGGCCATTGAGAGAGGAGAGACTGTTGTGTTTTTTAATCTGTGTAAACCCATCCTCATTGAAGAATTCATATCAGCCTGTGGAGGGTCAGTGTGATAGTCATCATAACACTTATAACTTCATAATGCTTTATAACACTACAAAGCACCTATAAATTCATTATTTTAAGTTTCTCAAAATCACCTTGCGAAATAAGCAAGAAATATATCCTCTCTGTTTTAAAAAATGCAGCCTCTAAATAGGTCAAAGTGTATTAATGTCATGGCTAAGATTACACAGGAACTGTAAGGGGGAACTGAAGAGAGAATTCTGTGAGCACTAACCTCTAGCCCAGTGTTCTTTCCATTGTCAGCTGAGCAGTATTCATAGTTTATTTTAATTTCAAGCTTTATAAGTCTTGAGGCAGAGAATGATATAGCCCTAACACATAATATTAATTTAAAAAATATGTTACTAGTGGGGGGAAATTGCAGGCACTATAAAAGATAGGAAGCCCCATATTTCAAAATTTCTCTTATACTTTAATTTTATATCATTTTGGTCAGCCAAAGCTATGCTATTGTTGCCAGAATGGACATCTTCAAAGAAACCATCAGTCTTTCTGGCAAGACTTACCCCCCATCACAGATCCAGTGAACCTGTGCCAGGCTATTTGTACCATCTGTTGGGCATGAGGGAGTGAAGGGAAAAAGAATGGACAGCTGGAGCCATCAGCTCTGAAATGCCACTTACTGGGGAAATACGAGGATTCACATCAAAAGGCATCAAAACAAAGTATCCTGCTAGCCCACAAGGGAGACAGGTTAAATATGGTGGCATTCCTAATGAACGTCGTCTCTCTCCAGACATTCAGGCCCTTTTCAATCCTTCCCAGCCTCCATCTGAGGGCAGACTTTGTGATGCCACATGGATGATACATGAGCAGAGACTCTTCCTGTGAGAGTGTAGTAAGAAATTGACAGGAAATAATTATGCACTGAACTGTGTCTTCTGGTCTAAGGGGCTAGAAGCAGAGCATCCTAAGACTTGTTTGATTTTGCATTAGTGGTTGAGTTACTGGTTCATATGTGTATTCATTCATCTATCTAATCAATCACTGAATGTTAACAATATTTCAAGTGCTGGTGGCTGCAAGAGAAGAATTATAACTTCCGTACCATTTATTGATGCCTAATATATGCAGAGTGATTCACACTTATGGTATGAGAATTATCTTATTTTTTCCATGAGGAAGAAGTGTAGAGAGGAGTAAATTTGCCCAAATCACCAGATAACAAGTGAAAATGGGACTTATCGGGTATCAAATTCTGGTATAGCCTTAAAATTGATTATAAGCACATGCTATATGTCTTCCTCTTTTGTCTTCTATGAAATACAAAGAAATATTTCTTACTGTAGGAATCTCAAGGCAGGGCAAAACAGTGTTTTATCAACATATAGGGAAAAGAGTCTGATGGGAAAAAAAGTCTTAGATAAAGTTATTCTGGGGCGGGGTCATTCATTCAATTTCAGAAGCATCCTAGTTGGTTAATTTGCATTGACAAAGAGTCTGTCCAATCATGGTGGTCTCTTATATGAAAGAAATTTGTATTACAATAATGAAGTTATAGGAAAATAAATTGCCAATTTTGTTAATTCCATTTGCCATACTTATATGAAAATGAAGCCAGTAATCAGGGAAGAGCAAACAAAACGACTATACTGTCCTGTTAGCATTCTTGTATTTGTTCATATTATTGAGATGGAAATTGATGAGTTCAGTCAGAAAGAAAAATCAAACCCTAAACAAAAACCTGATTAAACTCATAAAACCGTTGCTTGTGAAAAGAGAACCTCACTATGATTTATATTTTAAGAAATATAGAAATTTTAATGGAAAACTTTCAGAAAATCGAAATATATATTAGATGAGAATATTTCTGTTAACTTGGTATAATGTCTAGTCGGGCAGATCTAAACTACATTCTTATAATTTCACCTCAATCAAAAAAGCAATACAGAAGGATACTGTTGCTTAAGTATTTATTAAAAGTTAACATAATATACTTAATACTGTTTATAACATAGCTCATAATTTGTAGGCTATTATAGTCTGTGGCATCACATAGTATGAATACCTTTTTTTAAAAATGTACAAATACATACTTGCCATTAAAAAAATCTCTTAAGCCAAATCCTCTTATGACAAAATTTCATTTAGTGTAGTGAAAATTTTTATTATACGATTTACCATATTAATTCATCATTTCAAGTAGTATTTAAGTTAGTAAGATTCTAGGTCAAACAAATACCTTCATATTTGGGTTACACAAAAACACTATTTTCTTGGTCATAAAATCAAACAAAGTTTCAAATACAGAACAAAGACATCATCCTACCATTATTAATTTTGTATTATATTTATCTTTTTCATATACATCTTTTTATTTTATAGTCTAATTATATAAACAACTTTGGAATTCTAGTTTTTCTTTATATTTACAACATAATTTGTCTTATATGTTGGTTCAAATTATTCATAAACATAATTTTAAATTATTGCAAATGTTCATTGTGTTTATTACTAACAAGTCGGTTTTTTAATCATTAGACATTCATTTGTATTAAATGTTTACTCATAAGTAATGTTGAGGGAAGAATGCTCATGTGTATATTGTTTAACTCATTACAAAATATTTTCTTAAGACATATTTCTTAAAGATAGATATCTAGATGAAATGGAATTAACATAGAACATTTTACTTACCTCTTTTATTTTAACAGGATAATATCAAATGTAAAATTCAAAATAAAACATCTATCACTGAAAATCAAACTACCATTAATATAAATATAAAATGTGGGTGTATGTATGTGTGTATATATGTATTTATTTAAATATCCAGTGTTATTATATAGCTTCATAATACCTTGAACACATGAAATAGTATACCCAAACAGGAGATTTAAGATACAGACTTGGATATCATAGAATTAGTCAATCTTTCTATCATGAACATTTCACTATAAATAAGCATTCCAAAGAACCAAGAGCCTTCTTGTAGCCCATACCACCAGCATCTTATTATTGTTACAAATACTCTCTAAAACAAGTAATCATCTTATATAATAAAAGCCATATTGTGCTGTTCAACTGTAATCGCTATGACGTGTACTGGCCACCAGGAGGCAGATGCTCCAACCAGTAGGTTAGCTTGCTGCTGGAGTCTGGCAGATCAGGACTGGGCAAAGTGGGCCGGACATGACCTGGAGCCCTCCTGCAGTCCCTTCACGGCCCCAATAAGGCACTGGTGCCAGGGACTCCACTAGTGCATGAATGCATGCACTGAGCCTCTAGTCTAGAGGTGTCGAACTCAATCAGAGAAGGGGCCAAAATCTAAAATCCAGCCTAAATCGCGGGCCGAATGGTTTACTGAACAGTCATAAACTGTCATTGTGATGGAAACGCAGCGGAGTGCAGTGATGACAGCGCGGTGCGGGCCACATTGCAAGGCCTGGCGGGACGGATTTGGCCCGCGGGCCTTGTGTTTGACACGTGCTCTAGTCATATATATATAAAAAGGCCAGCGACCATTACAGCAGAACGACCAAGAATGACCAGTCACTATGACTCACACTGACCATTAGGGGGTAGATGTTCAATGCAGGAGCTGCCCCCTGATGGTCAGTATGCTCAGACAAAAGCCGGGCTCACGCTGGTGAGCAGAGCGGTGGTGGGGGAACCTTTCCCACCTCCGTAGCAGTGCTAAGGAGCAGTGAGTCAAGCGGTAAGGAACAAGCAAAAGAGTAGTTAGGAGCGAGCAGGCAGGCAGTTAGGACCAAGGAGTCCAGTGCAAGACCTAAACCAGCAGTCAGACATCCCCCAAGGGGTCCCACTTGCGAGAGGGCAGAGGCCAGGCTGAGGGATGTTCTGCTCCCTTTCCCCCAGCAACAATTCATGCATCAGGCCTCTAATATTCAGTAATGTCATGCCTCTTCACCAGTCATGTCCAAATATATGGCTTTCATTGAATGAAGGAAAGTGACACAAAAGAGTTAAGGTTTCTAATAATTTTTTTTATGTTGACAAGAATAAGTAACAATATTAAATATTCTTCCTGTCCCTATGACTATTGGTCTTCTGATTACTCAAAAAATATAAAACAAGACCCAAGCAAATCAAGAACATCTCTACACCCACCCATATAGGACCTAAAACACCTTCTAAGGCTAAACCTTAGAAGCAGAAGAAAAGAGTACAGGCTAGTGAGCTCATTATATTTTTTCTTCTTCCCAGTTGGCTTCAAAATATTCCTATTCACTTGTTAATTCATCCAGAGTGGCTACCCATCAGCAGGGTGTCGGCTCTAGCTCCTGTGATCAGGGACATGATTTCTAACAATATATTCACAATAACAAAATTTAATTAAAGGAAAAGCAAACTACAGGGCCAGTGATGTTCAATATAATGGGATCTTACCCATATTTGTATTCCATTGAGAATGTAAGTCAGCCTGGTAAAGGTTTTCTTTACCATTCCTCTCTGTAAGTCACCTGCCCATTTAATTTACATGTTTTGCTCTTATAAGAGGATACCTGAAAGCCAAACTTGTCCATTCGCATCATTTCAGGACAGATATCGAACATAGGGTGTTGGCAAGTCATTTGGGAAAAAAGATAGTCATCAATGAAAGGAGATCCATTAGTGTAATTTTTTTTTTCTTTATAGTGCTGTATCACACTTCACAGCAGGAAAAATACTTTTCAAGAGGCTATCCCCTATCTCCATCATGGAAACCAAAATTTAGTTTGCATGAGAAATTTAGCATGGACTTATTTTCCAGAGGAGAGATGATAGGTGAAATAACCGTACTTTCTGGACAGAAAAAGAGGATTTTTATAAGTTTAATCTACCTTATATAAGAAACAGATGTAGACCCTATTATATGCCACATTTCCCCCCCTAAATTCTTAAATATAACTAATTCAGTCCAAGTCTGGAATGCATGCTCTTTATCAGTACTCCCACTGGGAGGCTGTTGAGGACAGAGCACAGGGGGAGATGTTACAGGAATTCTAGACGAGCTGTTTTAGATTTTTCTAATGCAAACTGTACCTAGACAGTAGGAGGAACCAGTGTCAATGCCACAGGTCAGGAAAGCAGAGATGTGCAGGGCTGTGCTTCTCAAAGAACACACACGAATCAGCTAAAGGACTTTAAAACACAGATTCCTGGGCTCCAATGCCAAGTATTCTGCTTCCAAAAAATTGGGCGCAAAGCTTTGTGCTAATTCTGGCTCACTGATCACATCTCGGGCAGCATTGGTGTAAGGACATCTGGATCCTGAGGAGCTGAGGTGAGGAGGCTCACCAATTAGATGAGCTATACAACTCTGGATAAGAAATAGAAAATTATCAGCAAAGGAAGAGCCAGAATGGCACTGCCAGCAAGTTGGCCTTTGTTATGGCAGTGGAGGTTATTTGTGCAATCTTTTTAATGTAGCAAGTGTTTCCCAAAAAGTGAGTCAAGAGGTCACACCCAAGAACCAAGGAGAAGGGAGTCACACCAGTGAAGGGCTGCAGATGTAACATAATAGAGTGGAAAAGAAGTTTCTGGGCCCTTTCAAGATTTATGGCAGGCTGATGACTTCTGAGTCTTGAATTCTTTCACTGGAAATGTAAGAGTGTCGGTGGTTATGATTTGAAGTGAATAAGTTTGCCAAACTAGGGTTCCAAGGTTCTTACGTGTTTGGTTAGCTACACAATGTGCTCATTTCTACTGTTAATTGTATTTAATGTTTTATGGCCAGATGTCTTTTTTCTCTCCTTCCTCTCCTCCTTCCTATTTTTTTTAAACTTTTATAGAAAAATTACCATGTGTTAGAGGTAGCAAGTACACAGTGGGGATCACGGAGGCTACAGTGTAGGAGGGGAAATAGACACCACATATGTCACACAGCAGGTACTCCCTGAATTAGCTGCAGTCGTGAAGGAGTTACTGGGGATAAGAGTGGGTAGTTGTGGTGGTGAATCTGTGAAAGACTGTACATCATTGCTTATGATGCTACATCACCTACTGAGAAATCTCCATCCTAGAGAGAGTCAGGTTGTCTTGAGCTGTGGTATATATCACATTATTATCGATACACTGAAATGAGAAATTTCTCTTGACAGGGGTTTTGACTTATTTCATTCTTGAACCAGAAAATGAGGAAATATCTAATGGACTTTTGGATGCTTATCCTAAATATATTTTCTTCTAAAATCACCACATAAGAATGTCTAAACTCCTTGAAAATTATTGTTACTTTCCTGTTGATCATATGACCTAAGCATATAGGCATGGCTCTATTTCACTGTCTGTTTCAGGTTGCAAAATGACTACAGATCAGGGGTCCAGAGAGATGCAATTTTCTCTGCACTGAGAGAGCTTCATGCATGATTAGATGTTTAAATGATTTTCATTCTAGGTATGAAGCTTATTGAAGTTTTTCTATGAATTTGATTGATAATAAAAATGCTTGGTTTTAAAAAGATAATACCAATGACTGTGTTTAATACAGAGTTAAGAAGATTTGTCTTCTAAGCCAAATCTTTAAAAATTAGTAAGAAAGCCATAGATGGCATACATCTTTTCAAGGTATGTCATAGGCCATATGCTTATGTAGAGTTTGTTATTTTCAGTTAAATTTCTGGGTGGTGGTAGGGGGGACGAAGGATAACCATGGCATATGGCAAGATGTTAAATAGGTTTGTTAAGTAAGTAGAGATTTACATTACACTTTAATAAATATCACAAAGATAAGTGAAATCATATTTCAAAGTGTTATAAATACTGTTATAGACATTGAATCTTTTCTCTATATAACTAATAAGAAAGTTGCAATAATTTGTATGACCCTCTCAGGCCTATTATAAATATTACACATTGGCATATATTACATATTATTAGTAGTATATATTATATATCCTTAAATATCAATATAAAGTACTATAGATTGATCAATATTATGTAGTTATTAAAATCTGTATAAAGGTCAAACTTACTCTCTAAAAAAAAAAATAAACAAAAGTACTAATTTGAGCAAGAAGCGATAAAATAAATGTTTTGAAAACATTGGAGGTGTTCTATAAATTTTAACCTTGCTTAACTGATAATTTTGTTTTTCATATTTTGTGTTGCACATTATTTGGAACCCCAATGAAATTTTGTGGGACTTGTGAGACAAGCTTCAGTTGAGACAGTAGTTTAACTGTAATCTGAGAGCAGCTTGGCAGAAAGGCATCAAGCTGCTTCAGCCTGTAGGGGCTTGGAAAGGTCTGCATTCCCCCCATTTGTTGTGTTTGCAACAAACACTATCTTGTCTGGCCACCCAGAAGGTGTGAAAACTGATCCATTGAACATTCCTCTTTTCTCTTTAGTGCTAAATCCTTCCTTATTTTACCTCTTAGCTAACACCCTTATCTGGGACTGTTTGTTGTCAAAATTGGAAAGGAATTTAGCTCCTTTATTTAGAGTAGCACCTAAAATAACCATCTGTTTAGATTAAAAAATATTTTTATTGATTTCAGAGAGAAGAGAGAGGCAGAGAGAAGTAAACACATCCAAGAGAGCGAGTCATTGATTGGCTGCCTCTTGCACGCCCCCTACTGGGGATCAGTCCACAACCCAGGCATGTACCCTTGTCCTGGAATCAAACTGAGCTTCTGCTTCATGAGCAACATGGGCCAGGCTAGGTGTGTTTTTGTTTGTTTGTTTGTTTTTGCAAGAGTTAAACCAGCTCAACTAAACCTATCCACATCGTGGATAGACAATTTCTTCTTTTGATGATTTTTCTCCTCAAACTATCAAAATTCACAATGGGGCTGTCCCATCCTTGCTGCTCATGTCCTTGATTTCCTTTGGCCTACATAGAACATACTATCTTGAAATAAGTCTTGATTTGTCCAGCTTTGCAATTTTTACATTTTCTCAATTTGTGTCATTTCGTTGGAATTTGTTTTGTACAGCAAACCTCCACATTATTGGGACCTTGAATGAGGTCTGAGGATTAGATGGCAGCAGTACATTATTGTTACTTTTCTGATTTTGATGACTGAATTATGGTTATGTAGGAGAATCTTTATTTTCAAGAAAATATTCTAAAATAGTTAAGATCTTTAAGTGTTTAAAATACACTAAGAAATATGTTAAAGTATTCAGGGTAATAGGACATTTTCAATAGGTTCTGAAAAAATAGCCTTTCTATTTTCTCCAGTCTTTTCTGTAATTATTGATCATTTTATAAGAAGACATACTTTTAATTCTATTATATTCATATGTATTACAATTAAAGCTAATATATGTTGATTACTCCATTTACGATATATTGTCATTCAGTCCTTACAGCAACCCTATGAGATAAGTTACTGTTATCATCATCCCTACTGTACAGAATAGGAAACCAAAACACAGAGAAATTAGATATCTTCTGCATATTTATGTGGCAAATAAGTAATGGAATTGTATTTTGAACTAAGGCATTTTCATGGCAAGACCCTTTCTTGTAACTATGAAGCTTCCTTGTTCCGTGGTACTTCAAACTGTGTATATAATCATCAGTCATCCAAATATCAGTCATCCAACAATACTTGCTATGATTTAGATCTGTAGACATTCTCTTCTATCTGTAAATTTTATAGCAGTTTTGTTTCCATCTATGAATCCCAGCATCTCCTGAGCCAGGGCTTCCCACTCTATGTGCCACAAATGGGTAACTCGTGCATTGAGACAGTGACTTGCTCTGCTCTGGGTCAGCAGGACTCCTCAGCCATGGCCAGGGGCACTGGGGCAACCCAGCCCAAGGGCCAGGCTCTGTGCCCCTGAGAAGTAGTGCAGATATTGCTGATTTGCTATGAACACCATGATCTGAGACAGAGAATCGTTTGTAGTATAGTATCCCTCTCTACTTCAGCCTTTTGATGATGAAAATGTAACCCCTTCTCTGCAAAATTCACTGGGTTTTTTTTCTTTTTCTTTAGACAAATATTCTTGAGAAAACCTACATCAAGTGAAATAGAAATTAAGGGCAGAGTTCATTTGGTTTCCCATTAGATGTTCTCTCTTCTTCTTGTATAGACCATGTTTTATTTAGGTGCTAAATATTTATTCTCATCCCTGGTGTTGCTATATGCACATATATATATGTATAACACATATACTTATGCTGACTTTTGTTTAATCAACCCAAGATACATTTTTATAGTTGTAGAATGTTGAATTATGATGCAATCATCAGTTGACAAGTAGTAATGTGGTACTCTGTAGAACTATAAAAAGTACCATAAAATACTTTTTTATGCATAATATTTTTTTGTAGACTAGAAAATGTATTACTGCATTGCAAGGAAGAAATGATCGCCTTTCCAAAATATAATTTGGTCGATAATCATAATTTCTATTAAGCAAATGTTCAGACAATCCTGCATCCATCACCTTAAATCCATTTAAAAAGCTTTCTACAGTTCCAGATTGTATGAATAACTGTTATGTTTAATATAGAAATGAATGTTGATGTCTCCCTGATATAAAAATGAGAAGTTTAATTTTAACTAATAATTCTGTCAGTTTTATATAGTGACTAAAAGAGACCTAGTGTTTCTGCTTTATAATGAATGTATTACTCAGGGCTGATTCTGAGTAGAAAAGTGATAATTAGAGTAAAGAATCTTTTACTCATGACTTAAATGTTAATGTCTTCCTTTTCTTCCCCTGAAATTTCCAGTAAAGTATTATGTCTAAGAAGGGCAAGCCAATTTAGAAGGGTTATATTAAAGAGCTATAGAAGACAAATGCACTACAATTTAATACAAGCATTAAATAAAATATTTTATTGATGACCTTGTATGTCCAATATCTACAAATTGTGACTGGTAACTGACGATGAATAAATAAACATTTGCATTTAACTTGTTGACAAAAATTTTTTTTTTCTTTCTAAACAAATAAGAGAAGGGAGTTGAACTCACACAGAGTTAATGTATCTGTTCAAAGGCAATGACTAACTCTTCAAAAATAATAACTTGTGGAGAAATTAGTAATGTAAAGGAATGGAGGCTAAGAAAGTTATAGATCACATTGCAATTTCTTCTCCAAGTACTTCTATAAATTAAGAGAAATGTACCATTTTGGAGTTTCCTTCTTTTGTAAAGGCTATGTCTTTGTGACCTGGAATGTGAAAAGAGCAGGGGGAAATCAATTATCTGACTCATTTGAGAAATACTTCTTTAGCTCCAACTAAGAGTCAAGTGCTAGGAAGTAATTATTAACAGGACAGCTGTAGTCCCTGTGCTCAGGATGCTCAGGTAGCTTATAGATTGGTGGACGATAGAGCCATAGTAACAGGCAGCTGATGCTGAAGGATAAAAGCGAGGCCAGAAGGGTCACGGGAGCCTGGGGAGCAAGGAGACAGAGGTATTAAATGCTGTGCTGCAAATGTCTGGCTGAGAGATCACAGAAATCTTTCCTTGGAAAGTGATGGCTAACCTCAGGTGAACAGAGGAAGCAGCACATGTGGCAGTCTGCAAGCAAGAAAGGAAACAGCCTATTTAGGAAATGAAAACAGTTTGGCCAACTGGATTTTCCATATTCTGAACACTCTTTCCATATTCTGAACACTGTTCAGAATATGGGCCTCTTTCCTCATCAGATTTATTCTATAGGCCTTTTCTTTTCATGGAAGATGTTGAGAAAGATTTCATGGCTCTTAAATGTTAGATCTGGTACCAAGAGGTGTCAGGCTCACCTTCATTTGGATGGACAGCTTTAAACTTCCAATTTGCCAGGACACAATCAGTCCTTGAAATCACCACTAGATCACAGAACTAACACTCACACTGGGTAAGATGCTCTGTGGTCAGGCTCATACTCCTTCCTCCTCTCTCTTTATAATAGCCACACAGCTTCTTATAGGATAGGTATTATTAGGATGAAGGTAGAGAGCTGAACTGAAAAGGGGATGGGGAAGATATAACATGAAACAAACAACTTAAACATTCTTCTATTAAAGTGTAATCCTTTGACCTGACTCAAGATGAGACCTTGTCTTTTCCTCATATGCTGTGAGCTAGACTGATTATTACCATAGCACCTCAGGAGGCCACAGTGCACATGGACTGTATGTCAGCACCCCTTTATTTTTGTCCAGACAATTCTAGGAGTCTTCAAAAAGGGTCTCACTTCCTCAGAGTCCTCTTGGTTTCCATACAACATTTAACTCCTTCCTGTGTTCTGTTCCATCTTTTAGTGGCCGTATTTCTCGACTCTCCTCTGATATTAAATATGACAGCCGTGCCACCAATGTTTGCTGGAGACATTATTCTTGCTTCCAGTGCCGGTTGACACTCATGCTGAGGCTGAGAATGCCAAGCTGTGCTGTTACTTATTGTGACCAAAACTGCAAAAATTTTCTTCTGTCATTGTTTAGGGAGGAAATACCACACCATTAGTCTAGAGATCACATTCAGTTGTTTTGGTGGCCCCATAAAACTCTTGGCTTAGGATTGACATGCTGTAGATTTAACCGTCCTTGTGATCATTTAGGTGCTGCTACTAATCCATCCCTCTGTGGATGAAGCCCTGGCCGTGACCCCAGCTCAGATACAGTGATCTAGTTCAGCCTGAAGCCAGTGCCTACGTATAGTAAGTAAAATAGCTAAGGGAAGAAATGTTGGTGAGGCTTTGTCTGATGCTTTAGTGTAGGGGTGTCGAACTCAATCAGAGAAGGGGCTGCATTTTATCTTGTGGAGTGATTCACCTTAATACAACATGCAAAACTGCTGATTCAAAAGAACTGGCGGGAGGAGGGGGGTGGCTGTGAAGCCTGAGAATGTTTGTTTTCGAACAGCTCCTTTCTTGGTTGTGCAGGTCATGTTTGTGAACTAATGATTGTATCTGCAATTCAGATACTATTTATCTCAGAAGGGCTCTTTTTGCATTTCTGGCGGGCTCCTTGTGTGCTGAGGTACATTTCAGTGGCCCCTGCCCACACTGGGCACAGTTCCCTTGGTTGTAAAGTCAATCATCCATCCGGTGCTCTAGTTCTATAAATACAAGCCCACCCAGTGTTGGGTGAGCTTCCAGAAATGGAGCAGTCTAATAATCTCAGAACATCCTCTTCCACTCCCCTCTTTTCTTATGGTGAGTCCCATTATTCTCCTGTTATACATATTTTCTTTACATATCTCAGTTTCTCACAAAATAGTTGTGCAGAGGTGTTTCATAATTTGTATTTAATTGAACTTAATAACCTCAAAGGAGGAAGACAATGTTTAGTTTCTGTTCCCTATGCTTTAGCATTATTTATTAGTATTGTTAATGTGTTATAAATATAATAATTCTCATCTCTGAGTGAATGTTCTGTGTATTAGGCTTTTACATAATACAGGCTCAGGCTTTGGCTTTTCCAGCAGAAGTAGAGTCAGTAAGGAGATTGTTATAGGAAAGAGAAGCTAATCATCAACCTTATTTTCACTTTCTACTTGAGCCAGGATATAAATACAGATCTCCACAGGTGAAAGATAACTTCTCCTGAGAGTTATCTAGCCCTCCTTTTCTATGCCAGCTAATAAATCTCAAATTAATTTCACTCTCAAGCTTGTTTTAGATGTACATCTACAACAAGCACTTTTGGAACATTTATTTTGCAGAGCCTGGGAGGAGCACTAGGGGGACACAGGATATTTTCAGTTGCTTATATATTTGTCTTCTCCAAACAAGGTCATCTTGAAGAACATCAGCTTTGCTTTTTAAAGCTTTAATTAATGGACATGCTGACAGATTTTATTGGCTCCAAATTCATGGTCAGTAAAATCTTTGTTGTGGGTTGAGATTATATTGTGTGTGTGTGTGTGTGTGTGTGTGTGTGTGTGTGTATATATATATATATATATATATATATATATATATATATATAGTATTTTTTAACTCTTTTAGGGATTTTTTTTATCTAAGAAAACAAAACAAAATATACCAAAATACTAACTCTCCTAAGAAGAATGAAACTGTGATATCCTATTTGGCTAATTTTACAAGCAACTAGAAAGTATTCTCTAACATCTAGGCTAGCTTAATAACAGATAATCAGCACACAGAAGTAACCAAATGCAGCAACTGACTCCTATAGTCCAGAACATAATGTGGAAATGATAAAGACAGCATTGTTTCTGCCAGGAAAATTTAGTCAATGTCTAAGGTGTATCACCCTCATGGTCAAGTAATATTATAATTGTTTCTTGGATAATAAAGTAAGAATTTTGTAACAGATTTGAAAAGAAATGCATAATTTCCCAATTTTAGCAAAAGATGCTGTGTGCCATGATAACATCTAGTGCATTCTGAGCTGGTCTCATAATGCAAAGCTTCTCAGAAGCAATGTTCTTTCATTCCCTATTTCTACTGTCTGTGTTCCTATGTACACAGTCATATTATTTTAGGTATTAAGAAATATAGTATTCCTGTTCTTACTCTTCAATCAGTATTTGGCAAGGCCCTTTCATATAGTCCTTGAAAAGTTTACTTGCTTTTTTGTAAATTTGTATATTTCTAATTTACATTTAATAAACTGAAACATGTAAACAGATTTAACCCTTGAGACTTCAATCCTATAATGTCGAAGGAAGAGACAACCTTATAATACAATCAAGTGACATTGAGCACAGCAAAATATACCTCTCTTGAACCTTGCCAGATTGCTAATATGCAGTTTATATAGTAAACTATATTGGATATGGATTATATAACTTTTGTACAGTACACAAAAAGTAGCAGATTTAAACAGATGTGTTTATAGTTTGTTTGTTTTGTTTTTTGACACTTATGAAAAACATTAAAATGCCCTTGTACCACATTAACTTGAAAATAACAAAATTGACTCTAATCATCTTTGCTTCTGTGGACTTGATGATAATAATAAGTAAATGCTGTATAGTTATTTACACTGCATTGACTTGCAAATTAGAATGTAAAGGATGAAAAATATGATCCAAACGGGGAAAAATGACTTACTAGCATAATATAATTTCATATTAAAAATTATACTATTTGTATCACCATAAAAATCCATTTCAAAGGTGCCATTATCTTTGAATCACCTGCCCTGTGCCATTAGAGATGATGAGAACAGAGCCAGCTTAATTGTCATTTTTTTCTGCACAACGAGTTTACGAAACAGTGGAACATAATCCTCTCCATTGTTCCTACTGGAGGAGGCTCTGGCCTTTGGCAGTAAAACTTGCATGCTGTGGAGGGTGGTAACTTGATGTACTGCATCCAACAGATGTGATGCTCTTTGTGCTCGACTTTTCAGCCAAATCTGGGAAATTATTCATAGGAAATTAGATTGAGAATGCAAATAGGATTTTTAATATTCCTGCTGTCCACATTTTTCCAATTGTATAATAGAATGATGACTAAGCTTGGAAAGGCTCAGTCCTTACTCATCATCATCATATGGACAACCTTGAAAATAAGAGAGAGAAAAAAATCATTTGTGCCCTCTATGCATTCCTGAGGAGAGGAATATGGGTGCAAATGGATTTGCAAAATGGCTCCTCTCCCGCATGCTGGCAGTGTAATTGCTTTTGTATTACCCTTGCAGAATTACCTGTCTGCTGCAAGAATGATATCTAGGAATTTGTCCTGTCTTCTGCAAGTCCTGGTGTATACTTTTACTGTGTCACAGTTCAGGGAGAAGCGATACAAAAGTATGATGATGGCTGCAGCATTGACCTCCATCTTTGTTTCCTCATCTGCCAATCTTTTGTGTTTTGTTTGTTTTCAATACTTCCAAGTTTACTTTGGTGCACTTTTAATCGGGACTCAAATGGGAGTGGGAATTGGTTACTTCTGCACAGGCAGCTCCTGAGAGCAGGTGACTGTAAGGAGAGAAGGGATGATTGCAGAAGCCACTCGGATCACCTTGACATCAATGCAGCATTTACAGAAGATGCACTGCAAAATGTCAGCCCTGATGTCAATAGCGATCAACCCAAGATCAAAGGCACTTGGCAGGATGAAATACACTGGGGCTTTGCAATATGTAAAAGGCATTGAGGTTCCAAACCAGTAGAAGAGAGTCATGAGCAAAATCATCCCCCCATACCTAATCTGCCAATCTTTCTTGCTCCAATCCTACATTAGCCTCTTCCCATACTTCAGCTTCTTGATGGAGTAGTGGGCAAACATTTTCAAGATTCAATAAAACTTCATGACTAACATGTTTATCATGTTAATCTTTATCCATATTATGTGTTTAGGTCTTTATTTTAGTTGTTGTTGTTGTTGTTGTTGTTAATCCTTACCTGAGGATTTTTTTCCCATTGATTTTAGAAAGGGAGGGAGGGAGGAGAGAGAAGAGGAGGGGGAGAGGGGGAGAAAAAAGAGAGACTAAGAGAAAGAGAAACATCAATGTGAGGGAGACACATCAATTGGTTGCTTCCAGCACGTGCCCCAACAGGAGCTGAAGATCGAACCTGCAACTGGTACATGCCCTTGACTGGCCAATTGTTGTTGTTTTTTAATATGTTTCTAATTGATTTTTTAGAGAGAAAGGAGGGGAGGGGGCAAGAGAGAGAAACATAGATCAGTTGCCTCCTGCATGCATCCCCCACACTGGGGATCAATTCCCCAACCTAGGCATGTGCCCTGACTGAGAATCCAACTGAAGTACTCTTGGTGCATGGAATGACACTTACTTAACCAACTGAGCCACACTGGTTGGGCATATGTATAAGTTCTTATGAAGACACTAGAGGCCCAGTGAATGAAATTCATGCACTGGGCGGGGGCTGTCCCTCAGCCCAGCCTGTACCCTCTCCAATCTGGGACCCCTAGGGGGATGTTCGACTGCCTGCAGGATCAGGCCTAAATCAGTAGTCAGACATCCTTCTCATAATCCAGGACCACTAGCTCCAAGGTAATAGAAACGCTTGTTTTAGGTAGGTGCATAATTAATTGAAATTAAGACTACATTTCCTCATCTCCTTTATATCTAGGTGTGAAATGTAACTTCATCCTTCTCAATGAAGTGTAAGCAGGAATGTTGTTCAATGATTTTTATACCATCCTTAAAAGATAGCAAGGATAAGCCCTTTTCTTATTCTATGTCCTTTCGTTTACCCTTTTGCCTAGAGAGCAGCTATGAGTAAAATCTGCCCAAGAGATAGGTCCTGAGTAATGGTTGGCCAGAGAGTTTTACAGAGCCAGATTCCCTCAGGATTCGGAGAAGCAAAATGTAACCTCTAGACCCTTGGTTGGCAAACTGCAGCTCGCGAGCCACATGTGACTCTTTGGCCCCTTGAATGTGGCTCTTCCACAAAATACCATGGCCTGCACGAGTCTATTTTGAAGAGGTGGAGATAGAAGAAGTTTAAGTTTTAAAAATTTGGCTCTCAAAAGAAATTTTAATTGTTATACTGTTGATATTTGGCTCTGTTGACTGTTTTCTAACCACTGCTCTAGACTGCCTATCTCCATTTTAGTGGCTGCTGCAGGACTTCTGAGCTCTGTATGGTATGGAAGTGAAATTAGAACTGATATTAGGGTATATACCATCTCCTCCTTCTAGAACATGGCATTGGAAATAGAGACACAGAATGTGAAAACAACTCAGACATTTTCTGGGCCTTATTGGTGCATAGGAGAAAGATGTTCTGGTCTTGTTTTAGAAGGTATTATCAGAAGATGATTAAGTACCAAGAACTCATTCTGTGGTTTGATTATTTAAGCTACAACGAATATAGTAGCATCTGTAGCATGCTAATATATATTTTATAAAATAAATGGTTCATTGAAATTTTCTTTTAATAGAATGATTCTATTTCTTTTTTTTCTTGATGACTTCTAATTGCTTTCTTGATTATGCTGCACAACTGTAATTCTCATATTTTTTCAGTGTAGAAGTACATTTTCATTATTGTTTATGATATTCCTTTTCCCTTTTGTTAGAGTAGTTGTTTGAATAATATTTTTTAAAAGAGCACTTTGGAGGTGAACTTTTTTGTTCCTTTCATGTCTGAAAATATCTTTTTTTCCCTTTATATTTGAGTCATAGTTTGGCTAAATATAGAGCCTATAATTATATCATCAAAATAAGTTTTCCTTAGAATTCTGATGATACTGTTTCACTATCTTATAATATTGAAAATGCATGAGTTTTATAATTTTTTTCTTTTTAGACTTTCCAAGTTTTACATTGATTTTATATTTTTAAAGTAAAAAAATATATATTATGACTATGATTAACCAAAACAAATGCAGAAAAGGGTAGTAATTATAATGGGTCCAGCAGTAAACTGTTTACATGTAGTAAAGATTGGCTGTAGGCTCTTATCTTTCAAGGTTTGATGCAAAAGAAAAAAATACCATTGGCATTTTTGAGAACAGTGAAGTCCACTAGCAAAAGGATGGGTTTTGGAGAGCATTTTTATAGAGTATAAACACTATGTGCTGGAGAAACAGTCCTCAGCAATATTTGCCTTGCCAGTAAAATCATAGAAAGTCAAGTATTGGTGTGTTATTCCATTTCTGTGAGCAGTTCTCTAATGGAGTCTTACTCCAAGGACAAATAAGAGGACACTGAGTAAAGCTATTTCACTAAAAATTCTCAAGTATTAACTCTTTACTTAACATTTTTCTTGTGTGTATTTGATGGTAATGAACTGGGAGGTTTTTGCTGACAAATATGTATACTGTACAGTATATTATCCTTATTTTTAATTATATTTTTACTTAATTGCTTTTGCCAAATCACCTGATATCAATGTATAAAGAATGGTCGACTGGCTGTGGTCGTAACCCATTAGGACCATCAATCAATATTCATTGACCTTTTTTCTCTAGAACACAAGGTTAGTAATAGTATACCATTTCTGTTTTTACAGAACTTGATGATCCTTGAAATGTTTTGAATTTCTTTGGGGGGAAATGGCATATAAATACAATTGAAGATAACCTTTTTATTTTTGCTGTCATGTAAATTTGGTAGCCCTGGTACCATTTTAAAATATACCCAGTCCTCAAAGGGGTCTTGCATTTTATTTTATTTTATTTTGTAAGGATTCTAAGTCTTTGTCAGTACTCTTACAATGAAATTTGATGGCCTGGATATATTTCTTCGATGGGTTTTGCAGGATTTTAATTTAAGCTTCCTAACAGACATTTTATACACCCATGTCAATTTCTAATAGTCTTCCAGAGGTAAGTGCTTTGCTCACCATTAAAGAGTAAGCTGTGTGGGAAGCATACTGGAATGAATGGTGGAGAGTCGGCAGTTTTGGAGCCGATAAGTCAAGGCTGTGTTTAAGGGCTCTAAGAAGACTAAATATTTTTTATTCACTGAGCAATTCAGTATATGTATGAAAGCTTCATGAAAGAGTATGCCTATCAGAAAATGCTGAATGTATAGCATTAGTAAGAAGGACGTAATTTTAGCTGCATGCATCTCTGCCAAAGTAAGTTGGCCAGCATCCTATAAAATACATTTTAAGCACATAGCAAACTTATTGTAAAAAAAAGAAGAAAAAGAAAAGAAAAGAAAAGAAAAGAAAAAAGAAAAGAAAAGAAAAGAAAAGAAAAGAAAAGAAAAGAGAGAGGCAATATTACTCTTCTAAAGCTAAAAGTGGAACACTGTGAATTCCATACCTTGAAATACCCATTTCCCCCCAAAAAATTATAGGGTGCGGAATGTTTAGCCATCCAAGTGATCTGAAAGACTAGCTATCTGAAATAATTTTAAGTGCTTTGCAATAGCTGTAACTTCCAGGGAAAATCACATTTATTTTGAAGTTTAAAATATCTTCTTATTTTTCACCCACATGAAAAGTTTGGCATGAACATTTAAGCACTATTATTGGTGTTATTAAACTACTAAAAAATTGCCTGTAATATCTTGGCAGTGTATTAAATAAGAAAAGTAATTATTTTCTGTTCTCAATTTCTTATTACACATTTGGAGACAAGTACTAATGGTTATATTTTATGAAGGAGAAAAAAAGGGCATTAAAAAGTCTTCTAAAATAAATACTGTCTCCTATGACCCTCAGATTTTATTCCTGGGCTGCACTTTGGAATCACCTGGAAAACTTCAAAATACCCTGCCATCTGGTTCCCAGACCCAGAGTTCATGAATTAATTGTTCTCAGGTATATCCTGGCCATCTGTGAGTGCTTATAAGAGGAAGCTAGGATGCAGGTTCTAGGTAACTCTTTCAACTCTTATGATGATGCTCCGATTGTTGTCATGACATAAGAAATCTCAAATTTTATGGGGTCAAGAGAGAAGGGAAACCAAGCATAATCCTTTACTGCTACAGTGAGGAGGATATTTGTCACTCATATGAGCTTTTCCTAAAATGATCTTATTCAACCCATGCTACAGAATTGTAGCCTTATATCTATCCTACCTAATAAAAGAGTAATATGCAAATTAACCACCACTCCACCACACCCACAAGTCACGCCCACCAGCCACACCCACAGCCAATCAGAGTGAGTATGCAAATAAACCCAACCAAGATGGCTATAGCCACAGAGAGCAGGAGGCTTGGCTCTGCTTTAGGCTACAAAGTTTCAATTGTAGAAGGTAAATAAATCCCAGATACCAGGGCCTCCGCTTGGGTCACCAGGAGGCATGGCTGGCCTGCAAACCACCACAGGCTCCCTCGCTCAGGCTGCCCCACTCCCCAAGGGAACCCCCACCCTGATCTGAGACACTCTTCAGGGCAAACCAGCTAGCCCCTTCCCATGCACCAGGCCTCTATCCTATCTAATAAAAGAGTAATATGCATATTGACCATTATTCTAACATACAAGATCAAGATAGCTGCCCCCATGTGGTCAAAGATCCTGCCCCTATGTGAACACAAGATGGCCACCACAATATGGCCAGCAGAGGAAGGCAGTTGAGAGGGACCAGGCCTGCAAGGGAGAGCAGTTAGAGGTGATTAACCCTGCAGGGGAGGGCAGTTAGGGTGACCAGGCTGGCAGAGGAGAGAAGTTGGGAGCAAACAGGCTGGCTGGGGAGCAGTTAGACATCAATCAGGCTGGCAAGGGTGTGGTTAGGGGATGATCAGGCTGGCAGGCAGAAGCAGTTAGGGGCAATCAGGAAGGCAGGAAGACAAGCAGTTGGGAGCCAGCAGTCCTGAATTGTGAGAGGGGTCCCAGATTGGAAAGGGTGCAGGCTTGGCTGAGGGACATATCCCCCCCCCCAACCCCCGCTGCCCCGTGTATGAATTTTATGCACCGGACCTCTAGTGACTACATAAGAAACTTAAGTAAGATTCTATATACCAGCATATTTGATTGGCAGTATACTGAGAATTCTAAATATACTAACAAAATTTGGTTGGCAGTATACAAATCAAGGTAACATTGAGGGACAATGCTGTATGGGTCTTTTGTGTGTCTGCATGTCTTGAAAGCAGAGACACTGACTGTCTTTTGTTCTTGACTACGCGTTTTCCAGGATGTTTGTATAGTGAGCACCCTTAGATGACAGAGATGGCATCTCCCTCTGGAGCAAAGGGCAAGCTTGCTTACCGTTCACTATAAAAGATACAGATTCTCTAAGCTCAGGCTTTTTCTCCTGTAATAAAAGCTCGTTTGTCTTCAGACATTTATCTGAGCCCCTTTGCATCATCCCTGTAGGGTTTGGGACAAGAGGAAGTAACGAAAATACGCTGATGTGCATGCTTCTTGCTGTGCCACAAGTTGTAAAGTCCTTTGTCTTCTCCAAACATCTATAGCACAGTAGCTGTATCTAGCTTATTAGTTTTCTTGTAGGTAAAATTTCAGACTTTTCACAGTTCTTTACAGGTAACAGTGGTGCATCACTTTTAAGAACTAAAAAGGGAAAAAATTTGAAATTATATCCACTCATGATGCCCTTAATGTAGGAAGGCTATATAACATGATGTAAATGTACTAAATCCAAAGCCTGAACTCTGTTTTCCACAGTGTCCCATCCTTGGAAGTGCAAAGAAAATGTAATGTTGGGCCATTTAGTACATTGTCTCTGTTCTTTTCTGTATCCGGCTGTGATATATAGAGGTTCCATCACATAAATGGTATTTAAGTAGCAGGATATTTTTTTACTGAATTTGCAATATTTTTCCTAAACAAAACAATAATTGTGTGAAAAGATTTGATAATGAAAAGCTCACTCAGAAGTAAGTGGCTAAACCTCCCTTACTCGTCTAACTTACCAAGCTGGCTTCCAAACTTTTAAGATTTTTGGCTCCCATAGAAGCCCAAATAAGTAAGTAGGTAGATGATAGATGACCTTAGATAGGTGGGTGGGCAGTTGGATAGATAAAAGATAGATAGATACTTAACGTATTTTTGCTTAAACCTGTTGAATTACCAACATTATATAACATCCAGTATTTTTTTAAATAAATCTTTATTGTTCATATTATTACAAAAGTTCCTCATTTTTCCCCTCTCCACCAGGTTCCCACCCCTCCCTCTGCCCTTTCCCCACCCCCCACTGTCCTCATCCATAGGTGCACAGTTTATGTTCAGTCTCTTCCTGCACCCCTCTGATTCTATTATATTCAACAGTTAATAATGTTCATCAGGTTTTTTTTTTTTAATTTCCTTGGTTTTTAGATTCACTTGTTGATAGTTACATATTTGTTGTTCATAATTTTTATCTTTATCTTCTTCCTTTTCCTAAAAAACCCCTTTCAGCAATTCATATAATTCTGGTTTAGCGGTGATGAATTCCTTTAGCTTTTTTTTTATTTGTGAAGCTCTTTATCTGGCCTTCGATTCTGAGTGATAGATAGCTTTGCTGGGTAGAGTATTTTTAGCTACAGGTTCTTGTTACTCATCACCTTGAATATTTCTTGCCATTCCCGTCTGACCTGCATGGTTTCTGTTGAGAAATCAGCTGACAATCGTATGGGTGCTCCTTTATAGGTAACTACCTGCTTTGCTCTTGCTGCTTTTAATATTCTCTCTTTGTCTTTTGCTCTTAGAATTTTAATTATGATGTGTCTTGGTATGGTCCTCTTTGGATTCCTTCTGTTTGGGGTTCTGTGCGCTTCCTGGACTTGTAAGTCTAATTCTTTCACCAGGTGGGGGAAGTTTTCTGTCACTATTTCTTTCAATATGTTTTCAGTATCTTGCTCTCTCTCATCTTCTGGGACCCCCATAATTCTGATGTTGGTTCACTTGAAGTTGTCCCAGAGGTTTCTTATACTACCTTCAACTTTCTGGATTCTCTTGTCTTCTTGCTTCTGCGGAGGAGTGTCCTCTGGCTCTTTGTGTTCCAAATCTTTGACTTGATTCTTGCAATCTTCCATTCTGTTTTTAGGACTCTATAATATTTTTTATTTCAGAGAATGTATTCTTTATTTCTAATTGATCCTTTATTATTTCTAGTTGATTCCTTTCCATATTTTCATAAGCCTTGTTTATTTTATCAGCCTTTTCTAGGAGATTCTTGAAAAACCTTATAAGCGTGGTTTTGAACTCAATATCCAGTCACTTTTTGTCCTCCATATTTTTGGTGTGATCTGTTTCCTTGTCTCAGCATTTTCACTGCTTCCCTGAGTTGGTAGGGTGGGAGGATCAGCTGTATTTATGCCAGGAGACAGCCTTATTCGACTAGACTTGTAAAACTGCAAGAGCCTCTGTGCTCAGCTTGGATTGGGCGGAGTTTTAGGGTGGAGCCTATAGCCTTGGCTTCCGGTTAGCCCTGCCTTATGAGGCTCTTGAGTCTCAGTGTTCCTCAGTGTCCTTTGGTACTCGCTACGGGCACCTCTGAGAGAAAGGTGCCCTAGAGTTTTGCCTGCTACCAGACAGTCTAGTCTCTCTCCCAACAAGCCCGCAACTGGGGTTCAGTGCAGTTGGAAGTGGGGTTAAGAGCAGTCCAGAGCTTATGTCTCCTTCCTGCTAGGGCAATCCAGCAGCTCAATCAACAGTCTGTCCTCTGCACAAAATGTGTGTGACTCCAGGGCTCTGCCTTTCGCCGCTCCCCTGAGCTTCCACCTTACAGCTCAGATTCCCTTTGTATGAGCCTGGGGCCCGAGGGTCTCGCCCAGAACTGGGGTTCAGTGCAGTCGGAACTGGGGCTCAGCACAGTCCGGAGCTTTTGTCTCCTTCCTGCTAGGGCAATCTAGCAGCACAGTCAACCCTCAGTCCTCTGCACGCATTGTGCGCGACTCCGGGGCTCTGCCTTTCTCCGCTCCCCCGAGCTTCCGCCTTACAGCCCAGATTCCCTCTGTATGTGTCTGGGTCCCCAGGGTTTCGCTCAGAACTGGGGTTCAGTGCTGTTGGAACTGGGGTTCAGCACAGTCCAGAGCTTTTATCTCCTTCCCACTAGGAAATGCCAGCCAGGCACTCAGCCGCCCCTCCTCTCCGGCTCTGTCCTCTCGGTGCACGCACTGTGTCTCCGTACCTTAGGCTTTTACAGCTCCTCTGATTTTCTTTCTTTCTTTTCTTTCTTTCTTTCTTTCTTTCTTTCTTTCTTTCTTTCTTTCTTTCTTTCTTTCTTTCTTTCTTTCAGTTTTCTCTTTCCTTCTCATTGTAGGATTTCCAGTCAGTCAACTTTCCTGTAGTCCTGGATAATGTCCACTTTATATTTTAGTTGTATTTTTTGAAATTGTTGTGTGAGGCTGCAATCAGGTGGTTACCTATGCTGCCATCTTGGTTTCTCTCCACATCCAGTATTTTTTACAAGATCATGGAATGTCTGTCACTAAAAAAATCAACAGTGGCCGAGACCGGTTTGGCTCAATGGATAGAGCGTCGGCTTGGGGACTGAAGGGTCCCGGGTTCGATTCCGGTCAGGGGCATGTACCTTGGTTGCGGGCATATCCCCAGTAGGGGGTGTGCAAGAGGCAGCTGATCGATGACTCTCTCTCATCGATGTTTCTAACTCTCTATCTCTCTCCCTTCCTCTCTGTACAAAATCAATAAAATATATTTTTTAAAAAAGAAAGAAAAATCAACAGTGACATAAGTCCCACAGACATTTTCATCAGAAGTCATTAGACTCAACAGACACCTCTTAGAGAATAAGCTCTTCTCCCTTCCCTAGGAGTAAGCTCGTAGAGGTTTCACTTAAAGAACAAGTATGTATCCACACTAGATGTTGGAGGTAAGTTCCCCCCAATAAAGGAAACATTATCACCACTAAGTTGATGGCTATTGTATTTTTTTATTGTTTAGTAGGGGTGTCGAACTCAATCAGAGAAGGGGCCAAAATCTAAAATCCAGCCTAAATGGCGGGCCAAATGGTTTACTGAACAGTCATAAACTGTCATTGTGATGGAAACGCAGTGGAGTGCAGTGATGACAGCGCGGTGCGGGCCACATTGCAAGGCCTGCCGGGACGGATTTGGCCCGCGGGCCTTGTGTTTGACACATGTGGTTTAAAGTATTACAAATAGTAGTACATATATCTCCCCCACCCCCAGTTGAGCTTCCCCCAGCCTTCCCTAACCCCTGTCGCATGCCCTTATCCCACCCCCATCCCCAGTGTCTTGTGTCCATTGGTTGTGCTTATATGCATGCATACAAGTCCTTTGGTTGATCACTTCGCCACCGCCCTCCAACACTCCCCAGCCTTCCCACTGTAATTTGAGCATTATGTTAAGTGAAATAAGCCAGGCAATGAAAGAAAAATACTACATGATGGCACTCATTTATGGAAATAAAGAACATTATAACCTGATGAACAAAAAGATAGATACAGAGGCAGTAAAGCACCGAACAGACTGTCAAATTACAGTTGGCTATTGTCTTTTAAATTGTCTTCAAGTGCTGCAGTTTCACCTCTAAGTGAGCACTATAATCATGACATAAAGAAGTGTGAAGGATATAAATCAAGAAACATACCAGCAAAAATAATTCTTTTCAGATCTCAAGAAGCTAAATATCCAGGGTTTTATTTTGTTCTGTGTAACTGGTCTTAATTTAAAAATCTCAAGGCTAGTTAAGATAAACTATATCTCATTACACTAGCTATATAAATTGCATTTCATTTTCCTCATTTTGTTTTAAAAAACAGACCTATGCTATCTAATAGTTTACAAGCATGTGTGTTTTTATAGAATATGAAAAATCTTGCAAAAGTAATTATTTTATTGTTTGAGAAATTAAATTTTCTTAAATTTACCTAAAGGTGACTTTATACAATAGAGGAAATAAGGAAATATTTATAGTAATTCTCAGTTTGAAAATGTAATGCCATGAGGGTTTTAAGAATATTTTTTACTTAATTGGAAAATTACATTATAAATTAAAATATCCCAGTATCTAACTTAGAGCTTTTGGGGAAAAAAACACCCAGCGCATGTTAGGAAATATAATGAAGACATTTCAGACATTAAGTCTAGACTCTGACACTACCACAGAACTAATTACAAATTCTCCAGAGTTCCTAGGTAATATCCAGAATACAATAAAAGCAGAGAATGACAAGCCACACTTTATAGATTTCATCTCACTTTTCAGAATGTGTTAAATATTGCAGTGAGAAACCACTTAATGGGCTTTTGTCAGAAAAGTACCTTATTTCCCTTCAAGGACATAGTGCAAAATTCACTAGAAGCTAATAATCATAAGAGCTATTAACAGGTCAAAGGTTTCCATTAACATACATTTCTAAAAGACCAATGAGAAAGGTTATAGTTTTGCAGAAGAAACTTCAATAAAATAGAAAAGAAATATGTGGAAGTTGGTTAGAGAATCTCTTTGTTGTTGTTGTTCTAATTTGCTCTTTCATTTTGAGAGAGTTCAAATTCACAACTTCTAACATTGCATAATGAATCCCTGATATATTTTTGAACAACTGTTAGCATCTCTCCACACCCTCACTTGCTCTTTCTCCTCTCCCCCACCTCTGTCTACATATACATATATATTCACATACACACACACACACACACACACACACACACACACACACATATATATATATATATATATATATATATACACACATATACACAGAGAGAGAGAGAGAGAGAGAGAGAGAGAGAGAGAGAGAGAGAGAGAGAGAGAGAGAGAGTTCTTCCATTATTCCAAGTCATTCTGAAGTTGGTTATAGGCACTGTGACATATCATAACAAAATACTTAAGCATGAACTCTCAAGAACAATGACATTCTCCTATACAACCATAATACTATTTTACACCTAAGAAAATCAACATTAATTTTTTTTAAATCATCCAAGAAAAACAAAACAAAACACTCTACTATACCTTTTCCCTATTAGTTCTAAAATGCCCTTTACATCTCATTTTTTCCCATCTTGGGTCCAATCAATACCATATTTATACTTTGGATTTGCCCACATCTCCTTCATCCTCTTGAACATAGAGCAATTCCTTTCCCTCTAGTCTTGATGCCATTTAATCCTTTTAAGAGTTCAGGTCAGTCCTGACCAGTTTAGCTCAGTGGATAGAGCATCAGCCTGTGAACTCAATGATCCCAGGTTTGATTCTGGTCAAGGGCATGTACCTTGATTGTGGACACATACCCAGTGGGGACAGTGGGAGTGTGCAGGAGGTGGCTGATCAATGTCTCTCTCATCAGTGTTTCTGGCTCTCTATCCCTCTCTGTAAAAATCAATAATATATATATATATATATATATATATATATATATATATATATATATATATATATTTATTTTTTTTTTTTTTTTTTTTTTTTTTTAAAGAATTGCCTGTTTAAAAAAAAAAGAGTTCGGGTCAGTTATTCTACAGAATAATTCACATTATTGATTTATCTTGTATTGAGATTCAGGCCCAAGTTTTCTCAGGGAACCACACACCACATTGGTGACATTGTGTACCAGTGTATCACTACAGAAGGCACATATCCAACTGGCCCACCAGGAGCAATGGAAAATTTGATTACTTAAGGTTTCTGCCATAAAAGAAAATTTACACTTTGTGATCAAGGAGTAATTTGCAAGGGGGAATGAATTAATTATATATGTTTGAATCAAATTGGAGTTACAACAAAATAAAGGCATTGAATCAGTCACCTTCCTTGACTTAAATTCCTTATGTGTAAAATAAATTTTTTGTAAGATCCCTTGAACTATATGATTTCAGAATTCTTTGGATGTTTGTGTTTAACACAAATCTTAGTGATTTAAATAACATTGTAGGTTCTCTGGGATGATTATTTTTTTTTCTTTCTTAAAATATATTTTATTGATTTTACAGGGAGGAAGGGAGAAGAATAGAAAGTTAGAAACATTAATGATAGAGAAACATCCATCAGCTGCCTCCTGCACACCCCCGACTGGGGATGTGCCTGCAATCAAGGTACGTGCCCTTGACCAGAATCAAACCTGGGACCCTTCAGTCCGCAAGCTGACACTCTACCCACTGAGCCAAATCAGTTAGGGCTGATTTTTTTTTTTTTCTGGGATAAGTTTATGTTTCTTAGATGTGTTTAATTTTCTGAATTCATTGATGCCTACCTAGGTGTGAAGAACATCACTAAATGATGCATGCAATTTCTTAATCTTCTGGAGAAATATAGTGATTACTGCCTTATTAGATAGGTGCCACAAGTAGCTTCTGGGCAATTTAATTTTTCTAAATTAATTCCCATATGCCATAATATAGCTTGAAATGACACTCATTTAAAATGAGATGGAAAGTATATATTTTATTTACCATATGATAAATTTTCAATATAGAAATTGGAAAAGTTAATTATTCTGAAAATCTGAGTGGAATTATTCTTCTAAACTTCTTCAAACTATAACATTAAGAATGTTTTGAGCTGAAACCAGTTTGGCTCAGTGGATGGAGCATCAGTCTGAAAGGTCCCAGGTTCAATTCTGGTCAGGGGCATGTACCTTGGTTGTGGGCGTGGGCACATCCCCAGGGGGGGTTGTGCAGGAGGCAGCTGGTTGATGTTTCTCTGTCATCGATTTTCTGGCTTTCTATCCCTCTCTCCCTTCCTCTGTGTAAAAAAATCAATAAAATATATTTTTTAAATGTTTTGAATGGATAATTTTTCCAAGGTTTAGAAAAGCATATGAATTGTAGCTGCATTTTACATATTCCAGTTTTTCAGTAGACGTCAGACCTTATTTTTCTACCAATCATTGCTTGGCTGACAACCATTTCTAGGTCATGTTTATAAATGTATTTGAATTTTCTGGTCAGTCTCAAAATATCATGTAGACCAGTGTATGAACATGGTTTAGAAGTGTCCTTCGTTTTCATAGTTAGCCAATTTGGACATGAATCAACTTATATTGATTTATCAAACTAACAAAAAATATTTTAAAGTTTGATAAAGCTTTTGAAGTAAACACTCCTAAAAAGGAAGCAGAAATCTCAATGCATTTAGCAACGGTCAAAAGCAAAATTATTTACAAAATTATAGGATGTGGGCTCTTTTGCCAGCACCATGACCCACTTGGTTATCTAGGGAAATTTTAACAGCTTTTTAATAGCTGTAGTAGCTGGGCAAATCATATACATCTAAGGCAAATAAAAATATTCTCTTCTACCAGTCATCTCTTCTTTAGGATATTTTTTATCTTTAGATTTCCAAATGCTAGGCTTAAATATTCTCTTCTACCAGTCATCTCTTCTTATAGATATTTTTTATCTTTAGATTTCCAAATGCTAGGCTTAAATTGAAAAGTAATTTTGCTCTCAAGAAATTACTTAAATTTTGCCCTCCAGTGTGGGGAACTGAGTAACAAAGAACAGGAGCAGGAGATATTTTTTTTCCACTTAGTTCCTTTTGTGCCTTTTTTTATAAAAGTTCTTTAAATTTAGATGTGTGTGTGTTGGTATGTGCGGGAGTATGTGTGTGTAGTATGTACAAACTAATAATGAATGGGTGAATAATTTGGTTGTGGTAACTCATCCACCAAAAGTATATTAAGCCACATAATTGCATTAAAAAGGGAGAAGTAAAATATTTTTGTAGCAAAAAAAAATGTAATTAAACTATCACTATTTTGTGCTTCTAGGATTCTTGTTTTATTATTATTTTTTAATATTCAGGCTACCCTTGAAATAAATGATCCAATAAGTTTTTAGATTTTAAGAAAAATTATTCTCCTGAAGCAATTAAAGAAAATAGTCTCCTGAGTAAGTAGAATTCCAAATCAAAAAATGGTATTAGTGAAAACCCAGCATAGATTAGTAGTCCATTGTAGTCCAGTGTTCAAAGTAGAGGAGGATGCTCCCAGTTCAAGGAGTTGAACCGCCTTCGCATGATGATGACCCTTGCTCTGCATTCCCTATTTATTCTGCTTACCAAGAGTTGACAAAACAAATTGATCAAGAAACTCAAACTTAGTCTCACCTGTTCCTTTAATTTGGTCTTCCTAGATCCTAAGTGACAGTTTGCTAAAAGATTAAAGCTCATTTTTATTTTTTTAATTCATTAGTTTATTTTTGGATGTGTATAACATGGTGACTTGGTAGATTCGTGCAACCATCACCACTAATTCCAGGACATTTTGATCACCCCAGAAAGATCGCATACCCATTCACAGTTTCCTCCCTTTTTCCTCCCTTTAGTTCCTGATAAATACTAATCTACTTCCATTGTCTATGATTTTGCCTATTCTGGAATTCATTTAAATGAAATAATACTATACAGGGCCCTTTTTTTTCAGATAGCATAATATTTTCAAGGTTCACTATATTTTAGCATGTATCAGTACTTCATTGATTATGATGCCCAAATGATATTCTATTCTATAGATAGAGCATATTTTGCATTAATTAATGGACATTTGGGTTGTTTCTACATTGGGTCTGTTATAGAATTCATATATGGATTTTTCTTACTAAACTTATGTTTTCAATCCTCTTGGTTATATACTCACACATGAATTGCTGGGTTATATAGTAATTCTTTTTTTAATTGAATTTATTGGGGTGACATTGGTTAATGACATTACACAAGATCTTAGGTATACAATTCTACAATGCATCTTCTGTGTAGTGTATTGTGTGTTTACTACCCCATTCTCCTCTTTTGAAACTGCCAAAATCTTTTCAAAGTGGTTGCACAATTTTACATTCCTAACAGTGATATATGAGGGTTTAATTTCCCTATATTCTCACCATTTATTACTAGTGATACCTCATTGTGATTTTGATTTGCATTTCAATACTGGCTAATGATGTTGAGTATTTTGTATGTGCTTGTTGGTCATTTGAGAAAATCCCTATTGGGACCTTTTGCCTATTTTTATTTGGGTTATCTTCTTATTGTTGAGTTGGATTTGTAATAGTTCTTCACATGTTCTGGATGCTAGCCCATTATCAGATATACTAGTAGCCCTGAGCACAAATCCGTGCTCTAGTAGCTCCGCAGTAGCAGTAGCTCCCTGCTGCCCTCCTGTAGCTCTCCGCCCACTGCCCCGCCCTCCTGTAGCTCCCTCCACCCCCCCCCACCCCCCCCCCCCTAGATTGCTGCCCTGCCTACTCCTGTAGCTCTCTGCCACCTGTAACTCGCTGCCCCACCCTCCTGCTAATCCGTGATCTGGTCATTATGGGGTTGGTTGTTATTCTTCAAGGCGTAACAACCATTTGCATATTACATTTTTATTATATAGGATATTTTGCAGATATTTTATTCCATCTTGTGGATTGTCTTTTAACTTTCCTGATGGGGTCATTTGAAGCACAAGTAGTTTAATTTTGATGATGTGTAATTTATCTTTTTTTGTTTGTGATTTGGGTATTATTTCTAAGAAACAAAAAACAAATCAAAAGTAATTATGATTTACCCCTGTTTTTGCCTTTTTTAGATCTTATAGTTAAGTCTATAATATATTTTGAGTAAGTTTTTGTTTGTGATGTGAAGAAGGGATCTAATCTTATTCTTTTGTATATTGTCTTCCAATCCATGAATACCATGTAAATGTCTTTATATTTCTTTGATTTTTTTTCAATGTTATATTGTAGTTTTTAGTGTACAGGCCTTATGTTTCATTGTTTAAAATTACTTCTAAGTATTTTATTCTTCTTACTGCTATTTTAGGTTGAATTGTTTCTCGATTTTTAGATTGTTCATTGCTAGTGTATCAAAAAACAACTAATTTTTGTGTATTGACCTTATGTCCTTCAACCCTGCTGAACTTTTTTACTAGGTAGTTATAATAGTTTTTTTATGGAAGTATATGGTTTTGAATGTTATGTTAGTACCATCTTCTTTCTTCTGCTCCTGCAGTTATGTGTGTGTGTGTGTGTATGTGTATGTGTATGTGTATGTGTGTGTGTGTATATATATATATATATATACACACACACACATACATACACACACACATAAGAACTCAAAACAATCTAATTTTGTCTTTTTAGGAATAAAAGTTAGATTGGATAGCATGTTATACCTCACACTGTCGTTTTCTAACTTATGATCCCATTTTCCTAGGTAAGAGGAGTAACCATCACATGCCCATTGTCCAGGGTGCTGCTGGCAAAATTGCAAGGACATGGCAGTAGGTGGTGGTTTGCAAACTCAGCGATAAAAGGTAGAATCTGATGGCAGTTTCCAGACAAACATGTTATTAAAGTGTTCAAGTTAGTCATGACTAAGATGGTCATATAATTTATCATCACCCTGGGATACTTTTGAGATTTTGTGGGGATGGGCTGTGGAGTTATGAACTTTATGCTATTAATATTTTGCCGGTACAACAAGCATAAACTCCGAATATCCTGGTCAAACAGAAAATATGGTCACTGTTGTCATTATTGATTGTGAACAGATGGATTTTCAAGTATAAATGTGACAAAATGAAAAGGATAAGCCTGGGACTGAAGTTTTGTTACCAGAAGATGCCTGTGGCATTGCTGGTGGGAAGCAAGAAAGAGAAAGGCCAGGACACCCTACACTGATGTACTGGTTAAGAGCGTGTGCCTGAGAACCAGGTTGACTATGTTGAAATACTTCCCCTGCCATCTAGTAGCTGTGTAGAATTAAGCAAGTTGTTTAATGCTTCAGTACCTTAGTCTACTCAAGTACAAAATGGGTTTGATAGGAACCCAATCTCAGAGGAACATATGCATTAATATATGTAAGGATTTAAAATGGTTCTCACCATACCATGTGTGCTATGTATATGTTATCCTATATAATAAAAGGCTAATATGCAAATAGACCAAACAGCTGAATGACTGGTTGCTGTGACATGCACTGACCACTGGGACCAGACATTTGTAATTATTAGGCATTGCAGTGAGTGTGAATTCAAAATTTAAGGTACCGGTAGGTTTTTTGTCATCCTCCAGTTGGTGTTATATCTAAATTTAGAGGTCAGTGTGCTTTCACATGGGGAGCACTGCTCAGCCAGAAGCTGGAAGTTGGGCATCCCTCAAGAGCTCCCAAACTACGAGAGGGTGCAGGCCAGACTGAGGGACACCCCCCGCCCCATCCCACGTACACAAGTGCATGAATTTTGTGCACCGGGCCTCTAGTTTATTAATATTAGCTACATATCTGCAGTAATTAATTTTATGTCTTGAGCAGGGATGTGGGCTGAGTGTACAGTCCAGGAGCCCACTGGTCAGTGGCACTTGAATATTGGGACTTGGACAAATTCATGTCAATGACTGTAATAGCTTAGTGAATTTGCTATTACCTACCTTCTCAAAGCTGCTCGGCGCTGAGCCTCTTGTGTTCTTTCCTAATTATTCAGCAGCTACTTCCAATTCCTTTTCAAAATACAGCCCTGGAAGAGAGGGTCTCAGAAAGCTTAAAGGGACATGAGATTAGGAGGATTCATCATGGACTTTATAGTATGAAATTATTAGCTACCCAGAAACCACTTCCCTAAAGTGACATGTTAATTGATATTCTGAAGTCTAATTTCAAACTATTCAAACTCTAAGAGACACTAAGCATATGTTTCTTTTTTTCGATGGCATATTACTGAAACATTGTGAGATTATTTCAGAGTGCCACCTACAAGCTAACATTTCTTTCCAGAGGGGATAACTCAGTAATGTTCTGGAAAAATCACATACAGTATTTTCACTCTCTGTTTAAGTACTTTATTATCTTCCTTATAGAAAAAATGCTAAAGAGCTTTTTAATGTACTTTTTTTCCTTTTCATTAAATTTATTGGGGTGATACTGGCTAACAAAATTATACAGGTTTCAGTTGCACAATTCCATAACATATGATCTGTATAGTGAATTGTGTGTTCACCATCCCAGGTCAAGTCTGTTCATCACCATTTATCCCCCCAATACATTCCTTCACCTGCTCTTCTCATATCCCCCTAGTAATCACCAATTACTGTTGGCATACAATTCTATATTAGTTTCAGGTGTACCATATGGTGATTAGACATTCATATAACTTATAAAGGGATCATTCTGATAAGTCTAGTACCATCTGATCCCATACATAGATATTTTAATATTAGTGACTATATTTCCTATGCTGTACTACGTATTTTAGACAACTATTAGTTTAATTTTATTTTTCTTATGTAGATACAAAAATTGAATATTTACTATTATCTAGAAGTTACTGAGGTAATAGAATTAAATATTTTCAGAATATTAAAGGTATTAGATTTAGGAAGAAATCCATTGAAAAGTATCTTTAGTTTACACTCAAAGAAAATTCACTTTCTTTTCTTTTTATCAATTTCTTTAAGGCATGTGTGGGGAACCTTTTCTGGCAACGGCTATTTGGATATTTATAACAGCACGCACTTAATATAATTACCTTAATACACATTTGTGTTGCTATGGAAAAAGCTCTTAGATTTATTGAATTTTGAGTCCTGCCTGCAGTTGCCTTGGCAGGGACTGGACTAAATGATTTTGTAGGCCTTATCCAGCCCACAGGCGGGACAATCCCCACCCTTGTTCTAAGGCACATGTGTCAAACACAAGGCCCGCGGGCCAAATCCGTCCCGCCAGGCCTTGCAATGTGGCCCGCACCGCACTGTCATCACTGCACTCTGCTGCGTTTCCATCACAATGACAGTTTATGACTGTTCAGTAAACCATTCGGCCCGCGATTTAGGCTGGATTTTAGATTTTGGCCCCTTCTCTGATTGAGTTCGACACCCCTATTCTAAGGTAACAATTAGAAGTTTGGGCCATTTACTACCTTGTTAGCCATGACATGCTATAAACCCATTTGTAATTGTTAGGCATTGCAGTGAATGTGAATTCAAAATTTAAGGTGGGGTTTTGTCTTCCTCCAGTTGGTGGTATCTGAATTTAGAGGACTTGGATATTGGTTTGACTAATAGCCTTGACTTTTTTTTTTTTTTTAATTTATAAGGGTTCCTTTAATGGTGGGAGATTATTTAATTTATAAGATTTTTCATTTAGGTCTTTGCTTTTTAGATGACTACTGGTATGCCTTGTCTCATAATTTCAAAAGAGAATACTCAAATTTTATTAAATATAACAATTAGTAGGTAGTTGGTTCATTTAAGGTGTATGTGTGTGTTTTTTCCTATGAAGAAATTATAAGACTCCTTTAAACCTTGCCTCTATATTCAATATAAGCATTAAAAACACACACACACACACACACACACACACACACACACACGATTAGTTTAAGGGTGTATTGCCACTTCCATCCCAGAGCAGAGTGAAAGCTCTTTAGTGTAGTTTAATTGGTTGTAAACATTTTCAGTTGAGCAGCCATTTTTGGTCATGAGGAGAAGGAAGAATTGGACATCTATCTTGTGGAGTTTGAGAAGAGTTTTTCTCTCTTAAGTATGCTTAGACCTGGAAAGAATGAGCCCAAATAAAATAGCTTTGGTGTCTTCTGAAAGGGAAGAAAATATTCCAACTCTCTCAGGGCCCGTGGCTGGGGTGGGAGCCAGGGTATGCCCAGTGTTCCCAATATGCCCAGGGATTAGAGGAACAATGAGTTCCCAGGGGGAAAAACAAAACAAAACAACAACAACAACAACAAAAAAACAATCCTTTTAAAGAAAGAATTTTTATGCTGGTAACTTGGGATCAGCTCAAAAGTTATTTAGCAGACCTGATTTCAGCTGCTGCTTATGCATAACATTTATAATTTACCTTTAAAAATATTTAGATTACAGCAATTAATATTCTAAATAAATTCCTAATGGCCATTGAGTTAGGTTTACTCTGTTTCAAGTAACTAACACAGTGCCTATGTGTAAGGAATATCCTGAACACTTTATTTCATTTATATGAATTAATTCAGACAAATTATAGAATCAAGACTATTGGAAACTCTGATGAGAAAAACGCTCCTATCACCACAGCAGTTGCATTAGGAGATGTAAGCACAAGCGAGGTGACAGAGACTCCACTGCCAAACTTCCCAGCTAGACCTCCTCTTTGGGCTTATTTGTCTTTGCACCACTCAGTTCCAGCAAGAATCCTGCTAAGATTGTTTAGCATGACCTTCCACCCCCAGTACTAATCAGCCTCCATATCTAATCCATTTGCTCAGCTTCTACCCTTGGTATCTGACCACTCTGGTCTGCCTTCAGCAAGAATCCCTCCAGACCCCTGATGTTTCCTTTCAGGAATTTTCTATCACTAATGCTCACCCTGCCCCTCACTTATAAATCCCTCCTTGTCCATACTATATTCGGGATTGAGACCAGTTCTAAAAGAATGGCTTTTTCCCTTTGGTAGCTCCTGATTTAGAAATATATATATTTTTATATCTTTAACTACTGTCCAACTCTGGTTTTCTTTGATACAGATAAGCTTGAGGATAACTTAACACATATTTGTCAAATATCATTATATTCTTTTTTTCATTATGTTCTTAATCCATGAGATTAAGTACTATTAATAAATGGATCTAAATCCTGCCCCTGTCACGTTGCACTTACAGGGCTGTGTTTGCTTTTGATGAGACCCATGGACCGTGCATTAACTATTAGAGAAGGAAGGATGGGAACCTGAGGAAGAAGATAACGTAGTGTCTTGGATAAATACAATCTGGAATGTGGCACATAAGACACTACTTACTGCTTAACTCAGGGGACGTCATGCATGGATAGCAGTTAGGATGTCTTCCCTACCCACCTGCTTCTGTCCCTTGGGTTTGACTCAGCCAAGGGCCTGGCTAGCCCCAAAGCTTCTCTAGCCTTAGTAGAAAACAAAATACCGTGTTTCCCCGAAAATAAGGCCTACTTACAGGTTTCCTTCTGAGTGAAATATAAGGCTTCCCCAAAAAATAAGGCCCCCCTAGGCTAAACATGAGAGATTTGGTCCACTGATTCCGAAAGAAATTCACCAGGAAATTCAGGAATTGGATTGTTATGGTGATGTTCCAGAAGAAAGACTATGACATGATTGTCATTGAATAAATGAGTAGGATTCACAGTTTGTCTGGTTTGTGTTGACAACTACCGTACCGTATACAGGTAATAAATTTCCTTTATTCTCATTTAACAATAAATGTGTACCGTATTCTTCTTCATGGAAAAATAAGACATCCCTTGAAAATAAGACCTAGTGCATCTTTGGGAGCAAAAATTAATATAAGACACTGTCTTATTTTCGGGGAAACGGAGTAGCAGGGAAGGTCAGGGATGGTGAGGAACTGTTCCAAATCAAACTGGGCAGAGCCATGGTCAACAGCCCTCCTGTTTCTGTGGATGTAGATTAGGATCCACACTGAAACAGCAGCAGGAATTCTCAGCCCAAAATAGCGCCTGACACGTCAGGGAAGCTCAAGGGCCAAGAATCTTCCTGCCACGCCATCTTCCCCTGTCACCGAAGGCCTTCCCGCATAGGGGTGCTCTAAGTCAGAGCAGCAAGGCCTGTGGGGCAAAGAAACCTGTTGGGAGCCAAGTCCCCTGCCGACCTGAGAATTGGGGGATGGAGCAAGGGTAGGTAGCCCTGCCTGCTCTCCCCCAGGAGTCGGGTCACTTGGGGACGTGGCAAGCAACAGTGTCCTTCGTTCTGCTGTGCTTGCAAAATTGGAATCTGTAAGCATGTCCTTGAATTAACATAGCAGAGCACAGCTGGATGAACTTTCCCAGGCAGCTGTCTCCCTGCATAGGTCTTAAGGAACTGGCACGTAGCCATCATGCCCTGAGAGAAGGCCATTTGGAGGAATGCCCAGCTTCAGGGTATAAAAGAGTTTGCGCCTTTAATAAACTTGCTGCAGTGCCATCGAGCATTCCAGCCCTCCTGAAGCCCTTCTGTCTCTTGTCTTTTATTTCTAAGCCTCCTAGCCCAATCTTCAGGACCTGCAGTACCGGCTGGATCCGGTAGAAACCTGTGGCCCCTCATATCAGCTCTGCTGCCCATTATCCATCAGAATAGGATGCATGTATAGAAAGTGCTCTTCTAAGCCTCCATTTTCTCATCTACAGATAAGGAACTCTGTGAAAGATATGGCACATATATTCCTTTAGCAGATATGGTTGAGTACCTACTGTGTGGTACATATGATGAAGCTAGGCGCTAGGATACAGCAGAAGAGCTGAGAGTCTCATTGGAACAAACAAAAACAAGTGAAAAAGCAAATAGTGTCATTACAAATTGTTTCGATTGGTATGAAAAGAAAACAGTAATGCAGGGTGTGGCTATGGACAGTAACTGTGGTACCTGACATCAGATGGCATGATCAGGCTGATGAACCTATACATTGAAACCTAACAAGTTAAAAGTAAGTAACCTTTTCACCCTTAACCTCAGGTTCTCAGTCCATTAGATTATTTTCTCCTTGACCAGGGGAAGAAAAAAAAAGTCTTTAAGGCCTGAGGTGTACCATGAAATGAGAATGTCTGGATCATGTTAGGTGTGACCGATGGGTTATGAAGAGGAATTGGGATTGTATGTAAACTGGGTGCAAAGTGGATTGCCACCTGGTTACCGTCAAACCTGTGTGGTAGTGTGATGGTTATTATTCCAAACTGACCTTTATTGGGTATCACTCATGACTTATGGCAGTAAAAGGGAAAAGTTGTACATTGTATCTAAAATAAAACAAAACAAAAAAGCCCTGAATGAAATGTCATCTAAGAGCAATAGTCCCATTAATGCTTTTGGCAACAATTTAGTTTGTCAGCTGTTTTCCTCAATTAAAATATAAACTGAAATGTAACAAAATGGTGTCTCCACAGAGATTATTTAAATTTTATTACCCAGCTACCAGCTCTTCTTTTATTTCTTTAATACAAAAGGGACTCTTTAAAAATGTTGTTTATATCTACGTAGGGAAATGCAATGGTTATTGAAGTTGAAGAGCAATTACGGTTATTTCTCTTTAGATAATACATATAATTAAAAGTTTCCAGGCCTAAAGAACTATATACCTATATCCCTAATGTGACAAATACCAAAATCAGGTCTATAATAAATATTAAATTAAGCAAACATAATACATATTGTGGATGGTCAGGATATTAGAGGAAGGATGTTTATACACATATACTGAACACAGCCTAAAAGGTTGCTAACCTAGAATTTTCTCTGTCCAAATTTTTATTGGCTTCCTATACCTCTGTGGTTCTTAGTCTGTAATATGGATATATAAGAAACAATTATGGTTCAAAGATTTAAGGGTAACTTTATTCCTTAACTTCATCTCAGGTGGCTAATCTGAAGTGGAGTATGCTAGAAATACTTGAACTTCAAACTCTTGTGATTTCTCTGTAGAAATGGTTCATTTGTGGGACACGTGTGTGCATGTGTGTGTGTGTACTGGTGTGTGTGTGTACTGGTATGTGCGTGAACAGCAAAGTGGGGGAGGGAGAAGCAGGCCGTGCACGAGGGAGAGAATCACAGCATAACTGTAGGTAACAAAGAAGTCTTGTGAAAGCCACGTGTGCATGTTCCTTAACGAACAAGATCTTAGCAGCTTTCTGCAGGAGGAGTGTAGACCTAATTAACACGTTTGAATCATTAAGGAAAATTCCAGCAAGTACTTCTGCTTTGTGAAAGCTAGTGAGCTGCCCACACTAAGGTCCACATTTCAAACAGTTCACATAGGAAACAGCAGAACGTGGAGGACTTCACAGAGGAGGCGTCAGGGAGCCACCTCCCAGGATTGCTACCAGTGTCCCAGGGCTAGAAATTTCCTCCGGCCCTCCACTCCTTTGGAAAGGACATGGTTTTGTTTTTGTTGTTTTGTTTTGTTTTGGATCCATTTAAAGCAGCTATATTGTAAAATTTTGGCTTTTCTATATTGTTTCATTCTCAAGGACCTGACTTTGAGTTCAGGGTCATACGATGGAAATTTACAAACCTTGGCATCACAGTGCTATGGGAATGTGGCGGGGAAGGGAGGGAAGGGGGGGGGGAAGGCGGCGCAGAGAGAGCTTTACTGTAGCAATCGATAGGGGAGATTTAGAGGCATTTGACCCCACTGAAGTGTGCAGGAACCTTGAGATTTAATTGTGACTCTTGCTAATCACTGTTGTCTTCTTGACTTTGTTTCTTTACTTTTCAACGCCGTTCAAGGGCTGGTGAGGAGGAGTTACTAATAAAATACACTTTGAGCCAGAATATTCTGACCTGCATGGCTTGAAACAAAGGATCGCTTTCAACAAAGGTCTGACTAGAAAGCGTAGTGATAAAGCTGCATACAGTGACCTTTCTGAGCCTCAAATCTGATTATATTACTCCCCCTTTTTTAAAGCCCACAGTTCCCCAGTGCTCTTGAAGTGACATCCACACTCCCTCACACAATTTACCAGCCCTCATGTGGCCCCTGCTGCTTTTCTCAACTCCTCTCTCTCCATCAATCCTGGACTTGTTTCCCAGATACACCAGTTATCTTCCTTTTCTAGTACACCTGGGCTTCATCCCTCAACCTCCTGCCAATCTGATACCAGAAACCTTTTTTCACTGTTTTATGCCTCCATCACTCCTATCTTTGTCCAGCTATATGTCCCTTCATAGAAGATGCTCTTCTCCGCCTCCCAGGTGGCTTGAACACCGTTCCTATTTGCTTCAAGGCCTGGATTTCCAATGTCCCAGCACCTTCCTCACCTCATGGCATGCCTCTGTATTGCCCTGTAACCCGTCAACTCCACTGGGGCAGGGATTCTGTCTCTCTCATTTGTTCTCACATCACTATGCTTCATCCCGTGCCTAGTCCAAACCAGTGCTCATGAGCATTGTTTGAATGAATGAGTGAATGCATAGATGAAAGGATCCATCCTTGTATACTTGTACCAAATTCAAAATATATACACTTAAAAAATGTAAGGTAATCCAAGAATAGTTTCTTTTATTCCCCCTTTTTCTGATAGGTGAAACCTTTCCCTCTCTATCAACCACTTGCCGTTTGTCACCCAGTTTGTCACTCCTAATTTTAACCTGTAAACATTTTCCTCTGAATGTGAGTTCTATTAGCCAATAATTGTGTCCTTTTGACTTTGCCAATTTTTTTGAAATAGTATCGTTTGCTTGCTCTATTTTCTCCGCAGTCTGATTGTCTTACTGCTGGATCTAGCGGTCCATCAATAGGACTCCCTCGACATTGAATGAAGAGGGTTATCTTTGACAAATCAAAGGGCCTGTTCTCACTCAGCCCTGATGGCACCCAAGCCGCAGATGGAGCAGACTGTTGTTTACTTACTTGAAGGACCGAATGATGGCAGTACGGACTCCCACTGGCCTGGTTGTCAGAAAATCAGCTTCAGAATGTTCCCAATTACTTATTCCCAAAGGTAGTCTGTCTGGGGATGAACTGAGAAAACCAGCACCTGCCTCTTTGCCTCTTTCCTGGTCTTTCCCGCTTGTTCTAGTTCTTTCTCGTCAAAGTGCAGCCTTAGGGAAGCCACTCTAGGCTCCCTTCTGCCTGAAGAAAACAAGCATTCATTCCAGGGAGCTGATGTCGGTGCTCCCAGATGACCCGCCCCCAGGGTGCCATGTGTTGCCAAGTTTCAGCAGGAACAACGGGCACAGGGAAAACGGCCTGTTCCCAAAGCTGCACCATTGGTATCACCTGGCTCTGCACCGACAGCCTCACAAAACCCCTCTGAACACTTCTCTGCTTCCAGCCTCACTGTTGCCCAGTGTGTGGCCTTGCACAGTCTTTACCAGAAAATACTATTGCCATCCTCCCAGAGCTGTATACAGACAAAGCCAAACCTATTCAACGTAACATAAAATCAATGTTATATAATCCATTGAGCCTCTTTCCACTCTTCCTTCTGCTCTCCTCATTCAACTGAAACTTCTTTTCCAGGGGATGTAGCCACTGTTATGCACAGCAGTATGAGTAACCACATGCTGTGTGAAGCAGAGAGGGACAGGTTTGCAGCAACAATATGCAGGTCCTTGCTCCCTCTCAGTGTGTGGAAACACACCCGTGGCACACTAAGGGTAGAGCATATGTTTTGAAAGCAAATCAAAATTACATCAGGCATAAAGCAAGTCAGTAACATCCCCAGCTGAGTTCACATTATGTGGTTCCTCCTTCTTGTTTCAGCTCTCATTTTGTAAGCAACTCTTTTTTCGTTGTCCATTGAGTGTTATGCTTTTTACATGTTTTGCTGCTGATTTCGCTGTTTAAAACAGCACCCACAATTAGTGATGCAATGCTAGCTAGTGCTCCTAAGCATAAGTAGGCTATGATTCCTTAAGGGGCAACCAAAGCTTCATTATTAGATAAGCTTCATTCAGGCAAGACTTACCATGCCAATGGCGTGAGGTCAGTGCTACTGTGTTTGGATCTTTAAACAGGCATATATCAATATCTAGAACAAGGTTATGTATAAACTGGTTGATAAGAATATCATCAGAACCTACCCCCGAATTCCCCCTAGGATCAGTGCTTCAGTATTTGCTAATTCAGTATTCATTGTGACTTTATAAGAGAGAACTATCGGGAATATCAGGAATTGACTATATGTAATCATAATGTCAGTTCCTGAAATATATACAAAAGTTGCCATTTTTCTTCAGTCTGTATGCTCAGGAGTCGGTGGTTGGCAGGGATGCCCATGTTCAGCCAGTCAGCATTTGATATTGAAACCTATGTGTATCTGAGTAGTAAATGGATTTACATGTCATTTTATAGTATTTTACATTAACCTTCACAGATACGGGAAAATAGCTTAACATACATTCCCACACACAAAGAAAGGATGGAATGATATTTGTAATAAAAGAAATGTGAGCCAAAACAATGAAAAAGGCAGAGCTCATAAATTCAGTGGTATGAGCTTTTGGTCAGCTCCTTATTAAGAGATGAATGAGTGCAATCTCATAAAGTTTGACACAGTTGCTCTTCTTTAATTAAAATTTGCAAGATACATCATTTTCTATAGAGATTGAAAATCACTACTATGTACAATATATGATGGCGCTCATCCTAAATTGATATTTTGCCTTTGGATATTTGTAAAACATAGTTGTGCACGTTAATCATTTGTAAGTTTATAAATCACTTATATTATTAAAACTTTTTATTGGTTAGATAAGAGATCATTGGAGTAATATAATTGGAATATTATTATTGCTATATAATATTTAATGTATGCCAGCATGTACTATTCAGTATATACCAGTATATACCATCATAGACTATTCAATATAGTGGAGTACTACTAGGATAGTGGAGAGAAGAGGCCACAAGAAACATTGCTTTTTATAAATACAAATGTGATTTATAATTTTAAGTGTCTATTTGAAATTAAAACTCTTGTAACTCTTCAAGGTCATTACTTCTTAAAAATGTGGGAAATTTAGTTCTGGTATTAGCAACATCCCTTGGAAACTTTATTTTTTCCTTTTGTATTCCTTCCTAATTTGGAATTCAGCACTTTAGTCTCAAGTGTCACCAACACTTTAAACCACAATACCTCACTTCTATGTGTATGTGTACGGAGAAAAAAGATAAGGAAAATAAAAACCTTTTAAAATTCTTCTGATGGGAGTTTGATACTTTTCAAAATATTAGTCCAACCCAATTGATTGGAAGGTAAAACACATAAAATGGTAGGTTGATATTTAACCCTGCAGGAAAATGTGAGGGCTTTCAAGAGAGTTAATCAACAGAACTCTTGATGTGTTTTTGAGAGTTGTGAAATGGATTTTTATATTTTAACATCTTCAGGCAGCTCCTGGAGAATGTGTACTGTGCAATCATTCCCTTGTGTGCTTCTTTACAATCTAACACATGAGCTTCTTACCTGGTGTGTAGGCTCAGCTGTTTACCCTTCTGTAAATAGAGCTCTCAGCAAACTTCCCCTACAAGAGAATTTTAACATCCAGAGAAATACCAGTTTGTCTTATTCTCACTCCTGTGGAGGAAAAGAGTTTAATTTACCTTTCAACCCCAATGCGAATACCCTTAAATGTACACGCTCAGTAGGACAAAAGAACAGGTATTTCAGTTCTGAGATTCCTTGTACCCTGGGGAATTAACAATTCATTTTGTTTTAGGAGCCATCAAGGAGATAACCCCCCAGAAAGAAATAGATCCATAAGGGAGAGACTAACTTTGCCCTATGAAGTCTAAAGATGGAATTTTCAGGATGGAATTAAAGGCCACACAGGATGGGACTAGCAAGACGAGATTCAGGTTGAGGGGGTTCTAATAACCAAGTCCTTGAGGAAGCATTCTGAGAATGGCTGGAACTCAAACGGGAGCTACGCCTGTTACCCTTGATCAACTGTTCTCCCTATATATTTTGTGCTCTTCTTGGGTTCCACTTGTTCAGCTCAGGTGAGAAGCCTGGAAGAGAGAAATCCATATATTCTTCCCTGATCCCTTTCTCTTTTAGTGCTGGGTGCATGGCTATGGATGTGGCCTCCCACCCCTCTAGCTGTGGGTCCCCCTCCACAATCCAGCTCTCACTGGATTCCTACAAAATGATATCCCCTTCTTGCTCCTTTAGGTCTAGGGTTTGTAAGAGGTACTTCAGCCTCTCCTGTGGGTTCCTTGAATCTTGGCCACACCTCTGCCAGGGCCAGCCTGGCAGGTTGAACCAGGCTGAGTTAGGGAGGTGGGAATTGAGAAAAGAAAGACAGGAAAGCTGTATCCGGAGGGTCTGCAGGTAGCCATTGACAGACTGCAGCAAGTTTATTAACTGCATAATGCCTTTTATACACAAAACACTGAATAGGAGGTCTGTCAAGAGGAATATACTCTCTGTTCCTCTTAATCTCTAAAGGAGAGACAGAGCAGAAGGACAAATTCTCGGTACAGCAAAACTCAGTAAATAGTTACAGACTTCTTGGCAAGCCATGAAAGGTTGCTCTCATTCTACTGATAACTGCCATCCAAACAAGCCTGGGGAAACTGTATGGGTAGAGGGCTAGCAAGGCAAGGACCATGTCAGCTTACACCCAGTCTCCAACACACCTCTTTAATATATATATATATAGCTATTTTTAATTGAGCCATTTGCATTGGATTCTGACTCCTTCTGGGGCCCTGACTGGAACAGGGCCTAGAGAAGTCGGGCACTAGTATCTTGCATATGAGGCATCTTGCCTTGGTTGTCTGCCTGCTCTTTGGCTGAAGCTTGGCCCACACCTAGCCAGTCCATGCACAAAGAGCAGAAGCAGAGGCTGGTAGACAGTGTCAGCACACCCAGATTTCTTGAGACTCTTTACAATCACAAGAAGTAGAAAAGCCACAAAAATAATCAAAAGTGCACTTAATCATTTGATCTTGATTTGTGACATTTTTCTGCTCTACTGCCAAGGAGGAAGTTCGTCCCTGCTTAACTCATTTCTCAAACATACTTTTAGCTCTGATGTAGCAGTTGCCATTTGAACAACATGACCAATTTTTTTTTGTGAGTAACTGTCATTAGAGTTTTATTGACATGATTGTTTGTGGCTACTCTGATTTTGAAAGCGATGTCATGTTGTAGTGCAAAGAGTCTGCTTGTTAGAATCAGACTGGCCTACCTTTCTATGATCCTCTGCTCCCTAATTTGTAAAATAGAGAAATTGATACCAAAATGGTTTTATCTAAAGCTCTCTAAAGGCACTTCCCTTGACAAACACATGTCCCTTTGTGCTCCATGAGAGTCATAAAGAGGTATTATGGGTTATGGCCAGATTTTCCAGAGCACCAAGCTTGGGCATTGCCAGAAGGGAGGGATAATTACAATGCTCAGGGTTCTGAGGTGAGTGTGTCCTCTGCTCCCAGAGTATCTGGTTTAAATCCAGCTCCTACTCATACTAACAATGCGATATTCGGCAAGTTATGCCTCTGCCCCTTGTTTTTATTATCTGTAAAGGGGATAATAACTATATTACTTCATGGGATTATTGCAAGGATTGAAAATGTTCATGCATGTAAAGAGCTTAGTACAATTTCAGATTTAATAAATGCTTAGTAAATAATAGCCCTGATTACCATTTCACATTAGAATAGCCTGCCTAGCTATGCAGGTTCAGATACGTGTCATGTCACATTATATCTCTGTCTTCTCACACTTAGTACAGTGCCTGGCATCTGGTAGGTAGATAGTAAGCAGATGTGAAAAGTATAACGTTTTATTTGGAGGTTTCCAGAGGAACTTGCTAAGAGCTGTTACAGGAGCAAGCAGGTAGCTGATGCAGCTCTGGACTTATATTTTCTGTAGGGAGCATTGTTACTTGCTGCTTCCTGGATACTGGACTAGAAAGCCATAAGGACCAGAACACACAGAGAAGGCTGAAGGTTACATGCTACAATGAAGCTGACAGAAATAGCTTTCTGAAACCTGTCTCCCCGACATTTTAGCAGCATATTTCAGACCAATATTTTATTCAAAGTTCCAATTTATTTTAACTAGTCTGGCACTCTTCTTTCCACACATAAAAGGCTATAAATATAAATTGGGTGAATACTGAAAAAGGATGCATCCTAAACTCCAATTGCAGCCCTGAGTTAGATGAGACCATGTAACTCCCCTAGTACATAGAATTATAAATCAAGTCTCTGAGTGCAAAAATGTCTTAGGGTCCAGTGAGGGAACCTGTGCAAACTCTATTGACATTGGGAAAGGGGTGTTCCCAATCTTCCAGAACGCATGCTGCCTCATAACAGATCTTTGCTTGTGACAGGTCACATTTGCTCTCATTTAGGGGCTGGATGAAGATTTATACTCATTTCCAACTGTCACTTCACTTTCAGGTTGCCAGGTCCTATAGCATACATGCTTTCACTTACATCTTAAACACAACAGTCCTGTGCAAGAGACAGGGCAGGCATTAACCATACTTAACAGATAATTAAATGGAGGTTAATGGGAAGCTAAGTGACTAAGGATATGTAGTTATTGGGAAATAACATAAAAAAAAATCACATTTTAGGACATTACCCAGTGTTCTTTTTACCTCCCATCCCCAAAGCACACACTTACCTCTCCATGGCATTAGGATATAATTTTTTCAAAGAAACAGTGAATTTGTTCATCTACTCAATAATGAAGTGTGTCCTTAGTTGTATAAATAAAAAATAAAAAAATTTACAAAAACTAATACAAATTTTTAAATTTTACTTAACCAATAAATATTGAGTACCCTCTATTTGCAAGGTATTGTGCAAGACCTGGGATAACAGAGCAATGAATAGGTAACAAAGTTATTCTCACTAAGATTCCAGTCCATAGAAGGCCAGAACATCAAGTCATAACAACATGAGATGAGGCTGTGAAAATTTAGTTCTGTTATTTCTTTTGCTCTTCAGGTTCTGTGGATTTGGATGAATTTCTGGTAGCTCATAGACTGAGTTTTTATATGTTAGACAATATATCTTTGCCAAAGTTCAGTTACCTTTAAGCTTCTCTAACAATTGCAAACGTTAAACATCACAAAGTTAAACTTTATGATTTGACAATTTCAAGTAACAGAACCAATAGTGTGTGTAGCTCTAGACTGAATGCTTCCCCTCTTTCCTCCGCCGATCATATGTTGAAGTCCTAACCTCCAATGTGATGTATTTGGAAGATGGACTTTTTGGAGGTACTAAGTTTTGGATGAGGCCATGGGGGTGAGGGCCCCATTATGGGATTAGTATCCTTATAAAAAGATAAAGAGACCATAGTTCTCCCTCTCTGCTCAACAGAGAGAAAGTGACCATCGCAGCAAACCAGGAATCAGAAACAAAATCTGCTCGTACCTTGATCTTGGACTTCTAAGCCTCCAGATCTGCGAGAAATAAATTTCTGTTGTTTGAGCCACCCAGTCTATAGTGTGTTTGTTATGAAAGCCCAAATTGACTAAACCATTTGGAAAGATTTATTATAGGGAATTGGCTTACACAATTACAGAGGCTGGAAAATCTCAATTTACAATGTGGGCTGGCAGGCTCACTACCCAGGACAGCTGATGGTTGTATTCCAGAGTGAATGGAGACCTCAGACTGCTGATGGTGCAGATGAAATCTGAAGACTGGCAGGCTGATACCCAGGAAAGCTAATGGTGAAGATAGAGTTCAAAGCCAGACTGATGGAGAATTCTCTCTTGCATGGGGAGCTGGTCTTTTTGTTCTATTTAAACCTTCAACTGATTTTATGAGGCCCACCTGCATTATGGAGGGCAGCCTGCTTACTCAAAAGTCACTGATTTAAATGTTATTTTTTTTAAATGCCCCCTTCAACTTGACATCGCAACAACTGATGAGGGATCCTAATTCTCCATAACATGTGGCAATTTATATCTTGACAAGTAACCTTCAAGTTGCATACTGTGAGGTCATATGTTATTCTGAGCCTCTCGGTGAGCAAATTTGTCAGGCATGCTGCCTATTGCTCCTGCCATACAAATGCCTAAGAATTTGGCAATATTAAAGTTATGGAGATATATCCATCTTTTTAATTGAATTTATTGGTGTGACATGGATTGATAAAATTATATAGGTTTCAGATATACAATTCTACAGTACATCATCTATATATTGCATTGTGTGTTTACCACACCAACCGATATATTCATCCTAAAAAAATTCAGGATCTTGGAGATTAAGCATGCTCTTATGTAAAAATCTAATTGTTTTTATACCTCATGGCTTATAGTAATTGTTTTCATTTTTAGAGCAGTCAGAGTGTGAACTGAAAGCAAAAATCATTTCTATACTTTATGTTCTTTTATAGCACTCATTGCTGAATGCAGTAAATGTTAATAGTAATACTAGAGGCCTGATGCACAGAAGTCATGCATTTCATTGGGTCGGGGACATCCCTCAGCCTGGCTTGCGCCCTCTTGTAGTCCAGGAGCCCTTGGGGGATATCTGACTGATGGCTTAGTGCTGTCGTGGAGGTGGGAGGGGCTCCTCCACCACCACTGTACTTGCCAGCTATGAGCCTGGCTCCTGGATGAGCAGTGTTCCCCTGTGGGAGCACACTGACCACCGGGAGGCAGCTCCTGTGTTGTGTGTCTGCCCCCTGGTGGTCAGTGGACATCATAGCGACTGGTCATTCCGCCATTTGGTTGATTTTCATATTAGCCTTTTATTATGTAGGATATACAAAAGCCTCTAAAGACAGTGTGCTGACATAATATTTGCATGCAGCTGATGAGGATCTAAATGTATGGGCAATAAAAAAGAGGGTAACAATCTCTCAGGAAAAAATGAAGGGGGTGAATGTTATGATTTGGTGTTGGGTGGGTAGAGAAATAATTGATGAGAAGAGTCTCAACTCGACTTGGGTCTTGGAGCTTGAGGCCCAGGATTCTCGTTGCTATTCCATAGTAAAGTTGAGAAATTTGCCCAAGGTCACATGACTAATAAGAGATAGAACTGAGACTTACACCAAGGCCTTTGGTCTTCAGAATCATGCTTTTAATCACTAGACTCTTTGATTTCCCTGAAATCTTGAATAGCTTCCAGAAATCAAAGAGAAAGGAAGCTAATATGTCCTGTACTACACCTCAGTGCTCCCTATCACCTGTCAAAGTTGTTTACAAATTCTGGTGTTTGAAAATCCATGCTTGAAGGGCTCTATAAAACTCCTGAATTTCATTTTAAAAAGCAATTCAGTTGTCTCAAAATGGGATTAAAATAGGGAGATAAAATTGATATATATCATATTTTAACATGTTGAAAATCATCAAAGTATTAGCCAGTTCCAGGGGATTACCCTTTACGTTGCCCAGACCTAAGAATGAAATTTCTTCTATTCTTTGTGTGCATATAATTGATAACTGCTTATAAATATGACATAAATTAGTAAGCTTGCCACTTTACATTAGTCTTTTAAAGACATTTGGTCTGTGTACATTTGAGTGTATTAGTATATATTCATAATAATTAAAAGCAAGGCAAGGCTTAGCATATTTGCACATGTTCATATCAGTCTTTTATAATCAGGTTTTATTTATTAAAAATCAAATAGGGGTTTCCCCATAACATACATAAACCTTAAAGTCATTGACTATATCTCCTCTCTCTCTTTAGGATACCATATAAGAAACCAATAAAATAGGAGCATTAAAGTGAACAATTAAAAATTTATTTTATTTTTTCCTTCACCATTTATCCCCTCTATGCCCTCTTCCACCTCTCCCCTCCACCTCTCCCCCCCACACACACACATAAGCACCACACTGTTGTTGAGATGGAAAAGGAGTGGAGGGTTTACCAGTATACCATATACCATATAGAAAATGGCTTGGAATCCCTATTCTACATTTTTGTTTTCAAAATCTCTTTTGACTCCAACCCCATTAAGTATTAAGTTTGTGGGGAGGCAGAGGAGATTGTTTCTTTGCAGAAGGAGGGTGTTCCAGGCCGTGGGATTCAGTGTGTTCCTTGGGCCTTGAAAACTCCCCTTTCTCTCTCATTATAGAGATCATTGCGCTCCTCCCTCACTCTTTCTTCCAAATGTTCATTTCCAACACTGTGTTAAACAAATAGAAAAACTTTGAGTTACTAAGGCCCACTCTCCTTAGAAAGCTATATGGGTTTATAAAAAACGACAACAGATGAGGCATTCTCTCTTGTACATTTTTTTTTTTTTTAATTTGTATCTAGTACTCTTCTCCTACCAGAAAAATATTTGGTCATGATTGTGCCTGATACTTTTAATTAGTATTCACTTCCCAAAAATACATACTGTATAGCATAACTTAATATTTTTTAAAATTAAAAACAAATCCTTTAACAATAAGCATTAAACTAATTCCATTAATTATAACTATATTTAAAAATTGTGCAAAGGACTACAGATCATACTTAAGTCTTATTGGAAGGAAGGAAGGAAGGGAGCCCAGGCCCTGTTTGTTTCACCTGCAGAAGACTAACATACTGACTATGTGGTCACCAACACTTCCCTGTATGCCAAAGTACCAGAATACCACTGAATGGACACACACCAATACACAAAGGGAGACGGTGACTATGTGGGCGAGGTAACAATCAGAATACCAAGTCCTTAGTTAATGCTGATTACATTCCTTTATGCCAGCTAATCTAATATTGTATTTATATTTTACTATATTTAGTGCAGAATAAAACAAATCTAACTTGATTAACTCTGTAAATATTTGGGGGTATTTTATTCAAATACATGGAGCAGTAAGCAAAATAAATAAATAGTTCTCAGATGTATCAACTAAGAAAATTAGTTGGGTCAGACCAACCAAATACTTCTTAATATTGCTTTTGATCACTTCCTAAGAACCTGAGGAGCACAAGTTTAGAGTGGCTTTTAAAAACAGACTACCCCAGGGAACACTGGTAATATATTTTATTATAGATATCCAACTATATAGAGCTATGTTTATTTTTGAAATATGTTATGTTACAAATCCTGGAAATGTGTTTTTAGTTGTTATCATTAAACGAAAGTTATAATAATGATTACTTTCCTTCCGATAATCTTTGAACATTTCCTAGGTTTGTTTGTTTGTTTTTATTCCATTTGCTTGTTTCTTTCTATTTTTCTATTAATGCTCATCTCTTTGCATCTGATGTGCGTGTGTGTGTGTGTGTGTGTGTGTGTGTATGCATGCACATATATTGATAGAAATCTAATGTTTTCAGGGGAATGAATTTGACAATCCCAACAGGAGCGTTTAAAGGATATTTTGGGGTTCAAGATACTGCAGTAAAAATTGTAAACCACTTACTTTAAAATCAATCCACAGAGAAGCCTGGGATTAAAGAATGCTTCAAGGAATTAAAAAAAAGAAACTTCTGCCAAAACCAGTTTGGCTCAGTGAATGGAGCGTTGGTCTGCAGGGGTCCCAGGTTCCATTCTGGTCAAGGGCATGTACTACATTGGTTGCAGGCACATCCCTGGTAGGGGGTGTGTAGGAGGCAGCTGGTCTATGTTTCTCTCTCGTTGATGGTTTCTGGCTCTCTATCCCTCTCCCTTCCTCTCTGTGAAAAATCAATAAAATATGTTTAAAATAAATAAATAAAAATAAAAAAGAAACTGTTTGGTTATATTCCAGTTACATATAAATTCACATTTCCTTTATTTTCTCCTGACCTAGGACTACAGTTAAATGAGCCTCAGATTACTAGGATAATGAAAATCAGAGACTAGAGAATTTGTCCTATCTCCAAGTGTTCTGGAACTTGTATTTTAAACCATACTGAGAAATCCTATTTCAGAAATTTCTCAATTTTATATTATAGACATTCTAATTTATTCAATGTTTTATGTAGCTACCTATTCATGCTTTAAATGACTACTGACCACAACTTTTAGGCCTTTTAAATGAATAAAATACATCCACAAACTTCAAGGAAATGTGAGTCTGGTGAGGAAGCTCGTATTTTGAGTGTGTTTGCAGGGACATCCAGTTCAACTGCTGATATGGAAGGACTTTAAAAACCACATAATCTTAGCAGGGAGTGTTGAAAATAACTTCCAGGGTGTATCTAGCTTAGTTTTCATGAGGGATTTTTTCAGATAAAAAACATTTTAAAAATCATGTAACTAATCTCTGATTTAGATTAAAATCTGGGACATCTGTGTAGCTCCAACCAAAGGGATAATCACTAATTCCTGATCCTTCCTCTTTTTTGCTCCATATTACAGCCGCAGACAATCTGCAGGCTGATCAGAGACCTGTGTTAAAGCTTTTCGCTAAGATACTTGTGCTACATTACACTTCAAAGTTGGGTCAGAGTGTTCAATAAATTGATTTTCCTGTCTCTTCTATTTGTTGTTCTAGAACTAGGCCATAACCGGATACGTGTGGCTTCTACCCTGTAGAGGGAAAACCTATACCTTGAGTGGCAGCGGCAGGCCTTTGAAGTTTCCTGAAATGCTTGTGTCGATTTCCTTTTTGTTCGGTGGAGAGGGGAGGATGCATCTGGCTCATCTGACTTAAAAGTTCCACTTTTCAAAACCTTCTGAGCTGCTTTTTATTCTGTAAACCCGGGAGCCCTCGGTGAAATCACTGGGGTTGGCAGAAAATATCTGAAGAAGTGAGGTTAGCTTGTCGTTGGCAAGACATGTTTCTGAGACTTGGACAAGAGAAAAGAGCTTCCTCGGGAAGTATTTTTGCAGATATCTAGACATTTTGAAGTGGAAGGAGGACATTTCCCCTTCTGGCTTGTTAAATAATCAAATCCACGTGAGACAGATTGGCAAGAGAAAATCAAAGCTAATTTTGTGTGCATGGGAGCCCCATATACATGAGAGGTTAGACATAAAAAGAAAAGGTGAGATATATATATACATATGACATTCTGAGCTGAGGATGAAGTAGGGCACCTTGGGGCTTCAGAGCGTCATTGCACCTGTTCAGTTATTAGTAGTTTGTCCATCATATAGATAAATCAAAAACAGTTGTCTCTGGTAATATTTTATTATAAACAAGTTCCCTAATTCAAGTTCATAGATAGATAGGAGGTAGAGGGGACAGAAGTTTCTCTTGAGCCCATAGGGTCTCACTTGCCTTGAGCTCAGAATAATCCACAGACCAGAGACACATTAAGGGACTCATTGTGAAGTCCTCCAGTGGGCTCTGGAGGAACTTATGGGATTTGTGAGATATGAGATATTAAATATTCTTTGTAAAATTATGTCAAAACTAGTACATATTTATGTACTTTTTCTTTCCGTTTTTTCTTTTTTATTGAATTTATGGGGTTGACATTGGTTAATAAAATGACATGGGTTTCTGGTAATACAGTTCTATAATCATCTGTATATTGTCATCCCATATCAAGTCTCCTTCTATCACTATTTATCTTCTTCATACCCTCTCCTACTTCCCCACCCCCTTTCTTTCTGGTAATCAACATGCTGTTGTCTATGTCTGTGAGTTGTGGTGTTCTATTTTGCTTAATCCCTCCATCCTTTTTACTCAGCCCCCCAACCCCCTTTTCCTCTGGCAGCTGTCAGTTTACATCATACCTGCAAAGTATATTTTGTTATGTGACACATTCATAGGTTTCAGGGATTCAAATGTAGATATCTTTGGTGGGAATGGGGGTATCACATTATTCTGCATGTGGTAAGGATATTGGGAATACTGGATTTTGTTCTCCAAGTTCTAGGTAAAAACAATAGGACTTTATCAAAGGTTTTTCTCTTCATCTATTCTAAATTTTAGGTAAAGCTACTAAACATAGTACATTCACTTGACCTTTGCTCCTGCTTTGATCTGAAGTAAAGAGTAAAAGGAGCCTTGAATTCCCGCCTAACTATGTTTGATTCAACACATGTTTGAAAGCCAATATATTCACAAAGGCATATTCTGTCCCCAGAAGCAAGCAATATATTCAGGGACAATTCAATCCAAATTTATATTCATTAAAAAAATAGAATATCTGTATGTATACAATTCTCAATACTGGACAGAATTTACCTAAAGTATCAGTCTAAATCATATGTACTTAAGTACATCACTGGTTTAAATTTCCTTTAAAAAACTGGGTAAAGGCTTTCTTGCATATGTACAACCAAATATGTTCAAATGATTGATCCTTTCTTGGAAAAGGCCAGGGCCAGTCCTCAAAAGAGACTTAATTTTACCTCTAGAATGTGGGGATGTTTAGGATCATTTCTTTAAATCCCATGGCAGTTTTCCTACTATTAAAAATTTGAGATCAAGTCTCTACATCTTACATTAGGGAAACTGTGTGCTGGCAACTCTAACATAGCAGTAGGGCTCTGCTCCAAATAGGATTCATGTTTTCTAGGATACATCCCCTTTCTGTGCAGTCACACCAGGATTTTACAATCACATAGAGACTAAAGATGAAGGGACTTTATAAGATTTATAATTTAGTCTCATCAATTTAAAAAAAAACTTTTTAAGCCTCACCTGAGAATATATGTTTTTATTGATTTTTAGAGAGATAGGAAGGGAGAGAGAGAAAGAGAAACATTGGTTGCCTCCCTTACATGCTCCAACCTGGGATCAAATCTGCAACCTAGGTATGTGCTCTGACTAGGAATTGAACCCGAAATTTTGATGTAGTGGACTATACTACAATCAACTCAGCCACCTGACAAGAACCTAACTTTTTTTTTTAATTTTCTTTTTGAAAGAGAGAGAAAGAGAGAGATGCATCAGTTTATTATTCCATTTATTTATGCATTCATTGGTTGATTCTTTTATGTGCCCTGACCAGTGATCAAACCTTGGTGTATCAGGCTGATGTCCTAACCAACTGAGCTACCTGGCAGGGACGGTCCCATCATTTCTATAGATAATTTGAAATTACAGAGAACAAGAAGTTAAGTAGCTTTCCAAAGATCTTATGTGTAGCAATGAAAGAATTAGTGCTAGCTGCAGTTTCTTTTCACTCCCTTTGCAATCTGTTTTCAGCCTAACTTACCATCTGTAGAGATGGAAAATCTCTTGTGAATTCTATCTGGTATATTCTACCCATTCAGGTGTAGTTCAACCTAGTGGAAGTTCTTTGGATTGAGGCTGTCAAATAAGGGATCTTCTTACATGCTTTGGGCAATGACAAAGCCAGGAGAGCCAAGCAGTGGTTGATATAATTATTAATACCTTTAAGATATCTCTAACCCACCCCTGTTGTAGGCTTATTGTAGAATTTCTTATTTCAGTTGCCGCTGTTACTTAAACTTTCTAAGCCTCAAAATATCTTTATTTAACAAAGCAGGGACAATATTTCTCAAGGTTTAGTGAGGACTTGTGATGGAATGTGTGTGTAAAACCAAAATAGGAGTTCAGCAAATTAGAATTCTCCAAGCTTTCTTGGAGAATGTGTAGAGCTCTGAACACAGACGTAGATATACACAATTTTACAATTGTCTTAAATCTTAAGTGGCATACTGTGGATCTGCAGAGCACATAGAAACTCTCCTCTCTCACTAATAAAGACTGAATAAGACAGGTATATGATTAAGAATGATAAGAAATAATTCACTAAAAGACTGTTTAGGACCCATTTTGTGTCCTTTTCTGGACTTTTAGATACTTTTCCGTGTTTTAAAATAATTTTAGATCTCAGTAGATCAGTAATATGGATAAGCAGGGAAGATAACAAGGACCCCAGGTCCCCAGATGGTCCAAACATAAAAATAAGATATGAAATATAAATGTAAAAATTGCATGCAGCCAAAAATCTCATGCTCTCGCACATCTGGGAAACATTATTCCCTGTGCTATAGAGTTTAGAAAGTAAACAGTGACAGGCCTTTAAACCAAGTGGTAAAGATTTAATATGATTCAGGGACTGTACTATTCCTAAAATCAGAGATAAAGGCGGTGGAAGAAGGAGCCACTCGTTTTTCTCTACTCTCATTATCTTCGTTTCAGTGGATTAGAAATGGTAAATGTAGAAGTCAAGTTGGAGATGGTCCTCAGCTCAATCCCCTGCCAAGTTAAGTCTGATAAATGGCAAGTGTGTATAATTAATACTGTCATTTTTCCCTAGACCAAAGGGCGACTGCAGTAACTATAGATTGTAATTGTCATCGTTGTCACATAAAATGTGCTATTATTAAGTTCGGGCTGAATTTTATTGCTGGGAATGCTCATAAATTGAGCGGTCAGTCATTTAAATTACCAAGTAGCGAGCTTTGTGGCTTGCTCTAAAACTACTTTCTAAGACAATGTATTTGACTTTGGACCTCCAGAAACTAATTATATTTTTTGAACAGACGTTAGACAGGCTGTAACCTATAAGTGAGGGTATTTTGATGGGCATGCCATGTATGCTTACAATTGTTCATAGGAATCATACATTTTTATTTCCAATATTTTTAGTTATAGGAGCAAGAGAGAGATGAGGAGTGGATGTGAAATGACATATGAGTGGGAGAGATCATTTTGAAAACGCACTTATTACTTTCTCGCAAGATGCCTGCCTTCCAGAGGTGATGTTGATAAAATATTAATGAGTCCAGGATGAAAATTATGATGGATTTGTTGTTCATGTCTTAGAGAATGATTGTGGGAAAGAAATCTGAGGGAGTAGCAGGAGAAGAGAAACCATCTAGTAATATGTTTAGCAAAAGTTTAATAATGACTAATAGGATGTTTAATGATTCCATTTATTCTTATTTCAGTTTCTTTGTATATTTAAAATTATGGTAATTAAAACAACATGTATTAAAATAAATTTATGTTAAATCCTATGCTAGTACTCTGGTATGAAAAGCATTGATGAGTCACATGACCTGGTCTCTGGTATGTTTAATTCTATTTACATTTTTTTCCATTTGGAGCTTAAAAATAATACAATTTTAAACTAAAAAAAAAAATACATAAATACAAGGGGGGAAATACCCATACTCTCTTTATATTGGTACCTCTGCTATTGCTATCTTAATGCATTTCTGCGATATAATAATGAATTTTTAGTTGTAATAAGTCTTATACAACTTTAAGTTCTGTACTTTTTTCTCTTCATGTTTTCTATGATTTCCTACAATAACATAATATTCTGTAGATGTTCACATAGCTGTCTAGTTCACTGTTATCATTCAAGCCTCAAATAAAATTTCACCTTCCCAGACCATTCAATCTATTTTAGGTTATGTCAAATTGTGTTGTCAGTGCTTTTAGGACTTAGTTCTCACAATAAATCTGCAAAATTGGTAGTGACTCCCTATTTAAAGATGTGAAACTAAGGCTAAATGAGATCAAATAGCATGCCCTCGGTAACATAGCTATTAAATACTAGTGGTCCAATGCACAAAATCCATGCACATTGAAAGGCAAGAGACCCAGACCTGGCTGGCCCCACCCAACTGCACAAGAACCACACGTGGCCAGCCCCAACCCAGCCAAGCCCCGCCAGGCAGGGACACAGCATCAAGTCCCCGCCCACCCACATGCGCCTGGCCGCGCACGCAGCCCCATCCACCCGTGCCTGCTGTGCACACAGCCTCTGCTGATCATCATTACAGCATGAGGGCATCACAACCATTAGCATATTAGCTCTTTATTATATAAGATATTGGAGCCATGAATTTACTAAAATCTGTTTCCTCACACAGTCTGTGCACTCTCTGCTCTGCTAGGATATCACCTTGAGATGGACATGTATTGTGTTTCCCCGAAAATAAGACATCCTCCGAAAATAAGGCCTAGCGCAACTTTGGGAGAAAAAATTAATATAAGACACTCTTATTTTTGGGGAAACAGGGTAGATAACTAGTAGGGCAAAGTAATGCAATGTCACTGAGGAAGATGCTAGAAATGAAACTATCTGAAAACACAGATGATATTAAAATGCACATTTTTCAATGTATTTCAATGTCTTATATAATAAACAGACCCATTAACCTCTTCCTTTATTTAATATGCAAGTGCTAAATTTGTAATACCATGATTTACATTGTTAACTAAAAAATACTCATACACCTCCACATAATGGGGATACATTCTCGGGAATGCGTTGTTAGGCGATTTGATCATCCCTGGAACATCATAGAGTGCACCAACACAAACCTAGATGGTATCAACTACTATTGTAATTGTTTCCTGCTATATACTTTTGCAAGACTGGCAGCTCAGTAAGTTTGTTTATACCGGCATCACCACAAACACAGGAGCAATCCTGGTGTAAGCCCGAACATTTGGCTTTTCTTTTTGTAATGCAAGAGCTTGGCTTAAGCTTTGATTGTGAGGCATCCCTTTCTTGGAAGGCTTTCTCAAATAAACACACTGCCAGGCACAGAACTAGACAAGGATCCAGGCCCCTCCCCTTGGGAGGCTCCTTTGTTTTGCGGATCTTGGTCAATATTAATAACTGACCATTTGGGCTACTTGTTTTGTTCTCTCCCCACACTTTAAATTCTTATTTCTATGTTTTAAATTTACCAGTGAAGCCTGCAAAACCCCAGTACCCACCCTCAAACACAATGTCCTGTGTGCGCTCTCTCTACCAGAACCTCACTGCTTTCCTCCAGGGCCTGTAAGTAATAGATTTTATTTTTTCTCCTCCTAATTTCCTAATGGTTATTGCTAAAGGGTGTCTTGCAATCATAGTAAGAACCATAAAGGTCATCCCAGTTATAACCTTGGTTTGGAAAGTGGGGATGCCTGTGGGAAGCTCACAGGCCCACGTGAGAGTCTCCAGGCCTTTCTAGTCGAGATTACTATCAATAAACCAAGCAGTAATGTGTTGCTCTAAACTTACTACAGCTATTATGTTATTAGGGGATAGGGATTTTTTCAATTCCATTCAGTCTTATGGGACCACCATCGTAAATGTGGTCCATTCTTGAACGAAATGTTGTCATGCATTGCATGACTGTACTTTAGTCTTGCTTGTTATACTAAATATTAAAGAATGCTTTTAAAGACCTACTAAAATATGCCTTGCTTTTATTGTTTGGACATATGGAATCTATACGATATTTATTTTCACCAAAGTTTGTATATTTTAATAGACGATGTGAAAACTGTTTTTTCTAGGACATACTGACAATCAAGATCTTGGCTTCAGAACTCCCCAAGGGATTTAGTTACATTCTCACATTCTGTTCCTAAATAAATCAATTTAGAGGGAATATGATTCTCTTATATTGGCAGCATGGAATTGTTTGAACATCTCTGGGTATTAACATTACTGTGATAAACAAAATACTAATTAAAGACTCACATGGCATAATTCCTACTTTTTTAAGACATAAAATCACATTATTGCACAGAAGGTATGACATAGGAAACAGAGAAAGTAACTTATTTAATTCATCTAAAGACACCAAAGAAAAAAATGTCTTTGACAAACTCTTCCTGTAGGTTGTTCTGGAAATCTTTTATATATATTAAAGCCCCAGTGCACTCGGTCTCAGGAGAGGCTTTGCCCTTTAGCATTCCAGGAGCCCTCGGAGGGTGTCTGACTGAGGGCTTTGGTTTGCTCCCCGTGGGACCAGGCCTAAGCCATAGCTGGACATCGTTACTGCTGCTGCAGAGGCGGAGGGAGAGGCTCCCGCCATCTCCACAGGGGTCGACCAGCAATTGGCCTGGCTTGTAGCTGAGCAGTGCTCCCCCTGTGGGAGCACACTGGCCATGAGGGGCAGCTCCTATTTTGAGTGTCTGTCCCCTGGTGGTCAATGCACATCATTGTGACTGATCATTCTATCATTCGGTTGATTTGCATATTACCCTTTTATTATAATAGGGTGTGTGTGTGTGTTTGTATACACATCATAGAATTTTATGTTTTATTTACTGCTGGAGAAGCAGAGGGGAGAATTTCTCAGGATAGCTGAACTGAAAATCTCTTCCCATATTCTTTGTAACCTCCATATACTCCTATGTGTATATGGAGGATGATGAGCATCTGATCAGAGAAGTATAGAATTCCTCACATACTGTAGGAATCTCTCTTTTTATAACTTGAATTAGTAAATGTTTACCATAATCCAGAAAAATATAGGAAAGGAAATTGTATAAGTTATCTGTTGACTACAATTTAGAGGTCTTTCTTTGAACTGGCCTTTTGTGCTGTTTCTGAAAAATACTGCAATAATGTTTGTATTTTGGTAAATTTTTTAAACTGCCCTTTTCATCTCTCCTTTTTTCTTCGTTTCTAAATACCATAATTTCTTTAAATTTGCATATGTGGTTGGCCTTATTTCTATCAAATATGTATATTGATATAGTAATAATAGTTTACTTTTACAAAAATGTGTCAATATTCTGGAAATCAAGTGTGCTATGAACTATCTTATTTAAGCATTAAGCTGAGCATTAGATAATGTGAATTTTGATGCCAATTATATCACTATATTAGATAAAGAAGTGGACCTTTCTTAGTCTTCATTTCTTTATCTATAAAAGATGTATGTTAAACTGGGTGATAAAAAATTATCACAGACTACTCAATTTCTGTGACTCCATCGCTTTCCTTTGAGGGTAAACATGGAAACTAAACCCTGTATTCTATAAGGAACAGTCATCTTATGTTTGCATAGCACATTTCCTTTGACTTTTCACAGAAGTTTTATCTGCATTAGCTCTTTGCATCAATACCATAGAGCAGTAAGCAAGGTAGGGAAGTATTATTACTCATAGGGGGGGAAAAGTGCAGAAACTGAGGTCAATTATATGATCAATCCAAGGCCACACAATAAGTTACAACCAGAGCTGAATGCCCTGGGTACTATAATAAAGGTTTGCCAAGTTATTAATTCCTTGGTGTGTCAGAATGCCTATGGCTTCCCACTAAATTTGCTTCTGCTTGAGACAAAAATACAATTTCTCCTTAAACCAGTTTTGCATTAGATCTTACTAACTAGCACTGACTAACTCTCTATAGAGGAATTAGGGAGCTGTTAGTAATGAGAAAGTGCTAAGAAGCATGCAGAGTTGGATGAATCTTTTACTGAAAAGAAAAATGAAATAAGGTAGAGTGAAGCAGAATATTAAGAGGTCATCTTCAAGTCTGCATAGCTGAAATAAGATATATTCCTAGAAATAGGAGGATGGTAATTAAAAAGCTATTGTGAGTGGGATTACAGATCCCAAAAATGCATATAAATCACCTTTTAGTAAATAAAGCATTTATAAGACAGTGAATTATTAACATATAAAGTTCAGTTTTAATATGCAGTTTTTGAAAACATCTATACCAGCGTTTTTCAACCGCTGTTCCACGGCACACTAGTGTGCCGCGAGATGTTGCCTGGTGTGCCGTAGGTGCAGACAAGACAAGAATTTTATAATTTTTCACTATTTTGTTTACTTAATATTTCATAATAAAGTAATTATAAAATACTTTCTTTGTGTTTATTTGATTCCTATTCAAGAGAATTACTTTATATATAGTCAATATAGGCACAGAGTTAAATTTTTTAACATTTTCTAATGGTGGTGTGCCTCGTGATTTTTTTCATGAAACAAGTGTGCCTTTGCCCAAAAAAGGTTGAAAAACATTGATCTATACCATTTGAAAATATTATTTTGTTTTTCTGAAACAAGATGAAGGTCATGAATAAACTTGGGCATTTGTCAACCATGGATTATGTCAGAAAAAGTCATGGCTCAAAAGAGTGTTTTGGTTTATCTACTGTGTCACTTGTCCCGCTCACAGAAGTTTATTATACATTTATGGTTCTCCTTGAAATGGTATCTGTACCATTGTATTTAATATTTTTGTTTTACTTATGAAAAACAAAGCTCTATGCATAATTAAAATATTAGTATTAATTGATTATTATGTATTTTTCTTTTCTAAATAGGGTCATATAATCTCTTAGGAGAGGTCTTCTTCTTATAATAGATAAGTAGTTTATATAAATTGTTTTGGCCTAATGATTTTTACATTTCCAAGACAAAAGAAAAGAAAGAATCTCAATTATAAAAGTACTGAGATTCCATAAATAATTTTGAGATATGGAGTTGAAAGCCTCCATGGGTAACAGTTTCTCAATTGATATAAGTAAAATTTTACAAAAACCAACTCTTATTTCAGGCATTTATGGTTCTAGAAAAATCAGAAAATGACTTTTGTTGTTTTTCAGAGTAGGATGGAGCATTGAACTGAAAGCCAGGGCACCTAAATTATCATGCTGTGTTGTTTGTCCTTGTGCAAATTTTATTCCATCCTATGCTATTGAAGCACTTTTTAACAAGGAAACCAAAAAACCAATAAAGTAAAGCCTATGGTATATTCACAGAACCTGGGAGAAAATTGAAATAGAAATTAAATATCCTTTGACAGGCATGAAAATAAGCACCTTTATTATGCTTGTAAGGACTTTAATGATCTAAATTTTTTATATCCCCTTTAATAACTGTGTGATAGTGGTAAGGAATATGAATTTAAGGGAATTAGACACAAGTGTTAGACATGATCTGGAGGGTCAGGAGACTACCTGGATATCCGGAATCTTTATTTAAACATGCACATCAGATGCAGTCATTCTGCATGACTTGATTAGGGAGAAAAATCAATCAGGTTAACAGTCAAGTAATGAATTAGTAAGTCAAATAATTATTATTTGCCTAGATAGATTAGCTAATTTATTCAGCCAACAACAGATTTTTTCATTTTTGAGCATCAATCAAATGTCAAGCAGTGTGCTATTGACACAAAGATGATACTTGCCTTTAAGGATTTCACAGATTTTTGTTTGATTCAACTATAATCCAAAGTATTGAGTTAAATGTCATCTACATTGAACCTGCTGTAGACAGGTATTTGATTCACTTATTAGGGTGAATTGAGGAACAGCAGGCATGTGTCTAGAGGATGAGACACTTCTGGTCACAATAGAGAAATTTCAGAAAAGAATTTATTGGCACATTGATTGTTTCACTTCTTTGGTCTCAACCCAAATGGACTGAGGATAATAGACTTTGTTTCTAATAATTTTTTTATGCTTAATAGCCCCAATATACTGGGTTCCTTTCTGCCTAGTATTATGCAGACTCTTCTTTTCCTTGCTCTTTGATTAGACAGGACTAGTCTAGTTAACAGGGAAAGGGAGTAAGGAAACACTACTTCATATGTTAAGATGAGGTGATTAATGATGATATCACATGATATCTTAGAATGTCAGTCATAACAAAATTGGTTACCACTATCTATATTCAAAGATAGATCAATGAAGTCCTAACAAGAGATGGAACAGTGATTTTAATTTAGGCCTTGGGTGTAACCCACACCATGAAAAGTTATGAAAAGAAGATTTTTTAATTTTTAAATCTCTATTGTTGAAAGTATTACATATGTCTCCCTTTGGCCCCTTCTAGCACACCCCACTCCAGGCCTTCATCACACTATTGTCTGTGCTCCTGGGTTATGCATATACTAGTATGCAAACAAGTTCTTCCGTTGAACTCTTCCCAAACACCCACCCCCACCCTCTCCAGCATTCCCTCTGAAAGGAGATTTTTAAATGCTTTTTTTTTTTTTAAGTATTCTTGGTATTTCCCTATTCATATTGTATAGAAATTTAGAGGAGACATTGGTGTATTTATGATAATTGTGCACTGAGGCCTCAGTATTCAGTATGAGACCATGTTAAAATATTCTGTGCTAACTAAATCCAGCTATTAACAGAGGTATAAAATCACCTGGCTTTGGTCTTTGGAAGGTGGCCCTGGGGATTTGCAGAGACAGCACTTTAATCAAAAGACCAGCTAATGGACAGTAATGGTGCTGGTGAAATGAACAGCATAACACTCTCGGGAAGGTTAGGGATTCTGTCAGATTGTTCCTGAGAGAGGGGGAGGCTTTGTCTTTCCTCAAAGCAAGAAATTGCTGAGATTCAACTTAAAAATTCTGTCTAGTTCCAAAGTTTAGTTTTAAAATGTGTGTCATATCTGATTTGTTAAGATTTTACTTTATTTTTCTGCCACAAAATTATAATATTTTATATATTCTTGCATTCAAGGGTTTCAGACACACATGCATGCAATATTTACTTAATTATTGGTACTTAGATATTATATCTAGATTAATGGTAAACAGGAACCATCTGTCATGTTACTGTCCAGATCCCAGTCTGGGTTACACAGCAGAACCTAATTAATTCATATCCTTTTAATTCATTTTTGCTGGTTTCACCAGTAAGAGTTGCCAGCAGATTGTACTTTTATTGTGTTGCCTAGAATTTAGCAGAAAAATCTCTGAAAGGCTTGGGAAAATTGTGCCATCAATACTAAGCCTGAAGCAAGCATATTGGAGTCAGGGTAGGTTATGCAGAATTAATCTCTAGTAGCACTCTTTTTTAAAAGATATTTTGGATTCATTGAAGAAGAGAACAAAATCAGGAAGAGGAAGTAAGTGGTAAGGTTACAAAACTGATCACGATACAGTAATCTTGATTTTGGGTTTGGATTTTCGGAAGTGGGAAGAGAACAGGAAGAATTTGAGAAGAGGGAATCCACAAGTTTAAAGGTGTTCAGATAGAGTGTAAATGGTTTCAAAGGATATAACTCCAAGGTATGATAAGAGATTCCATTTTCCTTTCTTCTGAAACAAGCATTATGATGTTGAAGCAGAAACCTAGGATATTATGTTGTATTCACTGAATAAATACATACTATGTAGCTTTTTTATTCCAAGTTCCAATAGGCAGCTGTGGCGCATGAAAGCTCTGAGATCTGGTAGTGATAGACGGGGTCCACACACGATAGGTCCCTGGCCAAATCTGGCCACTACCTGTTTTTGCACCACCTGGGGTGGCTAGGAAAGTTTTTGTATGGTTTAATGTTTAATATAAAATCAGCCAAATACGTAGTGACACATGAAAATGATATGAAATTCAAATTTCACTGGCCGTACAAGAATATTTTTTGGAACATATCCACACCCCTTTTCCTTCCCATTTGTTAATGGCTGCTTCCCTGCTTCAGGAGCATAGTTGAGTAGTTGAAACAGATTGTGACCTGCAGAGCCGCTGTATTCACTCGTGGGCCCTCTGATAGAAAAGGTTCCTGAGCCCTGGTCTAAGATAAACCCCAGTTCAGTGATCCCCCGGCTAAGATTTATTGTGCTTAGCATTTTTCTCAGAGCTCTACACATCTTATTCCACCCTCAGCATACATTCATGAGATAGCTTCCATTTTTATGCATATTTAAAAGAAACTGAAGCATAGTAATGTTAAAAACGTGCCCCTGCATCACATAGCTATTAAGTAATTGAGTTGAGATTTGAACCCTGGCAATCTGACTTCAAAGGAGATGCTCTGCACCAGTGATTTTCAACTGATTTTTTAACCGGTATGCTACAAGAGGTGTTAGCCCTAACAGGTTTGACTCAGTGCATGAACTTTTTAAAATTCAGTACCTTCTTATATAGTCAGGGGCACTGACCTCTTTTCTCTTAGATTGTCTAATAAAAAAAATGATAACAGCCAGCACAACAATAGCCATCTGGTGTGACTGTCCTGTCTTGAACCATAACTATATAGGTCATAAAATATAGTTGCATCTTATTGGTCATGTTGCATAAGGTTGTGTCTGATTGGTTAATTCTTGGTACTCAAAATCCTTATATATCGATAGAACTATAGGCACCTAATTTTTTTTTAAAGCCACTTTGAAGCAAAATGGGTAGATAATTATTATTATTGTTTTTTGTAAAGAAATCAAAATTATAACCACTTTTTTGTCAGATCAGCAAAAGACACATTTTTTGGTGTGCTACAGAATTTTATTAATTCATTTGTGTGCCTTGAGATGAAAAATGTTGAAAACCCCACTCTACACTTTCTAATTCTTAATTTCTCATCTATGATAGTAATATTTTTAAAAATAGTTATTTGGATTGTGTTAAAATATGCAAGACCCTTGGCACACACATAAAAATGATACTTTATGTTAATTCCTCATTTCTTTCTACCCTGAATGCCATTTTTCCCCTAAGTATTTTCTAGTTGACTTATTAACAAATACATTTAAGATCCTGGTCCTACTAGTAGACATCTGGGGAGGAAGCTAAAAATATCTTTTATGAAAAGTACCACCAAGGTGGGCTCTAAGGGTGTGAGAATGGAAGCTGCCAGGCCTCTAAGTTCTGGGCCTGGAGCTGACCCAGTGTCACTTTGCTTTGTCCTATTGGTCAACAAAAATCACAGGGACAGCACAAATTCTAGGACAGGGAAATAGGTTACACATACAATGGGATTCCACAGAAGGGCAGTGATTTGAGAAGCAAACAATTCAAAGTTTTAGAGACAGCAAAGAGATCAAACAGGATGTGGAACTGAGGGAAGTCCCTGGAATGGGCACTCAATCAGGATTTGGTGAACTTTGAGATTTTCAGGACACAGGAGGTCATGCATATGCATTTCAGGATTAAAATGCAATGAAAGGGGAATAAAATGGAGGGCAATTAGCTCTAACTGCACTCCACTAAATAAATTGAAGAGAGAAAGAGAGGAAATGGGACATACAAGTAGATGGGCTTCTTTGAATGGTGTGGAGGAAATAGAAATGGGAAATGGGGTGTTTCTAGATATCTCTACCTACGGGCACATGTAAAACCTGCTGCTCAACCCATTACCTGCATTCATCTATGCTGTCATCTTGTTGGACCTCCCCCCTGTGATGATGTGACTATAATGTGAGATAAAGTCTAGCCCTGTTTTAAAAGATAGAGAGGGACAACACCTCACTGAAAATTTCTTCCAAGTGGATAACTTGGAGAGAGAGCTTATGTTTTTTTGGTGCCTTTTGATTGGGTTGTTTTCAGATAAGGAACTCACCTCACCAAAGTTGCTAAAAGACTCTCTAGATAGGGATGAGTAAATTAGTGCTCATGGCCCCAATATGGCGTGTTTGCCTGTTTTTGTAAATAATATTTTATTAGAACATAGCCACACTCGTTTGTTTATGTATCATCTGTGGGTTTCCTGCAGAGCTGAATGATTGAGTTAGAGACCATATGCCCTACAATCTGATCCCTTTCAGAAAAAGTTTGCTAACCCTTGATCTATGATATTGAGAACTTTCTCTAAGGTATTGTCATTTACTAGGCAGCTAAGGCAGCTTACAGTGAACACTTACGAGACAGCCTTGATATTTGCCAAGACACTGCTGTGGGCCATGGAGACCTTGTGAGAAAATGGGCATTATCACTAAGAAAAGTCAGGATAAGTAATAGTCCCCAGCAAGGTTTTCACATTCAGCAAATAAAAAATACATGACACTTGGTTACATTTGATTATCAAGTAAATAATTTTTAGTGTATGTTCCATGCAATATTTGGGACATACTGATATAAAATAAACCTGGTTATCTGCCTGACACTAAATGTTAACTGGATGTCCTGTATTTTTCCAGACCACCCTAGAGCCAAGGATGCAGAGTAGTGCTTGAAAGTGGACTGTGACCACAGATTGCTCAAGTTCAAATATTGGATTCACCTCTCCCAGAATGGGAGACTTTTGGAGTCATATCTAGCCCTCTATGCTTCTGTTTTATGAGAATGATAATAGTTTTTACCTCAAAGACTGAAGTGAGGATTAAGTGATTTCAGATATACAAAGCATTTAGATTAGTTACTGTAATAAGTCCTCTGTATGTGTTTACTCTTATTAATCATGAAGCAAAATAATTAGAATGAGAGCTTTGAATCTTGCTATTGATAGATAAGAATGATTTGAAGGAATGTGTAAACAGAGATGGTGCTCAGAAAGGCAGGTATACAGTCAGAAACAGATGGACTTGGCTGACATGAATGTCATTCTCTCCTCGGAGAAAGTGTTTGTTTTTGTTTTAAATGCAATTTATCTAAAATGCAGTGTCCCTTGTTTTTGAAGTGTCCTAGGATCCCAAGTTAACATTTCAAATCACTAAGCAGAAGTTACATCATTGTTATATAACAAGACATTGGGTAGAACACTTTTTTTTAGTCAAGTAGATTTTAGGCAGCATTAATTTTTCTTATTAGAATGGTCTCAACTATTTACCAACATGGACCTTGTGCCAAAAGAGAAACTATTAAATTCTTGAAAATGGAATGTGCTCTAGAAAAGCAAAATAAGACTGGTAATATTCCTGGTTCAAATAATATCTACTAACTAATGGAAGAATGTTTATAATTGCAAAAATTACCTTCTATTTTATACTTATGACTAATATTTCATAATGCTGGGGCATAATGTGATAACTCAGAAAGTAACAACTATGTGGAAACTGAGGCTAGCAGTGCACTTGTCCTAAATAGAGAAACTTACTTTGGAACTTGATGAGATTCTCATCTATGGAAGTTTAAAATAGCTTATACAACTTCGGGCTTGCCTTTTCAGAAAGCGAAAAAAAAAAAAAAAAAGTTCCAGAACTAAACATATTATTTAGGATAGGTCGTCTCTGGTTACAGCTTACATTCTCTTATAAGCCAAGGATTTTATTTTTTATTTTTTTAATTTTTTTAAATTACTTGTTTCCTTACTAATTTTCTATCTTTAACCTCCATTTATCTTTCTAATAATATGCTATTTATACAAATAGAACTCACTATACAACGTTACCTGTATCTGTGCTATTTACATGTTTTATTCTTACATAATCATAGCTAGTAACCATGAATAGAGGCACCAACTTTCTGTTGGCTTGGATTCCTTGTGTTTATGCCATTATAAATAGATTTTATTTGTGCCCTGACAACCACAAATGGACTTATGAAAATATGGGGTGGCTGATCAATAGACACCCTGAATGAATGATTCAAGAATAATGCAGCACACTCTTAATTAAAACATATTTCAGAAATCATGGTGGTGAATAAAAATATTTTATATTTATTTTCAGAACTCATTAAGGATTTTAAGTAATCGGTATTTTAGATTTATTTTTTATTGAGTCAGTGCCAACAAATATCTACCTACCTACCTACATACCTATCATCCATCTATCTTAGGAGGAGAAATGTTACGGGAGGAATAAAGTTAATGAATAAATAGGAAAAATATTGTAAGGAATGCAAAATCATGCAAAGATGTAATACATCTCTAAGCCAACACAATTTGGTTTGATATCCGGCCCTTTTATTTTTATAGTTTTAAAATGCATCTTTCAGCCAAAGCCATTCTTCATTCCTCTCCTTGGGGAAATATGCAAAGACATGCAATTCCACACAGGTCTGCCCCACGGGAAGGTTTTTATTCAATGCTATCAACTTCTATTCTCTCCAATCACTTTTCTTTTATTTTCAGTTTTCTTTGTTTCCAGTAATTCACTTGAATGATCTGAGCACTGCTAAGAACAACTGTGAGAAATCTCTCTGCCTGCTGACTTGACTTCGTTGAGTTTGGCTTTTTTGTGCAAAAGGTTATGTTTGAGTCTATAGACTATTAATTAATAGACTGAAATTAAATTATCATTATCTCACATAATCACACTGATAAGAAAATACAATTTTATTTTTTTGCTGTACAGAAATGCCCTTAAATCATTATCTGGTAACCTTGGTCCCCAGTACCATAAATGATAATGATTTACTAGTTTGTAATGTGAAGAAGCAGAGGAGGCATTGGGACAAGCTCTAATCTCTCCTTACTTATAGATCACCACTATCCTGTGGTGATCTAATGTTTAATTCTTTGTCAGTGGCTATTCTACTGTATAAGGATGTGCATTCAATATGATGTGTGAATAAGTTCATAGGAAAAAACACCCACCAAATTGTAAGGTTAACTTGGTTATATTAATCCTCAAGTATATTAATGACATGTATCAGATTATCATCATTATTGTGATCATTAACATGATCATCATCATTGATCCTATTTTATTACTTTTAAAGCTCAAACTATATGATATCCCAGCTATAGATTTATCTAATTCAGTCATCCTAAATAAGTCAAATCTATTTTTTTAATTAATAGAGGTGACCAGAACAGTTTAATTGTTCATAAATAGACTAACTGATGCCTTGCTATTTTCATGGATTAGAATATGGCTCAATTGCTTTCAGCTGACCAACTTCCAAATCATTGTGAAACCTAGTCTTCTAGCATCCATTTTTCTTTAACATCAACTGTGTGTGTAAACTGTCTTAGAATATATAATAGACCTTTGGACTCTATTGCTATGACTGCTAATAATCACACCAAGTTTCTTTTTATCCAAAATTTAGTTTAGAGCGCATGTTGTAACATGCCTTATTTTTTTTCAGTCTTTACAGAAACTCTAACTCTGTATTCTTAGTATTATCCCATTTTACCAATGGCCTTTCAAACTGGTACATTGAATAACTGCTTTAGACAGTTACAACATTATTAACATTGATGTAAAAATGGAAAGCACTGATGTCATTACTATATAATAATAGCTGTTTTTTGTATTGGTTTAAAAAAAAAAAAACTAGAATGTACCATGGTCCAGGCCAACCTTTTCTTTAAATAATAAACGAATACATTAGTACTTTAGAAACATCTTCTATTCAAGGGTCTATATCATGGATCCCAGGTGATAAACAGTGTTTCACAGTCAACACTGTACTGACTCGGGCACACAACTGTCACTCTTAGAAACAACTTTTACACAATTGTCATTAGAGAGTGTGTAACATGACAGGCCAACTTTAAATATATACTGTGTGTAATTACTTTAACAACTCTGCATGATCAATGCAGTTATTGTCATTGTATCAATGAGGAAATTGAGACTCATGGGGGTGAAATATCTTGCATAAAACAGATCCTACTTCCACTCTGGAAATATATGCTATTTTTCCTACCACAAAACATAAATAAAATCTCTGGACATTACGTATATAGCAAATAACGTAAGATGACCTGTCAACATTGGAACCCAAGAACCAACATGCTGGTGAGATTCCTGTGTTTTCTGTTGGCTCATATATCTCAAACATGGTGTTGCTATGTGGGCAACTGGGAAATGGTACCAGGCACAATAAAATAGACCAAGCTAAAGCTTGCATGTTCAAGACAGAAAAATTTTAGACAATGGCTACTTCACTATATCCAAACATCGTAGGAAGAAGTAAAACAGTGGTCCCATCTCCAACCCTGCCAGCAAAAGCCACGTGAGGAGCCTAGACTTCAACCCTGGCCCAGCTATCGTAAGTGCTGCTGCCTCCCAACCCACGTGGTGTTAGAGGATGCTGAGTAGGAAAATAGACTTTTATGCCAATCTGGTAAGAATGAGTCAGCCTTTCCTCTCACCGCTGGGATGGGATAGTGGCTGAGTGGAGAGTCAAGACTCTTACCACCATCCAGCAAAAACAAGTCTGTCCTCTAAACCTGTGGTGTCAGGAAAGGCCAGGTGAGGAGCAATAATTAGGCACTCCTACCTGTTCCAACCAGGGAGGTGAGTGAACACCTTGTGGGGAGATGGGAACTTCCATGTTCTCCCAGCAGTAATGTGGAATCCCCTCTTGAGTGTCAACAGAGGCTAAATAGAGAGCTGGGTAGTAATGAGATGGCACTCCAACTATCTTACCATGATTTCTACCAAGTTGCAACTTCAACTCTTTTTAGCTTTTAAATTTATGAGTTGCAGTATGGTATGTACCATATGTCTTAAGTCAATGTTTCCCAAACTTTTGACATATGTGTACCCCTTCTATAATTTTCGTAACGCTGAGTACCCCTCATACTCATGAGAACATAGAATTAGGCGCAGCTAAGCACGGTGCAGTGCATATCCCCACCAAACTCCGGTGCAACGCGTACCCCCACCAAACTCTTCCCGTACCCCTGGGGGTACGCGTATCACACTTTGGGAAACAAAGTGTTTGTTCACCCTTGAGTAGGTAAAAAGTGATTCATTAAGCTGTAGAATTAAAATGTTAGAACTTCTATTAATATTTGGTTCTCCCATCTTTGAACTATCTTTTTATATTTAAACTAGAGGCCTGGTGCATGAAAAATTCATGCACTCGGGGGGTCCCTCAGCCCCACCTACTCCCTCTCGCAGACCCTTCAGGGGATGTCCACTCCCCAGGGGATCAGGCCTAAACTGGCAGTCAGACATCCCTCTGGCAGCCCTGGGGATGTCCAGCTGCCACAGTAGAACATCCTTAGCACTGCCAAGGAAGCAGGAAAGTCTCCCACACCGCTGCTGCACTTATAGCTCTCAGCCTGGCTTCTGGCTGAGCAGAGCTCTCTCTGGGGAAGTGCACTGACCACCAGGGGCAGCTCCTGCATTGAGTGTCGGTCCCCCTGATGGTCAGTGTGTGTGATAGCAACTGGTCATTCCCAGTTGTTTTGCATATTACCCTTTTATTATATAGGACTTAGTAACACATATAACATGTACATGTTAGTATATAAAAAACACATTTTGGGGGATTTATGCTCAGTATTTTACTGACTGAATACATAATATTAATGGGTGGAGACGTTTGAAATGATTTCTATCTAAAACCATGAGTATTACCTGAGTATTGAGCCATGTAAAGGTGGGTTGGTTTCTTGGGATTGGAACTCAGCAGAGTGAGATGGGTATAGCCAAAAGAAATATTTTGTTGAGGAGACAAACATGGCTTTGCCTGTGATTGGTCTGTTTGGACTCAGTGACATTAGGTAGGTAATCACTTACTCTCTATTATCTGATGGCATAGTTCCAACAATGACTTTAAAATGTAATAATTTTAACAACATCATATGAATGTATTTCCTTAGGAAAACTGTTGTAAAATTTTTTTTGTTAGGAAGTAATTCCTATTTATTTAAGACTGAACTTTGTCCTACTTTGTGATAGGCTGTAAAGCACACAAATTTGGGAGTTGCTATTTCTCACTTCTGTATCCTGGAAATAATTTTGTCATAATGCTCACCCACTGCATACTCTTGATCTATTATGAAAGGAGATTTTTAAAGCAAGAATTTCATTGAAATTGGAATTGAAATGTATTATTATAAGTTGTGAGTGGTGAAATTGTAAATTCAATTTTGTGAAAATGATCTTAGTCAAACTTTGTGTCACCCTAATCACAATCAATGTACCTTAAAGTGGCCTTCAATGTGTCTGGGCAGGGGGCCTATCATAGAACCTGCCACAACTGATTGATGGAGTCTATTTAAAAGATTTCGAGGAAAAAAATAATAATAATTTTAAGCACTCAGGTAAAGGGAGAAGAGCATTGCAGACATATGTGCAGTGCCAGACATTTCCTATTCCAGGTGAGGTCAGACGGGCTAAGGTGATATGAAGCAGGACATAGATGGAGTTGATTATAGCCTTCAACCCTAACGTTTAATACTGTATGATGTAGGCTATAACAGTGCTTCTAAAACTCTGACAGTTGGATTAATTCAATCAATATAGAATGTCTCTAAGCCCCCAGGTACTCTTACTTGAATGACATTTAATCAGTGATATTAACACATCTAAAGCAGAATGGTTTTGATGGAGAAACAAGGGGAAAGTGAGGAAAATTGAGATTCAGAAAGTGAAGATTTGCCTGATTTGTTTAGTGAGTACTGATCTTCCAAGAAATGCTCTAAAATTGGGAGATAAAAAGAAAACTTGTTAATTTAGCTTCACTAAAAATTAAATGTAATACCACCACCACCACCACCACTTCACTGCCATGGAGCTTCCATTTCACATTTACCAAGCAAGCATCTGTTGAAAAAAAAAAAAAAAGTGGGTTCCCAATAATCTTGGTAATAACAGGTCAATGTAATTGATTACTATGTGCCAGACACTGTTCTGGGTGCTTTATATGCATTAGCTCATTTATTCTTGTAAAGACACTCTGAAGTGGAAACCATTATTAGCGCCATTGTACAAATGAAGGAACTTGATTCCACAGAGACTAGGAAACTCTCTCGAGAACACCCGGTTAGTAAGTGGCAGAGCTGGGATTCACACTGGAGAGGTTACATCTCTAAGTCTGAGTTCTTAGGTGTTCTGAAACACTGCCTTGTTGGATCTGGAACAAAAGAAGACTTAGGATGGAGTATAGGTACTTAATCACTCAAATGATGTGACTAACATTTTAAATAAAAGAATGGCCATTGAGGTATCGTGGTTGGAAGTACAAGATGAGTCTTGTGCAAAGTCAGTTACTAGGACTTCACCACAGAGAGACTGTTCTCTCTAGGTTACTAAGCTCATCTGTACTTTGGACTAGAAAGCTTGAAAGCTGACTTTATAACTGTAGGGATTTACTTTTTAGAATAAGGGGGTTACCTTTACAACCCACCCACCCCCAATATAATACAATAATATCACCATCAGGATAATTTTATCAACAATCCAGCCTTTCTTTACTCAGGGAACTTCATTAAAAATGCAGATATGTTCTATAAATGTGATTTCTATAGGAGACGATTTGGAATGTTTCTGGGACTTGAATATGAAGTCTATGTGAACTCTTTTGTCTTCTCATTCATGCCGACTTCTTCCCAGATCTTACATGTGGTCTATGAGAACTCAGGGTTACCTCTTAAATAACCAAGTAATATATATATAATTTATATATAATTTATGTATGTGTGTGTGTATATATATATAAAAGGCTAATATGCTAAAGGCTAATACTGTCCCTCAGTTAAACCAGTCGCTATGAGGCTCACTAACCATCAGAGGGCAGACACTCAATGCATGAGCTGCCAAGCTGCAGTGACTTGGCAGCGGTGGTTCTTGGGTGATGCACCCTGAAACCAGAGAGGAGAGAGCCTGATGCCTCACAGGGCCACACGATTCCACCTTCATAGCCTTGGGTTATGTCATTGCTGGGGCACTGTCAGCCCTGAATCTCGTTTACTGCCACTTGCATTTGTGTTCCATACCCTGTACCATAGCAACTTTGCAGAGTGCCCTCTTGCATACTGGGACCCCTCAGGGGATATCAGAAAGCTGGTTTCAGCCCAATCCCTGCAGGCCAGGCCGAGGGACTGCACCTCCCAGAGGGACCCCACTCACTCCACAGGTGCCTTTCGAGCCACAGTGCCACCCCAGGTGCGGTTGTCCGGGGGAGGGACCTCAGGAGGAGGGCTCCAAGTTGTGTCCGGTCCATCTCACCCAGTCCCACCATGCCAGCCACCTTCTAATTAATTTCCCTTTCATTTTGCACAAATCCGTGCACCGGGTCACTAGTTAATAGCATAAGATGGTAAATAATTTCATGGTTTTTTTATTTGTTTTGCTCATCTGGAGGACTAAAAAATGTTTTGAAAATGAAGTCGATTATTTGGTTAAATCCCAGTTGTGCCTGGCCAGCCTTTTCCCTGGGAAATTACTTCTGAGAATTGGCTTCTGTCAGTTCCTACAGGCAGGAACAGCTGTTACGCTATTTTCTTCTTGGCATTTAAAAAGCAACTCTAAAATTGTTGTAGTAGTGGTTTTTAAAATAGCAGATTTTTTTCTTTATTCTCTTCTCTCTCCAAAACCTATCTCCGGTGATCCTAGCACCATGGGCCAGCATGATGTTTTCTTCAGCTTCCTTCTGGCTGGGATCATCATCTGGAGGCCTGGGGTCATCCATAGGCCTATCCATTAAAACACCTAAATCTAACTAAATAGGGCTGAAAGTTCACTGGTTTCCCTTCCTCTCTATCTAGTGCTTCAAGTGTCTCCCATTTTACACTTACCTAGAAAGTTCTCACATTGGACAGAGTATGGACCAACCAACTTCCTTGATACTTTCTCTTGTCTTCTTATGTTTAATCTTTTCTTTGCTGACTACTCTGATCATTGACCTTTGCCTTCCTATATTACCTTTTCTAGTCCATCAAACCAAGTAAGCTGCTCTCTTATTTCTAATTGCTTTTGGAGAACCAAAATTATTGATTTTCTTCCTCTTGTGTTACCATAGAATTAATTTTCCACTGCCTTCCTGAAACTAACTCAAAAAACACAGCAGAACTTTTGAAGGAAGGAAGATAAAAGATTGGGAAGGCGGGAGACATCAATCAATTAATAGCTTATCAAAAATTGCTTTTCAAATGTTTCTTCCTACCTTTTCTCTATAGAATATAGTGAAAGGCCATTTACTAATACCTACCAAGAAGAATATAAATAATTAAGTGAATAATAATTTGTTTAATTAATAATTATGGATAATTATTAAGATCTAATAACTTGATTATAGGCAGATAATGTCTGTGAAAGTATTTACCATATCTGCATCAACATTATGAGGAAATAAAATATAATCATAGAGACTAAGACATTTTTAGGGACTTAAATATCATACACAGTAGGGTCTTAAGTTAGTGGTAGCACCTTAGTTAAAATAAATGCTAAATTTATGAATTTGCCATGTTGTTCCTTTTGTTAGGTCATGATTTTATATTAATATGCAGAAATAAAGATAGAATAGTGTAGTCATGCAATAGTACCTTCTCCAGAAGCTTGAGGCAATTTTAGGATATTATGAGCTTTACCCTCATAACTTTTACATATAGATGAGTAGAATTAATTTTACTTTTCTAGGTTGTAAAGTAGAAATAGTCTGTGGGTTCACAAAGTATGAATAGCACTTAGAAATTGCTCTTCTTTAGAATATATTTCTCATTATTAAAAGTTCCCATGATTTGAAATCCCAAAGTGGCAAGAAATAGCATTCTTGTTCATAGAAAATATATTAAATTGTGGTCAGATCACAAGAATTCTCGTGTTTTCTGATCTAAGACTTGTGGCAAATCACGACAATCCTTTAAAAAGATATTAGCTTGTAAGAACATGTAATAAATAACTTCAAAATGCAACGAGTATTTAATTTTAAAGCTTGACTTTAACATTGATGTAAAAGGGTTTTGTACTCGTTCAATAGAAACTTATCTGGCCACTGGATAAAGCTAACAATAAACTTCCTTGTCTGCAATGTGATAAAGTATACATGATGGCAAATGCATAGGAGACAAGTTTATAGGAGTGAATTAAAGCTAAGGTTGCAGAAGGATTGCCATTGTCTGGATTCAAACTATGGCTCTGGTATTGATTGAAACAAAAATAAAATAAGTCTTCAAAGCTTGCTTCCTCATCGTGTACCCTATTGACTTTCTAGGGATTTCTAAAGTGATGCTGAACACAGATCTTCCTTCTTAGAACAGCAGTCTTATGCAGAAAATGACTTTCCTCACTCTTTCCCTTATAGAGCAAAAATCCTTACTTATTGCAAATGCAGGTGCTGAAGGCCAATGGTCCAATTGGAAATTTTCAAGTAAATTTATGTGGACTCTATTTCATAGAAATTTGTCATTTTATACAAAACAAATTATAATTTTAATTGATTTCAGAGAGGGAGAAAGAAATAGAGAAATAACTTTCATGAGAGAGAATCATTGATTGGCTGCCTCCTGCATGCCCCCTACTGGGAATCCAGTTCACAATGCAGGTATTAGGTCTAGTAATAATTAATGTCGTTTTCTAATACTTTTTAAAATCGAATTTATTTAAACAATACAACAAAATTTAATCAACAATATAGTTGCTGTTGTTTTCTACTACTTGTGCCCAACGCTCAGGAAGCATTTTAATCCCTCTGTTGTAAAATTCTTGTGATTTTGATGCAAAAAATTCAGTCAATGCATTTTTGAGGCATTCTTCATTATTAAATTTTTTTCAAGAAGAAAGTTTTGCAAAGAACGAAACAAATGGTAATCGGAAGGGGCAATATCAGGAGAATAAGCAGGTTGAGGGAGAACTTCCCATTCCAACTGGCACAGTTTTTCAGCAGTGATTCTTGCAGTATGCGGTCGTGCGTTATTGTGGTGAAGAATTACGCCCTTCCGATTAATCAGCGCGGGTTCTTTTTCTCTTAAAGCTTGGGCTAACCTTTCCAATTGGGCACTATACACAGCATCTGTAATGGTTTGGTTAGATAGTAAAAGTTCATAATGAAGAATTCCTTTAAAATTCCACCAAACACACAACATCACTTTTTTCGCATGCAAGTCAGGTTTTGGCGTGGGCTGCGGAGCCTCATTTTTGTCCAACCATTGAGGCCACCTTTTCAAGTTAACATACAGCACCCATTCTTCATCTCCGGTAACAATTTGCTCTAAAAACGGCAAACGGTTTTGACGAGAGAGGAGCGAACTGCAAATTCTGACTCTTTGATTACGGTTGTTGTTGGTCAACTCATGAGGAACCCATTTTCCAAACTTTTGGACTTTGCCAAGTGCACGCAATTGATTGGAAATTGTTTTTTGTGAACAATTTAAAGTTGTCGCAAGCTCTTGTTGGGTAATTTGAGGATTTTGCACCAAAAGAGCTTGAAGAGCTTCTTGATCAAAATTGGACACACGGCCTCGACCACTCTTGTCATCTAACGAAAAATTTCCCTCGCGAAATTTCTCAAACCAACGCTGGCATTTTCTGGCGCTAACTGCATCTTGACCAAGAGCACTACAGATGTTTTTTGGAGCCTCACTTGCTTTTCTTCCTAATTGGAACTCGTAAAGCATGCAGTGCCGAATATGCTCTTCATCTGCCATCTTCTTAGCCCTAGTTTTGCAACAAAAACCAAACCAAACACAAACTTTTTCAAGCAAAACTTGTTAATTGCACTTCACACGTTCTGTACATACCACGTGTTTGAAGGTTATGTCAATACAAGTCAACGCCAAGCAAGATTTTAAACTAATGTTTAAAAACGACATTAATTATTACTAGACCCAATATATGTCCTTGACAGGAATTGGACCCATCCAGGACCCTTCAGTATACAGGCCGATGCTCTATCCACTGAACCTAACTGGCTAGGGCCAAAATACATTCTTAATACAAATGATTCACAACCTAATGCTGAAATAGCAGACATCAGTAGCGGATTGATAAGGGGGAAAATTAGGGATGTGAGAAGGATGTAGGGGATTTTAAATCAAATCATGGTCCCTAAATTTTGACCAAATGAAGCTTTGTTTACTGGTTCTAGAAAGTGATGGTCCACTGAATCATATTCAGAGCTGTGGTAAATTATTACATTAATAATTTCAAATGAATCATGCTTACTGTTATCCATGTTCATGTATAGTCCTCTCCATGACCACTATAGGCTTGGTCATGTGACTTGATTTGATCAATGGGCCATCAGCAATATGAACACAAGTAAAAGCTTGTACTTGTGTGATGTTTTCCTCTTGAGCTTCAGGATGCCAAGATGAAATTTTATAGGTCCGGTAGAGGAAATCCAAGGTCCTCTGATCAACAGCCACCTGCCAGTCATTAGTGTGGCCATCTGGTGTCAGCCAGCCTCCAGCCTACCTGCTAACCAACTGCATCTGCATATGTTGGTCAAGTCAATATAACCTGAAGCTAAGACAACTGTCCCCCATTGAACTCTGCCTAAATTACCAATTCAAATAATTATATGCAGATAAAGAGTTCTTGTTTTAAGCCACTAATTATTTTAGTGGTTTGTTTTCTCAGCTCTAGAAAACAAAGCAGTGTCTGCTAGAAAGAGCATCTGTAATTATCCAAACTGGGTAAATTTTTGTCATTATTCACAGAATGGTGTTGGGTAAATTATAATTTCTGAGACTCTTTTAGCTAATTAGTAAAATAGAAATATCTTTTCGTACATATATATATATATTTTTAAATTAGATCATTGCTCTGGTCTATGTGACTCAGTTGGTTGAGTGTTATCCTGTGCCCCTGAATGTCACCAGTTCCATTCCCAGCTGGTACATACCAGGCTGCAGGTTCTGTTTCTGGTTGGGCTGTGTGTGGAAGGCAACCAATCAATGTTTCTCCTCTCTTCCTCTCTCTCTCTCTCTCTCTCTCTCTCTCTCTCTCTCTCTCTCTCTCTCTCTCTCTCTCTCTCTCTCTCTCTCTCTCTCTCTCTCTCTCTCTCACTCTCCCTCTTTCTCTCAAGTCAATAAAACATATTTTTTAAAATTTGTACTAATATTATAAAAGGGTAATATGCTAATTAACATAGTCAACAGGACATTTTCCAGACATCCAACTTCCTTCTGGACAGTTAGGGGGCAACCAGGCCGGAAGGGGGGCAGTGAGGGGGCAACCAGGTCAGCAGGGGACCAGTTAGGGGGTGATCAGGCTGGCAAGCAGAGACAATTAAGGGCAATCAGGCAGGCAGGAAAGAGTGGTTATGGGTAATCAGGTAGGCCAGCAGGGGAGCAGTTAGGGGCCAGTAGTCCCTGATTGCCAGAGGAATGTCTGATTGCCAAAAAGGTTCCCAGATTGGAGAGGGTGCAGGTATCACCACAACCCCTGCCCCCATGCATGAATTCATGCACCAGGCCTCTAATGTTCAATAAAAAGAGAGTGTCGCCATCCTTGCTGCAGAAAAAATAAAATTAGAGAGGTCATTTAGTTTATTTATCCCCTTTTCAGCTGCAGAAAGAGATTTATGGGATTAAATGACTTGCTCAAAACTACAAAAATACTAGTTTGAAGAAATTGAATTAGCTTTCCTTTAAATTTTTAAAATCTAAAAATTAGATTTTTAAATGGAATTGGATGGGATAAAAGGAGGGTAGTGCATTCAAAATTTTAAAAAAAGGAAAAGGAAAACAAATAAACAAAAAACATAAACTACTCAGAATTGAACTTGACAACAAAGGAACAAGACTCATAATAGAATTTATCAGACGATATAAAAGAATATTGGAATAAAGAGATTTGGAAAGACATATCATTAAGGTGCCATTTATGTCCAAATTCACATATTCACATATTCAATTTTGATTTTAATTGACACTTTAAAAGCTGATGCTGCAGCTCATCTGGAAGAAGAATGTATTAAAATGTCCAGGAACAGTGGTTAGAAAATAAAGGCAGGACTTTGTGGAAAAGATAAAACATTGGGGACATAGACTGTGCAGTTATTGTAATTGATCTAGTATGGCTCTGACATCCTCACTCTTAGATAACATTCTTGTTCTTAATCATTGAAAAAACAAAAGCAATTTGGAAGAGAATTTTCACATGCTCTTACCACGTCATAATGTATCCAGATTCTTGGTCTCTTCTCTGATCCCTATTGATAAACAGTTCATGTTCTTATCCAATACGAACCCCCTTTTAAATAGTGGATCCTATCTCCTTTTGCCTGTTCAAAGACTGCTTTAGTGATGATTTCTTGTCTCTTTTGCAGCATCAATTTTTCCTGCTCCACTGAATTATCTACCAGTATACAATTATGCTATTATATTTCTTGGTTTAAAAAGAGGTAACAAATGTCTCCCTTGACTGCTTATTCTTCTCCAGATTCTATATTCTATTTGTCAACAAAACACCTTAAAGAAATGTCTGTAATCACTCACTCCACTTCTCATTATCTCTAGAAATCACTGCAGTCTTTGGTACCTACTACTCTATCAAACTAGCTTGTGTCAAACACATGAAGGACTTTTCTGGAAAAGATAGTGCTCAAGTCTAGACTTTCAATCTTTAACACAGCTAATCACTCTTATTTTTTTAGAGACAGATTCTTTATCTGGATTTTTTAAAAACCATGTTATCTTCATGACATTATGAAGTGTCAATGGCTTTAAACAATTTCCATACATTTATGAATCTCAAAGCATATCTCCCAGATATCTCACCCAAATTTCAAACCCTTCCACCCCTACACCTACTTAATAGTCTCAATTGGATATCTAACAGACATCTTTTTTTATGCTCTCAGTTCAGTTCTAAGTATTTTCACATTTTATTTTCTGTTTGTCTTGTGTTTTACATGCTTTCATTTTTCTAAATCCTCACCCGAGGATATTTTTTCATTGATTTTTAGAGAGTGGAAAAGAGAGGGAAGGACAGAGAGAAATATCGATGTGAGAGAAACAGATTGGTTGCCTCCTGCACAGGCTCAGACCAAAGCCTGGGGCTGGGGAGGAGCCTGCTACTGCAGTACATGACCTTGTCTGGAATCAAATCCAGGACCCTTTGGTCTGCTCTAGCCCTTGAGCCAAACTGGCTAGGGCCTAACAGATATATTAGACCAGTGGTCAGCAAACTGCAGCTCGTAAGCCACATGCGGCTCTTTGGCCCCTTGAGTGTGGCTCTTCCACAAAATACCACGTGCGAGTGTACATATACAGTGCGATTGAAACTTCATGACCCATGTACAGAAGTTTTCGGCTCTCAAAAGAAATTGCAATCGTTGATATTTGGTTCTGTTGACTAATGAGTTTGCCGACCACTGTCTTTAGACTTAAGCTCAAACCTAAGCTCTTGCATATTGACTCCCAAAACAAATTCTTCTCAAAGCCCTGTCCATCTAAACATATGGCAACTGCACTCTTCCAGTTGCTTAGACCCAACATTATGATGTTATCGTCTGTCTTTTTGTCATATCAGCGTCTCCTGTACGTTATAAAAACTCCTCTATCATCATCACTCTCATTCAAATCATCATTTCAGTACTGGATTATTGCAATAACCTTTTAACTTGTTTTCCTTCCTAAGTCAGATGAACTAAGCCTCAACTAAGTCAAAATAGAAACATTAAAAAGGTAATCTAATCAATATGGCTAATATAATTTTTCTTGCAGTAGTAGCAGTAGATGTGGTTTCAAATTCAGATTCCATCATTACTATGAGTAATTATGAAAATTTTTAGCTATTGCTCCTTTTATGCGATATATATATATCATTTGCTTTCTCTACCCCACAGAAATTTTCAGAGTTTAAACCAATATAAAACACATCTGTGTATGTGAAATTTATAAAGCACTACCCAAATATAAAGTTATAGTAATAAATTGATAGTATAACTACTATGACAACTGGATAAATGGATGTACACTGAATAATATTCCTTCTTCCACTGTCATAAAATATTAACAGTGATTTCAGATTAATAGAAATTATACTGTAATAACCTCTTCATAGAATCTGCTGCATAAAGTGAATGGGGGGTTGGGGAGAAGAATGTAGCACAGCCACTGTAAGTGGGGTTGTAAAGATTTATTGGGCCCAGGCAGCAATCTGCAGTTTAGTAAATTGGCATTTGAGGGGTGTCACAAATAATAATGTACTACGTCTTGCACTACAATGCACAGGTGTCCAAAGACTATTACAATCTAAGCATTCCTCTAAAATCGTATGAGGGTAATAGCATTTCTACTATGAGAAGGATACTCAGAAAAGAGCTTTTTAAAAAATCTATTTAGTACAATCACTGCTACCTTTAGTCCAATAAAACTATAGCAACATGAGAAATTAAATTCTCTCCTTCCAATTCAGCCACCACTTCTTTGAGTAATAACTGCAGGATAAAATAATTGTATTTCAGAAGGGTGTCTGAAATTTTAGGCTTATTAGATTCAATCCATTTTTAAGGGATTGTTGAAACTTGATGGAGTATCTAGAAGATACCAGGCTACTTTTAAAATGAGATAAAGGAGTCCTTTCCTAAGAATAATTTTGGTAAGAAATATATTTTATGAATATTTAGTTTGAAATATCCATCAGATCTATAGCAAAGGTATGGGATAGTCAATACCTCTCTTGCAGACTATGTTTGTAATAGTTCTAGAGTGAAATTTATCTTTATTATGTGCATGGGGTGGGGGGGTGTCCCTCAGCCCAGCTGCACCCTCTCGAATCTGGGATCCCTCTCACAATCCACAGCTGTTGGCTCTCAACTGCTCGTCTGTCTGACTTCCTGATTGCCCCTAACTGACCCTGGCAGCCTGATCACCCCCTAACCACTCACCTGCCAGCCTGATTGATGCTTAACTGCTCCCCTGCCAGCCTATTTGCGCCTAACTGTACTCCCCTGCATGCCTGTTACCCCTAACTGCCCTCCCCTGCAGGTCTGCCCCCCCCCCTCCAACTGCCCTTCACTGGAGGCTTGGTCGCCCTAAACTTCCCTCCTTGGCCAGCCTGGTCACTCCTCACTGCCCTCTCCTGCAGGCTTGATCGCCCCCAACTGCCCTCCCTTGCAGGCCTGGTCCCTCCCAACTGCCCTTCCCTGCTGGCCATCTTGTGGCAGCCATCTTGTGTCCACATGGGGGCATTCATCTTTGACCATATGGGGGCAGCCATCTTGGGTGTTGGAGTGATGGTCAATTTTCATATTACTCTTTTATTTAGATAGGATAGAGGCCTGTTGCATGGGTGGGGGCCAGCTGATTTGCCCTGAAGGGTGTCCCAGATCAGGGTGGGGGTTCCTTTGGGGCCTGGGGTGGCCTGGGTGAGGGGCCTGTGGTGGTCTGCAGGCCGGCCACACACCCCAGCAACCCAAGCAGAGGCCCTGGTATCTGGGATTTATTTATCTTCTGTAACAAACTCTGTAGCCTTGAGCAGAGCTAAACCTCCTGTTTGCTCCATGGCTGCAGCCATTTTTGTTTGGATTTATGTATCTTCTATAACTGAAAGTTTTTAACCTTGAGTGGAGGCTTGGGGAAACGCAAGCCTGCTCATCCTGTGGCCACAGCCATCTTGGTTAGGTTAATTTGCATCCTCACTCCTGATTGGCTTCCAGGCATGGCTTGTGGGTATAGCAGAGTGATGGTAATTTGCATATTACTCTTTTATTAGGTAGAATAAGTAATTAGTTAATTGAAGCCACACAAGCACAAATTCACTTCTGAATACAAAGGAAATAATAAAGCCATAATTCTTTTTCTGTGCTACACTCAATTATATAGGCAACATACCTTCTACCTTATGAAAAAAAGATATTTCATCTATTGGGATAGATATTTAATTTTAAGAGTAGAAGTTAAGGAAGCCAAAGTATATCAAAGATGATAAATTCTTATAGATCATTTTTATATCAGTTTCCATATTGGCCAGGAATTATGGTAGGTGTTAGAACCACAAGGGTGAGCAGAAAAGATGTGGCCCTTGATCTTTTGTATATTGATCAGATATATGACCTCTTGTTGTGGAGAGCTCCAGACTCTGTTTCCCTCTCCTGTTTTTTTTTTTTTTTTTTTAGACCTCCTCTTTCCTTTACACATACTTTTGAGGTCATGCTTTATTTGAACTCTATTTGAAGCTGGGTCTCTTTCATGTGAGGATTTAATCCAGAGGGCATGTTCAGGCTGTCAGTTTTTAAAGCACAAGGCATCCAACGCCTTGAGAAATTTCAGTGGACCCCTGCATTACTCCTTAACTGAGTTTCAGCTGAAGTTCTCACACCAACTCATCCTTTCCTCCCAGTCCCATTGGCTAATTGAGTTCCTCTTGCTTCCCGCTGCACAGCTGCTGATAGAACACAGGGCTGTTAGTTGTCATGGTTTGTTCAGACCTGCTCATATCTGTGCTGTGGGGTAACATGTGCTTTCAAACTTATGTTTCTTATTGATATTGTGGGTGGATTTTGAGTTTCCTATTCTAGTTGTCCTTTCTCTCTTTGTGGGGGATGCAGAGAGATTAAAAAGCCCTGCCCCAATTGCCATCTTCCTAGAATTCAAAACTTATTTTTGAACTTATCTGACAAGTAGAGAATCTCTGGGGGTGGCATAAAGCTAAGATTTATAACCAGAAGTTATAACTAACAGCACAGCTGGTCTGCACACAGGAGTGGAAACGGCGAACCAGGCAGTTGTTTATCAGTATCAAAATGTTTTTATTCTTGGAAAGCTTTCTTTCAGCTGTTAAATCTATACTCACTAGCATTCTATGAATATGTATATGTACGTATAGTCTGCAGACAACAAACACACATACAATATTTTGGAACTGAGACCAAAAAGATACTGCATCACCACCTGTGACTAATTAAATATTTGTGGTAATTTAATGTAATTGAAAATTAAACAACCATTTGGTACCGGGTAATATAACAGTTTTCCTACATTGGCTATGTGCTTCAATATGCTCTCTGGTTGATTGTTTTAACTTGAATTTGACATTAACAGTTTCTACCATTGTTCTATTTTGTTGAAGTTTACACATTACGCCTTCTGCTTATCTCTCTTTCCTCCACTCTCTGTCCAGTTAATTGCTCTCATTCTCAAATCTTAGTCTGAATTTCACTTTCTCAAAAGGCCTTTTCTGACCACTACTCATCCCAACCAGTTAAATCTGGTCTCCTCTTATTCCATGTAATAACAACTAGTTCTTCTGTGGCTCTCAGGAAGTAAAGTGCTTGGATAGACATATGAACAGCAAAGTACCATCTCCTTATGATTTTTTGTGCTACTTTTCTATCTGTATGATTTTGAAAAATAAGGAGAGTCAAAACCATTTCTAAAGATGGTGGAATCATGCAACACAGGGCTTCACCCACTTCTTCAGTATCTGAAGCTCTGTGCTACAAGGCTTAATGTGTGAATAAGTTATTCAACTAGGAATTATGGCCTATATCTTTTCTTTGGCAGGCCCAGCCAGAACAGTGTCATGTAACTTTTGGTGCAATTATTATTATCATTATTTTGTCTGCACAATTTCTCTATTGCTTGAAGCCACTTCCCCCAAATAAAGTGCCTCCCCCCCAAAAAATGTATACACACAGTTTGAATAATTAAATAATTAAAGGCAGTGTGTACTAAAGTCCATTTCATTTTCAAAATTGATCAGTTTTTAAGGTGTGTATACATTTTTGGGGGAGACAACCTGGTTATCCTATCTATAATAATATAGAGAGAATATGCTAATTGACCATCATACCCTCACAAAGATGGTGGCACCCACAGACAATAAGGAGGGAATATTCTAAATGATTACCACACCCTCAAAGATGGCGGCGCCCACAGCCACAAGATGGTGGTGCCCAGTCCCCTCAGCCCCACTGGGGCAACAGGTGTGTGGCATGGTCAGGCCTGGCCATAGAAGGTCCTGCCGCTCCATGCCTGCCTTTGGAGTCCCCCAGTCCCCTCAGCCCTCCATCTACCCAGGGCTGGTCTGAGGCACAGGCAAGCCTCAGATGGCAGCAGCCCAGCTGCCCAGAGCCACCCAAGGCTTAGGTAACCAGGGTCAGCCGAAGCTTGCACTGCCAGCAGTGGCAGCAGCAGAGATGTGATGGGAGTGTTGCCTTCACCTGATCGCTGGGTCACCTCCCACCTCTGAGGACTCCCAGACTGTGAGAAGGGGCAGGCTGGCTTAAGGGACCCCCCCTCCAGTGCATGAATTTTTATGCACTGGGCCTCTAGTATTTATATAACCTGACTCTACTCTATGCTTAGGGCTGGGCAACTGAAGCAGTTGTCTCAATCAGAATTCCCTTACAGGGACATGACATCTGGTTAAGCATAACTCATCTTTACAATAGAGGACCTGTAAACCCGAGAGGTGTGGCCAGCCATGTGGACTTGTAATAAGGAAAGGTGGCATCTTGTGAGCTACCGTGATGATGTAGTCTGGCTGAAAGGCAGAGGTGAGAGGTAGGGAGTGTCTGTTGGCATTTGTGGCCTTGGTTACAAGTTTATTTCTGATGCCTGGATCCTGTGGGCTCCCTAAGACATTTTTCTATTCTAAAATTACTTTCTTTTGTATAATCTAACCAAGTGAATTTTTGCTAGTTATAATCTGCATAGATCTAATCAAAATACAAATTATTAGTTTTTGAATGCACACATGGCATAACATTTTAGAGTGACAAGCTCATATAGCTTTTAGTCAAGGAAATAAGCAGTCTCTCTGATGAGGGAAGCACTTGATTGTGTTATATAGGGCATACATAACTATTCAAAATTTGCTGTTCAGTTGGAAATTAATATCAGAAGTGAACTTGAGATTTACTTAAGCCAATTTAAGATGTCTTCACTCTCATCCAGATATGTTATACTTCTTAAATAGAGCCTAGGTTATTTCCTTAATAATAGCTAAAGAGCTTATGTGAAGCAGTGGCATTAATAAAACCTAGACCATCTGGGGGTCCATCTATAAATAATTAATGTAGCTTTTTAGCTTCCACTTTGCCTATGATGGCACCACTAAGAGATGGGGATATGAGGAGAGCTTTGGGTTTAAATATCAAATAGTTATCTCTCCTTCTGGCACAGAAACCTGCTGAGGCAGGAGATAAACCTCACTCTATGCAGCTTCAAGGATTTCTTTTTTTCTTGCTGTTTTCACAGAAGCTCACTAGCTGCTTTCTGAAGCCAAAGCCACCGGTGGAACGTTTGAGCCTGACTGTTAATTGATTCTGTAATCCAACACTTCCAAAGGTTGATTTTCCTATGCTGAAACATGCTGGATCTGAGTCTAAGACAAGAACATCTATTAAACAAAATTTAGTTTAGAAACTAAGGAATTAGCTCTTTAATGGTCAACACCATTAAAGAATCATAAAGAGAGAGTCATAAAGAGGGATAAATGCAAATATTAGAGCCTGGGTAGAGAGTAGTCATGTAGGTGAGGTAGAGCCAGACCAACAATCTGGTAGATAATTATCTCTGACTATCAAAAAGAGATTGAGAGCCCTGGCTGGTTTGGCTCAGTGGCTAGAGCTTTGGCCTGTGGATTGAAAAGTTCCTGATTCGATTCCCAGTCACATGTCTGGGTTGTGGGCTCAATCCCCAGTAGGGGATGTGCAGGAGGCAGCCAATTAATGATTCTCATCATTGATGTTTCTCTCTCTCTGTCTCCTTTCCTTTTTGTAATCAATAAAAATATATTTTTTAAAAAGATTGAGAATTAATATTTTTATTGTAATTTTCACCTATTTCTTTCTGCTGATACAGAATAATAATATGGAGCATAGGGTAGGGACGCCACTATTTTTCATGTGAGTAATTGATAATATAAGCAATACCTTCCTTTTCTCTTTTTGCATGCATATATTAGTTTGACATCAATTCTAAATGAAAATAAGAAAAATGCTCAGGTTTATATGATTATTAATGAACTAATTGCCAACAACTAATTAGTATTTAAATGAGGATCTTGAGAAGCATGCTATAGCAATCCTCATTAGATTTTTAGTTAAGTAACTAAAAATTCCAGATTCACCTGTTCCAACAATTCCTGGTATTTCATGTACAGTAGCTGTATTATACAATGTCTTTGAGTAGTCAACTGTCTTTATACTGTTACGTTGGTTATTGTTTTATTCATTTTGTATTACATATTTTCCTTGTTAAGTTTATATTGATAGACATTTAGGAAAGAAACCTACATGATTAAAAGTGGAATTGCTGTAAGTTTTCAAGTGCTGTTCCTAATTGCTATTACCATGGCTAATAACACCATATAAATGATGATAATCACACATAAAAAAGAGCAAATTGGATATTTTAATTAGAGTAGTGTAAATTAAAACAGAACTAACAAGCCTCATGTGGAAAGTCTACATTTAAATAAGAAATGTGTCCTTTTTCTAGAAATGAAATTTCCCTTTAAAGGCATTGTGTGACTCTCCAAGAGTACTCAATGTCCATATATTGTGACATTCGGCATCTTGTTAGTGTGAGGGGAATTTTTGAAATAATGAAATGTCATTTCTTCCCAAAGGTCTTACATATTTGAATCTGTGTACCGGATCCAGCCGGCATCACAGGTCCTGGAGGTAGGGCTAGGAGGTTTTAAGAGAAATAAAGACAAGGGAAAGCGGGACTTCAGGAGGACTGCTAGTCCATGATGAGACTGCAGCAACTTTATTAGTTGCAAGCATACATTTATGAGGCTTTTCTGGGCATTTCTCCAAGTGCCCCTTTCCCAGGACAAGGCCGCCCGTCAGCCCCTCAAGACATTCTTGGAAAAGATACATAGAGCAAGCGTCTGGTTAGATATCATTGAGAACAGCCTAGCTGAGAACATCCAGATAAGTCGTACATCACGCGCACTCTCTAACAATGGGGCTATGGTCTGCCCTGTCCTTGGTTAACCCTGAAGGCTTAGGGGAGAGCAGGTAGGCGTCCGTACCCTGTGCTCCATCCTTGCCCTCGGGCCCCACAGAACACGGCTTCCCACATCTGTGGAAGTGTTGAAGCTGATATCATCAAAATATTCCTAACTCCTGAAAATTAAATGTTTTCTATTGATTTTTTTAAGTATGCCAAAGACAGCATTTTATCATAGTTTGTTATGGATTTTCTTTTATCCATGGAAATAAAGCTATTGCTCTTTATATAGAGACCAATAGCTTTATTTTTAACTTTGCTGAAATTTGTATTATAATGACATTGGTTTCTTGCAAGTTATACATTTTAAATCCTTTTAAATACATCATTACTCTTTTTAACTTAGGTGCCAGCTGTTAGGGCACAATGAGAATCATGGTATCTGCAGAATTGGAAACCTTATTTTAGGGCTCTTTATTTCAGCATATGAGGCAGAGGTCAATATGGTAACGATGTTGTTTAACATATAGTTGGCAGTTACATACCACCACATCTGTTTCATTGGCTCTGGTATGAACTGATGAACCACGTGACCAGAAGTAACTCTCCTGAGCTTCTGTTTGTCCTGGTAGAGAATGTGGGAAATACAAAGCTCTAGAAAACCTATCACTCAAAGTATGTAAGGGGGAAAATAGAGAAGTCCCTATAAAAAAATAAAAAAAAAAAAAAAAAAAAAAAAAAAAAAAAAAAAACTTGGTAAACTGTATAAAATTAGAAGAAGGTCAGTGGCTATTGTCATTTCCAAACCAGAAATAATTCCCAGAAAATTTTACTTTTCTGTGGACCGGGTGAATGTCTTCATTTCTCTAACATACACAGTGCAGGCTCTGCCCTTGCAGGGATGTTCTAAAGCTCCCCCGAGGAGGCTTTATCTCAGATTCCCAGGAAAGGAAGGTGACTCCACCGTGACTACTAAGTGTCTCATGGGCACCCAAGAGAGAGAAAAAGCCCATAGAAGTAGGAGCCTTCTCTATAACAAATCCTTTCTAGGGCTCTTCCTGCAATGCCTTTTTGGGTTGTTATTGAAGTTATTGTAGAGATAAATCTTCATTTAAAATATTTTTCTGAGTATAGATAGATAATGACAGGGAACAGTATTTCTCATAAATCATGGTAAATGAGAGAAAAAGCAATGTGTTTTCTCTTTTTATCATTCTAGTCTCTAAATTTTATATGTAAATCCAGATATTGAAACACATGTGTGATTATTATAGAAGTGAATTATATGTAACATATTGTAAAACTTAAGGACAGTTACTTATACTTTATATACATATGTGAAATTTCAGTATTCAGATTTATACATTAAGATTTTGGATGAGATGCGACTAATTCAGTGGACTTTACGCATGAAATTTAATAGAAGAAAGTTTAAAACTGAGGTCAGCCTAAACATGTTGTTTGATTGGCAATGCCATTGGCATAAAGTAAGAAGTTTATAAATTTATAATAGTAATTTGCCTCTACTTTTTTTTTTTCCTTTTAGCTCAATTGCTTTTTTGCAGACCTTTAAGCTTTTGGGTCTATAATCAAATGAAGGGGTTAGCTCTTGAATGTTAAAGAGCAGATGTGGTCATAAAAAGAAAAGCTTTAATTATTATAAAGTTGAATATAACATATTGTACTATGAAGTCTTAAATACAATTTATTAGATAAGAATTCTGTTTCAAGTGCCTTCTTTAGCACATAACTTTCTTAGGACACCATGGGAGGGGCTTTTGGGGGAGCCATCCAGTCATGTGCAGTTTCTCGTGGCCACCCTGCCATACACCTGTATGAGGCCCATGTTTGCACCTTCTCTACCTGGCATCTTTCGGTCAGACCTGCAGGCACAGTTCAGGATGTTAATTCTTCATAGAGCAGCTTATTCTACCTCCAGGGCTCAATTCCAAGTTTTACCAGATGAACAATGGTATTCTTTTTTTTTTTTTTAAATGTATCCCTGCCAAATTTGACTTTGAATCAAACTGTTGGCATTTATTTGCAAAACTCCCCTGGTGCCAGCAGCTTCTAGTGTATAGGAAGGGACTGTGTGTTGTCAGCTTCATACTCTGATATTTAAATGTAGTCAATATGAACTCTGCAAGTGATTATGAGACATGTCTAAACTGATAGATACAAGCAGGATTTGTAGACAGGTGCTGAAAAATGAAACGCAGTTACCCAGCAGGCCAACAAGCATCTTTGGTTTCGTCAACACTAGCAGAAAAGACAAGCTCATTAAATCGCAGAGACTTCCTTCAATAGAGGATGTGCTGATTGCTATAGGCAATGCATTGAGGCATAAGAGGAGTTTACAGTGAAAGAATCCATGACTGCTCGGGTATTTGTGTGATGTGAACCTCTAAAAAGGAAGTGAGTAGACTAAAACCTTTTATTCCAATTTGTTGTACTCTAAGTCTCCTTGATATCCAAAAGTCCGCTTTTATACCTACATATTAAGTTCAGATTTATAATCCTAAACTAATATAAAAATAAAGGCATAGCTTTGAATTCAATACTTTGAATATATTTTTGTGCATTTTTTAATCTATGAAAATGAGGTTCTGTTAATTCTCAGCCATCAGTGGTTCTGGTTAATCCTTGCCTGGTTTTCCCTGCACATATATGGCACATGTGGATTACTGCTTCCCAGTAGTTTGTTTTTTATTCTGAGCATGAAAACAGAACCATGTTTTAATAAGCATTGTTGAGATATCAACATTCCTCTCGATACAAATAAATAACAAATTCCATAGAGTTTCGAACATAATCTCTAGATTCTCTGTGTTTCTAAAGCACCTTTGGTAGAACAGCCAGAGGAATCTATTTTCTATTGCTAGCTTCTTACGTAGCATTCTTTTTTTTTTTTTTTTTTGCCTTCATTTTTGGGAATAGAAAAACAAAAATAGCAAAATTAAAAAGAAAAGAAAAAACAACAACAAACTGCTTTTCATTTCTTAACAACTCAAGTAAATATTAAGGAAAAATAACCTCAGACTGATCTAAACATTCATTTCTAAAGGGTCTTTGAGCTGTTTTTACCTTTTTGGCTATTGTCAATAGTGCTATTATGTGCATGTCTTTGCTTATACATATTTTTAATTCTTTAGGGCATATAAGTAGGATTGAAATTGCTGGGTCAAAGAAATGGAACTTATTTATTTAGATAAGAGAAAAAAGTTGTTAAATGTCATTGAAGTTTTTTGATAGCTAAATTTTAACTTCTGCTTTAAAAAAGAGAATGGATCCTAAGACAGGAAAAAAGTTCTTGAGATAGAAAAGAAGCTTGAAAAAAATTCCAGCCTGCCCCCTTAATTACCATATTAAAGCACATTTTTTATTATTTTTTTATTCTTGGTTAAATTGGCATTGTATTTGTGATGAGAAATGTCTGAAAAGGTACCATAAGAAGGGAGATGGACAAATATAAATATAAAGCTTTTCCAAATGAGAATAAATTAGATTTCAGAAGCTGAGAACTAAAGAGTTTGGTATTGATTTATGTTAACACTTCCAAATGAATTATTAAGTAAATAGTTTAAGTACACTTAGAAAAGAAAATACTAACCATTAACTAATATCATTTTAAAGTGTATTTAAGCAGACAGATGTGGTAATTCATAGTCTTTATACATCTTAATGTAAACCAGGCACGTCACAAATATTGCTTATAGATTTTTAAAAATCATATGCTGTGCAATATCACTATTAAGGTTATAAGTGGATGTGGAGACAACTAGTGTAAAACTAATTTTTTTTTTTGCTTAAACTCACTTAACTAGGAAAAATATTTTCTAATTATCTCACATTTAGTAGAAAAATAATCTTTATCTATCTTGTAAGAGAACATAACCATATACCCATGATTTAATATGAAAAATATTATCTTTTAAAATTAACAATTTAGTTACATGTTTTAATAGTAAATTTATTTAATGGCAAAATGTGCAAGCAGCACACCTCAAGTACAGTTAAATTGGTGGCAGTTAAATTGGTAGAATTATATAAATATGCCAATATCAGCAATGAGAAAATATATAATTCACAAATAAGCCATGACACATACATGTCTGTTACCTAATCATGGGCTAAAATATGCAAAAGATTCTACTATACATAATAAGAATGCCAAAATTCCCACCCAGTAATATAATAAGAGTGAAACAAAATTAGCACTAATTTAAAAACAGGAAGAAAATACCACAGCAAATGAAAATGCTGATAATGAACAACTCAGGATAACAGTGATACTGCATAATTAATGTGTTCTTTTTTAGCATAGCAGGATTTCCATTTATCTCTACATGTATTGATCTGGTTGTCTATTACTATAGAAGCATGAGGCTTTGGTAGAGAAAGTATGGTTATTAATGTGCTCACAGGGAACATAAGTATCCTTGGAAAAATAGGACAGATGTGTTCCTCTATGAGAGAGAAAGAAGGTAGAGTAAGTGTAGACTAAAGAGCAAATTTTTGCAAGAGAGCAGACAGTGATGTGAAAGAGACACATGGCATTGGATGGGAAAGGCATTTTTCTATCTTGGGCTTCTTAGTGAGATCAGAGGTAGGATCACTTACTTAAATTGAAAAGTCCAGTTTATTTTAGTTCACCTCACATTGTTTGAGCATGTCTTTTGTGACAAGAATCTTGATAGGTACCAATGTTCCAAAGAGGAATAATGCAGAACCTTTCTGTGGAAGGACTTCACAATCTAAGTGGGAGACAGTCACATAAATCCAGTGTAATGTTCATAGGCAGAATTTCAGAGAAAAATGACACCTAAGCTTGGTTTTAAAAGATGTACAGATATTGATCATGAGAAGATAGAGATAGAAATTTCAAGTAGAATGAATAGTAATTGCCAAATCAGTCAAGATGGATAGAAAAATGATCCATATTGGTAGAGCTGTTTCTCGATTGATTGTAACCTATTATTCCTGTAGTGAACATGACAAATGTTCACATCCCTCTTCCAGAGATGCTGAATTGCCTCCCACCATTGAAGACTCAGTTTTCCAGTATAAAATCTGGTTTTTCTTTGTGATGAAAGCCTCTGCCTAAGCAAACTGAACTGGCAATGGGAATTATTTTCATTAGCAATCCTGCAGGAGGCGAATGCTGAGGAGATCAGAGGCAGTGGACTATAAATAGAAAGTGAATAAAAGCTAAGGTTGGCAAGACTCCTACCTTTTACCCAGAGGATCCATACATGACTAGAAATGGATCTGAGACAGTAAAACAAGATACTTAAAATGCTCTACCAATTGAATTCAAATAAGACTTCTAACAAAAATACCAATTGATTAAAATATACCAAGATATAGAAACTATATTCCTCACTTCTACATATTTTGCAAAGCCATTAATAATGATATTATTTATATCTGCATTTATATCTACTTCAGAGGGTTGCCATTATGAACAATTGCGTTGACCTGATCTTTGGGCTTTTGAACAAATAAAAAACCCAGATTTCAAAGCTCATGTTAATTAAATGGCCTTAGAAGCTATTTGGGCAATACACTTAGGCTTTTCTAAAAGCTACTTTTCTAATGACAATCTCAATAGGGGGATAATGTCATTAAACTAGCTTTGCCTAAAGACATTTATTCATAATAACATTAATTAAAAAGCATTCTTACATTATGAATTGAATATTTTATATTTTTACATTTACTAATCTATTCTTAATTCCCTTGGGTATATTTTATGGAAGGAGTGGATAACCAAACTAAACGGCTCATGAAGTATGCATGTCAAGCATATGAAACCCCAGAAATGTCAACTTTAAAATTGGCATTAACCTGGCTAAGTTGGAAAATTTTATTCTGAGAGTTTCAATATTAATATCATTCACTTTCTTATTTAACTATTTTTTAGTATTCACATTGAATGGAATCATCAAATCAAATTTGAATTATGGTGGATTTATCTTCATTTTACTTACCCTGTCACCCAATATTCATGGAGGGAATATAAAATGTAGTTAGGAACTTGAACATAAAAGTCAGACAAGGTTGGATTTTAGTTGTGTGAATTTAGACTAATTTTAAACACCTTAACCTTGGTATTCTTTCCTTCTGTGTGTCCATCTGTCCATCCATTCATCCATCTATCTATACTTATCTACAAAATTGATGTAATAGTATCTATTTCAGAGGGTTACCATTATGACTTGTGAAATCAGGTACAAAAGGGTATTTTGTTTTGGCAAGAATAGGCCCAATGAACGATAACTGCTAATAATAAAAGAATAATGAACTTTCTTGAAGCCAGTGTTTCCTCTGTCTGAACACATCATGCTCTTTGACTCCCACTTTCTTGTAGGTAGTTGCTTCTTTCTATTTAAATTATAATCCCTTGAGACCCCTTCAAAACCCCACCTATTCCATGGGGCATTGTCCCACCAATGCAGAACAAAAAAGTTCTGAACAGAGATCTAAATTTTACGTGTACCCCTTGGTCTTTAATTGGTGTCACAGCCAAATGTTATTTGTTGCTTTGCCCATATAGATATTCTTTTCCTAAAGACATTTTAAATTCTTAGAACATATATCAGTAAGAAAAACAACAAAAACAATGGACAACAAATTTTTTTTTAAAATTACCATTAACCAAAACTACTCTTCAAGACACATCCAGAATATATTTCAAGCTTTCAGATATTTACTGAATGAATACCTGGATGATTGTCCTAGAACATTAGAAATTACTCTCAAATTTAAAGAGGCATTGACTACACCCAAACTAAACATTTTTTTTTCTTTAGAAATTTGTCAGCCAAACCTCTTATTGGTGTAGAAAGGTGGTCATGAGATCACAGGGTAAAGGCAATTTTACTTCCCCCAAGTTTGGTGCTGTGTTTTGATTTTGGACCTCCTACCTACTTAGTGGTGGCAGCAGGGCTGACATTAAAGATTGGCTGGGGCTGGTTTTCTTTGGCTGCTTTGCTTCAGATCTCCTTTTATTATCTTTGGTTACCTAGCAACAAATAACGTTGAGCTAAGACCAGCTACTGCCATCTAGGCTCTTCTCTGTGCTATGATTTTGAGTGTTCACTCATTGAGCATATGTCTTTGATGTTCACCTAAAGACCAATATTAGTGTTGAAAATAAAACTAAAAAAGAATGATCTGGCTAATGAAACAGCCATGTGTTATTGAGTCTTTAATAAAGAGTGAGTTTATTTTAAAAATGTGCTGAGTAAACTTTTTCGATAACATGAAGAAAAATAATTTGGTGGTGACTTATTCCAATTTACAAACCAGTGGAAGTGATTTCTCAATAGGTGGCGTCTTTCAGGATTAAAGGTGGCTGATCACAGTAAGATACTAATTGCCTGGTCTTAACTAGGCTCACTGCCTTGAGAGATCTTGGAAACATTTCTTCCTGTGCTTGTATCACCTTAAGCTTCATTGTAATGGTGGCTTGCTCTTTTTTGTATGGAGCCTCATTTCAATAGAAATTGTGAGCCATTTTTACTTTTTTTAAAATAAAAGAGTTGTGTATAAAAAGTTTAAAGCTACTAAAAAGAGTTTCTCGTTGTTTTAAAAAAAAAATCTACTGAGAGAGGTACATTTATCTTGTTCTCTTTTAAACACTTAATGATACTTTGTGATGTTAGCCATTCTCTCTAATATCTCTGTGACTTTTATCACCTTTACCTCAGAAATATAATTACCAATGCCAGTGGAGTATTATTATATAACTCTATTGACAGAAAACCATAAATCTCAAATTTATATACTCTAATTTCTAAGCCTAACTTTAAAGTGTTCTATGTAGTTTTATAACTACCAACCAAAATTTAAGCTAGAATAAATAAAATAACTTGTCCATGTTTAATATTTTAATATTTATTTTATTTTTTAAAGTATTACATATAGTAGTACATATAATCTCCTTCTCCCCCACCCCCCCTATTGACCCCTTCCCCCAGCCACCTCTACCCCCTGTCACATGCCCTAAAAAACAACATCTGGCCTCTAATTCAATCCAACAACTCCAACTGTATGTTTATTATGTTTATATGATGGAGTAAGACATTTTAGATCCTGCAATATGAAAAAAGATATTGTTTTTGTTCTCAAGTAACTTGAGGTTTACGAAGGAGATAATACACATGCAAGTAAATATAAAGCAAGGCAAATGTAAACACGTGCACTATATCTGTTCAAGAGACAACAGTGTTTAAATTTATCTGAGACACTGGTTCTCAAACTTGCACTCTGGAGCAACCAAAAACATCAGCATCATTTATGAACTCTCTATATATGCACATTCTTGGGCTTACCCACAAACTCAAAAACTCAGGATTGAGTCCAATCATCTATTTTCAGGTGACTCTGATAGATGATAAAATTTCAGAACTTCTGCTTTATAGCTGAGCTGTCTAATATGGTAGCCACTAGCCACCCGTTGCTATATCATTTAAATTTAAATAAAATAAAATCAGAATTTCAATTCCTCAGTTGCATTAGCCACACTTCAAATGCTCAGTAGGCACATGAAGTTAAGGGTATTATATGGGTCACAACAGGTATAGAATATTTCCATCATTACAGAAGGTTTTATCAGATAGCATTGCTCTAGATTAGAGCATGGAGACTGCAATGGGAGATAATTGAGAAATAAGAATAAGTAGATTTAACTCAGATCATAGAGATTCTAAACTGCAATAGTAAGAAATTTGAACTATATTCTGTTATCAGGGAAGAACAACAAATTTTGTCTAGTTTTGTTAATTTGTTCTTTATAAAAGGACATGACAAGCCCTGATAGCATAGCTGAACTATACAAAATTTTCATTTCCTTCAGAATAGCATTGTATTGGCTAATACTTAATTTTGATACCAAAGATATATTTATGAACACTGTAAATGGCTCTGTGGAAGTTTGTGGTGATGCACTTAAGGAAAATCTTCATTCCTATGCAGCATCTTTTATTGAGAACTTATAAGACAGCTCTCCCTCCTGCCCCCAAGTTTTCTGATGAAGATAAGCTGAGTTACAGTGATTTTATTTTTTTATCTTTGCCTGCTTACCAATCTTGGTACTAAATTGGTGACCCACTTTAACATGTGTATGACTTTACGATCAATGTGATTTCCCTATTCTTACCCTGTTTCATTATATTTTCTCTTTCTAAGCTGCCTTAAATTCTTGTAGAAACTAGCCAGGGTCTGAATAAATGAATATATGAATAAAATTCAGGTAGGTAGCTTACAGGAGCCACTCATGAATTTGCAGGTAGGTAGAGAGGTCTGAAATATGATTTTCTGATGCTCAACTATCAATCCTTTTGCGCTGAAGTGAACTGGGTAACCTGGAACATGAAATAATTACGTTGGCTGTTAAAGTATTGTCAATGGATGCCAATGGCAAGCCCTAGACATTGCATTATAAAAATTATGACGTGGACCTTCTAATAAAGATTCCACTCTGCTGTCTTCTTTCTTTAACTTTGACAGTAATTGAATGCAAAGGATGTAAAATGAGAGTTTTAAGAAATTAAGGTCCTTCAACAATTACTTCAAAAGCTGTGTCAGCTCAATTTAAATGAAAGTATGCTGGCATAGGCTCACAGAATATGGTACATCAGCAAAGTAATGATTATTACAAATAAAAGCACTGCACCTCTCTCACATATTCAGAAATGAAATTGTATTGAGAAAATGAAGCTATACAACTCTGTTGCAAATAGGATGTAGAAGTCTGTTGTAATGCTAAACTACTTGAAAGAGTTCATAGAAATGGCTAAGAAAAAAAATAGATGAGTAAAAATCAGCAAAGGAAATAAGTTGAAAAACTAGTACTGCATAAAAATATCAGGAAATCAGAAAGGAGATGGGGTAGCAAGCAGTAAAAAGATCAAATAATACAAAAACATTGAAGAGATGAGAATTATATAATATCAGGGTATAGAAGAAGAAAAGGTAAATGTTCTAGAAACCTTTCTAGACAAAACCACCCTGAGAGAGGTGAATGGTGGGGTGGCAGACAAATCATATGGGGAAGCAGAAAGCAAACATGATAATCTCAGAGACACTAATCTAGAGATGAAAGAGGGGTTTCAAGGATAAAGAACACTGAGAGGTGACAATCATCTGTGCATTTGATATGTGTGTCATGATAAGATGAATATTGATGTAGCAGGAAAACTGAATTGGAACAATAACAAGTTGGCTGCTGTTAATGTTCTTTCTTATGAAATCAAAGTGAAGAAGAGAGATTCCTCCATGTTGAATTCATAGAAATTCTAGTTTACCATATTCCATTTATTGAATTATTTTTTTAGATGTGGAATCTAAAAAACAAAATAAAGGAACAAACTGGTGGTTATTATATTCCTTTTAACTCTTTAGACTTTAGATAATTTCGGCCCCTACAGGAAACTAGGGGCTGAATGTATTTAGTTAATTACCATCATGAGGCTAATCAGTTCAGATCGAATATACATTTCAAGTAATCCTTGCATTAGTTTACTGTAGTTGTAACAAATTACCTCAAACACTGTGGCTTGTAATAGCAGAAATTAAATTTTCTCACAGTCTTGGAGGACAAAAGTCCAAAATCAAGGTGTTGGCCAGGACACACTGCTTAAGGCTCTAAGGGAGAGCTTTGTCTTAGCTTGTCCTAGCTTCTGGTGGCTGCTGGCATCCCTTGGCTTGTGACCGGCTGCATAACGTTTCTCATTTTCAAGGCCAGAATCTTCAAATATCTTGTCTGCTCAGTCTTTACACCACCTTCTCCTCTGGATATATAAACTCCCTCTCCAGCTCTCTGTTTCTCTCTCTTTATTTTGACACTATTACAATATACATGTGACGATATTTAGAGTTCCACATATAAGCCAGGATAATCACCCCATTGCAAGATCCTAACTTAATCACATCTGCAAAGACCCTTTTTCCAAATAAGGCGCAATTCACATTTTCCAGGGATTTGTACCTGATATTATTTAGCCTGTGGCAATGCACAATTTAACCATAAGCTGGTGTTTTGACTTAAAATAAGGACTTTGATGTAAATTTGATCTTTTAACCTTTCTAGGGCTCAGTTTTATTTGTCTTGCACATTGTGTGACTTGCCTTAGGTCAGTGTGAAAATTAAATGAAATTGTGTTTGATAAAGCACTATACAAACTTAAGGCAATATTACTATTTTAATATCAGATTATATTTTAATCAAATATTGGTAACTGTAATAATATAATGATATTACCCTGTTTCCCTGAAAATAAGACAGTGTCATATTAATTTTTCTCCCAAAGTTGCACTAGGTCTTATTTTCAGGGGATGTCTTATCTTTCCATGTGCTAGGTCTTATTTTCGGGAAAACACGGTAGTAGCCCTGCACATGAATCTGTGCATAAGTAGCTTGCTGCCACTTACCTCTGCTGGCCACCCTCCCACCACTGCTGGTAGCTCTCCACTGCTCATAGTTTGCTGCCCTGCCCTCCTGTAGCTCTCCCCCCTCCTAGCTCACTGCCTCACCCTCCTGTAGCTCTCCACCACTTATAGATTGGTCATTAGTCGTGACATTACGGCATAATGGATAGCTACCGTGTTTCCCCGAAAATAAGACATCCTCCGAAAATAAGACCTACTTACAGGTTTCCTTCTGAGTGAAATATAAGGCATCCCCCCTGAAAATAAGGCCCCCCCAGGCTAAACATGAGAGATTTGGTTCACTGATTCTGAAAGAAATGGTCACAAGAAATTCACCAGAAAATTCAGGAATTGGATTGTTATGATGATGTTCCAGAAGATGATGACATGATTGTCATTGAATAAATGAGTAAATTCTTGATACTGTAGGATTCACAGTTTGTCTGGTTTGTGTTGACAACTACTGTACTACCGTACCGTATACAGGTAATAAATTTCCTTTATTTTCATTTAACAATAAATGGGATGTGAGGGCGATCTGGCTGCGACATCTGTCACCCCATTGATCGCCAGGGTTGATTCGGCTGATCTGGCTGGCTAGGCGGGTGTCCCCCTCCTCCCTCACTGATCCATGTGCGTCCCTCCCGAAGCTGCGCGCTCGGTCGAAGAGGACGACTTTCCCCCAAGAGGAGAGGATCGGTCTTCGGTCAAGGGAATACGAGTAGCTGCGCTCCCCTGCTAGAACCTCCAAACAAGCTCTCATTTAACAATAAATGTGTACTGTATTCTTCTTCATGGAAAAATAAGACATCCCCTGAAAATAAGGCCTAGTGCATCTTTGGGAGCAAAAATTAATATAAGACACTGTCTTATTTTCAGGGAAACGGTAGCATATTCCTCTCTTATTATATAGGATGATTTGAGGAAATCTGGGAACACTTATGGGTAAAACATATCTCTTGTTCTCTGTTTTCTTACTTTTTAAACTGGAACAATAATAGCACCTACATTATAGGATTGTTTTCAGGATTCAGTAAGTGAGTTAATGTATATAAAATACCCAGATGTCGAAACCGGTTTGGCTCAATGGATAGAGCCTCGGCCTGTGGACTCAAGGGTCCCTGGTTTGATTCCGGTCAAGGGCATGTGCCTTGGTTGCGGGCACATCCCTGGTGGGAGGTGTGCAGGAGGCAGCTGATCAATGTTCCTCTCTCATCAATGTTTCTAACTTTCTTTCCTTCTCCTTTCCTCTCTGTAAAAAAATCAATAAAATATATATTTAAAAAATAATAATAATAAAATACCCAGAAAGTGTTAGGCACATAGTAGAGTTAGTTTGAATAACAACAAAAAAGAAAACCAAAATAATGAACTATGAGTTCTACATAGTTGGTCTGGAATTTGGGAAAAGAATATACTAGTACATGGCAATGGGAAGGATATGCTAGAAAATGTAAGATGAGATTGTCATGGAAATGTTTTTATATAATCCTCAAGTGGAAAATATGCTTTGAGTTAGCCTTGTATCAATTTTTTATCATTTACTATTATTTAAAATGTGCACATCCTAATTTTTTAGCATTCAGTATTTGTACTGGTTAATCTATATATATTTGTACTAGTTAATCTATCTATCTGTCTATATATATATATATATATATATATATATATATATATAAGCCTAAGCAACTGTCCAATCTTCTGACTGGTAACTATGATATGCAATGACCATCAGGGGGAAGATGCTCAACACAGGAGCTGCCAAGCTGCAGTGACTAGGCAGCTGTGGTTCTTGGGTGACGTTCTCAGTTGACACACCAGGAACCAGAGAGGAGGGAGCCTGATTCTGGGGTGCATCACCTGAGAACCGCCTTCTTGCAATCCGGGACCCCTCAGGGGATGTTGGAGAGCCAGTTTCAGCCCCATCCCCAGGTGTGGCCGGCCAGGGAGGGACTGCAAGAGGTTGGCTCTAGGATGTGTCCAGCCTGTCTTACCCAGTCTTATCCCACTGGCCACCTTCTAATTAGTTTCCTTTCAATGCACATGAATCTATGCATTGGGCCTCTGGTTGTATAATAATAAAAATAGAGCTCTGAGTTGTGGATATCATTAGCAGAACTCATAAATATCACTATGGTTCTATGTAGTTTATAAAATAGTCCATTGAGGAATTAGGATAGAAAAAATATTAACATTTTTGAACCCCACATCATAGACCTGTGACATTCTACACATGGTGAAAAACTGGTTAATATGGGATAAATACACATCTATTTATATAAAAGCCTAAGCAACCTTTGCAACTGAAACAACAGACAACTGAACAGGCTGTGTGGAGTGACAAGGCTGGCAGGAGGGTTAGTGAGAGGTGACCAAATGACTGAGCAGCAGGCTTAATAGGGTGACCAGGCCCAGGGGTAGGGGTGGGGGCAGTTGGGGGCAACCAGGCCAGCAGGCAGATATAGTTAGGGGTAATCAGGTTGGTGTGGGGGGAGGGGAAGACAGTTAAGGGTAAGCAGTTAGGAGCCAGCAGTCCAGAATTGTGAGAGGTGTGTCCCAGATTGGAGAGGGTGCAGGCTGAGTTGAGAGGACCCTCACCACCACCACCCCATGTACAAATTTCATGCACTGGGCCTCTAGTGAATAAATAATTAGAGGACTATCAAATAATTGCTATAAAAAAAGTGTTAATGAGGTCCAAATAAGATAAAAGGGGCCAAATAGGCCTTTATAAAATAGATGATACTTGAGCTGAGTTCTACAAAGAAAAGCAGGCATATACTTCATTGGCAAATGAAGAGAAACATAAGTACAACCAATGGACACGAAACTCTGGGGAGGGAGGGTATGTATGGGAAGGGGGCAATGTTAAAATATGTACACAGATAAGAATTTAATTTTTAAAAATGTAAAAAAAAAATTTTTTTTTAAATGTGGAGAAACATCTTTCAAGCCTAAAATGCAAAATATATGGGTCTATGGGGACATGAAAAAGCAGGTTCAGGGAACCATGACTAACTGTTCAAAATAAAGTTTAATAAGAATTTATAATGTTCTGGATGTAACTTTAATAAAGATTGAGACCATGTTATTGAGGATCTTGCAATTATAATAAATTTGCCCCTTTTATGAGTGGCATGGAAGAAGTTTACGCACAAAAAATTATAGTAATACTTGGAGACTTTTAAAAGCAGAACTCTGTACATTGGATCTTGCCACAATCTTCCCACTGGCTCTTTCATACTAATGCTAAACTGCATCCTCTTTTCTCCAGAGATGTCCCACAAACTAACAAAAACAAAAACAAAAACAAAAGACAAAAAAAAACAACAAAAAAAAAACACTGAACTGAGAATTAGAAGGGTTGGATTCTCTTTCTTCTGTCTCAACCAAACTTTGCCATAATCAAGATAGGTAAACTGTCATTTGGAACTTCAATTTCCTTGCATGTCAACTAATTTTAATGAGTTGGTCCATAATGGCTGTTCTATCTCTGACATTCTTTGATAGTGTGGTGGTCTAAAATATGTTTTGTAATCATTATAATGTTTGAAAGGAAACCATAATGTGGAAGCAGTGGTCAGAATACCATGGACATATGAGATTTAAAAATAAATATTGCCAGTTTTATTCAAAAGTGTATCCTAATAACCTTTTAATATATTCCAGACTGGCCAGGAGATATACAAGTATTTACCGTGCTTTCCCAGAATTTTTGGCATTATTTCCATAATTTTAACTTGAATAGAAATTTTTTTGAAAATAATTTCCATATGCAATTTTCAGACCCAGGCCTGCTAAACCAATTAATTAGCAATTTTCTGATTAGTAGCAGTATTCCAAGTCAACCTTAAGAATGCTGAATACTTCTTAAAAAGAGCCTAGAAATCAAAAATATTTTAAGCAAAGTTATTTTTATATACTTCAAGAAAATGTCAGTAGACAGCCTAATCATAATGTTTCAGTACAGTATTCAGTATCTCTCAGTGAAATTCAGAAATTTTATGTCAACCAATGTCTTTATAAAGAACAATTTCCTTTCAGTAACTTACATCTCTTTTGAAAGAGTGACAGATTTTAAAAATAGTCATAATCTATATTGATATTTTACAGAGTTTTAATATTTCCCTTCAAGGTATCTGAACAGTGGATCAATGTCAACTCTGGGGACATATAGCAATCAAGTGTGAAACATAGAAATCTTTCTTCAGTGACTAAATGCTAGAATAAAGGCTTTGAGCATTAAACTTACAGATTATTTCAAATTATTGAGGGAGAATAGTTGAAAGTAGGGCCTAATTGCAAAGTGAGCTTCATAAATTGAAAAGATGACCAGAAGCAAACAGAATAAAGTTTATTAAAGAGGAATACACCCAAATGTGTGCGATTGGAGAGCTTTATGCTACATCCTCTCCACATATACCACTGGGATTAGGAGACAGGAGTATGAAGGGTGATTCAATCCATACAGCCTGCCAGACTCTGATGCTGTAGGAGGTGGTGTAGGGAAATGACTCTTTTAGAATCATTGATTTTGAGGTCTTCAAATGACCTTAGAGTTCATTTTTTCAGTAGCTTAAATGCTTTGACTATAATTCCAAAGGAAAATGTGAAATGAAAACATGTCATTTATCAAAACAAACCTAGAATCTTAATTTCCCCCAGATAATTTTGGATTTGAGAAGTACAAAGTAAGAATATATAATAGCCCAGTTGTATCAATAGCCACAGCTGTTACTCAAACAATTCTTTATGCCTCAAATTGGCAGAAACAAAGCCATGCTGAGTGATATTTATTATTCTTTAGCCAGTTTAATTGCAGAAGAGAGTAAAACATATGAAATTATATGTTTTCACTATCATAGTGTTTTATCAAATTGTAGAAGAATATTAATTTACAACCATATATCCCCTAGAGTTTTATTAAATATTTGTAGTAATCATTGTTTTTGAAGTACAATTTTTATGATAAATTCACAAAGAATTATGAGAAACTCCATGATTCATCTACTGATTTTCAGAGCTCTGGTAAATAATAATAGTAGAACACTCTCAATATGTGACATAAGCATGCAATGAGCAGGTCACCCAGCAGTACTTACACTTTTTAAGCAATCATTAAGATTACTTAATATTATGATGAAAAAAGGAAAACACAGTTCTTAAAATCAGGCCATCCACTAAAAGCAATAGTTTCATAGGAGGAGGTTGAACACTGATAAACAAAATACAGGTGCATGTTAAAAATAACAGTACTACGGAGCTCAGGGAATAATAAAATGTAGTAGAATTCAGTTATATTAGTAATGATTTCATAAAATGAGAGTTGCTGATATCTTAATATGGACCATACTGAATTGAGACCAATATGAAACTTCTGTGCAATCATACATTATTTCAAATAGTGGGACTATTGGCTTATTTGGGAACAATTCATATCTTCTAGTTTCTTAAAGCCATTGTTAAAGATGCAATCCTATAGATAATTTTTAAACATCCTACAACAAAGAATAAAATGGACCATCTTTCCTTTTTTTCACCTTCATACTCTAAGTTTCCATCGTAAATATGTGTAGGTGATTGTCCTGTTGCACTCTGATCTGTTCCCAGCTCTGGGACTTGTGTATGATGCATTATAAAGCTCTACGACTATGAAGGAATAAGTCATCTGGTTCAACAAGCTTTGATCAGTGCCATATAAAGTAACAGCATGTCATTTTTTGGATTTACCTGTGTTCAATTTTAGGATTTTGAGGCTTAATGAGATTGGCATTCAGGCCTCAGGGATTTCAGAGTCTATTGGAAAAGTGAAGCTGAAATAAATCATAACAATATGATGTGATGATTAAGATTTGTAAGAAGTGCTAAACCAGTATGGAATATCAAACGTTTGCTTTGGAAGTTTGAGGAAGGCTTCCCAGAGAGGCTTGTCTTAAATGAAAATTAACTTGATGAGTTCCAGTGGTTTTAAGTTTAATCCTAAAGTAACATTCATTTATCCAAACTTACATTCATTTACTCATGTCTTCAAAATTTTATTATTTATGTGTAGGTGTTTGAAATATAAAGATAAATAAGACTACTCTGCTAGAAACTTGATATAAAATATACTTTCTATATTTTCCATGTGGTATATAAAGCAGGAGGCAGGGCCATTAGTCAACATTGCAAGACATTAGATATTTCTATTTATGCACAAATTCTCAAGGGGAGTTAACTTGGCCCAACTTTGTTAAGGAGGTATATAGAATGGTTTAAGAAAGATCAACAGGTGAAATGGAGCTAGAAGGATGGGCAGGAGTCAGCTAAGGAGATGGACTACGGGGAGAAGGCAAGGGATAATTTCATGAGAAGGAGACTACTTTTTGAAACATGCCAAGGCCCAAGAGATTTCAGTCTTCACAGAGAAGCAGTGTGTTAACAAACTTGGATAACAAGTAGGGTTTATTACTGTTTGGTTCTTGTCTTAGTTTCCTGTGGCTGCTGCAACAAGTTACCACATAGTTAGTGGCATAAAAAAATCAAAAATTATGTTCTTATAGATGTAAAGTTTAAAAGTCTGAAATCTAGGAGTTGGCAGGCTGCATTCTTTCTGGAGATGTCAGGGGAACATGTTACTTTCCCTTTACAACTTCTATATGCCACCTGCACACATTTGCTTGTGGCCCCAGCCTCCATCTTCAGAGCTCGCCGCTCCAATTTATGGTTCCATGGTGACATCTCCTTGTTTTTACTTGGATCACTTTTGATTACTGCCGCTCACTTGAATAATACAGGATAATCTACCTCCCCATCTCAATTAACTTAAGGTGTATCTGCAAAGTCACTTTCACCATGAAAGGTAGCATATTCACAGGTTTCAGAAATTAGGATGTGGATATCTTTGGGGCGTTATTCAGCCTGCAAATGTCATTGTCAAATTGTAAGTTCGAACTCTTTGGGCCCCCAAAACTTGAAAATGTTTAATCTTCTCAACAGAGAAGGGTATGACAGAGCTTTAGAGGAGCTGGGTAGGAGACAGAAGGCTTCATAATTTTGCTTTATGTTTCTACCTGGTTGCGTTTTTACAAAAGTGACATGTCCCACCTAAGGAAATAAGGGACCCTTTGAAATGCTGCCATGTGCAGGACCCTGTGATGAGATCCAGGAGAGCTTTCATCTTTCATCCCCATCATAATTCCTCAGAAGGGAGGCTGTCACTCTGCAGAGAACCTCTTTGAAGTGGCCACAGCTTTGGAGTAGCTGAGTGCAGGGACTTCTCAAAGAAAACACAGCTCTTTTCATTTCCTGTCAACGAGGAGTTCAAGTTCCAGAGAATGTTCTCTCTTTCCTTGGTTTTTCATATGTCAAGGCTCTGACCAGGAGTTTATATTTGATTCATGAGACTAATAAGAACAAAATTGAGGTTACTCATTTTTTGTGTAATTTGCACAATTATGAAGTAGCAAAATGGAGGTGTAAGGAAACCATGCTTTTTAGTAAGATCTTATTCTTGAGGACACCAAAAAGCATTTAAAACAGTGGTTCTCAACCTTTCTAATGCTGAAACCCTTTAATACAGTTCCTCATATTGTGGTGACCCCCAATCATAACATTATTTTCGTTGTTACTTCATAACTGTAATGAATCGTAATGTAAATATCTGTGTTTTTCGATGGTCTTAGGTGACCCTGCTAGCAGTTCTCAACCTGTGGGTCTATGTAGAGGCTAAGACCATCAGAAAACCTAATTTTTTTTAATTGTTTGAAGTATTACAAATAGTAGTACATATGTCTCCTTTTTTTCCCTCTTGACCTCCTCCCAGCCTCCCCTACCCCAACCTCCCCCCAGTACATGCCTTCACCTGCCCTCCACCCCAGTGTCTTGTATTGGTTATGTTTATATGCATGCATACAAGTCCTTTGGTTGATCTCTTACAGCACCTCCCCCCTCCCAACCTCCCCTGCTTTCCTGCTATAGTTTGACAGTCTGTTCAATGGTACTTTACCTCTATATCTGTTTTTTTCTCATTTCTTTTCTTTAAAAAAACCTTGCAACTGCAGACTAGAAATAAACATATAATAACAAAAAATGTTTGAGTCCCAATATCAATGTCCAATAGTTCTGAGACCCACTTTTAATGTCAAATAGTTCCTTATACGTATGTACATGTCAGCAATGATATCTGGATGATGGACAGATGGTGGCAATGCAGGTCCAACCCTCTCTGGTTTGGTAATGATAAGCTTTTTAAATTCACACTTCAGCTTAGCTGTAAGCGTTCTGAGTTCCTTTGAGGTTTTTAATGAAGAAGAGATGACAGTATGAAGAGGTTCTGGTTTCTAGTGGAAGTAAAAGTGGAGAGGGCACTGGGGTATGGAGTGTTTAGAAGTCAAAAGGGTCCTAGAAATCATTTTCCCTCCAATATTACTTTATTTCTCTAAATAATAACCTCTGACAGTCCAACACAAGCTATGATAAATGGATTTTCTCACTGTTAATAGGTGTTTGTAGGCTAAAGGGATGCTATTGGGCACTCTTAATGCATTTTCTTTCCCTCTTTTTTATAAACCATGCTTATTATAAAGTAATGGTACTTAGGCATTCTACACTTTCCAAAATTATATTTTATTATAGCCTTTCTAGGGGGTAATTTTGGGAAACATTAAAAATATAAATAATTTTTAAAGGAGCAATTTTTTTTCTAGGAATTTTCTTTTAGGGATATAGTTACAGAGACATGTAAAGATTTATGATCAAAGATGTTCTTTGTTATTTTCTGAATAATAATAATAGTGAAAAAATTATAAGCAACATATATGGTCACAGTATGGATTAATTAAATGTATTAAATGTATTCAATCAAAAGATAAAAATACATTAAACCTCAAGCCTAGAGGTTTAATATTAATAATCATTAAACTCTCCATTGAGAGAGGTTACATTGTGCTCACTTTAAAAAGAATACTTAAAATGAATTCTATTATCACAGAACATATATTGAAGGATAAATTCTGAAGTGAGAAATAATAAATTAATAACTAGCATACACATGATGATGAAGCATAAGGTACCACTTTATAAAGTGTCCAAGTTTGGAATATATAGTGTACATAGCACATATTCCTTTGGTGCAAAGAGTTTTGTTTAAAGTCCAATGTAGCTGTGCTTTCCTAAGTTCATAATTTCCCTCCTGTAATATAACTCACTCTGTGATCAGGTTTGACCTGACCTTCTTTGAGTTACCCTAAGAGAACTGGAGTTTGGATAACTGACAAATATAAGTGCTGAGAGTACTAATGTGCTTTATCTTTGACACAGAGACACCTGTCTTCTGTGAGCTAATAAAGATGGAATATGCAAATTGACCATAAATCTGAGACTAAGATAGCGGCACCCACAGCCAATAAGGGGGAATATGCTAATTGACGTGACAAGGCAAAAGGTGGAAGGCAGTTCTGGCCAGAGAGGAGGCAGAAAGGAGGCTGTAAGCAGGAGCAAAGGTGGTGCCAGCATCAGGCAAAGGAAGGCCTATTCTTGCACGAATCTTCGTGCATCAGGTCTCTAGTAAAGATATGGAAGACTAACTTAAGTTGCAAATATGGTAAAATTTCAGACCATTCTCTGTTCTTGACTCACATTAACTAACTGGATAACTTAACCAACTAGAATATTTTTTAAAACTGGTGGGTGATATTAAAAAGCTAAAATAAGAGAATAACACAGAATGACTGGGAATACTGTTTTAGTGAGGTGGGTAAAGAAGGCTGGCTTTGAAGAACTAACTCAAAGCTGAAACAATAATAATGAGAAAGAAAATGCCATAGTAAAATTTTAGTGGAGAGAATTGCATAACAGAAAGAGCAATTGCAAAGCCCCAGAGGAAGCACCAGGGTTGGCCCATTTGAAGGACTGCTAGCAGGTAAATGTGGTGAAGGGTACGGAATGAAGGAGCAATGGGGTGAGAAGGTTTAGTGAGTAAGAAGTAGAACCAAATCCTAGAGTACTCTGTAGGACTCAGAAAGGAAAGGGAAGCTGAAGGAGGATTTTAAGCAGGGAGGGATGATCTGGTCTACAAAGATACCACTAGCTGCTATAAACAAGTTTGAGCAGAAGGATTAAGGTTAGAATCAGAAATAAGTTAGGAGAGGATCAACATAAGAAGAGTTTGATATTTGTGGCTTGGTTCAGCATTATCTTATATAACTAAGAAAATAAAAATCTGGTACTAAAAATTCAGTTACAAAATTCTTCATAAAATATTAACAAATTGAGTTCAGCAGCATATTACAAGGATAACACACCATGACTGAGGGGAACTTATCCCTGCAATGCAATGATGTTTCAGCATATGCAAATGAACAAATGTGACACATCCAATTAATAGATGAAATATAAAAGTTACATAATCATTTTAATAGATAGTGATTAAGTACTTGGCAATATTCAACATCCATTCATGTTTAAAAATCTCAACAAAGTAACTGCATAAGGTCATAATGGCCTTGATATAATGAAGGCCATATATGGCAAGTCCAAAGTTAACATCATACTCAGTTAGTGCAAGGTTGAAAGCTTTTCCTTTAAGATCATGAACAAGATAAGGGTGTCCACTCTTACCACTTCTATTTAACACAGTACTCTAAGTCCTAGCCAAAGGCATTAGGCTAAATAAACAAATGACATCATAATTGTAGGAAGAAATAAACTTGTCCATATTTTTAGACAACATGATTATATCAATAGAAAATCCAAAATAATTCACCAAAAATAACACTTATATAGAAAATCCAAAAGAATTCACCAAAATATTGTCAGATTTAATCAACAAATATAGTAAAGTTCAGGATACAAAATCAACATATAAAAATCAGTTCTGCCCTGACCAGTGGTTAGAGCCTCATTCTGTGCATTGAGGAGTCTTGGATTCAATTACTGGTCAAGGGCATGTGCCTGGGTTGCAGGTTCACTCTCTGGTCTGACCACATGCAGGAGGCAACCAGTTGATATGTCTCTCTCACATTAATGTCTCTCTCTGTGTGTCCTATTCCCTCCCACCCTTTCACTTTCTCTGAATAGTAATGGAAAAACTATCCTAGCTGAGTACTAAGAAAACAAATCATTTCTATTTTTTTAAATATATTTCTTTATTGATTTCAGAGAGGAAGGAAGAGGGAGAGATAGAAACATTAATGATGAGAATCATTGATTGGCTGCTTCCTGCACACCCCCTATCGGGGATCAAGCCCACAATCTGGGTATGTGCTCTTGGCCAGAATTGAACCTGGGACTGTTCAGTCCACAGGCCGACACTCTATCCATTGAGCCAAAGTGGCTAGGGCTCGCTCATTTCTATTTCTATACAAAAACAAATTTTAAAAAATCCCATTATAATAGCATAAAAACGAATAAAATTCTTAGGAAGAAATTCAGCCAAGAAAATGAAAGATCTCTATGCTGACAATATAAAACATTGATGAAAAAATTGAAGGAAATACAAATAAATGGAGATATTTTCTGTTAAGATGTTCATACTACCCAAAGCCATCATGGCAAATTTCCTGAATAAACATTTTTCCAAAGAAGATATAAATGGCAAATAGGTAAATAAAAAGATAAACATCAATGATCATTAAAGACATGTACATCAAAAACACAATGAAGTATTACCTCACATCTGTTAGGATGGCTATCATCAAAAAGTCAAAAGTTAACAAGTGTTGGTGAGGATATGAAAACAGGTAACACTTGCACACTGATGGAATACAAGTTGATACAGCCATTAAGGAAAAATATGAAAGCTACTCAAAAAATTAAAAATAGGACTATCATATTACCCAACAATTTTACTTCTGGTTATATTTCCTAAGGAAATAGGATCAGTATCTCAAAGAGATACCTGCATTTCCATGTTCTTTGCAGCATTACTCACAGTAGCTCAGCTATGGAAACAGCCTATGTGTCCATCAATAGATGAATAAAGGAAAAGTAATATCTATCTGCCCGTCCATCTATTCATATACCCATCCACACATGCATGCATAAGGGAATATTAGACTTTAAAAAGAATGAAACCCTACCATTTGTGACAATATGAATGAAATGGAAGAATTAAATATAATAAGCCAGTCACTGGAAGTAAAATCACTAAACGATTTTATCTATGTGGGAAATAGGAGAAAAAAATTGAATTTATAGCAACAGAGAACAGTATGGTGGTTATTAGAGTCTAAAAGGTAGGAGAAAAGGGAGATATTGATTAAAGGGAAGAAATTTTTAGTTATGAAATGAGTAAGTTCTAGAGACTTACTGCATAAGAATGGTGACCACTGTGAGGAATAATAATATACTATACTTGAAATTTGCTAAGAAAGTAGATCTCAAATGTTCTCACACACACAAAATACAAAAAAGCTAACTCTGTGATGTGATGGGTATATTAATATGCTTGATCATGGTAATCATTTAAGAGTGCATACATTTATCAAACTACTTCAAATACATAGCACTTTTTATTTTTTAGTCATCTGTCAAAACTCTGGGGAAGAGTGAGAAAGAGAAAATATACATTAGCTAGAGGCCCAGTGTATGAATCTGTGCATGTGTGGGATCCTGCAGCATGGCTGGTGATCGGGGTCATCCAGCCAGGAGGAGGGACCACAAGAGGCTGGCCGTGGGAGCGCACTGACCATCAGAGGGCAGCTCCTGTGTTGAGTGTCTGCCCCCTGGTGGTCAATACGCATCATAGCGACCATTCAATGGGTCGTTTGGTCTACCAATCATAACAGTTGCTTAGGCTTTTATATATATAGATGGTAGAATTAACTTTAACTTACTATTCTCTTAAAATTTTGTACCTTTGGCAGAAACTGGTTTGGCTCAGCGGTAGAGCATCGGTCTGTGGACTGATAAATCTTTCTAACTACCTGGTACCCTTTGATTTATAAACTTTAAAGAAGGTTATAAATTAGCAAAGGGTCAAATCACAAGAGCTGTGAAAGGAATAACAGGTCCCAGTTTTGATTCCTGTCAGGGGAATGTACATTGGTTGCAGGCACATCCCCGGTAGAGGGTGCTCAGAAGGCAGCTGGTCGATGTTTCTCTCCCATCGACGTTTCTAGCTCTCTGTCTCTCTCCCTTCCTCTCTGTAAGAAAAATCAATAAAATATTTTTTTTTATTTTTATTTTTTAATTTGTGCCTTTGGAAGTTATTTGAAGTTTAGTTCTAGGTACTAATTTTCTGCTTAAATGATTAAAAAATTGAACATTTTAAATAGCTCTTGTCATTTTTGTTTCACATTCTCATTGCAATTGCATAAATGAATGGCAGGTAAGAACTTTAGGGTGTGGAATCTTCTGGGGTAACTCCATTCAGGGGTGCATTTTCTCTGCTCTGTTCTCTGTAGCACTAAGGGCCAGTGTGAAAAATATAGGCTTTCAGTTAAGACAATAAAATGACTTTTCTGAAGAATTAATTGCCATGCTACAAATTTACAGTCCTCTATATCTCACCACAAATGTGTTTACTGCATCGCTTTGACCAAGATGGCCAGATGGATAGTCATTGTATATAGCATTGTCCCTTTTTAAAAGAAAAAAAACAAAGTACTAATTTTTGTATATGTGAAAAATTTACTTTTGGATAATGGGAGACAAAATAAAATCTTATCCTTAATTTAACTTTTATTTTTTAACCATGATATTTTCAAAAGTTAGTATCTTATTCACCCTCACATTTTAGTTTTTATATAAATCTTTCTAACTACCTGGTACCCTTTGATTTATAAACTTTAAAGAAGGTTATAAATTAGCAAAGGGTCAAATCACAAGAGCTGTGAAAGGAATAACAGGTCCAGAATATATTCATGAACACAAAAAAATATATATTAAAAAAAAACAAGTTTATAATTTACAGCCGCCCTGAGGCAGCAATAACGAATACATTGAAAATCTACCCATTTTATGCATCTATTGTGTTTGTTTTACTACTTTGCTTTTCATAAAATACACATTTATTTCAGTAACTGTCACTTCTTTTGGCATTTATGTGATCTCTGAGCTATGTGTGAAAATACACATATTTCTTCTTTACAATTTTTATTGAAAAAATTATTTATTTTACAAATGTATATCAATGCCTTTTGTTCCATGCTCAAATTATTTTCATTGTTGTTTTTTTTCCTATCAGTCACTTCAGAAAATCAGTCTTTACAGCTATTCAGTTTAACATCTGCTTTAAATCTTTTCCAAATTGCTGCTTGAATGACATTTTATCATTAACTATGAAGAGGAACAAGTGGAAATTTTTAGAATATGGGTCACACCAAAAATTATTCAATCAGAATAACACTATAAATTACATTTAAATGACACTACCCTCATAAATAGAGCGTGCGATTCACAGATGTAAACTAATGAGTTTTCGTATTGTTCCTGGGAGTCCGTGGAATAGTGTGAACAAGTAATTATTTTCAGATATATGGTAGCAGTATAAACTTGAGCAGAGTAAACAGAAGAAGGTGGCCTCTTATTTTCTGAACGAATGGCCATAAAAAAGCCAAGGCCTGGATTTTATATTTTATTGAATAAAACTTTAGATAATAAGGCAAAGGAATAGTAGTAGATATCACCTGCTTTTGCCTGCTTACATTAATTCCAGTATCTTCTTGTAAGAGCACCTGCATTGTTATTCATTTCCCGGTAGCGTATTTTTAGCTGTAGCTGTCTGCATCCCTAGTTTTGGAGATGGTGCCTTCATACTGGCCTAGACCTTCAGAACCTTATTTCCTCTTAGGTGTAGTAACTGATTCAATAATTTACAAATAACCAATCTATATCCTATTCTCAATCTTCCTTTGTGGCTTATTTCTGTTTTAACAGCCTGGAATATTGCAGAGGTTGGAAGGAGTCATCTAAAAGGAGGGATCTAACTTTGGGGTAAGGGTAGGAACATACCTACCCATCCTAGGCTCCCCTGCTTTGCACTGTCTTAGAAGCCAAGACTGAAAACAGTAAGATGAGTTCTTGATTGGAATATTAGTTTGGGTAAAGTGTTGGCAAGAACACCAAAGCCCATTGCTAATCAAAATAATTTTCAGACTAAGCTATAGGTTTAGAAATTGGAATTCAACAAGGCCTCTGAGATAGACCAAAGGTAAATTGCCTCTAGTTGAACTTAACCTAAAAAGAAGTTGCATTAACCAAAGGACGTGTATGCATGCATATTAGCATAACCAATGAACACAGACACTGGGAAGGTGGAGGCTTGCCTGGGGTGGGAATGACTTGGGGGCAGCTATCAAATGAAGGCAGCTATCTTGATCTTGTGTGTTGGAGTGATTGTCAATCTGCAAATTACTATTTTATTAGAAAGGATAGAGGCCTGGTGCATGGGTGGAGACCAGCTGGTTTTCACTGAAAGGTATCTCGGGGTAGGGGGTTCCCTTGGGGCATGGACGGCCTGGGAGAAGGGCCTGTGGTGGTTTGCAGGCTGGCCATGCCACCTGGTGACCCAAGTGGAGGCCCTGGTACCTGGGGTTTATTTCTCTTCTACAATTGAAACTTGTAGCCTGTAGTGGAACCAAGCCTTCTAATCGCTCCCTGGCTGCTGCCATTTCTGTTTGGATTTGTTTACCTTCTATAATTGAAACTTTATAGTCTGGAGTGGAGGCCTAGGCTGGTCAGAGCAGGTAGAAAGCTTGACTTCCTCTGTTGCTGGGGGCAACCCTTGCCTGCTCTCTCCAGCTCCATGGCTGCCGCCATTTTTCTTGAGATTTATCTTCTATTATATAATTGAAACTTTGTATCCTTGAGTGGAGGCCTGCGCCAGCCAGGGTGTATGGAAAGCTTGGCTTCCACCATTGCCGTGGAAACGCAAGCCTCCCTCCTACTCTCTGTGGTGGCAGCCATCTTGGCTGGGGTTAATTTGCATACTCTCTCTGATTGGCTGGTGGGCATGGCTGGTGGGCATGGCTGGTGGGCATAGTGGAGTGATGGTTAATTTGCATGTCATTCTTTTATTAGGTAGGATACACACACACACACACACACACACACACACACACACACACAGTAGAGGCCGGGTGCATGAAATTCATGCACTGGAGGAGGGGTCCCTCAGCCCGACCTGCCCCCTCTTCACAGTCCAGAAGCCCTGAGGGGTGGGAGGTGATCCAGCAATCAGGGGAAGGCGATGCCCCCATCACACCTCTGCTGCTGCCACTGCTGGCAGTGCAAGCCTCAGCCAGCACTGGTTACCTGAGCCTTAGGCGGTGCTAGGGGGCTGGGAAGCCAACATCCAAGGCTTCCTTGTGCCTTGGGCCAGCCCTGGGGGGCTTAGGGGACTGGGGGACTTTAGAGGAAGGCACACAGAGTGGCCAGATCCACCTGGGGGTGAGCCCAGCCATGCCACGTGCCTACCACTCTGGCAGGACTAAGGGGACTGGGTGTCAGCATCTTGTGGCTGTGGGCACTGCCCTCTTTGAGGGCATGGCAATCAATTAGCATATTCCCTCTTTATTGGCTGTGGGTGTTGTCATCTTTTTGTGATGGCCAATTAGCATATTCTCTCTTTATTAGATAGGATATATAGATAGATACTTAGAAATAAATGATTTTTTTTAAGTTGCATTGAGAAGAAATTAGCATGTAAAAAGGAACTGTGATTGTTCATGCCCTGTAACAATCCCTGCAAATAATCCTCCATTTTTAACCCCCACCAAAGTAAATGGTAAATTTGGTATCCATAATCAGTTATTTGATTCCAGAAATTGTGTTCATAACCACTTTGTATATTCCATCATCTCCCAGGCTGGGAAGTTCTTATTCATTCATCCACAGTTTGCCACATGCAAACAAGTATGCTCCAAAATTCCAGGCTTGAATTTGGATGCATTTGTGGTATAAGGTTGGATTGTCTATCTTTGAAAAGCAACTTGAGCACTCTAGGTAAATGTGAAACCAGTGCAAAAGTTTTAGAAATACTTGCTTGTTAGGAACATGCATTTAAAAATATAATTTTTTGTTTCAGAGCCATTTTGGACATATAGAAAAGTTGTAAAAACAATAGAGTTCTAAAATATCACATGCGCAATTTCCCCTATATTAACATCTTACATTTGTATGGCAGATTTGTCCCCCCCAAAAATACTTGTATATTATTATAAACTAAAGTCCATGTTTTAGATTTCCTTAATTTTACCTAGCTATGATCCCATCCAGGAGATCATATTATTGTACATTTATTCCTCATGTCTCCCAAAGCTTTAATTGGCTTTGACATTATCTCATACTTTCCTTGTTTTTGTTGACCTTGACAGTTTTGATGAGTATTTGTCAGATATTTTGTAGACGATCTCATAAAGGAGATTTGTCTGATGTGTTTTTCACAATTAGACTTGGATTATTGGTTTTTGGGAGGGAGGCCACAGAGGTTAAGTACCATTCTCATCACATCACATCAGGGATATACATTATCAACATGATTTATGACTGTTCCTGTTGATCTTTATCACCAAAGCCCTTACTGTTTGTCAGGTTTCTCCATCATAAAGTTACTCTCCCCCACCCCTTCCTCTTTGGAAGGCATTCACTATGTGCACAGAACTAGAAAGTTATATTTCACTTCCTGGAGAGTAGATTACCAACACAAACTATGTCTTTTCATAGCTTGACCATTCATGCCTTCTTATTACTGGATAGTATTACATTTTATAACTATACCACATTTCATTCATCCATTTACCTATTGTCTCCTGTTTAAGTTGATTATTAATAAAACTACTGTGAACATGTGCATGTTTTTTGTGTTGATGTAAGTTTTCAATTTGTTTGGATAAATATCTTGGAGTGTAATTGCTTGATCATATGGTAAAATTAAATTTAGTTTTGTAACAACTTCCAACTGTCTTCCAAAATGACTAACATTTTTCTATTGTTCATTGCTTGTATATATTAAGGCAATTGATTTTTTGCATATTAATCTTATATCCAATAATCATGCTATACCTGGTAGTTCCAGTGTTTTCTCAGTTCTTCTGTCTTTTCTACCTACACAATCATACCATCTATAGTTAAAGTCCATTTTATTTGTAGTAGCTCAGAGTTTCAGGACAATACTAAGGTGGACAAAGTAGGTTTACAGTTATAGTGAACAATCAGGCGCTGCCCAGACCCTCAGCCGAGTGGCCACTGGTAGGGGTGCCCGGGCCGTGGTGCTGCCCGGCCTGGTGATGCCCCAGCTGGGGGTTGTGAACAGGCATGCCAGAGGGAAGCTGGTGCCAGCAGCCAGTAAAAGGAAGGCCTATTCTTGCATGAATCTTTGTGCATCGGGCCTCTAGTAAGAAAATAAAATGCTGACAACCACTTATGCTTTAAGCCAAGAATGAATACTTGGATTCAGTAAAAGTTGGGGATAACTGTTCTTAGGTAATCTGGAATATCTGTTTGCTCTCAGGAAATTCGGTAATCATAAATCATGTTTCACATCTCTCTGAAAATTAGGTACTTTTGGTGTTTTACATGTGTCAGTGCAGAAACTCACATTTTTATCTGCACACTTATTTTATTTTAGAGTTTGGTCTCTGGGGAGTTGGTTTATTTGGTTGGTTGGTTGGGGAATGGGAGTTTGGATTTTGATTTTTTGTAGTTGCATGTAAAAGAATAAATTTATTTATCAAGTCCTAAGTAACATGAGCATTGCTTTTAGATCCTCTGTATGCTTTTCTGTCTTGATGCAAAAGTCACAGAAGGGATTTTAATAACTCAGTGCCAATGTTATATATACTGCAAAGTGGCAATTGAGAAGCCAGATTTTTTACCTTTTTGTCCTTTTTAGCCACATACCTCTTGACACCATTGAATAGTGTATTGCCTCAGAGGGGAAGCTGCTTGGCAAATACTTATGATAAGGAGCACCGAAAAACTCAGATCAGGGAATCTCAGTAAGACTCAGAAAGCAAATGAAACCATGGAGATGCCCACTTCCTTCTCCACGTGTTCAGGGTGACTCTAAGAGTGACCACAAGGTACAAATCACAGATTTTTCAATAGTCAGGTCAGTTTCTTCTTAGCCAGTCAAAGATACGTTCTTTTAAGTATCTGGCTAGCCCTTCCTCCGTAAAGGCATGATAAGGAACTGTTGCTAAGGAATTTCAATTGTAAAACAATGGTTAAGTGTTTAATTGGATAAGATTGGATTTCCTGGAGATTTGCTCAAGACAAGATAATATACAACCAGCTGTTCATTTCTGCAACCGAGACAAGACTCTTTTAATATTCATTCTAGACTGATGATCTAAAGACTCCCATAAGAGCATTTCCTCAAATACTTACTAGAGTATCTGCCTGCAATAGATAGAACCTAACCAAATTAAGGGAAACACAGATCTAAGTTGGATCTGCCTGTCTTTCTGAATCTTTAACAGTGTTTTAAGAACTTGCTAAAAACATAGATGGCTACACCCCACCCAGTGAATGAGTATGTCTGTGGGGTGTAGGAGTCTGCTTGTTCAACAAGTTCCCCAGGTGATGCTAACACACACTAGGGTTTGAGAAACTTGTTAAAATTTAGGCTAGATCAAGGCTAGACACAAAGTTCAGAATTCAAGCTCAAAAGAAAAATTCTACAAAATTCATTTGACATTTATTTGGCAACAGTAATTTTCACAAGAGAAAACTAAAACTCTTATTCATTCAGTAAATATTTTATTGTGTTCCTGCCAGATCTGAACACTGTGGTAAATACAGTGGATTAAAAATAAAATGCAAAGAAGATTGTAAAAATGGGCACCACCATTATAACTTCTTTCACACTGAATTCACATCTTAGGGTATGATATGACTAGGAATTTAAATGAGAAATAAGAAAAAAAAATTTCAACATGGGCTGAAGTGGAACTACCCAAAGATAAGAAAAACATTAAAAAGTATAAATAAGATATTAAGTGAGTCTAGTTTTCCCCCAGGGAAAACAGCGGTGTGGATGGACAACAGACCTACATGACTATTTTAAAATAAAAAAGTCTCTTGATATAAGAGATCAGAGCTTAGAGATGATTCCCATCCCAACCAGAGTCAGCTCTTTGTACTAAAATCAGAGAGTTGATGAACTTTTGATCTATCATTTCTTTCTCCAGAAGTAAAGATCTGAAAGCTGTTGTCAAATAAAGTTGTGAAGAAAGGATGAAAGGAAAATACATAAGCCATTATTGATTTTCCAAGAAGTCTGCTTACAGAAAACCCAGACATTAAACCCAACCTACACATATTACCTACTATGGTCTAAATGTGTGTTCACCTCAGCCCCTCAAGTCATAGGCTGAAATCCTAATGCCCAATGCAGTGGTATTGGTAGACATGTCCTTTGGAAGGTGATTAGTCATGAGAGCAGAGCCCTCATGAATGAGATTAATAGCCTAATGGAGAGACCTCAGGGAGCTCCCTTACCCCCTCCCACTATGTGAAGACAAGTATGTGAATCAGGAGCATGACCCCCACTCAGACATGCTGGCACCTTCATCTTGAACTTTCCAGCTTCCAGCCTGTGATAAATTTCTGTTGTACTTAAACTAACCAATCTGGGGTATTTTGTTCTTTCATCCCACAAGGACTAAGACACTGTTACAACCCACTAGAAACTTCTTTGCTTGCTAGAATAAGCTAAACTTGCCTACCTAAGATTAAGCACTTGAAATGGTTTCTATAGAGTTTTACACACACATGGTTATGGTGTTGGAAGCAACTGATACTATTTCCAGTTGACCCTCAACACTTTTGTTTGTAAAAAGATTTTACAAAGTATTTGCATGTGTAATTTTGCCCTATGACCAAATAAAGCCTAATTAGATAGTTTTATCAACATTTTACCAAAATCAAAACACAGAAAAGCATGCATGAATAGAATATTAAATGATAAAATTAAATGGTAGAAATATGACTGAATTTTTCTACATTTCCTACATATTTGGTAATGAGAATGTATTACTTTCTAATGAAACATTTAAAATTATTAGGAAGTTTTTTTTAACAATAGAATTATTGAGTAAAAATAAATTTAGAAGTGAAGAGTCTTCAATGCTCATTGTTTCTTTGTATCTTATTTCTTCTTTTCTTTTCTCAAAATGTGTTTTACCCTGCAGGCCAGAGCATCTCTACTCTTTCAAACATTTATAAGCTTCAACATTTTTGCTAGAACAAAAAGTCCTGGCTTTCCTTTTTCTCTTCTTATTTATTACAACCCCATCAATTTTAACTACAGCCGACCACTCTTCCTCCCATTACTCTCAATAGTCTTGACTGACTAACTTTGAAAGCATATTGCTTCAGCACGTTAACTTTCGCTGGGGCACTTTTTTCCACACCTGACTCTCCTACCCTGCAATTTTGTGTCCACTCTAACAGTTTTCTAGGTAATAAATTATACATGACATCTGTCTTGCCCTAGTTTTCAAAATCCCCTGTAGTCTCCTAAAAGTCTTTTTTATGTCCTCATCCGCACGTCTAGGCCATCTCTGCTATTTCCTTTATGTAATAATTTCTACTCATCTTTTCCTCCAATTTTTGCTTTTATGCTTTACTCCACTATCTTCCTCTACATTTCTTTCCTTTTTTTCTCTACTCTCTTTTTTTGTTTCTCATCTTCTTTTTCCTGGCTCCCTCAAGCAGCCTTGGGTTCATGAAATGTAAATGCTTCCCATGCTAACCCAAATTGTGCCCCTTTCTACCTACGTAAGATCTAAGTAAATACAATTATACTGAACTGGGACATAATCTGTCATGCATCATGCCCAGTTCCTGCCACGCCCACCTGGATTTTGACTATCGATAGATTGAGACACTTCCACATCATACTGTTGGTTTGGGGGTTTTTTTTTATTATTATTATTATTGTTTGTTGGTTTGGTTTTGTTTTTTAAATATATTTCTTTATTGATTTCAGAGAGAAAGGAAGAAAGAAAGAGAGATAGAAACATCAATGATCACTGATAGGCTGCCTCCTGCAGCCCCCTATGGGGGATCAAGCCCACAACCCAGGCATGTGCCTTGATTGGAATCGAACCTGGGACCCCTCAGTTCACAGGCTGATGCTCTATCCACTGAGCCAAGCCAGCTAGGGCCATACTGTCATTTTTAGCCCTTGAACTTTAAAATCCAAGTGCCAGAAATTGGGGTCTTCTTTGTGCTTGTATCATCAATGTAACATAGCAACTGAGCATGGCTAATGTTTAATAATTTCCTATTAGATAAATATAGGATCCACTTTTCATAACACATGAATTCAGAAGCAAATATGGTACCCCTGCTGTGTTCTACTAAGCCAGATATTAAAGGCAAAGATTCAATAAAATGTAAAACAGTGCCTCTATTCTCACTAAATATTTTAATTGATATTAAAATATAATCATTGAAAATTGTTTTATGTATGCCAATATGTAGTGGATTTATTGTAGTTATATTAAATCAATTTATAAATATTTTAAAAGTTATCAGTTTAATTTCTAATATAGAAAATAATAGTAAATGATAACTCACATAAAGAAAAGTTCTTTGGCTGAAACTGGTTTGGCTCAGTGGATAGAGCATCAGTCTGCGGACTAAAAGGTCCCAAGTTCGATTCCGGTCAAGAGCATGTACTTGGTTGGGGGCACATCCCCAGTATGGGATGTGAGGGGGCAGCTGGTCGATGATTCTCTCTCATTGATGTTTCTAGCTCTCTATCCCTCTCCCTTCCTCTCTGTGAAAAATCAATAAAATGTATTTTTTAAAAAAGAAAAGAAAGAAAAGTTTTTAAGACTATGAAGGCATTCTGAGACCAAAAAATCTGAGAATTACTGTTCTAAGTCATCCAGATAACTATGTGTATCAACACCTCTTCATGTCTCTTTAAATCTTATCAGCCTCACTTTTCTCTGGAGATCGTGGCCACTTGCTCCAGCCACCTCTGTAATGACCAGTTGTGTGTGGGGTTGGACTAACCCCACCAGGTGGGACCTGGTATCCCTTACCTCTTGCCTGCACAGTGAACCTCTCGCTTCCACATAGAGCTCTCCTGTTTGAACTATGGCCGTCACTTTTCAAACTCTCATTAATAAAGGGTCATTTTTTCTCCAATTCATTGCTGACTGGCACTGTAAATTATCATAAAAAAGACTTGCAAAAAAATGAACTGAAGAAATAAAACCATACAAAAAGACAAGCCCAATTTTTTTACTGTCAGATTCAACAGACATAGGATTGCTCGGTCAATGTGCTATAAACGTTTCTAAACACTTTCAATGTCTGTACTTGTCATGGGTCACACTTTGACCATTGCTGTGTTACATCATAGGACAGCCCAGGACACAATCAACATCCATCCATCCAGGCATGACTCCCTAGGATAATGTTCACATTAAAGCACTCAAACTTGAGCTTTAGCCTTGAGCCCTGCTTCCTAAAGAGCCCAGGAAGCAAAAGTCAACATGCTCTTTGCATCTCATTGGAGCCAGGAGAAACGCAGGGGCACAGGACATCCAGCATTCTATTAGTCTCCCTCTACTGTTGCACATGGCTCTCACTTTAATTGCTTTCCTCTTTCTCAAACTGGTGGTCAGCCTGCTGCAGCTGCTACAAACGTAGTCATCACATGTACGGCAGATGCCTCTATTCCTCCTCAGGTCCATGCACCATGTTTTTTTGTCTTAACATATGCCATACAGCCACAGACAAGGCTCATTTGATCCTTACAACTGACCCTTAAAAGTGGCTCGTGTGATGAATAGGACATTTATCATAATCCTTGAAGATTGGGAAACTGAGGAAAAGTTGAGTAATTTTCCCATAATCATTCAGTGATAGAGCAATGAAAAAGCTTAACCATTGTTTCATTTTGTTTTCACATCACTTTATATTCTGACAAAAGCAGACACATTTGTGCTGTCAAGATGGCCGATTACATAGGGCATGACTCCATAGCTAATATTTTAACAGGTAAACCGCAGTAAGATGAAATATGCATGTGAAAATGTCCGTTACTACAGAGAGAGCTCATGAATTCTCCCTTAGAAAATGGAGCACAGTAGGTACCCCGTAAATGTATGATAAATGAAAGAACAAATAAATGGCTAATCAATCTAAACATGGTCATTTTACAATATATAATACAAGGCTTTAAAATTATTTTGCTAGAATAAAAAAACCACACAGACTTCAATCATACAGACACCTAGAATTTTCTGAATCAAAGGAAATGGTTTTAATGTAAAGATAGTGCAAAATGTGAAACACCCACACACACACACACACACACACACACACACACACACACACAGAGTCAACAATCAACGTGACAGGTAAATTGAACTCATTTCACAGAATAACGGTATAAACATACAAAGTAAATTCCACACCAAATCCCCATCAATACATGTGCATTCATTATAAGTAAATATATCAAGAGGCCTGCAGGCTTGAGAAATGCAATCTATAAAAATTATGTAACACTGGCCTTTTAAATTATTCTGGCAAAGTCTGAGTAGAATGACTATATAAGCAAATAGGGCAATCATGTATGCACCCAAATTAGGAGTATAACTAGTCATCTAGTCAGTAGATGAAAATGCCATTCCCTTGTATAAGCAGTTTCATGGGCGATTGATAATATATGCCAGCTCTGTGAATGCATTTTCAGACAGCGACTTGAAGGTCCCTGAAACTATTATATAAGGCAAAAAGCATTTCCGTAAGTTGCTTAAACCAGAGTGTAATCATTCTGACTTGAAATTACTTCAAAGGAAAAGTAGATATTACATAGCAGGTAATTTTTTATACTATAAAAATTAAAAGCTGGCTAGGAGAACAAAAAGTGAAGTTTTTCAGAATTACAGCAAACTTTCCAAACCTGCACTGTCCAATATTGTAGTTCCCAACCCATGTGGGTATTTGAAATATGGTTAGTGCAAGTGAGGAACTAAATGTTTGATTTCATTTAATTTTATTAACTAGCAGCCTGGTACACAAAAATCATACACAGGATGGGGGGGGGGGGTCCCTCAGCCCAGCCTGAACCCTCTTTGATCCAGGACCTCTTAGGGGATGGATATCTGACTGCCAATTCCTGAGGGATCAGACCAAACCATCAGTCAAACATCCCTCTTGCAATCTGGGACTGCTGGCTCCTAACTGCTCACCTGCCTGCCTGCCTGATTCCCCTAACTGCCTCTGCCTGTTGGCCTGATTACCCCTAACCACCCTCTCTTGCCAGCCTGAATGCCCGTAGCCACCTCTGCCTGCTAGCCTGATCGTCCCTAACTGCCTCTGCCTGTTGGCCTGATTACCCCTAACCACCCTCTCTTGCCAGCCTGATTGCCCCTAGCCACCTCTGCCTGCTAGCCTGATCGTCCCTAACTGCCTCTGCCTGTTGGCCTGATTACCCCTAACCACCCTCTCTTGCCAGCCTGATTGCCCCTAACTACCTCTGCCTCAGCTCCCACCACCATGGCTTTGTCTGGAAGGAGGACCACAGCTATCTTCATGTCAAAGACAGTGCCCCCCAAGGCTTTTGAGAAAGCCACAGAGCCTTCTGGATGCATCAGTGACACTGAGGCTTAATTTAACAGCAAAATAAGGCTGAGAATAAGGACACACAGACACTGCTAGCACCTTGTGCTGTGAGGTATCCCATTTCTTATTAAGGTTCAGAACATGGAAGAAGTCCTTGGTGTTCTGCTGAGAAACTTGGACTCCTTCCTCTGCAGTCACACAACTGTCACAGGCCAGGCAGTCACTCAGAAATATCTTGGCACCAGCCAACTTATAGAATTCTCCCTTGTCTCCATTCTCCTGAGACGGACTCTGGATGTTGACTGCTGCATTCTCTTGGTAATTAGTTTTTGTTTTGTTACTATATTCCTTCCATGTACAGTGATCACACTTCATCTGAAGCGGTGCAGGCAGGGGCCGGCTCACGTGATCTGGAGAAGCTCAGGGAGAGCATCAGTCACCGCTGGTCACCCCTGGCGCTGCTGGCAATATCCTTTCTTTCTTGTGGAGCGTCTAGGAATGAGAAGCGGCCGCAGTGCCCGAGGCTGAGTTCCAGGAGGCCGGCAGCACTGCCAGAATCGTGCCTGAGGCACTGGTGCATTGGTGCCTGACCTGGCCTGTCCTCTGGAGATTGAACCTACTGAAACCAGTCCCCAGTTCCGCCCTGCCTCCACCACCGATTGATTGGAGTCTGAGGGCCAGGAGAAGGGACAAGAGGCCTGCCTACCAGCTGCTTGCCATTCCCACACCACTCACTCTGGTTCCTTGTTAACCATCCCTTGATCAATGGGAGCCTGCGGGCCGGGGGAAGGACCAAGCAGACTGCCTTCTGCCAGCTAACCAGTCACTGCTGTCACGGATTTATTGGAGCCTGAGGGACCCTGGTTCCCCAGGTAGCCATCCCCTGATCAATGGAGCCTGAGGGCGGGGGGATGGACCAGTCATTCATTTGGTCCTTACTGACCTTGGCTCCATAGATTTTATGGACTGTTTTTCTGGTAAAAATAGTGTCCAAATTAAACTATGCTGATTGACTCAGTTGTTAGCTACCTTAATCCTAACCCTAACCCTTAAACTGGCAATTGGATATCCCCCAAGGTGTCCCAGATTGGAGAGGGTGCATGCCAGCCTGAGGGACACTCCCCCCGCCCATGCCTGAATTTTGTGCACCAGGCCTCTAGTCTATAATAATCTATAATAATAAAAGCATAATATGCTAATTAGACCAGACAGCCTAACAGCCTTCCAGACATTATTCTGGATGAAGCAGGGGCAGTGGGGGCCAAGGCAGCAGTTAGGGGCAATCAGGGAGGCAGGCAAGTGGTTAGAGGCGATCAGGCTGGCAAATGAGTGTTTAGGGGCAATCAGGCAGGCAGACAGAGGGGTTAGGTGCAATCAGGCAGGTAGACAAGTAGTTAGGGGTGATTAGGCAGACAGGTGAGTAATGCTGGAGTGTTATCCAGCATCTAGAAGAGTTCAGGAATCTGGAGAAGGCACTGCATGTAAAATAATAAAGAGACTAGAAATATAAATTTGTAATCCATGGGGGGAGCCAGAGGAGGACTTAGCTTCAGTAACCAAATTCTCCCTATCTCTGGACCCAGGGCTCTTCTTATTCCCATAATTTGCCCCATAGCAAAGCAGATACACATATCAAAGGCAAGGTTTAGTATACAGTAGGTACTATCTGGGGAAACTGCCTTTGGCTGTTCAGGTATTTGACCAGCAGGAGGAAATATATGTATATTAAAATGGCCTCAGCTGTCTGGTAACAGGCAATCATTTATGCCTCTTTTTCAGGTTTGGGAAAATGCCCTCAGCTATTCCAGTAGGTAATAACATATGATTCAGCCCTGCTGAATAAGCCCCAAGTTCTATCAACCTTTTGATGAAGCTGTTTGCATTTATGATCTGCTGGAATTAGCCTCCAGCGTGTGAGCAGTTAGGGGCAATCAGGCAGGCAGACAGGTGAGCAGTTAGGAGCCAGCAGTCCCAGATTGCGAGAGGGTACAGGCCAGGCTGAGGGGACCCCCTGCCCCGTTCATGAATTTCATGCACCGGGCTTCTAGTATATTAAATAAAAGAATACATCTATTCAATCCACAAACACCACTGAGACAAGGCAGTGGGAATATGCTTTAATAATTTTATGACTTTCCCAAGTTTTTCTGGATATTTTTACCACAATGTTTCTGGGCTTGTGGTGAGGAGTACTAGACACACACAATATTGTTCTCCTTAATCATATACTTACAAATCCTGGGAATATCCTTAAAATCAGTCTTGGGAATAGCCAGGACAAAGATCAGGTCTTCTGTCCTTACTGCACTCTGACCTTTAGAAGGGATGGTGCAGTTTAAATAATACCTTGTATGAGTCATTTGCATGTGTCTTTCCAGCATCCAGCACCTTCCCATTATTATGCAGATAGAGTCTGCATTATAAACATTAGCAGGTGATAAGCAGAAAATGTTGTGATAAACAGAAAAGAAACTAAGAACCGTATTTCCTGAGTTTGAATCCTCCTGCTCTGCTCCTTATCGCAGTTCCCTTAAAAAACATAACTTTTTTGGATCCTCAGTTTTGTCAGCAGTAAAGCGGAGTTAATACAGCCATATGCACGTCTCAGGGCAGTTATGGGAAGCAGATGTGCATCTATGTGAAAAGTACTTTACAAACTTTCTATGCACCATGTACTGTAAGTTGTCATAATTATTTCAATGTCAGCTTTTCCCTTTGCCTAAGCCTAATCTGTGCCCCTCTTCCCTGCTTGGCATGCAAACATTTCAGCAAACTAGATAAATGGGAAAGTTTAATCATCACATAACGGGGCGCATTCCTGTGATAAGGATGGCTGTGCTTGCACAATTGCTGCGCCTTATGTCAGTTTGGTCCTAGAGCCAATCAGGCCTTTTATGTACTCGTGTGTGTCTCTCTGTGTGTGTTTTAGAAATTTATGTTTATTTAAATACTATTTGCTAAATGAAACAGACTGAAAAATTTGTTTATTTCTTGTATATCTCATTATTCATTGGCCTCTTAAGAATATGTGAACTATTTTTCAGTCTAAAAATACTTTCATATATTTAACAAATGACAAAGATTAGGTCTTCACCTACAGTGTCTACTCATATCTCAGCAGAAAATAGCATTTGAGTTCATCTGAGACCCTCTTCTCAGCTATGGCTTTGACTCTAGCAGGGATTTTGCCTGGAAAAATCTCTGCTCATCGTTTTCTTTTGGTTATACTATAATAATCACTAGGAACAGGCACAATGTTTGATTGGTCTGAAATTTGTGAAGCATTACCAACTAAATATTACATAATTACCGTATTTTTCGGACCATAAGACACACTTTTTTTCCCCCAGAAGTGAGGGGAAAAAGTCCCTGCGTCTTATGGTCCAAATATAGCCTACACATATACTTTAAAAAAAAAGTTTTTTTACTTGCCCGGCTCTGTGTGGTCTCTGTGTGCTTGCCCGGCTCTAAAATGGTTCTAAATGCTGCTGTTTACTTTACAGGGTTGATTACATGTGTTTATGACTGTGATGTTGGGTATTAATGCACATAAAATATTTTAGGACACTATTTGTTTCAGAATCTTTTTTTCTTCATTTCCCTTCTCTAAAAACTGGTGCGTCTTATGGTCCGGAGCGTCTTATGGTCCGAAAAATACGGTAATGTTAATTATTAGCCATAGTCAAATTTTGATGGTTAGCATTTTACCTCTAAAACATAAAGCAATTTACATACCTATAGAATTTATTGCATTTCTAACTGAAATTTTTATTTACTTGAGGGAATTTTTGTATTGATAGATGATTTGCCTTTACAAGAAAAAAGGAAGAAAATGCTAACCTCCAGGAAAGCAGAACACTTTACCATAAAGGCACAGCTCCCTGCAATTTAAAACAGAAAATCAATGGCTGCAAGGAAAAGAAAATAATTGATTCTAAAAAGCATAAGGAATAATTAAGAAGCTAAAAGACATTAGCCATATGGTGACAAAAAAACAACAACAACAACAAAAAAGACACATGCTTTTTCGTCCAGCGGGCCAAAAAGCAAAATCAGTTTCTCCAAGAATAATAAAAATGATTCAAGCAACATAATACTTCGATATGAAGCCTATTGAAATGGGACATGATTTTGAGCAGCTAGTAGAATGTATGACAGGAGACTGTAAACTTTATCGATCTTGACTATACAAGCTAGTAGTACAATTTCCAGAAAGTAGGGAATGAGGTGAAAGTAAGGCACAACACATAAACAGGGACCTGCATGGGAGATAGAATAATAGGGATGCAACATCTTTAACTAGGATGTGCAAGGAAGTATCTCAGGGGTGACATTTTAGCTGAGATCTAAAAAAAATAAGAAGTACTAACCACATACAATGGATATTTGTCATATTTGCAGCTAATCAGTATCTCTTGAATACTCTTCCTATACTTGGGTCATTTTTATTTCACTAGTAAATAAGTGAGCAGCACACATGCAGGTGCCAAGCGGGTGGGGCAGGGTGGGACACCTGCTATGAGGGGAAGGGTGAGGGGAGAAGGGCACAGGAGTGGCACTCTGGCTGGAGCAAAGACTGAAGGCTGCAGCCAGAGCGAAGGCCTGGCTTCCGGGTGCCAGAAGAAAACCAGTGCCGGCAGCCAGGGGAAGGATGGCCTATTGCACGATGCATGAGTCTTCTTGCAATGGGCCTCTAATACTAGTATAAATGTTGAATCATTATGTTGCATACCTATAACTAATATATTTATTCTTCATTGATTAAAGTATTACATATGTTTCCTTTTTTCCCCATTCACCTCTCCCCGGCCACTCCCACCCCCCAGCACATGCCCTCACCCCCCTAGGGTCTGTATCCATTGGTTATTCTCTTGGATATTTTTTGGTCAAGGCTATCGTGTATGTCCATATCTAAATCAGTTCCTGATTAGGTGCATGGATGTTTCTCAAAAACATTATGTTGAGTAAAAGAAATCAGAAATAAAGTGGTATATATTGTACGACTCGTTGTACATGAAATGCTAAGATAGGTAAAACTAATTTATCATGAAAGAAAGCAGATCACTGGTTGCCTGGCATCGGAAATAAGAGGCAATGATTATTACAAAGGGCCCACAGCCTGGGCAGCTACATCTACCCCTGATGTGCTCACTGTGTCAGACACTGTTACCAAAATGATTTCTTGGTGTTCCATGTTGCTATGTTCACTGTATTCACCTGCCTGTCCCCTCTTCCTAGAGGCAATCTCTGAGTCTGTCTGACTTCCATGATTGCTTCAGCCAAGAATATAGTCTTGCCTTTGTAACAATGGCATGTGACCTCTTAGTTGGACTTTTTAACATTCCGTGTACTGTTTAGATAACACCTGTTTTCTGAATATAATAAAGTGGATGGGAAAACCCAGGAGATGTTTTGTCCTTTTGCCCTGTCCTGAGTGTCTTTGGTCATGACATGAGTCCCCTTAGTCATGGGTTCTAAGCTGGAATATACAGTTGTGATTGGTTAGAGGCTTACCAATGGTATCTAAATCATAAGTTGGCATCCATTGTGACAAGATACAGTATTTACTAAGACTGAGAGATAAGGATTCAAAACAGTTAGTTCACTTGGATGTGTGTGCTGCTCATGTTCCCCATATGGTATCATAAAAGATGGTGGTGCCCTAACTGGTTTGGCTCAGTGGATAGAGCAGCGGCCTGCGGACTGAAAGGTCCCAGGTTCGATTCCAGTCAAGGGCATGTGCCTTGGTTGCAGGCACATACCCGGTAGGAGGTGTGGAAGAAGCAGCTGATTGATGTTTCTCTCCCATCAATGTTTCTGATTCTCTTTTTTTCTCCCTTCTTCTCTGTAAAAAATCAATAAAATATATACATATATATTTTAAAGATGGTAGCAGCCGAAACCGGTTTGGCTCAATGGTAGAGCATCAGTCTGCGGACTGAAAGGTCCCAGGTTCGATTCCGGTCAGGGGCATGTACGTTGGTTGCGGGCACATCCCCGGCAGCTGGTCAGTGTTTCTCTCTCATTGATGTTTCTAGCTCTCTATCTCTCTCCCTTCCTCTCTGTAAAAAATCAATAAAAAAATATATTAAAAATTATTATTATTATTATTATTATAAAAAAGATGGTAGTATATAAGACTTGTAGACATATAGGACTGTTACCACTATGATATTAATTTTTAATCAAAGCTAATTTTTAAATTAATAGTTTAACTATCAGCTAAATGATAAAAATAAAATAGTAAAGTTAGTATTATTTACTTTAAAATGGAATTTAAGAATGGCAAAAGAAACTTTGTCATTGGAATTTTTCTCTTTTTGGTTCTGAAAAGATTCACTTTTTCTGAATGTGTCAGTAATAGTAAACTAAATGATATATAGCATCACTCAGAACTATGGCCCCTGGTATATTAAATGCAGTTTTTGTATTCACATCTTTACATTTTGTATGTAAATGCAGCTTAGGTTTTGATGGCTTCATTGCTCCATTAACCACCTGAAATGGCTCATGATGGTTTTAGCTCCTCTCCCTCCTGGTCAGTGGTTTCGAGCGCACGTCAACATAAACTCCCGGCATCACTTCTCATCTTGACATTCCAGTGCCTGGAATGCTTCCCAAGTCTATGTTAAATTATTTTCTCATTTTTTCATTGTGTCAAGTAACCGCCATAAGCATCCTAAAGCAGCATTGATTGACACTGTTATTTCAAACAATCATGAGGGTTCTCTTATTCAAAATAGAGTAATTGAAAGAGCAATCTAGTATGGCAGACTTCATAACCTGAAGATCTTAGTATTCATAAATTCCAAAAAACTACTGTCTCCCTTCTGAGTGCTGATTTTAAGGGAATTTCACTCACATTTAGGCAAATAATTTATGTGATGCTGCCCAGCCATTCAGCAGAGCCTAAAACAAGCAAAAGCCCAGTCCCTGTTGCCTTGCGCAGGGAATATCTGAGTGAGCAGGAGCCGGGGGCACACCTGCACCGGTGTCACCCCTTGGCTTTTGGCCCCAGGTTCACTCTGGCTGATTTCCAGCCTCAGAACAACTGGCTCATAGGTCTCCTGCCAATGGCAGGAACTGGAAAAAATCCCACCCATTATTCAAGCCAGAACGTTGTTCTATTTCCCATCCCCAGTTGGCTGCCAAATGTGTTGGCTTTTAGCTGGCATTTGAGGGTATTTTCAAGTTCTATATATATGGAGAGCAGAGCTTCACCTCATGAAAAGTCATTTAAAGAGCTGAACAGGTATTGAATAATTCAATTTGTCTCTTTGTCCTTCGCAAAAACCTTTCAAACAAACATCCTCCACCATGAGCCTTCCAAACCTTTTCCAGAGTATCTCATTCATCAGGATTATCTGGTTGCTTTTGCAATATTTATCTCACCTTGCTATTAGACACTGCTTAGGTAAGCTTCATCTTTGTCAGTTTTCCAGTGAGCTTTTGACAAGGTTCACAACACAATCAATCTAACTGTTAGTAGGACAATACAGGTGTCTTCACAACTAAGATAAAAAGGCTAAAGAGTCAGGACTGGTTTGGCTCAGTGGATAGAGCATTGGCCTTTGAACTGAAGGGTCCCAGGTTTAATTCTGGTCAAGGGCATGTACCGTGGTTGCGAGCACGTTCCCAGTAGGGGGTGTGCAGGAGGCAGGTGATCGATGTTTCTCTCTCATCGATGTTTCTGACTCACTGCCCCTCTCTCTTCCTCTCTGTGAAAAATCAATAAAATATATATATTTTTTTTTTAAAGGCTAAAGAGAATGAGGCATATTTTCAAATGGAAGTAAAAGTAATGTAATGTCACAAAGAGTGGAACCGTAAAACACTTTCAAAACTCTTATACAGCCCTGGCCGATGCGACTCAGTTGGTTGGGCATCGTCCGTGCACCCACCGAGATGCACCCAGGGGTTGTTCGTTCAATTCCCAGATCCATGTCACTATTATATCAATGTTTCTCTCTCTCTATCTCTCTACCTCTTCCTTCCTCTCTCTCTCTAAAAATCAATTTAAAATTTTTTTTAACTTTTATATAAAAAGGCAGGTGAAATTAAGTATGTCCTGTGAAATTAATGACTTCTCAAAGCTTGGAGTTCATTGTATATGACTTATGCAATAACTATTGGTTAAATGAAACCCAAATAAATAAAAAGTATTACAATGCAATTATTTTTTTAATTGAAAATTGTACTCTACATGTATACACTGAGGACCAGGGATGACACCAAGCGTATACAGCTTTCAATTTAGAGTGGGGTAGCCAGGCATGCCAAAAATAAGTAGCAATAAGTAGCTTTGCTAAGGCTTTCTGCATATCACAGTATTAGGGACCCCTATGTGTTTTGATAAGCATTTCCTCAGAGATCTGTCTGAAATCAGTGTTTGAAATCTCTTTTATATATACATCAGTGCCACCTTGTGGCTAAAATGTTTTCTTTCTTTCCTTTTTTCCCCTTTCACTCTCCTTATGTGGCCGTCATTTCAAAGTAGAGTTCTGCTCCAGAGTAATTTTCAGTGATAATACCCATATTCCCAATAATAACTATTTTAAATCAAATGACCTCTTTTTATTTCTAAATTAAATTCTAAATCTTTAAGTGAACCACGTTCCCAAACACAGACTTATTTACCTACCAGAGGCCAGGTCCCTCAGCCCGGCCTGCACCCTTTTGCAGTCTGGGAGCCCTCAGGGGATGTCCCACTGAGGGCTTAGGCCCACTCCCCAGGGGACTTCTTTGCCCCCTGTTGCCCCCGCCACCACTGCTATGCTCGCCAGCCATCAGCCCTGCTTCTGGCTGAGCAGAGCTCCCCCTGTGAGAGGGCACTGACCACCAGGGGGCAGCTTCTGCGTTGAGGTCTGCCCCCTCGTGGTCAGTGCACATCATAGTGACCAATCATTCTGCTGTTGGGTCGATTTGCATATTACCCTTTTATTATATAAGATGTTTTTAAAACGTTTCCTCTTAATTCTTGTATAACTCCACAAAATAATCATAGAATGAGATAGAACATAACTTGGATCTATACATGTACCAAGACAAAAATATTATTGAGACCATCATTCACATAGCTTAGAGGAGAAAAGGACAACTTCGGGACTAATAAGAGGCTTTACCTTATTTAAATGTTGAGTGTGGATTCTCAACATTAGTAAGATCAAAAAAGTCCAGACACAACAGGCAGACAGTCAAATTCTCTAGTAGCTAGCTTCTCCTTACCTCAGGTGAACCCCAAACCAGATACTTCAGCAGCATCTGAAAGCTACAGAGTACATTAATTGTAAAAATGTACTCTTTAAAAAAGAAAAGCTATCAGTTCACATTTTATGTTAATTATTTCTTTTAAAAACACAACTAAAAATATCACAAAATGTGTACTTTTAGTAAGCATTTTTAACTTGGAATATAATTCAGGTTGGGCATTGCTTTAGGATCCACATATCTTTCAACTTGTCTGCCTGCTTTAGTTTTTTACTTTGGCACACAAGCATCAGATGTGCAGCTCACAAAATTTTCTATTTTCTTCATTATAAAACGTTTTTCCCATATTATTTGTTTAAAATATAATTTTAAAAATTCAATCTTCTACCTAAAAAGGAATCAGGATTTACTCTTGATTCTTCCATCAATAAAAATAAAATTAGGGGGGAGGAGCAATTATAAGAATAATTTAGATCCAAAATCCTTCTACTAAAGAATGAAATAATACAGGTCATCCTGAGTTAATTTAATTTCTCGTCTATATTGATCCAATTCACACACACAAAATAATTGATTTCTGTTCTAACTGCCCGTTGACACAACTTCACATAACTTAATTATAAATCTCTCTCTCCTTACTCTACTCTTTGATCCTCAGTGGGAAAAACAAAAATTCCTTGTAATTCTGATGCATATCTAATCTCTGTAACTTGAGACATTTCACAGTATCACCTCATTAATGCTAACCATGTTATTTCAGGTAAATAATGAGAACACATCACCATGTGCATTCATGGACATGTATTAAAGCACAGAAAAGGTGCAGGAAGTCACACAACCAATCAGCCCGAACCACACCCAGCATCTTCTGTCTCCTAAGGCCTCAGATTCCTCCTTCTCTCCCTCAATGCTCCTTCATTCCACCTGGGGAGCGAGCCTCTCCTGCACTAGAAACCTTAGCAATTTTGTGGCTCAGCTTTAGCTTTCACTTCATCATTGTGCTTTTTCTTCTAATGTTTGCAGTGGCAGGTGTTTGGGTGGGAGGTGATTTTTTTTAACTTTGAGCTATGAATTTCTCACTTCTAAAAAATGTTTTGCAAAAGGACTCTCTCAATCCATCTATGAATCAAAAAAGTGCTTTGCTTTCTTTCAGTGCAAAACAATGTGGAATCTAGCCATCATTTTGGAATGTCATAGCTCAGATTCTCTTACTTTGTGGCTGTTTCTGAAATAGATACTACTTGCAAAGAATTATAGCATGCCCTGGATTTTGGGACATAATGAAGGAATAAACTATTTTAGACTCTTACTTTATTGGGTGAGGGAGTCAGAACAGGATACCTGAGGACTCTTGGGAAAGAGGTTTGAATAAACTGGGTGGGGGTTGGAGGAGTGAGGACAGATGAATGACCTTAATAATGAATCCAAGAAGTTCCAACTTGATTGTTAAGTTTGAAAAAAATTCCTTACCTTTCCTGAACAAAATGCTAATCCCCAGTTAACTTCACTCTTTTTCTGATAGTCTATATAGGAGTAGAATGTTTACTGTATTGCTTTCTGTGTAACATTGCTTATAATAAAAATGATCCCAGGACCAGATGTCCTCATCCCCCTACCCCTTTGCTCTCTTGCACCCAGCCACTCCTCCTCCGGCCATCACCACACCATTGTCTGTGTCTGTGAGTTATGCATATATGTTCCTTGGCTCATCCCTTCAACTCTCTTCCATCCAGTCCCCCTCTGACAGCTGTCAGTCCGTTCCATGCATCCATGCCTCTGTTTCTATTTTGAAACAGATACTTCTGAATTTCGTGGCTATTAACACTATCTGTATGTTTAGAGAGATCTAATTGTATTACTTCCAACTGTATATGAAAATAAGAAAGAAATAATGTCAACGGGAAATGATCCTTTGGAGAGTTACTTCAATATACAGATACAGAAAATCCATAATAAGTATTTTAAATGTAAATTGCTATTTCTATAGTACTTAAGGGTGGAAATAGATTTTAGACCCATAAAGACATTGGTTTAATGGTTAAAATTAGATAAATTTTCAATTGGTCATCAAAATAGCCACATATTATGAGATTCATTTATGCTTGAGAGTGTTCTCTTTTTTAAACTTGTCTAAATTCACAGACAAATTATCATAAGCCATAAGGACACGATGGCACATTTCCTCAGAGAACTTTCAGTAACACGCTTTAGCCATCCCAGTTTTGTGTTGTGTAGTTATATTAGTCACAGTACTCCAGAGAAACAAAATCAATAGGGTGTGTAAGAGTGTGTGTGTGTGTAATGTTTCTTTGCCTTTACATTCATATACACACACACACACACACACACACATATATATGTGTGTGTGTGTGTGTGTATATATATATATATATATATGTGTGTGTGTGTGTGTGTGTGTGTGTGTGTGTGTGTGTGTGTGTGCAGAGACAGAGACCAAGACAAAGAAAAAGAGAAAGAGAAATTTAACTTCACTTTAAGGAATTGGCTCACACTTGCAAACCTTGTGGAAGCTTGCAAGTCCCAAATCCGAAGGGCTGGCTAGCAGTCTGGAGACCCAGAGAGGATTTATCATTGCAGCACAAGTCCACAGACAGGCTTGCTGCCAGAATTCACTTTTTAGAGAGAGATCAGTCTGGCAGTGAACATAGGGGTACAAATATCTTTTGAAATTAGTGTTTTCATTTCCATGCTGTTTTCCTCTGTGGTGCAGCAATTTATAATCCCACCAGCAATGCATGAGGGTTCTCTTTTCTCCATATCCTTATCAACGCTCCTTATTTGATGACTGTTTGATTGTTTACAATAGCAAAGCCATATAAACAACCTATGTGTCCCTTGATAGATGAATGGATACAGAAGTAGAATATTACCCAATATATTACAGAAGTAGAATATTACATGATATAATATATATATATATATATATATATATATATATATATATATATAGAGAGAGAGAGAGAGAGAGAGAGAGAGAGAGAGAGAGAGAATATGCTAATTAACCAGGACACCATGACAGATCAACCAGACAGGAGGAGATTGCATGCACACTGTCGGGGATGAACGATAGCAGGGGCTTCCATGCGTCTGCGCTGGGGAAGGACCTGATCAGCAGCGGCCACAGCTGCTTCAAGGGCCAGAGAGGGAGGCAGGACTGGACTGGCGACTTGAGGGTGGGCAGCACCAAGCAATTGCAAAAACATGAATGGACCTAGCTGGTATTATGCTAAGTGACATGAGTTCTCAAATTCCTCGTGCTAGAATGAAAATGAAAGACATAGGTTCTATGACAATTCATCTAGTACATAAACTAAAGAAAGTTAAAGTTCATATATAGTGAGATACAAGATAATATTTTTGTAAAACTGACATAGACAAAAACTGTATGTTTTCCTTTATATGTGGACTCTAATAAAACAAAACAAAAAACAGACTGATATATACAAAAATAAAAATAAAACTGATGATTCCAAAAGGGAGAGATGGGGGCAGTTAGAAAAGGCAAAGGGGAATAAGCTATGCAAACTGCCAGTTATAAAATAAATAAGCATGAGGGTGCAGTGTGCAGCACAGGGAATAAGTCAATAATACTGCAATAACTTTGCATAGTGACTAATGATTTCTAGATGTGTGATTGTAACTTTATTGTAAAATATGTAAGCGTAAACTCACTATGTTGTACACATGAAACCAATATAATATTGCATGCCAACTTTAATAAAAAAACATTTTAATAAAATAATGGACTGGAATGAATAACAAATTGCTTGATTATAATAACGACAGAATATAGGTAAATATAATTCCTTATAATAAAAAAACCTACAAAACTCAGAATAGTCTACAGTACTTTGGATAATTTTCCATTTAAATAATTTCTTTTTTTTTTTAATATATTCTATTGATTACTTATAGAAAGGAAGGGAGAGAGAGAGTTAGAAACATAGATCAGCTGCCTCCTGCACACCTCCCACTGGGGATGTACCTGAAACCAAAGTACATGCCCTTGACTGGAATAGAACCTGGGACCTTTCAGTCCACAGGCCAACGCTCTATCCACTGAGCCAATCGGCTTCGGCTAAATAATTTCTTTAAAAAATGCTTTAGTTTCAAAAATGCAAGCAGTAATATCCAAAGACAATTCAGAATACTACATATCTATTCCACTGTTTATACAACATTTTTAAAGGAAACTTCTCCTTTAAGGAGTTTCTGAGAAAATATTTTGATTACTTCTATTTCTCCTGTTTTTTAGCATCTACATTCATGTATTTCAAATTTTTTCTGTCGATTTAACAAAAATACTATTGTGTATCTCATTATGTAATGCTTGAACTTTTAACTTTCTTTAGATTATGTGCTAGATGGATTGTCACCGAACCTATGTCTTTCTTTTTCATTCCAGCATGCTTGAGATGGCTATCTCTAAATAGATCATTGAAAAAGAAATTAAGTTTCCTTTGGGAGTATTTTTCATAACCAGACATGAATAAAACTCTAAGGTTCAATTTTAACTACATGGAAACTATTTGGAATGAAAGCTATAAAGCGATGTCAAAAGCACTGCTGTAAGAGTGACTTTCTCATTTAAAAGCTGACTCTTATCTTTCATTTCCTATGAGATCAAACTCTCCCCTCCCAGTGACTGCAATAAATCCTACCCTTCTTGAAGCTGTCTTACTGCACTGTCTACCATTCAGAAATACCCTGGACATGATGATTTATGGATCCAGATAAATCACCCCTTATCTCTGCAGAACTCTAACTGTATCTCCGCTTTCCTCTCACACATCAAATGTTCTCGTTTTCCCCTTTCCCTTAAAAACAATCTGCCTGTTACCAAAAAATTATTTCCAGTCAGTGTTCCAAGAATTATGCCTTGATAATTTCCAGAAAACATGTTTTTCTCTCATCTTCCTAACTGTTCATATTCTTCTCTTTAAAATATATTTGGAATTTGGTTATATTGAACTTTGTCTTTTATTTGCTTTAAAAATGCTCTGTTATTTCTGATGTATACATGCTGCTCTCAACAAGATCATTTCTCAAGGTCAGGTAAGATATCATATGCAATGTTTATATTTGCTTTTGTTTTTAGCAATTGCCAAAATTAAATGATCAAAAAGCTCAAGTTAGTCTAAGAATTAGCTTGTTCAAGTAAACTGACAGATGAATTAGAATCACTTCACTGGGAAAAATTGAAATACAATTCTTTAAATGGAAGTACTCCTCTGGCCAAAACCGGTTTGGCTCAGTGGATAGAGCAGACTGAAAGGTCCCGGGTTCGATTCCGGTCAAGGGCATGTACCTTAGTTGCAGGCACTTCCCCAGTAGCGGGTGTGCAAGAGGCAGCTGATCGATGATTCTCTCTCATCAATGTTTCTAACTCTCTATCCCTCTCTCTTCCTCTCTGTAAAATATCAATAAAATATATATATTTTTTTTTAAGTACTCCTCTGTGTGTTAAAGGGGAACGAAAGAAAATAGATTTCAGAAATGATATGAAATATGAGTGATAAAACAAAGGCCTGAGTCTCTGGAAGTCAGAGATTTTAAAGAGTTTATGGAGGCTCCTTTTAAGTTTTTAAAAGCATGGTACATTTTACATCCTGAAATTATTTCCATGTGGTTCACTTGTGGGGAGTTATTTATTCGTGGTCTATCTAAGTCTGTCTTACTCCTAAGATTATATGCTCTAAACCAATTACGGGATTCCTGGTATCTTTGTAGAAAACTGAAGAGAGATACCTTTTAGTGTGTTAAATTTTAACCTCTAAAATTACAGTGTGTTTTTAAGTACATTATTTGCATACTAACATAAAGAAGGCTGGCAGCACAATCTGTCAGTTACTATGAGCTCAGTCGGAATTATTGCTAGTAATGATTGTTCAATAACAAAGACTATTTTCTATCTGAGTACAATAAAGAGAACATCAGAATTAGAGAGTTTTCAGAGATTTAATGACTACTTTCTGCCCTTTGTTAAAACTGTTACAATGCCTTCTAAATTAAATATAATTGAATATTATGACAACGATATTTGGTCAACAGACAGACACAAAATATGACCGCACACACATGAATGTTTTGGAGGACTTGTAGGCTAACGTATTATTTGTGGCTAATTGAACTAAAAAAGGTTATCATGGCAAAACCTGGTGTTTATTTCACTTATAATTGGGGACATATCTGTACATCACACTGGTGTTCTATTCTGTGTGGAGCCTGTATGTTGTCTGGCATCATTTAGATAACATGACACTCTGCATTGAATTAGACAAAGTTAAAAGGCAAGATAATTGCTTCAGATCTGATAGTTCCTGGCACTCTTGATTGATTGTAATCCAATTTACTAGAGTTTTGCTAATACAAAATCCTTCTGCTTTTAATAATCTGACTAGTTATAAGCAATGTATTAGCAGCTTGAGTAAATTTAAATTGTTCATTTAAAAAATAAGATTGCTAATGATAGGTGGCAAGGTACCTGGGATAAGATCAGAAATAAAACATTGGTCACTATTTCATAGCAATGCCTAAAAAGTAGCTGGAAAACTTGAAGGGAAGTCAGAGAAAAACTGTCAGACTCTCTGCCTAGCGGGGTGGCCATTAGAGGGTCATGGCTGAAATGCAATTATATGAAAAGTCAGCTAGAGATGAGATCAGAAGTGGTCATCTCCCCCACACTGCCTTTGAAGGGTAAAATGTTCTACTGAACAGCTGCTTAGCTGAAAAATGCAGGAGCAATAGTCTGGAGTTCCTGGCTAGTCCCAACCATTTTGTTTGGAAAAATGTCCTATCACTGTGAGAAAAGTCAGTGATAATTGATGGGCCAGCTTAGCTTTATACCACATGACCTTTTCTTTGGCCACAAGAGCTTGGATCAATGTGGACAACTGAATCCAGAGCAACTCGATTTTATGCAGGAAAGCAGGAGCAATTAGATTCTATCTCAGAAATTTATATTAAGATACACTCCAATGGGTACCCATAAGCAGATTTAGAAACAAAATGTCAGGGCTGGACTAATCATATTTGACCATGTGCACAGTGATGAGAGAAAAAGAATTCTTCATAGAAAATCAGTGGGTTCTAGGAATATATCCCAAGAAGCTAGAAACACCAATCAAAAAGGACATATGCATCCCTATTTTCATAGCAGCACAATTCGCCATAGCTAAGATTTGGAAAGGACATATGCATCCCTATGTTCATAGCAGCACAATTCGCCATAGCCTAAGTGCTCATCAGCATGTGAGTGGATTAAAAAACTGTGCACATCTACTCAATGGAATACTATGCTGCAGTAAAAAAGGAGTTCTTACCATTTGCAACAACATGGATGGAACTGGAGAGCATTATGCTAAGTGAAATAATCCAGTCAGAGAAAAATAAATATTAAATGATCTCACTCAATTATGGAATATAATGAACAACATAAACTGATGAACAAAAATAGATCCAGAGACAGAGAAGCATCGATCAAACCATCAAACCTCAGAGGGAAGCTAGGGGAGGGTGAAAGTAAGGGAGAGATCAACCAAAGGAATTGTATGCATGCATATAAGCCTAACCAGTGGCCATGGACAACAGGGAGATGAGGGCATGAGTGGGAGGGTGGGGGATGGGGATAGTAAAGGGGGAATAAGGACACATATATAACACATTAATCAATAAAGAAGTAAAAAAAAACAAAAAACAGTGGGTTAAAAATATTAATAGATTAGCTGTGGCCTGAAAGAAATATAAAAAAAATAGCTGTTCCATTATTTATATATCTTATATCTCTCATAGAACTTACTATAGAGTTTTATGTCTTTAATGGTGATTTAAACATTTTATTGTATAAATTTATTAATTTATTTTCATAGGAACAGCATATTATCTACTTATTTCCCAGAAAACCACAGGCTTAAGAAATTCATGTAAATTTTTAAGAAGAGATATTTACAGATGTTTTTCATGAAATTATATGATATACTGTTTCAATATCTTTTACTATATTTTTACTTTAATTAAGACATATTCTTCAATATATTTTACTATATATATGTGCATATACCTATCTATTTCTATATAATTATGAATAAAATACATATGATCTATAATATATATATATATATGGTGTCCAAATGTATATGACATATACATATATTTTTAACACATATACATCCTGGATATTTTATTCAGTCTTTAAGCCCTACATCACCTACTGTGTGTGGTGTTTTTTACAATTTCAGTTCAGTCCCTAAGCCTTTACACTGCTTCCTTGAACATGCCACATGTTTGCATGTGGTGCTCCTTCATACATCAACTCAGGGATCCTCTTCTCTGGGCATCTCCACCCAGGTCTCCCATGCCTGTTTCCCTGTGTCCTCCAGCCCAAAAGGAAACCTCCAGGTTTCCTGGTTTTATTTTCCCACACTCCTTCATGACTTTGCTCACCCTCTGTGAAAACCCACTAAAAAGATGATACAGGAAACACACTGTGGCTATTACTAATCCAATTTTGGCTTACCTTAATAATCTGCCTCTTCGTGTTTATACCATAGAGTTCTCAAGAAACTGAGAGTTTTCTTTTATGAAAAATTAAATTCCTAATTTCTTCTATAAATGTTTAGCTATTTTAATCAGAAAAGTCTATTATAAGGGAGCGATGCTGCCGTACCAGAAGCAGAAATGCAGCATTCCTCTTTAAAATTGTATCAGTACATTTAGTTTCATGATACACCTTTAGAAGTTAACTAGCTAGATCATTGAACATATACCTTTAAAATTCTTGTCCTGAAAGAATATGGCATCATTTTATATTCCCCTCAACACTTTATAAAGTTTTTGTTTTCCTACACTTTCATCAGTGCTGGACATTAGCAACCCTTATCATTTTTTCAGTTTAAGAGAAGGAAACCAATAGCCTTTTATTGCTTACCATTGTATTTCCTGATTATAAGTGATGTTGTTGATCAGCTTTTGTATTACTTATCAAATTGTCTGATCCTGACATTCTGTTCTTTGTATTTCTTGTAAACCTTTTTGTAAAAAGACATAGATTATATATTTGGAAATATTTCTCAATCCATGAAGAAATATAATTAATGTGTGAGTAAGTCCCTTTCATTTTTTTTTATTATTACTTCTATTTCACCTTTTTTTTCCCTCCTCCCTGGATCTCTGTTGCCAATTCCTTGTTTGAGTTTTCAGAGATCCCACTTAATACACAAGATGGCGGTCCCCATGTGGTCAAAGAGAGCCACCCCATGTGGACACAAGATGGCCAGCTGGGGGCAGCACGCAGTCCCTTCCCGCCCATCTGCGTGCGCAGCTCCTCCTGAGTGGTAGTGAAGCCCAGCTAATTAGCATATTACCTGTTTATATAGATAGAATAATTGATACGCTTTGAAGAATGCATTTATTAAAGTTAGGAATAGATGGTTTGAGGTAGAGTAAATTTGGCTTTGAAAATTTATTTTAGACTACTATCCTGAAGATTCTATCTGGATTTTTACCTGCATAGTTTGAGTTTAATAACAGTTCAAGACATCTCTTAATCAATCACATCATCAAATTACACTGAAAAGAGAGGCCCTTGTCAATGACAGCATGGTTTTAGTGACTAAAGACTCCATTCACTAAGAGAGTCTATAAAATATAACATGTACTGATGTTCAGCTGCTCTGCTTCTAATCTCACAGAGTATAGATGCCTAAGGTATATGTGAATGTAAGTGTGTATGCACAGTCTTCATGTTGACGATGTGTAAGTAAGTTATTCATGTGCATAGATGTTCTTTCTAGGTGACATTTCTTTCGTTGATCACTATTATTTTCCCATTAGAAATTACACATTTTACATTGTTTAGTCAGTCATAGTTCAAGAAAAGCTGAAATCTTGAATGTTAAGTCTGCTAATGCCAAGGTTGGGTTTTTTTCTATGACAACACTGAATGCTGAAATCAAGAGGTACTTTCAGTTCAAGACACAAACCAGGAAACATTTACCTTATTTTCCTAGAAACCATATTTAAATACAAGTACAGAAATTGTGGAAGTCAACAACCATAAAAAGGTTTTTACCTTGCTGGAAAGCAAAGATAGATGATTGATAAATGATGGATGGATAGATTAGATAGATAGATAGATAGATAATCTGATAGAAACAAATAAGGGGGCTTAAAACACGGAGACAAAAGTTAATTTAGAGGTATATTCATTTAATGAGCTCCAGGAATCACTCAGTCTATCCCCACATTAACTCTGCATGGATCACAATGGGTTGGTGGTAAGCAAGCCAAGAAAACAGGGAGTGAGAGTGCTCAACCACAGGTTGCCAGCTATGGTTTGTCACTACTACAAATTCCACTAAGTGCTGCCTACCCCTAGGTTCATTTGATCTGACTGGAGATTGGTGTCTTACTAGTAATAAGTGTCCATTAGAAGTAATCTCACCTGGCATCTGTAAAATTGCTGTTATTATTAAAATACTTTATTAATTATTAATTACTTAAAAAATACTTTGCTTTGACAAATTGTCTCAACTTGCTTGCTTCTGCCAAGCTGAATTATCTCAGAATAACCACTTGCCAGTACAGATTGGTAGTTCCAGTATAGTCATGGGGATGTAAAACACAGCATAGGAAATAATATTGCAATAACTATATATGGTGCCAGTTAGGTACTGGAAGTATCAGGAACACTTTGTAAAGTATATGATAGTCTGAACACTATGCTGTACACCTGAAACTAATACAAAATAATATTGAATGTAAAATGTAATTGAAAAATTTTTAGCCCAGCAGAGTGGCACCATTGGTTGGGCGTCATCCTGTGTACATAAAGGTTGCTGGTTTGATCAGAAGACAACTGATCAACTGATGAATGTTTCTCCCATCAATGTCTCTCTCTCTCTCTCTCTCTCTCTCTCTCTCTCTCTCTCTCTCTCTCTCTCTCTCTCTCTCTTTCTCTCTCTCCCTCTTTCTCTCTCTTTTTCTCTCTCCTATCCTCCCTCTAAGCATGTCCTCAGGTGAGGATTTTTTTTTTTTTTTTTAAGTGTTAAAAAGCAAAATGAAATTGCCTGCCAGGAAGGGATGACCCAGAGTGCAGCACTCAGTCAGGTCCAGGTTCCATGTTCACTCACAGAAACTCTCACTCCTGGCTAGTGACACCGGTAGGGAGGAGGCCATGGAGAAAATGTGCCTGGCTCCAGGCCTCAGAGAGAAGCTGGGAAAGTTCTGGGAGGAGGTGGGCCACATCCAGGCAGGATCCAGCACTTGGCTTTGTGCAGGCTCTGATCTCTGGGACCTTGGGAAGGTGCCAATGAACCTGCAGAGCTGGTGTCCAGGTGGTTTGAACTCTGATAGTTGGGCTTCTGGAGGCCTAAACAGTCCTCAAATGGTAGCCCATCTTATGCCAAACTCCTACAAACCACTGTGGGAAGTCACAGGTGCTAGGAAGTCCAGAAGGGGTTACCCAGCCTTTGAGGCATCACCCTTTGCCCACTGTACCAGTTGCCATTCTCTCTTCACAGGGATTTTACTTATGGTTCCCCATATCCCCATTCCCCAACCCATGCTCACACGCACACCCTGGCCCCACTCCACCCTCCCCTTTTTCTGAACAAGAGACTGAAGTTAGCTCAGTGTGGGCTAGACCGTGAGAGGCATGGGAAGCTAAGGAGAAGCTTTCCTAGTTTCTACTATATTCTTGGATTTGTTTGGCACACAACTGGCTCTAGATGGGCAGTTTGCTTTCTCAGTTTCTTCTGTGTCCTCGTCAATCCCATGTCACCCTGTGCTTCTCCCCTGTCTACTCTGATGATGCCACGCCTGGCTGGGACAACCTCGCTGCTCCCGCACCTGCCCTCGGTCCTGATCACAGACTATTTTACCATGATCCTGTGCCTTTACTATGTGGCTTTGACATCCAGTCAAGGAAGCAATATCATTCCCCACAGACTGTGTGCTCCCCTCTCGGGATCCTCCCCTTGGTGAACTGGGTGGACCCTCCAAAGAAGCCCATGATGTGTGGACAGTCAAAAACAATCCATATCCCTGCTCCAGGGCTCCGATCTCCTCTTCCTCAGTTCACCACCTGACTGGTAGTCAAGGCTGTGAAGCCGGTCTCATCGAGTACCATCCCACTTCCTTGCCCAAAGGAGATGGAAGAGAGCGACAGACAGGACCATCAGAGGAGCCTGCATAGCAGTAGGTATCTACCACTGACATATAGGCCTCTGAAGAGCAAAAGAGTCCGCCCTGCCCGCAAGTGCAGTCCTGGGCCTCTGGACCACAATCCCAAGCACGCACAGATTGAGTAGGACACCCAGACGTCCCCCATGAGTTCCTCCTCTGAAGGCCATGCAGGTGACAAGCTCATGCAGCCCTGTGGGAGATGTCCCGCCTCCTCTGCAGCCTGATTCTGAAGTAGCAGTGCCCTCTGCCCCTAGTCCATGCCGCTCCCTGCTGCCGGAGAGATCCACAAAGGAAGTGCTGCGTGAAGACCATCCACCCCGCTTGCCAGGTTCACTCACTTTGGGTGAAGAAATACATGGTGAAAAGCCATCAGAAAGCAGTCCTGCACAGGTCTCTTCCAGCAAGAAGCACTGCGAACACAAAATGTCCACGTCACTTTTGCTACCATTGCCACCAGGGCCATGGGATCGAGGTGAGCTGCCCCATTCCCTAAGCTGCCTGCCTTGCTGTTGCCAGAAACCTGGGCACCTTGGAGAGAACACTGAATGTCAGAGTAAAAATACCTTAGGGACAAAAACAAGAGGCCAAGGCTGCCTGCAGTGCCCCCCCCCCACCTGCCCCCCCTCCCCCCGTTTCTCTCCACCTGGCTTGGTGGCTGCCGACACCCTGCCCCTGGCCACTCAAGCTGTGCAGGTCTCGGCTACCATCACAGCCAGGGCATCGGCGGATTTGACCTCTCGGCCTACGTTAGAGGCTGATGAAACGGAAATGGACACTACCACTCTGTCCTGAGCTGTCAGAACGGCTACAAATTTTGACGATGCCACTGATGGTGAGCCTCCTTCCCGGTGTCTTTTCCCATTCTGCCCCCGTGTCCAGGGAGAAAGACACCTCAGGGGTGGACACCACCCCTCTCTCCCAATCACTAGCATTTATAGGTGCTTCCTTTACCCTCCTCATTTACCTCAACCATGTATTTATTGCCCAACTATGGATTAAATGAAATGTTTATTTCTGGCTCATCTGCCTCTTCCTCGTGTCTTGACTGTAGAGGAAAGGCTGGCACATGAATGGAGATGTGTTGAGCCAGACATAACTATGCAAAATGCTATGTCCCAGTGGCTGGGATGCTGAAGCGGCAGCAATTTATGACTGCACGTGCTGACTCCTGAGATCTTGTTTTGAGTGTAAGGAATGACAGACAGTCCAGGAGGAAGGAAGGAAGGTCCAGAAGAAGGAGCGATGGGGGACTCACTCTTGCCTCTTCCCTCTATGCTCCTCTCTTCTCTCCCACCACTCTGACCTCAGTAGATGCTAGAGAATCTCTGATGTGTTATAGAAAACCACACTTCATGGTTTTAGGGTTTTTTTTTAATGTTTAAATGTGTGTGTGTGTGTGTGTGTTATTTAACTTAGGCGTGGGCCAGTCATCCTCACACATTTCCACTTCACCCAGAGAAGATGAATTTGACATCCAGGTTCTTGAGTCTGGAGGAAAAAGTAAGAAAGAGCTCTTGCCTGCTCTGTAATTATTGACCATTTATGTTTATTTAAGAATTTACAATGCTGCTTAAAAATATCAGAAGAGATTCCCTCTAATAACCAGCCTGTCTCCAAAGTGCTAAATAAAACATTGCATCGTACAAGTTAAAATTGTGCCCAGTTCTGGATGACCCTGTAGTTCTGTAAAGTCTCCACTAGATTTAATAAAGGCAAAATCCCTGACTCTGTGGAGCCTACATTCTGGTTTTGTTTTTTGTTTTGTTTTGTTTTTTGGGGGTGGAATAATAAACACATGTAAATTACCTGCAATAACAAAGCTGTGGAGAATAAAGCAGTATGTAGAGGACTGAGGTTGTGGAAGACAAAAGCAGAATTTCCAGTTTAAACAGTGGACAGAGTGAGCCTCCCGGGGAAGGTGGGATATGAAGAGTCTGGAAGGAGGTGGCTGAGTCAGAATCAGGGAAAAGCAATCCAGGTCATGGAAATAATCCCTGCAGAGGCCCAGCGAGGATGCCTCATGTGCTCAGGGAGCAGTTAGTGAGCCAGTGTGGCTGGAAGCCCGGTGGTTGGGAGGAGAGGACAGAGCAGACGTGGGTTAAATTGCCTGCACCACCGTTTATTGGCTTCATCATCACAGACAAGCATCTCAGTGACCCAGTGTTTTTTCTGGGGCCTATTTACTTTGCAAGATTTTTTGAAAAATAAAATAACGTACAGAAGTGACTTATAAGTCATTTTGTTATTGTTCTATAAATACAGATAAATACACAGATAATAGATAAGTACAAGATAGATAGATAGATAGATAGATGATAGAATTATAAATGAACTTTTCTTCCCCCAAAAATAAAATTCAGATGTTGAAGCCCTACCCACCCCCAGTGTGATGGTACTTGGAAACAGGGTGTTTGGGAGGCAATTGTGTTCAGAAGAGGTCATGAAGGGGAGCTACCGTGATTGGATTAGTGCTGTTAAAAGAGGGCTTTGTCCCTTTGCCATGTGGGCACACTAAATCATGTAGGCAAACAGACAGACAGATGCTAAATACATAGATCATAAACAATGGTGGAGGTAGAGCATATGTGTGTGTAACACGTATGCTTAATGCATTTCTTAAACAGCATTTGCTTGCCTTCACTAGGCAATTCAAATAGCTTCCCATTTTAAAGGTAACATAAAGGTGTTTGCTTTTGTGAAGTAAAACACCTGGAACAATAAAGCTGTGCCTAAAAATGCACAACACTGAGTATAGGACAACAGTTATGAGATTAGCCCTGTACAAACGAAAAACACCAAGTGTTGTTTCCCAGGAATCCACAATCCAATCTTTAAAAATTGATAAAAATAGATAAATAAATAAATAAATAAATAAATAAATAAATAAAATCTCTTTTGACTACTCTTAAACTTGCTTTCTCAATATCATATCTCTCATTTAGAAAAAAATAAAAATCTTGCAGGATATCTTTTACAACTAACTATATCTACAATATTTCCCAGAGGGCCCCTGGGAACATAAAAAATATATTTATTCTTTCGTCTAATAAAAAGAGGGATCATCCCATTGACCAAGACGGCCTGACTGCTCCCTGCAGCCAGACTAAATTACATGAGCTTCCTCCTGATTTTAGGTCTCTAACCTCCTTTTCTTAGAGCATTTATTTAGAAAACTTGTAAATTCTTTTTCTGCCTCGTTACCATGAAAACCCTTGCAAGGACTATCTTTTGCAAGGACCCCGGAGCCATCCCTCTGAGATGTGAAATCGTCAAGGACAACAACACTCCTGTCTCTCATTCTCTAAGGGAAGGTAGGAGCCTAACTTTGGCAGGTGCCTTGCTCCAAACTGTAAAACTACATTCTGTTATGAAGGTACCAGAAAGCTTACTGTTCCTATTGGTAAGACCAACTAGCAAACACGGGTGGCCTTCAATGTCTCCACCGCAGCCACTAAAAACTCTCCCAACTTGTGTTTTCACACAGTGGTTTCCATCTCCTGGCGCACACACTAATTACTACAATTCTGCGGCACACTAAAAATGTATTTTTTGCCGATTTGACAAAAAAAGAATAAGGGTGTGATTCTGATTCATTCACATTAGACAGCTAAGGTTGGCCATTGTCACTTTTATTCGTTGACAATCTAAGGTCAGTGCCCTTAACGAAATAGGGACTGCACGTTTTAAAAAGTTTTGTGGCACACAGATTGAAAATGGCTGTTTGAACAAAATTGAAACAAGTTACGACTTTAGTTCTGGCCTCTCTGTCTTATGACAATAGCCTAGAATAAATTGTTTCTTGCCTGTTGAACTTGTCAGATACGATTTTTGCTTTGACACTGTAAGTAATGAGGTTTGTCTGCTGTGTTCCATATGGATCCTTAATTAGATTCAACAGAGGAAAAGCTGTTGGAAACATTGCCAAATCAAAGAGACACCCAGCTTTCCTTGGATTAAGGTAAAAATGCTACCGATATAAATATTTCAGAAAGTTTACGGTTTATGGAAAGGCCTAAATAGAATTGTCAGTGTCCCCACTCCACGCCTTGCTTTTAGCCTCAGAGGAAGCGTTGATCAAACTTGATGAGATAATTTGCACTACACTCCAATAGAGAATTTTCTCTTCTCCGTCCCATTATTATCGGTTAACCTGCGATAAACTGATTACAGTTTTTGGCGTCAGCAGATAGTGCTTGCCTGGAAGTTTTGCTCTAAGTTCCTGATCGGAGTTTGTAACTTCAACAAAGGACAGTCTTGTGTGAAGATAGCTACGTGGAAAGGACTGTACAGTGGGCAGTTTTTTTTTTTTTAAACTATTGACCCTTAAGAAAATTGAGTTCCACAAGGGTACCGCTGAGACACTGAGAAAGTGCCCGGGGGCTGTCAGGACTTCCAGGCCTTCGTCCAGAAGCAAATGATTTCATGGAAACATCTGCTGACCCAAGTTCCAAAAGGCAAGCATTAACGACAAAGGACAGAATGGTGCACTACTAAGGGAAATTTAAGTATGCTGTTTATTTGGAATGTTGTTAGTATTATTTTAATTTTCTATGTTTGTGTGTGAGATAGCCCTTTTTCTTAAGAGTATTTCTAACCCTCAATTTTGCTTTTGAAAAGTGATATATTTTTAAATGGACTTGAATTCTTACTGAAATTCCCTCCCCTAAATTCACAATGACTTTAACTGAGCCTTCTTAATTTTTTAAGGCAATATGGTCCTTTGCATAGATTCATGGGGGGAAAAAATCAATTCAACTTTTACCACCACATAACCGGACATATCAATGTTGTGTCTGTAATATCATATCTGAGAACGAGTCTCATTTAAGTGGGCTTGACATCCACTCTTCAAGGACAAGTCTGACTTTCAGGTGCATTCAATGCCTACAAAGCCCTTCCCGGAAAATGGGCTTCAGGGCGGGAAAGGAAGGTCAGCTGGTAGCAGGCCAGGAACCTTAGCAACCTTTGGAGACCTCTAGAGCCATGGTTCTCCCCCTTTCTAATGCCCCCACCCTTTAATACAGTTCCTCATGCTGCAGTGACCCCCAACCATAAAATTTCGCTACTGTTATGAATCGTAATGTAAATATCTGTGTTTTCCAATCGTCTTAGGTTAAGAACCGCTGCTGTAGAGCCTAAGACCATCGGAAAACACAGATATTTACATTACAATTCACAACAGTAGCAAAATTACAGTGATGAAGTAGCAACAAAAATAATTTTATGGTTGGGGGTCACCACAGCATGAGGAACTGTATTAAAGGGTTGCGGCAGTAGAAAGGTTGAGAACCACTGGTCTAGAAGGAAGTCACCCACATTTGTGGGCACTGCAGGTGAAGTCTGATGAGAAGAGATCCTGGGACTTGGTTTCTAAATTTGGGAGAGATTAATAAATAACAAAGCCGTTTAAAAGTTCCATCCTAGAGTCATTATAAAAACTTCAAGCTGGAAAAAGAAAAAAAGAAAAAGAAAAGAAAAACTTCAAGCCAAAACCGATTTGGCTCAGTGGTAGAGTGTCGGTCTGCAGATTAAAAGGTCCCAGGTTCAATACTGGTCAAGGGCATGTACATTGGTTGCGGGCACATCCCCGGTAGGGGGTGTGCAAGAGGCAGCCGGTCGATGTTTCTCTCTCATCGACATTTCTAACTCTCTCTCCCTCTCCTTTCCTCTCTGTAAAAAATCAATAAAATATATATTTTTTAAAACAAAAACTTCAAAATCAAAGTTAACCCTCTGGCCTTTGTTGTTTCATATTTGACTTGCTCTAGATTTGCAAAGCCAACTCAAGGAGGCTTACCTGGGTATTAATAGTCTTCTAGCAGCCTATGTCAATAATCAGGCAAAACCTAATCAAACTAGCCTTTTGGGGATCAAAATAGTATTTGGAGATTATTTTGACATCACAAATGGAGGAGAATTAAACTGTCAGGGAAATTGAAAAATAATTGGAAAAATAGCAAAAGAGGTTAAGATTATTGGAAATCCTTCCAGTGGAATGTTGATCATTTGTCTGGGAAATCATCCAGGAATATCTGATTCCACAGGAACATGAACCTTTGATTCTGTCATTAGCTAGATTATTTAACCAACTCTACAGTGATAGAAATTAATTTGTAGAAAACTGAGTAGTAATACAAATGTTGCCAGCCTATAACAATTCCTTTTGTAGAGATGCAAGTAAATTTTGTCTGATATAGAATGTAAATCTCTATATAAATCAAACTCTGAATCAGTTTTAACACCTTACTGTTTCCCTCATTAGTTAAAGAATTCATGTAAGTCTTGAGCAGGTGTTCATTTTATATTTATAAGAAAGATATTTTACCTTTTTTAAAATTATACTTTATCACCATGAACTTAGAATCTATACTAATAAAAGGGTAATATGCTACTTAGACCGGACATCTTACGGACAACCTTCCAGACATCTTTCCTGACAAAGCTGTGCCTGGGCGAAGCCACCCAGAGTCCCAGACACCTGCGGCTGCAGCTAGGCCAGGTGAAGTCAGCCCGGGTCCCAGGTGCCTGCAGCCAGCCGGCCAGTGAAGGGGATCCTGGGTCATTGGGGAAGGGCGAGGCAGAGGTGGTTAGGAATGATCAGGCCAACAGGGGAGCAGTTAGAGGCAATCAAGCCACCAGGGGAGCAGTTAGGGACAATCGGGCCAGCAGGCAGATGTGGTTAAGGGCAATCAGGCAGGCAGGCAGGTAGAGGTGGTTAGGGGCAATCAGGCAGGCAAGCAGTTAGGAGCCAGCAGTCCCAGATTGTGAGAAGGATGTCCAACTGCCGGTTTAAGCCTAATCGCTCAGGAATTGGGCCTAAACGGACATCCCTCGAGGGGTCCCAGATTGGAAAGGGTGTAGGCCAGGCTGAGGAACACCCCTCCTCCCATGCACTAATTTCATGCACTGGGCTTCTAGTTTATCTAAATAAGGGACAATTAAATTGGACCATATACTAATAGCAATCATAATAATAGCTATTTATTATAAATCTAAAGTGTACCAAGTACTGTGCTGCTGCCAATAGTTTAGTTATCTTTTCAATGACCCTGAATTATTATCATCCCTACTTCTTAGATGAGGAAACATGTTCAAAATGATTGAGTTGCTTGAGATCATAAACCTAGTAATTAAAACCCAAGATTCACACCCTACTCTGGCTGATCCCAAATCCGTTTCCTAAAAGCCTGGCTCTCTCCCACCAAACACCTTTTGTTTTCAGCTAGAGATGATATGTATTTAAGGTGATGGTTGGGCCATTTTAGGGAGTTACTCAGTTTCCTGAGTCTTTCCCATCTACACATGTTATTAAGCTTCTGTTTTGCTTTTCTCCTGTTAATCTGTATCTTTTTACAGGGGGAATCTCAAACAAGAACCTAGAAGGATAGAGGGATAAAATTATTTTTCCTCCCTTGCAACCTCCCCCTACAAATGCACAGTATCCTTTGAGAGCGAACGATGGAGTTCTATCACCCCTATAGTTAGCAGCTTAGTATTTGCCAGGGAGAGAGATAACAGAAATGAAAGCAAGTGGAAACTATTTGATTCTTGGAAAATCTTTTCAAAGGGCTTAAGGTCCTTTGCTGTCTCCTAGAACCTATTTCCTTGAGCACTTTATGTAATTTGATCTTTTGTTAAAGACACTCTTGCCTAGAAGATGAATGGAATTTCCGACTTGGTTTTTGGGGGTGAGCAGTTGACCTTTCCCACTCCATTTCATTATGAAGAGAAAAGTTAAATAGCCTAATGGAGAACCAGGGGATTTATTTCACATTAAATAATTAAAGTCAGCAAGATGATCAAGATGATCGATTGAAACTGTGCAGTGTATTGGATAGCAAATGTGAAAAAGAATTGTCTCCAGATTAGGGTTCTATCTTTATTATAAAGGGAGCTTTTTTAAAAAAAAAAAAATGGGCTTTTATAATTCAAATAGCATGTCTCTTATTCCCTTATGGTCACAAAACTGTGAGACTTGTCCTTTTGTTGTGAATAATTCCCAAGAGAAGGAGCCACAGGAGGGGAGAGAGTAGCACAGCTCCAAAAGATCTTAGAGAAGACTGATTCATCTCTTGACATTTGGGGTTTTTGTGTATTTATTAAAAATTATACCATTTTAGTGAAATAGGTTTTAACAAATGTCAACCCTGAGCATTTTCACATTTTTAAAAAACCAATCCCACACGTCAGCTGCTTCCTTAATTCACACCTCCAGTCCTGGTGCAGACTGAGGAGTGTGCATTTAGGTGTCACTGGTCTCCATTTAACTTTCCTCAGAGGATTTAATGTCTGTCAGCGCTCAGGTTAAAGATTGCTCTCTGCTGTTCCACGACTTTATATCTTGTGGGTTATTTTCCTCTCACAAATAAATGTTACTCATTCCTATTTTCAATTTTGCTATTTTTATACTTAATTAGATTTCTACAATATTTATTTCTGAAACGTGTCTCCTCCACCAGTACTCTTTAAGCTAGCCACAATCAATAAGCAATTTACTCTCCAAATTCTTTTACAGGGTCTATTCATCTGAAAAGGGTCTTATTTAATCCAAATGTGAAATTGAAATTTGGTGGGGTTTATATCTGTCATTCATAGGCAAGATGGTGTTATTATGATTGGGTCTCAAAAGATATAATTTGTGTATTTAGCATATATTAATTTTATATTTTTATCCTTTACTTTGTGTGTTTTCAGTTTGCTCGTTTGTTGTCTATATGTTAATTGCCTTCTCTACCAAACAAATTGTTTCAAAATACTGATAGGTGCCTAACCATACAATTCTACTGAATTTTATAATTTATCAGAATAAATATACAGAGTGGTAGCCTTCCTTTGCAGTTTTACTGAGAAGTTTTCATTTTTCATAGCAATAGGCAATAAATGGAGTAGTTTTGAAATCAGAGAGTCCTGGGTTCTAATTCCAGCTCTAGCTCTTACGCAAGTTAAATGACAATGAGAAAAATGTTTAATTTCCAGCACATGGCACATAGCAAGCCTGTAGCAACTACAAAATATTTTCAGGGTATTGGCTGAACATATCACCCACTGACTGCAGACAACTGTCCCAATTTTTCCTCAATACTTGGAAGCTGCATTCTGGGTTAAAACTAAAAAGAAAAAATACCAACATATCCTTTGCCAATTAAAAAGAACTATTTTTAAATCCAGACCATAAAAGCAACCATGTTTTATTGTCAGAAAGATGGTGGTATAAGAACTGAGATAGTTTCAACAGTGAGAACACTTACTTTTATCAGTACTTACAGGGTCAGTTTCTTAAAGAAGTGCACAAAAGATGCTGACATAGTAAAGGATGACTAGTGAAATACAAAAGCTAAAGTCAAATAGATCCCACTATATATGGGGATTTGATTATGAAAATATATACTTTAAATTTCTTTATTAAGGAATCACATATGTGTCCTTATTCCCCCATTACCTCCCACCTCCCATTCATGCCCTCACCCCCCTGTTATCTGTGTCCATTGATTAGGCTTATATGCATGCATACAAGTCCTTTGGTTGATCTCTCCCCTTTACCTCTGCTGTCCCCTATCTTCCTTGAGGTTTGACATTCTGATTGATGGTTCTCTGTCTCTGGATCTATTTTTGTTAATCAGTTTATGTTGCCCATTATATTCCACAAATGAGTGAGATCATGTGATATTTATCTTTCTCTGCCTGGCTTATTTCACTTAGTATAGTGCTCTCCAACTCCATCCATGTTGTTGCAAATGGTAAGAACTCCTTTTTTACTGCAGTGTTATCACAGCTTCAGTTTTTGTCTCTTCCCATGTTGATAAGTATATATAGGGAGGGGGGAGACAATCTTTTTTAAAAGATACATATTACTTATTTGAATAGTGAAATAAAATACCTCATCAGCAACATATGAAAATTAACCTAGAAGATGATAGAGCTACTCTACGTCTGGAATGGCAAGTGAAATTTTCACTGTAACTTTAAAGGCAATGATCCTTCCATTTGTGCAGCCTCTAAAACTTGAGGAACCATTCAGTGAACTCCTCTTCCTTCTGTCCAGTGGCCATGTATGTAAACGATAGATACCAATATACCTCCATAAGACTTTTCTCTAAGGAAGGCTCAGAAAACATAACTTTATTAAAAACATATTAGCCCATAACATCAACTTACTACTGTTCATATTTGGGAGCTTACTGAGAAATAAGTTTCTAGAGGTCATATCATAAGTAAATATAACAGGAAGCATCTTGAAGAGGTCACTCACTAAAGAAGCCATAATTCTCTGGCAGAGGGGGGAAATCACACTGCCTGTAGCCCTTCTAGGAAGAGATGTGCTGAATGCACCATGAGCTCAAGGACACAATACCAAGGAGAACTAAGTCTCCATGTAAGGTACCCTTTTAACTTAAAGTTGTACCACCTTGCCTTCCCTCAATTTCAGGTGGCACTATATGTCAGCAACTCAGTGCTCTAAAGTGAGCTCATATAGAACAAACAGTATATCAGTGTCATGCTCCCAATATCCTGTTTAACCTAAAGCAATGTGAACAGTGGTAAAAATAAATAAACAAACACCAGAAACAGTACCTAGTCCTAGACTCTGCCATTAGTTGACCTTGACCTGGAATAGTTCCCACAATTCGTTTTTATTTCACGTAACATAATTAGAATTAAAAGGCCTCTAAAGTCCTCCTGCCAGAAACTTGATAACTTTGTGGCAGATTATAATCGGGACCGAGGAGTTAACAGTGTTTTCCATCTATGGATGCCTCTCAGTCCCTCAGAATATGTGGTCTTCCTTCCTTCTCATTGTCTTTTTCTTCCTCCTCCTGCCACTTCCCTGCTTTCATTCAACATGAGCATCCATTATTCTCCAGTAATAATAGTAACATTTATTGGACACTTTCCATGTGCCATAAACTTCATATTCATCATCTCCTTTAACCCCGACAACTACCTTAGGAAACAGGTTAATTTGTTTTCTAGACCATGAGCCTGAGACTGAGACAGTTTTCCTTCACTCTGCTGATGACTGCTACAGTTCAGTGTGCACCACAGCACAATCATTAAACACGCTGGATGAAGTCCTTGGCCATGGTGACAAGAATAAAAGGCTCGTATGAGTGATCTTCTCACAATGTCTCAGCTCATGATTCTGTTTTTAAGCGTGGTTGGTATACAACATTATATTGGTTGTATTACTTTCAGGTGTACAATATAGTGATGTGACATTTTTATACCTTACAATGCGATCACACCATTAACTCCAGTAATCATCTGTCACGGCAGTAACTTATCACACTATTATTGGTGATATTCCCCTTTCCCATGTCACCCTGCCTCCCACCCCCTCCCTCTGGTAAACATCCCTTTGGTCTCTATAAGCCTATTTTTGTTTTATCGAATATTTATTCCTTTGTCTTGTGTTTTGTTTTGTTTTGTTTTTAGATTCCACATATAAATGAAACCATGTGGTATTTTATCTTTCTTTGCTAACTTATTTCACTTAGCATACTATCATCTAAACCGATCCATGTTGTAAAAAATGGTAAGATTTAATTCTTCTTTATGTCAGCTCATGACATAAATTTACTTAAGCATATCACTTAAGTGATGTCTGAAGTTTATGTGAGGCTGTTAAAGCTGCTTGGGGAAGCAGCCTTCCTACAGTGACCTGGATGGATTCACAGTTGTGATTCAGCAATAATAAGAGTTAGGGTGTGATATGTCTACCATGAACAAATGCCAAAATTCCACACTCAAGAAAACTAATAATCAACAGGTCAAGAACCAGAGACAAACTTGTTAGTCACAGGGACTGCCTTACCTTTCTAATCTATTGGTTATAACTGGTCTTATTCTTTTTTGCATATATTTTAAGCTCACAATGATGTTGTGAAAGTTAAAAAAAAAACAAAAAACTTTGAGAGGCATTGTATCATGGCTGTAAAAAAGCAAAAAGCTTTGTATCTATCCTTGAGCAGGTTATTTATCCTAAAGTCTCAATTTCCTCATTTGTAAAATGATAAAAGTACCTATTTTTAAATGTTTTATAAGGGTTAGATAAGAATTTATATTACCTCACACATATTAGAATCCCTCCTGATATGCAAATCAACTGAACAGAGGAACAACCGGTGGAACGACCGGTCACTATAATGCGCACTGACCACCAGGGGGCAGACGCTCAATGCAGAATCTGCCCCCAGCTCTCAGGCCCCAGGCCAGCAAGGCAGGAGGGGGAAATTCCCCCCACCACCACCATTACCCCACCCGTCACCCTATATAACATCCCTGATCGCCAGCCAGGCCTGGGAATCCTACCCATGTACGAATTTCATACACCAGGCTTCTAGTCACTATTATTTTAAAAAGACAAGAAATAACAACTGTTGGCAAGAGATGGGCATAATTGGTGAAGGGGTCAAAAGGTACAAATTTCCAGTTATAAAATAGTCCATAGAAATGCAATGTTTAGCATGGTGACTACAGTTACTATATCAGTTACTATAACACGGTACTATATCAGGATGTGGAGAAAAGGAAATCCTTGTGCATTGATGATGGGAATATAAATTGGTGCAGCTACTGTAAGAAACAGTATGGATATTCCTCAACAAATTAAAAATAGTACTATCATATAATCCAGCAATTTCACTTCTGGGTACTTGTCTGAAGAAAATGAAAACACTAATTTGAAAAGATATGTACACCCCTATGTTCACTAAGGCATATGTACAATAACTAAGATATGGAAACAACCTAAGGGTTCACCAACAGATAAATGGGTAAAGAAAATGGGGACTATATATTTGTAATGAAATATTATTCAGCCATAAAAAAAGAATGAAATCTTGTCATGAAAACATGGATGGTTCTTGTTCTTAGAGCATTATGCTAAGTGAAATAAATCAGATAAAGAAAGACAAATAAAAATGATCTCACTAATATATGGAATTAAAAAAAAATTATACGTTGAGCACAGAGCCTGGCAGGTATGACTCAGGAGTTGAGCATCAATGTATAAACCAGGAGGTCATGGTTTGATTCATGGTCAGGGGGCATGTAGGAGGCAGCAGATCAATGATTCTTTTTCATCATTGATATTTCTCTCTCCCCATCTCCTTTCCTCTCTGAAATTAAAAAAAAAAATGTATATTTTTTAAAAGCTGAGCTCATAGATACAGAGAACATATTGGTGGTTGCCAAAGGCAAGAGATGGGCATAATTGGTGAAGGGGTCAAAAGGTACAAATTTCCAGTTATAAAATAAATAGTCCATAGGAATGCAATGTACAGCATGGTGACTACAGTTATAATTCATTTTATATTTGAAAGTTGCTAAGAGAGTAGATCTTAAAAGTTCTTAGTACAAGAAAAAAAACTTTTGTAAATATGGTAAAAGTACCTATTTTCAAGGGTTTTTATAAGCATTAAGAAAGATAATTTATTATCACCTCATATATTAACTAGACTTATTGCAGTTTTCTTTTGCAATATACTCCACTATCAAAGAATTATGTTGGACACCTGAAACTGATATAGTATGTCAATTATATCTGATAAATATGTCAGTTTTTAAAAACAAGATAATTTAACCCTGCATTTGGTGCATAATAAAAAAGATAATTTATGTAAAATTCTTGAAATGTCAAGCACTCGGTAAATAGTAAATACAGATGTAAGTACAGATAGTAGGGATATTATATAAAGATACACACACACAAGCAAGCATAGATGATAGATACATACATATAAGTGAATCTGAACATACAAAATTTGATGCTTACTGTAGACTTCATGAACATCATTTAGACCTTGGAATATGCTCAAATACCATAACAGCAACACAAACACAAAGAATGCCATCCCTCTCACTTTCCAGTGAGTTTCAGAAAGGCCTAAGACCATGTAAGTTTAGGGAAGCAGCAGTGTCAGAGGCTGCTTTAAAAGTATGTTCATTTTTACTGAAAAGGTCTCTGGCGCCCCCTTGTGGCCACATAGTGCCGCATCCCATCACGGAAGCAGTGAAGTCTGAGCTTTCCGAAGGCCCCATTCACTACTGAGAAGATGAATAGCTTCCTTGATTGGAAAAAGAACCTTATCCTGTCTCACATGGAAAAAGCGCATGAAGCTCGCTCCACTGCTCATGCACACATCTCTGTGGGTTCTTAAGGATTCTGCAACTGCCAGTCAACAGAACAGATAGGCGTGTCACGGGACTGACTCGAACATGATTGAAAAAGAGCTACAACAGAGGTGTGTAGACAGAAATACGGGCTTTGGGGTAAGCTATCCGGAACACAGAAACAGAACTGAGCACAGGTCAGGAGCCAGGGCTGACGGGAAGAATTCCACTCAATAACATAATTTTTTAGTTCTAGCTACTCGAGTCATGCTCCCTATCCCAAAGGGCTAGAGATTGGAGCTTCTTAAGAAGCTCACCTAGGAGAAATCTCTAGGAAGGACTCAGTAATTACCCCCCATACACTGTGTTAGAAATTCTCTGGCTGGCCCAAACAGGCATTGATCTAAGGAAGGAACCCCACCAAGTCCATAAAGCTAATTCTGAGACACAAACGTGTTGCTAGGCCGAAGGAAATTGTAATCCATATGTGCCATTTCTGCTTTGGAGAGGAAAACGAAACCTTTCCCTATCTCTTCCTCAGTGAAAAATCGTTCCCTTTTTTAAGGTCAAGTTTAAAGCATCCACTCTTTCATGGTATCTTCCCCAACGAACTCCATCTCAACTCACCCCTCCATGGCTTCTGTGAATTTTAGGCATCCAGTCCCCTTATTTTTATTATTCAGTACTTTGCATTTCCCCCCCCACCCTCCCCAGTGAATTCAATTGTTCACATACCATGTCTCTATTTCACCCAAATAAGTGTCCTACACTGAAGGCGGGAACAAGGCCTCAACTTCTGCAGCTTCAAATCCTGACCCGCTGTCCCCTTCCGCTGGGCCTACCTCCCCTCACTCATTGTCCTTTAACTCTCCCCACGTTCAAATTCACATTTCTCTTCTTTTTTTTTTTCCTAATCCCTGAGAAAGGTGTCCCTCATTCTGCTTAAAGATAACTTCCCATCACGTTCTGATTTTCACCTCTATTCACTTTTCTCCAACAGCTAACTCCATAAATTACCCTTTTTCTTCTATCTGCGGTCTCTTTCTGCAGTTCTCTTATTCTCAGCCTGTAAGACTCTAATCTCTCACCCTTATGAGACTATTCTCCAACTGCCATCCCAACTCCCTCCTTCGTTTCTTACCCAAATTTATGAAAAGTGTGTGGTCACTATCCTCACTCTCTCCTTCCCCCGTTCTTCCTGGATGCACTCAGCCACCCTCACTAATTGTTCTCAGACAGTTAGCAAAGTCCTCTCAAATGCTGAATCCAACTAACTCTTTTCCCTATCTTATTTGGCTTCTTTAAAATATATTTTTAAATAAAATATATTTTTAATGATTTCAGAAAGGCAGAGTGGGAGAGAGAGAGAGAGAGAGAGAGAGAGAGAGAGAGAGAGAGAGAGAGAGAGAGAGAGAGAGAGGGAGAGAGAGAGAAACATCAATGATGAGAGAGAATCATCTATCAGCTGCCTCCTGCACACCCCACACTGGGGATCAAGCCCACAACCCGGGCATGTGAATCCACAAGGTAACCTTCATTGGATAAATATTTGTCAGCTCCTCACTCTATCCTATGCTCCTTCCTAAGCCTGAGGAGTCAAGTGGAAAGAAATGACCTCTATCCCCCAACAGTTGACAGTCTAGCAGAGAGGCCGAGTATAAGGTAAGGAGAGTGCAGAAGAGGCATCTCCGTCTCCTGGTTCCCATTCTGGTTCCCTACGTCAAAGTCTTCCCAATTCTTTATCACATCCTATCCATGAATACAGCCCCAATATACTTATAAATATGTGCATACACTTACTATTATTGCCTAATATCTCAATATAATAAGATGAGATTTGTCATTATCTTTACTGGATATAAAGCCACATTTCAAAGAATCTTCTGATGGCTTCTAAAAAATTACTTTGTAATAAAACCGATAAAGAGATAAAACGTGTGCCAAAACAGGTTTGGCTCAGTGGATAGAGTGTCAGCCGGCCTGAGGACTGAAAGGTCCCAGATTTGATTCCGGTCAAGGGCATGTACCTTGGTTGCGGGCATATTCCCAGTAAGGGGTGTGCAAGAGGCAGCTGATCGATGATTCTCTCTCATTGATGTTTCTAACTCTCTATCCCTCTCTCTTCCTCTCTGTAAAAAAATCAATAAAATGGCCAAGACCGATTTGGCTCAGTGGTAGAGCGTCGGTCTGCGGACTGAAAGGTCCCAGGTTCGATTCCACTCAGGGGCATGTATGTTGGTTGCGGGCACATCCCCAGTAGTGGGTGTGCAAGAGGCAGCTGGTCGGTGTTTCTTTCTCATCAACATTTCTAGCTCTCTATCTCTCTCCCTTCCTCTCTGTAAAAAATCAATAAAATACATTTTTTTAAATCAATAAAACGTATTTTAAAGAGAGAGAGAGAGAGAGAGAGAGAGAGAGAGAGAGAGAGAGATTAAACATGGAGTAGGAAAAAAGTGCCAGCTCGAGGATGTGGAGAAAAGGGAGCCCTTATGCACTGTTGGTGGGAGTGTAAATTACAGTAATATCAAATACAGTATAGAGATTTCTAAGAAATTTAAAGATAGAACTACCACATCATCCAGCAGTTCTACTTCTTTGTATATATCTGAAGGAATGAAATCACTATCTCAAAGAGACACTGGCATCCCCTATGTTCATTGCAGCATTAATTACAATAGCCAAGACACAGAAACAACTGAAGTGTCCAGTGATGGATTAATAGGTAAAGAAAATATGGTTATTGTTCAGCCATGAAGAAGAAGAAAATTATGCTATTTGTGACACCATGGATGAGCCATGAGGGCATTATGCTAAGTGAAGTAAGTCAGACAGAGGAAGACAAACATGTCAGTTATACATGGAATCTAAAAATAAAAAAATAAAAAAACACAAAAACTAAACTCTCAAGGGCCTCCCCTGGGTGTGTGGGTACAAACAAGGGTAAAAGAATGTTCCTCATAAAATAAATAACAAAAGGATGTGTGTCACAGTTTGGGCAGACATTCATGGGCTCCATATTTATGTGCCCTATAAAACGTGACTGAGACTCAAGGGTAAAAGGACAATTCCACAAACATTTGCCATGCGTCTGCTCCATCAATCATTAAGTTACAAGAGACACTGAAGATAAAAGTAGCAAGGTCTCTGCTCTCTTAAAGCTCAAAATTTAAAGAGGGAAACAGAAACACATAAACATGTCCAATACAGGCGGATTCTGAAAAGTGCTACAATATAACAGCAAACAAGCTAGGGTATTGGCTAAGCTACTATAGCAAAGAGCACCAAAATCGGTGGTTTAAAGAAGAGAGTTTATTTTATTATCATGTATTGTTTGATATGGAGATGTGGGGAGAGGAGAAATTGCCTGGTCTAAATGATATTATGTAAATGGTAAAATCGGTCTTCTTGGCCCCGGTGCTTCCGTCCCCTCCCCCAAGTTATAATCCCTTCCCAACCACCAGCATAAGTCTTCACTATCCTGATATGTCATTCCCAATTGGAGAATATTGTTGGGAGCCAGCAGAGTTGAGGCAAGCAACTCAGTCTTAAGGAAATAGAATTAAATTCCTTCTAGCAAAAGTTATTCAGTGCCCTAAGAGCTTGGCCAGAAGATAAGATTAACCTGCCGCTTAGCATCTTCCTGCCACTTAGCAACTTTCCCTTCCTGATCCTCCCCCCTTCCCTTCTAGATAGCCCAGCCTTGGAATGTTGCACCTTGGAATGTTATGCAAAGACCCCACTGCATAAGCAACCCTGCCCCCCTTTGTTTCTGCTGTATAAATACAGCCATTTCAGAGAATAAAATTGAGGCTTGATCAGAACCTTGTCTTGCCTCCATTCTTTCGCGTTCCTTGTTTGTTTCATTCTCTTAGGTGGTTCCTGCGTGCCCCGTTGTTGCCCCGCGGGTCGGGACAGAATATGCTTTCATAAGAATAATGAAATAGTCATTCACAGTAGGATGTAAATAAAAGGCTGAACGTGGTACCACTTCCTGGGCCTTCAACCTTTTGATCAATCACAACAGACTTAAAGACAGTAGAATTTATTTTGTCATGGAACTTTGGGCATCATTAAGCAGTATTTGGGCTCAGGTGAATCTGTGAGACTCAAACCACCTATTCTTTTTTTTAATATTTTTTTTTTATTGATTTCAGAGATGAAGGGAGAGGGAGAGATAGATATAAACATCAATGATGAGAGAAAGTCACTGATTGGCTGCCTCCTGCATGCCCCCTACCTGGAGATTAAGCCTGCAACCCAGGAATGTGCCCTTGATCAGAATCAAACCTGGGACCCTTTAGTCCAAAGACAGAAGCTCTATCCACTGAGCCAAACCTGATAGGGCTAAACCACCTATTCTTAAAACCCACCAAGAACAGATGTTGACTAATAACTATGTTTAGGCCTGATCCCTCTCACAATCCAGAACTGCTAGCTCCCAACTGTTCACCTGCCTGCCCTCCTGATTGCTCCTAACCACTTCTGCCTGCCAGCCTGATCACCCCCTAACCACTCCCATGCCAGCCTGATTGATGTCTAACTGCTCCCCTGCCAGCCCATTTGCCCCCAACTTCCCTCCTCTGCCAGCCTGGCCACTCCTAACTGCCCTCCCCTGCCAGGTTGATCATCTTCAACTGCCCTCCCTTGCAGGGCTGGTGCCTACCAACTGCCCTCCCTTGCTGGCCATCTTATGGTGGCCATCTTGTGTCCACATAGGGGTAGGATCTTTGACCACATGGGGCAGCCATATTGTGTGTTGGAGTGATGGTCAATCTGCATATTATTCTCTTATTAGATAGCATAGAGGCGGGTGCATGGGTGGGGACCAGCTGGTTTGCCCTGAAGGGTGTCCCAGACCAGGGTGGGGGTTCCCTTGAGGTGTGGGGTGGCCTGAGTGAGGGGCTTGTGGTTGTTTGCAGGCTGGCCACACCCCCAGCAACCCAAGAGGAGGCCCTGGTATCTGGGATTTATTTACTTTCTACAATTGAAACTTTATAGCCTGTAACGGAGCCAAGCCTTCCGCTCACTCTGTGGCTGTAGCCTTTCTGTTTGGATTTGTTTACTTTCTATAATTGAAACTCTGTAGCCTTGAGTAAATGCTTAGGCCTGCAAGGGCAGGTGGAAAGCTTAGCTTCCTCTGTTGCCAGGGAAATGCCTCCCTCCTGCTCTCTGTGGCTGTAGCCATCTTGGTTGGGTTTATTTGCATACTCGCTCTGATTGGCTGGTGGGTGTGGCTTGTGCCATGGAGTGATGGTTAATTTGCATATTACTCTTTTATTAGGTAGGATACTTCTTTGCCCCCTTCATATGCAAAATAAATTTTGGGGGGAAAAGAAGGAACCTTTGTTCTTCCAAATCTTAAAGAATGAAAGCATATTGCTTGTTTGACCATTTAAGGCCCATAATAATTTTTAAAATTCAACAATGCCTAGACACATTTTAACAATGTCTTAATTCTTTGTAGTCTGTTCTGTAAATACACACACATAGATTTTTTTTTCCTAAAAAGCTTTTTTAAATGGTTACTTTCTAGTTTCACTGGAAGTGAAAAGTGTAAAATTCCATTCCTACCACAAGGTGTCAGTCCATGGTAATTTAATCTTCAAAGGGCTTTAACATTACCCCGTGGAAAGTCAGTGACTACAAAAAACAAAAGACATTAAAGCAAGAACCGTCCCAGGCACCCTTTCATTTTTTCTTTTTAAAAAAATATATATATTTTATCAATTTTTTATAGAGAGGAAGAGAGTAGGATAGAGAGTTTGAAACATCCAAGGGCTGCCTCCTGCACACCCCATAACGGGGATGTGCCCACAACCAAGGTACATGCCTCGAACTGGAATCAAACCTGGGACCTTCCAGTCCGCAGGCCGACGCTCTATCCTCTGAGCCAAATTGGTTTCAGCCCCAGGAACCCTTTCTATGAGTAAAGGACAATCATGGGAAATGCTGTGAGCATTCATTTCCTTTGCTTTTTCCAATCCGACTAGTTCTGGGAACACTATACACCAAATCCCCAGATGTTGCAAGCAGGTCTCAGACATGCCCCCTGAGGCTGGTGCCAACCGAAAAGAGTAAATCCCTGGTTCACATCCTCTTTCTCCACCACCCTCACATTTCAAAATCAACCTAAAACGTTCCTGACAGTGAGGCAGGATAGTAAGAAGCTAGGAAAATTTGTGGGGATGTGCAATATGGGTACTGAGACAAGAAAATTAAATAATGCCAAACAATTTGGACAACCTACCGACAAGCTTGTGAATCACAAGACCTTATCTTTCCCAACTAAGGACACTTGAAAGCAAATGATTACACCCTCCCTGCCCTGGCCAGAGAATACCGTGCTTAAATCACCCTGGTCCAGCAAAGAGAGAACCAAGACCCAGCCGACGCCATGTGTGCCAGCTAAACCCAAGAGCTGACGAAGTTGGGGAACAAATAACAATAACAAATAAATAAATAAATAAATAAATAAATAAATAAATAAATAAATAAAAATAAAATAAAGCCAGACAGACCGAAGATAAAAGTACAACAGACCACATATAATCCACAACTCCCCTGTATGCTCATTTTGATGCATCAGCCTATTAAAAACACACCTGGAACGCTAATGAACATTCTGCAGAAACCCTGACCTAAGATCCTGAAAAAAAAAAAAAAGAAAAAAAAAGGAATATAAAGCTCTCAGGACAAAGAAGGCTCCCTAGAGCAGTGTTTTTCAACCTTTTTTGGGCAAAGGCACACTTGTTTCATGAAAAAAATCACGAGGCACACCACCATTAGAAAATGTTAAAAAAATTTAACTCTGTGCCTATATTGACTATATATAAAGTAATTCTCTTGAATAGGAATCAAATAAACACAAAGAAAGTATTTTATAATTACTTTATTATGAAATATTAAGTAAACAAAATAGTGAAAAATTATAAAATTCTTGTCTTGTCTGCACCTACGGCACACCAGGCAACATCTGTGCCGCGGAACAGCGGTTGAAAAATGCTGCCCTAGAGCATGCCCATGCCCCTTCTTGGGCATGAACTTTTTTATTTTTTCCAGAAATCTCAAGGTTCCCACAAGACTGGCGAACAGGGGAGCAATGGGCAGCAGCAGCTCAGCCCAGCTCCCTCCCCCACCCCCCTTCCCAGGGAGCTGCCAGCAGCCCTGTCTTGGTTCATGCTTCCTGTCATGTTTTAGGAGCCAAAGCAGAGCACCGCCTGGCTCTCCCTAAGTCCCTCCAGCTGCACTGCCCCAGCTGTGAGCTGCAGGGAGCCCCTGCCCACAGGAAGAGCCCCACCCCCACTCCCCTACCCCGCTCCAGGCTCCAGGCCTGAGGCAACCCTCCCGCGGGGCCCCTTCCAGCCACAGCAGTGGCTCTGCCTTAGGTCTGGGAGCTTGGTGTGGGGGTGAGAGGCTGAAGGGAAGAGCCAACCATGGGGCCTAAGGGCTTAGTCAGCTCGGGGATAGGGTGTGAGGTTCATGGGTACAAGATCTGGACAGCTGAGGGGGGGACTCACTCAGAGGCTCGGATTGGGGTTCCCCAACTGTGCCTGACAGCCCAGCCCCTTCACAGAGCTGCTGCTGCAGGGAATGGCAGGTGGGAGCTGCACAGGCACAGCTCCTCCCCACCCCTCCGGGCCCAAGCTCAAGGACAGAGCCATCTGCCTGCGGGACCCCTGAGGGGCCGCTGGGGGGGGGGGATCACATCCGGGGATTTCCAGAAGCAGCTACACGGTGGCTGCAGAGAAGGGCACTGACACCCCAAGGGCTATCTTGCCTGCAAAAGTACCCCCTGGGGTCTCAACCCCGTGCCAGAGCCCTACGTCAGAGCACCGGAGCCTGGGAAGGAGCCTGCACAGCATCTGGCCTCGGACACCGGTGGGGCCTGTGTCTGCTGGGAAGAGGGGAGCGTCTGCTAGAACCCCA